>NC_092339.1:226945000-231745000 GCF_046630445.1 Rutidosis leptorrhynchoides
CAGCATGACATCAAGTCTAACAGCGGAAGCAATAAACCTCTAGGCACCTGAGAAATACACGCTTAAAAAGTCAACACGAATGTTGGTGAGCTATAGTTTAAGTTGTAATAGTAATGTAAGATAGGCCACGAGATTTCAGTGCTGCAAACAGTGTATCAAACAGTATGAAAAGTATATGTATAATCGTGGGCACCCGGTAACTAGACTTAACGTTTATAACCCCCTGAAAGTACACTTGGCGAGGGCGTATGTTCGCGAAGTATTAAACACCCGCTAAATTCTAGCGCGACTAGCCCGAGTGGGGATGTCAAACCCTATGGATCCATATCTAAGATTCGCGTTCACCGGTTCAAAAACCAATGACTAAACGTTACCGTGCTAAAGGGAATATTTATGCCGTTGTATAACCCACACACATATAAAGTTTAAGTACTCGTTCCTAACATGTAAAACGTAAAAAGCGCATGTATTCTTAGTCCCAAAAATAGTAAAAGTGGTAAAAAGGGATGCTATAACTCACAGTGATAAAAGCGGTAAAGTCGGTAATGAAAGTACGCAAGTAGTAAGTCGGTCCGAAAGGTCGTCAACCTAAATCAAAGGTTACTAGGTCAGTAGGTTGTCTTTATAAATTCTAATAGTGCATAAAATAAGTTTAAGTGTCATCATCATCATCATTCATCATCATAAAAGCTAAGTAAGTTTGACAAGAATAGAGATCGAAACAATAGGCTGACTTCGGTCAGCTGCTACGACCTCTACGTAAATCGAAAAGATGCATAGTCAGTGGCTATGGCTCCATATATGAGTCCCCTAACAGCTGACCAATTTCCAGAACCTAACTCTTCTTCGTTTGACCGTGGCAACGTTAATAGGTCAGAAATTTGACCGTGGCGACGGTTTAAGTGCGAGGGCCATAAATCCTAAACCGTAACTCTGATAAAGACGAGGCCTAAACGGAAAATCATCTACTCGAACCGATACCCAGACTGTTGGCACTTCTCACAAACAACATTACAATACCCAGGGTGGTGTTTGTAACACCTCTTGCATTGCGGTAGGATACCTTTGTAGTTCGGGTTGGAGCTTGTGCCAGGGTTGGGGTTTCCACACTTGTTGTGTCTCTTAGCGGGGGTTTGATTATAGGTCCTCCCCTTACTGTTATCCCACTTTCGCTTGTCACTACTACCCGCTTCAGACTTGGACTTCTTCGGTTCATCGATGAGAATCTGATTCATGAGTGTATGCGCCATGCACATTGCTTCTGGAACATTCGGTGGCTTGGATGAGGTGACATTACCCTTGATGGACTTAGGGAGTCCCCAAAAGTATCTCTCCATATGCTTGAATTCCGGGGTGACCATGGTAGGACACATAAGAGCTAACTCAAGAAACCTCCGATTGTAACCATCGAGATCGTTGCCAACAGCCTTCAATTGCATAAACTCCATTTCCATCTTTTATATCTCGGTTCTCGAACAATACTCATCAATCATAGCCGCTTTGAACTCCTCCCATGGCGTAGCATACGCCTCATCAATACCTTGTGCCTGTGCCATGGTGTTCCACCACGTGAGGGCGCCATCAGATAGCGTGCAGGAAGAAAATTTGGTTTTATTGGACTCGGAACAGTTGCTGACTCGGAATACTGATTCAAGCTTTTCAAACCATCTTGTGAGACCAACAGGCCCCTCAGTTCTGCTGAAGTTATGTGGTTTACAGCTCTGGAATTCCTTGTAGGTGCACCCGTTTCAAACGGGTTTGGATAACCGGTGGTGGTTCAGCTTGAGGGTTCATTTTTGCCAAGGCTGCGGCGACTCATTCATTAATCATCTCTTCGATTTGAGCTGATGTGGGTGTTGTTCGTGTGTTTGCCATTGCCCTTCGAAACAAAAGTTTTGACTTAAGTCAAAATCCAGCATACAACATACAATAATACAGTATATAGTAAACAGGGAAACAACACAATGCATGCCAATATAGTAACGCAACTAGGTACAAATACAACAAAACCAACATACAGTAATGTAAATAGAACACTATGCAAGGATTAAACAACGCAAAGTTCCATTAATTAATAAAGAGTTGCATACATTCGCATAAGTTCACACATTACATAAGGAAAACATGGAACTACAAACGAAATTACAAATCGAAACCTACTACAAAGTTCTATGGTGACAGTGGGTAAAGGATGTCCAGCACATGAGACATCTGCTCCTCGAGCTCAGTTACCCGAGCACGGAGGATCTCCACCTCCCTCGTCAGTTCCTCGATAGAGGGAGGGGCTGGCAGCGCAGGCAGAGCTACTGGTGCAGGTGGTGCTGGTGATGCAGATGGTCCGGCTCCAGAGGTAGATGCTGCACGGCGGTAAGGCTTACGCACGAACGGATCAGCCGGGTAAGGCTCGACCCGCTTACGGGCGGTAACCCTACAACGCTGGCCATGTGTGTCAGTGAATGCTCATCCTTCGTTGATCCCCGGAATGACGGTGCCATCGAAACGGTACGGCTTCTTCGGCGGGGTGGAGGATGGCTTCACAGGTGCATCATCAAGGTCCTCCTCGTCGGAGTTATCATCACTAGAGTCGTCTGTAATTGAGCCGTCGGATGATGAATTAGCTGGGAGTGGCTGCACGGGTGGCTGTACTGGCTGTCCTCGGGCGGCCATCATCTGTCGGTATCTGCCGGGTGGAATTGGCACAAGACGTCCATCACGAGTGCGACGGCACCACATGCGTAAATGATTACGGAATGGACCTTCCCCAAATTCTGCGGGAATCACAACACCACTGGGGCGGGGCTGTGGCTCCTGAGGTACCGGGGCAACTGGAGCTGGAATCTCTGGAGGGTCCTGGGCTCCGACTGCGGTAACCACTGGTACAGGTGTATGGCTGCTGGTTCCGGAGGATGAAGTGCCAAGGTCACTGGAGTGTGTCATCGACGGAATCGGAGGGTCGGCAACAGTGGCAGGTGAAGTGTCTGAGGAGTCTGAATCGCTGCCCAAAATGATGACAGGTGGAATATCCGACATCTGAACAAGGAAAATAACTTTTCCATATCAGTAAGTCATAAGCAAGCATGTATTAGGCACTATAGCAACCTAGCATGGCAATAACAATAGTGCTAAACAGAAATAACATGCGGAAGCAGATTGTAATCATGTAATAGCAGAAATAAGCATACAGCAAGTTCACACGGCAGTAAAGATAAGCAATAGCATGTAGTAAGATAATACAGCTGAGAAAGTAGACAAAAGCATGCAGTAAGTTTTGCTGAAACAAGTAAACTAGCAAGTTGTAGATTTGTCCTATTAGTGAATCCTACTCGGGTCGGTCTAGACTCACTAATACAACCTAATTCCCTACAACCAATGCTCTGATACTAAATGTGATGCCCCGTACAAAACCATTGTGTACGATTCGTCAATAACAGGATCTTTACACGGTCAAATACTACATGTTGTTTGAAAACCAGTTTTGCATTCATAAAAGATAACGTTTTTACAAAAGATATCGTGCATCCTATGAATAGGAGCATAAACATAATTATTTGACCCTAAGGTCGTTACAAAGCCATTGTTTGAAATTAACATAAACTACGAGTGCAACAGAAAAGTTCCATGAATGAGACATCTCTAGTAATGCAGCTGATAACTAATACAGCAGGTACTTAACACCAATTCAATAACAGCATGACAGCAAGTCTAACAGAGGAAGCAATAAACCTCTAGGCACCTGAGAAATTCACGCTTAAAAAGTCAACACGAATGTTGGTGAGCTATAGTTTAAGTTGTAATAGTAACGTAAGATAGGCCATGAGATTTCGGTGCTGCAAACAGCGTATCAAATAGTATGAAAAGTATATGTATAACCGTGGGCACCCGGTAACTAGACTTAACATTTATAACCCCCTGAAAGTACACTTGGCGAGTGCGTATGTTCAGGAAGTATTAAACACCCACTAAATGCTAGCGCGACTAGCCCGAGTGGGGATGTCAAACCCTATGGATCCATATCTAAGATTCGCGTTCACCGGTTCAAAAACCAATGACTAAACGTTACCGTGCTAAAGGGAATATTTATGCCGTTGTATAATCCCCACAAATATAAAGTTTAAGTACTCATGCCTAACATGTAAAACGTAAAATGCGCATGTATTCTCAGTCCCAAAAATAGTAAAAGTGGTAAAAAAGGATACTATAACTCACAGTGATAAAAGCGGTAAAGTCGGTAATGAAAGTACGCAAGTAGTAAGTCAGTCCGAAAGGTCATCAACCTAAATCAAAGGTTACTAGGTCAGTAGGTTGTCTTTATAAATTCTAATAGTGCATAAAATAAGTTTAAGTGTCATCATCATCATCATTCATCATCATAAAAGCTAAGTAAGTTTGACAAGAATAGAGATCGAAATAATAGGCTGACTTCGGTCAGCTGCTACAACCTCTACGTAAATCAAAAAGATGCATAGTCAGTTGCTATGGCTCCGTATATGAGTCTCCTAACAGATGACCAATTTCCAGAACCTACCTCATCTTCGTTTGACCGTGGCGATGGTTTAAGTGCGAGTAGGTCAGAAATTTTAGCACAACGTTAATAGGGTGTAGTGACTATCGGAGGATCATAAATCCTAAATCGTAACTCGGATTAAGACGAGTCCTAAATGGAAAATCATCTACTCGAACCGAAATAACTGAAAATCAACTTTCTAGTAGCCTAGGTGGTCTGATCAGATACGAAAATCAGTGGACAAGTGCTCCGGTGGGGTTCTTGGTGCTTGATGCTCATCATGGTTCTCATCCTTGATGCTTGTAGCTTCAAGTGTACAACTCGTTGATGGTTTAGCATCACTTTTGACCAAGATTCACCTTCAATACACAATATGTTAAGACCAAGTAAGAACATAACTCATTCATGAGTCTTAGATGGATGATGAACCAAGGTTACATCATATCCTTAGTCTTAACACAATTTCAATTCACAATAATAACTAAAGCTACAAACTTTACATCAATTCAACAAGTATAAGCACAATCCAAGTTAAAAGAGGTGATGGAACCCTAAGCTAGAGAGCTTGGATCCATTTCACACAAGTTACAAGGTTGCAAATGAAATGTCCCGTTCTTATTGATTAAAAACGTTCCATATTAATTGATTTCGTTGCGAGGTTTTGACCTCTATATGAGACGTTTTTCAAAGACTGCATTCATTTTAAAACAAACCATAACCTTTATTTCATCAATAAAGGTTTAAAAAGCTTTACGTAGATTATCAAATAATGATAATCTAAAATATCATGTCTACACACGACCATTACATAATGGTTTACAATACAAATATGTTACAACAAAATAAGTTTCTTGAATGCAGTTTTTACACAATATCATACAAGCATGGACTCCAAATCTCATCCTTATTTAAGTATGCGACAGCGGAAGCTCTTAATAATCACCTGAGAATAAACATGCTTAAAACGTCAACAAAAATGTTGGTGAGTTATAGGTTTAGCCTATATATATCAAATCATAATAATAGACCACAAGATTTCATATTTCAATACACATCCCATACATAGAGATAAAAATCATTCATATGGTGAACACCTGGTAACCGACAATAACAAGATGCATATATAAGAATATCCCCATCATTCCGGGACACCCTTCGGATATGATATAAATTTCGAAGTACTAAAGCATCCGGTACTTTGGATGGGGTTTGTTAGGCCCAATAGATCTATCTTTAGGATTCGCGTCAATTAGGGTGTCTGTTCCCTAATTCTTAGATTACCAGACTTAATAAAAAGGGGCATATTCGATTTCGATAATTCAACCATAGAATGTAGTTTCACGTACTTGTGTCTATTTTGTAAATCATTTATAAAACCTGCATGTATTCTCATCCCAAAAATATTAGATTTTAAAAGTGGGACTATAACTCACATTCACAGATTTTTACTTCGTCGGGAAGTAAGACTTGGCCACTGGTTGATTCACGAACCTATAACAATATATACATATATATCAAAGTATGTTCAAAATATATTTACAACACTTTTAATATATTTTGATGTTTTAAGTTTATTAAGTCAGCTGTCCTCGTTAGTAACCTACAACTAGTTGTCCACAGTTAGATGTACAGAAATAAATCGATAAATATTATCTTGAATCAATCCACGACCCAGTGTATACGTATCTCAGTATTGATCACAACTCAAACTATATATATTTTGGAATCAACCTCAACCCTGTATAGCTAACTCCAACATTCACATATAGAGTGTCTATGGTTGTTCCGAAATATATATAGATGTGTCGACATGATAGGTCGAAACATTGTATACGTGTCTATGGTATCTCAAGATTACATAATATATAATACAAGTTGATTAAGTTATGGTTGGAATAGATTTGTTACCAATTTTCACGTAGCTAAAATGAGAAAAATTATCCAATCTTGTTTTACCCATAACTTCTTCATTTTAAATCCGTTTTGAGTGAATCAAATTGCTATGGTTTCATATTGAACTCTATTTTATGAATCTAAACAAAAAAAGTATAGGTTTCTAGTCGGAAAAATAAGTTACAAGTCGTTTTTGTAAAGGTAGTCATTTCAGTCGAAAGAACGACGTCTAGATGACCATTTTAGAAAACATACTTCCACTTTGAGTTTAACCATAATTTTTGGATATAGTTTCATGTTCATAATAAAAATCATTTTCTCAGAATAACAACTTTTAAATCAAAGTTTATCATAGTTTTTAATTAACTAACCCAAAACAGCCCGCGGTGTTACTACGACGGCGTAAATCCGGTTTTACGGTGTTTTTCGTGTTTCCAGGTTTTAAATCATTAAGTTAGCATATCATATAGATATAGAACATGTGTTTAGTTGATTTTAAAAGTCAAGTTAGAAGGATTAACTTTTGTTTGCGAACAAGTTTAGAATTAACTAAACTATGTTCTAGTGATTACAAGTTTAAACCTTCGAATAAGATAGCTTTATATGTATGAATCGAATGATGTTATGAACATCATTACTACCTTAAGTTCCTTGGATGAACCTACTGAAAAAGAGAAAAATGGATCTAGCTTCAATGGATCCTTGGATGGCTCAAAGTTCTTGAAGCAAAATCATGACACGAAAACAAGTTCAAGTAAGATCATCACTTGAAATAAGATTGTTATAGTTATAGAAATTGAACCAAAGTTTGAATATGATTATTACCTTGTATTAGAATGATAACCTACTGTAAGAAACAAAGATTTCTTGAGGTTGGATGATCACCTTACAAGATTGGAAGTGAGCTAGCAAACTTGAAAGTATTCTTGATTTTATGAAACTAGAACTTTTGGAATTTATGAAGAACACTTAGAACTTGAAGATAGAACTTGAGAGAGTTCAATTAGATGAAGAAAATTGAAGAATGAAAGTGTTTGTAGGTGTTTTTGGTCGTTGGTGTATGGATTGGATATAAAGGATATGTAATTTTGTTTTCATGTAAATAAGTCATGAATGATTACTCATATTTTTGTAATCTTATGAGATATTTCATGCTAGTTGCCAAATGATGGTTCCCACATGTGTTAGGTGACTCACATGGGCTGCTAAGAGCTGATCATTGGAGTGTATATACCAATAGTACATACATCTAAAAGCTGTGTATTGTACGAGTACGAATACGGGTGCATACGAGTAGAATTGTTGATGAAACTGAACGAGGATGTAATTGTAAGCATTTTTTGTTAAGTAGAAGTATTTTGATAAGTGTATTGAAGTCTTTCAAAAGTGTATAAATACATATTAAAACACTACATGTATATACATTTTAACTGAGTCGTTAAGTCATCGTTAGTCGTTACATGTAAGTGTTGTTTTGAAACCTTTAGGTTAACGATCTTGTTAAATGTTGTTAACCCAATGTTTATAATATCAAAAGAGATTTTAAATTATTATATTATCATGATATTATGATGTACGAATATCTCTTAATATGATATATATACATTAAATGTCGTTACAACGATAAACGTTACATATATGTCTCGTTTCAAAATCATTAAGTTAGTAGTCTTGTTTTTACATATGTAGTTCATTGTTAATATAATTAATGATATGTTTACTTATCATAATATCATGTTAACTATATATATAACCATATATATGTCATCATATAGTTTTTTTACAAGTTTTAACGTTCGTGAATCACCGGTCAACTTGGGTGGTCAATTGTCTATATGAAACCTATTTCAATTAATCAAGTCTTAACAAGTTTGATTGCTTAACATGTTGGAAACATTTAATCATGTAAACATCAATCTCAATTAATATATATAAACATGGAAAAGTTCGGGTCACTACAGTACCTACCCGTTAAATAAATTTCGTCCCGAAATTTTAAGCTGTTGAAGGTGTTGACGAATCTTCTGGAAATAGATGCGGGTATTTCTTCTTCATCTGATCTTCACGCTCCCAGGTGAACTCGGGTCCTCTACGAGCATTCCATCGAACCTTAACAATTGGTATCTTGTTTTGCTTAAGTCTTTTAACCTCACGATCCATTATTTCGACGGGTTCTTCGATGAATTGGAGTTTTTCGTTGATTTGGATTTCATCTAACGGAATAGTGAGATCTTCTTTAGCAAAACATTTCTTCAAATTCGAGACGTGGAAAGTGTTATGTACAGCCGCGAGTTGTTGAGGTAACTCAAGTCGGTAAGCTACTGGTCCGACACGATCAATAATCTTGAATGGTCCAATATACCTTGGATTTAATTTCCCTCGTTTACCAAATCGAACAACACCTTTCCAAGGTGAAACTTTAAGCATGACCATCTCTCCAATTTCAAATTCTATATCTTTTCTTTTAATGTCAGCGTAGCTCTTTTGTCGACTTTGGGCGGTTTTCAACCGTTGTTGAATTTGGATGATCTTCTCGGTAGTTTCTTGTATAATCTCCGGACCCGTAATCTGTCTATCCCCCACCTCACTCCAACAAATCGGAGACCTGCACTTTCTACCATAAAGTGCTTCAAACGGCGCCATCTCAATGCTTGAATGGTAGCTGTTGTTGTAGGAAAATTCTGCTAACGGTAGATGTCGATCCCAACTGTTTCCGAAATCAATAACACATGCTCGTAGCATGTCTTCAAGCGTTTGTATCGTCCTTTCGCTCTGCCCATCAGTTTGTGGATGATAGGCAGTACTCATGTCTAGACGAGTTCCTAATGCTTGCTGTAATGTCTGCCAGAATCTTGAAATAAATCTGCCATCCCTATCAGAGATAATAGAGATTGGTATTCCATGTCTGGAGACGACTTCCTTCAAATACAGTCGTGCTAACTTCTCCATCTTGTCATCTTCTCTTATTGGTAGGAAGTGTGCTGATTTGGTGAGACGATCAACTATTACCCAAATAGTATCAAAACCACTTGCAGTCCTTGGCAATTTAGTGATGAAATCCATGGTAATGTTTTCCCATTTCCATTCCGGGATTTCGGGTTGTTGAAGTAGACCTGATGGTTTCTGATGCTCAGCTTTGACCTTAGAACACGTCAAACATTCTCCTACGTATTTAGCAACATCGGCTTTCATACCCGGCCACCAAAAATGTTTCTTGAGATCCTTGTACATCTTCCCCGTTCCAGGATGTATTGAGTATCTGGTTTTATGAGCTTCTCTAAGTACCATTTCTCTCATATCTCCAAATTTTGGTACCCAAATCCTTTCAGCCCTATACCGGGTTCCGTCTTCCCGAATATTAAGATGCTTCTCCGATCCTTTGGGTATTTCATCCTTTAAATTTCCCTCTTTTAAAACTCCTTGTTGCGCCTCCTTTATTTGAGTAGTAATGTTATTATGAATCATTATATTCATAGATTTTACTCGAATGGGTTCTCTATCCTTCCTGCTCAAGGCATCGGCTACCACATTTGCCTTCCCCGGGTGGTAACGAATCTCAAAATCGTAATCATTCAATAATTCAATCCACCTACGCTGCCTCATATTCAGTTGTTTCTGATTAAATATGTGTTGAAGACTTTTGTGGTCGGTATATATAATACTTTTGACCCCATATAAGTAGTGCCTCCAAGTCTTTAATGCAAAAACAACCGCGCCTAATTCCAAATCATGCGTCGTATAATTTTGTTCGTGAATCTTCAATTGTCTAGACGCATAAGCAATCACCTTCGTTCGTTGCATTAATACACAACCGAGACCTTGCTTTGATGCGTCACAATAAATCACAAAATCATCATTCCCTTCAGGCAATGACAATATAGGTGCCGTAGTTAGCTTTTTCTTCAATAACTGAAACGCTTTCTCTTGTTCATCATTCCATTCAAATTTCTTCCCTTTATGCGTTAATGCAGTCAAGGGTTTTGCTATTCTGGAAAAGTCTTGGATGAACCTTCTGTAGTAACCAGCTAGTCCTAAAAACTGGCGTATGTGTTTCGGAGTTTTCGGGGTTTCCCACTTTTCAACAGTTTCTATCTTTGCCGGATCCACCTTAATACCTTCTTTGTTCACTATGTGACCGAGGAATTGAACTTCTTCCAACCAAAATGCACACTTTGAAAACTTAGCGTACAATTCTTCCTTCCTCAATACTTCTAACACCTTTCTCAAATGTTCACCGTGTTCTTGGTCATTCTTTGAGTAAATAAGTATGTCATCAATGAAAACAATGACAAACTTGTCAAGGTATGGTCTACACACTCGGTTCATAAGGTCCATGAACACAGCTGGTGCATTAGTTAAACCAAACGGCATGACCATAAACTCGTAATGACCGTAACGTGTTCTGAAAGCAGTCTTTGGAATATCATCTTCTTTCACCCGCATTTGATGATACCCGGAACGTAAGTCAATCTTTGAATAAACAGACGAGCCTTGTAGTTGATCAAATAAGTCGTCGATTCTCGGTAGTGGGTAGCGGTTCTTGATGGTAAGTTTGTTCAACTCTCGGTAGTCGATACACAACCTGAATGTACCATCTTTCTTCTTGACAAACAAAACAGGAGCTCCCCACGGTGACGTGCTTGGTCGAATGAAACCACGCTCTAAAAGTTCTTGTAATTGGCTTTGCAGTTCTTTCATCTCGCTGGGTGCGAGTCTGTAAGGAGCACGAGCTATTGGTGCAGCTCCTGGTACAAGATCTATTTGAAATTCAACGGATCGATGTGGGGGTAATCCCGGTAATTCTTTCGGAAATACATCGGGAAATTCTTTTGCAATGGGAACATCATTGATGCTCTTTTCTTCAGTTTGTACTTTCTCGACGTGTGCTAGAACAGCATAGCAACCTTTTCTTATTAGTTTTTGTGCCTTCAAATTACTAATAAGATGTAGCTTCGTGTTGCCCTTTTCTCCGTACACCATTAAGGGTTTTCCTTTTTCTCGTATAATGCGAATTGCATTTTTGTAACAAACGATCTCCGCTTTCACTTCTTTCAACCAGTCCATACCGATTATCACATCAAAACTCCCTAACTCTACTGGTATCAAATCAATCTTAAATGTTTCGCTAACCAGTTTAATTTCTCGATTCCGACATATATTATCTGCTGAAATTAATTTACCATTTGCTAATTCGAGTAAAAATTTACTATCCAAAGGCGTCAATGGACAACTTAATTTAGCACAAAAATCTCTACTCATATAGCTTCTATCCGCACCCGAATCAAATAAAACGTAAGCAGATTTATTGTCAATAAGAAACGTACCCGTAACAAGCTCCGGGTCTTCCTGTGCCTCTACCGCATTAATATTGAAAACTCTTCCACGGCCTTGTCCATTCGTGTTCTCCTGGTTCGGGCAATTTCTAATAATGTGGCCTGGTTTTCCACATTTATAACAAACTACATTGGCATAACTTGCTCCGACACTACTTGCTCCGCCATTACTCGTTCCGACACCATTTGTTCCTTTCGTTCTATTAACCCCTGGTCCGTAGACCTCACACTTCGCCGCGCTATGACCATTTCTTTTACACTTGTTGCAAAATTTGGTGCAGAACCCCGAGTGATTCTTTTCACACCTTTGGCATAGCTGCTTCTGATTGTTGTTGTTGTTGCGGTTATTATTGTTGTTGGGATGATTGTTGTAGTTGCTGTTGTTGTTGTTGTTGTTGTTGTTGTTGGGCCGTTTGTTGTAGTTGCGATTGATGTTGCGATTGTTGGGATAATTGTTGCGATTATTGTTGTAATTGCTGTTGTTGTTGTATTGGTGATTCTTATCACCGTTTTCCTCCCACTTTCTTTTAACTTGCTTCACATTGGCCTCTTCAGCAGTCTGTTCTTTAATTCTTTCTTCAATCTGGTTCACTAGTTTGTGAGCCATTCTACTTGCCTGTTGTATGGAGGCGGGCTCGTGTGAACTTATATCTTCTTGGATTCTTTCCGGTAATCCTTTCACAAACGCGTCGATCTTCTCTTCCTCATCTTCGAATGCTCCCGGACACAATAGGCACAATTCTGTGAATCGTCTTTCGTACGTGGTAATATCAAATCCTTGGGTTCGTAACCCTCTAAGTTCTGTCTTGAGCTTATTGACCTCGGTTCTGGGACGGTACTTCTCGTTCATCAAGTGCTTGAATGCTGACCACGGTAGTGCGTACGCATCATCTTGTCCCACTTGCTCTAGATAAGTATTCCACCATGTTAACGCAGAACCTGTGAAGGTATGCGTAGCGTACTTCACTTTGTCCTCTTCAGTACACTTACTTATGGCAAACACCGATTCAACCTTCTCGGTCCACCGTTTCAATCCGATCGGTCCTTCGGTTCCATCAAATTCTAAAGGTTTGCAGGCAGTGAATTCTTTGTAGGTGCATCCTACACGATTTCCTGTACTGCTAGATCCAAGGTTATTGTTGGTATGTAGCGCAGCCTGTACTGCGGCTATGTTTGAAGCTAGAAAAGTACGGAATTCCTCTTCATTCATATTCACGGTGTGTCGAGTAGTCGGTGCCATTTCCTTCAAAATAGTTAAATGGAACAAGTTAATCATACAGAATATTAAGAGTAGTTAATAGTATTTCGTAGCATAATATGAACTCATTTATAAAAGCTTTTTCTTCATATTAGCGTTTTATAAGTTTAAATTCGGGTAGTACCTACCCGTTAAGTTCATACTTAGTAGCTAATATACAATTCAACTACTACAATTCTATATGAAAAACTGATTATAATAATATTTCGCGTTCAAACTTTTATACAATATTTTACAAACTTACAATACCGCTTATTTTACATAAAGCATGAAATATAGCACACAATAACTTTGATACAAGATAGTTGTGAAGACAATTCTAGCTAGTACACAAGTCGTTCAGCAAAGGCAATAAAGACACGTAATTCATACGTCCAGAAACAAGTCATGCATTCTGGTTTTACTAGGACTACTTCCCATCCTTGGTCTTGTGCAACATAACCGTTATGGCCGTTGATAAGACAGCGTGTTGTAACGTCATCAAAGGGACGAGGGTTACGTAATGTCCAACAGTCCCGTAATAATCTAAAAACCTCATTTCTTACCCCAATTACCGACTCCGTCACTTGTGGAAACGTTTTGTTTAATAGTTGTAGCCCGATGTTCTTGTTCTCACTTTGGTGAGAAGCGAACATTACTAATCCGTAAGCATAACATGCTTCTTTATGTTGCATGTTAGCCGCTTTTTCTAAATCACGAAGTCCAATATTCGGATATATTGAGTCAAAATAATTTCTTAACCCGTTGCGTAAAATAGCATTTGGGTTCCCCGCAATATATGCGTCAAAGTAAACACATCGTAACTTATGGGTTTCCCAATGTGATATCCCCCATCTTTCAAACGAAAGTCTCTTATAAACCAAGACATTCTTGGAACGTTCTTCGAATGTCTTACAAACTGATCTCGCCTTAAATAGTTGTGCCGAAGAATTCTGGCCGACTCTAGACAAGATTTCATCAATCATGTCTCCGGGTAGGTCTCTTAAAATATTGGGTTGTCTATCCATTTTGTGTTTTTAAACTGTAAAATAGACAAGAGTTAGATTCATAAAAAAAATACTTATTAATACAAGCAATTTTTACATATATCATAAAGCATAAGAACACTATATTCCATATATTACACCACACGAATACAACTATCTTATTCCGACTCGCTCGTTTCTTCTTCTTCGGTTTTGGTTCGTTTTGCCAAGTTTCTAGGGATATATGATGTTCCCCTAATACGAGCCGTCGTTGTCCACATTGGTTTAGAAAAACCTGGTGGTTTAGAGGTTCCCGGGTCATTGTTACAACTTAAGGACTTCGGGGGTTGACGATACATATAAAGTTCATCGGGGTTGGAATTAGATTTCTCTATTTTTATGCCCTTTCCCTTATTATTTTCTTTTGCCTTTTTAAATTCAGTTGGGGTAATTTCTATAACATCATCGGAATTCTCGTCGGAATCCGATTCATCGGAGAATTGGTAATCCTCCCAATATTTTGCTTCCTTGGCGGAAACACCATTGACCATAATTAACTTTGGTCGGTTGGTTGAGGATTTGCTTTTACTTAACCGTTTTATTATTTCCCCCACCGGTTCTATTTCTTCATCCGGTTCCGATTCTTCTTCCGGTTCCGATTCTTCTTCCGGTTCCGACTCTTCTTCCGGTTCCTCTTCGGGAACTTGTGAATCAGTCCACAAATCATTCCAATTTACATTTGACTCTTCATTATTATTAGGTGAGTCAATGGGACTTGTTCTAGAGGTAGACATCTATCACATAATATCAAACACGTTAAGAGATTAATATATCACATAATATTCATATGTTAAAAATATATAGTTTCCAACAAAAATGTTAAGCAATCATTTTTAAAGAAAACACGGTCGAAGTCCAGACTCACTAATGCATCCTAACAAACTCGATAAGACACACTAATGCAAATTTTCTGGTTCTCTAAGACCAACGCTCGGATACCAACTGAAATGTCCCGTTCTTATTGATTAAAAACGTTCCATATTAATTGATTTCGTTGCGAGGTTTTGACCTCTATATGAGACGTTTTTCAAAGACTGCATTCATTTTAAAACAAACCATAACCTTTATTTCATCAATAAAGGTTTAAAAAGCTTTACGTAGATTATCAAATAATGATAATCTAAAATATCATGTCTACACACGACCATTACATAATGGTTTACAATACAAATATGTTACAACAAAATAAGTTTCTTGAATGCAGTTTTTACACAATATCATACAAGCATGGACTCCAAATCTCATCCTTATTTAAGTATGCGACAGCGGAAGCTCTTAATAATCACCTGAGAATAAACATGCTTAAAACGTCAACAAAAATGTTGGTGAGTTATAGGTTTAGCCTATATATATCAAATCATAATAATAGACCACAAGATTTCATATTTCAATACACATCCCATACATAGAGATAAAAATCATTCATATGGTGAACACCTGGTAACCGACAATAACAAGATGCATATATAAGAATATCCCCATCATTCCGGGACACCCTTCGGATATGATATAAATTTCGAAGTACTAAAGCATCCGGTACTTTGGATGGGGTTTGTTAGGCCCAATAGATCTATCTTTAGGATTCGCGTCAATTAGGGTGTCTGTTCCCTAATTCTTAGATTACCAGACTTAATAAAAAGGGGCATATTCGATTTCGATAATTCAACCATAGAATGTAGTTTCACGTACTTGTGTCTATTTTGTAAATCATTTATAAAACCTGCATGTATTCTCATCCCAAAAATATTAGATTTTAAAAGTGGGACTATAACTCACATTCACAGATTTTTACTTCGTCGGGAAGTAAGACTTGGCCACTGGTTGATTCACGAACCTATAACAATATATACATATATATCAAAGTATGTTCAAAATATATTTACAACACTTTTAATATATTTTGATGTTTTAAGTTTATTAAGTCAGCTGTCCTCGTTAGTAACCTACAACTAGTTGTCCACAGTTAGATGTACAGAAATAAATCGATAAATATTATCTTGAATCAATCCACGACCCAGTGTATACGTATCTCAGTATTGATCACAACTCAAACTATATATATTTTGGAATCAACCTCAACCCTGTATAGCTAACTCCAACATTCACATATAGAGTGTCTATGGTTGTTCCGAAATATATATAGATGTGTCGACATGATAGGTCGAAACATTGTATACGTGTCTATGGTATCTCAAGATTACATAATATATAATACAAGTTGATTAAGTTATGGTTGGAATAGATTTGTTACCAATTTTCACGTAGCTAAAATGAGAAAAATTATCCAATCTTGTTTTACCCATAACTTCTTCATTTTAAATCCGTTTTGAGTGAATCAAATTGCTATGGTTTCATATTGAACTCTATTTTATGAATCTAAACAAAAAAAGTATAGGTTTCTAGTCGGAAAAATAAGTTACAAGTCGTTTTTGTAAAGGTAGTCATTTCAGTCGAAAGAACGACGTCTAGATGACCATTTTAGAAAACATACTTCCACTTTGAGTTTAACCATAATTTTTGGATATAGTTTCATGTTCATAATAAAAATCATTTTCTCAGAATAACAACTTTTAAATCAAAGTTTATCATAGTTTTTAATTAACTAACCCAAAACAGCCCGCGGTGTTACTACGACGGCGTAAATCCGGTTTTACGGTGTTTTTCGTGTTTCCAGGTTTTAAATCATTAAGTTAGCATATCATATAGATATAGAACATGTGTTTAGTTGATTTTAAAAGTCAAGTTAGAAGGATTAACTTTTGTTTGCGAACAAGTTTAGAATTAACTAAACTATGTTCTAGTGATTACAAGTTTAAACCTTCGAATAAGATAGCTTTATATGTATGAATCGAATGATGTTATGAACATCATTACTACCTTAAGTTCCTTGGATGAACCTACTGAAAAAGAGAAAAATGGATCTAGCTTCAATGGATCCTTGGATGGCTCAAAGTTCTTGAAGCAAAATCATGACACGAAAACAAGTTCAAGTAAGATCATCACTTGAAATAAGATTGTTATAGTTATAGAAATTGAACCAAAGTTTGAATATGATTATTACCTTGTATTAGAATGATAACCTACTGTAAGAAACAAAGATTTCTTGAGGTTGGATGATCACCTTACAAGATTGGAAGTGAGCTAGCAAACTTGAAAGTATTCTTGATTTTATGAAACTAGAACTTTTGGAATTTATGAAGAACACTTAGAACTTGAAGATAGAACTTGAGAGAGTTCAATTAGATGAAGAAAATTGAAGAATGAAAGTGTTTGTAGGTGTTTTTGGTCGTTGGTGTATGGATTGGATATAAAGGATATGTAATTTTGTTTTCATGTAAATAAGTCATGAATGATTACTCATATTTTTGTAATCTTATGAGATATTTCATGCTAGTTGCCAAATGATGGTTCCCACATGTGTTAGGTGACTCACATGGGCTGCTAAGAGCTGATCATTGGAGTGTATATACCAATAGTACATACATCTAAAAGCTGTGTATTGTACGAGTACGAATACGGGTGCATACGAGTAGAATTGTTGATGAAACTGAACGAGGATGTAATTGTAAGCATTTTTTGTTAAGTAGAAGTATTTTGATAAGTGTATTGAAGTCTTTCAAAAGTGTATAAATACATATTAAAACACTACATGTATATACATTTTAACTGAGTCGTTAAGTCATCGTTAGTCGTTACATGTAAGTGTTGTTTTGAAACCTTTAGGTTAACGATCTTGTTAAATGTTGTTAACCCAATGTTTATAATATCAAAAGAGATTTTAAATTATTATATTATCATGATATTATGATGTACGAATATCTCTTAATATGATATATATACATTAAATGTCGTTACAACGATAAACGTTACATATATGTCTCGTTTCAAAATCATTAAGTTAGTAGTCTTGTTTTTACATATGTAGTTCATTGTTAATATAATTAATGATATGTTTACTTATCATAATATCATGTTAACTATATATATAACCATATATATGTCATCATATAGTTTTTTTACAAGTTTTAACGTTCGTGAATCACCGGTCAACTTGGGTGGTCAATTGTCTATATGAAACCTATTTCAATTAATCAAGTCTTAACAAGTTTGATTGCTTAACATGTTGGAAACATTTAATCATGTAAACATCAATCTCAATTAATATATATAAACATGGAAAAGTTCGGGTCACTACAGCAAAGCTAGAAAGCTTGAACCTTTAACTGTTCTTGAGGATCTTGAAGCATAAAGCTTGGATCTTGAAGATACATGAAGATTACAAACAAAAGTTTGAATCTTTTTCACAAAACAACATGATCAAAGCAAAAAGAACTTAGATCTAACAAAAAGATATGAAAATTCAAGCTAGAAAGCTTGCATCTTAATTGTTCTTGAAGATCTTGAAGCATAAAGCTTGGATCTTTGAGATATATGAGGATTACAAACAAAAGTTTGAATCTTTATCACAAAATAACAAGATTAAAGTGAAAGAAAGATGAATCTACAAAGTTGGTGAAGATTCAAAGCTAGAAAGCTTGAATCTTCAATGTTCTTGAAGGATTCATGCTTGAATCAACAAGATGTAACCAAGATCAAAGCTAAATGGAACTTTGATCTCCATAAAATAATGATGATGATCATGAATTTGAAAAGAAAAAGGAAGAAGAAAGAAAACTTACAAGTATTACTAGAAAGGAAAGAAAGAAAGAACAAGTGTGTGTGAAAATCAAATGAACAAGTGAGAGATAAATGACTAGTATTTATAAGCAAGAATTTGACAAGGATTGATGAGGTGGCTAGGCCTTGTGGCCGTGATTTTGAGAGAGGGGAGGGGGAGACAAAACTTTGCTTTATGGATAATGGTTGTCTAAAGTGTGTACTAATGCTAGAATCCCATGTGACAAATAGATAATCCTTATCCATTATGCTAGTATGACTCATTAATTAATTAATTAATTTATTTATTTATTATTATGGGTCACTAGTAATAATACTTGGGCTAAATAATTGGGTCACTAGCTAGAGTAGGGTGGGCTTGAGCCCAACAAGGTAGAAAGTCCAACAAGACTAACTATTGGGCTTTAGCAATTAAATAAATAAAATTAAGCATCCAAAAGCCCAGGTAATTATTATTATAAAATAATAATCAATATTTCGCAGTCATAATATTCCGGTTACGACAAAAGTCAAACGTACGCGCAGTTCGCGGTTTATTCAAAACGTTAAATAACACTAACGGTTATAAAAGCATCCGGTGAACAAGTGAAGTATCCTACGTACTCTAAGGCACGTTTTAACATATAATTGGAAGTACACCACGTATATCAATTTTCCAGAGTATAAAGTAACACAGTACGCACAAATACGCAGTTTCGCTAAAATACAAGGCACAAAAGCAAGTCGAAAAAGTCGGGTCGTTACAAACATCATCACCATATATCTTACTGTATCATCATCTTCTTTATTTATTATCATCTATCTCGTTATCATAATAACATAGAAACAGAAAAATAAGAGAGCAGTAGGAACAGTGGTGGTGATTAGTGTGGGATGTAGAAACGTAGAAGATGGGTGTCTGGGTCTTCGATGATGGCATCATAAGGTTGATCAGGGATGTTTAAAATAGTGGTAGTCACGAATGATGGTGGTAATTGGTGGTTGTAGGGTGTGGTTCTATTGACAGAGAGACAGAAGAAAAACGCAGCAGTAGGATCTGCAAAAAAGGAACATCTGGGTTTGGTTTTTGGGTACAGTTCATGAAGCAAGATGAAATATCAAGAGCATAACAACTATAGAAGTTCAATCTTGAGGTGATGTAAGCTATAATCGTCACAGACGCAGGATCGTTGATTAAAGGTGGAGGTGATCGGTTTTGTTGTGGTTCCACGGTTGAACAAACGCTGCATCATTACAGTCGCCTATTGAAGGTGTTTCAAATGGGTGTTTGATTATGTTTACAACAGAGACAACAACAATAAAAAAAAATATATGCAGGTTGTCACAATAAGAGAGAGAGAGTGATGTTTTTAAGACTGCATTCGAATAACAGAAAGAGTATAGCAGTAGTGTAGTCCAAGTGAAGGTGGTTTCTTGGTAGTGTCTTGTGATGTTGGATGGTGGTGGCGAGTGGTGGCCGTTAATGGGGGTGTATGGAGACTTCGGTGATAGTGATGGGTTATAGAAGAAGAAGATGAATAAAAGTGGGTTGTGGTTGGGTGGTGGCCGTAAGGTGGTGGTAGATGGTGGATTCCCAGCGGCAGCAAGGTGGTGGCGGGTTCAAGGTTGGTTTGTGTTGAGTGATTCCAAGGGTGGCTTGATTCAATATATCTATGTCTGTATGTTGTGTATATATATATATATATATATATATATATATATATATATATATATATATATATATATATATATATATATATTAAGTGTTAGTGGGATGTATCAAACAAGAATAGTATTAAACAGTAATGAAAATAATATTTTAATAATATTTAATATTCCATTGAGAAAATAAATGTGTTTAAAGGAACTAGCAGCCATTCAATTATTTTATTTCTACCGACAGTTTTAATAGTATTTCGTAGTCTGTTGTTAATTAGTGGAGGATAAAAGTATTCAGAAAAATCCAAAATTTTTAAAGTAATTAACTTTATTTATTTCAGTCATTATGGTATAAAATTTAGTCATTAACTGTTTAAAATTATTAAATAAAAATTAAATCATCTGTTCGCGCTCGATCCAGGGTAAAATATAAAAAGTGTTAAAATTTATTCTTTAGCTTCTAAATATATTTTAATAGGCCTATGATTCATATAACTCATTTTCAGATCACTGTTTATTTTAAAATCACATAAGTTCGAATTAAACTTCTATAAATAATAATCGAAACGTCCAACGGGTATTACAATTAATTAATACATATATTTAATAACTTTTATATCTATATATAGATTAATAATAAATTTTATTATATCTTATATTATTTTATTTTACAAAATAAATTATAATAACTAAATAATATAATATTTTAAATTATTATTATATATTCATATATTTAAATATATATATATATATATATATATATATATATATATACAAATAGTGGTTCGTGAATCGTCAGAAATTGTCGAAGGTCAATTATGTTGATGCATTTTCGGTAAGTCCCTAGGCCTCTACCTTACGTTTGTAAACAGTACTTCAGTTTATGGGCTACCATGATCGCTCGTTATAATCCTATCTGTGTTTATATGTGGTTACAGGTACTGCAGGAACGTGATATGGAAGTTTGACTATCTTAGACTCAGTCAGACGTACGAGTGAAGGCTCACTCGTACGACTGACAAGCTCATACACATGGTTGAGCTGAGCTGAGTTACAAATCTAATCTGAGTATACATACACGAGTGAGTGATCACCCGTACAGCAGCCCACTCGTATGAGTGACGGCTGACTCGTACGGTTAACTCAACAGCAGGGGTATTTAAGTGTCATGTTCTTCATTTTAGGTTAAGCCTCTCATTACACACACATCAGTCAGATCTGGCAGCCTTTTCCGATTCTCTCTCAACCCAAATCACTAAAGAGGTGAATAATAGCTCTAGGTGTTAATCTAATCACACATCCATTGATGTGGTTTTACTATAAAATCCCGAAAAGCACAATATTCACTAGAATGGTTTGATTCACTAATTCCGCCTTTGTGTGAATTAAACATGTTGATTTCGAAGTTCCTAGTCATGTTTCATCACTGGTATCAGAGCATTGGTTGTGATTTCAACATCATCTAGTGATTTTTGGTGATTAAAGAGTTTGTTAATTTGGGTTTTTGAGTTTTAGAGTGATTTTGATCAAAAAGGAATCATTTTTACGTGTGTAATTGTGATTAGAGAGTTTGTTTATGTTAGTTTAGTGCTAATCCATCTTGTGAATGAAGAAATTGAGGTTTAACATCAATTTCTAGGGTTTTTGAGTGAATTAGGTTGAACAGCAACCCACACGAGTGGGGCAGCAAAATTTACTCACTCGCGCGATTGACTAAGCAGTTGACATCACTCGTGAACTCACACGCACGGTTTAGTATAACCTTGTTAGGTTAAGTGACTATAGTCTGATCACACGAGTGATCATACGGTTGACTGTGCCACGTATGAGTAATCATACGGTTGATCCTTACTCGCACGTCTGAGACTTTGTGTTTGGTTCTTTTTTTTTATGTTGTGACATGTACGATTAAGTAGTGACACGTACGCATGAGGTTGTGACATGTACGTTTGAGATTGTCACTCGTACGGTTGATATCCTGAACCGCACGGTTTACCTTTTGGTAAAATTTTCAAGATGTTTAATTCAAATGATTACGCGTTAGCTGCACCGTTAGTTCAGAGTATTACGAATATGACTCAACGATTACTCCTTGCTGAGAGTGAATCCAGAAGTGGTACGAAATGTTCGAGGTTAAAGAATATGGATAATTATTCTACTTGGAAGTCGAGATTTAAGATTTGGTCTGATGGTAAGGACACGAAGCTTTGGAAGTACATTGAAACTGAATTTCAATGGCCACGTTCACCAGTTACAAATGAATTGTTTACGTTGCATAATATGCCTTCGGAAGAAAGTGAATAATATAACTTGGAGAAGAAGATGTACTATAATTTTACAAGTGCTCTTGATGGTCCGATTTTTCATCAATTTCTGTGTCATGATAACTCATTCAAGATATGGGAAGCACTTCATACTTTCAATGAAGGAAATACATCTGATGTTATGCAGGTGGTGTATAAAATAGTTATATTTTTTTACAAGGAAACACTATTAAATACGATACAATTTTACACAAGATATTTATTTATTTATAGAATGGATATACCTAAACCTTGCTACAATACTTATAGGTAGTGTACCTAATCGTACAGTAGTGTAGTTTTTAGTAAGTCTGGTTCGTCCACAGGGAACTCTAGCCAAGTTTAATGCTATATTAGTTTTAACTTATAATTGTAAAAATACAAAAATATATAAGTAGTATTATTATTATAAAGGGGGTTTTTACCGTTTAATGACTGGTTTGTCGATTTTAAAACTTTAGTCGCAGTTAAAACCTAAAGTAAAATATTAAATATATAAAAGACTTAATTTAAAGCGTAAAGTAAATAACGATAATGAAATTGCGATAAATAAAAGTGCGGTAAAATAAAATTGCGATAATTAAAGAGTACGATAATTAAAAGTGCAATGACAATAAATAAAAGTGCGATAATTAAAAGTGCAATTAAATATGAATATATATAAATTATGCTTATTTAAACTTCCGTAATCATGATGTTTGACGTGTTAATTTTAGTTTTTTTACCATGGGTTAATTGTCCTTTGTCCTGGATTATTCGATATGTCCATACGGATTTATCCATAATAGTCCATCAGTCATAATCATAAAGTGCGAAAGTCTTCGTCAAATTATTCTTATTCCCGAAGTCAAAAATTTCAACTAATTGGGGATTCGAATTGTAACAAGGTCTTAATACTTTGTTTAATGAATACACCAGGTTATCGACTGCGTGTAGACCAAGGTATTACTACTTTGTTAACAATTACACCAATTACCCTTGAATGTAATCCACCCCTGTTTCAAAAAGTCTATTAACTATTAATCCAATCCCGTGTCCGGTAAAATGAACAATTATTGGTATTTATAGATATCCCGCCCACCGTACCCAGTCAAGCGTATGTGGTTATATATAAATACGTCAAATTATAAGTCTATATATTAAATCAACGAGGTATCATTTAGTTAATATAAAACCCATTAATAGCCCATAGTCTAATTTCCACAAGTGTCGTTCTTTTATCCAAACCCCAATTATGGTCCAAAGCCCAATTACCCAATTTTAATATTTAGCCCAACATCACGATTACTTCGGCATTAAATAAGCATAATAATAATTTAGCTACGAGACATTAAATTAAAAAGATTGAACATAACTTACAATGATTAAAAATAGCGTAGCGTTACACGGACAGAATTTTGACTTACACCCTTACAACATTCGCTAACATACCCTTATTATTAGAATTAAAATTAAAATTAAAATTAAAATTAAAATTAAAATTAAAATTATAATTAATATATATATATATATATATATATATATATATATATATATATATATATATATATATATATATATATATATATATATATATATATATATATATATACACGTATGAGAGAAAGGAAAGAAAAAGATATATAAAAGATCGCTCAAAACTGCGAAATTTATAGCATGTGGCCTGACTTTTTGGCTCATGCGATCGCATGAGATTATCTCATGCAGGCCATGCAATCGCATGGCCTGGGATTCCAGCTCACATGTCTTTGTTTGCATTCTGCCGACGGTTTTAAATATAATATATAATATATAAATAATTTTAAGAATTATTTAAATATTATCTTATATTTATGTGCATAGTTGACTTGTAATTTTTAGTCCGTTGCGTTGAGCATTGAGAGTTGACTTTGGTCCCGGTTCCAATTTTTCGAACTTCCTTGCGTACAATTTAATATCTTGTATTTTGCATTTCGCGTCTTGTACTCTTGTAATTTTGAGACGTTTCTCATCAATAATTGGAACCACTTTGATTGTATTTTGTACTTTTGAGCTTTTTGGTCGTTTGCGTCTTCAATTTGTCGAATCTGTCTTTTGTCTTTACCTTTTATTATTTAAACGAATATCACTTGTAAATAGAACAGTTGCAACTAAAAGCTTGTCTTTCTTGAGGGATAATGCTATGAAATATATGTTCGTTTTTAGCATTATCAAATATTCCCACACTTGAGCATTGCTTGTCCTCAAGCAATATAGTCTTGAAAATACTAGAATCACTTCTTTGTTCTTCACACTTTGTACATCAGTGATTTCTATACGGCGGTATGAACAATGGTAGTAACGTTGTGGTTTACAGTCCCACATGACTATAAAAATTTAGATCCTTAAGGAAATTGGATCTTTATGAAAATATTTGATCTTTTGAAAATTAAATCTAGTTTTCACCCTAGATAAGTTTTCTGGAATAACCCTTCACCGGTGTTTGCAAATTGTTTTTGTGGGTTTGGTGGGTTTCATATTTGAAAATTTTAGCTCAAAACTTGCGGTTTTGTGTCACCCACTTGCTAACCTTGTATTGAGAAAGCAACACGTTCAGTATACTTGCTCCGTATATTACCTTTCGGCAAACTACCGTCCGGTTGTAAAGGAAAGCATTGAACAAGCAACTGTTAAGGCAATGTCCCCTGACATGCTTTTAATTATGGTCTATAACGTGTCGGATGCAATTACTATCCTTTGTAGGAGCAATAATAAAGCTCACCCTATAATTTTTTTGGTCTGGCACAAGGTTCTGTCTTTGACCATGCTATACAACCATCGTTCTTACGGTTGACACCCGATTTGGTTCAGGTGACCTAATGAATTCCAGGTGAATTCCTAGGATTTTACGTTCAATGGTAATGAACGCATTAAAACTGGGTTTTCAGAAAACAAATCGGTTTGTAGTTTTGATTAAAATATTTTCTCGTTCAAGCTCGAGTTTAGATATCATCGAATTCCATGAGTTTGTAATTCTCAATCTTTAAGGTTAATCTCTAGGATTGAGTAATATCAGGCTTAAAAGCTGATTTTTGATCTTTTAAGGAGATTATCCTTTTCTGGGGGTCTGATTCATTAGTCTTATCAAGCTAATTTGCACGGCGTCCTCCCCATTTTACGAGACAGATCCTCTCATGGCTAGGATAAGTCTGACCACTTGGCGACCCTGTTTGATGCTGAGGTCCGTGGATTTCCAACTGATTTTCGAGAAAACATTTCAAGGTTTTTTGTAGACTCTACAACTGGTCTAGACGACAACTTCCTGACCTAAATCAAGAACCGCGTGTCTTTTTCGGAAGACTTTACTTCCTTTTAATGATGGAATTGATTCATCGTGTAGATCCATCTTTCTTTTAAATATATTACAAGAAATTGGGTAAAACTGATAAAATTGTCCAAAACAAAAGTATCTTCAGTTATTTGTACAAAAATATGTCATATATGTTTTAAATAACTTGGTAAATTTTTTCCACACTTGGCTTTTATTTTCCTTTCTTTGCCTTTTTTTTTTGTCCTCTATTCCATTTTAAATGAATTCTAACATCTTGGGTTGTTTCTCAATTTATGTCCTTTCCGAGGTAACAATAATTTCGGTGTTAACACCTAGTTTTATCATTCATAAATATGTATAAACATGATTTTGAGTTCATTTAATTGAAAATTTTGAAATTTTTTTACTAGAATTGGGTAGTCAGTATATAAGACTAGGGCTGTTCTTTATTATCAGAGAGCACTAGATTCTAATACAACTACTGCGTTACTAGTATTTCTAATGGTAACCAAGTGTATAAGTGAAAAAAATTTAAAAATCCGAAAGAATTTAACCCCTTCCCACACTTAAGATCTTGCAATGCCCTCATTTGCAAGAAATCAGTTACAATTTAAATTATTGAGCGTGATTAGCGTAGAAAAATGATTAAATTTTACCAAAGTTTTCAAACATATTGGCGTTTGTTTGCTGAATGATAAATGGTGCACATCATTTATTCATTCCGTCTTGTTGTTACATCACATTTGTTTTTCGTTTTGTCGTCAAGATTAGTAGCTTTTGCTGAACTTAATGTCAGTCTTTGAAAATGCGCTGTTTTACCCTGTTGTGTACAATTGACAATATACATACATACAAATATAAACATGCATGGTAATTTGAAATGGGACTTAAAATCCCACTTTCAAATCAAATATGAAATATTAGTACAAAATAATAAAAATATTAAACAATACATTAATGTATCACAATATCATATGTTTAAACATAAATAAATAGAAATAATAAAAAGATAAAAATCATAGAAATCACCAACGGAACTATCAATCTGGATAGGGGTTCCAGTTCATGTCGTCGTTCGGGTTCCATGGTTGGTGATAGATGTACTGGTAGGCCTGGTTAGGGTCGTAGAGAGTATATGGTGGTCTCATCTCGGGCTGGTGTGGAGGATAGTAAGCGGGTCGGGTCGGAACGTAGTGAACCTGAGGTGACAGCCGGCTCATAATCTGTCGCTGATGATAGTCCCATCTATCATGCTGTCGTTGCCTGGAATACTCGTAATCATTCCGGGCTTGCCACTGCTCCATCCGACTAAATCTCTCTTCGTTTGTCATATCTACCTCGTCTACACGCTGGTAGACGTCAGTCATAGCCTCCCTAATGACATCCCTAATATCATCTGCTTCCTCTATTTCCTCATCTGAAACTCTCTCTACCTGAGGATGACTACCTTCATAGGGTACTGCCTGGTTGTGTCTGCTCTTCAATACCTTAGCACCCTGATAGACCTTCCATCCTAAAGGCTCAACATGTTCCTTACATACCATAAGTGGACCTCCTTGGTCCCTATCTACACCTAAATACTCTCCAATGAGAGTAACAAAAATACCTCCTCCTATAGTCCCCCCTTCCTGTATTCCTTCCACCATTTTTGATAAATAAAAACCAACACAGTAGGGGATATTAACAAAGCTTCTTGGGTCTCGAATACACTTTAGGTAAACTAAATCATGTAAGGTCATTTTCTCCTTGTTGTAACCTCTCTGTGTAATCGAGTTAGCCAGAAATCTATGAATTATACGAAGTTCGGCTTTGTTAATATGTAAGTAGGAGTGTTTTCCTCCCAGTGTAAAAACATTATAGTTTGACATACGCCTCCAGACGGCGTTCGCGTCAAAATTCATATCTACCCTTTCACCACGATAAATCAAATTCATACAATCGGGTAGTAGCAATTCACTAGGAGTGTAAATCTGTAATGCCCTGGCCATGTCCAGCATGGACATCCTGTACATCCTACGGCCAAGTATAAATCTAAAAAAACTTCTATCATCTAATCTATCTACATCTACATTTAATGCTATAGTACTCATCAGCTCAACACACCATTCCTTATATACAGGTCTACGAATGGTGAATAGACATTCCCAATCGGTAAAAGAAGAAATGCCATACCTTTGGATCAGATGTTCCCTAACTGAGTTAGCTTGTTGGACCCTTTCTAAAGGCTCCCAATCGATTACCCTTGGCACTTCTACATTTTTCGGTATCAGTTTGAATTTGTTACTTTGATATGCCGGGTAATCCCTCCAGCTTCTATCGAATCTCAGATTAGGATGCAACGTGTGTTCAAGAATTGTTGGGTATTCTACTGGTGGATGTATCAGAAATACTATAAAGGCATCAACAAATTGTAGTGGATCATAATAAGGTACGTGTTGATCAGGCTGTTGTTGTGGTTCCTGTTGTTGTTCTTGTTCGGGCTCGTATTGCATTTCTGGTTCAGGTTTGTAATGACCCGCACTTTTTCGATCGTTCTATACTTATAAGATTAATATTTATATAAATTAAACCTTACCAACATGATAAGCAATCCAAATTGTTGAGACTTATGTTTTCAAAGAGAGTTTTACACAACGATTGACCGTCTTGTTTGACCGATGATATCACGAACTATACAATATATGATAATTATACGTTTGTGTATATATATGTATATATACATACTTAACATGATCTAAGGATGTTTTAATATCTCATTTTGTATTAATAACAATAAGTTATAAGTATATTTTGAAACTACTAACTTAAGTTTTCAAAACAATAACCATACGTAACGTTATTTGACATAAATACTTATAACCTATAATGTTTATACATATATCGTATATGTAATGTATTTAATCACTTTTAAAGACTTAAATACATAAAACAATATAAGTATATTCACAAAAGATAGCTATATTTGAATTCTCATTCCATTTTTCACAAGATTTCTATACGTATATCTAGAGTACATGTACTCGTATCATACCTAGCTTCTATACGTATTTACTATTGGTATATACACATCAAATCACCACCAACCAGCCCTTGTTCAATGCCTTATGTATAAGGTAATTACTTTTGGATGATTGCAAGACTAATTAACAAGATTACAAACTTGAATTTTGTTTTGTCTCCCCCCCCTTGATCACGTTTTTAAGGGAGTAAGGGTACTCCATTTTTGATTCACTTTTACTTCCATTCTCTAGCTAAAAACACACACATCTTCATAACCCTTAAACTCCATAACCATTCAGCTAATATCCATGAAGATCTAGCCATAAAAACATCACTTAATCACCATAAGAAAACTCTTACAAAAACACTTCAAGAATCCTTCCAAGAACACAAACTTACTTCCAATCTTTCATCCAATTCCATCACCCTTTTAGTTCTAGGTTTTCACTCATCATTTACAGCAATCTTGTCCAAGTAACTTGAGGTAGTAACTTTGTTCATAACCTTATTCGATTCATATATATATAGCTATCTTATTTTGTGGTATAAAATTTTAACAACAAGAACATAGTTTGAATGTTTTCAAACTTGTTTGCAACCTAAATAGATCCTTCTAACTTAACTTTTAAAATACTTCAAGACCTGTAATATATAATAAATATATGCTAACTTAACAAGGTAAAACTTGATTTTTCAAAGAACACCTTAAAAACTGTTTTTACGACGTCGGAGTGCAACCGGGGGCTGTTTTGGGTTGGATAATTAAAAACCATCTTAAACTTTGAATTGGAGGTTTATTTTCTGGAAAAATGATTTTTACTATGAATATGATAACACATAAAAATTTCATGATTTAACTCAAAGTATAAGTGTTTTTAGAAAAATAATCATTTAAGGTTGTTTACATGATGGAAAATGATTAACTTCATAAGTTTCACTAAAGTTTGAACTATGACCTGTGATTTCGAATACAAACTAAGGTATTTACAGTTCATAGTCTTAAAGAGGGACTCGATCCAAGGAAGTGGCAAGTTGAATCAACGAAAACGGAGTTCTAACGAAGAAACTATGACCAAAACGAGATCGGATATCTAAGACTAGTTTAGCTACGAAAATAATTGGAGAAAATTAAATAAATCACATCTTTTTAAAATAACATGATATTTTATATATATGTACTCATAATTTAATTTTATATGGTTCAGGATCACCCGTAAACAATACGAGAAGATTAATCATAAGATCCCATGATTGTACGCAACACGTCATTTGACAACACCGGTACTTTATGTACGCAACACGTCATTTGACAACACCGGTACCGTGGGTCAAGATTAATCTCGACCAATACATATACGATGGGGGTTTTATTTATTTCATTGGGGGTTTATTAAACACCTAAAAATGAACCATTAAAATTGAATTACTAACATCGGACTGCTAACTACGGACTAAGGAATTATTAAAAGTATTAAAAGTATTATAAGTATATATATGTGACGTTTGTTTAAAATGAAAATATATTGATAAATTATATATGGATAGGTTCGTGATATCAATCGGAGACCAAGTCGAAATTACATATCTTCAAGACAAAAGTGAGTATATAGTCCCACTTTTAAACTCTAAGTATTTCGGGATGAGAATACATGTATTTTATGTTTTACGTTATGGGCACAAGTAACTGAAAAATATATTCTACGTTGAGTTGTACCACTGGCATACTTCCCTGTAGCTTGGTAACTGTTAATTACAGCGGTATTGTAAACGCGAATCCTGTTGATAGATCTATCGGGCCTGACAACCCCAACCGGACTGGACGACCATTATTCAACGGTTGCACAGTACTTCATTTTGTGACTACACTTGGTACGGTGTAGTAAGATTTCATAATAAAGGGAATATGCGACGTGATTAAATGTTAAGTATGGTTACCAAGTGCTCAACCACTTAGAATATTTTTATTAAAACGTTTATATATGAAATCTTGTGGTCTATATATATATTGCTGCCGGCATTAAACCTATATCTCACCAACTTTATGTTGACGTTTTAAACATGTCTATTCTCAGGTGATAACTAAAAGCTTCCGCTGCAACATGTTGAATTTAAACAAGATCTTGAGTGTGCATATTTGTGTCAAAAATAAAACTGCATATCGGAGGATTTGTAATGTAAAATATGCTAGAAATCGTATTGTTATCATCACATGTAAAGTTTGTAAGTCTAAGATTATCGCTAAACGATAATCATCTTTTTATTGTCTAAAGCTTGTATTAAAATAAGAGTTATGGTTTGTAATGTAAAATAAATGCAGTTGTTCTTTTAAAAATGTCGCATATAGAGGTCAATACCTCGCAATGAAATCATACGTTATCTAACTCGTTCTTATGGTTAAGGACGGGTTATGACATGTGGTATCAGAGCGGTGGTCTTAGCGAACCAGGTTTGCATTAGTGTGTCTAACCGAGAAGTCGTTAGGATACATTAGTAAGTCTGGACTTTGACCGGGTCTGATTTTAAAAACCATTGCTTATCATTGTTGGTTAAAATTTATATGTAAATATTATGTAGTACTAATGGGTTAGTTGTTGTGTGATAGATGTCGGGCTCAAAACTTATTATCACATTCAGCGACTCCGAATCAGAATCTTCAGATGGTGTTTCAGTCATTAACCTATCCGATGACGAAAATAATATCTTTGGGGAAGACTCACAAATTCCGGATGAACCAACTATAAAGAACCCGAAAAGTGAACCCGAGGAGGAAAGTGAACCCGAGGAGGAAAGTGAACCCGAGGAGGAAAGTGAACCCGAGGAAGAAATACAGGAAATTACGAAAGACAAGTTTGAACTAGGAAAGAAACGAAAGGCTAATGAATTAGAAAATTCAAATCTTGAGTTTAATAAGGATGATGTGGCACCAACTCCACTAGACACTACCACCCCTATTCCCGCTATTCCTATTCGTTCTATCCCGGCATCCAGTTCTTCAGTCCCACAGCCAAAATATAGGCAGACAGCCAGGATAAGCGTTAAGCGATTCTTTGAACCTAAACGTCCTAGAAAATAGACCAAACGATGCACTGCCGTATTAAACCATGGGATCATATAATGTTTTGTATAATATTATTAGTGTGGTTTGCTTAATGTTCGATGTAAGATAAGCATATGTAAAATAGTGAAGTGTGAAATGCAATAATTTTCCATGGTTAAGTATTATTTGGGTGGTAGTAATTGATTTTCGTACTAAGCTATTAAGTATGAACTTTAACGGGTAGGTACTACCCTAGATATAATTATAAAATGCTAATAAGAAGAAAAGGCTTTTATAATAATAACTGGTTCATATTATTAATAAGCTATAATGTACTATAAATACACACTACATCTATAATATTCCATGTGAATAATTATTTTCTTTTCATTCTTATAGAAGAATATGGCGCGATTGAATCGAATGATGGAACAAGAAGTCGAGGAATTCATCAACCAGCGAGTGAACGACAGAATGTTATGGGTCGAGGCTGCAAGAGCTGCTGCAGTTAACCCAAATCCTCGTGTAGGATGCACCTACAAGACGTTTCAAGCTTGCAAGCCCTCATCATTCAGTGGAACAGAAGGACCGATCGGTTTAACCCGGTGGATAGAAAAGATGGAGACTGTGTTTAAAATCAGTGGTTGTGTTGAAAAGGACATAACTAAGTATGCATCGTGCACTTTACAAGATAGTGCACTCACGTGGTGGAAACATTATGTGAAGGCTGTAGGAGGAGATGTAGCTTATGATACCCCATGGGAAGAATTCAAAATAATGTTAATCAACGAGTATTGTCCAAGGAACGAGGTTAGGAAGTTGGAAGATGAATTACGAAGCCTGAAGGTTGTTGGTACTGAAATCACCAATTACAATCAGCGATTCATGGAATTAGTTTTGCTATGTCCTGGATTGGTTCCAACCGAAGAACGGAAGATTGAAATGTACAAAGATGGTTTGCCCAAAAAGGTCAAGGCAAATGTTACAGCATCGAAACCTAAGACAATTCATGAAGCTATAACCATGGCAAACGAGCTAATGGATCAGGTCATCATGGATAAGAAAGTATCCAATACTGATGTGAAGGTATCAGGTAACAAAAGAAAGTGGAATGGAAATTATGATCGAGGTAACCAACAACAATCTTTTAAGAAACAAGAAATCACGCAAGGTGCGGGTAGTGGTTTAAGCTTTGGTTATAAAGGACAAAATCCTTTATGCAACCGATGCCACAAACATCACTCTGGTTACTGTAATGTGGTATGCAACAAATGTAATCGAAAGGGTCATCTTGCTGAAGATTGTAGGGCTCTCGTTACAAATACAAATGGTACCAAGACTCCTGCCACTAATGCAAATAGAACTGCTTTGGCTACTGTTACTTGTTATGGATGTGGGAAACAGGGTCATTATAAGAGCCAGTGCCCGAATCCAGAGAAGAATATCGGACCTGCACGAGGGAGAGCATTTGTTATTAATGCTAGAGAGGCATGTGAAGACCCGGAGCTTGTTACGGGTACGTTTACCATTAATAACTTATCCGCATCTATTATATTTGATACTGGTGCTGATAGAAGTTACGTGTGTAGAGACTTTCACGCTAAATTGAATTGTTCATCATTACCTCTAGATGCTAAGTACATGATTGAGTTAGCTAATGGTAAACTAATTAAAGCCGATAAAATTTGCCGTGATTGTAAAATAAATTTAGCCGGAGAAACATTTAAGATTGATTTGATACCCGTAGAATTAGGAAGTTTTGATGTAATAATCGGCATGGACTGGATGTCCAAGATAGGAGCTGAAGTTATGTGCGCCAAGAAGGCAATTCGCATTCCTCGTAAGGATAAAACGCCAGTAATGATTTATGGAGAGAAGGGTAACTCAAAGCTAAAACTCATTAGTTATTTGAAAGCTCAAAACTGCTTGAAGAAAGGGTGCTATGCTATCTTAGCACATGTTAATAAAGTCGAAAAGAAAGAAAAAGAGAAGTGCATCAATGACGTGCCTGTGGCAAGAGATTTTCCTGAAGTATTTCCGGAAGAGTTGCCGGGATTACCTCCATTTAGATCTGTAGAATTTCAAATAGATCTTGTACCAGGAGCTGCACCGGTTGCCCGTGCTCCATATAGACTTGCACCGTCCGAGTTAAAAGAACTTCAGAGTCAGTTAAAAGAATTACTGGATCGTGGATTCATACGACCAAGTACTTCACCGTGGGGAGCTCCAATTTTATTCGTCAAGAAGAAAGACGGATCTTTCCGAATGTGTATAGATTATCGTGAATTAAATAAGTTAACTATCAAGAATCGGTATCCACGACCGAGAATTGACGAATTATTTGATCAACTCCAAGGATCATGTGTGTACTCGAAAATTGACCTAAGATCGGGCTATCATCAATTACGTGTCAAAGAAGAAGATATACCGAAAACTGCTTTTCGGACACGCTACGGTCATTACGAATTTTTGGTCATGCCGTTTGGATTGACGAATGCGCCAGCTGTATTCATGGACCTCATGAATCGAGTTTGTAGTCCATATTTAGATAAGTTTGTTATTGTTTTCATTGATGACATTCTTATCTATTCCAAGAGTGAGCAAGAGCATGAGCAGCATTTAAGGTTGATATTAGAGTTGTTGAGAAAAGAACAGCTATACGCTAAATTTTCTAAGTGTGCTTTCTGGTTGAAAGAAGTGCAATTTCTTGGTCACGTTGTTAGTAGCAAAGGAATTCAGGTTGATCCAGCTAAAATTGAGGCCATTGAAAAATGGGAGACTCCTAAAACACCAATGCAGATACGCCAATTTTTGGGTTTAGCTGGTTATTATAGAAGGTTTATTCAAGATTTTTCCCGAATAGCTAAGCCGTTGACAACATTAACGCAAAAAGGGAAGAAATACGAATGGACCTCGGAGCAGGAGAACGCATTTCAATTACTGAAGAAGAAGTTAACTACGGCGCCTATTTTATCGTTACCTGAAGGGAACGATGATTTTGAAATATATTGTGACTCTTCGCGACAAGGTTTTGGTTGTGTTCTTATGCAACGAAAGAAAGTTATTTCATACGCATCCCGACAATTGAAGATTCACGAGCGGAATTATACGACGCACGATCTAGAACTGGGAGCAGTCGTGTTTGCGTTGAAGATATGGAGACACTACTTATATGGGGTTAGATGCACTGTGTTTACTGATCATAAAAGTCTTCAACATATTTTTGATCAGAAACAGTTGAACATGAGGCAACGTAGGTGGGTCGAGCTGATAAACGACTATGATTGTGAAATTCGTTATCATCCCGGGAAGGCGAAAGTGGTGGCCGATGCTTTAAGCAGAAAGGAACGAGAACCAATTCAAGTTCGAGCGATGAACATAAAAATTCGCATGAATCTCAACTCACAAATCAAAGAGGCTCAACGAGAAGCACTTACTAAAGAAAATATAGGAAATGAAATAATGAAGAAGTATGAGAAGCAACTCGTTATGCGGGAAGATGGAATTCGATATTTTGCAAATCGTATTTGGGTACCGAAGTTGGGTGGATTAAGGAAGTTGATATTGAACGAGGCACATAAGACAAGATATTCGATACATCCTGGAGTTGGAAAGATGTACCAGGATCTTAAGACACATTATTGGTGGCCTAATTTAAAGACAGACGTTGCAACATATGTTGGGGAGTGTTTAACTTGTTCCAAAGTCAAAGCAGAACACCAGAAGCTGTCAGGGTTACTTCAACAACCAGAAATTCCAGAATGGAAATGGGACGGTATTACCATGGATTTCATCACAAAGTTACCAAAGACTGCCTGGGGATACGACACCATTTGGGTAATTGTTGATCGTCTTACCAAATCTGCACATTTCTTGCCTATAAAGGAAATAGATAGAATGGAGAAATTATTACGATTATATATAAAGGAAATAGTTTCAAGGCATGGAATACCTATTTCCATTATATCTGATCGTGATAGTAGATTTACTTCAAAGTTCTGGCAATCACTACAGGAGGCACTAGAAACTCGTTTGGATATGAGCACCGCATATCATCCGCAAACCGATGGGCAGAGTGAAAGAACAATTCAGACTCTTGAAGACATGCTCAGGGCATGTATGATCGATTTTGGAAACGGATGGGATAAATATCTACCATTAGCAGAATTCTCGTATAATAATAGTTATCATGCGAGCATTAAAGCTGCGCCATTCAAAGCATTGTACGGAAGGAAGTGTAGATCTCCTATTTGTTGGAATGAAGTAGGAGATCGACAATTAACTGGTCCCGAGATCATACACGAAACGACTGAGAAGATAGTACAAATCAAGGAGAGATTGAAAACAGCCCGTAGTCGCCAAAAGAGCTACGCCGATGTTCGAAGGAAACCATTAGAGTTTCAGATCGGTGACATGGTTATGTTAAAGGTGTCACCTTGGAAAGGTGTAATACGTTTTGAAAAAAGGGGTAAACTAAACCCAAGGTATGTAGGCCCGTTCAAGATCATCGAACGCATTGGACCGGTAGCTTATCGACTCGAGTTACCGCAACAACTCACCGGAGTACATAATACCTTTCACGTCTCAAACCTTAAGAAGTGTCTTGCAAAGGAAGACCTCACCATTCCTCTTGAAGAAATCCATGTCGACGAGAAACTACAATTCATCGAAGAACCAATCGAAATCATGGATCGTGAAGTTAAACGGCTCAAGCAGAGCAACATACCGATCGTTAAGGTTCGTTGGAATGCTCGAAGGGGTCCCGAGTTTACTTGGGAACGAGAGGATCAAATGAAACAAAAATATCCACACTTGTTTTCCGATGACGCAAAATAGGTACAATTTTAAAATTTCGGGACGAAATTTATTTAACGGGTAGGTACTGTAATGACCCGCACTTTTTCGATTGTTCTATACTTATAAGATTAATATTTATATAAATTAAACCTTACCAACATGATAAGCAATCCAAATTGTTGAGACTTATGTTTTCAAAGAGAGTTTTACACAACGATTGACCGTCTAGTTTGACCGATGATATCACGAACTATACAATATATGATAATTATACGTTTGTGTATATATATGTATATATACATACTTAACATGATCTAAGGATGTTTTAATATCTCATTTTGTATTAATAACAATAAGTTATAAGTATATTTTGAAACTACTAACTTAAGTTTTCAAAACAATAACCATACGTAACGTTATTTGACATAAATACTTATAACCTATAATGTTTATACATATATCGTATATGTAATGTATTTAATCACTTTTAAAGACTTAAATACATAAAACAATATAAGTATATTCACAAAAGATAGCTATATTTGAATTCTCATTCCATTTTTCACAAGATTTCTATACGTATATCTAGAGTACATGTACTCGTATCATACCTAGCTTCTATACGTATTTACTATTGGTATATACACATCAAATCACCACCAACCAGCCCTTGTTCAATGCCTTATGTATAAGGTAATTACTTTTGGATGATTGCAAGACTAATTAACAAGATTACAAACTTGAATTTTGTTTTGTCTCCCCCCCCCCCTTGATCACGTTTTTAAGGGAGTAAGGGTACTCCATTTTTGATTCACTTTTACTTCCATTCTCTAGCTAAAAACACACACATCTTCATAACCCTTAAACTCCATAACCATTCAGCTAATATCCATGAAGATCTAGCCATAAAAACATCACTTAATCACCATAAGAAAACTCTTACAAAAACACTTCAAGAATCCTTCCAAGAACACAAACTTACTTCCAATCTTTCATCCAATTCCATCACCCTTTTAGTTCTAGGTTTTTCACTCATCATTTACAGCAATCTTGTCCAAGTAACTTGAGGTAGTAACTTTGTTCATAACCTTATTCGATTCATATATATATAGCTATCTTATTTTGTGGTATAAAATTTTAACAACAAGAACATAGTTTGAATGTTTTCAAACTTGTTTGCAAACTAAATAGATCCTTCTAACTTAACTTTTAAAATACTTCAAGACCTGTAATATATCATAAATATATGCTAACTTAACAAGGTAAAACTTGGTTTTTCAAAGAACACCTTAAAAACTGTTTTTACGACGTCGGAGTGCAACCGGGGGCTGTTTTGGGTTGGATAATTAAAAACCATCTTAAACATTGAATTGGAGGTTCATTTTCTGGAAAAATGATTTTTACTATGAATATGATAACACATAAAAATTTCATGATTTAACTCAAAGTATAAGTGTTTTTAGAAAAATAATCATTTAAGGTTGTTTACATGATGGAAAATGATTAACTTCATAAGTTTCACTAAAGTTTGACCTATGACCTGTGATTTCGAATAAAAACTAAGGTATTTACAGTTCATAGTCTTAAAGAGGGACTCGATCCAAGGAAGTGGCAAGTTGAATCAACAAAAACGGAGTTCTAACGAAGAAACTATGACCAAAACGAGATCGGATATCTAAGACTAGTTTAGCTACGAAAATAATTGGAGAAAATTAAATAAATCACATCTTTTTAAAATAACATGATATTTTATATATATGTACTCATAATTTAATTTTATATGGTTCAGGATCACCCGTAAACAATACGAGAAGATTAATCATAAGATCCCATGATTGTACGCAACACGTCATTTGACAACACCGGTACTTTATGTACGCAACACGTCATTTGACAACACCGGTACCGTGGGTCAAGATTAATCTCGACCAATACATATACGATGGGGGTTTTATTTATTTCATTGGGGGTTTATTAAACACCTAAAAATGAACCATTAAAATTGAATTACTAACATCGGACTGCTAACTACGGACTAAGGAATTATTAAAAGTATTAAAAGTATTATAAGTATATATATGTGACGTTTGTTTAAAATGAAAATATATTGATAAATTATATATGGATAGGTTCGTGATATCAATCGGAGACCAAGTCGAAATTACATATCTTCAAGACAAAAGTGAGTATATAGTCCCACTTTTAAACTCTAAGTATTTCGGGATGAGAATACATGTATTTTATGTTTTACGTTATGGGCACAAGTAACTGAAAAATATATTCTACGTTGAGTTGTACCACTGGCATACTTCCCTGTAGCTTGGTAACTGTTAATTACAGCGGTATTGTAAACGCGAATCCTGTTGATAGATCTATCGGGCCTGACAACCCCAACCGGACTGGACGACCAGTATTCAACGGTTGCACAGTACTTCGTTTTGTGACTACACTTGGTACGGTGTAGTAAGATTTCATAATAAAGGGAATATGCGACGTGATTAAATGTTAAGTATGGTTACCAAGTGCTCAACCACTTAGAATATTTTTATTAAAATGTTTATATATGAAATCTTGTGGTCTATATATATATTGCTGCCGGCATTAAACCTATATCTCACCAACTTTATGTTGACGTTTTAAACATGTCTATTCTCAGGTGATAACTAAAAGCTTCCGCTGCAACATGTTGAATTTAAACAAGATCTTGAGTGTGCATATTTGTGTCAAAAATAAAACTGCATATCGGAGGATTTGTAATGTAAAATATGCTAGAAATCCTATTGTTATCATCACATGTAAAGTTTGTAAGTCTAAGATTATCGCTAAACGATAATCATCTTTTTATTGTCTAAACCTTGTATTAAAATAAGAGTTATGGTTTGTAATGTAAAATAAATGCAGTTGTTCTTTTAAAAATGTCGCATATAGAGGTCAATACCTCGCAATGAAATCATACGTTATCTAACTCGTTCTTATGGTTAAGGACGGTTTATGACAAGGTTCTAGAGCAGGTTGCCTGGATGATGATGTTGCACCATCAGTATCTGTAAATCTCTGCAAAACACATTAAACACAAAATTTGTGCATCCAAATATGCATTAGTGTTAGCAAAATAACAATTTAAAACAATCACAATGACATGTTCATTCAAAATTAAACTTATACACATTTTCACTATTTTTACAATTCTACACTTTTTCAAATAAGCATATATAAAAATGTATACAAAGTTCACAAGCATTCAACTCAAATAACATGTTAAAACATCAATTACTAACAATTAAACAAGTCTCAAATGACAATTATATCAAATTAATCAAGTTCATGAATTTTGGTACTAAAAAGTCCACTTTAATTTTCAAAAATCATGTTTAGGATCAAAGTTTGGATCATTTAGCTACCTAAACATGTTACACTACTTAATTTAGCAATAATTCATGAAAAAAATCGGCCATAACCTGTTTATATCAAAAAGCTCCAAATTGCTCAAGAACACAAACCCTAGATTTCTAAAATTTTTGAAGTTTTTGGCTTCAAATCATGTTAAATAGCATCAATCTAGGTTATACATGCATAAAATACTAACAATTTAACTCTAATTACACTAGAAATTAACAAAATCAAATTAGGAAAAATATAGCTCAAGAACACTAAAAATCAAATTTTAAGAAGTTTAGGGATGTAATTGTTACCTTTCTTGATAAACTTCTGAACAATTTCATGTTTAGAGCGGATTGTAGCAAGAAATTTGGTGAATTTTGGTGGAAAAATGATGAAATTAAGGGTGTTTTGGAGAGTATGCTCGTATATGTGTGTGTGTTTGTGAGAATACAGAGAGCTCGCTGGTTATTTTGTTCCTGGCCTGAATTCTAGCTTCATGCGATCGCATGAGGCTCCAGTGCAAACCCCATGCGATGGCATGGGGTCCGGGTACAGAGAGCTCCCTTTTTTTTTTTTTTTTTTTTTTTATAAAAACCTTATACTTAATAGAACATATGATTAAAATTTTAGGATGAGGGCGTTTCGAAACGATGTCCTAGTCCGACCCTCGACAAAATTTTAAAATTTGTCATTTTTAAGCTCAGTTTTAAAAGCAAAGATTTTTGGGTTTTTTTAAATGTTTTTGACATACTTTAATTCAATAACGCTAAAAATAATGATAATAAAAGTTCTCGTCCCTCCCTTGGGTAAAGTAATTTCGGTTCAATGACCTAGTCTTCAACTTACGACGAATTTTAAAAATCATATTTTTAATTTAACGAAATAAAGTAAATTTTTGTTTTTAAATTCACACCAAACTTAAATTTAAAATGCATAAAATTAAAAATTCATATTAATAAAAATAAAAAAATTCACACCAAATTTATATTATATTTTTGTTCTTATACATATAAATTTATATTAAATATATTAATTTTACAAATATTTACAAACTTAAATATATTGATTTAAAAAGTTTACAATAATAATTTAATATTTATATATTAATAAACAAAGTAAAAATAAAATTAAAAATCTTTTTGGTCTTTTATCCCACTTTAATCAATCAAATATTATCAAAAATATACGCCCCTCTTTTCGGTAAAGTAATTTCGGCTATATTACCTAGTTTTACTCCTGACGAATTTTTGAAATATTTTGAGTTGATTGATTAAAGATATTTATACCTTAAGAATAAACGGTAAATTTCGCAGTGATGTAATAAATTTTTGTATGATATCAATAATTTCGGTCGCAAAACCTAATTTTATTGAGTATCAATTTAAAACTTTAAAGCGAACGATTTAGCGTTTATTATCAAAAGGCTAAAAGCAATAAAATAAAAATAAAAACTATACAAACTTACCTGTGAGAAAGAATTCTCAGTGACCTGCTTTAGCCCACTCATAAGATAGTCGAACTAATTGGTTTTCCATAGCTACATAGGCATAACCTCGAGCATTCAACGATTTTTCTTCTAAACGTATGAACGGTCCATCTCTGCATAAAGTAACAAATTCGGTATTTGAATATGTTTGATTCATCGAGCATTTTCCTTCGTGTGACCATTTTCCACATTTGTGACATCTTTCAAGGTGTCGTGCTCTTCTTTTCGCTGCAGATTTTGATTTTCCTTTACCAAAATGTAACTTATTATTTTCGTTCCTGGATTCTTTTCTTACTCCGTGCAATTTACCTTTGATTAATGATACCAATTCACTTGGTTGGGTGTCATTATTACGTTTAGTGATCAAAGCGTGTAGCATTAGACCATGGTTTAATTCACAGGAAGTCTTCATCTCGTAAAACCTAAAAAAAAAAATAAAAATTCAGAATGGGGGGAGAAGACTAGTTCTTTAGGGTCTGCTAGGGAAAGACCATTCGGATTCCATTCTCGAGAACTACACGAAAACAGAATATCTAACTCTAACAGAAATACGTATTACCCTAAAAAGATTCGAACCTTCCCACACTTAGTTAGCTGTGGTGTTAAAATTGTGATTAACTTCGTTGTCAACTTCCATTGGATCATATACGTAATGTTTAACTCTGTGACCATTAACTTTAAATTCAATCCCATTTAAATTTATTAATTCTACTGTTCCATATGGGAAAACTCTTTTGACTATAAATGGTCCAGACCATCTTGATTTTAATTTTCCAGGAAATAGCTTGAATCGTGAATTGAAAAGAAGAACTCTGTCTCCTTCTTTAAATTCTTTTGAACTTCTGATTCTTTTATCATGCCATTTATTCGCTCTTTCCTTATAGATTAACGAATTTTCGTACGCTTCATGTCTTAATTATTCTAATTCGTTTAGTTGACTTAATCGTAGACGTTCGGCTTCATGTAAATCAAGATTACATGTCTTCAAAGCCCAAAATGTTTTTTGTTCAATTTCTACTGAAAGATGACATGCTTTTCCGTAAACGAGTCTAAAAGGTGTTGTTCCAATTGGAGTTTTATAGGATGTTCTAAAAGCCCAGAGTGCGTCCTCCAATTTCATGGACCATTCCTTCGAATTTGATCCTACGGTTTTCTCTAGAATACGTTTTAAAGCTCGGTTGGTATTTTCAACTTGTCCACTTGTTTGTGGATGATAAGCAGTGGAGATTTTATGAGTTACTCCATATTTTTTAAGAACTTTCTCAAGTTGATTATTACAAAAATGAGTACCCCGATCACTTATTAAAGCTTTCGGTGTTCCAAACCTTGCAAAAAGAAGTTTTAAAAAGTTGATTACAACTCGTGCATCGTTAGTTGGGAGAGCTTGTGCTTCCGCCCATTTAGATACATAATCAATGGCAACGAGAATATAGAGATTATTATGAGATTTTGAAAATGGACCCATAAAGTCAATACCACAAATGTCAAATACTTCACATACTTGAATGATATTTTGTGGCATTCATCACGTTGACTTATTTTTCCGGCCCTTTGACAAGCATCACAGGATTTGCAAAGAAGGTGTGCGTCTTTGAAAATTGTAGGCCAATAGAATCCAGCATCGTAAACTTTTCTTACTGTAAGTTGAGGCCCATAATGCCCTCCTGTTGGTCCTGTGTGACAATGGTTTAATATTTGACTAGCTTCATCTCCGAATACACATCGGCGTATTATTCCATCGGGACAACTTTTAAACAAATGTGGATCTTCCCAGAAATAGTGTTTTATATCACTAAAGAATTTCTTTCGTTTTGGGTACGATAATCCTTTTTCAAGGAATCCACATACTAAGTAGTTTGCATAGTCTGCAAACCATGGAATTTCATTATAATCTATCTTTAATAGATATTCATCGGAAAGTTGTCTTGTATGGCCGATTCATTTAGAACTTCTAATTCTGGATTTTCAAGACGAGAAAGATGATCAGCGGCGAGATTTTCTGCTCCCTTTTTATCTCGGATTTCAATATCGAACTCTTGTAAGAGTAAGATCCAACGGATTAATCTTAGTTTGGCATCTTGTTTTGAAAATAGGTATCTAAGAGCAGAATGGTCAGTATAGACCACCGTTTTAGCTAGAACGAGATATGAACGAAATTTGTCCAAAGCAAAGACAATAGCAAGGAGTTCTTTTTCAGTAGTTGTGTAATTCATTTGTGCTCCTTGTAACGTCTTACTAGCATAATAAATAGGTTGAAATCGTTTTTCAATTCTTTGTCCTAAAACGGCTCCCATTGCAAAATCACTTGCATCGCACATTAGTTCAAACGGTAGATTCCAATTTGGTGTTATCATGATCGGCACATTAGTGAGTTTTTCTTTAAGAATATTAAAAGATTTGATGCATTCATCCAAAAAGATGAATGGAGCATCCTTTTCTAGGAGTTTATTCATAGGAGTGGCAATTTTAGAAAAATCTTTTATGAAACATCGGTAAAAACCGGCATGCCCTAGAAAACTCCTAACTCCTCTAACATTGGTGGGATGTGGAAGTTTAGCAATTACATCTACTTTAGCTCTATCCACTTCAATTCCTTCCTTTGAGATTTTATGTCCAAGAACGATGCCTTCTTTAACCATGAAATGGCATTTCTCCCAAATAAGTACTACATTTGATTGTTCGCATCTAATAAGCATTCGTTCAAGATTAACTAGACATGTTTCAAAAGTATCACTAAAGACTGAAAAGTCATCCATGAAAACTTACATGCATTCTTCTATCATGTAGTGAAAAAGCGCCATCATGCACCTTTGAAAGGTTGCAGGGGTGTTGCAAAGTCCAAATGGCATGCGTTTGAAAGCAAAAGTACCATAAGGGCACGTGAACGTGTTTTTCTCTTGGTCCTCGGGTGCTATTGGAATTTGAAAATATCCAGAAAAACCGTCAAGAAAACAATAGTAACTGTTTCCGGCTAATCTTTCCAACATTTGATCAATGAAAGGTAAGGGAAAGTGATCTTTTCTGGTGGCGTCATTTAATTTTCTATAATCAATACAAACACACCATCCTGTTACAGTCCTAGTAGGAATAAGCTCATTTTTCTCATTTGTGATGACAGTCATGCCACCCTTCTTAGGCACGCATTGAACTGGGCTTACCCATGGACTATCAGAAATTGGATAAATTAAACATGCATCTAGCAGTTTAATAATTTCTTTCTTAACAACATCTTGCATATTAGGATTTAGTCTTCATTGGCGTTGCACATACGTTTTATGACCTTCTTCCATAAGGATTTTATGTGTGCAATACGAAGGACTTATTCCTTTAATATCATGAATTTTCCATGCAATAGCTGGTTTATGAGCTTTTAACACAGAAATGAGTTGAGATTTTTCATTTTCAGTTAGAGAAGACGATATTATTACAGGTAATTCAGATTCACCATGTAAATAAGCATATTCCAAAATGGTTTGGAAGTGACTTTAACTCTAATGTCGGTGGTTCTTCTATCGATGATTTATATCGATATCTGTCTTCTTCTTTTAGCATTTGAATTTCTTCTGTTGTTGGTTCATATCCATTAGCCATAAGTGTAGCTAACATTTCAGTTTCATCAATTGGTTCAGTTCCTTCTCCTAAAGAACATTCTCCCGTTCCTTCTAATTCTGGAAATTCTTCTAACAATTCTGCATGTGAATCTATAGTTTGAATATAATAGCATGTATCATCTGCAGATTGCGGTTGTTGCATGGCTCTATCAATAGAAAAGGTAACACTCTCATCCTCTATACTTAGGGTCAGTTTCTTACCAAACACGTCTATTATTGCTTTGGCCGTGTTTAAGAATGGTCTTCCTAATATGAGAGGAACTCGAGAGTCTTCTTCCATATCCAGAATAACAAACTCTACTGGAAATACTAAAGTACCAACTTTAACTAGCATGTTCTCCATTATCCCTCTAGGATATTTTACTGATCGATCGGCTAGTTGTATAATTATTCGTGTTGGTTTCAATTCTCCAAGGTCTAGTTTAGTGTATAGTGAATACGGCATTAAATTTATACTAGCACCTAAATCTGCCAATGCTTCTATTGAACTAAGACTTCCCAGAAAACATGGAATTGTGAAACTTCCTGGATCAGATAATTTTTCTGGTATCTTATTCAACAGCACTGCAAAACAATAAGCATTCATAGTAACAGCCTAGAGTTCTTCCATTTTCTTTCTATTTGTGATTAGATCTTTCAAAAATTTAGCATATCTAGGCATTCCTGAAATTACATCAATGAAAGGAAGATTGACATTTATTTGTTTAAACATATCCAAAAATTTGGATTGCTCGGCTTCAAGTCTTTCTTTTCTCATTTTACTCGGGTAAGGAAGTGGTGGTTGGTATGGTTTAACATAAGGTTTTGCCTTAACTGTGTTATCTTCATTAACCTTTTCAACTACCGGTTATTTTTCCTTATCTTGCTCAGGTTGTGGTTCTTGTAGAGTAGGAATAGCATCATCGGAAATTACAGGTATTTCAGGTGGTTTAAGTGTGATACCACTTCTTGTGGTAATGGCTTTAGCTGTTTCATTCCGGGGGTTAGCATTTGTATCACTAGGTAAACTTCTCGATTTTCTTTCACCTATTAACCTTGCTAGGTTACTTACTTCTTGTTCCAGATTTTGAATAGAAGCTTGTTGATTTCTAAATGCTTGAGTATTTTGTTCATTGGTTTGTTTCTGAGATGTGAAAAACTGTGTTTGAGATTCAACTAGCTTCGACATCATATCTTCTAAATTTGGCTTTTTATCATCGGTTTGTGGTGGTTGGTTTTGAAAAATATGTCTTTGCTGATTGTAAGTATTATTGGATACTTGTTGATTATTTGGGCCTTGTTGGTTGTTGTATGGAACATTTCGGTTATAGTTCTGGTTTTGATTGTAGATTGGTCTTGGCGGTTGATAATTATTCTAATAATTATTTCCCGGCCTTTGGTTTATGTATGAAACACTCTCTCTTTTTTCCATTGTTAGTTCAATACTGAGACAATCTTTTGTCAAATGTGGTCCTCCACACTGCTCACAACTAATTCTTATTGAGTGGATATCTTTAGTCATCTTTTCCATTCGTCTCTCGACAGCATCTATCTTTGCGGAAATGGAATCTAAGTCATGGCTAGAATCGGCTCTAGCTGCTTTAGATGATCTAACGATATCTTTTTCTTGCTGCCATTCATGTGAGTGGGAAGCAGTGTTATCAATAATTTTGTAAGCATCAGTTGCGGTTTTCTTCATAATGGAACCACCAGCTGCTATATCGATGTCTTTTCTTGTAGTGATGTCGCATCCTTGGTAAAATATTTATACTATTTGCCAATTGTCTAAACCATGTTGCGGACATCCTCTCAATAATTTTCCAAATCTTGTCCATGCTTCATATAGAGTTTCATTTGGCTTTTGCGTAAACGTAACTATTTCTCCTTGAAGTCTTACGGCTTTAGATGCCGGAAAGAATTGTTTAAGAAAATTTTCAACTAAAACATCCCATGTATCAATCGCCCCTTCAGGTAACGATTCTAACCAATCTTTGGCTTCTCCCTTTAAAGACCAGGGAAATAACATGAGATATATCTTTTCATCCTCCACTTCTCGGATTTTAAATAGTGTACAGATCCTATTAAATGTACGAAGATGTTCATTTGGATCTTCTTTCGGCGCACCACTAAATTGGCATTGATTAGTTACCACGTGTAGGATTTGTCCTTTGATTTCATAATCTGGTGCATTAATGTCAGGTTGAGTAATTGCGTGACGTTGGCCAGTGCGTTTAGCTCTCATTCGGTCTTCCATACTTAGAGGTTCCAGATTTTCCATGATTGAATTTGTTGAATCTGAATCACTAGAGACTTCTGATTTAATGGTTGGTTCCTCTACAATCTCCGTTTGAATGATTGGTGGTTCTGGAGGAAAAATTAATGGTTCAGGATCTCTGAATTGTCCTTGAAGATTCTCCGGATTCTCAATTCTGAGGTCGGGTTCAAAAAATGGATTATCGGAAATTTGAATTGGAGTACTTGGTCGACTGGATGACGATTCTAAAGAAAAATCAACAGCGACAATATTTGCTAGATGTCTTGATCGAGTTACAGGTGGTGAACGTACAAAAGGTGGTGAACGTTTTGCTCGGTGCATTCACTGAATATCCTATTAGTTATAAAAATAAGAAAAATTATATAAGTTATCAAATTAATAGACTTTTCTGATTTTGCCCACGTTTCGAATAGCCAAAAGATGCAGCAGAGGGGCAGGATTTTTTTGGTCTCAATATAATTGAGTACTGTTTGGCTCCAATAACCCGGTCCACGTACAAATCCAACTATTACTACGAACCAGAAAATGGATGTCTATCAATTTAACCACTTAAAATAATTTTTCGTTTTGAAATTTTAGAGAAGAAATAGAAAAAAATTCTATATCCTATAAACTAGAGCGTCGAGAAATAAGAAAGAAAAGATTGCGCGTCGAAAAATGTCGAAAAATAAAAGGTCGAAAAATAAAAAGAAAGTAGCGCGTCGAAACTTAAAAAGGAACTAAAAACTAAGAATTAAAAGTTGCGTCTAAAGATATTAAAGCTTAAAAATGAATTCTATATTCAAAAACGGCAATTACTTAAAAAGTACTAAAATATTAAAAACGGTGTCGCAAAATTTTAAAGCACCTAAATATTATTCTAAAGAAAAAGCACTTAAGGGATTTTACGGCAAAGCCTAAAAATCTAGAAATAAAAATAACTATGGCAAAAACTATGACTTAAAACTAAATACGAGAGAAAAATATAAATATTACGCTAAAACAAATAAAAAGATACAAAATATAAAAATAAACTTAAAGTTGTAAAAAGTACAGTTTTATAAAAATATTATTTTTATATTATTTATTTTATAAAACTATTAATTTTATATATTTAATAAAACTAAATAAACTAAAAATACAAATTAATTAATAAAACTAAACTAAATAATAAATAAATAAAAACCTAATTAGGGATTAATTAAATAATAATAATAATAATTATTACGTAATTATTGCTGGAACCAGTCAACTGTGGCGTGTCAGACAGCATCATGCGGTCGCATGAAGTTTTGCCTTCGGGCTCATGCGATCGCATGTGCTAGGGTTTCGGGCCATGTTCTGGGCTGCTACAGTACAGGGCCGTTTGATTTCTTTTATTTTTTTTTCTGTTTTTCTGTTTTAATTTAAATAAAAAAATAAATAACTTAAATAAAAATTTAATTTTAAAAACTAAAATAAAAATACTTTTATAAATTTTTAATAACTCTTAATAACAAATATATAGATTTTGTTTTTCTTTTATATATTTTTGGTTTTTAATAATTAAAACGTATATTGTTACAAAAAAGGAACTTTATAAAAATCTTTTTTTTTATATTTAGCGTTGCGCTTTTGGCGTTTAACTTTCCCCGGCAGCGGCGCCAAAAATACTTGATGTTATGGAGGTGGTGTATAAAATAGTTATATTTTTTACAAGGAAACACTATTAAATACGATACAATTTTATACAAGATATTTATTTATTTATAGAATGGATATACCTAAATCTTGCTACAACACTTATAGGCAGTGTACCTAATCATACAGTAGTGTAGTTTTGAGTAAGTCCGGTTCGTCCACAGGGAACTCTAGCCAAGTTTAACGCTATATTAGTTTTAACTTATAATTTTAAAAATACAAAAATATATATAAGTAGTATTATTATTATAAAGGGGGTTTTTACCGTTTAATGACTGGTTTGTCGATTTTAAAACTTTATTCACAGTTAAAACCTAAAGTAAAATATTAAATATATAAAAGACTTAATTTAAAGCGTAAAGTAAATAACGATAATGAAATTGCGATAAATAAAAGTGCGATAAAATAAAATTGCGATAATTTAAGAGTACGATAATTAAAAGTGCAATGACAATAAATAAAAGTGCGATAATTAAAAGTGCAATTAAATATGAAATATATAAATTATGCTTATTTAAACTTCCGTAATCATGATGTTTGACGTGTTGATTTTAGTTTTATTACCATGGGTTAATTATCATTTGTCCTGGATTATTCGATATGTCCATACGGATTTGTCCATAATAGTCCATCAGTCATAGTCATAAAGTGCAAAAGTCTTCGTCAAATTATTCTTATTCCCGAAGTCAAATATTCCAACTAATTGGGGATTCAAATTGTAACAAGGTCTTAATACTTTATTCAATGAATACACCAGGTTATCGACTGTGTGTAGACCAAGGTTTCACTACTTTGTTAACAATTACACCAATTACCCTTGAATGTAATCCACCCCTGTTTCAACAAGTCTATTAACTATTAATCCAGTTCCGTGTCCGGTAAAATGAACAATTATTGGTATTTATAGATATCCCGCTCACCGTACTCAGTCAAGCGTATGTGGTTATATATAAATACGTCAAATTATAAGTCTATATATTAAATCAACGATGTATCATTTAGTTAATATAAAACCCATTAATAGCCCATAGTCTAATTTCCACAAGTGTCGTTCTTTTATCCAAACCCCAATTATGGTCCAAAGCCCAATTACCCAATTTTAATATTTAGCCCAACATCACGATTACTTCGGCATTAAATAAGCATAATAATAATTTAGCTACGAGATATTAAATTAAAAAGGTTGAACATAACTTACAATGATTAAAAATAGCGTAGCGTTACACGGACAGAATTTTGACTTACACCCTTACAACATTCGCTAACATACTCTTATTATTAGAATTAAAATTAAAATTATAATTAATATATATATATATATATATATATATATATATATATATATTTACGTATGAGAGAAAGGAAAGAAAAAGATATATAAAAGATCGCTCAAAACTGCGAAATTTATAGCATGTGGCCTGACTTTTTGGCTCATGCGATCGCATGAGATTATCTCATGCAGGCCATGCAATCGCATGGCCTGGGATTCCAGCTCACATGTCTTTTTTTGCATTCTGCCGACGGTTTTAAATTTAATATATAATATATAATTAATTTTAAGAATTATTTAAATATTTATGTGCATAGTTGACTTGTAATTTTTAGTCCGTTGTGTCGAGCGTTGAGAGTTGACTTTGGTCCCGGTTCCGGTTTTTCGAACGTCCTTGCGTACAATTTAATATCTTGTATTTTGCGTTTCGCGTCTTGTACTCTTGTAATTTTGAGACGTTTCTCATCAATAATTGGAACCACTTTGATTGTATTTTGTACTTTTGAGCTTTTTGGTCGTTTGCGTCTTCAATTTGTCGAATCTGTCTTTTGTCTTTACCTTTTATTATTTAAACGAATATCACTTGTAAATAGAACAGTTGCAACTAAAAGCTTGTCTTTCTTGAGGGATAATGCTATGAAATATATGTTCGTTTTTAGCATTATCAACATCTTACAGAACTAGAAAAGGTTTAGAGTTGAAAGCTGAGTTTAATCGTTTTCACTGGCAAGTCGGAGAATCTATTACGGAATTGGTTGAAAGATATCGTCATTTGCTAGCTGAACTACACAAGCATGATGTGACCATTGCTGAAAAAGATAAAGTGACATGTCTAGTTGGAGCATTACCATTAGAATTGAGTGGTTTCATATTAACTATGAAAACAAGTGGGGAACTTGCTACTGCTACAGTGAACTCGTTTATCACAAGACTTCAAGAAGAAGAGTTAGAGTTGTTAAATAAAGTTAAAAGATTCAAACAAGTTCAAGACACCAAAATGTATTGTCCAAATGATTATACACCACCAAAATCAGCTCATGCTCCATTTCAAACAGCTTTTGCTACAAACAATCAGAATATGTATGGTTTGAATGTTAGCAGTACACCTATTCAACAACCTGCGTGTCCACCACAAGTGTCACCATGTTATCTCAATACTCAATGACATCCTACTTCTAATACTACAGAGTCATCTACACCGACTGCATCAGATGTTCTATCTGTACTTAAGATCGAGAACATAAGGAAAACTGGGAAAGAAAAGATTAGCGAATATATAGCCTTACTATTAAGCCTTGTTAATTCCTACGATAGTTATCTTGATGGTTGTGTGGGTAACATTCATCTAACAACTGAAGATTATCATCAACTTGATAAAGATGAAGCAGAAAAGATGGATATTATGTGGGGTATGACAAATCTTGTGAGAAGAGCAAGAGATTACGAAGAGCGAACTCGAAAATCGATCAGTCTGACCAAAGATACAAAACTGGGATTTGATATGAATACTGTTACTTGTTACAACTGTGGAGAATTAGGTCATTTTTCAAGACAGTGTACAAAACAGAAGAAGCAGGGTAATCGTAATCCATTCAAGAATCAGAACTACAGTTCTCAGAGTCAAACAACTAAGCGTGAAATTTACATTACTGATAAAGTAAATGAACAAGAAATAGTTGAGACTCCTAACAAAGCTTTGGTTGTCATTCATGGAGATGATGATGATTTGTCTATCAAATTGAATGTAGATGATCAACAACCTAAAGGTAACATGGCGAAGATCACCGAAATTTAAGAAAAGTGTGTCACTAATTGAAATTTAATTGAGAAGCTGACTGCTCGTGCAGAAAGAGCTGAAGAATTGTCTCAAACCATTCCAAAGGAGAAGATTTAGAAACAGGTTAAAGACAAATTCAAGAAGGCACGTGATTCAGTTCCTCGCACACCTGAATCTGGAAGTGTTTCACCAACATCGTCAGAGGACTACTACTACAACAGTTGGAAGGATAGATATGGTGATACCTCAGTGTTTGAAGACAGTCTAGAAGCTGATCAAAGTGAAGAAACATTGGTTGATTCTGACAAAGAACTAGACAAATAGGGTAAAATGATTGCCGAAGAGTTGAAAATGTTAGTTCTCATGGGTGAAGGTTCAGATCTTGAGAGTATAAATTCAGAAGATAATGATTTAGATGAAATTTCAGAATTAGAAGTTGAAGTTAAAGCTGATCATACTGGACTTGATCAAACTGATTTTGATGCACTGAACAAGAAAGCAGTAGATTTACTAAAGATGTGCTTATCAAAAAGTGATCTTGAGAAGGTCATCGGGTTAACCAAAGCTAAGAATATTTGGGACCGAATTGAACAGATTCATTTGGGAAAAGATGCTGATACATCAGAGTTTCTTACAGATTCATCAGAATCAGAAGATGAGCTCGATGATGGGAAGAAGACAGATTACTTTGCATTTATGGCTGAGACTTCTTCATCAAATAACGCTCAACAGGTATCTTCTGATCCATCTACTGATAATGAATGTGTTAAATGCACTGAATCTAAAATAACCATAGATAATTTAACAAAGGCTTATGCGGAGATGAAAGAAAAATGGCACGCAGACCATGTGACCACTAAAGTTGAAAATGAGTTCAAAGAGTAGATCAAAGTTTATAAAAAACAACTTCATGATCTTAAATATTATAACGTTGACATAAATCAGGCTTTAATTAAACGTGTTAACACAATTAATGAACTAAAGAAAGAAAATGAATGCGTTAAAGCTGATTTAGAAGCAATTTCAATTAAAATGAAATGTTGGGCAAGTGCGTCACAGTGGAATGCATTAATGGTGGAACTTAATGATATCAAGGGAAAGGGTATTGGATATAAGTCTGCATCTCCTCCTTTTCAGAACACATTTGTTAATGTAAACGTAGTTGACAGTCGACCAGAAGACTGTATTCCTCCTAGTTACGAAGAATACGTTGAAAAGAATAAAAAGTATAGCTGAACTAAGAATACGACTTCTGATGATACTGCTGAAGGTGCTCTAGATCATGAGGAAGATAGGAAAACTGGTTTAGAAGATAACTCTAAGACAAGTAGGGTTAGAACACCAAAAGGTCCTGTTAAAATTTTAAGAAATCCTAGATTTGCGGACACACCTATTCCTCCTTATACCCCTAAGCCTGTTTCAAAAGATAAACCAAATGACTCTCATGTGTTTGTAAGAAAACAAGATCCTTCATCTTCAAAATCTAATAACGTATATGAACTTAGAGGACACAGAGAGTCTAGTCAATGTTTTAATTGTGCTGTCTTTGGACACATTGCTGCTTATTGTCCTAGAAGAGTTCGCTCCACTAGACATAAGATTGACTTGTCACATGATAACTTTAGATCATCTTATGCTCATAGAACAAACTCACCAGTAAGTAATGAACGTTATGATAAGAGGTTTAAGACAAAAGTTGTTTGTAGAGATCCTAAGAGAAAGAATTTAAATAGATCTGTATCACTTGTGAAAGGTAAAATTCCAAAGAGAAGTTTTGAGGAAAATGTGACAGGGGTTCGTAATCAAGAAAAACCTTTTGAACCAAAGGCACGATCAACCTCACAAAAAGCTAGTCGTCGAAAATACTTTTCTCGTAACAGACCACAAATGAGTCGCTCCGAAGATGAGAAAAATGTGAAAAACCAGAAAAGCAATATTGCTACTTCTAAACTGTCTAAGTTTATGGTTTCAAATGATGAGATTCCACCGGACTCAAATGGGAAATGGATGGAGTTTCAAGCTATGGGTGTTAATGGACAACCTAATGCATTCCGGGCGTGGGTTCCCATTATCAATTAATATTCTTAATGTGATATGCAGGGAACCGGGGTACCTGAAAACAACACCTGGATAGTGGATAGCGGCGCTTCGAGACATATGACTGGACATCTATCTCTTCTTTCATATGTACACCCAATTAAGGGAGGTTATGTTGCATTTGCTGGAGATAAAGGAGGTCACATTTTAGCTCAAGGTTTATTGAAGAATGAGAAAGTCAGTTTTGACAAATTGAACTATTGTCAAGAGCTTGCAAACAATTTGTTGTCGGTTTTACAAATCTGTGGAAAATCTTTCAAGGTATCATTTGATGACGAATTTAGCTACATTTTGAAGCCAGAGTTTGTGATTCCTCCAGAAATGATTTTGATGAAGGCTCCTAGACAAGCTGATTTATACATGCTAGATATGAATGTTGCTACTTCAACTGCTGAACATCATCAAGCTTTTGTTTCTAAAGCAACTGAACAAGATTCTATTACATGGCACAAATGCATGGGTCATTTAAGTTTTTGTAAAATGAATCACCTTATCCACAACAATCTTGTAGAAGGTGTTGATCTTCGATCTTTTCAGTTTCCAGGAACATGTGTTCCGTCTAAGAAGGGTAAGCAGAGCAAAAAAGCTCATAACCTGGTGAAGTATAATCCAATCTGTGCTCCACTTGAATTGTTACACATGGATCTTTTCGGTCCAATTTGTTTTGAAAGCATTGATGGAAGTAAGTATTGTTTAGTTGTAACTGATGATTATTCAAGATTTTCTTGGGTAATGTTTGTAAAAGAGAAGTCCGAAACTTTTGAGAATTTGAAAGTGCTAATCAATCGATTAGAGACAGGTTTTAATCTAAAAGTAAGAAAGATTTGTTACGACAACGGTATAGAATTCAAGAATCAATATCTTGCAGGTTTTTGTACTGAAAAAAGGTATCAATATGCAGTTCAGTTCTACATACGCTCCTCAGATGAATGGTGTTGCTAAAAGAAAGAATAGGGTATTGATCGAGACAGCTAGAACAATGCTGGCAGATTCATCGTTACCTGTTCATTTTTGAAGTGAAGCTGTTGCTAATGCGTGTTACACTATGAATCGAGTTCTGACTATTAAACGACTAGGTAAAACTTGCTATGAGTTATTGCATGGGAGAAAACCATCTTTGAAGCATCTAGAACGATTTGGTCCACCGTGTACCTTCTTGAAAAGAAAACCAGGAAGTAAGTTTGATTCTAAAGTGGTTACTGGCCGGAGTATTTGTTGGGTATAGTTCTCCTAACAAGCGAGTTTTCAACAATGAAACAAGATGTATTGAAGAATGGTCTGAAGTTGACGTCCAAAGGAATCATACGAAGAGTGCTTCTAAGAGTCATCCTTGGATTTATAACTATGATGAGCTGATTGACTCATTCAATCTTGCTCCAGATCAGACGGAGAATGAAGTTGAGTTACAAATGATGTTTGATTTACAGAATGAACCAGAAGTATCTGCTCCTACTCCAACTCCAATTCCATTACCCACTGTCAATGAACCAGTTCAAGATTCAGATCAAGACGTTGATCCAGTGTGCGATACCTGCGGATATGATATTTTAAGTGAAAGTTCTGATAATCCTGGAGATATTGGGGATACTACGAATCTACATCAAGAGATACTTGTTCCTGCACATCCAGTTCCTAGAACTACAACAGATCATCCTAGAGAGAATATTATTGGAGATCCAAATGCATGTGTTAGAACAAGAAGGCAAGTTCAGTTTGATGGTCAAGTTGATACTCATATGACAGTTGCTGCTGCATACTACGAGTTCTCATGTCATATTTCTAGAATAGAGCCAAAGAAAACAAAAGAAGCCTTGAAGCATGTTGATTGGCTCATGGCTATGCAAGAAGAAATTCAGCAATTTCATTGTTTAGATATTTGGAAGATAGTTACTAAGCCTCATGGTGCTAAAGTAATTGATCTCAAATGGGTTTGGAAGTGCAAGTTTGACGAAGATGGTAATGTTATCCGTAACAAAGAAAGATTAGTCGCTAAAGGTTATCATCAAGATTCGGAATTCGATTATGATGAAGTTTTTGCTCCTGTTGCCAGATTGGAAGCTATTCGCATTTTCTTGACTTTTGCATCATTTATGAAGTTTAAAGTGTTTCAAATGGATGTCAAGAGTGCATTTCTTTATGGCAAGCTAAATGAAAGAGTATATGTCAGTTAACCAACGGGTTTTGAAGATCATCTTCATCCTGACAAAGTTTACCGTTTATGAAGAGCCCTATATAGTTTACATCAAGCCTCAAGAGCTTGGTATGGATGTCTGTCTAGTTATCTGATTGAAAAAGGTTATCAAATGGGCACGGTAGATTGTACTCTGTTCACGAAAGTTAAAGATGATGATATTATCTTAGTTCAGATTTATGTGGACGACATTATTTTCAGTGCTACTAAGCAGGAACTGAAATGTCCCGTTCTTATTGATTAAAAACGTTCCATATTAATTGATTTCGTTGCGAGGTTTTGACCTCTATATGAGACGTTTTTCAAAGACTGCATTCATTTTAAAACAAACCATAACCTTTATTTCATCAATAAAGGTTTAAAAAGCTTTACGTAGATTATCAAATAATGATAATCTAAATATCCTGTTTACACACGACCATTACATAATGGTTTACAATACAAATATGTTACAACAAAATAAGTTTCTTGAATGCAGTTTTTACACAATATCATACAAGCATGGACTCCAAATCTCGTCCTTATTTAAGTATGCAATAGCGGAAGCTCTTAATAATCACCTGAGAATAAACATGCTTAAAACGTCAACAAAAATGTTGGTGAGTTATAGGTTTAACCTATATATATCAAATCATAATAATAGACCACAAGATTTCATATTTCAATACACATCCCATACATAGAGATAAAAATCATTCATATGGTGAACACCTGGTAATCGACATTAACACGATGCATATATAAGAATATCCCCATCATTCCGGGACACCCTTCGGATATGATATAAATTTCGAAGTAGTAAAGCATCCGGTACTTTGGATGGGGCTTGTTGGGCCCGATAGATCTATCTTTAGGATTCGCGTCAATTAGGGTGTCTGTTCCCTAATTCTTAGATTACCAGACTAAAAGGGGCATATTCGATTTCGATCATTCAACCATATAATGTAGTTTCGATTACTTGTGTCTATTTCATCAAACATTTATAAAAGCGCATGTATTCTCAGTCCTAAAAATATATATTGCAAAAGCATTTAAAAAGGGATTAATGAAACTCACTTTCACAGATTTTTACTTCGTCGGGAAGTAAGACTTGGCCACTGGTTGATTCACGAACCTATAACAATATATACATATATATCAAAGTATGTTCAAAATATATTTACAACACTTTTAATATATTTTGATGTTTTAAGTTTATTAAGTCAGCTGTCCTCGTTAGTAACCTACAACTAGTTGTCCACAGTTAGATGTACAAAAATAAATCGATAAATATTATCTTGAATCAATCCACGACCCAGTGTATACGTATCTCAGTATTGATCACAACTCAAACTATATATATTTTGGAATCAACCTCAACCCTGTATAGCTAACTCCAACATTCACATATAGAATGTCTATGGTTGTTCCGAAATATATATAGATGTGTCGACATGATAGGTCGAAACATTGTATACGTGTCTATGGTATCTCAAGATTACATAATATACAATACAAGTTGATTAAGTTATGGTTGGAATAGATTTGTTACCAATTTTCACGTAGCTAAAATGAGAAAAATTATCCAATCTTGTTTTACCCATAACTTCTTCATTTTAAATCCGTTTTGAGTGAATCAAATTGCTATGGTTTCATATTGAACTCTATTTTATGAATATAAACAGAAAAAGTATAGGTTTATAGTCGAAAAAATAAGTTACAAGTCGTTTTTGTAAAGGTAGTCATTTCAGTCGAAAGAACGACGTCTAGATGACCATTTTAGAAAACATACTTCCACTTTGAGTTTAACCATAATTTTTGGATATAGTTTAATGTTCATAATAAAAATCATTTTCTCAGAATAACAACTTTTAAATCAAAGTTTATCATTGTTTTTAATTAACTAACCCAAAACAGCCCGCGGTGTTACTACGACGGCGTAAATCCGGTTTTACGGTGTTTTTCGTGTTTCCAGGTTTTAAATCATTAAGTTAGCATATCATATAGATATAGAACATGTGTTTAGTTGATTTTAAAAGTCAAGTTAGAAGGATGAACTTTTGTTTGCGAACAAGTTTAGAATTAACTAAACTATGTTCTAGTGATTACAAGTTTAAACCTTCGAATAAGATAGCTTTATATGTATGAATCGAATGATGTTATGAACATCATTACTACCTTAAGTTCCTTGGATAAACCTACTGGAAAAGAGAAAAATGGATCTAGCTTCAATGGATCCTTGGATGGCTCGAAGTTCTTGAAGCAAAATCATGACACGAAAACAAGTTCAAGTAAGATCATCACTTGAAATAAGATTGTTATAGTTTTAGAAATTGAACCAAAGTTTGAATATGATTATTACCTTGTATTAGAATGATAACCTACTGTAAGAAACAAAGATTTCTTGAGGTTGGATGATCACCTTACAAGATTGGAAGTGAGCTAGCAAACTTGAAAGTATTCTTGATTTTATGAAACTAGAACTTTTGGAATTTATGAAGAACACTTAGAACTTGAAGATAGAACTTGAGAGAGATCAATTAGATGAATAAAATTGAAGAATGAAAGTGTTTGTAAGTGTTTTTGGTCGTTGGTGTATGGATTAGATATAAAGGATATGTAATTTTGTTTTCATGTAAATAAGTCATGAATGATTACTCATATTTTTGTAATTTTATGAGATATTTCATGCTAGTTGCCAAATGATGGTTCCCACATGTGTTAGGTGACTCACATGGGCTGCTAAGAGCTGATCATTGGAGTGTATATACCAATAGTACATACATCTAAAAGCTGTGTATTGTACGAGTACGAATACGGGTGCATACGAGTAGAATTGTTGATGAAACTGAACGAGGATGTAATTGTAAGCATTTTTGTTAAGTAGAAGTATTTTGATAAGTGTCTTGAAGTCTTTCAAAAGTTTATGAATACATATTAAAACACTACATGTATATACATTTTAACTGAGTCGTTAAGTCATCGTTAGTCGTTACATGTAAATGTTGTTTTGAAACCTTTAGGTTAACGATCTTGTTAAATGTTGTTAACCCAATGTTTATAATATCAAAAGAGATTTTAAATTATTATATTATCATGATATTATGAAGTACGAATATCTCTTAATATGATATATATACATTAAATGTCGTTACAACGATAATCGTTACATATATGTCTCGTTTCAAAATCATTAAGTTAGTAGTCTTGTTTTTACATATGTAGTTCATTGTTAATATACTTAATGATATATTTACTTATCATAATATCATGTTAACTATATATATAACCATATATATGTCATCATATAGTTTTTACAAGTTTTAACGTTCGTGAATCACCGGTCAACTCGGGTAGTCAATTGTCTATATGAAACCTATTTTAATTAATCAAGTATTAACAAGTTTGATTGCTTAACATGTTGGAAACATTTAATCATGTAAATATCAATCTCAATTAATATATATAAACATGGAAAAGTTCGGGTCACTACAGTACCTACCCGTTAAATAAATTTCGTCCCGAAATTTTAAGCTGTTGAAGGTGTTGACGAATCTTCTGGAAATAGATGCGGGTATTTCTTCTTCATCTGATCTTCACGCTCCCAGGTGAACTCGGTTCCTCTACAAGCATTCCATCGAACCTTAACAATTGGTATCTTGTTTTGCTTAAGTCTTTTAACCTCACGATCCATTATTTCGACGGGTTCTTCGATGAATTGAAGTTTTTCGTTGATTTGGATTTCATCTAACGGAATAGTGAGATCTTCTTTAGCAAAACATTTCTTCAAATTCGAGACGTGGAAAGTGTTATGTACAGCCGCGAGTTGTTGAGGTAACTCAAGTCGGTAAGCTACTGGTCCGACACGATCAATAATCTTGAATGGTCCAATATACCTTGGATTTAATTTCCCTCGTTTACCAAATCGAACAACGCCTTTCCAAGGTGAAACTTTAAGCATGACCATCTCTCCAATTTCAAATTCTATATCTTTTCTTTTAATGTCAGCGTAGCTCTTTTGTCGGCTTTGGGCGGTTTTCAACCGTTGTTGAATTTGGATGATCTTCTCGGTAGTTTCTTGTATAATCTCCGGACCCGTAATCTGTCTATCCCCCACTTCACTCCAACAAATCGGAGACCTGCACTTTCTACCATAAAGTGCTTCAAACGGCGCCATCTCAATGCTTGAATGGTAGCTGTTGTTGTAGGAAAATTCTGCTAACGGTAGATGTCGATCCCAACTGTTTCCGAAATCAATAACACATGCTCGTAGCATGTCTTCAAGCGTTTGTATCGTCCTTTCGCTCTGCCCATCAGTTTGTGGATGATAGGCAGTACTCATGTCTAGACGATTTCCTAATGCTTGCTGTAATGTCTGCCAGAATCTTGAAATAAATCTGCCATCCCTATCAGAGATAATAGAGATTGGTATTCCATGTCTGGAGATGACTTCCTTCAAATACAGTCGTGCTAACTTCTCCATCTTGTCATCTTCTCTTATTGGCAAGAAGTGTGCTGATTTGGTGAGACGATCAACTATTACCCAAATAGTATCAAAACCACTTGCAGTCCTTGGCAATTTAGTGATGAAATCCATGGTAATGTTTTCCCATTTCCATTCCGGGATTTCGGGTTGTTGAAGTAGACCTGATGGTTTCTGATGCTCAGCTTTGACCTTAGAACACGTCAAACATTCTCCTACGTATTTAGCAACATCGGCTTTCATACCCGGCCACCAAAAATGTTTCTTGAGATCCTTGTACATCTTCCCCGTTCCAGGATGTATTGAGTATCTCGTTTTATGAGCTTCTCTAAGTACCATTTCTCTCATATCTCCAAATTTTGGTACCCAAATCCTTTCAGCCCTATACCGGGTTTCGTCTTCCCGAATATTAAGATGCTTCTCCGATCCTTTGGGTATTTCATCCTTTAAATTTCCCTCTTTTAAAACTCCTTGTTGCGCCTCCTTTATTTGAGTAGTAAGGTTATTATGAATCATTATATTCATAGATTTTACTCGAATGGGTTCTCTGTCCTTCCTGCTCAAGGCATCGGCTACCACATTTGCCTTCCCCGGGTGGTAACGAATCTCAAAGTCGTAATCATTCAATAATTCAATCCACCTACGCTGCCTCATATTCAGTTGTTTCTGATTAAATATGTGTTGAAGACTTTTGTGGTCGGTATATATAATACTTTTAACCCCATATAAGTAGTGCCTCCAAGTCTTTAATGCAAAAACAACTGCGCCTAATTCCAAATCATGCGTCGTATAATTTTGTTCGTGAATCTTCAATTGTCTAGACGCATAAGCAATCACCTTCGTTCGTTGCATTAATACACAACCGAGACCTTGCTTTGATGCGTCACAATAAATCACAAAATCATCATTCCCTTCAGGCAATGACAATATAGGTGCCGTAGTTAGCTTTTTCTTTAATAACTGAAACGCTTTCTCTTGTTCATCATTCCATTCAAATTCCTTCCCTTTATGCGTTAATGCAGTCAAGGGTTTTGCTATTCTGGAAAAGTCTTGGATGAACCTTCTGTAGTAACCAGCTAGTCCTAAAAACTGGCGTATGTGTTTCGGAGTTTTCGGGGTTTCCCACTTTTCAACAGTTTCTATCTTTGCCGGATCCACCTTAATACCTTCTTTGTTCACTATGTGACCGAGGAATTGAACTTCTTCCAACCAAAATGCACACTTTGAAAACTTAGCGTACAATTCTTCCTTCCTCAATACTTCTAACACCTTTCTCAAATGTTCACCGTGCTCTTGGTCATTCTTTGAGTAAATAAGTATGTCATCAATGAAAACAATGACAAACTTGTCAAGGTATGGTCCACACACTCGGTTCATAAGGTCCATGAACACAGCTGGTGCATTAGTTAAACCAAATGGCATGACCATAAACTCGTAATGACCGTAACGTGTTCTGAAAGCAGTCTTTGGAATATCATCTTCTTTCACCCGCATTTGATGATACCCGGAACGTAAGTCAATCTTTGAATAAACAGACGAGCCTTGTAGTTGATCAAATAAGTCGTCGATTCTCGGTAGTGGGTAGCGGTTCTTGATGGTAAGTTTGTTCAACTCTCGGTAGTCGATACACAACCTGAATGTACCATCTTTCTTCTTGACAAACAAAACAGGAGCTCCCCACGGTGATGTGCTTGGTCGAATGAAACCACGCTCTAAAAGTTCTTGTAATTGGCTTTGCAGTTCTTTCATCTCGCTGGGTGCGAGTCTGTAAGGAGCACGAGCTATTGGTGTAGCTCCTGGTACAAGATCTATTTGAAATTCAACGGATCGATGTGGGGGTAATCCCGGTAATTCTTTCGGAAATACATCGGGAAATTCTTTTGCAACGGGAACATCATTGATGCTCTTTTCTTCAGTTTGTACTTTCTCGACGTGTGCTAGAACATCATAGCAACCTTTTCTTATTAGTTTTTGTGCCTTCAAATTACTAATAAGATGTAGCTTCGTGTTGCCCTTTTCTCCGTACACCATTAAGGGTTTTCCTTTTTCTCGTATAATGCGAATTGCATTTTTGTAACAAACGATCTCTGCTTTCACTTCTTTCAACCAGTCCATACCGATTATCACATCAAAACTCCCTAACTCTACTGGTATCAAATCAATCTTAAATGTTTCGCTAACCAGTTTAATTTCTCGATTCCGACCTATATTATCTGCTGAAATTAATTTACCATTTGCTAATTCGAGTAAAAATTTACTATCCAAAGGCGTCAATGGACAACTTAATTTAGCACAAAAATCTCTACTCATATAGCTTCTATCCGCACCCGAATCAAATAAAACGTAAGCAGATTTATTGTCAATAAGAAACGTACCCGTAACAAGCTCCGGGTCTTCCTGTGCCTCTGCCGCATTAATATTGAAAACTCTTCCGCGGCCTTGTCCATTCGTGTTCACCTGGTTCGGGCAATTTCTAATAATGTGGCCCGGTTTTCCATATTTATAACAAACTACATTGGCATAACTTGCTTCGACACTACTTGCTCCGCCATTACTCGTTCCGACACCATTTGTTCCTTTCGTTCTATTAACCCCTGGTCCGTAGACCTCACACTTCGCCGCGCTATGACCATTTCTTTTACACTTGTTGCAAAATTTGGTGCAGAACCCCGAGTGATACTTTTCACACCTTTGGCATAGCTGCTTCTGATTGTTGTTGTTGTTGCGGTTATTATTGTTGTTGGGATGATTGTTGTAGTTGCTGTTGTTGTTGTTGTTGTTGTTGTTGTTGTTGGGCTGTTTGTTGTAGTTGCGATTGATGTTGCGATTGTTGGGATAATTGTTGCGATTATTGTTGTAATTGCTGTTGTTGTTGCATTGGTGATTCTTATCACCGTTTTCCTCCCACTTTCTTTTGACTTGCTTCACATTGGCCTCTTCAGCAGTCTGTTCTTTAATTCTTTCTTCAATCTGGTTCACTAGTTTGTGAGCCATTCTACATGCCTGTTGTATGGAGGCGGGCTCATGTGAACTTATATCTTCTTGGATTCTTTCCGGTAATCCTTTCACAAACGCGTCGATCTTCTCTTCCTCATCTTCGAATGCTCCCGGACACAATAGGCACAATTCTGTGAATCGTCTTTCGTACGTGGTAATATCAAATCCTTGGGTTCGTAACCCTCTAAGTTCTGTCTTGAGCTTATTGACCTCGGTTCTGGGACGGTACTTCTCGTTCATCAAGTGCTTGAATGCTGACCACGGTAGTGCGTACGCATCATCTTGTCCCACTTGCTGTAGATAGGTATTCCACCATGTTAACGCAGAACCTGTGAAGGTATGCGTAGCGTACTTCACTTTGTCCTCTTCAGTACACTTACTTATGGCAAACACCGATTCGACCCTCTCGGTCCACCGTTTCAATCCGATCGGTCCTTCGGTTCCATCAAATTCTAAAGGTTTGCAGGCAGTGAATTCTTTGTAGGTGCATCCTACACGATTTCCTGTACTGCCAGATCCAAGGTTATTGTTGGTATGTAGCGCAGCCTGTACTGCGGCTATGTTTGAAGCTAGAAAAGTACGGAATTCTTCTTCATTCATATTCACGGTGTGTCGAGTAGTCGGTGCCATTTCCTTCAAAATAGTCAAATCTAACAAGTTAATCATACAGAATATTAAGAGTAGTTAATAGTATTTCGTAGCATAATATGAACTCATTTATAAAAGCTTTTTCTTCATATTAGCGTTTTATAAGTTTAAATTCGGGTAGTACCTACCAGTTAAGTTCATACTTAGTAGCTAATATACAATTCAACTACTACAATTCTATATGAAAAACTGATTGTAATAATATTTCGCGTTCAAACTTTTATACAATATTTTACAAACTTACAATACCGCTTATTTTACATAAAGCATGAAATATAGCACACAATAACTTTGACACAAGTTAGTTGTGAAGATAATTCTAGCTAGTACACAAGTCGTTCAGCAAAGGCAATAAAGACACGTAATTCATATGTCTAGAAACAAGTCATGCATTCTGGTTTTACTAGGACTACTTCCCATCCTTGGTCTTGTGGAACATAACCGTTATGGCTGTTGATAAGACAGCGTGTTGTAACGTTGTCAAAGGGACGAGGGTTACGTAATGTCCAACAGTCCCGTAACAATCTAAAAACCTCATTTCTTACCCCAATTACCGACTCCGTCACTTGTGGGAACGTTTTGTTTAATAGTTGTAGGCCGATGTTCTTGTTCTCACTTTGGTGAGAAGCGAACATTACTAATCCGTAAGCATAACATGCTTCTTTATGTTGCATGTTAGCCGATTTTTCTAAATCATGAAGTCCAATATCCGGATATATTGAGTCAAAATAATTTCTTAACCCATTGCGTAAAATAGCATTTGGGTTCCCCGCAATATATGCGTCAAAGTAAACACATCGTAACTTATGGATTTTCCAATGTGATATACCCCATCTTTCGAACGAAAGCCTTTTATAAACCAAGGCATTCTTGGAACGTTCTTCGAATGTCTTACAAACTGATCTCGCCTTAAATAGTTGTGCTGAGGAATTCTGACCGACTCTAGACAAGATTTCATCAATCATGTCTCCGGGTAGGTCTCTTAAAATATTGGGTTGTCTATCCATTTTGTGTTTTTATACTGTAAAATAGACAAGAGTTAGATTCATAAAAAAAATACTTATTAATACAAGCAATTTTTACATATATCATAAAGCATAAGCACACTATATTACATATATTACACCACACAAATACAACTATCTTATTCCGACTCGCTCGTTTCTTCTTCTTCGGTTTTGGTTCGTTTTGCCAAGTTTCTAGGGATATATGATGTTCCCCTAATACGAGCCGTCGTTATCCACATTGGTTTAGAAAAACCTGGTGGTTTAGAGGTTCCCGGGTCATTATTACAACTTAAGGACTTCGGGGGTTGACGATACATATAAAGTTCATCGGGGTTGGAATTAGATTTCTCTATTTTTATGCCCTTTTCCTTATTATTTTCTTTTGCCTTTTTAAATTCAGTTGGGGTAATTTCTATAACATCATCGGAATTCTCGTCGGAATCCGATTCATCGGAGAATTGGTAATCCTCCCAATATTTTGCTTCCTTGGCGGAAACACCATTGACCATAATTAACCTTGGTCGGTTGGTTGAGGATTCTCTTTTACTTAACCGTTTTATTATTTCCCCCACCGGTTCTATTTCTTCTTCCGGTTCCGATTCTTCTTCCGGTTCCGACTCTTCTTACGGTTCCTCTTCGGGAACTTGTGAATCAGTCCACGAATCATTCCAATTTACATTTGACTCTTCATTATTATTAGGTGAGTCAATGGGACTTGTTCTACAGGTAGACATCTATCACATAATATCAAACACGTTAAGAGATTAATATATCACATAATATTCATATGTTAAAAATATATAGTTTCCAACAAAAATGTTAAGCAATCATTTTTCAAGTAAACACGGTCGAAGTCCAGACTCACTAATGCATCCTAACAAACTCGATAAGACACACTAATGCAAAATTCTGGTTCTCTAAGACCAATGCTCGGATACCAACTGAAATGTCCCGTTCTTATTGATTAAAAACGTTCCATATTAATTGATTTCGTTGCGAGGTTTTGACCTCTATATGAGACGTTTTTCAAAGACTGCATTCATTTTAAAACAAACCATAACCTTTATTTCATCAATAAAGGTTTAAAAAGCTTTACGTAGATTATCAAATAATGATAATCTAAATATCCTGTTTACACACGACCATTACATAATGGTTTACAATACAAATATGTTACAACAAAATAAGTTTCTTGAATGCAGTTTTTACACAATATCATACAAGCATGGACTCCAAATCTCGTCCTTATTTAAGTATGCAACAGCGGAAGCTCTTAATAATCACCTGAGAATAAACATGCTTAAAACGTCAACAAAAATGTTGGTGAGTTATAGGTTTAACCTATATATATCAAATCATAATAATAGACCACAAGATTTCATATTTCAATACACATCCCATACATAGAGATAAAAATCATTCATATGGTGACCACCTGGTAATCGACATTAACAAGATGCATATATAAGAATATCCCCATCATTCTGGGACACCCTTCGGATATGATATAAATTTCGAAGTACTAAAGCATCCGGTACTTTGGATGGGGCTTGTTGGGCCCGATAGATCTATCTTTAGGATTCGCGTCAATTAGGGTGTCTGTTCCCTAATTCTTAGATTACCAGACTAAAAGGGGCATATTCGATTTCGATCATTCAACCATATAATGTAGTTTCGATTACTTGTGTCTATTTCATCAAACATTTATAAAAGCGCATGTATTCTCAGTCCCAAAAATATATATTGCAAAAGCATTTAAAAAGGGATTAATGAAACTTACTTTCACAGATTTTTACTTCGTCAGGAAGTAAGACTTGGCCACTGGTTGATTCACGAACCTATAACAATATATACATATATATCAAAGTATGTTCAAAATATATTTACAACACTTTTAATATATTTTGATGTTTTAAGTTTATTAAGTCAGCTGTCCTCGTTAGTAACCTACAACTAGTTGTCCACAGTTAGATGTACAGAAATAAATCGATAAATATTATCTTGAATCAATCCACGACCCAGTGTATACGTATCTCAGTATTGATCACAACTCAAACTATATATATTTTGGAATCAACCTCAACCCTGTATAGCTAACTCCAACATTCACATATAGAGTGTCTATGGTTGTTCCGAAATATATATAGATGTGTCGACATGATAGGTCGAAACATTGTATACGTGTCTATGGTATCTCAAGATTACATAATATACAATACAAGTTGATTAAGTTATGGTTGGAATAGATTTGTTACCAATTTTCACGTAGCTAAAATGAGAAAAATTATCCAATCTTGTTTTACCCATAACTTCTTCATTTTAAATCCGTTTTGAGTGAATCAAATTGCTATGGTTTCATATTGAACTCTATTTTATGAATCTAAACAAAAAAATTATAGGTTTATAGTCGAAAAAATAAGTTACAAGTCGTTTTTGTAAAGGTAGTCATTTCAGTCGAAAGAACGACGTCTAGATGACCATTTTAGAAAACATACTTCCACTTTGAGTTTAACCATAATTTTTGGATATAGTTTCATGTTCATAATAAAAATTATTTTCTCAGAATAACAACTTTTAAATCAAAGTTTATCATAGTTTTTAATTAACTAACCCAAAACAGCCCGCGGTGTTACTACGACGGCGTAAATCCGGTTTTACGGTGTTTTTCGTGTTTCCAGGTTTTAAATCATTAAGTTAGCATATCATATAGATATATAACATGTGTTTAGTTTATTTTAAAAGTCAAGTTAGAAGCATTAACTTTTGTTTGCGAACAAGTTTAGAATTAACTAAACTATGTTCTAGTGATTACAAGTTTAAACCTTCGAATAAGATAGCTTTATATGTATGAATCGAATGATGTTATGAACATCATTACTACCTTAAGTTCCTTGGATAAACCTACTGGAAAATATAAAAATGGATCTAGCTTCAATGGATCCTTGGATGGCTCGAAGTTCTTGAAGCAAAATCATGACACGAAAACAAGTTCAAGTAAGATCATCACTTGAAATAAGATTGTTATAGTTTTAGAAATTGAACCAAAGTTTGAATATGATTATTACCTTATTTTAGAATGATAACCTACTGTAAGAAACAAAGATTTCTTGAGGTTGGATGATCACCTTACAAGATTGGAAGTGAGCTAGCAAACTTGAAAGTATTCTTGATTTTATGAAACTAGAACTTTTGGAATTTATGAAGAACACTTAGAACTTGAAGATAGAACTTGAGAGAGATCAATTAGATGAATAAAATTGAAGAATGAAAGTGTTTGTAGGTGTTTTTGGTCGTTGGTGTATGGATTAGATATAAAGGATATGTAATTTTGTTTTCATGTAAATAAGTCATGAATGATTACTCATATTTTTGTAATTTTATGAGATATTTCATGCTAGTTGCCAAATGATGGTTCCCACATGTGTTAGGTGACTCACATGGGCTGCTAAGAGCTGATCATTGGAGTGTATATACCAATAGTACATACATCTAAAAGCTGTGTATTGTACGAGTACGAATACGGGTGCATACGAGTAGAATTGTTGATGAAACTGAACGAGGATGTAATTGTAAGCATTTTTGTTAAGTAGAAGTATTTTGATAAGTGTCTTGAAGTCTTTCAAAAGTGTATGAATACATATTAAAACACTACATGTATATACATTTTAACTGAGTCGTTAAGTCATCGTTAGTCGTTACATGTAAATGTTGTTTTGAAACCTTTAGGTTAACGATCTTGTTAAATGTTGTTAACCCAATGTTTATAATATCAAAAGAGATTTTAAATTATTATATTATCATGATATTATGAAGTACGAATATCTCTTAATATGATATATATACATTAAATGTCGTTACAACGATAATCGTTACATATATGTCTCGTTTCAAAATCATTAAGTTAGTAGAATTGTTTTTACATATGTAGTTCATTGTTAATATACTTAATGATATGTTTACTTATCATAATATCATGTTAACTATATATATAACCATATATATGTCATCATATAGTTTTTACAAGTTTTAACGTTCGTGAATCACCGGTCAACTCAGGTAGTCAATTGTCTATATGAAACCTATTTCAATTAATCAAGTATTAACAAGTTTGATTTCTTAACATGTTGGAAACATTTAATCATGTAAATATCAATCTCAATTAATATATATAAACATGGAAAAGTTCGGGTCACTACAGGAACTAGTTGATGAGTTTGAGCAGGTGATGAAGGACGAATTCAAAATGAGCAAATTGGGTCTCTTACACTACTTTCTTGGTTTGCAAGTCGAACAGACTGATAATGGAATTTTTCTTCATCAAGTAAAGTATGTAAATGATATACTCGAACATTTCGGTATGACTCAAGAACATCCTGTGTCGTCCCCGCTAGCTGTGAATCACGGTATTTCGTTAGACTATGAAGGGGATCCTGTTGATCCTACATACTATCAAGCAATCATCGGATCGCTCATGTATCTCACTACATCTAGGCCGGATATTATGTTCGCAACATGTTTGTGTGCACATTATCAAGTTAATCTGAATACAGTTTATCTTACAGCTGCCAAAAGAATTCTACGTTATCTATTGCATTCTCTAAATCTCGGCATCTGGTATTCGAACGAAGAAAAGTTTGATCTTGTAGCATACAGTGATTCAGACTATGCAGGTTGCAAAATCAACAACAAATCTACATCAGGAGGATGTCAATTTCTAGGTGAAAGGCTGATGACCTGACAATGAAAGAAACAAACTGCAGTTGCGCTTTCCACATGTGAAGCTGAATATATTACTGCTGCAAGTTACTGTTTGCAAGTTGTTTGGATTCAACAACAACTTCACGATTACGGACTAAGAATCTCTTTCTCTCCTCTTTATATTGATAATACTGCCGCTATTGCGATTACTAAGAATCCTGTGCAACACTCTAAGACTAAACACATATCTGTTAAATATCATTTTCTTAGGGATTGCCATGAGAAAAAGATAATTGAGGGTAAGAGAATAGGTACTAAGGACCAGAGGGCTGACCTTTTTACTAAGGCTTTTGAGAAACCTAGGTTCTTGCTACTTTTAGAGATGAATGGCATTGTTGATCGAGACAAAGTAATTTCGAATGTTGTTTATGGGGTTTAATCAAACTTTTATACTTTGCATGTAGGGTGCATGACATATAGATTTTACTTCTTATTATCTGTATTGCATATTTTTGCTTTCTGTCTGCATTTCCTTACATGATTTATTTCATGTTTGCATGCTAGTATGTAGCTATTTTCTGTTTCTTTGTTTAAAATGCTAAAAGACAAAAAGATTTTATGCTTTAGTATTTTAGGGGGAGTATTTGCTTCAACAGAAAATACCTAAAAAGTGTAAAATGCCTCATCAGAAAACCCTAAAAAGTTGAAAATTCCAAAAATGAGCTTGTTTATCTGTTGTGTGATTTACTGATAGTTGTGACTTACTGATAGTTGTGATTAGCAAGGATTGATTAGTAAGGACTGATTTGAACGTTTATGTTTATCTGTTGTGTGATTTACTGATAGTTGTGACTTATGAATTCTTGGCATTAGACAATCACAATAAGAATAATGATCATCTAAGATTCTGAAGTCATGGACGATCTGTAGCGTTTGAAGGTAGTCACCTAATTATCTTTGAAACTGTATCTAATGATAATTGTTGAGAAACTCAACAGTCGATTCCTATCATAATTGATAATCACTAGAAAAGTTTGGGGTGGATTTAAGGTTGAGGATTATCTTTTTGGTTGGTGCATACCACGTTGTCACGGACCTAAGACTTAATAATCTAAACTAAACCCCAAAAATATCAGAGAAAATTAGTTTATGTCGAAGTAAGTGTCCCTTCTCGCTTAAGGTCGAAAAGTATAGTTCCTTATTGCGGACCGTTCAAGCATTTAAGGGAGAACACCTTCGAGTGATCTGCGCACACAACAAAGAAACATGAGTTCATGCATAAAAATGGAAAATCCATTTATGATGGCGTTCAAAATCAATATATCAAAAGAAAGTGATATGCTGAAAAAGAAATATCAAAAGAAAATCAAAGTCAAAAATAATTGGCGTATCAAGATGGCAAAGTCCTGAAAGTATAAAGAATGCAGATTCATGATTTGATCATAAAGAACTCAGATCATTCTTAGTGTGACGCCCCCCGCAGCTTGAATTGTTTAATCACGACGTTCACACTGAACTATCAAGATTCTTATCATCTGCAATTTAGAGTTATACCTATTAAGACTGAAAGTTGGAAAAATACTTACCTAGATATACTCTAAATAATATATAAATGAAAGTTTATCTTTCGATTTCGTTTTCCATGTTAACTTGAACATAAAGAAGTTAAGGGCCTTGAGATTTATTTCGTGTGACGACTGGTCATCAGGCAAGTCTGCTTTAACTGTAGACCAATCCCTGCAGTAAATAATGCGCCTATTCGGATAATCCAATATACTCTAAGATATGCCGAACTAACTAGATTGAAGATTGTCAACACATTAATAGAAGCCAAAGGCTGACAGGGTTATTCAAAATGCCGTGAGAACCATCCTGTTTAATTTGATTGAAGTACATGGATAGAGATAACGAAAAGTTACGCGTAATGAATTGACAACCTAATAAAAATGTACAATCATAAGTGATGAAAGAATCAAGGATTAATGAACTTAGCGTGATCTCAAAAATCACTGCTCTATAATGTTCAAGTAATTAATGCCAACATGATTGTCGAAGTGTCCGAAATGAATATATTCATGTTTAATGAGGATTGATATAAGTAATTGCATGATAATAGACATAGACTGGGTAATTAGGAATGAACAGCAGAAGTGGATTCAATATGTTAGTTCTGATCCATTTTTAAAATTGTTAATCAACTTGTTCACAAAAATAATGTGGAGTTATGTGTTTGTTTATCTGTTTGTTAAATAGTTTGAATTAAAAACTATAAAACAACAAAAAGATTTTGGTTTTGCATGTTATTGCACTTCATGATAGAATGTCTTTTATTTACATATTTTTAGTTACATTACATTATATTTCAGAAAACTTATAAAGATTTTATTTTTCCTTTGTTTTCTGATTATCCTCTGAATGCACAATGACATCTGAAAGAACCTTGTCAAGATCAAGATAGTTTTGGCCACCAAGTCCATAAGATAGAAGTTTGTAGAGCTTGTGATTGTTTGAAGGACTTTAATGATTTCAGGTGTTAGTGAACTTAAGATGACATTACACTGTAGGACTTACTCATGTGAAACAGAATGTTTAGAGTAATGACCTCGTTTTGGTTAGGTTTTTTCATCTTCCTAAGTGTTAATGATCATTACTTGATGGATTAGTGATTTATGACTCAAATTGAAAGTGCTAGTTAGCTCTTAGATTTCCATACGAGTCTAAATCCTAAGTTAGTGAAAATTTGAAATTGCCTAAGTGGCTCACTCGCATGATTGATGTGTGAACAGTACGAGTAACCATATGATTGAGGTTAACCGTACAGATAACCCTGTTCTAGAATTTTCGTAAGACATCTGGGTCACACACACGAGTGATAATGTGAGACGCACGGTTAATGGTGAACCATGTGATCAACCGTACGGTTGATCACGAGAGTATAAGTAGAGAGTGCTGAGCACAGTTGCTCACTCTTGCACACTCTACCCACTTTTTCTCTCAAAATTCGATCTTCACCAATAGAGTTTTCCACCGCTGCGTATGTTAAGCACATTAAGCCGACTCCAGCGCCACTAAATAGGTATATTTTCATCAACTTTTAGTTGGTTAATTCGTTGTTTGAATGTGTCGAAACCCTAAGGGTTAGTAAGTCGAATTTCATGAAAATGAAGCTTGTTTCGATGCTTATCTGTTATTGTTTTGTGTTAAATGATACCTAATGTTGATATTGTGATGTAAATCGGCCCCTAAAACGATCAATCATGTAATCTCGTCGATTTAAATATAGCATTTAATATCGGTTTCATCAGACATGCACGAGTGACATGACTCGCATGCGTGGGACATGACTCGCACGAGTTAGTACGCGGTTAATGATCAACCGTGTGAACCTTGAGCCCACTCATTTGATTTCATTTGACTGCTCACTCACTTTTTAGAGCTGACAAGTGTGATTAACCGCACGAGTCACCACACGGTTGACTCAATCGCTTATAAATGTTGCCTCAACTGTATACCTTGTCTGAAACCATATTACTCCTCAAACGTGTCAACAGTGGCACGAGTGACTATGTTACTCGCACGATTGATCCCTCAGTCGTACGTGTGACAGTATCACTCACACGGTTTGTCCTATTAACAAGTTTATGACACTTTGATGCAAATGCTTTGATGTTTTATGATATGTGGGTTGTATTTCTAACATATCTGTTGCTATTTCAGTTTGTTAAGAAATCATCAATGGTAGAACAACAAGTCAATGTTCAGTTGTTAACCAAGAAGCTCAGGGGGAGCAAGTAAATCCTCAAGTGAATCCCGTTAACCCACCTGCTCAATAAGAGATTATTCTAGAGAAGGGAGAGCTCAACAATCAAGTCGCCCTCTATGACACTACTCTCGAGAGGGGTGATCATTTTAAAGAGATTATAGCTTTTCTTCAGCGATCAAGGATCCATACTGCTATTTCTACTCAATGCACTACTTACTACAGTCACCAAAGGGAGTTCTGGAGAAATGCGATACTTGATGTGTCAGAAGCTGAGACTAAGCTGGTCAGTACTGTTCAAGGGCATGAGATCATTGTTTCTAAGAATGTGATAAGGAGGATTTTAAGTTTTAATGATGAGAACTGCTCCCATATGACAATCAATCGAGAAAGAATCCACGGATGCTTCAAGAGAAGTGCATATTCTGGATATATTTCTGGTAAATCTGAACTGTTGAAGACTCTCCTGCCTCCACAGTTTAGATATCTTGCTCATGTGATAATGCACCGCTTGAGTGGACGTAAAGCTTGTTTTGATAAGCTGAATGAGAAAGTGTAGAGTATGTTTGTGGCACTTGTCCTAAGGGCTCCATATGATTTCTCAGGATTCATCTTCTATTACTTCAAAGCAAATCTTTTCAGTTCTACATAAAGATATCTTATCTACGCCCGTTTTCTTCAAATGATTATAAATGACGCTACACCAGATCTACTAAAGCTTGAAGAGGATATAATTCACCTTAAACCAATGAATCCAATAACTTTTCGGAGAATGGAGGAAACAAGAAACGAGGGTTTGAAACCTGATTTTTACAGAAAGCTTGTTTACCATCTCATCAAGGAGAATTAGTGATGTCCAGCTGGTAATGCTTTGAGAAATGAGGATTCCGACTCTAACTATGAAGTTACTGATGAGGAGGAAGGTGGGGGTGATAATCAAAGAGCAACTGGTGAAGCTCAAAGAGGAAGTGATGATAATGTTGATGTTAATGATGGTGATGATGATGAAGCACCAGAGGAAGATGTTAGTTTGATTCAAAGGAAGAGGAAAGGTAAAGGACCGATGACTTCCGAACAGCCAAAGAAGAAGGATAAGAGAACTAAACACAATTATGACTCATCTCAGAGGTCATCTCATGGAGGTTCTAAACAACAAGCTCAGAGACAACCTTCCGGTTTCATGAAGGATGCTAGAGCCACTGTTACCTCACCAAGACCCGCCACCACAACACCTCAGGTCACGTCATCAGAATTCAAGACACAAAAAAATCTTCTGTTGTCTTTGATCACGAAAATAACTAATCTGGAGAATCAAGCCATTGAGGATAAGAAAGTTAGTGAAGCAAAGATTGAGTCATTAGTAGAAGAAAACAAAAGGCTGTGGAATCGTTTGGATCATCAGAAGGGAAAGACTGAGAAGTTAAAGAAAAATATTGTGGCTGTTAAGAGTGAAAACAAGGTTAAGTGGAAGGAGGTGAACGATAAGCTCAAACAAATCACCTCTTGTAAAACTAAGTTGATAACGGATGGAGGTAAATATTCCTCTAATTTGGGAGATGATAACGAGAAAGATGATGAAGAAGATGCTGGCACTAAAGGACCCTCTTTTGAAATTCCGTTAGTGATACCTATTCGAAGCTTTAATGAATATGGTGAGGTCTTTACTTCTTAATATTATATGAATTATTCAAATGTTTTTGATGATGCAGAAAAGGGGGAAGTTCCACCAAGTGATTTTCCAGTGGAACAACTTGCTGCTCTGCCATACGACAGTGAAAATGATACAGAGGATGCAGAGACAGTTGAAGCTAAAGTCAAGGCTCCACAAGAAGAGCCAGCTGCTAATGTCCCTTCCGAATCAATCCAAAATATTGACTTAAGTGATTTTGATAATTTGTTTGTGGATGAAAAGAGTGAAGATTCTGTTGGTAATGATAATGTGAAAGAGGATGTTATTGTTGAATCCGAAGATGAATTGGTGACAGAATCTGAGAATGAAGAAGAAGAAGTTGACATTGTTATGCCTTCGCTCGAGCCCTACTCGAATCCGTCACTCAATACTTTAAGTGACTTTTTCAATTTGAGTAGTGAGGTGAAAACAAAGAGGTTGAATGAATTAGAAGAGGCGAGGAAGGTATACAAGGAGCAAATCAAGGAAATTGATGTGTTAATGGAAAGGAATAAAAGAATCCGACATGAGAAACTGCTCGTTGAGAAAGAAAGAAAAGAGATTGAGCTAAAGAAGAAGAAACTCCAAGCCGAGCAAGCTAAAGCCGAGGTATGGAATGAGATTAATAAGTGGTTCAAAAGTGATAGGGTTAAAGTTAACAGAAACGTTGAAGAAGACGAAATCTGTCAGAGTTGGTGGAAACAAAACGTTGTTAACCCTGATCAGATGAATAAGCCATAACTCGAGCCAAAGTTTGTCAGTTTCTATGAAAAGGGAAAGAGAACCAAGAAGTATTCCAAGGGTAAAATTTTGAGCTGAGGTTACTTCAAGGAGATCAATTGTTTTGCGATCAAGAGGGAAGGAGGAGTGATGTTAAAGCGAAGGGATATAAAATACTATTAATTTTTACATGGAAATACTATTAAATACGATACAATTTTACACAAGTGATTTATTTATTTATAGAGTGGATATACCTAAACCTTGCTACAACACTTATAGGCAGTGTACCTAATCGTACAGTAGTGTAGTTTTTAGTAAGTCCGGTTCGTTCCACAGGGATCTTTTAAACAAGCTTAACGCTATATTTTTAAAAATTATATTTGTAAAAAAACAAAAATATATATAAGTAGTATTATTATTATAAAGGGGGTTTTTACCGTTTAATGACCGGTTTGTCAATTTTAAAACTTTAGTCGCAGTTAAAACCTATTGTAAAATATTAAAAATAAATATAACTTAATTTAAAGCGTAAATTAAATAACGATAATGAAATTGCGATAAATAAAAGTGCGATAAAATAAAATTGAGATAATTAAAGAGTATGATAATTAAAAATGCAATTAAATAAAATGACAATAAATAAAAGTGTGATTATTAAAAGTGCAATTAAATATGAAATATATAAATTATGCTTATTTAAACTTCCGTAATCATAATGTTTGACGTGTTGATTTTAGTTTTATTACCATGGGTTAATTGTCCTTTGTCCTGGATTATTCGATATGTCCATACGGATTTGTCCATAATAGTCCATCAGTCATAATCATAAAGTGCGAAAGTCTTCGTCAAATTATTCTTATTCCCGAAGTCAAATATTCCAACTAATTTTGGATTCGAATTGTAACAAGGTCTTAATACTTTGTTTAATAAATACACCAGGTTATCGACTGCGTGTAGACTAAGGTTTTACTACTTTGTTAACAATTACACCAATTAATCTTGAATGTAATCCACCCCTGTTTCAACAAGTCTATTAACTATTAAGCCAGTTCCATGTCTGGTAAAATGAACAATTATTAGTATTTATAGATATCCCGCCCACCGTACCCAGTCAAGCGTATGTGGTTATATATAAATACGTCAAATTATAAGTCTATATATTAAATCAATGAGGTATCATTTAGTTAATATAAAACCCATTAATAGCCCATAGTCTAATTTCTACAAGTGTCGTTCTTTTGTCCAAACCCCAATTATGGTCCAAAGCCCAATTTCCCAATTTTAATATTTAGCCCAACATCATGATTACTTCGGCATTAAATAAGCATAATAATAACTTAGCTACGAGACATTAAATTAAAAAGGTTAAACATAACTTACAATGATTAATAATTGCGTAGCGTTACACGGACAGAATTTCGACTTACACCCTTACATCATTCGCTAACATACCCTTATTATTAGAATTAAAATTAAAATTAAGATTAATATATATATATATATATATATATATATATATATATATATATATATATATATATATATATTACGAGTGAGAGATAGAGGAAAGACATATGGATATATGATCACCAAACTGCTAAATTTATAGGCATGTGGCCAGCTACCTACTGCCATGCGATCACATGGAATTTGCTCTTCCAGGCCAAGCGATCGCATGGCCACTTTTTCCAGCTCATGTGACTTTGTTTCCTAGCTTGCCGACGGATTAATAAATAAATATAATATATAAATAATTTTAAGAATTTTTTAAATATTATATTATATTTATGTGCATAGTTGACTTGTAATTTTTAGTCCGTTGCGTCGAGCGTTGAGAGTTGACTCTGGTCCGGGTTCCGGATTTTTGAACGTCCTTGCGTACAATTTTATATCTTGTATTTTGCGTTTTGCGACTTATACTCTTATAATTTTGAGACGTTTCTCATCAATAATTTGAACCACTTTAATTGTACTTTGTACTTTTGAGCTTTTTGGTCATTTGCGTCTTCAATTCGTCGAATCTGTCTTTTGTCTTCACCTTTTTTTATTTAAACGAATATTACTTGTAAATAGAACAATTGCAACTAAAAGCTTGTCTTTCTTGAGGGATAATACTATGAAATATATGTTCGTTTTTAGCATTATCAAGGAGTTGATTATATGTCAAGACCGAGTCACTTCAAAACTCTACCTTACTTTGAGATCATGCAATTTGCGAAGCTAAAGATGTTAAACACTGAAGATAGTGACCTTTCCAGGTTGTTTCAGAGAAAACTCAGATATGAGTACAATGTGACGACCCAGAAATTTCCGACCAAATTTAAACTTAATCTTTATTTGATTTCGACACGATAAACAAAATCTGTTAAGTTGAGTCTCAAAAATTTTGAACTGTTTCATACATTCATGTAACCTTGACCAGTTTCGACGATTCATAAACAATTAATTGTAAATAGATATGTGTGTGTGTGTATATATATATATATATATATATATATATATATATATATATAAATGGTAATTGGAAATATAATTTAAAATATTATATGTTGTTGTTAATAAAATTAATAATGTAAAATAAAATAAAAATAGAATATGATAATAATTATTATTTAAAACATATCTATATATAAATAAAGTGTATTAAAGATAAATGTTAAATAATTGTAATGCTCGTTTGATGTTCCGATTGAAATTAAATGAGTTAAATTCAAACTTATATTATCTTAAAATAAACGGTGATCCAAAAATGAGTGATATAAATTTTAGGCTTATTAAAAATATATATAGAAGCTAATTAATAAATTTCAACACCTTTTATATTTTACCCATGATCGAGCACGGACAGCTGAGTTAATTTTTATGTAATAATTAATGACCAAATTTTATACCATAATTACTAAAATAAATAAATATAATTATCATAAAAATTTGGAACCTATCTGGGTACTTTTTAATCCGCCACTAATGATCAATGGACCATGATATAATATCACTAATAAAACGTCGGTACATGAAGTTAAAATATAAGGCTGCTTTACTAGTGACACAGTATTTAATCATTGATTTCAATTCATCAAACGTGTTACTTTTCCACAACTTATGTGTATATATATATATATATATATATATATATATATATATATATATATATATATATATATATATATATATATATATATATATATATATATATATTAATACAATACATGATAGATAACAAACTCGCTTCTAATTGTACCCTACCCATCTCAATTATGTATATGTCTATCGAGTGAATTCACCAACCACTACTTGTTAACTAAATTTACATCTATCATCTATATTTTTATATATACATACATACTTAATAATGAACCTACAACTACAACCACACACAACCTGTGTTTCTTCCTTCTCCTTATGGTTTGCACACCCGAGAACAATCATCTTCACCACCATCATCGCCTGGGAACCATCAACAACCCATTCGAATCACTTCAACAACAACCTACTGAAGTTCCTAATTTGTGGTTAGACTTGAGGTAATCTGTTATACACATATGCATTATATATCCTCTGTAAACTCACTCAATTAATATTAACTTCTCCAAGCATATACTCTCATACACTTCACACACCTTCATGGAAACAACCGCCACCTATTTAAATGTTACTGCTGCACTTTATTTTCTGTTTCCATTTAACTCACAAACCGACTACTATCCTCTTGAAACAACCACCATGAACACCCTCATGTTCATAGATATCAAACAATTACAACTTGTTCCTGTTTCTACTTCAAGATATACCAAATCAAACACCCAAGACCAAACCACCCTCATCACCTTGATTCTTTAATTTTTCTATTTCTGAACGATGAACAAACAACAACCATTAAGGTTCGATTGTTGCTGCTATTTTTATTATTCTGTTTTTCATTGCAAACCACCACCATCTCAACCTGTTAAACTGCTGTGCTACTGCATATTTCTGTTTTGATCAAGTAAAACCACCATCGTTGTCTTCCTCCTGTAACCTTCGACATACACCACCGTAAACCCATCTATTTCGCTATATTTTTCTGTTTCAACTGAAAATAAACAAATGATGATGATAATGTTAAAAGGTGAGCCGACATAATACCTTTGCTTAATTTATGATTAGTGGAAGGTACAGCTGGAACTTCTTGCTTTCTGTTTCTTATTCCTCGCTACTGCAAAAATCGAATCATAATACCTTGGGCCGTATTAATTTCTGGACTAATATAATCCTGTTTCTATTTTAGGCCGTGACAATATCATATTACGTATAGGGCCATGTTCCTGTTGTTGGGCCCGAAATAAAACTGGACTAGTGGACTGTTATTGGTAATAATATGAAGAGGATATGGTTTTATTAATAACAAATGATTATGATCATAATTAGGATCGTGATATTGATGATCAAGTTAAATGGTTATGTGTTGGTGATAGTTAATTGCTATTGATAACGATGAGAGGTTACGGATGACGTTATAAGATTATGATTATAATTATGATAATGATGGAATAGTATTAGGATATAGATTATAATGAGTTTATGGGATGATATGTGTGTGATGACATGCTCGATGATGGTAATGATGGAAATCATATGATAATGAAGAGGACAATAAGGCAAGATAATAAAATTTACGTTGATAAACGATAAGATGATGATCGAGGTTAGTGATAACAGTGAAGATCGATAGATGATAACGATGAGTCCATGACAATATAGATGATGATACATGATCTAGTTGATGATTTAGATAATAATAATAATAATAAGTTAATAAAGCAGGTTCATACTTATTAAACAATTTGACACACAAGTAATACCAAAAAAATTGATGGTTCATTGGTTAGGTGTATGCTGTGTTAGCGAGACGTCGCGGGTTCAAACCCGGACTTAGGCATTTTTAAGGGCTACTTCTTTGAGGTAGTTTACTTATTACTCATTATTATTATTATTATTATTATTATTATTATTATTATTATTATTATTATTATTATTATTATTATTATTATTATTATTATTATTATTATCATTATCATTATTACTGTTATTATTATTGTTATTTGGTTAATACAAATAGTAAAAAATATAATTATTAGTATCATTCATACAATTAATATTATTATCATTAATGTTAGTATTAGTAATATCATTATTATTATTATCATCACTACTAATTATTGTTATTATTATGATAATTGTTATCATTTCCTAATTTTTTTTAAGTATAATTATTATTATCATTATTATCATTAGTAGTAAAATTATTATTATTATCAGTAATATTATTATTATTATCCTTATTACTAAAAGTAATTTTTTATTAATTATCATTTTTATTAAAATTAATATTATTATTGAAATTAACATTTTTATTAAACTATTATTTTATTATTAAAAATGATAATTTTTATTATTATTAGAATTATTATAAATTTTATCGTAATTAGTATTATTTTTTATTATTATTATCATAAGTATTAGTATTATTATTAGTGTTATTATCATTATAGTTACTAATATAAATATTAGTATTATTATTATTAGCAAAATCATTATTTTTAAGGTTATTATTATTAGTATTGATTATTAGTAAAAGTATCATTTTTATAAAAATTATCAGTTTTATTATTATAACAATTATTATTATTATTATTATAGGATGAAACAACTTTTTATTATCAATATTAATTTATCAAATAACTATTAGTTATATAAAACCATATTTATTACATATAACATAACTATATCAATATTTTTATAATAAATATTAATAAATGTAATTAATTAGATTATTAATGAAACACATAACTGAAATAACAATTAATAATAATATCTAAACTTGTTTGATAACGATTATATGTGTTAATATATATAAATGATATAGGTTCGTGAATCCGAGGCCAACCCGACATTGTTCAAAATCGTCATATGTATATTTACTATAAAATACAGTATCGTGAGTTTCATTTGCTCCCTTTTTAAATGTTTTTGCAATATATATTTTTGGGACTAAGAATACATGCGCTTTTATAAATATTTTACGAAATAGACACAAGTAATCGAAACTACATTATATGGTTGAATGGATTGAAGCCGAATATGCCTCTTTTAGCCTGGTAATCTAAGAATTAAGGAACTGGCCCCTAATTGACGCGAATCCTAAAGGTAGATCTACGGGAACTAACAACCCCCATTATGGAATTTGGAATGCTTTAGTAATTCGAAATTTATCATGTCCGATGGGTGTCCCGGAATGATGGGGATATTCTATATGCATCTTGTTAATGTCGATTATCATGTGTTCAATCCATATGAATGATTATTTTTGTCTCTATGTATGGGACGTATATTTATGAGAAATGGAAATGAAAATCTTGTGGTCTATTAAAATGATGAAAATGAACGATTATGATAAACTAATGAACTCACTAACCTTTTGGTTGACACTTTAAAGCATGTTTATTCTCAGGTATGAAAGAAAACTTCCGCTGTGCATTTGCTCATTTTAGAGATATTACTTGGAGTCATTCATGACATATTTCAAAAGACGTTGAATTCGAGTCGTTGAGTTCATCAAGATTATTATTAAGTCAATTATAGTTGGATATATTATGAAATGGTATGCATGCTGTCAACTTTTGATGTAAAGAAAGATTGTCTTTTAAAAACGAATGCAATATTTGTAAAATATATCATATAGAGGTCAAGCACCTCACGATGTAATCAACTATTGTGAATCGTTTATAATCTATATGAACAGGTCCTTTCATACAAGACAGGGAAAGGGATATCTTTAAGTCAACAGCTGCCATGTTTTCCATACACCTAACAAGGTTAAATTCAAAAGGTGGACCTGTTCGCGTTGTTAAGTTCCATCCAGCCAAGTACATGACAATCTCCGTTGATGCCCTTACCCAAGGATATATGTAAAAACTTCAGATGGTGGTTCTATGACGAATTGTCGGAGGAAGTAGTGATACTGACTGCAATTGAGAAAGATGATGGAAGCATATAGTTTGACAATGTGAGGATTCTAGATCCTATGTGGCCGAGAAACTTGTCGAGATTTGATGTGGAGACACTTCACCGCCATCACATTACGTTCAGAGATGATAAAAAGGAGGAAGCTATGAGATATCAACGTGTGATCGATGTCTACTATGCCTATCTCAACAGCGAAAGTGATGCTCAAATCTCAAACCAACTGAATCCTGTCAGATACTGTGTTGCTAGTTTGTATTTTGTTTTAGATGTATTTATGTGAGAGGGAGAATCTGGATGTGTATTTGACGTTAAACTGATGTTACTTTTGGACTTATATGTATTTCACAGACGTTTACTGTATTGTAATCAATGTTCTAGGTCCTAGGGGGAGTTGTTGATGCATTTTCTGTAAGTCCCTAGACATCTGCCTTACGTTTGTGAATAGTACTTCAGTTTATGGGCTACCATAATCGCTCGTTATTATCCTATATGTGTTTAAATGTGGTTACAGGTACTGCAGGTATGCGATATGGAAGTTTGACTATCTTAGACTCAGTCAGACGTACGAGTGATGGCTCACTCGTACGGCTGACAAGCTCATATGCACGGTTGAGCTGAGCTGAGCCACAAATATAATCCGAGTATACATACACGAGTGAGTGATCACCCGTACAGCTGAGGCAGCCCACTCGTACGAGTGATGGCTGACTCGGACGGTTGACTCAATAGCAGGGGTATTTAAGTGTTATGTTCTTCATTTTAGGTTATGCCTCTCATTACACACACATCACTCAGATCTGGCAGCCTTGTCCGTTTCTCTCTCAACCCAAATCACTCAAGAGGTGAATAATAGCTCTAGGTGTTAATCTAATCACACATCCATTGTTGTGGTTTGACTAAATTAATCCCAAAAAGCACAATATTCACTAGAATGGGTTGATTCACTAATTCTGCCTTTGTGTGAATTAAACCTGTTGATTTCGAAGTTCCTAGTCATGTTTCATCAAATTAAATATATGAAATAGTTCAAAATTTTTGTGACTTAACCTAACAGACTTTGATTATCGTGTCAAAATATTAAATCGTATCGAGAGTTTGAGTTAAAATTAGTCGAAATTTTTCGGGTCGTCACATTTTAGAGAAAACCCTAAAAGAAAAATGAAACTAAAAAGTGTGTATTGAATTATACATTGAAAACTGTAACAGGAGGCCTCTATTTATACTGTTTAGAAACGGTGGCCAAGCCGGCGGCTTCAGGGTGAAGCCGACGGCTTCAGGGTGAAGCCGACGGCTTCCTTGGGTCGCTGACTCCTTTTGCAAGTTAACCTTGATCCGCAAGCACAAAACGTGTAACCGTCATAATTAAGCCGACGACTTCAGTGATCCGGCAATCTTTTTGATTTTGTTTCCATTTTTACTTGAACTTGGTCGACAAGTCGAGAAACCGTGTTACTAAGGTCGATGGCTTCAGTGTGAAGCCGGCGGCTTTAACTGCATTTTTCTTGGTCAACAAGTTCATCCAATTCTGCGAGCAATTCTAGAATATTCTGGTATATTCACACCAAAGCCGGCGGCTTCCTTGGACCCTGGCCGACGGCTTCATAGCCTTTTCTGCAGTTTTCCTTGTTTTTGATCCTGTTTGATACATGACTTTGATAATATCATTAGAATTATCTTTTTTTCCCATTTTACCCTTTTAGTGTGTTTTAGGATTAAAATGTCTTTAAATACTAAGATAACTCCTTAAAATGTTATCAAAAAACTATATAATTTAGGAGTTATCAAATTGTAATCTGATCTTTAGGCCGTGACCTCCCATGAAATGCTCTTACCCATACTTCTGGCAGTGTCTATATAAAATAATATTTAAATTAATGAAACTGAATGAAAATGAAAAATCTTAAGTTAATAATAACAAATATAATTTAAAATTATGGTATTATTGAAGAAACACCATACCATTGTTGCATCAGTAGATTGGCGAAATAACTCATGAACGGAGGGAATCGCCTGTATGGTTGTGTTTCAAAGAATGTACTCAGAATTTTAGTCATAGGACCACTTTGTTTGGAAGGTTGAAAAAATTCCTTGGAGCCATATCTGGACCATAGATGACCAAATCATAATTTCCTTTGTCCATGGCAGTGAAACAAAGGATATCACCCTTTTTAAACTTATGATCTATGATGATCTTACTCCACCCTGTGATTACCACAATTGTCGATCCTCATTCCGTTGAAAACCAACTTCAGAAGCATAACCCTGTAGAGTGTGTATCCAAACGTTATGCCTAGGCTTCATGAGCTCATAATAATGTGTAAACTAATGATATGGCAGTTGCTGTCATAAACAAAACAAAATAACATGATTATAAATCTTATAATTTATAAGCTTGATGAGAATATAAGTTTAAAACTATTACTACTATTGATGAAAAACTCATACCACTTCATTTTCATCTGCCTCGAGTATTATAAGGATGAACGAAGGAGGAATCGCATGATCCATGCTTAAGTACATGATGAATCTGTTCTGTCTGAAAAGCTAAAAACAATATATATCAAATATTATGATATTGATCCATGCATGTACTTAGAAATATCCATGTATAAAGAGTGTGGATTGATCAAATACTCAACAAAAATGACTATTTTAAAAAAAAAGTAACCTAATTAGTTTGTACACACTATAAAATACTAAATCTTACTAACGCATTCTCAGAATCTATTTATATACTTAAACTAACGTGAAACAACCCAACCCATATTTAAACCGGCCCGTAAAATTTTTTCTTTAATACATTAATATTTAGGTCCCATTTATGTTTCCAAAAACATCTTTAACTCAATAATAAGTTCAATAAGCTTTAAAACATTTAATACATAGTTTAAATATTTGAATGGGCAAACACGACCCTACTTTTTTAAATTCCAACAAAACCGAGCATGGTGATTGAGGATACGCTACCCAATCCTAATCAATACAAAGGCACGTCTTCTAAAGCAGCCTACGCGAGTCCACTAGTTCCCACGCTTACCCGAGCCACTGCATCCATGCAATCTATAAAAAAAGTCAACAACGAGAGGGTAAGCTAACGCTTAGTGAGTGAGAATATACTACATACATATATATGCATAAAATGGACACGCCACACAACAAATCAAAATATCACATACCGGGCATCCAAGCATAATGGCAAGCTAAGCTAAGCATACCGTACGATCACTAAGCATCAAGCTAATAATCACAACAAGTATAAGATCACCAACGACGATGTGAACAACGCCAATAAGCTACACCCAGAGGGTTAGCTACAACACAACAATATGACAATAAGCAATATACAAACGTCCAAGGTTAACCCCTTAACCCAATACCGGAACCGACTACCAATTTCCAACATGAAGATTGGCCGAACTACACGAGCCTTAGTAAATCCGCATCCACACGAGATTACTATCTTCAATACAACAACAACATCGAGGTTGGCCGAACTACACGAGCCTTAGTGAATCCGCAACCACACGAGATCACTACCTCAATAAGATGACCGAACTACACGAGTCATCGTGAATCCGAACTACACGAGACTCACTTTCTCAAAAAGATGACCGAACTACACGTGTCATCGTGAATCCGCATCCACACGTGACCCACTTCTCCCAAACACAACTCAATATCAACCCTTCGCCATTGGGGTTATATAATCCACATTACAAGCATATGTGATAATGTACACACAAAGTGTGCACCTCGTCAAAGGAGGTCAACCAAAACGCACAACCATGCTAATTGGACCTATACACAAGTCCATCAAACCCACCTATATGTGAAGTGGGCTCTATAACCGAGAACCACTTCACCCGACCCGCATCCATCCTACACATACATATGCACATAGGATATTAACACTCACCTTGTCACCTTGATGAATGCAGCCGAACAATCCGCAACTCGCCAATGGAATGTACCTATTCCATTATCACATAACAAATAACACAATTAGGGTGGATTTACAAACCAACCCAAATCGACAACTAGTGCAATTTCGACCCAATTGCACCTCCAAGTTCAAACCGCGCCCAAACTAACCAATAATCACTAACACTAGTGACAATGGTCCTAATAAGCCAATTAAACCTGAACACAAGTGTTAAACACTTGGCTTTCCCAATTTGACACCAAAACCCTAACTTTGACCCATTTCAAAATTAGTCAACCAACACACCCAAATGAGTTCCAACACTTCCATAACCACTAATCATAGTGATTACACTCAACTTAAAGCCCTAAACAAGGCTAAATCATCAACCAACCCAAAACCCGCCTTCATCACTAATAAACCCGAATCCTTGTTATTATCTTCCATTAACAACTAGTGGAGTTCCATTTATGAACACACAATCAAAAGCCCTAAATTTGAATGACGAACACGAAAATGAAAATCGAAGTTAGAGCTTACTGGTAGTATCACCTTGAAGCTAAGAACGAGGAGAACAAACTTGTCTCTTACGCTTTCGATCAAAACCCGAATCTTCCTTTCCAAAATCCCACTTGAATGATTTGAAGTATTTATGTTTTGATAGGAAAGTGAGAAAGAAAATGGAAAAGAAAAAGATAAATGAAATGAATGGACCAGATTTGAGGCTATAATCTGCCTCATACGCGAAAAGACCAAAATGCCCTTGAATATCTTTTAAAATCACAAAACTGGTACCAGCTCGCCCAGAATGCCGCGCCGCGACCCTCTTCGTCGAGCTGCGAGAATACGCGTGTTTTAATGCTTGTTTGTCAAGCATCCTGAAATTGAAACTAGTGAAATACCGCGCTGCGATGAGCCTTGTCGCGCCGCGACCCAAGGCTTGGTCTGGTGCCTTCCTTACCATGCCTCCTGATCCTGATTTGTTTGTAATGTCGCGCTGCGACCCACTCCTCCGCGCCGCGACCTTTAACTTAGTCTAATCACTTTTCGCATACAAGAACTTTAACGCATGAACATGTCTCAATTCCTTCATACACCTATCGTACATACGCGATACACATGTAAATCACGTACGGAGAAAAACGGGGTGTTACAACTCTCCCCCACTTAGATTCGATCACGTCCTCGTGATCCTAATCATTTAACCAAATCGAACCTACACTCGATGGTTCTCAAACAATCGTTCCAATCCGACTTCCAACACATTCCTCATTAACCCGAAGATTAATTCATTAACTAATTACACACTTGCACACATTCCGAGCCATGCAATACACGCGACATCTGAAGTCTATAACGATCACTTAGAATACGCGAATCCACCACGTATCTGTCAAGACCCGTCCTAATCCATCCGGACAAAGTCCACATCGATTATAAACGATTCACAATAGTTGATTTCATCGCGAGGTATTTTACCTCTATGTGATACATTTTACAAACATTTCATTTGTTTTGAAAAGACAAACTTCCTTACATAGAAAATTGACGATATGCATACCATTTTATAATATATCTAGCTATAATTGACTTAATAATAATCTTGATGAACTCGATGACTCGAATGCAACGTCTTTTAAAATATGTCATGAATGACTCCAAGTAATGTCTCTAATATAAGCAAATGCACAGCGAAAGATTTCTTTCATACCTGAGAATAAACATGCTTTAAAGTGTCAACCAAAAGGTTGGTGAGTTCATTAGTTTATCATAACAATCATTTCTATTATTTTAATAGACCACAAGATTTCATATTTCAATACACATCCCATACATAGAGATAAAAATCATTCATATGGATTGAACACCTGGTAACCGACATTCACAATATGCATATAAGAATATCCCCATCATTCCGGGATCCTCCTTCGGACATGATATAAATTTCGAAGTACTAAAGCATCCGGTACTTTGGATGGGGCTTGTTGGGCCCGATAGATCTATCTTTAGAGTTCGCGTCAATTAGGGTGTCTGTTCCCTAATTCTTAGATTACCAGACTTAATAAAAGGGGCATATTCGATTTCGATCATTCAACCATATAATGTAGTTTCAATTACTTGTGTCTATTTCGTAAAACAGTTATAAAAACAGCGCATGTATTCTCAGTCCCAAAAATATATATTGCGAAAGCATTTAAAAAGGGAATAATGAAACTCACGTATATAAATATTGTAAAACAGTTAATAAAGCATTTGCATGTATTCTCAGCCCAAAAATGTAAAGAGTAAAAAGGGCAAATGAAACTCACCTAATGTATTTTGTAGTAAAAATACATATGACGACATTGAACAAGTATAGGGTTGGCCTCGGATTCACGAACCTATATCATTTGTATATATATATATATATATATATATATATTAAAAGATATACTTGTAATTGAATAATTATATATATTTTATTATTAGTGATATAATTTATATCATTAATAATTTATAAGCTACATTATTTATTTATATATTTTTATTTTATATAAATATATTTGTTAATATAGTTAAGTTATGTGTACTAAGTATATTTATATACAAAATCTTTATTTTTACATTTATGACCTTAATATCGTCATTAGAACTTTTAGTTGAGTAGCCATAATTATATTAATATTAGTGATATAGATAATACTGATACTAATAATAATAATATTAGTAAAATTATAATTTTAATAAAAACGATATATTTAAAAAGTAACGATACTTTTAGTAATAATAATAATACTACTTATATTTATAACAATGATACTAATAATAATGTTTATGAAAAATAATAATATAATATATTGTTTCATAATGATAATAATATTAATAATCCTACTTATAATAATAATAACAATAATATTAACAGTCATAATAATACTTATAATAATAATATTATTGTTAATAACAATAGTTTTTAATGAAAAAAATGAAAAGTTACTAACTAAGATAATGAAAATAATACTTTTGATAATAATACTTAACACTTTTTAATACCAATTTTATAACTAATTATAATATTAATAACAATACTACTTACTAATACTACTAAGGGTAATAATGTTAGTAATAATAATAATCACTATAATGGAATTTGTAATTATAAATGCTAGCTAATACTTATAATAATAATAATTAGTAGTCTATAACTAATATTAATAATAACTATAATAATACTAATAATAATTATGATACTTATAATACTTGTAGTAACATAACACTAAATAATAATAATATCAACATTAATAATAATAGTAATAATAATAATAATCATTATAATAATAATAAAAATAATGAAAATAAAATATAAAAGAGTATACCCTTTTGAAGGTTTTTCCAAAAAAAAATTGCCCATGACAGGGCTCGAACCCGTGACCTCCCGCTCACACACCAACACACTTAACCATTCAATCCATTACGTTTTTCTGAATTAATACCCGACATATATGTATATAACAATTATCGCCTGTTGCTACTTCTTCTTCTATCTTTCATAAATCAAACCGAACCAGATCCTTTAAATCTTTATAATGATTACAAAAATCGATTTTTAGTATTCAATATCCAATACATAAATGATTATTAGATATAACTTGGATAAAAAAAATACAAAAAAAATAAAGAGAAATGACGGGTACTGCTGTTCGTGACTCAAAGAAAGAAAAAAAAAATTGATTTCGAAATTGAGTATGTTTTGGACAATTGTTATAACATGAAATAGCTTATAAATGATTCCTACAAACTTCCTCGGTCATCAATTGCTCCATTTATTCAAAAACGAATTCGAATTTTTGATTAGAACACTCGGGTTGACTTTTTGAGATAAAGCTTTGACTCCAAAATTCTTAATCAATACTATGAATTGAAACCTATAATTCTGCAGAAAGTTTCATTAAAGGATTTCCAACACATTTGCATTATTACTTTTTGAAAATTGTTTAGATAACGAAGGATTGCATAAATGGTACAAGAACAGGGGTACGTACATTTTTCTGTTTAATTAAAATCATAAAAAAAATCGGTTGTAATTGTGATTGATGATGATGATGGAGGAACGAGTAGGTTTCCTTAACAGAGTAATTTTGATTGCTCGTTATATGGATTTTATGGTGTCGACATAGCTAGACGATAAGTCAGAAGAAAATAAAGAAACAAATTGATGTTTAACAAAAACGTACCTCTTTTGTTTGTAACTGTGATTTTATATTCTTTGCAGTACCAATCAATAGACAAAAACAAAAATTTACTACAGAATGAAAGCTATTTGAAACAGATTAGGATTCTAGTTCAAACCTATATAATTTTTATATAATTAATAATATTGATATTTATTTATTTTAATTATATTTATGGTAATTACAATACTAATATTAATAATAATAATAAATAATAAATAATAAAAATACTAATAATAATAAGAATGATAATAATCATATGACTAATGTTAATAATCATAAAATGTATTATTTTCTAATAATTATTAATAACAACACTAATAATAGTTATTTTCACAATAAGTATAACACTATTAGATAATAATAATGATATATATAAAAATGATGGTAACAATAATATAATTCATAATACTAATTATAATAATATTAATGATAATGATAATATCAAAATTGATAATTATTATGATACTAATAATAATACTAATTACATTAATATTGATGTTATGAATGATAACAATATTATAACAAATCAAATATATCAAATTTCATATTTATACATTATATAATAATATTAATACTACTGATATTAATATTAATAATAAATGTATATAATTACTATCATTAATTTGTAATTACTTTTAATATATTAGCCATTATCTTTTATTAATTTTGTAATTTCTAATAATCATGCATTTTATGAACACATCTATTGAATATTAACATTTATAACTGTTACAATATAATCATTATTACTAGGATTCATTTATATCTATTTAACTAAATAGGTTCATAATAATATTATATATTTTTATATATTCATATTAACAGTAAATTAACTATTCTGTTTAATATTTTACATTCTAAATTCCAAATTGTTTAAAGTGTATTTTATTAATTCAAAAAATATATACATTTATATTTATATATTTTTACATATTTGTTACACACAATTGTTCGTGAATCGTCGGGAATAGCCAAAGGTTAATTGAAGACATGAATATAGATTTCAAACTTTCAAGACTCAACATTACAGATTTTGCTTATCATGTCGGAAACATATAAAGATTTAAGTTTAAATTTGGTCAGAAATTCCCGGGTCATCACAGTACCTACCCGTTAAAGAAATTTTTTCCCGAAATTTGAGTGTGGTCGTCATGGCTAACAATCAATATGTTTTCCTGACGAATATGAGCTGATAAATAGAGTTTTATGATTATTGAATAATACAGATAAAATAATTCGATTATTCGAAGAGCACGAATGAAGCTATCACAAAAGAGTGAAATGAATAAATGAAGTTTCATTTTAACTTTTGACGTTATCTTGGTTGAATTCCGGAATTTAAGGAATATAAAGAAAATCTTTGAAATCGAAAAGATTTGATTCTTCGGTGAGTAAGGAAATTAAGATCTCTATAATTAAATACGGTGATCTACCTCGATTACTCTGTCTGATATTTCTATTATAAATTAAGCTCTTCCGTTCTATTATTCTCACCATTTATATACTTTCTTTCTTAGTTCATACATCCAAAAGATTGTGAAAATGCTTAATCGAGTTCTAATCCTTGATATTTTCCTAATTATCATTTCTATCATCCTTCTTATCAATCTTCCACCAGAAGAATCTGTTTACTTATACTATTACCTTGGGGTGATACTCTTCTTAATTATACCGTGTTTTTATGTTGCTATTCGTATTAATATCCACGGTTTGTAACCTTCGGATTGTTATTGGGCTTTATATTTTCTCTTATATTTTGAAATCCCTGCTTCTGTTTTCTATAATCATTGTCATCCACAGTTAATGCTCTGTCCTATTTTGCTGTGATTTATACTCCAATTTTCTATTTCTTTTGGAGCTTTGTCCCTTCGTTTCTTCTTTTTACGATTGGACATCTCTGGTAATGGTCCAGAATTCGTAGATATGGAGTTTCTAATGAATTTAATGTTCTAAACAAGAAAGAACGTTATAGCACGATTTGATTTGTCAAATTATCAGAATCACTGAGAATAGAACTATCAAGAATATATTTTCTTAATATGTTCAGAAGTTAATCAGAATGAAAGAGTTATGTAACATGACACATGATGACGTTATAATCTGTGAATCATCATGTTCCATTTAGAAACTCAGCATGACTTACTGTAATATAATCACGTTGATCAAGTGTCATTATATTATACTAACTCATGCATCAGTTCCCAATATTACTTCAATAACATTCATATTTTAAGCTCGAAAGTTTACAAAATATAGAAACTAATAGTTTCTATATGATGTAATACTGATAGCACGAAGATATTAATGATTTCAAATAAGAATAGTTATAAAAATATCTCCAGAAATATGGAGGATATTTATAATGAAAGATACGATAATATCTCGGAATATCTAAGATCAGAGGATGATAGAAACTATTATCTGCAAGGGTTTAGAGTAAGGAGCAAGATATTCACTAAAGACTTTAGCAGACATTGAATCATTTGGATTCTTTGAAGTCAAACTTATTCTTTGTGATTTGTCCATGCTTTCTTCATAGTTTCGCATAATCTGCTTTTCGGTACTAAATTTTCTATTGAATGTTTCCAATATAATGATACACAGGAAGCACGAGGAGGGATATAATTTCGGACGAGAATATTTATGAAAATATCCTCAGAAATATCGAAGATATTGATGATGATATTTTGGAATTTCTAAGTTCGATGGTTGATGGAGAAAGATTTTCCACAAGATTTTAACATGACTTCGGAGCAAGATATTCTCTAAAGATTTCAACGGATCCAGAATTACCTGGATTCTTTGAATATAAGGTATGGTCCTTGTATTTGTCCTTGGTCTCCTTCGTGGTTAGTTCAATCCATTTTCCAGTTCCAACTTTTCTGAGCTTTTCCAACATACTATTCTTTATCATCAAACTTCCGATGATTAAGGTTGTTTACGGTTGCCTACAGTTTCTGCTACTTCATTGAGTTTTTTTTTTTTTTTTTCAACATTCAGAGTATTATTTCGCAGACTGGGTGCTTTTCAGAATTTCAGAATGAAAGATCATAGTTCTAAGAGATAAATGTTATATGTATATATATAACTGTTGATGTAGAAACGTTGCAAGATTTAAAATACTGATTTGCTGATTCCCGGTAAGGCAATTCTTGTTACAAAACGAGGATGAGTATATGATAGGGTATTTATGAATAAATATAGTGATTTATCGAAGTGACTTACGCCAAAGAGTAGTGAATTTGCTGGTACGTTTACTGTTAATGTGGTGGGATTTAAACAGTTCCCCGGTAACGAAGGCAAAAGGATAACGTATGTATCAAGGTTATAATAAAGTTATTTCGAACGAAAAGTCGAAGTTGACTTGATGGAGCTGTGACAAAATTTGCTACTTTGAAAGGAATTACCAAGTTATTTTTGGTAATAATAATGCTAAAGGAATTAGCACAGCTACGCGTTAAACGTTTACTTAGTCTTCGAGAGTTTTTCAGGTGCAATACTATATGCATAACTCTTTTCTTCCATAGATGAAGTGCGGTTGGTTCATTCTCTTGATTGAGATGTTTTCAAGAATCATGAAAGGTTTGAACGCAGATTGTAATCGTCAAGATACAAATGAGGTTTATGATGAAATCAAGTGGCAGACTTGAAGAATTATTTAGTTACATATGTTATAATCAATATTTTAATTCATTTTAATTGTCCAATATTGGTCCTCAGTCGATAGTCCACAGTTAGCAATTCAATAATTCATATATAGTTTAATATATAATATTCGAATTAAATAATACGTATCGTGACCCGTGTACATGTCTCAGACTCGATCACAACTCAAAGTATATATATTATTGTAGAATCAACCTCAAGCCTGTATAAAGAACTCGATCATTACTGCATATAGAGTGTCTATGGTGATTCCAAATAATATATATAGATGCGTCGATATGATATGTCAAAACCTTGTATATGTGTCCCGATATTTAAAGTGCGTAAAATAAATAACAAAAATTAAATGACGATAAATTAAATGCGTAAAGCAAATAACAGAAATTAAATGACGATAAATAGATTGCGATACTTAAATTACGATAATTAAAGTATGATAAATAAAATATAATCAGTTAGCTAGGAACAGTTAGCTGGAAACAGTTAGCGTGTATTCTTAACAAAATTTCTCATAGTTAATTAGTCTGTTTCTAACAAATTTTATTTTGTCAAATGTTTTCTTCATTATGCCACTTGTTGGATTCTGATAGGTAAAAATCCAAATATGAAATTGAACTTAGATGAAAATAGTTGTTCTTTGGTGTACAGATACGTATATGTGTGAATTTGAGCAGTGTTGTTAATGACTGCTGAATCTAAATTGAAGAATGTACAGTGTAACTTATAAACGTGAGATCTAAATATTCCTCGGGTATTACCTACCCGTTAAAATATTTTCACCATTAACAGTTTGTACAAGAGAATTTTTAATCACAATCTTTATGAAAGTATATATACATATATATTTTCTTCAGATGTAATTATGGATTTAATGAGTCAATATAATATTAAACTCATTTGATTTTTGATTTAAGCTAGAATAAGTAATCTCTAAAACTATTAGGATCCACATATTCTTCGCAGAATATTAATGAAGTTATGGATCAATACTTCATCGTTCATTGCTGTTGGTACTCCTTGTTATCTATGGTGCGTATGATGTTGGTTTTCGTGGGGCAGATTGTGAAATTGAGTCTTGGAATGCAGATGTTGTTGTTGGTGATACCGTTGATGTTGATGATGTTGCTGAAGCTGGTACATTTTGCACCATAATTTTCAAGGCTACAACTCAGGCGCGAAGCTCGTTGACTTCTTTGATTACTCCGGGATGATTGGCGGTTGGAACAGCGAATGAATAAAGTTTAGAATATGAGATATGATATGTTCGTGGCGAGATATTCGGGAAATGAGAGTGAAAATGGTGTTTCAAATTGGTTCGCCGATAGGTGCTTCAGGTTTTTCGTCAAGAGGTGAATTTGGTTGATGAAAAAGGTCGTCTTCTTCTCATCTCCATTGATTGAGTCGAATACGAACTCATCAGATGAATTGGGGATGGATGATTGATTGATTCATTCTGGTGACACTGCTTTCGGAGCTGGAGTGGGACTCCATGTCTGAATCCGAGGGACTTGAACTAATGGTGAGTTCCATTGCGTACGATTGAATAAAGGATTTTTCGATATGAAATAATTTTCGGATATCGAATAATATTCTAATTACATAGAATATCTATACATAGTACAGAAGATCCCGTAGATTATGAAGGAAATTAAGGAAACGTGTCAGATAAAATCTACAGAAACAGGTACGCTAAGATATGATTTAGCAGATACGCTAAGATATGATTTTTGTATATATACTATTCATGCAATCATTGCAGTATGATGTGTCTAGACTAAGAATAATGAGCAGGAAATTTCCTAAGGATGATAAGCAGATGATTTCCGACAAAAACAATAAGCAAAAGTTTTGACAAGCAGACACGGTCGAAGTCCAGATTCACTAATGCATCCTAACGACTATCAGTTAGACTCACTAATGCAAGACCTGGTTCGCTAAGACCACCGCTCTGATACCAACTGTCAAGACCCGTCCTAATCCATCCGGACAAAGTCCACATCGATTATAAATGATTCACAATAGTTGATTTCATCGCGAGGTATTTTACCTCTATGTGATACATTTTACAAACATTTCATTTATTTTGAAAAGACAAACTTCCTTACATAGAAAATTGACGATATGCATACCATTTTATAATATATCTAGCTATAATTGACTTAATAATAATCTTGATGAACTCGACGACTCGAATGCAACGTCTTTTAAAATATGTCATGAATGACTCCAAGTAATGTCTCTAATATAAGCAAATGCACAGCGGAAGATTTCTTTCATACCTGGGAATAAACATGCTTTAAAGTGTCAACCAAAAGGTTGGTGAGTTCATTAGTTTATCATAACAATCATTTCTATTATTTTAATAGACCACAAGATTTCATATTTCAATACACATCCCATACATAGAGATAAAAATCATTCATATGGATTGAACACCTGGTAACCGACATTCACAATATGCATATAAGAATATCCCCATCATTGGTGGATCCTCCTTCGGACATGATATAAATTTCGAAGTACTAAAGCATCCGGTACTTTGGATGGGGCTTGTTGAGCCCGATAGATCTATCTTTAGAGTTCGCGTCAATTAGGGTGTCTGTTCCCTAATTCTTAGATTACCAGACTTAATAAAAGGGGCATATTCGATTTCGATCATTCAACCGTATAATGTAGTTTCAATTACTTGTGTCTATTTCGTAAAACAGTTATAAAAACAGCGCATGTATTCTCAGTCCCAAAAATATATATTGCGAAAGCATTTAAAAAGGGAATAATGAAACTCACGCATATAAATATTGTAAAACAGTTAATAAAGCATTTGCATGTATTCTCAGCCCAAAAATGTAAAGAGTAAAAAGGGCAAATGAAACTCACCTAATGTATTTTGTAGTAAAAATACATATGACGACATTGAACAAGTATAGGGTTGGCCTCGGATTCACGAACCTATATCATTTGTATATATATATATATATATATATATATATATATATATATATATATATATATATATATATATATATATATATATATATTAAAACATATACTTGTAATTGAATAATTATATATATTTTATTATTAGTGATATAATTTATATCATTAATAATTTATAAGCTACATTATTTATTTATATATTTTTATTTTATATAAATATATTTGTTAATATAGTTAAGTTATGTGTACTAAGTATATTTATATACAAAATCTTTATTTTTACATTTATGACCTTAATATCATCATTAGAACTTTTAGTTGAGTAGCCATAATTATATTAATATTAGTGATATAGATAATACTGATACTAATAATAATATTATTAGTAAAATAATAATTTTAATAAAAACGATATATTTAAAAAGTAACGATACTTTTAGTAATAATAATAATACTACTTATATTTATAACAATGATACTAATAATAATGTTTATGAAAAATAATAATATAATATATTGTTTCATAATGATAATAATATTAATAATCCTACTCATAATAATAATAACAATAATATTAACAGTCATAATAATACTTATAATAATAATATTATTGTTAATAACAATAGTTTTTAATGAACAAATGAAAAGTTACTAACTAAGATAATGAAAATAATACTTTTGATAATAATACTTAACACTTTTTAATACCAATTTTATAACTAATTATAATATTAATAACAATACTACTTACTAATACTACTAAGGGTAATAATGTTAGTAATAATAACAATCACTATAATGGAATTTGTAATTATAAATGCTAGCTAATACTTATAATAATAATAATTAGTAGTCTATAACTAATATTAATACTAACTATAATAATACTAATAATAATTATGATACTTATAATACTTGTAGTAACATAACACTAAATAATAATAATATCAACATTAATAATAATAGTAATAATAATAATAATCATAATAATAATAATAAAAATAATGAAAATAAAATATAAAAGAGTATACCCTTTTGAAGGTTTTTCCAAAAAAAATTGCCCATGACAGGGCTCGAACCCGTGACCTCCCGCTCACACACCAACACACTTAACCATTCAATCCATTACATTTTTCTGAATTAATACCCGACATATATGTATATAACAATTATCGCATGTTGCTACTTCTTCTTCTATCTTTCATAAATCAAACCGAACCAAATCCTTTAAATCTTTATAATGATTACAAAAATCGATTTTTAGTATTCAATATCCAACACATAAATGATTATTAGATATAACTTGGATAAAAAAATACAAAAAAAAAATAAAGAGAAACGACGGGTACTGCTGTTCGTGACTCAAAGAAAGAAAAAAAAAATTGATTTCGAAATTGAGAATGTTTTGGACAATTATTATAACATGAAATAGCTTATAAATGATTCCTACAAACTTCTTCGGTCGTCAATTGCTCCATTTATTCAAAAACGAATTCGAATTTTTGATTAGAACACTCGGGTTAACTTTTTGAGATAAAGCTTTGACTCCAAAATTCTTAATCAATACTATGAATTGAAACCTATAATTCTGCAGAAAGTTTCATTAAAGGATTTCCAACACATTTGCATTATTACTTTTTGAAAATTGTTTAGATAACGAAGGATTGCATAAATGGTACAAGAACAGGGGTACGTACATTTTTCTGTTTAATTAAAATCATAAAAAAAATCGGTTGTAATTGTGATTGATGATGATGATGGAGGAATGAGTAGGTTTCCTTAACAGAGTAATTTTGATTGCTCGTTATATGGATTTTATGGTGTCGACATAGCTAGACGATAAGTCAGAAGAAAATAAAGAAACAAATTGATGTTTAACAGAAACGTACCTCTTTTGTTTGTAACTGTGATTTTATATTCTTTGCAGTACCAATCAATAGACAAAAACAAAAATTTACTACAGAATGAAAGCTATTTGAAACAGATTAGGATTCTAGTTCAAACCTATATAATTTTTATATAATTAATATTGATATTTATTTATTTTAATTATATTTATGGTAATTACAATACTAATATTAATAATAATAATAAATAATAAATAATAAAAATACTAATAATAATAAGAATGATAATAATCATATGACTAATGTTAATAATCAAAAATGTATTATTTTCTAATAATTATTAATAACAACACTAATAATAGTTATTTTCACAATAAGTATAATACTATTAGATAATAATAATGATATATATAAAAATAATGGTAACAATAATATAATTCATAATACTAATTATAATAATATTAATGATAATGATAATATCAAAATTGATAATTATAATGATACTAATAATAATACTAATTACATTAATATTGATGTTATTAATGATACCAATATTATAACAAATCAAATATATCAAATTTCATATTTACACATTATATAATAATATTAATACTACTGATATTAATATTAATAATAAATGTATATAATTACTATCATTAATTTGTAATTACTTTTAATATATTAGCATTTTCTTTTATTAATTTTGTAATATCTAATAATCATGCATTTTATGAACACATCTATTGAATATTAACATTTATAACTGTTACGATATAATCATTATTACTAGGATTCATTTATATCTATTTAACTAAATAGGTTCATAATAATATTATATATTTTTATATGTTCATATTAACAGTAAATTAACTATTCTGTTTAATATTTTACATTCTAAATTCCAAATTGTTTAAAGTGTATTTTATTAATTCAAAATATATATACATTTATATTTATATATTTTTACATATTTGTTACACACAATTGTTCGTGAATCGTCGGGAATAGCCAAAGGTTAATTGAAGACATGAATATAGATTTCAAACTTTCAAGACTCAACATTACAGATTTTGCTTATCGTGTCGGAAACATATAAAGATTTAAGTTTAAATTTGGTCGGAAATTCCCGGGTCGTCACAGTATCCTTCCAACTCCTCTAGGCAATTCTTCTCATAGAGTTACCCTTAACAACTAAATCGTCATTCACGATTTATCAAGTCCACAAATCCGAGCACTAAAACTTGCTCAATCCCTCATATAAAGAAAAACTCCACCAATCTCGTACCGAGATATCAACCCTTTAGCGTACCATACCAATTACAATGCTAAAAGTAAACACGTCCCAAACTAAAGTCAACTATCTAACTGATGAAGACCAAATAAAAGTGAAATCTAACGGATAACACTTACCATTTAACATCCCTTGTAGTGCGCAAACACGTCTAATACGCAACTACCGCAAACACGTGAGGAAAATACGACTATTGCATCACAATTCACACCAAAATGGTCCTTACGACCCCACCATCGGCGTATAAAACAACCAATAGATCACACAACAAGAAGGCTGGCCGGAACTACACGCGCCTTAGTGAATCCGAACTACACGCGACTCACTACCTCCACCGCACAACAATCGGGATTGGCCGAACTACACGCGCCCTAGTGAATCCGAACTACACGAGAGTCACTATCCCAATAGAATGACCACAACCACACGTGTCATTGTGAATCCGAACTACACGAGACTCACTTCCTCAATATAATGACCGCATCCACACGAGTCATTGTGAATCCGAACTACATGAGACTCACTTCCACAATATAATGACCGCATCCACACGAGTCAATGTGAATCCGAACTACACGAGACTCACTTCCACAATATAATGACCGCATCCACACGAGTCATTGTGAATCCGAACTACATGCGATTCACTTCCCATATCTCAACATAGGAATGGTACTCCCATTCCCCATCGGTACTCGCATTTCTCGATAACGTTATACCATACCGATATAACACTACACCCATGATGAAGTCAGCGGACCACGTCGACGGTCATGCTTCACCAATCACACGCACTTTTGGCCTCATACAATGAGTAGTGTAACATCACACTCTACTACACTATAGTGAATCCTAACGGATACCACTAACCTTCCACACCAAACAAATATCTATTAGTGTTACTTAATCACCGCGTAATCACTACTTCCCCGGATGATGTCTTAAACACCGTGACTAACTCACCCCCATGACAGTGTGGTGTTTTAAACACCGCGACAATACCACATGTCAATCAAACTAACGAGTGGTGTCTTAAACACCGCGATAATACCACTCATTACGTACACGCGGACATCGCTAACATAATCGAGCAAGAACCACCTATATCGCACATAGGTACAACACAACAATTCTCTAAAAGTGTATCCGGCACACACATCCCTTAACCAAGGGATTTCACCTTGCTCGTCAAACACGTCCGTTATCTCTCAACGAGATTACCACATTATCACCTCGATGATAATTTACATCCAAAACCATAAGTACAATTTAACCGAAATTGCACTCTACCATAAATCGACCAAAACTAGGTCCCGACACAAATTTTGGATCTACCATAAGCATTGTCTGAACTCTCACACTAAAGCCTCATCGTGCGGGAGTGTAACTCCCCCACTTGGAACTACGTTCCATAACCGCATCTTGTACAACCGTACAATGCTACCAAAGGTAGACTTTACCAACAATTGGGTCCACACGACCCATCACCATATCTTGCTCCAACCTCGAGCATACTAAGGATCTTAACCTATCCTTAAACACTTCAAACGAAAAGTGTACCACAAATTACACAAACTATACTCTCGCAATTATCCAATTGCTTTAGCTTGTCAAATTTCACCTAGTCACTCATGTACCTAAGGGTTTCACTTCGGTACCCTAAGTACAAGGTAACCACAACATAATCGGAGTCGAACACCACGCTAGTAGGTATAAAAGAGGCACCTAATGTCGCGTCACGTAGACTCCTTCACCAACATACATCGAGATCAACACTTAATTTCTCGAGTCTCATCCCACCCGTCGAACCTCATGGTGAAAATGCTCTTAACAACCGAACACCAAAACCTATTTCCATGGATTGGTAGGAACATTTCCCAAATACTAAGGAATGCTTGGTTGCACCAAGTCTTACGCCCTTCGCCCGACAATCAAACGTCACCATAGGGTACTTCCATTAGGAACGTCACCCATATCAATGACATGCACAACACAATGCATCTAATAAACTCAAACTCAACGGTAGATAATAAATAATCAAAGGACATATTTATTAAAACGAAACGTACCTTAACGTCTCCTTGCCGCACCCGTCCCCGTTAACTCAGGACACTCCGACTTACGATGTCCTTCCTCTTGGCAATTGAAGCACAACGTACCATCACCCTTTGGCACCGAACATTCCTAAGACTTGTAACCCCTCAAGCCACAATTGTAACACCTAAACGTACTAGAATCCGTTATACCCGTCCGTGTACGACCCGTGCTCACACTCGGACCCTTAGTCCTCTTACTTGGAGCACCATACGAAACAACCCTTCTCTTACTTGAAGGTTCACCCATCTTTGATCGCGAATACGACTCGAAACCCCTAACCACCTCGAATAACTCCGCAAACGACTTCGCGTAACCCCGGCTAATTTTGTTCTTCAAGTCATATTCAAAGTTTGATAAAAATCCTCCATCAACAAACGATCATTCCCTAAATACTTCGGGCAAAAATGAGCCATCGCCATAAAGGTCATCTTGAGAGTATTCAAATCCATAGAACCCTGTTGCAAATTTCGCAACTCATTACGCAATTCCGACAAGTCGGCCGAAGTCCGGAACTCCTCAAAGAATTCCTTCTTGAACTCGTCCCATGATAACGCCATAAACGGTTCACCACCGACAAGATCAATCTTACCATCCAACTAATCCTTCGCCCTACCCCGCAACAAACTAGTAGCGAGTCTTGTCTTTTTCTCGGGAGGGCATTCAATAGTACGAAAACACCCTTCGACATTCGAGATCCAAGTTGTGCTTACCAAAAGATCCAGTTTCCTGTCGTATATCGGAGGCTTAGTCCTCATGAAGCTCTTAAGACAATGCTCCATTTCACCACTATTTTGAAATTCGGAATACCTCCTATCCATTTCTTCTCGAAACGCACTCATTTGCTCGCAACGGCGGCCGTAACTCTAGAGTTAAACTCCTCGTCATTCGTCTCGATCTCATTTCGTGTCTTCATTCTAAAGAATGCAAAACGATTAGTCCACGAATGTAATAAAACAACAAGCACAACACCGCCCCATCTTGCTCAACACTCGTCGTACATCGCTTGTTAGACACGATTTGCACCCATAATAAGGTTTGCAATTCCTTATTATGCACACATGCCGTATCGACTAGTTAGTACAACGACCGCCTCGCTCAATGATATAAACCAACACAACATAAATATTCTATGCGACATAAGCACACGCAAGAATAATGTAACAACACAAGCCAATATCCTAGATACTTCACCTACACGCTAAGGCACTAACCAAGTTCCCATTCCGACCCGTACACCTACAAGTCCCGCAACAAATAAGCACACACAAAAGTCTAAGTCTAGGCACATATCTCAAGTCACCTAAATCCCTTAGACCATGCTCTGATACCACTTGAAACAACCCAACCTGTAATTAAACTGGCCCGTAAAATTTTTTCTTTAATACATTAATATTTAGGTCCCACTTATGTTTACAAAAACATCTTTAACTCAATAATAAGTTCAATAAGCTTTAAAACAGTTAATACATAGTTTGAATATCCGAACGTGCAAACACGACCCTACTTTTTTAAATTCCAACAAAACCGAGCATGGTGATTGGGGGTACGCTACCAAATCCTAATCAATACAAAGGCACGTCTTCTAAAGCTACCTACGCGAGTCCACTAGTTCCCACGCTTACCCGAGCCACCGCATCCATGCAATATATAAAAAACATCAACAACGAGAGGGTAAGCTAACGCTTAGTGAGTGAGAATATACTACATACATATATATGCATAAAATGGATACGCCACACAACAAATCAAAATATCACATACCGGGCATCCAAGCATAAAGGCAAGCTAAGCTAAGCATACCATACGATCACTAAGCATCAAGCTAATAATCACAACAATTATAAGATCACCAATGATGATGTGAACAACGCCAATAAGCTACACCCAGAGGGTTAGCTACAACACAACAATACGACAATAAGCAATATACAAACGTCCAAGGTTAACACCTTAACCCAATACCGAAACCGACTACCAATTTCCATCATGAAGATTGGCCGAACTACACGAGCCTTAGTAAATCCGCATCCACACGAGGTTACTATCTTCAATACCACAACAACATCGAGGTTGGCCTAACTACACGAGCCTTAGTGAATCCACAACCACACGAGATCACTACCTCAATAAGATGACCGAACTACACGAGTCATCGTGAATCTGAACTACACGAGACTCACTTTCTTAATAAGATGACCGAACTACACGTGTCATCGTGAATTCGCATCCACATGTGACCCACTTCTCCCAAACACAACTCAATATCAACCCTTCGCCATTGGGGTTATATAATCCACATCACAAGCATATGTGATAACGTACACACAAAGTGTGCACCTCGTCAAAGGAGGTCAACCAAAAAGCACAACCGTGCCAATTGGACCTACACACAAGTTCATCAAACCCACCTATATGTGAAGTGGGCTCTATAACTGAGAACCACTTCACCCAACCCGCACCCATCCTACACATACATATGCACATAGGATATTAACACTCACCTTGTCGCCTTGATGAATGCAACCAAACAATTCGCAACTCGCCAATGGAATGTACCTATTCCATTATCACATAACAAATAACACAATTAGGGTGGATTTACAAACCAACCGAAATCGACAACTAGTGCAATTTTGACCCAATTACACCTCCAAGTTGAAACCGCGCCCAAACTAACCAATAATCACTAACACTAGTGACAATAGTCCTAATAAGCCAATTAAACCCGAACACAAGTGTTAAACACTTGGCTTACCCAATTTGACACCAAAACCCTAATTTTGACCTATTTCAAAATTAGTCAACCAACACACCCAAATGAGTTCCAACACTTCCATAACCACTAATCATAGTGATTACACTCAACTTAAAGCCCTAAACAAGGCTAAATCATCAACCAACCCAAAACCCGCCTTCATCACTAATAAACCCGAATCCTAGTTATTATCTTCCATTAACAACTAGTGGAGTTCCATTTATGAACACACAATCAAAAGCCCTAAATTTGAATGATGAACACGAAAATGATAATCGGAGTTAGAGCTTACCGCTAGCATCACCTTGAAGCTAAGAACGAGGAGAACAAACTTGTCTCTTTCGCTTTTGATCAAAACCCAAATCTTCCTTTCCAAAATCCCACTTGAATGATTTGAAGTATTTATGTTTTGAGAGGAAAGTGAGAAAGAAAATGGAAAAGAAAAAGAAAAAGATAAATGAAATGAATGGACCAGATTTGAGGCTATAATCTGCCTCATACGTGAAAAGACCGAAACGCCCTTGAATATCTTTTAAAATCACAAAACTGGTACCAGCTCGCCCAGAATGCCGCGCCGCGGCCCTCTTCGTCGCGCCGCGAGAATACGCGTGTTTTAATACTTGTTTGTCGAGCCTCCTGAAAATGAAACCAGTGAAATACCGCGCCGTGATGAGCCTTATCGCGCCGCGACCCAAGGCGTGGTCTGGTGCCTTCCTTACCTTGCCTCCTGATCCTGATTTATTTGTAATGTCGCGCCGCGATCCACTCCTCCGCACCGCGACCTTTAACTTGGTCTGATCACTTTTCGCATACAAGAACTTTAACGCACGAACATGTCTCAATTCCTTCATACACCTATCGTACATTCGCGATACACCTGTAAATCATGTACGGGGAAAAACAGGGTGTTACATAACGTCTGTAACTCAAGAACTCAGAATCTATTTATATACTTAAACTAATTTCTATTGACAGCAGTTAATCTATTTATGCATATACTTTGAGACTGAATACATGCAAGATCAGTTCTATTTAAAAAAAACTTAATGTCCAAAATAACTACAAATAGTCGATTTCACCAAAATATGTATTCTTTTTAAAACTGTTCATGTAAAAACCTTAAACATGGAATCTAATCAACAATATAAACAATTATATAAACCTATTCTGAAATGCCCCGTTCATATTAATTATAAACGTTTCATATTAATTGGTTTCTTTGCGAGGTTATGACCTCTATATGAGACGTTTTTCAAATCTTGCATTCGTTTAAAAAAAAAACAACCATAACCATTATTATTGAATAATGGTCTTAATGACATAATTTAGATTGTCTATCAAAGACAATCTCCTCAAATAAATAAGTTTTTACACAACCCATTACTATATGATCAAATATATTACAACAAATACTCTGAATGCAAGTTTAACGAATATAAACAATTATGCCGACTCCAAATCTTGACCTTGGGTTGGCATACGACAGCGAAAGCGTTTTTAATATTCACCTTAGAATAAACATGCTTAAAATGTCAACAAAATGTTGGTGAGTTATAGGTTTAATTTCTATATAATAATCATAACATTTAATAAGCCACAAGACTTCATTTAATTAAATGTGCAGGATCATTACAACTGCAAAAATCGTTCATACGATGAGTCGCCTGGTAACCGACCTTAACATAGAGTGCTTAAGATATCTGGCATCATACATTTCACTATTTAAACATATGACAAGAACCCTTCGAAGTACTAAAGCATTTCCACTATTCGAAAATGGGGGTGGTTGGTGCCCGTAGATCTACCTTTAGGATTCGCGTCAATTAGTGTTTTTCACTAATTCTAAGGTTACCAAGCATAATAATAATAAGTACAGATATTCGGTATAACAAAACAATCGTAGAATGTAGTTCCATGAACTTGTGCTTATTTTGTAAAACATTTATAAATTTTGCATGTATTCTCATCCCAAAATAATTTAGATAGTAAAAATGGGACTATAACTCACTTGTGATGATTTCCGAATAGATGGTGATAAGACTTAGCCTTTTGACAAATTCACGAACCTAATAATAATATTCTTGTGTCAAGATATATATATATATATATATATATATATATATATATATATATATATATATATATATATATATATATAATATATATATATATATATATATATATATATATATATATATATATATATAAATATATAATTAATATTCCATATTTATGATACTTGTGATAATTTTAATTGTCCATTGTTAGTAGTCTAACGTTCGTAGTCCAATAGTCCAATAGTCCAACAGTATAAATATATATATAAATATAAATGCGTATATTGTGTTAGAATTCACTAACACTATAATACATTGTCTTAATATAATAAGACACATAATATGTATATTGTCTGAAGCAATCCGCGACCCATTGTATACATGTCTCAGGCTCGATCATAACTCAAAGTATATAATATTTTAGAATCTGCTTCGACCCACAGCTAACTCGAGATTACTGCCAATGGTTTCTAATAGTTCGTTCCAATAATATATATAGAAGAAGTCAAAATGATATGTTAAAACTTTGTATACGAATCCACGGTGATCAAGTCATATATATATATGGTGCCTTACGATCTTTATTAAGACTATAATATATTGTCGTAGAACTTAATCACGACTATTATAAATTGTATTTCCATAAGTTCAGGAACAAGACATGTATAAATACATGTAGGATACAAGGTAAGTTAGCTAGGATAAGGTTAGCATCCATTTTTATTAATCAAAACCGTAGCTAAAAACAAACAAAAATATCCAATTTTGTTTTACCCATAATTTCTTCGTTACAAATCCGTTTTGAGTGATTCGAATTGCCATGGTTTTGTATCGAACCATTATTTATTAATCTAAACAGAAAAAGTATATGTTTATAGTCGAAAATTTAGCTTAGGTGTCAAATACAAGAAGAAAGTCATATCCGTCGTACGAACGACATCTTGATGACTCTTTTGAAAAACATATTTCCAATTAGAGTTTAACCATGGATTTTGGATATATTTCATATCCATATAAAATAAGATTTTTTATCAAAGGAAATCTTTTAATTCAAAGTTTAAGATAGGTTTTTAAAATCAAACCCAAAACAACCCCCGTTCGACTAAGACGGCGTATATTCGATTTTAAGGTGTTCTTCGTGTTTACAAGTTTTATATCCTTATATTAGCTTGACATACTATCATAATACATGTGTTGAAGTGTTTTAAAAGTCAAGTTAGAAGGATTAAGTTTATTTGCAAACAAGTTTTGAAATAATCTAAACTATGTTCTTGTTGTTATTAGTTATAACTCAAAATAAGATAGCTATTTGAATACGAATTGAATACGATTATGAATAAGGTTACTACCTCAAATCAAATGACTAAAGTTGCTAGAGAAATAAGGAGAATATCTTGAGTTCAAAGATACCCTTGGTGGCTTGGAATTCTTGAAGTGTTCTTGATCAAGCTTTGTTATGATGATTATAACTTGGATTATGAGACCAATACTTGCTGAATTGAATGGAGGTTTGAGAGAGTGTTTGAGTATGTGTTTAGATAGTAAAATGATGTAGTTAATTGGAATGAAATGGATGGTTATTTATCCTACATGTTGGCATCAAAATGGGGGCAACAACATGACTCCATGGTTTGTAATTTTATGCATTTAGTCATACTAATTTCCAAGCCAGGGTTCCCACAAGTCTACATCATGTTTATACATATCTCACAACTGATTGAGGGCTACTAAGATCAATGATTTGGTATGTATATACCCATAGTAAATACGTATAGATGCTGGGTATGATACGGGTATAAATACCGTATGAATACGAATAGGATTCTTGATAAAATTGAATGAGAAAATGAGTATAGCTATCTTTATTGAGTATAAATATATTGATATATATTATTAAGTCTTTCAAAAGTGTATTAATACATATTAATACAATACATATACATACATTTTAATTTAGAAGTTATTACAACGTTAATCGTTATATATATGTATATAGTCTTGAAGTCTTTAAGTTAGTAATCTCATTTTATGTATATAACCAATTGTTATTATATATAATGAGATACTTAAATATCATTTTAACAAATCATAAGTATATATATATCCATAGATACATCATTATATAGTTATTTCAATTTATGACGTTCGTGAATCGTCAGACAAACTGGGTGGCCAAACGTTTGTATAAAATTCATTGCAAATAACCAATTCTTAAAGAGTTTGATTGCTTAATATGTTGGAAACATTAATTATGTAAACATTAATCTTCAATATATTAGCGAAAAAATCCGGGTCGTTACATTACACACCCGTTAAATTAAATTTCGTCCCGAAATTTAGAATAGTACCTAGTTAACGTGCGATATTGGAAAACAAATGTGGGTACCTTGTCTTCATTTGGTCTTCTCGTTCCCAAGTGAATTCAGGTCCTCTACAAGCATTCCATCGAACCTTAACGATCGGTATCTTACTTTGTTTGAGTCGTTTGACCTCACGATCCATAATTTCGATGGGTTCTTCGACGAAATTTAGTTTCTCGTTAATTTTAATCTCGTCTAAAGAAATAATTAGATCTTCGATAGCTAGGCATTTCTTCAGGTTTGAAACATGGAAGGTGTTGTGAATCTTTTCTAATTGTGGAGGTAGCTCAAGTCGATAGGCCACCGGCCCAATGCTTTTTTCAATCTTGAATGGCCCAATGTATCTTGGGCTCAATTTCCCCTGATTTCCAAAACGAATAACACCTTTCCAAGGTGATACCTTAAGCATAACCATATCACCTTCCTCAAACTCTAAAGGTTTTCTTCTAACATCCGCATTGCTCTTTTGTCGACTCCGGGCTGTTTTCAATCGTTGCTGGATCTAAATGATTTTATCGGTGGTTTCTTGGATAATTTCTGGACCTGTAATCTGTTTATCCACCACATCACTCCAATAAATTGGAGACCTGCACTTCCTCCCATAAAGTGCCTCGAATGGTGCCGCCTCAATACTAGAATGATATCTGTTGTTGTAGGAAAACTCAGCTAACGGTAGATGTCGATCCCAACTGCTTCCAAAATCAATAACACATGCTCGTAGCATGTCTTCAAGTGTCTGAATCGTCCTTTCACTCTGCCCATCAGTTTGTGGGTGATAAGCAGTACTTAAATCTAGACGAATTCCCAACATTTCGTGTAATTCCTGCCAGAATCTGGAAGTAAATCTGCTATAACGATCAGAGATAATAGAGATTGGTATACCATGTCTAGAAACAACTTCTTTCAGGTATAATCGTGCTAAATTTTCTATACCATCCTCTTCTTTTATTGGCAGAAAGTGTGCTGACTTAGTTAGACGATCAACTATTACCCAAATCATATCATAACCACCTGCGGTTCTTGGTAACTTAGCAATGAAATCCATGGTAATGTTTTCCCATTTACATTCTGGGATTTCAGGTTGTTGGAGTAGACCCGATGGTTTCTGATGTTCAGTTTTGACTTTAGAACAAGTCAAACATGCTCCTAAATTTGTGGCTATATCGACCTTCATTCCTGGCCACCAAAAGTTTCTCTTGAGGTCTTGGTACATTTCCCCCGCTCTGGGATGTATTGAATATCTGGTTTTATGTGCTTCATCTAGTACCACTTTCCTCAAATCCCCATTCTTTGGTACCCAAATTCTTTCAGCTAAATACCTGGTTCCATCTTCCTGAATATTAAGCTGTTTTTCTAATCCTTTTGGTATTTCCTTTCCAAAAATTCCTTCCTTCAAAACCTCCTGTTGTGCCTCTTTTATTCGAGTAGTAAAATTAGTATGAATAATCATGTTCATAGCTTTTACTCGAATAGGTTCTCTTTCCTTTCGACTCAAGGCATCAGCTACCACATTCGCTTTCCCTGGGTGGTAACCGATTTCACAATCATAATCATTTAGCAGCTCAACCCATCTACGCTGCCTCATGTTTAGTTGCTTTTGATTTAAAATATGTTGGAGACTTTTGTGGTCGGTGTATACGATAAACTTGACCCCATACAGATAATGTCTCCACATCTTTAATGAAAAAACAACGGCGCCCAATTCCAGATCATGTGTGGTGTAGTTTTGTTCATGAATTTTGAGTTGTCGAGAAGCATATGCAATCACCTTCTTCCGTTGCATAAGAACACACCCAAAACCTATTCTTGATGCGTCGCAGTAAATAACAAAATCTTCTATTCCATCAGGTAACGATAAAATAGGTGCCGTAGTCAACTTCTTTTTCAACAATTGGAAGGCACCCTCTTGTTCGGAAGTCCATTCATACTTCTTCCTCTTATGTGTCAAGGCAGTTAAAGGTTTGGCTACACGGGAGAAATCTTGAATAAATCTCCTATAATAACCAGCTAAACCCAAAAAATTGACGTATTTGCATTGGAGTTTTCGGGGTCTCCCAATTTTTGATGGCTTTAATCTTGGCGGGATCAACTTTAATTCCATTATTACTGACTACGTGGCCAAGAAATTGTACTTCATTTAATCAAAAAGCGCACTTAGAGAATTTTGCATAAAGTTGTTCTTTTCTTAACAACTCTAACACAAGTCTCAAGTGGTGTTCGTGTTCTTGGTTATTCTTCGAATAGATAAGAATGTCATCAATAAAGACAATAACAAATTTATCTAAATATGGACTACATATTTGGTGCATGAGATTCATAAAAACTATGAGTGCATTGGTTAAACCGAATGGCATAACCATGAATTCGTAGTGGCCATAACGAGTTCTGAAGGCTGTTTTTGGTATATCGGCTTCTTTAACCCTCAGTTGATGATAACCCGACCTTAAGTCGATTTTGGAGTATACGCTCGAACCTTGGAGTTGATCAAATAGGTCGTCGATTCGAGGCAAAGGGTATCGGTTTTTGATGGTTACTTTTTTCAGCTCACGGTAATCGATACACATGCAAAAAGACCTATCTTTCTTTTTAATGAACAAAATTGGAGCTCCCCATGGTGACGTACTCGGTCGGATAAAACTACGTTCTAATAATTCTTGTAGCTGACTTTGTAATTCTTTCATTTCGGTGGGCGCAAGTCTATATGGAGCACGAGCTATTGGTGTGGCTCCTGGTACAAGATCTATTTGGAATTCAACGGATCGGTGTGGAGGTAGTCCCGGTAATTCGTCCGGAAACACCTCAGGAAATTCTCTTACAACAGGAACGTCATCGATTTTCTTTTCTTCTTTTTCAACCTTCTCGATGTGTGCTAGTATGGCATAGCAACCTTTTCTTATTAGTTTGCACACCTTCAAACTACTAATAAGATTTAATTTGGTATTACCCTTTTCTCCGTACACCATTAAGGGTAACCCGTTTTCTCTCGGAATGCGAATCGCCTTCTCATGACAAACAACTTCGGCTTTCACCTTGGACATCCAGTCCATTCCAAACGTCGAAGCTTCCCAATTCCACCGATATTAAATCAATTTCAAACGTTTCGCTAACTAAACTAATTTTTCGATTTCGGCAAATTTTATCAACCTTAATTAGTTTACCGTTTGCTACTTCAACTATACATTTTTTATCCAAAGGCGTTAACGGACAATTTAATTTGGCACAAAATTCTCTACTCATATAACTTCTATCGGCACCCGAATCAAATAAAACATAAGCAGGTGTATTGTTGATAAGAAACATACCCGTAACAAGTTCCGGGTCTTCCTGTGCTTTCTCCCCATTAATGTTGAAAGCTCTCCCACGGCCTTGCCTATTTCCATTCCGGCACTGGTTTATGGTATGGCCCGGTTTTCCACATCAATAGCAAACAACGCCATTATTATTTGTTCCGGCATTATTTGCTCCTCTGTTTCTATTTGGTCCGTAAACTTCACACTTTGCCGCAATATGGACATTCCTATTGCACTAGGTACATAATTCTCTACAAAACCATTCCGAATGAAACGTATCACACCTTGGGCATATAGTCCTTTGCTTTTTGTTATCGGTGTTGTTATTGTTAGGGTTATTGTTGTTGAGACGTTTGTTGTTGTTATTGTTGTGATTGGGATTGTTGTTGTTGTTATTATTATTGGGAAGGTTGTTGCGGTCATTGTTACGGTTGTTGTTGCGATTATTGTTGTTGTTGGGGTAGTTGTGATTGTTGTTGTAATTGTTGTTTTGATTGTCGTTGTTGTTGTACTGGTGACCCTGATCACCACTTTCCTCCCACTTTCTTTTGCCCTGTTTCATTATGGCCTCCACGGCCGCCTCTTTCTTTATCCTTCCTGTAATTTGGCCTATCAATTTGTGGGCTATACGACTCGCTTTCTGCATTTTTATAGGGTCGTTAGCACCTACATGCTTTTGGATTCGTTCCGGCAACCCTTTTATGAACGCTTCAATTTTTGCCTCTTCATCCTCAAATACTCCAGGACACATTAAAACCAGTTCGTTGAAATGTCGCTCGTAGGTATGACGTCTAACCCTTGGGTTGTCAGTGCTTTAAGCTCTTCCTTGAGCTTGTTGATTTTGGTTCTGGGGTGGTACTCTTCCATCATCATGTGCTTGAAAGCGGACCATGGAAGTGCGTAGGCGGTATTCTGTCCTACGTAATCCATGTAGGTATTCCACCATGTCAAAGCAGTACCCCTGAAAGTATATGTGGCATACTTAACTTTATCCTCTTCTGCGCAGTTGCTGATTGCGAACATGGCTTTAACCTTCTCTGTCCACCGCTTTAGTCCAACGGGTCCTTCAGTTCCTTCAAACTCATTGGGTTTGCAGGCCATAAAATCTTTGTAGGAACATCCTACCCGGTTGCCATTGTTTCCTCCACTGCTGGAACCCGATTGGTTATTGTTGTTCATTGCATTCACCACTGCAGCCATATTTGCAGCGAAAGCTTGAAGTTCTTCTGCGTTCAATTGCTGTTGTCTAGTAGCTAGAGGAGCCATTTCCTTCAAAAATAGCCGAATGAGTTAATCATATAGAATTTTTAGAAGTAGCCAAAAAGTATTTTGTAGCTTAATATGAACTTATTATTATAAAAGCCTTTTCTTCATATTAGCATTTTATAACTATAATAATGTTCATACTTAGCAGCTAACACACAAATTAACTACTAAAATTCTAATATGAAAAACTATGGTAAGTTATTACGTTACTACGTAATAATAAGTTGTAATAATAATAATAATAAGCCTTCCATGCTTATTCTTATTATTATACAATCATAAGGAAAATTACATTGCGGATTTTCTTACAAACTTAAACACACAATATAATACATATTATACAATGCATGGAATACATGATAGCTGCCGATGGTTTAAAAACGGCGAGATTTCTTAGATGTTGACGTTGTTTCTTTCTCAGCCAAACGTTTGGATTTCCGTTTGGATAGTTCTTTTTCCAATTCCTCCCAATTGGTTCTTTCGGCTAATTGTTTGGGTGCAAAACCAACAGTCGTTATACGATCGGTCATTTTATAAACTAGTCTCTTAGGTGATTCAGGTGGATGATCAAAAATATTTTGGGTCATAATAGGTTCATCGGGTTTGGGATCGGGTATAACAGCCAAAGATTTTCCAAATCACGTTGTGGTTCGGTAATTTCCACAACTTCTTCAGGATCCTTTTCTTCGGGTTCCTCCTCTGGATCTTCTTCCAGATCCTCTTCCGGAACCTCTTCTAGCAATTGTAAATCTTCCCAATTTTCCCAACAATTTTTCACTTTAATGGTAGCACCAAAAGTTAACTTTTCTGTTGGTTCATAAGTCGTATGCTTTGACTAAGCCTCCGAATCACTTGATAAGTAAATGAAATCTGAATCACTAGAGATGCTTATATGATTGGATGAAGTCATCTATCACATAATAGCAGGCACGTTAAGAGAATGATATATCTTATAATATTTATATGTTAATAATATTATGTTTCCAACAATTATATTAAGCAATCATTTTTAAAACAATTACGGTCGAAGTCCAGACTCACTAATGCATCAAAAATTAGTTAGACACACTAATGAAAAATTTTCTGATTCATTAATACCAACGCTCGGATACCAACCGAAATGCCCCGTTCATATTAATTATAAACGTTTCATATTAATTGGTTTATTTGCGAGGTTTTGACCTCTATATGAGACGTTTTTCAAATCTTGCATTCGTTTTAAAAAAAAACAACCATAACCTTTATTATTGAATAAAGGTCTTAATGACATAATTTAGATTGTCTATCAAAGACAATCTCCTTAAATAAATAAGTTTTTACACAATCCATTACAATATGATCAAATATATTACAAAAAATACTCCGAATGCAAGTTTAATCAATATAAACAATTATGCCGACTCCAAATCTTGACCTTGAGTTGGAATACGACAGCGGAAGCGTTTTTAATATTCACCTGAGAATAAACATGCTTAAAACGTCAACAAAATTTTGCTGAGTCATAGGTTTAATTTCTATATAATAATCATAACATTTAATAAGCCACAAGATTTCATTTAATTAAATGCACAGGATCATTACAACTTCAAAAATCATTCATACGATGAGTCGCCTGGTAACTAACCTTAACATAGAGCGCTTAAGATATCTGGCATCATACATTCCACTATTCAAACGTATGACAAGAACCCTTCGAAGTACTAAAGCATTTCCACTATTCGAAAATGGGGGTGGTTGGTGCCCGTAGATCTACCTTTAGGATTCGCGTCAATTAGTGTTTTTTACTATTTCTTAGGTTACCAAGCATAATAATAATAAGTACAGATATCCGGTATAACAAAACAATCGTAGAATGTAGTTCCACGAACTTGTGCTTATTTTGTAAAACATTTATAAATTTTGCATGTATTCTCATCCCAAAATAATTTAGATAGTAAAAATGGGACTATAACTCACTTGTGATGATTTCCGAATAGATGGTGATAAGACTTAGCCTTTTGATAAATTCACGAACCTAATAATAATAATATTCTTGTGTCAAGATATATATATATATATATAATTAATATTCCATACTTATAATACTTGTGATAATTTTAATTGTCCATTGTTAGTAGTCTAACGTTCGTAGTCCAATAGTCCTACAGTATAAATATATATATATATATATATATATATATATATATATATATATATATATATATATATATATATATATATATATATATATATATATATATATATATATATATATAAATGCGTATATTGTGTTACAATTCACTAACACTATAATACATTGTCTTAATATAATAAGACACATAATATGTATATTGTCTGAAGCAATCTGCGACCCATTGTATACATGTCTCAGGCTCGATCACAACTCAAAGTATATAATATTTTGGAATCCACTTCTACCCACAGCTAACTCGAGATTACTTCCAATGGTGTCTAATAGTTCGTTCCAATAATATATATAGAAGAAGTCAAAATGATATGTCAAAACTTTGTATACGAATCCACGGTGATCAAGTATATATATATATATATATATATATATATATATATATATATATATATATATATATATATATATATATATATATATATATATATATATATATATATATATATATATATATATATATATATATATATATATATATATATATATATATGGTGCCTTACGATCTTTATTAAGACTATAATATATTGTCGTAGAACTTAATCACGACTATTATAAATTGTATTTCCATAAGTTCGGGAACAAGACATGTATAAATACATGTAGGATACAAGGTAAGTTAGCTAGGATAAGGTTAGCATCCATTTTTATTAATCAAAACCGTAGCTAAAAACAAACAAAAATATCCAATTTTTTTTTATCCATAATTTCTTCGTTACAAATCCGTTTTGAGTGATTCGACTTGCCATGGTTTTGTATCGAACCATTATTTATTAATCTAAATAGAAAAAGTATATATTTATAGTCAAAAAAACAGCTTATGTGTCAAATACAAGAAGATAGTCATATCCGTCGTAAGAACGACATCTTGATGACTCTTTTGAAAAACATATATTTCATATCCATATAAAATAAGATTTTTCACCAAAGGAAATCTTTTAATTTAAAGTTTAAGATAGGTTTTTAAAATCAAACCCAAAACAGCCCCCGTTCGACTAAGACGGCGTATATTCGATTTTAAGGTGTTCTTCGTGTTTACAAGTTTTATATCCTTATGTTAGCTTGACATACTGTCATAATACATGTGTTGAAGTGTTTTAAAAGTCAAGTTAGAAGGATTAAGTTTATTTGCAAAAAAGTTTAGAAATAATCTTAACTATGTTCTTGTTGTTATAAGTTATAACTCAAAATAAGATAGCTATATGAATACGAATCGAATAAGATTATGAATAAGGTTACTACCTCAAATCAAATGAGTAAAGTTGCTAGAGAAATAAGGAGAATATCTTGAGTTCAAAGATATCCTTGGTGGCTTGGAATTCTTGAAGTGTTCTTGATCAAGCTTTGTTAGGATGATTATAACTTGAATTATGAGACCAATACTTGCTGAATTGAATGGAGGTTTGAGAGAGTGTTTGAGTATGTGTTTAGAGAGTAAAATGATGTAGTTAATTGGAATGAAATGGATGGTTATTTATCCTACATGTTGGCATCAAAATGGGGGCAACAACATGACTCCATGGTTTGTAATTTTATGCATTTAGTCATACTAATTTCCAAGCCATGGTTCCCACAAGTCTACATCATGTTTATACATGTCTAACAACTAATTGAGGGCTGCTAAGATCAATGATTTGGTATGTATATACCCATAGTAAATACATATAGAAGCTGGGTATGATACGGGTATAAATACCGTATGAATACGAATAGGATTCTTGATAAAATTGAATGAGAAAATTAGTATAGATATCTTTATTGAGTATAAATATATTGATATATATTATTAAGTCTTTCAAAAGTGTATTAATACATATTAATACAATACATATACATACATTTTAATTTAGAAGTTATTACAACGTTAATCGTTATATATATGTATATAGTCTTGAAGTCTTTAAGTTAGTAATCTCATTTTATATATATAACCAATTGTTATTATATATAATGAGATACTTAAATATCATTTTAACAAATCATAAGTATATATATGTCCATAGATACATCATTATATAATTATTTCAATTTATGACGTTCGTGAATCGTCAGACAAACTGGGTGGCCAAACGTTTGTATAAAATTCATTGCAAATAACCAATTATTAATGAGTTTGATTGCTTAATATGTTGGAAACATTAATTATGTAAATATTAATCTTCAATATATTCACACGATCATAACACGATCAACAAAATAATTAATTTCATGAAGGAAAAATTTCTTCAAGACTATATATAAAACCCTAACTTGTTACTGAAGTGTCTGGTAATTCGAGGATGTAGAGATCGGTTGAAAATGAAGATGCCTTCCAAAATCGGTTGAAGACAAAGATCCTTGAATCGATGATTTTCTTTTTCTGGTGTAAAATTTGAAAGAGATTGTCAAATATTTTGAAAGGAAGTTGAAAAAATGGAAAATATTTTGCTTGAGAACCTTTTCACATCAGTCATCCATAATGACCCGGACTTTTCCATGATTATATATACGAGATTAATATTTACATGCATAAATATTTCCAACATGTTAATCAATCAACCTTGTTAAGACTTGATTAATTGAAATGGGTTTTATATAAACGTTTAACCACCCAGTTTGTTTGACAATTCACGAACGTCAAAACTTGATAAAATGATATAATGATATATATATATATATATATATATATATATATATATATATATATATATATATATATATATATATATATATATATATATATATAACTCTATAAAATGATATGTAAGAATCTCATAAAGTATACTAACAACGGGTTATATACATAAAATGAGACTACTAACTTAAGGGTTTCAAAACGACATTTATATGTAACGATTATCGACGTAATAAACGTCTTGATTAAAATAAATACATATGTATCGTATTAAGATATATTAATGTACTATGTCTAACTTGATAAAATGATAACTAAGTATCTCATTAAGTGTGTTAACAATGAACTATATACTTAAAATGAGACTACTAACTTAAAGGTTCGAAACAATACATATATGTATCGATTAACAATGAAATAAAGCATAAAACATAAGGAATACATGTGTATCGTATTATGATATATTAATACACTTTTGAAAGACTTGATTACATATATCAAAATACTTATACTCAACAAAGATAACTACACTCTTAATCGCATTCGAATTTCTCAAGAATTCTACTCGTATCCATACGGTATTTTCACCCATATAATACCCAGCTTCTAAATGTATATACTTTTGATATGTACACTCAATGATCAGCTCTTAGCAGCCCTTAATGAGTCAACAAACATGTGGAACCAACCATTAGACAACTAGCATGACTTATGAGCAAGAAAACAAAACTAGGACTCCTTTTAACCCCACTCACCATTCACCACTCACCACTCACTTCATTTCTTTTCCAATTTTCTTTTTAATTATCTCTCAAAACACACACACACACACTTTCAAGAACGTCTAGCTACTATTTTTCTAGCAAGAATTCATCAAATACAAGCTTTGATTATAATCTACAATCATCATAAAAACAATCATTCAAGAACACTTCGAAAATCCTTTCAAGTTTGTAAGGTTACTTTCAATCTTTCTAATCCCTTCCAAGTAATCATCTAAGATAAAGAAACCTTTGTTATTAATAGTAAGTTATCATTCTAAATCAAGGTAATATTCATATTCAAGCTTTAATTCAATTTCTATAACTATAACTATCTTAAATCAAGTAGTAATCTTACTTGAATTTGTTTTCATTCCATGATTCTACTTCAAGAGTTTCCAAGCCATCAAAGATCCTTTCAAGCTCAAGACTATTTCTTGTCATTTCCAGTAGGTTTACCTTCTAAAATTGTGGTAGTAACCTTGTTCATAACCTTGTTCGATTCATACTTATATGACTTTATTATTCGAAGAATATAACTTGTAATCACTAGGACATAGTTTAGTTAATTCTAAACTTGTTTGCAAACAAAGTTAATCCTTCTAACTTGACTTTGAAAAATAACCTCACACATGTAATATATCTATATGATATGCTAACATAAGGATTTAAAACTTGTAAACACGACGAACACCGTAAAACTGAGCATACGCTGTCATAGTAAAACGGGGGCTATTTTGGGTTGGATGTTTAAAAACTATCTTAAACATTGAATTTAAAGTGTGTTTTTTGGGAAAATGTTATTTCATACTGTGACAACCCGAAAATTTCCGACCAAATTTAAACTTTAATCTTTATATTATTCCGACACGATAAGCAAAGTTTGGTAAGTTAAATCTCAAGAATTTTAAACTGTGTTCATACATTCATTATAACCTCGACCAAATTCCGACGATTCATGAACCGTTATATATAAATAGATATGTATATGTATATGTATATTATAACTTGAGAATATTAATAAAGTATTAAACGTATAATACTTTATACGAACATATTTGTTTCAATATGATTTTCGGCGAAATTAAAAAAATATATATTAAATGATTGAATTATCAGAAACATTGAATTATGATTACAAGTCTCTGTTGAGAGGTCCACTATGATTTGAGAAAATCTATTCCTCTTAACGATATTCAAAATAATTTGTAAAGCTATTTATAAATAAAAACAAAAAGTGTCATTTACGAAAGTTAGACAAAAGTTAGTGGAGAATTGGTTTCCATAATATTCTATTAATCTATTTTCAAACGTACAAAGACGTTTTCAGTTTAAAAAGAACTTTATTATTAAAACGTATATAACTTTTATAAATATCTAGAATCACTTTTGACAACTCATTACTTAACCAGTATAATAAATATAACGATATTTATATTTTATTTCATTAAATATATATAACGATTTAAATTAATATTATATATATTTATACACGTATTATACATACATAGTTTTTATACTTTTACTATACTTTAACTTTACCTTTACTTTACTTTTACTTTACTTTAACTTTAATAATTCACTTTAATAATTCATACTTTAATAATTCACTTTAATAATTCACTTTAATAATTCATACTTTAATAATTTACTTTAATAATTCATACTTTAATAATTCACTTTAATAATTCATACTTTAATAATTCACTTTAATAATTCAAAAATCTATTATAAATAGAATTCAATAGGTTTCATTATTTCATAGAAACTTGAAAATATATTTCTCTAAACTCTCTCAATCGATTTATATATATATATATATATATATATATATATATATATATATATATATATATATATATATATATATATATATATATATATATATATATATATATATATATATATATATTTGCTTTGTATTATTTCAAGATATTATTAGTATACATAAAATATTACGACGGAGTGGTGTCCGAGTGATTTCAAAATAGTTTTTTTGAATGAGTCGAAGCTAAGGAAATTATGGGTTATAGCTATGGAGGTGATGAGTATGCTTCATGGGTATGCTCGTGAGGTCAATCTAGTGTTTATCATCTCCGTTGCGTCTACGTACTTTCCTGTAATATTGAATCTAAATATTGATACGTTCGTGAATCCGAGGCCAACCTTGCACTTGTTAAATGACGTTATATGTATTTTTACTACGAAATACAGTATTGTGAGTTTCATTTGCTCCCTTTTTAATTGCTTTTGCAATATATATTTTTGGGCTGAGAATACATGCGCTGTTTTATAAATGTTTTACGAAGTAGGCACAAGTACTAAAACTAATTCTATGTGGGTTTAAACCAGAAATATACCCTTAGCTTGGTAACATTAAACTACTTGTCTATGTACGGTAGGCGCGAATCCTAAAGATAGATCTATTGGGCCTGACAAACCCCATCCTGACTATGGGATGCTTTAGTACTTCGAGGTTATTTTAAACACACCTGATCTGGTGTACTTCAGAGGGTAAAACATGAACGTTAAGGCTTGTTACCGGGTGCCTACAACTTATAGAATACTTTTATACACTTGCGAGTGTACATATATTTATAAACGGAAATCTTGTGGTCTATTAATATATTGAAATGATTGTTATGATAAATCTATGAACTCACCAACCTTTTGGTTGACACTTTAAAGCATGTTTATTCCCAGGTATTAAAGAAATCTTCCGCTGTGCATTAGCTCATTTTAAGGATATTACTTGGAGTCATTCATGGCATATTTTGAAAGACGTTGCATTCGAGTCATTGAGTTCATCAAGATTATTATTAAGCCAATTATAGTTGGATGTATTATGAAATGGTGTGCATGCCGTCAACTTTCGTTGTAAAGAAAGTTTATCTTTTAAAAACGAATGCAATGTTTGTAAAATGTATCATATAGAGGTTAAATACCTCGCGATGTAATCAACTATTGTGAATCGTTTATAATGTATATGAACGGGTCCTTTCAGTTGGTATCAGAGCGGTGGTCTTAGCGAACCAGGTCTGTATTAGTGTGTCTAACTGATAGTCGTTAGGATGCATTAGTGATCCTGGACTTCGACCGTGTCTGCATGTCAAAAGTTTTGCTTATCATTTTTGTCGGAAATTGCCTGCTTATCATTCTTAGTCTAGACACGTCTTACTGCATTGATTGCATGAATAGTGTATAGACAAAATTCATATCTTAGCGTATCTGCTAATCTATATCTTAGCGTATCTGTTACTGTAAACTTTGCCTGACATATCCCGTAAATTCCTCCGTAATCTACGAAATCTTTTGCGCTATATATATAGATATTCTATGTAATTAGAATACCACCCGATAGCTGAAAATCATTTCATATCGAAAAATCCTTTATTCAATCGAACGAAATGGAATTAGTCATTAGTTCAAGTCCCTCGAATTCCGATATGGAATCCCACTCAAGCTCCGAAAGCAGTGTGACCGGAATGGATCAACCAATTAGCCATCATCTATTCTGGATAAATTGGGGATAGGTTCGTAGCCTCCTCAATAATTGGAGACAAGAAGAAGGTGATCCCTTCCATCCACCACATTGCCCTCTTGGCGATGAACCTAAAGCACTTACCGGCGAACCGGTCCGAAACACCATTTTCTCTCTCATTTCCAGAGTTTCTCGTCATGATTATATACTACATCAAATTCTAGATTTTATTTATCCGCTCTTCCGAACTGACAATCACCTCGGTGTAATAGAAGAAGTCAACGCGCTTCGCGCTCGAGTAGTGGCTTTAGAGAATATGGTGCAAGGGTTACAAACACCAACAAATAACGAAGTATTAATTCATAATTTCAATTTTATTGAATAAATACTCCGTAAAAGTTATGTAATTTCTAAAGTCTTTAGGGATTATTCAGTTCTAGTTTCAACCGTAAATCAAATGAGTTTAATTTAATATTAACTCATTAAATCTATGTTACATCTGAAGAAAATATGCACATATATATTTTCATAAAGACTGTAATAAAATTCTGTTGTACAAAATATTAATTGTGAAATTTTTTTAATGGGTAGGTAATACCCGAGAGATATATAAATTCACAATTAATATATTACATTTTTCGAAACTGATTCAGCAATCATCAACTATACTCCCTAATTTCACAACAATATCTATTCTTTCATGTAAATCAAAACAATCATACTCATTCAAATTCAATTACATATTCTGATTTTGAAATCGCATAATTCAATTCGAAATATAACCAGTATCATCACTCTTAGATTCCTATATCTTTCAAAGCTATACTTTGACTTCAAAACTATGTTAGAACATCATATGTATTAACGATTACAATATGTGCTCAAACCCTTCGAAATTCCTGAAGACACTTCAACTAAGGAACAATCGAGATGATGATCCAACTACATGTTACCCACAGTTATACACCTGAAAAACTCTCAAAACCCAAGTCATAGTTCGACACGTATCCGTGTTAGACCCTTTGGCATTTACTAGCTAACATAACTTTTCAATTCCGTTTAAAAATAGACAGTTTTGTCACAGCTCCAGCAAGTCAACTTCCACTTCTCAATCAAAAAAAAGTCTTATTATAACCTCGATAGATACGTTGCCCTTTCGCCAACGTTACCGGGGAATCGTTTACATTCACCACATTAGCAATAAACTTACCAACAACTTCACTGATCTTTGACTTTCCAAAAAAAAAAAAAAATCAAAAAAATCATTATAATTATCGAAACCCTATCATATACTCATTCGTACCTTATAACAAGAATTGCCATACCAATTATTGAGAATCAGCAATCAATATTTTGAAACCTCGCAGCATGTCTACATCAACAATTACATATACACACAACGTCTACCTCCAAGACTTACATTCTTTGAATGAGAAATTTCTGAAAAACACCCTAAACTGCGAACCAGTTTTCGAAATTTTGAAAAATGCTGATGAAGCAGCAAAAACTGTAAACGACCTTAACAGTAAAAAGTTGGATGATAAAGGATAGTATATTGGCAAAGCTCAGAAAAAGAGAAGATTTGGAACTAGAAAACGGATTGAGCAAAGTATGAAGGAGGCTGTGGACAAATCACAAAGGCTGAACCTGCCTTTAAAGAATCCAAATGATTCATTACTTGCTGAAGTCATTAACGAATACCTTGCTCCTGACTCTAAACCCCTGCGGACAATATCCTTCATCATCCTCTGATATTAGACATTCTAAGATATCATCGTATCTTTCATTATAAATATCATCCATACTTCTGAAGATATTTTTATAATTATTCTTATCTGAAATCATTTACCTCTTCGCGCTATCTGTATTATATCATAAAAGAAACTATTTTAGTTTCTAAATTCTGAAACATTCTAGTTTAAAATAAGAATATTCTTGAAGAAGTGTTGGGAGCTGAAGCATGAGTTAGTATAATATAATGACACTTGATCAACGTGATTATATTACAGTAATTCATACTGAGTTTCTAAATGGAACATGATGATTCACAGATCATAACGTCATCTTGTGCTATGTTACACGACTCTTGTATTCTCTTTGATCTCTAAATATCAAGAAAATATTTCTTGATGATTCGGCCTTTTCCGAGGTATTCTGGTAATTTGACAAGTCAAGATCGTGTCATTACAATTTCCTTCCTAGAACATTAACAATGTTCATTCCGAAATTTATATCTGTGAATTCTGGACCATTACAAGCGGTGCTTAATCGCAAGAAGAAGAAACGAAAGGACAAAGCTCCGAACTAGAAATGGGAGTATAAATCATAGCAAATAGAAGAGAGCATTAACTGTGGATGACAATGATTATAGAAGAAGCAAGGACTTTGAAATATAAGGGAAGATATAAAACCCAACAACAACCCAGAAATCACAAACTGTATATATCAATGCATATAGCAATATAAAGACACGGGAGAACTAAAAACACTATAAAACCAAGAGTATAGTAGAAGTAAATAGATTCTTTCAGAGGCAGATGAAAAAGAAGAGCGACAGATATGAAAGTGAGGAGTATATCAAGAATCAGCACTGGATGAAGCATATTGACAAATACTTTAAAATATGAGTTGAGAAGGTGTGAGTTGTAAGAAAACAAATGAGGTGGATTTATAGTGAAATATCCGACAGAGAAATCAAAATGGATTATCGCATTAATTCGAAGAGGATCATAATTTCCTTAATTGCCGAGTAATCAAATCCAATATAGATTACAAAGATTTTCTTTTCGGAGATCAATCGTGATGACGTCAAAAGATACGACGAATCACTATTATCTTATTTCACTCATTTACGATAACTTCACTCACACGCTTCGAGTAATCGAATTATTTTATCCATTCTTCTTGAACATGATAAAACTCTATAATCGTTATAATAACATTCTCATTGTTAGTCATGACGACCTCTATCAAATTTCGGGGACGAAATTTCTTTAACGGGTAGGTACTGTGACAACCCAAAAATTTCCGACCAAATTTAAACTTTAATCTTTATATTATTCCGACACGATAAGCAAAGTTTGGTAAGTTAAATCTCAAGAATTTTAAACTGTGTTCATACATTCATTATAACCTCGACCAAATTCCGACGATTCACGAACCGTTATATATAAATAGATATGTATATGTATATGTATATTATAACTTGAGAATATTAATATAGTATTAAACGTATAATACTTTATACGAACTTATTTGTTTCAATATGATTTTCGGTGAAATTAAAAAAATATATATTAAATGATTGAATTATCAGAAACATTGAATTATGATTACAAGTCTCTGTTGAGAGGTCCACTATGATTTGAGAAAATCTATTCCTCTTAACGATATTCAAAATAATTTGTAAAGCTATTTATAAATAAAAACAAAAAGTGTCATTTACGAAAGTTAGACAAAAGTTAGTGGAGAATTGGTTTCCATAATATTCTATTAATCTATTTTCAAACGTACAAAGACGTTTTCAGTTTAAAAAGAACTTTATTATTAAAACGTATATAACTTTTATAAATATCTAGAATCACTTTTGACAACTCATTACTTAACCAGTATAATAAATATAACGATATTTATATTTTATTTCATTAAATATATATAACGATTTAAATTAATATTATATATATTTATACACGTATTATACATACATAGTTTTTATACTTTTACTATACTTTAACTTTACCTTTACTTTACTTTTACTTTACTTTAACTTTAATAATTCACTTTAATAATTCATACTTTAATAATTCACTTTAATAATTCACTTTAATAATTCATACTTTAATAATTCACTTTAATAATTCATACTTTAATAATTCACTTTAATAATTCATACTTTAATAATTCACTTTAATAATTCAAAAATCTATTATAAATAGAATTCAATAGGTTTCATTATTTCATAGAAACTTGAAAATATATTTCTCTAAACTCTCTCAATCGATTTATATATATATATATATATATATATATATATATATATATATATATATATATATATATATATTTGCTTTGTATTATTTCAAGATATTATTAGTATACATAAAATATTACGACGGAGTGGTGTCCGAGTGATTTCAAAATAGTTTTTTTGAATGAGTCGAAGCTAAGGAAATTATGGGTTATAGCTATGGAGGTGATGAGTATGGTTCATGGGTATGCTCGTGAGGTCAATCTAGTGTTTATCATCTCCGTTGCGTCTACGTACTTTCCTGCAATATTGAATCTAAATATTGATACGTTCGTGAATCCGAGGCCAACCTTGCACTTGTTAAATGACGTTATATGTATTTTTACTACGAAATACAGTATTGTGAGTTTCATTTGCTCCCTTTTTAATTGCTTTTGCAATATATATTTTTGGGCTGAGAATACATGCGCTGTTTTATAAATGTTTTACGAAGTAGGCACAAGTACTAAAACTAATTCTATGTGGGTTTAAACCAGAAATATACCCTTAGCTTGGTAACATTAAACTACTTGTCTATGTACGGTAGGCGCGAATCCTAAAGATAGATCTATTGGGCCTGACAAACCCCATCCTGACTATGGGATGCTTTAGTACTTCGAGGTTATTTTAAACACACCTGATCTGGTGTACTTCAGAGGGTAAAACATGAACGTTAAGGCTTGTTACCGGGTGCCTACAACTTATAGAATACTTTTATACACTTGCGAGTGTACATATATTTATAAACGGAAATCTTGTGGTCTATTAATATATTGAAATGATTGTTATGATAAATCTATGAACTCACCAACCTTTTGGTTGACACTTTAAAGCATGTTTATTCTCAGGTATTAAAGAAATCTTCCGCTGTGCATTAGCTCATTTTAAGGATATTACTTGGAGTCATTCATGGCATATTTTGAAAGACGTTGCATTCGAGTCATTGAGTTCATCAAGATTATTATTAAGCCAATTATAGTTGGATGTATTATGAAATGGTGTGCATGCCATCAACTTTCGTTGTAAAGAAAGTTTATCTTTTAAAAACGAATGCAATGTTTGTAAAATGTATCATATAGAGGTCAAATACCTCGCGATGTAATCAACTATTGTGAATCGTTTATAATGTATATGAACGGGTCCTTTCACATACGAACATGATAATATATCCAAAAATTATGGTTAAACTCAAGGTAGAAGTACGTTTTTCAAAATGGTCATCAAGATGTCGTTTATTTCGACGGAAATGACCACGTCTTTCTAATTTGACTTGTAAACTGTAAATCTGGCAATAAACCACCACTTTTTCAGTTTAGTATTATAAAATAGAGTTCATAACAAAACCATAGCAATTTGATTCACTCAAAACCGATTTGTAATGAAGAAGTTATGGGCAAACAATATTGGTTAGAAATAGCTAAAATGGCTACGGGATTATTTTGATAAAATTTATACTAACAATATCCTAGCTAACTTTTCTTGTATTATACTTGTATTTAATCATGTCATGAGTATTTCCTTGTAATATACTAGTCTTGGTTAAGTCCGAGACAATATAATATAATCTTGATTAGTTAAGACAATAGTTACACAATACGTCAGATAAATCAAAAGACACCATGTACACAGTACGTCTAGATTAATTCTAAGACAATAGCTGTACCTTGGGTCATGATTGAGTCTTGTACAATACGTGTAGAATATGTCTTGATTATTTCAGGGTGATATATTGGACTATATATGTACTACTAACATTGGACTACTAACTGTGGACTACTAACTGTGGACTGCTAGCTTAACAACATAAATCATCAACATAAATAAAAATATGATGTGAATGTATTTCTATCATATTATGATATATATATATATATATATATATATATATATATATATATATATATATATATATATATATATATATATATATATATATATATATATATATATATATATATATATATATATATATGTATATATTTTTATAATTTCGTGAATCGATCCGTGGCCAAGTCTGATTTCGACGAATTGAAAATCTGTGAAAGTGAGTTATAGTCCCATTTTTACTATCTAACATTTTTTGGATGAGAATACATGTAGCTTTATAAATTTTTTACAAAATAGACACAAGTACTTGAAACTACATTTTATGTTGGATTACTATACCGAATATCGCCCTTTTTAGGTTGGTAGCCTAAGAATTAGTGTTTATTATAATTGCCACTAATTGAAATGCGAATCCTAAAAATAGATCTATGGGCTTTGAAACGCCCCAGTCAGAGAATTTGAACTGCTTTAGTACTTCTATTTTCTCTACAGATGAGTGGTTCTGTTTTGGGGATATTCTAGATGCATTTTGTTAATGTCGGTTACCAGGTGTTCATCATATGAATAATTTTTGGTAGTAAGCAGACCTGCACCTTGTTATGAAAATGAAATCTTGTGGTCTATTATTACGAATATTTGTATAAGTTAAACCTATGACTCACAAACATTTTTGTTGACGTTTTAAGTATGTTTATTCTCAGGTAACTATTAAATACTTCCGCTGTTGCATGCTATTTAAAGATAAGATTTAGAGTCAGCATGCTTGTATGATAATGTTTAAAAACTGCATTCGGAAAAAATCTTGTTGTAACAAATTATTATTGACCATTATGTAATTGGTGTGTAAACGTTGTATTTAAGATTATCATTACTTGATAACCTACATTATGACTTTAAAACTTTTTCGATAAAATAAAGGTTATGGTTTGTTTTTAAAATGAATGCATGCTTTGAAAAACGTCTCATATAGAGGTCAAAACCTCACAATGAAACCAATTAATATGAAATGTATATAATCGATATGAACGGGGCATTTCAGTTGGTATCAAATCGTTGGTCTTAGAGAACCAGAAATTTGCATTAGTGTGTCTAACCGAGTTTGTTAGGATGCATTAGTGTGTTTGGACTTCGACCGTGTCTGTTTTAAACGATTACTTAACACTTTTGTTGGAAACTATATATTCTTAACATGTAATATTATGCTATATATTAATCTCTTAACGTGCTTGCCATTATGTGTTAGATAACTTCATCCGATCATGCTAGGCTATCAAACGACTCTGATTATAGTAGTCACTCAATCGACTCAGATATTGAGTCAAAATCTTCAACCAATATACCATAGTTAAAAATGGTCGATGGTGTCTCCGCTGAGGAAGAAAAATACTGGGAAGATTCCCAATTTTCTAAGGAACCGGAAGAGAATCCCGATGAAGATTCTGATGAAGTGATAGAAATTACACCGACTCAGTTTAAAGAAAAGAAAAACAATAAGGGAAAATCTCCATCTATCAAGATAGAGAAACCCGATCCCAGGCCCGATGGACCATTAGTTATTAGGAATAACCCTGACCATTCATACCATAAACACCCGTATCACTTAAAGTTTAATTATCGACCTAGAACATCTCAGAGACTAGGTCCTTCTGAAAAGGGTATGAAAATGACTGCTCGTATTAGACTGGCGAATTTATCCCTAGGAAATTAGCAAAACGAACCGAGTCCGAAGAAGAAGAAGCAAATAAGTCTGAATAAGGAGTTGCAGTCATTTACTCTTACCATGCATTGTAATATATGTATTATAGCGTGCTTGTACTTTTATGCTATATGTGAAAATTGCTTGTTATGCCTTGTTATTTACCATCATATTCTTCTATAGATCTAAGTATAATTTTCGTCTCTTTTTTTAAGTACAAAATGAAATACGAAAATGGATGTTAGGGCTAGACAACCGTATATTTTAAAAGATCTGCGGCAAGAAATTCTTAATGAAATCTTGTCTAGAGTTGGTCAGGATTCATCGGCTCAATTGTTTATGGTGAAATTAGTTTGCAAGGCTTTTGATAAGCATTCCGAACATGCCTTGGTTTATAAAAGGCTTTCCTTTGATAAGTGGTGTATCTCACCTTGGGGAAACCATAAGTTGGTCCGTATTTTCTTTATGGCTATACATTATGGAAACCCTAATGCTATTTTTTGCCAGGGTTTGCGAACTTATTTTGATTCTATATATTCAGGTATAGGACTTCATTATTTAGAAAAATCTTCAAATATGCAAATAAAAGAAGCATGTTATGTATTTGGGTTGGTTATGTTTGCCTCTCGCCAAACAGAGGAAAAAGACATGGGATTACAAATTCTTAATCAAATATTTCCGCTGGTATCGGATTTGGTGGTTGAGGTGAGAACCAAGGTTCTTGATTTATTACGACGATGTTGGGTATTACGTAACTCCCATCCTTTTGACAATGCCACAACGTGATGCACTATTAAGGGCCACAAAGGTTATTTTTCACTTGATGTAGGATGGGAAATTGTATTGGTAAAACCAGAGTGCATGTGTTGTTTTTGATCCTATGAGTTGCGTGTTTTTACTGAATGACTTGAGTCTATCTAGATTCGTCTCAACAGCTACCATTACTTCACACCTTGTATAATAGTTATCATGTGCTATGTTGTATGTAATATAGCAGTATTGTATGATTGTAAGATATTGTACCAGAAGTTTAAGCGTGAAGTATTAATGAATTAAGTTTTTCATGGTAGAATATTATCTTAATAGTAGTAGTTAATTTTTGTACTAGCTATTAAGTATGAACTCTAACGGGTAGGTACTACCCGAATTACAATTATAAAATGCTAATATGAAAAAAAGCTTTTATAATAAGTTCATATTATGCTACAAAATACTATTGACTACTCCTAATATTCTATATGATTAACTTAACTCTTTTAGCTATTTTTGAAGGAAATGGCACCGACTACTCGACACAACTTGAATATGAGCGAGGAAGATTCTGTACTTTTCTCGCAGCAAACATAGCTGCAGTGTAGGCTGCTCTGCACAACAATAACTCGGGGTCTAGGAGTGGAACTAACTCCACAGGAAACCATGTAGGATGCTCCTACATGGCTTTCACTGCCTGTAAACCTCTGGAGTTTGATGGAACTAAAGGACTAGTCGGACTGAAACGGTGAACAGAGAAGGTCGAATCTATGTTTGCTATAAGCAAATGTGTTGAAGAAGATAGGGTGAAATATGTCACGCATACTTTCACAGGTACTGCGTTAACTTGGTGGAACACCTATCTCGAACAGGTGGGACAAGATACTGTTTACGCACTACCATGGTCAGCATTCAAACACATGTTGAATGAGCAGTACCATCCCAGGAATGAAGTTAATAAGCTCAAGACAGAGCTTAGAGAATTACGAACTCAGGGGTACGATATCACCTCATATGAGCGACGATTCACAGAGTTATCTATGTTGTGCCAGGAGTGTTTGAAGACGAAGAAGAACATATTGAAGCATATGCGAAGTGGCTGCTGGTATGGATTCAGGAGAATGTAAGTGCACCACACCTACCTCAATGCAGAAGGCAAGTCGTATGGCTCACAAACTCATTGGCCAGATTGAAGGAAGAAATAAGGAATTGGCGACCGGGGAGGCCAAAATAAAAGAAGGTAAGAGCAACTGGGAAGATAACGGTGACAAAGGTCACCAATACAACAACAACAATCACAACAACAATCGAAACATTAACTGCAACCACAATCGCAACAACAACAATCGTAATCCCAACAACAACTACAACAACCGTCCCAACAATAATAACCGCAACAAAAATAATCCCAACAACAACAACAATAACAACAATGATAACAAGAGGCAGAAAATTCCATGCAAAAGGTGTGAAGGATACCATCCGGACAAGTTCTGTGTGGTAGTATGTAACAAGTGTAACAGAAACGGTCATAGTGCAACGAAGTGTGACGTCTATGGACCGACGGCCAATAAAAATAACAGAACACATAATTCTATTATTTGTTACGGATGCGAAAAGTCAGGCCATTTCAGCAGAGCATACCTAAACCCAAGGGAATAATAATGGGCAAGGCCGTGGAAGAGTCTTCAACATTAATGCGGCAGAAGCGCAGGAAGACCCGGAGCTTGTTACGGTATGTTTCTTATTGATGAAAAACCTGCTTATGTTTTATTTGATTCGAGTGCGGATAGAAGCAATATGAGTAGAGATTTTTGTGCCAAATTAAGTTTTCCTTTAACGCCATTGGATAATAAGTTTTTACTCGAATTAGCAAACGATGAATTAATTAAAGTCGATAAAATATGCCGGAACCTAATAATTAAATTGGTTGGTGAAACATTTAAAATTAACTTGATATCAGTAGAGTTAGGGAGGTTTGATGTGATAATTGGCATGGACTGGTTGAAAAAGGAGAGAGCAGAGGTCTTTTGTTACAAGAATGTGATTCACATTATGTGCGAAAAGGGAACACCCTTAATGGTGTACGAAGAAAAGAGCAACACAAAGTTAAATCTTATTAGTAGCTTGACGGTGCAAAAGCTAATAAGAAAAGGTTGCTATGTTGTTCTAACACACGTCGAAAAAGTTAATCCTGAAGAAAAGAACATCAATGATGTTCCCGTCGCAAAAGAATTTCCGGATGTATTTTCGAAACAATTACCGGGACTACCTCCACACCAATCCATTGAATTTCGAATAGATCTTGTACCAGGAGCTGCACCGATAGCTCGTGCTCCTTACAGACTTGTACCCAACAAAATGAAGGAATTACAAAGCCAAATACAAGAACTTTTGGAGTTTGGTTTCATTCGACCAAGCACATCACCGTGGGGAGCTCCGGTGTTGTTTGTCAAGAAGAAGGATGGTACGTTCAGATTGTGTATTGACTACCGAGAGATGAACAAGCTTACCATCGAGAACCGTTATCCACTATCTAGAATCGACAATTTATTTGACCAACTTCAAGGTTCATCGATTTATTCGAAGATTGATTTATGTTCCGGTTATCATCAAATGCGGGTGAAGGAGGATGATATTCCAAAGACTGCTTTCAGAACGCGTTACGGTCATTATGAGTTTATGGTTATGCCGTTTGGATTGACTAACGCAACAGCTGTGTTTATGAACCTCATGAACCGAGTGTGTGCGCCATATCTAGACAAATTTGTCATTGTTTTCATCGAAGACATACTTATTTACTCTAAGAATGACCAAGAGTACAGAGAACATTTGAGAATGGTGCTAGAATTAATGAGGAAAGAAGAACTGTACGCTAAGTTTTCTAAGTGTGCATTTTGGTTGAAAGAAGTTCAATTCCTCGGTCACATAGTGAGCAAAGAAGGTATTCAGGTTGATCCGGCAAAGATTGAAACCGTTGAAAAATGGGAAACCCTGAAAACTCCGACGCACATACGCCAATTTTTACGATTGGTTGGTTACTACAGAAGAATCATCCAAGATTTTTCCAAAGTAGCAAAACCCTTGACTACTTTAACTCGTAAAGGGAAGAAATTTGAATGGAAGGATGAGCAAGAGAAAGAGTTTCAATTATTGAAGAAAAAGTTAACTACAACACCTATATTGTCATTGCCTGAAGGGAATGATGATTTTGTGATTTATTGTGAAGCTTCAAAGAAAGGTCTCGGTTGTGTATTAATGCAACGAACGAAGGTAATTTCTTATTCGTCTAGATAATTGAAGATTCATGGACAGAACTACACGACTCACGATTTGAAATTGGGCGCTGTTGTGTAAGACCCGTTTATTCGTACGATATATATACGTAGAGCATGTACGATGTATAGCGGATATATATATATATATATATATATATATATATATATATATATATATATATATATATATATATATATATATATATATATATATATATATATATATATATATATATATATATATATAAAGGGCGTATGCTGGGTTTAACGATTTATTATTGGAATTGTGACATGTAATTATGAAGTATATGTATATACGAATGCATGAGAGTATATGTGTGTGCATGAGATTAAGTACGGGTGCATGCATGGCGTGTTTACGGTGATCGAATGATCGAGTACGTGTACATGAATATATATGTATATCTATATATATAGATAGAGGATATATATATGGGTAACGAATAAGTGTGTATATCGGTGCATACATGTATAAAGAGAACGAGAATTGATCGAAGGTTGTTATAAGTGGTCTAAGGTGTATGTACGTATGATGTATGACGTGTACGAGACACGAGTGAGTTGAATGGTTTTAGTACGCGAAAAATGGACGAAACGTGCCCACGATCGCGACCAGATGGGCTAGAAGCGCGGCGCGGCTTTTCATGCTGTTCGAGATCAGATGCACGACTAAAGGACCATCAGACCACTCGTTAACTCGCGGTGCTGACCAAGAAGGTCGCGGCGCGATGCTGCTGCAATTCTGGTTTCGAACTTTTGTAATTTTAAGAGATATTGAGGGCATTTTGGTCATTTCGCATGTGGATCTGTTTGAGATCTTAAATCTCATCCACCCATCTCATTTTCTTAATTCTTTTTCCTTTTTATTTTCCATTTCCTCTCTTTTCTTCAATTCTCCAAATCATTCAATAGGAATTTTGGAAAGGAAGATTCGTGAATCGATTTTTGGTGCTGGAGGCAATCTTGTTCTCCTCGTTGTTAGCTACGTGGTGATACTAGTGGTGAGTTCTAAAATCCAATTTCATTCTTGTGTTCATGTTCATAGATTACGGTTGTTGATTATGCTCTTTAAAGAAACTCCATTAGTTGTTAATGGAAGGTTAACACCAAGATTCGGGTTTATAAGTGATGAAGGCGGGTTTTAGGTTTGGTGTGCAAGTTTATACATGTGAGACTTGCAAAGAGTGAATAAACACTAGTATTAGTGATTATTGAAGTAGTGGAAACCATTTGTGTACATTTGGTTGACTAATTTTGAATAGAGTCAAAATTAGGGTTTGTTGATGATTTCGGTCCGATTGTCGATTGAATAAGTTTATAAACGTAAAATGAATTAAGTTAAAGTATAAACTTGAGTTTATGGCGTTTTAAAGTCAAAACTAGTAAATGGGAGATGTTGACTTTTTGAGGGTCAAAATGGGTTTTAGGCAAATATGCGAACAAGTGTATGTTTTATGGCTAAATGTGGTGTCTTTGGGTTTTTCGGGAATGCGGGAACTAGTCTCGTTAGTTTCGGACTTTCGAGTAGCGTTAAAGTGCAAAAGGGTGTGATTTGCACTTGTTGTTCATTTGGGAGGGTCGAGAGTCCAAATGAGTTAGAATTGATGATTATGTGATAAATGGAATAGGTAAGTTCCATTAGCGATTGCGGATTTTGGTTTGGCATCCATCAAGACTTCAAGGTAAGTTTTAATATACTATGTGCGTATGTATGTATAGGATGGGTGCGGGTCGAGTGAAGTGATTCTCGGCTATAGAGCTCACTTCACATGTAGGTGGATTTGATGGACTTGTGTATAGGTCCAATTGGCACGTTTGTGCCTTTTGGTTGACCACCTTTGGCGAGGTGCACACTTTATGTTTACGATATCACTTGCTCTTGTGATATGGATAATTCTGATGGCGTGGGATTGGTATTTGAGATGCTGTTGAGTAACCCCGATGATGTGGATTTTAAAATCTCGGGACCGTGGGTTTTAATTTGGGAGGTGAATCACGTGTGGTGCGGATTCACGATGACGCGTGAAGTTTCGGTCATCGTATTGAGGTAGTGGTCACATGTGGTGCGGATTCACTAAGGTTCGTGTAGTTTCGGCCAACCTCGATGTTGTGGTGGTAATGAAGATGGTAGTCTCGTGTGGTGCGGATTTACTAAGGCTCGTGTAGTTCGGCCAATCTCATTTGGTAATGGGTTAAGGGGTTAACCTTGGGCAGTTTACGCTTTGTTATTATATATATATTGACGTATTGTTGTGATGTAGCTAACCCTCAGGGTGTAGATTATTGGCGTTGTACTTATCGTTTTTGGTGTACTTATTGTTGACCTTGGATTGTTGTATAGCGTCGTACAGTATGCTTAGTTAGCTTGCCTTTATACTTGGATGCTCCGATACGTGCTATTTTTTATTATTGTGTGGCATGTCCATTTTATGCATATGTATAGATGTAGTATACTTTCACTCACTAAGCATAGCTTACCCTCTCGTTGTTGATATCTTTATAGGTTCGATTGATGGCGGCTCGGGTAAGCGTGGGGATTAGAGATCTTGGCTAGGTTGCTTTAGAAGATCTTGCTTTTGGAGTCGATCTAGGATTGGGTAGCGTAGTCCTAATCACCATGCTCGGTTTTGTATTAAAGTAACTAGTTAGGTCATAATGAGTATAACCTGGTTTATGATTTAATTATGTAATGTACGTTTTATTAAAATCGTTAGACGTAAAATAATAACTAATACGTTTTGGAATTTGTGTAATGGGACCTAAAGTGTTATTGAATGCATATTAAAATGGAAAAATTTTATGGGCCGGTAATAAGATGACCCGTCCTAATCCACCTGGACAAAGTCTTCAACAGCTGGTCCCATTGCGAGGTACTGACCTCTATATGCCATGGACGACCCCATGTAATATCTTTAAAATGAGCAAATTCACAGCGGAAGATTTCTTTCAGACCTGAGAATAAACATGTTTTAAAAGTGTCAACCAAAACGTTGGTGAGTTCATAGGTTTATCATAAACAATAAAATTCATAATTTTGAGAGACCACAAGATTTAAATGTGCATGATACAAATGGGCCCGAATCCTACACCCACCTGTAATGTACATGCGATTTCCTTTAAATACAGTACACATATCTCATGTACGAAATCATTTTTCAAAATGCTTAATAACCGTACACATATCTCGTGTACAAAATATCATACACATAAACTGTGTATAAAAATCATTCTCTCGATATATAACATTCACTTTGCTTTCTTTGCTTTCTTTGCTTGGTAACCGACCTTAACATTTAATGCGCATCATAAATGTTCCCAAAATAAACAGAACTTTCAGTCTGTAATAAATATATAAACCTCGAAGTACAAAACACCACGCCCACTAGCTCTTCCATCTAGTGAACATTCTGGGTGGGGGTGTTAAACCCGGTAGCTACCTTTAGGATTCGCGTGAATTAGGGACCATACCCGTTTCCTAATTCTTAGGTAACCAAGCTATAAAAATCAGGGGAAAATATTCACATCAATTAGTGGCAATTATAACGTCCAACTATATCAATAGTATTCAACAAAACTTCTGTCTGTATAATAATTCATTCGAGGAATGTTTTACTTGTGTCTATCTCGTCAAACATTTATAAAAGCATCTCATGTATTCTTAGTCCAAAAATATAGATTTCAAAGGCATCTAATAAAACAGTTGTAAAAAACAGCGCATTTATTCTCAGTCCCAAAAATATAAAGAGTAAAAGGGAATCAACTGAACTCACGATACGATATTTTGTAGTAAAAATATGCATACGACTGAACTGAACAATGCAGGGTTGGCCTCGGATTCACGAACCTATATCATTAATGTATATATTAACACATATAATTGTAATCGAACAAATTTATATATTATTAATGATATAATTTTTATTTGAATAAGTTATATGTTTCATTAATAACTAATTTAAATATTTCTATTTTATGTACTTTAACTGAATAAGTAGTATTTATAATAAAATGTTAATATAGATATATTTTATGTATTAGCTATAGTATTATATAACCAAAAATCATTTGATAAAATAATATTAATAATAATAAATAAAAAAATTTTTGTATTATTTTATAATAATAATATTAGTAAATATACTTAATAATGATAAAAATAATAATTATGATACTAAAAATAATAATATTTATAATGATAATAATATTGATAATAATAATAATAATAATAATACTTATATTCCTAATAATGATATGATGATGATGATGATAATAATAATAATAATAATAATAATAATAATAATAATAATAATAATAATAATAATAATAATAATAATAATAATAATAATAATAATAATAATAATAATAATAGTAATAATAATAATAATAATGATGATGATAATGATAAGAGTAATAATAATGACTACCTCACTAGAAAAGGCTCCAAAAAGATTAACTGCCCATGCCCGGGCTCGAACCCGTGACCTCTCGCTTAACAGAGAACACCCTAACCAATGATCTACTTCATATTTTTCTGTTTTAATTATCTTTTAATTTTTTTTAACCCGTATTCTATTTCATTATACCCATCAATATTATCGATTGTCACTTCACTGTATCCTTTCTCATCGTCACCACGATATCATTATGATCATGATCATCTTTGCATCATAATCATAATCATAATCATAATCATAATCATCGTTCATTATCACTTAATATTTACCATCATCATCATCTTACTATCTTACATAAAATCATAACCTTACATAACTTATTCATCTTTATTTTATCATCTATTTATCCTTACTATCGAAACAATATCATAATTATTACTACAATATCATCTCCTTTGTTTATTGAATCGAAACAGAAGTGATAGTGGTAAATCAATGGTGTTGCAGGTTCACATAATAGAGGCAATATTAAGTGGGTTTTGTTCAAGTTAAGTTCACGAAGTGGTGGATTGTGTGATGAAGCAGAAGTTGAACTGTTCCAATTAAGATGGCGGTTTAAAATGGCGTTCAATTGGTGATGGTTGTCGGCTGAAATATAATCAAAATAGCAGTTGGGTCACATACAAAAGTAGCCACAGTTACCCGATTAACTTAGTTGAAATATAATATTGGGCCAAACATAATACTTGGGCTCGAGTAAAACTCTGTTGGGCTGATCTTTTGTGGGATCTGTTTGAACCAGTTTGTTTCCAAACCGAAAAGGAAAACAATAATATGGAATCCGTATTCTGTAGGGTTTAATGAAGGTGGGGTATTTATTTATTTTGGAATGGGTCGATGGTTTCCTACTAAAGCCTCATCATTGAAATTCATCATTCGATTTCTTTACTGTATTGCTTTAATTGTCTTTATCCCCACAATTCTTTGTTGAACAGGAATAGGGAAGATTACAGATGTAGACATGATCTCTTTTTGCAAGTGGGTTTTGTTTTTCTTTTATGTGGGGAGTGTGGTTCGATCAAAAATGAAGCAGAAGAGCAACTATATGTAGTATTCTTTCATCTCTTTTTTTACCATTTTCTTTATCACTTCACCAACTAACACGTAATCAATATCTAGTTCATTGCTTATCATCGTTCTTATTGTCTTCGTTGATCAGAAACACAAAAAGAAACACAGCAGCTCGTGAATTTACAGAAGAGAGAGAGAAGAGTGTGAGGATACGGGAGTAAAGGTGATGGTGTTTGGCTTATAGTTTGTTCAAATAAGTACACGAAGAAACAAAGAAAAGAAAACAAGAAGTAGTTTTCGAAGGTTGAAGTGGTGGTGTTATGATGGTGGTTTACGAATGAGAGTGGTGTTCGGTGTTATTTCCATCATGTAAGTATATATGTTTATATATATAAGTTTGATGTTTACGGGTTAAATTCCTTGGCTGATATTTGATGGGTTCAAAACATTTGGTGGTAATCGGTTTTGGTTGTAAACAGAAAAGAGAGAGAGTAAGAGATAGATAGGTGGTTTTTTGAATATGTTCGCTATAAGTGAATGATCAATTGGTTTATAGAATTGAGAGGGTCGACAGGAAGAATCGAGCTAGAAGGATCAAACAAGAAAAATAAAGTAGATATTGAAGTGTAACAGATTCGTACGCTTTAACTTTTATTGACAGCTAACAAATTCGATTGAAATTGTTTTGTAGTGTTTAATTGAAGTCGTCCAAGAATCTTGAGCAGGGGAAGGAATGATAGTCGACATGTATCAAACACAGACAGGGTTCTTCAAACAAGAAGAAGAAAACAAGAATAATAAATTAGATTATGACAGGTAACAAATTCGTACATTTTTCTGTTACTGATTTCTATTCAAATTTGTTTTATATCTGATTCGAGATGGGCATGTTTATTCTTATCGAAAAAGAAGGACAGGTAAATAAAAGAAATTGATGTTGATACCCAACAGAATTATATTCTTTATCTGATTAATATCTAGCAATCTTTGTATCTTACTGAATTATAATATCTCATTTTTATTCTAACAAATTTTGTTCTTATTATGGATTAATTTTTCTACCCATGACCAGATTCAGAGATAGGAATAATCATTCAGGGAGGAGAAGATAGAAGTAAAAGAAAAAGAATTGAAAAACAGATAGCGATTGGAAACTAAATTTGTTTTGTTCTTAAGATTGAATCTTTTATTTGTACGAAGTTGAGACACGAAAAACAAATTAAACACATTATGATTGTAACATGAAACTGATTTTTATTCTGTGTTAATTGTATTATTAAATAAAATAATATTGATTCATATAATGTATCTGTATATATCAGTATATATATATATCTGTTTTTTATATATCTGTATATATATATATATATATATATATATGTATTTATATTTCATTACTTTATATAATTTGTATTAATAAACAATTAGGTATATTAATAATAATAATATTTATAATATCCAAATATTACTAATAATAATAAGTATAATGATTAAAAGTAACAGAAATAATGATAGTAATAATTTTAAGAATAAAAATGATAATTTTTAGTAATAATAATGATATAACAAATTACATGTGTTAAATTTCATATATTATATATTGAACATAATAAAATAACTAATAATAATTTTTATGTTAATAATGAAAGTAATAATAATATTAGTATAACAATTATATTTTAACGTGTAACTACATTTAATATATTAATATTACAATTTATTAATTATGTAATTATATCATTTATTATATGATAACATTATTTGAATATTAGATACTTATACACTTTATATATATTACAGTTATATATATATATACATATTTATTTACAAGTACAAGTTTGTGAATCGTCAGGAATGGTCGAAGATCAATTGAATATATGAATCAGTTCAAAATTTTTGAGAACCGACCTAACAAACTTTGCTTATCGTGTTAGAATTATTAAATCGTATCGAGAGTTTGGTTTAAAATTAGTCAAAATTTTCTGGGTCATTACAGTACCTACCCGTTAAAGAAATTTCGTCCCGAAATTTGAGTGGTGACAGTTGGAATTGAAATCGAGAATGTTTTAGTACCAAATTTGAACTCAGATTTTTAATAGAAAGATTTTAGTCATCTAAGAATATTTCATCGAAGAAGAAAATGATAAGATTAGAGATTTTCTTTCGAGATTAATACGTAGATAGTTTATGAATAACCTTCTCTGGTTGAGATTGGCTTCATGATGAATAAAAGAGTCAAGTAACACGGTTCATGGTGATGGTAATGTTGATCAAGTATTACCATCATCACTTTCCATTAGAACTTCGGCATGACTTACTATAATATAATCACGTTGATCAAGTGTCATTATATTATATTAACTCATGATTTCATCCCAATATTATTCCAAAACATCAAAGGATTTAATACTTCAGTGTTTCACTGAAATTTAGAAGTCAAAGCAGTTTTCGATATGATGTACTAAGGATAGAATGAAGGCGAAGATAATTTACGAATGTGAATGATATAAGGATTCCTTCAGGATGTTGAGGATATTTATAATAAAGGAAAATATAACGATATCAAAGAATATTGAAGATATTTATAATGAGCAAAGAATATTTCGATCTTTTTCCGAGCTTTTCCAACATACCATTCTTTTATTACACTTATGTCACCTAATTTCAGCCATTTATACTGCTTCATTAGTATTCTCATATCTGAATCATTGGTTACCAACCCGAGGTGTTTTCAAGAATTTGAAGGGTTTTGAATGAAGTTTGTAATTGTCAAGATGCAAATGACGTTTAAGATGAAATCAAGTGGCAAACTTGAGGAAATATTTAACTGTAGTAGATGTAATTTATTAATGATATTTTAAATCAACATGTGTTATAATTAATATTTCTTACTCTTTTAATACTTTTTAATTGTCCAAGGTTAGTAGTCCAATAGTTTAAGGTTAATATAGGTTTAAAGTTTTACGTAGTTAATTAATTAGTTACTAATCAATTTTATTTCGTCCATTATTTTCTTCAGTTTTCCACTTTTCAAATCTTGACTTGGATTCTGATCGGTCAAAATCTAAATGTGAAATTGGATTTGAATGAAAATAGTTGTTCTTTGATGAACATGTACGTATATGTGTGGATTTGGGCAGTATTGTTAATGACTGCTGAATCTGAATTGAAGAATGTACAATGTATCTTATTAATGTGAAAACTAAATATTCATCAGGTATTACCTACCCGTTAAAATATTTTCTCCATTAACAGTTTGTACAAAAGAACTTTTAATTATAATCTTTATGAAAATATATATACATATATATTTTCTTAGGATGTAATCATGGATTTAATGAGTCAATATAGTATTAAACTCATTTGATTTACCGTTAGAACTAGAATACATAATCTCTAAAACATTAGAGATTACGTAATCTCCATGTAGAACGAAGATAAATGATGTAGAATGACATATAGAACAAAAATAATCGCTGTAGAACAAGATGTAGAACAAAGGTTATGCTCGAGGTATATATTGTGATGTTGAGAAGTGTAATGCGGATGTTGTTGGTGGTGGTACTGTTGGTGCCGGTGTTTGTAAGTTTTGAACCTTATTCTCCAATGCCACGACTCGAACGCGAAGCTCGTTGACTTCTTCTATTACTCCGGGATGATTGGCGGTTTGAACAAGGGAATTAATAAAATTTAGAATGGTAGATATTATGTAATCGTTACGAGCTATTCTGGAAATGAGGGTGAAAATGGTGTTTCGGACTGGTTTGCCAGTAAGTGCTTCATGTTCTTCGCCAAGATGTGAATTTGGTTGATGGAAAGGATTACCTTCTTCTTGCCTTCATTGATTAAGTCGACTACGAACTCAGCCCCAATTCATCCAGAAGTGACGATGGCTAATTGGTTGATCCTTTCCGGTTACACTACTTTTGGAGCTCGAGCGGAAATCTATATCGGAATAGCTGTCGGAATCCGAGGAACTTGAACTGGTTGCAGAATTCATCTTGCATGGTTATATAAAGGATTTTCGATAAGAATTGATTTTCGGATAGCGGATGATATTCTAATTACATAGAATACCTAATACCTATATATAGTACAGAGTATCCCGTAGATTACGGAGGAAATAAAGAAAACGTGTTAGACAAGGTGTAATGTAATGGAATATGAATTCGTCTGTACATCAACTATGCATTATTTGCAATAAGACGTGTCGAGACTGAAAATGATAAGTAGATATTTTTTGACAATGAATGATAAGCAAAACTTTTGACATGCAGACCAGGTTCAAGTCCAGACTTATTAATGTATCCTAACAACTACTAGGTCGAAGTCAAGATTCACTAATGCATCCTAACAACTATCAGTTTGACACACTAATGCAAGATCTGGTTCGCTAAGACCACCGCTCTATACCACCTAAGACGACCCATCCTAATCCACCTGGACGAAGTTTTCAACAGCTGGTCCCATTGCAATGTACTGACCTCTATATGCCATGGACGACTCCATGTAATATCTTTAAAATGAGCAAATGCACAGCGAAAGATTTCTTTCAGACCTGAGAATAAACATGTTTTAAAAATGTCAACCAAAAGTTTGGTGAGTTCATAGGTTTATCATAAACAATAAAATTCATAATTTTGATAGACCACAAGATTTAAATGTGCATGGTACAAATGGGCCCGAATCCTACACCCACCTGTAATGTACATGCGATTTCCTTTAAATACAGTACACATATCTCGTGTACGAAATCATTTTTCAAAATGCTTAATAACCGTACACATATCTCGTGTACAAAATATCATATATATAACCTGTGTATAAAAATCATTCTCTCGATATATAACATTCACTTTGCTTTCTTTGCTTTATTTGCTTTCTTTGCTTTCTTTGCTTGTTAACTGACCTTAACATTTAATGCGCATCATAAATATCCCCAAAATAAACAGAACTTTCAGTTTGTAATAAATATATAAACCTCGAAGTACTAAACACCACGCCCACTAGCTCTTCCGTCTAGTGAACATTCTGGGTGGGGGTGTAAAAACCCGGTAGCTACCTTTAGGATTCGCGTGAATTAGGGACCATACCCGTTTCCTAATTCTTAGGTTACCAAGCTATAAAAATTAGGGGAAAATATTCACATCAATTAGTGGCAATTAAAACGTCCAACTAATTCAATAGTAATCAACAGAACTTTTGTCTGTATAATAATTCATTCGAGGAATGTTTTGCTTGTGTCTATCTCGTCAAACATATATAAAAGCATCTCATGTATTCTTAGTCCAAAAATATAGATTTCAAAGGCATTTAATAAAACAGTTGTAAAAAACAGTGCATGTATTCTCAGTACCAAAAATATAAAGAGTAAAAGGGAATCAAATGAACTCACGATACGATATTTTGTAGTAAAAATATGCATACGACTGAACTGAACAATGCAGGGTTGGCCTCGGATTCACGAACCTATATCATTTATGTATATATTAACACATATAATTGTAATCGAACAAATTTATATATTATTAATGATATAATTGTTATTTGGATAAGTTATATATTTCATTAATAACTAATTTAAATATTTCTATTTTATGTACTTTAACTAAATAAGTAGTATTTATAATAAAATGTTAATATAGATATATTTTATGTATTAGCTATAGTGTTATATAACTAAAAATAATTTGATAAAATAATATTAATAATAATAAATAAAAAAATTTGTATTATTTTATAATAATAATATTAGTAAATATACTTAATAATGATAAAAAATAATAATTATGATACTAAAATTAATAATACTCATAATGATAATAATATTGATGATAATAATAATAATAATACTTATATTCCTAATAATGATATGATGATGATAATAATAATAATAATAATAATAATAATAATAATAATAATAATAATAATAATAATAATAATAATAATAATAATAATAATAATAATAATAATAATAATAATAATAATAATAATAATAATAATAATAATAATAATAATAAGAGTTATAATAATGACTACCTCACTAGAAATGGCTCCAAAAAGATTAACTGCCCATGCCCGGGCTCGAACCCGTGACCTCTCCCTTAACAGAGAACACCCCTAACCAATGCTCTACTTCATATTTTTCTGTTTTAATTATCTTTTAATTTCTTTTAACCCGTTTTCTGTTTCATTATACCCATCAATATTATCGATTGTCACTTCACTGTATCCTTTCTCATCATCACCATGATATCATTATGATCACGATCATCTTTGTATCATAATCATAATCATCGTTCATTATCTTACTATCTTACATAATCATAACCATCATCATCATCTTACTATCTTACATAAAATCATAACCTTACATAACTTATTCATCTTTATTTTATCATCTATTTATCCTTACTATCGCAACTGTATTGTAATTATTACCACAATATCATCTCCTTCGCTTATTGAATTGAAACAAAAGTGATAGTGGTAAATCAATGTTGTTGCAGGTTCACATAATAGAGGCAATATTAAGTAGGTTTTATTCGAGTTAAGTTCACGAAGTGGTGGATTGTGTGACGAAACAGAAACTGAACGGTTCCAATTAAGATGGCGGTTTAAAATGGCGTTCAATTGGTGATGGTTGTCAGCTAGAATATAATCAAAATAGAAGTTGGGTCACATACAAAAGTAGCCACAGTTACCCGATTAACTTAGTTGAAATATGATATTGGGCCAAACATAATACTTGGGCTCGAGTAAAACTCTGTTGGGCTGATCTTTTGAGGTATCTGTTTGAACCAGTTTGTTTCCAAACCGTAAAGGAAAAGAATAATATGGAATCCGTATTCTGTAGGGTTTAATGATGGTGGGGTCTTTATTTATTTTGGAATGGGTCGACGGTTTCCCACTAAAGCCTCATCATTGAAATTCATCATTCGATTTCTTCACTGTATTGCTTTAATTGTCTTTATCCCCACAATTCTTTGCTGAACAGGAATAAGGAAGATTACAGATGTAGACATGATCTCTTTTTGCAAGTGGGTTTTGTTTTTCTTTTATGTGGGGAGTGGGGTTCGATCAAAAAGGAAGCAGAAGAGCAAATATATGTAGTATTCTTTTGTCTCGTTTTTATTTACCATTTTCTTTATCACTTCACCAACTAACACGTAATCAATATCTAGTTCATTGCTTATCATTGTTCTTATTATCTTCGTTGATCAGAAACACAAAAAGAAACAAAGCAGCTCGTGAATTTACAGAAGAGAGAGAGAGAGAGAGAGAGAGAGAGAAGAGTGAGAGGATACGAGAGTAAAGGTGATGGTGTTTGGCTTATAGTTTGTTCGAATAAGTACACGAAGAAACAAAGAAAAGAAAACAAGAAGTGGTTTTCGAAGGTTGAAATGGTGGTGTTATGATGGTGGTTTACAAATGAGAGTGGTGTTCAGTGTTATTTCCATCATGTAAGTATATATGTTTATATATATATAAGTTTGATGTTTACGGGTTAAATACCTTGGTTGATATTTGATGGGTTCAAAACAATTGGTGGTAATCGATTTCGGTTGTAAACAGAAAAGAGAGAGAGTAAGAGATAGATAGGTGGTTTTTTGAATATGTTCCCAATAAGTGAAAGATCGATTGGTTTATAGAATTTCAAGGGTCAACAAGAAGAATCGAGCTAGAAGGATCAAACAAGAAAAATAAAGTAGATAGTGAAGTGTAACGGATTCGTACGCTTTAACTGTTATTGACAGCTAACAAATTTGATTGAAATTGTTTTGTAGTGTTTAATTGAAGTCGTCCAAGAATCTTGAGCAGGGGAAGGAAGGACAGTCAACATGTATCAAACGCAGACAGGGTTCTTCAAACAAGAAGAAGAAAACAAGAATAATAAATCAGATTATGACAGGTTACAAATTCGTACATTTTTCTGTTACTGATTTCTATTCAAATTTGATTTATATCTGATTTGAGATCGGCATGTTTATTCTTATTGGAAAAGAAGGACAGGTAAATAAGAGAAATTGATGTTGATGCCCAACAGAATTCTATTCTTTATCTGATTAATATCTAGCAATCTTTATATCTTACTGAATTATAATATCTCATTTTGATTCTAACAAATTTTGTTCTTATTATCGATTGATTTTTTTACACGTGACCAGATTCAGAGACAGGATGAATCATTCAGGAAGGAGAAGATATAAATAAAAGAAAAAGAATTGAAAAATAGATAGTGATTGGAAAATAAATTTGTTTTGTTCTTAAGATTAAATCTTTGATTTGTACGAATTTGAGACACGAAAAACAAATTAAACACATTATGATTGTAACATGAAACTGATTTTTATTCTGTGTTAATTGTATTATTAAATAAAATAATATTGATTCATATAAGGTATCTGTATATATCAGTATATATATATATCTGTTTTTAATATATATATATATATATATATATATATATATATATATATATATATATTGAAAAATATTGATTCATATAATGTATCTGTATTTATATTTCATTACTTTATATAATTTGTATTAACAAACAATTAGGTATATTAATAATAATAATATTTATAATATCCAAATAATACTAATAATAATAAGTATAATGATTAAAAGTAATAGAAATAATGATAGTAATAATTTTTAGAATAAAATTGATAATTTTTAGTAATAATAAAGATATAACAAATTACATGTGTTAAATTTCATATATTATATATTGAACATAATAAAATAACTAATACTAATTTTTATATTAATAATGAAAGTAATAATAATATTAGTATGACAATTATATTTTAACTTGTAACTACATTTAATATATTAATATTACAATTTATTAATTATGTAATTATATCATTCATTATATGATAACATTATTTGAATATTTGATACTTATACACTTTTTATATATATTTACAAGTATAGGTTCGTGAATCGTCGGGAATAGTCGAAGATCAATTGAATATATGAATCAGTTCAAAAATTTTGAGACTTGACCTAACAGACTTTGTTTATCGTGTTAGAAATATTAAATCGTATCGAGAGTTCGGTTTAAAATTAGTCAAAATTTTCCGGGTCATTACAGGTAATCGGCTGGTTGGGTCGTTACATGTTGTTTTTGCATTAAAATGTGGAGACATTACTTATATGGGGTCAAATGTATCATATATACCGACCACAAAAGTCTTCAACATATATTTGATCAAAAGCAACTGAACATGAGGCAGTGTAGGTGGGTTGAGCTGCTAAATGATTATGACTGTGAGATTCGTTACCACCCGGGGAAGGCAACTGTTGTAGCTGACGCCTTAAGTAGAAAGGAAAGGGAACCTATCCGAGTAAAAGCTATGAATATAATTATACATACTAACCTTAATACTCGAATAAAAGAGGCGCAATAAGGAGTTTTGAGAGAAGGGAATTTGAAGAATGAAATACCCAAAGGATCGGAGAAACAGCTTAATATTCGGAAAGATGGAACTCGGTATTTGGATGAAAGAATTTGGGTACCAAAGTTTGGGGATTCGAGGAAAATGGTACTTAACGAAGCACATAAAACAAGATACTCAATACATCCCGGAGCGGGGAAAATGTACCAAGACCTTAAGAAACATTTTTGATGGCCGGGTATGAAAGCCGATATTGCTACATATGTAGGAGAATGTTTGACTTGTTCTAAAGTCAAAGTCGAACATTAGAAATCACCAGGGCTACTTTAGCAACCAGAAATCACGGAATGGAAATGGGAAAACATTACCATGGATTTCATTAATAAATTGTCAAGGACTGCAAGTGGTTAAGATACGATTTGGGTAATAGTCGATCGTCTTACCAAATCAGCACACTTTCTGCCACTGAGAGAAGACGATAATATGGAGAGACTGGCACGACTATACTTGAAAGAAGTCGTCTCAAGACATGGGATGCTAATCTCTATTATCTTTGATCGTGATGGCAGGTTTATTTCAAGATTTTGGCAGTCGTTACATCAAGCATTAGGAACTCGTCTAGACATGAGTACTGCCTATCATCCACAAAAAGATGGGTAGAATGAAAGGACAATACAAACACTTGAAGACATGCTACGAGCATGTATTATTGATTTTAGAAATGGTTGGGATCGACATCTACCATTAGCAGAGTTTTCCTACAATAACAGTTACCACTCAAGTATTGATGCGGCACTGTTCGAAGCACTTTATGGTAGGAAGTGCAGGTCTCTGATTTGTTGGAGCAAGGTAGGGGATAAACAGATTACGGGTCCAAAAATTATCCACGAAACAACCGAGAAAATCATTCAAATTCAACAACGGTTGAAAACTGCCCAGAGTCGACTAAAGAGCTACGCGGACGTTAGAAGAAAATCTTTAGAATTTGAGATTGGTGACATGGTCATGCTTTAGGTATCACCTTGGAAAGGTGTCGTTCGCTTTGGTAAATGGGTGAAACTAAACCCGAGATACATTGGTCCATTCAAAATTATTGATCATGTTGGACCAGTAGCTTATCGACTTGAATTACCTCAACAACTCGACAGCGTACATAACACCTTCCACGTCTCGAATTTAAAGAAATGCTTAGCTAAAGAACATATCACTATCCCTTTTGACGAAATTAAGATTAACGAAAAACTACAATTCGTTGAGGTTAAAGGGCTTAAGCAAAAAAAATACCAATCATTAAGGTTCGATGGAATGCTCGTAGAGGACCCAAGTTCACCTGGGAGAGTGAAGATTAGATGAAGCAGAAATACCCGCACTTATTTCAAGAAAATGCGACTACACCTAAACTGCTTAAAATTTCGGGACGAAATTCATTTAACGGGTAGGTACTGTAATGACCCGGACTTTTCCATGATTATATATAAAAAGATTAATATTTACTTGCATAAATTTTTCCAACATGTTAAGCAATCAAACTTGTTAAGACTTGATTAATTGAAACGGGTTTATGTAAACGTTTAACCACCCAGTTTGTCCGACGATTCACGAACGTCATAACTTGATAAAATGATATAATGAGATATATATATATATATATATATATATATATATATATATATATATATATATATATATATATATATATATATCTCATTATATCATTTTATCAAGTTAAAATAATACATGTAATGATTATCAACGTAATAAACGTCTTAATTAAAATAAATACATATGTATCGTATTAAGATATATTAATGCACTATGTCTATCTTGATAAAATGATAACTAAGTATCTAATTAAGTGTATTAACAGTGAACTATATACTTAAATGAGACTACTAACTTAAAGGTTCGAAACAATACATATATGTATCGATTAACGACGAAATAAACCCTAAATCGTAAGGAATACATGTGTATCGTATTATGATGTATTAATACACTTTTGAAAGACTTGATTACATATATCAAAATACTTATACTCAACAAAGAAAACTACACTCTTAATCACATTCGATTTTCTCAAGAATTCTACTCGTATTCATACGGTATTTTCACCCATATAATACCCAGCTTCTAGATGTACATACTATTGATATGTACACTCAATGATCAGCTCTTAGCAGCCCTTAATGAGTCAACAAATATGTGGAACCAACCATTAGACAACTAGCATGACTTATGAGCAAGAAAACAAAACTAGAACTCCTTTTAACCCCACTCACCATTCACCACTCACACTCACTTCATTTCCTTTCCAATATTCTTTCTAATTCTCTCTCAAAACACACGCACACTTTCAAGAACGTCTAGCTACTATTTTTCCAGCAAGAATTCATTAAATAAAAGCTTTGATTATAATCTATAATCATCATAAAAACAATCATTCAAGAATTTGAAAATCCTTTGAAGTTTGTAAGGTTACTTTCAATCTTTCTAATCCATTCCAAGTAATCATCTAAGATTAAGAAAACTTTATTATTTACAGTAAGTTATCATTCTAAATAAAGGTAATAGTGATATTCAAGCTTTGATTCAATTTCTATAACTATAACTATCTTAAATCATGTAGTAATCTTACTTGAATTTGTTTTCATTCCATGATTCTACTTCAAGAGTTTCCAAGCCATCAAAGATCCTTTCAAGCTCAAGATTATTTTTTATCATTTCCAGCAAGTTTACCTTCTAAACTTGAGGTAGTAACCTTTTTCATAACCTTGTTCGATTCATACTTATATAAATTTATTATTTGAAGAATATAACTTGTAATCACTAGGACATAGTTTATTTAATTCTAAACTTATTCGCAAAAAAAGTTAATCCTTCTACCTTGACTTTTAAAAATAATCTCACACATGTAATATATCTATATGATATGCTAACATAAGGATTTAAAACTTGTAAACACGACGAACACTGTAAAACTGAGCATACGCCGTCATAGTAAAACCAGGGGCTGTTTTGGGTTGGATATTTAAAAACTATCTTAAGCTTTGAATTTAAAGTTTGTTTTCTGGGAAAATGTTATTTCATATGAACATGATAATATATCCAAAAATCATGGTTAAAATCAAGGTAGAAGAATATTTTTCAAAATGGTCATCAAGATGTCGTTCTTTCGAAAGAAATGACCACCTCTTCCTAATTTGACTTGTAATATGTAAATCTGACTATAAACCACCACTTTTTCAGTTTAGTTTTATAAAATAGAGTTCATTACAAAACCATAGCAATTTGATTCACTCAAAACCGATTTGTAATGAAGAAGTTATGGGCAAAACAATATTGGTTAGAAATGGCTAAAATGAGTATTTTCTTTTCATATTCTAGTCTTGGTTAAGTCCAAGACAATATAATATAATCTTGATTAGTTAAGACAATAGTTACACAATACGTTGGATAAATCGGAAGACACCATGTACACAATATGTCTAGATTAATTCTAAGACTATAGTTGTACCTTGGGTCGTGATTGAGTCTTGTACAATACGTGTACAATACGTCTTGATTATTTCAGGGTGATATATTGGGCTATATATGTACTACTAACATTGGACTACTAACTGTGGATTACTAACGTTGGACTGCTAACTTAACAACTTAAATCATCAACACGTAAATAAAAATATGATGTGAATATATTTCTATCATACATTGATATATATGTATATATTTGTTATAGGTTCGTGAATCGATCTGTGGCCAAGTCTGATTTTTGACAAATTGAAAATCTGTGAAAGTGAGTTATAGTCCCATTTTTACTATCAAACATTTTTGGGATGAGAATACATGCAGCTTTATAAATGTTTTACAAAATAGACACAAGTACTTGAGACTACATTCTATGTTAGATTACTATACCGAATATCGCCCTTTTGAGCTTGGTAGCCTAAGAATTAATTGATAGGTCAGATCATGTTGAGATTGAGAGAAAAGATAAGATATAGTGAGATTTAGTATAGGAAGAAGACTCGGTATGAGAGAGAATCAGTACAAATTAAATTCCACGGCTTCTAGAACTCAGTTACAATACAATGGCTATCTAATTAGGACTACATAGGTTCCTTATATAGCCCTCTTCTAAGGAACCTTTATTTAAGCATAATTCACAATAACACTATACAACTTCGGGGTCCTAACAATCTCCCCCTTAGTGTTAAATGTGAACTTTACAATATAATCCTATTGTGAAATCTTGAGAGGTCCAAACGTTAGTTTCCATCGTGAACCATCTGGTTTTGAAACTTCTACTTGATTTTCTGAAATTTGCTTAGAAGTTTTCCAGACTCCCCACGTTTTCCTTGGATCTCCCTCATGTAATGGATATTCATCCATTTCCTTGAAATACCTTCTCTTTCTCTGGCCACGAAGAATCTCAAACTGTCTTGTCCGGATTCGGAGCTTTAAACGATCTCTGATATGCTTTATAAACTCTCCAAGACCCATTTTTGTATCAAAGTCATCAACCTTGCTTTGATGAATTTTAAGATACTTCAGTGCAGCCTTAAGTGTTCCATCTGAATATTTGTTCAGCTCTTCAGTACGAATGAACACCTTTTCCTTTTGAGAATTTACAAATAAAAACCCTTCGGGTTCGAATTGCATTTGAAACATCCTCATATCCTTCAGTCCCTTCGTAAATTGATTCGGACACGTTATTCGAATCTTTTTCCTATTTGCTTCGAGACCTATTTGAAAATCTTCACGTCTCATCAGTTCAATTGTCTCCATCATATATCTTTTCACAGCTTCCAAAGCTTGAGCATTAGCAAAAGGTCGAATGGTGATGATACTGAGGTAGTTGTAGATGTGAATGATGTCAAGCATATCAAGATTATGAAAATTTGCTTCTGTAAACTTGTACTCTTTCTCATCTTCTCTTATAACGTGGAACTGACTGATGACGTCTTTCTTTTCACTTATCTCTACTCTGACTTGAGCAATATTCAACACTTCTGAAATACGATAATTTCTTTGAAGCCACAAATCATCTTCATCTTTGTTGATATGTTTCCTCCACATAAACTCATACCAATTCCTTTCACTTGCTGGAAGCAATCGTGAACCTACATAAGTAAACCTTTTACTCCTTGGTGTATCTTTGATGCGGAAGATCTTGTAAGCATTTTCTTCGATGAATGTATTTCGTAATATTATTAAATCATGTTCAACTCCCAATAACAATCTTTGTTCCTGATTCTTAAAGAATATTCCATGGTTGTAGTTGAATCTGGAATTTACTGTTTCACTTGATGTAGATGTACCAGAAGTTGAGCTTTCATTAGCATTTGTTGGATGTGAACTCGATGAGGGTGTAGAACTCATGAATGATCAGTTGGATTTGTTGCATCATCATTTGGAACATCATCATCTTCAATATGATCAAAGATATCATCTTCATTTGGATCAACATAAAGATTGTCTTCATCGTCATCAGAAGAATCCATTTCATCATCACTTTCTATTACAGGATCAGGATTCCCTTCATCTACAATCTCTACATCTTCCGGAATTGAAGATACTGAAGATAACTTGCTTAAGATGACAAACCCATCATCATCCGTCTCTTCAAGATAAAAATCACTTAAGTTCAAATCCTCATCTACTGGTCCACTATCAGCCTCTTTATGAACAATTGGAATTATAGCTTGCTCAGGCTCCTTATCATCAATTTCATCATGTACAGAAACTATTTCTGATTCCGTCTGAACTTGTTGAGCTTGTGAAGCTGTTGAAGATCTCACATCACCACCCTTGGTTGAAATGTTCACCGATAGATATTCTCCATCTACTCCTATCTCCCCCTCATGGCTATGATGAGGATCAGAATCGTCATGTTCATCATCACGGTGAGGACTTAAAGGAGAAGAGCAGGAAGTAAGTGGATACCGAACACGAGCACGAAACAATGCTTGAAGCGAAGTGCATCAAAGAACATCAAGATTGACTCTAGAAAACATACTACTGAAATATTCTTGCTCCAAAGCATCATAGAAATGTGGTAAATGAGAGGGTGATGATGGAAAAGTAACAATGGGAACAGCAGCAGCAGCATCTATTGAAGGCGATGTCGATGGAAGTGTGTGAGTTGCCGTGAGGGCAGGTAAGGATGATTGTGCGGTATTATTCTTATATGTAGGGTTGTACATACTACTAGTCAGATTCATGATATCCCCTTCTGATGGAGGTTGGGTAACAACCGGAGTTGTCACCGATAAAGTTTCTTTCGAAGCATCCACCTCCATGACTTTAGTCTCATGGGACTCTGACAGAGTAGCAGAACTACCCGTCGGTTTAGCTCTCGCAGAGATATTGCTATCTCCGACTCCTGAAATCATTGATATACCATGAGGTGGTAAATCTCTTTCAGTTAAAGACTCTTCCTCCAGACCCTGAGATTCAGAATCCGGAAGAGAAGTGGTTTGATCCAATGAATCACTTTCATGAATCAAGGGATCAGTATGCTGGAAGTCTGATAAATATCCCGAAGGATTGTCATGTTGACTCGTTTCCATGGGACGTGGCAGATCTCCCTCATCAAGATAAGCCGGACCTCGAGACCCTGTTGTACGTTGAGGCACAGGAGGATTTCCAGCCGATACGCAGGGTGCCTTTTCAAGACTTTTCAGCTCCCCTTCGGCCGTTCTGAACTTCAATGATTGAGTTTCCTCAATCGATTGAGTCAACGCAGACTTTACTGCAGAGGAAGACTTTACTTCCTTAGATGCCAAAGCACCTTGCTTTGTAGGATTTATTATTAAGTCCTGTTTAGATCTTAGTGGTCTTTTTACCATCCGTGCGTTTAGATCTCTTGCCTACCGAAACTTGCACTTCATTTAGCGTAGGGCTTACTGTTATTATTGGATGTGATACGGAGATGGGTGAGGGTGACCTAATTGGTTCTAGGTCATGGTCCGTATCACCAACGGTGGTAGTAACTGTTTGGCGGACGATAGGTGTCGAAGTCCTAGATCTAGTTACTCGTTGGGTTGGTGGAGTCTGAATCATCTCATCAGGTATATATCGAGTTCTCTTAGGAGAATGTTCAGGCGACGATTCAGATGCTGTTGCTGAAGTGTCGGTGTCACTGCTCACTTCGAGTGTTGTGGAAAGGGTTGGTTCAATCCTAATTGGACTAGGTTCCCTGATCCTCACGGGTTGGGCTTGGTGTACTGCCCTAGATCATTTAAGGTTCACCCTAACTGGAGGATTAGCTAGCCCGGGTGGTTGAACTACAGGTTCCTCTACAACCTCTAGGGCTGGAACCGCGGCGGGTTCAACTTGTTCTTGTTGTACCGGGTTCGGAAGAGGTATTCCTACAGCCTCAAAATAAGAACGCATACAAGCGTCTTGGGGTTCAGCTAGCCTCACTAGCCAATTTGGAATCGGCACAGTGAATTGATTATCAGATACCATTGGGGTATTCATCTTCAGCTTCACAAATCGTTTCATCTGTAATCCATGTGTACCTGGTACAAATATATTTGCATTTCTGCAAGCATTTATAGCATCGTGGATAAAGATACAGAAAAACCTTTCGCAAGGAATGTATGAACCCCTTGGTTTATCAACTTGAGCTTGAACCAAATCCCATATTAGTTCTGCATAGTCAAGAGTTTCTACTCTTATGAAAGAGTAGAACAACTTCAGCATTGGCACAGTCAGGCTGTCGGATCCACTCCTTGTCATCAGCAAGCATCGGTTGATGATTGAGAAGATCACGTACCACCTTAAATGCAGATATTTCTTCTGAAACTTAGCTGGAGGAACATTGCGGGCTCCAACATAACCAAGATCAAAGAAAGATGACATCATCTGTTGAGTAGCAGGAAAAGCAGGAGCATTCTGCACAACAGGAAGTCTGAATATCCTCCTGAAATCAGCCTTAGTGATACTCCTCCTCCCTTGAACTCCTCTCAGTTGAAATTCAAAACGAGCTTGTGTTCCCTCTGGATTTTCAGCAGTAGGTTGTGTAGCTTCCACAAACCTAATTGTTCTGTTAAGTAGCTCCAGATCTGTTATAGGTACACTGACCGTAGAGTTTAGAGCAGGCCACAGAGTGTGCCTCTCTAGAATTGCAGTCCAGTAATTGCAGGGAATGTTGGTTTCAGAGTTGATGAAGTGATTGTCCGTCATTTAGCTGTATAAATAAGAAATAGAAGACCACAAGATGTTTAACATTAAGCATATATCTCTATTCTTATTTGCCTTTGAAGTCCTTTGTATATGTTTTATCTTTTATATTTTATGATTTTTATGATTTTTCTAAGATATAAAAATCCTTTATTCTCAAATATGAACAAGTAATTGACAATCATGACATTCATATGATATTCATCACAATACAAATTCATCATGCAAAATCAATTATATAACACAAAAAATCAGAACAACACTTGGTCAATTTTTTAAACACATTTCAAGCAGATTCGGTAGTCATGAAAACTTGATATTCTGTAACCAAATACGCTTGAGTTTTCAGATCAGAAAGATATAGAATAAACATGTTAAGTGTTTGAAGATAAAAATCAGAAATTTTCAAGGTACCAAAAGTCAGATTCGGTATCAAGAGAAGAACAGATTCGGTATCTACAAAATTAACATAAAGAAACTCAAACATGCATATTCTATCATGTAAAATCACAACCATAATCAATTAACCACTCAATTAGAAGTAGAACATGTTAATCGTATGAACAGACTCAGTACTGTAGATAGAACATATTCGGTAGATACAGAATCCATCAAACAATCAATTAAACATGTAATCAAGCTCGGTCAAATGATAGATCAATCAATATAACTCAGAGTAGACAAGAATTCATGTTAATTAAACAAATCAATTGAGTTTAATCAAAGATTAAAAGAATACGACTCAGACTCGGTATAAACAACAGAATTTCAAAATTAAGAGTCACAATCTAGTTATTTTGATCTTTTCTGGTTGAAAAATATTTAATTATCTCAGATCTACACGTATGTATCTAAAGTAATGATTAAAATGAAATTATACCAAAGATTTGAAGAAACAGAAGAACGGATTCGGTAGATTAGGCAGATTCGTTATGATCAGTAAGACTTGGTAGGTAATTAAGTACAGTAAGAGAGTTGTTTGACTTTGACCCTCCTTTTATAGATACCAAAGATAAAATACCGAATGGGCTTTACCGAATGGGCCTATTTTACCGAATTCAGTCCACTTTTCAAAACTTTATCAATTTAACTTCAAAATCTTGACAAATTGACTTTTCTTCTTAAAATTCATTTCAATCTTTTCATGAAAAACAATTTTGAGACAATTTTTGAAAACCTTTGAACTTACCGAATCTGTACTGTTGGATGCAGATTCGGTATAATGCTAAAAATAGCATTTTATTCAGTAAAAATCAAATATTTTTTGGATTTTATCTTTTCCAGTTTTTTATGAATTTTCAAAATAAGATTTGTACTTAAAAGAACTTTGAATTTTGTGAACAAAGTACAAATCTTCAGTGATACCAATTGTTAAAACGGGTTGCATACTGAGATGTATACAAGCCTTAGTGAATTATTTCAGATATAAAACAAAGAATTTATGAATTCACTTTTTAAAAAACAATATTTTTGAGTAATTTTCTCATTTTCTCCATTTTTCTCCCCCTCAAAATGTGATATACAAGAAAGTAAATTAGCATTTTGATAAAATTACCCAGAAAATGAATTAACTCCCCCTTGAAATATGATATCAATGAGTTACCTCCCCCTTACATAACCATTGAACAATTATATCCAGGAAGTTATCATAAATCTAAAGGCTCTCCCTTAAAAGATGATATCCAAAGCATATGAAAGTAGTTGCTCCCCCTAGAAAGTATCTACTCCTCCTAAACACAAGATCCCAAGAATAAGTCCCAACAGATCTAAGGAATATCAAGCACTATACTCTACCATGCCAATCTCTTTGATCAAGAACTTCAGCCTAAGTTCATCTAAAGGCTTAGTGAACATGTCAGCTAATTGCACTTTGGTAGGCACAAAGTATAACTCTACATCCCCTTTCTCTACATGGTCCTTAATAAAATGATAGCGAATATCTATGTGTTTAGTCTTAGAATGTTGGACCGGGTTGCTTGTTATTGCAATAGCACTTTGTGAATCACAGTAAATTGGGGTCTTAGAAAACTTAAAGCCATAGTCTGAAAGTTGAATTTGCATCCACAAAACTTGTGAACAACAATGAGCTGCAGCAATGTACTCAGACTCAGTTGTTGATAAAGACATGGCAACCGCCATGATCCGCATCAGTGTAAGCAGTGAGATTGAAATCGGATCCATGAGGATACCAGATCCCAAGGTTAGGTGTACCTTTAAGGTACTGAAAAATCCTAACAATCGCTTTGGAATGAGATTTCTTAGGGTTTGACTGAAAGCGGGCACAGACAGTTACAACAAGTGTAATGTCGGGTCGACTTGCAGTCAGATACATTAAGGAACCAACCATGCTTCGATAAAGTGTAACATCAAAGGGTTCTCCATTAGCATCAGCATCCAGTAAAGTCCTCATTGGGGTTGTCATTGGTTTTAAAGCAGTCATTTTAAAACATTTTAGCATATCATTGATATACTTTGTTTGACTGAGAAAAATCCCGTTTGGTAATGTTTTACTTGTAACCCCAAAAAGAAATTTAACTGGTCAAGCATGCTCATTTCGAATTTGTTGGCCATAAGGTCACCAAATTCTTTGCATAAGGCCGGGGACGGGGAACCAAAAATAATGTCATCAACGTAAATTTGAACCAAGAGAATGTGACCGTGGTTTTTACGGATGAATAGCGTTGTATCAATTGTTCCACGAGAGAAGCCGTTGTCCAGCAAATACTTTGTTAAGGTCTCGTACCATGCACGCGGTGCTTGCTTCAGACCATACAAAGCTTTCTCCAAGTAGTATACATGATTTGGATGAATGGGATCGACAAAGCCTTCTGGTTGATCGACATAGACTTCCTCTTGAAGATGACCATTCAGAAAAATAGTTTTGACATCCATTTGAAACACCGTGAACTTCATATGAGAAGCAAATGCAAGGAAAAGACGAATAGCCTCAATCCTAGCAACCAGAGCAAACGTTTCGTCATAATCAATACCCTCTTGTTGTCGATATCCCTTGGCCACAAGACGTGCCTTATTCCGAACCACAATTCCATCAGAATCCTTCTTGTTCTTAAAAATCTACTTAACCCCTATTGGTCGTTGACCAGTTGGTCTTGGAACCAATCGCCATACTTTCAACCGTTCAAATTGATTGATCTCTTCTTGCATTGCAACCACCCAGTTCGGATCTAGTAATGCTTGAGCAACCATTGTTGGTTCAATCTTACTAAGAAAGGCAGTATATAAACACATATTCTAAGTAGCCCTTCGAGTTGAGACTGGAGCAGATGCATCACCAAAAATAAGATCTATTGGATGATTTTTAGTCCATCGGTTGTGTGGAAGAGGTTGTACATCAGTGGTAACCATTGAAACATCAACCGTTGTTGACGTTGAGCCTTGATCCGCTTGATCTGATGTAACGTTATCTAATGGATTCAATTGAGTATCTGGAGAAACAGCTGGAGTTGTATCAACTGATGAATCTTGAATTGGTTCAAGATTATCAGTAACAGGAGGTGGTAGGGAGAATGAAGAAGCAACAGGTGAATCAGTTGGTGTTGTATCTTCATCAAAAAGACTTTGTTGAGTCTCCATAGTAGTTGACTGTGACGATGTAACCGGTACGGCTTGAACATTTAAAATCTGTTGAGGAGCATAAAGACTATCAAACAAGATATCCAGTTCCTCTGATGTAACCGTAGGAACACCCTTCGTCGAGAAAATTGAGTTTTGCGCGGAAGAAGAAGTAGCCAGGTTAGGATCGGGTTTTGAACTGAGTTGTTCAAAAGCCATTCCCGAAAATTCATCGAACTTGACATTGATGCTCTCTTTAATCGTTTTTGTCCGTTTGAGATAAACCCGATAAGCAACTTTGTTCGAAGAATAACCGAGAAATATGGCTTGATCGCCATTTGGATCAAAGTTTCTGAGGCTGTCAAAATCGTTAAGCACATAGCATATACAACCAAAGACACGGAAATATTTGACATTCGGGCGTGTACCATATAATAACTCATATGAAGTTTTATCAAAACATTTATTAATAATACAACTATTTTGGGTATAGCATGCAGTTGAAATGGCCTCCCCCCACATTTTTGGAGGTAGTTTAGAGTAAGCAAGCATCGTTCGAGCTGCTTCGCACAACGTACGATTACGTCGTTCGACTACTCCATTCTGTTGGGGGGTCCGAGCAGCAGAGAACTGATGTTCAATGCCTTGGTCTTTTAAATAACTATCAAGCAGGTCATTCTTAAATTCCGTCCCATTATCAGTTCGAATGCTCTTAACATGTTTGTTAAAAGAGCGTTGAGTCTTTTTAATGAACTCAATGATAATGGTGGGGGTTTCTGACTTAGTTCCCAAAAGAAAAATCCATGTAAAATGAGTATAGTCATCGACAATTACAAGCACATGTTTCTTGCCACCGAGGCTAGAAATACGCATGGGTCCACATAAGCCCATATGCAATAGTTGCAAAGACGATGAAGTACTGGGGTTTTGCTTAAGCGGATGATTAGTCCGTTTCAGATTACCCATCGCACATGATGGATACACATGATGCTTATCATAGTGAAAGGTAGGAATACCATCAACTAAGTCTTTGGAGACTAGTCGATTGATACCCTTGTAATTCAGGTGTGACATCCGATGATGCCATAACCATGAATTTTCTTTGGTAGAACGAGTGGCCAAACACATGGTTGTATGTAAAGGTGCATCATTGAGGTCAATAGTGTATAGTGAAGCACAACGTTTACCAACAACAAGATCATTTACTTTAGTGGATTGCACCGAGCATTGTCGACGTTCAAACAGAACTTTAAGATCTCCATCACAGAATTTACTTACACTAAATAAACTGCACCCCAAACCTTCAACATATGAAACCCGTTTGATTGTTATGCCATTTTGCTCAAAATCTCCGTAACCCGTTATCGCTGCAATTTCATCATTTCCAAAAGTAACCGTTCCTAGGAATTTGTCAATGAAGTTGACAAGCAAGGCTTTATCGCCCGTCATGTGTCGAGATCAACCGGAATTGATATACCAAACACAGACGTCGAAACCCTGTAAATGTGAATTTCCTAGAGTTTAGGTACCCAAAGTTTCTTGGGTCCTCTACGGTTAGTACCAACGACAAACTTTGGATCAACGACAAGATAATCACGTAAAGCATCATACAGTTTAGACAATAAAGCATCATTTAAAACCACATTACATGAAGCATCATACGCAATATCAAGTTTTACATCATTATCAGAAGTCTTAACACACAACTTATTCCAAGTAGATGTTTTGTTCATAGACGAAAATTGAAAAACATGAGATGATTTCCTAGGCCAACTAGCAGATTGCGTTGGTTTGGTTGCTACTTTCTTAATTGTGGACTTAGGAACTAATACAAATTTGTAATTCAAGTTTGGATTATGACCTGTGACACGAGAAATACCTTTGTTAGTTAGACGTCCAAACTCTTCAGTTGACACATGAGATGATTGATTTTGCAAAATTTCCAATTTGATTTTACGTTCTTTTGCATCATACTCACTTAAATCAGGTTTAGGACTTGTGTGTTATGTGGACTTAACTGATGTTGTTAAAAGACTCGCTTTTGAAGTATTTTTCATTGGAATCATAGGAATCTTTTCATTTGACACAGAACCATCGGGAGAATGAACCTTTTTGACAACAAATTGAGTTGTAGAAACAACTTTTGAACCACGATTGCCAAATTGAGAACGGAGAGGATTTTTAAGAATATAATGGGTTTTACATCCTTAGATGTTGACATTCCCTTTCCCTTCTTAGTAATCCCACCAATACATTCAAGCACATTGGTTTCAACATTAGACGATTGCTTAAGTGTGTTAGCCTTTTTCAGTTGAATTATCTTTTGTTTTAAGCGTTTAATCTCAAGACATAATTATTCAGCAGAAACTATCACTTCACCCTCCTTAAAAGCATAGGAACATTCTTTCTTAGGCAGTGAAGGCAATTTATCACACAGAGCAAGCATTTGTTCTAATGATTGGCACTTAAGTTGCAAGTCAATATTCTCCTTTTCTAGTTGAGCTACTATACGATTCAAATTCCGTACAGCAGGTAAATGCAAATAATAATCGTGCAAAGGATCAAGTTTACTTTCAAAATCTATCAAAGGTTCAATGATCGGTTCAGTATAAGGTTCTACTTTTTCATCTAAAGAATTTTGACCAAGAGATTCTGTCTTAAAGAAAACAGTTAGTTCATGTGCTAGGTCTTCACGGAAAACATTATCAGAACATGCAGGTAAAGCAGGTAGAACTGGTTTCACATCAAAAGTTGGTTCATCAAACACCTCATCTATGTTAACAATGCTAGAACTAGGTTTGTTAAAAACGTCATTCTCAAGCATTAAAATGTATTTTTCTAACATGAGTGTAGGTATGTAAACCAATCTACGTGTCGGCACATAATTAGCACATTGCACTTTCTTTTCAGTTTCAACAAGTTCCTTCAAGAAAGCAGGATTTGATTTACCCATTTTTGCATTAATTTTCTCATACATTAAGCTAATTTGATGGTATTTTTTAGATTTGCGATTAGCAATAATATCATCAAAATCAGCATCAGAAGAATGCACAAAATGCGGTGGTAAACTAGCTTGAAAGTAATTAGAATGATATAATCCTGGAATCTTTTTGGAAGCTCCATCTAAGATCTTAGGATCTTCAAAACCCAACCCCCACTTTTCACCATAAATCGTTTTTAGTCTATTCATGAAAATCATTTGTTTTGAAAGTTCCATATCCATGATAGCTTTGGATTGTTCTGTTCGATAGAGTTTTTTCTCATATCGAGCAAGTTGAGCTTTCATTAGAACAGACTCTTTTGAAATGAAGAGATTTCAGTGTCTTTTTCAATTATTGCGTTTTCCAAATGAATAATTTTCTTGTTTAGCTTTGAAAGTGTGGGTTCATGTTGGTTTTTTAAATCAGAAAGATCTTTTTCTAAGAATTGAACTTTTGCTGCAAGTCGTTCAGATTTTAAACGATAATCAGTTCGTTCGACTTTAATCGGATGAATTGACTTTTTAAGATCTTCCAACTCAGATTCCGAGGAGCTGAGTTGGACGGTCAACTTTTGCAATTCCGATTGTAATTTGGATGAAGATGGTTTGGTCTCAGAAAGTTTAATTTTGTCTTTTAAAACCTTGTTTTCAGATTTTAAGCCTTTGACTTCTTTTGACATTGAGACCAGATTCTTCATCAAGTCATTTTGCATTTTTATAAAATCATGTGAGATTTCAGTTGATTGTACCTCATCATCGTCAGATGTTAAGTCATAATTCTCCAATGCTTCCTTAGCTTTGATGAGCTTAGTCACCTTGCAAACATTTGCATGTTCCACCTCTGAGTCTGAATCATCAGTCCAGTTAAACCAAATATCATCAACCGGTTTCAGCTCTCCCCCAGTTTCCACAATCTTAGCCATCAACATTTTCTTCTTGTAGTAAGCTGCGTCCTTCTTCTTAGGCATCTTGCACTCACGAGAGTAATGACCAGCTTTGCCACAATTGAAACAGATTGAATCTTCCTTCTTGGAATCATCAGCACGTTGTTGTTTGGATTGATCAACTTTCTTGTAGTACGAGGAAGATGATGAGTGTTTCTGTTGATTGCTTGATTTGCCTTTAAACTTGTGTTTGTTCAAGGCGTTTGTGAACATGGCTGCCATCTTGACTAATTCAAGGTGTAAATCATCAACATCAGAAAGATTCAACTCTTCAGAATCAGTTGATTCTTCAACAAGCACTTTCTTGGACAAGCTTTTGGAAAATGATTTGCTCTTCTTTTTGGCAATTAGAGCAAGAGGATCACTTGGAGATGACTCTTTCCTTCCTTCTTGAAGTTTAGACACTTTGGGTTGGTAATGCATAAGAACTCCAACAAGCTCATGAATAGTCAACTTGTCAATCTCTTTGGTAGATCGAACAATGGTTCCATAAGGAAGCCAATCAGTATTGAGCTTTTTGAGGAATTTCATGTTGACTTCAGCATGTACTTTTACAATCTTACACCTTTTCAACTCATTGAGAACACCATTGAAATGACGGTAGGTATCCTTGAGTAGCTCTTCTGGTTCCTGCTTGAAATCTTCATACAATCCCTGAGCCTTATTCAATTTAGTAACGTCTGACATGTCATAACCTTCTTGTTGTCGTTTGATCTCATCCCATATATCTTTTGTAGTAGTGTTGCTATCAACATTTTCAAATAGCTCATATGGGATAGCTTGCATGACAATATTCTTAGCCTCTATGTCACCCTGAGCTCTTTCACGTTTATCACCAGAAAGTTCATAGACTGGAATTGGCATACCAGTATCCGGATGAAAATCAACAACTGGACCATCTCTCAGAGAAGCCCAAATATGTTTAGCTTTCTCACCCTTATAGTCTATGTACTGAGTAATACGATGAAGCCACTGAGTGTACTTGCCATCAAACAACACTGGAGGTCGGGAATCTGATCCAATGATAAGAGTATCTTGAGTAGACATCTTAAATTGAGGTAGATTCGGTATTAAACACAATCTAAGATCAGGGTTCAATATAAAATCTAACAAGAATGTCAGATTCGGTAAAGATTCGGTACAGTAGCAGATTCGGTAAGTGGTTCGGTACTGTAGCAGATTCGGTAACAATTCGGTATACCAGATTCTGTATCAGAAACTGATAAGAATCACAAGTAACACACCCAAATTCGGTATGGATTCGGTAACCACACAACTTGAAGCCTCAGAATACTTAAAACCAAAGAATTAAGTAAAACCGAGATTCTGATTCAGTAAATGACTCGGTAGTCAAATTCTGTAAAATATTATGTGTAAACTCAATCCAGTTCCCTTGAATTAGATTCGGTAACCTTGCTGCACAAGAAAACAAGTTAGTAACAAACATAATATCAATGATACCGAAGATTCAGGATACCGAATGTCAACTGTAGCAGTTGACAATACCGAGTCTTAGTCTAAAACTTAGAAGTATAACAGAATCCTTTCTCAAACCACACCAATTAGCTGCGTATGAACAAACCGAATGTGATAGAATCACAAACACACCACAATCTGTAACACTTAAGATGAATTTCCAGTATTGAAGCAGATTCGGTATGACAGTTACGATACCGAGTGTTGATCAAATCTTCAAAACTTGAAGAATTGGAGAAATTGAACCGACAGAAATGTGATTTAACACCTCACGAACACAACTGAATCTTTAAATCTTCACAAAACACCAGAATCAAGCTTGAATTAAGCAATACCGAGAGTTTTAGCCATAAACTCTAAAAATCAACTTGATTCTCCATAATTGAATTTAAAAAGCTGTAATGATGATTGAAACTCTTTCTAATAGACCTAATACACCTTCGCTGAACTTATCACAAGAATCTGAACGTCAGATTATCAAATTTGATAGTACCGAATCTGATTCATTCTACCGAGAGTATTCAGATTCTGTAATCTTCAATCTCTGGATCGATATAGTGATGTAGAATCACTTCCTGGAAGCTCTGATACCAAATGATAGGTCAGATCATGTTGAGATTGAGAGAAAAGATAAGATATAGTGAGATTCGGTATATAGGAAGAAGACTTGGTATGAGAGAGAATCGGTACAAATTAAATTCCACAGCTTCTAGAACTCAGTTACAATACAATGGCTATCTAATTAGGACTACATAGGTTCCTTATATAGCCCTCTTCTAAGTAACCTTCATTTAAGCATAATTCACATTAAAACTATACAACTTCGGGGTCCTAACATTAATGTTTATTATAATTGCCACGAATTGACACAAATCCTAAAGATAGATCTATGGGCTTTGACACGCCCTAGTCAGAAAATTTGAACTGCTTTAGTACTTCAATTTTCTCTACAGACGAGTGGTTCTGTTTTGGGGATATTCTAGATGCATTTTGTTAATGTCGGTACCAGGTGTTCATCATATGAATGATTTTTGGCAGTGAACAGACCTGCACCTTGTTATGAAAATGAAATCTTGTGGTCCATTATTACGAATATTAGTATAGGTTAAACCTATGACTCACCAACATTTTTGTTGACGTTTTAAGCATGTTTATTCTCAGGTAACTATTAAAGACTTCCGCTGTTGCATGCTATTTAAAGACAAGATTTGGAGTCAGCATGCTTGTATGTTAATGTTTAAAAATTGCATTCGGAATACATCTTGTTGTAACAAATTATTATTGACCATTATGTAATTGGTCGTGTGTAAAAATTGTATTTTAGGTTATCATTACTTGATAATCTACATTATTTCTTTAAACCTTTGTCGATATAATAAAGGTTATGGTTTGTTTTTAGAACGAATGTAGAGGTTAAAACTGACGTGACCCATCCTAATCCATCTGGACGAAGTCCATATCGATTACAAACGATTCACATTAGTTGACTACATCGCGAGGTACTTGACCTCTATATGATACATTTTACAAACATTGCATTCGTTTTAAAAAGACAAACTTTCATTTCATCGAAAGTTGACGGCATGCATACCATTTCATAATATATCCAACTATAATTGACTTAATAATAATCTTGATGAACTCGAATGCAACGTTTTTTGAAATATATCATGAATGACTCCAAGTAATATCTCTAATATGAGTAAATGCACAGCGGAAGATTTCTTTAATACCTGAGAATAAACATGCTTTAAAGTGTCAACCAAAAGGTTGGTGAGTTCATTAGTTTAATATAAACAATCATTCTCATGAATTTAATAGACCACAAGATTTTCATTTTCATTTCTCATAAATATACGTCTCATGCATAGAGACAAAAATATCATTCATATGGATTGAACACCTGGTAACCGACATTAACAAGATGCATATAGAATATCCCCATCATTCCGGGACACCCATCGGACATGATAATTTCGAAGTACTAAAGCATTCCAAATTTCAGAATGGGGCTTGTTGGGCCCGATAGATCTATCTTTAGGATTCGCGTCAATTAGGGGGTCTGTTCCCTAATTCTTAGGCTACCAAGTTTAAAAGGGCATACTCGGCTTCGATCCATTCAACCATATAATGTAGTTTCAATTACTTGCGTCTATTTCGTAAAACATTTATAAAAATTGCGCATGTATTCTCAGCCCAAAAATATAAAGGGTAAAAAGGCAAATGAAACTCACCATACTGTATTTTGTAGTAAAAATACATATGACGTCATTTAACAAGTGTAGGGTTGACCTTGGATTCACGAACCTATATCATTCATATATATATTAAAACATATTCTTGTAATCGAATAATTCTATATATTATTATTAATGATGTATTTGTTATATTTAATAATTTATAAATCTCATTATTTATTTATATATTTTCATTCGTATATATAGAAATATTAATATAGTTAAGTTATGTAATTTAAAAATATATTTTTGTATATGTAATCTTTATTATTATTATTTTTATACTTATAACCTTAACACTGTCTTTAAAACCTTTATTTTCATAATCGTAATAATTTTAATAATAATTAATAATAATGATATTGATAATACTACTAATAATAATAATAACGACAGTAAAGATGTTACTAATATTAATAATCGTATTACTTACAAGTATTTAATGATAATATTAATAATCGTATTACTTAATACTAATATTTTTGTTGATAATAATATTAGTAATAACAATAAAAATGATAATAATCATAATGGTAACTAAGGTTATGATAATAATAATAAATGGTAACCTACATTAGTAATAATAACTAATATTCGTAATACTAAATAATAATAATAATTCTGATACTTAATGATATTAATATCCTAATCATAATAATAACTATATCAGTATTACTAATACTAATAATAATAACACTAATAATATTTAATGATGTTACTTATTACCAAAATGATAATAATATTAATATTATTTATAATTGTGATTATATTCATAATAATAATAACTAACACTTATTTTAGCATTACAACTAATAATAATAATTATAATACTTGTAATAATAATAATAACTAATGATAACAATACTAATAAAATAGTAGAAATAATATCTATAATACTAATAATAATAATCATAATAATAATAACAATAACAATAACAATAATAATAATACTAATATTAATATTAATAATGATAATGATAATAATAATAATAATAATTAATAATAAAAATAAAAGAAAAATATATACCCTTTTTAAAAGCTTTTCTAAAAAGAATTACCTCAGACCGGATTCGAACCCTAGATCTCTCACTCACCCGTCACTCGCACAAGCCATTCCTCTGTCCTTGCAATCTGATTCTATATAGGATTTAGTTTAATTAACTCATTTTTCTATATTCAATATCTTCTTCAAAAAAAAATCAATTTATTCAGAGTAATCCAACATCATAACAGCAATACAGAATTCGATGTAGTTTTAGAATTTAAAAAAGAACAGAATTAACCTACTATAGTATCTTGATCGAAAAAGAAAATAGCACAGCTGCAACAGCCTCGTGAACTCTATGATGAACTCATTCATTGATTTTACAATCCGGTCACTTTTAGATTATAAGTGCTAATTGAAATAGTTATTAAATCATTCTGGGAATCTTCTAAAATTATCAATTGAGCTTGAATCTTCATCAAGGAATCGAATTTTATGAAGAACGGTATGTTTGACTTTTTAGTTTATGAACTTTGACTTCCAAATTCGAAGTCTAATTGAGGAATTAGAAGATGCAATTTTGCAGATAGTTAGACAAGAGAATTCCTAACAAAATTGCACTGATACTTTTTGAAATTGAAATCAAATTGAGCTTTTGACCAAAACAGCTCGTGAACATAAAAACCGAACACCATATTTTATTTTCTGTTTTGATCTTTTATTAACAGCTGCAGAGAGTATTTGGGTACAATTGTATTGATGTTGGTTCGAATGATTATAGGAGAAATCACGGAGATAACAACTTGATTTTTGTAGGGTTGTTGAGTCGATGGTCACACGCGAACAGAAGACAGAGATAGATAAAAAAATTAAGAAAATTATAATCTGAGGAGGATTAAATACGCGTAATTATTCTGATTAAATATTAATAATTAATAAATGTTAATATATTAATTATAATAATACTATAAATATTAATAATAATAATAATAACTACCATAATAGTAATATTAATATTAATATAATGATAATATTAATTACTAATAATACTGTTAATAATAATATTAATAATATTTATGTTAAATAATAATAATAATACTAATAATTAGATTAATAATAATAATAAATAATAAGGTTACTAATAATAACAAAAAAAAATATTGATAATAATAATGAATTGTATTATTTTCTAACTATAATAATAATAATGATTATGATAACAATAATGAATAATAATAACAAAAATCATAATTTTACTACTAATTATAATAATAATATTATTAGTAATGATAACAATATAACAAATCAAATGTATTTAATTTCATATCTATATATTATATATAATAATATTATTAATATTTATATTAATATTAATATTTATTTTAATGAAAGTAAAGGTAATATTAATATAGCAATTATATTTTAACTTGTAAGTATATTTAATATGTTGATTTTACATGTTATTATCTATGTAAAATTTAATAACTATCTAATATATTTAATAACATATATTGATTATTCAATTTTTATATATTTTATATATTATTATTTACATATAATATTAATTAGATATAGAAATCATATATATATATATATATATATATATATATATATATATATATATATATATATATATATATATATATATATATATATATATATATATATATATATATATATATATATATATATATATATATATATATATTCATAACAGTTAATTATTTTGTATACTACTTTTCATTTTCAATTCAAATGATTGACTTATATTTTATTTTACTTATTTAGTTTAAGCAATTAAATCGTATATTATTATTTCAAACTTTTATACATACCTATATTTATATATCTATATATTTATTTATTTACAACCAACTGTTCTTGAATTGTCAGGTAAGGTCCATTGGATAGTTAAGTACATGATATAATATAAAACGTCGATTTACTTAACTTGTCGAAATCTATTTTCTAATTTATTCACACTACACATTCTTACTTTCACATTAAACAAAAATGAAAGTCAAAATAATTATCTTATCAAAGTCACGAGAAAAGAGTTGTAAAGTATGAATTGAAAATCAAACAGGAGTGTCCACTAACTCTTGTCTAGTTCTAGTTAATTGACACATTTGTTCTTACTTGTAAATTACATTACCATTTTCAGAATATTGTTAACAAAAACAGATTTCTCAAATCATAGTGGACCTCATAACAGAGACTCATAACCATATCACAATGTATCTGATAATTCAATCATTTAATATTATCTTTTAATTCCATCGATAAATATATATTAAACATATATCGAAACAAACACGTTCATGTAAAGTATTATATCCCTAATAATTTGGTAACGTTTTCAATTAATATAATTATATATTATATATACATATCTATATGCACATAAATGATCGTGAGTCGTCTAGCACAACCAAAGGGTAATTGATTACATAAATATAGTTCAAAGTTTTTGAGATTTCAACATTACAGACTATGCTTATCGTGTCGGAAACTGTAGTGACCTGAAAAATTTCGACTAATTTTAAACCAAACTTTCGATACGATTTAATATTTTTGACATGATAAGCAAAGTCTGTAATATTGAGTCACAAATATTTTGAACTGTTTTATATATTCGTTTGACTTTCGACCATTCCCGACGATTCACGAACAACTATTTGTAAATAGATAACATATATATTTAAATAGGTATTTATAATTTGAAATATAATTTAGAATATTATATAATATGATTATTAGGATTTATATTGTAAAATAAATAAAATAAAATGCGATTAATGGAAACTATAGAATATATAGATATATATATATATAAATATGTATATAAATATTACTTGTAAATATATAAAGTTATATTAAATCTATTTGTTTAAAAAAATATATAATATATTTGTTTTAGTAATTAACTTTGCTATTTTAAAACTATTTATATATAGAAAGGGAACATAAATGATTTCGAGCTTAATTAGTAAACGTCAGTAATACTCGGTTGACATTTCGTTAGCGTTCATATAGATTTAATATAAGTTTATGATGGATTAAAATAAAAGTTGAACTGTAAATCGATTACGAAGATTTTAGATTTGTTAAAAGTATTTTTACCTTTTTAAGTTTAAATATTAGTACTCCGTACATATAAATTGGAACAGAAAATAAATAATTTTCGAACCTTTTTGATCAGGTTTCAAACAGGTAATGAGTGAAATAATTAAATATGTTTAATCTAAAAATTTGTGATTTTTAGGGACACTTTTATACATTAACTGTTTAGCAATGGATACGATATGGCCATCCGAGATAAACTGTCGGTAGTATATGATAATAATGAGGCTGCTTTACTGGTGACACACTGTTACCAATTTGTTTCGATTCCTATATTTCAATGACTAGACATAAATTATATAGTGGATAACCCACTTGTCTTTCAATCATCCGAAAAATTTAAATTGAAATAACTATGCTAGTTACTGTGTGTTTGTCCCATTACATTTACCACTCACTGAACTATCCCATATATATATATATATATATATATATATATATATATATATATATATATATATATATATATATATATATATATATATATATATATATATATATATATATATATATATATATATATATATATATGAAACCCATATGCATATAGATATACTTCTTCCTTGCTCATCAACCCAAAACCACCATGATTCACCACTCTCATCACCTAGTAAACACCCGACAACCATCACTCTCTTCAACCGGGAACCACCTCACCATCTATTAACCCATCTATCTATTTATTACTTCTAATTCTATAAACTAAACACTACCTTCGTTATTTTTGCCATAATCGTGTCTGCTACTACTACACATATTACAAGACCACCAACACTTCATTTTTTTTTTCTTTCTCCACTCCATTACCACCATGCCACCTTGCAAACCTCCACTGTTGGAACCATTGCTGCTGCGATTGTCATCTGTTTCAGTTGAACAAGAACCATCTACTCAAAACATCGTTGAAACCGACCATTGACGTTCATTGTTACTTGCTACTGCTATGTTTCATTCGGCCTACACAAACCCGAAACCCACTCATGCTTGCTAATATTGATCCAAAACCCATCACCGTTGGTCACCCATTAACACTATCTTGAACTGCTCGAACTACAAGATTGTTATTCTGCTACTACTGTTGTTCGTGTTCCTATTCTGCTGCAAACAGAAGCAAGTACATTTACTACCGCAGCTGTTGGCCGAATCATCACCCATGAGTTGCAACTTGTTGGCTGTGTTACGATTCAAACAGTCACAAAAACCCACAAAACAATGAGGAAGATGATGAATGAAACGGTAATAATGATTTGATGATTATGTTACGTGATAACGATGGTGACAAAATAATGAAAGAATGATGATGATGATCAAAATGTTTACTGGAATAGTGATAATAACGAGTGATGTTGAAGTTCATATTATGAATGATGAGGTAACAAAGTTGAGTTGATAATGGTTTTCAAAATACGAAAATTAGGGAAGTATGGATAAATATCTAAGTGATCCAAACCCCACTTGGTCCCAAAGATTTAAAATATGTCATCTAGACCATATACTTTATGTCAATCATTATGATAACATGAGCACTAAAATATTTTTAGATGATGATTATGAAGCTAAGATATTTTGTTTGGGATTTCAAAAGACACGTAATATTGTCTTTCATGCAACATCAAGCTACATGTAACATACTTAGTGGACGTGATCGTGGTTAAGAAGATGACTACATGTTGATGAAAAAGAGGAAGAAGGAGAAGAAAGGGCTTCAATCGTTTGTAGCTGCTACGGAGTATTTAATTTTCGATATCATTGAATTACTGTTACTGCTGCGTATTTTTTTTTTGTTTAGCCAAACACTTTGTTTAAAGGGCCAACTGCATTTTTATTATCAGACAAATGATGGGCCATTTAGAATTGTGATGGACTTGAAATTTGGGCCATATTTGTTTTAAATGGATTAGGAATTCATGATGGGCCGAATCAATAACAAGATATATGGTTTTAATACGGAGTACAAATCAGAAACTGAATAATGGTTCAATGGTTTAGGTGTGTTTGTGCTTAAGCTAGAGGTCGTGAGTACAATCCCCATCTGTGGCGTTTTATTTTTTTTAAAATGAAGGGAAGAAAGAGCTGCAACAATTACGGGTTATAAAAAAAATTAGTAATGTATCAATTCAGATAAAAAGGAATAGCAGAATGGTTCAGAGTGTTTTGGGGTTTCGAGAGATCGCGGGTTTGAGTCTCGTCTTGGGCATTTTTTTTAGAAAAAATCTTGGAGAGGGTATACACTTTTATTCTATCATTATTATTATTAGTTATTATTATGTTTATTATTATTATTATTATTATTATTATTATTATTATTATTATTATTATTATTATTATTATTATTATTATTATTATTGTTATTATTATTATTATAATTATTATTAATAGAATTATTATAAGTATTATTAGAATTATTATTATTAGTAAAATTATCAAAAGTATCATTCTTATTATCATTATTATTATTATCATATCATTTTTATAAAAATTTTCATTTTTATTATTATTAGTATTATTATCTCTATTTTAGTACTATTATAATTATTGATCTTATAAACAAAAGAGATTTATATATAAAAAGTATATTACATACTATATTTTTGTTAACTATAATAATAACTAAATTACATCTAGTGTATAAATATATCTTAAAATATTATAAATAATAATAACACATATATAAATATAAATATTAATTTGAATACATTATAATAAGTTATGACTTAATAATATATATATATATATATATATATATATATATATATATATATATATATATATATATATATATATATATATATATATATATAAAATTTATATCACTAATAATTATATGAGAATTTGTCCAATTACAAATATATATGTTAATATATGTATTTGTTATAGGTTCGTGAATCCGAGGTTAACCCTGCATTGTTTAATGTCGTAATATGTATTTTTACTACAAAATACAGTATGGTGAGTTTCATTTGCTCCCTTTTACTCTTTACATTTTTGGGACTGAGAATACATGCGCCATTTTTATAACTACTTTATTAAATACTTTTGAAATATATTTTGAACTGCAAATACATGAAATGCTTTTATAAATGTTTGACGAGATAGACACATGCAAAACATTCCTCGAATGAATTATTATGCAGACAGAAGTTCTGTATATTATTATTGAATTAGTTGGACGTTATAATTGCTACTAATTGTTGTGAATATTTCCCCTGATTATTATTGCTTGGTAACCTAAGAATTAGAATCGGGTATGGCCCTAATTCACGTTAATCCTAAAGGTAGCTACCGGGTTTAACACCCCCACCCAGAATGTTCACTAGACGGAAGGGCTAGTGGGCGTGGTGTTTAGTACTTCGAAGTTTATATGATTATTATACAGACGAGATGTTATGTTTTGGGGATATTATTATGCGCATTATATGTTAAGGTCGATTACCAAATCAAGCTATGAAAGTAATGAAAAGTGAATGTTATGTATCGAGAGAATGATTTTTATGCACAGGTTATGTGTATGTTATTTTTGTGCACAAGATATGTGTACGGTTACTAAGATTTATGAAAAATGATTTCGTACACGAGAAAGGTGTACTGTATTTAAAAGATATCGCATGTACATTACAGGTGGGTATAGAATTCGGGCCCATTTGTACAATGCAGCATTTAAATCTTGTGGTCTATCAAAATGATGAATTTTATTGTTTTATGATAAACTTATGAACTCACCAACCTTTTGGTTGACACTTTAAAGCATGTTTATTCTCAGGTATGAAAGAAATCTTTCGCTGTGCATTTGCTCATATTACATGGAGTCGTTCATGGTATATAGAGGTCAGAACCTCGCAATGGGACCAACTGTTGAAGACTTCATCCAGATGGATTAGGACGGGTCACTACAATTGGTATCAGAGTGGTGGTCTTAGCGAACCAGGTCTTGCATTAGTGTGTCTAACTGATAGTTGTTTAGATGTATTAGTGAGTCTGGACTTCGACCGTGTCAGCATGTCAAAAGTTTTGCTTATCTTTTCGTGACGAAAATTACTTGCTTATCATCCTTAAAGTCTAGACACATCTTACTTCCTCAATTGCATAGATAGTGTATAGACAAATTCGTATCTTAGCGTACCTGATAATTCATATCCTAGCGTATCTGTTACTGTAGATTTGCCTGACATATGCCGTAAATTCCTCTGTAATCTATGAAACCTTTTGTTCCATATATATAGATATTCTATGTAATTAGAATACCATCCGATAGCCGAAAATCATTCATATCGAAAAATCCTTTACACAATCTTATGAAATGGAACTCGTCACTAGATCAAGTTCTTCGGAACCCGACAGCTATTCTGAAAGGACCTGTCCCAATCCATCCGGACGAAGTCCATATTGATTATAAACGATTCACAACAGTTGATTACATCGCGATGTACCTGACCTCTATATGATACATTTTACAAACATTGCATTCATTTTGAAAAGACAATCTTTCATTACATCTAAAGTTGACAGATATGCATACCATTTCATAATATATCCAACTATAATTGACTTAATAATGATCTTGATAAACTCAACGACTCGAATGCAACGTCTTTTGAAATATGTCATGAATGACTCCAAGTAATATCTTTAAAATGATCAAATGCACAGCGGAAGATTTCTTTCGTACCTGAGAATAAAAATGCTTTAAAGTGTCAACCAAAAGGTTGGTGAGTTCATTAGTTTAACATAAATAATCATTTCCATCATTTTAATAGACCACAAGATTTCATATTTAATTTCTCATAAACATACGTCCCATGCATAGAGACAAAAATATCATTCATATGGATTGAACACCTGGTAATCAACATTCACAATATGCATATAAGAATATCCCCATCATTCCGAGATCCTCCTTCAGACATGATATAAATTTCGAAGTACTAAAGCATCCGGTAATTTGGATGGGGCTTGTTGGGCCCGATAGATCTATCTTTAGAGTTCGCGTCAATTAGGGTGTCTGTTCCCTAATTCTTAGATTACCAGACTATATAAAAAGGGGCATATTCAATTTCGATAATTCAACCATATAATGTAGTTTCGATTACTTGTGTCTATTTCGTAAAACATTTATAAAAATTGCGCATATATTCTCAGTCCAAAAATGTAATGAGTAAAAAGGGAGCGAATGAACTCACCTATTGTATTTTGTAGTAAAAATACATATAACGACATTGAACAACTGAACAGTGCAGGGTTTGGCCTCGGATTCACGAACCTATATCATTTGTATATATATTAATACACATCCTTGTAGTCGAACAATTATATTTTCATTATTGTTAATGATATAATTTTTATTAGTAACTTATATGTTTTGTTATTAATGTATTTTCATTATTATATATATAACAATATAAATTTAGTTACGTTATATGTATATATATTAAATAAAAATATTAAAGTTAATAATTTTGTTATTAATAATATTGATGATAGTTTTTGATTATAATTCTACTAATGATAATATTAGTAATTTTTGATAAAATGAATAATTTAGTAATAATGGTAGTGAAAATAATAATTTTTGTTGTTAGTACATAATACTTAATAGTAATAATTATAACCATCTTATTACTAGTGATAATCTTAATATTGATTCTTTTACTAATAATAATAATAACTCCTAACTTTTTCTATTATTAATACTAATGATAAATCTTATAATACCAGTAATGATAACAGTAATATTAATACTAATAATAATAATATTGGTATTGATAATACTAATAAGTTTTTGAATTGAAATTTTTTAGTATTTATAATAATAATGATATTAATAATAATGACTATAATACTTATTCATATAGTAGTAATAATAATTTTTAACACTAATATAATCCTAACAATAATAACCATAACAATAACTATGCTATTAATAATAATAATCATAATAATAATAATACTAATAATATTAACACTTATCATATCAACAACATTAATAATAGTAGTAGTTAGTATTAACAATTAACAATAATAATAATAATAATAATAATAATAATAATAATAATAATAATAATAATAATAATAATAATAATAATAATAATAATAATAATAATAATAACAACAAAAAATTAATACAAGTGTACTACCTTAGGAGCCCCCCTTTAAAAAAAATTGCATCAAGCAAGGATCGAACCCAAGACCTCTTGGATACCTGCTAACACCCTTTCCCATCAATCCGTCTGTTCTATTTGAAATTAATTCATATTTAAACTTATTTAACCAGCCTTTCTGTGCTTTTACTTCCTTCTTCTTCAAACCAATCGGGCAACCCATTAATTAACCATAGCTACGCATTAGGAACTTGGGTTTATAAATGAAAATAAGAACGAAACATATGTGGTGTTTTGATTTATCAGAAAAAAAGAAAACACGAAAAAAAAAATACCTACTGCAGCTCGTCGCTGTATGAACAAAAAAAAAGATTTTGAATTGAGTAACGTTTTAAGAAAAAATTCCTACATGAATTAGTTTTTAAATCGTATATACAAACTTATGGAATCATTAATTGCTCCATAAACTCAAAAACAAAAATGAATTTTGTCAAGAACATTTTTGTTTGACTTTTGGAAATTTTTCTTTGACCTCAAAATTAACACTTGATAGATGGAATTTGATCTTGAAAGTTTACAAAAAGATTAAGTAGAAGGTTTCAAACATAATTGCATTATTAGTTTTTGAAATAGGATTCGGATTTGAGGTTTTGACATTTTACACCAAGAACATAGCCGAGGGGCTGTGTTCTTTTAAATAAATTTTATTTTTTTGATTTTTGATTCTCTCGTTCAGGTTATACTAGTAGAGAGTAATATAGAGATTAATAGACATGTTTACAATTAATTGACTCAATTATCGCTTGATTTGTAATCAGATGAATTTGACAGAATTTTATTTGATTTAATTAAAATAAGCAAAAGCTGAATGTGACAACAAATTGATTTTGGCATATATATGTGAATGGAATTCGATTACTTGGACATTTTGTAGACAGGAAACAAATTAGAGAAAGGTGTGATGTGAGATGAAACAGAACTCCTTCAATCATGTAAGTATGATTGTATATATATTTATATTTATTTATATCTGGTTATATATAACCCAGTATATTTTTTTATATGCGTAAGTCTTTATATATAAATATATATATATATAGTTTACATCTAGTTAATATTACTAACTATTAATATATTAATGATAATAATATTATTAACATTTATTTTAATAAAAATCCTAATATTTATAATAGTAAATGATAATAATAAAATAATAATAATAATAATAACATTACTAACTATTATAGGTTATATATTTCAAATAAAAATACTATTAATAATTTTATTAGTACTGATATGGTGATAATAATATTAATTATAATAATACTAATGATAATAATCATGTTTGTAATAACAATATTATACCAATAAAATTTATATTTATAGATTATATATATTTATATTTAAATTGATATTAATATTAAAGATACTATAATAGTTTGTACATAACTTATTTCATATTTGTATCATAATTGTATTAATATTGATATTTATTTTAATAATAACCATAGTACAATATTTTATCTTATAATTATATATATTAATAATACGACTTGCAATTACATTTATTAATAATTATGTCATATGAATACATCTATTGAATGATTAATATTTATATGTTTTATAAATGTTATAATATAATAATTACTATTATAAATCTTTTATCTTATTATTTTTTATTTTATTTATTTATTATTTTTTTTTACATTTTGAATTTTAATTGATTACAGTATACCTTATTAATATTATATATACACTTATATTTATATTTATATATATACATTTACATATTTAGTCGTTCGTGAATCGTCGGGCACAGTCAAAGGGTAATTTGAATATCGTTTCAAAATTTTCGAGACTCAATATAACAGACTTTGCTTATCGTTTCAAAACCATAATAATAATAAGTTTAAATTTGGTCGAAAATTCCCAGGTCATCACAGTACCTACCCGTTAAAGAAATTTCATCCCGAAATTTGAGTGAGGTGGTCATGGCTAACAATAAAAATGTTTTCATGACGAATAAGAGTTGATAAATGGAGTTTTATCATTATTGACTAATATAGATAAAACGATTCGATCATATGATGCGTACGAATGAAGCTGTCACAACAGATTGAGATAGAGATTTAACTTTTGACGTAGTCACGGTGGAAATTCGAAAATAAGGTGCGTCTTAGCTTTTGACCTTGTCTTGGTTGAATTCCGGAATTCAAGGGATTTAAAGAAAATCTTCGAAATCTAAAGATTTGATTCTTCGGGATTTATAGAAATTAAGATCTTTTTAATTAAATGCGATCATTTGTCTCGATTGCTCTGTCAGGTATTTCCATTATAAATAAACTTCTTCCGTTCCATTATTTCCACCATTCCAATACTTTCTTTCTTAGTTCGTACATCCAAAGGATTGTGAAAATGCTTAATCCAGTTCCAATCCATGATATTTTCCTAATTATCATTTCTGTCATCCTTCTTTTTAATCTTCCACCAGAAAAATCTATTTACTTCTACTATTATCTTGGGGTGCTAGTGCTTTTAATCCTCCCGTGTCTTTATGTTGCTATAAACATTGATATACACAGTTTGTAATTTATGTGTTGTTATCGGGCTTTATATCTTCCCTTATACCTCGAAGTCCTTGCTTCTGTTTTCTATAATCATTGTCATTCACAGTTAATACTCCTCCCTATTTGCTGCGATTTATACTCCAATTTCTGTTTCGGAGCTTTGTCCCTTCGTTTCTTTTTCTTGCGATTGGGCATCTCTTGTAATGGTCCAGAATTCGTAGATATAAATTTCAGAATGAACATTGTTAATGTTCTAAGAAGAAAATGGTAATAGCATAATTTGACTTGTCAATTTAGAATTTAAGGAAAAAGATAGGACTATCAAGAATATATTTTCTTGATATGTTCGGAAGTTAATCAGAATAAAAGAGTTATGTAACATGACACATGTTGACGTTATAATCTGTGAATCATCATGTTCCATTTAGAAGCTCAGCATGACTTACTGTAATATAATCACGTTGATCAAGTGTCATTATATTATACTAACTCATGCATCAGTTTCCAACATTACTTCAATAACATTCATATCTTAAGCTTGAAAGTTTACAGAATATAGAAACTAACAGTTTCTATATGATGTAACACTGATAGCACAAATAGATTAATGATTTCGGATAAGAATAGTTATGAAAATATCTCCAGAAATATGGAGGATATTTATAATGAAAGATACGATGCTATCTTGGAATTTCTAATATCGATGGATGATGAAGAAGATTTATCCGTAAGGGTTTAGATTTGAAAGCAAGGTATTCGTTAAAGATTTCATCTGAAACAGAATCATTTGGATTCTTTGAAGTCAAACTTATTCTTTGTGATTTGTCCACGGATTTCTTCATAGTTTCGCATAATCTGCTTTTCGGTACTAAATTTTCTATTGAATGTTTCCAATATAATGATACACAGGAAGCACGAAGAGGTATATAATTTCGGTCGAGAATATTTATGAAAATATCCTCAGAAATAACGAAGATATTGATGATGATATTTTGGAATTTCTAAGTTCGATGGTTGATGGAGAAAGATTTTTCGCAAGATTTTAACATGACTTCGGGGCAAGATATTCTCTAAAGATTTCAACGGATCCAGAATTATCTGGATTCTTTGAATATAGGGTATGGTCCTTGTATTTGTCCTTGGTCTCCTTCATAGTTAACTCTATCCATTTTTCAGTTCCAACGTTTCTGAGCTTTTCCAACATATTATTCTTTATCATCAAACTTTCGACGACTAAGGTCATTTACGGTTGCCTACAGTTTCTGCTGCTTCATTCAGCTTTTTCAACATTCAGAATATAAATTCGTAGAATGTGTGATTTTCAGAATTTCAGAATGAAAGATCATAATTTTAAGAGGGGAATGTTATATGTATACTTATAACTGTTGATGTAGACATACTGCGAGATTTCAAAATAATGTTCGTTAATTCTCGGTAATTGGTATGGCAATTCTTGTTACCAGATGCGGATGAGAATACGATGAGACTTCAATAGATAAATGTAGTGATTTGTCGGAGGGATTTAAGCCCAAAGAGCAACGAGGTTGTTGGATCGTCTGCTGGTAATAAGATGAAATATAAAAGGTTTCCCGGTAACAATAAAAGAGTTCGCATATATATCAAAGTTATAATAAAGTTGTTTCGAATGAAAAGTCAAAGTTGTCTTGCTGGATCTGTGACAAAATTGGCTATTTTGAAAAAGAACTGCAGAGTTATTTTGGGTAATAATAACACTAAAGGAATTGGCACAACTACGTGTTAAACGTTTACTCAGTTTCCGAGAGTTTTTCAGGTGTATAACTATATGCATAAATCTTTCCTTCTATAGATGAAGTGTCGTTCGTTCATCCTCTCGATTGAGGTGTTTTCAAGAATCATGAAAGGTTTGAACGCAGAATGTAATCGTGAAGATACAAATGATGTTTAAGACGAATTCAAGTGGCAACTTGAAGAATTGTTTAGTTTCATATGTTATAATCAATATTTTAATTCATTTTAATTGTCCAATGTTATTAGTCCACAGTCGATAGTCCACAGTTGACAGTCCAATAATTCATATATAGTTTACTATATAATATTCGAATTAATTAATACATGTCGTGACCCGTATACGTCTCAGACTCGATCACAACTCAAACTATATATATTATTGTAGAATCAACCTCAACCCTGTATAGAGAACTCGATCATTACTACATATAGAATGTATATGGTGATTCCAAATAATATATATAGATGCGTCGATATGATATGTCAAAACCTTGTATACGTGTCCCGATATTTAAAGTGCGTAAAATAAATAACAGAAAATTAAATAACGATAAATAAAGTGCGTAAAGTAAATAACAGAAATTTAATGACGATAAATAAAATTGCAAGAATGTAAATTCCGATAATTAAATTACGATAAATAAAGTGTAATCAGTTAGCTGGGAAAAATTAGCTAGGAACAGTTAGCGTGGATTCTTAACAAAATTTCACATAGTTAATTAGTCTGTTTCTAATCAATATTTATTGTGTCTATTATTTCTTCATTATGCCACTTGTTGGATTCTGATAGTTCAAAATCCAAATATGAAATTGAATTTGAATGAAAAATAGTTATTCTTTGGTGAACGGATACGTATATCGGTGGTTGTAAGTAGGATGGTAAACGACTGTTGAATCAGCTTTGAAGAATGTACAGTGTAACTTATTAATGTGAATCTTAAATATTCCTCAGGTATTACCTACCCGTTAAAATATTTTCATCATTAACAGTTTGTACAAAAGGATTTTTAATTACAATCTTTATGAAAACATATATTCATATATATATATATATATATATATATATATATATATATATATATATATATATATATATATATATATATATATATATATATATATATATATATATATATATTTAGATGTAATCATGGATTTAATGAGTCAATATGATATTAAACTCATTTGATTTACCGTTAGAACAAGAATATATAATCTCTAAAACATAAGAGATTACATAATCGCCATGTCGAACGAAGATAAATGATGTAGAACGATGATTATACTCATGATACAGAATGAGATGTTGAGACGTGGATTGTTGATGGTATTGGTGCTATTACTGATGGTACTGTTGGCGCTGATGATGTTGCTGAAGCAGGTAAATTTTGCACCATATTCTCCAAATTGATTACTCGAGCGCGAAGTTTGTTGACTTTTTCTATTATTCCGGGATGATTGTCGGTCGAAACGAGCTGATGAATGAGGTTTAGAATCTGAGATAGTATGTGATCGTGACAAGATACTCTGAAAATGAGAGAGAAAAGGGTGTCTCGAACAGGTTCGCCGGTAAGCGCTTCATGTTCATTGTCAAGAGGTAAATTCGGTTGGTGGAAGGGATCGACTTTTTCGCGTCTCCATTGATTAAGTCGACTACAAACTCATCAGATGAATTGGGGATGGATGATTGGTTGATTCATTCTGGTGACGCTGCTTTCGGAGCTTAAACGATTATCCATATCTGAATAGCTGTCAGAATCCGAGGAATTCGAACTAGTTGAGGGATTCATCTCGTACTATCAGATGAAATATTTTTCGATAAGAAATAGATTATAGGATGTAGATTAGTACCCTGCAATACATAGTTTACATATGCATATATAATATTAAAATCCCATAAGTTACGGAGGAATCTACAGAAGTTGTCAGGCAAAGTCTACAGTAACAGATATGCTAAGATATGAATTAGCAGATACGCTAAGATACGAATTTTGTCTATACACTATTCATGCAATTATTGCAATAAGATGTGTCTAGAATAAGGATGATAAGCAAGTGATTCTCTAAGAATGATAAGCAAGTAATTTTCGACACAAAATGATAAGCAAAACTTTTGACATGCAGACACGGTCGAAGTCCAGACTCACTAATGCATCCTAATGACTTATCAGTTAGACACACTAAGGCAGACCTGGTTTGCTAAGACCACCACTCTGATACGAACTGAAAGGACCTGTCCCAATCCATCTGGACGAAGTCCATATCGATTATAAACGATTCACAACAGTTGATTACATCGCGTGGTACTTAACCTCTATATGATACATTTTACAAACATTGCATTCGTTTTGAAAAGACAATCTTTCATTACATCTAAAGTTGATAGACATGCATACCATTTCATAATATATCCAACTATAATTGACTTAATAATGATCTTGATAAACTCAACGACTCGAATGCAACGTCTTTTGAAATATGTCATGAATGACTCCAAGTAATATCTTTAAAATGATCAAATGCACAGCGGAAGATTTCTTTTGTACCTGAGAATAAAAATGCTTTAAAGTGTCAACCAAAAGGTTGGTGAGTTCATTAGTTTAACATAAATAATCATTTCCATCATTTTAATAGACCACAAGATTTCATATTTCATTTCTCATAAACATACGTCCCATGCATAGAGACAAAAATATCATTCATATGGATTGAACACCTGGTAATCGACATTCACAATATGCATATAAGAATATCCCCATCATTCCGAGATCCTCCTTAGGACATGATATAAATTTCGAAGTACTAAAGCATCCGGTACTTTGGATGGGGCTTGTTGGGCCCGATAGATCTATCTTTAGAGTTCGCGTCAATTAGGGTGTCTGTTCCCTAATTCTTAGATTACCAGACTATATAAAAAGGGGCATATTCGATTTCGATAATTCAACCATATAATGTAGTTTCGATTACTTGTGTCTATTTCGTAAAATATTTATAAAAATTGCGCATGTATTCTCAGCCCAAAAATGTAATGAGTAAAAAGGGAGCGAATGAACTCACCTATTGTATTTTGTAGTAAAAATACATATAACGACATTTAACAACTGAACAGTGCAGGGATTGGCCTCGGATTTACGAACCTATATCATTTGTATATATATTAATACACATCCTTGTAGTCGAACAATTATATTTTCATTATTGTTAATGATATAATTTTTATTAGTAACTTATATGTTTTGTTATTAATGTATATTCATTATTATATATATAAAAATATAAATTTAGTTACGTTATATGTATTATATATATATATATATATATATATATATATATATATATATATATATATATATATATATATATATATATATATATATATATATATATATATATATATTTCATTTGTTTGTTAACTTAGTAGTTATAATAATACCAAAAAAAAAATAAAAAAAATGATAATAATGACAATCCCTAATGTTACTAATAAAAATATTAAAGTTAATAATTTTGTTATTAATAATATTGATGATAGTTTTTGATTATAATTCTACTAATGATAATATTAGTAATTTTTGATAAAATGAATAATTTAGTAATAATGGTAGTGAAAATAATAATTTTTGTTGTTAGTACATAATACTTAATAGTAATAATTATAACCATCTTATTACTAGTGATAATCTTAATATTGATTCTTTTACTAATAATAATAATAACTCCTAACTTTTTCTATTATTAATACTAATGATAAATCTTATAATACCAGTAATGATAACAGTAATATTAATACTAATAATAATAATATTGGTATTGATAATACTAATATGTTTTTGAATTGAAATTTTTTAGTATTTATAATAATAATGATATTAATAATAATGACTATAATACTTATTCATATAGTAGTAATAATAATTTTTAACACTAATATAATCCTAACAATAATAACCATAACAATAACTATGCTATTAATAATAATAATCATAATAATAATAATACTAATAATATTAACACTTATCATATCAACAACATTAATAAAAGTAGTAGTTAGTATTAACAATTAACAATAATAATAATAATAATAATAATAATAATAATAATAATAATAATAATAATAATAATAATAATAATAATAATAATAATAATAATAATAATAATAATAACAACAAAAAATTAATACAAGTGTACTACCTTAGGAGCCCCCCTTTAAAAAAAATTGCACCAAGCAAGGATCGAACCCAAGACCTCTTGGATACCTGCTAACAACCTTTACCATCAATCCGTCTGTTCTATTCGAAATTAATTCATATTTAAACTTATTTAACCAGCCTTTCTGTGCTTTTACTTCCTTCTTCTTCAAACCAATCGGGCAACCCATTAATTAACCATAGCTACGCATTAGGAACTTGGGTTTATAAATGAAAATAAGAACGAAACATATGTGGTGTTTTGATTTATCAGAAAAAAAGAAAACACGAAAAAAAAAATACCTACTGCAGCTCGTCGCTGTATGAACAAAAAAAAAAGATTTTGAATTGAGTAACGTTTTAAGAAAAAATTCCTACATGAATTAGTTTTTAAATCGTATATACAAACTTATGGAATCATTAATTGCTCCATAAACTCAAAAACAAAAATGAATTTTGTCAAGAACATTTTTGTTTGACTTTTGGAAATTTTTCTTTGACCTCAAAATTAACACTTGATAGATGGAATTTGATCTTGAAAATTTACAAAAAGATTAAGTAGAAGGTTTCAAACATAATTGCATTATTAGTTTTTGAAATAGGATTCGGATTTGAGGTTTTGACATTTTACACCAAGAACATAGCCGAGGGGCTGTGTTCTTTTAAATAAATTTTTTTTTTGATTTTTGATTCTCTCGTTCAGGTTATACTAGTAGAGAGTAATATAGAGATTAACAGACATGTTTACAATTAATTCACTCAATTATCGCTTGATTTGTAATCAGATGAATTTGACAGAATTTTATTTGATTTAATTAAAATAAGCAAAAGCTGAATGTGACAACAAATTGATTTTGGCATATATATGTGAATGGAATTCGATTACTTGGACAGTTTGTAGACAGGAAACAAATTAGAGAAAGGTGTGATGTGAGATGAAACAGAACTCCTTCAATCATGTAAGTATGATTGTATATATATTTATATTTATTTATATCTGGTTATATATAAAACAGTATATTTTTTATATGCGTAAGTCTTTATATATAAATATATATAAATAAATATATATATATATATATATATATATATATATATATATATATATATATATATATATATATATATATATATATATATATATATATAGTTTACATCTAGTTAATATTACTAACTATTAATATATTAATGATAATAATATTATTAACATTTATTTTAATAAAAATCCTAATATTTATAATAGTAAATGATAATAATAAAATAATAATAATAATAATAACATTACTAACTATTATAGGTTATATATTTCAAATAAAAATACTATTAATAATTTTATTAGTACTGATATGGTGATAATAATATTAATTATAATAATACTAATGATAATAATCATGTTTGTAATAACAATATTATACCAATAAAATTTATATTTATAGATTATATATATTTATATTTAAATTGATATTAATATTAAAGATACTATAATAGTTTGTACATAACTTATTTCATATTTGTATCATAATTGTATTAATATTGATATTTATTTTAATAATAACCATAGTACTATATTTTATCTTATAATTATATATATTAATAATACGACTTGCAATTACATTTATTAATAATTATGTCATATGAATACATCTATTGAATGATTAATATTTATATGTTTTATAAATGTTATAATATAATAATTACTATTATAAATCTTTTATCTTATTATTTTTTATTTTATTTATTTATTATTTTTTTTTACATTTTGAATTTTAATTGATTACAGTATACCTTATTAATATTATATATACACTTATATTTATATTTATATATATACATTTACATATTTAGTCGTTCGTGAATCGTCGGGCACAGTCAAAGGGTAATTTGAATATCGTTTCAAAATTTTCGAGACTCAATATAACAGACTTTGCTTATCGTTTCAAAACCATAATAATAATAAGTTTAAATTTGGTCGAAAATTCCTGGGTCATCACATATTCCGACATGGATGTTCACCTAAGCTCCGGAAGTAATGTCATTAGAATGAATCAACCAATCAGCCATCCCCAATTCATCTGATGGGTTCATAGTCAACTTAATCAATGGAGACGCGAAGAAGGCGATCCTTTTCACCAACCGAATTTACCCCTTGACGAAGAACCCGAAGTACTTACCGATGAACCTGTTCGAAACACCATTTTCAGCCTCATTTCCAGAATATCTCGTCACGATTATATACTATCTCAGATTCTAGACCTTAATCATTCGCTCGTTCCGACCGACAATCACCCCGGTGTAATAGAAGAAGTCGACGAATTTCGCGCTCGAGTAATCAATTTGGAAAAAATGGTGCAAAAATTACCAGCTTCAGCATCATCACCGGCATCAACAGTACCATCAGTAACAGCACCAGTACCGTCAACAAACCATGCCTCAACATCTCAATCTATACCTCGAGCATAATTATCGATCTACATGACGTTCTACAGCATTTATCTTCGTTCGGCATAACGATTATGTAATCTCTAATGTTTTAGAGATTATATATTCTTGTTTTAACGGTAAATTAAATGAGTTTAATATCATATTGACTCATTAAATCCATGATTACAACTGAAGAAAATATATATGTATATATATTTTCATAAAGATTGTAATTAAAAATTCTTTCGTACAAACTGTTAATGGAGAAAATATTTAAACGGGTAGGTAATACCCGAGGAATATATAGATTTCACATTAATAAGTTACACTGTACAATCTTCAAATCTGATTCAATAGTCATTCACTATCCTACTTACATCCACAGATATATGAATCCATTCACCGCAGAATAACCATTTTCATTCAATTTCATATTTGGATTTTGACCTATCAGAATTCAACAAGTGGCATAATGAAGAAAACATTTGACAAAATAAAATTTGTTAGAAACAAACAAATTAACTATGAGAAATTTTGTTAAGAATCCACGCTAACTGTCCCTAGCTAACTGTTAATTCTGTATCACATTTTAATTATTGCAATTTATTTATCGCAATTTATATTCTCGCAAATTTTATTTATCGTCATTTATTTTACGCACTTTAAATATCGGGACACGTATACAAGGTTTTGACATATCATATCGACGCATCTATATATATTATTTGGAATTACCATAGATGAAATGTCCCGTTCTTATTGATTAAAAACGTTCCATATTAATTGATTTCGTTGAGAGATTTTGACCTCTATATGAGACGTTTTTCAAAGACTGCGTTCATTTTAAAACAAACCATAACCTTTATTTCATCAATAAAGGTTTAAAAAGCTTTACGTAGATTATCAAATAATGATAATCTAAAATATCCTGTTTACACACGACCATTACATAATGGTTTACAATACAAATATGTTACAACAAAATAAGTTTCTTGAATGCAGTTTTTACACAATATCATACAAGCATGGACTCCAAATCTCGTCCTTATTTAAGTATGCGACAGCGGAAGCTCTTAATAATCACCTGAGAATAAACATGCTTAAAACGTCAACAAAAATGTTGGTGAGTTATAGGTTTAACCTATATATATCAAATCATAATAATAGACCACAAGATTTCATATTTCAATACACATTCCATACATAGAGATAAAAGTCATTCATATGGTGAACACCTGGTAACCGACAATAACAAGATGCATATATAAGAATATCCCCATCATTCCGGGACACCCTTCGGATATGATATAAATTTCAAAGTACTAAAGCATCCGGTACTTTGGATGGGGTATGTTAGGCCCAATAGATCTATCTTTAGGATTCGCGTCAATTAGGGTGTCTGTTCCCTAATTATTAGATTACCAGACTTAATAAAAAGGGGCATATTCAATTTCGATAATTCAACCATAGAATGTAGTTTCACGTACTTGTGTCTATTTTGTAAATCATTTATAAAACCTGCATGTATTCTCATCCCAAAAATATTAGATTTTAAAAGTGGGACTATAACTCACTTTCACAGATTTTTACTTCGTCGGGAAGTAAGACTTGGCCACTGGTTGATTCACGAACCTATAACAATATATACATATATATCAAAGTATGTTCAAAATATATTTACAACACTTTTAATATATTTTGATGTTTTAAGTTTATTAAGTCAGCTGTCCTCGTTAGTAACCTACAACTAGTTGTCCACAGTTAGATGTACAGAAATAAATCGATAAATATTATCTTGAATCAATCCACGACCCAGTGTATACGTATCTCAGTATTGATCACAACTCAAACTATATATATTTTGGAATCAACCTCAACCCTGTATAGCTAACTCCAACATTCACATATAGAGTGTCTATGGTTGTTCCGAAATATATATAGATGTGTCGAAATGATAGGTCGAAACATTGTATACGTGTCTATGGTATCTCAAGATTACATAATATACAATACAAGTTGATTAAGTTATGGTTGGAATAGATTTGTTACCAATTTTCACGTAGCTAAAATGAGAAAAATTATCCAATCTTGTTTTACCCATAACTTCTTCATTTTAAATCCGTTTTGAGTGAATCAAATTGCTATGGTTTCATATTGAACTCTATTTTATGAATCTAAATAGAAAAAGTATAGGTTTATAGTCGGAAAAATAAGTTACAAGTCATTTTTGTAAAGGTAGTCATTTCAGTCGAAAGAACGACGTCTAGATGACCATTTTAGAAAACATACTTCTACTTTGAGTTTAACTATAATTTTTGGATATAGTTTCATGTTCATAATAAAAATCATTTTCCCAGAATAACAACTTTTAAATCAAAGTTTATCATAGTTTTTAATTAACTAACCCAAAACAGCCCGCGGTGTTACTACGACGGCGTAAATCCGGTTTTACGGTGTTTTTCGTGTTTCCAGGTTTTAAATCATTAAGTTAGCATATCATATAGATATAGAACATGTGTTTAGTTGATTTTAAAATTCAAGTTAGAAGGATTAACTTTTGTTGGCGAACAAGTTTAGAATTAACTAAACTATGTTCTAGTGATTACAAGTTTAAACCTTCGAATATGATAGCTTTATATGTATGAATCGAATGATGTTATGAAAATCATTACTACCTTAAGTTCCTTGGATAAACCTACTGGAAAAGAGAAAAATTGATCTAGCTTCAACGGATCCTTGGATGGCTCGAAGTTCTTGAAGCAGAATCATGCCACGAAAACAAGTTCAAGTAAGATCATCACTTGAAATAAGATTGTTATAGTTATAGAAATTGAACCAAAGTTTGAATATGATTATTTCCTTGTATTAAAATGATAACCTACTGTAAGAAACAAAGATTTCTTGAGGTTGGATGATCACCTTACAAGATTGGAAGTGAGCTAGCAAACTTGAAACTATTCTTGATTTTATGTAACTAGAACTTGTAGAATTTATGAAGAACACTTAGAACTTGAAGATAGAACTTAAGAGAGATCAATTAGATGAAGAAAATTGAAGAATGAAAGTGTTTGTAGGTGTTTTTGGTCGTTGGTGTATGGATTAGATATAAAGGATATGTAATTTTGTTTTCATGTAAATAAGTCATGAATGATTACTCATATTTTTGTAATTTTATGAGATATTACATGCTAGTTGCCAAATGATGGTTCCCATATGTGTTAGGTGTCTCACATGGGCTGCTAAGAGCTGATCATTGGAGTGTATATACCAATAGTACATACATCTAAAAGCTGTGTATTGTACGAGTACGAATACGGGTGCATACGAGTAGAATTGTTGATGAAACTGAACGAGGATGTAATTGTAAGCATTTTTGTTAAGTAGAAGTATTTTGATAAGTGTATTGAAGTCTTTCAAAAGTGTATAAATACATATTAAAACACTAAATGCGGTGGTAAACTAGCTTGAAAGTAATTAGAATGATATAATCCTGGAATCTTTTTGGAAGCTCCATCTAAGATCTTAGGATCTTCAAAACCCAACCCCCACTTTTCACCATAAATCGTTTTTGGTCTATTCATGAAAATCATTTGTTTTGAAAGTTCCATATCCATGATAGCTTTGGATTGTTCTGTTCGATAGAGTTTTTTCTCATATCGAGCAAGTTGAGCTTTCATTAGAACAGACTCTTTTGACAATGAAGAGATTTCAGTGTCTTTTTCAATTATTGCGTTTTCCAAATGAATAATTTTCTTGTTTAGCTTTGAAAGTGTGGGTTCATGTTGGTTTTTTAAATCAGAAAGATCTTTTTCTAAGAATTGAACTTTTGCTGCAAGTCGTTCAGATTTTAAACGATAATCAGTTCGTTCGACTTTAATCGGATGAATTGACTTTTTAAGATCTTCCAACTCAGATTCCGAGGAGCTGAGTTGGACGGTCAACTTTTGCAATTCCGATTGTAATTTGGATGAAGATGGTTTGGTCTCAGAAAGTTTAATTTTGTCTTTTAAAACCTTGTTTTCAGATTTTAAGCCTTTGACTTCTTTTGACATTGAGACCAGATTCTTCATCAAGTCATTTTGCATTTTTATAAAATCAGGTGAGATTTCAGTTGATTGTACCTCATCATCGTCAGATGTTGAGTCATAATTCTCCAATGCTTCCTTAGCTTTGATGAGCTTAGTCACCTTGCAAACATTTGCATGTTCCACCTCTGAGTCTGAATCATCAGTCCAGTTAAACCAAATATCATCAACCGGTTTCAGCTCTCCCCCAGTTTCCACAATCTTAGCCATCAACATTTTCTTCTTGTAGTAAGCTGCGTCCTTCTTCTTAGGCATCTTGCACTCACGAGAGTAATGACCAGCTTTGCCACAATTGAAACAGATTGAATCTTCCTTCTTGGAATCATCAGCACGTTGTTGTTTGGATTGATCAGCTTTCTTGTAGTACGAGGAAGATGATGAGTGTTTCTGTTGATTGCTTGATTTGCCTTTAAACTTGTGTTTGTTCAAGGCGTTTGTGAACATGGCTGCCATCTTGACTAGTTCAAGGTGTGAATCATCAACATCAGAAAGATTCAACTCTTCAGAATCAGTTGATTCTTCAACAAGCACTTTCTTGGACAAGCTTTTGGAAAATGATTTGCTCTTCTTTTTGGCAATTAGAGCAAGAGGATCACTTGGAGATGACTCTTTCCTTCCTTCTTGAAGTTTAGACACTTCGGGTTGGTAATGCATAAGAACTCCAACAAGCTCATGAATAGTCAACTTGTCAATCTCTTTGGTAGATCGAACAATGGTTCCATAAGGAAGCCAATCAGTATTGAGCTTTTTGAGGAATTTCATGTTGACTTCAGCATGTACTTTTACAATCTTACACCTTTTCAACTCATTGAGAACACCATTGAAATGACGGTAGGTATCCTTGAGTAGCTCTTCTGGTTCCTGCTTGAAATCTTCATACAATCCCTGAGCCTTATTCAATTTAGTAACATCTGACATGTCATAACCTTCTTGTTGTCGTTTGATCTCATCCCATATATCTTTTGCAGTAGTGTTGCTATCAACATTTTCAAATAGCTCATATGGGATAGCTTGCATGACAATATTCTTAGCCTCTATGTCACCCTGAGCTCTTTCACGTTTATCACCAGAAAGTTCATAGACTGGAATTGGCATACCAGTATCCGGATGAAAATCAACAACTGGACCATCTCTCAGAGAAGCCCAAATATGTTTAGCTTTCTCACCCTTATAGTCTATGTACTGAGTAATACGATGAAGCCACTGAGTGTACTTGCCATCAAACAACACTGGAGGTTGGGAATCTGATCCAATGATAAGAGTATCTTGAGTAGACATCTTAAATTGAGGTAGATTCGGTATTAAACACAATCTAAGATCAGGGTTCAATATAAAATCTAACAAGAATGTCAGATTCGGTAAAGATTCGGTACAGTAGCAGATTCGGTAAGTGGTTCGGTACTGTAGCAGATTCAGTAACAATTCGGTATACCAAATTTTGTATCAGAAACTGATAAGAATCACAAGTAACACACCCAAATTCGGTATGGATTCGGTAACCACACAACTTGAAGCCTCAGAATACTTAAAACCAAAGAATTAAGTACAACCGAGATTCTGATTCGGTAAATGACTCGGTAGTCAAATTCTGTAAAATATTATGTGTAAACTCAATCCAGTTCCCTTGAATTAGATTCGGTAACCTTGCTGCACAAGAAAACAAGTTAGTAACAAACATAATATCAATGATACCGAAGATTCAGGATACCGAATGTCAACTGTAGCAGTTGACAATACCGAGTCTAAGTCTAAAACTTAGAAGTATAACAGAATCCTTTCTCAAACCACACCAATTAGCTGCGTATAAACAAACCGAATGTGATAGAATCACAAACACACCACAATCTGTAACACTTAAGATGAATTTCCAGTATTGAAGCAGATTCGGTATGACAGTTACGATACCGAGTGTTGATAAAATCTTCAAAACTTGAAGAATTGGAGAAATTGAACCGACAGAAATGTGATTTAACACCTCACGAACACAACTGAATCTTTAAATCTTCACAAAACACCAGAATCAAGCTTGAATTAAGCAATACCGAGAGTTTTAGCCACAAACTCTAAAAATCAACTTGATTCTCCATAATTAAATTTAAAAAGCTGTAATGATGATTGAAACTCTTTCTAATAGACCTAATACACCTTCGCTGAACTTATCACAAGAATCTGAACGTCAGATTATCAAATTTGATAGTACCGAATCTGATTCATTCTACCGAGAGTATTCAGATTCTGTAATCTTCAATCTCTGGATCGATATAGTGATGTAGAATCACTTCCTGGAAGCTCTGATACCAAATGATAGGTCAGATCATGTTGAGATTGAGAGAAAAGATAAGATATAGTGAGATTCGGTATATAGGAAGAAGATTTGGTATGAGAGAGAATTGGTACAAATTAAATTCCACAGCTTCTAGAACTCAGTTACAATACAATGGCTATCTAATTAGGACTACATAGGTTCCTTATATAGCCCTCTTCTAAGGAACCTTCATTTAAGCATAATTCACATTAACACTATACAACTTCGGGGTCCTAACATTAATGTTTATTATAATTGCCACGAATTGATGCAAATCCTAAAGATAGATCTATGGGCTTTGACACGCCCTAGTCAGAAAATTTGAACTGCTTTAGTACTTCAATTTTCTCTACAGACGAGTGGTTCTGTTTTGGGGATATTCTAGATGCATTTTGTTAATGTCGGTACCAGGTGTTCATCATATGAATGATTTTTGGCAGTGAGCAGACCTGCACCTTGTTATGAAAATGAAATCTTGTGGTCCATTATTACGAATATTAGTATAGGTTAAACCTATGACTCACCAACATTTTTGTTGACGTTTTAAGCATGTTTATTCTCAGGTAACTATTAAAGACTTCCGCTGTTGCATGCTATTTAAAGACAAGATTTGGAGTCAGCATGCTTGTATGTTAATGTTTAAAAAATGCATTCGGAATACATCTTGTTGTAACAAATTATTATTGACCATTATGTAATTGGTCGTGTGTAAAAATTGTATTTTAGGTTATCATTACTTGATAATCTACATTATGTCTTTAAACCTTTGTCGATATAATAAAGGTTATGGTTTGTTTTTAGAACGAATGTAGAGGTCAAAACTGACGTGACCCATCCTAATCCATCTGGACGAAGTCCATATCGATTACAAACGATTCACATTAGTTAACTACATCGCGAGGTACTTGACCTCTATATGATACATTTTACAAACATTGCATTCGTTTTAAAAAGACAAACTTTCATTTCATCGAAAGTTGACGGCATGCATACCATTTCATAATATATCCAACTATAATTGACTTAATAATAATCTTGATGAACTCGACAACTCGAATGCAACGTTTTTTGAAATATATCATGAATGACTCCAAGTAATATCTCTAATATGAGTAAATGCACAGCGGAAGATTTCTTTAATACCTGAGAATAAACATGCTTTAAAGTGTCAACCAAAAGGTTGGTGAGTTCATTAGTTTAATATAAACAATCATTCTCATCAATTTAATAGACTACAAGATTTTCATTTTCATTTCTCATAAATATACGTCCCATGCATAGACACAAAAATATCATTCATATAGATTGAACACCTGGTAACCGACATTAACAAGATGCATATAGAATATCCCCATCATTCTGGGACACCCATCGGACATGATAATTTCGAAGTACTAAAGCATTCCAAATTTCAGAATGGGGCTTGTTGGGCCCGATAGATCTATCTTTAGGATTCGCGTCAATTAGGGGGTCTGTTCCCTAATTCTTAGGCTACCAAGTTTAAAAGGGCATACTCGGCTTCGATCCATTCAACCATATAATGTAGTTTCAATTACTTGCGTCTATTTCGTAAAACATTTATAAAAATTGCGCATGTATTCTCAGCCCAAAAATATAAAGGGTAAAAAGGCAAATGAAACTCACCATACTGTATTTTGTAGTAAAAATACATATGACGTCATTTAACAAGTGTAGGGTTGACCTTGGATTCACGAACCTATATCATTCATATATATATATTAAAACATATTCTTGTAATCGAATAATTCTATATATTATTATTAATGATGTATTTGTTATATTTAATAATTTATAAATCTCATTATTTATTTATATATTTTCATTCGTATATATAGAAATATTAATATAGTTAAGTTATGTAATTTAAAAATATATTTTTGTATATGTAATCTTTATTATTATTATTTTTATACTTATAACCTTAACACTGTCTTTAAAACCTTTATTTTCATAATCGTAATAATTTTAATAATAATTAATAATAATGATATTGATAATACTACTAATAATAATAATAATGACAGTAAAGATGTTACTAATATTAATAATCGTATTACTTACAAGTATTTAATGATAATATTAATAATCGTATTACTTAATACTAATATTTTTGTTGATAATAATATTAGTAATAACAATAAAAATGATAATAATCATAATGGTAACTAAGCTTATGATAATAATAATAAATGGTAACCTACATTAGTAATAATAACTAATATTCGTAATACTAAATAATAATAATAATTCTGATACTTAATGATATTAATATCCTAATCATAATAATAACTATATCAGTATTACTAATACTAATAATAATAACACTAATAATATTTAATGATGTTACTTATTACCAAAATGATAATAATATTAATATTATTTATAATTGTAATTATATTCATAATAATAATAACTAACACTTATTTTAGCATTACAACTAATAATAATAATTATAATACTTGTAATAATAATAATAACTAATGATAACAATACTAATAAAATAGTAGAAATAATATCTATAATACTAATAATAATAATCATAATAATAATAACAATAACAATAACAATAATAATAATACTAATATTAATATTAATAATGATAATGATAATAATAATAATAATAATTAATAATAAAAATAAAAGAAAAATATATACCCTTTTTAAAAGCTTTTCTAAAAAGAATTACCTCAGACCGGATTCGAAGCCTAGATCTCTCACTCACCCGTCACTCGCACAAGCCATTCCTCTGTCCTTGCAATCTGATTCTATATAGGATTTAGTTTAATTAACTCATTTTTCTATATTCAATATCTTATTCAAAAAAAAAAATCAATTTATTCAGAGTAATCCAACATCATAACAGCAATACAGAATTCGATGTAGTTTTAGAATTTAAAAAAGAACAGAATTAACCTACTATAGTATCTTGATCGAAAAAGAAAATAGCACAGCTGCAATGGCCTCGTGAACTCTATGATGAACTCATTCATTGATTTTACAATCCGGTCACTTTTAGATTATAAGTGCTAATTGAAATAGTTATTAAATCATTCTGAGAATCTTCTGAAATTATCAATTGAGCTTGAATCATCAACAAGGAATCGAATTTTATGAAGAACGGTATGTTTGACTTTTTAGTTTATGAACTTTGACTTCCAAATTCGAAGTCAAATTGAGGAATTAGAAGATGCAATTTTGCAGATAGTTAGACAAGAGAATTCCTAACAAAATTGCACTGATACTTTTTGAAATTGAAATCAAATTGAGCTTTTGACCAAAACAGCTCGTGAACATAAAAACCGAACACCATATTTTATTTTCTGTTTTGATCTTTTATTAACAGCTGCAGAGAGTATTTGGGTACAATTGTATTGATGTTGGTTCGAATGATTATAGCAGAAATCACGGAGATAACAACTTGATTTTTGTAGGGTTGTTGAGTCGATGGTCACAGGCGAACAGAAGACAGAGATAGATAAAAAAAATTAAGAAAATTATAATCTGAGGAGGATTAAATACGCGTAATTATTCTGATTAAATATTAATAATTAATAAATGTTAATATATTAATTATAATAATACTATAAATATTAATAATAATAATAACTACCATAATAGTAATATTAATATTAATATAATGATAATATTAATTACTAATAATACTGTTAATAATAATATTAATAATATTTATGTTAAATAATAATAATAATACTAATAATTAGATTAATAATAATAATAAATAATAAGGTTACTAATAATAACAAAAAAAAATATTGATAATAATAATGAATTGTATTATTTTCTAACTATAATAATAATAATGATTATGATAACAATAATGAATAATAATAACAAAAATCATAATTTTACTACTAATTATAATAATAATATTATTAGTAATGATAACAATATAACAAATCAAATGTATTTAATTTCATATCTATATATTATATATAATAATATTATTAATATTTATATTAATATTAATATTTATTTTAATGAAAGTAAAGGTAATATTAATATAGCAATTATATTTTAACTTGTAAGTATATTTAATATGTTGATTTTACATGTTATTATCTATGTAAAATTTAATAACTATCTAATATATTTAATAACATATATTGATTATTCAATTTTTATATATTTTATGTATTATTATTTACATATAATATTAATTAGATATAGAAATCACATATATATATATATATATATATATATATATATATATATATATATATATATATATATATATATATATATATATATATATATATATATATATATATATATATATATATTCATAACAGTTAATTATTTTGTATACTACTTTTCATTTTCAATTCAAATGATTGACTTATATTTTATTTTACTTATTTAGTTTAAGCAATTAAATCGTATATTATTATTTCAAACTTTTATACATACCTATATTTATATATCTATATATTTATTTATTTACAACCAACTGTTCGTGAATCGTCAAGTAAGGTCCATTGGATAGTTAAGTGCATGATATAATATAAACCGTCGATTTACTTAACTTGTCGAAATCTATTTTCTAATTTATTCACACTACACATTCTTACTTTCACATTAAACAAAAATGAAAGTCAAAATAATTATCTTATCAAAGTCACGAGAAAAGTGTTGTAAAGTATGAATTGAAAATCAAACAGGAGTGTCCACTAACTCTTGTCTAGTTCTAGTTAATTGACACATTTGTTCTTACTTGTAAATTACATTACCATTTTCAGAATATTGTTAACAAAAACAGATTTCTCAAATCATAGTGGACCTCATAACAGAGACTCATAATCATATCACAATGTATCTGATAATTCAATCATTTAATATTATCTTTTAATTCCATCAATAAATATATATTAAACATATATCGAAACAAACACGTTCATGTAAAGTATTATATCCCTAATAATTTGGTAACGTTTTCAATTAATATAATTATATATTATATATACATATCTATATGCACATAAATGATCGTGAGTCGTCTAGCACAACCAAAGGGTAATTGATTACATAAATATAGTTCAAAGTTTTTGAGATTTCAACATTACAGACTATGCTTATCGTGTCAGAAACTGTAGTGACCTGAAAAATTTCGACTAATTTTAAACCAAACTTTCGATACGATTTAATATTTTTGACATGATAAGCAAAGTCTGTAATATTGAGTCACAAATATTTTGAACTATTTTATATATTCGTTTGACTTTCGACCATTCCCGACGATTCACGAACAACTATTTGTAAATAGATAACATATATATTTAAATAGGTATTTATAATTTGAAATATAATTTAGAATATTATATAATATGATTATTAGGATTTATATTGTAAAATAAATAAAATAAAATGCGATTAATGGAAACTATAGAATATATAGATATATATATATAAATATGTATATAAATATTACTTGTAAATATATAAAGTTATATTAAATCTATTTGTTTAAAAAAATATATAATATATTTGTTTTAGTAATTAACTTTGCTATTTTAAAACTGTTTATATATAGAAAGGGAACATAAATGATTTCGAGCTTAATTAGTAAACGTCAGTAATACTCGGTTGACATTTCGTTAGCGTTCATATAGATTTAATATAAGTTTATGATGGATTAAAATAAAAGTTGAACTGTAAATCGATTACGAAGATTTTAGATTTGTTAAAAGTATTTTTACCTTTTTAAGTTTAAATATTAGTACTTCATACATATAAATTGGAACAGAAAATAAATAATTTTCGAACCTTTTTGATCAGGTTTCAAACAGGTAATGAGTGAAATAATTAAATATGTTTAATCTAAAAATTTGTGATTTTTAGGGACACTTTTATATATTAACTGTTTAGCAATGGATATGATATGGCCATCCGGGATAAACTGTCGGTAGTATATGATAATAATGAGGCTGCTTTACTGGTGACACACTGTTACCAATTTGTTTCGATTCCTATATTTCAATGACTAGACATAAATTATATAGTGGATAACCCACTTGTCTTTTAATCATCCGAAAAATTTAAATTGAAATAACTATGCTAGTTACCGTGTGTTTGTCCCATTACATTTACCACTCACTGAACTATCCCATATTTATTATATGCATATATATATATATATATATATATATATATATATATATATATATATATATATATATATGAAACCCATATGCATATAGATATACTTCTTCCTTGCTCATCAACCCAAAACCACCATGATTCACCACTCTCATCACCTAGTAAACACCCGACAACCATCACTCTCTTCAACCGGGAACCACCTCACCATCTATTAACCCATCTATCTATTTATTACTTCTAATTCTATAAACTAAACACTACCTTCATTATTTTTGCCATAATCATGTCTGCTACTACTACACATATTACAAGACCACCAACACTTCATTTTTTTTTTCTTTCTCCACTCCATTACCACCATGCCACCTTGCGAACCTCCACTGTTGGAACCATTGCTGCTGCGATTGTCATCTGTTTCAGTTGAACAAGAACCATCTACTCAAAACATCGTTGAAACCGACCATTGACGTTCATTGTTACTTGCTACTGCTATGTTTCATTCGGCCTACACAAACCCGAAACCCACTCATGCTTGCTAATATTGATCCAAAACCCATCACCATTGGTCACCCATTGACACTATCTTGAACTGCTCGAACTACAAGACTGTTATTCTGCTATTACTGTTGTTCGTGTTCCTATTCTGCTGTAAACAGAAGCAAGTACATTTACTACCGCAGCTGTTGGCCGAATCATCACCCATGAGTTGCAACTTGTTAGCTGTGTTACTATTCAAACAGTCACAAAAACCCACAAAACAATGAGGAAGATGATGAATGAAACGGTAATAATGATTTGATGATTATGTTACGTGATAACGATGGTGACAAAATAATGCAAGAATGATGATGATGATCAAAATGTTTACTGGAATAGTGATAATAACGAGTGATGTTGAAGTTCATATTATGAATGATGAGGTAACAAAGTTGAGTTGATAATGGTTTTCAAAATACGAAAATTAGGGAAGTATGGATAAATATCTAAGTGATCCAAACCCCACTTGGTCCCAAAGATTTAAAATATGTCATCTAGACCATATACTTTATGTCAATCATTATGATAACATGAGCACTAAAATATTTTTAGATGATGATTATGAAGCTAAGATATTTTGTTTGGGATTTCAAAAGACACGTAATATTGTCTTTCATGCAACATCAAGCTACATGTAACATACTTAGTGGACGTGATCGTGGTTAAGAAGATGACTACATGTTGATGAAAAAGAGGAAGAAGGAGAAGAAAGGGCTTCAATCGTTTGTAGCTGCTACGGAGTATTTAATTTTCGATATCATTGAATTACTGTTACTGCTGCGTGTTTTTTTTTTTGTTTAGCCAAACACTTTGTTTAAAGGGCCAGCTGCATTTTTTTTTATTAGACAAATGATGGGCCATTTAGAATTATGATGGACTTGAAATTTGGGCCATCTTTGTTTTAAATGGATTAGGAATTCATGATAGGCCGAATCAATAACAAGATATATGGTTTTAATACGGAGTACAAATCAGAAACTGAATAATGGTTCAATGGTTTAGGTGTGTTTGTGCTTAAGCTAGAGGTCGTGAGTACAATCCCCATCTGTGGCGTTTTATTTTTTTAAAATGAAGGGAAGAAAGAGCTGCAACAATTACGGGTTATAAAAAAAATTAGTAATGTATCAATTCAGATAAAAAGGAATAGCGGAATGGTTCAGAGTGTTTTGGGGTTTCGAGAGATCGCGGGTTTGAGTCTCGTCTTGGGCATTTTTTTTAGAAAAAATCTTGGAGAGGGTATACACTTTTATTCTATCATTATTATTATTAGTTATTATTATGTTTATTATTATGTTTATTATTATTATTATTATTATTATTATTATTATTATTATTATTATTATTATTATTATTGTTATTATTATTATTATAATTATTATTAATAGAATTATTATAAGTATTATTAGAATTATTATTATTAGTAAAATTATCAAAAGTATCATTCTTATTATCATTATTATTATTATCATATCATTTTTATAAAAATTTTCATTTTTATTATTATTAGTATTATTATCTCTATTTTAGTACTATTATAATTATTGATCTTATAAACAAAAGAGATTTATATATAAAAAGTATATTACATACTATATTTTTGTTAACTATAATAATAACTAAATTACATCTAGTGTATAAATATATCTTAAAATATTATAAATAATAATAACACATATATAAATATAAATATTAATTTGAATACATTATAATAAGTTACGACTTAATAATATATATATATATATATATATATATATATATATATATATATATATAAATTTATATCACTAATAATTATATGAGAATTTGTCCAATTACAAATATATATGTTAATATATGTATTTGTTATAGGTTCGTGAATCCGAGGTTAACCCTGCATTGTTTAATGTCGTCATATGTATTTTTACTACAAAATACAGTATGGTGAGTTTCATTTGCTCCCTTTTACTCTTTACATTTTTGGGACTGAGAATAATGCGCCATTTTTATAACTGCTTTATTAAATACTTTTGAAATATATTTTGAACTGCAAATACATGAAATGCTTTTATAAATGTTTGACGAGATAGACACATGCAAAACATTCCTCGAATGAATTATTATGCAGACAGAAGTTCTGTATATTATTATTGAATTAGTTGGACGTTATAATTGCTACTAATTGTTGTGAATACTCCCCCTGATTATTATTGCTTGGTAACCTAAGAATTAGAATCGGGTATGGCCCTAATTCACGTTAATCCTAAAGGTAGCTACCGGGTTTAACACCCCCACCCAGAATGTTCACTAGACGGAAGGGCTAGTGGGCGTGGTGTTTAGTACTTCGAAGTTTATATGATTATTATATAGACGAGATGTTATGTTTTGGGGATATTATTATGCGCATTATATGTTAAGGTCGATTACCAAATCAAGCTATGAAAGTAATGAAAAGTGAATGTTATGTATCGAGAGAATGATTTTTATGCACAGGTAATGTGTATGTTATTTTTGTGCACAAGATATGTGTACGGTTACTAAGAGTTATGAAAAATGATTTCGTACACGAGAAAGGTGTACTGTATTTAAAAGATATCGCATGTACATTACAGGTGGGTATAGAATTCGGGCCCATTTGTACAATGCAGCATTTAAATCTTGTGGTCTATCAAAATGATGAATTTTATTGTTTTATGATAAACTTATGAACTCACCAACCTTTTGGTTGATACTTTAAAGCATGTTTATTCTCAGGTATGAAAGAAATCTTTCGCTGTGCATTTGCACATATTACATGGAGTCGTTCATGGTATATAGAGGTCAGAACCTCGCAATGGGACCAACTGTTGAAGACTTCATCCAGATGGATTAGGACGGGTCACTACAATTGGTATCAGAGTGGTGGTCTTAGCGAACCAGGTCTTGCATTAGTGTGTCTAACTGATAGTTGTTTAGATGTATTAGTGAGTCTGGACTTCGACCGTGTCAGCATGTCAAAAGTTTTGCTTATCTTTTCGTGATTAAAATTACTTGCTTATCATCCTTAAAGTCTAGACACATCTTACTTCCTCAATTGCATAGATAGTGTATAGACAAATTCGTATCTTAGCGTACCTGATAATTCATATCCTAGCGTATCTGTTACTGTAGATTTGCCTGACATATGCCGTAAATTCCTCTGTAATCTACGAAACCTTTTGTTCCATATATATAGATATTCTATGTAATTAGAATACCATCCGATAGCCGAAAATCATTCATATCGAAAAATCCTTTACACAATCTTATGAAATGGAACTCGTCACTAGATCAAGTTCTTCGGAACCCGACAGGTATTCTGAAAGGACCTGTCCCAATCCATCCGGACGAAGTCCATATCGATTATAAACGATTCACAACAGTTGATTACATCGCGATGTACTTGACCTCTATATGATACATTTTACAAACATTGCATTCGTTTTGAAAAGACAATCTTTCATTACATCTAAAGTTGACAGACATGCATACCATTTCATAATATATCCAACTATAATTGACTTAATAATGATCTTGATAAACTCAACGACTCGAATGCAACGTCTTTTGAAATATGTCATGAATGACTCCAAGTAATATCTTTAAAATGATCAAATGCACAGCGGAAGATTTCTTTCGTACCTGAGAATAAAAATGCTTTAAAGTGTCAACCAAAAGGTTGGTGAGTTCATTAGTTTAACATAAATAATCATTTCCATCATTTTAATAGACCACAAGATTTCATATTTCATTTCTCATAAACATACGTCCCATGCATAGAGACAAAAATATCATTCATAAGGATTGAACACCTGGTAATCGACATTCACAATATGCATATAAGAATATCCCCATCATTCCGAGATCCTCCTTCGGACATGATATAAATTTCGAAGTACTAAAGCATCCGGTACTTTGGATGGGGCTTGTTGGGCCCGATAGATCTATCTTTAGAGTTCGCGTCAATTAGGGTGTCTGTTCCCTAATTCTTAGATTACCAGACTATATAAAAAGGGGCATATTCGATTTTGATAATTCAACCATATAATGTAGTTTTGATTACTTGTGTCTATTTCGTAAAACATTTATAAAAATTGCGCATATATTCTCAGCCCAAAAATGTAATGAGTAAAAAGGGAGCGAATGAACTCACCTATTGTATTTTGTAGTAAAAATACATATAACGACATTGAACAACTGAACAGTGCAGGGTTTGGCCTCGGATTCACGAACCTATATCATTTGTATATATATTAATACACATCCTTGTAGTCGAACAATTATATTTTCATTATTGTTAATGATATAATTTTTATTAGTAACTTATATGTTTTGTTATTAATGTATATTCATTATTATATATATAAAAATATAAATTTAGTTACGTTATATGTATATATATTAAATAAAAATATTAAAGTTAATAATTTTGTTATTAATAATATTGATGATAGTTTTTGATTATAATTCTACTAATGATAATATTAGTAATTTTTGATAAAATGAATAATTTAGTAATAATGGTAGTGAAAATAATAATTTTTGTTGTTAGTACATAATACTTAATAGTAATAATTATAACCATCTTATTACTAGTGATAATCTTAATATTGATTCTTTTACTAATAATAATAATAACTCCTAACTTTTTCTATTATTAATACTAATGATAAATCTTATAATACCAGTAATGATAACAGTAATATTAATACTAATAATAATAATATTGGTATTGATAATACTAATAAGTTTTTGAATTGAAATTTTTTAGTATTTATAATAATAATGATATTAATAATAATGACTATAATACTTATTCATATAGTAGTAATAATAATTTTTAACACTAATATAATCCTAACAATAATAACCATAACAATAACTATGCTATTAATAATAATAATCATAATAATAATAATACTAATAATATTAACACTTATCATATCAACAACATTAATAATAGTAGTAGTTAGTATTAACAATTAACAATAACAATAATAATAATAATAATAATAATAATAATAATAATAATAATAATAATAATAATAATAATAATAATAATAATAATAATAACAAAAAATTAATACAAGTGTACTACCTTAGGAGCCCCCCTTTAAAAAATATTGCACCAAGCAAGGATCGAACCCAAGACCTCTTGGATACCTGCTAACACCCTTTCCCATCAATCCGTCTGTTCTATTTGAAATTAATTCATATTTAAACTTATTTAACCAGCCTTTCTGTGCTTTTACTTCCTTCTTCTTCAAACCAATCGGGCAACCCATTAATTAACCATAGCTACGCATTAGGAACTTGGGTTTATAAATGAAAATAAGAACGAAACATATGTGGTGTTTTGATTTATCAGAAAAAAAGAAAACACGAAAAAAAATACCTACTGCAGCTCGTCGCTGTATGAACAAAAAAAAAGATTTTGAATTGAGTAACGTTTTAAGAAAAAACTCCTACATGAATTAGTTTTTAAATCGTATATACAAACTTATGGAATCATTAATTGCTCCATAAACTCAAAAACAAAAATGAATTTTGTCAAGAACATTTTTGTTTGACTTTTGGAAATTTTTCTTTGACCTCAAAATTAACACTTGATAGATGGAATTTGATCTTGAAAGTTTACAAAAAGATTAAGTAGAAGGTTTCAAACACAATTGCATTATTAGTTTTTGAAATAGGATTCGGATTTGAGGTTTTGACATTTTACACCAAGAACATAGCCGAGGGGCTGTGTTCTTTTAAATAAATTTTTTTTTTTTGATTTTTGATTCTCTCGTTCAGGTTATACTAGTAGAGAGTAATATAGAGATTAGCAGACATGTTTACAATTAATTGACTCAATTATCGCTTGATTTGTAATCAGATGAATTTGACAGAATTTTATTTGATTTAATTAAAATAAGCAAAAGCTGAATGTGACAACAAATTGATTTTGGCATATATATGTGAATGGAATTCGATTACTTGGACAGTTTGTAGACAGGAAACAAATTAGAGAAAGGTGTGATGTGAGATGAAACAGAACTCCTTCAATCATGTAAGTATGATTGTATATATATTTATATTTATTTATATCTGGTTATATATAACCCAGTATATTTTTTTATATGCGTAAGTCTTTATATATAAATATATATATATATATATATATATATATATATATATATATATATATATATATATATATATATATATATATATATATATATATATATATATATAGTTTACATCTAGTTAATATTACTAACTATTAATATATTAATGATAATAATATTATTAACATTTATTTTAATAAAAATCCTAATATTTATAATAGTAAATGATAATAATAAAATAATAATAATAATAATAACATTACTAACTATTATAGGTTATATATTTCAAATAAAAATACTATTAATAATTTTATTAGTACTGATATGGTGATAATAATATTAATTATAATAATACTAATGATAATAATCATGTTTGTAATAACAATATTATACCAATAAAATTTATATTTATAGATTATATATATTTATATTTAAATTGATATTAATATTAAAGATACTATAATAGTTTGTACATAACTTATTTCATATTTGTATCATAATTGTATTAATATTGATATTTATTTTAATAATAACCATAGTACTATATTTTATCTTATAATTATATATATTAATAATACGACTTGCAATTACATTTATTAATAATTATGTCATATGAATACATCTATTGAATGATTAATATTTATATGTTTTATAAATATTATAATATAATAATTACTATTATAAATCTTTTATCTTATTATTTTTTATTTTATTTATTTATTATTTTTTTTTACATTTTAAATTTTAATTGATTACAGTATACCTTATTAATATTATATATACACTTATATTTATATTTATATATATACATTTACATATTTAGTCGTTCGTGAATCGTCGGGCACAGTCAAAGGGTAATTTGAATATCGTTTCAAATTTTCGAGACTCAATATAACAGACTTTGCTTATCGTTTCAAAACCATAATAATAATAAGTTTAAATTTGGTCGAAAATTCCCGGGTCATCACAGTACCTACCCGTTAAAGAAATTTCATCCCGAAATTTGAGTGAGGTGGTCATGGCTAACAATAAAAATGTTTTCATGACGAATAAGAGTTGACAAATGGAGTTTTATCATTATTGACTAATATAGATAAAACGATTCGATCATATGATGCGTACGAATGAAGCTGTCACAACAGATTGAGATTGAGATTTAACTTTTGACGTAGTCACGGTGGAAATTCGAAAATAAGGTGCGTCTTAGCTTTTGACCTTGTCTTGATTGAATTCCGGAATTCAAAGGATTTAAAGAAAATCTTCGAAATCTAAAGATTTGATTCTTCGGGATTTATGAAAATTAAGATCTTTTTAATTAAATGCGATCATTTGTCTCGATTGCTCTGTCAGGTATTTCCATTATAAATAAACTTCTTCCGTTCCATTATTTTCACCATTCCAATACTTTCTTTCTTAGTTCGTACATCCAAAGGATTGTGAAAATGCTTAATCCAGTTCCAATCCATGATATTTTCCTAATTATCATTTCTGTCATCCTTCTTTTTAATGTTCCACCAGAAAAATCTATTTACTTCTACTATTATCTTGGGGTGCTAGTGCTTTTAATCCTCCCGTGTCTTTATGTTGCTATAAACATTGATATACACGGTTTGTAATTTATGTGTTGTTATCGGGCTTTATATCTTCCCTTATACCTCGAAGTCCTTGCTTCTGTTTTCTATAATCATTGTCATTCACAGTTAATACTCCTCCCTATTTGCTGCGATTTATACTCCAATTTCTGTTTCGGAGCTTTGTCCCTTCGTTTCTTTTTCTTGCGATTGGCCATCTCTTGTAATGGTCCAGAATTCGTAGATATAAATTTCAGAATGAACATTGTTAATGTTCTAAGAACAAAATGGTAATAGCATAATTTGACTTGTCAATTTAGAATTTAAGGAAAAAGATAGGACTATCAAGAATATATTTTCTTGATATGTTCGGAAGTTAATCAGAATAAAAGAGTTATGTAACATGACACATGTTGACGTTATAATCTGTGAATCATCATGTTCCATTTAGAAGCTCAGCATGACTTACTGTAATATAATCACGTTGATCAAGTGTCATTATATTATACTAACTCATGCATCAGTTTCCAACATTACTTCAATAACATTCATATCTTAAGCTTGAAAGTTTACAGAATATAGAAACTAACAGTTTCTATATGATGTAACACTGATAGCACAAATAGATTAATGATTTCGGATAAGAATAGTTATGAAAATATCTCCAGAAATATGGAGGATATTTATAATGAAAGATACGATGCTATCTTGGAATTTCTAATATCGATGGATGATGAAGAAGATTTATCCGTAAGGGTTTAGATTTGAAAGCAAGGTATTCGTTAAAGATTTCATCTGAAACAGAATCATTTGGATTCTTTGAAGTCAAACTTATTCTTTGTGATTTGTCCACGGATTTCTTCATAGTTTCGCATAATCTGCTTTTCGGTACTAAATTTTCTATTGAATGTTTCCAATATAATGATACACAGGAAGCACGAAGAGGTATATAATTTCGGACGAGAATATTTATGAAAATATCCTCAGAAATAACGAAGATATTGATGATGATATTTTGGAATTTCTAAGTTCGATGGTTGATGGAGAAAGATTTTTCGCAAGATTTTAACATGACTTCGGGGCAAGATATTCTCTAAAGATTTCAACGGATCCAGAATTATCTGGATTCTTTGAATATAGGGTATGGTCCTTGTATTTGTCCTTGGTCTCCTTCATAGTTAACTCTATCCATTTTTCAGTTCCAACGTTTCTGAGCTTTTTCAACATATTATTCTTTATCATCAAACTTTCGACGACTAAGGTCATTTACGGTTGCCTACAGTTTCTGCTGCTTCATTCAGCTTTTTCAACATTCAGAATATAAATTCGTAGAATGTGTGATTTTCAGAATTTCAGAATGAAAGATCATAATTTTAAGAGGGGAATGTTATATGTATACTTATAACTGTTGATGTAGACATACTGAAAGATTTCAAAATAATGTTCGTTAATTCTCGGTAATTGGTATGGCAATTCTTGTTACCAGATTCGGATGAGAATACGATGAGACTTCAATAGATAAATGTAGTGATTTGTCGGAGGGATTTAAGCCCAAAGAGCAACGAGGTTGTTGGATCGTCTGCTGGTAATAAGATGAAATATAAAAGGTTTCCCGGTAACAATAAAAGAGTTCGCATATATATCAAAGTTATAATAAAGTTGTTTCGAATGAAAAGTCAAAGTTGTCTTGCTGGATCTGTGACAAAATTGGCTATTTTGAAAAAGAACTGCAGAGTTATTTTGGGTAATAATAACACTAAAGGAATTGGCACAACTACGTGTTAAACGTTGACTCAGTTTCCGAGAGTTTTTCAGGTGTATAACTATATGCATAAATCTTTCCTTCTATAGATGAAGTGTCGTTCGTTCATCCTCTCGATTGAGGTGTTTTCAAGAATCATGAAAGGTTTGAACGCAGAATGTAATCGTGAAGATACAAATGATGTTTAAGACGAATTCAAGTGGCAACTTGAAGAATTGTTTAGTTTCATATGTTATAATCAATATTTTAATTCATTTTAATTGTCCAATGTTATTAGTCCACAGTATAGTCCACAGTTGACAGTCCAATAATTCATATATAGTTTACTATATAATATTCGAATTAATTAATACATGTCGTGACCCGTATACGTCTCAGACTCGATCACAACTCAAACTATATATATTATTGTAGAATCAACCTTAACCCTGTATAGAGAACTCGATCATTACTGCATATAGAGTGTATATGGTGATTCCAAATAATATATATAGATGCGTCGATATGATATGTCAAAACCTTGTATACGTGTCCCGATATTTAAAGTGCGTAAAATAAATAACAGAAAATTAAATAACGATAAATAAAGTGCGTAAAGTAAATAACAGAAATTTAATGACGATAAATAAAATTGCGAGAATGTAAATTGCGATAATTAAATTACGATAAATAAAGTGTAATCAGTTAGCTGGGAACAATTAGCTAGGAACAGTTAGCGTGGATTCTTAACAAAATTTCACATAGTTAATTAGTCTGTTTCTAATCAATATTTATTGTGTCTATTATTTCTTCATTATGCCACTTGTTGGATTCTGATAGGTCAAAATCCAAATATGAAATTGAATTTGAATGAAAAATAGTTATTCTTTGGTGAACGGATACGTATATCGGTGGTTGTAAGTAGGATGGTAAACGACTGTTGAATCAGCTTTGAAGAATGTACAGTGTAACTTATTAATGTGAATCTTAAATATTCCTCAGGTATTACCTACCCGTTAAAATATTTTCATCATTAACAGTTTGTACAAAAGGATTTTTAATTACAATCTTTATGAAAACATATATTCATATATATATATATATATATATATATATATATATATATATATATATATATATATATATATATATATATATATATATATATATATATATATATATATATATATTTTTATATGTAATCATGGATTTAATGAGTCAATATGATATTAAACTCATTTGATTTACCGTTAGAACAAGAATATATAATCTCTAAAACATAAGAGATTACATAATCGCCATGTCGAACGAAGATAAATGATGTAGAACGATGATTATACTCATGATACAGAATGAGATGTTGAGACGTGGATTGTTGATGGTATTGGTGCTATTACTGATGGTACTGTTGGAGCTGGTGATGTTGCTGAAGCTGGTAAATTTTGCACCATATTCTCCAAATTGATTACTCGAGCGCGAAGTTTGTTGACTTTTTCTATTATTCCGGGATGATTGTCGGTCGAAACGAGCTGATGAATGAGGTTTAGAATCTGAGATAGTATGTGATCGTGACAAGATACTCTGAAAATGAGAGAGAAAAGGGTGTCTCGAACAGGTTCGCCGGTAAGCGCTTCATGTTCATTGTCAAGAGGTAAATTCGGTTGGTGGAAGGGATCGACTTTTTCGCGTCTCCATTGATTAAGTCGACTACGAACTCATCAGATGAATTGGGGATGGATGATTGGTTGATTCATTCTGGTGACGCTGCTTTCGGAGCTTAAACGATTATCCATATCGGAATAGCTGTCGGAATCCGAGGAATTCGAACTGGTTGAGGGATTCATCTCGTACTATCAGATGAAATATTTTTTGATAAGAAATAGATTATAGGATGTAGATTAGTACCCTGCAATACATAATTTACATATGCATATATAATATTAAAATCCCATAAGTTACGGAGGAATCTACAGAAGTTGTCAAGCAAAGTCTACAGTAACAGATATGCTAAGATATGAATTAGTAGATACGCTAAGATACGAATTTTGTCTATACACTATTCATGCAATTATTGCAATAAGATGTGTCTAGAATAAGGATGATAAGCAAGTGATTCTCTAAGAATGATAAGCAAGTAATTTTCGACACAAAATGATAAGCAAAACTTTTGACATGCAGACACGGTCGAAGTCCAGACTCACTAATGCATCCTAACGACTTATCAGTTAGACACACTAAGGCAGACCTGGTTCGCTAAGACCACCGCTCTGATACCAACTGAAAGGACCTGTCCCAATCCATCTGGACGAAGTCCATATCGATTATAAACGATTCACAACAGTTGATTACATCGCGTGGTACTTGACCTCTATATGATACATTTTACAAACATTGCATTCGTTTTGAAAAGACAATCTTTCATTACATCTAAAGTTGATAGACATGCATACCATTTCATAATATATCCAACTATAATTGACTTAATAATGATCTTGATAAACTCAACGACTCGAATGCAACGTCTTTTGAAATATGTCATGAATGACTCCAAGTAATATCTTTAAAATGATCAAATGCACAGCGGAAGATTTCTTTTGTACCTGAGAATAAAAATGCTTTAAAGTGTCAACCAAAAGGTTGGTGAGTTCATTAGTTTAACATAAATAATCATTTCCATCATTTTAATAGACCACAAGATTTCATATTTCATTTCTCATAAACATACGTCCCATGCATAGAGACAAAAATATCATTCATATGGATTGAACACTTGGTAATCGACATTCATAATATGCATATAAGAATATCCCCATCATTCCGAGATCCTCCTTCGGACATGATATAAATTTCGAAGTACTAAAGCATCCGGTACTTTGGATGGGGCTTGTTGGGCCCGATAGATCTATCTTTAGAGTTCGCGTCAATTAGGGTGTCTGTTCCCTAATTCTTAGATTACCAGACTATATAAAAAGGGGCATATTCGATTTCGATAATTCAACCATATAATGTAGTTTTGATTACTTGTGTCTATTTCATAAAATATTTATAAAAATTGCGCATGTATTCTCAGCCCAAAAATGTAATGAGTAAAAAGGGAGCGAATGAACTCACCTATTGTATTTTGTATTAAAAATACATATAACGACATTTAACAACTGAACAGTGCAGGGTTTGGCCTCGGATTTACGAACCTATATCATTTGTATATATATTAATACACATTCTTGTAGTCGAACAATTATATTTTCATTATTGTTAATGATATAATTTTTATTAGTAACTTATATGTTTTGTTATTAATGTATATTCATTATTATATATATAAAAATATAAATTTAGTTACGTTATATGTATTATATATATATATATATATATATATATATATATATATATATATATATATATATATTTCATTTGTTTGTTAACTTAGTAGTTATAATAATACCAAAAAAAAAAAAAATGATAATAATGACAATCCCTAATGTTACTAATAAAAATATTAAAGTTAATAATTTTGTTATTAATAATATTGATGATAGTTTTTGATTATAATTCTACTAATGATAATATTAGTAATTTTTGATAAAATGAATAATTTAGTAATAATGGTAGTGAAAATAATAATTTTTGTTGTTAGTACATAATACTTAATAGTAATAATTATAACCATCTTATTACTAGTGATAATCTTAATATTGATTCTTTTACTAATAATAATAATAACTCCTAACTTTTTCTATTATTAATACTAATGATAAATCTTATAATACCAGTAATGATAACAGTAATATTAATACTAATAATAATAATATTGGTATTGATAATACTAATAAGTTTTTGAATTGAAATTTTTTATTATTTATAATAATAATGATATTAATAATAATGACTATAATACTTATTCATATAGTAGTAATAAAAATTTTTAACACTAATATAATCCTAACAATAATAACCATAACAATAACTATGCTATTAATAATAATAATCATAATAATAATAATACTAATAATATTAACACTTATCATATCAACAACATTAATAAAAGTAGTAGTTAGTATTAACAATTAACAATAATAATAATAATAATAATAATAATAATAATAATAATAATAACAACAAAAAATTAATACAAGTGTACTACCTTAGGAGCCCCCCTTTAAAAAAAATTGCACCAAGCAAGGATCGAACCCAAGACCTCTTGGATACCTGCTAACAACCTTTACCATCAATCCGTCTGTTCTATTCAAAATTAATTCATATTTAAACTTATTTAACCAGCCTTTCTGTGCTTTTACTTCCTTCTTCTTCAAACCAATCAGGCAACCCATTAATTAACCATAGCTACGCATTAGGAACTTGGGTTTATAAATGAAAATAAGAACAAAACATATGAGGTGTTTTGATTTATCAGAAAAAAAGAAAACACGAAAAAAAAAATACCTATTGCAGCTCGTCGCTGTATGAACAAAAAAAAAAAAAAGATTTTGAATTGAGTAACATTTTAAGAAAAAATTCCTACATGAATTAGTTTTTAAATCGTATATACAAACTTATGGAATCATTAATTGCTCCATAAACTCAAAAACAAAAATGAATTTTGTCATGAACATTTTTGTTTGACTTTTGGAAATTTTTCTTTGACCTCAAAATTAACACTTGATAGATGGAATTTGATCTTGAAAGTTTACAAAAAGATTAAGTAGAAGGTTTCAAACACAATTGCATTATTAGTTTTTGAAATAGGTTTCGGATTTGAGGTTTTGACATTTTACACCAAGAACATAGCCGAGGGGCTGTGTTCTTTTAAATAATTTTTTTTTTTTTGATTTTTGATTCTCTCGTTCAGGTTATACTAGTAGAGAGTAATATAGAGATTAACAGACATGTTTACAATTAATTGACTCAATTATCGCTTGATTTGTAATCAGATGAATTTGACATAATTTTATTTGATTTAATTAAAATAAGCAAAAGCTGAATGTGACAACAAATTGATTTTGGCATATATATGTGAATGGAATTCGATTACTTGGACAGTTTGTAGACAGGAAACAAATTAGAGAAAGGTGTGATGTGAGATGAAACAGAACTCCTTCAATCATGTAAGTATGATTGTATATATATTTATATTTATTTATATCTGGTTATATATAACCCAGTATATTTTTTATATGCGTAAGTCTTTATATATATATATATATATATATATATATATATATATATATATATATATATATATATATATATATATATAGTTTACATCTAGTTAATATTACTAACTATTAATATATTAATGATAATAATATTATTAACATTTATTTTAATAAAAATCCTAATATTTATAATAGTAAATGATAATAATAAAATAATAATAATAATAATAACATTACTAACTATTATAGGTTATATATTTCAAATAAAAATACTATTAATAATTTTATTAGTACTGATATGGTGATAATAATATTAATTATAATAATACTAATGATAATAATCATGTTTGTAATAACAATATTATACCAATAAAATTTATATTTATAGATTATATATATTTATATTTAAATTGATATTTGATGTCAAAGCAGAGGGGTATAAAATACTATTAATTTTAGCAGAAAAAACTATTAAATACGATACAATTTTACACAAGATATTTATTTATTTATAGAATGGATATACTTAAACCTTGCTACAACACTTATAGGCAGTGTACCTAATCGTACAGTAGTGTAGTTTTTTAGTAAGTCCGGTTCGTTCCACAGGGAAATTTTTAAACAAAGCTCAACGCTATATTAGTTTACTTTTAAAAATACAAATATATATATAAGTAATATTATTATTATAAAGGGGGGTTTTTACCGTTTAATGACCGGTTTGTGGATTTTAAGACTTTAGTCGCAGTTAAAACCTAATGTAAAATATTAAATAAATAAAAGACTTAATTTAAAGCGTAAAGTAAATAACGATAATGAAATTGCGAATAATAAAAGTGCGATAAAATAAAATTGCGATAATTAAAAAGTACGATAATTAAAAGTGCGATTAAATAACAATAAATAAAAGTGCGATAATTAGAAGTGCAATTAAATATAAAATGAAGGAAATTAAATATGAAATAAAAGAATTATGCTTATTTAAACTTCCGTAATCATGATGTTTGACGTGTTGATTTTAGTTTTATGCCCATGGGTTAATTGTCCTTTGTCCTGGATTATTCAATATGTCCGTCTGGTTTTTGTCCATAACAGTCCATCAGTCATAAATATAAAGTGCGAGTGTCCTCATCAAATTATTCTTATACCCGAAGTTAAATATTCCAACTAATTAGGGATTCGAATTGTAACAAGGTTTTAATACTTTGTTTAATGAATACACCAGGTTATCGACTGTGTGTAAACCAAGGTTTTACTACTTTGTTAACAATTACACCAATTACCCTTGAATGTAATTTCACCCCTGTTTTAATTATTCTAGTGGCTATTAATCCATTCCCGTGTCTGGTTAAATGAACGATTATTCGTACATATAAATACCCCGCCCATCGTGTCCGATCGAGTGTATATGGTAATTTATAGGGACGCCCAATTGTAAATCTTTATATTAACATTAACAAACTTTCATTTAGTTAAACAAATATAAAGCCCATTAATAGCCCATAGTCTAATTTCCACAAGTGTCGTTCTTTTGTTCAAACCCCAATTATGGTACAAAGCCCAATTACCCAATTTTAGTAATTAGCCCAACATCATGATTACTTCGTTTTAAATAAGCATAATAATAACTTAGCTACGAGACATTAATGTAAAAAGGTTGAACATAACTTACAATGATTAAAAATAGCGTAGCGTTACACGGACAGAATTTCGACTTACACCCTTACAATATTCGCTAACATACCCTTATTATTAGAATTATAATTAAAATTAAAATTAAAATATAAATTATATATATATATATCGTATATATGAGAGAAGAGAGAAATAGATTGTGAATTTTTGATCAGAATTCGGTTTGCTTTATAGGCAGAGTTGATTTTTGGGGCTCCGCGACTCGCGGCAAAATCCTCTTCAAACTCCGCGGGTCGCGGAGAATGTATTTACAGCTCACACCCTTGGAGTCTTTCTCTGCCGACGGTTTATAATATATATATATTAATTATATATTATATTATATTTATATACATAGTTAACTTGTAATTTTTAGTCCGTTGCGTCGAGCGTTAAGAGTTGACTCTGGTCCCGGTTCCGGATTTTCGAACGTCCTTGCGTACAATTTAATATCTTGTACTTTGCGTTTTGAATCTTGTACTCTTGTAATTTCGAGACGTTTCTTATCAATAATTGGAACCTTTTTGATTGTCTTTTGTACTTTTGAGCTTTTTGGTCGTTTGCGTCTTCAATTCGTCGAATCTGTCTTTTGTCTTCACCTTTTATTATTTAAACGAATATCACTTGTAAATAGAACAATTGCAACTAAAAGCTTGTCTTTCTTGAGGAATAATGCTATGAAATATATGTTCGTTTTTAGCATTATCAAATATTCCCATACTTGAGCGTTGCTTGTCCTCAAGCAATATCGTCTTGAAATACTAGAATCACTTCTTTATTCTTCACACTTTGTACATCAGTGATTTCTATACGGCGGTATAAACAATGGTAGTAACGATATGGTTTACAGTCCCACATGACTATAAAAATTTAGATCCATTAAGGAAATTGGATCTTTATGAAAACATTTGATCTTTTGAAATCTAGTTTTTACCCTAGATAAGTTTTCCGGAATAACCCTTTACCGGTGTTTGCAAAATATTTTTGTGGGTTTGGTGGGTTTCAGATTTGAAAATTTTAGCTCAAAACTTATGGTTTTGTGTCACCCACTTGCTAACCTTGTATTAGGAAAGCAACACGTCCAGTTTACTTGTTCCGTATATTACCTTTCGGCAAACTACCGTCCGGTTGTAAAGGAAAGCGTTGAACAAGCAACTGTTAAGGCAATGTCCCCTGACATGCTTTTAATTATGGTCTATAACGTGTCGGACGCAATTACTATCCTTGGTAGGAGCAATAGTAAAGCTCACCCTTATAATTTTTCGTTATGGCACAAGGTCCTGTCTTTGACCACTATGCAACCACCGTTCTTACGGTTGACACCCGATTTAGTTCAGGCGACCTAATGAATTCCAGGTGAATTCCTAGGATTTTACGTTCAATGGTAATGAACGCATTGAAAATAGGGTTTTCAGAAAACAAATCGGTTTATAATTTTGATCAAAATATTTTCTCGTTTAAGCTCGAGTTTAGATATCATCGAATTCCATGAGTTTGTAATTCTCAATCTTTAAGGTCAATCTCTAGGATTGAGTAAAATCAGTCTTAAAAGCTGATTTTTAATCTTTAAGGAGATTATCCTTTCTGGGGATCTGATTCATTAGTCTTATCCAGCTAATTTGCATGGTGCCCCCCCCATTGTACGAGATAAATCCTTCTCATGGTTAGGATAAATCCGACCACTTGGCGACCCTGTTTAATGCTGAGGTCCGTGGATTTCCTGCTGATTTTAGTGATGACTTTTCTAGATTTTTCGTCAACCTACAGCTGGTCTGGACGACAACTTCATGACCTAAATCAAGAAGCGCGTGTCTTTTTCGGAAGACTTTACTTCCTTTTAATGATGGAATTGATTCATCGTGTAGATCCATCTCTTCTTTTCTTTCATCGGGTAAAAACAGTTTAGTTTAGTCCAAAGCAAAAGTATTTTCAGTTATTTGTTACAGATATATGTGACATATGTTTAAGATAACTTGGTAAATTTTCCCACACTTGGCTTTTATTTTCCTTTTTATCGTCCTCTATTCCATTTTAAATGAATTTTGACATTTTAGTTTGTTTCTTTATTTATGTCCTTTCCGAGGTAACAATAATTTCGGTGTTAAAACCTAGTTTTATCGTTCATAAATATGTATAAACATGATTTTGAATTCATTTAATTGAAAATTTTGAAAAATTTTACTAGAATTGGGTAGTCAGTATATAAGACTAGGGCTGTTCTTTTTTATCAGAGAGCACTAGATTCTAATACAACTACTGCTTTACTAGTATTTTTAATGGTAACCAAGTGTATAAAGTAAAAAATTTTAAAATCCGAAAGAATTTAACCCCTTCTCACACTTAAGATCTTGCAATGCCCTCATTTGCAAGAAATCAGTAACAATTTAAATTATTGAGGGTGATTTGTGTGAAAATGATTAAATTTTACCAAAGTTTCCAAATATATTGGCGTTTGTTTGCTGAATGATAAATGGTGCACATCATTTGTTCATTCCGTCTTGTTGTTATTTCACATATATTTTGCATCTTGTCGTCAAAATTAGTTGCTTTTGCTGAACTTAATGCCAGTCTTTGAAAATGCGTTGTTTTACCCTGTTGTGTACATAAGATAAACTGCAAACATATATACATATTTTTGAAGTTTGGTATATTACCCCACATTCAAAAAATTATTAAAATCTAAGAATAAAAGTTAGATAATTATAAAAATGATTACAATATTAACAAAAATATTAAATGTATCAATAATTACAAATTACAAAATAAAAAAATAAGTAAACTAAGGATGATATTGGTACCAATAGGGGTTCCAGGCATAACCATAAGTGCTATAGAATGCTTCGGCAGGGTCATACGTAGGATATGGTGGCTGCATCTCTATAGACCAAGGAGGGAAGATGGGTTTCGGTGTAGGAATATAGTTTCTACCTATATGTTGGCAATGAGCTATGATCTGGTTCTGATGAACTTGCCAATCTTCAAATGCTCTCTGTCTAGCATTTTCGTATTCCTGAGAAGCTATAAACCTATGCATTTCTTGCATCTCATTCCCCCCTCCTACATTACCTTGCTGCTGGTTTCTCTCCACCTGTGGATGTCTACCATGGTATCGTACTGCGGCGTTATTTCGCCTCTTCAAAACTTTCGCACCATGGTATACATTTAAACCTATAGTATCGCGGGGTTCCGGCTCTTCTAGTAATAATCCCCCCCGACTTATATCCACACCGAGATATTCACCAATCAAAGTAATAAAAATACCACCTCCTATTATGCTATGTGGTCGCATCCTTTTCTAGGAGTTTATTCATAGGAGTGGCAATTTTAGAAAAATCTTTTATGAAACGTCGGTAAAAACCGGCATGCCCTAGAAAACTCCTAACTCCTCTAACATTGGTGGGATGTGGAAGTTTAGCAATTACATCTACTTTAGCTCTATCCACTTCAATTCCTTCTTTTGAAATTTTATGTCCAAGAACGATGCCTTCTTTAACCATGAAATGGCATTTCTCCCAATTAAGTACTAGATTTGATTTTTCGCATCTAATTAGCATTCGTTCCAGATTAACTAGACATGATTTAAATGTATCACCGAAGACTGAAAAGTCATCCATGAATACTTCCATGCATTCTTCTATCATGTCGTGAAAAATCGCCATCATACACCTTTGAAAGGTTGCAGGGGCGTTACAAAGTCCAAATGGCATGCGTTTGTAAGCAAAAGTACCATAAGAGCACGTGAATGTGGTTTTCTCTTGATCTTCGGGTGCTATTGGAATTTGAAAATATCCGGAAAATCCATCTAGAAAACAATAGTAACTATTTCCGGCTAATCTTTCCAACATTTGATCTATGAAAGGTAAAGGAAAGTGATCTTTTCTGGTGGCGTCATTTAATTTTCTATAATCAATACATACACGCCATCCTGTTACAGTCCTAGTAGGAATAAGCTCATTTTTCTCATTAGTAATGACAGTCATGCCACCCTTCTTAGGCACGCATTGAACTGGGCTTACCCATGGACTATCAGAAATTGGATATATCAAACCTGCATCTAGCAGTTTAATAATCTCTTTCTTAACTACATCTTGCATATTAGGATTTAGTCTTCGTTGGCGTTGCACATACGTTTTATGACCTTCTTCCATAAGGATTTTATGTGTGCAATACGAAGGACTTATTCCTTTAATATCATGAATCTTCCATGCAATGGCTGGTTTATGAGCTTTCAACACAGAAATGAGTTGTGATTTCTCATTTTCAGTAAGAGAAGACGATATTATTACAGGTAATTCAGATTCACCATGTAAATAAGCGTATTCCAAATGGTTTGGAAGTGGCTTTAACTCTAATTTCGGAGGTTCTTCTATCGATGATTTATATCGATATCTGTCTTCTTCTTTTAGCATTTGAATTTCTTCTGTTGTTGGTTCATATCCATTAGCTATAAGTGTAGCTAACATTTCAGCTTCATCAATTGGTTCATTACCTTCTCCTAAAGAACATTCTCCTGTTCCTTGTAATTCTGGAAATTCTTCTAATAATTCTGCATGTGCATCTATAGTTTGAATATAATAACATGTATCATCTGCAGATTGTGGTTGTTGCATTGCTCTATCAACTGAAAAGGTAACACTCTCATCCTCTATACTTAGGGTCAGTTTCTTACCGAACACGTCTATCATTGCTTTAGCCGTGTTTAAGAATGGTCTTCCTAATATGAGAGGAACTTGAGAATCTTCTTCCATGTCCAAAACAACAAAATCTACTGGAAATACTAAAGTACCAACTTTAACTAGCATGTTCTCCATTATCCCTCTAGGATATTTTATTGATCTATCGGCTAGTTGTATGCTTATTCTTGTTGGTTTCAATTCTCCAAGGTCTAGTTTAGCGTATAGTGAATACGGCATTAGATTTATACTAGCACCTAAGTCTGCCAATGCTTCTATTGAACTAAGACTACCCAGAAAACATGGAATTGTGAAACTTCCTGGATCAGATAATTTTTATGGTATCTTATTCAACAGCACTGCTGAACAATTAGCATTCATAGTAACAGCCGAGAGTTCTTCCATTTTCTTTCTATTTGAGATTAGATCTTTCAAGAATTTAGCATATCTAGGCATTCCTGAAATCACATCAATGAAAGGAAGATTTACATTTATCTGTTTAAACATATCCAAGAATTTGGATTGCTCGGCTTCAAGTTTTTCTTTCTTCATTTTACTCGGGTAAGGAAGTGGTGGTTGGTATGGTTTAACATAAGGTTTATCCTTAACTGTGTTATCTTCATTAACTTTTTCAATTACCGGTTCTTTTTCCTTATCTTGATCAGGTTGTGGTTCTTGTGGAGTAGGAATAGCTTCATCAGAAGTTACAGGTATTTCGGGTGGTTTAAGTGTTGTACCACTTCTTGTGGTAATGGCTTTAGCTGTTTCATTCCGGGGGTTAGCATTTGTATCGCTTGGTAAACTTCCCGGTTTTCTTTCACCTATTAACCTTGGTAGGTTACTTACTTCTTGTTCCAGATTTTGAATAGAAGCTTGTTGATTTCTAAATGCTTGAGCATTTTGTTCATTTGTTTGTTTTTGAGATGTGAAAAACTGTGTTTGAGTTTCAACTAGCTTCGTCATCATATCTTCTAAATTTGGTTTTTTATCATCGGTTTGTTGTGGTGGTTTGTTTTGAAAATTCGGTCTTTGCTGATTATAAGTATTATTGGATACTTGTTGATTGCTAGGACCTTGTTGGTTGTTGTATGGAATATTTCGGTTATAATTCTGGTTTTGATTGTAAATCGGTCTTGGCGGTTGATAATTATTCTGATAATTATTTCCAGGCCTTTGGTTTATGTATGAAATATTCTCTCTTTGTTCCATTGTTAATTCAATACTGAGACAATCTTTTGTCAAATGTGGTCCTCCACACTGCTCACAACTAATTCGTATTGAGTGAATATCTTTAGTCATCTTTTCCATTCGTCTCTCCACAGCATCTATCTTTGCGGAAATGGAATCCAAGTCATGGCTAGAATCGGCTCTAGCTGCTTTAGATGATCTAATGATGTCTTTTTCTTGGTGCCACTCATGTGAGTGGGATGCAGTATTATCAATAATTTTGTAAGCATCAGTTTCGGTTTTCTTCATAATAGAACCACCAGCTGCTATATCTATGTCTTTTCTTGTAGTGATGTCGCATCCTTGGTAGAATATTTGTACTATTTGACAGGTGTCTAAACCATGTTGCGGACATCCTCTTAATAACTTTCCATATCTTGTCCACGCCTCATATAGAGTTTCATTTGGTTTCTGTGTGAACGTAACAATTTCTGCTTGAAGTCTTACGGCTTTAGATGCAGGAAAGAATTGTTTAAGAAATTTGTCAACTAAAACGTCCCATGTATCAATCGCCCCTTCAGGTAACGATTCCAACCAATCTTTGGCTTCTCCCTTTAAAGTCCAGGGAAATAACATGAGATATATCTGTTCATCCTCCACTTCTCGGATTTTAAATAGTGTGCAGATCCTATTAAAGGTACGTAAATGTTCATTTGGATCTTCCTTCGGCGCACCACTAAATTGGCATTGATTAGTCACCATGTGTAGAATTTGTCCTTTGATTTCATAATCTGGCGCATTAATGTCTGGATGAGTAATTGCGTGACCTTGGCCAGTGCGTTTAGCTCTCATTCGGTCTTCCATACTTAAAGGTTCCAGATTCTCCATAATTAAATTTGTTGAATCGGTATCACTAGATGATTCTGATTTAATAGTTCGTTTCTCAACAATCTCTGTTTGAATGATTGGTGGCTCCGGAGGAAAGTTTAATGGTTCAGGATCTATGAACCGTTCCTGAATATTCTTCGGATTCTCAATTGTGAGGTCGGGTTCAAAAAATGGATTATCGGAAATTTGAACTGAAGTACTTGGTCGACTGGATGACGATTCTAAAGAAAAATCAACGGCGGTTATATTTGCTAAATGTCTTGATCTAGTTACAGGTGGTGAACGTACAAAAGGTGATGAACGTCTTGCTCGGTGCATTCACTGAATATCCTATTAGTTTTAAAAAGGAAAGAAAAACTATAATAAGTTATCCAATCAATAGACTTTTCTGATTTTGCCCACGTTTCGAATAGCCAAAAGATGCAGCAGAGGGGCAGGATTCGTTTGGTCTCAATATAATTGAGGACTGTTTGGCTCCAATAACCCGGTCCACGTACAAATCCAACTATTACTACGAACCAGAAAATTTTGATGTCTATTAATTTAACCACTTAAAATAAATTTTCGTAATTTTAAGAAATTTAGATAAGAAGTAGAATAAATTCTAGTCCTAAAAACTAGAATGGCGAGAAATAAGAGAGAAAAAGAGTTCGTCGTAAAAGGTCGAAAAAAAAGAAAAAAAAAATGGTTGAAAAATAAAAGGTGACGGAAAAATAAAAGAAACTTATAAAAATTTAACAATACTTAACTAACCTAATCTTATTACTACAACTAACTTAAAATTATAATCGCAAATTGAAATTACTAATTGGAATGATAATTGATACATAGTAAAAGGTCTAAAAATATTAAAGCTTACAAGGAAAAACTAAATCCCAAATGGAAATAACTTAAAAAGAAACTAAAACTTAAAAAGGCGTCGCAAAATTCTAAAGCACCTAAATCTTAGTCTAAAGAAAAAGCACTTAAGGAATTCTACGGCAAAGCCTAAAAATCTAGGAGTAAAAATAACTATAGCAAAAATTAAGTTTAAAATTAAAAATGAGAGAAAAATACAAATATTACGCTAAAACGATTAAAAAGGGACAAAATATAAAAATATACAAAAAGTTGTAAAAAGTACAATTTTTATAAAAATATTATTTTTATATTATTTATTTAATTAAACTATTAATTTTACATTTTAATAAAACTTAATAAACTAAAATATAAATTAAAATAAAACTTAATTATAAATAATAATTAGGGTCAATAATAATAATAATAATTAATAATCCGTAATAAATGCTGAATTAGGGCTTCTGTCCGTGTGTCAGGAAGTCTCCGCGAGTCGCGGTATTTAATGCTTCAAACCCCGCGAGTCGCGGGGTTCAAAAATTCAGATGACAGCTTTAAATTCGACGCGTTTTTTCTTTATTTTTTTTTTATTTTCTGTTTTCTGTTTTTAAATAAATAAAAGATATTAAAATAAAACTTATATTTTTATAAACTAAAATAAAAATAAAGAAACTTATAAAACTTAAATATTTAACAAAATCTTAAAAATACTTATATTTTTGTTTTTCTTTTTATATTTTCGAATATTTAAAACGTATTTTTACAAAAACGAATTTTAATAAAAGTTAACTAAAAATATATTATTTTTTTTATATTAGCATTGCGCTTCTGGCGTTTAAGAGTGTTCCCCGGCAGCGGCGCCAAAAATACTTGATGTCAAAGCAGAGGGGTATAAAATACTATTAATTTTAGCAGAAAAAACTATTAAATACGATACAATTTTACACAAGATATTTATTTATTTATAGAATGGATATACTTAAACCTTGCTACAACACTTATAGGCAGTGTACCTAATCGTACAGTAGTGTAGTTTTTTAGTAAGTCCGGTTCGTTCCACAGGGAAATTTTTAAACAAAGCTCAACGCTATATTAGTTTACTTTTAAAAATACAAATATATATATAAGTAATATTATTATTATAAAGGGGGGTTTTTACCGTTTAATGACCGGTTTGTCGATTTTAAGACTTTAGTCGCAGTTAAAACCTAATGTAAAATATTAAATAAATAAAAGACTTAATTTAAAGCGTAAAGTAAATAACGATAATGAAATTGCGAATAATAAAAGTGCGATAAAATAAAATTGCGATAATTAAAAAGTACGATAATTAAAAGTGCGATTAAATAACAATAAATAAAAGTACGATAATTAGAAGTGCAATTAAATATAAAATGAAGGAAATTAAATATGAAATAAAAGAATTATGCTTATTTAAACTTCCGTAATCATGATGTTTGACGTGTTGATTTTAGTTTTATGCCCATGGGTTAATTGTCCTTTGTCCTGGATTATTCAATATGTCCGTCTGGTTTTTGTCCATAACAGTCCATCAGTCATAAATATAAAGTGCGAGTGTCCTCATCAAATTATTCTTATACCCGAAGTTAAATATTCCAACTAATTGGGGATTCGAATTGTAACAAGGTTTTAATACTTTGTTTAATGAATACACCAGGTTATCGACTGTGTGTAAACCAAGGTTTTACTACTTTATTAACAATTACACCAATTACCCTTGAATGTAATTTCACCCCTGTTTTAATTATTCTAGTGGCTATTAATCCATTCCCGTGTCCGGTTAAATGAACGATTATTCGTACATATAAATACCCCGCCCATCGTGTCCGATCGAGTGTATATGGTAATTTATAGGGACGCCCAATTGTAAATCTTTATATTAACATTAACAAACTTTCATTTAGTTAAACAAATATAAAGCCCATTAATAGCACATAGTCTAATTTCCACAAGTGTCGTTCTTTTGTCCAAACCCCAATTATGGTACAAAGCCCAATTACCCAATTTTAGTAATTAGCCCAACATCATGATTACTTCGTTTTAAATAAGCATAATAATAACTTAGCTACGAGACATTAATGTAAAAAGGTTGAACATAACTTACAATGATTAAAAATAGCGTAGCGTTACACGGACAGAATTTCGACTTACACCCTTACAATATTCGCTAACATACCCTTATTATTAGAATTATAATTAAAATTAAAATTAAAATATAAATTATATATATATCGTATATATCGTATATATGAGAGAAGAGAGAAATAGATTGTGAATTTTTGATCAGAATTCGGTTTGCTTTATAGGCAGAGTTGATTTTTGGGGCTCCGCGACTCGCGGCAAAATCCTCTTCAAACTCCGCGAGTCGCGGAGAATGTATTTACAGCTCACACCCTTGGAGTCTTTCTCTGCCGACGGTTTATAATATATATATATAATATATATATAATTAATATAATTAATTATATATTATATTATATTTATATACATAGTTAACTTGTAATTTTTAGTCCGTTGCGTCGAGCGTTAAGAGTTGACTCTGGTCCCGGTTCCGGATTTTCGAACGTCCTTGCGTACAATTTAATATCTTGTACTTTGCGTTTTGAATCTTGTACTCTTGTAATTTCGAGACGTTTCTTATCAATAATTGGAACCTTTTTGATTGTCTTTTGTACTTTTGAGCTTTTTGGTCATTTGCGTCTTCAATTCGTCGAATCTGTCTTTTGTCTTCACCTTTTATTATTTAAACGAATATCACTTGTAAATAGAACAATTGCAAATTAAAAGCTTGTCTTTCTTGAGGAATAATGCTATGAAATATATGTTCGTTTTTAGCATTATCAATATTAATATTAAAGATACTATAATAGTTTGTACATAACTTATTTCATATTTGTATCATAATTGTATTAATATTGATATTTATTTTAATAATAACCATAGTACTATATTTTATCTTATAATTATATATATTAATAATACGACTTGCAATTACATTTATTAATAATTATGTCATATGAATACATCTATTGAATGATTAATATTTATATGTTTTATAAATGTTATAATATAATAATTACTATTATAAATCTTTTATCTTATTATTTTTTATTTTATTTATTTATTTTTTTTTTTACATTTTGAATTTTAATTGATTACAGTATACCTTATTAATATTATATATACACTTATATTTATATTTATATATATACATTTACATATTTAGTCGTTCGTGAATCGTCGGGCACAGTCAAAGGGTAATTTGAATATCGTTTCAAAATTTTCGAGACTCAATATAACAGACTTTGCTTATCGTTTCAAAACCATAATAATAATAAGTTTAAATTTGGTCGAAAATTCCCGGGTCATCACATATTCCGACATGGATGTTCACCTAAGCTCCGGAAGTAATGTCATTAGAATGAATCAGCCAATCAGCCATCCCCAATTCATCTGATGGGTTCATAGTCAACTTAATCAATGGAGACGCGAAGAAGGCGATCCTTTTCACCAACCGAATTTACCCCTTGACGAAGAACCCGAAGTACTTACCGATGAACCTGTTCGAAACACCATTTTCAGCCTCATTTCCAGAATATCTCGTCACGATTATATACTATCTCAGATTCTATACCTTAATCATTCGCTCGTTCCGACCGACAATCACCCCGGTGTAATAGAAGAAGTCGACGAATTTCGCGCTCGAGTAATCAATTTGGAAAAAATGGTGCAAAAATTACCAGCTTCAGCATCATCACCGGCATCAACAGTACCATCAGTAACAGCACCAGTACCGTCAACAAACCATGCCTCAACATCTCAATCTATACCTCGAGCATAATTATCGATCTACATGACGTTCTACAGCATTTATCTTCGTTCGACATAACGATTATGTAATCTCTAATGTTTTAGAGATTATATATTCTTGTTTTAACGGTAAATCAAATGAGTTTAATATCATATTGACTCATTAAATCCATGATTACATCTGAAGAAAATATATATGTATATATTTTCATAAAGATTGTAATTAAAAATTCTTTCGTACAAACTGTTAATGGAGAAAATATTTAAACGGGTAGGTAATACCCGAGGAATATATAGATTTCACATTAATAAGTTACACTCTACAATCTTCAAATCTGATTCAACAGTCATTCACTATCCTACTTACATCCACAGATATATGAATCCATTCACCGCAGAATAACCATTTTCATTCAATTTCATATTTGGATTTTGACCTATCAGAATTCAACAAGTGGCATAATGAAGAAAACATTTGACAAAATAAAATTTGTTAGAAACAAACAAATTAACTATGAGAAATTTTGTTAAGAATCCACGCTAACTGTCCCTAGCTAACTGTTAATTCTGTATCACATTTTAATTATTGCAATTTATTTATCGCAATTTATATTCTCGCAAATTTTATATATCGTCATTTATTTTACGCACTTTAAATATCGGGACACGTATACAAGGTTTTGACATATCATATCGACGCATCTATATATATTATTTGGAATTACCATAGATGAAATGTCCCGTTCTTATTGATTAAAAACGTTCCATATTAATTGATTTCGTTGAGAGGTTTTGACCTCTATATGAGACGTTTTTCAAAGACTGCGTTCATTTTAAAACAAACCATAACCTTTATTTCATCAATAAAGGTTTAAAAAGCTTTACGTAGATTATCAAATAATGATAATCTAAAATATCCTGTTTACACACGACCATTACATAATGGTTTACAATACAAATATGTTACAACAAAATAAGTTTCTTGAATGCAGTTTTTACACAATATCATACAAGCATGGACTCCAAATCTCGTCCTTATTTAAGTATGCGACAGCGGAAGCTCTTAATAATCACCTGAGAATAAACATGCTTAAAACGTCAACAAAAATGTTGGTGAGTTATAGGTTTAACCTATATATATCAAATCATAATAATAGACCACAAGATTTCATATTTCAATACACATTCCATACATAGAGATAAAAGTCATTCATATGGTGAACACCTGGTAACCGACATTAACAAGATGCATATATAAGAATATCCCCATCATTCCGGGACACCCTTCGGATATGATATAAATTTCAAAGTACTAAAGCATCCGGTACTTTGGATGGGGTTTGTTAGGCCCAATAGATCTATCTTTAGGATTCGCGTCAATTAGGGTGTATGTTCCCTAATTCTTAGATTACCAGACTTAATAAAAAGGGGCATATTCGATTTCGATAATTCAACCATAGAATGTAGTTTCACGTACTTGTGTCTATTTTGTAAATCATTTATAAAACCTGCATGTATTCTCATCCCAAAAATATTAGATTTTAAAAGTGGGACTATAACTCACTTTCACAGATTTTTACTTCGTCGGAAAGTAAGACTTGGCCACTGGTTGATTCACGAACCTATAACAATATATACATATATATCAAAGTATGTTCAAAATATATTTACAACACTTTTAATACATTTTGATGTTTTAAGTTTATTAAGTCAGCTATCCTCGTTAGTAACCTACAACTAGTTGTCCACAGTTAGATGTACAGAAATAAATCGATAAATATTATCTTGAATCTATCCACGACCCAGTGTATACGTATCTCAGTATTGATCACAACTCAAACTATATATATTTTGGAATCAACCTCAACCCTGTATAGCTAACTCCAACATTCACATATAGAGTGTCTATGGTTGTTCCGAAATATATATAGATGTGTCGACATGATAGGTCGAAACATTGTATACGTGTCTATGGTATCTCAAGATTACATAATATACAATACAAGTTGATTAAGTTATGGTTGGAATAGATTTGTTACCAATTTTCACGTAGCTAAAATGAGAAATTATCTAATCTTGTTTTACCCATAACTTCTTCATTTTAAATCCGTTTTGAGTGAATCAAATTGCTATGGTTTCATATTGAACTCTATTTTATGAATATAAACAGAAAAAGTATAGGTTTATAGTCGGAAAAATAAGTTACAAGTCATTTTTGTAAAGGTAGTCATTTCAGTCGAAAGAACGACGTCTAGATGACCATTTTAGAAAACATACTTCTACTTTGAGTTTAACCATAATTTTTGGATATAGTTTCATGTTCATAATAAAAATCATTTTCTCAGAATAACAACTTTTAAATCAAAGTTTATCATAGTTTTTAATTAACTAACCCAAAACAGCCCGCGGTGTTACTACGACGGCGTAAATCCGGTTTTACGGTGTTTTTCGTGTTTCCAGGTTTTAAATCATTAAGTTAGCATATCATATAGATATAGAACATGTGTTTAGTTGATTTTAAAATTCAAGTTAGAAGGATTAACTTTTGTTTGCGAACAAGTTTAGAATTAACTAAACTATGTTCTAGTGATTACAAGTTTAAACCTTCGAATATGATAGCTTTATATGTATGAATTGAATGATGTTATGAACATCATTACTACCTTAAGTTCCTTGGATAAACCTACTGGAAAAGAGAAAAATGGATCTAGCTTCAACGGATCCTTGGATGGCTCGAAGTTCTTGAAGTAGAATCATGACACGAAAACAAGTTCAAGTAAGATCATCACTTGAAATAAGATTGTTATAGTTATAGAAATTGAACCAAAGTTTGAATATGATTATTACCTTGTATTAGAATGATAACCTACTGTAAGAAACAAAGATTTCTTGAGGTTAGATGATCACCTTACAAGATTGGAAGTGAGCTAGCAAACTTGAAAGTATTCTTGATTTTATGTAACTAGAACTTGTAGAATTTATGAGAACACATAGAACTTGAAGATAGAACTTGAGAGAGATCAAAATTGAAGAATGAAAGTGTTTGTAGGTGTTTTTGGTTGTTGGTGTATGGATTAGATATAAAGGATATGTAATTTTGTTTTCATGTAAATAAGTCATGAATGATTACTCATATTTTTGTAATTTTATGAGATATTTCATGCTAGTTGCCAAATGATGGTTCCCACATGTGTTAGGTGACTCACATGGGCTGCTAAGAGCTGATTATTGGAGTATATATACCAATAGTACATACATCTAAGAGCTGTGTATTGTACGAGTACGAATACGGGTGCATACGAGTAGAATTGTTGATGAAACTGAACGAGGATGTAATTGTAAGCATTTTTGTTAAGTAGAAGTATTTTGATAAGTGTATTGAAGTCTTTCAAAAGTGTATAAATACATATTAAAACACTACATGTATATACATTTTAACTGAGTCGTTAAGTCATCGTTAGTCGTTACATGTAAGTGTTGTTTTGAAACCTTTAGGTTAACGATCTTGTTAAATGTTGTTAACCCAATGTTTATAATATCAAATGAGATTTTAAATTATTATATTATCATGATATTATCATGTATGAATATCTCTTAATATGATATATATACATTAAATGTCTTTACAACGATAATCGTTACATATATGTCTCGTTTAAAAATCATTAAGTTAGTAGTCTTGTTTTTACATATGTAGTTCATTGTTAATATACTTAATGATATGTTTACTTATCATAGTATCACGTTAACTATATATATATCCATATATATGTCATCATATAGTTTTTACAAGTTTTAACGTTCGTGAATCACCGGTCAACTTGGGTGGTCAATTGTCTATATGAAACATATTTCAATTAATCAAGTCTTAACAAGTTTGATTGCTTAACATGTTGGAAACATTTAATCATGTAAATATCAATCTCAATTAATATATATAAACATGGAAAAGTTCGGGTCACTACAATAGACACTCTATATGCAATAATGTTGGAGTTACCTATACAGGGTTGAGTTTGATTCTACAATAATATATATAGTTTGAGTTGTGATCAAGTCTGATACATGTACACGGGTCACGATACGTATTAATTAATTCGAATATATATATTAAACTATGTATGAATTATTGGACTGTTAATTGTGGAATATCGACTGTGGACTAATAACATTGGACAATTAAAATGAATTAAAATATTGATTATAATATATGAAACTAAACATTTCTTCAAGTTTGTCACTTGATTTCATCTTAAACCTCATTTGTATCTTGACAATTACAATCTGCATTCAAACCTTTCATGATTCTTGAAAACACCTCAATCTAGAGGATGAACCAACCGCACTTCATCTATGGAAGAAAAGATTAATGCATATAGTTATGCACCTGAAAAACTCTCGGAACCTGAGTAAACGTTTGACACGTATTTGTGCTAACTCCTTTGGCGTTGTTATTACCGAAAATAACTTTTCAATCCCTTTTCCAAATTAGCCAATTTTGTCACAGCTCCAACAAATCAAATTCGACTTTTCATTCGAATAAACTCTATTATAAGTTTGTCTTTCGTCATCGTTACCGGGGAACCGTTTATATCCTACCACATTAGCAGTAAACTTACCAGCAACTTCATTGATCTTTGACCTGGAAAATCATTATATTTATCAAAACCCTATCATGTACTTATCCACATCTGATAACTTGAACTGCCATACCAAGTATCGGGAAATCAGCAATCAGTATTTTGAATCTCGCAGCGTTTCTACATCAAAAGTTGTATATACATATAACATTTATCCCTTAGAATTATGACCTCTCATCCTAAACCTCTAAACAAATTACAAGGACTAAACTTGTACATAACGAATCCTGATGATTCTGTTTCTGATGAAATCTTTAGCGAATACCTTACTCCTTAATCGCTCTAAATCATTGTGAATGAATTTTTTTTCTTTTTCATCACACTCTGAATCTAAAATTCTACGATGTTATCATATCTTTCATTATAAATATCCTCGATATTTTTGAAAGATATTTTCATAACTGTTGTTATCTAAAATTAATCATCTTTTCGCAATATCAGTGTTACATCAATAAGGAAACTGCTTTAGTTTCTAAATTCTGAAACCTTCGAGTTTAAAATATGAATGTTTTTGAAATAGTGTTGGGAATTGAAGCATGAGTTAGTATAATATAATGACACTTGATCAACGTGATTATATTACAGTAAGTCATACTGAGTTCTAATGGAACTTGATGATTCACAGACCCTAACGTCATCAGGTACCATGTTACACGACTCTTACGTTCTACTTAATCTATAAACATATCTTCCTGATAGTTCTATTTTTTTTCTCTTGAATTCTGGTAATTTAACCAGTCAAGATCGTGCTATTACAATCTCTCTTAGAACATTAGTCATATTCATTCGAAACTTCATACCTACGAATTCTGGATCATTATCCGCTTGATTTAAAGTCGGGAAGAGAAAACAATATGATGAAGCTCCGAAATGTAAGGAAAAATATAAAGCCCGATAAAAACACATAAATTACAAACCGTGGATATTAATACGAATAGCAACATAAAGACACGGTAGAATTAGAATAGTATCATCTCAAGGTAATAGTAGAAGTAAACAGATTTTTCTGATGAAAGATTGAAAAGAAGGATGACAGAAATAATAATTAGGAAAATATCAAGAATTAGAACGGGATTAAACATTTTCACAATCTTTTGGATGTATAAACTAAGAAAGAAATTATAAGAATGGTGAGAATAACGGAACGGAAGAGTTTAAGTTATAATGAAAATATCAGACATAGTAATCGTGGCAGATCACCGTATTTAATTATAGAGATCTTAATTTCCTTATTCACCGAAGAATCAAATCTTATAGATTTTGAAGATTTCCTTTAAATCCCTTGAATTCCGTAAATCAACCCTGTCTACGTCAATCGATATGACGAAACTTTACTTTACTCATTTCACTCTTTTATGATAGCTTCACTCGTACTTTTCGAGTAATCGAATTATCTTATCTATATTACTCTATGGTAATAAAACTCTACTTATCAACTCATATTCGTCATGAAAACATTTTTATTGTTAGCCATGACGACGTCACTCAAATTTCGGGACGAAATTTCTTTAACGGGTAGGTACTGTAGTGACCCGGAAAATTTCGACTAATTTTAAACCAAACTTTCGATACGATTCAATATTTTTGACACGATAAGCAAAGTCTGTAATGTTGAGTCACAAATATTTTGAACTGTTTCATATATTCGTTTGACTTTCTACCATTCCCGACCATTCATGAACAACTATTTGTAAATAGATAACATATATATTTAAATAGGTATTTATAATTTGAAATATAATTTAGAATATTATATAATATGATTATTAGGATTTATATTGTAAAATAAATAAAATAAAATGCGATTAATGGAAACTATAGAATATATAGATATATATAAATATGTATATAAATATTACTTGTAAATATATAAAGTTATATTAAATCTATTTGTTTAAAAAAATATATAATATATTTGTTTTCGTAATTAACTTTGCTATTTTAAAACTTTTTATATATAAAAAGGGTTTAAATGATTTCGAGCTTAATTAGTAAACGTCAGTAATACTCGGTTGACATTTCGTTAGCGTTCATATAGATTTAATATAAGTTTATGATGGATTAAAATAAAAGTTGAACTATAAATCGATTACGAAGATTTTAGATTTGTTAAAAGTATTTTTACCTTTTTAAGTTTAAATATTAGTACTCCGTACATATAAATCGGAACAGAAAATAAATAATTTTCGAAACTTTTTGATCTGGTTTCAAACAGGTAATGAGTGAAATAATTAAATATGTTTAATCTAAAAATTTGAGATTTTTAGGGACACTTTTATACATTAACTGTTTAGCAATAGACACGATATGGCCATCCGGGATAAACTGTCAGTAGTATATGACAATAATGAGGCTGCTTTACTGGTGACACACTGTTACCAATTTGTTTCGATTCCTATATTTCAATGACTAGACATAAATTATATAGTGGATAACCCACTTGTCTTTCAATCATCCGAAAAATTTAAATTGAAATAACTGTGCTAGTTACTGTGTGTTTGTCCCATTACATTTACCACTCACTGAACTATCCCATATTTATTATATGCATATATCTATATATATATATATATATATATATATATATATATATATATATATATATATATATATATATATATATATATATATATATATATATATATATATATATATACATGAAACCCATATGCATATAGATATACTTCTTCCTTGCTCATCAACCCAAAACCACCATGATTCACCACTCTCATCACCTATTACACACCCGACAACCATCACTCTCTTCAACCAGGAACCACCTCACCATCTATTAACCCATCTATCTATTTATTACTTCTAATTCTATAAACTAAAGACTACCTTCGTTATTTTTGTCATAATCGTGTCTGCTACTACTACACATATTACAAGACCACCAACACTTCATTTTTTTTTCTTTCTCCACTCCATTACCACCATGCCACCTTGCGAACCTCCACTGATGGAACAATTGCTGCTGCGATTGTCATCTGTTTCGGTTGAACAAGACCCATCTACTCCAAACATCGTTGAAACCGACCATTGACGTTCATTGTTACTTGCTACTGCTATGTTTCATTCGGCCTACACAAACCCGAAACCCACTCATGCTTGCTAATATTGATCCAAAACCCATCACCGTTGGTCACCCATTGACACTATCTTGAACTGCTCGAACTACAAGACTGTTATTCTGCTACTACTGTTGTTCGTGTTCCTATTCTGCTGCAAACCGAAGCAAGTACACTTATTACCGCAGCTGTTGGCCGAATCATCACCCACGAGTTGCAACTTTTTGGCAATGTTACGGTTCAAACAGACACGAAAACCCACAAAACAATGAGGAAGATGATGAATGAAACGGTAATAATTATTTGATGATTATGTTACGTGATAACGATGGTGACGAAATAATGCAAGAATGATGATGATGATCAAAATGTTTACGGGAATAGTGATAATAACGAGTGATGTTGAAGTTCATATTATGAATGATGAGGTAACAAAGTTGAGTTGATAATGGTTTTCAAAATACGAAAATTAGGGAAGTATGGATAAATATCTAAGTGATCCAAACCCCACTTGGTCCCAAAGATTTAAAATATGTCATCTAGACCATATACTTTATGTCAATCATTATGATAACATGAGCACTAAAATATTTTTAGATGATGATTATGAAGCTAAGATATTTTGTTTGGGATTTCAAAAGACACGTAATATTGTCTTTCATACAACATCAAGCTACATGTAACATACTTAGTGGATGTGATCGTGGTTAAGAAGATGACTACATGTTGATGAAAAAGAGGAAGAAGGAGAAGAAAGGGCTTCAATCGTTTGTAGCTGCTACGGAGTATTTAATTTTCAATATCAATTAATTACTGTTGCTGCTGCGTGTTTTTTTGTTTAGCCAAACACTTTGTTTAAAGGGCCAGCTGCGTTTTTTTTTTATCAGACAAATGATGGGCCATTTAGAATTGTGATGGACTTGAAATTTGGGCCATCTTTGTTTTAAATGGATTAGGAATTCATGATGGGCCGAATCAATAACAAGATATATGGTTTTAATACGGAGTACAAATCAGAAACTGAATAATTGTTCAATGGTTTAGGTGTGTTTGTGCTTAAGCTAGAGGTCGCGAGTACAATCCCCATCTGTGGCGTTTTATTTTTTTAAAATGAAGGGAAGAAGGAGCTGCAACAAATACGGGTTATAAAAAAAATTAAGTAATGTATCAATTCAGATAAAAAGGAATAGCGGAATGGTTCAGAGTGTTTTGGGGTTTCGAGAGGTCGCGGGTTTGAGTCTCGTCTTGGGCATTTTTTTTAGAAAAAAGCTTGGAGAGGGTATACACTTTTATTCTATCATTATTATTATTAGTTATTATTATTATTATTATTATTATTATTATTATTATTATTATTATTATTATTATTATTATTATTATTAAAATTATTATTATTATTATTGTTGTTGTTGTTGTTATTATTATTATAATTATTATTATTAGAATTATTATAAGTATTATTAGAATTATTATTATTAGTAAAATTATCAAAAGTATCATTCTTATTATCATTATTATTATTATCATATCATTTTTATAAAAATTATCATTTTTATTATTATTAGTATTAGTATTATTATCTCTATTTTAGTACTATTATAATTATTGATCTTATAAACAAAAGAGATTTATATATAAAAAGTATATTACATACTATATTTTTGTTAACTATAATAATAACTAAATTACATCTAGTGTATAAATATATCTTAAAATATTATAAATAATAATACTCCCTCCGTCCCTAAATTATTGTCCATTATTCCATTTTGGGATGTCCCAAATTAATTGTCTACTTCCATAAATAGAAAAGAAAGGAGATATTTCATTGGTGGATCTGGAGAGAGAAGATATTTCATTGGTGGAGAAATAAAGTTAGTGGGATTTCCTAAAACTGTGTGTTTTTTGTCTGGGGACAATTAATCTGGGACGGAGAGAGTAACACATATATTAATATAAATATTAATTTGAATACATTATAATAAGTTACGACTTAGTAATATATATATATATATATATATATATATATATATATATATATATATATATATATATATATATATATATATATATATATATATATATATATATATTTATTTGAAAAAAATAATGAGAATGAGCAAATAATGGGGTCCAACTAATAGGTCATACCACATGCAAATGAAATGAAAAATTGGTAGTGTCTTCTGGATTAAGCCAAACCCATCCAAGACTTCTAAGGACCCTTCACTTCACACTTAACCACCATATCACCCTACACCACCTCCACCCACTTCTCATCACCCATTTACAAATCAATTCTTGTCCCACTAATTAAACTCTCAAATTAAACCCAATTAAATACCAATTTTGTTTTCCTGGAGTGAATCTTATTAAACATGACTCCATCCTTACGAATTATGGTGTTTATGATCGTAGCGGCCGCCGTTTTTCTGTCTCCGATTGAATCACTGAACCCGAGAAAACTCGACGACACAACTCCGGCCACCACAACAAACCAACCAAATGACGAAATGAAGTGCGGTAACTGTCCTTGTGGTACTACTTGTTACAGTAGTCCACCACCACCAGTTCCGTCACCGCCACCACCAGTTCCGTCACCACCACCACCACCACCACCACCACCCAAGAAACCATCACCATCTCCCGGTGTGAAGTGTCCACCACCGCCGTATTCGGGCGGTGGTGGCGGTGGCGGTGGAAGTGGACAAGCTCCACCTAATAATATATACGTATCTGGTCCACCAGGAGATATATATCCGGTTGTTCAATCTGTCTCAGCGGCAAGTCGGAGCTTCATGGAGGCGGTACCGCAGCTTATGATGGCTGTTGGGTTAATGGGTATGATAGCTTTTTGGTGATTTTTTATACAAAATTTAAAAAAGTTTGTGTAAAGAAAAGGTTGGAATCCATCTGTCCGATTTAGAATCAGATACTATATATAGATCAAACGAGCAATCTTTTTTGTATTGATGGTAACAATTTACTATTTTTTGTATTATGAACGATGATAAAAATAATAATAATAATATCTGTTATTATCAGTGTTGTAAATCTCCTTATTTCTTCCCGAGATCTCTCGGAGATCTCGTTTTTGGAAAGCCACTGAGACGAGATGTCCATCTCCCGAGATTTATCGATCAACGGGGTTAAACTTGGTCAAAGTCGCGATTTCTCAAAATTTCTCGCTCATTTCTCGAATTTTTATTTTTAGAATTTTCTTGTAAAATCTTATAAAATGTATATAAATATACATATATTGATTTATTTGTATGTATAATATACTACAAAAACTAAAAAGTTAATGTAAGTCAACGTCCGAGATCTCCGAGATTTTTCCGAGATGCTGAGATCTCTCAAAAACTGTCCAAAAACTGTTCAAACGGGATCTCCCCGAGATCCGAGATCTATGGTTATTATACACTAAATAATTTTTATTTATTTATTTATTTATTGTTATTAGGGGTTATATATTTTAAGTGTATGTTTATCTGTTCATAATTACGATTCTTATATTTTTAATTGATTTTTATCCATGTTATTGTATAATTTGTTCTTTTGATAGAAGCTATAGATACTAAAGTGTCTTACCGCTCTTCGCTGCCTGAATATGCTACAATATAAATGAATCATTAATTTATGGTAAAAGTTTCTTATAAATACTTTTATTTGTAAGTAACAATAAAAGTGTAATATTCGGTAACATTGTGTTTTTGAAAGTATTTTTAAAAAGTAGACAAATTCATTTAATCTAATAATTTAATTAATAATTAGTAAAAGGATAAAAAAAATAAATTATTAAATATAAAACAGAATAATAAAAGAATATAAGGGGAAATAAATGACCAAAAAAAATAGTCTACGTCAACCTATCAAACGAGCTTCTAGCTCAGTGGTACCCGATGCCTTTGATCCCTGGGCCCACGGTGGGGGAAGCTTCCACCCAATAGAGGCGCAAGTTCGATTCTCAGTCTGGGCGCCCCGCATGGAATTATTTCTCCCTCCGGGGGGGAGTTTGTGAAGTGCTTTCGGGGGTCTAGCTAGCTGGGGTGAAGATCGCCTTGCCGCCACTGTGGGTAACTGGGAGGAGGTAATTTTCCGGCACAGGTCCCTTTCGGGGTGGGATTGGTGGGTGCTACGGCGCACAGGGTTAGCGTGTCCCTGCCAACTTACACGTTTTCCACCCAATGGCTCCATATTCGTATGTTCCGGTGCCCTCAACGTTCCAGTTTTAATTTTCCACGTTTATTTTTTTTTTACTATTATTCTAAATTAAATTAAAGAAAATGACAACGAAAGCTGTTAGGGTTGCCGTTAAAATGCATAACAAACTTGTACAATTTAATAATTGTCATATTAACGTCAAATATAATCACCGTGTACATGTTATTTATGTAAGGACGGATCTTTGGGGTGCATGGATGAGCCATGGCCCTCCCAAAACATTCTACTATTAGTGTAAATTTCTACTCTAAGGATATATAAAATTATGTCGTGGCCCCTCTAAAGTGATATTAAAACGATTTTGGCCCCCTACTGATATTGTTCAAGATCCGTCCTTATATTTATGCTTTTTAACAACAGCCCTTAAAGCTATCGTTAGTATTTTTCTTAAATTAATAGCTTAATCTCAAAATATTTAAGGATAATGTGTTAAGTATCATTTATACTTTTACACTATGCATGTAAAATAACAAGATTAAAATGTAAAAGGTTTTTCTGTTCGAGTTACCCGAAAGAATGAGAAATCCGACCTCATGCTCTCATGCACGCACTCGAGCAGAATTACTATCTGGTTGTTTCCAACATCTAATTGGCCATCACAAAATATTCTTTATAGATAGGTTTCAAAGCTGAGGCTTTTTGCAAGGACCTGTGTGCTTAAAAAAATATTAGTAAAACTGAAGGATAAAGTAGAAAGGTAAAAAAAAAAAAAAGTAAAGTGTGATGATGTCATTATTTAAACTTTTTTTTTTTTTTTTGACAAATATGGGTTACATTATATTGTCAATATAGTAAAAAATACTAAGAGTGTTAAAGGTTTATGTTTAAACATTTATTATAACGTGTGAATTTGTATATTATATTATAATGTATAATTTATATTTAAATTTAAAAGGTCAATTTATAAAAATTTATAATTTAATATTGAAATATTAAATTAACAATTAATGTTTAACTATAACTCTTATGATTATGATTATTATTTTTAAATTTTTTTTAATCAACTTATCATTAAATGACAGGTTCAATTGAGAATTAAATATTTGTTAGTGTTTGAATAAATACAAAAGTTGAAAAAAGTTGACAACTAGTGTTTCCACTGCAGACCGATCGACTTAACTCAGACGTCTACATACGTGTCGTTATCTCTTTATCTTTGTCATATCATATGGTACTATTTTTATCTTGGTACCGAAGAGGAAAAAAAAATAAAAATTCAAAGGTTATATAACCAAAGATTTATTATATCAGAAGATAATGATCCTTTAATTGGTTTGTAACTAGAAATCATATTTTCTGTATGACATGATTTTTTTTATTAGGTTACATGAGAATATGAGATGAGATAATATATTCTTGAAGTTATAAAAAACATGTTTTAAAAGAAGGTTCGGAAATCCTTAAAAGTTAAAAGTGTTTAATCAATTGATGAGTTGTCAGAGGTTATCAAGCAAGGTGAAATCAATTTTGAATACCACGTCTCGTTGGCCCACGATATTTTTTCAAGGAGATAATTGATTGACGGATTACTTGTAAAAAGAAAACAATTTCTTTTGGGTTATATTCGTAACTTGATTGATGGATTATACTCACCATTTTCTAAAATGACATACTCTCTCAGTCTCAAATAAATAATTCATAGACAAAAAACACACAGTTTAAGAAAATGTCATAAAATTATTGTACTTTCTATAAACTTTTCAGTTATACCCTTACCTTTTCTTTCTTCTTTAATCCTATACGCATACATTAAGGGCATAATAGAATTTAAGCTTCTTATTTTTATATATTTATGAAAATTCACTATTAATTTAAGACATCTCAAAATGAAATACTCGACTATTAATACGGGACGGAGGGAGTAGAAAATAAAAGAAAAATGAAGGAAAACCGGTTTCAAAGTAGGAAAAAAACTCGCCGGAACAAATATTCGGCGCTCACAGACATGCCGGCTGGCCTAACGAGACAAAGGAGAGATGTCATCATCAAAAAAGGCCCAAAACACCTCCTCCTTCAGATATCTCAAACGAGATCCTTGCTTTTGAACTTGGAGGTGAGAGGTAACCAACTTTACCGGCATGACAAACACCAACGACCACACCTAAATTAAAGACACAGAAAGTAAAAGAAAACGAGGAGGCTTACCCAAAGAGCATAGAATGCAAGAGAACTCGACATTCTTCGCCGGGAACCACCATGGAAAAATGACCGAACACATCAAAAAACGCAAAGATCGAAAAAGAAGGCAGACCGAAGAGAAGGAAAAAAGGATGGTAAAAAGGGGTCATTGGGCCTTCTGTGAGATGCCGGAGGCCGGGAAGCAAGGGTTGAGGCGACTAAAGCAAGAGAGGAGGAGGAAAATTAATAGAGAGAGAAATATTTTGATATATGATAAAAAAAAAAAAAGAATAAACCTAATGGCTCTATTAACCGAGTCAACAGCAAACGTCGATTATTGGCGAGTTGACTGTCATTTAGAGTCTAAATTGAACTTCATGCAGGTTTAAAACCAATGAAAATTTGATTCCACCATTTTTATGGCGTCTCACACCTTTTTTAATCTACTTATTGGCCGGAGGTCCATTTGGAAACAATCTCTCTATCCATAGAACATTGATAGAGATGACTTTCTCTACTTTTGAGATATTTCATTCTGAGTGGAGTAATGACATCTATATATTCTAGATTAGGGAAATGATTGTCTACATGTTATCTCCCCCGTACTCTACATATGTGAGTTTGGCTTTTGTTGTTGTTGTATATGATCAAAAAGAAAACAAATAGTTACTTTTATCGGGCATTCATCATGTTATTACTCCCTCCATCAATCTTCTATTGTCTGGCATTATTATTGCATTATCTCATATTAATTGTTCAACTTTTATAAATAAATAAAAATAATGAGGTAAATTATTTTTGTACCCAGTACCCTTAATGTATAAATGTAAAACAACAAGAATAATTAAACAGTAAGACAAAACCGTAAAAAAAAGTAAAAGTTAACAAAAGTCGAGTGTGATTGATACACGTTGGATGTTGGATTGTATATGTACGTACGGGTTAGTTTTGGCGCATTTAGTTTTCTTGTAGTATGAATATGTACCTAATTTTTTTTAATGAAGAAGAGAATTTCTCCTAAGTAGAGTGTCATTGATACACGATGGATTGCATGGCGTTTGATTTGGAAATTTTAAATCTCGAATTTTAAATCATATGGAATTTGAAGTTATAAAGAATTTATAATTTCAGGATTTGAAATCCTATCACGTGTTTGGGCCAATCACTAATGGATCTCTCAATGAGAGCCTCATTCTGTCTAGAGGAAATTTTTTAGGTTTAGGTGGATCCGGTTGATTATGCGATTCGGTAGATATCTTATCACGTGTTTGGTTTGAGTATTTGAATTCCCGAAATTACTAAAACGTAAAATAAAATGTAAACGTAAACCATAAAACGTAAAACGTATAACGTTAAACATTAATTTAATATGTAAACGTAAAACATAAAACGTAAAGCGTAAAACGTAAACATAGAACATAAAACGCAACGTAAACGTAGAACATAAAACGCAACGTAAACGTAGAACATAAAACGTAACGTAAATGTAAAACTTACTGTACACATAAAGTAAAACGCAAACTTAAGGTAATACGCAAACGTAAAAGTTAAAACATAAAACGTAAAATGTAAAATGTAAAATGTAACATATTCTAACGACCCTACTTTTTCCGTTATCTTTTACCGTTAATTATTTAATGACCGTTAACTGTTATTCGTGTCACGTCATTTCTATGACCTATATTACTAATTTTGTAATAATATATTTAATATTATGTGCTAAATGAATAATTGTATTCATATTTTAAGTTATACGTTTCTACGTGTCGCGGATATTTATCTGGCGAATCTTTTCGGTTTTCAAACCAATGGTCTAGCTTTTGGGATTTTTATGTCCTAATTATTTTATATATGATATTTTAATGTCATATATTTGTATATAGTTTTTATATATATTTTTCGTCGCGTATTTGTTATCTCTTCGAATAACTAATCGCGTAGTCGTGTTTTCGCGTTTCGGGTTTCGTTCGGGAATTTGGGCCACAAGACTTCCTACATTTATCAAATTTGGGCCATATGGGGCCCACCCCATACCATTTTCTGCCGAACCACCCAAAGGGGTTGGTTTTGCCATTCCTTGTAACTTGTGATTTTTTTGAACAAAACCACAAAATTCACCTCATTTCTAACCTAGCAACCATTTTATTTTTTTTCTCCTCTCCTTATGTTCTTGGCTGTCGACTACCAGCTCCCTAACATCATCATCATCAATTAAAATATTGCTTGAATCATTTGATTGTTCATATAAATGGATTCCTCTCTTCGATCTCTGCACGTTCATATCCTTCAATTCTTGATTAGGGTATAAACCCTAACACTAGATTTTTAATTTTTCTTATATTTTACTATTTTTACATGATATTATAATAGTATGATGCTTATATGTTATTGTATTGTTGATTGTATGCGTAGAAATGCTCGATTATATATGTTTTCGGTTTGATTATTTTGGGACAGCGGTTTGATTGTTGTTTTCTGTAAATATAACTGATATGAAAGTGAAATTAAAGTGTTTAGATGAGTTCCACTCATCAAGACATTAATTTTAGACTCCAGATTCATGTCATTTCGATTCCCGGAGCTCTAGTTATGCTTAAAATGGTGTTTTGTTGAGATTAAATTGTGAAAACGAATTGAATCAGGTATGGTCCAACTTTGTGATCATTTTTAGAGTATTTAGGGTGTACTAGTGTATTAGAATTGATGATGAGATGAACTTTCATGTTCGGGTCATCGAAATCCGAGCCACGAATCACCCGGTATGACTAAAACATGTTTTTGAACGGATTAAAGCTACAAGTTGTTTAATGGGTGATCATCACGACTTGTTCGCTATTCTTGGGATGTTCTTGAGCACACTAATGTGACAGGTGGGTTGGTTAGGCGAAGATATATATAAGACTCGCTGAAAACTGATTCCCGGGGCTCAACTTATGACCCGATGAACTTTTAATTAAAACTTATGGTTATTAATTATGACTTATGATATAAATAATGAATTTCATTATTAATAAATTACTTATGTTATAAAAATTAATTATTTAATTTAAGACTTATGATATATATTTATTATATCATTTATTAATTAATTATGATTTAATTAAACATTTAATTAAACTTATGATTATTAAAACTTTTATTATTAATGAAAAATACTTATGGTAAGTATTAAGCTTATATTATGAGATTATTATAGTAAGACTTATAATAATGATTAATTAATTATTTAATTATTATAAGGCTTAGTTATTATTTAATTATAATTTAATTATTAATTACATATGATTTAATAATTATAATTAGAAACATATGATATGATTAATAATTCATTATTAATTAATAATACTTATGATATGATTTAAAATCTATTATTAATTAATAATACTTATATTATGACTAATATTTAATTAATTAATTAAATACTTATGTTATATTAATTATATCATTTAAACTTATGTTAACTTTAATAATTCATTTAATTTAATTAAACTTATGATATGACATAATTATACATATTTGACTTTAATTAACATTATAACTTATATTATTATTATAACTTATACTTTTAAAATTAATGTTAACTATGTTTGACCAAGGTTGACTTTTGAGTTGACTTTAGGTAGACTTTCACTTTCAGTTGACTTTTGTTGACTTTCTAATTAAGGAAACTTTGGTAACTTAATAACTTTCTAAAATAGAAACTTTCTAAATATGGAAACTTTCCAAAAATAGAAACTTTTCTAAAATAGAAACTTTTCTAAAATAGAAACCTGCTAAAAATGGAAACCTGCTATAAATAGAAAGTGTGTGTCCGTACGGTGTTCCGATCAAATTGATGCATGTTGAGTGTTGTTCTATGTCTACTTGCAACATGTACAATAGCTATCATACTAAGACTTGACCTAAGTTAGTTATTTATATCGACCTGCTTTATTTATAGGTCGGCGTTGTGATCATTCCTGATCACTTTACTTCGTTTGTTGTTCACATTTTTTTGTGATTACTTCATTTACGTTAAGGTGAGTAATAGTCCCATTTTCCTATTTTATATCTTTTGGGATGAGAATACATGCATTTTATTTTTCATATTGGACACAAGTGGAAGTTGGTTTAAATTATTCATTGTGAGTCGAACAAAAATATTTCCTAATCTGGTAATTGTAATCACTGGTTTCTACTAGTGAACGCGAATCCTATGGATAGATCTATCGGGTTTGACAACCCCATTTCGAGCTAGTCGCGCTAGCAATTTATAATCGAAATATTTAGTACTTCGTATTTAGTTGAAGATACACTTAGTCAGTGTATATTATTTATTGTGTTTGGCAAAGGTAAATAAATTGTTAAGTGGTTACCAGGAGACTCACGGAAAATGGAATAATGTTTTTATATATTTTCTAGCATATAATTTTTGTGGTCCAAAAAGGAGTTTTTATGTTTTCAAACATAAATTTTTATGGTTTGAATTAAATATTGTTTGCAATATTAAACCTATAATTCACTCAACATTTTTGTTGACTGTTACTCGCATGTTTTATTCTCAGGTTCATGATTGATTGCTTCCGCTGTGCTTAGAGAGTCTGCATATTTATGATGGCAGCTTTTGTTAAACATTAACTTGCATGCTATTTTGATACATTTAATAGTGGATGTTGTTGACTTTGTTTTGGTCAACTTTTGGTTAAGTAATAATGTATGGTTTTTCTAAACTTACACATTTTGGTAGGTTTCCTTTATAGAAAATCATTTTTAAATAAAAAATGCAAGGTTATTTATCAAATTCATATAGAGTTATGATCAAACTTTGGGACCAAGATAACGATGGTCATCAAGTGTACTTTGACGGGTCGTCACAGTTGGTATCACAGCTCTGGTTGTAGGGAATTAGGCTGCATTGATGTCGTTACCCGAGTTAATAGGGTGCATTAGTGAGTCTAGTCTACAGCCCGACCTATAATATATTATTACATGTGGTTATTTGTGTCGTATTGGTATGTATATTGTTATCATACATACATCTCTGTTATGTTCTGAATCTGGGAGGAACTCCCATTCCGATTTAAACGTATTCTCCGACTCATGCTAGTTTATCTCTATAAGAACACCTCAGATAGTGAAACCGAGGATGTCATTCTTGACTTCTGAAATTCTCGACATTTCTATGTCATCTGTTATGGTTATGTATATAACGTTTGAGTTATATTATGCGAGATGTCATTCTTAACTTCTAAAGGCTCGACATTTCAATGTCAGCTATTATGTTTAGGTATATAACATTCTTGTTATATTACGTGCCTTTGTGTCGTTGTGCCTTTGTACTTTGGGTTGCGAATCGGAAACGTCATTCTTGATATTTAAAGATTCTTGATACTTCAAAGACATTTTTATGTCATCGTTACTCTTATTCATTACTTTTGATGTTTTTACCTCTTGTGCTATCCTTAGCACATTGTTTAAGAAATCATTTTTGAGAAATTGTGTAGAAATTCGAGGTTGATCGCGTGTCCTGACCTCATGTAGTGCTATTGGAATGGAACTATGAATTAGTGAAATTTAATGGCGTCAGACCAACGTGATTATATTATGTTAATTCATAAAGAAGTCCCAATATTGTGACATGAGGAATAGAAAGCGAGTTAAAGAAAATTTTTACACTACTCATGCAGAAGTTCTGATGTATTACATAGATGGGAAGATATTCATTATCTTATTTGTTGATATACGAGAAGCTCGTTTTAACCAGATTATCTGTAGAGACCCGTCCTAATCTATCCGGACGAAGTCCATATCAATTATAAACGATTCACAACAGTTAATTACATCGCGAGGTACCTGACCTCTATATGATACATTTTACAAACATTGCATTCGTTTTTGAAAAGACAATCTTTCATTACATCAAAAGTTGACGGTGTGCATACCATTTTATAATATATCTAACTATAATTGACTTAATAATAATCTTGATGAATTCAACGACTCGAATGCAACGTCTTTTGAAATATGTCATGAATGACTCCAAGTAATATCTTTAAAATGAGCAATTGCACAGCAGAAGACTTCTTTCATACCTGGGAATAAACATGCTTTCAAGTGTCAATCAAAAGGTTGGTGAGTTCATTAGTTTGACATAATTAATCATTTCATAATTTTAATAGACCACAAGATTTCATATTTCCATTTCTCGTAAATATACGTCCCATGCATAGAGACAAAAATATCATTCATATGGATTGAACACCTGGTAACCGACATTCACATATGCATATAAGAATATCCCCATCATTCCAGGATCCTCCTTGGGACATGATATAAATTTCGAAGTACTAAAGCATCCGGTACTTTGGATGGGGCTTGTTGGGCCCGATAGATCTATCTTTAGAGTTCGCGTCAATTAGGGTGTCTTTTCCCTAATTCTTAGATTACCAGACTTAATAAAAAGGGGCATATTCGATTTTGATCATTCAACCGTATAATGTAGTTTCAATTACTTGTGTCTATTTCGTAAAATAGTTATAAAAACAGCGCATGTATTCTCAGTCCCAAAAATATATATTACAAAAGCATTTAAAAAGGGATTAATGAAACTCACACTTATAAATATTGTAAAACAGTTAATAAAGCATTTGCATGTATTTTCAGCCCAAAAATGTAAAGAGTAAAAGGGATCAAATGAAACTCACCATACTGTATTTTGTAGTAAAAATACATATGACGACACTAAACAAGTATAGGGTTAGCCTCGGATTCACGAACCTATATCAAGTATATATATTAATACACATAATCGTAATTGAACATTTTATTTATTATTATTATTAATTGTCACTTAAGTGAGTTATATGGTTCATTAATAATTTAGCTATATTTATTTTATGTATACATTAGATAAATAATGTTGAAAATAATTATTTTAATGTTAATAATAATGATGATAAAAATAATAAAAATAATGATAATAGTAGTAGTTTTTAATAAAGATGAAAGTTTAATAATAATAATAATGAAATTAATAGTTTTTATAATAATACTTACTACTTATGACAATAATAAAAATAATACTAATAATAAAAAATGAAAATAAAAATAAAACTACCTTAAAGTAATAATCCTCCAAAAAGAATATGACCCTGCCCGGGCTCTAACCCGCGACCTCCTGAATATACTTAATACTCTGAACCGTTGGGCTATTGCCCAGTTTCTAATTTAATTTGGTATATAAATTCTTTTAACTCTTAATTTTCTGTTTTCTTTTTCATCTTCTAGTTCACAAGCCCAAGTCCATTCTCGACCCAATAACAAAAGTTCACAGCCCACCCCATTAAATGGTCCATTAATAAATTTAGGCAGCCCAAGGAAAATACGAATGCAGCAGCCTGTTAAAATTTTTTTTTTTTCAAATCTAGCTAAAACAAAAAAATGTGTTTGTTGTTGGTCACCACCCTACACGTTTCAACAACTACTACATCCTTTATCTTGATTATTTATCATCGTCTTCACATTCATCGTCATCGTTGTATTATCATGAACATCGTTATCATCTCCTTCATCATCATTAACGTACGATAATATCATCATCATCACGTCATCGTGTATTATCATTCTCGTAACAGAAACCGGAAACCTATAGTAACCGTAGTACGTTTGAACAAGGTGGTGTTTTTATTGGTGGTATTTAAGTGGGTTTACAACTCGAGCAGAAAAAAATAAAAATAGAATCAGAGATATGTCGAGCAGCAAATTGTAGGTTGACGATGGTGTCATGAAGAGGAAAGGAGAGAGAGAAGAGAGAGAGTAACGGATGATGGTAGTTTTGAATGGTGGCCGTGAGGTGGTGAGGATGGTGACGTTGGTTGTGATTACGGTAGTGGCGGATCATGGTGTGTTCAAGCAACAATACAAGTGGGTTTGTGTTGATGAAAGTGATGGCTATGGTGTGTTGATCGGATAGGGTGGTTTGGTGATCTCGGTTCAGCAACGAAAGCAACAAAACATAGAAGGCTCAACTTGTTGATGGCTTGGTTTGTTCTCGATGATGAGGGTAGCTGCGGGTTGACCGATTATTTGAGGTGGAAGTGAGCTTGGGTGGTGCAGTTGTAGGTGATCGTGGTTGTTTGGTAACAGAGATGAGTTGATGATGGAGGGTACTCCGATAGTGGAGTTTTGGCCGATGGTGAGTGGATGGTGGTTTGAGTGCTCACGATGGTGGAGGTTTGTGGTGGTGATGGGTGTGTAAGATAAATGTACGTTTGATCCAGGAGGAGGAGCATATGAAGTGTAAAAAGGAAGTGGTCGTTGAACCATGGTAGTTCGTGGTGTTTGATGATGGAAATGACGGTTCTCCAGTGGTGGTAGGGTGATAGGTGATAGAGCTCGTTGGTTGTAGTAGTCAAGGGTGATGGTTGTATGAGTGTTAGATCAAAATGAAGGAATGGTTCAAGCATATCTATGTATCACTTATTTTTAGAGTATATATATATATATATATATATATATATATATATATATATATATATATATATATATATATATATATATATATATATATATATATATATATATATTAGTCTTGTACAGATGAAATGGAATCAAAACTCATAGTACGCCAAGTGTAACACACTAACATAATATAATAATTATATAATATAACATTATACTAATAATTCATATGAATTATATGTGAAACAGTTACAAATATTATGATTGATAATCAACAATAGTAACCAATTAAATATCTGAATGTGTAATAGTCAGCCGCCGGGGTTTCTTTTCTATTTTTCATCCTCGGAGTATTATATCGTGTCCATTGCTAAATAGTTAATATATAAAAGTGTTCCTAAAAATCCTAAATTTTTAGATTAAATATATTTAATTATTTCACTCATTAACTGTTTGAAACCTGATCGAAAAGGTTCAATATTATTTATTTTCTGTTCCAATTTATATGTACGGAGTGCTAATATTTGATCTTAAAAAGGTAAAAATATTTTTGATAAATCTAAAATCTTCGTAATCAGTTTACAGTCCAACTTTTATTTCAATCCTTCATGAACATGTACAATACCTATATTAAAACTAACAAAACATCAACCGAGTGTTACTGACGTTTACTAATTAAGCTCGAAATCAGTCATTTTCCATTTACTCTCCCTCTAACTATAATCAGTTTTAAATAACAATTTTTTATCACATAGATATATATTATATATTTTTAAACAAATAGATTTAATATTATTTTTATATATTTACAAGTAGTATTTATATACATATATATATATATATATATATATATATATATATATATATATATATTCATGTATCTATTTATAATTAGTTGTTCGTGAATCGTCGAGAACAGTCGAGGGTCAATTGAATATATGAATCAGTTCAAAAAATTTTGAGACTCAACCTAATAGACCTTGCTTATCATGTCAAATTCATATAAGGATCAAGTTTAAATTTGGTCGAAAATTCTCGGGTCATCACAGTACCTACCCGTTAAAGAAATTTCGTCCCGAAATTTGAGTGGGGTGGTCATGGCTAACAATGTAAATGTTTTCATGACGAATATGAGTTGATAAATAGAGTTTTATTATCATTGAGCAATTTAGATAAAATGATTCGATTACTTGAAGCGTATGAGTGAAGCTATCGCAAAAGATTGAATTAGGAAAAATAAAGATTTGTCTTAACTGTTGACAGAGTCAGGGTTGAATTTCGGAATTCAAGGGATTTGAAGAAAATCTTCGAAATCCGAAAGATTTGATTCTTCGGTGAATAAGGAAATTCGAATCCTCTTTGGTTAAATGCGATGATCTGTCTCGATTGCTCTGTCTGATATTTCCATTATAAATTTAAACTCTTCCGTTCCATTATTTTTCCACCACTCTCATTTTCTATACTTTGATTCATATTTTCAAATCATCAGTAAATATGCTTAATCCAGTTTTAATTCTGGATATAATTCTGACTTTCATATCAATCATTCTCCTTTTTCATCTACCCCCGGAGGAATCTATTCTCTTCTACTATTATCTTGGGGTTATAGTATTCCTAATTCTCCCGTGTCTTTATATTGCTACACACATTGATATATACGGTTTGTAATTTCCGTGTTCTTATTGGGTTTTATATCTTCCCTTATATTTTGAAGTCCTTGCTTCTGTTTTCTATAATTATTGTCATTCCCAGTTAATGCTCTCTTTTATTTGCTGCGATATACACCCCAATCTCTATTTCGGAGTTTTGTCCCTTCGTTTCTTCTTCTTGCGACTAAGCACCGCTTGTAATGGTCCAGAATTAGCGGTTATTGAAAGGACCCGTTCATATACATTATAAACGATTCACAATAGTTGATTACATTGCGAGGTATTTGACCTCTATATGATACATTTTACAAGCATTGCATTCGTTTTTAAAAGACAATCTTTCTTTACATCAAAAATTGACAGGCATGCATACCATTTCATAATATCCACTATCCAATTATAAATTGATTTAATAATAATCTTTGATGAACTCAATGACTCGAATGCAACGTTCTTCGAAATATGCTATGAAAGACTCCAAGTAATATCTTTAAAATGAGCAAATGCACATCGAAAGATTTCTTTAACACCTGAGAATAAACATGCTTTAAAGTGTCAACCAAAAGGTTGGTGAGTTCATTAGTTTATCATAATCATTTATTTCCATCATTTTAATAGACCACAAGAATTTCATTTCCAGTTCTCATAAATATACGTCCCATGCGTAGAGACAAAAATAATCATTCATATGGTGAACACCTGGTAACCGACATTAACTAGATATATATAAGAATATCCCCTATCATTCCGGGATCCTCCTTCGGACATGATATAAATTTCGAAGTACTAAAGCATCCGGTACTTTGGATGTTGTTTGTTAGGCCCAATAGATCTATCTTTAGGATTCGCGTCAATTAGGGTGTCTGTTCCCTAATTATTAGATTACCAGACTTTAATAAAAAGGGGCATATTCGATTTCGATAATTCAACCATAGAATGTAGTTTCAATTACTTGTGTCTATTTCGTCAAACATTTATAAAAGCGCATGTATTCTCAGTCCCAAAAATATAAAGGGTAAATAGGCAAATGAAACTCACCATACTGTATTTCGTAGTAAAAATACATATAACGTCATTGAACAAGTGCAAGGTTGGCCTCGAATTCACGAACCTAAATTAATTATATATATTTATGTGTTGGTCAATATTTGTCTAACAAATTAGGTCAAGTCATAGTGTACCACAATCCTAATGCTCGAGACTAATATGCAAAAGTCAACAAAAGTAAATTTCACTCAAAATAATTTCCAAAAATCTATACATGATTAATATATAGTTTAAATATCGTCATTTTATATTTTTAAATATTTTTAAAAGATTTATTAGAGTAAATAATATAATTTATTTATTAATAAATAAAATTTTATATTAAATTTATATAATAAAATATACTTTTATATATATTAAGTAATAAAATTTATAGGGTTCATTTAATATTATAAAGATAATATGATAGGTATTATTAAAGTAAGTTATTACACGTAGTAAAATATGTTTGTATCACATATTTATTTGATAAAATAATATCTATAATGATAGTAAGTAAAAGTTATATTATTTTGTAATAATAATAATTATTATAAAAATTTCAATATTTATAATTACTAAGATGACATTATGATAAAACGATAATTCTAATTATGATAACTTTAATATTTACGATAATTTTTAATATTATCTTTAAAATAATAATTCTATTTAAAATAATAATAATAATGATATTTTATAGTAACAATGACATGTCTATTAAAATGATAATTTTTGTTAAAATGATAGTTTTAATACTAACGATACTTTTAATAATAATAGTAATGATAAAACTAATAAGAACGATAATTTTATCTAAATCAATATCATATAATATTTAATTTCATCATGATACTCTTACCCATTATTTCCTAATCGTTTCGTTTAATAGCTTTTAATCGTCTTTTATATCGTGTTCATAATAATGATAATAATAGTAATCAAAATAATTAGGTGTTACAAATATTTGTTTTAATTACACTAATATTAATAATGATAGTTACTATAACATTATTAACGATAATACTATTAATTATCTTAATGATAATATAGTAATAATAATAATAACAATAACAATAACCATTTTTAAATAATGATATATATATTAATAATGATAAAAATAATAATAATACCAATAATAATAATAATAATAATTGGATAATAATAATTATACTAATTATAACTTTAACAATAATAACGATAGTAATAATAAAAAAAATAACAATTTTTAATGATAAATCCCTTTTATTGATAAAGATGATAATAATGATAATAATAAGATAAAACTAGAACGACGATAAAAACGACGATAATAATAATCATTTTTAATAAAAATATCGAAAATTCAATTGATTATAACTTCTAATCCGTTCATCGAAACCATTCGATATCTAAAGGAAAAGTTCTTAATTTTTCGCTAGCTTTCCAAGGACATGCATATCTTATACCTTATCTCAACCTCAAGTGTAACTAATTCAAGATTCAACCTAATCTGTCTAAGGGCAATATCAAAAGTACAAGCATGCATAATCCTAAATACTCGAGCACTAGTCAGGGATACACTATTAGTATGTAAAAGTTAAATTATGAGGACTCACGTATCAATATTGAGATTCAATATTGCAGGAAAGGTACGTAGACGCAACGGAAATGCTAAACACTATATTGACCTCACGAGCATACCCATGAACCATACTCAATCACCTCCATAGCTATAACCCATAATTTCCTTAATCATATCCCACTCGAAAAACAATTTCGAAATCACTCGGACATCACTCCGTAGTAATATTTTATGTATATTAATAATATCTTGAAATAATACGGAGTAAATATATATATTTATATCGATTGAGAGAGTTTAGAGAAAAATATTTTCAAGTTTCTATGAAATAATGAAACCTATTGAATTCTATTTATAATAAATTTTTAAATTATTAAAGTGAATTATTAAAGTATGAATTATTAAAGTGAATTATTAAAGTATGAATTATTAAAGTGAATTATTAAAGTATGAATTATTAAAGTGAATTATTAAAGTTAAAGTAAAGTAAAAATAAAGTAAAGGTAAAGTTTAAGTATAGTAAAAGTATAAAACTATGTACGTATAATATGCGTATAAATATATATAATATTAATTTAAATCGTTATATATATTTAATAAAATAAAATATAAATATCGTTATCTTTATCATACTAGTTAAGTAATGAGTTGTCAAAAGTGGTTCTAGATATTTATAAAAGTTATATACGTTTTAATAATAAAGTTCTTTTTAAACTAAAAACGTTTTTTGTACGTTTGAAACTAAATAGATCAATCGAGTCTTTATGAAATTCAATCTTCCACTATCCTTTGTCTAGTTCTCAATGATTGACAATTTGTTCTTATTTATAAATCACTTTACCATTTTTCGAATATTGTTAAAATGGAAAGATTTCTCAAATCAACGTGGGCCTTTCAACAGAGACTTGTAATCATAATTCAATATATCTGATAATTCAATCATTTGATCTTATCTTCTAATTCTATTGATAAACATTTTGAAACAGATACAATCATATAAAGTATTTAATCTAATATTTTATTTACATTTCAAGTTATAATATATATACACATATACATATATAATCATATTCGTTTAATGGTTCGTGAATCGTTGGAACTTGGTCGAGGTTGAATGAATGTATGAACATAGTTTAAAATTCTTGAAATTTAACTTAACAAATATTGCTTATTGTGTCGGAAACATATAAAGATTAAAGTTTAAATTTGGTTGGAAATTTCCGGGTTGTCACAGTTATAATTTTCGGAATGAACATAGTTAATATTCTAAGAAGAAAATGGTAATAGCACAATCTGACTTGTCAAATTACCAGAATTCAAGGAGAAGATAAGACTCTCAAGAAAATATGTTCTTGATATGTTTATAGATTAGACAGAACGTAAGAGTCGTGTAATATGGCATATGATGACGTTATGATCTGTGAATCATCACATTCCATTTAGAAACTCAGCATGACTTACTGTAATATAATCACGTTGATCAAGTGTCATTATATTATACTAACTCATGCATCAGTTACCAACACTACTTCAAAAACATTCTTATTTTAAATTCAAAAGTTTACAGAATATAGAAACTAATAGTTTCTATATGATGTAACACTGATAGCACGAAGAGATTAATGATTTCTGATAAGAATAGTTATAAAAATATATTCAGAAATATCGAGGATATTTATAATGAAAGATACGATAATATCTCGGAATATCTAAGATCAGAGGATGATAGAAACTATTGTCTGCAAGGGTTTAGAGTAAAGAGCAAGATATTCGCTAAAGACTTTAGCAGGCATGAAATCATTTGGATTCTTTGAAGTCAAACTTATTCTTTGTGATTTGTTCACGGCTTCCTTCGTAGTTTTGCATAGTCCGCTTTTCGGTACTAAATTTATCTATTGAATGTTTCCAATATTCCATTCTTTATCATCAAACTTTTGGTTGTTAAGGTCGTTTACAGTTGTCTACGACTTCTGCTGCTGCATTCAGCTTTTCCATCATTCAGAGTATTGATTTGTAGACTGAGTGCTTTTCAGAATTTCAGAAGGAAAGACCATAATTCAAAGAGATAAATGTTATATGTATACATATTACTATTGCTGTAGACATGCTGCGAGATTTCAAAATACGGATTGCTGATTCCCGGTAATTGGTATGGCAGTACTCGTTACAAGATGCGGGTGAGTACATGATAGGGTTTCAATGGATAAATATAGTGATTTATTGGAGAGATTTAAGCCACGGAGTGACGAGGTTACTGATACGTCTGTGGTTATAAAGGTGGATTATAAAAGGTTCCCCGGTAACAATAAAAGAGTTCGCATATATATCAAAGTTATGATAAAGTTGTTTCGAATGAAAAGTCGAAGTTGTCTTGCTGAAGCTGTGACAAAATTGGCTATTTTGAAAAAGAACTGCAGAGTTATTTTGGGTAATAATAACACCAAAGGAATTAGCACAGCTACCTGTTAAATGCTTACTCAGTTTCCGAGAGTTTTTCAGGTGTATAACTATATGCATAAATCTTTCCTTCTGTAGATGAAGTGTCATTGGTTCATTCTCTTGATTGAGGTGTTTTCAAGAATCATGAAAGGTTTGAGCGCAGAATGTAATCGTGAAGATACAAATGAGGTTTAAGACTAAATCAAGTGGCAACTCGAAGAATTGTTTAGTTTCATATGTTATAATCAATATTTTAATTCATTTTAATTATCCGATGTTATTAGTCCACAGTCGATAGTCCACAGTTGACAGTCCAATAATTCATATATAGTTTAATATATAATATTCGAATTAATTAATACGTGTCGTGACCCATATACGTCTCAGACTTGATCACAACTTAAACTATATATATTATTGTAGAATCAACCTCAACCCTGTATAGAGAACTCGATCATTACTGCATATAGAGTGTCTATGGTTATTCCAAATAATATATATAGATGCGTCGATATGATATGTTAAAACCTTTTATACGTGTCCCGATATTTAAAGTGCGTAAATAAATACAGAATTTAAATGACGATAAATAAAATGCGTAAAGTAAATAACAGAAATTAAATGACAATAAATAAAATTGCGAGAATGTAAATTGCAATAATTAAATTGCGATAAATTAAATGTAATCAGTTAGCTGGGAACAATTAGCTAGGAACAGTTAGCGTGGATTCTTAACAAAATTTCTCATAGTTAATTAGTCTGTTTCTAATCAATATTTATTGTGTCCATTATTTCTTCATTATGCCACTTGTTGGATTCTGATAGGTCAAAATCCAAATATGAAATTGAATGAAAATGGTTATTCTACGGTGAACGGATACGTATATCGGTGATTGTAAGTAGAATAGTAAATGATCGTTGAATCAAATTCGAAGAATGTACAGTGTAACTTATTAATGTGAAATCTAAATATTCCTCGGGTATTACCTACCCGTTAAAATATTTTCATCATTAACAGTTTGTACGAAAGAATTTTTAATTACAATCTTTATGAAAATATATATACATATATATTTTCTTCAGATGTAATCATGGATTTAATGAGTCAATATGATATTAAACTCATTTGATTTGCCGTTAGAAAAAGAATAATATAATCTCTAAAACATTAGAGATTACATAATCACCATGTCGAACGAATATAAATGATGTAGAACGATTCATAGAACGATGATTATACTCGAGGTACAGAAGGAGATGTTGAGGCATGGATTGTTGAAACTTGGGTTGTTGGTGGTACTGGTGCTATTACTGATGGTACTGTTGGTGCCAGTGATGTTGCAGAAGCTGGTACATTTTGCACCATATTCTCCGAATTGATTATTCAATCACGAAGTTCGTTGGCTTATTACTCCAGGATGATTGTCGGTCGGAATGAGCGGATGAATAAGGTTCAGAATTGTGGATAGAATATAATCTTGTCGAGTTACCCTGAAAATGAGACTAAAAATGGTGTCTCGAACAGGTTCGCCGGTAAACGCTTCAGGTTCATTGTCAAGAGGTGAATTCGGTTGGTGGAAGGGATCGCCTTCTTCGCGTCTCCATTGTTTAAGTCAACTATGAACTCATCAAATGAATTGGGGATGACTGATTGATTGATTCATTCCGGTGACACCGCTTTCGGAATTTAGGTGAATATCCATGTCGGAATAGCTGTCGGAATAACTATCGGAATAGCTATCGAAATCTGTGGGACTCGAACTGGTTGTGGGATTCATCTCGTACGATCAGATGAAGGATTTTCGATAAGAAATAGATTATAGGATGTAGATTAGTACCCTGCAATACATAATTTACATATGCATATATAATTCTAAAATCCCATAAGTTATGGACGAATCTACGGAATCTGTCAGGCAAAGTCTACAGTAACAGATATGCTAAGATATGAATTAGCAGATACGCTAATATACGAATTTTGTCTATACACTATTCATGCAATCATCGCAGTAAGATGTGTCTAGACTAAGAATAATAAGAAGGTAATTTTCTAAGGATGATAAACAGATGATTTTCGACAAAAATGATAAGCAAAACTTTTGACATGCAGACACGGTCGAAGTCCAGACTCACTAATGCATCCTAACGACTATCAGTTAGACATACTAATGAAAGACCTGGTTCACTAAGACCACCGCTCTGATACCAACTGTAGAGACCCGTCCTAATCCATCTGGATGAAGTCCATATCAATTATAAACGATTCACAACAGTTAATTACATCGTGAGGTACTTGACCTCTATATGATACATTTTACAAACATTGCATTCGTTTTTGAAAAGACAATCTTTCATTACATCAAAAGTTGACGGTGTGCGTACCATTTTATAATATATCTAACTATAATTGACTTAATAATAATCTTGATGAATTCAACGACTCGAATGCAACGTCTTTTGAAATATGTCATGAATGACTCCAAGTAATATCTTTAAAATGAGCAATTGCACAGCGGAAGACTTCTTTCATACCTGAGAATAAACATGCTTTCAAGTGTCAACCAAAAGGTTGGTGAGTTCATTAGTTTGACATAATTAATCATTTCATAATTTTAATAGACCACAAGATTTCATATTTCCATTTCTCGTAAATATACGTCCCATGCATAGAGACAAAAATATCATTCATATGGATTGAACCCCTGGTACCCGACATTCACATATGCATATAAGAATATCCCCATCATTCCGGGATCCTCCTTCGGACATGATATAAATTTCGAAGTACTAAAGCATCCGGTACTTTGGATGGGGCTTGTTGGGCCCGATAGATCTATCTTTAGAGTTCTCGTTAATTAGGGTGTCTGTTCCCTAATTCTTAGATTACCAGACTTAATAAAAAGGGGCATATTTGATTTCGATCATTCAACCATATAATTTAGTTTCAATTACTTGTGTCTATTTCGTAAAACAGTTATAAAAACAACGCATGTATTCTCAGTCCCAAAAATATATATTACAAAAGCATTTAAAAAGGGATTAATGAAACTCACACTTATAAATATTGTAAAACAGTTAATAAAGCATTTGCATGTATTCTCAGCCCAAAAATGTAAAGAGTAAAAAGGATCAAATGAAACTCACCATACTGTATTTTGTAGTAAAAATACATATGACGACATTGAACAAGTATAGGGTTGGCCTCGGATTCACGAACCTATATCAGGTATATATATTAATACACATAATCGTAATTGAATATTTTATTTATTATTATTATTATTAATTGTCACTTTAGTGAGTTATATGGTTCATTAATAATTTAGCTATATTTATTTTATGTATACATTAGATAAATAATGTTGAAAATAATTATTTTAATGTTAATAATAATGATGATAAAAATAATAAAAATAATGATAATAGTAGTAGTTTTTAATAAAGATGAAAGTTTAATAATAATAATAATGAAATTAATAGTTTTTATAATAATACTTAATACTTGTGACAATAATAAAAATAATACTAATAATAAAAAATGAAAATAAAAATAAAACTACCTTAAAGTAATAATCCTCCAAAAAGAATATGACACTGCCCGGGCTCTAACCCGCGACCTCCTGAATATACTTAATACTCTGAACCATTGGGCTATTGCCCAGTTTATGATTTAATTTGGTATATAAATTCTTTTAACTCTTAATTTTCTGTTTTCTTTTTCATCTTCTAGTTCACAAGCCCAAGTTCATTCTCGACCCAATAACAAAAGTTCACAGCCCACCCCATTAAATGGTCCATTAATCAATTTAGGCAGCCCAAGGAAAATACGAATGCAGTAGCCTGTTAATTTTGTTTTTTTTCTTCAAATCTAGCTAAAACAAAAAAATGAGTTTGTTGTTGGTCACCACCCTAACCACGTTTCAACAACTACTACATCCTTTATCTTGATTATTTATCATCGTCTTCACATTCATCATCATCGTTGTATCATCATGAACATCGTTATCATCTCCTTCATCATCATTAACGTACGATAATATCATCATCATCACGTCATCGTGTATTATCATTCTCGTAACAGAAATCGGAAACCTATAGTAACCGTAGTACGTTTGAACAAGGTGGTGTTTTTATTGGTGGTATTTAAGTGGGTTTACAACTCGAGCAGAAAAAAAAATAAAAATAGAATCAGAGATATGTCGAGCAGCAAATTGTAGGTTGACGATGGTGTCATGATGAGGAAAGGAGAGAGAGAAGAGAGAGAGTAACGGATGATGGTAGTGTTGAATGGTGGCCGTGAGGTGGTGAGGATGGTGACGTTGGTTGTGATTACATTAGTGGCGGATCATGGTGTGTTCAAGCAACAATACAAGTGGGTTTGTGTTGATGAAAGTGATAGCTATGGTGTGTTGATCGGATAGGGTGGTTTGGTTATCTCGGTTCAGCAACGAAAGCAACAAAACATAGAAGGCTCAACTTGTTGATGTCTTGGTTTGTTCTCGATGATGAGGGTAGCTGCGGGTTGACCGATTGTTTGAGGTGGAAGTGAGCTTGGGTGGTGCAGTTGTAGGTGATCGTGGTTGTTTGGTAACGGAGATGAGTTGATGATGGAGGGTACCCCGGTAGTGGAGTTTTGGCCGATGGTGAGTGGATGGTGGTTTGAGTGCTCACGATGGTTGAGGTTTGTGGTGGTGAGGGGTGTGTAAGATAAATGTACGTTTGATCCAGGAGGAGGAGGAGCATATGAAGTGTAAAAAGGAGGTGGTCGTTGAACCATGGTAGTTCGTGGTGTTTGATGATGGAAATGACGGTTCTCCAGTGGTGGTAGGGTGATAGGTGATAGAGCTCCTTGGTTGTAGTAGTCAAGGGTGATGGTTGTATGAGTGTTAGATCAAAATGAAGGAATGGTTCAAGCATATCTATGTATCACTTATTTTTAGAGTATATATATATATATATTAGTCTTGTACAGATGAAATGGAATCAAAACTCATAGTACGCCAAGTGTAACACACTAACATAATATAATAATTATATAATATAACATCATACTAATAATTCATATGAATTATATGTGAAACAGTTACAAATATTATGATTGATAATCAACAATAGTAACCAATTAAATATCTGAATGTGTAATAGTCAGCCGCCGGGGTTTCTTTCCTATTTTTCATCCTCGGAGTATTATATCGTGTCCATTGCTAAACAGTTAATATATAAAAGTGTTCCTAAAAATCCTAAATTTTTAGATTAAATATATTTAATTATTTCACTCATTAACTGTTTGAAACCTGATCGAAAAGGTTCAATATTATTTATTTTCTGTTCCAATTTATATGTACGGAGTGCTAACATTTGATCTTAAAAAGGTAAAAATATTTTTGACAAATCCAAAATCTTCGTAATCAGTTTACAGTCCAACTTTTATTTCAATCCTTCATGAACATGTACAATATCTATATTAAAACTAACAAAACATCAACCGAGTGTTACTGACGTTTACTAATTAAGCTCGAAATCAGTCATTTTCCATTTACTCTCCCTCTAACTATAATCCGTTTTAAATAACAAGTTTTTATCACATAGATATATATTATATATTTTTAAACAAATAAATTTAATATTATTTTTATATATTTACAAGTAGTATATATATATATATACATATATATATATATATACATATATATATATACACATATATATATATATATATATATATATATATATATATATATATATATATATATATATATATATATATATATATATATATATATATTCATGTATCTATTTATAATTAGTTTTTCGTGAATCGTCGAGAACAGTCGAGGGTCAATTGAATATATGAAACAGTTCAAAAATTTTTGAGACTCAACCTAATAGACCTTGCTTATCATGTCAAATTCATATAAGGATCAAGTTTAAATTTGGTCGAAAATTCCTGGGTCGTCACATTATCTATCTCATGTTCTATCCTTCATAACTCGCTGGTTAGCAACAGCTTCGCTCAGGAACAGTTTTGGCCCAAGGACTTATGTCCTGATAATAGTCAAAACATCATTTAATTCATTGGTTTTCATCGTAACATTTTTTAGTCAAATGTCGCATGACGATTCAAGCCCTTTACTCGATCTTCCACGATCTTACTTCAACTTGTAACCTCTAAAATACAGATACTCTGTTTATCATCGGGAGTTTTACACATTTGTTTAATTGGGCGGTTCTCACGAGATTTATGGGCGAATAGAAGTAATGAAATATTTTGTCATGTATACAATTTATAAAATCATATATGTACGTATGGATTCAAATGAATAAATTTACCCTTACCTATTTTGACTAGTATATACTAAATCATACCTTCAAAATTATTTTAAAACCACTCATTTATTGAGCTGTCTGACTAAGTCAATTTGTTTTATATAAAACGGTACACGTTGTACATACTTCTAAATTTACTAAGAACTTCATTCCGTTTATGTTGTCACATCAAACGTTTAAAGCTTTTTCAAAACTCCTTTGATTGATTTTATCAAATTTTCGCATTACTCTACAGAGTGTTTGGATCACAGTTCTTCTCATCCTCCCTTTAAAGATGAAACTTACCTGTAAGTTCATTGATAGAAACTCTTACACCACTATGGATGCCGGTTTTATAAAATTTGTTGGAAAGTATTTGCGCTCATAAAATTTTCCCTCTTATGGTTGGACATGGCCAAAACGCGGACCGATAAATCAATTTTCTGGGGTACACTCGGTGGTCACCCTATTGTAGAAAAGGCGCTAGGTGGGTTTCTACACCAACTGTTGTTATAGTGGGTATCATGGATATATATTACACTAGACCGTTTGAGAAGTTTCTACTCTCAATAATCGCTGTTAACCGCGACACCCTCGTAAACATCAATCCTAGGATTCAATACTTTGAGGTGCACGGAATTATTTTTGGAGATTCATCTCATCTGGAGTCGGCCATTCTTTATAACCCATGATTTGCGTTCTTTTCATCCGCACATAAATTTAAGAATATGGATGAATCCTAGATTTTGAAATGTCCCGTTCATATCGATTATAAATGTTTCATATTAATTGATTTCGTTGCCAGGTTTGACCTCTATATGAGACGTTTTTCAAAGACTGCATTCGTTTTATTTAAAAACAAACCATAACCTTTATTTTATCAATAAAGGTTCAAGAACCATAACGTAGATTATCAAGTAATGATAATCTAAAAGATAACATTTTACACACGAATATTACATATTGGTTTATAACAATATTACACATCGATTTAAATCTCCGAATGCAGTTTTTAAATAATATATTACAAGCATGCGGACTCCAATTCTTGTCATTAAATTAGCATGCAACAGCGGAAGCTCTTAATAATTACCTGAGAATAAACATGCTTAAAAGTCAACAAAAATGTTGGTGAGTTATAGGTTTAACCTATATATTTATCAAATCGTAATAATAGACCACAAGATTTCCATTTCCATTTTTCAGTAACATGCGAACTGCATAAAAACCATTAATATGTTGAACACCTGGTAACCGACATTAACAAAATGCATATAGAATATCCCCAAAATAGAAATCCATCTGTATTAATAACTCGAAGTACTAAAGCATACCATTTTCCAGTATGGGGGAGTTAGTACCCGTAGATCTACCTTTAGGATTCGCGTCAATTAGGATGCCTGTTCCCTAATTCTTAGGTTACCCAGCTAAAAGAGTGATATTCGGTATTCATAATCCAACATAGAATGTAATTTCAAGTACTTGTGTCTATTTTGTAAAACATTTACAAAACTGCATGTATTCTCATCCCAAAATATTAGATAGTAAAAATGGGACTATAACTCACTTTCACAGATTATCACTTCATCGGAAAATAACACTTGGCCACTGGTCGATTCACGAACCTACAACAAATATGTATATATATATATATATATATATATATATATATATATATATATATATATATATATATATATATATATATATATATATATATATATATATATATATATATATCAAAGTATGATTGAAATATTATTATACCATATTTTATTATGTTTTCACGATTTAAGTTTGTTAAGTTGATAGTCCAACGTTTGTAGTCCACAAATAATTGTCCACAGTTACTAGTACAAAAATAAATCAATATATATTATCTCGAATCAATCCATGACCTAGTGCATACAAGTCTCAGACTCGATCACAACTCAAAGTATATATATTATTTTGGAATCAACCTCAACCCTGTATAGCTAACTCGATCATTACCGCATATAGAGTGTCTATGGTTATTCCAAATAATATATATATAGATGACGTCAATATGATATGTCAAAACATTGCATACGTGTCTATGGCATATCAAGGTTACATAATATGTTAGAGTACATGTATAATACAATATTAGTTAGTTAAGTTATGGTTAGTATAGATTTGTTATAAATTTCACGTAGCTACAACAAGAAAAATTATCCAAATTTGTTTTACCCCATAACTTCTTCGTTTTAAATCCGTTTTGAGTGATTCAAGTTACTATGGTTTCATAATGAACTAAAATTTATGAAAATAAACAGAAAAAGTATAAGTTTATAGTCATAAATACAGGTTACAAGTCAATTTTGTAAGAGGTAGTCATTTTAGTCGAAAGAACGATGTCTTGATGACCATTTTGAAAAACATACTTCCACTTTGAGTTTAACCATGATTTTTGGATATAGTTTCATGTTCATAAGAAAAATCATTTTCCCAGAAGAAAAACTTTTAAATCAAAGTTTATCATAGTTTTTAATTATCTAACCCAAAACAGCCCTCAGTTTCACTACGAAGGCGTATGTCCTGTTTTACGGTGTTCTTCGTGTTTTCAGGTTTTAAATCATTAAGTTAGCATATCATATAGATATAGAACATGTGTTTAGTTGATTTTAAAAGTTAAGTTAGAAGGATTAACTTGGTTTGCGAACAAGTTTAGAATTAACTAAACTATGTTCTAGTGATTACAAGTTTAAATCTTCGAATAAGATAGTTATATATATATGAATCGAATGATGTTATGAACATCATCACTACCTCAAGTATAGTAGGTAAACCTACTGGAAATGATGAGAAATTAACTTGAGCTTCAAAGGATCTTTGATGGCTTGAAAGTTCTTGAAGTAGAATCATGACACGAAAACAATTTCAAGTAAGATTACTACTTGAATTAAGATTGTTATAGTTATAGAAATTGAATCAAAGTTTGAATATGAGTATTACCTTGAATTAGAAAGAAAAGATTACTAAGATAATTTGGATGTTCCTGATCTTTCAAGTGTTTTTAGAGTAGGTAATTAGAGAGGATTTGTATGTGAAATTATAGAATGAAAATGATGTAGTAAATGATGGTGGTGGTGGCGTGATTTTATCATGGAAACAAAGGCTCCTCATTTTGTTATTTTGTGTAATAATTCATACTTGAAGACAAGTAATGGTTCCCACATGTTGGTTAATCATTTAAGGCTGCTAAGAGCTGATCATTGAAGTGTATATACCAATAGTATATACATATAGAAGCTGAGCATTGTACGATTACGAATACGGATTGAATACGAGTAAATAGTGTTTTACTGTAGCAGATAGTGTTTTACTGTAGAAAATAGTGTTTTACTGTAGCAAATAGTATTTTACTGTAGCAAATAGTGTTTTACTTGTACATCTTTGATTTAATTGTATTTCTTCTTATATAGATATATAAAATAAAAACTTACATCATAAAAAATAAAAAAATAAATAAAACGATTATATAATTATCACAAGTTATGATGTTCGTGAATCATCAGGCAAACTGGGTGGTCAATTGTCTACATAAACTCATTTCAATTAATCAAGTCTTAACAAGTTTGATTGCTTAACATGTTGGAAATATTTATTCATGTAAATATTAATCTCATATAATATATAATCATGGAAAAGTTCGGGTCACTACTGAAGGTATTTCGTATGCCCGAGAGACATATTAAATTAATGTGGCTAATGTGTTATGATCCAAGTCGGGTCATACCCAATAACAAGCTTACCAACACTTTACAAGTATTTAATCTTAACGGTTGGATCGTTAAATAAATACGCGACACTTGAAATTTAGAAAATCGATTTTCTAAAACATTATTACTTGAGATGAATTATTTGGATAATTTATATGATGAGGATATAATTATTTATAGGTTTTAAATAATTAAGTTGTGTTATATTTTATAAAAATGGTTTGTAAAATGAAAGTATCTTAATTAATAAGCAAGTTTTATAAAAAAAAAAAAAACTGCATTTTGTATATCCCCATAAGGGTGGCGGTTTTGGCATAAAAAAATGGGTGAGACCCATGCTTATTTGTGACTCCAAGATGACACAACCCCTCATGTGCATGCTCGACATATTTACCAATGTTTTGACTCAAGTATTAACACAACTTACATGCATTCAAACAAGTGAGAGAAGCAAAAACACTCCAATTTTTTCTACTGAGTAATCTGGCCGAAATATTTGGGGTATAGAGGGAGTGCTTGTGTTAGTTTGGATGCTTATTTTCAAGTGCCAATAAATCCTAACTATAGTATTAGGTGTTGGGTGAAGTTTTGGGTATTATCTCTTGAGGTTTCATAGTTTGGAACTCCATTCATCATCAACTCCTGGAGATAGCTGCTGTCCATTTTCTTGAGTGCAAAAGGAGAGAGTTTCAAGCTTGGTTTTAAGGTGATTAAGCGCCTAAAACATAACCAAGTTCTAGGGTGGTGTTGGTGCATCAAAAGCTCGGGCTTTTACACAATTTGTTCATCATTTTGTTCTTCAAACACACCCTCAATTAACTTGAGGAGGTAATACTTCTTTCTCCTTCTCTCTCTCTATATATATATATATATGTAAGCATGATTCCAAGACTTGATATTACATGGAATTCAAATAAAATGGTTATGCACATAAACTTGTTTTCTTAGCTATTATGCTTCCGCTTGTTATAACTTAACATGAATTGGTTTCATGATTCTATTAACATTTAGAAACTTGTTATTATGTTGAATTCAATCAATGGTATCTAGAGCCGAAGTCTATGGATTATGCTTCTTATATTGTCTTTAAACCCACTATATTTGCATTCCAAGTACATGCATGAAAATGGAATACAAAAATTGTCGGGTTTGGGTGGGTTTGATATGTTGGCCGAATTCTTGGAGGTTCCAAGAGGGTTTGGAACTTGCAAATTGGTCATATTTGTTCATATGTTGTTGTTCACAATCATAGCCAAGACCTTGTGGTTGAATGAATGTTTGTTTGGTTGATTTGTTAATTTCAATATGGTTGTAATTATTCATTCAATTAATTTGTAATAATATTCATTTGGTTATGTAATTTATTTTATATTTGGCATGTAAAATAGATTAGGTTGTATTTTCATTTTCTAGACAAAATGTATTAGGATATATTTTGTAACAAGATGAAGATGCATGAAGATCACAAGGAAGAACACAAGATGCATGTGGATGCAAGGTTAAGTGGGAGGTTAAAACCTCTTACTTTGTGTTTTACCAATTGACCGGTGGCATTTTGTTTTCAGCTAAACAAAATGTCTACCAAAAAGGCTTGATTGTGAACATTTGTTTTGCATGCGTGGTTGTTTTAACTTTCTTGTATGATTGTGGATTGTGTATGTTACTACAACAAGTTATCACACAAGTTAACAACAAGCAAAACTACAATTTAATTGGTTAAATTATAACTATATGCAATAAGCAAAACTACAATTTAATTGGTTAAATTGAAATGGCAAAAGACGTTAATAAATGGTTATTAAGAACTAGAAACGGATTGCACATATAAAATGGTTTATATCATAGTAATAAAATTGGCATTATTACATGACATGAAAATGGATTTTCATAAGTACCATACACTAAATGCATGTTGGTGTATGGCATGATAGTTTTCTCAAACCAGAATTAATGAAAACTTAAAATCCCTTATTAACAAGCTAAACAAGTTAAACGCCATCCTTTTGTGAAACACTTAAAAATATTAGGGAACTCATAATGGGATAAAGGTCACCTAACCGTTATGAGCAAACTAATATGATTAAGGTGAATTTCGCACACTTGTGGGATAAAGGTCACCTAACCACTTGTATGTTAAATTTACACGTTTACACAAGTAGGACGACTTGATTTGGGAATCATGAACTTAGGGTCACCGAAGCATGAGAAACAAATAGGCATTGATGGGATAAATATGCCATGCAAAAGGATTGCATGATCCTATAACTTAGAAGTTGCAAAAGGATTGCAATTGTCATGCAATGACTACCTAGCTAAATCAAATGACAGGATAAAGGTCACCTAACCGAAATTTGGTTTACCGTTGGATTCTAAAATTTAATAAATATCAATTGGATTTAAAGGGTATTGATTGTTAAATTAAAATTATTACTTAAACAACTTTGTTAAATTTTGTAGATGGCCGCCAATAACAACAACAACATTCCAAACGCACCTATCAACTTTAACAACCTATCGTTGAGGTCAATCCTCGAAAAGGAAAAACTCAACCATACGAACTTCATGGATTGGTTCCGCAATCTAAGAATTGTCCTCAAACTTGAGGATAGGGCGTATGTGTTGGAAGACCCCATTCCCGATCAACCGGACGAGGATGATACGGAAGGCATGGCTTATTGGGAGAAATATTGCACCGATTTGGTGCAAGTTTCTTGCCTCATGCTTGGGACTATGATACCAGAACTCCAAAAGCATTTCGAGCATCATAGTGCATATGACATGATCACACAATTGAAGGAGATGTTCCTTCAACAAGCTCGTGTCGATCGCTTTGAAACAGTCCGAGCGCTTCATGCATGTCGGATGGACGACTCCCAATCCATTTCATCTTATGTCCGTAAGATGAAAAGCCTAATTGATCGAGCGAACCGTCTAAACTGCAACGTGTCTAATGAATTAGCCACAGACCTTATCCTTAATTCCTTGTCAAAGAGGTTTGACACATTTGTAATGAATTACAACATGAATGGATGGGATAAAAGCATTGGCGAATTACATGCCATGCTTAAGATGGGAGAGGCAAGCATGGGTAAAAGGGCTTTACCCGTGTTTACGATCAATGAAGGCGGGTCCAAAAACAATAACACTTCTAAGCCGAAGGCGGCTAAGAGGAAAGGACCCGCCTACCTAGGCCAGGGCAAGGGAAAGGGGAAGGTGGTTACCCCAACCAACAACAACAAGAAGCAAAAGGTTGCCGAAAAGGCTAACCCCAAGGAAGATCCGTGCTTCGGTTGCGGTGAAATGGGTCACTGGAAACGCAACTGCCCGGTCTACCTCAAGGAGTTGAAGGAAAAGAGGGATGCAGGGTAAACCTCAGGTAATGTATACATGGTATACATTGAGCTTAGTAATACTTCTTCTAATACATGGGTATTAGACACAGGATGTGGAACTCATATTTGCAATACTTTGCAGGGGTTCAAAAAAAGTGATCAAGATGCGGGAACAACAAGTCTCTTCATGGGAAATGGAGCAAAGGTGCAAGTAAAAGCTCAAGGAGACTTTGTTTTGAAGCTACCAAGTGGTTTGGAGCTTGTTTTGAAAAATGTTTTGTATGCACCCGATTTATCACGAAACATTATTTCTGTATCCCGTTTGAAACAATATGGTTTTAATCTTAATTTCAATAATGATGATATTCATGTTTCTTTAGATAATGTGTTCTATTTTAAGGCTTCGCCTTCGAATGGTATTTATGAATTGGTTCATGATGACACATCATACAATAGCTCAATGTTCCATGCAAACACCAAGAAACTCAAAATAGATTTGAGTGATTCCTACTTATGGCATTGTCGCCTTGGTCACATAAACAAGAATCGAATGCATACACTTCAAAAGAATGGCCTTTTGAAATCAAATGAACTAGACTCGTTTGATGTATGTGAATCTTGTTTACAAGGCAAAATGACTAAAGCACCTTTTAAAGGGACCTATGAAAGGGCTAAGGACTTATTGGGATTAATACATTCGGATGTATGTGGACCCTTTAAGCCCATAGCTAGGAATGGTGAAAGATACTTTGTTACTTTCATTGATGACTTCAGTCGTTTCGGATATGTCTACTTGTTAAGACATAAGGACGAAACTTTTGAAGCATTCAAGGAATATCAAAACGAAGTACAAAATCAACTCAATAAGACAATCAAGGTACTTCGTACCGATAGAGGAGGTGAATACCTAAGCGATGCTTTCCAAGATTATCTTAGAAGTTGTGGGATTATCTCGCAACTTACTCCACCCGGGACACCACAACTTAATGGTGTATCCAAAAGGAGGAACCGAACCCTAATGGATATGGTTCGATCTATGATGGCTAGAAGCTCGTTACCTCTATCATTCTGGGGTTATTGTCTATGCTCCGTGGCTCGTATTCTAAATATGGCCCCAACCAAGAAAGTGGAACGAACTCCTCATGAGATGTGGCTTGGAAAACCTCCATCTCTATCATACTTAAAGGTATGGGGATGTGAAGTTTATCCTAAGCGTTACATCCCTAATAAGTTGAATGCTCGATCCACGAAGTGTATCTTCATAGGATATCCCAAGGATGATATGGGATATTATTTCTATGATCCATCCGAGCAGAATGTATTTGTTGCTCGGAAGGCGGAATTCCTTGAAACTAAGTTCCTAATGGAAGGAAATAGTGAAAGGAAGATAGATCTTGAAGAGGTTCAAGATCAAGTAGATGATACACAATTGGCTGACACTAGCACTCAACATGAAAATGTTGAGAGTGATCAAATTGATGATCAAAATATACAAGACGTTCGCAGATCTGGTAGGATTAGTAATCTTCCTGAGAGATATGGGTTTCTCATGGATGGTTTCTATATGGTTGATTTGGATGAACCAACAAACTACCAAGATGCTTTATCAAGGATTGATAAGGATAAATGGCAGGAAGCCATGAACGCTGAGATGCAATCCATGTATGACAACCAAGTTTGGGAACTTGTTGAACAACCTACTGGCTCAAGGCTAGTTGATTGTAAATGGCTTTTCAAAATAAAAACCGACATACATGGAAACTTGGATACATATAAAGCTAGACTTGTAGCAAAAGGTTTCACTCAAACTCAAGGGGTTGACTATGATGAAACTTTTTTGCCTGTGGCAATGCTAAAGTCTATTAGGATATTACTTGCCATTGCTGCTCATTATGATTATGAAATATGGCAAATGGATGTCAAGACCGCTTTCCTAAATGGACATCTTGAGGAAGATGTCTATATGGTTCAGCCCGAAGGTTTTGTTGATCCGAAGTGTCCTAAAAAGGTATGCAAGTTAAAGAAGTCAATCTACGGATTAAAACAAGCATCTAGAATGTGGAATCATCGTTTTAATGAGGAAGCCAAGAAATTTGGCTTCATTAAAAATGGTGATGAACCTTGTGTATATAAGAAGGCTAGTGGGAGCACAATCATGTTCCTTGTACTATATGTGGATGATATATTGTTATTTGGAAATGATATTCCAGCAATGCAAAGTGTTAAAACTTGGCTAAGTGAATGCTTCTCCATTAAGGATCTTGGAGAAGCACAATATGTTTTGGAGATTGGGATCTACAGGGATAGATCCAAGAAACTGATAGGTTTGAATCAAAGTGCATACATTGAAAAGATCTTAAAAAGGTTCAAGATGGACAACTCTAAGAAAGGTTTGGTACCTATTCAAAAGGGAACGCTTCTCAGTTCATCTCAGTGTCCTACCATGAAAGATGAATAAGAGAGAATGAAGAAAGTCCCATACACATCTGCTATTGGGTCAATCATGTATGCAATGATATGCACTAGACCGGATGTGTCATGCGCTCTTAGCTTGACAAGTAGATACCAGAATAACCCAGGGAACAGTCATTGGATTGCTGTCAAAAGTATATTGAAATACCTTAGGAGGACTAAGGATATGTTTCTAATATATGGGTCTGGAGAGGAGGAACTCGCTGTAAAAGGTTACGTGGACGCGAGTTTCCAAACTGATCGAGATGATTCTCGATCACAATCCGGTTATGTCTTCACATTAAATGGAGGTGCGGTCTCTTGGAAGAGTTCAAAATAGGATGTTGTTGCATTATCCACTACAGAGTCGGAGTACATTGCCGCCTCATTGGCAGCTCAGGAAGCTGCATGGATGAAGAAATTCATCGATGACTTAGGAGTAGTCCCTTCCATTCAGGACCCTCTTGAGATCTTTTGTGACAACGAAGGTACGATTGCTCAAATCAAAGAACCTCGTGCTCACCAAAAGACCCGTCACATTGAGCGGAGATTCAACTACATAAGGGATGAAGTTGAAAAGGGAAAGATATGTATTCGCAAAGTTCATACAGATCTTAATATAGCAGATCCTCTCACGAAGCTCTTACATGGAGCAAAACACGCATGACATGTTTGTGCTTTAGGGCTTCGATATTCTAGTGATTGGTCATGATCTGTTTTAAGTATTGTAATGGAACGAAGTTGTTCAAACTCATTAATATAATTATGGCATTAATTTATTTTGAGTTATGTTCCTATTTTGCATATTTTATCCATGAATAAGTAATTATTCTAAATTCCGTAGTCGATCACATTTATGGGAACAAGTGTGAGGTTTAGACTATTATGAACTTGGATTGGTATACATTCACGGACTGAATGTGGGGCAAGGTTGCTACCAAGGTTCATAGATATTTGTGGGATACAAATATTGGAAGACCCGCCCTCAAGATTTACTAAATGGAGCCTTTGTGGTTGATCACATGCAATCTTGAGTAAAGGCGAATATCATTTTTTCATCTGACCTGAGATACATATTGGGTTCGGATATTCACCAAGTATTATGCCTTGATTCTTTCCTTCACTATTCTGAAATATGGTAGTTCACAAGGAGGAGTTCAGGAATAATGCAAGGTATATATCTAGGACGTATGTAGTCAAGATGGAATTTGTCCATCTTATTCGTTGAGAGTCAGATGTCTAAGGCCTGATAAAGTTAAATCTAGAAGAGAGTGATCACTCTGTGTCTCTTAGATTTAAACATGACATCTAGGATGAAAGGATAGAATGAAAGATTCACCTATTCATATTCTAGATGGGAACTCGAAGGGGATGATGTTATTGAATGGCACAAAATCATAACATATTGGGGGTGATGGACGGTCGTTAGGTGGTATCCATCACTTGCATTAATTTCTTATGTTTCTCGTGCAAGTGGGAGATTGAAGGTATTTCGTATGCCCGAGAGACATATTAAATTAATGTGGCTAATGTGTTATGATCCAAGTCGGGTCATACCCAATAACAAGCTTACCAACACTTTACAATTATTTAATCTTAACGGTTGGATCGTTAAATAAATACGCGACACTTGAAATTTAGAAAATCGGTTTTCTAAAACATTATTACTTGAGATGAATTATTTGGATAATTTATATGACGAGGATATAATTATTTATAGGTTTTAAATAATTAAGTTGTGTTATATTTTATAAAAATGGTTTGTAAAATGAAAGTATCTTAACTAATAAGCAAGTTTTATAAAAAAAAAAAACTGCATTTTGTATATCCCCATAAGGGTGGCGATTTTTGCATAAAAAATGGGTGAGACCCATGCTTATTTGTGACTTCAAGATGACACAACTCCTCATGTGCATGCTCAACATATTTACCAATGTTTTGACTCAAGTATTAACACAACTTACATGCATTCAAACAAGTGAGAGAAGCAAAAACACTCCAATTTTTTCTGCTGAGTAATCTGGCCTAAATATTTGGGGTATAGAGGGAGTGCTTGAGTTAGTTTGGATGCTTATTTTCAAGTGCCAATAAATCCTAACTATAGTATTAGGTGTTGGGTGAAGTTTTGGGTATTATCTCTTGAGGTTTCATAGTTTTGGAACTCCATTCATCATCAACTCTTGGAAATAGCTGCTGTCCATTTTCTTGGGTGCAAAAGGAGAGAGTTTCAAGCTTGGTTTTAAGGTGATTAAGTGCCTAAAACATAACCAAGTTCTACGGTGGTGTTGGTGCATCAAAAGCTCGGGCTTTTACACAATTTGTTCATCATTTTGTTCTTCAAACACACCCTCAATTAACTTGAGGAGGTAATACTTCTTTCTCCTTCTCTATATATATATATATGTAAGCATGATTCCAAGACTTGATATTACATGGAATTCAAATAAAATGGTTATGCACATAAACTTGTTTTCTTAGTTATTATGCTTCCGCTTGTTATAACTTAACATGAATTGGTTTCATGATTCTATTAACATTTAGAAACTTGTTATTATGTTGAATTCCATCAACTACAGATTTCCTCGCTCATTGTACAAGGAAGTTCACTCTCGTTGAAATATCACACCTTTCGTACGTCTTCCTTTCGAAAATGTAATGAAAATTAACTTTAAAGTCCATGATCCTCGTTATCTCCTTTGAGAGAATTGCCTTAAATACCTATGCCACTGATGTGACTACTCCATATACTTCTTCCTTCATTGTTGCAACTATATTTCATTCATTCCCTTGGGGAGCTCCTGTTCTGTTTGTTAAGAAGAAGGATGGTTCGTTTCGTTTGTGCATTGATTATCGTGAATTGAACAAGCTTACAGTTAAAAATTGTTACCCTCTTCCTAGAATTGATGATCTGTTCGATTAGCTTCAAGGTTCGTCTGTTTATTCTAAAATCAATCTTCGTTTCGGTTATCATCAACTACGTGTTAAAGAATCTGATGTTTCAAAAACTGCTTTTCGCACCCGTTACGGTTACTACGAATTCCTTGTTATGCCGTTTGGATTGACAAATGCACCTGCTATGTTCATGGACCTCATGAACCGTGTGTGCAGACCCTTTCTGGACAAATTCGTTATCGTATTCATCGATGACATCCTTATTTATTCTAAAAGTGATGAAGAGCACGAAGAACATTTGAAGTTGGTACTTGATCTGTTGAGGAAAGAAGAGTTGTACGCTAAGTTCTCTAAGTGTGCTTTCTGGTTAAGAGAAGTTCAATTCCTTGGACATATTGTTAGTAAACAGGGAATACAAGTTGATCCTAACAAGATCGAGGCAATTGAGAAATGGGAAATCCCGAAGACTCCTACTCAGGTTTGTCAGTTTCTAGGATTGTCAGGTTATTATCGAAGGTTCATTCAAGATTTCTCTCGTATAGCGAAACCTCTGACTGCTTTAACGCACAAGGGGAAGAAGTATGAGTGGAAGGATGAACAATAGACCGCTTTTCAAACTTTGAAGAAGAAGTTGACTACCGCTCAGATATTGTCACTGCCTGAGGGTAATGAAGATTTTGTTGTTAATTGTGATGCTTCGCATTAGGGCTTTGGCTGCGTTTTGATGCAGCGAAAGAAAGTTATTGCGTACGCATCACGTCAATTGAAGATCCACAAACAGAATTATACAACCCATGATTTAGAGTTGGGAGCTGTTGTGTTTGCGCTTAATATTTGGAGACATTATCTTTATGGGGTCAAAAGTACAGTGTACACTGATCACAAAAGTCTTCAACATATTCTTGATCAAAAACAGTTGAATATGAGGCAACGAAGATGGGTTGAGACATTGAATGATTATGATCGTGAACTTTTATATCATCCGGGAAAGGCCAATGTTGTGGCTGATGCACTAAGTCGTAAAGAGAGGGTTGAACCTCGCAAGGCAGATTCTTGAGGCACAACAAGAAGCCTTAAAGGAGGAGAATTTTGTGAATGAGAATGTCAGAGGCATGGCTAAGAAGTTTGAGGTACGAGCAGATGGTACTAGATACTTTGCGGGACGTCTTTGGGTTCTGAAGTTTGGTGATCTGCAACAACTTGTTTTAGATAAAGCTCATAAGTCTGGGTACTCTATTCATCCTGGTTCAGGAAAGATGTATCATGATCTTAAGGAGCTGTATTGGTGGCCTAATTTGAAAGCTAATGTGGCTACATATGTGGCTAAGTGTTTGACCTATGCTAAGGTTAAAGCTGAAAATCAGAAACCGTTAGGACTGTTGGTGCAACCTGAGATTCCCGAGTGGAAATGGGAAGGTATTACGATGGATTTTATTACAAAGTTACTGAGAGTTTCTGGTGGCTATGATACCATTTGGGTGATTGTAGATTGACTCACTAACTCAGCTCACTTTTTGCCGATTAAGGAAACAGATTCGATGGAGAAGCTTACTCGTTTGTATTTAAAGGAGATTGTTTTAGACATGGTGTTCCTATATCAATCATTTCAGACCGAGACAGTATTTATATCGAGGTTTTGGCGATCCTTACAGGAAGCTTTAGGAACTAAGTTGGATATGAGCACCGCTTATCATCCTTAGACGGATGGTCAGAGTGAAAGGACCATTCAAACGTTAGAAGATATGTTACGAGCGTGTGTTATTGATTTTGGTAGTGGGTGGGATAAATATTTTCCGCTAGCTGAATTTTCTTATAATAACAGTTATCATGCAAGTATTAAAGATGCACCGTTTGAAGCTCTGTATGGTAGGAAGTGTAGGTCTCCTGTTTGTTAGAATAAGGTTGGGGATGCTCAACTCACAGGCCCATAGATTATTCATGAGACTACCGAGAAGATCGTACAGATTAAGGAAAGATTGAGAACCTCCAGAAGTAGGCAAAAGAGTTATGCTAATAAGAGAAGGAACGATATTGAATTTTAGGTCGGTGATCGTGTTATGTTGAAGGTATCACCTTGGAAGGGCGTGATACGTTTTGGTAAAAGGGGAAAGTTGAGTCCTCGTTTTGTTGGACCTTTTGAGATTATTGAGAGTTGGACCAGTGGCTTATCGTTTGATATTGCCACAAGAATTCAGTACTGTTCATGACGTTTTTCATGTATCGAATTTAAAGATATGTTTGGACAAAGCCGATGAGACTATTCCTCTGGAGGAACTTCATGTTGATAAGCAACTACATTTTATTGAGGAACCTGTTAAAATTATGGATCGAGAGGTAAAGACCCTCAAGCAGAGCAGAATTCCTATTGTCCGGGTTAGATGGAATGCCAGATGCGGTCCCGAGTTCACTTGGGACCGTGAAGATCAGATGAAGCAGAAGTACCCGCATTTTTTCCCAGATGCTGAGTCAACCCCTACACCTACTTAAATTTCGGGACGAAATTTCCGTAACGGGAAGGTACTGTAACGACCCTACTTTTTCCGTTATCTTTTACCGTTAATTATTTAATGACCATTAACTGTTATTCGTGCCACGTCATTTCTATGACCTATGTTATTAATTTTTTAATAATATATTAAATATTATGTGCTAAATGAATAATTGTATTCATATTTTAAGTTATACGTTTCTACATGTCGCGAATTTCTATCCGGCGAATCTTTTCGGTTTTCAAACCAATGGTCGAGCTTTTGGGATTTTTAAGTCCTAATTATTTTAAATATGATATTTTAATATCATATATTTATATATAGTGTTTATATATATATTTTTCATCGCGTATTTGTTATCTCTTCAAAAAATCAATCGCGTAGTCGTGTTTTCGCGTTTCGGGTTTCGTTTTGCCAAATTTGGGCCATATTGGGCCCACCCCATACAATTTTCGGCCGAACTACCCAAGGGAGGGGTTGGTTTTTCCATTCCTTGTAACTTGTGATTTTTTTGAACAAAACCACAAAATTCACCTCATTTCTAACCTAGCAACCATTTTATTTTTTTTCTCCTCTCCTTATGTTCTTGGCCGTTGACTACCATCTCCCCAACATCATCATCATCAATTAAAATATTGCTTGGATCATTTGATTGTTCATATAAACGGATTCCTCTCTTCGATCTCTACACGTTCATATCCTTCAATTCTTGATTAGGGTATAAACCCTAACCCTAGATTTTTATTTTTTCTTATATTTTACTTTTTTACATGATATTATGATAGTATGCTGCTTATATGTTATTGTATTGTTGATTGTATGCGTAGAAATGCTCGATTATATATGTTTTCGGTTTGATTGTTTTGGGACAGCGGTTTGATTTTTGTTTTTTGTTAATATAACTGATATGAAAGTGAAATTAAAGTATTTATATGAGTTCCTCTCATCAAGACATTAATTTTAGACTCCGGATTCATGTCATTTCGATTCCCGGAGCTCTAGTTATGCTTAAAATGATGTTTTGTTGAGTTTAAATTGTGAAAACGAATTGAATCAGGTATGGTCCGACTTTGTGATCATTTTTGGAGTCTTTAGGGTGTACTAGTGTGTTAAGATTGATGATGGAATGAACTTTCATGTTCGGGTCATCGAAATCCGAGCCACGAATCACCCGGTATGACTAAAACATGTTTTTGAACGGATTAAAGCTACAAGTTGTTTAATGGGTGATCATCACGACTTGTTTGGTACTCTTGGGATGTTCTTGAGCACACTAATGTGTCGGGTGGGTTGGTTAGGCGAAGATATAAATAAGACTCGCCTAAAACTGATTCACGGGGCTCAAGTTATGACCCGATGAACTTTTAATTAAAACTTATGGTTATTAATTATGACTTATGATATAAATAATGAATTTCATTATTAATAAATTGCTTATGTTATAAAAATTAATTATTTAATTTAAGACTTATGATATATATTTATTATATCATTTATTAATTAATTATGATTTAATTAAACATTTAATTAAACTTATGATTAATAATACTTTTATTATTACTGAAAAATACTTATGGTAAGTATTAAACTTATATTATGAGATTATTATAGTAAGACTTATAATAAGGATTAATTAATTATTTAATTATTATAAGGCTTAGTAATTATTTAATTATAATTTAATTATTAATTACTTATGATTTAATAATTATAATTAGAAACTTATGATATGATTAATAATTCATTATTAATTAATAATACTTATGATATGATTTAAAATCTATTATTAATTAATAATACTTATATTATGGCTAATATTTAATTAATTAATTAAATACATGTTATATTAATTATATCATTTAAACTTATGTTAACTTTAATAATTCATTTAATTTAATTAAACTTATGATATGACATAATTATACATATTTTACTTTAATTAACATTATAACTTATATTATTATTATAACTTATACTTTTAAAATTAATGTTGACTATGTTTGACCAAGGTTGACTTTTGAGTTGACTTTCGGTTGACTTTGACTTTCAGTTGACTTTTGTTGACTTTCTAATTAAGGAAACTTTCCTAACTTAATAACTTTCTAAAAATAGAAACTTTCTAAATATGAAAACTTTCTAAATTTGGAAACTTTCCAAAAATAAAAACTTTCCTAAAATAGAAACCTGCTAAAAATGGAAACCTGCTAAAAATAGAAAGTGTGTGTCCGTACGCTGTTGCGATCAAACCAATGCATGTTGAGTGTTGTTCTATGTCTACTTGCAACATGTACAATAGCTATCATACTAAGACTTGACCTAAGTTAGTTATTTATATCGATATGCTTTATTTATAGGTCGGCGTTGTGATCATTCCTGATCACTTTACATCGTTTGCTGTTCACATTTTGGTGTGATTACTTCATTTGCGTTAAGGTGAGTTATAGTCCCATTTTCCTATTTTATATCTTTTGGGATGAGAATACATGCATTTTATTTTTCATATTGGACACAAGTGGAAGTTGGTTTAAATTATTCATTGTAAGTCGAACAAAAATATTCCCTAATCTGGTAATTGTAATCACTGGTTTCTACTGGTGAACGCGAATCCTATGGATAGATCTACCGGGTTTGACAACCCCATTTCGAGCTAGTCGCGCTAGCAATTTATAATCGGAATGTTTAGTACTTCGTATTTAGTTGAAGATACACTTGTTCGGTGTATATTATTTATTGTGTATGGCAAGGGTAAATAAATGGTTAAGTGGTTACCAGGTGGCTCACGAAAAATGGAATAATGTATTTATATGTTTTCTAGCATATAATTTTTGTGGTCCAAAAAGGAGTTTTTATGTTTTCAAACATAAATTTTTATGGTTTGAATTAAATATTTTTTGCAATATTAAACCTATAATTCACACAACATTTTTGTTGACTGTTACTCGCATATTTTCTTCTCAGGTTCATAATTGATTACTTCCGCTGTGCTTAGAGAGTCTGCATATTTATGATGGCAGCTTTTGTTAAACATTAACTTGCATTCTATTTTGATACATTTAATAGTGAATGTTGTTGACTTTGTTTTGGTCAACTTTTGGTTAAGTAATAATGCATGGTTTTTCTAAACTTACACATTTTGGTAGGTTTCCTTTATAGGAAATCATTTTTAAATAAAGAATGCAAGGTTATTTATCAAATTCATATGGAGTTATGATCAAGGTTTGGGACCAAGATAACGATGGTCGTCAAGCGTACTTTGACCAGTCACACATGTAAAATGTAAAATGCTAACGTAAAACATAAGCGTAAAACGTATATGTAATGCAAAAACATAAAACAAAAATGTTAGATGTAAATCGTAAACATAAACATAAAAACTAAACGTAAAACATAAACGTAAAATGTAAACGTAAAACGTAAACGTAAAACAAAAACTTAAAACGTAATACGTAAAACGCAAAATGTGAATGTAAACGTAAAACGAAAACGTAAAACGAGAACGTAGAACGTAAAACGAGAAGTAAAACAATAACGTAAAATGAAAATGTAAAACGTAAAACATAAACATTAAAGCAAAACACAAACGTAAAACGCAAACGTAAAAAGTAAACTTTGAAGGAAAACGTAATATGAAAACGTAAAACAAAAATGTAAACCTAAATGTAAAACATAAATGTAAACGTAAAACCTAAAACATAGGATTTTAGAAATTGTTCATGAATAGGATATCAAAATTCTTCCCTAATACAAAGGATATAGAAATCCTTCACTCATAGGATTTCACAACCCTTGAGTATTTGAATTTCTCCAACCAAACATAGAACTTCATGGATTTTGAAATGCAAATCCCACAACATCTTTCGAAATTTCACGAACCAAACTCGCCCAAATCCTGATTCTTTCTCTTGAATTTTTTGTAGCTTGACATCTGGAAATGATCTTTCAGTATTGATGATGACATCTATTTAAACTATGTGTGTTTTATTTTAAGGAAATGGCATTAGAACAATCGGAGTATTCAGTTTGATAATAATATTACACTATGCATTAGATACCTCTATAATACAAGTATATAATATGCACGTGAATAGATCTTTAAAATTTTATGGTACTAGGCGTATTGTCCGTGCGTTGTACGAAGATGGTAATAGTTGTTGTAGTGCACTTGTAAGTGAGATTGTTTGATGTGCTAATTGGTCATCGGTATAGGTACTATATTATGTTAATGAGTTTAGCTTACTCCCAAACGGATGATAATTGCATAAAGAAAAAATTTACTTTTGGAAGAAACGTGATATAAATGGAGAATGAACTGAGTCATTATAAAAAATTCTCATTAACTTAAAAATTAACTATTTCGACAACTAATTTTTTATTGTATGATTAGATCATCAAAATTAACCTCAAAATTGATGATTATTATATTAAACATTAAACATTACTATTATAAAAAAAATTATGATTCTTCAAGACTTTCGTATCTTAGAACTTGACTTTTAAATTATTTCTTATTATTATATAACTTATAATTACTATCTTAACCATTATGCTAAGTAAATAAATTTTTCTTCGTGCATTTCTATTATTATTATTACATTATTTATTATTATTATTTATTACTTATTATCTATCCATAATGAATGGTGCGTAATTATGATCTTTTTATCTTTTTTTTACCACTTGACTACATTATCATTTAACATTTAGTATTGATTACTAACCACAATTACACCAAATCAAAATAGTTTTTCTAATAATAAATAACTATAATATAATATAATATAATATCAACAATAATAATATTGTATGTTGATAATATTACAATAAAATGTAAGAAAGCATATTATTTATTTAACTATAAAATAAATTGTACAAAAAATTATACATATATAAATGAATTTTAGATAATAATCATAAAAGATAAACAATTATAAAAATTGAAGAAAAACATAATATGAACAACAATAACATCTTAATAAACTGATATTGTAATATACATTTGATGTTTATGTGATTGATAAAATTGAAATAAAAGAGCAAAGCAACCTACAAAATGATGATGATGAATTACATATAGAAGATAAACAATTATAAAAATTGAAGAATTACAAAAATTGAAGAAATTCATTACGAACAATAATAACATCTACATAACTATAAAATATATTGTACAAAAATTTATACATTTATAAATGAACTCTACATAATTATTACCATAGAAGATTAATAATTACAAAAAATGAAGAAAAATATTATATGGACAACAATAATATCTTAATGAAGTGATATTGCAAGATACATTCGAAGTTATGTGATTGATAAAATCGGCATAAAAGGAGCACAACAACTTACAAAAATGATGATGATGAATTGTCTTTGCAAAATGTGAGTAATATGAATATGAGAAGTGAGTATTTATAGAGAAAAATATAACCACTCAAGAAAAATGAAAGGAGTAGAGAGATGAAGTATTTAATTAGAAAAAAATGAAACAATTATATCTATTAATATTATTTAAAACATAACTTACTTCATTAATATAGAGTGATTCACATTGGCTAGTTATTATTTATTTTTATATTTATTTTTATCTTTTTATCATTATTAAGTTCATATTGTGTATTACTTTTTAGTTCTTTTACCATTATTAAATAGATGAAGTAAGTCATAAATACTACGTAGTAGTCAATATTTAGATAGATATAGATATATAGATATTTTTTCTAAACTATTTTACCTTAGATTAAATGAGAAGATTAATTAAATTAAAAAGTTAAATGAGGCTCATTTATTAACATTGGGAGTCATTTTTTAGTTATGTATAAATATATATATTAAATAATATTTTAATTCGTATATAATATATAAATTAAATATATTATTAAAATAATCAATGAGAGACTGTTGAGGATCCCTATATTTAAACATAAGTTGACATTTTATTCATATAAACATATAAAATGATGTAAGTGATGAATGATAACAATTTAATAAGAAACTCAAAAGTTATAATTAATTATTACATATATATATATATATATATATATATATATATATATATATATATATATATATATATATATATATATACATCATAATTTAAATCATAAATAATATATAGATTACATACATTTACCTCATGATACATAACTTGAATAACCATCTTTTAGTAATATAGTGTGATCTTCCTATTATATGATTGCTATTGAAAAGTGGAGATGACATTCATATTTATAGGCTAAAAAAAATTACAATATCTATATACATATACATACATACATATACATATATATATATATATATATATATATATATATATATATATATATATATATATATATATATATACACATTTATATACATATAGATATTCCAATGTACATTACATATATTTACATCATGGTACATGACTTGATTATCCATATTTTAGTAATAATATGATGTGATCTTCCCATTGTATGATTGCCATTGAAAAATGGACATAATATACATATTTATAGGCTAGAAAAAAATAACTTACTTTAGTAAGAAGATGAAAGGTTCGTATATTTATTGTTCATTTTTTATTTTCGATATATTTATTTTTTATTTTACTACTATTTATTTATTTATTATTTACCATTTAATTGATATGAAGTAAATAATAACAAAAAATATTTTTTAACTTTTAAACCATTACATTTTAAGGTTTAATGTGGCTCATTTATTGACATTGGGAGTCAATTTTTAGTTATGTATAAATAATATGTATTTTATAAGACATAAATAACTTTAAAAGTGGTCAAAGATTGTATGGTTTGATTGTATGGTATGTGTAGTTATATGATACATATCATGGGTTGTGAAGATGCTATTTAAAATTTATTGGTACTATTTTTCGTTTAGTGGCTAAAAGGTACCAGTACAATACTAGAACTGCTCAGCGTTGTGAGATATGTTGCCGACTGATGTTTTCCCTCGGCATAAATCCCTGCAGACCCGAATCACAGACGAGTTCTCTATGGGGTGGCCTTGTTGAGTCCCCAAAATGATTAAGGATTTAATTATGATAAAACAGCATTATATAGACTAAAATGTTATGTGTGACCAGCATAGGTTTATTTATTTTTAGACAGCATTTATTGTTGTGTCAAGTGTCCCAGTATGCTGCTTGGTTTATCAGCACAAGATAGACAGTATTCTTCAACTAGCACATGATGTATGACCAATAAATTAAGAAGATCAAGTGAACCAGTAAAAGAACCAGCATGGCTGGTAGCAGCATACAACACTTTGACAATTATACTCCATTATAAGCATAATAGTTTTCTATGTGTTCTACATCAATTGTACTTTTCAATAGAAGTCGAAGATAAAGTTGAACAGAGAAGGACACGTGTCGGCGGCTGACAAGTGACCTTACAAGACCAAATGGGAATGCAGAAGTTTAACGCATGTGCAGACATGGGTTATTACTTTGTCAACGCCTAGGAAACCCAACATTCTATTTGTTAATTCAAATAGTATAGCCAAACCAATTTGGGGTGTTCCTGCAAATAGCCACCAAAGAGAAAAGAAAGAGAGCACGCTCTCTGATGATGTTGTCTACACAAGTATATATATCCTATATACTAATGGACAATAGATGTATTACATGGTTAATAGGACAATTATAAATAGATATCTCCACTATTGTAATATTTACTAGTGTGGGTTTAATTAAATAGAGTCCAAACTTTGTAAAAGCTTAAGATATCCTCTCTAGCTATTTTAGATGTAATCTGTATCAACCAACTATTTGTTCTGCCATTGAATAGATGTCATTCTTTGAGATTTATATCAATAAAAGAATAAAGTTAAAAATTAACCATGACTCTTATTTAATTATCTGTTTAAATATACTTAATTTTTTAATTATTTGTTTAAACAAAAAGAATTGTATTCCCCCCCCCCCTGCAATACTCCTGTTGTTATTTCGGGACTAACAACTGGTATCAGAGCTTCAATCTTGATAATCTCATATCTTGGATCTGAATTCTCTCCTGGTTGCATAAAGTAACTCAACTTATCTCGAAAATGGTTCTTCTAATAGACCACCCAATTTTGATGAAGATGAATATGAGACTTGGAGAGATAGGTTTATGTTCCACCTTGAGTCTATTGACCCACTCATGCCTGGTATTGCAAACAATGGCTCATTTATTCCTACTGAAATACTTGATAGTCTGCCTGCTACAGCGGATACTCTTTCCATTGAAGGTAGTGTAGTTGTTCTTTCCTAATCTAGATGGGTGGATAAGGACAAATGTCGTGTTGGAGTTGACCAAAAATCAAAACTATAATAGCTATTACTTTACCTAATCATGTGTTCAAATTGATTAAGAGGAAACCAACTGCTAAAGCTATTTTAGACTATCTTGATGTCACTTATGATGGAAAAGATGAGGTCAGACAAAACAAGATGCATGCCTTAAAAAGGGAATATGAGCTCTTATTTGCTTATAAGAGTGAGACTTTTAATTAAACCTTCATTAGGTTTAACTCTCTAGTTGCTGACCTGGATAGCTTGAAAGTCAAGTATACTGACTTTGAATAGGTCAACAAGTTCATTGACTCATTAACTGCTAAGTGGAAACCTATCTCTGACCCCTTAAGAACAACCCAGACTTTAAAGAATTTTGATATGTCATCTTTGTATGGTACACTTTAGAACCATGAGAAAGCAGAAGCAAAACTTGAATTAAAATTTAAAAGAAAACTTTAAGTCTGCCCCCACCATCTCAAAATCTACAAAGTCAGATGATACTGCTCTTGTTGCTACTGCTAAAAAGAAAGCTCAAAAATTTTTACTGGTTCAAAAGCTGATGGCAGAAGAAGAGGCAGCTGAGGATGATGAGGGTAGTGAGACTGGGTCGGAAGAAAGCAGTGATGGTGATGATGTTGAAGGGTTTTCCGAGGGAATGCCATTACTGGCTAGGAAGTTCAAGAAATTCAACCGTAGTAGGACCAGTAAACCATCCAAGGTCAGCAAGAAACCCAGTGCTAGGTACACAAGCAAGTCAATGAAGGGCCCCAAATCCGAGTGTTATAATTGTGGGAAGGTAGGACACTTTGCATCTAAATGCATGTCTAGAAAACCCTCCTCACATGCTAACTCTTTTTTCAAAAGCTGATAAGTACAAGAACAAGTACAAAGCTATGAAGGCCCAGATGAAGGAGAACTCAAAGGCTGAAAAGAAGGAGGAGACACTAGAAAAGGTGTTAGTTGCTGAGCACCATGATTGGAAATTTGGGATGAAACTAGTTCATCATCATCTTCAAACAGTGAAAGTGATGAGGAGTGTTCTGGTAATGCATCTGGTAAAAAGCTGTGTTTCTTGGCCATAGAGGTTGAGGAGTTTGATGAGGAAGAAAGTGGTAGTACATTTTTAGCAGATATGAGGGAAGCTGATCTGAAAAGAGATTCACCTCAATGGAAATCTAAAATGCTGTATTAGGTTGATAATTTTGGAACTTATACTGATGATGAAAAAGCTGAAATATTTGACTATCTGAGAATTGACTTATGAAGAGGCAGCAAACGTGAAGAAGTTTTCAAATCTAAAATCAAATCTTTAAATGAAAAACTTAAAAGCAAAACTGATGAAATTAAAATCTTCAATGGTGAAATTTCCAAACTTGAAAATCAAAATTATGCTTTAAAATTTCTTCACTTAGAAGCAGCAGAAGTTAAGAACCAGTTCAATGACCTTAAAAAGGTTATAGTTTCTAGCTGTACATCTGCTCAACGCAGCAAAGTGGATTAATGAGCAGGTACCAGCCCAGGTAGAAGCTTTCTTTGCTGGTGAATATGTTGCTACTGCTGTACATGCAGAAGTTGCTTTCATGGACCCTGTATTTGAAACTGATCTTGAAGCTATCTTGCCAAACACCTTTGCTAAGATAGTTAAGGGTAAATAGGTCTTAACAAATAAGTTTATTAGACCTACAGTAACCCCACAACCTGCCATGAAAGAAATCTTCACTACAAGAAAACTGACTTTATAGGACTCCCAAAAGGGTCCTAATAAGCCTATTCTTAGGACCTTTGGCCTGATAGGACCCTCAAACTAGTGGACGTATAGGTGGGCATCCTATTAACCAAAAAGGGTCTTAATGGCCATAAGACCTTTTTCATGAGTCCTGTTAACATCATAGAAAGGGTCCTTTGTAGTGACATATTAGGACCCTTTATAATATATTATGACACATAAATTTGTATTTTTAGAACATATTAGGACTCCAAAAAAGTGTACTAATATAATTTAGTACAACAAAAAAGTCCTAATATAACTAGATGTTAATTAAGTACCACAAAAAAGGTTCTAATATAATTTAGTACACAAAAAGGGCCCTAATATAATTTAGTACCACAAAAAGGGTCCTAATAAAACTAGATGTTAATTAAGTACCACAGAACAGGGTCCTAATATAATTTAGTACCACAAAAAGGTCTTAACATAACTATATGTTAATTAAGTATCACAAAAAGGGTCCTAATATAAGTAGTTGTCAATTTTGTACCACAAAAAGGGGCCCTAATATAAGTATAGGTTAGTACCAAAAAAGGGTCCTAATAAGTAATAGGAGTTTCGAATATCCGGTTCGGATATTCGGGTCGATTTCGGGTTTTGGGCCAGGTTATGGTAATTGGGCCTTTTTAGCCCAGTTCAGATAATTGGGCCTTTTGGATCTGGTTATGCTATTTGGCCCATTTATGCTTACTGGGCCTTTTGGGCCCGATTATAATATTTGTGCTTTACGGGCTTGCTTCAGCTATTTGGGCCTTTCGGGCTTGCTACACCTATCTGGGCCTTTCGACCTGCTTCAGCTATTTGGGCATGTTAGGTCCGGTTTTGCTAATTGGGCCTATCGTCACGTTTAAAATTACTAGGCTTTTTGTGCCCGGTAATTCTATTTGGGCCTTACGGGCATGATTCAGCCATTTGGGCCTTTCTAGCCTGCTTCAGCTATTTGATCCTTTTGGTCCTGGTTCGAATCCAGTTTTCTTTTGCTGCATCAATTTATTGAACATTACAATTAAAATAAATTTTAAATTACAAAACAAATATTAGTATTGTTTCAATCCAAATAATACTACAGTTTACAGATTATATTATTGTTTCAACACCACAAATGCAAGAGCATGTCTAGGTAACATCAACATATTACAAATCATTGTAGCAAACACATGCAAAAACTCATAAAACAAGTAATATTCATGTTCAAACATTATAATCAACTGGCCAGCATTACAAAACACACAAACTCTTCAACCCGCCACCATCTATCTTGATCACTCATCAAAATCTGCCACCTACAATTAAACCATCCATGTATAAGCATAACGGTGTACATTATAAAAATGAATCATAATTTTAGTACAAAATTAACAATGACATACCTCAATCAACGCAGTAGGCCAAGCAGTGGAAGTACCAATGATGTCATGAATGTATCTCATATGCTTAAGTGGCCTAAACAAAACTTCATTTCTTTCGATGGCCACTTAAAGCTTTACCTCACACCAACTAGCTCCAAAATCTCTCTGCAAAAAAACGGTAGTTGGATCCATGCTTACCAACTTTCCTCTTGCTACCTTGTTGTTTGTAATACCTTTCACATACACTTCATCTCTCACCTAAAATTTAGTTTCCAAAAAAACATTTATGAACGCTAAAAAGGTTGAAAAACATTAAGGTAAGCTATTTTGAAACATACCTTTAAACGTTTAATAACCGAACAATTATCCTGAACACCCGAACCTTCATTCTCAACACCAGAACTATTATTCTTCTAAGCCAACTGGACTTTTAACCTTGAATTTTCATCAATAAGTTCTGCCTTATCAGACTTGAGTTAAGCTGAAACAACCCAACCCGTATTCCATACGATAATTTTTTTTTTATAATACACATTTACGCGCCAATTAAATATGCAAACCATTCCACAATTTCCATTTAAACGTACAACAATTTAAATGTTTACAAAAAGGCACGAAGGCCATTAATTAAGTTTAATACAAGCTCGGCCCACTACAATGATAGTTTATAATCCAAACGACACTCGAGCATGGTTTGGGGCTAAACTACCCAAAACGTTAGGCCAACTTCAAAAGCTATGCCAAAAGCACCCCCTGTCAACATAAACGGGAGACAACTAATCCAACCGTATGCCCTTACCCTTGTCCAAGCCGGAACCTATAAAATAATAAACAACGAGAGGGTAAGCAATGCTTAGTGGTGCAACAATTATACATGCATATATATAACCTATCAATTTGCAATCACAACACCAAATACCTCATACGAACTTGTAACTCAAATAGCATGTCAACATACCCGTAACACTAATAAGTCGTACATTATCACACCACTTCATTAGCATATACTCAACTCAGTATATATATAATATGCTAAACAAAACAACAATCTCAATATGGTTAACCAATATCGCTATGGTGCTACCGGCTCGTGGTTCACACCATAAGCTTTTGAGTCATACTCGTTTATAGTGCTACCGGCTCGTGATTCACACTCGATGCTACCGGCTCGTGATTCACATCTTAGTTTATAGTGCTACCGGCTTGTGGTTCACACTCGATGCTACCGGCTCGTGGTTCACATCCTAACCCACACATGTTATGGCACTACCGGCTCGGTGGTTCATACCATAACATTCACAAATAAATACGCTATATACATATACTCCACTCACCTTGTCACAAGGATGATCATTTAGCACTTCTGAGCTTCAACGCAATGTACCTAAATCATTAAGTGCACATTCAATTTCACAACTAGTGGGATTAACCACAATACTCCCACTTGAGCATTTAATGACCCAATTTGCATTAAATGACTCAACTACACACAACCGCCCATAAATGCCCAAGACTCGACTTTAATCACTAAGGCTAGTGAATTAAAGTCTACTAACTTCAATTAACACAAAACTTAGGGTAATCCATACCATTTCATCTAATTAGGTCAACAAGTACATTTTGACCCATTTTATATTACTTAGACTCACAATCAAGTCAAACTTACTCGTTAACACTTCTTTCATTAATCTTAAAGTGCATTAGTGACTAACAACAACATTTGACACTTACAACCTCAAATCATAATGCCAAAACCCTAGATTGTGGCTATTAGGGTTTCATTACAACAACACAACCCAAATTCACCCATTTTACCCTAAAATGGGTCATACAAATCTCTAGTAACCAAAACCTTAGCCATTAACCAATTAAAACTTAAAATATAAAGTTAGAACTTACCAAGACTATCCTCTTGTAGCTAACAACAAGGAGAACAACCTTAATTCTTGCTCCTAGGTTTGATTCACAAATCTTCACCTTCAAATCTCAAGATTAAACTAAGTGGGTTTTGTGTTTTGGGAGAGAAAATGGAAAGAAAAGATAAAAGGAAAATGAATTAAATGGATATGTGGTGGAGATTTAATGCACCCATCAGATCCATATGTCAATTTACCATTTTGCCCCTTAAAATCCCTTAAAAATGAGCTAAGTCCGGAATCTATCCAGCAGAAATGTCGCGGCGCGACCCAATTCTCGCAACGCGGCGTATAAAAGGAAAACAGACCCTACTAACCTCAACTTCTAATCCAGATTTCCTTTGTTTGTCGCGTCGCAGCCCAGATCGCCGCGGCGCGACATTAGCCTAAGCCTGAACAGTTTGACAACCTAAAACACATTTTGATTTCATTTGATTCGTACACCTAAATCCCGCTTCCTAAATTCGCCTAACCTTCAACAATAGTCTCAAAAGACTTAACGCTATCAAAGCCCATGTATAAACTTGTATGCACACACATTATCAAGTATATATATATATATATATATATATATATATATATATATATATATATATATATATATATATATATATATATATATATATATATCTACACATATATCTATACAATTACGCATAATCTAGCGAGTTACAAACATACAAATGATTAAGTATGTACCTTTCAATATGTGCGGGAAAAACGGGATGTTACAACTCTCCCCCACTTGAATCGGAGCGCGTCCTCGCGATCGAAGCCGCATGACAAGAAGGAAGATAAACCAACATAAACTCTTCGGGATCCCAAGTAAACTCGGAACCCTTACTTCGACGCCATTGAACTTTAAAAGTCCTAACCTCTTTATGCCTCAACCTTTTGACCTTCTCATCAAGTATGGCAATCGGTTCGTCGATATACTCTAACTTATTATTTAGCTCAATCTCGTCTAACGGGACCCAAGATGAATCATCCGCAAGACACTTACGGAGATGGGAGACATGAAATGTATTATGGATCTCCGCAAGCTCTTTGGGTAATTCCAAATGATACGCAACTTCACTAACACGAGCTAAAACCTTAAATGGTCCAATAAACCGAGGAGCTAACTTTCCTCGTTTTTGAAATCGAATAATACCTTTCCATGGCGAAACCTTAAGCATCACCATGTCACATTCTTGGAATTCGATCGTTCATCTACGTTTGTCGGCATACGACTTTTGCCTATCTTGAGCCTTTTTCAAATGCTCTCGAATCATATCAATCTTGCTATTCGTCTCTAAAACCAAATCGGTACTCCCGATTTCCTTTTGTCCCACTTCACCTCAACAAATCGGGGTTCGACATCTACGCCCATAAAGCATCTCATATGGTGGCATCCCGATACTAGTATGATAACTATTATTGTACGAGAATTCCACCAAAGGAAAATGCTCATCCCAACTACCACCGAAATCAATAATGCACGCTCGTAACATATCTTCCAAAGTTTGATTCGTACGTTCGGTTTGACCGTCCGTTTGAGGATGATACGCCGTGATTAATTTTAATTGTGTACCCATATCTTCATGAAATTTCTCCCAAAACCGAGATGTAAAACTGGTATCTCGATCCGAAATAATAGATATAGGAACTCCGTGTCGAGAGACAACTTCCTTGATAAACAACTTAGCCAAAGTCTCCGAAGATATCGCTTCCTTAATGGGAAGAAACAAAGCACTCTTCGTCAATCGATCAACTATAACCCAAATCGAATCAAATTGGGTTCTCGACGTTTTAGGTAACTTCGTGATGAAATCCATGGTAATGTGCTCCCATTTCCATTTCGGGATTTCTAACGGTTGTAACTTACCATACGGCTTTTGGTGCTCGACCTTAACTTGCAAACACGTAACTCATTGCTCAACATACTTCACAACATCATGTTTCATGCCCGGCCACCAATAATCTTTCCTTAAATCAAGATACATTTTTGTCACGCCCGGATGAATGGAAAATTTTGACTTATGTGCTTCATCGAGTAGCACTTGTCGGTAATCACCCATCTTAGGCACCCACACTCTTCCTTGAAAAGACAACAAACCACGCGAGCCCATAGTAATGAACTCCGATTGTCCCACAATTCGCTCCGCATGCTTGTTGTGAACGTAAGCCTCTATTTGAATCACACCGAGTTTTTCAAGAAAATCGTTAGTAATAATCATACGTAACAATCCCAATCATAACGCTGGGTGATGACTCTTTCGACTTAACGCATCCGCGACCACATTCGCCTTGCCCGGATGATAAAGTATTTCACAATCATAATCTTTTACCACATCCATCCACCTACGTTGACGATAATTCAAATCTCGTTGATTAAAGAGATGTTTCAAACTCTTATGATTTAAATAAATCGTACACTTGACACCATACAAGTAATGGCGCCAAATTTTCAACGCATGCACAACCGCCGCCAACTCAAGATCATGAGTCGGATATCTCGTCTCGTGTTCCTTTAATTGTCGAGAGGCATAAGCGATGACTTTACTTCTTTGCATTAGAACACACCCGAGTCCATTTAACGAAGCATCACAATAAACCGTCATGTCTTCCACTCCTTCCGGTAATACTAACACCGGAGCTTGACGCAACTTCTCTTTTAGCAATTGAAAAGCAATTTCTTGCTCGTCCTCCCAATTAAATCTCGCGTTCTTCCTTGTCAACTTCGTCAATGAAGAAGCGATTTTAGAAAAGTCTTGGATAAACCGACGATAATAACCGGTCAATTCGAGAAAACTTCGGACCTCCGTAGGAGTAGTCGGTTGTCTCCAACTCTTTACCGTCTCTATCTTCCCCGGATCCACTTGAATGCCGTCTTTGTTCACAATGTGGCCAAGGAATTGAACTTCCCTTAGCCAAAATTCACATTTGGAGAACTTAGCATACAACTTCTCCCTTCGTAATGTCTTCAAAACTTCGTGCAAATGGCATTCATGTTCGTTCATAATTTTCGAGTAGACAAGTATGTCGTCAATGAACACAATTACCGACTTGTCCAACATAGGTTGGCACACTCGGTTCATAAGATCCATGAATGCCGCTGGTGCCTTCGTAAGACCAAAAGGCATAACTACAAACTCAAAATGCCCATAACGCGTTCGAAAAGCCATTTTCTCAATACCTTCCTCACGGACCCGCATTTGGTGATAGCCGGACCGTAGGTCAATCTTTGAGAAATACGTCGCACCTTGGAGTTGGTCAAACAAATCATCAATCCTAGGCAATGGATAACGATTTTTTGATCGTCACTTTATTCAACTCCCTATAGTCGATGTACATCCGCATACTACCATCCTTCTTTTTCACGAATAAAACCGGAGCGCCCCATGGCGAAGCACTCGGTCGGATAAAACCCTTTTCAAGTAGCTCTTGGGTTTGATTTAACAACTCTTGCATTTCCATCGGCGCTAAACGATAAGGAGTTTTAGCAATGGGAGTAGCTCCCGGAACCAACTCAATGAGAAATTCTACTTGTCTTTCCGCCGGAACACCCGGTAACTCGTCCGGAAAAACGTCTTCGAATTCACTAACCACCGAAATTTCATGAATGGTTGGTGGCTCATCACGAGTATCCACAACATGGGCAAGAAAAGTCATGCCACCACTAACAAGAAAATGACGTGCCCGTGCAAAAGAACATATCGGCACAAGTCTTCTTCGCTTATTGCCGTGAATAATTAACTCTCCCCCACTAGGGGTCTTTACACGAATAAACTTCTCATGTCATGCAATATCGACTCTATTTCGATCGAGCCAATCCATACCAACCATGATATCAAAGTCGTCCAAAGTCATCGGGATAAGATAAATTTTAAAGTTCTCGGCACCAAACACAACATCACAATTTTTACATACATCAACCACTAGCACCGTCTTGCCGTCCCATATTTCGACTTCTACCGGACGAATTAACTTAGCTAACGGTCTATCAAGTTTAGGCACAAATTTTGGAGACACAAACGACAAATTTGCACCGCTATCAAATAAGATCCTTGCCGGATTAGAGTTAACCATAAAAGTACCTGAGATAACTTTGTTGGATTGTTTGGCTTTGTCATTAGTCATCAAGTAGTTGCGACCCCTAGCCGTGCCCGCTGCCTTCTCTAACTTATTAGCATGATCATTATTCAAATCGGGGCATTCCGGCCTTTTGTGCCCCTCTTTACCACAATTAAAACAAGTGACTTTGCGTCTTGGTGCAATCACGAGCCATGTAAACTCTTTGGTTACAATTATAACACGTGGGTTCGAAACCCCCGAAAGTACCCTTCTTCACACTATTAACGCTCTCGGAGCCTTTCTTGTTCTTTTTATTTGAAAAATTCGAATGACTCGAAACTTCAAACTTTCTCTTTGAAAAAGTGAAATCACTCTTCCTTGGAACCACCGGCTCAAAACCCCGAGCCAATTCAAATAACTCCTCAAAAGACTTAGCCATAGCCCGACTAATCTTACCCTTTAACGCATCGATCAAGGTACGGTAGAAATCTTTCATTAGCTTGTGATCGTCCCGGAATACCCAACATATTCTGGGCAAAAACGAGTCTTTACCAAAAAGGTAGACTTGAGAGTAACCAAGTCCATTGAACCTTGTTGCAAATGATGTAACTCGTCCCGGATTCTATCAAGGTCGGAAGAAGTTCGATATTCTTGGAAGAATTCCTTCTTAAACTCCTCCCATGTCAACCTCATGCATTGCTCTTCACCATATAAATTGATTTTATCGTCCCACCACAACTTTCCTTCTTCACGTAACATGCTAGACCCATACCTCGTCTTCTTCTCGGGAGGACACTCCGTGGTACGGAACGCCCCCTCGATATTGGAAATCCAACAAGTGGTTTTCAATGGATCCCTCACCCCATTAAACATCGGAGGTTGAGTATCCTTGAAATTTTTCTAGTGGAAGTCCCGCCTTCCTTCACCTCCTTCACCACGAGGATAAATGTTTCTAGTGTCAAGAGCCTCATCGACGGTGGCCTTCATTCGTTCATTAATTAAATCGGTTATTTGCTCGTCAACTGATTCCTTGAAAACCTTTCTCACACTAACAAGGAAGTCCTCCTTGTAGTTCTTCAAGATGGCCTCAACTTTGGCCGTGAAATCGGGGTCCTCGCTTGTACCGCCGATATCATTATCGTGTCCGTTTCTCTTCTTCATTCTATAAAACGGAAAAGGTTAAATCATGAACGAAAAGGCATAACACGTAAGTATATACATGCGCACCACACTACTCCATCTTGCTCAACAATCGTCGTACATTACTCGTTTGACACGATTTGCACCCGTAACAACGGTAGCTAATCGTTGTTACGCGAGCACGTCGCCTTAACTTGCTAGTACCACGTCCGTCTTGCTTGATGATTGCTAAACATAACACAAAACAATTAGCACAAGGTTAGTTCACATAAACCAAAGCACTAACAATTCCCGATTAGACCCAAAGTCCTACAAGTCCCGCATAAAGCGCTCACACAATAAAGTCTAAGTCTAGGCACCTATCTCAAGTCGCCTAAATCCCTTAGACCATGCTCTGATACCACTTGAAACAACCCAACCCGTATTCCATACGATAATTTTTTTTTATAATACACATTTACGCGCCAATTAAATATGCAAACCATTCCACAATTCCATTTAAACGTACAACAATTTAAATGTTTACAAAAAGGCACGAAGGCCATTAATTAAGTTTAATACAAGCTCGGCCCACTATAATGATAGTTTATAATCCAAACGACACTCGAGCATGGTTTGGGGCTAAACTACCTAAAACGTTAGGCCAACTTCAAAAGCTATGCCAAAAGCACCCCCTGTCAACATAAACGGGAGACAACTAATCCAACTGTATGCCCTTACCCTTGTCCAAGCCGGAACCTATAAAATAATAAACAACGAGAGGGTAAGCAATGCTTAGTGAGTGCAAGAATTATACATGCATATATATAACCTATCAATTTGCAATCACAACACCAAATACCTTATACGAACTTGTAACTCAAATAGCATGTCAACATACCCGTAACACTAATAAGTCGTACATTATCACACCACTTCATTAGCATATACTCAACTCAGTATATATATAATATGCTAAACAAAATAACAATCTCAATATGGTTAACCAATATCGCTATGGTGCTACCGGCTCGTGGTTCACACCATATGCTTTTGAGTCATACTCGTTTACAGTGCTACCGGATCGTGGTTCACACTCGATGCTACCGGCTTGTGGTTCACATCCTAACCCACAATGTTATGGCACTACCGGCTCGGTGGTTCATGTGACGACCCGGAAATTTTTGATCAAATTTTAACTTAATCTTCATATGATTTCGACACGATAAGCAAAGTCTGTAAAGTTGAGTCTCAAAAAGTTTGAGCTATTTTCATATATACATGTGACCTTCGCCTGTTCCCGATGATTCACGAACCATTGCTTGTAAATATGTGGATATATATAAATATGTGTATATATAAATATATGTATAATATATATAGTAACATGAACATTAATAAACTACTATATGCAATTATTGTTATAAATAAATTTGTAAAATAAAATATATTGTAATAAAAACTATTACTTTATATATAATATAGTATATTACTTGTATATATATATATTGTTATATTTAATTTAATTATTTAATATATATTTATTTGTGTAGTAAATTTTGTTATTTAAAACTGTTTATATATATACCTAGTGTATATTAAATATCATTAATTTTGAACTTAAATTGTAAATGTCTGTAACTTTCGGTTGATGTTTAATTACTTTTAAAATAGGTCTAATATATATATATATATATATATATATATATATATATATATATATATATATATATATATATATATATATATATATATATGAAGCTTTAATATAAAAGTAGGTACATAATTTGATTAAAAAGATAATAGTTTTGATAAATATTTTTTTTACCATTTCAACCTAAGTTTTTGTACTTCGTACATATTAATTGAAACAGAAAATAAATAATTACATCACATTTTTGATCAGGTTTCAAACAGTTAATGAGTGAAATAATTAAATATGTCTAACCTAAAAATTTGGGATTTTTAGGAGCACTTTTATACGTTTACTGTTTAGCAATGGACACGATATACTATTCCGTGAATTAGTGTCGGTAGAAGAAGACTCCAAAGAGCCGGCTGCATTACTGTGTACTACTTTTCCATCCACCCACTAATTTCAATAACTATTATTATATCACATATTAATATTATTACATATTTATCTTTATTATATATATATATATATATATATATATATATATATATATATATATATATATATATATATATATATATATATATATATATATATAGGAACTAGGATTAACATACATACAGATACAACCATGAGATTAGTCTCCTTCTTCCTTCTGTATGTCGACTCCACCCTACAGCCATCACCGCACCTCTGCCTGCCACCATCATCATCGTACTGTTTCCACCCGTCATCTTTCTTCTCATATTCTTGTTTGAAGAACCTAAACAAACCACCACCACTTCATCACCATATGAAACCACTCAATCACCACTGTGCCACCGTTTGCCACAACCACAAACCACCGCAACACCATCATACTCTTTCTCTCTCTCTCTACGCCTCTCTCACTTCTTTTATCATCATAAACCATCATCATTTTTTTTTGAACCAACCCACACCATGTACTCATCGAAAACTTTGTTGTTGTTGACAAAGATCGCCAAAAAAAAAAAAACGCCACTTAATATCATAGTTGTTTCCTCCTGTTTCGATTGCAATAATGATCAAGACGATTATGATGGGATGATGTGAAGATTATGATGATAATAAATATGTTGCTGTAAAGATGAGGGTGATTTAGTCATGTAAGATGATGACGGTAACAGTAGATGATAATTATAGTTAACGGTGAGTTACGTTTATGATGATGTGAAGTTGTTATGAAGTTGATATACGATGAACTCGATTAGGATGTTGAATGATGACGAGCGTGAGGTAAGATCATAATGATAATAATTCGAGAATAATGAATTTGATGATGAAGGTTTATGTCAAACGCTGATGATGATATAAAAAGATGAATATTGGTACAATCTACTGAGTTTTTGGTTTTGAAAAGAAGATAGCTGTTCATTACAGCTATAAATGATAAAGCCTGCGAGTTATTTCGAAAACAACCAAGCAGTTCATTGGTTTGGTAGGGATTTGATACACGGGAGGTCTAAGGTTCGAAACGGGGCTCCTGCATATATTTTTTTTTATTACTAAACAACTACCAACAACTTCACATGTTTACAAGTTAAAAATCAATTCGCTTCAGGTCTATTTACGTAGCAGCCCACATCATTAGTCCAATTCGTATTGCGTTAGAATTTATAACTGAAGCCCATTATATACTTAATTTAACACTTGCTCTAAAGGCCTAAAATTCACTTGGACTAGCTATGGTGGTTTGATGACGAGATACTGATGAATTTGATGGAAAGATTAAGGATGGTGATGGTGATAAATTTATGAGGGAGAGGATAACGAATTTATATATGTTAAATAATAAATCACACGACTTATTACAAGAAAGACATGAATGGTAGAATGGTTAAGGGTGTTTGTGGGTGAGCGGGAGGTTCTGGGTTCGAGTCCGGGCTAGGACAATAAATTTTAAGCCATTTCCTTTTTGAGGTAGAATTTCTATTTAATATTATTATTATTATTATTATTACTTTTATTATTATTATTATTATTATTATTATTATTATTATTGATATTATTATTATTATCACATAATTATTATTATTAAAGATAAATATTATGATTACCATTAACAATATTATCATTATGAGAAAAAGTATTTTATTATCATGACTAATAAAATTATCACTTTTAGAAATATCATTAGTATTATTATTAGAATTATCATTGTTTTTATCATTATTATCTTTATTATTATTATTATTAATTTTATGAATATTATAATTATTGTTATCATTATTATTATTATTATTATTATTATTATTATTATTATTATTATTATTATTATTATTATTATTATTATTATTATTATTATTATTATTATTATTATTATTATTATTATTATTTTTCATTAATATTATTATTACATTACTATCATTTTTACTAATTATTAGTATCATTATTAACATTATAAGAACTATATTATTATTATTAATAATATTACTATTATTATTATTATTATTATTATTATTATTATTATTATTATTATTATTATTATTATTATTATTACAATAAATTGTTATTAAAAATACTTATATAAAACATATATAAAAGTATACATATAAAGATAATAATATAAACAATTGAAATAATATATATATTAAAATATAACTTGTTCAATTATGATTGTATGTGTTAACATATATAATTGATATAGGTTCGTGAATCCGAGGCCAACACTGCATTGTTCAATATTGTTATATGTATTTTTACAACAAAATACATTAGGTGAGTTTCATTCGCCCTTTTTACTCTTTACGTTTTTGGGCTGAGAATACATGCAAATGCTTTATTAACTGTTTTACAATAATTATATGCGTGAGTGTCATTAATCCCTTTTTAAATGCTTTCGCAATATATATTTTGGGACTGAGAATACATGCGCTGCTTTTATAACTGTTTTACGAAATAGACACAAGTACTTAAAACTACATTCTATGGCTGGATTATTAAACCGAATATGCCCCTTTTTATTAAGTCTGGTAATCTAAGAATTAGGGAACAGACACCCTAAATGACGCGAACTCTAAAGATAGATCTATCGGGCCCAACAAGCCCCATCCAAAGTACCGGATGCTTTAGTACTTCGAAATTTATATCATGTCCAATGGAGGATCCCGAAATGATGGGGATATTCTTATATGCATATTGTGAATGTCGGTTACCAGGTGTTCAATCCATATGAATGATATTTTTGTCTCTATGCATGGGACGTATGTTTATGAGAAATGAAAATATGAAATCTTGTGGTCTATTAAATTGATGGAAATGATTATTTATGTTAAACTAATGAACTCACCAACCTCTTGGTTGACACTTGAAAGCATGTTTATTCTCAAGTATGCGATAAATCTTTCGCTGTGCATTTGCTCATTTTAAGGACATTACTTGGAGTCATTCATAGCATATTTCAAAAGATGTTGCATTCGAGTCGTCAAGTTCATCAAGATTATTATTAAGTCAATTATAGTTGGACTTATTATGTTATAGTATGCATGTTGTCAACTTTCAATGTTAATGAAAGATTGTCTTTTCAAAAACGAATGCAATGTTTGTATAATGTATCATATAGAGGTCAAGTACCTCGCGATGTAATCAACTGTTGTGAATCATTTATAATCGATATGGACTTCGTCCAGATGGATTAGGATGGGTACTTTTAGTTGGTATCAGAGCGATGGTCTTAGCGAACCAGGTCTACATTAGTGTGTCTAACTGATAAGTCGTTAGGATGCAATAGTGAGTTTGGACTTCGACCGTGTCTGCATGTTAAAAGTTTTGCTTATCATTTTGTCAGAAATCATCTGCTTATCATCCTTAGAAAATTACTTGCTTATCATTCTTAGTCTAGACACCTCTTACTGCAATGGTTGCATGAATAGTGTATAGACAAAATTCATATCTTAGCGTATCTGCTACTTCATATCTTAGCGTATCGGTTACTGTAACTTTACCTGACATATTCCGTAGATTCCACCGTAACTTATGGGATTTTAGTATTATATATACATATGTAAATTATGTATTGCAGGTTACTAATCTATATCCAATAATCTATTTCGTATCAAAAATCCTTCATTTGATTGTACGAGATAAATCCCTCAACCAGTTCGAGTCCCTCAGATTTCGATAGCTATTCCGATAGTTATTCCGATAACTATTCCGAAATGGATATTCATCTAAGCTCCGAAAGCAGTGTCACCAGAATGAATCAACCAATCATCCATCCCCAATTCATCTGATGAGATCGTAGCCTACTTAATCGATGGAGACGAGAAGAAGGCGATCCTTTCCACCCACCAACTTGCACTCTTGGCGAAGAACCTGAAGCACTTACCAGCGAACTCATTCGAAACACCATTTTCACACTCATTTCCCGAATATCTCGCAACGATTATATACTATCTCCAATTCAAAACCTTATTCATCCACTCGTTCTGACTGACAATCATCCCGGAATAATAGAAGAACTTGCGAACTTCGCGCTCAAGTAAACAATTGGGAGTATATGGTGCAAAATTTACCACCTTCAACAACATCACCGGCACCAACAGTACCCCAACATCAATACCAGTACCACCAACAACCAAAGTTCAACATCACACACACTCAACATCTCATTATGTACCTCTAGCATAATCATCAATCTGCGATTCGTTCTACATCATTTATCTTCGTTTGACATGGCAATTATGTAATCTCTAATGTTTTAGAGATTATATATTCTTGTTCTAATGGTAAATCAAATGATTTTAATATCATCTTGACTCATTAAATCCATGATTACATCTGAAGGAAATATATATGTATATATGTTTTCATAAAGATTGTAATTAAAAATTCTTTCGTACAAAACTGTTAATGATGAAAATATTTTAACGGGTAGGTAATACCCAAGGAATATTTAGATTTCACATTAATAAGTTACATTGTACATTCTTCGAATCTGATTCAATAGTCATTTACTATCCTACTTACAACCACAGATATACGTATCCGATCACCACAGAATAACCATATTCATCCAATTTCATATTTAGATTTTGATTTATCAGAATTCAACAAGTGGCATTATGAAGAAAACATGTGACAAAATAAAATTTATTAGAAACAAACAAATTAACTATGAGGAATTTTGTTAAGAATCCACGCTAACTGTTCCTAGCTAACTAATTACATTTTATTTATCGCAGTTTATTTATCGCAATTTTAATTCTCGCAATTTTATTTATCGTCATTTAATTTCTGTTATTTATTTTACGCACTTATTTATCGTCATTAAATACTGTTATTTACGCATTTTAAATATCGCGACACGTATACAAGGTTTTGATATATCATATCGACGCATCTATATATATTATTTGGAATTACCATAGACACTCTATATGCAGTAATGATCGAGTTCTCTATACAGGGTTGAGGTTGATTCTCAAATAATATATATACTTTGAGTTGTGATCGAGTCTGAGACATGTACACGGGTCACGATACATATTAATTCGAATATTATATATTAATCTATATATATGAAATATTGGACTGTCAATTGTGGACTATCAACTGTGGACTGCCGACAATTGGACAATTAAAATGAATTAAAATATTGATTATAATTTATGAAACTAAACAATTCTTCAAGTTTGCCACTTGATCTCATCTTCAACTTCATTTGTATCTTGACGATTACAATCTGCGTTCAAACCTTTCATAATTCTTAAAAACACCTCAATCGAGAAGACGAACCAACCGCACTTCATCTACGGAAGAAAAGATTGATACATATAGTTATGCACCTGAAAAACTCTCGAAAACTGAGTAAACGTTTAACACGTATCTGCGCTAATTCCTTAGTGTTATTATTGCCCAAAATAACTTGATAATTCCTTTCAAATTAGCCAATTTTGACACAGCTCCAGCAAATCAACTTCGACTTTTCGTTCGAAACAACCTTATTATAACATTGACATATATACGTGCTCTTTTATTGTTACCAGAGGACCTTTTACATTCCACCATATTACCATCAGCGTTTAATCATCTAAAAACACAATTCTCTTGAAACCACCTCGGATTGATAACCGGTAATTCAGATATGGTAACATTAAATGCAGAGGAAGCAACAAAAATTATAGATGGTCTATATGGCCAGGAGTTTTATGATAAATAATTGAGTGTTGGGAACGCTGAATTGAAAATTGGTACTGAAAAACGGATTGAGCTAACCATGAAGGAGACCAAGGACAAATACAATGACCAAACTCTATATTCAAAGAATCCAGGAAATTCTAGATCCGATGAAATCTTTAGAGAATATCTTGCTCCGAAGTCATGTTAAAATCTTGCGGAAAATTTTTCTTCATCGACCTTCAAACTTTGAAATTCCAAAATATCATCATAAATATCTTCGATATTTCTGAGGATATTTTCATAAATATTCTTGTCCGAAATTATCTACCTCTTCGTGTTTTCTGTATTCCATTATATTGGAAACTTCCGTAAAATCTAAGTATAAATTTATGAATGAATTGTGGAGAAGTGTTGGGAATTGAAGCATGGGTTAATATAATATAATGACGCTTGGCCAACGTAATTATATTACAGTAAGTCATGCTGAGTTTCTAATGAAACGTGATGATGGTTCACAGTAAATCATACCATCATCATGTGCCATGTTATATAACTCTATCATTCTACTTAACTTCTGAACATATCAAGAAAATGTATTCTTGATAGTTCTATCTTCTGTAATTTTGATAAATTTAAAAATCAAATCGTGCTAACACGTTCCACCCTGCTTAGAACATTATAATCATTCAAAACTCTATACCTACGAATTCTGGACCATTATTCACTTGACTTGGAGTCGGGAAGAGAAAACAAGAGCGTGGAGCTCCGATAAATAAAGGAAAATATAAACTCGATCACAAACACAGAAATTACAAACCGTGTATATCAATGTTTATCGCAACATAAAGACACGGGAGAATTAAAAACATTATAACACCAAGGGCGAAGTAGAAGAAAACTGATTCCTCCAGTGGAAGTTGAAAGAGGAGAATGATTGTTGCGATAGTCAGAATAAGAACAAGGATTAGAACTGGATTAAGCATTTTCACAATCTTTTGGATGTATGAACTAAGAAAGAAAGTATAGGAATGGTGAGAATAATGGAACGGAAGAGCTTAAATTTATAATGGAATACCAGACAGAGTAATCAAGGCAGATCTCCGCATTTAATTAGAGAGATTCTGATTTCCTTATTCGCCGAAGAATCAAATCTTTTAGATTTTGAAGATTTTCTTTTAATCCCTTGAATTCCGAAAATTCACTATGACTACGTCAAAAGTTAAATCTCTATATCAATTTTCTGTGATAGCTTCACTCGTACGCTTCGAGTAATAGAATTGTTTTACCCATATTACTCAATGATGATAAAACTTTATTTATCAACTCATATTCGTCATAAAAACATATTTATGGTTAACCATGACGACCTCACTCAAATTTCGGGACGAAATTTTTTTAACGGGTAGGTACTGTGACTACCCGAAAATTTTTGATCAAATTTTAACTTAATCTTCATATGATTTCGACACGATAAGCAAAGTCTGTAAAGTTGAGTCTCAAAAAGTTTGAGCTATTTTCATATATACATGTGACCTTCGCCTATTCCCGATGATTCACGAACCATTGCTTGTAAATATGTGGATATATATAAATATGTGTATATATAAATATATGTATAATATATATAGTAACATGAACATTAATAAACTACTATATGCAATTATTGTTATAAATAAATATGTAAAATAAAATATATTGTAATAAAAACTATTACTTTATATATAATATAGTATATTACTTGTATATATATATATATATATATATATATATATTGTTATATTTAATTTAATTATTTAATATATATTTATTTGCGTAGTAAATTTTGTTATTTAAAACTGTTTATATATATACCTAGTGTATATTAAATATAATTAATTTTGAACTTAAATTGTAAATGTCTGTAACTTTCGGTTGACGTTTAATTACTTTTAAAATAGGTCTAATATATATATATATATATATATATATATATATATATATATATATATATATATATATATATATATATATATATATATGAAGCTTTAATATAAAAGTAGGTACATAATTTGATTAAAAAGATAATAGTTTTGATAAATATTTTTTTTACCATTTCAACCTAAGTTTTTGTACTTCGTACATATTAATTGAAACAGAAAATAAATAATTACATCACATTTTTGATCAGGTTTCAAACAGTTAATGAGTGAAATAATTAAATATGTCTAACCTAAAAATTTGGGATTTTTAGGAGCACTTTTATACGTTAACTGTTTAGCAATGGACACGATATACTATTCCGTGAATTAGTGTCGGTAGAAGAAGACTCCAAAGAGCCGGCTGCATTACTGTGTACTACTTTTCCATCCACCCACTAATTTCAATAACTATTATTATATCACATATTAATATTATTACATATTTATCTTTATTTATATATATATATATATAGGAACTAGGATTAACATACATACAGATACAACCATGAGATTAGTCTCCTTCTTCCTTCTGTATGTCGACTCCACCCTACAGCCATCACCGCACCTCCGCCTGCCACCATCATCGTCGTACTATTGCCACCAGTCATCTTTCTTCTCATATTCTTGTTTGAAGAACCTAAACAAACCACCACCACTTCATCACCATATGAAACCACTCAATCACCACTGTGCCACCGTTTGCCATAACCACAAACCACCGCAACACCATCATACTCTTTCTCTCTCTCTCTACGCCTCTCTCACTTCTTTTATCATCATAAACCATCATCATTTTTTTTGAACCAACCCATACCATGTACTCATCGAAAACTTTGTTGTTGTTGACAAAGATCGCCAAAAAAAAATGCCACTTAATATCATAGTTGTTTCCTCCTGTTTCGATTGCAATAATGATCAAGACGATTATGATGGGATGATGTGAAGATTATGATGATAATAAATATGTTGCTGTAAAGATGAGGGTGATTTAGTCATGTAAGATGATGACGGTAACAGTAGATGATAATTATAGTTAACGGTGAGTTACGTTTATGATGATGTGAAGTTGTTATGAAGTTGATATACGATGAACTCGATTAGGATGTTGAATGATGACGAGCGTGAGGTAAGATCATAATGATAATAATTCGAGAATAATGAATTTGATGATGAAGGTTTATGTTAAACGCTGATGATGATATAAAAAGATGAATATTGGTACAATCTACTGAGTTTTTGGTTTTGAAAAGAAGATAGCTGTTCATTACAGCTATAAATGATAAAGCCTGCGAGCTATTTCGAAAACAACCAAGCAGTTCATTGGTTTGGTAGGGATTTGATACACGGGAGGTCTAAGGTTCGAAACGGGGCTCCTGCATATATTTTTTTTTATTACTAAACAACTACCAACAACTTCACATGTTTACAAGTTAAAAATCAATTCGCTTCAGGTCCATTTACGTAGCAGCCCACATCATTAGTCCAATTCGTATTGCGTTAGAATTTATAACTGAAGCCCATTATATACTTAATTTAACACTTGCTCTAAAGGCCCAAAATTCACTTGGACTAGCTATGGTGGTTTGATGACGAGATACTGATGAATTTGATGGAAAGATTAAGGATGGTGATGGTGATAAATTTATGAGGGAGAGGATAACGAATTTGTATATGTTAAATAATAAATCACACGACTTATTACAAGAAAGACATGAATGGTAGAATGGTTAAGGGTGTTTGTGGGTGAGCGGGAGGTTGTGGGTTCGAGTCCGGGCTTTTAGAAATATCATTAGTATTATTATTAGAATTATCATTGTTTTTATCATTATTATCTTTATTATTATTATTATTAATTTTATGAATATTATAATTATTGTTATCATTATTATTATTATTATTATTATTATTATTATTATTATTATTATTATTATTATTATTATTATTTTTCATTAATATTATTATTACATTACTATCATTTTTACTAATTATTAGTATCATTATTAACATTATAAGAACTATATTATTATTATTAATAATATTACTATTATTATTATTATTATTATTATTACAATAAATTGTTATTAAAAATACTTATATAAAACATATATAAAAGTATACATATAAAGATAATAATATAAACAATTGAAATAATATACATATTAAAATATAACATGTTCAATTATGATTGTATGTGTTAACATATATAATTGATATAGGTTCGTGAATCCGAGGCCAACACTGCATTGTTCAATATTGTTATATGTATTTTTACAACAAAATACATTAGGTGAGTTTCATTCGCCCTTTTTACTCTTTACATTTTTGGGCTGAGAATACATGCAAATGCTTTATTAACTGTTTTACAATATTTATATGCGTGAGTTTCATTATTCCCTTTTTAAATGCTTTCGCAATATATATTTTTGGGACTGAGAATACATGCGCTGTTTTTATAACTGTTTTACGAAATAGACACAAGTAATTGAAACTACATTATACGGTTGAATGATCGAAATCGAATATGCCCCTTTTATTAAGTCTGGTAATCTAAGAATTAGGGAACAGACACCCTAATTGACGCGAACTCTAAAGATAGATCTATCGGGCCCAACAAGCCCCATCCAAAGTACCGGATGCTTTAGTACTTCGAAATTTATATCATGTCCGATGGAGGATCCCGGAATGATGGGGATATTCTTATATGCATATTGTGAATGTCGGTTACCAGGTGTTCAATCCATATGAATGATATTTTTGTCTCTATGCATGGGACGTATGTTTATGAGAAATGAAAATATGAAATCTTGTGGTCTATTAAATTGATGGAAATGATTATTTATGTTAAACTAATGAACTCACCAACCTTTTGGTTGACACTTGAAAGAATGTTTATTCTCAGGTATGCGATAAATCTTCCGCTGTGCATTTGCTCATTTTAAGGACATTACTTGGAGTGATTCATAGCATATTTCAAAAGATGTTGCATTCGAGTCGTCAAGTTCATCAAGATTATTATTAAATCAATTATAGTTGGACTTATTATGTTATAGTATGCATGTTGTCAACTTTCAATGTTAATGAAAGATTGTCTTTTCAAAAACGAATGCAATGTTTGTATAATGTATCATATAGAGGTCAAGTACCTCCCGATGTAATCAACTGTTGTGAATTGTTTATAATCGATATGGACTTCATCCAGATGGATTAGGACGGGTCCTTTCAGTTCATACCATAACATTCACAAATAAATACGCTTTATACACATACGTATAATTACTCCACTCACCTTGTCACAAGGATGATGATTTAGCACTTCCGAGCTTCAACGCAATGTACCTAAATCATTAAGTGCACATTTAATTTCACAACTAGTGGGATTAACCACAATACTCCCACTTGAGCATTTAATGACCCAATTTGCATTAAATGACTCAACTACACACAACCGCCCATAAATGCCCAAGACTCGACTTTAATCACTAAGGCTAGTGAATTAAAGTCTACTAACTTCAATTAACACAAAACTTAGGGTAATCCATACCCATTTCATCTAATTAGGTCAACTAGTACATTTTGACCCATTTTATATTACTTAGACTCACAATCAAGTCAAACTTACTCATTAACACTTTTTTCATTAATCTTAAAGTGAATTAGTAACTAACAACACCATTTGACACTTACAACCTCATATTATAATGACAAAACCCTAGATTGTGGCTATTAGGGTTTCATTACAACAACACAACCCAAATTCACCCATTTTACCCTCAAATGGGTCATACAAATCTCTAGTAACTAAAACCCTAGCCATTAACCAATTAAAACTTAAAACATAAAGTTAGAACTTACCAAGACTATCCTCTTGTAGCTAACAACAAGGAGAACAACCTTAATTCTTGCTCTTAGGTTTGATTCACAAATCTTCACCTTCAAATCTCAAGATTAAACTAAGTGGGTTTTGTGTTTTGGGAGAGAAAATGGAAAGAAAAGATAAAAGGAAAATGAATTAAATGGATATGTGGTGGAGATTTAATGCTCCCATCAGATCCACATGTCAATTTACCATTTTGCCCCTTAAAATCCCTTAAAAATGAGCTAAGTCCGAAATCTGTCCAGCAGAAATGTCGCGGCGCGACCCAATTATCGCGGCGCGGCGTGTAAAAGGAAAACAGACCCTTCTAAACTCAACTTCTGATCCAGATTTCCTTTGTTTGTCGCGTCGCGGCCCAGATCGCCGCGGCGCGGCATTAGCCTAAGCCTGAACAGTTTGACAACCTAAAACACATTTTGATTTCATTTGATTTTTACACCTAAATCCCGCTTCCTACATTCGCCTTACCTTCAACAATAGTCTCACAAGACTTAACGCTATCAAAGCCCATGTATAAACTTGTATGCGCACACATTATAAAGTATGTATATATATATATATATATATATATATATATATATATATATATATATATATATATATATATATATATATATATATATATCTACACATATATCTATACAATTACGCATAATCTAGCGAGTTACAAACGTACAAATGATTAAGTATGTACCTTTCAATATGTGCGGGAAAAACGGGATGTTACATAAGCATTCTCCTTACGAACGACTGATCGACCAGGTACTACGCCCCACAAGTCTTTAGCACGAACGCCAAGTGCATACCTTTGGGTAGAACCAGAATTATTGTGCCGCATTACCTGGGAAAAAACATCATCTGGTCCAGGTGTATAAGTTTCACCGTCCACAAGTTTATCCGTAAGTTATTTCATTTGTTTCAGCATAAAAAAACTTAATATTTAAACAGGTATATAAATATATGTCATGTAATATATTTCGGTATGGCAGAAATGATTCTACTCTGGTATTCGATATATGCAATGTCCAATCAAGGTATAGCCTAATCACACCCAGATATTCGATATATATCCAATGCTTAACATATTAATGCTAGACTAGGATTTTGGGATTTCGACATTAATACATAATGAAAAGCAAGTGGTCACTATCAATTGAAGACTCTATTAATATTCACCTCAAATAAATTGGCTAGAGGATTATCAAGTGGTTTATGGTGATTAACATATAAATATACAACTAATTAACTTAATAACCCAACTGAAGCGCAGGAACATATCACAAAGGTAAAAGTCACTAAAAGTCTACTTCAAATGCAACAAAAACCTCACAAGTGGTTTATGGTGATTAACATATAAATATACATCTACTGATATCATGTGTAGGATATATTTAATGCACTTTTGATTATTTCATACATCATAATAGTGTTTGTAAAATTACTTATGAGTACAGTTGCAGCTTCACCATCATTACTTCCATTTGTAAAACATTTCTTAAACATATCGACCCGAGTAGGTTCTTTTCACAAACTCGTCTGCAATGAGTAAAAACGAGGTAACTATTAACAATGTATATTCAAAAGCTATACTATATTAATAATTTTCCCATGATATTACCTTCAGTTCTTCACAGATTCTTGCAAAACATTTTTTCCCAGTCACTTGCGTCAACTTCTTGTTAGCCCTATCGGCTTTATTTTTGTTGGTCATTGCCTTAAAAAGAAAACATATTAAATATCCTAATATGAAAATAAAATAATATAAAAAAAGTTACACCAAGTGTAAGATTATTTCATACCATCACCCTTTTTCTACTCCAATATTCAAGAAGTCTTCTCCAATGTCTTTTGGTCAGTTCTTCAGGTGGTGAATTCAATTGAACCTCAATTGATTTCGATGGATCAAAGTAGACTTCCTTTATTCTCACCCTCTAATTTTTCATTTTTCGACCATATGACTGGAGTATCCAAGAATTAGCAGTTTGTGGAATATGAAACTTTATCTACAAATTATAAAAAGAGAAAATATATCACATGAGAAGAAAAACTTATATATATTTTATCACACATATAAAGAGAAAAGGCTTATTATCACACATATTTTAAAATACGTACCCTTAAGAAGTTGAACAACTTATATATATTTTATTTAACTTGATTCCACGGTCTATAAACTGGACAATATTGGTAACTCCGCGTTAAGTAACCAAGAAAATGGGTGAGTTTACTACTATTTTCGCAAAACTATTGTCCATGTTCATTAACATCAATTGGAATTCGAACAGATGCCTTCCGTTTCCAGATTTTTCGTATAAGTGCCGGTCCTCAAACTCTGTCGCCTTTATCTGCAAAATATAAGCACTTGATTTACAATTGATATGCTAAACAATCCACAATATAAATCGAATAAACAAATAAAATTAGAAAAAAAAATAACCTGATTCATCTACTAGTTGGGTGGTTTGCTGATCATCATTAATCACAGTTTGAGTACTCAGATTTACTTCTTTACTCGCGTAATAAAAAGGATACTGAAAGTTAGAATACAAAATTTAACATAATAAAAAGAATCCAGCATCAAGCAATATAGAACAAATAAACCTTCTAGTTGTTGGGTGGTATCTTGTTGGTGGTCTTCAAAATCATCATAATATTGATTTCTATATATGTAATCATCGTAAATATCATTGTTGGCTTCATACTCAGGCTCGGGCTCTGTATCGATTTCTTCATCTCTAAGACTTTGAACTATAGCTTCTTCGTGTCAAACTTTTTTGTGTTTAGATACTAAATTTCCCTTTAAATTTTGATCTTCAGGATTGTCTGTGTTAAGTAATGTAATCAATACATGTATTATTAGTGAATGAATTATCAGTACATGAAAAGAGGCCATATATAGCCAAATACCCTGGCTAAGTATAATGGGCAAAGCCCAACAAGCATACTACATGGGCTGAAGATTGCCTAAACCCAACAGAAACATACGAAAAACAAGCCCGATACAGCAAAAAACAACTAATATAGATCAGATCAAGGTTTAATGTGAAATCTATCACCAAACACATCTAACTTCCAAACATCAGCAACCCTGCTAATACATTCATAAATAATACATGATATGTGTACAGAGTAATGAAATAGTTAATATGAAATCAACATGACTGACTCTTGTTCCATCTGGAACTTTACTTTTTTTAACCCTCGGCCTCGTATCACTTGTTTGGCCCTTGGATTTTGTGTATAATACTTTAGAGGCATCAAGATTAATAGAAACACTTTTATTTGTTAAACTCGCTTTTCTCATGGTATTGGGAGCAAGGTACTGTTTGGTTTTCCTTTTCTTGGTGGTTTGAGTTGCCTCAACCTGTTTACCAGATCTAAGGCAAGACATAATCTAAAAGAATGTAACGAACAATATGTACTCAACAATTATATGAATAACATCTATTCATTTAACATAAAATACTTGTATATTTATATACCTTTTAGCTACATAAAAATAGCCATATCAATGTCATCATCTAAATAAAAATTAGTGAGGCAAGCATAATACGCATTTTGGATGGTCCATACTCCACACATAATACAGAGTTACATCTTTTCATCATCTTATGCTCAAAAAGATTTAATATTGGTTGGAAGTTAATTCAAGTTTATGGCTATTTTTATTTAAAATACTTGTTATTGGAAGTTAATTCTAAAGAGTGGTTGACTATTTTAAATGCACAATTAATCAAAGCATGTCCGAATTTGTTAAAGACAACATCCTCATTAGAAAACTTCTTATATGAAGAACATCTATTCATTTAACGCAATAGAGAGAAACAATTTTATATATGGAGTAGTTAGCAACAATGTTATAAACAATCTAAAAGAATCGTTAATAACATACAAGATAGATACCTGTGTTCTTTGGTGAAAAAAGAGATAGCTTGAGTTCTTTGGTGAAAAAAAGAGATAAGTGTGTTGTTCATAAACCTTTTAGCTACCCGAATTTGATTTGGCACCTTGAATTTGGGAGGTGATCTTTACACACTAGCATTTGATCCATCCACACCAAATTAATACAAACTTCCTATTTTATCCTTAAACTACTATTTAGTCAATATAATATTTAGAATGGTAAAATAGGTAATTTATATTTTTTGGTGTGGATGGATCAAAACTAGTGTGGCAGGATCAACCCCGAATTTTTTGAATTTATCAAAATTTTTGAATGAAAACATTTGGATAAGCTTCAAAATTTGGCTTCGAAATCCGTGATATTTGCAGTAATGTTTGAGAGGGTAAATTTTGGTGAAAATTAATTGAGGATAACTTCTCTATCTAGTTACATATTTACATATACTCCGTATAATTTAAATAAATAATACGTATATATAAGTAAAATAATATAAGTATAGGTTATATGTTAAATAAATAGTATAAGTATTAATTTATAAACTTTATAGAATAAATATAAACATAATTTATTTAATTAGTCATAAAATGTTTTTTTTAATTATATATTTGGGTCTCACAAATTGGCAATATGTAAGTTCATGTTGGCCGTTAACCTAAACGAGCATCGTCTATCATAATTGATCCTAATTGAACATCGTTTATCATATATGTTAATTTGTTTAATGTAAGTACAGTGCAGCCTTTAGAGCATTCGACGTCGATATACATATATATGTATGTATATATATATATATATATATATATATATATATATATATATATATATATATATATATATATATATATGATAATTAGGCTACCTCAGCTCATTCAATCAATGGTATATTATAATTGAGATCGCCTGATTGATTGAGTTCATATGACTTATCATATCATCCGTCAAGTTCTAAACTGCTTGAATAACTTGTTTGGTGACATACCATGCACGCATTAAGTTCGTCCGATAAGCAAGCTCATCCTCGATCATCATTACGATGGCCCTAAACCCTTAACACTAAACCCTAAACCCTAAACACAAAACCCCAAACCCTAAATCCTAAACAATAAACCCTAAACCCTAAACCCTAAACAGTAAACCCTAAACCCTAAACCTCAAATCCTAAACCCTATAACATTAAACCGTAAACCCTACCCCAAACCCTAAACCCTTATAAACCATAAACCTAAACCCAAAACCCTAAATTACCCTAGTCATTAAACTATAAACCTTAAACCCCAAACACTAAACCATAAACCCAATCCCTAGCCAAACGTTTAAACGAGAACCATAAAAATGGCGAGAACTGCGAGAACCATTGAATTTCTAGGATTTTTACACCACGTGATCGACTTGATTCACATATAAATGTTAATGGATAGTAATTAAGATTTAACAAAAAAATATTTTTTTAATAACATATATATATAATATCTAACCATATAAATATTAGATATATATAATTTCTCGTATGTACGTGCAGGTCTGTTGTGACCATGCGAACATTTATACCCTAAATCCTACCCTAAAGTACCGGCCTAAACCCAATATATACCCCAAACCAGGCCTATACCTAAACCTTAAACCCTAAACCCTAAACCCGCCTATACCCCAAACTTTACACGCACCCTAATCCCTAATTAGCATGAACGTACATTAATTAAACCATGCATATATACCCTAAACATTATATTAAATCATAAACAACCCTAAACCCTAAATCATAAGTGCCGTCTATTATAGCTAGCTTTAAGCTTGTCCAAGTCGATCTTATGATTATACTCCACTCTTAAGATCTTCTGATATGCGTTAACCTCGTCTGATAAGCCTAGGTGTATAAGATCTATTTGCACAAGCTTAATGATATCGACTAAAAAGTCACGTTTTCACCCCGGTATTAAGGCTAAAAACAAGAAAGATTCAAAATTTATCAGAAAAATACCCACTTCGTCGGTTAGAATTGAAGAACAAGTAATTACGAAGTCAGTGCAAAAAGAATCAAGAGAATCGGAGCTAAAACGAAGATTCTAGAGCGAAAACGATGAAAGACAAGAAATTAAGTTACGATCCAGGAATTTCAGCTGACCAGGCAAGCCAAACGGCCTGCCAAATGACCTGTCAAACGGCCTGCTTGGCTCACAAACGGCCTGCCAAATGCTCAGAATAAATGGCCCCTACAAACGGCTTGGTCTGACAAACGGCCCCTGCGACGGCCTGCCAAACGGCCTGCCAGTCGTTTACGGGAAAAATTCTTACTTATTTAAAGGGTCTTTGTCATTCATTCCAACACACACTTTAATTCAATTCTTTCTATCTCTTGTACAATATTAGTCATATTTTCAAGGTCTTCGACTCAGTGCAGGAAACCTAGTACCCGGAGAAGAATGTCGAAGATTGTATTAGGAGCAGTCTGTAGTATAAAGTTGTCACTTTTGTATTCGAAACTCGTTTAATCTACTGGTAATTCTATCCTTTATCTTTATATAATGCCTTCTATCAGTATGTTCTGTGATGTTGTTGCCATGATATGCGAGTAGTTATCTTTAGTGTATGCTATGATGTAAGCAGTTATAATGTCGAAATAATGTTATGGTTTGTGTATGTTGTTGAAATGCTTTCCGATTATGCTTTAAACTCAATCACTTTTCCAAATAATAGAACGTAGTTATTGGCACTATTATTGGGAAGTCGCGAACCCCGATTCAGAGTGCACTATCTGTGTCACCCCTTGGTAAGAGAAGTCTATCGAATACAACATAAGATCGACTGAGGCACACCGGTTGTAGTAAGTCTATCAAGCTTTGGATTCCGACTGCGGACTCTTTCGTAGTGAAACATCTGACTAGACCCTTAGTACATAGTCAGTCCCAGACCATGCTAGTGTAGTCACCAAGCATATAAACTTCGTACGTGCATGCTGAAGCACAACGGTTGTTATAAGCTGTACCTCTGCTAAGTAAGGCCATGGAACACAGTTAGTATTGATTAGTACACTGCACCATAACGCGGTCTCAAGCATTGCATCCCGCTTGAGGGATTCTTAGTTAATTAAGGAACTGTTTGTTTAAACACATAAAGGATTAGACCGTTAGGATAACCGAACGTGTTCATGGAAGTCAACCTGACTTGGCCATGGTGTTCTTTATGGTTGAACCCTTTTTAAGGACCTAACTATCTTTTAAAACCAATCATTAACAAGAAACACATCACGTCTCTCGCGGATATGGTAAACCATATATTCTATTATGCTTAAGAAAGTTTAGACCTTTGTGGAATGTTAATACGTCACCCAACCGAGTCGCCCAATTGGATGAGCCATCTGAAAGTGTAAGCCTGTAGTGAGACTGCACGGGAGTCGGGGGTAAGGGACGTTGCTGTCTATTCAGAATCTTCAAGCCTATCGCATTATCCAGTGACATGTCTTACGACAGGGGCGTTTAGGACCAGTGTAATGAATTCAAGGCCTCTGCCTATTCAAGAGCCAGCATTCCATAATCTCGGCAGAATAACTGATGAAATCATAGTATGCACTTGCTTTAACCTTATCTGAATTACGAATTTTATTTCATTTACTTTATCTATCTTATAAACTAGAAAAGCCCAAAATTAGGTAACCACTACTCCTTCATAACTATCTTAAGCTTTAATATAGCTTCGATTCTAATGATATCTTAAAAATACAACTCTAGGTCATACTTCACTTACTCATAATAAGGAGTAGTACGATTTAGGTCCCGCTAAATATAAATATAAAACAGTACCCCTCTCTTGGTGGTTGATTCTGATGTGTTGCGACCTAAAGACACCGCACAAATAAAACCGTCCATTTCGGACATATCAAGAGGGAAGCTAGTTTTTGGCGCCGCTGCCGGGGAACTTGTATCAGATAATACTGCTCTCAATCAAACTTATGCAGAAGCGTTTAGTGGTGTCTAAGAAAGACAATTATACATGGACTTAGTTGTTGAATTTTCCGAACAGTCTCCAATTATATTAGAACCAAAAGGATCCTGCCTCTCCTTAGTCGACCTGGCCACTTGGTTTGTTAAAAAGTTCGTGCGAAGCTTTGTTATCGAAATACCAGGGAATCAGTTGCCAGAACTAAAAACATATTCAACCATAGGATAATTAGCTTATCCTAGACTAAATTAGATTACTTTAGACTACATTAGATTAAGATTACCTTAGATTACATTAGAATTACCTTAGATTACCTTAGAAGTTTAGTTTATCTGCTTAAAATTAAAAAAACAAAAGGCATACCCAGTGTATGACCCAAACCCGATCTAGACCAGGGCCGTTGTTATTCGTACCTGATCCAGACGCAATAATCTTTAAAGCACGCAAGGAAGCACGAATCAGAAATCAAATGGCATTACCCGTTATTTTAGCATAAAATACCTAACCTTAGATTGAAGGTCGAGGAGGACCAGTTAGATTTCTAGAGATTCAATGACACTCGTTCGATTTAAAACATCACATCATCCAGCTCATTCAAAATAGCTGTCAGTTTCATGGATTACCGAATGACGATCCTAATTCTCACCTTGATAAATTCATATCTCTTTCGAACTCCTACAAATAGCCAGGTATAGGACAAGATATAGTCCAGCTATACTTGTTTCCCTATTCTCTCACTCATCATGCTCAAACATGGTTCGAAGGACTGGAAAAAGATTCCATCATGTCATGGACGGAGATAACTACTAAGTTCCTAACCAAATATTTCCCTCCTTCTAAACAAACCAAACTAAAGAATGACATCATCAACTTCAAAACAAAGTTATGATGAATCTCTTTACACTGCATGGGAGTGATTCAAAACCCTGCTGAAGAAGTGCCCTAATCACCAGCTAGAACGGTCAGCTCAAATATGTACCTTCTACAATGGTCTTACGGTAAATCAAAGGACGACGATCGATGCAGCAGCTCAAGGAAATCTGATGAACCAAACCGCAGACGAAGCATGAGAATTGCTCGAGAATATGACAATGCATCATCATGAATGGAATAGTGGTGAAACAACTTCATCATCTGCCCCACTCTCTACACTTGACAATCAAACGGAGGCCATCAAATCCCTCACGGATAAAATGAAATCTCTCGCTAAACAACTCGGAGAATTGAAGACGTAGCCGCAACAGGTCAACCAAGCTCAGGCCTTTGTTAATGGTACCAACCCGCAATCCCCTGAAGAATATCAAGTTGAGTACGAAAACACTGACGGTTCAGTCTGGTACGTTCAATACCCAGCTCATCCACCAAATCCCGGATTCAATCAACAACCCAGGGTTAATCAATTTCAACGAAGCAACCAGTATTTTCGCTATCGCTACCCACCTTATCCAGTCCAACAATCTCAATTGTCCTATGATCAACCACTTCCACTCACTGGTTCAACAGTCGAGGAAAATTCCCCTACCACCTAGATTACAAAAGTAACTAACCCCACTCTCAGAGCTGATGATCAGTTGGCTTAGTTCATTCAAGGACAACAACAGCTAAATCAGAGAACTGCAGCCAGACAAGACCAGACAGAGATACTAATGAGAAATCAATTGGCACTGCTCAAAAGTCTGGAGGCGCAGCTCGGACAGTTATCACAACGCCTTGAAACCCGACCACAGGGAAGGTTACTTAGTAATACTTTCCAAAATCCCCACATAGAGGAAGCTAAGTAAATGGATTCCGTAATCTCAGAGGAATTACCACGGAGAAGGTCAGCTAGGCTCAAGAACAAATTGACATATACTCAGAAGCTGACCCCTACAAGTCCAGTGTGTGTAACCTATCCTGGAAGGCTGCAGGAGGAACCATCCAAGCTTGATTCCTTCAAGCTTGATGGAAGATTCCTGGACACCATGTCCAAAGTTCCCAACCAGAAGAGATACATCCGAAGGCTTCTTTATACAAAGGAGAGGATACCAGATTCTAACAAAATTCTACTGAATGAAGAATGCTCAGCATTACTCAGAAAGTCTCTACCACCAAAGCTATGAGATACGAGCCGATTCATTTTCCCGTGTTCGATCTACCAATCAGGAACCATTCAGGCGCTGGCAGATTTAGGAGCAAGTATCAACCTAATCCCATAATCTCTCTACAAGAGATTAGAGTTAGGAAACTTTTCACCAACTAAAATGACAATCCAACTTGCCGATCACACAATTCAAAATCCTAAAGGAATAGTTGAGAACGTTATGGTGAAAGTTGACACATTCTTGTATCCTACGGATTTCTTATTAATGGACATTAAGGAAGACCTACACACACCAGTAGTGTTAGGAATACCTTTCATGAATACGTCTAGGACTGTCATTGATGTGTACAATCAAACCTTGATCTTACGATCACATGGGGAGAGCGTTACCTTCAAAATTGACCGACCCATCGATCTTTCTGGACAGGCAGAGATGTTTGCTATTTCCACGTGACGGATCATTCCTGATGACGAGTTTTCACCACCAGCCAATGATATCGAGATGGTGTCGAATCACAGTCTGCAGATGACCTATAAATGAAAGAAGAGGATCCCAACGAAGAAATAGAGGAAGGAGAGGAATCTAAAGAGGAAGAGGAAATGGAAGACGTAAAAGAAACTGCGATAATACTCTCTCTAAGCATTAAGCGTCATGAAGAATTAATGAGGCTTGAGACGGAAAATCACAGTTTAATCATTCGTTTCAAGAAGAAGACTGACAAGGTTGAGGTTAAAGATATAGAAATTGACCCTGCAAGTATCAAAGTGGAGAATTAGAATACTGAAGAAATCCGTTCATCAGACGAATCCCCAGAAGAACATTATACCGATGATGATGAGGAGGAGCAACATGAAGACATTCTGGATAATTCACACTCTCCAACCGAACCAGATCTAGGGGAGACGGACTCTTCTTCAGTTCGGATTCTGGTCATATCTATACACGCAGACATGATAACCTTCATCAATGATACCGATGAATTTGGAGATATTCTCGAAGCCATATGTAAATCAACAATTGATTTCACGCTACGCTTAACAGAATGAATTATGGCTATCCGAGAAGAATACAACCTCTATCTCCAGAGGGAAGACAATGATGTTGAAATCCTAGAAGAACGCATTCAAGACTTTATCAATACCCTTCACGATCATATCTACCAAGAAGAAAGGCAACGAGAGCACAATTCAGTGGTTCACACTATTCTGGAGACAAGATTCTGTCTAGATCAGAAGATCATTTACTCTAAGGTTTACAGCGCGTTAGCCGGATCTGCACTTCCGTTCTCAGTAAACCAACGAGCACTACTGACTCTCATCCGAAAGTACATGGATCTTTCTACCGGACGCCCGACTTATCACTCTGTTTTTTAAATGATTGAGGATATTCACAACTTTTTCGCTCTCTTGGAAAGATATAATTTCGAAAGCACACCAGACAGGCTAGTGATTTACGTAACAATTGATCACGATGCTGATCTGATTATCAAAGAGTTACGAGACGCAGTTACAGAGGAAGTAAGGCGCAATAATCCGTTCTCTCATCTTAAACCAGATCGAGTCAACCTCGCAACCTACGTTACAAAGCAGATATCACGTATCTTCCACGAATCCACAGATCCAAGTTTCACATTTAAAGCCGGATATCGGGAGATATACTCAAAGACAGTGACGTTGATGCTTGGGTCAGGATTGCTATTCACTTCTTTTCAGCTTCATCTTTTAACTAATCTGTGCAAAGCTACAGACTCTTACTGTGGAGATCACCATTCCGAAGATTTCGAGATACTAAAGATACAGTTTCTAACATTGTTTGAAGACCTCTGAAATGAGCATCCCATCAGAGAGATAATCACCACCAACACTTCTTCTATGATTGACATTCATTGGTCAACCAGCAGAGCCGTGGATCATATTCTCATCGTACTTCAAGATTTATCACGAGCCGAAACCACGCACTACTTATCTTTCAGAAGATCTTCAAGAGAAGTACCAGATCTTCTACCACTATTGGTCTGACACTTTCTCAGGATTTACCCACCAAGACTCACATTCCCTCGAGAAGACCAAGATTACAACCATTAGCAAGGAATGTTTGCTTTCTAAGGCATCACTAGGGTCGATCCAATGACCTTAAACAAAAGCGCTTCTCGGGAGGCAACCCGTACAATAAAGTAGAATAGAAGAATAGAGGATAACAAATGAGCCGATCAATAAAGGACGTAAGGATTGAAAGCCAGCCGGTATCATTACAAGCAACATCTGCTAGGGGTACTTCTTTCTTCCCACTACTAGCTTAAACTTTAAATTATGCAATATCCTAGCTTATCACTAAGTGTGGGATCCCAACCCAATTAAACACTAGACACATATTCCCAAATCTTCAACTAAAACTCCTAAGTGTGGGATACACTAGGAACATTGAGGACAATGTTCGTCTAAGTGTGGGATGTTGGTATAATCTTTTTATGCTGTATTAAAATAACCCATTACGAAGATCCCAAGTTCATAAGCCAAATTTCAAAATTTTTAACAAGAGAAAGCCTTTCCGAAAAAATATTTTTGAAAACCTAAAACGTTTGCAAATAAAAGTAAGGCTTAAGTAGGGTGGAAATCTTGTTAGGTTGAACCAAATCTCTAATAGAGCGTTGCATGACTAAGGCATTATTGAGCTAAATTGATTATGGTGAGGCAGATAAATAAGACTATCATTCATCTTTAATACTTCACTGTTTTCCGTTGAGAGTGCCGATATCTGTGCTCAGAATCAGAACTTGCTTTAGATCTACATTTCCAATGCAGCGAAACATGATTCGGTTATAATCAGAAGAGCTAGCCATTTGTCAAAAAAATAAAATAAACTTTCGCACCTCCACTACTTCTACTTCATGTAGTGACCCGAACTTTTCCATGTTTATCTATATATTAAATGAAATTGTTATTTACATGATTAAGTGTTTCCAACATGTTAAGCAATCAAACTTGTTAAGACGTGATTAATTGAAATAGGTTTCATATAGACAATTGACCATCCAAGTTGACCGGTGATTCACGAACGTTAAAACTTATAAAAACTATATAATGACATATATATGATTATATATATAGTTAACATGATATTATGATATGTAAGTATCTCATTAGGTATTTTAACAATGAGTTATATACATAAAATTAAGTTTATTGAATTAAGAAACTCGAAACGATATATATAACGATTATTGTTATAACAACGTCTTGCTAAATACATATGAATCATATTAATATATTGTTACACTATGTTTAATCATGATAAATGACAAGTAAACACATCATTATGTGTATTAACAATGAACTACATATGTAAAAATAAGACTACTAACTTAATGATTTCGAAACGAGACATATATGTAACGATTATCGTTATAACAACATTTAACTGTATATATATATCATACTAAGATATATTAATATATCATAATATCATGATAATTTAATAATTTAACATCTCTTTAGATATAATAAACAATGGGTTAACAACATTTAATAAGATCGTTAACGTAAAGGTTTCAAAACAACATTTACATGTAACGACTAACGATGACTTAACGACTCCGTTAAAATGTATATACATGTAGTGTTTTAATATGTATTCATACACTTTTGAAAGACTTCAAGACACTTATCAAAATACTTCTACTTAACAAAAATGCTTACAATTACATCCTCGTTCAGTTTCATCAACAATTCTACTCGTATGCACCCGTATTCGTACTCGTATAATACACAGCTTTTAGATGTATGTACTATTGGTATATACACTCCAATGATCAGCTCTTAGCAGCCCATGTGAGTCACCTAACACATGTGGGAACCATCATTTGTCAACTAGCATGAAATATCTCATAAAATTACAAAAATATTAGTAATCATTCATGACTTATTTACATGTAAACAAAATTACACAGCCTTTATATCTAATCCATATACCAACTGTAACAACCCAACCCGTATTAAAACCGGCCCATAAAAATTTTTCCTTTTAATATGCGTTAAATAATACTTTAGGTCCCATTACACAATTTCCAAAACATATTTGTTACCAAAGTTAGTTCAACGAACTTAAAACATACATTAATAATTTAAACTCCCTAATACAATGGTTCATTAATTAAATCGTAAACCGGTTATAATCATTATGACCCAACTAGTTACGTTTACACAAAACCGAGCATGGTGATTTGGGACTACGCTACCCAAATCCTAATCGAGTCCAAAAGCAAGATCTTCTAAAGCAACCTAGCCAAGATCTCTAATCCCCATGCTTACCCGAGCCGCCATCATGCGAACCTATAAAAATATCAACAACGAGAGGGTAAGCTAATGCTTAGTGAATGTTAACATACTACATACATATATATGTATAAAATGGACACACCACACAATATCAATACCGCATACCGAAGCATCCAAGTATAAGGCAGCTACACTAAGCATACCGTACGATCTCTAAGACACAATCTAAAGATATCAACAAGTATAAGTTCACCAATGACGATGTGAACAACGCCAATAAGCTACACCCGGAGGGTTAGCTACAACACAACAATACATTAATATATATAACAATATAAACGAATAATGTTACCAAACTACAAGGTTAACCCCTTAACCTCAATCACACGAACATTGGCCGAACAACCCGAGCCTTAGTAAATTCGCACAACCCATAATTCCCTTTTCCACCAATTCAACAACCGAGGTTGGCCGAACTACCCGAGCCTCAATGAATTCGAACAACCCAAAATTCATCACCTCATCAATAAGATGACCGAACAACCCGAGTCATCATGAATCCGCACTACCCGAGATTCACTTCCCAAATCAAAACCCACATTATCGGGTTATCCAAAACGCAACACAATACTAACCCTTCGCCATTGGGGTTATAACATCCACATCACAACCACGTGTGATAATGTACACACAAAACGTGTACCTCGCCAAAGGTGGTCAACCAAAATGCACAACTGTGCCAATTGGACTCATACAAAAGTCCATCAAATCCACCTATATGTGAAGTGAGCTCTATAGCCGAGAATCACTTCACCCGACCCGCACCCATCCTACACATACATATGCACATAGGATATTAACACTCACCTTGTCGCCTTGAAGAAATGCTTCCAAGTAATCCGCAACTCGTCAATGGAAAGTACCTAATCCATTATCACAAATTCAACAACACACTTAGATTGGATCTACAAACCAACCCAATTCGACACTTAGTGCAATTTCGACCCAAATGCACTACCAAGGACAAACCGCGTCCAAACTACCCAATAATCACTAACACAAGTGATATTGGTCCTAATATGCTAATTAAACCCGAACACAAGTGTTAAACACTTATCGTTCTCAAAATCGCCCATAAACCCTAATTTTGACCCATAAGGTCAAAATCTCACCATTTACAAGTTTTGACACTAAAACATGTTTAACTCGGTTTTATACTTCAAATTAGTCCATTTTAAGTTTACAAACCTCATCGAATCGACATTCGGGTCATAATCCTCAACAAACCCTAATTTTGACTCTAGTCAAAATTAGTCAACCACGAAAACCCTAAAAGAGTCCAAAACACCAATAATAACTAATGCTAGTGATTGTACACCATTTACAAGTCTTAAACATGGTTAAATCATTAACCAACCCAAAACCTGCCTTTAACACTTATAAACTCGAATCTTGGTGTTAATCTCCAATTAACAACTAAATGGGTTCCATCTATGAATCATACAATCAAAAGCCCCAAATTTGAATGATGAACACGAAAATGAAATTCAGAGTTAGAGCTTACCACTAGTATCACCGTGTAGCTAAGAACGAGGAGAACAACCTAGTCAACTACGACAAAGATCAAATCCCACTTCTTCCTTTCCAAAAATCTCCTTGAAATCAAATGGGTGTTTGAATTTTTGAGAGGAAAAATGAAATGAAAAGGAAAATGAAATTAGGAAATTAAATGAATGGATGAGGTTAAAGCCTCAAATCTGGCTCAAATGTGAAATGACCAAATTACCCTTGAACCTTATTTAAAATTACAAGAATATGGTACCAGTTTGCCCGTATCGCCGCGTCGCGGCCTTAAATGTCGCGCCGCGACATTTGCCTAGGTCTGGGATCATTTTTAATCGGAATCCTGATCTGGATTCCAGTTAATTTCCACGCCGCGGCCTCCTTCGTCGCGCCGCGACGTTCAACGTGGTCTGACACCTTTCCTTGCATACAAGACCTCAACACCCAAAACATGTCCCAAACCCTTCATACGCCTATCGTACATACACAATACACTATAAATCATATACGGGGAAAACGGGGTGTAACACCAACGACCAAAAACACCTACAAACACTTTCATTCTTCAATTTTCTTCATCTAATTGATCTCTCTCAAGTTCTCTCTTCAAGTTCTAAGTGTTTTTCATAAATTCTATAAGTTCTAGTTTCATAAAATCAAGAATACTTCCAAGTTTGCTAGCTTACTTCCAATCTTGTAAAGTGATCATCCAACCTTAAGAAATCTTTCTTATTTACAGTAAGATATCTTTCTAATACAAGGTAATACTCATATTCAAACTTTGATTCAATTTCTATAACTATAATGAAACAACCCAACCCGTATTAAAACCGGCCCATAAATTTTTTTTCCCTTTAATACACGTTAAATAATACTTTAGGTCCCATTACACAGTTTCCAAAACATATTTTGATCAAAGTAAGTTCAACGAACATCAAAGACGTACGATAATAATTTAAACTTCTTAATACAATAATACGTTAGCTAAATCATAAACGGTTATAATCATTATGACCCGACTAGTTACATTTACACAAAATCGAGCATGGTGATTTGGGACTACGCTACCCAAATCCTAATCGAGTACAAAAGCAAGATCTTCTAAAGTAACCTAGTCAAGATCTCTAATCCCCATGCTTACCCGAGCCGCCATCACGCTAACCTATAAAAATATCAACAACGAGAGGGTAAGCTAATGCTTAGTGAATGTAAAGATACTATACACATACATATGCATAAAATGCCTACACATCACCAAGCATCAAAATAACACATACCGTATCCGCATGGTAAACAACTACAAAAGAGCACAATACACAAAGTAGCTACACGCTACGAAATCACCAAGCTAACGCCACAAGATTAGCTACAACACAACAATAAGTATATAATCAACAATATTGATAAGGTTAACCCCTTAACCCAAACCACATGAAGTTTGGCCGAACTACCCGGACCTTAGTGAATTCGTACTACCCGAGATTCACTTCCTTCACTACTTCAACAACCGAGGTTGGCCGAACTACCCGAGCCTTAGTGAATTCGCACAACCCGAAAATCACCACTTCAACAAGATGACCGAAACAACCCGAGTCATCATGAATCCGCACTAACCGAGATTCATTTCCTCAACAACAATGCTAGCAACCCATCGCCAAAAAGGGTTATCCAAAGCGCTAGCCAATTCACAACACCATGGGTAAAAACCCCCAACGCATAAGCGTATCACATGGACCCGAAGCACAAGAGGAGTCCATTCAACCACAACAACATAGAGTAAACCCAAGCAAGGGTCACTCTACCCACACGCACCCATTCTACACATACACATGTGCATAGTAAATTTACACTCACCTTAAACGCCTCGATGAAGTGAAATCCAAAATCCGCAACATGCCAATGGAAAGTACCTATTCCATTAATCACAAATACCACAACACAATTAGGGTGGATTTACAAATCAACCCAAATTGACAACTAGTGCGATTTCGACCCAAATTGAACTTCCAAGCTCAAACCGCGCCCAAACTAACCAATAATCACTAACAATAGTGACAATAGTCCTAACACACCAATTCAACCCAATCATAAGTGTTAAACACTTGTCTTGCCCAATTTGACACTAAAACCCTAATTTTGACCCATTTCAAATTTAGTCAACCAACACACCCAAATGAGTTCCAACACTTCCATAATCACTAATCATAGTGATTACACTCAATTTAAAGCCCTAAACAAGGCTAAATCATTAACAACTAGTGGGGTTCCATGTATGAACATACAATCAAAAGCCCTAAATTTGAATGATGAACACAAAAACGAATTTCGGAGTTAGAGGTTACTGCTAGTATCACCTTGTAGCTAAGAACGAGGAGAACAAACTTGTCTCTTACGCTTTCGATCAAAACCCGCTTCTTCCTCTCCAAAAATCCCTTTGAATCAATTGGGGTGTTTGAGTTTTTGAGAGAAAATGAAGAAGAAAAGGAAAAAGATAAAAAGGAAATGAAATGGATGGATGAGATTAAGATCTCAAATCTGGCTCAAATGCGAAATGACCAAAATGCCCTTGAACATCTTTTAAAATCACAAAACTGGTACCAGTCCACCCAGATTGCCGCGACGCGGCCCTCATCGTCGCGCCGCGACATATAACGTGGTCTGGTGGTTGCCTTGACATGCCTCCTGACTTTGAAACTAGTTAATCGCCGCGCCGCGACCCTCTCTTTCACGCCGCGACCTTCTGCAGAGTCTGATTCTGACTCTGAATTTCATGGACTGAACTTGCCTAACTCTGATTCTGATGTAAATTCTGAAAATGCATAAGTGTTAGGTTCACTTTTAGTGGCGCTTTCTGCTGCGCACATTTACTGACACTTTCAGGAACATTTTCTGATACACTAAAATCCGGGGTGTTACAACTCTCCCCCACTTTGATTCGATCACGTCCTCGTGATCCTAGTCACTTAACCAATCCGAACCTATACTCGATGGTTTTCAAACAACGTTCCAATTCGACTTCCACCACACTTATCGTTAATCCGAAGGTTAATCCATTAACTAAATACACGCTTGCACGCATTTCGAGATATGCAATACACACAACATCCGAAGTCTATAACGATCACTTAGAATACGCGAAATTGCAACGTATTCTTCCAATTCCTCTAGGCAATTCTTCTCAAAGAGTCACCATTAACAACCAAATCGTCACCCGCGACTCGTCAAATCCACAAATCCGAGCACTAACACTTGCTCAATCCCTCACATCGGGAAAACTCAACCAACCCCATACCGAGATGTCAACCCTTTAGCGCACCCATACCAAATACAATGCTAAAAGCAATCACAATAAAGTCAACCATTCGGCCGATGAAGACCGAAAAAGTGAATCCTTACGGATAACGCTTACCACTTAACAACCCTTGTAGTGCGCAGACACGGCTATTACGCAACTACCGCAACCTCATATGCAAACGGCTAAAACTGTTAGCGCCCATAACGACTAGGGCAACGCTAAACTCAAGGTGTACAAAATCGACTATTGTCACACCCTTAACAACATGTGAGCGAAACACGGCTATTGCATCACTAATCACACAAAATGGTCCTTACGACCCCACCATCGGTGTATAAGACAACCAATAGTTCACACAACATGGTCCTTACGACCCACCATCGGCGTATAAAACAACCAATAGTTCACACTAACAACATGGCCGAAACAACCCGAGCCTTAACACATATGGAGGATGGTTGAAACAACCTGAACCTTAGTGAATTCGCAACAATCCGAAATTCACTAACCCAATCCATATTTCCCGCAACGAAATGACCGCACCACCCGAGTCATTGTGAATACGCGCAAACCTTTATTCACTACCTCCACCCCATTGTATAATCGAGGATGGCCGTACAACCCGAGCCTTAGTGAATCCGACTACCCGACATTCACTACCTCAAACTATGAGTCCAACCAACAGGGACAATCGTACAACCCGAAACATTGTGAATATGAACAACCCGATATTCACGTCCCAAACCACACACAAGGAATGGTACTCGCTTTTCCCACCGGTACTCGCATTTCCCGATAATGTTATACCATGCCGATATAACACTACTCCCATCACAAATATCCATTAGTATACTTAACACCACGTACACTAATTCCCTGGGTGATGTCTTAAACACCACGACTAACTCACCCCATGACAATGTGGTGTCTTGAACACCGCGATGATACCACATGTCAATCAAACCAATGAGTGGTGTCTTAAACACCGCGACTAACCCACTCGTCACACACGCTCTTTTAGCCTCAACAACGAGTAGTGCAACATCGCGCACTGCCACACTATAGTGAATCCTAACGGATCACACTAACCATTCACCACAACTAAAGTATATAGGCATACTGATAACCATTCCACACCGCCTGGAATTTCCACACACGAATCATACGTGCATGTTAACATCGCTACCTCAATCGAGCAAGAACCACCTATATCGCACAAAGGCACAAAACAATAATTCTCTAAAAGAGAATCCGACACGCACATCCCTAACTGAGAGCTTTCACCTTGCTCATCAAATACGCCCATTATCTCTCAACGAGATTCACCACAGTATCACCTCGGTGATAATTTAAGTCCAAAATCATAAGTACAATTTTAACCGAAATTGTACTCTACCACAAATCGACCAAAATCTAGGTCCCGAGACTAATTTCGGATCTACTAAAAGCGTCATCCGAAATCTCACACTAAAACCTCCTTGTGCGGGAGTGTAACCCCCCACTTGGAAATTACGTTCCATAACCGCATCTTGTACACTCGTACAATGCTACCAAAGGTAGACTTTACTAACAATTAGGTTCATACGACCCATCACCACATCTTGCTCCAACCTTGAGCACACGAAGGATTTTAACAAATCCTTAAACACTTCGAACGAAGAGTTACCACAAGTATACAAACTTTTACTCTCGCAATTATCCAATTGCTAGAGTTTGTCAAATTCCTACCTAGTAACTGATGTACCTAAGGATTTCTCTCCGGTTCCCTAAGTACAATGTAACCGCAATGCCATCGGAGTCGAACATCACGCTAGTAGGTATAAAAGGCACCTATCGTTGTGTCACGTAGACTCCTTCGCCAATCATACATCGAGATTCAAAACACTCGATCTCAAGGGTTTCATTCACCTGACGAACCTCACAGTCCATCTACTTCAACACGAGAGCGAACACGCTCTAACATCCGAACACCAAAGCCCATACACATGGATTGGTAGAAACATTTCTCAAATACCAAGGAATGCTTGGTTGCACCAAGCCTTACGCCCTTCGTCTGCCAATTAAAACGTCACCATAGGGTACTTCCATTAGGAACGTCACCCATAACAATATCATGCACAACACAATGCATTTGACAAACCCGAAGCATAAGCACATAAATAAATATTCAAAGGACATATTTATTGAAATGAAACGTACCTCAACTTCTCCTTGCGGCATTCGCCGCCACCAACTCGGGACAATCCGGCTTGCGATGTCCCTCTTTATGACAATAGTAGCACATTTCGTCATCACTTCTCGGCATTGTGCATTCCCATAACTTGAGGCCCCTAACACCACAATTGAAACATCTAGGCGCATGTGAACTCATCGAACCTTTCTCCACGTTACCCATCCTCGCACTCGCGTCCTTAGTTTTCTTACTTGGAGCACCATACGAATCAACCCTTCTCTTACTTAAAAGCTCCCTAACCTTCAATCGCGAATAAGATTCGAAACCCCTAGCAATGTTAAATAACTCCGCAAACCAGTTCACTTGGCCAACGCTGATTTTTCCCTGCAACTCATCATTCAAAGTCCTATAGAAATCTTCCATCAACATCCGATCATTCCCAATATACTCCGGGCAAAAACGAGCCTTCGACCTAAAGGTCGTCTTTAGAGTATTCAAGTCCATCGATCCTTGTTGCAAATTTCGCAACTCATTTCGCATTTTCTACAAATCGGCTGAAGTCCGGAACTCCTCGAAGAATTCCTTCTTAAACTCGTCCCACGATAACGCCATAAACGGTTCACCACCGACAAGATCGATCTTACCATCCAACCAATCCTTTGCCTTACCCCGCAACAAGCTAGTAGCGAGTCTTGTCCTCTTCTCGGGAGGGCATTCAATAGTGTGAAAACACCCTTCGACATCCGAGATCAAAGTGGTGCTTACCAAAGGAACCGGTTTCCCATCGTACATCGGAGGTTTAGTCCTCATGAAGATCTTAAGACACCGCTCCATTTCATTACTACCCCAAAATTCGAAATACCTCCTATCAATTCTTTCTTCCAACGTACTCATTTGCTCCGCAACGGCGGTCGCAACTCTAGTATTAAACTCCTCATCATTCGTCTCGATCTCGTTTCTCGTCGCCATTCTAAAGAATGCGAAATGATTAGTCCACGAACGTATAAAACCACACGCACAACACTACCCCATCTTGCTCAACACCTATCGTACATCACTTGTTTGACACGATTTGCACCCGTAATAAGGTTTGCAAGTCCTTATTACGCACACACGCCGTATCGACTCGTTAGTACAACGACTGCCTCGCTCGATGATATAAACCAACACAACGCAATAATATATTAATAGAATCCACATATTAACATAAACGTTAGTCCACCTACAAACAAGGCACTAACTATAACCCGTTTCGACCCGTTCATCTACAAGTCCCACAACAAATAAGCACACACAAAAGTCTAAGTCTAGGCACCTATCTCAAGTTGCCTAAATCCCTTAGACCATGCTTTGATACCACTTGAAATAACCCAACCCGTATTAAAACCGGCCCATAATTTTTTTTCCCTTTAATACACGTTAAATAATACTTTAGGTCCCATTACACAGTTTCCAAAACATATTTTGATCAAAGTAAGTTCAACGAACTTAAAGACGTACGATAATAATTTAAACTTCTTAATACAATAATACGTGAGCTAAATCATAAACCGGTTATAATCATTATGACCCGACTAGTTACATTTACACAAAACCGAGCATGGTGATTTGGGACTACGCTACCCAAATCCTAATCGAGTACAAAAGCAAGATATTCTAAAGCAACCTAGCAAAGATCTCTAATCCCCATGCTTACGCGAGCCGCCATCACGCGAACCTATAAAAATATCAACAACGAGAGGGTAAGCTAATGCTTAGTGAATGTAAAGATACTATACACATACATATGCATAAAATGGCTACACATCACCAAGCATCAAAATAACACATACCGTATCCGCATGGTAAACAACTACAAAAGAGCACAATACATAAAGTAGCTACACGCTACGAAATCACCAAGCTAACGCCACAAGATTAGCTACAACACAACAATAAGTATATAATCAACAATATTGATAAGGTTAACCCCTTAACCCAAACCACATGAAGGTTAGCTGAACTACCCGGACCTTAGTGAATTCGCACTACCCGAGATTCACTTCCTTCACTACTTCAACAACCGACGTTGGCCGAACTACCCGAGCCTTAGTGAATTCGCACAACCCAAAATTTACCACTTCAACAAGATGACCGAAACAACCCGAGTCATCATAAATCCGCACTAACCGAGATTCATTTCCTCAACAACAATGCTAGCAACCCATCGCCAAAAAGGGTTATCCAAAGCGCTAGCCAATTCACAACACCATGTATAAAAACCCCCAACGCATAAGCGTATCACATGGACCCGAAGCACAAGAGGAGTCCATTCAACCACAACAACATAGAGTAAACCCAAGCAAGGGTGACTCTACACACACGCACCGATTCTACACATACACATGTGCATAGTAAATTTACACTCACCTTAAACGCCTCGATGAAGTGAAATCCAAAATCCGCAACACGCCAATGGAAAGTACCTATTCCATTAATCTCAAATACCACAACATAATTAGGGTGGATTTACAAATCAACCCAAATTGACAACTAGTGCGATTTAGACCTAAATTGCACTTCCAATCTCAAACCGCGCCCAAACTAACCAATAATCACTAACAATAGTGACAATGGTCCTAACACACCAATTCAACCCAATCATAAGTGTTAAACACTTGTCTTGCCCAATTTGACACCAAAACCCTAATTTTGACCCATTTCAAATTTAGTCAACCAACACACCCAAATGAGTTCCAACACTTCCATAATCTCCAATCATAGTGATTACACTCAATTTAAAGCCCTAAACAAGGCTAAATCATCAACCAACCCAAAACCCACCTCCATCACTAATAAACTCGAATCCTAGTTATTATCTTCTATTAACAACTAGTGGGGTTCCATGTATGAACATACAATCAAAAGCCCTAAATTTGAATGATGAACACAAAAATGAATTTTGGAGTTAGAGCTTACCGCTAGTATCACCTTGTAGCTAAGAACGAGGAGAACAAACTTGTCTCTTACGCTTTCGATCAAAACCCGCTTATTCCTCTCTAAAAATCCCTTTGAATCAATTGGGATGTTTGAGTTTTTGAGAGAAAATGAAGAAGAAAAGGAAAAAGATAAAAAGGAAATGAAATGGATGGATGAGATTAAGATCTCAAATCTGGCTCAAAAGCGAAATGACCAAAATGCCCTTGAACATCTTTTAAAATCACAAAACTGGTACCAGTCCGCCCAGATTGCCGCGATGCGGCCCTCATCGTCGCGCCGCGACATATAACATGGTCTGGTGGTTGCCTTGACATGCCTTCTGACTTTGAAACTAGTTAATCACCGCGCCGCGACCCTCTCTGTCTCGCCGCAACTTTCTGCAGAGTCTGATTCTGACTCTGAATTTCAGGGACTGAACTTGCCTAACTCTGATTCTGATGTAAATTCTGAAAATTCATAAGTGTTAGTTTCACTTTTAGTGGCGCTTTCTGCTGCGTACATTTACTGGCACTTTCAGGAACATTTTCTGATACACTAAAATCCTGGGTGTTACATATAACAATCTTATTTCGAGTGGAAATCTTACTTGAACTTGTTTTCGTGTCATGATTCTGCTTCAAGAACTTTCAAGCCATCCAAGGATCCTTTGAAGCTAGATCTATTTTTCTCATTTCCAGTAGGTTTATCCACAAAACCTGAGGTAGTAATGATGTTCATAACATCATTCAATTCATATATATAAAACTACCTTATTCGAAGGTTTAAACTTGAAATCACTAGAACATAGTTTATTTAGAACAACCATAGACACTCTATATGCAGTAATGTTGGAGTTAGCTATACAGGGTTGAGGTTGATTCCAAAAATATATATACTTTGAGTTGTGATCTAGCCTGAGACGTGTATACACTGGGTCGTGGATTGATTCAAGATAATATATATCGATTTATTTCTGTACATTTAACTGTGGACAACTAGTTGTAGGTTACTAACGAGGACAGCTGACTTAATAAACTTAAAATAGTAAAACGTATTAAAAATGTTGTAAATATATTTTGAACATACTTTGATATATATGTACATATTTGTTATAGGTTCGTGAATCGACCAGTGGCCAAGTCTTACTTCCCGACGAAGTAAAAATCTGTAAAAGTGAGTTATAGTCCCACTTTTAAAATCTAATATTTTAGGATGAGAATACATGCAGTTTTATAAATGTTTTACGAAATAGACACAAGTAAATGAAACTACATTATATGGGTGAATGATCGAAGCTGATTATGCCCCTTTTGCTTGGTAGCCTAAGAATTAGCAAACCGATCTACTAATTGACGTGAATCCTAAAGATAGATCTATTGGGCCTAACGAACCCCATCCAAAGTACCGGATGCTTTAGTACTTCGAATTCGTTTTTATCATGTCCGCAGGATTTCCCGGAATGATAGGGGATATTCTTATATGCATCTTGTTAATGTCAGTTACCAGGTGTTCACCATATGAATGATTTTTATCTCTATGTATGGGATGTATATTGAAATATGAAATCTTGTGGTCTATTATTATGATTTGATAATATATAGGTTAAACCTATAACTCACCAATATTTTTGTTGACGTTTTAAGCATGTTTATTCTCAGGTGATTATTAAGAGCTTCCGCTGTTGCATACTAAAATAAGGACAAGACTTAGAGTCCATGCTTGTATGATATTATGTAAAAACTGCATTCAAGAAACTTATTTTTGATGTAATATATTCTTATTGTAAACCATTATGTAATGGTCGTATGTAAACAGTATATTTTAGATTATCATTATTTGATAATCTACGTAATGCTTTTTAAACCTTTATAGATAAAATAAAGGTTATGGTTGTTTTAAAAAATGAATGCAGTCTTTGAAAAACGTCTCATATAGAGGTTAAAACCTCGCGACGAAATCAATTAATATGGAACGTTTATAATCAATATGAACGGGACATTTCAGTTGGTATCAGAGTGTTGGTCTTAGAGAACCAAAAATTTGCATTAGTGTGTCTTATCGAGTTTGTTAGGATACATTAGTGAGTCTGGACTTCGACCGTGTTTTCTTTAAAAACGATTGCTTAACACTTTTGTTGGAAACTATATATTATTAACATGTAAATATTATGTGATATATTAACCTCTTAATGTGTTTGATATTGTGTGATAGATGTCTACCACTAGTACAAATCCCATCGATTCACCTAATAAAAATGAAGAGTCGAATATATTTTGGGAAGATTCACAAATTCCCGAAGAGGAACCGGAAGAAGAGGAACCGGAAGAGGAGGAACCGGAAAAAGAGGAACCAGAAGAGGTGGAACCGGAAGAGGAGGAACCGGAAGAAGAAGAGGTTCCGGAGGAAGAAATATTGATACCTATAGTAAATCAATTAAATAAAAGAAAATCCTCAACCAACGGACCAAAGTTAATAATGGTCAATGGTGTTTCCACCGAGAAAGCAAAATATTGGGAAGATTACCAATTTTCTTATGAATCGGATCCCGATGAGGATTCCGATGATGTTATAGAAATTACCTCAACCCAATTTAATAAAGCGAAAGAAAATAATAAGGGAAAAGGTATAAAAATAGAGAAACCCGATTCCAACCCCGATGAACTTTATATGTATCGGCAACATCCGTATTTCCTAAAATGTAACAATGACCCGGGAACCTCTAAACCACCAGGTTTTTCTAAACCATTGTGGAAAACGATGGCTCGTATTAGAGTAACACCATATATTCCTAGAAAATTAGGAAAACGAACCAAGTCCGAAGAAGAAGAAACCAGTAATTCAGATTAGAGGGTTGTAATCATGCTGTGTATTATATGTATTGTAGTGTACTTGTACTTTTATGTTCTATGTAAAAATTGCTTGTATTGTTTGTTAATTATCTTTTATGAATCTAATCTTTGTCTATTTTACAGTATAAAAACAAAATGGACATTAAGGGTAGACAACCGAATATTTTAGAAGATCTACCAGAGGATATGATTGAGGAAATCTTGTCGAGAGTCGTTCATAATTCATCAGCATAATTAATTATGGCAAAATTAACTTGTCAAACATTTGAAAGACTTTCCAGAAATGCCTTAGTTTATAAAAGGCTTTCCTTTGATAGGTGGGGTATATCACATTAGGGAGACCGTAAGTTACGATGTGTTTTCTTTAAAGCGTTAAATGCGGGGAACCCAAATGCAATTTTACGCTACGGGTTAAGAACCTATTTTGACTCAAAATATCCCAACATAGGATTTCGTGAATTAGAAAGAGCTTCTAACATACAACATAAAGAAGCATGTTATGCTTACGGGTTAGTGATGTTTGAAAGGACCCGTCCTAATCCATCCGGACGAAGTCCGTATTGATTATAAACGATTCACAATAGTTGATTTCATCGCGAGATACTTGACCTCTATATGATACATTTTACAAAAATTGCATTCGTTTTTGAAAAGACAATAGTTCATTACATCGAAAGTTTACGGCATGAATACCATTTCATATTATTTCTAACTATAATTGACTTAATATTAATCTTGATGAACTCAACGACTCGAATGCAACGTCTTTTGAAATATGTCATGAATGACTCCAAGTAATATCCCTAAAATGAGCGAATGCACAGCGAAAGATTTCTTTCGTACCTGAGAATAGACATGCTTTAAAGTGTCAACCAAAAAGTTGGTGAGTTCATTAGTTTATCATAAATAATCATTTCATAATTTTAATAGACCACAAGATTTCATATTTCTATTTCTCATAAACATACGTCCCATGCATAGAGACAAAAATCATTCATATGGATTGAACACCTGGTAATCGACATTCACAATATACATATAAGAATATCCCCATCATTCTGGGATCCTCCTTCGGACATGATATAAATTTCGAAGTACTAAAGCATCCGGTACTTTGGATGGGGCTTGTTGGGCCTGATAGATCTATCTTTAGGATTTGCGTCAATTAGGGTGTCTGTTCCCTAATTCTTAGATTACCAGACTAAAAAGGGGCATATTCGGTTTAATAATCCAACCATAGAATGTAGTTTCGATCACTTGTGTCTATTTCGTAAAGCATTTATAAAAGCAGCGCATGTATTCTCAGTCCCAAAAATATATATTGCAAAAGCATTTAAAAAAGGGATTAATGAAACTCACCTAATGTATTTTGTAGTAAAAATACATAGAACGACATTGAACAAGTATATGGTTGACCTCGGATTCACGAACCTATATCATTTGTATATTTATTAATATACATAGTTATAACCGTACAATATATATATATAAATTTATTAGTTATATACTTTTAATAATATATATGTTTCATATATTCATTTTGTTATTACTTTTCGTTATGTCATATTATTAAATATATTTTTAACATATATATTTGTTTATTAATAATAGTAATTATAATAAAACCAAAATAATATTAGTAGTGGTAGAAATGATAGTAATTATAATACTTAATGATAATTATAGTGATTATAATTGTAAAGTTTTAATTTTTACAGTTAATGATAGCTATGTTACTGATTTTAGTAATTACATAATAATAATAATACCTGTGATAATACAATTAATACTACTTATGTTAATATCAATAGTTCTATTATTTATAGAAAGATACTAATACTAATATATACGGAAATAATAAAAATTCGTATTATTTTCATACTAATAATAATCATATTTGAAATTTTAATTATGTTAAATAATAAATGGTAACTAATACTTATTTTAATAATAATAATAATAATAATAATAATAATAACCATAATACTCGTACAAATAACAATCACTAGTAATAACATTAATTAGAATATTAATAATAATAATGATGATAATTAATACTTAATTGAAAAAAAAATTTATAATAATAATAAATACATTAATAATGTTAATAATAATAATAATACTTTTAATACTTATGAGTATGATAATATTAATAATAATAAGTGTTGTAATACTAATAATAACTACAATAATATTAATAACAATAGTAATAATCATAGTAATAACAATCATATAAATAATAATAATGATACAAATTATAATTCTAATAAAAATAATAATAATAATAATAATAATAATAATAAAGATTTTTAATATTAAAAGCTACCTCATAAAGCCCTTTTTAAAAAGAATTGCCACTAGCAGGGTTCGAACTCAAGACCTCCCGCTCACCGTCAACGTTCCTAACCATTGGGCTGCTGCCCCGTATCTGGTTTATAATACCCAGAATTTAATTATAACCCGTTTATTATTTCTGTTACTCTTCCCCTTCCTCATAACAGTCGACCTCATCCAATTCAGCCTCCATCATATGAAGTTACAAATTTTATTTAAGTTTTTAAAATGGAACAAAAACATTTAGAGTGTTTTGAATTAATTAGCAACGAAAAAAAAAAATTATGCAGCCTTCGCTACTGCTGATGTTTGACAGTTTAAAAAAAATTGGTTTTTGAATTCAAGCAGGTAATAGATCATGGTCGCAACATGAAAATGGCTGTAAATCTTTCACTGAAACGTTAAAAATTATCAATTTAATCAGAATCATTGATATGACTTCAAATTTTTGGATGAACAAATAAGTTGACTTTTTCAATCTTAAACTTTGACTCGAAAATTCATACTCGATATTACGAATTGGGTTTTGAAACTTTGCAGAAAGATTTCATATAGGATTCTTAACACAACTGAAATTCTAGTTTTTGAAATTGGATTAAAAATCGAGCTTTTGATTTTAAAATGGAGTAACAGGGTATCGAGGTTTAAAAAATATTTGGTTTAATTCCTCAAGTAAATGAAGTTTAGGAACTGTTTATGATTGATAAAGAGGATATATTCTTGAGTAACTTCATATCTAACATTGAGGGATTTGATTGCCTTATAGCAATAAAAGTTGACAGAGGTATTGCTTAGGAAGAAAAAAAATATAAATAAATAAACTAAAATAAAAGTTAGATGGAGACCTTCAACGGAGTTTGTCTGCTTTTATGATTTGGATTCATTTTAAAGACTAGAAACAAAAATCACAAAAGTGTGATTGTGATAGCAAACTGTTTTGGAGCCCATCAGCTAATATTTTTTTTTATTTTTTTTTTCAATAAATAATAAGAATTATAATTATAATTAACAATAATACAAATACTAATAATAAATATATAAATGTAATAAGAATAAATAATTTTCTGGTATTAATAATAAAAATAATAATTTTTATAATAATAATAACACCAAAATAATACTAAAAATAATAATACTAATGATGATATTTAATAATAATAAAAATAATAATAATTAATGATAATAATCATAATACTATATTAATTATGATAATTATTTATATTAGTAATGATAATAATATTATTATTAATAATACTATAATCATTTATATCTATCAAGTTTCAAAGTTGTATGTTATATTGATAATACAAACTTTGATATTAATATTGAAAATAATAATATTGCTATGTCCTTTATTTCTACTTGTATTTACATTTAATATATTACTAATACAATTTATTAATTATATCATATTTACCAATCATATCATATATTGAATCTTTAATATTTAACAATTATATATGTATATATATCTATTACAATATTAATATTATTTATATACAGAATTCATATATATATATATATATATATATATATATATATATATATATATATATATATATATATATATATTTAATTACTTTATATCTTATTTTATATATCTATCTTTAATGTTTAAATTATGTTTTATTATTTCTATTTATTATTATATGTATACTTCCACTTATATTTACAAATTTAATTACACACAATCGTTCGTGAATCGTCGGGAACAGTCGAAAGTCAAATGATTTAATTCAAAATTTTGAGACTCAGTTTAACAGACTTTGCTTATCTTGTCGAGAACATATAAAGGTTAAAGTTTAAATTTGATCGGAAAATTCCGGGTCATCACAATGTTCGCTTCTTACCAAAGTGAGAAAAAGAACATCGGATTGCAGCTTTTAAATAAAACCTTCCCGCAAGTGACGGATTCAGTAGTTGGGGTGAGAAACAAGGTTTTTAGATTATTACGGGGCTGTTGGACATTACGAAACCCTCGTCCTTTTGACGACATTACAACATGCTGCCTAGCCAATGGTCATAACGGTTATTTTCCACAAGACCAAGGATGGGAAGTCGTCTTAGTAAAACCAGAATGCATGACTTGTTTCTGGACTTATGAATTACGTGTCTTTATTTCCTTTGCTGAACAACTTGCGTATTAACTAGATTTATCTTCAAAACTGTCCTGTATAAAAGTGTACTATATTTCATGTTATATGTAATATAGCGATGTTGTAAGTTTGAAGAATATTTATATGTGATATATTATTATAATCAGTTTTTCATATAAAATTGTAGTAGAATTGTATATTAGCCACTAAGTATGAACTTAACGGGTAGGTAGTACCCGAATTTAAACTTATAAAACGCTAATATGAAGAAAAAGATTTTATAAATGAGTTCATATTATGCTACGAAATACTATTGACTACTCTTAATATTCTGTACGATTAACTCGATTCAGTTGGCTATTTTGAAGGAAATGGCACCGACTACTCGACACACCATGAATATGAGCGAAGAGGAATTCCGTACCTTTCTTGCTGCAAACATAGCCGCAGTACAGGCTGCGCTACATACCAATAATAACTCGGAATCTAGCAATGCAGCTGACGGCGCAAGAAATCGTGTAGGATGCTCCTACAAAGAATTCACTGCCTGCAAACCTTTGGAATTTGATGGAACCGAAGGACCAATTAGATTGAAACAGTGGACCGAGAAAGTCGAATCGGTGTTTACCATAAGTAAGTGTACTGAAGAGGACAAAGTTATGTACGCTACGCATACCTTCACAGGTACTGCGTTAACGTGGTGGAATGCCTATCTTGAACAGGTAGGACAAAATGCTGCTTACGCACTACCGTGGTCGGCATTCAAGTAATTGATGAACGAGCAGTACCATCCTAGAAACGAAGTCAATAAACTCAAGGCAGAACTTAGAGAGTTACGAACACAAGGGTTCGACGTTACCACATATGAACGACGATTCACAGAGTTGTGCCTATTGTGTCCGGGAGCATTCGAAGATGAAGAAGAGAAGATCGACGCATTTGTAAAAGGTTTACCAGTAAGGATTCAAGAAGATGTGAGTTCACATGAGCCCGCTTCTATACAGAAGTTAAATTGAATGGCTCATAAACTCATAAATCAGATTGAGGGAAGAATTAAAGAGCAGGCGGTCGAAGAAGCCAACACGAAACAACTCAAGAGGAAGTAAGAGGAAAACGGTGACAAGAGTCACCAGTACAATAACAACAACAATTACAACCACAATCGCAACAAATATCCCAACAACCGCAACAACAATCGCAATAATTATCGCAATCCTAACAATAACTACAACAAACATCCCAACAACAACAACAACTATAACAACTGTTTTAACAACAATAACAACCCCAACAACAACCTCAATAACAACAACGACAACAAAAACCAAAAACAGCCATGTCATAGGTGTGAAGAAAATCATCAGAGGTTTTGCACGATATTTTGCAACAGGCGTAAACGAAATGGTCATAGCGCAACAAAGTGTGAGGTCTATGGACCAAAGTTTAACATAACTAAAGGAACAAATAATGTCGGAACAAGTAATGCCGAAACGAATAGTGTCGGAGCAAGTAATACCAACGCTGTTTGTTATAAATGTAGAAAACCGGGCCACATTATTAGAAATTGCCTGAATCAGGGGAATACTAATGGGCAGGGCTATGGAAGAGTTTTCAATATTAATGCGGCAAAAGCACAGGAAGACCCGGAGCTTGGTACGAGTACATTTCTTATTGACGATAAATCTGCTTATGTTTTATTTGATTCGGGTGTGGATAGAAGCTATATGAGTAGAGAATTTTGTGCTAAATTAAGTTGCCCATTGACGCCTTTGGATAATAAATTTTTACTCGAATTAGCAAATGGTAAATTAATTTCAGCAGATAATATATGTCGGGATAGAGAAATTAAACTGGGTGATGAAACATTTAAGATTGATTTAATACCAGTCGAGTTAGGGAGTTTTGATGTAATAATTGGCATGGACTGGTTAAAGAAGGTAAGAGCAGAGGTCGTTTGTTACAAAAATGAGATTCGCATTATGCGTGAAAAAGGAAAACCTTTAATGGTGTACGGAGAAAAGAACAACGCGAAATTAAATCTTATTAGTAGTTTAAAGGCGTAAAAACTAATAAAAAAGGTTGTTACGTCATTCTAGCACACATCGAGGAAGTTAAACCTGAAGAAAAGAACATCAGTGATGTTCCCGTCGCAAAAGAATTTCCCGATGTATTTTCGAAAGAATTACCGGGATTACCCCCACATCAATCCATTGAATTTCAAATAGACCTTGTACCAGGAGCTGCACCAATAGCTCGTTCTCTATACAGACTCGCACCCAGCGAAATGAAAGAATTACAAAGTCAGTTACAGGAACTTTTAGAGCTTGGTTTCATTTGACCAAGCACATCACCATGGGGAGCTCCTGTTTTGTTTGTCAAGAAGAAAGATGGTACATTCAGGTTATGTATCGACTACCGAGAGTTGAACAAACTTACCATCAAGAACCGCTACCCACTATCGAGAATCGACGACTTATTTGATCAACTACAAGGCTCGTCTGTTTATTGGAAGATCGATTTACGTTATGGATATCATCAAATGCGGGTGAAGGAGGATGATATTCCAAAGACTGCTTTTAGGACGCGTTACGGTCATTACGAGTTTATGCTTATGTCGTTTGGATTGACTAACGCACCAGCTGTGTTCATGGACCTCATGAACCGAGTGTGTGGGCTATATCTTGACAAGTTTGTCATTGTTTTCATTGATGACATACTTATTTACTCGAAGAATGATCAAGAGCACGAAGAACATTTGAGAAAAGTGCTAGAGTTGCTGAGAAAATAAAAACTGTACGCTAAGTTTTCTAAGTGTGCATTTTGGTTAGAAGAAGTTAAATTCCTCGGTCATATAGTGAACAAAGTAGGTATTCAGGTGGATCCAGCAAAGATTGAAATCGTTGAAAAGTGGGAAACCCCGAATACTCCGAAACACATACGCCAATTTTTAGGGCTAGCTGGTTATTATAGGAGATTCATCCAAGATTTTTCCAAAATAGCAAAACCCTTGACTGCATTAACGCATAAAGGGAGGAAATTTGAATGGAAGGATGAACAAGAAAAAGCGTTTCAATTATTGAAGAAAAAGTTAACTACGACACTATATTGTCATTACCTGAAGGGAATGATGATTTTGTGATATATTGTGACGCCTCAAAGCAAGGTCTCGGTTGTGTATTAATGCAACGAACGAAAGTAATTGCTTATGCATCTAGACAATTGAAGATTCACTAGCAGAATTATACGACACATGATTTGGAATTAGGCGCGGTTGTTTTTGCATTAAAGACTTGGAGGCACTACTTATATGGGGTCAAAAGTATTATATATACCGACCACAAAAGTCTTCAACACATATTTAATCAGAAACAACTGAACATGAGGCAGCGCAGATGGATTGAATTATTGAATGATTACGACTTTGAGATTCGTTAGCTCCCAGGGAAGGCAAATGTGGTAGCCGACGCCTTGAGCAGAAAGGACAGAGAATCCATTCGTGTAAAATCTATGAATATAATGATTCACACTAACCTTACTACTCAAATAAAGGAGGAACAACAAGGAGTTTTAAAAGAGGGAAACTTAAAGGATGAAATACTCAAAGGATCGGAGAAGCATCTTAATATTCGGGAAGACAGAACCCGGTATAGGGCTGAAAGAATTTGGGTACCAAAATTTGGAGATATGAGAGAAATGGTACTTAGGGAAGCTCATAAAACCAGATACTCAATACATCTTGGAATGGGGAAGATGTACAAGGATCTCAAGAAACATTTTTGGTGGCCAGTTATGAAAGCCGATGTTGCTAAATACGTAGGGGAATGTTTGACGTGTTCTAAGGTCAAAGCTGAGCATCAGAAACCATCAGGTCTACTTCAACAACCCGAAATCCCAGAATGAAAATGGGAAAACATTACCATGGATTTCATCACTAAATTGCCAAGGACTGCAAGTGGTTTTGATACTATTTGGGTAATAGTTGATCGTCTCACCAAATCAACACACTTCCTGCCAATAAGAGAAGATGACAAGATGGGGAAGTTAGCACGAATGTATTTGAAGGAAGTCGTCTCCGGACATGGAATACCAATCTCTATTATCTCTGATAGGGATGGAAGTTTTATTTCAAGATTCTGGCAGACATTACAGAAAGAATTAGGAACTCGTCTAGACATGAGTACTGCCTATCTTCCACAAACTGATGGGCAGAGCAAAAGGACGATACAAACGCTTGAAGACATGCTACGAGCATGTGTTATTGATTTCGGAAACAGTTGGGATCGACATCTACCGTTAGCAGAATTTTCCTACAACAACAGCTACCATTCAAGCATTGAAATGGCGCCGTTTGAAGCACTTTATGGTAGAAAGTGCAGGTCTCCTATTTGCTGGGGATAGACAGATTAGGGGTCCGGAGATAATACAAGAAACTACCGAGAAGATCATCCAAATTCAACAATAGTTGAAAACTGCCCAAAGTCGACAAAAGAGCTACGCCGACATTAAAAGAAAAGATATAGATTTGAAATTGGAGAGATGGTCATGCTTAAGGTTGCACCTTGGAAAGGCGTTGTTTGATTTGGTAAACGAGGGAAATTAAATCCAAGGTATATAGGACCATTCAAGATTATTGATCGTGTCGGACCAGTAGCTTACCGACTTGAATTACCACAACAACTCGTGGCTGTACATAACACTTTCCACATCTCAAATTTGAAGAAATATTTTGCTAAAGAAGATCTCACTATTTCGTTAGACGAAATCTAAATCAACGAAAAACTTCAATTCATCGAAGAACCCGTCGAAATAATGGATCGTGAGGTTAAAAGACTTAAGCAAAACAAGATACCAATTGTTAAGGTTCGATGGAATGCTCATAGAGGACCCGAGTTCACCTGGGAATGAGAAGATCAGATGAAGAAGAAATACCCGCACTTATTTCCAGAAGATACGTCAACACATCCAACTGCTTAAAATTTCGGGATGAAATTTATTTAACGGGTAGGTACTGTAGTGACCCGAACTTTTCCATGTTTATATATATTAAATGAAATTGTTATTTACATGATTAAGTGTTTCTAACATGTTAAGCAATCAAACTTGTTAAGACTTGATTAATTGAAATAGGTTTCATATAGACAATTGACCACCCAAGTTGACCGGTGATTCACGAACGTTAAAAGTTGTAAAAACTATATGATGACATATATATGATTATATATATAGTTAACATGATATTGTGATATGTAAGTATCTCATTAGGTATTTTAACAATAAGTTATATACATAAAATTGAGTTTATTGAATTAAGAAACTCGAAACGATATATATAACGATTATCGTTATAACGTCTTACTAAATACATATGAATCATATTAAGATATTGTTACACTATGTTTAATCATGATAAATGATAAGTAAACATGTCATTAAGTGTTTCCAACATGTTAAGCAATCAAACTTGTTAAGACGTGATTAATTGAAATATGTTTCATATAGACAATTGACCACCCAAGTTGACCGGTGATTCACTAACGTTAAAACTTGTAAAAACTATATGATGACATATATATGATTATATATATATAGTTAAAATGATATTATGATAAGTAAACATGTCATTAAGTGTATTAACAATGAACTACATATGTAAAAACAAGACTACTAACTTAATGATTTCGAAACGAGACATATATGTAACGATTATCGTTGTAACAACACTACAACCGCCACCATTACCAAGAACCCTACAACCACCACACTAGACCATCAAACCCAACTGCAATTTGTTGCAACTTACGTATTCATCTATGTTTTGTTGCCGAGACCAAAAACCAAATCCAAAACCATCTCGACTTCGATCACCATTTATTTTCTATATTGTGTTATGATTTGGTCATCTTCTATCACCAAGAATCAACACGGTTACACCACCTTCACATTTCTTCTATCAAACTACCACCGGTCATCTTGTGTTTACTAGCTTCTATTCCTGCTTATGATCGTGAAACCATCACCATGAGACCACCATAAAAACCGCTACTAGAAAATTTCTGTTTTGTTTACCGTGACAACAATAAGCCACCACCTTCATACCCTTTGAACCACCTTAGGTTTTCTTTCGTTTACTATGATCGAATATAAAAACAAACCACAAACCATCATCGAATATAACCCACATACAACCTGCTACTACTCGTTTTTGATCCCATTCGAACAAAACAAGAACCGAGACCCTTGTTGTGTTATTGTTATTCGATCAGACCCTCACTAATCATCATTGAAACCACCACCATATCGACTCTTACAACTACCATCACCGCCACAAGCTCACCATTGAACGTATACTATTATCAAGCTCGAAACTCACCAAAGATCAATCCGCTGTTCGAACCTTTCTGTTTTGGTGATTAACAACTTTATTCAAACCCGATGTATAAATCAAGTGAGCTGTTATTTATTTCTGTTATTGACCTATTCGACTTAACCATCAAACCAATCATTATCGTTTTTGTTACTGTAACAACAAGAAGGATGCTACTATTGTTGTTTCTCGATTGTAACCTGAAACCTAAAACCCATCTCTTATCCCCATGAACGTTTTTTTATGAAGTTATAACTAAACCCTCTAAAAACACCAACGACTACAATCAACCAAAACCACCTCCTGTCATCATCACAATCCTACTTCAATCACCACAACCTACAATCAAAAATCACCATGAATGAACCTGCATAAATCATGTTTCTATTTCCTTCTGTTTCTTCCCGGATTGTAAACCATTATAACCACACCCTTATCGAATACCCAAGACTACTACTATACTTACTGTTCGCTACTCTTCTATTCCGATCAAACCACAATCATCATCTAAACCATCTACATCGATTTCTATTGTTTGTGTTATTATTTTTCTGTCGAGCAAGACTACGAACCAGAAAACCAACTTGTTTTGGTTGCTTTTGTTGTCTGATGAGTTTAAACCATCACCACAAATCACCATGAACACCCCTATAAGCTTTCATGTCCAGCATGATTGTAGCCAAAGAACACCACCACATACGGTTGTTTCTATCTCTGATTCGTTTACTTCTGTTTCCATTATTTAGTTTCGATAAGACCACCATCAACAAACCCGTTGTTGTTTTCTGTTATCCCTGTTCTGAATCGAAGACCCCACTCGTTATTTCCTGTTCAACCTAATTAAGATGGACATTTAAATCAGGCCTGAGTAAATTGTTTGGGCTTCGTTGTTGGGCCGTGGTAATTTGTTATTGGAATTTCAAATGGGGCTAAGTTATAGAGATACGGGTTATAGAGATAAGTATTATTATTATTATTATAGATATTATAGTTATTATTATTACTACTATTATTATTATTATCAATCTTATTAAATAATGTATTAAAATTAAAAGTTGTATTAAACTGATCATTTATAATAAGATTATCTTTATTATTAAAAGTATCATTATTATTATCCTTAATAGAATTATTAATATTATTATCATTATTATCAGTATTAGTATTATCATTATCATTAATAACATTATTTTAGTATTATTATTAATATATTAACAAACAAATGATATATATATATATATATATATATATATATATATATATATATATATATATATATATATATATATATATATATATATATATATATATATATATATATATATATATAATTAATACATATAACGTAACAAAATTAATATTTTTATATATAAAATGAGTACATGAAACATATAAGTTATTAATATGAAAATGATATAACTAATAAATTTATATATATATATATATATATATATATATATATATATATATATATATATATATATATATATATATATATATATATATATATAGGGGCATGATCAATGGGGAAGTAACGAATCGGGGGGAAGCAAAAATTTTTTTTTCATTTTTTTTGAATTTTTTTTCCGACATCAAGATCACACGAAAATAAGAACATTTACAAGAGACACTTCGTGATGAATGTTATTATTTAAGCGGGAAAATGATCGACAAAAATAACATTCAAGATAATATTGTTCGTGAAGAATATGAACGTTTTTTTTTCTTCATATTTTGTGAAGTAAAATTTAGCCTGATTTAGAGTTTAGGGTTTAGGTTTTAGGGTTTGGTGTTTTGGGTTTATTCCATAAACCCAAAACACTAAACCCTAAACCCTAAACTCTAAACCGTTCGTGTTAAAAACTCAATCTAAATCCTAAATCTAAACCCTAAATCTAAACCCTAAACCCAAAATTTCTAAACCCTAATATCTAAACCCTATAAACCATAATACCTAAACCCTAATATCTAAACCCCAATAGCTAAAACCTCATCGTACGCTCGAAAAACACGATAATTGTTATATATTACTTCTTCGAGTGTTTTCTCGCCAAAATAAAAACCTTTATCACAAAGTGTCTCTACTAAATTTTCATATTTTCATCTCATCTATAATGTTCGTGAACAAAGTTTTTTCAAAAAATGAAAAAAAAAAGTTTTTGCTTCCCCCCGCTTCCCCCCGATTGGTTACTTCCCTCTTGATCTTACCACTATATATATATATATATATATATATATATATATATATATATATATATATATATATATATATATATATATATATATATATATATATATATATATATATATATATATATATATATATATATATATATATATATATATATATATATATATATATATATATATATATATATATTTGTTCGATTATGTTTGTTAATATATATAAATGATATAGGTTCGTGAATCCGAGGCCAACCCTGCATTGTTCAGTTCCGTCGTATGCATATTTTTACTACAAAATATCATATTATGAGTTTCATTTGCTCCCTTTTTAAATGCTTTTGCAATATATATTTTTTGGACTGAGAATACATGCGCTTTTATAAATGTTTGACGAAATAGACACAAGTATTTAAAACTACATTCTACGATTGGATTATTATACCGGATATCGCCCTTTTAGCTTGGTAGCCTAAGAATTAGTGTTTATTATAATTGCCACTAATTGACGCCAATCCTAAAGATAGATCTATGGGAACTAACAAGCCCAATCAAGGGAATTTGAACTGCTTTAGTACTTTGATTTATCATATCCGATGAGAGTCCCGAAATGATGGGGATATTCTAGATGCATTTTGTTAATGTCGGTTACCAGGTGTTCAATTCGTATGAATAGATTATATAGCAGTGAGCAGACATGCACTTTGAAACGAAAAAGAAATCTTGTGGTCTATTGAAATTATTGAAATTAATGTTTATGATAAACCTATGAACTCACCAACCTTTTGGTTGACACTTTTAAGCATGTTTATTCTCAGGTATTAAAGAAATCTTTCGCTGTGCATTTGCTCATTTTAAAGATATTACTTGGAGTCGTTCATGGCATATTTAGGTCAGTACCTCGGAATGGGACCAAATGTTTGAGACGACCTGTCCCAATCCATAAGAACGAATACAATAATATACGATTACATCGCGAGGTATTTGACCCCTATACGATACATTTTACAAACATTGCATTTGTTTTTAAAAGACAACCTTTCATTACATCGAAAGTTGACAGGCATGCATACAATTTTATAATATCCAACCTATAAATGACCTAATCTGTCATTTAATTAATAATAATCTCTATTGAACTCAACGACTTGAATGCAACGTCTTTTGAAATATGCCATGAATGACTCCAAGTAATATCTCTAAAATGAGCAAATGCACAGCGGAAGATTTCTTTCAAACCTGAGAATAAACATGCTTTAAAGTGTCAACCAAAAGGTTGGTGAGTTCATTAATTTATCATAATCAATCATTTCCATCATTTTAATAGACCACAAGATTTCATTTATTCAATAATCATACACTCGCAAGTGTTTAAAAATCATTCATATGGATTGAACACCTGGTAACCGACATTAACAAAATGCATATAGAATATCTCCATATATAAATATCGAAGTACTAAAGTAGTTCAAATTCTCTGACTGGGGCTTGTCAATGGCCCATAGATCTATCTTTAGGATTCACATCAATTGGTGGCAATTATAATAAACACCAATTCTTAGGTTACCAAATTCAACAAGGGCGATATCCGGTATAACAATTCAACCATAGAATGTAGTTTCGATTACTTGTGTCTATTTCGTAAAGCATTTATTAAAGCGCATGTATTCTCAGTCCCAAAAATATATATATTGCAAAAGCATTTAAAAAGGGAGTAATGAAACTCACTATACTGTATTTCGTAGTAAAATATATATGACGTCACTAAACAAGTGCAGGGTTGGCCTCGGATTCACGAACCTATATCAATTATATATACATTAACACATATACTCATAATCGAACGAATTTATATATTATTACTGATATACTTGTTATTTAAAAGATTTATGTATTCCATTAATAACTTACATATATTAATTTTATATATCTTACTTATTATAAAAATAATGATAGAGTTAGGTTATATGTATTAGATATATTTTTATGTAACTAATATTTATTTGGTTAAATTAATACTAATAAATACGAAGTCGTAATATCTTTATAATAATAATATCAGTAGTTATAATAATAATAATACCCATTTTCAAAATAATAATAATAATAATAATAATAATAATAATAATAATAATAATAATAATAATAATAATAATAATAATAATAATAATAATAATAATAATAATAATAATAATAATAGAAATTAAAAGGTTGTAATTTCTTTATAATGATAATAATAATGTTATTAATAATAATACTTATATTAATAATACTAATAATCTTATTTCTAATATTGGTAATAATACTAACTACTTAACAACGATCAATAATAAATAATAATAATATTAATAACAATAATAATAATAATAATAATAATAATAATAATAATAATAATAATAATAATAATAATAATAATAATAATAATAATAATAATAATAATAATAATAATAATAATAATAATAAGAGTATTAGTAATAACTACCTCAAAGGAGTAGCCTTAAAAATAAAAGAATGCCCAAGTCTGGGTTTGAATCCGCGACGTCCCGCTAACCCAATATGTCCTTAACCGCTCCTCTGATCACGTTTTTTTTTTATTATAACTAGGATTTAGATTAATGAAACCCGTTTTTCTGTTTCTACTTCTTCTTCTTCATGTCATCACCATCTTCATTTCATCTTCTTTTAATATTACAGGATCTTCGATTATCATTATCTTTATTACATCAACATTGGTTATTTTATGTACTTCATACGGTATTATTATTATGTTCATCATCATCGTATTCATCATCTCACGTAACCATCATCATCACGTCACAGCTCAATCCTCTTCCTCCCTTATTTATTCGTACGGAAGCACATAAGATTATAATCATCTTCATTTGATTACAATCATCATCGATATTTAAACATCATCATCCTTCATATTCGTCCCAACCGTAAATAGCGAAGTAATACAGTGAACGAAATAGATTAACACTTGCATGTGTTTTGGTTTATTTATGTTGGGTCTTGGCCTATTAATACCAACGGTTCACGGCCTAATTTTACACAAGCCCATATAGCAAACTATGGCCCAGTAGTTCAGTCCGATCCAAAGGTGAATACCTTAATATCTGTTAGGTTTCGATCGGCCAAAACAAAACGAGAAAAAGAAAAAAAATACATATGCAATTGTCAATATCTCGTCATCTTCCATTATAAAAAAAATCATCATTACCACAACAATCATTGTCGACACCTTTGTTTACCATCAACTTCTTTCTTGTTAATATATCCTAGATAAAAATAGAATTGACCGATAAGTGTATCAGTTTCATTGAAGATATCTGCCCTTCAGTTTTGTATGATAGAAGCCAGAAACAAAGAAACATAGCAGTAGAAGGAAGTGGGTCTTTGGCTTTGAGGTAGAACCAAAATATTTGTAGCAAGAACGTTCAAGAATCAAGGGATGATGAAGTGGTGGTGTTTATGATAGGGTTTGATTAAAACAGAAGGACACACGCAGCAGCAAAGGCTGCTGCTCGAGCAGCTGGCCAAATCAGGAACTCGATTCAAGTAATAGCATGATCATACGAAGAACTATGCAGCAACAGTGGTTCTAACGATGGTGATTTGAAAGGTGGCATGGTGGTGATGGTTTATTCATGAATGAAACAAGAAATTGGTGATGGTTATAATTGAGTATCAAAAGGAAACCGTAAGTAGTAATAATTTACAACGGTATTGTTTGGGTTGGGTTTCGTACAGGGAGTTGAGCAGAAGCACCCAACCTTGGTGTTTGATCGTGGTTCTCTAATGGTAATAGATGGGTGTTTTGTGATGATGATGGCGGTTGTATGTGTGTGCTTATCATTTGTATGTATTATATAGATTGAGATAATGGCTATAAAAGTGATGAATGTGTCGACATTAAGAATCGAGCAGGAGAAGAAGACAGAAGAAAGAAACAAGAATAAATAAAGCATGATCACAAAGGGTAACAGAATTTGTTATTATCGGTTGTGCTTTAATTCCCACATACAAGAATATAAGCAAGAAAATATAAACAATGTTCTTGATTGATTATAAAATTCGTAATTATTGGATTCTCTATTAATGATTAATAAACATAAATATATTAATTATTAATATTAATAATAATTTGTATTATTTATATATTAATATTAATAATGATATCTTTAATAATATTAATAATAATAATGCTCCAGTGGGTTGTATGATTGTGTGAATCTTGTTTATCACTATCACTTATTGTTTGTTACGTCATAATGCACCAATAATTGTTGTACAAGTTCTTTTGTTGTCATTTATAACAATACGTTATTTTTAGTGCATTATATTCAGAATGTTTGTATATCGTTGTACATAAATTTGAAATCCTTTAGGGAAATCTGTGAAAATAATAGATAGATGGGTTGATAGATTCTTTTAATTAGTGGGTTAAATGGACGTAGAAAGTAAAACAACAAATATAACAACACAATTACTAGTAGATATCTTAATTCAAATAACGGGTACCAGAAATATATATATATATAATAATATAAATAATATAATAATAATAAGCGTGTGATTAAGTTAGCCGCCGCCTTTCACGGATTAAATTTCGTTCCCCGTTGTTAATCAGTGGTGGATAAAAGTACATAGAAAAATTCCATATTTTTAAATTATTATATATAGATAAAATATATATGTATCTATTTACATATAGTTGTTCGTGAATCGTCGGGAATAATCGAAGGTCAATTGAATATATGAAACAGTTCAACATTATAGGCTTTGCTTATCATGTCGAAAACATATACAGATTAAGTTTAAATTTGTTCGGAAATTTTCGGGTCGTCCCAATGTTGATGACTTCTTCCAGGTGGATTAGGACAGGTCACTTCAGGTGGTATCAGAGCTGTGGTCTTAGCGAACCAGGTCTTGCATTAGTGTCTAATTGATAGTCGTTAGGATGCATTAGCGATTCTGGACTTCGACCTTAACTGCATATTATAAGTTTTGTTTATCATTCCTAGTGGAAAATTTCCTGCTTATTATTCCTAAGTCTTGAGAAGTGTTTTTGCATTTATTACATACACAGTGTATAGACGAATCATATCTTAACATATCTATTGCCGTGTGATAGTTAAAGCTAAGGGGTATAAAATACTATTAAATTTTAGCAGGAAATACTATTAAATACGATACAATTTTACACAAGATATTTATTTATTTATAGAATGGATATACTTAAACCTTGCTACAACACTTATAGACAGTGTACCTAATCGTACAGTAGTGTAGTTTTTAGTAAGTCCGGTTCGTTCCACAGGGAAAATCTTTTAATCAAAGCTTAACGCTATATTAGTTTAATTTATAAAAATACGAATATATATAAATAATATTATTATTTTAAAGGGGGGTTTTTACCGTTTAATGACCGGTTTGTCGATTTTAAAACTTTAGTTGCAGTTAAATCCAAATGTAAAATATTAAATAAATAAAAGACTTAATTTAAAGCGTAAAGTAAATAACGATAATGAAATTGCGATAAATAAAAGTGCGATAAAATAAACTTGTGATAATTAAAAAGTACGATAATTAAAAGTGCAATTAAATACAATAACAAAAAATAAAAGTGCGATAATTAGAAGTGCAATTAAATATAAAATAAAGGAAATTAAATATGAAATAAAAGAATTATGCTTATTTAAACTTCCGTAATCATGATGTTTGACGTGTTGATTTTAGTTTTATACCCATGGGTTAATTATCCTTTGTCCTGGATTATTTAATATATCGGTCTGGTTTTTGTCCATAACAGTCCATCAGTCATAAATATAAAGTGCGAGTGTCCTTGTCAAATTATCCTTATACCCGAAGTTAAATATTCCAACTAATTGGGGACTTAAACTATAACAAGGTTTTATTACTTTGTTTAATAATTACACCAGGATGTCGACTGAGTGTAACCCAAGGTTTTAATACTTTATTATCAATTATGCCAAGTGTCCCTGTACATAATTTCACCCCTGTTTTAATAATTCTAGTGGCTATTAATCCATTCCCGTGTCCGGTTAAATGAACGATTATTCGTACATATAAATACCCCGCCCATCGTGTCCGATCGAGTGTAAATGGTTATTTATAGGGACACCCACTTGTAAATCTTTATATTAACATTAACGAACAATCATTTAGTTAAACAAATATAAAGCCCATTAATAGCCCATAGTCTAATTTTCACAAGTGTCGTTCTTTTGTCCAAACCCCAATTATGGTACAAAGCCCAATTACCCAATTTTAATATTTTTAGCCCAACATCATGATTACTTCGGATTAAATAAGCATAATAATAACTTAGCTACGAGACATTAATGTAAAAAGGTTGAACATAACTTACAATGATTAAAAATAGCGTAGCGTTACACGGACAGAATTTCGACTTACACCCTTACAACATTCGCTAACATACCCTTATTATTAGAATTAAAATTAAAATTAAAATTAAAATATAAATATAAATATATACTACGTATGAATGAGGAGAAGAAAAAGATATGTTTTGATGTTCACCAAGCTGCAAATTTTATAGGCATGTGGGCTGGAAAAGTGGCTCATGCGATCGCATGAGCTTTACCCTTCAAGGCCATGCGATCGCATGGCCAGCTGGAGAGGCTCACATGCCTTTGTTTTTTCTGCCGACGGTTTTTAATAATATAATATATAATATATAAATAATTATAAGAATTATTTAAATATTATATTATATTTATGTGCACAGTTGACTTGTAATTTTTAGTCCGTTGCGTCAAGCGTTGAGAGTTGACTCTGGTCCCAGTTCCGGATTTTTGAACGTCCTTGCGTACAATTTAATATCTTGTACTTTGCGTTTTGAATCTTGTACTCTTGTAATTTTGAGTCGTTTCTTATCAATAATTGGAACCTCTTTGATTGTCTTTTGTACTTTTGAGCTTTTTGGTCGTTTGCGTCTTCAATTCATCGAATCTGCCTTTTGTCTTCACCTTTTATTATTTAAACGAATATCACTTGTAAATAGGACAATTGCAACTAAAAGCTTGTCTTTCTTGAGGAATAATGCTATGAAATATATGTTCGTTTTTAGCATTATCAAATATTCCCACACTTGAGCGTTGGTTGTCCTCAAGCAATATAGTCTTGAAATACTAGAATCACTTCTTTATTCTTCACACTTTGTACATCAGTGATTTCTTTACGGCGGTATAAACAATGGTAGTAACGATGTGGTTTACAGTCCCACATGACTATAAAATTTAGATCCATTAAGGAAATAGGATCTTTATGAAAACATTTGATCTTTTGAAAATTAAATCTAGTTTTTACCCTAGATAAGTTTTCCGGAATAACCCTTCACCGGTGTTTGCAAAATATTTTTATGGGTTTGGTGGGTTTCAGATTTGAAAATTTTAGCTCAAAACTTGTGGTTTTGTGTCACCCACTTGCTAACCTTGTATTAGGAAAGCAACACGTCCAGTATACTTGCTCCGTATATTACCTTTCGATAAACTACCGTCCGGTTGTAAAGGAAAGCGTTGAACAAGCAACTGTTAAGGCAATGTCCCCTGACATGCTTTTAATTATGGTCTATAACGTGTTGGACGCAATTACTATCCTTTGTAGGAGCAATAGTAAAGCTCACCCTTATAATTTTCCGGTCTGGCACAAGGTCCTGTCTTTAACCATGCTATGCAACCATCGTTCTTACGGTTGACACCCGATTTAGTTCAGATGACCTAATGAATTCCAGGTGAATTCCTAGGATTTTACGTTCAATGGTAATGAACGCATTGAAAATGGGTTTTCAGAAAACAAATCGGTTTATAATTTGATCAAAATATTTTCTCGTTCAAGCTCGAGTTTAGATATCATTGAATTCCATGAGTTTGTAATTCTCAATCTTTAAGGTCAATCTCTAGGATTGAGTAATATCAGTCTTAAAAGCTGATTTTTGATCTTTAAAGGAGATTATCCTTTCTGGGGATCTGATTCATTAGTCTTATCAAGCTAATTTGCACGGTGCCCCCCCATTGTACGAGATAAATCCTTCTCATGGTTAGGATAAATCTGACCACTTGGCGACCCTGTTTTATGCTGAGGTCCGTGGATTTCCTGCTTATTTTAGAGATGACTTTTCTAGAGTTTTCATCAACCTACAGCTGATCTGGACGACAACTTCATGACCTAAATCAAGAAGCGCGTTTCTTTTTCGAAAGACTTTACTTCCTTTTAACGATGGAATTGATTCATCGTGTAGATCCATCTCTTCTTTTCTTTCATCGGGTAAAACAGTTTAGTTTAGTCCAAAGCAAAAGTATCTTCAATTATTTGTTACAGAAATATGTGACATATGTTTAAGATAACTTGGTAATTTTTTCCACACTTGGCTTTTATTTTCCTTTTTATTGTCCTCTATTCCATTTTAAATGAATTTTAACATTTTAGTTTGTTTCTCAATTTATGTCCTTTCCGAGGTAACAATAATTTCGGTGTTAACACCTAGTTTTATCGTTCATAAATATGTATAAACATGATTTTGAGTTCATTTAATTGAAAATTTTGAAAAATTTTACTAGAATTGGGTAGTCAGTATATAAGACTAGGGCTGTTCTTTACCAGAGAGCACTAGATTCTAATACAGCTACTACTTTACTAGTATTTTTAATGGTAACCAAGTGTTTAAAGTAAAAAAAATTTAAAAATCCGAAAGAATTTAACCCCTTCCCACACTTAAGATCTTGCAATGCCCTCATTTGCAAGAAATCAGTAACAATTTAAATTATTGAGGGTGATTAGCGTAGAAATGATTAAATTTTACCAAAGTTTCCAAACATATTGGCGTTTGTTTGCTGAATGATAAATGGTGCATATCATTTGTTCATTCCGTCTGTTGTTACATCACATTTATTTGTCATCTTGTCATCAAAATTAGTAGCTTTTGCTGAACTTAATGCCAGACTTTGAAAATGCGTTATTTTACCCTGTTTTGTACAATTTACAATATACATACATACAAATATAAACATGCATGGCAATTTGAAATGGGACTTAATATCCCACTTTCAAATCCTAAATGTGAAATATTAGTACACAATAATAATAAAAATGATAAAGATTACATAAGTATATTCAATAACATAAGTTTAAACATTAATAAGTAAAAAAGATAAAAACATAAAAATCATATAAATAACCAAATGGAACCAAATCAGTCTGGATAGGGGTTCCAGTTCACCTCATCAGGTGGGTTTCATTGTTGGTTATAGGTGTTCTAATAGGCTTGGTTATAGTCATACCGGTTAAAGGGTGGTCGGATATCGGGGCTGTGTCGCAGAAAATGAGCAGGTCGAGTAGGTACATAGTTATTTGGTACCTGATATGATAGCTGGCTCATGATTTGGTGCTGATGAACTAACCAGCTATCGTGTTGGCGTCGCCTATAATCCTCGTATACTCGCTCGGAGTTCCACTGCTCGTACATACTATGTCTGGCCGCGTTCGTCATTGCTTCCTCATCTATACGAACGTGGACGACAAGAATAGCATCTCAAAAGACATCCCTAATGTCTTCCGCCTCCTCCATTTCCTCGTCTGAGCCTCTCTCTACCTGAGGATGAGATCCCTCATAGGGTACTGCCTGGTTACGTCTACTTTTCAATACCTTGGCACCCACATAAACTTTCAATCCTAAGGGCTCAACCTGTTCTCTACAAAGCTGTAATGGACCCCCTTGGTTCCTATCAACACCTAAATACTCTCCAATGAGAGTAACAAAAATACCTCCTCCTATTATACTCCCGTCCTGCATTCCCTCTACCATTTTAGATAAATAAAAAGCAACACAGTAAGGGATATTGACAAAGCTTCTAGGATCCCGAATACACTTTAGGTAGAATAAATCATGTAAGGTAATTTTTTCTTTATTGTGACCTCTCTGTGTAATTGAGTTAGCCAAAAATCTATGAATAATACGAAGCTCGGCTCTGTCAATATGTGTATAGGAGTGTCCTCCTGCTCGTGTAAAAACATCAAAATGTGACATACGCCTCCAAATGGGGTCAGCGTCAAAGTTGCTATCTACTATTTCACCATAATGAATCAAGTTTGTACAATCGGGTAGTAGCAACTCACCAGGAGTATATATCTGTAAAGCCCTGGCCATGTCCAGCATGGACATTCTGTACATCCTACCGCCAAGGATAAACCTAAGAAATCTTCTATCATCTATTCTAACTATATTTGTATCAAGTGATACAGTACTCATCAACTCAACACACCATTCCTTATATACAGGTCTACGAATGGTGAAAAGACGTTCCCAATCTGTAAAAGAAGAACTGCCATACCTTTGTACCAAAAGCTGTCTAACGCGGTCAGCTAGATGGACCATTTCAAAAGGGGCCCAATCGATTACCCTTGGCACCTCTACATTTTTTGTTACCAATTTGAATTTGTTCCTTTGATATGTCTTGTAATCTCTCCATCTCCTATCAAATCTTAGATTAGGATGCAGAGTGTGCTCAGGAATCGTTGGGAATTCTACTGGCGGCCTCATTGGGAATACTATGAATTCATCAACAAACTATACCGGATCATAATAAGGTATGTGCTGATCAGGCTGTTGTTGTGGTTCTTGTTGTGGTTCTTGTTCGTGTTGCATTTCTGGTTCTGGTTCTGGTGCTGGTGCTGGTCGTCTAGATGATGATGCTCCTGAACCTCCAGTATCGGCTTTCTGCAAAACACATTAAATACAAAATTTGTGCATCCAAATATGCATTAGTGTTAGCAAAATAACAACTTAAAACAATCACTATAACATGTTAAATCAAAATTAAACTTATACACATTTTCACAATTTTTCACAATTCTACACTTTTCAAATAAGCACATATGAAAATGTATACAAAGTTCATAAGCTTTTAACTCAAATAACATGTCAAAATATTCATTACTAATAATTAAACAAGTCTCAAATGGCAATTACATCAAATTAATCAAGTTCATGAATTTTGGACTTAAAAAGTCCACTTTAATCTCCAAAAATCATGTTTAGGATCAATGTTTGGATCATTTAACTATCTAAACATGTTACACTACTCAATTTAGCAATAATTCATGACAAAAATGGGCCATAACGTGTTTATATCAAAAAGCCCTAAATTGCTCAAGAACACAAACCCTAGATTTCTAAAAATTTTGAAGTTTTTGGCTTCAAATCATGTTAAATAGCATCAATCTAGGTTATACATGCATAAAATACTAACAATTTAACACTAATTACACTAGAAATTAACAAAATTGTATTAGGTAAAAAAATTGGTAATGACGAATTACGGTGGAAAATTGGCGAAATTTGGTGAAGATTTGAGAGAGTTTCGTGTTTGTGTGTGTGTTGTGTGGAGAAGACAGACCTGCTGTCTGTTTTGAGTCTGGCCTGCATTTGGTCCCCATGCGATCGCATGGGTTCCAAGTGCAAACCCCATGCGATCGCATGGGGTGCCGGCTACAGTGATTTGGTTTTTTTTTTTTTTTTTTTTTTTGTAAAAAGGTTATACATTATAAAATATAAAATTAATAAAATTTTAAAAATTTGTTTCTTTTTAGGATGAGGGCGTTTTGGATCGATGTCCTAGTCTGTCCCTCGACAAAATTTTTAAAATTTATCAAATCAAAGCGCGGTTTTAAATGTAAAGATTTTTGGATTTTTTAATGTTTTTGGCATACTTTAATTCAATAAGATTAAAAATAATGATAATAAAAGTTCTCGTCCCTCCCTCGGGTAAAGCAATTTCGGTTCAACGACCTAGTCTTCAATTCACGACGAATTTTAAAAATCATATTTTTAACTTAGCGAAATAAAGTAAATTTTTGTTTTTAAATTCACACAACTTAAATTTAAAATATGCATAAAATTAAAAATTCACATTTTTTTTAAAATTAAAAATTCACACCAAACTTATATTATATTTTTGTTTTTATACATACAAACTTAAAAATATTAATTGTTCAAATATTTATAATTTTAAATATATTAATTTAAAAAGTTTACAATATTAATTTAAGATTTATATGTTAATTTTAAAAACATGATAAAAATAAAATTAAAAATCTTTTTGGTCTTTTTCCCACTTTAATCAATCAAATATTATCAAAATATGGGCCCCTCTTTTCGGTAAAGTAATTTCAGTTCCATGATCTAATTTAACTCATGACGAATTTTTGAAATATTTTGGGTTGATTGATTAAAGATATTTATACCTTAAGAATAAACATTAAATTTCGCAGTGATGTAATAAATTTTTGTATGATATCAATAATTTCGGTCGCCAAACCTAATTTTATCCAATACCAATTTAATACTTTATAGCGAACAATTTAGCATTTATTATCAAAAGGTTAAAAATAAAAATAAAAAATAAAAACTATACAGACTTACCTGTGAGATAGTATTCTTAGTTATATGATCTATCCCATTCATAAGATAGTCGGTTTAATTGGTTTTCCATAGCTACATAGGCGTAACCTCGAGCATTCAGTGTTTTTTCTTCTAAACATATGAACGGTCCATCTCTGCATAAAGTAACAAATTCGGTATTTGAATAGGTTTGATTATTTGAACATTTACCTCCATGTGACCATTTTCTGCATTTGTGACATCTTTCAAGGTGTCATGCTCTTCTTTTCGCTACGGATTTTGATTTTCCTTTACCAAATTGTAACTTATTATCTTCACATTTGGATTCTTTTCTTACTCCGTCCAATCTTTCTCTGATTACTGATACTATTTCACTCGGAAGTGTGTCATTATTACGTTTAGTGATCAAAGCGTGTAGCATTAGACCATGGTTTAGTTCACAGGAAGTCTTCATTTCGTAAAAACATAAAAAAAATAAAAATTTAGAATGGGGGAGAAGACTAGTTCTTTAGGGTCTGCTAGGGAAAGACCATTCGGGTTTCATTTTCGAGAACTACACGAAAACAGAAAATCTAACTCTAACAGAAATACATAAAATCCTTAAAAGACTTGATTCTCCCCACACTTAGTTAGCTGTGGTATCGAATTTGTGATTAACTTCGTTGTCGACTTCCATAGGACTATCTATGTAATGTTTAACTCTGTGACCATTAACTTTAAATTCAATTCCATTTGAATTTATTAATTCTATCGTTCCGTAAGGGAAAACTCTTTTGACTATGAATGGTCCAGACCATCTTGATTTCAATTTTCCAGGAAATAGCTTGAATCGTGAATTGAAAAGAAGAACTCTGTCTCCTTCTTTAAATTCTTTTGAACTTCTGATTCTTTTATCATGCCATTTCTTCGTTCTTTCCTTATAGATTAACGAATTTTCGTATGCTTCATGTCTTAATTCTTCTAATTCGTTTAATTGACTTAACCGTAGACGTCCAGCTTCATGTAAATCAAGATTACATGTCTTCAAAGCCCAAAATGCTTTGTGTTCAATTTCTACTGGAAGATGACATGCTTTTCCATAAACGAGTCTAAAAGGTGTGGTTCCAATTAGAGTTTTGTAGGCTGTTCTAAAAGCCCAGAGTGCATTCTCCAATTTAATGGACCATTCCTTCGGATTTGATCCTACAGTTTTCTCTAGAATACGTTTTAAAGCTCGGTTGGTATTTTCAACTTGTCCACTTGTTTGTGGATGATATGCGGTGGAGATTTTATGAGTTACTCCATATCTTTTAAGAACTTTCTCAAGTTGATTATTACAGAAATGAGTTCCCCGATCACTTATTAAAGCTTTCGGTGTTCCAAACCTTGCAAAAAGACGTTTTAAAAAGTTGACTACAACTCGTGCATCGTTAGTTGAGAGAGCTTGTGCTTTCACCCATTTAGATACATAATCAATGGCGACGAGAATATAGAGATTATTATGAGATTTTGGAAATGGACCCATAAAGTCAATACCCCAAATGTCAAATACTTCACATACTTGAATGACATTTTGTGGCATTTCATCACGTTGACTTATTTTTTCGGCCCTTTAACAAGCATCACAGGATTTGCAAAGAAGGTGAGCGTCTTTGTAAATTGTAGGCCAATAGAATCCAGCATCATAAACTTTTCTTGCTGTTAGTTGAGGCCCATAATGCCTTCCTGTTGGTCCTGTGTGACAATGGTTTAAAATTTTACTAGCTTCATTTCCAAATACACATCGGCGTATTATTCCATCTGGACAACTTTTAAACAGATGTGGATCTTCCCAGAAATAGTGTTTTATATCACTGAAGAATTCCTTTCGTTTTTGGTACGATAATCCTTTTTCAAGGAATCCACATACTAAGTAGTTTGCATAGTCTGCAAACCATGGAATTTCAGTATAATCTATCTTCAATAGATATTCATCAGGAAAGTTGTCTTGTATGGCCGATTCATTTAGAACTTCTAATTCAGGATTTTCAAGACGAGAAAGATGATCAGCGGCGAGATTTTCTGCTCCTCTTTTATCTCGGATTTCAATATCGAACTCTTGTAAGAGTAAGATCCAACGGATTAATCTTGGTTTGGCATCTTGTTTCGAAAATAGGTATCTAAGAGCAGAATGGTCGGTATAGACCACCGTTTTTGCTAGAACGAGATATGAACGAAATTTGTCAAAAGCAAAGACAATAGCAAGGAGTTCTTTTTCAGTAGTTGTATAGTTCGTTTATGCTCCTTGTAATGTCTTACTAGCATAATATATAGGTTGAAATCGTTTTTCAATCATTTGTCCTAAAACGGCTCCCATTGCAAAATCACTTGCATCGCACATTAGTTCAAACGGTAGATTCCAATTTGGTTTTATCATGATCGGCGCATTAGTGAGTTTCTCTTTAAGAATATTAAAAGATTTGATGCATTCATCTGAAAAGATGAATGGAGCTTCCTTTTCTAGGAGTTTATTCATAGGAGTGGCAATTTTAGAAAAATCTTTTATGAAACGTCGGTAAAAACCGGCATGCCCTAGAAAACTCCTAACTCCTCTAACATTGGTGGGATGTGGAAGTTTAACAATTACATCTACTTTAGCTCTATCCACTTCAATTCCTTCTTTTGAAATTTTATGTCCAAGAACGATGCCTTCTTTAACCATGAAATGGCATTTCTCCCAATTAAGTACTAGATTTGATTGTTCGCATCTAATCAGCATTCGTTCAAGATTAGCTTAACATGATTCAAATGTATCAACTAAGACTGAAAAGTCATCCATGAAAACTTCCATGCATTCTTCTATCATGTCGTGAAAAATCGCCATCATACACCTTTGAAAGATTGCAGGGGCGTTGCAAAGTCCAAATGGCATGCGTTTGTAAGCAAAAGTACCATAAGGACACGTGAATGTGGTTTTCTCTTGATCTTCGGGTGCTATTGGAATTTGAAAATATCCGGAAAAACCATCAAGAAAACAATAGTAACTGTTTCCGGCTAATCTTTCCAACATTTGATCAATAAAAGGTAAGGGAAAGTGATCTTTTCTGGTGGCGTCATTTAATTTTCTATAATCAATACAAACACGCCATCCTGTTATAGTTCTAGTAGGAATAAGCTCATTTTTTTCATTTGTAATGACAGTCATGCCACCCTTCTCAGGCACGCATTGAACTGGGCTTACCCATGGACTATCAGAAATTAGATAAATTAGACCTGCGTCTAGCAGTTTAATATTTTCTTTTTTAACTACATCTTGCATATTCGGATTTAGTCTTCGTTGGCGTTGCACATACGTTTTATGACCTTCTTCCATAAGGATTTTATATGTGCAATACGAAGGACTTATTCCTTTAATATCATGAATCTTCCATGCAATGGCTGGTTTATGAGCTTTCAACACAGAAATGAGTTGTGATTTCTCATTTTCAGTAAGAGAAGACGACATTATTACAGGTAATTCAGATTCACCATGTAAATAAGCGTATTCCAAATGGTTTGGAAGTGGCTTTAACTCTAATTTCGGAGGTTCTTCTATCGATGATTTGTATCGATATCTGTCTTCTTCTTTTAGCATTTGAATTTCTTCTGTTGTTGGTTCATATCCATTTGCTATTAGTGTAGCTAATATTTCAGCTTCATCAATTTGTTCAGTTCCTTCTCCTAAAGAACATTCTCCTGTTCCTTGTAATTCTGGAAATTCTTCCAACAATTCTGCATGTGAATATATAGTTTGAATATAATAACATGTATCATCTGCAGATTGCGGTTGTTGCATTGCTCTATCAACTGAAAAGGTAACACTCTCGTCCTCTATACTTAGGGTCAATTTTTTACCAAACACGTCTATCATTGCTTTAGCTGTGTTTAAGAATGGTCTTCATAATATGAGAGGAACTTGAGAATCTTCTTCCATGTCCAGAACAACAAAATCCACTGGAAATACTAAAGTACCAACTTTAACTAGCATATTTTCCATTATCCCTCTAGGATATTTTATTGATCTATCGGCTAGTTGTATGCTTATTCTTGTTGGTTTCAATTCTCCAAGGTCTAGTTTAGTGTATAGTGAATACGGCATTAAATTTATACTAGCACCTAAGTCTGCTAATGCTTCTATTGAACTATGACTACCCAGAAAATATGGAATTGTGAAACTTCCTGGATCAGATAGTTTTTCTGGTATCTTATTCAACAGCACTGCTGAACAATTAGCATTCATAGTAACGGCCGAGAGTTCTTCCATTTTCTTTCTATTTGAGATTAGATCTTTCAAGAATTTAGCATATCTAGGCATTCCTGAAATCACATCAATGAAAGGAAGATTTACATTTATCTGTTTAAACATATCCAAGAATTTAGATTGCTCGGCTTCAAGTTTCTCTTTTTTCATTTTACTCGGGTAAGGAAGTGGTGGTTGGTATGGTTTAACATAAGGTTTATCCTTAGCTGTGTTATCTTCATTAACCTTTTCAACTACCGGTTCTTTTTCCTTATCTTGATCAGGTTGTGGTTCTTGTGGAGTAGGAATAGCTTCATCAGAAGTTACAGGTATTTCAGGTGGTTTAAGTGTTGTACCACTTCATGTGGTAATGGCTTTAGCTGTTTCATTCCGGGGGTTTGCATTTGTATCACTAGGTAAACTTCCCGGTTTTCTTTCACCTATTAACCTTGCTAGGTTACTTACTTCTTGTTCCAAGTTTTAAATAGAAGCTTGTTGATTTCTAAATGCTTGAGCATTTTGTTCATTAGTTTGTTTTTGAGATGTGAAAATCTACGTTTGAGTTTCAACTAGCTTCGTCATCATATCTTCTAAATTCGGCTTTTTATCATCGGGTTGTGGTGGTTTGTTTTGAAAATTAGGTCTTTGCTGGTTGTAAGTATTGTTAGATACTTGTTGATTGCTAGGACCTTGTTGGTTGTTGTATGGAATATTTCGGTGATAATTCTGATTTTAATTGTAGATCGGTCTTGGCGGTTGATAATTATTCTGATAATTATTTCCATGCCTTTGGTTTAGATATGAAACATTCTCTCTTTGTTCCATTGTTAATTCAATACTGAGACAATCTTTTGTCAAATGTGGTCCTCCACACTGCTCACAACTAATTCGTATTGAGTGGATATCTTTAGTCATCTTTTCCATTCGTCTCTCCACAGCATCTATCTTTGCGGAAATGGAATCTAAGTCATGGCTAGAATCGGCTCTAGCTGCTTTAGATGATCTAACGATATCTTTTTCTTGGTGCCACTCATGTGAGTGGGAAGCAGTGTTATCAATAATTTTATAAGCATCAGTTTCGGTTTTTCTTCATAATGGAACCACCAGCTGCTATATCGATGTCTTTTCTTGTAGTGATGTCGCATCCTTGGTAGAATATTTGTACTATTTGACAGGTGTCTAAACCATGTTGTGGACATCCTCTTAATAACTTTCCAAATCTTGTCCACGCCTCATATAGAGTTTCATTTGGTTTCTGTGTGAACGTAACAAATTCTCCTTGAAGTCTTACGGCTTTAGATGCCGGAAAGAATTGTTTAAGAAAATTTTCAACTAAAACGTCCCATGTATCGATCGCCCCTTCAGGTAACGATTCCAACCAATCTTTGGCTTCTCCCTTTAAAGTCCAGGGAAATAACATGAGATATATCTGTTCATCCTCCACTTCTCGGATTTTAAATAGTGTGCAGATCCTATTAAAGGTACGAAGATGTTCATTTGGATCTTCCTTCGGCGCACCACTAAATTGGCATTGATTAGTCACCATGTGTAGAATTTGTCCTTTGATTTCATAATCTGGCGCATTAATGTCTGGATGAGTAATTGCGTGACCTTGTCCAGCGCGTTTAGCTCTCATTCGGTCTTCCAAACTTAAAGGTTCCAGATTCTCCATAATTGAATTTGTTGAATCGGAATCACTAGAGGATTCTGATTTAATGGTTCGTTCCTCAACAATCTCTGTTTGAATGATTGGTGGTTCCGGAGGAAAATTTAATGGTTCAGGATCTATGAATCGTCCCTGAATATTCTCCGGATTCACAATTGTGAGGTCGGGTTCAAAAAATGGATTATCGGAAATTTGAATTGGAGTACTTGGTCGACTGGATGACGATTCTAAAGAAAAATCAACGGCGGTAATATTTGCTAGATGTCTTGATCTTGTTACAGGTGGTGAACGTACAAAAGGTGGTGAACGTCTTGCTCGGTGCATTCACTGAATATCCTATTAGTTTTTAAAAGGAAAGAAAAAATTATATAAGTTATCCAATTAATAGACTTTTCTGATTTTGCCCACGTTTCGAATAGCCAAAAGATGCAGCAGAGGGGCAGGATTCGTTTGGTCTCAATATAATTGAGGACTGTTTGGCTCCAATAACCCGGTCCACGTACAAATCCAACTATTACTACGAACCAGAAAATTTTGACGTCTATCAATTTAACCACTTAAAATAAATTTTCGTAATTTTAAGAAATTTAGATAAGAAGTAGAATAAAAATCTATGTCCTAAAACTAGAATGGTGAGAAATAAGAAAGAAAAAGAGCGCGTCGAAAAAGGTCGAAAAAGAAAAGATCGAAAAATAAAAGGCGTCGAAAAATAAGAAAGAAAAAAAATGACTATAAAACTTAAAAAAAAAACTCGACTAACCCAACCTTATTACTATCACTAACTTAAAATTATAATCGCAAATTGAGATTACTAATTGGAATGATAATTGATACATAGGTAAAAGGCGTCTAAAAATATTAAAGCTTACATGTAAAACTATATCCCAAATGGCAATATCTTAAAAAGGAACTAAAACTTAAAAAGGCGTCGCAAAATTCTAAAGCACCTATATCTTAGTCTAAAGAAAAAGCACTTAAAGGATTTTACGGCAGAGTCTAAAATCTAGAAATAAAAATAACTATGGCAAAAACTATGTCTTAAAACTAAATACGAGCGAAAAATACAAAAGTTACGCTAAAACAATTAAAAACGGACAAAATATAAAAATATACTAAAAGTTGTAAAAATTACAATTTTTATAAAAATATTATTTTTATATTATTTATTTTATAAAACTATTAATTTTACAACTTAATTAAACTAATTTAACTAAATATAAAATAAATTAAAAACTAAAATTAAACTAAATAATAAAATATTAAAACCTAATTAGGGTTTATTAAATAATAATAATAATATACCGTAATAAATGCAGTTTTAGGGTTGCAGTTGGCGTGTCAGACACTCTCATGCGATCGCATGAGTTTATGCCTTCGGGCTCATACAATCGCATGAGCTGAGGTTTTGGGCCAGGTTACGGGCTGCTACAGTAGCAGGCCCGAGTGTTTATATATATATATATATATATATATATATATATATATATATATATATATATATATATATATATATATTTTCTATTTTATATATTTATGTAATATATTTATATAAATTAAATAAAACTTATATTTTTATAAAATAAAGATAAAGAAACTTTTATAGAACTTAAATATTTAACAAACTCTTAAAAATATTTATATTTTTGTTTTTCTTTTTATATTTTCGAATATATAAAAACGTATTTTTTTACAAAAGCGTATTTTAATAAAAGTAAACTAAAAATAAAAATCTTTTTTTTATATTAGCGTTGCGCTTCCAGCTTTTAAGCTAGATGTTCCCCGGCAGCGGCTCCAAAAATACTTGATAGTTAAAGCTAAGGGGTATAAAATACTATTAAATTTTAGCAGGAAATACTATTAAATACGATACAATTTTACACAAGATATTTATTTATTTATAGAATGGATATACTTAAACCTTGCTACAACACTTATAGGCAGTGTACCTAATCGTACAGTAGTGTAGTTTTTAGTAAGTCCGGTTCGTTCCACAGGGAAAATCTTTTAATCAAAGCTTAACGCTATATTAGTTTAATTTATAAAAATACGAATATATATATATAAGTAATATTATTATTTTAATGGGGGGTTTTTACCGTTTAATGACCGGTTTGTCGATTTTAAAACTTTAGTCGCAGTTAAAACCAAATGTAAAATATTAAATAAATAAAAGACTTAATTTAAAGCGTAAAGTAAATAACAATAATGAAATTGCGATAAATAAAAGTGTGATAAAATAAACTTGCGATAATTAAAAAGTACGATAATTAAAAGTGCAATTAAATACAATAACAAAAAATAAAAGTGCGATAACTAGAAGTGCAATTAAATATAAAATAAAGGAAATTAAATATGAAATAAAAGAATTATGCTTATTTAAACTTCCGTAATCATGATGTTTGACGTGTTGATTTTAGTTTTATGCCCATGGGTTAATTGTCCTTTGTCCTGGATTATTTAATATGTCGGTCTGGTTTTTGTCCATAACAGTCCATCAGTCATAAATATAAAGTGCGAGTGTCCTCGTCAAATTATCCTTATACCCGAAGTTAAATATTCCAACTAATTAGGGACTTAAACTGTAACAAGGTTTTATTACTTTGTTTAATAATTACACCAGGATGTCGACTGAGTGTAACCCAAGGTTTTAATACTTTATTATCAATTATGCCAAGTGTCCTTGTACATAATTTCACCCCTGTTTTAATAATTCTAGTGGCTATTAATCCATTCCCATGTCCGGTTAAATGAACGATTATTCGTACATATAAATACCCCGCCCGTCGTATCCGATCGAGTGTAAATGGTTATTTATAGGGACGCCCAATTGTAAATCTTTATATTAACATTAACAAACTATCATTTAGTTAAACAAATATAAAGTCCATTAATAGCACATAGTCTAATTTCCACAAGTGTCGTTCTTTTGTCCAAACCCCAATTATGGTACAAAGCCCAATTACCCAATTTTAATATTTTTAGACCAACATCATGATTACTTCGGATTAAATAAGCATAATAATAACTTAGCTACGAGACATTAATGTAAAAAGGTTGAACATAACTTACAATGATTAAAAATAGCGCAGCGTTACACGGACAGAATTTCGACTTACACCCTTACAACATTCGATAACATACCCTTATTATTAGAATTAAAGTTAAAATTAAAATTAAAATATAAATATAAATATATACTACGTATGAATGAGGAGAAGAAAAAGATATGTTTTGATGTTCACCAAGCTGCGAATTTTATAGGCATGTGGGCTGGAAAAGTGGCTCATGCGATCGCATGAGCTTTACCCTTCAAGGCCATGCGATCGCATGGCCAGCTGGAGAGGCTCACATGCCTTTGTTTTTTCTGCCGACGGTTTTTAATAATATAATATATAATATATAAATAATTATAAGAATTATTTAAATATTATATTATATTTATGTGCATAGTTGACTTGTAATTTTTAGTCCGTTGCGTCAAGCGTTGAGAGTTGACTCTGGTCCCGGTTCCGGATTTTCGAACGTCCTTGCGTACAATTTAATATCTTGTACTTTGCGTTTTGAATCTTGTACTCTTGTAATTTTGAGACGTTTCTTATCAATAATTGGAACCTCTTTGATTGTCTTTTGTACTTTTAAGCTTTTTGGTCGTTTGCGTCTTCAATTCATCGAATCTGTCTTTTGTCTTCACCTTTTATTATTTAAATGAATATCACTTGTAAATAGGACAATTGAAACTAAAAGCTTGTCTTTCTTGAGGAATAATGCTATGAAATATATGTTCGTTTTTAGCATTATCACCGTGGATCTTATTTGGCACTTTTTGAAATTTCCTCCGTAAATTACGGAATCTTTTTGCTACATATATGTATTCGAGAAGACGGAGATATCATCCAGTATTCCGTCCTCAATTCATATCATGAATCTTTTTATAACTTTCTATGATCGTGTAAGATGACCTCTTCGAATAGACCAAGTTCCTCCAGCTAAGAAGACAGCGTGACGGGAGTGCACCAACCGATCAACTACCGTGATTTCTTTAGAAAGTGGGGATGGGTTCGTGAAATACTTACCCTATGGAGAAATGAAGAAGGTACTCCATATCACGAGCCAAACTTACCACCTAACGTCGGAGTACTTGATCCTCTTACCGGTGAACCTATTCACAACACCGTTTTCACTCTTTTCGCAAGGATTTTCATCATCCAAGGTCGACTCGATGTAGTTAAAGACATGATTCGTCCTCTACTCCCGAATTCTAATCAGATAGGATTATTAGAAAAAGTTAGAAGATTTCGAACTAAATATCAAGAATTGACAAACCTTACAAAAGAATGGGTAGAACTAATTCATAGACTCGAGCGTAAAGTAGAAACCCTGGAGGTGACGGTGTTCGATTTGGAAGCTAGGCTCGCACCTACTATGCAGGTACCACAATCAATACCAACAGCATCAGCAACACAACCAGCACCAGCATCATTCCCATCACTACAAGCCCCGTAAGCACCACAGACATCGAAGAGTACCGAGAATGATGAATTATGAAATATTAATTCATTACTTTCAGTTTACGATTAAAGGATATATATGTATATATATATATATATATATCCCGAAATCGTAATAAAATTCCTATCATACCAACTATGACGTGTGAATTTTTTTAACGGGTAGGTAATACTCGAGAAAGATAAGCTTTAAAAGGCTTTTATCATAATTAAATTCACATATGCTATCCTGTACATTCATCAAATCCCATTCAATAGTCATTGAACTATCCTACCTACATCCACAGATATATGTATTCGTTCACCAAAGAACAACCATTTCCATTTAAATTCAATTTCATATACGAATTTTACCGATCAAAATTCAAGTCAAGATTTGACAAGTGGCATAATGAAGAAAAAATGGACAAAATAAAATTGATTAGTAACCAATTAATTAACTACGTAAAATTTTAAATATATACTAACCAAATCCTAGCTAACTGTTCCTATACCCGTTATGACTATTTCCTTATTACATTTTATTTAGTGTCATTTTAATTATCGCAACTTTCATACTCGCAATTTTATTTATCGTCATTTAAATAATGTTATTTATTTTACGCACTTTAAATATCGCCATTTAAATACTGTCATAATATACTAGTCTTGGTTAATCCCGAGACAATATAATATAGGACAATTAAAAAGTATTAAAAGAGTAGGAAATATTCATTATAACACATTTTGATTTAAAATATCATTAATAAGTTACATCTTCTACAGTTAAACATTTCTTCAAGTTTGCTACTTAATTCCATCTTAAACATCCTTTGTATCTTGACAATTACAATCTTCATTCAAAACCTTCAAACTCTTGAAAACACCTCGAATTGATAACCAATGATTCAGATATGAGAGTGCAGATGAAGCAGCAAAAGCTATAGATGGTCCTAATGATCAGAAGCTTAATAATAAAGAATGATGTGTTGAAAAGGCTCAGTTTTAGAACTGAAAAAGATTGAGCAGACTATGAAGGAGGCTGTGGATAAATCACAAAATATGTACTTACAGAATCCATATGATTTAGTATCTGCTGAAATCTTTAGCGAATACTTTGCTCCTTACTTATTCTAAATTCTTGCAAAAAAGTTCTACAACATCCTTTGATTCTAGATATTTTAAATTCTAAGATATCATCGTATCTTTCGGTATAAATATCTTCGATATTTCTGAAGATACCTTCATAAATATCTTTGTCTGAAATTATCTATCTCCTCGTGCTATATATGTTACATCATAAAAGAAATTGTTTTAGTTTCTATCCTTCTGTAAAATTTGAGTTTAAATTATGAATGTTTTCTTGGAGAAGTGTTGGAAATGAAAAGCATGAGTTAGTATAATATAATGACGCCCGACCAACGTGATTATATTACAGTAAGCCATGCTGAATTTCTAATGAAATGTGATGATTCACAGACAGCACCGTCATCATGTGCCATGTTACACGACTCTTTCATTCTACTTAATCTCTAAGCATATCACGGAAATATTTCCTTGATATTTCCGTTCTTCTGTAATTCCAACAGTTGCTAAAAAATCGATCTATTACATTTTCTTTCCGATTAGAAGATTTTCTTAAATTCCTTAAATTCCGAAAATCAACCGTGATTACGGCAAAAGTCAAGACGAATATTTATTACCTCATTTCACTCTTTTGTGATAGCTTCATTCGTACTCATCGAATAATCGAATTGATTATTCATATTACTCAATGGTGATAAAACTATATTTATCAACTCATATCCATCATGAAAACATTCTTATTGTTAACCATGACAACCTCGATCAAATTTCGGGACGAAATTTCTTTAATGGGTAGGTACTGTCACGACCCAAAAAATTTCGACTAATTTTGAACCAAACTCACGATACGATTTCATATTTTTGACATGATTCTGTAATGTTGAGTCTTAAAATTTTAGAACTATTTTATTTCATTCATTTAACCTCTACCAGTTTCGACGATTCACGAACAATTAATTGTAAATAGATGTAACATCCCGCGTTTTTCCGTTAAATTATTTTAACACCGTCTTTTTTTTTTAAAAAAATAATATCCCTCGTCACCTATACTCGTGCACTTCGTTAACTAGTGTTCATGTTAATCCCGTTACTCGATTTTAACATCTCTAGTTAACTTGCGTTTTGAAAATATTCGTTTGGTTATTTCCCGCACCCGACAACAAACTTGAGGGACTAATCTCGCCACTCGGGTAAACTTGGCTAACTAGTGACTCCTCACCACCCCACACTTCATTTCACCATCTTCTTCCTCTTTTTCTTTCTTCCTTTTCTCTCAAGAACACAAACACAAAATTCATCATCCAATTTTGATCTTGGAAGCTCACAACAAATCCGACTACATATTCTTAATCCTCTCGTCATCCTCTACGATTTGATACTAACTTCATCGATTTTGGGTAACATTTCTAAAACTCTAGATTTCTCAAATTCGTGTTTTTGACTTGATATGTTGTTAGTTAGTGTCTATGGCTCGTGTATAACATGAATGTATGATTTGTATGCTCGATCTTGATGTTTTGGTGTAACTAGCTTAAAAATAAAAAGTGTATGCTTAATCTTTGATTTTGGATGATGAAATGTGTTTAGATGTTAATGTTTGTGTGTTCAAAGTGTTAGTTACTTCAATAGCTTCGTTTTGGTGTGTTGATTGACATGAAAACCTTACATTAACATGATTAGTGATTTTGAGGTTTGGTTAGGGTTTGACAACTCTTAAAACGAACTTTTGATGCGTTGAATGCTTATTAATGTTATTGATAAGTGTTTAGTTGTATTACATGTTTCATTACCTTCAAAACGGCATATCATATGTATAAATTGGATTCCCGAAACTTGAATTGCAATTGATGAACTTGAAACCTTGTTTTGGAACGTTTAACGAACTTTCGACGAGATTTTTGTTGTCTAAAATGATAAATTTGATTTAGGAAATGTATCTAGTTATGTTCCTTGTCGAAAGAGCTTTCCGGTGATATAAAATACATGTCTTGGTTGTTTGCGGATCATAAACTAGGATTGATTGAAGTTTGGCTCGTGCCTTGTGTTTTCTGCAAACAGGACCTGTAAGCCTTTTGGGACGCCGTCCCAACCTCCTAGACGCCGTCCCACCTTTTGAACCTAGACGCCGTCTAGGATATCAGGACGCCGTCCCACCCTTCATTGTGGGACGCCGTCTAGCCAATTGGGACGCCGTCCCATTGTACTAAAACTGGCTGTTTGGGTTGTCTTTTGACGTAAAAATGTTTGCTATGCTACGGACCTCCGATTAACATGAAACTTGGCCAACATACTCATATATGATTATATAACTTAGAAAAATTGTCGGATACCCGACCCGACCCCGTTGACTTTGACTTTGACCAAGTTTGACTTTTAATCAAACTTAACCAAATGGTTGTGTAATCGTTCTAACATGCTTTTATACTTGTATCTTGCCTGAAACATGACAACTTGATTCACATGCTACATTATTGAGTCGTAACGAGCCATAGGACTAATTGAACATCTTTGACCTATCGTGTTTACCGTTATTGATACAAACCTATTGTTTAGGTCAAGACTAGCATTGTTCTTTGCACACGTTTACTTGTTGAAGTACTTTATTAACTCTCGCGCTCAAGGTGAGATCATAGTCCCACTTTTAATCACTTTTATTCTTTACATCGTGGGCTGAGAAACACATACATTTCATACTTATTTACTTTTCATGCTTTTACATTGTGAACAAATACGAATACAAAGATGCATACGAGTTTGAACAAAAGTCCTCAATCCAATTATCATTAGTTCCACTTGCAGGGTGTAAGTGTAAGCGTGTAATTATGTTGTGTGGCCATACGGGTTTAACAAACCCTCATTCAGACGGTTCGCTACCGTTAGTGAATGAAATATAATTTCAACAATGTATAGTGTAAGTTCTAACACTAAATTCAAAATTCAGAGGGAAGATTCGGTTAAGCCTTGATAATTGGGTGCTCGTGATACAAATACTATTTTGGAATGTGAACGATTTTGGTTGAGCAATTCTTAAAGAACCTTGTGGTTCAATACAATTTACTTACTAAACCTATGATTTCACCAACGTTTTCGTTGACAGATTTCTATGTTTTTCTCAGGTCTTGCACGATATGTGATACATGCTTCCGCTCATTATTTGATACTTGCATTGGATGTCGAGTATACATGCTTTTCATGGAGCGTCTTTTGACTTTACTTTAAACCGTGTCGCCTAGATTTCAATCGTACTTATAACGTTGTAACTTAACTTTTGGTTGAACAAATCTTGTAAACTTTGAAACAATCTTTATTTTGAAATGAAGGCGACATATTTTGGTCAAACGTTATCTTAAAGACTTATAATCAGGTAATGGGACCCACGTAGCCGACGCCGTCACTTGACGATTTGTCGGGGTCGCTACAAGTGGTATCAGAGCCTTGGTTGTAGGGATTTAGAGTTCATTTGTGTCCACCCCGAGTCATAGGGTACATAGGTGAATCTAGACTACAACCGGCATATAGACTGAAGTAGGAATTACTTGACTATTTGTGCATTTATACTCGAACTCTTCTATCATATCTAACTCGTATTCGATCTTGATCTTACGTTAATAAATTTTGTTGACGCGCCACCTTGACTTTATGAAGTAATGTTAAATGCACATGAGAATCAGGGTAATATAATTTCCGGGATTATATTACGGTGATTCACATGGACGTTCCGACATTATGACATAGAGAATTTAAGGCGAGTCAAGGAAAATTTTCTCTCTATCCTTATTCCATGCCACGGTTAGTATTATTTAGAATACTAACCAACGATATTCTTGTGTCATGAAGGAACAATGGCTCGTCGACGCGCTCCTCCCGAAACTCCCGAACAAGCCCTCCAACGTATGATAGCCACCGCCATAGGTGCGGCTATGGCTAGTATCTCCTCCGACATCAATAACAACCACAACCACAACAACCATGGAACCGATAATTCAAACGAGGGTTGCTCCTACAAAACTTTCATGGGGTGCAAACCTCACACCTTCGATGGGACCGGAGGACCAGTTGTGCTCACCCGATGGTTTGAGCAAACAGAAGCCGTTTTTAGCATAAGCGGTTGTCGGGACCAAGACAAAGTCAAATATTCCACCCACACTTTTGCCGGTATCGCCCTCACATGGTGGAATACGTATGTGCTGTCGGTGGGTATCGATGAAGCTCACACTCTCTCATGGGCCGACTTAAAGAAAAAGATTATCACTGAATACTTCCCGCGCGAAGAGACCCGTAAGCTCGAACACGAACTAAGAACTTTAAAAGCGGTCGGGAATGACCTAATGGCATATAATCAACGATTCTCCGAACTTGCTTTGATGTGCCCAAATCTTGTTAACCCCGAATCTTTAAGGGTTGAACTTTACATGGATGGTCTCCCCAAGAGCATCAAACAAGGAGTAATGTCATCCAAACCCGCTAACCACCAAGAGGCTTTGAATATGGCCCGTCAATTGATTGAAACAGTGGATGAGATTGAAGTGCCGGCACCTAAAGCCGAGGATAAGTCGGGTGACAACAAAAGAAAATGGGAAGCCCCCCAATCAAGCAATTACAACAACCTCGCCAAGAAGCCCTTCATCCCCAACGGCAAGAAAGGTTATACCGGACACCTACCGTATTGTAACGACTGCTACAAACATCATTTAGGCGATTGTGGCAAACCATTTTGCTTGAAGTGTCAAAGAAGTGGCCATGTAGCCCACGATTGTAGGAATACCGCTCCCGTCGCTCAAAAGGAGCCCAATGCACCCAAGACGGGTGTTTGTTTTGAATGTGGCCAACCGGGTCATTTTAGGAGTGCGTGCCCAAACAAGAAAATCAACCCCAACGCACGCCGTTGAACTTTCAACATCGACACCTAGGATGCCCGAGACGACGATGGACTAGTCACGGGTACGTTTCTTCACAACAAACAGTATATTTCATACTTATTCGATTCGATTACCGCTAGATGTTTATTAACCAAGTCTTTAACTCGTGCTCTTTACATTCCACTTTTTCCCCTAGATACTACTTAGACGATTTAAGTGACCAACGGAAAATATTGTGTGCCTATAAATTTTATTGGAGGATATACGTTAAGACTTTTGACTTGACACCTATAGAACTAGGGAGCTCAAAACCTATTCGTTAAAAAAAAAAAAAAAAAAAAAAAAATGTTTCCCCATCATCTTGTATAGATTGTTGTGAACTGAGTAATTTTCGGTTGGAAACCGATACCCTCTCCCTCGTATCCATTACCTCATGATTATTTGCACGAATCCCGTATGTTCCAAATCGACCTCCGTTCCGGTTATCATCAATTGGGGGTTAAGTGAGACGATGTCTCCTAAGCCATTTCCGAACTCGCAACGTTAGTTGTAAATCTCTCTTAGTACCGTTTGATTTATTTAGGACTCCGTCCGTATTCATGAACCTCCTAAATCACGTATGCAACTTATCTAGACAAATCTGTTATCGTATTTATAGATGACATCTTAACTTATTTAAGTAAAGAAGGAAAACGAACAACATCACCATCTTACGCTCGAACTTTTGAGAAAAGAGCAACTTTATACCAAATTCTCCGAGTGAGAATTTCTGTTGAACGAAGTCCAATTTTCTAGACCATGATGTTAATGGTCGAGGCATTACAATCAATCTCCAAATCAAGCCACATGTAATCAGGAAACTCTCATGACTCAGACTTACCGCAGATTCATTTTCGACTTTTTCTCGTGATGCTCGTTCTTTACCCTCGATAACTCATTAAGGTAGAAATCTAAACCTCTACGTGCCCGAATCTTGAACGTGATTATTCACACCAACCTTGCTAGCTTAATTCGTATAGCACCAGGTGGAACTCAAATATTGAATTATTTCTACTTGAACGCCGAAAGGCATACTCTCTCGACTCAAAATCAACGTAACTAAAATTCGTTATTTTGCACGAAGGATTCAAATACTAAATTGTGGATCCGATCAATATTCTCGTCATCACGTACCACACTACATACCTATGTTATTCCACCGTTACCGTCTGATATTACTGGAATTTAAGATAACACACAATCCAACGATACTTCACTCGTCTTTGACTTAACGCCCTTGCGTTGCTGATAATCGTCCAACCATTATTCAACCCCGAACTATACAATTACGTGTACTATCTCGTTTCTCTTTTAGACTTCATTTTTTTTATTTACAACTAGAAGCACGTTATGGCAACCTCGAGATGTAAGCTCATCCTATTCAAAGTCCTCATTTCACTCCTATCCTCATCGCTCGCATTTCCGTTAAGGAAACTCCTTGTAACATTTCTCCATGGATAGAGAAACTCCTCATATTACATTAGTATTCGCCACGAGGGTGAATAGTCCTAACGAACATTTTTCGAACCCTAACTGACTTGTTCAAACATATCTTAAGAAATTCTATTCCAACACGCTGTATCTTCGTCATTTATCCTGTATCGAAATACTCGTTTCACCTCTAGCGTTGCAAGAGACCTTGGGAACCCGCTTAGACATATGTACCGCGTATCTCCCACAACCGACGAACCGAGCAAACGTACGATTCAATCTTGGAAAGACATGTTACAGACTGGTATTGTCACCTTTAGTAGTTCCCCTTACTACGACAGCTATCACTCGTATATTAACGCAGCACTTCCGAAACCCTATATGACCGCAAATGTCATACCCCTGTTCATTTAACCAAAGCATGTGACAAGCAAATCGCCAAATCTGAACTTCATCAAGAAACAACAATTGAGATCATTCAAGTCCGAGAAGGACTCGAGACGACCCGTAGTTGCCATAAGGGTTATACCAAACTTAGATGAAAACCTCACAAAGTCCCAGTGTGTGACCGCGTAATATTGAGAAACTACACCTTGGAAAGGTGTAATCCATTTGGGAAATCGAGGAAGGTTATATCCGCAATATTGAACCTTTTGAAACCTTGGGGCGTATTGGAACCGCTTCCTACCGTTTAGAACTTCCGACTCAATTAAGTTTCCGTTTACCCTACATTTCGTGTAACAAACTTAGAAACGTGTCCTGCGGAACAGGAACGTGCAATCCTGCTGGATACATCAACTATCGATGACAAACTTCTCTTCATAGGAAAACCAGTTGAAACCGGGGATCGTAAAAACCGAACCTTAATGCAACGTAAAACCCTGACTATCCAAATTCATGAGAACCCTCAAGAACGTACTTTCACTTATTCATAGCATTGACAACGTAAAGTCTCGAGTAAGAGATATCGACTACTACTTCCAACTAAATTTCGGGACGAAATTTCTTTTAAGGTGTGGATAATGTAACATCCCGCGTTTTTCCGTTAAATTATTTTAACACCGTCTTTTTTTTTTAAAAAAATAATATCCCTCGTCACCTATACTCGTGCACTTCGTTAACTAGTGTTCATGTTAATCCCGTTACTCGATTTTAACATCTCTCGTTAACTTGCGTTTTGAAAATATTCGTTTGGTTATTTCCCGCACCCGACAACAAACTTGAGGGACTAATCTCGCCACTCGGGTAAACTTGGCTAACTAGTGACTCCTCACCACCCCACACTTCATTTCACCATCTTCTTCCTCTTTTTCTTTCTTCCTTTTCTCTCAAGAACACAAACACAAAATTCATCATCCAATTTTGATCTTGGAAGCTCACAACAAATCCGACTACATATTCTTAATCCTCTCGTCATCCTCTACGATTTGATACTAACTTCATCGATTTTGGGTAACATTTCTAAAACTCTAGATTTCTCAAATTCGTGTTTTTGACTTGATATGTTGTTAGTTAGTGTCTATGGCTCGTGTATAACATGAATGTATGATTTGTATGCTCGATCTTGATGTTTTGGTGTAACTAGCTTAAAAATAAAAAGTGTATGCTTAATCTTTGATTTTGGATGATGAAATGTGTTTAGATGTTAATGTTTGTGTGTTCAAAGTGTTAGTTACTTCAATAGCTTCGTTTTGGTGTGTTGATTGACATGAAAACCTTACATTAACATGATTAGTGATTTTGAGGTTTGGTTAGGGTTTGACAACTCTTAAAACGAACTTTTGATGCGTTGAATGCTTATTAATGTTATTGATAAGTGTTTAGTTGTATTACATGTTTCATTACCTTCAAAACGGCATATCATATGTATAAATTGGATTCCCGAAACTTGAATTGCAATTGATGAACTTGAAACCTTGTTTTGGAACGTTTAACGAACTTTCGACGAGATTTTTGTTGTCTAAAATGATAAATTTGATTTAGGAAATGTATCTAGTTATGTTCCTTGTCGAAAGAGCTTTCCGGTGATATAAAATACATGTCTTGGTTGTTTGCGGATCATAAACTAGGATTGATTGAAGTTTGGCTCGTGCCTTGTGTTTTCTGCAAACAGGACCTGTAAGCCTTTTGGGACGCCGTCCCAACCTCCTAGACGCCGTCCCACCTTTTGAACCTAGACGCCGTCTAGGATATCAGGACGCCGTCCCACCCTTCATTGTGGGACGCCGTCTAGCCAATTGGGACGCCGTCCCATTGTACTAAAACTGGCTGTTTGGGTTGTCTTTTGACGTAAAAATGTTTGCTATGCTACGGACCTCCGATTAACATGAAACTTGGCCAACATACTCATATATGATTATATAACTTAGAAAAATTGTCGGATACCCGACCCGACCCCGTTGACTTTGACTTTGACCAAGTTTGACTTTTAATCAAACTTAACCAAATGGTTGTGTAATCGTTCTAACATGCTTTTATACTTGTATCTTGCCTGAAACATGACAACTTGATTCACATGCTACATTATTGAGTCGTAACGAGCCATAGGACTAATTGAACATCTTTGACCTATCGTGTTTACCGTTATTGATACAAACCTATTGTTTAGGTCAAGACTAGCATTGTTCTTTGCACACGTTTACTTGTTGAAGTACTTTATTAACTCTCGCGCTCAAGGTGAGATCATAGTCCCACTTTTAATCACTTTTATTCTTTACATCGTGGGCTGAGAAACACATACATTTCATACTTATTTACTTTTCATGCTTTTACATTGTGAACAAATACGAATACAAAGATGCATACGAGTTTGAACAAAAGTCCTCAATCCAATTATCATTAGTTCCACTTGCAGGGTGTAAGTGTAAGCGTGTAATTATGTTGTGTGGCCATACGGGTTTAACAAACCCTCATTCAGACGGTTCGCTACCGTTAGTGAATGAAATATAATTTCAACAATGTATAGTGTAAGTTCTAACACTAAATTCAAAATTCAGAGGGAAGATTCGGTTAAGCCTTGATAATTGGGTGCTCGTGATACAAATACTATTTTGGAATGTGAACGATTTTGGTTGAGCAATTCTTAAAGAACCTTGTGGTTCAATACAATTTACTTACTAAACCTATGATTTCACCAACGTTTTTGTTGACAGATTTCTATGTTTTTCTCAGGTCTTGCACGATATGTGATACATGCTTCCGCTCATTATTTGATACTTGCATTGGATGTCGAGTATACATGCTTTTCATGGAGCGTCTTTTGACTTTACTTTAAACCGTGTCGCCTAGATTTCAATCGTACTTATAACGTTGTAACTTAACTTTTGGTTGAACAAATCTTGTAAACTTTGAAACAATCTTTATTTTGAAATGAAGGCGACATATTTTGGTCAAACGTTATCTTAAAGACTTATAATCAGGTAATGGGACCCACGTAGCCGACGCCGTCACTTGACGATTTGTCGGGGTCGCTACAATAGATATGTGTGTGTATATATATATATATATATATATATATATATGGTAATTGAAAATATAATTTGAAATATTATATGTTATTACTATTAAAATTTAATTATGTAAAATAAAATAAATATAGAATATTATAATAATTTTTACTTAAAACATATCTATATATAAATAAAGTATATTAAAAATAAATATTAAATGATTGTAATACTCGTTTGATGTTTAGATGGATATTAAACAAGTTAAACACGAACTTATGTGATTTTAAAATAAATGAAGATCCGAAAATGAGTTATATAAATTATAGGCTTATTAAAAGTATATTTAGGATCTAGTTATTAAATTTTAACACTTTTTATATTTTACCCAGGATCGAGCGCGGACAGTTGATTATACAATAAAATAATTAATATATAAATTTGGGATTTTTCTGAGTACTTTTATCCGCCACTGCTTATCAATGGAGTACTAAATCCAGTCCCTTGAATATTGTCGGTAGAAGCAACCAAAAACTCGGCTGCTATCATGTATAATTCATAATTCATGTGACTTATTATCATTATTTTATATTATAAGAATTATTATTATATTATTATTATGATTGATATATTATATTATAATTACTAATATTATATACCATGCAGTGCATGATTATCCACCAAACACCATATGTGTTGTTATATATATGTACGAGTACTGGTCCCAATTCACAAGATTTCACACAACACTGACAATTACTATATTTTTTTATTCAACCCTCTTAATAAACTACATATGTGATTTCATTTCTAATTTACTTTTGGTACAACACAACAATTAAGTTTAACAAGTTTCATAGATTATGATAGAGTACTATTTTCTATTTGACTTCTCCACCATATTATTCATGCAAGAAAATATATATATACATACACGATATGTATACACATATAATTCTTCCATTTAATAAACTCCCAAACCAACACTTCTTATTCTTCTTCTTCCTCACCGGCAGCCACCGCTGCTCCACCCTTCCTCCACCATAAACAACCGCCACCGTTACCAAGAACCCTACAACCACTATGAACCACCACACTAGACCATCAAACCCAACTGCAAGTTGTTGCAACTTACGTATTCATTTATGTTTTGTTGCCGAGACCAAAAACCAAATCCAAAATCATCTCGACTTCGATCACCATTTATTTTCTATATTGTTTTATGATTTGGTCATCATCCATCACCAAGAATCAACACGGTTACACCACCTTCACCTTTCTCCTATCAAACTACCACCGGTCATCTTGTGTTTACTAGCTTCTGTTCCTGCTTATGATCGTGAAACCATCACCATGAGACCACCATATAAACTGCTACTTAAAAATTTCTGTTTTGTTTACTGTGACAATAACAAGCCACCACCTTTATACCCTTTGAACCACCTTGGGTTTCCTTTCATTTACTATGATTGAATACCAAAACAAACCACAAACCATCATCGAATATAACCCACATACAACCTGCTACTACTCGTTTTTGATCCCATTCGAACAAGACAAGAACCGGGACCCTTGTTGTGTTATTATTGTTCGATCAGACCCTCACTAATCATCATTAAAACCACCACCATATCGACTCTTACAACTACCATCACCCCCACAACCTCACCATTGAACGTCTACTACTATCAAGCTCGAAACTCACCAAAGATCAATCTGATGTTCGAACTTTTCTATTTTGGTGATCAACAACTTTATTCAAACGCAATGTATAAATCAAGTGAGTTGTTATTTATTTTTGTTATTGACCTATTCGACTTAACCATCAAACCATTCATTATTGATTTTGTTACTGCAACAATAAGAAGGATGCTACTATTGTTGTTGCTCGATTGTAACCTGAAACCCAAAACCCATCTCTTATCCCCATGAACGTTTTTTTATGAAGTTATAACTAAACCCTCTAAAAACACCAACGACTACAATCAACCAAAACCACCTCATGTCATCATCACAATTCCACTTCAATCACCACAACCTACAATCAAAAATCACCATGAACGAACCTGCATAAATCATGTTTCTATTTCCTTCTGTTTCTGCCCAGATTGTAAACCATTATAACCACACCCTTATCGAATACCCAAGACTATTACTATACTTACTGTTCGCTGCTCTTCTATTCCGATCAAACCACAATCATCATCAAAACCATCTACATCGATTTCTATTGTTTATGTTATTATTTTTCTGTCGAGCAAGACTAGGAACCAGAAAACCAACTTGTTTTGGTTGCTTTTGTTGTCTGACGAGTTTAAACCATCACCACAAATCACCATGAACACCCCTATAAGCTTTCATGTCCAGCATGATTGTAGCCAAAGAACACCACCACATACGGTTGTTTCTATCTCTGATGCGTTTACTTCTGTTTCCATTATTTAGTTTCGATTAGACCACCATCAACAAACTCGTTGTTATTTTCTGTTGTTCCTGTTTTGAATTGAAGAACCCACTCATTATTTCCTGTTCAACCTAATTAAGCTGGACATTTAAATCAGGCCTGAGTACATTGTTTGGGCTATTCGTTGTTGGGTCGTAGTAATTTGTTATTGGACTTTCAAATTGGGTCAAGTTACAGAGATACGGGTTATATAGAGATAATTTGCGTAAAAACAGAAAGACATCAGATAGTTTGATGGTTTAGAGTGTTTCTGTTTAACGAGAGGTCGCGGGTTCGAGCCCGGGCAATGGCGTTTTATTTTTGAAGCTCCTTTCTTCAAATGTTGTACTCTTTTATTATTATTAGTATTATATTATTGTTATTATTATTATTACTTTTATTAATATGATTATTATTATTATTATTATTAATGGTATTATTAGAATTATTATTATTATTATTATTATTATTATTATTATTATTATTATTATTATTATTATTATTATTTTTATTATTATTATAATTATTATTGTTATTAATATCATTATTAGTAAAAGTATTATTATTATTATAGATATTATAGTTATTATTATTAATACTACTATTATTATTATTATTATCATTCTTATTAAATAATGTATTAAAATTAAAAGTTGTATTAAACTTATCATTTATAATAAGATTATCTTTATTATTAAAACTATCATTATTATTATTATTATCCTTAATAGAATTATTAATATTTTTATCAGTATTAGTATTATCATTATTATTATTTTTATCATTAATAACATTATTTTAGTATTATTATTAATATATTAACAAACAATTGATATATATATATATATATATATATATATATATATATATATATATATATATATATATATATATATATATATATATATATATATATAATTATAATTAATACATATAACATAACAAAATTAATATTTTTATATATAAAATGAGTAAATGAAACATATTAGTTATTAATATGAAAATGATATAACTAATATATATATATATATATATATATATATATATATATATATATATATATATATAAATTTGTTCAATTATGTCTGTTAATATATATATAAATGATATAGGTTCGTGAATCCGAGGCCAACCCTGCATTGTTCAGTTCCGTCGTATGCATATTTTTACTACAAAATATCGTATTGTGAGTTTCATTTGCTCGCTTTTTAAATGCTTTTGCAATATATATTTTTGGGACTGAGAATACATGCGCTTTTATAAATGTTTGACGAAATAGACACAATTATTTAAAACTACATTCTACGATTGGATTATTATACCGGATATCGCCCTTTTAGCTTGGTATCCTAAGAATTAGTGTTTATTATAATTTACACTAATTGACGTGAATCCTAAAGATAGATCTATGGGCACTAAAAAGCCCAGTCAGAGAATTTGAACTGCTTTAGTACTTCGATTTATCATATCCGATGAGAGTCCCAGAATGATGAGGATATTCTAGATGCATTTTGTTAATGTCAGTTACTACGTGTTCAATTCATATGAATGGATTTTATAGCAGTGAGCAGACCTACACTTTGAAATGAAAACGAAATCTTGTGGTCTATTGAAATTATTGAAATGATTGTTTATGACAAATCTATGAACTCACCAACTTTTTGGTTGACACTTTTAAGCATGTTTATTCTCAGGTATTAAAGAAATCTTCCGCTGTGCATTTACTCATTTTAAAGATATTACTTGGAGTCGATCATGGCATATTTAGGTCAGTGCCTCGCAATGGAACCAAATGTTGATGACTTCATCCAGGTGGATTAGGACGAGTCGCTTCACCTGTGGATTAGCAGTAGTGGTTTATGTTACCTCAACAAACTTGATAGTTCTATTGAGAAGTCTCAAGTCTGTTTCAGGCACACAGACATTAGAGCTCAAAGCAGGCCATATTTGATGCCTTTCCAAAATAGCTAGCCAATAGTGACCAGGAATGTTGTTTTCAGTGTTGATAAAGTGATTGTTCATCATTTGACTGTTTAAATAAGAATAGAAGACCAGAATATGTTATCATAAAGCACATATCTCTATCCTTATTTTCTTTGAAGTCCTTTGTATTTTTCAAATTTTATGATTTTTATGGATTTTATAAGTTATAAAGAATCTTTTATTAAAGAAGTTCACAAATATTTGACAATCATGATATTCAAATAGAGTTCAATACATTTCAAAGTCATCATGAATAATCAAATATGAAATCATACAAAATCTAACCAACACTTAGTCAATTTTCAAACTCATTGAGCAGATTCGGTAACCATGAAATGTTAACCAAATTTTCTTTTCTTTTTTTCACTTTGATGAACTAGATTTAGCATGCAAGTGTTTCAAGTTAAAATCATTCAATTTTAAAGTACGAGAAAACCGACTCGGTATCAAACCAAAAACCAGATTCGGTATCTTCAAAATTCACATATTATCACTTAAACATGTATATCCAGTCACATATCACTAAAGTTCATAACCAGAATCAATTAACAGCTCAAAGAATCAGATAATCATGTTAATTGTTTGAACAGACTCGGTTGTGTAGCAAGAACACAATCGGTATATACAGAATCCATCAAAATATCAATTAAACATGCAATCAGACTCGGTCTATTGATAGATCAACTAATTTACCACCGAATAGACTTTATTTCATGTCAATAAACCAAATCAATCAGATTTAATCAAAGAAATAGAGTTGCAAACTAAGATTCGGTTTCTTAACAATTTTTCAAAATTGAATGTCTTATTCCTGTTAATTTTGATCTTTTCTGGTTTAATAACTTTCATTTGACTCAGATCTATAACATGTGTATCATAAACTTGATTAAAACAAGAATTTACCAAAGATTTAAAGGATTAAGAGCACGGATTCGGTAGTTTAGCACAGACTCGATATATAGATTAGATTCGGTATGCAATTAAGAAAGCGTAAGTATCTTTTGACTTTGACCCTTCTATTTATAGATACCAAAATTAGGTTCAAATTGGGCCTTACCGAATGGGCCCAAGATAACGAATGCAGTCCACTTTCAACTTTAAATCAATTTGACTTCAAACTTTGATAATTCTTTTTCAGAAATCACACAAGTTTATTATACTTTTCATTAGACAATATTTCTGAATAATTTTTGAAAGTTTTAAGACTTACCGAATCTGCACCGTTTGGTTGTCAGATTCGGTATGATGCTAAAAATAGCATTTATTAATGAAAAATTCAGATATTTTTGAATTTTAACTTTTCCAATTTTTTATGAATTTTCTAAAATTGAGATTTGTACTTATCAAATTTTGAAATATGTACAAAGTACAAATCTTCAATGATACCAATTGTTAAAACGTGTTGCATACTGAGATGTATACAAGTCAATGTGATTTTTTTAATTTAAAAACATGAATTTTTATGAATTCACTTTTTGAAAATCAATTTTCTTTTCATTTTCTCCCTTTCCCCCCTTAAAATGTGATATACAAAGAAGTAAATCACCATTTTGATTTGTCCTAAGAAAATTCAATAACTTCCCCTTGAAATATATATCAATCAGTTACCTCCCCCTTTCGTAACTATTGAAGTAAAAGCCCAAGAAGTTATTAGATAACTAAAAGCTCCCCCTTGAATGATAGTATCCAAAGCATAAGAAAATAGTTGCTCCCCCTAGAAAGTATCTTGTAAGATCCTGAACTTTGTGCATCAGAAAATGTTCCTGAAAGTGTCAGTAAATGTGTGCATCAGAAAGCGTCACTAAAAGTCTACCCAACACTTATGCATTTCAGAATTTACATCAGAATCAGGATTAGTCAGAATCACTCCCTTGTGTGCACCGCGTACATTCAAGGGAGCGCGCCGCGCACTCTACCTGGTGACATATTTCGGTTTTTTTTATTTTTGAGTTAAATGAGGGGCTTTTTGGTCTATTCACTTGGGGACGGATCTGTGGTCATATTAGCAGTTTTAGATCCACTTTTGAATCATTTTCACATCCACAACTCTCTCATCTTCAAACCCTAGAGAGAGGAAGAGTTTTTAGAGAGGGAAAGCTCCACTTGGAGAAGAAGGAGGTTGATTCGGGCTAAGGTGCAAGAGTTAAGGTTGTTCGCCTCGTTAACGACTACGTTTTGATAGTGTTGGTAAGCTTTAACTTCGAATTTAATTGTTAAGATTCTTGTTCATATTTAGAGTTTGAGCTTGTTGGGGTTCTAAACCCCATTTCTCATGAAATTGGGGGTTTTTGTTGTATTTCTAGTGTAAGTAAACCCGATTATTGTGGGTTTAGGGTTTGATGACGAATTTGTAACTATTCAACATGACTGGGTGTTAATTCACTAGATTGCAAGCGTGTTGGTGTTTTAGATGTTTATAAGAACATGTTTGTTGGTCAAATGGGTGTTAACCTTGATTTGGTGTCAAACTAAGTTATGGGTCAAGATTTGATGAATCGAGATTTGGTGTCAAACTAAGTTATGGGTCAAGATTTGATGACTCGAGTATATAAATGTTTGATTTAGGTGTAAATTGGTGTTTGAAAATATAATCACTAGCCGTTAGTGAGTTTGGACATTTTTGGGACTTATGTCAAAATGGGTTGACTTTGATTGGGTCTAATTTGGTAATGACACTAATTTGGATTAAATGGATGTTAAACGATTTTGTTAAGTGTTAAATGACCTTTTTGAATAAAGTAATCGTGGATAGTGATTTTGGGTTAAATGGTGTCAAGTATAATTTTAGTTAAATTGTACTTGTTTGAATGGGTCAGAATTACCACCCGTAGTGGTAATTGGTGAAGTCCATTTTAGGTGACTAAATGGGCGGGTTGTTATGTTAGATAGAAACACTCGATGAAGGCTGTTGGAGTCGAATTCTCTTGCAGGGAATGTATGTTGATTGTGTGTATATCTATATGCGTATTATAGGTAAAAGCTTGCTCAGTTGCGTTTGGAGGCGATTTACATACATGACTTGTGCAGACATTTCAAGGCGAGTGGAATAATTATGCATGTATGTGTATAGTTTATTTATTTGTGTGCTATGGTATGAACCACGGAGCCGGTAGTGCCATAGTATGTGCGAGTGTGCTATGATGTGAACCACGGAGCCGGTAGCATCATGGTACGTGTGTTGTAGTGTGAACCACTGAGCCGGTAGCACTATAGCACGAGTCGTCAAAGTGTGAACCACGGAGCTGGTAGCACTATAAAAGAGTATGACTTGAGTTTTGATGTGAACCACGGAGCCGGTAGCATCAAAGTGTGAACCACAGAGCCGGTAGCACTATAAAATGAGGTGTGAACCACGGAGCCGGTAACACCAAAGTGTGAAACACGGAGCCGGTAGCACTATAAAAGAGTATGACTCAAATGCGTAGTGACGTGAACCATGGAGCCGGTAGCGTCATAGCATTTCATATGGTGTGAACCACGGAGCCGGTAGCACCATGACGCGGGTATGGTTAACTATATAGTTTGTGTATGTGTTGTTGTATAGCATAATATATTGTTTGGAGTATATGCTATTAATTATTGCTAGTTGCGGTATTGAAGGTTATTAGCTTTATGCTTGGAGTTAGTATGCTAATTAAATTGCTACCAAATATGCGGTGTGTGTAAGTGTTTGCAAGTAGGTATATTATATATGTATATGTATAAGTATTGCATTCACTAAGCTTTATGCTTACCCCTCTCGTTGTTTACCTTTTTACAGGTATTGTAATATGAAGCTAGCTAGTTGTTAGACTAGTTGCGTAGGAGCGCTTGGGCTGAATGGGGTAGCTTTTGGATATGTGGACGCGGATTGGGGATTTGGTAGTCCCCGGGATTATGCTCTTGGTATCGGGTTGGGTTATAGAGTCCTAACTCGTCTAAATGTAATTTGGGATTGAAACTTGTATTTTATACGAAAGTCATAAAACGGCCGATGTGGGCCCGGTGTCGTAAAACTCGTTTTATTATTGAAACGTGTTAGTTTTATCTAATATTATATGTTGTGAAAAGCGTTTCGTCTAAAAGTGTCGAGAAGTGGGAGATCTTTAATTGAAATTTGGAAAATTTGGACAGCAAGCTGTCAGGCCTTGTGCACGCCACGCACATAGGGGGTTGCACGCCGCGCACGCCCCTGCTATATAATTTTTTTTTTGCCGCGTATTCGGTTGGATAACAGGTTGTGTCGTTACAAGTGGTATCAGAGTATAGTCTAAGGGAATTAGGTGACCTTGGAATAGGTGCCTAGTCTTAGACTTATTGGCGGTTATGTATTATATGCGGGACTTGTAGGAATACGAGTCAAACTGAGATTTGAAAGTGCCTAATGTAAGTAGGTGATCCTAGACGTTGTTTTAGTGATAGTTACCTAGGTTGTAGGTTGACTTGTTGTTGCGGTGTACTTGTGTATATTTATTGTTATATTGTATATAGGTGTATTGATAATGCTAAAAACGAACATATATTTCATAGCATTATTCCTCAAGAAAGACAAGCTTTTAGTTGCAATTGTTCTATTTACAAGTGATATTCGTTTAAATAATAAAAGGTGAAGACAAAAGGCAGATTCGACAAATTGAAGACAAAAAGGTCCAAAGAGCTAAAAAGTACAAGATACAATCAAAAAGGTTCAAAATGTTGATGAGGAACGTCTCAAAATGACAAGAGTACAAGTTACAAAACGCAAAGTACGCGATTTAAAATAATACGCGGGGACGTCCGAAAATCCGGAACCGGGACCTGAGCCAAGAAGAAACGCCCGACACAACGGACCAAAAATATCTAGTCTACTATGCACAAGAATATAATATAATATATATATAATTATATATAATTATATATTATATATATTATTATTATTATATTACGTCGGCAAGAAGAAAACAAAGTAGTTGGCTGAATCCAGGGTGGCCATGCGACTCGCATGGCCAGAAGCACAAAACCATGCGAGTCGCATGGTGTGAGATTGCTGGTCAGGTCCTATATAAAGCCAGTTTTCTGCCGAGTTTTAGACATCCTTTTTCTCTTCCTCTTCAACGTAAATATATTTATATTTATAATTTATATTTTAATTTTAATTATAATTCTAATAATAAGGGTATGTTAGCGAATGTTGTAAAGGTGTAAGTCGAAATTCTGTCCGTGTAACGCTACGCTATTTTTAATCATTGTAAGTTATGTTCAACCTTTTTATATTAATGTCTCGTAGCTAAGTTATTATTATGCTTGTTTAAAACGAAGTAATCATGATGTTGGGCTAATTACTAAAATTGGGTAATTGGGCTTTGTACCATAATTGGGGTTTGGACAAAAGAACGACACTTGTGGAAACTAGACTATGGGCTATTAATGGGCTTTATATTTGTTTATCTAAATGAAAGTTTGTTAATGTTAATATAAAGATTTACAATTTGGCGTCCCTATAAATTACCATATACACTCGATCGGACACGATGGGCGGGGTATTTATATGTACGAATAATCGTTCATTTAACCGGACACGGGAATGGATTAATAGCCACTAGAATAATTAAAACAGGGGTGAAATTACATTCAAGGGTAATTGGTGTAATTGTTAACAAAGTAGTAAAACCTTGGTTTACACGCAGTCGATAACCTGGTGTATTCATTAAACAAAGTATTAAAACCTTGTTACAATTCGAATCCCCAATTAGTTGGAATATTTATCTTCGGGTATAATAATAATTTGACAAGGACACTTGCAATTTATATTTATGACTGATGGACTGTTATGGACAAAAACCAGACGGACATATTGAATAATCCAGGACAAAGGACAATTAACCCATGGGAATAAAACTAAAATCAACACGTCAAACATCATGATTACGGAAGTTTAAATAAGCATAATTCTTTTATTTCATATTTTATTTCTTTTATTTTATATTTAATTGCACTTCTAATTATCGCACTTTTATTGTTATTTAAACGCACTTTTAATTATCGTACTTTTAATTATCGCAATTTAATTTTATCGCATTTTTATTATTCGAAATTTCATTATCGTTATTTACTTTACGCTTTAATTTAAAGTCTTGTATTTATTTTATATTTTACATTAGGTTTTAACTGCGACTAAAGTTTTAAAATCGACAAACCGGTCATTAAACGGTAAAAACCCCCCTTTATAATAATAATATTACTTATATATATATTTGTATTTTTATAAAATTAAACTAATATAGCGTTGAGCTTTGTTTAAAGATTTCCCTGTGGAACGAACCGGACTTACTAAAAACTACACTACTGTACGATTAGGTACACTGCCTATAAGTGTTGTAGCAAGGTTTAAGTATATCCATTCTATAAATAAATAAATATCTTGTGTAAAATTGTATCGTATTTAATAGTATTTTCTGCTAAAAATTAATAGTATTTTATACCCCTTAGCTTTAACATCAAGCATTTTTGGCGCCGCTGCCGGGGAAATAACATACGCCGAAGCGAAACGCCATATTTTTAATTTTTAAGTTATAATTAGTTTTTGTAAAATTTATATTTTTGTTTAAATATAAAAATATATAATAGAAAATATATAAAAAAAAAAAAAAGCTTTTAAAATCGAAAAAAAAAAGTATTTTAAATATATTTTTTTTAGTTTTTCTTTTATTTTTACAAAACTATAAAGTATTTTAAGTTTATTTTTAGTTTTAAAAATTAAGTTTTATTTTAATTATATATATATATTTATATTTTAAATATAAAACAGAAAAAAAGAAAATAAATATTAAATATACGTGACCTGTCAAATTGAACCTGTCCAGTTGAACCGGTTCAGTTCAGTCATGCGACTCGCATGACCTACCCTTTTAAATCATGCGACTCGCATGATGGGTCTGACAGGACCACATCTGAACCCTAAAAACGCATTAATTACGGAGTATAATATATTATTATTATATTAAACCCTAATTTGATTTATTATTATTAATTAAGATTTTAGTTTAATTAATTACTTTTAATTAAGTTTTATTATATTTAAAACTTAATACTTTAATATAATTAATATAAAAATAATATTTTAATAAAAATTGTATTTTTTTTATCACTTTTTATTTCTTTTAATATTTTGTCCCTTTTTAATCGTTGTAGCATAACTTTTGTATTTTTAGCTCATATTTAATTTTAAACTTAGTTTTAGCTATAGTTATTTTTACTCCTAGATTTTTAGGCTTTGCCGTAGAATTCCTTAAGTGCTTTTTCTTTAGACTAAGATTTAGGTGCTTTAGAATTTTGCGACGCCTTTTTAAGTTTTAGTTTCTTTTTAAGTTATTTCCATTTGGGATTTAGTTTTTCCTGTAAGCTTTAATATTTTTAGACCTTTACTATGTATCAATTATCATTCCAATTAGTAATTTCAATTTGCGATTATAATTTTAAGTTAGTTGTAGTAATAAGGTTAAATTAGTTAAGTATTTTTAAGTTGTTATAAGTTTCTTTTATTTTTCCGTCACCTTTTATTTTTCAACCATATTTTTTTTTTCTTTTTCGACCTTTTTCGACGAACTCTTTTTCTCTCTTATTTCTCGCCATTCTAGTTTTTAGGACTTAGAATTTTTTTTTTCTACTTCCTATCTAAATTTCTTAAAATTACGAAAATTTATTTTAAGTGGTTAAATTGATAGACATCAAAATTTTCTGGTTCGTAGTAATAGTTGGATTTGTACGTGGACCGGGTTATTGGAGCCAAACAGTCCTCAATTATATTGAGACCAAACGAATCCTGCCCCTCTGCTGCATCTTTTGGCTATTCGAAACGTGGGCAAAATCAGAAAAGTCTATTGATTGGATAACTTATTATAAATTTTCTTTCCTTTTAAAAACTAATAGGATATTCAGTGAATGCACCGAGCAAGACGTTCATCACCTTTTGTACGTTCACCACCTGTAACTCGATCAAGACATCGTTTAACAAATATAACCGCCGTTGATTTTTCTTTAGAATCGTCATCCAGTCGACCAAGTACTTCAGTTCAAATTTCCGATAATCCAGTTTTTGAAACAAACCTCACAATTGAGAATCCAGAAAATATTCAGAAACGGTTCATAGATCCTGAACCACTAAACTTTCCTCCGGAACCACCAATCATTCAAACAGAGATTGTTGAGGAACGAACTATTAAATCAGAATCATTCAGTGATTCCGATTCAACAAATTCAATTATGGAGAATCTGGAACCTTTAAGTATGGAAGACCGAATGAGAGCTAAACGCACTGGCCAAGGTCACGCAATTACTCATCCAGACATTAATGCGCCAGATTATGAAATCAAAGGACAAATTCTACACATGGTGACTAATCAATGCCAATTTAGTGGTGCGCCGAAGGAAGATCCAAATGAACATCTACGTACCTTTAATAGGATCTGCACACTATTTAAAATCCGAGAAGTGGAGGATGAACAGATATATCTCATGTTATTTCCCTGGACTTTAAAGGGAGAAGCCAAAGATTGGTTGGAATCGTTACCAGAAGGGGCGATCGATACATGGGACGTTTTAATTGACAAATTTCTTAAACAATTCTTTCCTGCATCTAAAGCCGTAAGACTTCAAGCAGAAATTGTTACGTTCACACAGAAGCCAAATGAAACTCTATATGAGGCGTGGACAAGATATGGAAAGTTATTAAGAGGATGTCCGCAACATGGTTTAGACACTTGTCAAATAGTACAAATATTCTACCAAGGATGCGACATCACTACAAGAAAAGACATAGATATAGCAGCTGGTGGTTCTATTATGAAGAAAACCGAAACTGATGCTTACAAAATTATTGATAATACTGCTTCCCACTCACATGAGTGGCACCAAGAAAAAGATATCATTAGATCATCTAAAGCAGCTAGAGCCGATTCTAGCCATGACTTAGATTCCATTTCGGCAAAGATAGATGCTTTCGAGAGACGAATGGAAAAGATGACTAAAGATATTCATGCTATACGAATTAGTTGTGAGCAGTGTGGAGGACCACATTTGACAAAAGATTGTCTCAGTATTGAATTAACAATGGAACAAAGAGAGAATATTTCATACATAAACCAAAGGCCTGGAAATAATTATCAGAATAATTATCAACCGCCAAGACCGATTTACAATCAAAACCAGAATTATAACCGAAATATTCCATACAACAACCAACAAGGTCCTAGCAATCAACAAGTATCCAACAATACTTATAATCAGCAAAGACCGAATTTTCAAAACAAACCACCACAACAAACCGATGATAAAAAGCCGAATTTAGAAGATATGATGACGAAGCTAGTTGAAACTCAAACACAGTTTTTCACATCTCAAAAACAAACCAATGAACAAAATGCTCAAGCATTTAGAAATCAACAAGCTTCTATTCAAAATCTGGAACAAGAAGTAAGTAACCTAGCAAGGTTAATAGGTGAAAGAAAACCGGGAAGTCTACCAAGCGATACAAATGCTAACCCCCGGAATGAAACAGCTAAAGCTATTACCACAAGAAGTGGTATAACACTTAAACCACCTGAAATACCTGTAACTTCTGATGAAACTATTCCTACTCCACAAGAACCACAACCTGATCAAGATAAGGAAAAAGAACCGGTAGTTGAAAAGGTTAATGAAGATAACACAGTTAAGGATAAACCTTATGTTAAACCATACCAACCACCACTTCCTTACCCGAGTAAAATGAAGAAAGAAAAACTTGAAGCCGAGCAATCCAAATTCTTGGATATGTTTAAACAGATAAATGTAAATCTTCCTTTCATTGATGTGATTTCAGGAATGCCAAGGTATGCTAAATTCTTGAAAGATCTAATCACGAATAGAAAGAAAATGGAAGAACTCTCGGCTGTAACTATGAATGCTAATTGTTCAGCAGTGCTGTTGAATAAGATACCAGAAAAACTATCTGATCCAGGAAGTTTCACAATTCCATGTTTTCTGGGTAGTCTTAGTTCAATAGAAGCATTAGCAGATTTAGGTGCTAGTATAAATCTAATGCCGTATTCACTATACGCTAAACTAGACCTTGGAGAATTGAAACCAACCAGAATAAGCATACAACTAGCCGATAGATCAATAAAATATCCTAGAGGGATAATGGAGAACATGCTAGTTAAAGTTGGTACTTTAGTATTTCCAGTAGATTTTGTTGTTTTGGACATGGAAGAAGATTCTCAAGTTCCTCTGATATTAGGAAGACCATTCTTAAACACGGCTAAAGCAATGATAGACGTGTTCGGTAAAAAACTGACCCTAAGTATAGAGGATGAGAGTGTTACCTTTTCTGTTGATAGAGCAATGCAACAACCACAATCTGCAGATGATACATGTTATTATATTCAAACTATAGATGCACATGCAGAATTATTAGAAGAATTTCCAGAATTACAAGGAACAGGAGAATGTTCTTTAGGAGAAAGTAATGAACCAATTGATGAAGCTGAAATGTTAGCTACACTTATAGCTAATGGATATGAACCAACAACAGAAGAAATTCAAATGCTAAAAGAAGAAGACAGATATCGATATAAATCATCGATAGAAGAACCTCCGAAATTAGAGTTAAAGCCACTTCCAAACCATTTGGAATACGCTTATTTACATGGTGAATCTGAATTACCTGTAATAATATCGTCTTCTCTTACTGAAAATGAGAAATCACAACTCATTTCTGTGTTGAAAGCTCATAAACCAGCCATTGCATGGAAGATTCATGATATTAAAGGAATAAGTCCTTCGTATTGCACACATAAAATCCTTATGGAAGAAGGTCATAAAACGTATGTGCAACGCCAACGAAGACTAAATCCTAATATGCAAGATGTAGTTAAGAAAGAGATTATTAAACTGCTAGATGCAGGTTTGATATATCCAATTTCTGATAGTCCATGGGTAAGCCCAGTTCAATGCGTGCCTAAGAAGGGTGGCATGACTGTCATTACAAATGAGAAAAATGAGCTTATTCCTACTAGGACTGTAACAGGATGGCGTGTATGTATTGATTATAGAAAATTAAATGACGCCACCAGAAAAGATCACTTTCCCTTACCTTTCATAGATCAAATGTTGGAAAGATTAGCCGGAAATAGTTACTATTGTTTTCTAGATGGATTTTCCGGATATTTTCAAATTCCAATAGCACCCGAAGATCAAGAGAAAACCACATTCACGTGCCCTTATGGTACTTTTGCTTATAAACGCATGCCATTTGGACTTTGTAACGCCCCTGCAACCTTTCAAAGGTGTATGATGGCGATTTTTCATGACATGATAGAAGAATGCATGGAAGTATTCATGGATGACTTTTCAGTCTTCGGTGATACATTTAAATCATGTCTAGTTAATCTGGAACGAATGCTAATTAGATGCGAAAAATCAAATCTAGTACTTAATTGGGAGAAATGCCATTTCATGGTTAAAGAAGGCATCGTTCTTGGACATAAAATTTCAAAAGAAGGAATTGAAGTGGATAGAGCTAAAGTAGATGTAATTGCTAAACTTCCACATCCCACCAATGTTAGAGGAGTTAGGAGTTTTCTAGGGCATGCCGGTTTTTACCGACGTTTCATAAAAGATTTTTCTAAAATTGCCACTCCTATGAATAAACTCCTAGAAAAGGATGCGCCATTCATCTTTTCAGATGAATGTATCAAATCTTTTAATATTCTTAAAGAAAAACTCACTAATGCACCAATCATGATAACACCAAATTGGAATCTACCATTTGAACTAATGTGCGATGCAAGTGATTTTGCAATGGGAGCCGTTTTAGGACAAAGGATTGAAAAACGATTTCAACCTATATATTATGCTAGTAAGACATTACAAGGAGCACAAACAAACTATACAACTACTGAAAAAGAACTCCTTGCTATTGTCTTTGCTTTTGACAAATTTCGATCATATCTCGTTCTAGCAAAAACGGTGGTCTATACCGACCATTCTGCTCTTAGATACCTATTTTCAAAACAAGATGCTAAACCAAGATTAATCCGTTGGATCTTACTCTTACAAGAGTTTGATATTGAAATCCGAGATAAAAAAGGAGCAGAAAATCTCGCCGCTGATCATCTTTCTCGTCTTGAAAACCCCGAATTAGAAGTTCTAAATGAATCGGCCATACAAGACAACTTTCCTGATGAATATCTATTGAAGATAGATTATAAAGAAATCCCATGGTTTGCAGACTATGCAAACTACTTAGTTTGTGGATTCCTTGAAAAAGGATTATCGTACCAAAGACGAAAGAAATTCTTCAGTGATATAAAACACTATTTCTGGGAAGATCCACATCTGTTTAAAAGTTGTCCCGATGGAATAATACGCCGATGTGTATTTGGAGATGAAGCTAGTAAAATTTTAAACCATTGTCACACAGGACCAACAGGAGGGCATTATGGGCCTCAACTAACAGCAAGAAAAGTTTATGAAGCTGGATTCTATTGGCCTACAATTTACAAAGACGCACACCTTCTTTGCAAATCCTGTGATGCATGTCAAAGGGCCGGAAAAATAAGTCAACGTGATGAAATGCCACAAAATGTCATCCAAGTATGTGAAGTATTTGACATTTGGGGTATTGACTTTATGGGTCCATTTCCAAAATCTCATAATAATCTATATATACTCGTAGCCATTGATTATGTATCTAAATGGGCGGAAGCACAAGCTCTCCCAACTAACGATGCACGAGTTGTAGTAAACTTTTTAAAACGTCTTTTTGTAAGGTTTGGAACACCGAAAGCTTTAATAAGTGATCGGGGTACTCATTTCTGTAATAATCAACTTAAGAAAGTTCTTAAAAGATATGGAGTAACTCATAAAATCTCCACCGCATATCATCCACAAACAAGTGGACAAGTTGAAAATACCAACCGAGCTTTAAAACGTATTCTAGAGAAAACCGTAGGATCAAATCCGAAGGAATGGTCCATTAAATTGGAGGATGCACTCTGGGCTTTTAGAACAGCCTACAAAACTCCAATTGGAACCACACCTTTTAGACTTGTGTATGGAAAAGCATGTCATCTTCCAGTAGAAATTGAACACAAAGCATTTTGGGCTTTGAAGACATGTAATCTTGATTTACATGAAGCTGGACGTCTACGATTAAGTCAACTAAACGAATTAGAAGAATTAAGACATGAAGCATACGAAAATTCGTTAATCTATAAAGAAAGAACGAAGAAATGGCATGATAAAAGAATCAGAAGTTCAAAAGAATTCAAAGAAGGAGACAGAGTTCTTCTTTTCAATTCACGATTCAAGCTATTTCCTGGAAAATTGAAATCAAGATGGTCTGGACCATTCATAGTCAAAAGAGTTTTCCCATACGGAACGATAGAATTAATAAATTCAAATGGAATTGAATTTAAAGTTAATGGTCACAGAGTTAAACATTACATACAGGGTCCGATGGAAGTCGACAACGAAGTTAATCACAATTTCGACACCACAGCTAACTAAGTGTGGGGAGAATCAAGTCTTTAAAGGATAATATGTATTTCTGTTAGAGTTAGATTGTCTGTTTTCGTGTAGTTCTCGAAAATGGAACACATATGGTCTTTCCCTAGCAGACCCTAAAGAACTAGTCTTCTCCCCCCATTCTGAATTTTTATTTTTTTTAGGTTTTTACAAAATGAAGACTGCCTGTGAACTAAACCATGGTCTAATGCTACACGCTTTGATCACTAAAAGAAATAATGACATACTACCGAGTGAATTAGTATCAGTAATCAGAGAAAGAATGGACGGAGTTAGAAAAGGATCCAGATGCGAAGATAATAAGTTACAATTTGGTAAAGGAAAATCAAAATCCGCAGCGAAAAGAAGAGCACGACACCTAGAAAAATGTCACAAATGCGGAAAATGGTCACATGGAGGTAAATGTTCAAATAATCAAACCTATTCAAATACCGAATTTGTTACTTTATGCAGAGACGGACCGTTCATATGTTTAGAAGAAAAGACAATGAATGCTCGAGGTTACGCCTATGCAGCCATGGAAGACCAATTAAACCGACTATCTTATGAATATAATAGATCATATAACTAAGAAATCTATTTCACAGGTATGTCTGTACAGTTTTTATTCTTATTTTTATTTTTAACCTTTTGATAATAAACGCTCATTTGTTCGCTAAAAAGTATTAAATTGGTATTAAATAAAATTAGGTTTGGCGACTGAAATTATTGATATCATTCAAAAATTTATTACATCACTGCGAAATTTAACGTTTATTCTTAAGGTATAAATATCTTTAGTCAATCAAACCAAAATATTTCAAAAATTCGTCATGAGTTAAATTAGGTCTTGGAACCGAAATTACTTTACCGAAAAGAGGGGCGCATATTTTTGATAATATTTGATTGATTAAAGTGGGATAAAAAGACAAAAAGATTTTTAAATTTATTTTTACCATGTTTTTAAAATTAATATTTAAATCTTAAATTAATATTGTAAACTTTGTAAAAACAATATTTTTAAAATTGTAAATATTTGAAAAATTAATATAAGTTTGGTATGAATTTATGAATTTTTAAATTAAGTTTGGTGTGAATTTTTAATTTTTAAAATATGAAATTTTAATTTTATGCATTTCAAATTTTAAGTTTGGTGTGAATTTTGAATTTTTAATATTAATTTTGAATTTTATATTTATGTTGTGTGAATTTAAAAACAAAAATTTACTTTATCTCATTAAGTTAAAAATATGATTTTTAAAAATTCGTCGTAAGTTGAAGACTAGGTCTTTGAACCGAAATTGCTTTACCCGAGGGAGGGACGAGAACTTTTATTATCATTATTTTTAATCTTATTGATTTAAAGTATGCCAAAAACATTAAAAAAACCCAAAAATCTTAGCTTTTAAAACAATCGCTACAAAAAGACAAATTTTAAAATTTTGTCGAGGGACGGACTAGGGCATCGTCCCGAAACGACCTCGTCTTAAAAAGAAACAAAATTTTTAAAATTTTATTAAATTTTATGTTTTAAAAGTATAAGGTTATTAAAAAAAAAAAAAAAAAAAAAAAAAAAAAAAAAAAAATATATAAAAATCCTGGAAAATACCCCCATGCGACTCGCATGGGGGTAAGACTAAAACCATGCGAGTCGCATGGTGGCCAAAAACTGGACAGGATCAAAATCCAGCCGAGTTCTGCTCTTTCTTCCACAAACACACACATATACACGAAAACTCTCCCAAACTCTCTCAATTTTTCACCAATTTTCACCAAATTTCTTGCAAAACTTCACAATAATCATGCCTAGATTCAGTAGTCTCAACCCCTTCAGGAGAAAGGTAAAGATTTCACCCCTAATCTCTTTAAATTCGAATTTTTGTGTTCTTGAGCTAGAAAATTTATATTTTGATTTTGTTAAATTTAGGTGTAATTAGAGCTAAATTGTTGTTATATTATGCATGTATATCCTAGATAGAAGCTATTTAACATGAATTGAAGCTAAAAACTTCAATTTTTTTAGAATCTAGGGTTTGTGTTCTTGAGCAATTTGGGGCTTTTTGATATAAACAGGTTATGGCCGATTTTTTTCATGAATTGTTGCTAAATTAAGTAGTGTAACATGTTTAGGTAGTTAATTGATCCAAACTTTGAGCCTAAACATGTTTTTAAGAATTAAAGTAGACTTTTTAAGTCTAAAAATTCATGAACTTGGATAATTTGATATAAAGGCCATTTGAAACTTGTTTCATTGCTAGTAGTGATTATTTGGCATGTTATTTAAGATAAATGCTTATGAACTTGATGTACATTTTTCGTATATGTTTATTTGACAAAGTGTAAACTTGACAAAAATATGAAAATGAGCACTAGTTTGATTTGAATGCCATGTAACAAGTGTTTAATTGCTATAATTATTATTGTTGACATGTTTAAAAGTTTAAATGTGATAAAACATTGTACACATTTTCGTATGTAAAAGTGTAGAATTGTTATTGTTAAGAAAATGTGTATAAAATGTGTTATGAATTGAACATGTCATCATAATTGTTTCAAGTTATTATTTTGCTAACACTAATGCATATTTGGATGCAAAAATTTTGTGTTTAATGTGTTTTGCAGAAAGCCGATACTGGAGGTTCAGGAGCATCATCATCCAGGCAACCAGAGCCCGAACCGGAAATGTTTCATGAACAAGAACAGCATATGCAACAAGAAGAAGAAGAACAGGAGGAGCAACATATTCCATATCACGATCAAGATCAATTATTCGTGAATCAGTTTCGTCAATTCGCTCCACATCAAAGGATTCTGAGCTTAGACATTAATGAAGATCAGTTACACCCAAATCTGAGATTTGATCGATGTTGGATAGAGTATCCAGATTATCAAAAGAACATGCACATTCTCTACTTTAAGGTTGTTGAAATGCCAAGGGCAATTGACTGGGTACCTTTGGAAACAGTTGACCTTGCCGAACCGATTCGGGGATTATTGGTGCAAAGGTATGGTAATTCTCAGTTTAACGATTGGATGCGTCTATTTTCCATTCGTAGAACCATATATAGGGAATGGTGTATAGAATTACTTAGTACTATTAAGTTAAACAGTGATGTTAGGAGGATAGATGATAGAAGCTTTATTAGATTTCTGTTAGGTGGACGCATGTACAGAATGTCCATGATAGATTTAGCCAGGGCCTTACAGATTTACACCCCTGCTGAACTTTTGAGCCCCGACTGTAATAGCCTGATTGCCCAAGGAGAAAGGGTAGATAGGGAATTTGATATTAACGCTGTCTGGAGGCGTATGTCCCACTTTAATGAATTTCACGCCAGTGGAAATCATACATACTTAGATATAGACAGAGCTGAACTCCGGGTGATTCATAGATTCTTAGCAAACACAATCACACAAAGGGGTAGGAATAAGGAGAAATTGACCGTAAACGATTTGTTCTACCTCAAGTGTATTAGAGACCCGAGGAGTTTCGTTAACATTCCCTATTGTGTTGGTTATTATCTCGCTAATGTAGTTTCGGGGATGAAATCGGGGAGTATTATAGGTGGTGGTATTTTCATTACTCTCATTGGAGAGTATTTAGGTGTAGATAAGCACCAAGGGGGTCCAATGAACGAAATAGAGGACGGAGGTGAAACTATAAGTTCAAACCTTTATCACGGTGCAAGGGTATTATTGATGAGACGTGGTCGGGTATATCGATACGAGGGACCTCAGCGACAGGTAGAGAGAGGTTCGGATGATGAGATGGAGGAGGCGAACAACATTATAGGAGTTGTTCGGGAGACTGCTCTTGATTTAGGCATTCGTATGGAGGATGAATACATGACGAACTATGATAGGCATATGCAGTACGAGGCATGGCAACGCCGGAATGACTACGAGCATTCCCGGCAACGAGAGCATGGCCGATGGGATTATCATCAGCGCCAAATTATAAGCCAGTTGCAGCCTGGCGAGATGTATTATCCGACCCGACCCGCATACTATCCCGCACATCAGCCAGAGATGAGACCACCCTATGATTCATATGATTATGACGCAGCATACCAGTACACCTATAATCAGCCATGGAACCCGGACGCGAACATGAATTGGGATCCATATCCTAATTTTCCTCCTAACCCACCTCCTGATCAGTAGAGATAAGTTGGTAATTTTTATTTTTATTATTTTAAACACTTAACATTTTATTACGTTTATGTAATGTTTGATATTCTTATTATTATTGTGTACTAATATTTTTCTTATAGTTTGAAAGTGGGATGCCAAAGTTCCATTTCAAATTTCATGTATGATTATATTTGTATTGTATGTATTCTATTTTATGCACAAAACAGGGTTAAACAACGCGTTTTCAAAGACTGGCATTAAGTTCAGCAAAAGCAAGTAATTTTGACGACAATGATGCAAAATATATGTGAAATAACAAGACGGAATGAACAAATGACGTGCACCATTTATCATTCAGCAAACAAACGCCAATATATTTGGAAACTTTGGTAAAAATTTAATCATTTTCACACAAATCACCCTCAATAATTTAAATTGTTACTGATTTCTTGCAAATGAGGGCATTGCAAGATCTTAAGTGTGGGAAGGGGTTAAATTCTTTCGGATTTTAAAATTTTTATATTAAACACTTGGTTACCATTAAAAATACTAGTAAAGCAGTAGTTGTATTAGAATCTAGTGCTCTCTGATAAAAAAGAACAGCCCTAGTCTTATATACTAACTACCTAATTCTAGTAAATTTTTCAAAATTTTCAATTAAATGAATTCAAAATCATGTTTATACATATTTATGAACGATAAAACTAGGTTTTAACACCGAAATTATTGTTACCTCGGAAAGGACATAAATTGAGAAACAAACTAAAATGTTAAAATTCATTTAAAATGGAATAGAGGACGATAAAAAGAAAAATAAAAAGCCAAGTGTGGGAAAATTTACCAAGTTATTTTAAACATATGTCACATATATCTGTAACAAATAACTAAAAATACTTTTGCTTTGGACTAAACTAAACTGTTTTACCCAATGAAAGAAAAGAAGAGATGGATCTACACGATGAATCAATTCCATCACTAAAAGGAAGTAAAGTCTTCCGAAAAAGACACGCGCTTCTTGATTTAGGTCATGAAGTTGTCGTCCAGACCAGCTGTAGGTTGACGAAAAATCTAGAAAAGTCATCACTAAAATCAGCAGGAAATCCACGGACCTCAGCATTAAACAGGGTCGCCAAGTGGTCAGATTTATCCTAACCATGAGAAGGATTTATCTCGTACAATGGGGGGGCACCATGCAAATTAGCTGGATAAGACTAATGAATCAGATCCCCAGAAAGGATAATCTCCTTAAAGATTAAAAATCAGCTTTTAAGACTGATATTACTCAATCCTAGAGATTGACCTTAAAGATTGAGAATTACAAACTCATGGAATTCGATGATATCTAAACTCGAGCTTGAACGAGAAAATATTTTGATCAAAAATACAAACCGATTTGTTTTCTGAAAACCGAATTTTCAATGCGTTCATTTCCATTGAACGTAAAATCCTAGGAATTCACCATGAATTCATTAGGTCACCTGAACTAAATCGGGTGTCAACCGTAAGAACGGTGGTTGCATAACATGGTCAAAGACAGGACTTTGTGCCAAACCAACAAATTATAAGGGTGAGCTTTACTATTGCTCCTACCAAGGATAGTAATTGCGTCCGACACGTTATAGACCATAATCAAAAGCATGTCACGGGACATTGCCTTAAACAGTTGCTTATTCAACGCTTTCCTTTACAACCGGACGGTAGTTTGCCGAAAGGTAATATACGGGACAAGTAAACTGGACGTGTTGCTTTCCAAATACAAGGTTAGCAAGTGGGTGACACAAAACCGCAAGTTTTGAGCTAAAATTTTCAAATCTGAAACCCACCAAACCCACAAAAATATTTTGCAAAACACCGGTAAAGGGTTATTCCGGAAAACTTATCTAGGGTAAAAACTAGATTTCGAAAGATCAAATGTTTTCATAAAGATCCAATTTCCTTAATGGATCTAAATTTTTATAGTCATGTGGGACTGTAAACCATATCGTTACTACCATTGTTTATACCGCCATATAGAAATCACTGATGTACAAAGTGTGAAGAATAAAGAAGTGATTCTAGTATTTCAAGACAATATTGCTTGAGGACAAGCAACGCTCAAGTGTGGGAATATTTGATAATGCTAAAAACGAACATATATTTCATAGCATTATTCCTCAAGAAAGACAAGCTTTTAGTTGCAATTGTTCTATTTACAAGTGATATTCGTTTAAATAATAAAAGGTGAAGACAAAAGGCAGATTCGACAAATTGAAGACAAAAAGGTCCAAAGAGCTAAAAAGTACAAGATACAATCAAAAAGGTTCAAAATGTTGATGAGGAACGTCTCAAAATGACAAGAGTACAAGTTACAAAACGCAAAGTACGCGATTTAAAATAATACGCGGGGACGTCCGAAAATCCGGAACCGGGACCTGAGCCAAGAAGAAACGCCCGACACAACGGACCAAAAATATCTAGTCTACTATGCACAAGAATATAATATAATATATATATAATTATATATAATTATATATTATATATATTATTATTATTATATTACGTCGGCAAGAAGAAAACAAAGTAGTTGGCTGAATCCAGGGTGGCCATGCGACTCGCATGGCCAGAAGCACAAAACCATGCGAGTCGCATGGTGTGAGATTGCTGGTCAGGTCCTATATAAAGCCAGTTTTCTGCCGAGTTTTAGACATCCTTTTTCTCTTCCTCTTCAACGTAAATATATTTATATTTATAATTTATATTTTAATTTTAATTATAATTCTAATAATAAGGGTATGTTAGCGAATGTTGTAAAGGTGTAAGTCGAAATTCTGTCCGTGTAACGCTACGCTATTTTTAATCATTGTAAGTTATGTTCAACCTTTTTATATTAATGTCTCGTAGCTAAGTTATTATTATGCTTGTTTAAAACGAAGTAATCATGATGTTGGGCTAATTACTAAAATTGGGTAATTGGGCTTTGTACCATAATTGGGGTTTGGACAAAAGAACGACACTTGTGGAAACTAGACTATGGGCTATTAATGGGCTTTATATTTGTTTAACTAAATGAAAGTTTGTTAATGTTAATATAAAGATTTACAATTGGGCGTCCCTATAAATTACCATATACACTCGATCGGACACGATGGGCGGGGTATTTATATGTACGAATAATCGTTCATTTAACCGGACACGGGAATGGATTAATAGCCACTAGAATAATTAAAACAGGGGTGAAATTACATTCAAGGGTAATTGGTGTAATTGTTAACAAAGTAGTAAAACCTTGGTTTACACGCAGTCGATAACCTGGTGTATTCATTAAACAAAGTATTAAAACCTTGTTACAATTCGAATCCCCAATTAGTTGGAATATTTATCTTCGGGTATAATAATAATTTGACAAGGACACTTGCAATTTATATTTATGACTGATGGACTGTTATGGACAAAAACCAGACGGACATATTGAATAATCCAGGACAAAGGACAATTAACCCATGGGAATAAAACTAAAATCAACACGTCAAACATCATGATTACGGAAGTTTAAATAAGCATAATTCTTTTATTTCATATTTTATTTCTTTTATTTTATATTTAATTGCACTTCTAATTATCGCACTTTTATTGTTATTTAAACGCACTTTTAATTATCGTACTTTTAATTATCGCAATTTAATTTTATCGCATTTTTATTATTCGAAATTTCATTATCGTTATTTACTTTACGCTTTAATTTAAAGTCTTGTATTTATTTTATATTTTACATTAGGTTTTAACTGCGACTAAAGTTTTAAAATCGACAAACCGGTCATTAAACGGTAAAAACCCCCCTTTATAATAATAATATTACTTATATATATATTTGTATTTTTATAAAATTAAACTAATATAGCGTTGAGCTTTGTTTAAAGATTTCCCTGTGGAACGAACCGGACTTACTAAAAACTACACTACTGTACGATTAGGTACACTGCCTATAAGTGTTGTAGCAAGGTTTAAGTATATCCATTCTATAAATAAATAAATATCTTGTGTAAAATTGTATCGTATTTAATAGTATTTTCTGCTAAAAATTAATAGTATTTTATACCCCTTAGCTTTAACATCATGTATATATATATACATGTATCTATTTGGTGCGGTGTCCTAGGGATGAATCTATTGGAGAGATTCGAATGTTTGGCTGCTTTGAGTGATCAAGTTCACGGTAAGGACTTTGGTCATTCGGGTACTAAGAGTTATCGCGTATTATTTGGTGTGAATGTTGCGTCAGTCCGAGTAAAGTACTTTGCGCGACCATCTGAAAATGGTAAGGTACGTGTAATGATCCGGAAAAAAAATTTCTACTAATTTTAAATCAAACTCTCGATACGATGTAATATTTTGACTCGATAAGCAAAGTCTGTAATGTTGAGTCTGAAAATTTTTGAACTGTTTTCTTACATTCATTTAACTTCGACCATTCCCGACGAGTTACGAACCATTATTTGTAAATATAAATATATGTATATATGTATATATATATACATATATATATATATATATATATATATATATATATATATATATATATATATATATATATATATATATATATAATACCTCAAAATAATAATATACGATATAATTAAATTGTTATTAAAATAAATCTATATTTATATATATAGTGTATATCAAATATAATTATTTAATAATTGTAATACTCGATGGACATTTCGATTATTATTTAGAGAAGTTTAATTCGAACTTATATGATTTTAAAAATAAACGGTGATCCGAAAATGAGTGATATAAATTATAGACTTATTACAAATGTTTTAGGATCTAATTATTAAATTTTAACACTTTTTATATTTTACCTGAGATCGAGCGCGGATAGTGATTTAAATTTTATTTAATAAAATTTAAAAAACAGTCAATGACCAAAATTATACAATAATGAATGAGATAAATTAAGATAACTAATTTGGAATTTTTTGAAATACTTTTATCCGCCAAGGATTTTCAATGGAGTAGGAAATTCAATCCGTAAATAATGACGGCTAACTTTTTACAAGTTTGTATCTTAAATTATATTATAATTTGAAATACTGTGCATGATTTGGATTTACTGTGACTAATTGATATATGATTGAATTAAGTTTCTATTATTGAATTGATTGATCACCTTTTATAAATATCTATAATATACGTTTGCATACTGCACATTGAGATGATTGATAAATGTAACAATAATTACACTTGGTTAATGTTGGCTACTTTACTTAAATTATGATTCACTGAATTCTAAATGACACGATTTCCTTCACCCATTCATCCACTTGAATCATATAATTATATTATAATCTATATTACATCAAATACTATTATTGATTGATTGTACTTTACTATTATTGATTGAGGATATGAGGATTAAGTTATCAAATACAAAGCATTACATAATAATATATTAATTACTATATAACCACCTCCTCCTTCCCTCTCTATCTCTATCTCTCTCCCTATACTCTTCTCATCCGGGAACCACCATTATTACTACTACGGTTCCACCACAACAAACTGCACCATTCATATTCCTGTTTTGTTGCTACGTGTTATGTTTTGTTTACTGCTCGAAACCACCTTCTGTTGTAGCTATATTCCTGCAAATTACTTCCGTCCTATTAATCGACGTTCATCTAAAAACTTACTACCATCGAGCAAGATTAAAACCAAACTCATACCTGGTCGTTCTCTGATGTAATCCAACCCCAAACATTCTGCTGTTACTCGCCTTATATTTATAGCTCAATCTCCACCAAACCATCCTCACCACCTTCGGCATAACCCACCATCTCCTTTTGTATTTTTTAATTTCGTTACCAACACAAACTACCTATTTTTCGGTCTTGGCCGAAAACACAACACCACCATAAACTGCCATCATTACCACCAAACCACTGCAGTTTCTGTTTTCAGTTCAACACAAACAGCACACACATTCGAACAGATCAAAACACCACCCACACAATCCACTACTACTGCCGTTGCTGTTTTCTATTTAAAACTATCCCAAACCAACACTAAATACTGCACTTGCTCGTTAACTACGGCTGTACGCTGCAACTGCTACTACTTATCCTTATTTACAGCTTGGAAAAACCATAAAACCATCCCTGATAATCGATAAAAATGCTTGCACCTTTTTCCCAATTGTTGCATCCCAAACCACCATCGATCAACTTGTTTCTGTTTTGGGTCTGGTTCCACACAAACAAAAACCTGCAAGATGTTCCAATTTCTTGTTTCTATTCAATTAAACCCGAGACCAAACCATAACCAAATACCATCAAACTATCTTACTATTTTTCTATTTCTGTTTCGAATCAAATCAAAAACCAAATACATCACCTTTATTTACTTACGCCTATTTAGATTATCCATTTGTTTCTCTGTTCGAAAGTACAGACTAAGAGAAAGCAGGTACAGTTTTGAATCTAGGTTCAAAACCCTAAATTCACTTGCAATCCAATACGTCAATGAGAAGTGAAATCGAAGGGCTAATCGAGTTGTCGATATGATAGATGCTTTTAAAATATGCAGCTAATTCCGAATCCAATTAAATAAACAAAATCGTCAAACCTAATGATAATGATGATCAATGATGGTGACTGATGATGATCGAACAAGGATGATGACGATTAGATGACCTGCTCGCTGCTTCATTAATCTATTGATGATGAAGATGATTGTTGATTGATTGTACGATGATGAATTTTTTTTTCTTTTCTGCGTTTTGCTCCTGCTATGCTCGATCTGATTTGGGAGCCCATCAAACGCGTTATTCTTTATTTAGGTATAAATATAATTAATAATATTATTATTATTTTTATATTATTCTAATCCTTATTATTATTAATATTATTATTATTATTATTATTATTATTATTATTATTATTATTATTATTATTATTATTATTATTATTATTATACAACCTTTCTATTAATAGCCTTATTATTATTAATATTATACGTATTAACTTATATATATATATATATATATATATATATATATATATATATATATATATATATATATATATATATATATTACATATATATAAACGAAACATATTATAGATATAATATATATTATAACACATTATAAAATATTCACATAATATTAATTACAATATATTATATATATCGATATTAATACATTATATAATACATATAAACACTAATTGATAGTGTTCCAAATGAACATATATTTAGTAGCAATATCGTTCCAATATGTAAAGTTTTTAAATGTGATTTCCTTATTTTTAGTTGTAATAGTTAAATAAATAAGTGCGAAGACGAAAGACGCAAATCGCTCGAAAATGAAGATTTAAAGACAAAAACGAAGATTTGAAAGACCAAAACGTCCAAAAAGCTCAAATGTACAAGATACAATTCAAAAGGTTCAATTTATTGATGAAGAACGTCTAAAAATGACAAGAGTACAAGTTACAAAACGCAAAGTACAAGATATAAAATTGTACGAAAGGACGTTCGAAAATCCGGAACTGGGACATGAACCAACTCTCAACGCTCGACGCAACGGTGTAAAAATTACAAGTCAACTATGCACAAGAATAAAATATAATATTTAAATAATTCATAATAAGAATAATATTAAATAATAAAAAGTTGTTAATTGAGCATAGTTCAGGGGTCGTAAATGAAAATTTGAATTCTAATTTCCCTATAAAACGAACGATATGTTCGATGAATTAGGGAGAGACTTTTTCCGATCTTTTTTTTTTCTTCTTCTATCTTTTTCTTACTTTTCTATCTATCAAATATCAATATCTATATTTATAATTCTCTATCATAATGTTAATGTAATCAGATATAACAATAATCTTAATTTTAATTTTAAATTATGATAATAATAAGATTTATGATAGAGATCGTTTGAGTGTGTAAGTCGAAATTCTGTCCGTGTAACGCTACGCTATTTTTAATCATTGTAAGTTATGTTCAACCTTTTTACATTAATGTCTCGTAGCTAAGTCGTTATTATGCTTATTTAAAATGAAGTAATCATGATGTTGGGCTAATTACTAAAATTGGGTAATTGGGCTTTGGACCATAATTAAGGTTTGGGCAAAAGACCGACACTTGTGGAAATTGGATTATTGACTATTAATAGATGGGGGGTATTGTCTAATTGAGTGACAACTCATTGGAGTCTGTCGAACCTATCTTCAAATTAATTAACCTAATAATTAATAATGATTATGGTTGTCCTATTTAGTGACGTTCATATGGAATCTGTTATAATCATTTAATTAATCAATTGGGTTGGGTAATTGATTATTCATTCTGATCAAGTGGATGAATTAATATTCATAAACTAATTAAAACAGGGGTGGATTACATACAGTGATAACTGGTGTAATTGTTGACAGAAGTGATAACTGCGTCACAGTTTAAATCCTTAATCAGTTGGAATATTTGACTTCGGGTATAAGGGTAATTTGACGAGGATACTCGCACTTTATATTTATGACCGATGAACTATTATGGACAAAAACCAGATAGACGTATCAAATAAACCAGGACAAAGGACAATTAACCCATGGTAATAAATTAAAATCAACACGTCAAACATCATGATTACGGAAGTTTAAATAAGCATAATTCTTTTATTATATTTCTCATCGTATCTTTATTTACTGTCATTTTATTACTCGCAATTTTATTTACTGTCATTTTATTTATTGTCATTATTTTACGCACTTTAATTATCGTCATTTATCTTTACGCTTAAAATATAGAATCGACAAACCGGTCATTAAACGGTAAAACCCCCCTTTTATAATAATATTACTACTTATATAATTATATATATTTTGTATAAATATAGTTAAAAATATAGTAAGTTTCACCAGCTCCCTGTGGAACGAACCGGACTTACTAAAAACTACACTACTTTACGATTAGGTACACTGCCTATAATGTTGTAGCAAGGTTTAGGTATATCCCATCCGTAAATTAATAAAACTTGTGTCATATTTTGTAGTATTTCCTAGTAAAAATAATACTATTTCGTACCCTCACGCTACATCATCAAGTTTTTGGCGCCGCTGCCGGGGACCGCTAAAACGCTATATTTTTAATTATAATAATATTGAAATAAAATATAATAATATAATAATACTGAAATAGAATATAATAATATAATAATATTGAAATAGAATATAATAATATAAAAATATTTAAGAATAAAAGTTTACGTAAAATTTAAAAAAAAAAGTCGTATTTATTAAATACTTCAGGGGTATATTATGTAACTTATAATTAATAATTGCTATCATGTCGCTTTCATGTGAATAGTAAATTAATTAATTTATTTTCATTTACTATTCATGAATAGTAAATGAATTAAAAAAAAAAAAAAAAAAAAAAAAAAAAAAATTTGTGTAAAAAAAAAAAAAAAAAAATCGTTTTTTTTAATAAGAAAAAAAAATCGTTTTAAAAAAAAAAAAAAAAAAAAAAAAAAAATCGTTTTTTTAAAAAAAAAAAAAAAAAAAAAAAAAAAAAAAAAACGTAAAAAAAAAAAAAAACGTAAAGAAAAAAAAAAAAAAAAAAAAAAATTTATTAAAAAAAAAAAAATATATATATATTTTTAAAATTTTGTCTATAAAAAAAAATGTTTTTTTTTAGTTTTATTACCTTTAGATTTTTAGACTATAGTCGCAACTTTTAGTATTAAGTTTAGTTTTGCCATAGTTATTTTTACTTCTAGAATTTTTAGGCTTTGCCGTAAAATCCCTTAAGTGCTTATTCCTTAGACTAAGTTTTAGGTGCTTTAGAATTTTACGACGCCGTATTTCGCACTACTTTCTTATTTTTATTTTTCGACGCCTATTTTTCGACCTTTTATTTTTCGACATTTTTCGACGCGCAATTTTTTTCTCTCTTATTTCTCGCCATTCTAGTTTTTAGGACTTAGATTTTTTTTTCTACTTCTTCTCTAAATTTCTTAAAATTACGAAAATTTATTTTAAGTGGTTAAATTGATAGACATCAAAATTTTCTGGTTCGTAGTAATAGTTGGATTTGTACGTGGACCGGGTTATTGGAGCCAAACAGTCCTCAATTATATTGAGACCAAACGAATCCTGCCCCTCTGCTGCATCTTTTGGCTATTCGAAACGTGGGCAAAATCAGAAAAGTCTATTGGTTGGATAACTTATTATAATTTTTCTTTCCTTTTTAAAACTAATAGGATATTCAGTGAATGCACCGAGCAAGACGTTCACCACCTTTTGTACGTTCACCACCTGTAACTCGATCAAGACATCGTTTAACAAATATAGCTGCCGTTGATTTTTCTTTAGACTCGTCATCAAGTCGACCGAGTACTTCAACTCAAATTTCCGATAATCCAGTTTTTGAAACCAATATCACAATTGAGAATCCGGAGAATACTCAGGGACAATTCCGAGACCCTGATCCATTAATTATTCCTCCGGAACCACCAATCATTCAAACAGAGATTGTTGAGGAAGAAACCATTAAATCAGAAACCTCTAGTGATTCAGATACAACACTTCCAATCATGGAAAATCTAGAACCTCTAAGTATGGAAGAACGAATGAGAGCTAAGCGCACTGGCCAAGGTCACGCCATTATTAAGCCAGAAGTTAATGCGCCAGATTATGAAATCAAAGGACAAATTCTACACATGGTAACTAACCAATGCCAATTCAGTGGTGCACCGAATGAAGATCCTAACGAACACCTTCGTACGTTTAAAAGAATTTGTACACTATTCAAAATCCGAGAAGTGGAAGATGAGCAGATCTATCTCATGTTGTTTCCCTGGACTTTAAAGGGAGAAGCCAAAGATTGGTTAGAATCGTTACCTGAAGGGGCGATTGACACATGGGATGTTTTAGTTGAAAAATTTCTTAAACGATTCTTTCCGGCATCCAAAGCCGTGAGACTTCAAGGAGAAATTGTTACGTTCGCGCAAAATCCAAATGAAACATTATATGAGGCGTGGACAAGATTCGGAAGGATGTTGAGAGGATGTCCTCAACACGGATTAGATACTTTTCAAATAGTACAAATCTTCTATAAAGGCGTAGACATCGCCACACGAAAAGACATCGACATAACCGCTGGTGGATCCATTATGAAGAAAACCGCAACTGAAGCTTACAAAATTATTGATAACACAGCCTCCCACTCGCATGAGTGGCACCAAGAAAAAGATATCTTTCGATCATCTAAAGCGGCTAGAGCCGATTCTAGCCCTGACTTTGATTCCGTTTCCGCAAAAATAGATGCTTTCGAAAGACGAATGGAAAAGATGAATAAAGATATTCACGCAATATGAATCAGTTGTGAGCAATGCGGTGGACCACACTTATTGAAAGATTGTCACATTGAACCAACGATGGAACAACGAGAGAATGTTTCCTATATGAACCAAAGGCCGGGAAATAATTATCAAAATAATTATCAACCGCCAAGGCTAAACTTAAATCGAAATCAAAACATTCTTTACAATCCAAAAGGACCCGAAAATAACTGGTATAACCAACAAGGTCCGAATAACCAACCAACTCAAAACAACACTTTCAATCAACAAAGACCTAGCTTGTATAAACCACCACAACAACCCGAAGAGAAAAAGCCAAATCTAGAAGAAATGATGGCAAAGCTGATTGAATCTCAAACACAATTCATTACATCTCAAACCCAAACGAACGAGAAGTTTGATCAGTCATTAAGAACTCAACAAGCTTCCATTTTGAATCTTGAAAAACACGTAGGTACTCTTGCTAGCATGATGAGTGAGAGGGAACAAGGAAAGCTACCGAGTAATACTGAAGTAAATCCTCGGAATGAGAATGTTAATATGGTTTCAACGAATTCTGAAAAACCAGCATCAGAAGATGGGAAGGTTTTAGATGAGAGTAACAATGAAGAAGTTACACCACCACCACCCGAGTATGTAAAGCCAGTGGTGGCACCATACAAACCACCCATCCCGTTTCCAAGAAAAGGAGTTGAGTATGAGCAAGTGATAGGTAATAAAGATTGTGATACCTCTGGAAAGAAGAAGAAGAAAAAGAATAAGAAAGTGCAAGAAACAAAAGCCGTAAAAGTAAACCCGGTGAAGACAGTTCCACCAAAACCTCCTCCTAGGATAGGTGATCCGGGTGAATTTATTGTTCCTTGTCTACTTAGTGATTGTGTCATGTATGATGCACTAGCAGATTTAGGTGCAAGTGTGAGTGTTATGCCTCTTTCCTTATATAAGAGATTAGGTGTAGGTGAGTTAACTCCAACGGATATGAGTGTTCGACTCTTTGATCAAACCATTAAGCACCCAGTTGGAATTGCTGACAACCTACCCATTCAAGTAGGTAATTTAACCTTTCTAGTCGAATTCATTGTCATTGACATAGAAGAGGACTCAAACATTCCTCTAATTTTAGGACGACCATTCTTAGCGTCCACCGGGGCGTTATTTGATGTAGGAAATGGAAGAATGACACTTAGTAGTGGTGACAAATCGATCACCTTTATGATTCGAAAGTCTAAATCTCCACCAGCCAAAACCGTTGAACCAGTAAAAACAATTGGTAAGAACCATGTGGTTTTACCAACTCCAACGGTAATACTTAGCAATAATGAAACGCCTAAGTGTGGGGAAAATGAAGTAACACCTAATGATGACATGATAACAAAGAACCCCGTTGTTGATACGAAATTAAATGATCCCGTTATTAATAGTTCAATGAAGAAACTTATTAAACGGATTCGCGATGCTAAAACCAAGGGGAACTTTAAGTTATGTAACCGGTTAGTATCCAATCTATCACCTAAAGAAAAGGAGAAACTAGTTGAAATTGTGGATATTACACAGGAATCCGACCAATGGCTTAAAGAAAAAGTCACGGATATGCAAGTTGATTATGGACCAAGAGAAATTGACGATGAAGTTAATCACAATTTTGACACCACAGCTACCTAAGTGTGGGGAGATTCAAATGTTCTAAGAAAATGTTATCTAGAGTTAGTTGTTCTGTTCTCGTGTAGTTCCGAGAATGGAATCCGATTGGTCTTTTCCGCTAGCAGACACTAAAGAACTAGTTTTCTCCCCCCATTCTGAATTTTTGTTTTTTTTAGGTTTTATATGAAATTAATATGCTTTTAAGTTTTGTGTGATATTTAAAAACAAAATTTACTTTAATTCATTAAGTTGAAAAAATGATTTCTAAAATTCGTCGTGAGTTGAAGACTAGGTCATTAAGCCGAAATTGCTTTACCCGAGGGTGGGACGGCAAATTTTGTTATCATTATTTTTAATTTTATTGATCTAAAGTATGCCAAAAAGATATTAGACTTTATAAATTTTTGAACGTGGGGTAATATACCCAACTTCAAAAATATGTATATATATGTTTGTATTTTATATTATGTACAAAACAGGGTAGAACAACGCACTTTCAAAGACTAACATTAAGTTCAGCAATAGCTACTGATTTTGACGACAAGAAGCAAAATATCAAATGTGATGTAAAATAATATGCTTACAAACTGGGTATTTTTAATCACTTTTCTACACTAATCACCCTCATGAATTTATAATTATAGTCTGATTTCATGCAAATGAGGGCATTGCATGATCTCAAGTGTGGGGAAGGGTTATAAATTCTCTCGGGTTTGCACTTAGTTTATTTGCCAAATTTTGTGAAAATTTGAAAAAAATTTCAACTAAATGAATTTAAAATCATGTTTATACATATTTATGAACGGTGAAAACTAGGTGATAATACCGAAATTATCGTTACCTCGAAAAGGACATAAATTGAGAAACACCCTAAAACGCTTGAATTCATTTAAAATGAAATAAAAGAAAATAAAAAGGCAAAGAAAGAAACTAAGTGTGGGGAGAATGTACCAAGTTATTCAATTAAAAACTATCTATCACATATTTTTGTACAAGATTATTGCAGGTACTTTTGTTTTGGATGATACTAATCAGTTTTACCCGATTTACTGTAAGAAAGATGGATCTACACGATGAATCAATTCCATCATTAAAAGGAAGTAAAGTCTTCCAAAAAAGACACACGCTTCTTGATTTAAGTCATGAAGTTGTCGTCCAGACCAGCTGTAGGTTGACGAAAAATCTAGAAAAGTCATCTCTAAAATCAGCAGGAAATCCACGGACCTCAGCATCAAACAGGGTTGCCAAGTGGTCAGATTTATCCTAACCATGAGAAGGATTTATCTCGTATAATGGGGGGGCACCGTGCAAATTAGCTTGATAAGACTAATGAATCAGATCCCCAGAAAGGATAATCTCCTTAAAGATTAAAAATCAGCTTTTAAGACTGATATTACTCAATCCTAGAGATTGACCTTAAAGATTGAGAATTCAAACTCATGGAATTCAATGATATCTAAACTCGAGCTTGAACGAGAAAATATTTTGATCAAAATTGCAAACCGATTTGTTTTCTGAAAATCCATTTTCAATGCGTTCATTACCATTGAACGTAAAATCCTAGGAATTCACCTGGAATTCATTAGGTCACCTGAACCAAATCGGGTGTCAACCGTAAGAACGGTGGTTGCATAGCATGGTCAGAGACAGGACCTTGTGCCAGACCGAAAAATCATAGGATGATCTTTACTATCGCTCCTACCAAGGATAGTTCTAGCATCCGACACGTTAAAAGACCATAATCATCTGCATGTCACGGGACATTGCCTTAACAGTTTCTTGTTCATCGCTTTCCTTTACAACCGGACGGTAGTTTACCGAAAGGTAATATACGGAACAAGTAAACTGGATGTGTGCTTTCCGATACCGGGATAGCAGTGGATTACACGAGCCTAAAAGTTTTAGCCAAAATATTGATCCACAAATATATTTTGCAAAACCAATGATGGATCAAATCAGAAAACTTGTCTAGGGTAAAATCTAGCTTGAATTTTTAAAAGATCAAATGTTTTCATAAAGATCCAATTTCCTAAAGGATCTACATTTTTATAGTCATGTGGGACTGTAAACCACCTTTCAAATGTGCACTTTGCTTTGGAAACCGAAAGTAAATCGGCTATTTGATTGCAAGTGTCGTTGACCTAAACCCGAGGCAACTGTGGATGACACACCCACCTTTAACCATCATTACTGTCATTGTTTATACCGCTATATCAAAATCACTGATGTACAAAATGTGATGAATAAAAAAGTGATTCATGTATGTTTTTATTTCAAGTTCTGTATTGCTTGAGGACAAGCAACGCTCAAGTGTGGGGATATTTGATAGTGTTCCAAATGAACATATATTTAGTAGCAATATCGTTCCAATATGTAAAGTTTTTAAATGTGATTTCCTTATTTTTAGTTGTAATAGTTAAATAAATAAGTGCGAAGACGAAAGACGCAAATCGCTCGAAAATGAAGATTTAAAGACAAAAACGAAGATTTGAAAGACCAAAACGTCCAAAAAGCTCAAATGTACAAGATACAATTCAAAAGGTTCAATTTATTGATGAAGAACGTCTAAAAATGACAAGAGTACAAGTTACAAAACGCAAAGTACAAGATATAAAATTGTACGAAAGGACGTTCGAAAATCCGGAACTGGGACATGAACCAACTCTCAACGCTCGACGCAACGGTGTAAAAATTACAAGTCAACTATGCACAAGAATAAAATATAATATTTAAATAATTCATAATAAGAATAATATTAAATAATAAAAAGTTGTTAATTGAGCATAGTTCAGGGGTCGTAAATGAAAATTTGAATTCTAATTTCCCTATAAAACGAACGATATGTTCGATGAATTAGGGAGAGACTTTTTCCGATCTTTTTTTTTTCTTCTTCTATCTTTTTCTTATTTTTCTATCTATCAAATATCAATATCTATATTTATAATTCTCTATCATAATGTTAATGTAATCAGATATAACAATAATCTTAATTTTAATTTTAAATTATGATAATAATAAGATTTATGATAGAGATCGTTTGAGTGTGTAAGTCGAAATTCTGTCCGTGTAACGCTACGCTATTTTTAATCATTGTAAGTTATGTTCAACCTTTTTACATTAATGTCTCGTAGCTAAGTCGTTATTATGCTTATTTAAAATGAAGTAATCATGATGTTGGGCTAATTACTAAAATTGGGTAATTGGGCTTTGGACCATAATTAAGGTTTGGGCAAAAGACCGACACTTGTGGAAATTGGATTATTGACTATTAATAGATGGGGGGTATTGTCTAATTGAGTGACAACTCATTGGAGTCTGTCGAACCTATCTTCAAATTAATTAACCTAATAATTAATAATGATTATGGTTGTCCTATTTAGTGACGTTCATATGGAATCTGTTATAATCATTTAATTAATCAATTGGGTTGGGTAATTGATTATTCATTCTGATCAAGTGGATGAATTAATATTCATAAACTAATTAAAACAGGGGTGGATTACATACAGTGATAACTGGTGTAATTGTTGACAGAAGTGATAACTGCGTCACAGTTTAAATCCTTAATCAGTTGGAATATTTGACTTCGGGTATAAGGGTAATTTGACGAGGATACTCGCACTTTATATTTATGACCGATGAACTATTATGGACAAAAACCAGATAGACGTATCAAATAAACCAGGACAAAGGACAATTAACCCATGGTAATAAATTAAAATCAACACGTCAAACATCATGATTACGGAAGTTTAAATAAGCATAATTCTTTTATTATATTTCTCATCGTATCTTTATTTACTGTCATTTTATTACTCGCAATTTTATTTACTGTCATTTTATTTATTGTCATTATTTTACGCACTTTAATTATCGTCATTTATCTTTACGCTTAAAATATAGAATCGACAAACCGGTCATTAAACGGTAAAACCCCCCTTTTATAATAATATTACTACTTATATAATTATATATATTTTGTATAAATATAGTTAAAAATATAGTAAGTTTCACCAGCTCCCTGTGGAACGAACCGGACTTACTAAAAACTACACTACTTTACGATTAGGTACACTGCCTATAATGTTGTAGCAAGGTTTAGGTATATCCCATCCGTAAATTAATAAAACTTGTGTCATATTTTGTAGTATTTCCTAGTAAAAATAATACTATTTCGTACCCTCACGCTACATCATCACTAATATATATAATATTTAATATTAATATATCATAATAAATGATATATATCATATTTATTATATATAATATTTATAAACTATTAAGGTATTTTAATAAATACTTAATACATTAATAAATTATCTTGTAGGTTGATAATAAATGTTAATTATTTATTTCAAATACAAAATAAATATATTTAAATTCTTTATTAATATAACATATAAATAACAAGTATATTGCGGATATTAATATATAAACTTATTTGATTACTATTATATGTTTATAATATTAATTAATATATATAATGGATATAGGTTCGTGAATCTGAGGCGAACCCTGCATTGTTCATTTTAGTAGTATGCATATTTTTACTACAAAATATCGTATCGTGAGTTCATTTGATTCCCTTTTACTCTTTAAATTTTTGGGACTGAGAATACATGCGCTGTTTTTACAAATATTTTATTAAATGCCTTTAAAATCTATATTTTTGGACTGAGAATACATGAGATGCTTTTATAAATGTTTGACGAGATAGACACAAGCAAAACATTCCTCGAATGAATTATTATACAGACAGAAGTTCTGTTGATTATTATTGAATTAGTTGGACTTTATAATTGTCACTAATTGATGTGAATATTTTCCCTTGATTATTATAGCTTGGTAACCTAAGAATTAGGAAACGAGTATGGCCCCTAATTCACGCGAATCCTAAAGGTAGCAATCGGGTTTAACACCCCCACCCAGAATGTTCACTAGACGGAAGAGCTAGTGGACGTAGTGTTTAGTACTTCGAGGTTTATATATTTATTACAGACTGAAAGTTCTGTTTATTTTGGGGATATTTACGATGCGCATTAAATGTTAAGGTCAGTTACCAAGCAAAGAAAGCAAAGTGAATGTTATATATCGAGAGAATGATTTTTATACACAGGTTATGTGTATGATATTTTGTACACGAGATATGTGTACGGTTATTAAAAATCGCGAGGCAACCTACAGGGGAGAAAAGGATACGAACCTACTCTGCCAAGCATTTATGAAAAATGGATTTGTACACGAGATAGGTGTACTGTATTTAAATCTTGTGGTCTATCAAAATCACTGAATTTTATTGTTTATGATAAACCTATGAACTCACCAACCTTTTGGTTGACACTTTTAAAACATGTTTATTCTCAGGTCTGAAAGAAATCTCTCGCTGTGCATTTGCTCATTTTAAAGATATTTCATGGAGTCGTTCATGGCATATTTAGGTCAGTACCTCGCAATGGGACCAGCTGTTGAAGACTTCGTCCAGGTGGTTTAGGACGGGTCATCTCAGGTGGTATCATAACGGTGGTCTTAGCGAACCAGGTCTTGAATTAGTGTGTCTAACTGGTAGTTGTTATGATGCACTAGTGAGTCTGGACTTCGACCTAGTAGTTGTTAGGATACATTAATGAGTCTGGACTTGGACCTTGTCTGCATGTCAAAATTTTACTTATCATTCCTTGTCGATAAATATCTACTTATCATTTTCAGTCTCGACACGTCTTATTGCAATTATTACATAGTACAGACGAATTCATAATCCATCAAATTAGACCTTGTCTGACACGTTTCCTTAATTCCCTCCGTAATCTACGGGATCTCCTGTACTATATATAGGTATTCTATGTAATTAGAATATCATCCGATATCTGAAAATTATTTTATATCGAAAAATCCTTTATCTGACCGTACAAGATGGAACTCGTAACTAGTTCAAATTCCTCGGATTTCGACAGCTATTCCGATATAGATTTCCACATGAGCTCCGAAAGCAGTGTAACCGGAATGGATCAACCAATTAGCCATCATCAATTCTGGATGAATTGGGGATGGGTTCGTAGTCGACTTAACCCAAGGAGATAAGAAGAAGGTGATCCTTTGTACCAACCAAATTCACCTCTTGGCGAAAAATCTGAAGCACTTACCGGCGAAACTATCCGAAACTCCATTTTCACCCTCATTGCCAAGATGTATCGCCACGATTATGTAATATCTACAATTCTGAATCTTATTTATCCGCTCATCCGAACCGCCAATCATCCCGGTGTAATAGAAGAAGTCAACGAGCTTCACGCTCGAGTTGTGGCTTTGGAGAATATGGTGCAAAACTTACAAGCACCAGCAGTATCACCGGCATCAACAGTAACACCAGCATTAACACCAACAATACCATTACCACCACCAACAACAACATTCGCATAACACACCTCAACATCACAATCTGTCCCACGAGCATCAACGTCATACGCCCTGTAGATATCAAGGAATGCCAACGACAACAAACAATGAAGTATTAATTCATAACTTCATTGGAGAAATATTCTACGGAAATTATGTAATATCTAAAGTTTTAGAGATTATATATCCTAGTTCTAACCTGAAATCGGATGAGATTAATATCATATTAATTCATCAAATCCATAATTGCATCTGAAGAAAATATATATGTAAGTATATTTTCATATGGATTTTAATTAAAAGTTCTTTTGTACAAACTATTAATGATGAGAATATTTTAACGGATAGGTAATACCGTAGAATTATATAGTTCTCACATTAACATGTTATATTGTACATTCTTAAATTCAGATTCAGCAGTCATTAACCATACTGCTTAAATCTACATATATACGTATCCGTTCACCAAAGAACAACTATTTTCATTCAAATTCAATTTCATATTCGGATTTTGACCAATCAGAATCCAAGTCAAGATTTGACAAGTGGCATAATGAAGAGAATAATGGACAAAATAAAAAATTTGAATTAGAAACCAATTAATTAACTACGTAAAATTACAAATCTATACTAACCAAATCCTATCTACCTGTTCATAGCTAACTGTTCATATACCCGTTATGACTATTTCTTTATTACAATTTATTTATTTATTGTCATTTTAATTATTGCAATTAATTTATCGCAATTTTAATACTTGCAATTTTATTTAACGTCATTTAAATACTGTTATTTATATTACGCACTTTAAATATTGTCATTTAAATACTATTATAATATACTAGTCTTGGTTAATCCCGAGACAATATAATATAATCTTGATTAATTAGTTTATATATTGAACTATTGGACTATTGAACTACTAACATTGGGCTACTAACCTTGGATAATTAAAATGTATTAAAAGAGTAGGAAATATTAAATATAACACATTTTGATTTAAAATATCGTTAATAAGTTACATCTTGTACAGTTAAACATTTCTTCAAGTTTGCCACTTGATTCCAACTTAAACATCATTTGTATCTTGACGATTACAATTTTGGCTCAAAACCTTCAAATTCTTGAACACACCTCAGATCGATAACCAATGATTCAGATTCATTAACCTTGAGAATGCTGATGAAGCTGCAAAAGCTATAGATGGTCTTAATGGCCAAAAGCTTGATAATAAGAATGGTGTATTGAAAAAGGCTCAGTTTTGGAACTGAAAAACGGATTGAGCAGACTATGAAGGAGGTTGTGGATAAATCACAAAATCTGTACTTACAGAATCCATATGATTCAGTATCTGCTGAAATCTTTAGCGAATACTTTGCTCATTACTTATTCTAAATCCTTGCAGAAAAGTACTTCAACATCCTTTGACTCTAGATATTTTAAATTCTAAGATATCATCGTATCTTTCGTTATAAATATCCTCGATATTCCTGTAGATATCTTCATAAATATTCTCGTCTGAAATTATCTATCTCCTCGTGCTATCTATGTTACATCATAAAAGAAACTGTTTTAGTTTCTATCCTTCTATAAAATTTGAGTGTAAATTATGAATGATTTCTGGAGAAGTGTTGGGAATTGAAGCATGAGTTAGTATAATATAATGACGCCCGGCCAATGTGGTTATATTACAGTAAGTCATGTTGAATTCTAATAGAACGTGATGATGGTTCACAGATCATACCCTCATCATGAATAATGTTACATAACTCTTTCATTCCACTTAATCTCTAAGTATATCACGTAAATATTTCCTTGATATTTCTTTTCTTCTGTAATTCCAACAGTTTGCTAATAAATCGTGCTATTACATTTCTTTCTGATTAGAAGATTTTCTTTAATTTCCTTGAATTTCGAAGATCAACCGTGACTACGTCAAGAGTTAATAAGAATCTTTATTTCCTCATTTCACTCTTTTGTAATAGCTTCACTCGTACGCTTCACATAATCGAATCATTTTATCTATATTAATCAATACTGATAAAACTCTATTTATCAACTCATATTCGCCATGAAAACATTTTTATTGTTAGCCATGACGATCTCTATCAAATTTCGGGACGAAATTTCTTTAACGGGTAGGTACTATATTGACCTGGAAAAAAAATTTCGACTAATTTTAAATCAAACTCTCGATACGATGTAATATTTTGACTCGATAAGCAAAGTATGTAATGTTGAGTCTGAAAATTTTTGAACTATTTTCTAGTATTCATTTAACTTCGACCATTCCTGACGATTCATGAACCATAATTTGTAAATATAAAGATAAGTATACATATACATATACATATATATATATATATATATATATATATATATATATATATATATATATATATATATATATATATATATATATATATATAATATCTTGAAATAATAATATACGATATAATTAAATTGTTATTAAAATAAAACTATATTTATATATATAGTGTATATCAAATATAATTATTTAATAATTGTAATACTCGATGGACGTTTCGATTATTATTTAGAGAAGTTTAATTCGAACTTATATGATTTTAAAAATAATCGGTGATCCGAAAATGAGTGATATAAATTATAGACTTATTAGAAATGTATTTAAGATCTAATTATTAAATTTTAACACTTTTTATATTTTACCTGAGATCGAGCGCGGATAGTGATTAAAATTTTATTTAATAAATTTTAAAAAACAGTTAATGACCAAAATTATACAATAATGACTGAAATAAATAAAGATAACTAATTTGGAATTTTTCGAAATACTTTTATCCGCCACGGATTAACAACGAAGTAGGAAATTTAATCCGTAAATAATGACGGCTAACTTATCACACGTTTGTATCTTAAATTATATTATAATTTGAAATACTGTGCATGATTTGGATTTACTGTGACTAATTGATATATGATTGGATTAATTTTCTGTTATTGGATTGATTGATCACCTTTTATAAATATCTATAATATACGTTTGCATACTGCACATTGAGATGATTGATAACTGTAACAATAATTACACTTGGTTAATGTTGGCTACTTTACTTAAATTATGGTTCACTGAATTCTAAATGACACGATTTCGTTCACCCATTCATCCACTTGAATCATATAATTATATTGTAATCTATATTACATCGAATACTATTATTGATTGATTGTACTTTACTATTATTGATTGAGGATATGAGGATTAAGTTATCAATTACAAAGCATTACATAATAATATATTAATCAATATATCACCACCTCCTCTTTCCCTCTCTATCTCTATCTCTCTCCTATACTCTTCTCATCTTGGAACCACCATTATTACTACAACGGTTCCACCACAACAAACTGTACCATTCATATTGCAGTTTTGTTGCTACGTGTTATGTTTTGTTTACTGCTCGAAACCACCTTCTATTGTAGCTATATTCCTGCATATTACTTCTGTCCTATTAATCGACGTTCATCTAAAAACTTACTACCATCGAGCAAGATTAAAACCAAACTCATACCTGGTCGTTCTCTGATGTAATCCAACCCCAAACATTCTGCTGTTACTCGCCTTATATTTATAGCTCAATCTCCACCAAACCATCCTCACCACTTTCAGCATAACCCACCATCTCCTTTTCTATTTTTTAATTTCGTTACCAACACAAACTACCTATTTTTCTGTCTTGGTCAGAAACACAACACCACCATAAACCGCCATCATTACCACCGAACCACTGCAGTTTCTGTTTTCAGTTCAACACAAACACTACACACATTCGAACAGCTCAAAACTCCACCCACACAAACCACTGCTACTGCCGTCGCTGTTTTCTATTTAAAACTATCCTAAACCAACACTAACTGCTGCACTTGCTCGCTAACTACTGCTGTACGCTGCAACTGCTACTATTTATCCTTATTTACAGCTTGGAAAAACCATAAAACCATCCCTGAAAATCGATAAAAATGCTTGCACCTATTTCCCAATTGTTGCAGCCCACACCACCATCGATCAACTTGTTTCTGTTTTGGGTCTGGTTCCATACAAACAAAAACCTGCAAGATGTTCCAATTTCTTGTTTCTATTCAATTAAACCCGTGACCAAACCATAACCAAATACCATCAAACTATCTTACTATTTTTCTATTTCTATTTCGAATCAAATCATAAACCAAATACATCACCTTTGTTTACTTACTCCTATTTAGATTATCCATTTGTTTCTCTGTTCGAAAGTACAGACCAGGAGAAAGGTGGTACAGTTTTGAATCTAGGTTCAAAACCGTAAATTTACCTACAATCCAATACGTCAATGAGAAGTGAAATCGAAGGGCTAATCGAGTTGTCGATATGATAGATGCTTTTAATGTGACGACCCGGAAATTTCCGACCAAATTTAAACTTAATCTTAATCTATAATCGACACGATAAGCAAAGTCTGTAATGTGAAGTCTCAAAAAAAAAAAAAAAAAAAAAAAAAACTTTGAACTATGTTCATATAATCAATTACCCTTTGACTGTGCTCGACGAATCACGAACAAATGTGTGTAAGTAAATATAAAAATAAATATATGGAAATAAATATAAGTGTATATATAACTATAAATTAATAAAGTACACTTTAAGAATGAAAATAATAATTAAATTAATATTAGGATGAATATATAAAGATATGATATTATTATAAATCTCTATATATATATATGGATGCTATACACATGTAATATGATAGATATTGTAAAATGTATAAATTATGTAAATATTAAATATTAAGCATATGTTATTATATCATATTAATAATAAAAACTAAATACAAGTTAAAATATTAAGGTTATATTACTAACCTTACTTTCCTTATAAATGTTAATACTAATATTTGTATTAATAATAATATTATATAAAATATATAAATATTGATAGGTATAAGTTATTATATTATTATTATCAATATTATTATTATGATTATTATTATTATTATTATTATTATTATTATTATTGTTATTATTACACTTATTATTATGGTTATTATTATTATCATTAAGTATTAGAATTATTATTATTAGTAGTCTATTATTGTTATTAATATCATTATTACTATTAATGTTAATATGATATATATATATATATACATATATATATATATATATATATATATATATAAGTTGTCATGTTATTGTTATTAAAATTATTATTAACATAAATAATAATATTACTAATGCCATTAACATTCTTATTATTATCAATTATGAGAATCATTATTATCTATTATTAAGATTACTGATATTATTATGATTATTATTTTTATGATTATTATTATTATTATTATTATTATTATTATTATTATTATTATTATTATTATTATTATTATTATTATTATTATTATTATTATTATTATTATTATTAGTATTTGTATTATTATTAATAATTATAATTATTAATTAGTAATAATAAATTATATAAAATAAAAGCAGATGTACGATTTTTGTTTAGGAATCAAATTCAATTTGATATCGCCATCCTCTTTTAATATGACAGCGACTTTGTTGAATCCAAATTCATTACAAGCCAAATTCTGTTAGAGAAGAATATGTTTTTCTTATTTTTTTATTTTTATTTCTATACCTGATAGATAATTATTGTCGACCCTCAATTTCTATAAAACTCGATCGTACTCAGTGATATATACTCAAAAACGACTTTACTCTATCAAATATCAGTTACAATAACCCTTAACAGCTTTTATTAAACGAATTAAATCAGAAACTAATGAAGAACAAGTATCTGATGTGTTCTTATTCCAATTTTTCAAAAACTACGAATTCTTGTTAAAATTCAAAAAGTGTTAATGTCATTGTGTTAGAAAAATTCCATTTAAACTATCTCGAAAGTTTCAAAGTTCAAATCTTCTTATCGAGCTTCAATTTTAGAGTCAAACTTAATTTTTTAAAAGTTAAACAAATTGATCTTGGCAAAATTAAAGTTCATTATTATGTTTTAAGTAAAACTGATAATGGGGAAAGTTTCCAGGAACAATTTAAAACTTATTTCATTTAGAAGTCGTGGTCTAAAACATCTCTGAATTCGAAATTGATGTTTGAGTTTTTTTATCGAGTATATTAACTGTTTTATTTTCTTATTTGATTTTCTGGTATATGTTATTGGATATAAATGGTTATCAAATAATGTGTTTCGTTTGAAAGTCCTAAAAATTAGTGAATGCAAAGGGTTGCTAACTAGGATCGACCCTGGTATGGTCAGATGGATTCTGAGGGAAGAAGAAAGGGAACATGTTAGTATGGTGTTAAATAAAATTCGAACCCAATATATTTGAGAAAAAGAACAGACAGACGGATGGTTAAGCAATAGGTTGTGGAACGAGAGGTCTTGGGTTCGAGCCCGGTCTCGGGCTATTTTTTTTTACAAAGTGCTTTTAAAGGGTATATTCTTATTACTCTTATTTCAATTATTATTATTATTATTATTATTATTATTATTATTATTATTATTATTATTATTATTATTATTATTATTATTATTATTATTATTATTATTATTATTATTATTATTATTATTATGATTATGATTATGATTATGATTATGATTATTATTTTTTTTGTTATTAATAGTGTTATAAGAATTATAATAACTATTAGTTTTATCATAATTATAAGTATTAAGTATTATAACAATTATTATTATTATTATAAGCATCATTAATGTTATTATTATTATAAAAATTGTCATTGTAGTATTATTATCATTTTTATGATTATGATTATTAATATTATAATTATTATGAAAATAATATATTTCATTATTGTTTTCATAAATATTAAACATAGTGTCATTTTAGTACCATTATGGTTATTAGTAGTAACATAAATATTATTATAAGTATGATCATTATTATTATCAATATGACTATCATATTAGTATTGTTATTATTAAAAAGTGTTATCATTATTATCATTTTTGTTAAAAATTATTATTTTACTCTTATTAAAACTAACATTATTATTATTATCAGTATTATCTATATTTTTTTAATTAAATAATTATGATTACTAAAATAAAAGATTTAACGAAGCTATTAAGGTTCTAATTATAAAAATAAAGATCTTATATATACTTAGTACACCTAACTTAACTATATTATCATTTATATATATAAAATGAAAATATAAATAAATAATGACACTTATAAATTATTAATATAACAAATACATCATTAATAATAAATGTATTTATTCGATCACAAGTATATATTTTAATACATATATGAATGATATAGGTTCGTGAATCCGAGGCCAACCCTGCATTGTTCAGTTATTCAATATTGTCATATGTATTTTTACTACAAAATACAATACGGTGAGTTTCATTATTCCCCTTTTAAATACTTTTGCTATATATATTTTTGGGACTGAGAATACATGCGCTACTTTTATAAATGTTTGACGAAATAGACACAAGTAATCGAAACTACATTATATGGTTGAATGATCGAAATCGAATATGCCCCTTTTTAGTCTGGTAATCTAAGAATTAGGGAACAGACACCCTAATTGACGCGAATCCTAAAGATAGATCTATCGGGCCCAACAAGCCCCATCCAAAGTACCGGATGCTTTAGTACTTCGAAATTTATATCATGTCCGAAGGAGGATCCCGGAATGATGGGGATATTCTTATATGCATATTGTGAATGTCGGTTACCAGGTGTTCAATCCATATGAATGATATTTTTGTCTCTATGCATGGGACGTATGTTTATGAGAAATGGAAATATGAAATCTTGTGGTCTATTAAAATTATGAAATGATTATTTATGTTAAATTAATGAACTCACCAACCTTTTGGTTGACACTTTAAAGCATGTTTATTCTCAGGTATGAAAGAAATCTTCCGCTGTGCATTTGCTCATTTTAGAGATATTACTTGGAGTCATTCATGACATATTTCAAAAGACGTTGCATTCGAGTCGTCGAGTTCATCAAGATTATTAATAAGTCAATTATAGTTAGATATATTATAAAATGGTATGCATGTCGTCAACTTTCGATGTAATGAAAGATTGTCTTTTCAAAAACGAATGCAATGTTTGTAAAATGTATTATATAGAGGTCAAGTACCTCGCGATGTAATCAACTATTGTGAATCGTTTATAGTCGATACGGACTTCGTCCGGATGGATTAGGACGGGTTGTTTCAGTTGGTATCAGAGCGATGGTCTTAGCGAATCAGGTCTTGCATTAGTGTGTCTAACTGATAGTCGTTAGGATGCATTAGTGAGTCTGGACTTCGACCGTGTCTGCATGTCAAAAGTTTTGCTTATCATTTTTATCGGAAATCATCTGCTTATCATCCTTAGGAAATTACCTGCTCATTATTCTTAGTCTAGACACATCTTACTGCATTGATTGCATGAATAGTGTATAGACAAAATTCATATCTTAGCGTATCTGTTATTGTTACCTTTGACTGAAAAATTCCGTAGATTCCTCAGTAACTTATGGGATTTTAATATTATATATGCATATGTAAACTATGTATTGCAGGGTACTAATCTACATCCTATAATCTATTCCTTATCAAAAAATCCTTCATCTGATCGTACGAGATGGATCCCTCAACCAGTTCGAGTCCCTCAGATTCCGATAGCTATTCCGATAGTTATTCCGACAGCTATTACGATATGGATTTCCACTCGAACTCCGAAAGCAGTGTAACCAGAATGGAGCAACCAGTCAACCATCCCTAATTCATCTGATGGGTTCGTAGTCGACTTATCCGATGGAGATGAGAAAAAGGCGATCCTTTCCACCCACCAACCTGCACTCTTGGCTAAGAACCTGAAACACATACCGGCGAATCTAAACGAAACACCATTTTCCGTCTCCTTCCCAGAGTAGTTCGACACGATTATATTCTATCTAAAATTCTAAACCTTATTCATCCGTTCACTCTGACCGACAATCATCTTGGAGTAATGGAAGAAGTCAACGAGCTTCGCACTCGATTAATAAATTTGGAGAATATGGTGCAAAATTTACCAGCTTCAGCAACATCACCGGTACCAACAGTACCATCTGTAACAGCACCTGTATCAGCAACAATCCATGCCTCAACATCTCATTCTGTACCTCAAGCATAATCATCGTTCTACATGATGTTCTACATCATTATTCCCCGTTCGACATGGCGATTAAGTAATCTCTAAAGTTTTGGAGATTATCCATTCTAGTTTTAACGGTAAATCAAATGAGTTTAATATCATATTAACTCATTAAATCCATGATTACATCTGAAGAAATATATATATGTAAGTATATTTTCATAAAGATTGTAATTAAAAATTCTTTCGTACAAGCTGTTAATGATGAAAATATTTTAACGGGTAGGTAATACCCGAGGAATATTTAGATTTCACATTAATAAATTACATTGTACATTCTTCGAATCTGATTCAATAGTCATTTACTATCCTATTTACATTCATCGATATACGAATCCGTTTACCACATAATAACCATTTCTATTCAATTTCATATTTGGATTTTGACTTCTCAGAATCCAACAAGTGGCATAATAAAGAAAACATTGAACAAAATAAAATTTGTTAGAAACAAACGAATTAACTAATTGAAATATTGTTAAGAACCCACACTAACTGTTCCTAGCTAACTGTTCCTAGCTAACTGGTTACATTTTATTTACCGCAATTTAATTATCACAATTTACATTCTGGCAAATTTATTTATCGTCATTTAATTTCTGTTATTTACTTTACGCACTTTATTTATTATTATTTAATTTCTGTTATTTATTTTACGCACTTTAAATATCGGGACACGTATACAAGGTTTTGACATATCATATCGACGCATCGATATATATTATTTAGAATCACCATAGACACTCTATATGCAGTAATGATCGAGTTCTCTATACAGGGTTGAGGTTGATTCTATAATAATATATATAATTTGAGTTGTGATCGAGTCTGTGACATGTACACGGGTCACGATACGTATTAATTAATTCGAATATTATATATTAAACTATATATGAATTATTGGATTGATAACTGTGGACTATCAATTGAGGACCAGCATTGGACAATTAAAATGAATTAAAATATTGATTATAATATATGAAACTAAATAATTCTTCAAGTTTGCCACTTGATTTCATCATAAACCTCATTTGTATCTTGACGATTACAATCTGCGTTCAAACCTTTCATGATTCTTGAAAACACCTTAATTGAGAGGATGAACCAACCGCACTTCATCTACGGAAGGAAAGATTTATGTATATAGTATTGCACCTGAGAAACTCTCGGCAACCGAGTAAAAGTTTAACACGTAGTCGCGTCAGATCCTTTGGCATTTATTAGCAAAAATAACTTTGCGGTCCCTTTTCAAAGTAGCCAATTTTGTCACAGCTCCAGCAAGTCAACTTTGACTTTTCATTCGAAGTAGCCTTACTATAATCCTGATATATACGATTACCCTTTTTATACCGGAGAATTCTTTTATATTCCACTATATTACCAGCAGACTTACCAGCAACCTCGTTGCTCCTTGGCTCAAATCTCTACGACAAATCAATATATTTATCTATTGAAGTCTTATCATGAACTCATCGGTATCTTGTAACGATAATTACCATACCAAGTACCGGAAGGCATCAATCGATAATCTCAAAATTCTCAGTGATTCTACGACAACAATTTATATATATATATATATAAATATAAATATATATATTTATATAAAAATATAACTTCTATCTCCTGGATTTACGAATTCCAATTCTGAAATTCCAAAAAGCACCCTGTCTGCAAATTAATGCTCTGAATTTTGAAAATGTTGAATGAAGCAACAAAAAATGTAAATAACCTCAACAGCCAAAAGTTGATGATAAAGAATTGTATGTTGGCAAAGCTCAGAAAAAGTTTGAAACTTAAAAACTGATTGAGCAAACTACGAAGGAGTCTCTGAACAAATTACAAGGACTAAACTTGTACATTAAGAATCCTGATGATTCTGTTTCTGATGAAATCCATAGCGAATACCTTACTTCTGACTCCAAACTCTTGAGGAAAAATTTTCTTCACCATCCTTCGATATTAGAAATACCAAGATATCATCGTATCTTTCATTATAAATATCCTCCATATTTCTGAAGATTTTTTTTCATAACTATTCTTATCTGAAATCATTAATCTCTTCGTGCTATCAGTGTTACATCCTATAGAAACTGTTAGTTTCTATATTCTATAAACTTTCGAGCCTAAAATATGAATGTTATTGAAGTAATGTTGGGAACTGATGCATGAATTAGTATAATATAATGACACTTGATCAACGTGATTATATTACAGTAATTAATGCTGAGTTTCTAATAGAACGTGATGACTCACAGATTATAACGTCATCATGTGCCATGTTACACGACTCTTACGTTCTGTCTAATCTATAAACATATCAAGAACATATTTTTCTTGATAGTCCTATCTTTCCTTGAATTCTGGTAATTTGACAAGTCAAATTGTGCTATTACCATTTCTTTCTTAGGACATTAACAATGTTCATTCTGAAACTTATATCTGTAAATTCTAGACCATTACAAGAGATGCCCAATCGCAAGAAGAAGAAACGAAGGGACAAAGCTCCGAAATAGAATCTGGAGTATAAATTGCAGCAAATAGGGAGGAGTATTAACGGTGGATGGTGGTGATTATAGGAGACAGGAATAGGAACATTGAAATATAAGAGAAAATATAAAGCCCAATAACAACACGGAAGTTACAAACCGTGGATATTAATATGTATAGCAATATAAAGACACGGCATAATTAAGAATAGTATCACCCCAAGGTTATATTAAAAGCAAACAAATTTTTCTGGTGGAAAATTGAAAGGAAGGATGACAGAAATGATAATTAGGAAAATATCAAGGATTAGAACTGGATTAAGCATTTTCACAATCTTTTGGATGTATGAACTAAGAAAGAAAGTATAGGAATGGTGAGAATAATGGAACGAAAGAGTTTAATTTATAATGGAAGTATCAGATAGAGTAATCGAGGCAGATCACCGTATTTAATTATAGAGATCTTAATTTCCTTACTCGCCGAAGAATCAAATCTTCTGGATTTCGAAGATTTTCTTTAAATCCCTTGAATTCTGGAATTCAACCATGACTAGTCAAAAGTTATGATGAAACTTGTCTTTCTCAATTCACTCTTTTGTGATAGCTTCACTCGTACTCTTCGAGTAATCGAATTAATTTATCTTTATTACCCAATGGTAATAAAACTCTATTTACCAGCTTATATGAGTCATGAAAACATTTTTATTGTTAACCATGACCACCTCACTCAAATTTCGGGACAAAATTTCTTTAACGGGTAGGTACTGTGATGACCCGAAAATTTCCGACCAAATTTAAACTTAATCTTAATCTATAATCGACACGATAAGCAAAGTCTGTAATGTGAAGTCTCAAAAAAAAAACTTTGAACTATGTTCATATAATCAATTACCCTTTGACTGTGCTCGACGATTCACGAACAAATGTGTGTAAGTAAATATAAAAATAAATATATGGAAATAAATATAAGTGTATATATAACTATAAATTAATAAAGTACACTTTATGAATGAAAATAATAATTAAATTAATATTAGGATGAATATATAAAGATATGATATTATTATAAATCTATATATATATATATATATATATATATATATATATATATATATATATATATATATATATATATATATATATATATGGATGCGATACACATGTAATATGATAGATATTGTAAAATGTATAAATTATGTAAATATTAAATACTAAGCTTATGTTATTATATCATATTAATAATAAAAACTAAGTACAAGTTAAAATATTAAGGTTATATTACTAACCTTACTTTCCTTATAAATGTTAATACTAATATTTGTATTATTAATAATATTATATAAAATATATAAATATTGATAGGTATAAGTTATTATATTATTATTATCAATATTATTATTATGATGATTATTATTATTATTATTATTATTATTATTATTATTATTATTATTATTATTATTATTATTATTATTATTATTATTATTATTATTATTATTATTATTATTATTATTGTTATTATTACACTTATTATTATGGTTATTATTATTATCATTAAGTATTAGAATTATTATTATTAGTAGTCTATTATTGTTATTAATATCATTATTACTATTAATGTTAATATGAGATATATATTAACATAAATAATAATATTACTAATGCCATTAACATTCTTATTATTATCAATTATGAGAATCATTATTATCAATTATGAGAATCATTATTATCTATTATTAAGATTAGTGATATTATTATGATTATTATTTTTATGATTATTATTATTATTATTATTATTATTATTATTATTATTATTATTATTATTATTATTATTAGTATTTGTATTATTATTAATAATTATAATTATTAATTAGTAATAATAAATTATATAAAATAAAAGCAGATGTACGATTTTTGTTTAGGAATCAAATTCAGTTTGATATCGCCATCCTCTTTTAATATGACAGCGACTTTGTTGAATTCAAATTCATTACAAGCCAAATTCTGTTAGAGAAGAATATGTTTTTCTTATTTTTTTATTTTTATTTCTATACCTGATAGATAATTATTGTCGACCCTCAATTTCTATAAAACTCGATCGTACTCAGTGATATATACTCAAAAATGACTTTACTCTATCAAATATCAGTTACAATAACCCTTAACAGCTTTTATTAAACGAATTAAATCAGAAACTAATGAAGAACAGGTATCTGATGTGTTCTTATTCCAATTTTTCAAAAACTACGAATTCTTGTTAAAATTCAAAAAGTGTTAATGTCATTGTGTTAGAAAACTTCCATTTAAACTATCTGGAAAGTTTCAAAGTTTAAATCTTCTTATCGAGCTCCAATTTTAGAGTCAAACTTAATTTTTCAAAAGTCAAACGAATTGATCTTGGCAAAATTCAAGTTCATTATTATGTTTTAATTAAAATTGATAATGGGGAAAGTTTCCAGGAACAATTTAAAACTTATTTCATTTAGAAGTCGTGGTCTAAAACATCTCTGAATTCGAAATTGATGTTTGAGTTTTTTTATCGAGTATATTAACTGTTTTATTTTCTTGTTTGATTTTCTGGTATCTGTTATTGGATATAAATGGTTATCAAATAATGTGTTTCATTTGAAAGTCATAAAAATTATTAAATGCAAAGGGTTACTAACTAGGATCGACCCTGGTCTGGTCAGATGGATTCTGAGGGAAGAAGAAAGGGAACATGTTAGTATGGTGTTAAATAAAATTCGAACCCAATATATTTGAGAAAAAGAACAGACAGACGGATGGTTAAGCAATAGGTTGTGGAACGAGAGGTCTCGGGTTCGAGCCCGGTCTCGGGCTATTTTTTTTACAAAGTGCTTTTAAAGGGTATATTCTTATTACTCTTATTTCAATTATTATTATTATTGTTATTATTATTATTATTATTATTATTATTATTATTATTATTATTATTATTATTATTATTATTATTATTTTTATTATTATTATTATTATTATTATTATTATTATTATTATTATGATAATGATTATGATTATTATTTTTGTTGTTATTAATAGTGTTATAAGAATTATAATAACTATTAGTTTTATCATAATTATAAGTATTATAAAAATTATTATTATTATAAGCATCATTAATGTTATTATTATTATAAAAATTGTCATTGTAGTATTATTATCATTTTTATGATTATGATTATTAATATTATAATTATTATGAAAATAATATATTTCATTATTGTTTTCATAAATATTAAACATAGTGTCATTTTAGTACCATTATGGTTATTAGTAGTAACCTAAATATTATTATAAGTATGATCATTATTATTATTATCAATATGACTATCATATTAGTATTGTTATTATTAAAAATTGTTATCATTATTATTATTTTTGTTAAAAATTATTATTTTACTCTTATTAAAACTAACATTATTATTATTATCAGTATTATCTATATTTTTTTAATTAAATAATTATGATTACTAAAATAAAAGATTTAACGAAGCTATTAAGGTTATAATTATAAAAATAAAGATCTTATATATACTAGTACACCTAACTTAACTATATTAACATTTATATATATAAAATGAAAATATAAATAAATAATGACACTTATAAATTATTAATATAACAAATACATCATTAATAATAAATGTATTTATTCGATCACAAGTATATGTTTTAATACATATATGAATGATATAGGTTCGTGAATCCGAGGCCAACCCTGTATTGTTCAGTTATTCAATATTGTCATATGTATTTTTACTATAAAATACAATACGGTGAGTTTCATTATTCCCTTTTTAAATACTTTTGCTATATATATTTTTGGGACTGAGAATACATGCGCTACTTTTATAAATATTTGACAAAATAGACACAAGTAATCGAAACTACATTATATGGTTGGATGATCGAAATCGAATATGCCCCTTTTTAGTCTGGTAATCTAAGAACTAGAGAACAGACACCCTAATTGACGCGAATCCTAAAGATAGATCTATCGGGCCCAACAAGCCCCATCCAAAGTACCGGATGCTTTAGTACTTCGAAATTTATATCATGTCCGAAGGAGGATCCCGGAATGATGGGGATATTCTTATATGCATATTGTGAATGTCGGTTACCAGGTGTTCAATCCATATGAATGATATTTTTGTCTCTATGCATGGGACGTAAGTTTATGAGAAAAGGAAATATGAAATCTTGTGGTCTATTAAAATTATGAAATGTTTATTTATGTTAAACTAATGAACTCACCAACCTTTTGGTTGACACTTTAAAGCATGTTTATTCTCAGGTATGAAAGAAATCTTCCGCTGTGCATTTGCTCATTTTAGAGATATTACTTGGAGTCATTCATGACATATTTCAAAAGACGTTGCATTCGAGTCGTCGAGTTCATCAAGATTATTAATAAGTCAATTATAGTGAGATATATTATAAAATGGTATGCATGTCGTCAACTTTCGATGTAACGAAAGATTATTTTTTCAAAAACGAATGCAATGTTTGGAAAATGTATTATATAGAGGTCAAGTACCTCGCGATGTAATCAACTATTGTGAATTGTTTATAGTCGATACGAACTTCGTCCGGATGGATTAGGACGGGTTGTTTCATTTAAAATATGCAGCTAATTCTGAATCCAATTAAATAAACAAAATCGTCATACCTGATGATAATGATGATCAACGATGGTGACTGATGATGATCGAACAAGGATGATGACGATTAGATAACCTGCTCGCTGCTTGATTGATCTATTGATGATGAAGATGATTGTTGATTGATTGTACCATGATGAAACTTTTTTTTCTTTTCTGCGTTTTGCTCCTGCTATGCTCGATCTGATTTGAGAGCCCATCAAACGCGTTATTCTTTATTTAGGTATAAATATAATTAATAATATTATTATTATTTTTATATTATTCTAATCCATATTATTATTATTATTATTATTATTATTATTATTATTATTATTATTATTATTATTATTATTATATTATTATTATTATTATTATTATTATTATGATTAAAATGATTATGGTTATGAGTTAAACTTGTAATAGTCATCGGGATTAAGATGTTATAGTCAAAAGTGGATGTAATCAATTACAAAACTAACTCCTAAAATATGTAAATTGAAATATCCCACGTATTCTTATAATTACTACTAGGTCACATACTTCAAGTGGGCTTCTTAATTTGTTAACGGATTTCAACGCCTAAATGGGCTGAATATTCCTAAATATATATATATATATATATATATATATATATATATATATATATATATATATATATATATATATATATATATATATATATATATATATATATATATATATATATATATATATATATATATGTTATATATATATAACGCTATCATATTATAATACAACCTTTCTATTTATAGCCTTATTATTATTAATATTATATGTATTAACTTTTATATATATAAATGAAACATATTATAGATATAATATATATTATAATACATTATAAAATATTCACATAATATTAATTAGATTATATTATATATATCGATATTAATACATTATATAATACATATAAACACTAATATATATAATATTTAATATTAATATATCATAATAAATGATATATATCATATTTATTATATATAATAATTATAAACTATTAAGGTATTTTAAGAAATACTTAATACATTAATAAATTATCTTGTAGGTTGATACTAAATGTTAATTATTTATTTAAAATACAAAATAAATATATTTAAATTCTTTATTAATATAACATATTAACATATAAATAACAAGTATATTGCAGATATTAATATATAAACTTGGTTGATTACTATTATATGTTTATAATATTAATTAATATATATATAATAGATATAGGTTCGTGAATCCGAGGACAACTCTGCATTGTTCTGTTCAGTCGTATGCATATTTTTACTACAAAATATCGTATCGTGAGTTCATTTGATTCCTTTTTACTCTTTATATATTTGGGACTGAGAATACATGCACTGTTTTTACAACTGTTTTATTAAATGCCTTTAAAATCTATATTTTTAGACTGAGAATACATGAGATACTTTTATAAATGTTTGACGAGATAGACATAAGCAAAACATTCCTCGAATGAATTATTATATAGACAGAAGTTCTGTTGATTATTATTGAATTAGTTGGACGTTATAATTACCACTAATTTATGTGAATATTTTCCCTTGATTATTATAGCTTGGTAATCTAAGAATTAGGAAACGGGTATGGCCCCTAATTCACGCGAATCCTAAAGGTAGCTACCGGGTTTAACACCCCCACCCAGAATGTTCACTAGACGGAAGTGCTAGTGGGCGTGGTGTTTAGTACTTCGAGGTTTATATATTTATTACAGACTGAAAGTTCTGTTTATTTTGGGGATATTTATGATGCGCATTAAATGTTAAGGTCGGTTACCAAGCAAAGAAAGCGAAGTGAATGTTATATATCGAGAGAATGATTTGTATACACAGGTTATGTGTATGATATTTTTTACATGAGATATGTGTACGGCTTTTAAAAATCGCGAGGCAACCTACGGGGGAGAAAAGGATACGAACCTACTCTGCCAAGCATTTATGAAAAATGGTTTCGTACACGAGATAGGTGTACTGTATTTAAATCTTTTGGTCTATCAAAATCACTGAATTTTATTGTTTATGATAAACCTATGAACTCACCAACCTTTTGGTTGACACTTTTAAAAGATGTTTATTCTCAGGTCTGAAAGAAATCTTCCGCTGTGCATTTTCTCATTTTAAAGATATTTCATGGAGTCGTTCATGGCATATTTAGGTCAGTACCTCGCAATGAGACCAGCTGCTGAAGACTTCGTCCTGGTGGTTTAGGACGGGTCATCTCAGTACGCAATTGTAATAGTGACCGATCATCATTATTACGAGAGTGTATCTTGACATCAAGCATGACATGACGAGTACTGAATGGAGGAAACGTGGTATGGTTGGGGTAGATTCGGGATAAATTAGGAATCGTTTATTGGTTCCTAGGATATAGTTGTCTCGGATGATGTGCTTGTAGACACATCGGGTTCATTGTTAGTCGGGAAGTGTTACGGTGGTTTTGGTTAGTTAAATGAGTGAGCAAACTCACGAGTTCGACGCGTACTTAGTCACCCTAGGTAGTGGGTGCACTATTGAGATTGTCATTGGTTAAAGTTACTCATCGTAACTAGGATAACCGATTAGTGTGTATGTGTGTGTGACGAGGACTTGAATCCCGTGATAGGACGTAGCAAGTCTAATGATTGTAGAATTAAGTTACACTCCGTAGGGTGTGTGGTTAGAGAATCGCGTAAGGATTCTAGTTATGAGTCGTCTTGGAATTTGCGAATCGAGGAGTCTTCGGGTCATTAAACTCATGGGAGTGAGATCCGCCTGACAATGGTCGCGTTAGTGTGATGGGTTATAGGGTAACATTCCTAATGGAATATCCCTTGTTGTGGTGGATGTGTCGATGTGCGAAAGGATGTAAGAGTTGGTGTTTCCAAGCACCTCATATCGTTAGACAGGAGTTTTCGTTAGGCTATATCGTTTAGCCTTGAGGAAATTACGGGTAGAGTGTGATCGGTAGAAACTTTTGTTATGACAATAAACCGTAAGGTTTTTTCGGGAAGGTATGACTTTAGGTCATTATTGTGGTGAGGTAGGTGACATCGGGTGTATAGAACCCAAAGACCGAGTTTTAAAATTCAGCCAATTGTGGAGGGAGTTGCATCACACGGCGTCAGGTGCCTTCTTATACCTGCTAGTGTAATGTTTAACTCCGGGGATGGTGTGATCACTTTGTGCTTAGGGTTCCCGTGAGATACCCTTGGAGGCAGTGGAGATTGTAATAGTGATCGACGGTTGATAGTAATTCGATGGTGGCGAAAGTTGAAGTTTAAGAACATTGCGGTAAATACTTCTTATGAAGTGGCGGATGAGCGCATCTTATTACTCTTAAGTGATAGACGGGTAAAGATGACTGGTGAGCCGGTGATGGACTTAATGGTCGGTTAGGCCAAAGGTTATGATGAAGTGTAGATATTGCGGTCGATATAATTATTACGCCGGATTGGTCACTCTTCTCCATGAGAATGAGCAATTGTTATTAAAGGTTTGTTGCGAGGAAGGTCGGGTGATCTCGACTGAGATGTACGACTGATTACGCAGAGTGCAATATGCATAGTCATAGAGGCATATGTGGGGTTTTGGTGGAGTTAGCTTTGCGAACGATGAAAGGTTGCTAATTGAGATTGTAGTATAAAGGTTCAATGTCGTCGCATGTACGACATTTCATGTAAACAAGTATGTTAGCTTTGAGAGCCTGAAGGGAATTCATGGTGAATTGATGTTTATGACCAACGACGAGAAGGGACATGTGTGTCATGGAGTGACAATTCTGCGGGATGTTGTCATCTTGGCGGTGGGAATATAGAGTTGAATCCTAAGTGGGGGAGTTTTTACTGTAGTATGAGGAAGCCCCGGTGGTGTTAGATCGAGTGAAGTGTAAGACTTCTTATGTAAGGTGGTCGTGTAGCACCAAAGTGAGGTATGAGATCAAGTGCAAATTTGGAGTTCACGGAGGTGAGATAATGAAGTTGCTGTTGTATGTGCTCTCGAAATATAAAATCTGGGTTGCTAAGAAACTTGGATCGTATTTTCAAATAGGTACAAGTTCGATATTATGGTGGTTGATGTATTTTCCCTGTCAGGAAACGTGATCGTGGAAATTGTCAAGTGGATTATTCCGCTTAACGGATGATTATGAGTCGAAAGTGTCGGTATTGATTATCTCACATAGAGACACGTGGATGTTGTTTGTTTGTGAGGGTGTGTTCCCTAGTGATGTGACCCGTTGGTTGCATTTAAATGTCGAGGCCATCCTTAACGGACGGTTTGGGTAGGAGGATTCACCCTGTATGGGTGAATATTTTGTGGGTCGTGTGGCAAATCGCTAATTGTTATAATGATAATTCGTTGTTGACGGGATTCTAGTATATGAATAGTCTCCATGCTAGTACTAGTAAGCCGTCTTGTGTGATTGTGTTGTAGGGTTTGGAGGAGAAACCCTGTGTCGAGTGTTGATGTATTGTTTAGCATGTGGTGTATTATTGTCGCCCTGGACTAGTCTAGAGACTGGTGGTCGTGTGCGGACCAATTGATGGGAAAGTTTTTGTTCCCAGTGTGAATATTTGGGGATACCTAAGTTTCTTCGTTGAAGGAATAACCTGGTTTTGGTTGAAATGTCCCGTTCATATTGATTATAAACGTTCCATATTAATTGATTTCGTTGCAAGGTTTTGACCTCTATATGAGACGTTTTTCAAAGACTGCATTCATTTTTAAAACAACCATAACCTTTATTTTATCAATAAAGGTTTTAAAAGCATTACGTAGATTATCAAATAATGATAATCTAAAATATACAGTTTACACATGACCATTACATAATGGTGTACAATAAAAATATATTACATCGACATATGTTTCTTGAATGCAGTGTTTACACATTATCATACAAACATGGACTCCAAATCTTGTCCTTATTTTAGTATGCAACAGCGGAAGCTCTTAGTATTCACCTGAGAATAAACATGCTTTAAACGTCAACAAAAATGTTGGTGAGTTATAGGTATAACCTATATATATCAAATTGTAACAATAGACCACAAGATTTCATATTTCAATACACATCCCATACATAGAGATAAAAATCATTCATATCGTGAACACCTGGTAACCGACATTAACAAGATGCATATATAAGAATATCCCCATCATTCCGAGATACCCTTCGGATATGATATAAATTTCGAAGTACTAAAGCATCCGGTACTTTGGATGGGGTTTGATAGGCCTAATAGATCTATCTTTAGGATTCGCGTCAATTAGGGTGTCTGTTCCCAAATTCTTAGATTACCAGACTTAATAAAAAGGGGCATATTCGATTTCGATAATTCAACCATAGAATGTAGTTTCTCGTACTTGTGTCTATTTTGTAAATCATTTATAAAACCTGCATGTATTTTCATCCAAAAAATATTAGATTTTAAAAGTGGGATTATAACTCACTTTCACAGATATTTCCTTCCTCAGAAATAAGATTTGGCCACGGATCGATTCACGAACCTATACAAATATGTACATATATATCAAAGTATGATCAAAATATAATTACAACCATTTTTATTATATTTTAAAGATTTGAGTGTATTAAGTCAGCTGTCCTCATTAATAACCTACAACTAGTTGTCCACAGTTAGATGTACAGAAATAAATCAATATATATTATCTTGAATCAATCCACGACCCAGTGTATACATGTCTCAGGCTAGATCACAACTCAAAGTATATATATATTTGGAATCAACCTCAACCCTGTATAGCTAACTCCAACATTACTACATATAGAGTGTCTATGGTTGTTCCAAATAATATATATACATGGCTCGATATGATATGTCAAAACATTTGCATACGTGTCTATGGTATCCCAAGATTACATAATATATTAGAATACATGTATAATACAATATAAGTTAGCTAGGATATTATTTGTATAGATTTGTTAAACATTTCCCGTACCTAAAAAGATCAAAAACATCCAATCTTGTTTTACCCATAACTTCTTCATTTTAAATCCGTTTTGAGTGAATCAAATTGCTATGGTTTCATATTGAACTCTAATTTAAGAATCCAAACATAAAAAGTATAGGTTTATAGTCGGAAATTTAAGTTACATGTCAATTACTAAAGAGGTAGTCATTTTCGTCGAAAGAACGACATCTTGATGACCATTTTGAAAAACATACTTTCACTTTGAGTTTAACCAAGATTTTTGGATATAGTTTCATGTTAATATGAAAAATAATTTTCTCAGAAGAACAACTTTTAAATCAAAGTTTATCATAGTTTTTAATTATCCAAACCAAAACAGCCCCCGGTTTCACTACGACGGCGTATATCTGATTTTATGGTGTTCATCGTGTTTCCAGGTTTTAAATCATTAAGTTAGCATATCATATAGATATAGAACATGTGTTTAGTTGATTTTAAAAGTCAAGTTAGAAGGATTAAATTTTGTTTGCGAACAAGTTTAGAATTAACTAAACTACGTTCTAGTGAGTACAAATTTAAACCTTCGAATAAGATAGCTTTATATGTATGACTCGAATGATGTTATGAACATCATTACTACCTCAAGTTTTCTGGATAAAACTACTAGAAATGAGAAAAATGGATCTAGCTTCAAAGGATCATTGGATGTCTTGAAAGTTCTTGAAGCAGAATCATGACACGAAAACACTCAAGTAAGATTTTCACTCGAAATAAGATTGTTATAGTTGTAGAAATTGAATCAAAGTTTGAATATGAATATTACCTTGAATTAGAAAGATAACCTACTGTAAATAACAAAGGTTCCTTGATCTTATATGATTACTTGGAATGGATTAGAAAGCTTGGAAGTAGACTTGCAAACTTGGAAGTATTCTTGATTTTTATGAAACTATACTTATGGAATTTATGAAGAATACTTAGAACTTGAAGATGGAACTTGAGAGAGATCAATTAGATGAAGAAAATTGAAGAATGAAAGTGTTTGTAGGTGTTTTTGGTCGTTGGTATATGGATTAAATATAAAGGATATGTAATTTTATTTTCATGTAAATAAGTCATGAATGATTACTAATATTTTTGTAATTTTATGAGATATTTCATGCTAGTTGCCAAATGATGGTTCCTACATGTGTTAGGTGACTCCCATGAGCTGCTAAGAGATGATCATTGGAGTGTATATACCAATAGTACATACATCTAAAAGCTGTGTATTGTACGAGTACGAATACGAGTGCATACGATTAGAATTGTTGATGAAACTGAATGAGGATGTAATTGTAAGCATTTTTGTTAAGTAGAAGTACTTTGATATGTATCTTGAAGTCTTTAAAAAGTGTAAGAATACATATCAAAACACAACATGTATATACATTCTAATGGAGTCGTTAAGTCTTCGTTAGTCGTTACATGTAAGTGTTGTTTTGAAACCTTTAAGTTAACGATCTCAATTAATGTTGTTAACCCAATGTCTATTATATCAAATGAGATGTTAAATTATTATGTTATCATGATATTATGATGTATGAATATCTCTTAATATGATATATACATTAAAATATCGTTACAACGATAATCGTTACATATAAGTCTCGTTTCGTAATTCTTGAGTTAGTAGTCTTGTTTTTACATATGTAGTTCATTGTTAACATACTTAATGATATATTTAAATATCATTTTATCATTTTAAATATAGTGTATCAATATCTTAATATGATACATATGTATTTAGTAGACGTTATCATAACAATAATCGCTATATATATCATTTCGAGTTTCTTAACTTAGTAATCTCATTTCTTATGTATATCACACATTGTTAATATACTTAGTTAGATATTTACTCATCATAATCTCATGTCAACCATATATATATGTATATATATAACACAACATGTAGTTTTTACAAATTTGTAACGTTCGTGAATCGCAGGTCAACTTGGGTGATCAATTGTCTATATGAAACTTATTTCATTTAATCAAGTTTTAACAATTTTGATTGCTTAACACATTGGAAACATTTAGTCATGTAAATATCAATCTCAATTAATATATATAAACATGGAAAAGTTCGGGTCACTACAGTACCTACCCGTTAAATAAATTTTGTACCGAAATTTAAAGCTGTTGAAGGTGTTGACGAATCTTCTGGAAATAGATGCGGGTATTTCTTATTCATCTGATCTTCATGCTCCCATGTGAACTCGGGTCCTCTAAGAGCATTCCATTGAACCTTAACAATCGGTATCTTGTTTTTCTTAAGTCTCTTAACCTCACGATCCATTATTTTGACGGGTTCTTCAATGAATTGAAGTATTTCATTGATTTGGATTTCGTCCAACGGAATAGTGAGATCTTCTTTAGCAAAATATTTCTTCAAATTCGAGACGTGGAAAGTGTTATGTACAGCCGCGAGTTGTTGAGGTAGCTCCAGTTGGTAAGCTACTGGTCCGACACGATCTATAATCTTGAATGGTCCAATGTACCTTGCATTTAGTTTCCCCCGTTTACCAAATCGAACAACGCCTTTCCAAGGTGAAACCTTAAGCATGACCATTTCTCCAATTTCAAACTCTATATCTTTTCTTTTACTATCCGCATAGCTCTTTTGTCGACTCTGGGCGGTTTTCAATCGTTGTTGAATTTGGATGATTTTCTCGGTAGTTTCTTGTATTATCTCTGGACCCGTAATCTGTCTATCCCCTACTTCATTCCAACAAATTGGAGACCTGCACTTTCTACCATAAAGTGCCTCAAACGGCGCCATCTCAATACTAGAATGATAACTGTTGTTGTAGGAAAATTCTGCTAACGGTAGGTGTCGATCCCAACTGTTTCCGAAATCAATAACACATGCTCGTAGCATGTCTTCAAGCGTTTGTATCGTCCTTCCGCTCTGCCCATCAGTTTGTAGATGATAGGCAGTACTCATGTCTAGACGAGTCCCCAATGCTTGTTGCAACGTCTGCCAGAACCTTGAAACAAATCTACCATCCCTATCAGAGATAATAGAGACAGGTATTCCATGTCTGGAGACAACCTCCTTCAAATACAATCGTGCCAACTTCTCCATTTGTCATCTTCTCTCATTGGCAGGAAGTGTGCTGACTTGGTGAGACAATCAACTATTACCTAAATAGTATCATAACCACTTGCAGTCCTTGGCAATTTAGTAATGAAATCCATGGTAATGTTTTCCCATTTCCATTCCGGGATTTCAGGTTGTTGTAGTAGACCTGATGGTTTCTGATGTTCAGCTTTGACCTTAGAACACGTCAAACATTCTCCTACATATTTAGCAATATCGGCTTTCATACCCGGCCACCAAAAGTGTTTCTTGAGATCTTTATATATCTTCCTCGCTCCGGGATGTATTGAATATTTGGTTTTATGTGCTTCCTTAAGTACCATTTCTCTCACATCTCCAAACCTTGGTACCCAAATTCTATCAGCCCTATATCGGGTTCCGTCTTCCCGAATATTAAGATGTTTCTCTGATCCTTTGGGTATCTCATTCTTCAACTTTCCTTCTTTTACAACCCCCTGTTGCGCCTCCTTTATTTGAGTAGTAAGGTTAGAACGAATAATTATATTCATAGCTTTTACCCGTATAGGTTCTCTGTCCTTTCTACTCAAAGCGTCAGCTACCACATTCGCCTTCCCCGGGTGGTATCGAATCTCAAAATCATAATCATTCAACAGTTCAATCCACCTGCGTTGTCTCATATTCAGTTGCTTCTGATTAAATATATGTTGAAGACTTTTGTTGTCGGTATATATAATACTTTTGACCCCATATAAATAATGCCTCCAAGTCTTTAATGCAAAAACAACAGCACCCAATTCCAAATCGTGAGTCGTATAATTTTGCTCGTGAATCTTCAATTGTCTAGACGCATAAGCAATCACCTTCGTTCGTTGCATTAATACACAAACGAGACCTTGCTTTGATGCATCACAATAAATCACAAAATCATCATTCCCTTTAGGCAATGACAATATAGGTGCCGTAGTTAGCTTTTTCTTCAATAACTGAAACGCCTTCTCTTGTTCATCCTTCCATTCAAATTTTCTTCCCTTTATGCGTTAATGCAGTCAAGGGTTTTGCTATTTTGGAGAAATCTTGGATGAATCTTCTGTAGTAACCAGCCAATCCTAAAAATTGACGTATATGCTTCGGAGTTTTTGGGGTTTCCCACTTTACAACGGTTTCGATCTTTGCCGGGTCCACCTGGATACCTTCTTTGTTCACTATATGACTGAGGAATTGAACTTCTTCCAACCAAAATGCACACTTTGAAAACTTAGCGTACAGTTTTTCTTTCCTTAATACTTCTAGTACTTTTCTCAAATGTTTTTCATGCTCTTGATCATTCTTTGAGTAAATAAGTATGTCATCGATAAAAACAATGACAAACTTGTCAAGATATGGCCCACACACTCGGTTCATAAGGTCCATGAACACAGCTGGTGCATTAGTCAATCCAAACGGCATAACCATAAACTCGTAATGACCATAACGCGTCCTAAAAGCAGTTTTTGGAATATCATCCTCCTTTACTCGCATTTGATGATATCCAGAACGTAAATTGATTTTCGAATAAATCAACGAGCCTTGTAGTTGATCAAATAAGTCGCCAATTCTCCGAAATGGATAACGGTTTTTGATGGTAAGTTTATTCAACTCTCTGTAGTCAATACACAACCTAAATGTACCATCCTTCTTCTTGACAAACAAAACAGGAGCTCCCCATTGTGATGTGCTTGGTCGAATGAAACCACGTTCTAATAATTCTTGCAGTTGGCTTTGCAGTTCTTTCATCTCGCTGGGTGCGAGTCTGTAAGGAGCACGAGCTATTGGTGCAGCTCCTGGTACAAGATCTATTTGAAATTCAACAGATCGATGTAGAGGTAGTCCCTGTAATTATTTTGGAAATACATCGGGAAATTCTTTTGCGATGGGAACATCATTGATGCTCTTTTCTTCAGTTTGTACTTTCTCGACGTGTGCTAGAACAGCATAGCAACCTTTTCTTATTAGTTTTTGTGCCTTCAAATTACTAATAAGATGTAGCTTCGTGTTGCCCTTTTCTCCGTACACCATTAAGGGTTCTCCTTCTTCTCGTACAATGCGAATTGCATTTTTGTAACATACAATCTCTGCTTTCATCTCCTTCAGCCAGTCCATGCCAACTATTACATCAAAACTCCCTAACTCTACTGGTATCAAATCAATCTTAAATATTTCACTACCCAGTTTAATTTCTCGATTCCGGCATATATAATCTGCTGAAATTAATTTACCGTTTTCTCATTTGAGTAAAAATTTACTATCTAACGGCGTCAATGGACAACTTAATTTAGCACAAAAATCTCTACTCATATAGCTTCTATCCGCACCCGAATCAAATAAAACATAAGCAGATTTATTGTCAATAAGAAACGTACCCGTAACAAGTTCCGGGTCTTCTTGTGCCTCTGCCGCATTAATATTGAAAACTCTTCCGCGGCCTTCTCCATTCGTGTTCTCCTGGTTCGGGCAATTTCTAATAATGTGGCCCAGTTTTCCACATTTATAACAAACTACATTGGCATAACTTGCTCCGACACTACTTGCTTCGCCATTACTCGTTCCGACACCAATTGTTCCTTTCGTTCTATTAACCCCTGGTCCGTAGACCTCATACTTCGCCGCGCTATGACCATTTCTTTTACACTTGTTGCAAAATTTGGTGCAGAACCCCGAGTGATACTTTTCACACCTTTGGCATAGCTGCTTCTGATTGTTGTTGTTGTTGCGATTGTTATTGTTGTTGGGATGATTGTTGTAGTTGTTGTTGTTGTGCCGTTTGTTGTAGTTGCGATTGATGTTGCGATTGTTGGGATAGTTGTTGTTGTATTGGTGACTCTTATCACCGTTTTCCTCCCACTTTCTTTTGACTAGCTTCACGTTGGCCTCTTCGGCAGCCTGTTCTTTAATTCTTCCCTCAATCTGGTTTACTAGTTTGTGAGCCATTCTACATGCCTTTTGTATGGAAGCAGGCTCGTGTGAACCTATATCTTCTTAGATTCTCTCCGGTAACCCTTTCAAAAATGCGTCGATCTTCTCTTCCTCATCTTCAAACACTCTCGGACAAAATAGGCACAATTCTGTGAATCGTCTTTCATACGAAGTAATATCGAATCCCTGTGTTCGTAACCCTCTAAGTTCTGACTTGAGCTTATTGACCTCGGTTCTGGGACGGTACTTCTAGTTCATCAAGTCCTTGAATGCTGACCACAGTAGCTCATAAGCAACATCTTGTCCCACTTGCTCTAGATAGGTATTCCACCATGTTAACGCAATACATGTGAAGGTATGCGTAGCGTACTTCACTTTGTCTCCTTCAGCACACTTACTTATGGAAAACACCGATTCAACTTTCTTGGTCCACCGTTTCAATCCGATTGGTCCTTCGGTCCCATCAAATTCTGAAGGTTTGCAGGCAGTGAATTCCTTGTAGGAGCATCCTACACGATTTCTTGTTAGCTGTATTGCTAGATTCAGAGTTATTGTTGGTATGTAGCGCAGCCTGTACTGCGACTATGTTTGAAGCAAGAAAGGCACGAAATTCCTCTTCGCTCATATTCAAGGTGTGTCGAGTAGTCGGTGCCATTTCCTTCAAAATAGTCAAATGAAACAAGTTAATCATATAAAATATTAAGAGTAGTCAATAGTATCTCGTAGCATAATATGAACTCATTTATAAAAGCTTTTTCTTCATATTAGCGTTTTATAAGTTTAAATTCGGGTACTACCTACCCATTAAGTTCATACTTAGTAGCTATTATACAATTCAACTACTACAATTCCATATGAAAAACTGATTATAATAATATATCACATACAAATATTCTTCAAAGTTACAACTTCGCTATATTACATATAACATGAAATATAGTACACTATGATACAGGACAGTTTTGAAGATAAATCTAGTTAATACGCAAGTTGTTCAGTAAAGGAAATAAAGACACGTAATTCATAAGTCCAGAAATAAGTCATGCATTCTGGTTTTACTAAGACGACTTCCCATCCTTGGTCTTGTAGAAAATAACCGTTATGACCATTGGCTAGGCAGCATGTTGTAATGTCGTCAAAAGGACGAGGGTTTCGTAATGTCCAACAGCCCCGTAATAATCTAAAAACCTTGTTTCTCACCCCAACTACTGAATCCGTCACTTGTGAGAAAGTTTTATTTAAAAGCTGCAATCCGATGTTCTTTTTCTCACTTTGGTAAGAAGCGAACATCACTAACCCGTAAGCATAACATGCTTCTTTATGTTGCATGTTAGAAGCTCTTTCTAATTCACGAAATCCTATGTTGGGATATGTTGAGTAAAAGTAGGTTCTTAATCCGTAGCGTAAAATTGCATTTTGGTTCCCCGCATTTAACGCTTTAAAGAAAACACGGCGTAACTTAAAGTTTCCCCAATGTGATATACCCCACCTATCAAAGGAAAGCCTTTTATAAACTAAGGCATTTCTGAAAAGTCTTTCAAATGTTTGAGAAGTTAATTTCGCCATAACTAAATGTGCTGATGAATTTTGACCGACTCTAGACAAGATTTCCTCAATCATATCCTCTGGTAGGTCTTCTAAAATATTCGGTTGTCTACCCTTAACGTCCATTTTGTTTTTATACTGTAAAATAGACAAGGATTAGATTCGTAATAACAAACAATACAAGCAATTTTTACATAGAACATAAAAGTACAAGCACACTACAATACATTTATTACACAACATGCTCACACCCCTCTAATCTGAATCACTGGTTTCTTCTTCTTCGGACTTGGTTCTTTTTCCTAATTTTCTAGGGATATATGATGTTCCTCTAATATGAGCCGTCGTTTTCCACATTGGTTTAGAAAAACCTGGTGGTTTAGAGGTTCCCGGGTTATTGTCACGATATTGAAAATACGGGTGTTGACGGTACATATAAAGTTCATCGGGGTCGGAATCAAATTTCTCTATTTTGATGCCTTTTCCCTTATTATTTTCTTTTGACTCATTAAATTGGATCGGGGTAATTTCTATAACATCATCGGAATCCTCATCAGGATTCGATTCATCAGAAAATTGGTAATTTTCCCAATATTTTGCTTCCTTAGCAGAAACACCATTGACCATTATTAACTTTGGTCCATTGGTTAAGGATTTTCTTTTATTTGACCGGTTTTCTGTGGTTCCTACTATTCCCCCCTCCGGAACCTCTTCTTCTTCCGGTTCCTCTTCTTCCGGTTCTTCGGGAACTTGTGAATCTTGCCAATATATATTCGACTCTTCATTATTATTAGGTGAGTCAATGGGATTTGTGCTAGAGGTAGACATCTATCACACAATATCAAACATGTTAAGAGATTAATATATCACATAATATTTACATGTTAATAATATATAGTTTCCAACACAAATGTTAAGCAATCATTTTTAAAGAAAACACGGTCGAAGTCCAGACTCACTAATGCATCCTAACAAACTCGATAAGACACACTAATGCAAATTTTCTGGTTCTCTAAGACCAACGCTCGGATACCAACTGAAATGTCCCGTTCATATTGATTATAAACGTTCCATATTAATTGATTTCGTTGCGAGGTTTTGACCTCTATATGAGACATTTTTCAAAGACTGCATTCATTTTTAAAACAACCATAACCTTTATTTTATTAATAAAGGTTTAAAAAGTATTATGTAGATTATCAAATAATGATAATCTAAAATATACTGTTTACACATGACCATTACATAATGGTTTACAATAGAAATATATTACATCGACATATGTTTCTTGAATGCAGTTTTTACACAATATCATACAAACATGGACTCCAAATCTTGTCCTTATTTTAGTATGCAATAGCGGAAGCTCTTAGTATTCACCTGAGAATAAACATGCTTTAAACGTCAACAAAAATGTTGGTGAGTTATAGGTTTAACCTATATATATCAAATCGTAACAATAGACCACAAGATTTCATATTTCAATACACATCCCATACATAGAGATAAAAATCATTCATATGGTGAACACCTGGTAACCGACATTAACAAGATGCATATATAAGAATATCCCCATCATTCCGAGACACCCTTCGGATATGATATAAATTTCGAAGTACCAAAGCATCCAGTACTTTGGATGGGGTTTTTTAGGCCCAATAGATCTATCTTTAGGATTCACGTCAATTAGGGTGTCTGTTCCCTAATTCTTAGATTACCAGACTTAAGAAAAAGGGTCATATTCGATTTCGATAATTCAACCATAGAATGTAGTTTCACGTACTTGTGTCTATTTTGTAAATCATTTATAAAACCTGCATGTATTCTCATCCCAAAAATATTAGATTTTAAAAGTGGGACTATAACTCACTTTCACAGATATTTCCTTCCTCGGAAATAAGACTTGGCCACGGATCGATTCACGAACCTATACAAATATGTACATATATATCAAAGTATGATCAAAATATAATTACAACCATTTTTATTATGTTTTAAAGATTTGAGTGTATTAAGTCAGCTGTCCTCGTTAATAACCTACAACTAGTTGTCCACAGTTAGATGTACAGAAATAAATCGATATATATTATCTTGAATCAATCCATGACCCAGTGTATACACGTCTCAGGCTAGATCACAACTCAAAGTATATATATTTTTGGAATCAACCTCAACCCTGTATAGCTAACTCCAACATTACTGCATATAGAGTGTCTATGGTTGTTCCAAATAATATATATACATGGGTCGATATGATATGTCAAAACATTTGCATACGTGTCTATGGTATCCCAAGATTACATAATATATTAGAATACATATATAATACAATATAAGTTAGCTAGGATATAATTTGTATAGATTTGTTAAACATTTCCCGTAGCTAAAAAGATCAAAAATATCCAATCTTGTTTTACCCATAACTTCTTCATTTTAAATCCGTTTTGAGTGAATTAAATTGCTATGGTTTCATATTGAACTCTAATTTAAGAATCCAAACAGAAAAAGTATAGGTTTATAGTCGGAAATTTAAGTTACATGTCAATTACTAAAGAGGTAGTCATTTCCGTCGAAAGAACGACATCTTGATGACCATTTTTGAAAAACATACTTTCACTTTGAGTTTAACCAAGATTTTTGGATATAGTTTCATGTTCATATGAAAAATCATTTTCCCAGAAGAAAAACTTTTAAATCAAAGTTTATCATAGTTTTTAATTATCCAAACCAAAACAGCCCCCGGTTTCACTACGACGGCGTATATCCGATTTTATGGTGTTCATCGTGTTTCTAGATTTTAAATCATTAAGTTAGCATATCATATAGATATAGAACATGTGTTTAGTTGATTTTAAAAGTCAAGTTAGAAGGATTAAATTTTGTTTGCGAACAAGTTTAGAATTAACTAAACTATGTTCTAGTGATTACAAGTTTAAACCATCGAATAAGATAGCTTTATATGTATGAATCGAATGATGTTATGAACATCATTACTACCTCAAGTTTTCTGGATAAAACTACTGGAAATGAGAAAAATGAATCTAGCTTCAAAGGATCCTTGGATGGCTTGAAAGTTTTTGAAGCAGAATCATGACACGAAAACAGTTCAAGTAAGATTTTCACTCGAAATAAGATTGTTATAGTTGTAGAAATTGAATCAAAGTTTGAATATGAATATTACCTTGAATTAGAAAGATAACCTACTGTAAATAATAAAGGTTCCTTGATCTTATATGATTGTTTGGAATGGATTAGAAAGCTTGGAAGTAGACTTGCAAACTTGGAAGTATTCTTGTTTTTATGAAACTATACTTATGGAATTTATGAAGAACACTTAGAACTTGAAGATGGAACTTGAGAGAGATCAATTAGATGAAGAAAATTTAAGAATGAAAGTATTTGTATGTGTTTTTGGTCGTTGGTATATGGATTAGATATAAAGGATATGTAATTTTGTTTTCATGTAAATAAGTCATGAATGATTACTAATATTTTTGTAATTTTATGAGATATTTCATTCTAGTTGCCAAATGATGGTTCCCACATGTATTAGGTGACTCACATGGGCTACTAAGAGTTGATCATTGGGGTGTATATACCAATAGTACATACATCTAAAAGCTGTGTATTGTACGAGTACGAATACGGGTGCATACGATTAGAATTGTTGATGAAACTGAACGAGGATGTAATTGTAAGCATTTTTGTTAAGTAGAAGTACTTTGATATGTGTCTTGAATTCTTTCAAAAGTGTAAGAATACATATCAAAACACAACATGTATATACATTCTAATGGAGTCGTTAAGTCTTCGTTAGTCGTTACATGTAAGTGTTGTTTTGAAACCTTTAAGTTAACGATCTCAATTAATGTTGTTAACCCAATGTTTATTATATCAAATGAGATGTTAAATTATTATGTTATCATGATATTATGATGTATGAATATCTCTTAATATGATATATACATTAAAATATCGTTACAACGATAATCGTTACATATAAGTCTCGTTTCGTAATTCTTGAGTTAGTAGTCTTGTTTTTACATATGTAGTTCATTGTTAACATACTTAATGATATATTTAAATATCATTTTATCATGTTAAATATAGTGTATCAATATCTTATTATGATACATATGTATTTAGTAGACGTTATCATAACGATAATCGTTATATATATCATTTCGAGTTTCTTAACTTAGTAATCTCATTTCTTATGTATATCACACATTGTTAATATACTTAGTGAGATACTTACTCATCATAATCTCAGGTCAACCATATATATATGTCTATATATACCACAACATGTAGTTTTTACAAATTTGTAACGTTCGTGAATCGTCGGTCAACTTGGGTGATCAATTGTCTATATGAAACTTATTTTATTTAATCAAGTCTTAACAAGTTTGATTGCTTAACATGTTGGAAACATTTAGTAATGTAAATATCAATCTCAATTAATATATATAAACATGGAAAAGTTCGGGTCACTACATTGGTGACTGTAAGAAGTGCTCGTCGAGGTAGTGTGTCGATTGCCCCGTTGACATCAACTTGTAAAATGGAGAATCACGGGTGTTATAAGGTGGAAAACAATTATTTGCGCATAAGTGGAAGTGTGACTTGTGAGTGGTATGTTTATGAACCGTTGAAGTGTGGAGTTTAACGCGACATAAATCCTTCTCGATTTGGATTAATCCAAGACTTGGTTCACGACGCAGTGAATTTAGTAGATCGCGTTGGGTGATATAGTTATGGATGTAGCTTGTTGCGAGTTGTAGCCAAGAGAACTTGAAGGAATATATGGTGTTTTCCGTATTTCCTAAATGGACATTTTGGACTTTGAGCGTATGAGATACTGCTAGTTGCGATAATGCATGCTAATGATTATTAGCGTGTGGTGAGATATTCAGGTTAATGGAAATTATATGGATATCGAGTTTGGATGTGTGTGTCGGAGGACCATAGTGTATGGTTCCGGTGGGTTAACTAACGGAGATCACGGGGACGTGATCCAGTTTAAGTGGGGGAGAGTTATAAGATCCTGAACTTTATGCATCAGAAAATGTTCCTGAAAGTGTCAGTAAATGTGTGCATCAGAAAGCGCCACTAAAAGTCTACCTAACACTTATGCATTTTAGAATTTACATCAGAATCGAAATTAGTTAGAATCAGTCCCTGAACTTCAGAATCTGTTTAGACCCTCGTGCGCGCCGCGCACATTCAAGGGAGCTTTTTGGTTTTTTTACTTGGGGACGGATCTGTGGCCATATTAGCAGTTTTAGATCCACTTTTGGATCATTTTCACATCCACAACTCTCTCATCTTCAAACCCTAGAAAGAGGAAGAGTTTTTAGAGAGGGAAAGCTCCACTTGGAGAAGAAGGAGGTTGATTCGGGCTAAGGTGCAAGAGTTAAGGTTGTTCGCCTCATTAACGGTTACGTTTTGATAGTGTTGGTAAGCTTTAACTTCGAATTTAATTGTTAAGATTCTTGTTCAGGTATAGAGTTTGAGCTTGTTGGGGTTCTAAACCCCATTTCTCATGAAATTGGGGGATTTTGTTGTATTGCTAGTGTAAGTAAACCTGATTATTGTGGGTTTAGGGATTGATGACGAATTTGGAAGTATTCGTCATGGTTGGGTGTTAATTCACTAGATTGCAAGCGTGTTGGTGTTTTAGATGTTCATAAGAACATGTTTGTTGGTCAAATGGTGTTAACCTTAATTTGGTGTCAAACTAAGTTATGGGTCAAGATTTGATAAATCGAGTATATAAATGTTTGATTTAGGTGTAAATTGGTGTTTTGAAAATATAATCAATGGCCGTTAGTGATTTTGGGCGTTTTTGGGACTTATGTCAAAATGTGTTGACTTTGATTGGGTCGAATTTGGTAATCACACTAATTTGGATTAAAAGGATGTTAAACTCTTTTGTTAAGTGTTAAATGATGTTTTTGAATGAAGTAATTGTGGATAGTGATTTTGGGTTAAATGGTGTCAAGTATAATTTTGGTTAAATTGTACTTGTTTGAATAGGTCGGAATTACCACCCGTAGTGATAATTGGTGAAGTCCATTTTAGGTGACTAAATGGGCGGGTCGTTATGTTAGATAGAAACACTCGGTTAAGGGTGTTGGAGTCAAATTCTCTTGTAGGGAATGTATGTTGATTGTGTGTATATCTATATGCGTATTATAGGTAAAAGCTTGCTCAGTTGCATTTGGAGGCAATTTACATACATGACTTGTGCGGACATTTCAAGGTGAGTGGAATAATTATGCATGTATGTATATAGTGTATTTATTTGTGTGCTATGGTATGAACCACGGAGCCGGTAGTGCCATAGTATTTGCGAGTGTGCTATGATGTGAACCACGGAGCCGGTAGCATCATGGTACGTGTGTTGTAGTGTGAACCACAGAGTCGGTAGGACTATAGCATGAGTCGTCAAAGTGTGAACCATAGAGCCGGTAGCACTATAAAAGAGTATGACTCGAGTTGTGATGTGAACCACGGAGCCAGTAGCATCAAAGTGTGAACCACGGAGCTTGTAGCATTATAAAATGAGGTGTGAACCACGGAGCCGGTAACACCAAAGTGTGAACCACGGAGCTGGTAGCACTATAAAAGAGTATGACTCAAATGCGTAGTGACGTGAACCACAGAGCTGGTAGCGTCATAGCATTTCATATGGTGTGAACCACGGAGCCGGTAGCACCATGACACGGGAATGGTTAACCATATAGTTTGTGTATGTGTTGTTGTATAGCATAATATATTTTTTGGAGTATATGCTATTGATTATTGCTAGTTGCGGTATTGGAGGTTATTAGCTTTATGCTTGGAGTTAGTATGCTAATTAAATTGCTAACAAATATGCGGTGTGTGTAAGTGTTTACAAGTAGGTATATTCTATATGTATATGCATAAGTATTGCATTCACTAAGCTTTATGTTTACCCCTCTCGTTATTTCCCTTTTTACAGGTATGGTGTTATGAAGCTAGCTAGTTGTTAGACTAGTTGCGTAGGAGCGCTTCGGCTAGATGGGGTAACTTTTGCATATGTGGACGCGGATTGGGGATTTGGTAGTCCCCGGGATTATTCTCATGGTATCGGGTTAGGTTATAGAGTCCTAACTCGTCTAAATGTAAATTGGGATTGAAACTTATATTTTGTACGAAGTTGTAAAACGGGCGATGTGGGCCGGGTGTCATAAAAGTCATTTTATTATTGGAACTTGTTAGTTTTATCTAATATTATATGTTGTGAAAAGCGTTTCGTCTAAAAGTGTCGGGAAGTGGGAGATCTTTAAATGAAATTTGGAAAATTTGGACAGCAAGCTGTCAGGCCTTGTGCGCGCCACGTGCATAGGGGGCTACGTGCTGCGCACCCCACTGCTATATAAAAAAAATAAAAAATTTGCCTCGTATTCGGTTGGATAACGGGTTGGGTCGTTACATATCTACTCCCCCTAAACACAAGATCCCAGATCTAAGTCCTAATAGAACTAAGGAATGTTAAACTCTATACTCCACCATGCCAATTTTTTGTATCAAGAACTTTAGCCTAAATTAATCTAAAGGTTTAGTGAACATGTTAGCTAATTGCAATTTGGTAGCCACGAAGTATAATTCTACATCTCCCTTTTCAACATGGTCCTTAATGAAATGATAAAGAATATCTATATGTTTGGTCTTAGAATGCTGGACCGGGTTGCTAGTAATTGCAATAGCACTCTGTGAATCACAATAGATTGGGGTCTTAGAAATCTTAAAGCCATAGTCCAAGAGTTGAGTTTGCATCCACAAAACTTGTGAACAACAATGGGCTGCAGCTATGTACTCAGACTCAGCCGTTGACAAAGAAACACAGTTTTGTTTATTATATGACCAACCAACTAACCTATTCCCTAACATGTGAGTTGATCCATATGTGCTTTTTCGATCAACATGGCTACCGCCATGATCCGCGTCAGTATAAGCAATAAGATTGAAATCAGATCGATGTGGATACCAGATTCTAACATTAGGAGTACCTTTTAAGTACTGAAAAATCCTAACCATTTAAGTACTGAAAAATCCTAAGCACCGCTTTGGAGTGGGATTTCTTAAGATTGGAGTGAAAGCGGGCACAGACAGTTACAGCAAGTGTAATGTCTGGTCTACTTGCAGTCAGATACATTAAAGAGCCAACCATGCTTCGATAAAGCGTTATATCAAAGGGTTCCCCATTTTCATCAGCATTCAACAAAGTCCTCATTGGGGTTGACATTGTTCTCAATTTAGTCATTTTAAAACATTTTAGCATGTCGTTAATGTATTTAGTTTGACTAATAAAAATGCCATTTGGTAATTGTTTGACTTGTAACCCCAAGAAGAAATTGAGCTGGTCAAGCATGATCATTTCGAATTTGTTGGCCATAAGGTCACCAAATTCTTTGTATAAGGCCGGGGATGTGGAACCAAAAATAATATCATCAACGTAAATTTGAACCAAGAGAATGTGACCGTGGTTTTTATGGATGAAGAGTGTTGCATAAATCGTTACACGAGAGAAGCCATTTTCCATTAAATACTTTGTCAAGGTCTCATACCATTTACGTGGTGCTTGCTTTAGACCATACAAAGCTATCTCCAAGTAATAGACGTGGTTTGGATGAATGGGATCGACAAAGCCTTCTGGTTGATCAACGTAAACTTCCTCTTGAAGATAGCCATTTAGAAAAGCAATTTTGGCATCCATTTGAAACACCGTGAACTTCATATGAGAAGTAAAAGCAAGAAACAGATAAATAGCCTCAATCCTTGCAACCAGAGAAAATGTTTCATCATAGTCAATACCCTTTTGTTGTCGGTATCCCTTAGCCACAAGACGTGCCTTATTTCTAACGACAACCCCATCAGAATCCTTCTTGTTCTTGAAAATCCACTTAACCCCGATTGGTGGTTGACTCGCTGGTTTAGGAACTAATCGCCACACCTTCAAACGTTCAAATTGACCTATCTCTTCTTGCATAGCTATCACCCAGTTTGGATCAAGAAAGCTTGAGCAACCGAAGTTGGTTCCATCTTACTAAGAAAGGCAGTATATAAACACATATTTCGAGTAGCCCTTCGAGTTGAAACTGGAGCAGTTGCATCACCAATGATAAGATCATTTGGATGACTTTTAGTCCATCGGTTGGTATGTGGAAGAGGTCCTTCATCAGTGGTATCCATTGAAACATCATCCGTTGTTGACGTCGAGCCATGATCCTCTTGTTCTGATGTAACAGTGTCTAATGGGTTAGTTTGAGTTTCTGGAGAAACACCTGGAATTGTATCAATTGATGTATCTTGAATCGATTCAAGATTTTCATCAGGAGGTAGGAGGGAGGATGAAGAAGCAACAGGTGAATCACTTGGTGTTGTATCTTCATCATAGAGACTTGGTTGTGTCTCCATAGTTGTTGATTTTGATGGTGTTTCCGGTAAGACATAAACATCTGAATTCCGTTGAGGAGTGTAAAGACTATCAAACAAGATATCCAGTTCCTCTATTGTCACCGTAGTAACACCCTTCTTCAAGAAAGTTGAGTGTTGCGCGGAAGAAGTAGTAGCCAAGTTAGGATTGGGCTTTAAACTGAATTATTCAAAAGCCAATCCTGATAACTCATCGAACTTAACATTAATGCTTTCCTTGATCAACTTTGTCCTTTTGTGATAGACACGATAAGCAACCTTGTTTGACGAGTAACCGAGAAATATGGCCTGATCGCAATGAGGATCAAACTTTACGAGGGTGTCATAGTCATTAAGCACATAGCATATACAACCAAAAACAAATATTTGACATTCAAGCGTCTACCATATTTGACATCCGAATGACGTAATCGTACGTTGTGCGAGGCAGCTCGAATGATGCTTGACATTCGGGAGTTTTATCAAAGCGTTTGTTAATGGAACAACGATTTTGGGTATAACATGCAGTTGAAATGCCCCCCCCCCCCCAATTTTTGGAGGTAGTTTGGAGTTGGCAAGCATCATTCGAGCTGCCTCGCACAACGTACGACTACGTCATTCGACTACTCAATTTTGTTGAGGGGTCCTTGCAACAGAGAACTGATGTTCAATGCCTTGGTCTTTCAAGTAACTATCAAGTGAGTCATTCTTAAATTCCATCCCATTATCAGTTCGGATGCTCTTAACATGTTTGTTAAAAGAGTGTTGAGTCTTTTTGATGAACTCAATGATAATGGCGGGGGTTTCAGACATGGTTCTCAAAAGAAAAATCCATGTATAACGTGTATAGTCATCTACAATGACAAGTACATGTTTTCGGCTACCGAGGCTAGAAACTCTTATGGGTTTACATAAGTCCATATGCAATAATTTCAAAGACGATGAAGTATTAGGGTGTTGCTTAAATGGGTGATTACTCCATTTCAGCTTACCCATTGTACATGATGGACACAAATGATGCTTATCATATTGAAAGCTAGGAATACCATCAACTAAGTCTTTAGAGACCAGTCGATTGATACCCTTATAATTCGAGTGAGACATTCGGTGATGCCATAACCACGAATTTTCTATTGTGGAACGAGTAGCCAAACACGTATTTCCATGTGATGGTGCATTATTGAGGTCAATAGTGTATAGTGAAGCACAACGTTTACCAACAAGGATATCATTTCCATCGGTGGATTGCACCGAGCATTGACGACGTTCAACATACGAGACATGTTTGAGATCTCCATCGCAGAATTGACTGAAACTAAACAAACTGCACCCCAATCCCTTAACATACGAGACCCATTTGATTTTTATGCCATTTTTCACATAATCTCCATATCCCGTTATCCCTGCAATCTCGTCATTTTCAAATGTAACCGTTCCTAGGAATTTGTTAACATGATTGATAAGCAGGGATTTATCGCCCGTCATATGTTGAGAACAACCGGAGTTGATATACCAAACACAGACATCAAAACCCTGTAAATGTTAAGTTTCCTTGATTTTAGGTACCCAAAGTTGCTTGGGTCCTCTACGGTTAGTACCAGCAACAAACTTTGGATCACAAATAAATGAATCACATAATGCAGCATGCAATTTAGACATTAAAGCATCATCTAAAACCACATTACATGAAGCATCATAAGCAATATCAAGGTTTACACAGTCAGCGGAAGTCTTTACACACAACTTATTCCAAGTAGATGTTTTGTTCTTGTTCACATAAGAAAATTGAAAAACATGTGATGACTTCCTAGGTCGACTAGCAGATTTCTTGGTTTGGTTTGCTACTTTCTTAGTCATTGACTTAGGAACCCATACAGATTTGTAATTCAAATTTGTATTATAACCTTTGACACGAAAAGCACCTTTGTTAGTGAGACGTCCAAACTTTTCAGTTGTCATTTGAGTAGATTGATTTTGCAATATTTCCATTTTTATTTTACGTTCCTTTGCATCATACTCACTCAAATCCGGTTTTGGATTTGTGTATTGTTTTGAAGACTTCACTGGTTTCTTTAAAAGACTTTCCCTTATTTATTTTGACAATAAAGACGTGGAAATTTTTTAACAGAATGTGTACCACTTGGATGATGAATCTTCTGAACAATGACTCGTTTAGAAGACAAATCATTTGAAATGCTTTCCTTCTTTTGAGATCTTAAATGATTCTTAAGAATAGTAATGGGTTTTAGGTTTAAATTTGTATTATCCTTAACCTTATTTTGAATCTCAGCCAGACTTGTAGAAACTTGTTTAGGAAGAGATTGATTCAGAGTCTTATTATCTATTTCCTTTTTAAGAACAGAAGGAGAAGCATGTGTATGTGTGTTAGCCTTACGTATTAGATCTATGTTGCTATTTAGACTTTTAATCTCAAGGCATAAGTCTTCCACAGAAACTAAGACATCACCATCTCTAAAAGCATAAGTAGGTTCTACTCTAGGAAGTGGTGGCAATTTATCACACATATTAAGCATTTGATGCATAGACTGACATCTAAGTTGCAATTCAACATTTTCTCTTTCAAGTTTATCAACTAGATGAGTCAAATCTATGTTCTCAGGCTTTGTTTCATCTGGTTCTACCTTAGGTTCAACTTTTGGTTCTACCTTAGGTTCTACCTTTTCATCTAAAGCCTTTTGACCTAGAGATTTTGACTTAGCAAGTTTCAACTTATGTTCAATCTTGTCTAACTTAGTTGCAAACTTGTTTGTTAAGTCGTTTAATTCATTTGCTAGGTCTTCACCGATTTTCACTTTTGAAACAGGACATGCAATTAAGGCTGGTAGATTTGGTTTTGCTTCAATGACAAGTTGATCAGACACCTCATGTATAGTAACACTAGAACTAGATGTTCCAAACACTTCCTTTTCTAGCATCAAAATATATTTCTCAAGCATGAGGGTCGGAATGTAAACTAATCTACGTTTAGGCACATAATTAGCATTTTGCATGTTCTCTTCATGTTTAACAAGTTCTTTCAAGAAATCAGGATTTAATTTACCCATTTTAGTATTAATTTTCTCATACATTAAGCTAATTTGATGATATTTTCTAGATGAGAGATTAGTAATAATATCATCAAAATCAGCATCAGAAGCATGTACAAAGTGATATGGTAAACCAGCTTGAAAGTAATCAGAATGATATAATCCTGGAATCTTTTTGAAAATATCGTCTAACATCATGGGATCTTCAAAACCCAACCCCCACTTACCACCATGAATCATTTTTGGTCTATTCATAAAGATTGTTTGTTTTGACATTTCCATACTAATGATAGCCCGTGATTTCTCTTGACGATAGAGTTTCTCTTCATATCGTGCAAGTTGAGCTTTCATTTATAAAGAATCTTTAGTGAATAGAGAAATTTCAGCTTTCTTTTTAATCAATGTTTCTTCCAATTGAACAAATTTCTTGTTTAATTTGGAAAGTGTGGGTTCATGTTGTTCTTTTAAATTTGAAAGATCTTTTTCCAAGAACTGAACTTTCTCCGCAAGACGTTCAAATTTTTGACGATAATCCGTCGTCCCATCTTAATCGGAAGAATTGACTTCTTAAGATCTTCCAATTCAGTTTCCCTAGAAGTGAGATGGACTTTCAATCGATTCATTTCCTATTGTGAATTGGATGATGAAGATTTAGTCTCATTTAGTTTAATTTTATCTTTCAAAACTTTTTTTTTAAGATTTTAAACCTTTGACTTCTTTTGACATTGAGACTAAATTCTTCATTAAGTCTTTGTGCATTTTGATAAAATCAGGTGGGATTTCAATTGTTTGTACCTCATCATCAACAGTCGTTGAGTCAGAATTCTCCCTTTCTTCCTTAGATTTAATTAGCTTGGTCACCTTGCAAACATTTGCATGTTCTACCTCGAAATCAGAATCATCCATCTAGTTAAACCAAGTATCATTAACCGGTTTAAGCTCTCCCCCAGTTTCCATAACCTTCACCATCAACATTTTCTTCTTGTAGTAAGCAGCATCTTTCTTCTTAGGTAACTTGCACTTGCGAGAGAAATGACCACCTTTGCCACAATTGTAACAGATTGACTCCTCCTTCTTGGAATCATCAACATGTTGATGTTTTGATGAATCAGGTTTCTTGTAATAGGAAAAAGATGATGAATTATTTCGTTGATTGCTTGATTTGCCTTTGAACTTGTAATTGTTCAAGGCTTTGGTGAACATGGATGCCATCTTGACTAGTTCAAGGTGAGAATCGTCAACATCTGAAAGATTAAACTCTTCTAAATTAGTTGATTCTTCAACTTCAACAAGCACCTTCTTAGATAAGCTTTTGGAAGTGGTGAATGATTTTATTTTCTTCTTGGCAATGAGGGCAAGTGGATCACCCGGAGAAAACTCTTTCATTTCCGCTATAGTTTTTGACACAGTAGGTTGATAATGCATAAGTACTCCAACAAGCTCATGAATATTCAGCTTATCAATCTCTTTAGTAGATTGAATAATTGTTTCATAAAGACTCCAATCAACATTGAGCTTTTTTAGAAACTTCATGCTGATCTCAGCATTCACTTTTTTAATCTTGCACCTTTTTAACTCATTAAGGACACCATTAAAACGTCGATAGTTTCCTTGAGAAGTTCTTCGGGTTTCTGCTTAAAATCTTCATAAAGTCCAAGAGCCTTATTCAGTTTCGTAACTTCTGACATGTCATAACCTTCCTGTTGCCTTTTGATCTCATCCCATATGTCCTTAGCAGTGGTATTACTATCAACACTTTCAAATAATTCATACGGGATGGCTTACATGACGATATTTTTAGCTTCAATATCACCTTAAGCTCTTTCACATTTGTTACCAGAAAGTTCATAGACTAGAATTGGCATACCAGTATCTGGATGATACTCAACAACTGGACCATCTCTCAAAAAAGCCCAAATATACTTTGCCTTTTCACCCTTGTAGTCTATGTACTGAGTGATAAGATGAAGCCACTGGTTGTACTTTCCGTCAAACAACACAGGAGGTCTAGAATCTAATCTGATAATCAATGTATCATGAGTAAACATATTGATAACAAATGATGTGGATTCGGTAAATATTAGGTATATCACAGAAACTGAGATTCGGCTTCAGAAAAATTTAACAACATGTCAGATTCGGTATCTGGTTCGGTACTTTAGTAGACTCGGTATCTGGTTCAGTACTGTAGCAGATTCGGTATATCAGATTCTAATACAGAAATTAACAGGAATAACAAGTATCACAACCTGATTCAGTATAGATTCGGTAACCAATAAATTTGAGGCCTTAAAACACTTATAACCCAAGTATCAAGTGAAATAGAGACTCTGGTTTGGTATCTGGCTCGGTAGCTAAATTTAGTAACAAGTTAGTAACCTTGCTGCACAAGGAAAAAAGTTAGTAACAAACAGAATATCAATTAAACCGAATGTACATGATACCGGATGTCAGCTGTAGCAGTTGACAAACCGAATCTAAGTGTAAACTTAGAAAAACAATCAAATCCTTGCTCAAACCACACCAATTGGTTGCGTATGATCAAACTTAATGTGATTAAATCACTAACACACCACAAACTGCAACACTTAAGATGAATTTCCAACTTTGAAGCAGACTCGGTATGGCAATTATGATACCGAATGTAGATCAAATCTTCAATTAATGAAGAATTAATGAAATTGAACCGTCAAATATGTGATTAAACACCTCACGAACACAACTGAATCATTTGATCTTCAATTAAACACAAAATCAAGCTTAAATTGATCAATACCGAGAGTTTTAGCCACGAGCTCTAAAAATCAACTTGATTCTCCATAATTGTTGTTAAAAAGCTGTAATGATAATCAAAACTCTTTCTAATACACCTAATAACCTTCGCTGAACTTATCACAAGAATCTGAACGTTAGATTTTCAAATTTGATGATACCGAATGTGATTCAATCTAACCGAATGTGAATAGATTCTGTAATCTTCAATCTCTGGATCGATATAGTGATGTAATATCACTCCCTGTATGCTCTGATACCAAATGATAGGTCAGATCATAGTGAGAATTGAAGATAAGATAAGATTGAGTGAGATTCGGTAAGTAAAGAACATACTCGGTATTAGAGAGAATCGGTAAAAAATTTCGCTCGAAGATTCGGTTTAAATATTCGAAGATGTGTATGAAGACTCGAAGATGAGTATGAAGGTGTGTTGAAGATTTGAAGATTCGGTATGAAGATGGTTTGAAGATACACATGATATTTGTAGGGATCTCCTTCATTTCGTTGAAGGTCCCATTCTAATACCATGTGTTAGGTCCGATTACGTATGAATACCATGTATATTGATATGAATGTTGAGAGAATTAGTCAAATGTACAATATTTACAATTCTACAACTCTCTTGAACTCACTTAAGTACTTTGACTATGTGTGATGACTTGCATCTAAGATTCCCTTGTGGGATATATAGCCCTCATCTATATCCCACCATTACAAGGCTTAGCACACTATCTATGCAATTCCTGGGGTTCTAACAACGACACTTTGGCTATTGCACACTCACATGTGTTGTTCAATTATAGTGAAATAGATTTCTTACGAACGTAAGTTATTTAAATTTACTATGTTATTAGATTAGTATTTTTTTTATATGACATTGTGTAATTTTGAAGATAATGTACATATATTATTCTCTTTTTGTTAGTTTGATTGCAGAGAGCATCTGAATATTCTAAGTCAAGAATATCCGACTAAACGTAAGCGTTACATTGAACGTTTACATAGTCAGGAGTTTCAAGAGTGACTGTCTGATTATGTAAGCAATTTTGCTAGTTTTATTACGATAATGTAGTGATCATGATATATATAACTGAGCGAAACTTATAAACAAATTTCCTTAAATCAGGTTGATGAGGATATGGCTGGGGATAACAGAATCACAAGTGATATAACAGCATTGGCAAACAGTCCATATGTGGTTTTAAAGAAATATAAAGGATATATCATAAATGGTTTTCGATTTCACATTAAAGATGTAGAGAAGAATAGGACAACAAAAAATAGCGGAGTTATGATTGATGCCGTAACAAGTAGCCTCTCAAGTGCTAGCGATAACAATCTTATTTTGGGAGATGTAACTGACTGCGGTGTTTTAAATGATATAATCAAGTTGCATTATGCTGACAAGCAAGTAGTTTTGTTCCATTGTGATTGGATATCAGGTGATTCCAGGATAAAAGTTGATGAGAACGGGTTTACGACACTCAATTTTCGAGGTATGAAGCCAACTAAAGAGCCTTATTTTCTAGCTTCGCAAGCACAACAAGTATTCTATGTTCAAGATCGTGCTTGTAAAGGTTGGAAAGTTGTGATCAAGACAACACCTAGAGATAATTGTGACATGGATGAACAAACGTGTATCGATTATTTAGAAACGCATTTGCAGAGTGACACACCGATGGGTCCTCAAATTGTAGAAAATGCGACTATTGAATTGGTTAGAGACGATTTGACTGGGGATATTGTTGACGATGATACTTTATTATTAGCTGCTGCTACAGCTGAAAATCAAACTGGAGATGCTTCTTGATGCAATATTAATGATATTTGGGGGAAGATTTATTGTTTGTCATTTTGTTCTTTTGTTGTATTTATCAATGTTATCCCAAAACTATAGTTTTTGAAGATGATGATGGATTCATTGTTTGTCATTTTGTTCTTTTGTATGATACATAATCTTAAATTTCATAATTTGACCATATCAATGAGAATGGTTAGGTAGTGACTAAATATATCCAACAGATAAAGAAATGTCTTGCACATATATGTGTTATAACTTGTAATTTACTTTATCGGCTACATTGAGTTACATGCATCCCTATATGTAGGTAATACTCTAAAGTCATGATTATTCTGGAAGTAAGTGTACTTTCTACCCAGTATTTTATTACCTAACATGGACAACTTAGATATAGAAAAATACGGAGTATATAACATCATAAACCACACATAATAGTATAATACGAAGGAAAAATGGAAGCAAGGATTGACATGTACACAACTTCATACCCTTACTTATATGTACAATAATAATATGGGTTCAACTCCCTAGATCAATCTAGGGGTATAATTGTGCATTTATGATACAAAAGTGCGGATGGATTACCTCCCTTATATTTGTTATGTACACAACCAATATGCATTAAAGTGTTGTACCATAAAACACTTTAATGCATATTATCTGTGTACATATCAAAAGTAAGTTGTGTACATAAATCATCACCCATAAACTGATACTATGATAATAGAAATTACTACAGATTTATATTTACATCAAATCAAATTAGTAAAATATTACAAAATCTAAAATATAAATACCATAAAATTCTAACATAAATCTAGTCATAGGCATATCATATGATTTGTACAAAAATACCCAACTCATAAGACCAAAAACAAGACATGCATTACGGTATTAGCCATTGAGTTTCCCACCCATGAATTGGAGTATAACCATTGTGGCCCTTACCCTCGATGCCCGTGCAGTCTGACTACAGGCTTAAACATTAAGACGGATCATCCAATTGAGCGACTCGGTTGGGTGATGTATTAACATTCCACAAAGGTCTAATCTTTCTTAAGCATAATAGAATATAGGGTTTTCCATATCCAAGAGATGTGATGTGTTTTGATGCTTTTGTTAATGATTGGGTTTAAAAGATAGTTAGGCCCTTAAAAGAGTTCAACCATAAAGAACACCATGGCCAAGTCAGGTTTGACTTCCATGAACACGTTCGGTTATCCTTACGGTCTAATCATCTATGTGTTTAAACAAACAGTTCCTTAATTAACTAAGAATCCCTCAAGTGGGGTGCAATGCTTAAGACCGCGTTATGGTGAAGTATACTAATCAGCACTGACCGGGTTCCATGGCCTTACTTAGCAGAGGTACAGCTTACAACAACCGTTCTGCTTCTGCGTCCATGTACGAAGTTTATATGCTTGGTGACTACACTAGCATGGTCTAGTCCCCGACAATGTACTAGGGGTCTAGTTAGATGTTTCACTACGAAAGAGTCCTCAGTCAGAATCCAAGGCTCGGTGGACTTACTACAACCGGTGTGCCTCAGTCAAACTTACGTTGTATCCGATAGACTTCTCTTACCAAGGGGTGACATAGATAGTGTTCTCTGAATCGGGGTTCGCAACTTCCTAATAACAGAGCGGATAACTACGTTCTATTAGTTAGAAAAGCGATTGAGTTTAAAGTATAATCAGAAAACATCTCGACAACATACACAAACCATAATATTATTTCAGCATTATAACTGACTACATCATAGCATACACTAAAGATAACTACTTGCTAATCATGACAACAATATCACAATGCATAATAATAGAAGACATTATATAAAGACAAAGGATAGAAGTACCAGTAGATTAAACGAGTTTCGAATACAAAAGTGACAACTTTAAACTCCAGACCGCTCCTAATACAATCTTTGGCGTTCTTCTCTGGGTACTAGGTTTCCCGCACGGAGTTGAAGACCTTGAAAGTATGACTAATATTGTAGAAAGAGAGAGAAAGGAGTGAATTGAAGTGTGTGTAAAAATGGATGACAAAGACCCTTTAAATAGACTTGGGATTTGCCTTCAAACGGCTGGCAAGTCGTTTGGCAAGCCATTTGGTAGGCCATTTGCAGGGGCCGTTTGCACTAGTGAACCGTTTTTTATGCCCGTTTGCCTGGGTCATTTGGCAGGCTGTATTCTCTTATGGCAGGCCGTTTAGCAAACCATTTGGCTTGCTGATTTCACTGGATTGTAACTTGATTTCCTTGTTCGTAGCTTGGTTTCTTGTCTTTCACCGTTTTTGCTCTAGAATATTCATTTTAGCTCTGATTCTCTTGATTGTTTTTGCACCGTCTTCGTAATCACTCGGTCTTCAATTTTAACTGACAAAGCGGGCATTTTAGCGATAAAGCTAGGAACTTTATTGTTTTTGGGCTATAATACCGGGGTGAAAATGTGACTTTTTAGCCAATATCAAATATCCCACACTTAGACTTTGCTTGTCCTCCAACAAACTTCTCGTTTTTATTTTATGAAAGCTTTTATGATTTTCTTTACCAATAGCATAAGCGGTTTGCCTTTTATTATAAGGGTGAAAAATAAGGTGCGTTATTCATGTTAGGGTTGAAACTATCTCTACAAGCATGCGAGGAGGTTATATGACTTAGGCTAACTTTTACGGGTCACTCAAATCACTCAAGTGTTTAGGGTTCCCTATAGATCTAAGAAATGAATTCACTCATAGCCAGTCATGTCGCACCCATCGTCATAGGCTTAATAAAGACTTAAATCTTTGTTACTAATGTGAAAACGGTAATAACCATAGCTTCTAGGTCATTTGTCAATTTAGAATGATGGAAAGGAATTTTGAAGTAGTGGTGACGTTGTTTTAAGAGGGTGAGAAAAGGGTAATATTGTCTTTTTAAAGACTTTTATTCGAAATTTCAGAAAATATAAGATAGATAGGAGTGCTGATATTTTTGGGAAGCCCTTTTCAAACTTTCCTCTTTTGGAGTGATAGGCAGTTTTTGATCAAGTTTTTCTTTGGCGTTTCTCTTTATAAGTTCTGCTCATTTTCTCAGAACTTTGAATATACATTTTTTTTTGAGATTTTATCTCGAGAAACTTTCTGCCTGTAAATTTTTTCAAGACCTTTGCCATGATACTTGAGAGGTTTATAACATCCGGTTTTCGAAACAAATCTCATTTTCTGGATTGTTCAGGTGATAGTAAAGATGATGTGGATGAGGGTTTGATGTGGTAGAAGTGGTGAAGGTGTGAAAGGCTTATTTTGACAAATGGCTAGATCTTCTGATTATACACGAATCACATTTTGTTACTTGGAAATGCAGATCTAGAGCAAGTTCTGAATTTGAGTACAGACACCGGCACTCTCAAAGGAAAATAGTGTAGCATTAAAGATGAATGCTTATATGGCCTTATTTAGGTGCCTCACCATAATCAATTTTAGGTCGATAATGCCTAGTCATGCAATTCTCTATTAGAGATTCGGTTCGTCCCAACAAGATTTCTTCCTTACTTAAGCCTTAATTTTATTTACAAGCGTTTTAGGTTTACGAAAGTACTTTTTCGAAAAGGCTTTCTCTTGTTAAAATTTTGTAATTTGGCTTAAGAACTTGGAATCTTTGTAATGAGTTATTTTAATATAGCATAAAAAGATTATACCAACATCCCACACTTAGACGAACACTATCCTCAATATTCGTAGTATATCCGACACTTAGGAGTTTTAATTAAAGATTTGAGAATATTTGTCTAGTGTTTATTTGGGTCCCAATTTTGGGATGGAATCCCACACTTAGTGATAAGCTAGGATGTGGCATAACTAAAATTTGAGCTAGTAACGGGAAGAAAGGAGTACCCCCAGCAGGTGATCTTGTGAAGAAACTGGCTATCTAAGCAATCTTGGAAGTTACATCCTTTATTGGTCGGCTCATTTGTCATCCTTTATTCTTCTACTCTACTTTATTGCACGGATTGCCTCTCGAGAAATGATTTTGTTTAAGGTCATTGGCTCGACCATTATCATGCCTAAAAAGCAGACATTCCCCTCTGGTAGTTGTAATCATAGTCTTCTCAGGAGAATGTGAGTCTTGGTGGATATATCCAGAGAAAGTGTCGGACCAAAAGTGGTAGCAGATCCGGTACTTGTCTTGAAGATCTTCTGAAGAAGAGATTATGTGCGGTTTCGGCTCATGACAGATCTTGAAGTTCGATGAGAATATGATCCACAGCTCTGCTGATTGATCCATGAATGTCAATCATTTAGGCAGTGCTGGTGGTGATTATCTCTCTGATAGGATGCTCATTCTGGAGGTCTTCAAATAGTGTCAGAAATTGTATCTTCAGTATCTCAAAATCTTCTGAACGGTGATCTCCACAGTAGGAGTTCGAAGCCTTGCACAGTTTGGTCAAGAGGCGAAGCTGAAAAGAAGTGACAAGCAGTCCTGACCCAACCATTAATGTCATCGTCTTTGAGTATATCTCCTGACATCCAGCTTTAAATATGAAACTAGGATCTATGGATTCGTGAAAGATACGTGCTATCTGCTTCGTAACATAGGTGGCAATGTTGAATCGGTCTGGTTCAAGATGTGAAAATGGATAGTTTCATCTTCCTTATTCTGCTACTACGTCTCATAACTCCTTGATAATCAGATCAGCGTGGTGATGAATTATTACGTAAATCACTAGCTTATCTGGTGTGCTTTTGAAATTATCTCTTTCCAAGAGAGCGAAGAGTCTGTGAATATCTTCGATCATTTGCAAATCAGAGTGATAACCCGGGCGTCCGATGGAAAGATCCATATGCTTTCGGATGAGAGTCAGTAGTGCTCGTTGATTGGCTGAGAACGGTGATGAAACATGATTTGAATCTTCGAATCCAACTGATTTGATACACACAAAGGCGAAACAAGTGAATCAAACCTTCTAGTGAATAGGTTTTGACTTTTGGGATTGATTTAGTCAAACCACACAATGGATTGTGTGATTAGATCAACACCTTGAGCTATTATTCACCTTTTGCAAGGATTTGGGCTTGAAGCACAGAGAGAGAATCGGACAGGTTACCAGATCTGAGTGACACACAATGAGAGGCTTAACCTAAAATGAAGAACATAACACAATATATACCTATGCTGTTAAGTCAACTGTGTGTGTCAGGTCTCACTCGTACGAGTGGACACACTTAAGCGTACGGTTAATCACTCACTCGTGTAAGCGTTATCAGATTAGGTTTGTGACTCAACTCAGCACACTCGTGCGTATGAGCTTGTCATCCGTATGAGTGAGGCTTAACTCGTACGTCTGACTGAGTCTAAGATAGTCAAACATCTATATCTTATTCCTGCAGTACCTGTATATGCATGTAAACATAGATAGGATAACAATGAGTGATCATGGTAACCTCATAACAGAAGTACTGATCAAAAATGTGTGATAGATGTCTAGGGACTCATGCAAAATGTACTAACAACTCCCCCTAAGACCTAGAACATCTATTACAATTGAGTAAACATTCGTGAAATATAAAAGTTAAAAAGTAACATCAGTTTAACATCGTTACATATCCAGAATCTCTCTCTCACATAAAACTACACAAACAAAAATACAAATACGCAACACAGTATCAGACATATTTCAGTTGGCATGAGCTTGGTTCGAGCTTTGAACATCACTTTCTCTGTTGAGGTAGGCATAGTAGACATCGATCACACGCTGATATCTCATAGAATCCTCTCTCTTATCTTCTCTGAAAGTAATGTGATGGCGGTGAAGTATCTCCACATCGAATCTCTACAAGTTCCTCAGCTACATAGGATCCAAGATCCTAACATTGTCAAACTGTATGCTTCCATCATCCTTTTCAATTGCAGTAAGAATTACTGCTTCTTCCGATAACTCATCATAGAACCACCATCTGAAGTTTCTGCAAATGTCCTTGGGTAATGGCATCAAAGGAGATTGTTTCATATACTTAGCTGGACAGAACTTAACAACACGAACAGGTCCACCTTTAGAATTCAACTTTGTCGGGTGCATGGAAAACCTGGCGGCTGTTGATTTGAAGACATCCCATTTCCCTGTTTTGTACTCAATTCTGAGTTTTCTTTGAAACCATCTAGAAAGGTCACTATCCTCAGCGTTCAACATCTTCATCTTCTCAAGTTGCATGATCTCAAAGTAGGGTAAAGTCTTGAAGTGACTTGGTCGGGCCATGTAGTCAACTCCTCCTTCCCTTTTGATCGCAAAACAATTAATCTCTTTAAAATAGCCCCAGCTCAAAATTTTACCCTTGGCATACTTCTTGGTTCTTTTTCCTTTCTCATAGAAACTGAAAAACTTTGGCTCGAGTTCAGTCTTATTGGATTGATTAGGGATTACAACATTTTGTTTCAACCAACTTTGTCGACTTTCATCTTCCTTAACATTTTGACTCACTTTAACCCTTTCATCACGACCAAACCAATGCTTAATCTCTTCTCATCCCTTGACTTTAGCTTGTCGGCTTGAGTTTTCTTTCTTTTCTTCTCAAATTCCTTTTTCTCTATTTCTCAAGCAGTTTCTTATGTCGGATTCTCTTGTTTTTCTCCATTAAATTATCAACTTCCTTAATTTGTCTCTTGTATACCTTCCTCGCCTTTTCTAATTCAATAAAATTCTTTGCTTTCACCTCGCTACTCCAATTGAAGAAGTTACTTAAAGTATTGAGTGACGGATTCGAGTATGGCTCGAGCTAAGGTATAACAATCTCAACTTCCTGTTCTTCTTTTTCTTCTTCTGTCTCAAGTTCATCTTCAGACTCAATAATAACATCTTCTTTCAAACTTTCTTTACCAACAGAACCTTGACTCTTTTCATCTTCAAACAAATTTTCAAAATCACTTAAATCGATATTTAGGATTGACTCGGGAGTAATTTCATCAACTGGCTCTTCTTGTGGAGCCTTGTCTTCAGCTTCAACTGCATTTGCATCCTCTGTAACATAATCACTATCGTATGCCAGTGCAGCAAGCTGTTCAGTTGAGAAATCACTTGGTGGAAGATCCCCCTTTTCTTCATCATCAAAAACATTTGAATAATTCATATAATATTCAGCAGTAAACACCTCACCATATTCATTGAAACTTTGAATAGGTAGAACTAACGGATATTCAAAAGAGGGTCCTTCAGTTTCAGCACCATGCTCTTCATCACTTCCCAAATCAGAGTCAACTTGTTCTCTTCCATCTGTAATCAACTTTGTTTTCCCAGACGTGAGTTGTTTTATCTTATCATTCATTGCTTTCAGTTTGACTTCACTTTCACTCTTAACTTCAACAAGCTATTTATTCATCTTCTCTATCTTTTGCTTCTGACGATTCACACGCCTCCACAACTTCTTATTATCCTCTTCTAACAATTCAATTTTATCAGCACTTGCATTCTTATCCTCCACAGCTTGATTCTTAAGATTAGTAATCTTAGTAATCAACAACATCAAGAGATTTTGTTGTGTCTTGAACTCGAATGGGGTAACATGAGATGGTGTAACAGTAGCCCTGGCATCTTTCATGAAGCCTGAAGGTTGGTGTTGAGTTTGTTGCCTAGAACCTCCGTGTGATGATCTTTGAGGTGAGTCATTGTGATGTTTGGTTCTTCTCTCTTTCTTCTTGGGTTGTTCAGAAGACATTGTTTCCTTCCCTTTTCTCTTCCTACGAACCAAATTTGTGTCCTCCTTAATAGCTTCATCATCATCATCATCATGATTATTACCTTGGTTGTGATGTCCCAAAAAATTTCGACTAATTTTAAATCAAACTCTCGATACGATTTAATATTTTTGACACGATGAGAAAAGTCTGTTATGTTGAGTCTCAAAAATTTTGAACTGTTTCATATATTCAATTGACATTCGACTGTTCTCGACAATTCACGAACAACTAATTGTAAATAGATAGATATATATATATATATATATATATATATATATATATATATATATATATATAATTTACAATAATATATGATTTAATTGTTGGAAATAAATATGTATATGAATATTACTTGTAAATATATAAGATTATATTTTAAATTTATTTATCTAAATATATATATTTAATATATTTATTTACTTAATAAAATCTGTTACTAAAATGTATTTATATATACATACATTATATTGAAAATAAAGGATTTCGAGCTTAAATAGTAAACAATTGTAACACTCGGCTATCATTTCGTTAGTGTTCATATAGATCTAATACGAGTTTATTAAGATTTAAAATAAAAGTTGAACTGTAAATCGATTACAAAGATTTTAGGTTTGATAAAAATATTTTTAGCTTTTTAGATTAAATCTTAGTACTCCGTACATGGTACTTGGAACAGAAAATAAATATGGGTTTTTTAGATCAAGTGTCAAGCAGTTAATGATTGACATAATTAAATATATTTAAGCTAAAAATATGGGATTTTTAGGAACACTTTTATATATTAACTGTTTAGCAATGGACCACGATTTAGCACTCCGTGAAAAACTGTCAGTAACATATAATCAAATTAGACTCACGAGATTAATATTAGTGGCTTGTGGGACATGATGTTGTTAAACATTTCCGTTTAACTGAACTGTAATACTATCATATATCAATGACAGAAAACAACCAAACCCGCCTGCTTTCTTGTGTTATTCAATTTGGCACATTATCACCAAACAATATTCTCTTACCGTTTTCCATTAGAATTATTATATTACTGTGCATTACTATTACAAATCTGACTAATGGTTTTGTTATTCTTTTTTTCCATATCTCCAATTCTTATATATATACATAGCACATAAGCATACATATACACACATTTGATCAATCACCCATTCAACACCCTCCACATTCGATTACATCCTAGAACCACCATCCTCCAACACCGACAACCATCACCACCATCAATGAACCACCAACTTCACACATTCGCTTTAAGTTTCTTTTTTGGACCGATCAACACCAACCCAAACAATCCTTACTGCTACGAGGCTTTTCTGTTTTCGTTTTTGTGACACCATCGAACATGATCATCATCAAGATAAAGCCCACTTCATTACTCTCGTTTGACAAGCCTGCACACCGATCATTCCTTTTTCAATTTCTTGATCAAAACACCACGTCTTCCGCCACCACAACCCACCACCTTAAAACCCGTCACCCATGTTACTCGAACAACCCAACATACCACCACTTTTATCATAATTGAAACCACCACCTTTATGAAATGTCCCGTTCATATTGATTTATAAACATTCCATATTAATTGATTTCATTGCGAGGTTTTAACCTCTATATGAGACGTTTTTCAAAGACTGCATTCGATTTTAAAACAAACCATAACCTTTATTTTATCGATAAAGGATTAAAAATATTACGACGATTATCAAATAATGATAATCTAAAATATAGCGTTTTCACACGATTATTACATAATGGTTTACAATAATATTACATATCAATTTAAGTCTTCGAATGCAGTTTTTAAACAATATTATACAAGCATGCTGACTCCAACTCTTGTCCATAAATTAGCATGCAACAGCGGAAGTTCTTAGTAATCACCTGAGAATAAACATGCTTTAAACGTCAATAAAAATGTTGGTGAGTTATAGGTTTAACCTATATATTTATCAAATAGTAATAATTGACCACAAGATTTCATATTTCCATTTCGCATAAACAACATGCAATTTGCATAAAAATCATTCATATGATGAACACATGATAACCGACCTTAACAGGATGCATATAGAATATCCCCATCATTCCGGGACTCTCATCGGACATGATAAATCGAAGTACTAAAGCATCTGTAACTCGAATGAGGCTTGTTGGGCCAAATAGATCTATCTTTAGGATTCGCGTCAATTGGTGGCAATTATAATAAACACCAATTCTTAGGCTACCAAGCTAAAAAGGGGCATATTCGGTTCGATAATTCAACATAGAATATAATTTTGATCACTTGTGTCTATTTTGTAAAACATTTATAAAACTGCATGTATTCTCATCCCAAAAATAATAGATTTTAAAAGTGGGACTATAACTCACTTTCACAGATTTTTCCTTCGTTGGAAATAAGACTTGGCCACTGGTTGATTCACGAACCTATAACAAATATGTACGTATATATCAAAGTATGATTTAAATATATTCACAACATTTTTTATTATGTTTTTATGATTTAAGTTGTTAAGTTAGCAGTCCTCGTTAGTAACCTACAACTAGTTGTCCACAGTTAGATGTACTTAAATAAATCAATATATAGTATCTCAAATCAATCCATGACCCAGTGTATACAAGTCTCAGGCTAGATCACAACTCAAAGTATATATATTATTTTGGAATCAACCTCAACCCTGTATAGCTAACTCAAACATTACTGCATATAGAGTGTCTATGGTTGTTCCGAAATATATATATAAAGATGGGTCGATATGATATGTCAAAGCATTGTATATGTGTCTATGGTATCCCAAGATTACATAATACATGTATAATACAATATAAGTTAGCTAGGATATGATTAATATGGATTTGTTATAAAATTTTCGTAGCTACAAAAAGTAAAATTTTCCAATTTGGTTTTACCCATAACTTCTTCGTTTTAAAACTGTTTTGAGCGATTCAAGTTGCTATGGCTTCTTATTGAACTTATGTTTATGAATCTAAACATAAAAAGTATAAGTTTATAGTCGGAAATATAGGTTACAAGTCAATATTATAAGAGGTAGTCATTTCAGTCGAAAGAACGACGTCTTGATGACCATTTTGAAAAACATACTTCCACTTTGAGTTTAACATGATTTTTGGATATAGTTTCATGTTCATAAGAAAAATCATTTTCCCAGAAGAACAACTTTTGAAATCAAAGTTTATCATAGTTTTTGATTAACTAACCTAAAACAGCCCGTGGTGTTACTACGACGGCGTATGTCCGATTTTACGGTGTTTTTCGTGTTTCCAGATTTTAAATCATTAAGTTAGCATATCATATAGATATAGAAAATGTGTTTAGTTGATTTTAAAAGTCAAGTTATAAGGATTAACTTTATTTGCGAACAGTTTTAGAATTAATTAAACTACGTTCTAGTGATTACAAGTTTAAATGTTCGAATAAGATAGCTTTATATGTATGAATCGAATGATGTTATGAACATCATTACTACCTCAATTTTTGTGGATAAACCTACTGGAAAAGAGAAAAATAGATCTAGCTTCAAAGGATCCTTAGATGGCTTGAAAGTTCTTGAAGTAGAATCAAGACACGAAAACAAGTTCAAGTAAGATTTCCCCTTGAAATAAGATTGTTATAGTTATAGAAATTGAATCAAAGTTTGAGTATGAGTATTACCTTGAATTAGAAAGATATCATATAGTAAATAAGAAAGATTTCTTGAGATTGAATGATCACTTGAAATGGATTTGAAAGATTGGAAGTAAGCTAGCAAGTTTGAAAGATTTCTTGAAGTGTTATTGAATGGTTGTTTTTATGATGATTAAAGCTTGTAATTGAAGCTAAAAGATGGTGAAAATGCTTGGATATGTTCAAGTATGATGTTAGGAGTATTTTGAGAGAGAATTTGGAGTGTAAGTATGAGAAAATGGAATGGAAAAATGGGGTGAAATCATAAAAACGGGATTACTTGTTATAAAGAAAAGAAAAGATCCTTAAGTTTGTTTTTAGCTCATTAGTCATACAAGTTGTTAAATAATGGTTCCACATGTTTTTTATTCTAAGATGGCTGCTAAGAATGAATGATTAAAGGTGTATATACCAATAGTAAATACATCTAGAAGCTTTGTATTGTACAAGTACGAATACGGGTACATACGAGTAGAATTGTTGATGAAAATGAATGAGAATGTAATTGTGAGCATTTTTGCCAAGTAGAAGTACTTTGATATGTGTCTTGAAGTCTTTCAAAAGTGTACTAATACATATTAATACACTACATGTATATATATTTTAACTGAGTCGTTAAGTCACCGTTATTCGTTACATGTAAGTGTTGTTTTGAAACCTTTAAGTTAACGATCTTGTTAAATGTAATTAATCCATTGTTATAATACTTAAATAAGATGTTAAATTGTTATGTTAACATTATAACATGGTGTATGAATATATATATATGTTAAAATACTATTACAATGATAATCGTTACATATATATATATTGTTTTGAAATCCTTAAGTTAGTAGTCTCATCTTACTTGTATAGTTCATTGTTAATACACTTAATGATATACTTAATTATCATTTTATCATGTTAAATATAGTATATCAATATCTTAATACAATACATATGTATTTAGTAAGACGTTGCTATAACGATAATCGTTATGTATATCGTTTCGAGCTTCATAATTCAATATTCTCATTTTTTATGTATATCACACATTGTTAATATACTTAGTGAGATACTTACTTATCATAATCTCATGTTAACCATATATATGTCCATATATATATCATCATGTCGTTTTTACAAGTTTTAACGTTCGTGAATCGCCGGTCAACTTGGGTGGTCAATTGTCTACATGAACTCATTTCAAATAATCAAGTTTTAACAAGTTTGATTGCTTAACATGTTGGAAACATTTAATCATGCAAATATAGTTTTCATTTAATAAAAAATCATGGAAAATTTCGGGTCACTACAGTACCCACTCGTTAAATAAATTTCGTCCCGAAATTTTAAGCGGTTGCAAGTGTTGACGCATCTTCTGGAAATAAGTGTGGGTAGTCCTTCTTTATCTAGTCTTCACATTCCCAGGCGAACTTGGGTCCTCTACGAGCATTCCATTGAACCTTAACAGTTGGTATCTTGTTTTACTTAAGCCTTTTAACCTCACGATCCATTATTTCGACGGGTTCTTCGATGAATTGAAGTTTTTCATTGATTTGGATTTCGTCTAGCGGAATAGTGAGATCTTCTTTAGCAAAACATTTCTTTAAATTCGAGACGTGGAAAGTGTTATGTACAGCCGCGAGTTGTTGAGGTAACTCAAGTCGATAAGCTACTAGTCCGACACGATCTATAATCTTGAATGGTCCAATGTACCTTGGATTTAGTTTCCCCCATTTACCAAATCGAACACCGCCTTTCCAAGGTGAAACCTTAAGCATGACCATCTCTCCAACTTCAAATTCTATGTCTTATCTTTTAATGTCCGCGTAACTCTTTTGTCGACTTTGGGCGGTTTTCAACCGTTGTTGAATTTGAATGATCTTCTCGGTAGTTTCTTGAATTCTCTCCGGACCTGTAATCTGTCTATCCCCCACTTCACTCCAACAAATCGGAGACCTGCACTTTCTACCATAGAGTGCTTCAAAGGCGCCATCTCAATACTTGAATGGTAGCTGTTGTTGTAGAAAAATTCTGCTAACGGTAGGTGTCGATCTCATCTGTTTCCAAAGTCAATAACACATGCTCGTAGCATGTCTTCAAGAGTTTGTATAGTCCTCTCACTTTGCCCATCGGTTTGTGGATGATAGGCAGTACTCATGTCTAGACGAGTTCATAATGCTTGCTGTAATGTCTGCCAAAACCTTGAAACAAATCTGCCATCCCTATCAGAGATAATAGAGATTGGTATTCCATGTCTGGAGACAACTTCTTTCAAGTATAATCGTGCCAACTTCTCCATTTTGTCATCTTCTCTCATTGGTAGAAAATGTGCTGATTTGGTAAGACGATCGACTATTACCCAAATAGTATCATAACCACTTGCAGTCCTTGGCAATTTAGTAATGAAATCAATGGTAATGTTTTCCAATTTCCATTCCGGGATTTTGGGTTGTTGAAGTAGACCTGATGGTTTCTGATGTTCAGCTTTGACCTTAGAACACGTCAAACATTCTCCTACGTATCTAGCAATATCAGCTTTTATACCCGGCCACCAAAAGTGTTTCTTGAGATCTTTATATATCTTCCCCGCTCTGGGATGTATTGAATATCTGGTTTTATGTGCTTCCTTAAGTACCTTTTCTCTCACATCTCCAAACCTTGGTACCCAAATTCTTTCAGCTCTATATCGAGTTCCTTCTTCCCGAATATTAAGGTGTTTCTCCGACCCTTTGGGTATTTCATTTTTCAAATTCCCTTCTTTTACAACTCCCTGTTGCGCCTCCTTTACTTGAGTAGTAAGGTTAGTACGAATAATTATATTCATAGATTTTACCCGTATACGTTCTCTGTCCTTTCTACTCAAAGCTTCGGCTACCACATTCGCCTTCCCCGGGTGGTAACGAATCTCGAACTCGTAATCATTCAATAACTCAATCCATCTATGCTGCCTCATGTTCAGTTGTTTCTGAGTAAATATGTGTTGAAGACTTTTGTGGTCGGTATATATAATACTTTTAACCCCATATAAATAGTGTCTCCAAGTCTTTAATGCAAAAATAACCGCGCCTAATTCCAAATCATGTGTCATATAATTCTGCTCGTGAATCTTCAATTGTCTAGACGCATAAGAAATTACCTTCGTTCATTGTATTAATACACAACCGAGACCTTGCTTTGAGGCATCACAATATATCACAAAATCATCATTCCCTTCAGGAAATGATAATATAGGTGCCGTAGTTAACTTTTTCTTCAACAATTGAAACGCTTTCTCCTGCTCATCCTTCCATTCGAATTTCTTCCCTTTATGCGTTAATGCAGTCAAGGGTTTTGCTATTTTGGAAAAATCTTGGATGAATCTTCTGTAGTAAGCAGCTAGTCCTAAAAATTGGAGTATATGTTTCGGTGTTTTCAGGATTTCCCATTTTTCAACAGTTTCAATCTTTGCCGGATCCACCTGAATACCTTCTTTGTTCACTATGTGACCGAGGAATTGAACTTCTTCTAACCAAAATGCACACTTTGAAAACTTAGCGTACAATTTTTCTTTCCTCAACAACTCTAGCACTTTTCTTAAATGTTCTTCGTGCTCTTGCTCATTCTTTGAGTAAATAAGTATGTCATCAATAAAAATAATGACAAACTTATCGAGATATTGGCCACACACACGGTTCATGAGGTCCATGAACACAGCTGGTGTGTTAGTCAATCCAAATGGCATAACCATAAACTCGTAATGACTGTAACGCATCCTGAAAGTAGTCTTTGGAATATCATCCTCCTTCACCTGCATTTGATGATACCCGAAACGTAAACTTATCTTCGAATAAACCGACGAGCCTTGTAGTTAATCAAATAAGTCGTCGATTCTCGGTAGTGGGTAACGGTTCTTGATGGTAAGCTTGTTCAACTCTCGGTAGTTGATACACAACCTGAATGTACCATCTTTTTTCTTGACAAACAAAACAGGAGCTCCCCACGGTGATGTGGTTGGTCAAATGAAACCACGCTCTAAAAGTTCTTGTAATTGACTTTGGAGTTCCTTCATTTCGCTGGGTTCGAGTCAGTATGGAGCACGAGCTATTGGTGCAGCTCCTGGTACAAGATCTATTTGAAATTCAACAGATCGGTGTGGAGGTAGTCCCGGTAATTATTTTGGAAATACATCGGGAAATTCTTTTGCAACGGGAACATCATTGATGTTCTTTTCATCGGTTTGTACTTTCTCGACATGTGCTAGCATATCATAGCAACCTTTTCTTATTAGCTTTTGCGCCTTCAAATTACTAATAAGATTTAGCTTCGCGTTGCTCTTTTCTCCGTATACCATTAAGGGTTTTCCTTCTTCTCGTACAATGCAAATTGCATTTTTTGTAACCAGTCCATGCTAATTATTACATCAAAACTCCCTAACTCTATGGTATCAAATCAATCGTAAACGTTTCACTAAACAGTTTAATTTCTAGATTCCGACATATTTTATCTGCCGAAATTAATTTACCATTTGCTAATTCGAGTAAAAATTTATTATTCATAGGCGTCAATGGACCCTTAATTTAGCACAAAAATCTCTACTCATATAGCTTCTATCTGCACCCGATTCAAATAAAACATAAGTAGGTTTTTCATTGATAAGAAACGTACCCGTAACAAGCTCCGGGTCTTCCTGCGCTTCTTCCGCATTAATGTTAAAAACTCTCCCACAGCTTTGCCCATTGTTATTTCCTTGGTTTGGATACGTAGTTTTGTAGTGGCCCTTCTTTCCGCATCTAAAACAAATAATGTGGGTAGTATTTGTTCTTTTAGTCACTGGTCCGAATGCTTAACACTTCATTGCAGCATGACCCTTCCTATTACATTTGGTACATACTACTTCACAAAATTTACCCGGATGATATCCTTCACACCTATAGCATGGAATTTGCTTATTGTTGTTGTCATTGTTGTCATTGAGATTGCTATTGGGATTGATGTGGTTGTTATTGTTGTTGGGACATTTGGTGAAGTTATTATTGTTGGGACGCTTGTTGTAGTTGTTGTTGGGATTGCGATTGTTGTTGTTGCGATTGATGTTGCGGTTGTTGGGATAGTTGTTGCGATTGTGGTTGTGATTGTTGTTGTTGTTGTATTGGCAACTCTTGTCACTGTTTTCCTCCCACTTTCTCTTAACTTGTTTCGTGTTGGCCTCTTCAGCTGCCTGTTCTTTAATCCTTCCCTCAATTGGATTTATGAGTTTGTGAGCCATTCGACTTGCCTTTTGTATGGAGGCGGGTCATGTGAAATCACATCTTCTTGAATCCTTTCTGGTAACCCTTTTACAAATGCGTCAATCTTCTCCTCTTCATCTTCGAACGCTCTACGACACAATTGGCTCAACTCTGTGAATCGTCGTTCGTACGTGGTGATGTCGAAACCTTGAGTTCGTAATCCTCTAAGTTCCACCTTAAGCTTATTTGAAACAACCCAACCCGTATTCCATACGATAAATTTTTATTTTTATTTAAATAATACACATTTACGCGCCAATTAGACGTGTAAACCATTCCACAAAGTTCATTTAAAAGTACAACAATTTAAATGTTTACAAAAGGCACGAAGGCCATTAATTAAGTTCAATACAAGTTTGACCCACTACAAATGATAGTTTATAATCCAAATGACACTTGAGCATGATTTGCGACTAAACTACCCAAAACGTTAGGCCAACTTCCAAGCTTCCACAAAACATCATCAAGGGCCACCTAATGCCCGATAACCCCTTTGCCCTTATCTGCACCTGCGACTAAAAAGATAAACAACGAGTGACAACGTACGAGTCATCGGAACAAAAATTACAAGTCGACTATGCACATGAATTTAATATAATATATAATTAATTATTTAAGTTATATATATGTGAGCTGGATATGCGATCGCATGGGAAATAGGCATAAAACCCATGCAAGTACATGAGCTCATGCAAGTGCATGAGAATTGCACTAAAATCCCATGCACTCGCATGGGGTACTTTTTCAGGCCAAGTCCTATAAATTGAACGATTTCGGGTTCTGTGATGCACTCCATTCACTTCTCTCTCGATATATTTATACATATTATTATTATTGTTATTATTATTATTATAATTATTATTATTATTATTATTATTATTATTATTATTATTATTATTATTAAGATTAATATTATTATTAATCTTATTATTTTTAGTATTATTAATTAGTATTATACATAAAATACTACGACGAGGTTATGAGCGTATCACTTTCAAAATGGGTTTTTCAAGCGGGATAGAGCTAACGAAAATATGGGTTATAGCTATGGAGGTTATAGGTAATGTACGTGGGTAATATTGGCAAATTAAACCTAGTGTTTATCGTCTCCGTTACGTCTACGTACTTCCCTACAATATTGAATCTCAATATTGATACGTAAGCACTCATATTTTATCTTTTATATATTAATAGCGTATCCATGTCTAGTGCTCGAGTATATATGTTTATGCATGCTTGTATGCTAAATTTCTTCATTAAACAGTTTATGATGAATCACGAATTAAATACATATATTACTGGTAAAAGGTATATGATATACATGTTTTTGGAAAGCTGGCGAAAAATCAATGACTTTACATTTAGATATCGAAGAGTTTGGATGAACGGATTAAAAGATATGATCAACTGAATTATGATTGACGTTAATTGAAATTACTTTTGAATCTGCAATTAAGATTTAAACAACTTGTTTACGAGATTGATAAATTGGATTTTTGAATATTACCAACCGAGTAAATGAATCCTTATATAAGGTACGTCTCGTTTTGCTAAACTATTGTCAAAAATTGACTTTTTGAAACGACTTTGGATAACTTTTGTATGTCCATCTCGAGCATTAGGATTGTGATACACTATGACCAGACCTAGCTTGATAGACATTTATTTACCAACATATGTTCTCTAGGTTGAGATCTACGATTATTTGATATTCTATGTTTTGGTCACATTACGATGAACAACTTTATATGCTGCTAAGGTGAGTTTCATTTGCTCCCTTTTTAAATAATTTTGCAATATATATTTTTGGGCTGAGAATACATGCACTTTATTTTAAAAACAATGAACACAAGTACATACTAAATTCTATACTGAGTTTGAACCGAAAATCCCTTAGCTTTGGTAACTAGTAACTGCCGGTTATAAGAACTGGTGGGCGCGAGTAGTAGTATATGGATCCATAGGGCTTGACATCCCCGTCCGAGCTAGAGCACTAGCCTTTTAACGGACGTGTGTTATTTGAGTTTAGGACACGTTGGTTTGCATGTATTAAAACGAATGGGGTATTTATCATTATAACGTTAAAGCTTAGTTACCAGGGTGCTCTGTTACGTAGAATCTATTGACAAACTTTTGATAAACGTTTCTGGATGAAACAACTGAAATCTTGTGATCCACTTTTATATACAAATTATGCGAAACACTAAAACTATGAACTCACCAACCTTTGTGTTGACACTTGTTAGCATGTTTATTTTTAGGTTCCCTAGAAGTCTTCCACTGTTTGCTTATATGTTAGACAAGCTATGTGCATGGAGTCTTACATGACATACTTTTCAAGGAAACGTTGCATTCACCACATCATCACCATGTATCTTATTTTGACTGCATTGTCAACGGAAGTATCATTGTAAACTATTATATTACGATGATTGTCTATATGTAGAAATTATCAGATGTCGAAAACCTTTGATTTAAAAGAATGCAATGTTTACAAAACGTATCATATAGAGGTCAAATACCTCGCAATGAAATCGATGAATGACGTATTGTCCATATGGATTTGGAGCGATCGTCACAACTATGCACTTCCGTCAAAGCAATGTACCTAATACATTAAGTACAATTTCAATACACAAACTAGTGGAATTAACCACATTACACATACTTGAGCATTTAATGACCCAATTAGCATTAAATGACTCGACCACACCAATACCGCCCTTAAATGGCCAAGACCTGACTTTAATCACTAAAGCTAGTGCATTAAAGTCTACTAACTTCAATTAACACAAACTTAGGGTAATTCATACCCATTTCACCCAAACTAGGTCAACTAGTACATTTTGACCCATTTTAAATTACTTAGCCTCACAATCAAGCCAAACTTACCCATTAACACTTCTTTCATAATCTAAAAGTGTATTAGTGACTAGCAACACCATTTGACACTTACAACCCCAAATCACAAGACTAAAACCCTAGTTTGTGGCTATTAGGGTTTCATTACAACAACATAACCCAAATTCACCCATTTTACCCTCAAATGGGCCATACAAGTCTCTAGTAACCAAAACCTTAGCCATTAACCAATTAAAACTTAAAACATAAAGTTAAAACTTACCGAGACTATCAACGTGTAGCTAGAGACACAAGTAACAACTTTAAATCTTGCTCCAAGGTTTGATTCACAATTCTCCAACTCCAAATCTTAAATATAATCTAAATGGGTTTTGTGTTTTGGGAGAGAAAATGGAAAGAAAAGAGAAAAAGAAATGAATTAAATGAACAAGTGGTGGAGATTTAATGCTCCCATCAGATCTACACGTTAAATTACCAATTTGCCCCTTAAATTTATTTAATTTGAGCTAAAATCGGAGTCTGTCCAGCAGTATTCCCGCGGCACGGCTTAATTCGTCGCGGCGCGACGTACAACGGAAAAATCGACCTTTCTTAACACCCTTTCTGATCCAGGTTTGCTTGATATGCCGCGGCGCGGACCCATTTGTCGCGGTGCGGCTTAAGGCTGCATCTGGACAGCTCGACCATTTTAAGCAATTTTTGATTTTATTTAATTTGTACCTTCCAAACCCGCTTCCTATATTCACCTAGACCTCATATCTAAGTCTCACAAGACTTAACGCTAACCGAACTCATTTATAAACTTACGTACACACACATTAATAAGTACATATATGTATATATATATCTACACATATATTCATACATTTACGCATAAGCTAACGAGTTATAAATGTACAAATGATTAAGTATGTACCTTTCGATACGTACGGGAAAACGGGATGTTACAACTCTCCCCCACTTGAATCGGAGCGCGTCCTCGCGATCCAAGCCGCATGACAAGAAGGAAGATAAACCAACACAAACTCTTCGGGCTCCCAAGTAAACTCGGAACCCTTACTACGATGCCATTGAACCTTAAAAGTCCTAATCTCTTTATGTCTCAACCTTTTGACCTTCTCATCAAGTATGGCAATCGGCTCTTCAATATACTCTAACTTATTGTTTAGCTCGATCTCGTCTAATGGCACCCAAGATGAATCATCCGCAAGACACTTACGGAGATGGGAAACATGAAATGTATTATGGATCCCCGCAAGCTCTTCGGGTAATTCCAAACGATACGCGACTTCACCAACACGAGCTAAAACCTTAAATGGTCCAATAAACCGAGGAGCTAACTTTCCCCATTTTCGAAATCGAATAATACCTTTCCATGGCTAAACCTTATGCATCACCATGTCACCTTCTTGGAATTCGATCATTCGTCTACGTTTTTCGGCATACGACTTTTGCCTATCTTGAGCCTTTTTCAAATGCTCTCGAATCGTATCAATCTTGCTATTCGCCTCTAAAACCAAATCGGTACTCCCGATTTCTTTTTGTCCCACTTCACTCCAACAAATCGGGGTTCGACATCTATGCCCATAAAGAATCTCATATGGCGGCATCTCGATACTAGTATGATAACTATTAATGTACGAGAATTCCACCAAAGGCAAATGCTCATCCCAACTACCACCGAAATCAATAATGCACGCTCGTAACATATCTTCCAAAGTTTGATTCGTACGTTCGGTTTGACCATCCGTTTGAGGATGGTATGCCGTGCTCAACTTCAATTGTGTACCCATATCTTCGTGAAACTTTTCCCAAAATCGAGATGTAAAACGGGTATCTCGATCCGAAATAATAGATATAGGAACTCCATGTCAAGAGATGACTTCCTTGATAAACAACTTAGCCAAGGTCTCCGACGATATCACTTCCCGAATGGGAAGAAACAAAACACTTTTTGTTAATCGATCAACAATCACCCAAATCGAATCAAATTGGGTTCTCGCCGTTTTAGGTAACTTTGTAATGAAATCCATGGTAATGTGCTCCCATTTCCATTTCGGGATTTCTAACGGTTGTAACTTACCAAACTTTTGGTGCTCGGCCTTAACTTGCAAACACGTGACACATTACTCCACATACTTCACAACATCACGTTTCATGCCCAGCCACCAATAATCTTTCCTTAAATCATGATACATTTTCGTCGCGCCCGGATGAATGTAATACTTTGATTATGTGCTTCATCAAGTAGCACTCGCCGGTAATCACCCATCTTAGGCACTCACACTCTTTCTTGAAAAGACAACAAATCACGCGAGCCCATAGTGATGAACTCCGATTGCCCTACAATTCGTTCTTCGTGTTTGTTGTGAATGTAAGCCTCTATTTGAATCTCACCAAGCTTTACAAGAAAATCATTAGTAATAATCATACGTAACAATCCCAATCGTAATGCCGGGTGATGACTCTTTCGACTTAACGCATCCGCGACCACATTCGCCTTGCCCGGATGATAAAGTATTTCACAATCATAATCTTTTACCACATCCATCCATCTACGTTGACGATAATTCAAATCTCGTTGAGTAAAAAGGTGTTTCGAACTCTCATGATCCGAATAAATCGTACACTTGACACCATACAAGTGGTGGCGCCAAATTTTCAACGCATGTACCATCGCCGCTAATTCAAGATCGTGAGTCGGGTATCTCTTTTCGTGTTCCATTAATTGTCGAGAGGCATAAGCGATGACTTTACCTCTTTGCATTAAAACACACCCGAGCCCATTTAAAGAAGCATCACAATAAACCGTCATGTCTTCTACCCCTTCCGGCAATACCAACACTGGAGCTTGACACAACTTCTCTTTTAACAATTGAAAAGCAATTTCTTGCTCGTTCTCCCAATTGAACCTTACGTTCTTCCTCGTCAACTTCGTCAAAGGAGAAGCAATCTTAGAAAAGTCTTGGATAAACTGACGATAATAACCGACTAGTCCGAGAAAACTTCAGATTTCCGTAGGCGTAGTCGGTCGTCCCCAACTCTTCACCGTTTCTATCTTCCCCGGATCTACTTGAATACCTTCTTGATTCACAATATGGCCAAGGAATTGAACTTCCCTTAGCCAAAATTCACATTTGGAGAACTTAGCATACAATTTCTCCTTTCACAACGTCTTCAACACTTCACGCAAATGGTGTTCATGTTCCTTCATACTCTTAGAATAAACAAGTATGTCGTCAATGAACACAATTACCGACTTGTCCAACATAGGTTGGCACACTCGGTTTATAAGATCCATGAATGCCGCCGGTGCATTCGTAAGACCAAAAGGCATAACTACAAACTCAAAATGCCCATAACGCGTTCGAAAAGCCGTTTTCTCTATGTATTCCTCACGGACTCGCACTTGATGATAGCCGAACCGTAAGTCAATCTTAAAAAAATACGTCGCACCTTGGAGTTGGTCAAACAAATCGTCAATCTGAGGCAATGGATAATGATTCTAGATCGTCACTTTATTCAACACCCTATAATCGATGCACATCCGCATGCTTCCATCTTTCTTTTTCAACAAAACCGGAGCACCCCATGGCGAGGAACTCGGTCGAATGAAACCCTTTTCAAGCAACTCTTGGGTTTGATTTAACAACTCTTGCATTTCTGTTGGCGCTAAATGATAAGGAGTTTTAGCAATGGGAGTAGCTCCCGGAACCAACTCAATGCGAAATTCTACTTGTCTTTCCTCCGGAACCCCCGGTAACTCATCCGGAAAAACATCTTCGAACTCACTAACCACCGGAATTTCACGTATAGGTGGTGGCTCGTCACGAGTATCAACAACATGGGCAAGAAAAACCATGCCACCACTAACAAGAGAACGATGTGCCCGTGCAAAAGTGCATATCGGCACAAGTCTCATACGCTTATCACCGTGAATAATTAACTCTTCCCCACTTGGGGTCTTCACTCGAATAGATTTTTCATGGCATGCGATATTGGCTCTATTTCGATCGAGCCAATCCATACCAACAACGATATCGAAATCCCCCAAAGTCATAGGGATGAGATCAATTTTAAAGTTTTCGGCACCAAACACAACATCACAATTTTTACACACATCAACCACTAGCACCGTCTTGCCGTCCGCTATTTCGATTTCTACTGGACGACTTAATTTAGCTAGCAATTTTTTAAGCTTAGATACAAATCGAGGTGACACAAAAGACAAATTAGCACCGCTATTAAATAATATCCTTTCCGGATTAGAGTTAACCATGAAAGTACCTAAGACAACTTCATTGGAATGTTTGGCCTCATCATTGGTCATCAAATAGTTTCGCCCCCGGGCCGTACCCGCCGCCTTCTCTAACCTCTTAACATTATCATTAATCAAATCGGGACATTATGGCTTCTTGTGCCCTCCTTACCACAATTATAACAAGTGAGTTTGGTTGTGGAAGATGGTTTGGTGCAATCACGGGCCATATGCCCCCTTCGCCCACAATTGTGACAAGAATAAGGAAAATATCCCGAAGCACCTTTCTTCACGCTACCAACACTCTCGGAGCCCTTCTTATGCTTCTTGTTAGAAAAATTCGATTGACTAGTAGCTTCAAACTTCTTTTTGCCCAAGGTAAAGCCACTTTTTCTCAACACAAGTGCCTCAAAACCTTTGGCCATGTTAAACAACTCATCAAAGCTTTTTACTACATTCACACTTATCTTCTCTTGATAACTATCATTAAAGACCCGATAGAAATCTTCTTTCAACATCTTATCATTCCTGATATACTCCGGGCAAAATTGGGTCTTGGACAATAACATGGATTTGAGAGTGTTCAAATCCATCAACCCTTGCCTCAAGGAACGTAACTCGTCCTTAAGCCTAATAAGATCGGCCGAAGTTTGGTAATCATCGAAAAACTCCACCTTGAATTCATCCCAAGTAAAATCCATGCATTATTCTTCACCATAAACTTGGATTTTCGCATCCCACCATAGCTTAGCATCACCTCTCAACATGCTACAACCATACCTTGTCTTCTTATCAAGAGGACATTCACAAGTACGGAAAGCCCCCTCCATATCGGAGATCCACCGGGCAATCTTCAACGGGTCTCTTTCACCCTCAAAAGTAGGTGGTTGAGCATCTTTGAAATTTTTAAAGAAAAAGTCGCGTCTTCCCACATTATCTTCATGTAGGACGGCCTTAACTTGTTCCCTTACTACATTGACTAATTGTTCGTCAATTGAATCTAGGGACATCTTCTTGATATCTAAGAGATACTCCACCTTTTGAGCTTTAAGGATGGCCTCAATCTTGGTCGTCAACTCGTCGTCCTCACTCGTACTTCCATTATCGGTGTCGTGTCTGTTTCTTATCTTCATTCTATAAAACAGAAAAGATCAAACAACGAAACGAAAGACATGACACATATATATACACATACACTCCATATCACCCCATCTTGCTCAACAATCGTCGTACATCACTTGTTTGACGCAATTTACACTCGTAGCAATGGTAGCTAGTCATTGCTATGCGAGCACATCGCATCTACTCGTTAGTACAACGTTTATCTCGCTTGATGATTTCAACTTCAACACAAAACAATTAGTGCATGGTTAGATCACATAAACCTAAGCACTAACAATTCCCATTTCGACCCGAAGTCCTACAAGTCCCGCATAAAAGCGCATACACAATAAAGTCTAAGTCTAGGCACCTATCTCAAGTCACCTAAATCCCTTAGAGCATGCTCTGATACCACTTGAAACAACCTAACCCGTATTCCATACGATAAATTTTTTTTTTTTTAAATAATACACATTTACGCGCCAATTAGACGTGTAAACCATTCCACAAAGTTCATTTAAACGTACAACAATTTAAATATTTACAAAAGGCACGAAGGCCATTAATTAAGTTCAATACAAGTTTGACCCACTACAAATGATAGTTTATAATCCAAACGACACTTGAGCATGGTTTGGGACTAAACTACCCAAAACGTTAGGCCAACTTCCAAGCTTCCACAAAACATCATCAAGGGCCACCTTGAAATGCCCCGTCCTAATCCATCTGGACGAAATCATCAACATTTGATCTCAGAGCGATGATCGACTCCAAATAATGTCCTTAAAATGAGCAAATGCATAGCGGAAGATTTCTTTCATACCTGAGAATAAACATGCTTTCAAGTGTCAACCAAAACGTTGGTGAGTTCATTAGTTTAACAAAAATAACCATTTCATAATTTTAATAGACCACAAGATTTCATATTTTCATTTCTCATAAACATACGTCCCATGCATAGAGACAAAATATCATTCATATGGATTGAACACCTGGTAACCGACATTCAAAATATATATATAAGAATATCCCCATCATTCCGGGATCCTCCATCGGACATGATATAAATTTCGAAGTACTAAAGCATCCGGTACTTTGGATGGGGCTTGTTGGGCCCGATAGATCTATCTTTAGAGTTCGCATCAATTAGGGTGTTTGTTCCCTAATTCTTAGATTACCAGACTTAATAAAAAAGGGGCATATTCGGTTTAATAATTCACCCATAGAATGTAGTTTCGATTACTTGTGTCTATTTCGTAAAACAGTTATAAAAGCAGCGCATGTATTCTCAGTCCCAAAAATATATATTGCAAAAGCATTTAAAAATGGAATAATGAAACTCACGCATATAAATATTCTAAAACAGTTAATAAAGCATTTGCATGTATTCTCAGCCCAAAAATGTAAAGAGTAAAAGGGATCAAATGAAACTCACGTATATAAATATTGTAAAACAGTTAATAAAGCATTTGCATTTATTCTCAGCCCCAAAAATGTAAAGAGTAAAAGGGGATCAATGAAACTCACGTATATAAATATTGTAAAATAGTTAATAAAGTATTTGCATGTATTCTGAGCCCCAAAAATGTAAAGAGTAAAAGGGGATCAATGAAACTCACCTACTGTATTTTGTAGTATAAAATACATATGGCGACATTAGATAAACTGAACAATGCAGGGTTGTCCTCGGATTCACAAACCTATATCAGTTTTATATATATTAAAGCATATAATAACCTATAATAGTATTCAGACTAGGTTATATATATATATATATATATATATATATATATATATATATATATATATATATATATATATATATATATATATATATATATATATATATATATATATATTAATTATTTAATATTTTACTTATTTACAATAGTAATGTATTTATTATTTTCCATGTTATATATGTGTGTTATTTTCATATTAAAAAAGTAAGCTATATGTACTTATGATATATGTAATAAATATATATATATATTTTTTTATGTAAATGTCTTTAGTTTGTAAAAATTATATAATGATAACAATAATAATAATAATTAGGGTTAGTGATAATAATAATAATAATAATAATAATAATAATAATAATAATAATAATAATAATAATAATAATAATAATAATAATAATAATGTGATGACCTGAGAATTTCAGACCAAATTTAAACTTAATCTTTATATGAAATTCGACACGATAAGCAAAGTCTATTAAACTGAGTCTCATAATTTTTTAACTACTTCCATGAATGCATTTGACGTCGACTGCTCTCGACGATTCACGATCAATTATTTGTAAATAGTTATATATATAAATATATGTATATATATAATAAGTTGAAATTTTAATTGTTAGATAATTTACGATAAAATAAAAACGTGTTATTTAGAACATGTATATATATATATATATATATATATATATATATATATATATATATATATATATATATATATATATATATATATATATATGGTTTCGAATTTAATTAGAAAACGATAAGCTACAATCATTTGTCATTCGATCGTTACTAAACAAGTTCAAATTCAAGCTTTGAAGGATCTAAAAATTAACGTTGGTCCATAATTAGGTTATGTAAAATTTAGGCGTATTAAAAAATATTTTTTTTTATGACCAGGTTTACAGACCAAAATGAATATATTTATTTAATTTAAAAATATGGGATTTTTAGTAGCAAACTGTTTAGCAATGGAGCACGATATGCTATCCGTTATAAAGTGTCGGCAGAGAAAAATTTCAAATTGAGATTCATGCACGTATCCATTTATCAAGTTGTTGTTGATTATTATATTGATTATGTAAAACTTTAAGTACTATATATATACCCTACATAACATGCATATTTCTCTTTTTTATTAGTGATGTCGTGATCTAACAATATATATATATATATATATATATATATATATATATATATATATATATATATATATATATATATATATATATATATATATATATATATATATATATGTACTATTATAAATGAAAGGTAAACAATTATGCATATATTAAATACATGTGCTTAGATGTATTTATTATATTTAATTATTATACCTACTAACATATTGATTAGGAAAATCAGCAACATGTTTCTTCTTATTATATTTGAACCATGCTCAAACCAACTAGTGTCTTTTTCTTCTTTTGTGAAACATAAAAAAAAAACCCACCATCTTTAACTTTACCCTATGCTTTTCTCGATGTATCATAAGACCCAAAAATACTTTTATTTTTTTCTTTCCTTGATGCCGACCTCCACATATACACATATTACTTTGAAAAATTATTATTATTATTATATACATATTACATATTACCCTACTTGAATATATCCTTATAAAAATATAAATTCAGATTTTTTTTTCTTGTTGGTCATGCAAGTGGGGAAGTGAGGAGTGAGGATAGAGAATTTTCTATATCATACTGTTCTCCAAACACAAACACATATATCATCTTTCATCTCTGCTTTTGACTTCTGCAAACACACCACACGAACACCCTACTTCACCAAGTTTCGACCACTGTTTGTTGCCAATCATCGACTATCCACTAGCTCATCCTCTTGTTCTACAAATATTACCACCTTTTCTCTTCTTCGGCAATCATCACTACAATAACAGCATTACCAAGCAAACACTCGAATCACCATAGCTATCCACCTTCGATCACCAACATGACCCACGAACTGTTACAAACGCTGTAAGAGCCTTCTGCTCAAACTGACCACTGTAGCAACTGGGTTAACACCCATCGATACCTGCTACTGCTGTTTATCACTTCTGACTTCAGGTACAGCAGCAACTGCAGCAATTTACGCTTTTATTTATGTTTAACTAAATCACCTTCGACTACTAAAGATAACCGGGGGTCACCACTATCATACGGGAACCACCATTAGCCACCCAAATTACTTCCACTCGTTATTGTTATATTTGTGTTCATAATTCTGCTGCAAAAACCCGAAGCCAAACATACCGTACACTCCAATTTTCCTACCACTGCTGTATGTATATGTTTTCTGTTAAAAAGGAATGATAACGATAATGATTTGGGACCAAGAAATACACTACTGCAATGATTATGTTTCAACCAACTACAATTGTCATTTTTTTTCTTTTCCTTTCTTTCCACGAGATATAAAAATTTAAACAACTTGGACCGATATAATTCAGTTGGGCCGAGACCTTGAGTCCACTAAAACATGATGTTGGGCTGAGATATGTTGCTTGTTCTCTACTTGGGCTGCGTTATATTCTTGAGCTGTTGGATTTGGGCCGCTGCCTTGTTGCCATCGTATGATGATGGAAAGCAAAATGATGGAATATTTATGATGTGATGATGAAATGGTGATGAGATAATGATATCCGGTATACGATATAGATGATGAAAGGGTGACGAGATGGTTATGTGATGTATATGATGATGATGTTATGTATATGATTGATGATGGCGTATGATGATTATGATCATCATTATGATAATGAAAATGATGGTATGATGATGATGGATGGATAGGATAATACTTAATGTTAATGATGTACATGAATGATCATGATGATGATGGAGGGTATAATTCTCTTTATCATTATTATTATTATAATTCTCATTATTTTTACAGTTATTTTTATTATTATTATTATTATTATTATTATTATTATTATTATTATTATTATTATTATTATTATTATCAATATTTTTATTAAATCTAGTTATGAGTATTATTATTATTAATTTAGTATTATTAAAATTATCATTTTAACAAACAAAAGATATTTATATAAAAATATATTACAAGTATACTAATGTTACATACTAAAACGTTTTAATATATTAACTAATATATTTATCATATATATTGATATAACATTAATTAAAATATACTAATGTTACATACTAAAACGTTTTAATATATTAACTAATATATTTATCATATATATTGATATAACATTAATTAAAATATATATTATATATATTACCACATATTATAAGTATTACTGTAGTTATATATATATGAAGATATTAAACTTAATACATTATAAAATATAATTAAACTTAGTTAATTAAATGTGATATATGTTAATATATACACTTGATATAGGTTCGTGAATCCGAGGCCAACCCTGCATTGTTCAATGTCATCATATGTATTTTTACTACAAAATACATTAGGTGAGTTTCATTACTCCCTTTTTAAATGCTTTTGCAATATATATATTTTTGGGACTGAGAATACATGCGCTGCTTTTATAATTGTTTTACGAAATAGACACAAGTGATCGAAACTACATTCTATGGTTAGATTATTAAACCAAATATGCCCCTTTTTAGTCTGGTAATCTAAGAATTAGGGAACAGACACCCTAATTGACGCGAATTCTAAAGATAGATCTATCGGGCCCAACAAGCCCCATCCAAAGTACCGGATGCTTTAGTACTTTGAAATTTATATCATGTCCGAAGGAGGATCCAGGAATGATGGGGATATTCTTATATGCATATTGTGAATGTCGGTTACCAGGTGTTCAATCCATATGAATGATATTTTTGTCTCTATGCATGGGACGTATATTTGTGAGAACTGGAAATGAAATCTTGTGGTCTATTAAAATTATGAAATGATTATTTATGTTAAACTAATGAACTCACCAACCTTTTGGTTGACACTTGAAAGCATGTTTATTCTCAGGTATGAAAGAAATCTTCCGCCGTGCATTTGCTCATATTAGAGAAATTACTTGGAGTCATTCATGACATATTTTAAAAGACGTTGCATTCGAGTCGTTGTGTTCATCAAGATTATTATTAAGTCAATTATAGTTAGATATATTATGAAATGGTATGCCTGCCGTCAATTTTCGTTGCAAAGAAAGATTGTCTTTTAAAATTGAATGCAATGTTTGTAAAATGTATCATATAGAGGTCAAATACCTCGTGCTGTAATCAACTGTTGTGAATTGTTTATAATCGATATGGACTTCGTCCGGATGGATTAGGACGGGTCTCTACAGTTGGTATCAGAGCGATGGCGGTAGCGAACCAGGTCTTGCATTAGTGTGTCTAACTAGTAGTCGTTAGGATGCATTAGTGAGTCTGGACTTCGACTTGGTCTGCATGTCAAAAAGTTTTGCTTATCATTTTGTGTCGAAAATTATCTGCTTATCATTCTTAGTCTAGACACATCTTACTGCATTGATTGCATGAATAGTGTATAGACAAAATTCATATCTTAGCGAATCTGCTAATTCATATCTTAGCGTATCTGTTACTGTAGACTTTATCTGACACGTTTCCTTAATTCCCTTCGTAATCTATGGGATCTTCTGTACTATGTATAGGTATTCTATGTAATTAGAATATCATCCGATATCCGAAAATCATTTCATATCGAAAAATCTTTTATTCAATCGTACGCAATGGAACTCACCACTAGTTCAATTCCCTTGGATTCCGATATAGAGTCCTACTCCAGCTCCGAAAGCAGTGTCACCAGAATGAATTAATCAAGCAAACATCCACAATTCATTTGATGAGTTCGTAGTCGACGTAATCAATGGAGACGACAAGAAGACGATACTTTCCACCCACCGAATTTCCCTCTTGGTGATAAACCTGAAGCACTCACCGGCGAACCAATCCAAAACACGATTTTCACTCTAATTTCCCGAATATCTCGCCACGAACATATCATATCTCATATTCTAAACTTTATTCATTCGCTTGTTCCAACCGAAAATCATCCCGGAGTAATAAGTTAACGAGCTTCACACCCGAGTTGTAGTCGTAAAAAGTATGGTGCAAAATGTACCAGCTTCAGCAACATCAACAGTACCACCATCACCAACAGCAACATCTGCATCCCAAACCTCAATATCACAATCTGTTCCACGAACATCAACATCATACACACCATAGATACCAAAGAGTACCAACAGCAATGAACAATGAAGTATTGATCCATAACTTCATTAATATTCTGCGAAGAATATGTGGATCCTAATAATTAACGATGAAGTATTGATCCATAACTTCATTAATATTCTGCGAAGAATATGTAGATCCTAATAGTTTTAGAGATTACTCATTCTAGCTCAAATCGAAAATCAAATGAGTCTAATATTATATTGACTCATTAAATCCATAATTACATCTGAAGAAAATATATATGTATATATATTTTCATAAAGATTGTGATTAAAAATTCTTTCGTACAAACTGTTAATGGTGAAAATATTTTAACGGGTAGGTAATACCCGAGGAATATTTAGATTTCACATTAATAAGTTACACTGTACATTCTGCGAATCCGATTCAACAGTCACTTCCTATCCTACTTACATCCACAGATAAATGAATCCGTTCACCACAGAATAACCATTTCCATTCAAATTTCATATTTGGATTTTGACCTATCAGAATCCAACAAGTGGCATAATGAAGAAAACATTTGACGGAATAAAATTTGTTAGAAACAAACAATCTAACTATGAGAAATTTTGTTAAAAATCCACACTCACAAAATCCTAGTTAACTGTTCCTAGCTAACTGTGGACTAATCAATTGAGGACTACCAGCAGTGGATAATTAAAATGAATTAAAATATTAATTATAACATATGAAATTAAATAATTCTTCAAGTTTGCCACTTGATTTCATCTTAAACTTCATTTGTATCTTGACGATTACAATCTGCGTTCAAACCTTTCGTAATTCTTGAAAACACCTCAATCGAGAGGATAAACCAACCGCACTTCATCTACGGAAGGAAAGATTTACGAATATAGTTATGCACCTGAAAACTCTCGGAAATTGAGTAAACATTTAACGCGAGCTGTGTAAATTTCCTTTAGCGTTATTATTACCGAAAATAACTTTTCAATCCCTTTCCAAATTAGCCAATTTTGTCACAGCTCCAGCAAGTCAACTTCAATTCTTCAGTCGAAACAGCTTTATTGTAACCTTGATATATACATTGCCCTTTCATGATCGTTACTGGGGAACCTTTTATGTTCCACCACATTAGTAATAAACTTACCAACAACTTCAATTATCTTTGACTTTCCGAAAAATCACTATATTTATCGAAATCCCATCATTTATTCATCCGCATCTTGTAACAAGAATTTTCATGCCAATTACTGGGAATCAACAATCAGTATTTTGAAGTCTCGCAGCATGTCTACCCCAACAGTTATATGTGTACATATAACGTCTATCTTCCGGACTTACATACTTCGAATGTGAAGTTTCTGAAAAACACCCTAAATTGCGAACTAGTTCTCCGAAAGTGAAAAAATGCTGATGAAGCAGCTAAAAACTGTAAACGACCTTAATCATCGGAAGTTTGATGAAAAATAATAGTATGTTGGAAAAGCTCAGAAAAGTTGGAACTGGAAAACGGATTGAGCTAACCACGAAAGAGACTAAAGTCAAATACAAGGACCATACCCTATATTCAAAGAATCCAGGTAATTCTGGATCCGCTGAAATCTTTAGAGAATATCTTGCTCCGAAGTCATGTTAAAATCTTGCGGAAAATCTTTCTCCATCAACCATCGAACTTAGAAATTTCAAAATATCATCATCAATATCTTCGATATTTCTGAGGATATTTTCATAAATATTCTTGTTCGAAATTATATACCTCTTCGTGCTTCCTGTGTTTCATTATATTGGAAACTTCTGTAAAATCTAAGTTTAATTTATGAATAAATTCTGGAGAAATGTAAAGAAATTGATGCATGAATTAGTATAATATAATGACACTTGATCAACGTGATTATATTACAGTAAGTCATGCTGAGTTTCTAATGGAACGTGATGATTCACAGATCATATCGTCATCACGTGCCATGTTACACAACTCTTTCATTCAAATTAACTTATGAACATATCAAGAAAATATATTCTTGATAGTTCTATTCTCAGTGATTCTAGTAATTTGACAAATCAAATCGTGCTATTATGTTCTTTCTTGCTTAGAACATTAAGTTCATTCGAAACTCCATACCTACGAATTCTGGACCGTTACTCGTTTTACTAGAGGTCGAGAGGAGAATAAAAAGGCAAAGAACTTACAAATATAAGGGAAGATATAAAACCCAATAACAACACAGAAATTACAAACCGTGTATATCAATGCGTATAGCAACATAAAGACACGGGAGAATTAGGAATACTACAACCCCAAGGTAATAGTAGAAGTGAATAGATTCCTCCGGTGGTAAATGAAAAAGGAGAATGATTGTTGCGATAGTAAGGATGAGGACAAGAATAAGAACTGGATTAAGCATTTTCAAAATCTTTTGGAGGTATGAACTAAGAAAGAAAGTATAGGAATGGTAATAGATACGAAACGGAAGAAGTTAATTTATAGTGAAATATTTGATAAAGAAATCAAGGAAGATCTCCGCATTTAATTACAGAGATCTTAATCTCCTGATTCGCCGAAGAATCAAATCTCTCAGATTTCGAAGATTTTCTTTAAATCCCTTGAATTCTGGAACTCAACCCTAACTCTGTCAAAAGTTAAGATGAACCATTACTTTCCTATTTCACTCTTTTGTGATAGCTTCATTTGTGCTCTTCGATTAATCGAATTATTTTATCTGTATTATTCAATAATGATAAAACTCTATTTATCAGCTCATTTTTGTCAGGAAAATATATTTATTATTAGCCATGACGACCTCACTCAAATTTCGGGACGAAATTTCTTTAACGGGTAGGTACTGTGATGACCCGGGAATTTCCGACCAAATTTAAACTTAATCTTTATATGAAATTCGACACGATAAGCAAAGTCTATTAAACTGAGTCTCATAATGTTTGAACTACTTCCATGAATGCATTTGAATTCGACTGCTCTCGACGATTCACGATCAATTATTTGTAAATAGTTATATATATAAATATATGTATATATATAATAAGTTGAAATTTTAATTGTTAGATAATTTACGATAAAATAAAAACGTGTTATTTAAAACATGTATCTATATATATATATATATATATATATATATATATATATATATATATATATATATATATATATATATATATATGGTTTCGAATTTAATTAGAAAACGATAAGCTACAATCATTTGTCATTCGATCGTTACTAAACAAGTTCAAATTCAAGCATTGAAGGATCTAAAAATTAACGTTGGTCCATAATTAGGTTATGTAAAATTTAGCCGTATTAAAAAATATTTTTTTTTTATGACCAGGTTTACAGACCAAAATGAATATATTTATTTAATTTAAAAATATGGGATTTTTAGTAGCAAACTGTTTAGCAATGGAGCACGATATGCTATCCGTTATAAAGTGTCGGCAGAGAAAAATTTCGAATTGAGATTTATGCACGTATCCATTTATCAAGTTGTTGTTGATTATTATATTGATTATGTAAAACTTTAAGTACTATATATATACCCTACATAACATGCATATTTCTCTTTTTTATTAGTGATGTCGTGATCTAACAATATATATATATATATATATATATATATATATATATATATATATATATATATATATATATATAATATATATATATATATATATATATATATATATATATATATATATATATATATGGACTATTATAAATAAAAGGTAAACAATCATGCATATATTAAATACATGTGCTTAGATCTATTTATTATATTTAATTATTATACCTACTAACATATTGATTAGGAAAATCAGCAACATGTTTTTTCTTATTATATTTGAACCATGCTCAAACCAACTAGTGTCTTTTTATTCTTTTGTGAAACATAAAAAAAAAAAACCCATCATCTTTAACTTTACCCTATGCTTTTCTCGAAGTATCACAAGAACCAAAAATACTTTTATTTTTTTCTTTCCTTGATGCCGACCTCCACATATACACATATTACTTTGAAAAATTATTATTATTATTATATACGTATTACATATTACCCTACTTGAATATATCCTTATAAAAATATAAATTCAGATTTTTTTTTCTTGTTGGTCATGCAAGTGGGGAAGTGAGGAGTGAGGATAGAGAGTTTTCTATATCATACTGTTCTCCAAAGACAAACACATATATCATCTTTCATCTCTGCTTTTGACTTCTGCAAACACACCACACGAACACCCTACTTCACCAAGTTTGGACCACTATTTGTTGCCAATCATCGACTATCAACTAGCTCATCCTCTTGTTCTACAAATATTACCACCTTTTCTCTTCTTCAGCAATCATCACTACAATAACAGCATTACCAAGCAAACACTCAAATCACCATAGCTATCCACCTTCGATCACCAACATGACCCACGAACTGTTACAAACGCTTTAACAGCCTTCTGCTCAAACTGACCACTGTAGCAACTGGGTTAACACCCATCGATACCTGTTACTGCTGTTTATCACTTCTGACTTTAGGTACAGCTGCAACTGCAGCAATTTACGCTTTTATTTATGTTTAACTAAATCACCTTCGACTACTAAAGATAACCGGGGGTCACCACTATCATACGGGAACCACCATTAGCCACCCAAATTACTTCCACTCGTTATTGTTATATTTGTGTTCATAATTCTGCTGCAAAAACCCGAAGCCAAACACACCGTACACTCCAATTTTCCTACCACTGCTGTATGTATATGTTTTCTGTTAAAAAGGAATGATAAGGATAATGATTTGGGACCAAGAAATACACTGCTACAATGATTGTGTTTCAACCAACTACAATTGTCATTTTTTTTTTCTTTTCCTTTCTTTCCACGAGATATAAAAATTTAAACAACTTGGACCGATATAATTCAGTTGGGCCGAGACCTTGAGTCCACTAAAACATGATGTTGGGCCGAGATATGTTGCTTGTTCTCTACTTGGGCTGCGTTATATTCTTGAGCTGTTGGATTTGGGTCGCTGCCTTGTTGCCATCGTATGATGATGGAAAGCAAAATGATGGAATATTTATGATGTGATGATGAAATGGTGATGAGATAATGATATCCGGTATACGATATAGGTGATGAAAGGGTGACGAGATGGTTATGTGATGTATATGATGATGATTTTATGTATATGATTGATGATGGCGTATGATGATTATGATCATCATTATGATAATGAAAATGATGGTATGATGACGATGGATGGATAGGATAATACTTAATGTTAATGATGTACATGAATGATCATGATGATGATGGAGGGTATAATTCTCTTTATCATTATTATTATTATAATTCTTATTATTTTTACAGTTATTTTTATTTTTATTATTATTATTATTATTATTATTATTATTATTATTATTATTATTATTATTATTATCAATATTTTTATTAAATCTAGTTATGAGTATTATTATTATTAATTTAGTATTATTAAAATTATTATTTTAACAAACAAAAGATATTTATATAAAAATATATTACAAGTATACTAATGTTACATACTAAAACGTTTTAATATATTAACTAATATATTTATCATATATATTGATATAACATTAATTAATATATATATTATATATATTATCACATATTATAAGTATTACTGTAGTTATATATATATATATATATATATATATATATATATATATATATATATATATATATATATATATATATATATATATATATATATATATATATATATATGAAGATATTAAACTTAATACATTATAAAATATAATTAAACTTAGTTAATTAAATGTGATATATGTTAATATATACACTTGATATAGGTTCGCGAATTCGAGGCCAACCCTGCATTGTTCAATGTCGTCATATGTATTTTTACTACAAAATACATTAGGTGAGTTTCATTACTCCCTTTTTAAATGCTTTTGCAATATATATATTTTTGGGACTAAGAATACATGCGCTGCTTTTATAATTGTTTTACGAAATAGACACAAGTGATCGAAACTACATTCTATGGTTGGATTATTAAACCGAATATGCCCCTTTTTAGTCTGGTAATCTAAGAATTAGGGAACAGACACCCTAATTGACGCGAATCCTAAAGATAGATCTATCAGGCCCAACAAGCCCCATCCAAAGTACCGGATGCTTTAGTACTTCAAAATTTATATCATGTCCGAAGGTGGATCCCGGAATGATGGGGATATTCTTATATGCATAATGTGAATGTCGGTTACCAGGTGTTCAATCCATATGAATGATATTTTTGTCTCTATGCATGGGACGTATATTTGTGAGAACTGAAAATGAAATCTTGTGGTCTATTAAAATTATGAAATGATTATTTATGTTAAACTAATGAACTCACCAACCTTTTGGTTGACACTTGAAAGCATGTTTATTCTCAGGTATGAGAGAAATCTTCGGCTGTGCATTTGCTCATATTAGAGAAATTACTTGGAGTAATTCATGACATATTTTAAAAGACGTTGCATTCGAGTCGTTGCGTTCATCAAGATTATTATTAAGTCAATTATAGTTAGATATATTATGAAATGGTATGCCTGCCGTCAATTTTCGTTGTAAAGAAAGATTGTCTTTTAAAATTGAATGCAATGTTTGTAAAATGTATCATATAGAGGTCAAATACCTCGTGCTGTAATCAACTGTTGTGAATCGTTTATAATCGATATGGACTTCGTCCGGATGGATTAGGACGGGTCTCTACAAATAATAATAATAATAATAATAATAATATAAATAAAATAAAATAATTAATAATAATTGTAATAATAATAATTAAAATTATAATTTATACCGAATAAAGGTATATGCGTTTGTTTCTTCCCAAAATAGATCAAGAATATCAGAGCCAGAGTAATAAGAATAATCATCATCAACAGACCGAGATCACAAAAGCAGGATATATCACGGTTCATGGACTTTCGGTTCTTCAATCGATTGATCGAGGCCTTCGATCAATTGATCAATCAACAATTATTGAGGTATAACAGGTAATTGATTCAATATCATCATCGTCCAAGTATCAATCATCACGAATAACAGGTAAATCATCATCAATCTTCATCGTTATTCATTATCATCATTAGTATTCGTTCTTTATTGTATCCTAAAATAGAAACAGAAGACGTACTGCAAAAGGTGGTTTGTGACGGTTTGAAACTGAATTATAAACAACAATAATGGTGTCGGTTTGGGTTGTCTTGGTCTGCATCAAGTCTAACCGAATAGTAGCAGTTAGTTGGGGTGGTTTGAATGGAAAATAGAATAAATAGTAGCAGTAATTTCGAGCAGTAGAATAGGAGAAACAATATGATTGTTTTGGTTTTGCGTGAGTGATTGTAAACATAAGAGTTAGAGTTACAATACCCTTCAATACTTGATGATTTTAATTATGGGTTTGTTTGAAAACAAAAGAAACAAGCAGGTTGCAGGTGAGTCATAACACCCTTCAATACTTGATTTTTGTAGCAGTTAACAAATGAAAGGAAGTAGAAACAGAATTTGTAGTGTAGCAGTAGTAGGAGGTTGTAGGATTTTGGTTTTGACGGTTTTCAAATTCAACTTAGACACAGAAATAGTTTAGATGTAACAGCAACCATTTCTAGCGGGTTTAATGGAAATTGTTTAATGGTGGTGGCGACTTACAGTGATTGCAGCAGCAAGATAGTAGCACACCATGGTGCTTGGTTTGTGTTTGAGCTCGAAACAAAAGATACCAGACATATGAAACCTGGTATGCATTAGCAGTGTTCTTGATTTTTAGTAGTTGTGAAGGTTTTTGCTAATAACAGAAAGTATAGCATAGCATCAGTTTGAACGATCATTAAGGTGATGGTTGTATGGTAATCTATGGTGGATTATGGTGGTGCCGAAGGCTGTTTGGGTCTGTTCAAACGAAAACAGACATATTGATCGACTAGTAGTAGTTTAATGGGTTGTAGATAATGGTGGTTTTTGGTTGAGCATGTACCAGCAGCTATAGGTTGTTGTGTAGTTGTTTGAGATGGAAAAACCGAACCAGAAAAACAGAATTAGTAACAAGAATGATTTGTTTATGGAGTTAGTTTGGTGGTGGGTAGGTCTTGAGCAGAACATAATCGGGTAACCAAGGGGTGATGAATTTGTTGATACAAACACTACCTATATAATTCATAATATTCTAATAATAAGGTAATCACTTTAATAATTATTATATTTATAAAGGTGATGTTAAGAAAGAAAATGTGTGAATCTGTTGATCTAATGGTAGACAATGGTTAATGGGTTTGATGGAGATGTCTCAACACAAAGTAATGGGTTTTGTCTCTTCATATTTGTTTGGAAGAATTAGAAAACGTAAAGGATAGAGGGTTGGTTACATGTTGGTGATCAATCATTTAGATAACATTGTTATATCAACCAAATTTTTAATTCAAACGATAAAAAGTGAATCCTAATGTTAACAAATATATTCAGTGGAAAACTAATAATGATGATAAATTTTATGTTTAATTTCAAAATTAGATTTTGTAGATGACATAGTTATATTACAAGAATTGTATACGGAATTGCAAGTGATAACATGTAATTTTTTTTTTTAAAAGAATGTGATAATTAGGTTAATTATATTATACAATAGCAACCAAGCAAAAACAATGCAATCGGAGTGGTCATTATATTCCTATTACCATTCATTTCCTATTTCCATTACCATTACCTATTTTGAACCACACACCCTAATATTTTTATAATTAAATTCCTTTATTCATTTTAGTCGTTATGGTAAAAATTTGGTCATTAACTGTTTAGAATTATCTAAATAAAAACTTAATTAATTATTAGTTCTCAATCTCTAGTAAAATATACATAGTGTTAAAATTTATCAACTAACTCCTAACATATATTTAATAAGCCTATAATTTTTATAACTCATTTTCATATCAACGTTTATTTTAAAATTACATAAGTTCGAATTTAACTTGTTTAATATCAATCGAAACATTAATGAGTATTACAATTATTTAATATTTATTTTTAATATACTTTATTTGTATATAAATATGTTTTAAATAATATTTATTATTTTTACATAACTAATTTCTAACAATTACATCATAAATTATATTTCAAATTATATATATATTTATATTTAAATATATACATACCTATTTACAAATAGTTGTTCGTGAATCGTCGGAAATAGTCAAAGGGTAATTTGAACATATGAACATAGTTTCCAAACTTTTTGAGACTCAATATTACAGACTTTGCTTATCGTGTCGAAATTATATAAAGATTAAGTTTAAATTTGATCAGAAATTCCCGGGTCATCACAGTACCTACCCGTTAAAGAAATTTCGTCCCGAAATTTGAGTGAGGTGGTCATGACTAACAATAAAAATGTTTTCATGACGATTATGAGTTGAAAATTAGAGTTTTATCAACATTGAGTAATATGGATAAAACAATTCGATTAATCGATGAGTATGAGTGAAACTATCATAAGAGAGGTCCCAACGGCATTGTCCATATCCGCCCAAAAACTCGCCTAAATTTTTAGCCGTTTAAAAAAAATATATAAAAAAAATAAAAATCCCAACGGCTATCCCAACGACCACTTTTACATTATATAAACACCAATCATATACTTCATTTTATACACTCAAACATATATTTCTTTTATATTTCCCACTTCTCTCAAAATAAAAATCAAACACTCCCAAACTGAAAAATGCTAACACTTCCCTCAATAATTGTTTCATTCGATATTCATTACGGAGGTGATTTTCGTAATCAAATGAAGGAATACAAGTGGGGCGACAGTATTTCGTTTGAAGATATCGACATTCGTGATGTTGGTTTACAAGACTTGCTATCCTTTCTGAAGGAAAAAGTTCCGTGTGAATTCACGTCTGTGTTCTTTTATAAAGATGATTATGATGTGGATTGTAGGGCAAGTTTTCTGTGTACCGATGATGAATGGTACTTTATAAAAGATACCATTGAAGATCGCGGTAAACGTATTTCTCTGTATGTAGTTCTTGAAGATGAAGAGACGTTGGGTTATCGTTACCTCGATGAATCAGCTGAAGCAGCAGCTGAAGCAGCAAGAGAAATACCGATGTCTCCAGAGTAACTCACAGATGATGAAATGACTGGTGAACGCTACATCGCAGATGACGACGACGGTGACAAGTAGTTTGTATTTTTAGATTAATCGTCGTAATCTTTTAATTTTTAATTGTCGTGATGTTTTAATTTTTAATTGTTGTAATTTCAGTGTTGTTGTCGAGTGTTATATCTTCCCTTATGTTTCGGAGCTCTTTGTCTTTTTAATCTCCTCTCGATCTCTAGTAAAATGAGTAATTGTCCAGAATTTGTAAGTATGGAGTGTCGAATGAATTTAATGTTATAATCAAGAAAGAACGTAATAGCACGATTTGATTCGTCAAATTACCAGAATCATTGAGAATAGAACAATCAAGAATATATTTTCTTGATATGTTCAGAGGTTAATTAGAATGAAATAGTTATGTAGCATGGCACATGATGACGTTATGATCTGTGAATCATCATATCCCAATAGAAACTCAACATGACTTACTGTAATATAATCACGTTGATCAAGTGTCATTATATTATACTAACTCATGCATCAGTTCCCAATACTACTTCCAAACATTCATATTTTAAGCTCGAAAGTTTACAGAATATAGAAACTAACAGTTTCTATATGATGTAACATTGATAACACGAAGAGATTATTGATTTCAGATAAAAATAGTTATGAAAATATCTTCAGAAATATGGAGGATATTTGTAATGAAATATACGATATTATCTTTGAATATCTAAGATCAGAGGATGATGGAAACTATTGTCCGCGAGGGTTTAAAGTAAGGAGTAAGATATTCGCTAAAGAATTCAGCAGGCATTGACTCATTTAGATTCTTTGAAGTCAAACTTATTCTTTGTGATTTGTCCACGGCTTCCTTCATAGTTTCGCATAATCTGCTTTTCGGTACTAAATTTTTCTATTGAGTGTTTCCAATACTCCATTATTTATCATCAAACTTTCGACGGTTAAGGTCATTTACGGTTGTCTACGGTTTCTAATGCTTCATTCAGCTACCTCAAAATTTGGAGTATTGATTCGTAGACTGGGTGTTTTTCAGAATTTCAGAATGGAAGGTCATAGTTCTAAGAGATAAATGTTATATGGATACATATAACTGTTGATGTGGAAACGTTGAGTGACTCAAAATACAGATTTGCTGATTCCCGATAATTGGTATGGCAATTCTTGTTACTGGGTATAGATGTATACATGATGGGGTTTCAATTAATATAATAATTTTTCGAAAAGTCCAAATTCATTGAAGTTGTTGGTAATTTTACTGCTAATGTGGTGGAATATAAACGGTTCCCCGGTAACGATGACGACAGGCAAACTTATATATCGAGGTTATAATAAGGCTAATTCGAATGGAAGTCGAAGTTGATTTGCTGAAGCTATGACAAAATTGGCTAATTGGAAAAAGAGTTAAAATCTTATTTTCGGTAATAACAATGCCAAAGGAGCTAGAACAGACACGTGTTAAACGTTTTCACAGGTTCCGAGTGTTTTCAGGTGCATAACTATATGCATCAATTTCTTCCTCCGTAATTGAAGTGCGGTTGATTCATTCTCTGGATTGAGGTGTTTTTTGTTGGAATTCATCATATTAACAAGTTTCGTAATCATTCATGTTACAAGATCAAAGCGGAAGCAATTTATCATGAAAAACTTTCAATATGTTTAACCATTTAATATGAATTCCAAAATAGATCAAGTCTAGAAAATATGCTTAAATGTAAAAGAGCTAGTTTAAAGGAATGTACCTACTCCAAGTTAGGAGGTTAATAGATGAAGAGGAAGATTAGTAAGTGTGTAAAACTCCAAGCTTTTGATGCACCAACACCACCCTTAAGTTTTGTTAGGATTATCACACTTAAAGACTTATAAAACCAAGCTAGAGACTTCTTATATTTGCTGGAAAATTCAGCCAGTAGCAACCTTGAAATGATGATGAATGCAAGCCTCAAAATGATGAAACCTCAAGGGATTATACCCCAAACTTATCACCAACACCCTAGCCTTTAGTTAGGATTTAATTACACTTTAAAATAAGCTTTCAAAATCAGAATTGAACACCTTATTGCTGCTATAAAATTACGATAGAAGGAGGCAGCAGGAAACTCTTTTTGTGCTTGTTTTTCTTTTTCTTGAGAGAATATGTATGCATGTGTCTTATTGTCTCAAGTCAAGAGCATGCATCTAAGTAATTGTGCTATGTTGGAACCATCAAAAGTGAGCATGGGAGGTCTCTCTTGGAGACCCAAATCTGCACTCTTGTTGTGTTTATATAAAATGTAGCAATATTTATAAAACTTGTAAAAGAAACCAAATAAATATTTACTTCTTTCATATTTATATAAACCACTTAAAAAAAACATAACACAATATAGTTATTTAAACCTATAAATAACTAAATCCATATCATATATAAATTATCCAAATAATTTATCTCAAGTGATGATATTTTAGAAACCCGATTTTCTAAAATCCAAGTGTCGCGTATTTGTTTAATGATCCAATCGTTAAGATCAAATACGTATAAGGTGTCGGTAAGTTTGTTATTGGGTATGACCCGACTTGGATCATAACATATTAGCCACATTAATTTAATATGTCTCTCGGGCATACGAAATACCTTCAATCTCCCACTTGCACGAGAAACATAAGAAATTAATGCAAGTGATGGCTACCACCTAACGACCGTCCATCACCCCCAATATTTTATGACTTTGTGCCATTCAATAACATCATCCCTTTCGAGTTCCCATCTCGAATATGAATAGGTGAATCTTTCATTTATCCTTTCATCCTAGATATCATGTTAAATCCAAGGGATACAGAGTGATCACACCCTTTTAGATTTAACTTTATCAGGCCTTAGACATCTGACTCTCAACGAATAAGAGGGACAAATTCCATCTTGACTACATACGTCCTAAATATACACCTTGCATTATACCTGAACTCTTCCTTATGAACTACCATATTTCAGAATAGCGAAGGAAATAGTCAAGGCACAATACTTGGTAAATATCCGAACCCAATATGTATCTCAGGTCAGAGCATACAATGATATTCGCCTTTACTCAAGATTACATGTGATCACCCACAAAGGCTCCATTTAGTAAATCTTGAGGGCGGGTCTTCCAATATTTGCATCCCACAAATATCTATGAACCTTGGTAGCAACCTTGCCCCACATTCAGTCCGTGAATGTATACCAATCCAAGTTCATAATAGTCTAAACCTCACACTTGTTCCCACGAATGTGATCGACTATGGAATTTAGAATAATTACTTATTCATGGATAAAATTATGCAAAATAGGAACATGACTCAAAATAAATTAATACCATAATTATATTAATGAGTTTCAACAAATTTCGTTCCGTTACAATACTTAAAACAGATCATGACCAATCACTAGAATATCGAAGCCCTAATGCACAAACATGTCCTGTATGTTTTGATCCATGTAAGAGCTTCGTGAGAGGATCCGCTATATTAAGATCTGTGTGAACTTTGCGAATACATATCTTTCCCTTTTCAACTTCATCCCTTATGTAGTTGAATCTTCGCTCAATGTGATGGGTCTTTTGGTGAGCACGAGGTTCTTTGATTTGAGCAATCGCACCCTCGTTGTCACAAAAGATCTCAAGAGGGTCCTGAATTGAAGGGACTACTCCTAAGTCGTCGATGAATTTCTTCATCCATGCAGCTTCCTGAGCTGCCAATGAGGCGGAAATGTACTCTGACTCTGTAGTGGATAATGCAACAACATCCTGTTTTGAACTCTTCCAAGAGACCGCACCTCCATTTAATGTGAAGACATAACCGGATTGTGATCAAGAATCATCACGATCAGTTTAGAAACTCGCGTCCACATAACCCTTTACAGCAAGTTCCTCCTCACCAGATCCATATATTAGAAACATATCCTTAGTCCTCCTAAGGTATTTCAATATACTTTTAACCGCAATCCAATGACTGTTTCCTGGGTTATTCTGGTATCTACTTGTTAAGCTTAGGGCGCATCACACATCCGGTCTAGTGCATATCATTGCATACATGATTGACCCAATGGCAGACGCATATGGTACTTTCTTCATTCTCTCCTGTTCATCTTTCGGGGTGGGGCACTGAGATGAACTGAGAAGTGTTCCCTTTTGAATAGGTACCAAACCTTTCTTAGAGTTCTCCATCTTGAACCTTTTCAAGATCTTTTCAATGTATGCACTTTGATTCAAACCTATCAGTTTCTTGGATCTATCCCTGTAGATCCCAATCCCCAAAATGTATTGTGCTTCTCCAAGATCCTTAATGGAGAAGCATTCACTTAACCAAGTTTTAACACCTTGCATTGCCGGAATATCATTTCCAAATAACAATATATCATCCACATATAGTACAAGGAACATGATTGTGCTCCCACTAGCCTTCTTGTATACACAAGCTTCATCACCATTTTTTGTGAAGCCAAATTTCTTGGCTTCCTCATTAAAACGACGATTCCACATTCTCGATGCTTGTTTCAATCCGTAGATTGACTTTTTTAACTTGCATACCTTTTTAGGATATTTCGGATCAACAAAACCTTCAGGCTGAATCATATAGACATCTTCCTCAAGATGCCCATTTAGGAAAGCGGTCTTGACATCCATTTGCCATATTTCATAATCATAATGAGCAGCAATGGCAAGTAATATCCTAATAGACTTTAGCATTGCCACAGGCGAAAAAGTTTCATCATAGTCAACCCTTGAGTTTGAGTGAAACCTTTTGCTACAAGTCTAGCTTTATATGTATCCAAGTTTCCATGTATGTCGGTTTTCATTTTGAAAAGCCATTTACAATCAACCAGCCTAGAGCCAGGAGGTTGCGCAACAAGTTCCCAAACTTGGTTGTCATACATGGATTGCATCTCAGCGTTCATGGCTTCCTGCCATTTATCTTTATCAATCCTTGATAAAGCATCTTGGTAGTTAGTTGGTTCATCCAAATCAACCACATAGCATCCATCCATGAGAAACCCATATCTCTCAGGTGGATTACTAATCCTACCAGATCTGCGAACGTGTTGTGTATTTTGATCATCCATTTGATCACTCTCAACATTTTCATGTTGAGTGCTAGTGTCAACCAATTGTGTATCATCTACTTGATCTTGAATCTCTTCAAGATTTATTTTCCTTTCACTTTCGCCTTCCATTAAGAACTTAGTTTCAAGGAATTCTGCCCTCCGAGCAACAAATACATTTTGCTCGGTCAGATCATAGAAATAGTATCCCATATCATCCTTGGGATATCCTATGAAGATACACTTAGTGGATCGAGCATGCAACTTATTAGCATCATAGCGCTTAGGATAAGCTTCACATCCCCACACTTTTAAGTAAGATAGAGAAGGAGGTTTTCTAAACCACATCTCGTGAGGAGTTCGTTCCACTTTCTTGGTTGGGGCTATATTTAAAATACGAGTCGCGGAGTTTAGACAATAACCCCAAAATGATAGAGGTAACGAGCTTCTTGCCATCATAGATCGAACCATATCCATTAGGGTTTGGTTCCTTCTTTCGGAAACTCCATTAAGTTGGGGTGTTCCAGGTGGAGTAAGTTGTGAGATAATCCTACAACTCCTAAGATGATCTTGGAAAGCATCGCTTAGGTATTCACCTCCTCTATCAGTACGTAGTACCTTGATTGTTTTATTGAGTTGATTTTGTACTTCATTTTGATATTCCTTGAATGCTTCAAAAGTTTCGTCCTTATGACTTAATAAGTAGATATATCCGAAACGACTGAAGTCATCAATGAAAGTAACGAAGTATCTTTCACCATTCCTAGTTATGGGCTTAAAGGGTCCACAGACATCCGAATGTATTAATCCCAATAAGTCTTTAGCCCTTTCATAGGTCCCTTTGAAAGGTGCTTTAGTCATTTTGCCTTGTAAACAAGATTCACATACATCAAACGAGTTCATCTCATTCGATTTCAAAAGTACATTCTTTTGAAGTCTATGCATTCGGTTCTTGTTTATGTGACCAAGGCGACAATGCCATAAGTAGAAATCACTCAAATCCCTTTTGAGTTTCTTGGTGCTAGTATGGTATATTGAGCTACTAGATGATGTGTCATCATGAATTAATTCATAAATTCCATTTGAAGGTGAGGCCTTAAAATAGAATACATTATCTAAATAAACATGGATATCATCATTAACAAAATTAAGATAAAAACCACATTGTTTTAAACGGGAAACTGAAATAATGTTTCGACATAAATCCGGTGCATACAAAACATTGTTCAAAATAAGTTCCAAACCACTTGGAAGTTTTAACACAAAGTCTCCTTGAGCCTTCACTTGCACTTTAGCTCCATTACCCATAAAGAGACTTGATGTTCCCGCTTGCTTGCTACTTCTTTTGAACCCCTGCAAAGAATTGCAAATGTGAGTTCCACATCCAGTGTCTAATACCCATGTATTAGAAGAAGTAATACTAAGATCTATATATACCATATATATATTACCTGAGGATTGCCCCGCATCCCTCTTTTCCTTCAACTCTTTAAGGTAGACCGGGCAGTTGCATTTCCAGTGACCCATTTCACCGCAATCGAAGCACGGGTCTTCCTTGGGGTTTGCTTGTCCAGCAACCTTTTGCTTCTTGTTCTTGTTTTTGGTTGGGGTAACCATCTTCCCCTTTCCCTTCCCTTGATAGGCGAGTCCTTTTCTCTTAGCCACCTTTGGCTTAGAGTTGTTATTACCTTTGAACCCACCATCGTTGATCATTAGCACGGGTGAAGCCCTTTTACCCACGCTAGTTTCCGCCGTCCTTAGCATGCCATGAAGTTCGCCAATGGTCTTATCCATCCCATTCATATTGTAATTAATTACAAATTGGTCAAACCTCTTTGACAAGGAGTTAAGGATAAGATCCGTGGCTAGCTCATTAGATATGTTAAGATTAAGATGGTTTGCGCGATCAATGAGGCTTTTCATCTTAAGGACATAAGATGAAATGGATTGAGAGTCGTCCATACGACATGTATGAAGTGCTCGAACGGTCTCGAAGCGCTCGACACGTGCTTGTTGAAGGAACATCTCCTTCAATTGCGTTATCATGTCGTATGCATTATGATGCTCGAAATCTTTTTGGAGTTCGGGTATCATAGTCCCAAGCATTAGGCATGAGACTTGCACCGAATCGGTGACATACTTGTCCCATATAGCCATGTTTTCCATATCATCCTCGTCGGGTTGATCGGGAATGAGGTCTTCCAACACATACGCCTTATCCTCGAGTTTGAGGACAATCCTAAGATTGCGAAACCAATCCATAAAGTTCGTATGGTTGAGGTTGTCTTTCTCGAGGAGAGACCTTAATGATAGGTTGTGTAAGTTAATTGGTGCATTTTGCGTGTTGTTGTTGTTATTGGCGGCCATCTACAAAATTTAACAAAGTTCATTTAAGTATTGATTTTAAATTTAATAAACAATACCCTTTTATATTTTAATTGACTTATTAAATATTAGAATCCAACGGTAAATCAAATTTCGGTTAGGTGACCTTTATCCCGTTATTTGATTTAGCTAGGTAGTCATAATGACAATTGCAATCCTTTTGCAACTTCTAAATTATGGGACCATGCAATCCTTTTGCATGGCATATTTATCCCATCAACGCCTATTTGTTCCTCATGCTTCGGTGACCCTAAGTTCATAATTCCCAAATCAAGTCGTCCTACTTGTGTAAACTTGTAAATTTAACAAACAAGCGGTTAGGTGACCTTTATCTCACTTGTATGCAAAATTTACCTTAATCATATTAGTTTGCTCATAATGGTTAGGTGACCTTTATCCCATCATGAGTTCCCTAATATGCCTAAGTGTCACACAAAAGGATGGCGTTTAACTTGTTTGCCTTGTTTTAGTATTAAAGGGATTTTTAAGTTTTCTTTATTCTAGTATAAGAAAACACAATTTCCATACACTAACATGCATTTAGTGTGTGGTCCATTTGAAAATCCATTTTTCATGTCAAGTTTTATATCCAATAAACTTGTATAAACCATTTTATATGTTATCCTTTTGTTGTTCTTAATAACCATTTATTAAGTCCTTATGTTGTTTCTAATATAACCAATTATAATGTCATTTTGCAAGTTGTTAACATGTGATTTTACTTGTATCATCCAAACATACAAACACAATAATCATACAAGCATGCATAACAACAATGTTCACAATCAAGCCAAGGTGGTGGACACTTGTTTAGCCGAAAACAAGTGTCACCTAAAGGGTTAGATCACAAAGTAAGAGATTTTTCAAAATCTCCCACTTAATCTTGCATCCATATGCTCCATCTTGTATTCTTCCTTCATCATCTTGAATCTTCATTTCTTTTTACAAAAAATATATAACCTAATACATTTTTTTTTTCTAGGAAAAATAAATTACAACCTAATCTATTTTACATACCAAAATAGAATAAATTACATCACCAAAATAATAAAATTATTACAACTTTACAAACCAAATGAATGAATAATTATTACAAAGCATAAGAATGAATAATACAACCACAACATACAACCATTCAAACACAAGGTCTAGGCTTGATTGTGAACAACAACAAACAACAAAACATGACCAAATTTGAAGTTCCAAACCCCTTTTGGAACCCCAAAATTTCGGCCAAAAAAAATACCCCCATCCAAAACCCAAAATTTTTACATTCTAATTTCATGCATGTTACTAGAATGTAATCAAAATGGGTTTTAAAGCCAAATACAAGAAGCATATTTCTATGACCTCGGCTCTAGATACCATTGTTGGAATTCATCATATTAACAAGTTTCATAATCATTCATGTTACAAGATTAAAGCGGAAGCAATTTATCATGAAAAACTTTCAATATGTTTAACCATTTAATATGAATTCCAAAATAGATCAAGTCTAGAAAATATGCTTAAATGTAAAAGAACTAGTTTAAAGGGATGTACCTACTCCAAGTTAGGAGGTTAATAGATGAAGAGGAAGATTAGTAAGTGTGTAAAACTCCAAGCTTTTGATGCACCAACACCACCCTTAAGTTTTGTTAGGATTATCACACTTAAAGTCTTATAAAACCAAGCTAGAGACTTCTTATATTTGCTGGAAAATTCAGCCAGCATCAACCTTGAAATGATGATGAATGCAAGCCTCAAAATGATGAAACCACGAGGGATTATACCCCAAACTTATCACCAACACCCTAGCCTTTATTTAGGATTTAATTACACTTGAAAACAAGCTTTCAAAATCAGAATTGAACCCCTTATTGCTGCTGTAAAATCACGATAGAAGGAGGCAGCAGGAAACTCTTTTTGTGCTTGTTTTTCTTTTTCTTGAGAGAATATGTATGCATGTGTCTTATTGTCTCAAGTCAAGAGCATGCATCTAAGTAATTGTGCTATGTTGGAACCATCAAAAGTGAGCATGGGAGGGCTCTCTTGGAGACCCAAATCTGCACTCTTGTTGTGTTTATATAAAATGTAGCAATATTTATAAAACATGTAAAAGAAACCAAATAAATATTTACTACTTTCATATTTATATAAACCACTTAAAAAAAACATAACACAATATAGTTATTTAAACCTATAAATAACTAAATCCATATCATATATAAATTATCCAAATAATTTATCTCAAGTGATGATATTTTAGAAACCCGATTTTCTAAAATCCAAGTGTCGCGTATTTGTTTAATGATCCAATCGTTAAGATCAAATACGTATAAGGTATCGGTAAGTTTGTTATTGGGTATGACCCGACTTGGATCATAACATATTGGCCACATTAATTTAATATGTCTCTCGGGCATACAAAATACCTTCATTTTTAAGAATCATGAAAGGTTTGTACGCAGATTGTAATCGTCAAGATACAATTGAGGTTTAAGATGAAATCAAGTGGCAAACTTGAAGAATTGTTTAGTTTCATATGTTATAATCAATATTTTAATTCATTTTAATTGTTCAATGTTATTAGTCCACAGTCGATAGTCCACAGTTAACAATTCAATAATTCATATATAGTTTAATATATTCGAATTAATTAATACATATCATGACCCTTGTACATGTCTCAGACTCGATCACAACTCAAACTATATATATTATTGTATAATCAACCTCAACCCTGTATAGAGAACTCGATCATTACTGCATATAGAGTGTCTATGGTGATTCCAAATAATATATATAGATGCGTCGATATGATATGTCAAAACCTTGTATACGTGTTCCGATATTTAAAGTGCGTAAAATAAATACAGAAATTAAATGACGATAAATAAAATGCGTAAAGTAAATAACAGGAATTAAATGACGATAACTAAAATTGCGAGAATGTAAATTGCGATAATTAAATTGCGATAAATAAAGTGTAATTAGTTAGCTGGGAACAATTAGCTTGGAACAGTTAGCGTGGATTCTTAACAGAATTTCTCATAATTAATTTGTTTGTTTCTAACAAATTTTATTTTGTCAAATGTTTTCTTCATTATGCCGCTTGTTGGATTCTGATATATTAAAATCTAAATATGAAATTAAATGAAAATGGTTATTTTGTGGTGAACAGTTTCATATATCGGTGAATGTAAGTAGGATAGTAAATGATTGTTGAATCAGATTTGAAGAATGTACAGTGTAACTTATTAACGTGAGATCTAAATATTCCCCGGGTATTACCTACCCGTTAAAATATTCTCACCATTAACAGTTTGTACAAGAGAAATTTTAATCACAATCTTTATGAAAGTATATATACATATATATTTTCTTCAGATGTAATTATGGGTTTAATGAGTCAATATAATATTAAACTCATTTGATTTTCGATTTGAGCTAGAATAAGTAATCTCTAAAACTATTAGGATCCACATATTCTTCGCAGAATATTAATGAAGTTATGGATCAATACTTCATTGTTCATTGCTGTTGGTACTCCTTGTTATCTATGGTGCGTATGATGTTGGTGTTCGTGAGGCAGATTGTGAAATTGAGTCTTGGGATGCGGATGTTGTTGTTGGTAATACCGTTGATGTTGATGATGTTGCTGAAGCTGGTACATTTTGCACCATATTTTTCAAGGCAACAACTCAGGCGTGAAGCTCGTTGACTTCTTTGATTACTCCGGGATGATTGGCGGTTGGAACAGCGAATAAATAAAGTTTAGAATATGAGATATGATATGTTCGTGGAGAGATATTCGGGAAATGAGAGTGAAAATGGTGTTTCAAATTGGTTCACCGATAGGTGCTTCAGGTTTTTCGTCAAGAGGTGAATTTGGTTGGTGAAAAAAGATCGCCTTCTTCTCGTCTCCATTGATTAAGTCGACTACGAACTCATTAGATGAATTGGGGATGGATGATTGGTTGATTCATTCTGGTTATACTACTTTCGGAGTTCGAGTGGAAATCCATATCAGAATAGCTGTCGGAATAACTATCGGAATCTGAGGGACTCGAACTGGTTGAGGGATTCATCTTGTACGATCAGATGAATTATTTTCGATAAAAAAAAAATCATAGGATGTAGATTAGTACCCTGCAATACATAATTTACATATGCATATAATACTAAAATCCCATAAGTTACGGAGGAATTTAAGGAAACTATCAGGCAAAGGTAACAATAACAGATACGCTAAGATATGAATTTATCTATACACTGTCTATGCAATAGAGGCAGTAAGACGTGTCTAGACTAAGAATGATAAGTAGGTAATTTCCTAAGGATGATAAGCAGATGATTTCTGACACAAAATGATAAGCAAAACTTTTGACATGCAGACATGGTCGAAGTCCAAATTCACTAATGTATCTTAACGACTTCTCAGTTATACACATTAATGCATACCTGGTACGCTAAGACCACCGCTCTGATACCAACTGAAATACAGTTGGGGACAACCACCGTCCCACCCAGTGCCTTCCCAGCTAACCGCCTGGTGACCACTGAGTGTACCTCAGATACTGATTTTAGGGTCTGCCTCTCGGCTACTGCCAACCCTCGTAAGGGATCTCAAGGAGTAAGAGCCAATGCTTCGTCACAGGTAACACTGTGAGAACCTCCTTTACGACTAACCCGCCACACATGGACGGCGTTATACCAGCTCTGATACCAACTGAAATGCCCCGTCCTAATCCATCTGGACGAAGTCATCAACATTTGATCTCAGAGCGATGATCGGCTCCAAATAATGTCCTTAAAATGAGCAAATGCACAGCGGAAGATTTCTTTCATACCTGAGAATAAACATGCTTTCAAGTGTCAACCAAAAGGTTGGTGAGTTCATTAGTTTAACATAAATAATCATTTCATAATTTTAATAGACCACAAGATTTCATATTTTCATTTCTCATAAACATACGTCCCATGCATAGAGACAAAATATCATTCATATGGATTGAACACCTGGTAACCGACATTCACAATATATATATAAGAATATCACCATCATTCCGGGATCCTCCATCGGACATGATATAAATTTCGAAGTACTAAAGCATCCGGTACTTTGGATGGGGCTTGTTGGGCCCGATAGATCTATCTTTAGAGTTCGCGTCAATTAGGGTGTCTGTTCCCTAATTCTTAGATTACCAGACTTAATAAAAAAGGGGCATATTTGGTTTAATAATTCACCTATAGAATGTAGTTTCGATTACTTGTGTCTATTAAGTAAAACAGTTATAAAAGCAGCACATGTATTCTCAGTCCCAAAAATATATATTGCAAAAGCATTTAAAAAGGGAATAATGAAACTCAAACATATAAATATTGTAAAATAGTTAATAAAGCATTTGCATGTATTCTCAGCCCAAAAATGTAAAGAATAAAAGGGATCAAATGAAACTCACGTATATAAATATTGTAAAACAGTTAATAAAGCATTTGCATGTATTCTCAGCCCCAAAAATGTAAAGAGTAAAAGGGGATCAATGAAACTCACGTATATAAATATTGTAAAACAGTTAATAAAGTATTTGCATGTATTCTCAGCCCCAAAAATGTAAAGAGTAAAAGGGGATCAATGAAACTCACCTAATGTATTTTGTAGTAAAAAATACATATGGCGACATTAGATAAACTGAACAATGCAGGGTCGTCCTCGGATTCACAAACCTATATCAGTTTTATATATATTAAAGCATATAATAACATATAATAGTATTCAGACTAGGTTATATATATATTAATTATTTAATATTTTACTTATTTACAATAGTAATGTATTTATTATTTTCCATGTTATATATGTGTGTTATTTTCATATTAAAATAGTAAGCTATATGTACTTATGATATATGTAATAAATATAATTTTTTTATGTAAATGTCTTTAGTTTGTAAAAATAATAATTATAATGATACGAAATAATGATAACAATAATAATAATAATTAGGGTTAGTGATAATAATAATAATAATAATAATAATAATAATAATAATAATAATAATAATAATAATAATAATAATAATAATAATAATAATAATAATATAAATAAAATAAAATAATTAATAATAATTGTAATAATAATAATTAAAATTATAATTTATACCTAATAAAGGTATATGCGTTTGTTTCTTCCCAAAAGAGATCGAGAATATCAGAGCCAGAGTAATAAGAATAATCATCATCAACAGATCGAGATCACAAAAGCAGGATATATCACGGTTCATGGACTTTCGATTCTTCAATCGATTGATCGAGGCCTTCGATCAATTGATCAATTGATCAATCAACAATTATCGAGGTATAATAGGTAATCGATTCAATATCATCATCGTCCAAGTATCAATCATCACGAATAACAGGTAAATCATCATCAATCTTCATCGTTATTCATTATCATCATTAGTATTCGTTCTTTATTGTATCCTAAAATAGAAACAGAAGACGTACTGCAACAGGTGGTTTGTGACGGTTTGAAACTGAATTATAAACAACAATAATGGTGTCGGTTTGGGTTGTCATGGTCTGCATCAAGTCTGACCGAATAGTAGCAGTTAGTTGGGGTGGTTTGAATGGAAAATAGAATAAATAGTAGCAGTAATTTCGAGCAGTAGAATAGGAGAAACAATATGATTGTTTTGGTTTTGCGTGAGTGATTATAAACATAAGAGTTAGAGTCACAATACCCTTCAATACTTGATGATTTTAATTATGGGTTTGTTTGAAAACAAAAGAAACAAGCAGGTTGCAGGTGAGTCATAACACCCTTCAATACTTGATTTTTGCAGCAGTTAACAAATGAAAGGAAGTAGAAACAGAATTTGTAGTGTAGCAGTAGTAGGAGGTTGTAGGATTTTGGTTTTGATGGTTTTCGAATTCAACTTAGACACATAAATAGTTTAGATGTAACATCAACCATTTCCAGCGGGTTTAATGGAAATTGTTTAATGGCGGTGGTAACTTACAGTGATTGCAGTAGCAAGATAGTAGCACACCATGGTGCTTGGTTTATGTTTGAGCTCGAAACAAAAGATACCAGACATATGAAACCTGGTATGCATTAGCAGTGTTCTTGATTTTTAGTAGTTGTGAAGGTTTTTGCTAATAACAGAAAGTATAGCATAGCATCAGTTTGAATGATCATTAAGGTGATGGTTGTATGGTAATCTATGGTGGATTATGGTGGTGCCGAAGGCTGTTTGGGTCTGTTTAAACGAAAACAGACATATTGATCGACTAGTAGTAGTTTAATGGGTTGTAGATAATGGTGGTTTTTGGTTGAGCATGTACCAGCAGCTATAGGTTGTTGTGTTGTTGTTTGAGATGGAAAAACCGAACCAGAAAAATAGAATTAGTAACAAGAATGACTTGTTTATGGAGTTAGTTTGGTGGTGGGTAGGTCTTGAGCAGAACATAATCGGGTAACCAAGGGGTGATGAATTTGTTGATACAAACAGTACCTATATAATTCATAATATTCTAATAATAAGGTAATCACTTTAATAATTATTATATTTATAAAGGTGATGTTAAGAAAGAAAATGTGTGAATCTGTTGATCTAGTGGTAGACAATGGTTAATGGGTTTGATGGAGATGTCTCAACACAAAGTAATGGGTTTTGTCTCTTCATATTTGTTTGGAAGAATTAGAAAACGTAAAGGATAGAGGGTTGGTTACATGTTGGTGATCAATCATTTAGATAACATTGTTATATCAACCAAATTTTTAATTCAAACGATAAAAAGTGAATCCTAATGTTAACAAATATATTCGGTGGAAAACTAATAATGATGATAAATTTTATGTTTAATTTCAAAATTAGATTTTGTAGATGACATAGTTATATTACAAGAATTGTATACGGAATTGCAAGTGATAACATGTAATTTTTTTTTAAAGAATGTGATAATTAGGTTAATTATATTATACAATAGCAACCAAGCAAAAACAATGCAATCGGAGTGGTCATTATATTCCTATTACCATTCATTTCCTATTTCCATTACCATTACCTATTTTGAACCACACACCATAATATTTTTATAATTAAATTCCTTTATTCATTTTAGTCGTTATGGAAAAAATTTGGTCATTAACTGTTTAGAATTATCTAAATAAAAATTTAATTAATTATTAGTTCTCAATCTCTAGTAAAATATACATAGTGTTAAAATTTATCAACTAACTCCTAACATATATTTAATAAGCCTATAATTTGTATAACTCATTTTCGTATCACCGTTTATTTTAAAATTACATAAGTTCGAATTTAACTTGTTTAATATCAATCGAAACATTAATGAGTATTACAATTATTTAATATTTAATTTTAATATACTTTATTTGTATATAAATATGTTTTAAATAATATTTATTACTTTTACATAACTAATTTCTAACAATTACATCATAAATTATATTTCAAATCATATATATATTTATATTTAAATATATACATACCTATTTACAAATAGTTGTTCGTGAATCGTCGGAAATAGTCAAAGGGTAATTTGAACATATGAACATAGTTTCCAAACTTTTTGAGACTCAATATTACAGACTTTGCTTATCGTGTCGAAATTATATAAAGATTAAGTTTAAATTTGATCAGAAATTCCCGGGTCGTCACACACCTAATGCCCGATAACCCCTTTGCCCTTATCCGCACCTGCGACTAAAAAGATAAACAACGAGAGGGGTAAGCTAACGCTTAGTGAATGCAATAATTATACATGTTCATATATAACCTACTTACTTACATCACTTACACAATACCGTACACCAGCTAGCAATTCGACAACTATGCAAACATTAAGCATAAACCAAGATCCGGTACAATAACATCCCGTCCAAATTCTTCCTGAACGAATACACTAACATCTGGTACCATTGCGATGAATGGACCTCTATATGCCATGAAAAACTCCATGTAATATCTTTAAAATGATCAAATGCACAGCGGAAGATTTCTTTCATACCTGATAATAAACATGCTTTAAAGTGTCAACCAAAAGGTTGGTGAGTTCATAAGTTTATCATAAAACAATAAAATTCATCATTTTGATAGACCCCAAGATTTAAATGTTGCATGGTACAAATGGGCCCGAATCCTATAACCACCTGTAATGTACATGCGATATCTTTTAAATACAGTACACCTTTCTCATGTACGAAATCATCTTTCATAAATCTTAGTAACCGTACACATATCTCGTGCACAAAAATTACATACACATAACCTGTGTATAAAATCATTCTCTCGATATATAACATTCACATCAATTGGTGACAATTATCATGTCCACATAATTCAATGGTGGCAATTATCATGTCCACATAATTCAATGGTGGCAATTATCATGTCCACATAATTCAATGGTGGCAATTATCATGTCCACATAATTCAATAATACTCCGCAGAACTTCTGTCTACATAATAATTCATTCGAGGAATGTTTTGCTTGTGTCTATCTCGTCAAACATTTATAAAAGCATTTCATGTATTCGCAGTTCAAAATATATTTCGAAAGCATTTAATAAAGCAGTTGTAAAAACAGCGCATGTATTCTCAGTCCCAAAAATGTAAAGAGTAAAAGGGAGCAAATGAAACTCACCATACAGTATTTTGTAGTAAAAATACATAGGACGACATTGAACAAGTATAGAGTTGACCTCGAATTCACGAACCTATATCATATATATATATATATATTAATTGTAATCAAGTAATTTCATTTGTTAACTTATAATATTTATATTTTAAGTGTTGTAGTTATATGAAATTTATAATAAACCCTAATATATATATATATATATATATATATATATATATATATATATATATATATATATATATATATTCTATGTATATTTTATATCTTAAATTATATGTTATCTATATTTATTTTTTTTTACATATTTATAGTAATTAATATTTATACATTTGATTATATATGTATATTTATATATAATTAGTATTTTATCAAAAATCAATAATTTGTTATATGTAATATTTATATATATATATATATATATATATATATATATATATATATATATATATATATATATATATATAAATTGTTATTATGTTCAATATATAATTATATGTAGTGTTAATATAAGTATATTTTTATGTACATTTATTTATCATGAAAATAATAATAACGATAATAATAATAATGACAGTTTCATTATAATGATGATATTAATAATAATAATAGTTTTAATGATAAAAATGATAATTTTAATGAAGATGATAATTTTACAAATCATGATCATAATAATACTAATAATAATAACAAAAATATTAGAAGTGCTACCTTAATGTATCAGGTCTTAAAAAAATAAATGCCTCTGTCAAAGCTTGAACCCGCGACCTCTTAAAAATCCAACAACACACTACACCACTCCTCCATTCCAAGTTTTCTAATTTATTTCGATAATTAAACTATATAACCCGGTTCATTTAAACAAACAAGCCTATAGCCCAATTATATCACGGCCCAATTTAAAACCAATCACGGCCCAACTTTGTTAGCCCATTAAAACCCAATTGACCCATTGATTGATTAATCAGATTCAAAAGGCAAAATATGAAATTGGGTTTGGTATTCTCGAATGAAAACAGGAACAATATAACGTCATCATCATCGTGACTCATGAAATCACTTATCATAACATAACATCATCATTATCTATCCAATCGTCATCATCATCATATTATTCTCATTAAATCGTAAACATTATCATCAATCGTTATATACCTACATCATCAGCGAGTCATCATCATCTTCTTTCACCTCGCCATCGTTCATCAACATCATCCTCATTATTCATCAGCCTCATCAAAATTTCATTACTATTATCGTTATTATAACAAGAAACCGAAACATGATAACAAGTATAATAGTCGCTGTAGCAGCGTTTTCGTCTCATCTGGGTGTCGACCGAAAATATAAAAAAAAATATATAAGTGTTCATGGTGGTAACCTGTAGATTAGGAGGTCAATGATGGTGATAGTAAAACGAAGGTGGTGTCCGGTTGCAGGTTATCACGACAGAAGGAAAGAAAGAAAAAAAAATTGAAAGGTTTAGGGTGAAGGTGAAGGATAGTTGCGGTTGTAGTGGTGAAGAGGTGGTTGTGGTTATGTGTTATCAACAAACAGAAATAGTAAACAAGATGGGTGTAGCAGAGGTTTTAATGGTGGTTATTTGGTTTCAAGGTGGACGTGACTCTGGTGATGGTGGCGATAATGGTTGTTGTGTTGGTGATGGTTCATGATGGTGGTGGCGGTTATTTATGGTTGCAAAAGACGGATGTAGTCCGCCGGTTTTAAACAGACATTTAAAACATAACGATTTAACAAAGGAACTCTTGATGGTTTATGAAAGTTTTTGGACTAGATTGGTAAAGAGAGAAAAGGAGAGAGATAAAAGAGGTAATGGTTGCCGGTTTTTATGGTGATCGTGGTGGTCGTGCAGGGTGGTGATAGGTGCTCAGGTGGTTGAGGTGATGCGGCAATGGAAATGGTTGATCATATAAACACGATCAAGTATTAACAGGAAAAGAGAATGGTGATTCTATGCTTATAATTATGTATGTATATCATAACTTAATAATAATATAAAAGTAAAATATCACCAATCATGTTGAAAAAAAACAACAACAGTAATTCCCATTTAAATATTAAGCAGCCAGAGTTTTTGGAATACTCTACCAATGCTTTTCCCCGAATGGCTATATCGTGTTCATTGCTAAACAGTTAACGTATAAAAGGGTCCCTAAAAATCCCAAATTTTTAGATTAAAAATATTTAATTATTTCACTCATTAACTGTTTGAAACCTGATCAAAATGGTTCGATAATTATTTATTTTCTGTTCCAATTTATATGTACGGAGTACTAATATTTAAACTTAAAAATGTAAAAATATTTTTACCAAATCTAAAATCCTCGTAATCAATTTACAGTCCAACTTTTATCTTGATCATTCATGAACATATATTATATCTATATTAAAACTAACGAAACGTCAACCGAGTGTCATTGACGTTTACTAATTAAGCTCGAAATCATTTATTTTTTATATATTCTCTTTCTATATGCAACCACTTTTAAATAGCAAGTTTTAACTACTAAAATAAATATATTATATGTTTTTAAACAATTAAATTTAATATAATTTTATATATTTACAGGAAATATTTATATATACATATATATACATATCTATATATTTATAATAGTAGTTTTCATTACATCGCATATTATTTTATATTTTTATTTCCTAAAATTAAATCATATATTATATCAAATAATATTTCAAATTATTATATATATATATATATATATATATATATATATATATATATATATATATATATATATATATATATATATATATATGTATATATATATATATGTATATATATATATATATGTATATATATATATATGTATATATATATATATATAAATATATATACATATATGTAACTATTTACAACTAGTTGTTCGTGAATCGTCGGGAACAGTCGAAGGTTAATTGAATATATGAAACAGTTCAAAATTTTTGTGACTCAACATTACAGACTTTGCTTATCGTGTCAAAGATATTAAATCGTATCGAGAGTTTGGTTTAAAATTGGTCGAAATTTTTCGGGTCACTACAGTACCTACCCGTTAAAGAAATTTCGTTCAAAAATTTGAGTGAGATCGTCATAGCTAACAATAAAAATATTTTCATGACGAATATGAGTTGATAAATAGAGTTTTATTACCATAGATTAATATGGATAAAATAATTCGATTACTCGAAGAGTATGAGTGGAGCTATCACAAAAGAATGAAATGAGTAAATGCAAGTTCATCTTAACCAGTGACATAGTCACGGTTGATTTCCGGAATTCAAGGAATTTAAAAAAATTCTTCGAAATTCAAAAGATTTGATTCTTAGGCGAATAAGAAAATTAAGATCTCTATAATTAAATATGGTGATCTGCCTCGATTACTCTGTCTGATATTTTCATTATAAATTAAACTCTTCCGTTCCATTATTCTCACCATTACTATACTTTCTTTCCTAGTTCATACATCCAAACAATTGTGAAAATGCTTCATCCAGTTCTAATCCTTGATATTTTTCTAATTATTATTTCTGTCATCCTTCTTTTTAATCTTCTACCAGAACAATCTGTTTACTTCTACTATTACCTTGGGGTGATAGTATTCTTAATTCTACCGTGTCTTTATATTGCTATACGTATTAATATCCACGGTTTTTAATCTCTGTGTTGTTATTGGGCTTTATATTTTCTCTTATTTGTCGGTGTTCCTGCTTCTGTCTTCTATAATCATTGTCATCCACAGTTAATGCCCTCTCTTATTTGCTGCGATTTATACCCCCTTTCTATTTCGGAGTTTCATGCCTTTGTTTTTATTTCGTAAGTATTGGTCCAGAATTTGTAGATATAGAGTTTTGAATGATTATAATGTTCTAAGCAGGGTGGAACGTGATAGCACGATTTGATTTTCAAATTTATCAAAATTACAGAAGATAGAACTATCAAGAATACATTTTCTTGATATGTTTAAAAGTTAAGTAGAATGAAAGAGTTGTGCAACATGGCACATGATGATGTTATGATCTGTGAATCATAATGTTCCAATAGAAACTCAGCATGACTTACTGTAATATAATCACGTTGGCCAAGCGCATTATATTATACTAACCCATGCTTCAATTCCCAACACTTCTCTGCAATTCATTCATAATTTATACTTAGATTTTACAGAAGTTTCCGATATAATGGAATACAGATAGCATGAAGAGGTAGATAATTTTCGACAAGAATATTTATGAAAATATCCTCAGAAATATCGAAGATATTTATGATGATATTTTGGAATTTCTAAGTTCGAAGGTTGATGAAGAAAAATTTTCCGCAAGATTTTAACATGACTTCGGAGCAAGATATTCCCTAAAGATTTCATCGGATCCAGAATTACTTAGATTCTTTGAATATAGGATTTGGTCCTTGTATTTGTCCTTGTTCTCCTTCATGGTTAGCTCAATCCGTTTTACAGTACCAAATTTTCTATCGAACGTTAACAATACTCCATTTTTTATCATCAAACTCTTGGCCATTTAGGCCACCTACAATTTTACTATTTCCTCTGCATTTAATGCAGCCATATCTGAATCGTCGGTTATCAATCCGAGGTGGTTTCAAGAGAATTGTGTTTTTAGACGATTAAGCGATGATATTTGGTAATTGGTATGACAATTCTCGTTACAAGGTACGGATGAGTATATGAATAGGTTTTAACGAACAATATAATGGTTCTTCGGAGAGGTTTAAGTCAATGAGTAATGAAGTTGCTGGTAAGTTTACTATTAATGTTGTGGGATATAAATGGTTCTTCGGTAACGATGACGAAGGGGCAAACGTATATATCAAAGTTATAATAAGACTTATTCGAATGAAAGATCGATGTTGATTTGTTGGAGCTGTGACAAAATTGGCTAATTTGAAAAGGAAATTGCAAAGTTATTTTCGGTAATAACAACGCCAAAGAAGCTAGCACAGATACGTGTTAAACGTTTACTCAGGTTTCGAGTGTTTTTTTTTCCAGGTGCATAACTATATGCATACATCTTTTCTTCCGTAGATGAAGTGCGGTTGGTTCATCCTCTCGATTGAAGTGTTTTCAGGAATCATGAAAGGTTTGAACGTAGATTGTAATTGTCAAGATACAAATGAGGTTTAAGATGAAATCAAGTGGCAAACTTGAAGAATTGTTTAGTCTCATATGTTATAATCAATATTTTAATTCATTTTAATTGTCCAATGTTATTAGTCCATAGTCGATAGTCCATAGTTGACAGTCCAATAATTCATATATAGTTTAATATACAATATTCGAATTAATTAATACGTATCGTGACCCGTGTACATGTCTCAGACTCGATCACAACTCAAATTATATATATTATTATAGAATTAACCTCAACCCTGTATAGCGAACTCTAACATTACAGCATATAGAGTGTCTATGGTGATTCCAAATAATATATATAGATGAGTTGATATGATATGTCAAAACCTTGTATAGTGTCCCGATAATTAAAGTGCGTAAAATTAATAACAGAATTAAATGATGATAAATTAAATTGTGAGAATTAAAATTGCGATAAATAAATTGCGATAAATAAATTGCGATAAATAAAAGGTAATACGGAATTAACAGTTAGCTAGGATTTTGTTAGCGTGGATTCCTAACAAAATTTTTGTAGTTAATATGTTTGTTTCTATCAAATTTTTATTTCGTCAAATGTTTTCTTCATTATGCCACTTGTTGGATTCTGATAGGTCAAAATCCAAATATGAAATTGAATGAAAATGGTTATTCTGCGGTGAACGGATACGTATATCGGTGGTTGTAAGTAGGATAGTAAATGACTATTGAATCAGCTTCGTCGAATGTACAGTGTAACTTATTAAAGTGAAATCTAAATATTCCTCGGGTATTACCTACCCGTTAAAATATTTTCACCATTAACAGTTTGTACGAAAGAATTTTTAATTACAATCTTTATGAAAATATACTTGTATATATATTTTCTTCAGATGCAATCATGGATTTAATGAATTAATATGATATTAAACTCATTTGATTTACCGTTAGAAGAAGAATATATAATCTCTAAAACATTAGAGATTACATAATCGCCATGTCGAACGAAGATAAATGATATAGAATGATACGTAGAACGATGATTATGCTCGTGGTACAGAATGTTATATTGAGGCATATGATGATGAAACTTGGGTTGTTGGTGGTACTGGTATTGATGTTGGTGATACTATTGGTGCCGGTGACGTTGCTGAAGCTGGTAAGTTTTGCACCATGTTCTCCAAATTGATTACTCGATCTCGAAGTTAGTTGACTTCTTGTATTACTCCGGGATGATTGTCAGTCGGAACGAGTGAATTAATAAAGTTTAGAATTTTGGATAGAATATAATTGTGACGAGTTATCCTGGAATTGAGAGAGAAAATGGTATTTCGGACAGGTTCGTCGGTAAGCGCTTCAGGTTCATTGCTGAGAGGTGAATTAGGTTGATGGAAATGTTCACCTTCTTCTTGTCTTCATTGATTAAGTTGACTACGAACCCATCAGATGAATTGGGGATGGCTGATTGATTGATTCATTCTGGTGAAACCGCTTTCGGAGCTTAGGTGAATATTCATGTCGGAATAGCTGTCGGAATAACTATCGGAATAGCTACCGAAATCTGAGGGACTCAAACTGGTTGAGGGATTCATCTCGTACGATCAGATGAAGGATTTTCGATAAGAAATAGATTATAGGATATAGATTAGTACTCTGCAATACATAATTTACATATGCATATATAATACTAAAATTCCATAAGTTACGGAGGAATCTACGGAAGCTGTCAGGCATCGGTAACAATAACAGGTACGCTAAGATATGAATTAGCAGATATGCTAAGATATAAATTTTGTCTATACACTAATCATGCAATTCATGCAATAAGATGTGTCTAGACTAAGGATGATCAGCAAGTGATTTCCTAAGGATGATAAGTAGATGATTTTTGACACGAAATGATAAGCAAAACTTTTGACATGCAGACACGGTCAAAGTTCAGACTCGCTAATGCATCCTAACGACTTATCAGTTAGACACACTAATGCAAACCTGGTTCGATAAGACCTCCGCTCTGATACCACAAGTCATACCCCGTCCAAATTCTTCCTGAACGAATACAATAACATCTGGTACCATTGCGATGAACGGACCTCTATATGCCATGAAAGACTCCATGTAATATCTTTAAAATGAGCAAATGCACAGCGGAAGATTTTTTTCATACCTGAGAATAAACATGCTTTAAAGTGTCAACCAAAAGGTTGGTGAGTTCATAAGTTTATCATAAAACAATAAAATTCATCATTTTGATAGACCACAAGATTTAAATGCTGCATGGTACAAATGGGCCCGAATCCTATACCCACCTGTAATGTACATGCGATATCTTTTAAATACTGTACACCTTTCTCGTGTACGAAATCATCTTTCATAAATCTTAGTAACTGTACACATATCTCGTGCACAAAAATAACATACACATTACCTGTGTATAAAATCATTCTCTCGATATATAACATTCACATCAATTGGTGACAATTATCATGTCCACATAATTCAATGGTGGCAATTATCATGTCCACATAATTAAATGGTGGCAATTATCATGTCCACATAATTCAATGGTGGCAATTATCATGTCCACATAATTTAATAATACTCCGCAGAACTTCTGTCTGCATAATAATTCATTCGAGGAATGTTTTGCTTGTGTCTATCTCGTCAAACATTTATAAAAGCATTTCATGTATTCACAGTTCAAAATATATTTCGAAAGCATTTAATAAAGCAGTTGTAAAAACAGCGCATGTATTCTCAGTTCCAAAAATGTAAAGAGTAAAAGGGAGCAAATGAAACTCACCATACAGTATTTTGTAGTAAAAATACATAGGACGACATTGAACAAGTATAGGGTTGACCTCAAATTCACGAACCTATATCCTATATCATATATATATATATATATATATATATATATATATATATATATATATATATATATATATATATATATATATATATATACACATATAATTGTAATCAAGTAATATCATTTATTAATCTTATAATATATATATTTTAAGTGCTGTAGTTATATGAAATTTATAATAAAACCTAATATATGTATATATATATTCTATGTATATTTTATATCTTAAATTATATGTTATCTATATTTATTTTGTATACATATTTACAGTAATTAATATTTGTACATTTGATTATATATGTATATTTATATATAATTAGTATTTTATCAAAAATCAATAATTTGTTATATGTAATATATATATATATATATATATATATATATATATATATATATATATATATATATAAATAAATTATTATTATGTTCAATATATAATTATATGTAGTATTAATATAAGTATATTTTTATGTACATAATATTTATTTACCATGAAAATAATAATAATGATAATAATAATAATGACAGTTTTATTATAATGATGATATTAATAATAATAATAGTTTTAATGATAAAAATGATAATTTTAATGAAGATGATAATTTTACAAATCATGATCATAATAATACTAATAATAATAACAAAAATATTAGAAGTTCTACCTTAATGTATCAGGTTTTAAAAAATTAAATGCCTCTGTCAAAGCTTGAATCCGCGACCTCTTGAAAATCCAACAACACACTACACCACTCCTCCATTCCAAGTTTTCTAATTTATATCGATAATTAAACTATATAACCCGGTTCATTTAAACAAACAAGCCTATAGCCCAATTATATCACGGCCCAATTTAAAACCAATCACGGCCCAACTTTGTTAGCCCATTAAAACCCAATTGACCCATTGATTGATTAATCAGATTCAAAAGGCAGAATATGAAATTGGGTTTGGTATTCTCGAACGAAAACAGGAACAATATACCGTCATCATCATCGTGACTTATGAAATCATTTTTATCATAACATAACATCATCATTATCTATCCAGTCGTCATCATCATCATCATATTATTCTCATTAAATCGTAAACATCATCATCAATCATTATATACCTACATCATCAACGAGTCATCATCATCTTCTTTCACCTCGCCATCGTTCATCAACATCATCCTCATTATTTGTCAGCCTCATCAAAATTTCATTACTATTATCGTTGTTATAGCAAGAAACCGAAACAGGATAACAAGTATAATAGTCGTTGTAGCAGCGTTTTCGTCTCACCTGGGTGTCGACCGAAAATATAAAAAATATATATAAGTGTTCATGGTGGTAACCTGTGGATTAGGAGGTCAATGATGGTGATAGTAAAACGAAGGTGGTGTCCAGTTGCAGGTTATCACGACAGAAGGAAAGAAAGAAAAAAATTGAAAGGTTTAGGGTGAAGGTGAAGGATAGTGGCGGTTCAAGTGGTGAAGAGGTGGTTGTGGTTATGTGTTATCAACGAAAAGAAACAGAAAACAAGATGGGTGTAGCAGAGGTTTTAATGGTGGTTATTTGGTTTCAAGGTGGTGGTGACTCCGGTGATGGTGGCGATAATGGTTGTTGTGTTGGTGATGGTTCATGACGGTGGTGGCGGTTATTTATGGTTTCAAAAGACGGATGTAGTCCGCCGGTTTTAAACAGACATTTAAAACATAACGATTTAACAAAGGAACTCTTGATGGTTTATGAAAGTTTATGGACTATATTAGTAGAGAGAAAAGGAGAGAGATAAAAGAGGTATTGGTTGCCGGTTTTTATGGTGATCATGGTGGTCGTGCAGGGTGGTGATAGGTGCTCAGGTGGTTGAGGTGATGCGACAATGTTGATCATATAAACACGATCAAGTATTAACAGGAAAAGAGAATGGTGATTCTATGCTTATAATTATGTATGTATATCATAACTTAATAATAATATAAAAGTAAAATATCACCAATCATGTTTAAAAAAAACAACAACAGTAATTCCCATTTAAATATTAAGCAGCCAGAGTTTTTGGAATACTCTATCGATACTTTTCTCCGAATGGCTATATCGTGTTCATTGCTACACAGTTAACGTATAAAAGGGTCCCTAAAAATCCCAAATTTTTAGATTAAAAATATTTAATTATTTTACTCATTAACTGTTTGAAACCTGATAAAATAGGTTCGATAATTATTTATTTTCTGTTCCAATTTATATGTATGGAGTACTAATATTTAAACTTAAAAATGTAAAAATATTTTTAACAAATCTAAAATCCTCGTAATCAATTTACAGTCCAACTTTTATCTTAATCATCCACGAACATATATTATATCTATATTAAAACTAACGAAACGTCAACCGAGTGTCACTGACGTTTACTAATTAAGCTCGAAATCATTTATTTTTTATATATTCTCTTTCTATATGCAACCACTTTTAAATAGCAAGTTTTAACTACTAAAATAAATATATTATATGTTTTTAAACAATTAAATTTAATATAATTTTATATATTTACAGGAAATATTTATATATACATATATATACATATCTATATATTTATAATAGTAGTTTTCATTACATCGCATATTATTTTATATTTTTATTTCCTAAAATTAAATCATATATTATATCAAATAATATTTCAAATTATATATATATATATATATATATATATATATATATATATATATATATATATATATATATATATATATATATATATATGTATATATATATATATATATGTAACTATTTACAACTAGTTGTTCGTGAATCGTCGGGAACAGTCGAAGGTCAATTGAATATATGAAATAGTACAAAATATTTGAGACTCTACATTACAGACTTTTCTTATCGTGTCAAAGATATTAAATCGTATCGAGAGTTTGGTTTAAAATTGGTCGAAATTTTCCGGGTCACTACAAATAGTAGCATATAGTTCGCAATGTAATATGCTAAATACACATGCACACAACCATGGTTATCCAATCATACAAGGGAACGGTACATGAAAGCCCGTTGGAGTTCATAATATCCATTAGTGTTACTTAAACACCGCGTATTCACTAATCCCCCGGGTAATGTCTTGAACACCGCGACTAACTCACCCTCATGACAATGTGGCGTCTTAAACACCGCGACGAATCCACACGTCAATCAAAACAATGAGTGGTGTCTTGAACACCGCGACTATTCCACTCTCATGACAATGTGGCGTCTTAAACACCGCGACAATACCACATGTCAATCAACAATGAGTAGTGTCTTAAACACCGCGACAATACTACTCGCTACTAGAATGTGGTGTCGTGAACACCGCGACAATTCCACATTCATACCACATAAATAAATACATTATATACGTACACGCATAATTATTCCACTCACCTTGACACAAGGATGATGACTATACACTTCCAAACTTCAAGGCAATGTACCTAATATATTAAGTACGATTTCAATACACAAACTAGTGGAATTAACCACATTACACATACTTCAGTATTTAATGACCCAATTCGCATTAAATGACTCGACTACACCAATACCGCCCTTAAATGGCCAAGACCCGACTTTAATCACTAAAGCTAGTGCATTAAAGTCTACTAACTTCAATTAACACAAACTTAGGGTAATTCATACCCATTTCACCCAAACTAGGTCAACTAGTACATTTTGACCCATTTTAAATTACTTAGCCTCACAATCAAGCCAAACTTACCCATTAACACTTCTTTCATAATCTAAAAGTGTATTAGTGACTAGCAACACCATTTGACACTTACAACCCCAAATCACAAGACCAAAACCCTAGTTTGTGGCTATTAGGGTTTCATTACAACAACATAACCCAAATTCACCCATTTTACCCTCAAATGGGTCATACAAGTCTCTAGTAACCAAAACCTTAGCCATTAACCAATTAAAACTTAAAACATAAAGTTAGAACTTACCGAGACTATCAACGTGTAGCTAGAGACACAAGGAACAACTTTAAATCTTGCTCCAAGGTTTGATTCACAATTCTCCAACTCCAAATCTTAAATTTAATCTAAATGGGTTTTGTGTTTTGGGAGAGAAAATGGAAAGAAAAGAGAAAAAGAAATGAATTAAATGAACAAGTGGTGGAGATTTAATGCTCCCATCAGATCTACACGTTAAATTACCAATTTGCCCCTTAAATTTATTTAATTTGAGCTAAAATCAGAGTCTGTCCAGCAGTATTGTTGCGGCACGGTTTAATTCATCGCGGCGAGACGTACAACGGAAAAATCGACCTTTCTTAACACCATTTCTGATCTAGGTTTGCTTGATATGCCGCAGCGCGGACCCATTTGTCGCGGCGCGGCTTAAGGCTGCATCTGGACAGCTCGACCATTTTAAGCAATTTTTAATTTTATTTAATTTGTACCTTCCAAACCCGCTTCCTATATTCACCTAGACCTCATATCTAAGTCTCACAAGACTTAACGCTAACCGAACTCATTTATAAACTTACGTACACACACATTAACAAGTACATATATGTATATATATATCTACACATATATTCATACATTTACACATAAGCTAACGAGTTATAAACGTACAAATGATTAAGTATGTAACTTTCGATACGTACGGGAAAACGAGATGTTACATTATTGACCTCGTTTATGGGATGATACTGCTCGTTCATCAAGTGCTTGAATGCTGACCACGGTAGGGCGTAAGCATCATCTTATCCCACCTGCTCGAGATAGGTGTTCCACCATGTTAACGCAGTACCTGTGAAGGTATGCGTAGCGTACTTTACTTTGTCTTCTTCAGTACATTTACTTATGGCAAACACCGATTCAACTTTTTAGGTCCACCGTTTTAATCCGATTGGACCTCCGGTTCCATCGAATTCCAAAGGTTTATAGGCAGTGAATTCTTTGTAGGAGCATCCTACCCGATTTCTTGTGGAATTAGTTCCACTGCTAGAACCAGAGTTATTGTTGTTATTTTGCATTGCGGCCTGCACTGCGGCTATGTTCGCAGCAAGGAAAACACGAAAATCTTCCTCACTCATGTTCAAGTTCTGACGAGTCGTCGGTGCCATTTCCTTCAAAAATAGCCAAAAGTATTGAGTTAATCATATAGAATTTAAGATTAGTCAATAGTATTTCGTAGCATAATATGAACTCTTTTATAAAAGCTTTTTCTTCATATTAGTGTTTTATAAGTTTTAATTCGGGTAATACCTACCCGTTAAGTTCATACTTAGTAGCTACTATACAATTCAACTACTACGATTCTATATGAAAAACTAAATACAATAATATTTCGCGTTCAAACTTTTATACAATATTTTTACAAATTTACAATACCGCTATTTTACATATAGCATGAAATATAGCACGCAATAACTTTAATACAAAACAGTTGTGACAACAATCCTAGTTAATATGCAAGTCGTTCAACAAAGACAATAAAAACACGTAATTCATAAGTCCAAGAAACAAGTCATGCATTCTGGTTTTACTAAGACTACTTCCCATCCTTGGTCTTGTAGAACATAACCGTTGTTGCCGTTGACAAGACAGCATGTTGTAACGTCGTCAATGGGACGAGGGTTTTGTAATGCCCAACAGCCTCGTAATAATCTAAAAACCTTGTTTCTTACCCCAACTACTAAATCTGTCACTTGTGGGAAGGTTTTATTTAAAAGTTGAAATCCGATGTTCTTTTTCTCACTTTGGTGAGAAGCGAACATCACTAGCCCGTAAGCATAACATGCTTCTTTATGTTGCATGTTAGTAGCTCTTTCTAAAGTTCGAAGTCCTATGTTGGGATATGTTGAGTCAAAATAGGTTTTTAACCCGTAGCATAAAATTGCATTTGAGTTCCCCGCATTTAACGCTTTAAAGAAAACACGGCGTAACTTACGGTCTCCCCAATATGATATACCCCATCTTTCAAATGAAAGCCTTTTATAAACTAAGGCATGCCTGGAATGTTCATCAAATATTCTACAAACTAATTTTGTCGTAAATAACTGTGCCAACGAATTCTGACCGACTTTAGACAAGATTTCATCAATCATGTCCCCGGATAGGTCTTCTAAAATTTTTGGTTGTTTATCCTTAACATCCATTTTGTTTTTATACTGTAGAAATAGACAAGGGTTAGATTTGTAAAAGATAATTATCAAATAATAATAGCAATTTTCACATATAACATAATAGTACAAGCACACTTATATTATATATTTTACACCTCATGATTACAATTCTTTATTCCGACTCATTTGTTTCTTCCTCTTCGGACTTATTTCATTTTGCTAACTTTCTAGGGATATATGGTGCTCCCCTAATACGAGCCGTTCTTTTCACAAATGGTCTAGAAAAACCTGGTGGCTTAGAGGTTCCCGGGTTATTGTTACAACTTAAGAAATACGGGTGTTAACGATACATATATAGTTCATCGGGGTTGAAATCAAGTTTCTCTATTTTAATGCCCTTTCCCTTATTATTTTCTTTTGTTTTTTCAAATTGGGTCGAGGTAAATTCTATAACATCATCGGAATCCTCATCGGGATCCGATTCATCGGAAAATTGGTAATCTTCCCAATATTTTGCTTCCTCGGCGGAAACACCATTGACCATTATTAATTTTGGTCCATTAGTTGAGGGTTTTCTTTTATTTGTCTGTTTTTCAGTGGTTCCTAAATTTTCGCCCTCCGGAGCCTCTTCTTCCGGTTCCACTTCTTCCGGTTCCTCCTCTTCCGGTTCCTCTTCTTCCGGTTCCTCTTCGGGAATTTGTGAATCTTCCCAAAATATATTCGACTCTTCATTATTATTAGGTGAGTTGATGGGATTTGTACTAGAGGTAGACATCTATCACACATTATCAAACACGTTAAGAGATTAATATATCACATAATATTTACATGTTAAATATATATAGTTTTCAACAAAAAGTGTTAAGCAATCGTTTTTAAAGAAAAATATACGGTCGAAGTCCAGACTCACTAATGCATCCTACATACTCGATAAGACACACTAATGCAAATTTTCTGGTTCTCTAAGACCAACACTCTGATACCAACTGAAATGTCTCGTTCATATCGATTTATAAACGTTCCATATTAATTGATGTCGTTGCGAGGTTTTGACCTCTATATGAGACGTTTTTCAAAGACTGCATTCGATTTTAAAACAAACCATAACCTTTATTTTATCGATAAAGGTTTAAAAATATTACGACGATTATCAAATAATGATAATCTAAAATATAGTGTTTTCACACGAGTATTAAATAATGGTTTACAATAATATTACACATTAATTTAAGTCTTCGAATGCAGTTTTTAAACAGTATTATACAAGCATGCTGATTCCAACTCTTGTCCATAAATTAGCATGCAACAGCGGAAGCTTCTAATAATCACCTGAGAATAAACATGCTTTAAACGTCAACAAAAATGTTGGTGAGTTATAGGTTTAACCTATATATTTATCAAATCGTAATAATAGACCACAAGATTTCATATTTCCATTTCTCATAAACAACATGCAATCTGCATAAAAATCATTCATATGATGAACACCTGATAACCGACCTTAACAGAATGCATATAGAATATCCCCATCATTCTGGGACTCTCATCAAACATGATAAATCGAAGTACTAAAGCATACGTAACTCGGATGAGGCTTGTTGTGCCAAATAGATCTATCTTTAGAATTCGCGTCAATTGGTGGCAATTATAATAAACACCCATTCTTAGGCTACCAAGCTAAAAATGGGCATATTCGGTTGGATAATTCAACATAGAATGTAATTTTAATCACTTGTGTCTATTTTGTAAAACATTTATAAAACTGCATGTATTCTCCTCCCAAAAATAATAGATTTTAAAAGTGGGACTATAACTCACTTTCACAGATTTTTCCTTCGTTGGAAATAAGACTTGGCCACTGGTCGATTCACGAACCTATAACAAATATGTACATATATATCAAAGTATGATTTAAATATATTCACAACATTTTTTGTTACGTTTTTATGATTTAAGTTGTTAAGTTAGCAGTCCTCGTTAGTAACCTACAACTAGTTGTCCACAGTTTGATGTACTAAAATAAATCAATATATATTATCTCGAATCAATCCACGACCCAGTGTATACAAGTCTCAGGCTAGATCACAACTCAAAGTATATATATTATTTAGGAATCCACCTCAACCCTGTATAGCTAACTCAAACGTTACTGCATATAGAGTGTCTATGGTTGTTCCGAAATATATATATAGATAGGTCGATATGATATGTCAAAACATGTATACGTGTCTATGGTATCCCAAGATTACATAATACATGTATAATACAATATAAGTTAGCTAGGATATGATTAATATGGATTTGTTATAAAATTTTCGTAGCTACAACAAGTAAAATTTTCCAATTTTGTTTTACCCATAACTTTTTCGTTTTAAATCCATTTTGAGTGATTCAAGTTGCTATGACTTCATATTGAACTTAAGTTTATGAATCTAAATAGAAAAAGAATAAGTTTATAGTCAGAAATACAGGTTACAAGTCAATATTATAAGAGGTAGTCATTTCAGTCGACAGAACGACGTCTTGATGACCATTTTGAAAAACATACTTCCACTTTGAGTTTAACCATGATTTTTGGATAAAGTTTCATGTTCATAAGAAAAATCATTTTCCCAGAAGAACAACTTTTAAATCAAAGTTTATCATAGTTTTTAATTAACTAACCCAAAATAGCCCGTGGTGTTACTACGACGGCGTATGTCCGATTTTACGGTGTTTTTCGTGTTTCCAGATTTTAAATCATTAAGTTAGCATATCATATAGATATATAATATGTGTTTATTTGATTTTAAAAGTAAAGTTAGAAGGATTAACTTTATTTGCGAACAAGTTTAGAATTAACTAAACTATGTTCTAGTGATTACAAGTTTAAATCTTCGAATAAGATAGCTTTATATTTATGAATCGAATGATGTTATGAACATCATTACTACCTTAAGTTTTGTGGATAAACCTACTGGAAAACAGAAAAATAGATCTAGCTTCAAAGGATCATTGGATGGCTTGAAAGTTCTTGAAGTAGAATCATGACACGAAAACAAGTTCAAGTAAGATTTCCACTCGAAATAAGATTGTTATAGTTATAGAAATTGAATCAAAGTTTGAGTATGAGTATTACCTTAAATTAGAAAGATATCTTACTGTAAATAAGAAAGATTTCTTGAGATTGAATGATCACTTGAAATGGATTTGCAAGATTGGAAGTAAGCTAGCAAGTTTGAAAGATTTCTGGAAGTGTTCTTGAATGGTTATTTTTATGATGATTGAAGCTTGTAATTGAAGCTAAAAGATGATGAAAATGCTTGGAGATGATCGAGTATGATGTTAGGAGTATTTTGAGAGAGAATTTGGAGTGTAAGTATGAGAAAATGGAATGGAAAAATGGAGTGAAATCATAAAAACGGAATTACTTGTTATAAAGAAAAAAAAAGATCCTTAAGTTTGTTTTTAGCTCATTAGTCATACAACTTGTCAAAAAATAATGGTTCCACATGTTTTTGACTCTAAGATGGCTGCTAAGAATGAATGATTAAAGGTGTATATACCAATAGTAAATACATATAGAAGCTGTGTATTGTACGAGTACGAATACGGGTACATACGAGTAGACTTGTTGATGAAAATGAATGAGAATGTAATTGTGAGCATTTTTGCTAAGTAGAAGTACTTTGATATGTGTCTTGAAGTATTTCAAAAGTGTACTAATACATATTAATACACTACATGTATATACATTTTAACTGAGTCGTTAAGTCACCGTTAGTCGTTACATGTAAGTGTTGTTTTGAAACCTTTAAGTTAACGATCTTGTTAAATGTAATTAATCCATTGTTATAATACTTAAATAAGATGTTAAATTGTTATGTTAACATGATAACATGGTGTATGAATATATCTTAACATCATATATATATGTTAAAATACTATTACAACGATAATCGTTACATATATATATTGTTTCGAAATCCTTAAGTTAGTAGTCTCATCTTACTTGTATAGTTCATTGTTAATACACTTAATGATATACTTAATTATCATTTTATCATGTTAAATATAGTATATCAATATCTTAATATAATACATATGTATTTAGTAAGACGTTGCTATAACGATAATCGTTATGTATATCGTTTCGAGCTTCATAATTCAATATTCTCATTTTTTATGTATATCACACATTGTTAATATACTTAGTGAGATACTTACTTATCATAATCTCATGTTAACCATATATATGTCTATATATATATATATCGTCATGTCATTTTTACAAGTTTTAACGTTCGTGAATCGCCGGTCAACTTGGGTGGTCAATTGTCTACATGAACTCATTTCAAATAATCAAGTCTTAACAAGTTTGATTGCTTAACATGTTGGAAATATTTAATCATGCAATTATAGTTTTCATTTAATAAATAACCATGGAAAAGTTTGGGTCACTACACTTTACAACACCACTTGAAACCCCACTGTAATTGCCACCCCCACCTTGATCATCGCCACCATCTCTCTCACCTATTTCTCTCTTTCATCTTCAAACCACCTTAATATTTTCTGTTTTCTGTCGAATCTCCACACACATACCAAACTCCCCATTGTTGTTGACTGTTGCTAAGGCTGCCATTTGGTTTTTGTTATTCGTTGATGAAACCACCATCACAGACCATCTAACCGCTGTATTTTTTTTGTTCCTAACCGAAATCTTCCAACACCACCACTAACGTGACATGAACTACTACTGCTATAGCTCATATTCCTTTTTCTACTTTCGGTTAACATTACAACCCAATCACCACCATCATACACACGCTAATGCTTATGCTTCTGTTTTAAACACCACAAACCACCATTGAATACACCACTCAAACCTGCAAAACCCACTGTTACAGCTGGGTTTATGTTTTCCTGCTCAACCTTCAAACCGCCATGAACCATTGTAAAACTCTGTTGCTGCTTCATTAATTTCTTGTATTCCGAATAGTAAAGATGTTGATAAAAGTCACGAGGTTAATAAAGTGATGATACACAATTACTGTTGCACGATTATGTTGATTGTTGTTTCTATTTTCGACCGAACTACAGCACCCACCCACAATCCATCGTTATCATGTTTCTTGGGCTTTGTGAATCCATTTAATTGGGCTTCATTTTGTTGGGCTTGTGTTTGTTTTTGGGCCGAGAAGTTAAATGAAGAAGATGATGGAATCAGTTAAATATACGGGTTAAATATAATTAATCAGGGATTTAAATCTAAAAAGCAGAAATAGAAGAATGGTTAATAGTGTTAGTGGGTTAGCGTGAGGTTACGGGTTCGAGCCCGGTTCGTGGCAATATTTTTAGGAAAGCTTTTAAAGGTAGTTTTATTATTATTATTATTATTATTATTATTATTATTATTATTATTATTATTATTATTATTATTATTATTATTATTATTATTATTATTATTATTATTATTATTATTATTAGTATTATTATTATTATTATTATTATTATTATTATTATTATTATTATTATTATTATTATTATTATAATTATTATTATTATTATTATTAGTATTATTATTATTATTGTTATTGTTATTATTATTAGTATTAAAATTAAAATTATTATTATTATTACTAATATAAGTACTAATTATCATTTATTATTATTATTATTATGATTAAGATTATTGTTATTAGTAATATTATTATCATTCAAAAATTATTATTATCATTGTTATTATTAAAATTAATGTAAGTATTATTATTAATATTACCATTATTATTATTATTATGAATAACATTAGTATGGTCATTATTAAAATTATTATCATTAGTAGAAAAATTAATATTTTTATAGTTATTATTAGTATTAGTATTATTATTATCATTAGTATTAACACGATTCTAAGAATATTGTTATTATTATTAACGTTAGTAATAGTATTATAATTAAGAATATTAACAGTAGTATCACTATTATAAAAATTATCACTTTTCTTAAAACTATCATCTTATATAAAAATTATCATTTCTAGTATTATTATTATTATTATCATTCTTATTAGTTATATAATTTTTATTATCATATTTATTGAAAGTATCATTAATATTAAAATTCTCATAATTATTAAAACTACCATTTTTATTAAAATTATCATTATCATTATTATTAATATATTATAACAAATAAAGATTTTGTATATAAAATATATTTATATTACCTATCATTATATATTAAACATATTAACATTATATATATATATTAAACATATATATAGTATATAATTTAAGATATTATATATAGAAAAAACTTAGTACAAATTCTATATAAACTACAACACTAAATATATAAATATTATATAATTAATAGATGTAATTACTTGATTACCATTATATGTGTTAATATATATATAAGTAATATAGGTTCGTGAATCCGAGGCCAACCCTGCATTGTTCAGTATCGTCGTATGCATATTTTTACTACAAAATATCGTATCGTGAGTTTCATATGCTCCCTTTTTACTTACTTTTGAAATATATATTTTTGGGACTGAGAATACATGAAACGCTTTTATAAATGTTTGACGCGATACACACAAGCAAAACATTCCTCTAATGAATTATTATACAAACGAGTTGTTCTGTGGATTATTATATCGAATATCACCCCAGATTATTATAGCTTGGTAACCTAAGAATTAGGTAAACGACCCCTAATTGACGCGAATCCTAAAGGTAGATCTATGGATACTGACTCGCCCCATCAAGGTTACGGATGCTTTAGTACTTCGAGGTTTATATATATACAGATGATACTTGTATATTACAGACTGAAAGTTCTGTTTATTTTGGGGAATATTCATGATGCGCTTTATATGTTAAGGTCGGTTACCAAGCAAGGTTATATATATATAGAGAGAATGATTTTTATACACAGGTTATGTGTATGTTATTTTTGTACATGAGATATGTAGAGACCCATCCTAATCCATAAGAATGAATACAATAACATATGATTACATTGTGAGGTATTTGACCTCTAAATGATACATTTTAAAAATATTGCATTCGCTTTTGAAAGATAAACTTTCATTACTTCGAAAGTTGACAGCATGCATACCATTTCATAATATATCCAACTATAATTGACTTATTAATATTCTTAATGAACTCAACGACTCGAATGCAACGTCTTTTGAAATATGTCATGGAAATGCACAGCGGAAGATTTCTTTCATACCTGAGAATAAACATGCTTTAAAGTGTCAACCAAAAGGTTGGTAAGTTGATTAGTTTATCATAATCCATCATTTCCATAATTTTAATAGACCACAAGATTTTCATTTCCATTTCTCATAAATATATGTCCCATACATAGAGACAAAAATCATTCATATGGATTGAACACCTGGTAATCGACCTTAACAAGATGCATATAGAATATTCCCATCATTTCGGGACAACTTCGGACATGATAAATTCGCCATCATTCCGGGAAAACTTCGGACATGATAAATTCACCATCATTCCGGGACAACTTCGGACATGATAAATTCTCCATCATTCCAGGACAACTTCGGACATGATAAATTCGCCATCATTCTGAGACAACTTCAAACATGATAAAAACGGCATATTCGATTTCAATTATTCAAACATAGAATGTAGTTACGATTACTTGTGTCTATTTCGCAAAACAGTTATAAAAATAGCGCATGTATTCTCAGTCCCAAAAATATATATTGCAAAAGCATTTAAAAAGGGAGCAAATGAAACTCACTATCCAATATTTTGTAGTAAAAATATTCATACGACGAAACTGAATAATGCATGGTTGGCCTCGGATTCACGAACCTATATCGATTATATATGTTAAAACATATAATGAGCATGTAATAGTAATCAAACTATTTTCTATATTAATTATATATCATATTACGTATAGTAATGTATTTGTCATTTCAAATATTGTATATATATATATATATATATATATATATATATATATATATATATATATATATATATATATATGTTATATTAATATTATACATATAAGTATTTATTTTTATATGATATTAATAATAATATTTATATATTTGATTAAAAATATTTATTTCTTATATGTAACTTAATTAATATTATATAATAATAAACAAAATAGTATGTAATATTTATATATAGTTACTATATATGTATTATATATATATTTTTATATAAATAACTTTTGGTTTGTTAAAATAATTATTTTAATAATACTAAAATATTGTTAATAATTATAATAATAATTAGATTTAATAATGATAATATAAATTTTGACAATAATACTAGTCATTTATTTGTAGTAATAATAATAATATTTATAATATTAATAATTTTACTAATAATGATAATAATGATAATAATAATAATAATAATAATAATAATAATAATAATAATAATAATAATAATAATAATAATAATAATAATAATAATAATAATAATAATGGTAATACTAATAATAATAGTAATGATAATTTTTATAAAGATTGATACTTTTAATAATAATGATAATATAAATAATGATATTAATAAAAGTGTTACATATATTTATACATAATATTTTAATGATCATGACCATAATTATAATTATCTTAACATTTTAATAATATCATTATATCATCATATTTATTATAATAACTATAACCATACTATATCATCCTAAATTCATATCCTTAATCCATATTGTATTATACTCTTAAAATGTATTATTAAGCATATTAATCATAATTTTAATACTTTTAATATAATAATAATAATAATAATAATAATAATAATAATAATAATAATAATAATAATAATAATAATAATAATAATAATAATAATAATAATAGAATACAACCTTTGAAGACAAGCTTTAAAAAAATATACGCCTCAGCCCGGACTCGAACCCGAGACCTCTTGCTTAACAGACACACCTCCAACCATCGAACTGTGTGACTGTTTATTTTAAATTTATTCCACAATTAATTCTTTTAACTCGTAATACATGTAGTCTTAATAAAAACTCTTAAAACCAAACATGTTGAGTGCTCGAACAAACAGCAACCCTAGTATCCTCACCTTAATCATAACCGTAATCATCATACATTTATTCTTCTCATTATGTCGGCATCAACCTAAATATTATTCATCGTCTCTTTCATTTATCAAGTTCATTATCATTAACATCTTTATTAATAATTAACATCATTATTGTCGTCGAACACCAGCAGTACAGCAACATCAATCAACAAATAAGTTACAGCAGTACAATTAATTTAATTCAGCTCAGATGAATTTTGGACCAGCAGAAAATCCAACCAATTATACAACCCACTAGAAGAAGAAATATATCAGCCCAATAGAGAAACCTGATCACGACAGCCCAACAAAACAAATTGCCCAACTTACTCACGAGCCCAACAGAAATTCATGGCCCAATACCATTCCATTTGTTGTTGGCCTATATTCGATGGATTAATATATGGTGTAGCCAGGATCTTTTTAACAGCAACAATAATACACTATGATCAATCAAGTGGGGTTTCCTTAATTATGATGTGTCGACCAAAAGAAGGAGAGAACAAAAAAATAAGGGACACGCCATAGTGGTATCATTCATCCACTTTAATATTTATCACTATAATATCATTTACAGACCATTAATTTGAATTTATAGCGGTTGTAAAATTAATGGCGATGATGATTTGTTAAGTTGTACAGGAGGTAGAAACAGCAGCAAAAAAATAGAATTTTTATCGAGTAAAAGCTGAAACAAAAAGGTAGTAGAGGGAGCAATAAAAATGGTGTTGGTTTTACGGTTAAACCAGAAAAGAAAAAGGCTGTATAACTGTAGTTTATTCGATGGTTCTTGGGTTGTTTCATCATAAAACAGAAATAACATAACGTTTTGGTTAACAATTGTTTGTTGTAACAAAGATCAAATAGCCGTGATTTGTTTATGGGTTTGATCTTGGGTTCATAAAGAAGATAAAGAGAAGAAAGAGAGATATTGTGGTGGAGATTTGGTTGTAGTGGTGATTGTTCGTTGGACATAAACAGGAAAAAAACAAGGTAGTAGGGACGATTGTTTGTGGGTGTTTTCGGTTTGCTATACATATAGAGAATGAGGTTGTGGCGTATGGTTTCCTAAGCGTGTTTATACGGTGAAGGTTGTGGACGGTTAGTAGTGGTTTCTAGTGGTTGATCGAATAACCAGAAAACAGAAACGGATGGCATTAGATTGGTGATGGTTCATAGCAGCGAAAGATGGTGATAAATGAAGCGACCCGTCCTAATCCATTAGGACGAATACAATAACATATGATTACATCGCGAGGTATTTGACCTCTATATGATACATTTTACAAACATTGCATTCGTTTTTAAAAGACAAACTTTCATTACATCGAAAGTTGACAGCATGCATACCATTTCATAATATATCCAACTATAATTTACTTAATAATAATCTTGATGAACTCAACGACTCGAATGCAACGTCTTTTGAAATATGTCATGAATGACTCCAAATAATATCTCTAAAATGACTAAATGCACAGCGGAAGATTTCTTTCATACCTGAGAATAAACATGCTTAAAAGTATCAACCAAAAGGTTGGTGAGTTCATTAGTTTATCATAATCGATCATTTCTATAATTTTAATAGACCACAAGATCCTCATTTTTCATAAATATCATTACACTCGCAAGTGTATAAAATCCATTCATATGATGAACACCTGGTAACCGACATTAACATAATGCATATAGAATATCCCCCGCATACTCGCAAGTATGCCATAAACATAGGCAATCGCAATCACCATTTAAATCGAAGTACTAAAGCATTCCAAATTTCAGAATGGAGTTTGTTAGGCCCATAGATCTATCTTTAGGATTCGCGTCAATTAGGGGCCATTTCCCTAATTCTTAGGTTACCAGACTTGAAGGGGCGATATTCGGTTTAATAATCCAACCATACAATGTAGTTTTTAAGTACTTGTTTCTATTTCATCAAACATTGATAAAACAGCGCATGTATTCTCAGTCCCAAAAATATATATTGCAAAAGCATTTAAAAAGGGACCAAATGAAACTCACTATACTGTATTTCGTAGTAAAAATACATATGACGTCATTGAACAAGTGCAAGATTAGCCTCGGATTCACGAACCTATATTAATTATATATATTTATATGTTGGTCAATATCTGTCTAATAATTTAGGTCAAGTCGTAGTGTATCAGAATCCTACTGCTCGAGTTCGATATGCAAAAGTCAACAAAAGTCAATTTGACCCAAAATGATTTACAAATCTATACATGTTTATTATATACTTAAATAGTCGTTCTATATATTTAAATATATTTATCAAATTTTATTAGAGTAAATAATAAAAGTCATTTGTTTATATTTAAAAATTATATATGATAAATATATACTTTTATATATCTTAAATAATTAAATTTATAAAGTTCACTTAATAAAAATATAGTGGTATGTAATATTAATGTAATTTTATTACGTGTGGTAAAAATATCTTTGTAACACATATTTATTTGATAAAATAATATTGATAATATTAATAAATAAAAGTTGTATTATTTTGTAATAATAATTATTATTATTCTACTAATAAAAATATCAATATTTATATTTACTAAAAATGATATTATGATAAAATGATAATTTTTATTAATAATACTAAAATGATTATGATATTTTATAATAACAATGATATTTCTATTAAAATAATAATTTTAGTAAAATGATAGTTATAATATTAATAATACTTTTAATAATAATAATAGTGATAAAAATAATGAAAATGATATTTTTTTTATCTAAATCAATACTTACAATATCTTATTTCATCATGATACTTATACTCATTATTTTCCTAATTGATTCGTTTAATAGCTTTTAGTACTCTTTTTTTATATCACATTCATAATAATAATAATAATAATAATAATAATAATAATAATAATAATAATAATAATAATAATAATAATAACAATAATAATAATAACAATCATAATAATTAAATGATACTAATATTAGTTTTAATGATAATGATACTAAATTTAATAATTATAATGATACTGATGATACTACTAATAATTACTATAATGATAAAACTACTACTACTAATAATAATAATAATAATAATAATAATAATAATAATAATAATAATAATAATAATAATAATAATAATAATAATAATAATAAAATAATAATAATAATAATAATAATAATAATAATAATAATAATAATAAAAACTTAGTTATAATTACGATAATATTAATAATAACAATAACAATTTTTAATGATAATATTTATATTGATAACGATAATGATAATGATAATAATAATAATTTTTAAATAATAATAATAACGACGATAACAACGACGATAGTAATAATAATCATTTTAACAATAACAATACTAAAATTAATAATAATTCAGTTGACTATAACTTTTAATCCGTTCATCGAAATCACACGAGTTCTAAATGAAAAGTTCTTAATTTTTCGCTAGCTTTCCAATGACATGCATATCATATACCTTATCTTAGTAGCATATGTATCTAATTCAGGATTCAACATAACCTATCTAACGATAATATCAAACGTACAAGCATGCATAATCCTATATACTCGAGCACTAGTCAGGGATATACTAATAATATATAATAGTTATGTTATGAGTGCTCACGTATCAATATTGAGATTCAATATTGTAGGAAAGTACGAAGACGCAACGGAGACGATAAACACTAGATTGAACTCATGAGCATACCCCCGAATCATACCCATAACCTCCAAAGCAATAACCCATAGTTTCCTTAGCTCTATCCCGCTCATAAAACTCGTTCTGAAATAACATGCTCATAACCTCGTCATAGTATTTTATGTATAATACTAATAATAATAATAATACTACTACTAATATTAATATTATAAGATTAATAATAAATATTAATAATTAAAATAATAAATAAGATAAATAATACGGAGCAATATAGAGTGAATTGGGAAAGAATGAATGAAAAAATGGAACCGAACTCATTGCAATTTAAAGAACATTATACCCACCTACCACCCACCTTAAAGAACTCGTGCAAATTTAAAATGCCAACACTTTATATATATATATATATATATATATATATATATATATATATATATATATATATATATATATATATATATATAATCTTCACAATTAATTAAATATTATATTATATTCTCGTGCATAGTTGATTTGTAATTTTAGCACCGATGAATTGTACGTTGACACACGACCTATGTGCCAGTTCCGGTTTTTCGAACGCATTTTCGTACACTTAGAAAACTAGCACTTTACATTCCGTGATGTGTACCTTTATCAATAATTGGACTTAATCACCTATAGACTATATTACTCAAAGTATAACCTTTACATTTGAGTATTGTGGTCATTTGCTTTTATAATTCAATGTCTCGCTGGTTACCCAAGTATATTATTTTAAGACAAAACGTTTTATTATTGTATCTTATTACTTTGTAAAATATATATTCATTTCGAAATATAAATTTTGAATATTTGTTTAGTTTTTCAAAAGTAAATATATTTCAACTTTCATTTATATTTTTTTTTAAATTTGCCGTATCACGGTTACGTTTTTGAAACAATATATACATATATATATATATATATATATATATATATATATATACATATATATATATATACATACATACATATATATATATATATATATATATATATATATATATATATATATATATATATATATATATATATATATATATATATATATATAAGGCTTTAATTAAATTCTTTTAATTCTATAAAACAATTTACCTTTATAAACAACGAGTTTTAATAACTCAGTTATTGAAATCGTTTTCATAAGTTTAAAACTAAATTAAATAAATTTTAGTTTTTCAAAGCTAATTATATTAGATCTTATTTTAAAGGTTGTAATAAATAGACCTCGTTAGTTCATAAAACGTTATAGGAAAGTAAAATCACATATTAAGTCCAATGAATAATAAACTTATTAATTGTCAAATGGTTTATCCTGTCGGTAATTATTAACTCAATAATTTACTCTACATAATTTAAATTTAATGAAAGTTAAATGATTTAACTATTCAGAGTCACGAGGAAATTATTGTAGAGTATGAATTGGGAGTCTCCAATAACTCTTGTCTAGTTCCCGTTAATTTACACATTTGTTCTTACTTGTAACTCATTTTACCATTTATTCAGAATATCGTTAAAAATGAACGATTTCTCAAATCAACGTGGACCTCACAACAAAGACTCATAATCATACAATGTATTTGATAAATCAATCATTTGATATTATCTTCTAATTCCACCGATAAACTTATCGAAACAAATACGTTCATGTAATGTATTGTACGTTTAATACTTTGTTAATATTTTCAAGTTATAATATATACACATATACATATATAATCAATCAGTTCATATAATGGTTCATGAATCATTGAAATTTGGTCGAGGTTAAATGAATGTATGAACACAATTTAAAATTCTTGAGATTTAACCTAACAAACTTTGCTTATCGTGTCGGAAACATATAAAGATAAAGTTTAAATTCGTTCTAAAATTTTCGGGTTGTCACAATAAAGAAAACCATAAAGGTGATGGTTGAAGTGGTGACGAGGGTGGTTGCTCATAGTGGGAGGTGGATAAGAAGGTTGGTGTTCGGTTGTCACGAAGGAGGAAAGTAGAAGGAAACAAGGAAGTTAGTGGTGTGTAGTATGGTATAGAATGAAGTGATAGACAGAAGAGAAAAATAAGAGTATATATAATACTCTTACATCATATCACATGCATGAATGAAAAAATATCTAAAACACAGCTGTCTTCTTTGTTCATATATGTATGAATATTATATATAGGAAGTTAGATATAGTGGATGAATCAATTAAATACAGTGCACATAAACCTTTTCAATCAATCTGTCTATCATATAATTACTTTAATAATAATAATAATTAATATTGTATGAAATTTAAACATGACAAATGAATCACACATTTAAGCAGCCGTTCAGTTTTTGTAATCTATCTACCGACAGTTTCCACGGACTATTAAATCGTACCCCGTTGCTAAATCAGTGGCAGATAAAAGTATTCAGAAAAATTCGAAAATTTTAAATTAAGTATCTTTATTTATTTCGATCATTATGGTATAAAATTCGGTCACTAACTATTAAAGGAAAATTACATTAATTATTCACTCCCACCCCTAAGTAAAATATGAAAAGTGTTAAAACTTAACAATTAGTTCCTAAATACATTTTTAATAAGCCTAAAATTTATAGAACTCATTTTCGTATCACCATTTAGTTTAAAATTACATAAGTTTGAATTTAACTTGCTTGATATCAATCGAAACATCAAACGAGTATTACAATCATTTAATATTTATTTTTAATATACTTTATTTATATATAGAGATATATTTTAAGTAATAATTATTATAATATCCTATTTTTATTTTATTAATTTTTTACTAACAACAACATATAATACTTCAAATTATATTTGGAATTATTATTTATATATACATACATACATATCTATTTACAATTAATTGTTCGTGAATCGTCGAGAGCAGTCGAAGGTCAATTGAATATATAAACATCGTTTCAAAATTTTCTAGACTCAACATTACATACTTTGCTTATCGTATCGAAAACATATAAAGATTAAGTTTAAATTTGGTCGAAAATTTCCTGTCGTCACAAGATATGTGTACGGTTATTAAAAATCGCAAGGCAACCTACGGGGGAGAAAATGATACGAACCTACTCTGCCAAGCATTTATGAAAAATGGTTTCGTACACGAGATAGGTGTACTGTATTTAAATCTTGTGGTCTATCAAAATAACTGAATTTTATTGTTTATGATAAACCTATGAACTCACCAACCTTTTGGTTGACACTTTTAAACATGTTATTCTCAGGTATTAAAGAAATCTTTCGCTGTGCATTTGCTCATTTTAAAGATATTACTTGGAGTCATTCATGGCGTATTTCAAAAGATGTTGCATTCAAGGCTTCGAGTTCAAAAAGGTTATTATTAGGTAAATGGCAGATTAGTCATTCATATTATTGGAAAACATATACTAATTGGTATATTGAAATGAGTTGTCCTTTAAAAGAATGCAATGTTTGTAAAACGTATCATATAGAGGTCAGTACCTTGCAATGGGACCAGATGTTGAAGACTTCATCCAGGTGGATTAGGATGGGCCTTTACATGTGGTATCAGAGCGGTGGTCTTAGTGAACCAGGTCTTGCATTAGTTCATCTAACTGATAGCTGTTAAGATGCATTAGTGAGTCTGGACTTTGACCGTGTCTGCATGTCAAAAGTTTTGCTTATCATTTTGTGTCAAAAATTACCTGCTTATCATTCTTAGTCTAGACACATCTTACTGCATTGATTGCATAGATAGTGTATAGAAATATTCATATCTTAGCGTATCTGTTACTGTAAACTTTGCCTGACAGCTTTCGAAAGTTCCTCCGTAATCTACGGGATCTTCTATACTATATATAGTTCAAATTCCTCGGATTCCATTAGCTATTCCGACATGGATATTCACCTGAGCTCCGAAGGTAGTGTAACCTAAAATGAATCAACCAATCAGCCATCATCAATTCTGGATCAATTGGGGATGGGTTCGTAGTCGACTAAATCAATGGAGATGAAAAGAAGGCGAACATTTCCATCCACCAAATTTCCCTCTTGGTAAAGAACCTGAAGCACTTACCGGTGAACTAGTCCGAAACACCATTTTCTCTATCAATTCTAGAGTATCACGTCATGATTATATACTATCTTAAATTTTAAATCTTATTCATTCGCTCGTTCTAACCGCCAATCATTCAGGAGTAATAGAAGAAGTCAACGAGCTTCGCGCTCGAGTAGTGGCTTTGTAGAATATGGTGCAAAACTTACAAGCGCCAGCAGCATCAGCACTTATACCACCAACAACACAAGCCTCAACACCACACGCCTCAACATCACAATCTGTACCTCGAGCATAATCTTCGTTCTACATATTGTTCTACATCATTTACCTTCGTTCTACATGACGATTATGTAATCTCTAATGTTTTAGAGATTATATATTCTTGTTCTCACGGTAAAATTAAATGAGATTAATATCATATTGACTCATTAAATCCATGATTACATCTGAAGAAAATATATATGTAAATATATTTTCATAAAGATTGTAATTAAAATTCTTTTGTACAAACTATTAATGATGATATTTTAACGGGTAGGTAATACCCGAAGAATATTTAGATTTCATATTAATATGTTACACTGTACATTCTTCAGTTCAGATTCAACAGTCAGTTACTAATCCTACTTATAAACACAGATATACGTATGCGTTCATTCATGAATAACCATTTTCATTCCAATTCAATTTCTTATTCGAATTTTGGACCAATCATAATCCAAGTCAAGATTTAACATGTGGCATAATCAAGGAATTATTGACAGAATAAAAATTGATTAGAAAAAACTAATTAACTATATGAAATTTTGTAAAGAATCCAGGCTAACAAAATCCTAGCTAATCGTTCCTATACCCATTACGACTATTTCCTTATTACATTTTATTTATGGTCATTTTAATTATCGCAAATTTAATACTCGCAACTTTATTTATCGTCATTTAAATACTGTTATTTATATTACGCACTTTACATATCGTCGGATAAATCGGGACACATGTACACAATACGTCGGATTAATTCTGAGATAATAGTTGTACAATGGGTCACGATACGTCGATTAATTCTAAGATTATTTATTAAACTATATACGTACTACTAACTGTGGACTACTAACATTGGACTACTAACATTGGACAATTAAAAGGTATTAAAATATAAATTATAACATATCAGACTAAACATTTCTTCAAGTTTGCCACTTGATTTGATCTTAAACAATCTTTTGTATTTTGATGATTACAATCTGCGTTCAAATTCTTCAAAATTTCCTGAAAACACCACGGATCGATAACCAATGATTCAGTTTCGTCAACCTTGAGAATGCTGATGAAGCAGCAAAAGCTATAGATGGTCTTAATGGCCAAAAGCTTGGTAATAAGAATGGTGTGTTGAAAAAGCTCAGATTTGGAACTGAAAAATGGATTGAGCAAACCCTGAAGGAGACTATGGAAAAATCACAAGGATTAAACCTGTACTTAAAGAATCCAGATGATTCATATCTGATGAAATCTTTAGCGAATTCCTTGATCCTTATTTTAAATTCCTGTGGAAAAATTCTTAATCATCCTTCGATCTTAGAAATTCTAAGGTATCAGCGTATCTTTCAATATAAATATCCTCAATATTTCCGAAGATATCTTCATAAATATCCTTGTTCGAAATTATATATCTACTCGTGCTATCTATGTTACATCATAAAAGAAACTGTTTTACTTTCTACATTTATAACCTTCGAGTTTAAATTATAAATGATTTCTTGAGTAGTATTGGGAATTGAAGAATGAGTTAGTATAATATAATGACGTCAGGCCAACGTAGTTATATTACAGTAAGTCATGTTGAATTTCTAATGGAACGTGATGATTCACATATCATACCGTCATCATGTGCCATGTTACATAACTCTTTCATTCTACTTAATTTCTAAGCATATCACGAAAATATTTCCTTGATATTTCTGTTCTTCCGTAATTTCAACAGTTTGCTAATATATCTTGCTATTACATTTTCTTTCTGATTAGAAAATTTTTTAAATTCCTTGAATTCCGGAAATCAACTGTGACTACGTCAAAAGATAAGACGAATCTTTATTTCCTCATATCACTCTTTTGTGATAGCTTCACTCATACGCTTCAAGTAATCGAATCATTTTATCCATATTACTCATTAATGATAAAACTCTATTTATCAACTCATATTCGTCATGAAAACATTCTAATTGTTAGTCATGAGGACCTAGATCAAATTTTGGGACAAAATTTATTTAACGGGTAGGTACTGTGACGACCCAGAAAATTTTGACTAATTTTAAATCAAACTCTCGATACGATTTAATATTTTTGACACGATGAGCAAAGTCTGTTAGGTTGAGTCTCAAAATTTTTGAACTGTTTCATATATTCAATTGACCTTCGACTGTTCTCGACGATTCACGAACAACTAATTGTAAATAGATACACATATATTTAAATATAAATATATATATATATATATATATATATATATATATATATATATATATATATATATATATATATATATATATATATATATATATATATATATAATAATAATAATAATAATAATAATTTGAAATAATATATGATTTAATTGTTGGAAATAAATATGTATATGAATATTACATGTAAATATATAAGATTATATTTTAAATTTATTTATCTAAAAATATATATTTAATATATTTATTTACGTAATAAAACCTGTTACTAAAATGTATTTGTATATACATATATTATATTGAAAATAAAGGATTTCGAGCTTAAATAGTAAATGATAGTAACACTCGGTTATCATTTCGTTAGTGTTCAAATAGATCTAATACGAGTTTATGAAGATTTAAAATAAAAGTTGAACTGTAAATCGATTACGAAGATGTTAGGTTTGATAGAAATATTTTTACCTTTTTAGATTAAATCTTAGTACTCGGTACATGGTACTTGGAACAGAAAACAAATAATTAACGAACCTTTTTGATCAGGTTTCAAGCAGTTAATGATTGAAATAATTAAATATATTTAAGCTAAAAATCTGAGATTTTTAAGAACACTTTTATATATTATCTGTTTAGCAATGGACCACGATTTAGCACTCCGTGAAAAACTATCGGTAACATATAATCAAATTAGACTTACGAGATTAATATTAGTGGCTTGTGGGACATGATGTTATTAAACATTTCTGTTTAACTGAACTATCATACTATCATATATCAATGATAGAAAACAACCAAACCCACCTGCTTTCTTGTGTTATTCAATTTGGCACATTATCACCAAACATTATTCTCTTACTGTTTTCCATTAGAATTATTATATTACTATGCATTACTATTACAAATCTGACTAATGGTTTTCTTATTCTTTTTTCCATATCTCTAATTCTTATATATATACATAGCACATAAGCATACATATACACACATTTGATCAATCACCCACACAACACCCTTCACATTCGATTACATCCTAGAACCACCATCATCCAACACCAACAACCATCACCACTACTAACGAACCACCAACTACACACGTTTGCTTTAAGTTTCTATTTTGGATCGATTAACAGCAACCCAAACAATCTTTATTGCTACGAGGCTTTTCTATTTCCGTTTTTATCACACCATCGAACATGATCATCATCAAGATAAAACCCACTTCTTTACTCCCATTTGACAAGCCTGCACACCGATCGTTCCTGTTTCTTGATCAAAACACCACCTCTTCCGCCACCACAACCCACCACCTTAAAACCCGTCACCCATGTTACTCGAACAACACAACATACCACCACTTTTATCATAATTGAAACCACCACCTATCATCACCTTTAAAACACCACTTGAAACCCCACTGTAATCGCCACCCCCACCTTGATCATCGCCACCATCTCTCTCACCTATTTCTCTCTCTTTCATCTTCAAACCACCTTAACATTTTCTGTTTTCTGTCGAAGCTCCACACACATACCAAACTCCCCATTGTTCTTGACTGTTGCTACGGATGCCATTTGTTTTCTGTTATTCGTTGATGAAACCACCATCACAGAACATCTAAACGCTGTATTTTTTTATTCCTAACCAAAATCTTCCAACACCACCACCAACGTGACATGAACTACTACTGCTACATCTCGTATTCCTGTTTCTACTTTCAGTTAACATCACAACCCAATCACCACCATCATACACATGCTAATGCTTATGCTTCTGTTTTAAATGCCACAAACCACCATTGAATACATCACTCAAACCTGCAAAACCCACTATTACAGCTGGGTTTGTGTTTTCCTGCTCAACCTTCAAACCGCCATGAACCATTGTAAACTTCTATTTTTGCTTCATTAATTTCTTGTATTCCAAACACTAAAGATGTTGATAAAAGTCACGAGGTTAATAAAGTGATAATACACAATTACTGTTGCACGATTATGTTGATTGTTGTTTCTGTTTTCAACCGAACTACAGCACCCACCCACAATCCATAGTTATCATGTTTCTTGGGCTTTGAAAATCCATTTAAATGGGTTTCATTTTGTTGGGCTTGTGTTTATTTTTGGGCCGAGAAGTTAAATGAAGAAGATGATGGAATCAGTTAAATATACGGCTTAAATATAATTAATCAGGGATTTAAATTAGGAAAGTAGAAATGGAAGAATGGTTAATAGTGTTATTGGGTTAGCGTGAGGTCGCGGGTTCGAGCCCGGTTCGTGGCAATTTTTTTTTAGGAAAGCTTTTAAAGGTAGTTTTATTATTATTATTATTATTATTATTATTATTATTATTATTATTATTATTATTATTATTATTATTATTATTATTATTATTATTATTATTATTATTATTATTATTATTAATATTATTATTATTATTATTAGTATTAGTATTAGTATTATTATTATTATTATTATTAGTATTAAAATTATTATTATTATTACTAATATAAGTACTAATTATCATTTATTATTATATTTATTATGATTAAGATTATTGTTATTAGTAATATTATTACATTCAAAAATTATTATTATCATTGTTATTATTAAAATTAATATAAGTATTATTATTAATATTAATATTACCATTAGTATTATTATTATTATTATGATTAACATTAGTATAGTTATTATTAAAATTATTAACATTATTATCATTAGTAGAAAAATTAATATTTGTATAGTTATTATTAGTATTAGTATTATTGTTATCATTATCATTAGTATTAAGAAAATTTTTAGATTATTGTTATTATTATTAACATTAGTATTAGTATTATAATTAAGAATATTATCAGTAGTATCACTATTATAAAAATTATCACTTTTCCTAAAACAATCATTTTATATAAAAATTATCATTTCTTGTATTATTATTATTATTATTATCATTCTTATTAGTAATATAATTTTTATTATCATATTTATATAAAGTATCATTAATATTTAAATTCTCATAATTATTAAAACTACCATTTTTATTAAAATTATCATCATCATTATTATTATTATTATTATTATTATTATTATTATTATTATTATTATTATTATTATTATTATTATTATTATTATTATTATATTATAACAAATATATAAAATATATTTATATTACCTACAATTATATATTAAACATATTAACATTTTTTATATATATACAAAATAAACATATATATAGTATATAATTTAAGATATTATATATAGAAAAAATTTAGTACAAATTCTATATAAACTACAACACTAAATACATAAATATTATATAATTAATTGATGTAATTATTTGATTACCATTATATGTGTTAATATATATATAAATGATATAGGTTCGTGAATCTGAGGCCAACCCTGCATTGTTCAGTATCGTCGTATGCATATTTTTACTACAAAATATCGTATCGTAAGTTTCATATGCTCCCTTTTTACTTACTTTTAAAATATATATTTTTAGAACTGAGAATATATGAAATGCTTTTATAAATGTTTGACGCGATAGACACAACCAAAACATTCCTCTAATGAATTATTATACAGACGAGTTGTTCTGTGGATTATTATATCGAATATCGGCCCTGATTATTATAGCTTGGTAACCTAAGAATTAGGAAAATGGCTCCTAATTGACGCGAATCCTAAAGGTAGATCTATGGGTACTGACCCTCCCCATCCGGGTTACGGATGCTTTAGCACTTTGAAGTTTATATATATACAGCCGATACTTATATATTACAGACTGAAAGTTCTATTTATTTTGGGGGATATTCATGATGCACTTGATATGTTAAGGTCGATTACCAAACAAGGTTATATATATATATATATATATATATATATATATATATATATATATATATATATATATATATATATATATATATATATATATATATATATATATATATATATATATATATATATATATATATATATAGAGAATGATTTTTATACACAGGTTATGTGTATGTTATTTTGTACACGAGATATGTGCAGGGTTATTAAAAATCGCAAGGCAACCTAAGGGGGAGAAAAGGATACGAACCTACTCTGCCAAGCATTTATGAAAAATGGTTTTGTACACGAGATAGGTGTACTGTATTTAAATCTCGTGGTCTATCAAAATGACTGAATTTTATTGTTTATGATTAACCTATGAACTCACCAACCTTTTGATTGACACTTTTAAACATGTTTATTCTCAGGTATTAAAGAAATCTTCCGCTGTGCATTTGTTCATTTTAAAGATATTACTTGGTGTCATTCATGAGATATTTCAAAAGACGTTGCATTCAAGTCGTCGAGTTTAAAAAGACTGTTATTAAGTAAATGGCAGATTAGTCATTCATATTATTGGAAAACATATACCAATTGGTATTTTGAAATGAGTTGTCCTTTAAAAGAATACAATGTTTGTAAAACGTATCATATAGAGGTCAGTACCTCGCAATGAGACCAAATGTTGAAGACTTCGTCCAGGTGGATTAGGACGGGCCTTTACATTGGTTACCTCCTTGAGTTCCTTCAATGTTTCTTTAATTATCTCCTTCCTCCTCTTCTTCATCAGTTACCTCGAAGTTAGAATCAGAATCATCATTCCTCCACACATTTCCTGACGGACACCTATAATCCTCCTTAATCAGATGACAGACAAGCACTCTATTAAAGTCAGGCTTTAGATCTTCATTTCTGGTCTACCTCATTCGTTTAAAGGTCACAACATTCATTGGTTCCAACAGAATTATATCAGATTCAAGTTTAGGTAGACTGGGGATGCATCATCAATGATCAGCTGAAGAAATCTTGCATAGATGAGGTATTTTTGTGTCGTGCTGAAGTGATTGGACTTGAAGTAGTGAAACACAAAACCTGAGAAGTCATATGGAACTTTAAGTACAAGAGCGGTGAACATGCTCTGCATCTTCTCATTTATTTTATCAAAACCAGCTTTTCTTCCTCTAATACAATGTATTAACACATGAGAAAGATATCTGTATTGAGGTGGTAGTAGTGTCTTCATCAACTCAGTATTACCTATCAAGGCACCAGAATATCCACATCTTTTAAAACAACCGTGGATCCTTTCTATATTCAAGGTCATGAGGGAACAATTTCCATCATTGAAACCCAATATTCTTCTAATCACAGATTTCATGACAATAACTTTATTACCACCAACTGAACTGATCAATTTAGCTTCAGTATCAGAAACATCAAACTGTACTCTATTCCAGAACTCCCGTTGATGATTGTAGTGCATAGTACATGAGGTATAGATAGCAGTATGAATCCTTGATCGTTTAAGAAACTCGATAATTTCAACAAAGTAGTTTCCATCTTCCAGTTCGGTATTGTACAAAGCAACCTGATTTTTATGTTTTCCCATCTCCAGAATAGTTTTGGGTTGAACAGGTGGATTAACAGGATTGACTGAAGGATTAGGAGTTTGCTAACCTGAGCTTCTAATTAACTACCGGAACATTCTGTTGTGGTTCTGCCATCGATAAGAATCTTAACAAACTGAAATTTTAACAGAAAGGTTAGAAACAGAAACCAGATACCTTAAATTATCAAAAACATTAGCAACAAAGTGTCATAACCAAATTAACAGGACAAACCGTGCGAGTAACATGGTCACACATGTGGCTAACGAGTCAGATGTACGGTTCATAAGGTCACTCGTGTACTGTTGACACATTTGAGTAAGAACATACGTCTCAGACAATGTATACGGTTGAGGCAATACCCTAACGAGTGATGGTCAACCGTGTGGTGACTCGTGCGGTTAAGCACAAGTGTCATCTCAAATGTACAAGTAAGCAACAAGAAATGAACATTAACACTTATGGAATTCCAACAATCTCAACCAAAACTAATTTATTTCGCTAAACACTCTGGTTTTCAAAAATGTATAGCCTATAGTGTTTACACGGTTGAACCTCAACTGTTCACTGACTCGTGCGAGTCATGTCTCACGCGTGCGAGTGGAAGTCACTCGTGCATGTCTAAATGAAACTCATTAAATGTGTTTTTCAAAAATATTAGATCACATGTTCGAGTGTTAAATTGTTCCATTTACATCACGATAGCATATACAAGGTTCGTTTAACACAAAACAATAGCAGATATCAATCAAAACACATCACAATTGCACGAAATTGGACTTGTAACCCATTAAGGTCTCGGTTCACTAAAACAAATAATTAACCAACATAAACTCGATGAAAACTTACCAAACAAGTGCCGCTGGTGTCGGCTAGATATGCTAAACAAAACCTACGGTGGAAATTGTAAATGGTAGCAATCGATTTTGAGAGTAGTTTTGAGTGTGGAGTGAAATAGTGAACGAATGTGTTCATCCTCCCCATATTTATACTCGCAAGCTTAACCGTACGATTAAGTGAACGATTCACGATGCAACCGTGCATCTCACCTGTGACTCGTGCGTTTGACCTAGAAGTCTAAAAGACTACTCTAAGGTTTGGTCATGGGTACGATTAGCCTCAAACTTGTGGTAACACGTACGGTTCACTTATCGGTCGTGCGAGTGAGCCACTTTGGCAATTCCAAATTTTCTCAACTTAGGATTTTGACTCATTTGTCAATCTTAGATCTAAAAAGCACCTTCAATTTGAGTCATAAATCACTAATTCATCAAGAAATGAACATTAACACTTATGGAATTCCAACAATCTCAACCAAAACTAATTTATTTCGCTAAACACTCTGGTTTTTGAAAATGTATAGCCTATAGTGTAATGTCATCTTAAGATAACTAACTCCTCAATTCATTAAATCCTTCAAATAATCACAAGCTTCACAAACTTCTATCTTATGGATATGGTGTCAGATATATCTTGATCTCAACTAAGTTCTTTCAGATGTCATTTCACTTTCTGAGGATAACCAGAAAATAACAAAGATATAAAATCTTTATGAGTTTTCTGAAATATAATATCATGCAACTAAAATTATGCAAAAGAAAGACATCCTATCATGAAATGCAATAACATGACAAAACAAAATCTTTTTGTTGTTTTACAGTTTCCAATGCAAGCTATTCAGCAGATAATACAGCTAAGCATATTAGAAGACATAAATCCACATTCTTTTTGTGAGCAAGATGATTAACACTTTTAAGAATGGATCAGAACTGACATATTGAATCAACTTATGTTGTTCATTCCCAATTGTTCAGTCTATGTCTATTATCATGCAATTACTGATATCAATCCTCATTAAACATGAACATACTCCTTCCAGACACTTCGACAATCATGTTGGCATTAATTGTTTGAACACTAAAGAGCAGTGATTTTTGAGATCACGCTAAGTTCATTAATCCTTGATTCCTTCATCACTTATGATTGTGCATTTTTATTAGGTTGTCAATTCATTACATGTAACTTTCCGTTATCTCTATCCATGTACTTCATTCAAATTGAACATGATGGTTCTTATGACGTTTTGGATAACCATGTCAGCCTTTGGCTTCTACCAATATATGTATTTAGAGTATATCCAGGTAAGTATCTTTCCAACTTACAGTTTTAATGGGTATAACTCTAAATCGCAGACGACAAGAATCTTGATAATTCAATGTGAGCATCGTGATTAAACAATTCAAGCAACACGGGGGCGTCACACTAAGAATGATCTGAGTTCTTTATGAGCACTTCATGAATAAGCATTCTTAATACTTTTAGGACTTTGCCATCTTGATACGCCAATTATTATTGACGTTGATTTTCTTTTGATATTTTACTTTTTCAGCATATCATCGTCTTTTGATATATTGATTTTGAACCCCATCATGAATGGATTTTCCATTTTTATGCATGAACTCATGTTTCTTTGTTGTGTGCTCAGATCACTCGAAGGTGTTCTCCCTTAAATGCTTGAACGGTCTGCAATAAAGAATTATACTTTTCGACTTTAAGCGAGAAGGGACACTTACTTCGACATAAACTAATTTTCTTTGTATTTTCGGGGTTTAGTTTAATAAGTAAGTCTTAGGCCCGTGACAACGTGGTATGCACCAGCCAAACAGATAATCCTCAACCCCTTAATCCAACACCAACTTTTTCTAATGATTATCAATTATGATAGGGGATACCTGATGTTACAGCGGAGGTGTATGAAATACTATTATTTTTAATACGAAATATGGTACAATTTACACAAGTTTTATTTAATTTATTTACGGATGGGATATACATAAACCTTGCTACAACACTATAGGCAGTGTACCTAATCGTAGAGTAGTGTAGTTTTAGTAAGTCCGGTTCGTTCCACAGGGAGCTAGTGAATACGTACTATATTTTTATAAAACTATATTTATATAAAATATATATAATTACATATAGTAATATTATTATAAAAGGGGGGTTTACCGTTTAATGACCGGTTTGTCGATTTTATATTTTAAGTGTAAAGATAAATGACGATAATTAAGTGCGTAAAATAAATAACAATATTTAAAGTTGCAATAATTAAAAGTCCGTTAAATGATATGACAGTAAATAAAATGATAGAAATTAAAAGTATGATGAGAAATACAATAAAAGAATTATGCTTATTTAAACTTCCGTAATCATGATGTTTGACTTTTTGATTTTAATTTATTACTCTGGGTTAATTGTCCTTTGTCCTGGATTTATTTGAAACCTATCTGGTTTTTGCCCATAATAGTCCATCGGTCATAATTATAAAATGCTCGTCAAATTAACCTTATACCCGAAGTCAAATATTCCAACTAATTAGGGATTCAAACTGTAACAAGGTTTTAATACTTTGTTAATTATTACACCAGATTATCGACTGCGTGTAATTCAAGGTTTTAATACTTTATTAACAATTACACCAATTACCCTTGTACGTAATCCACCCCTGTTTTAATTAGTCCATGATATATTAATTTATCCACTTGGCCAGAATGAATAATCAATTACCCAACCCAATTGATTAATTAAATGATTGTAAAAGATGTCGTATAAACGTCACTAAATAGGACATTCATAATCATTTAATAATTATTAAGTTAATTAATTTGAAGATAGGTTCGATAGATTACAATGAGTTGTCGCTCAATTAGACAATACCCCCATCTATTAATAGTCATAGTCCAATGTCCACAAGTGTCGGTCTTTTGTCCAAACCCTAATTATGGTACAAAATCCAATAACCTCATCTTAATATTTAGCCTAACATCACGATTACTTTAGCTCAAATAAGCATAATAATAACTTAGTTACGAGACATTAATTTAAAAAAGAAGGAACATAGCTTACAGTGATTATTAATAGCGTAGCGTTACACGGACAGAGTTATGACTTTAAAACCCGTAAAACATTTATTACAATAACCTTATTATTATTAACTTAAAATTAAAATTATAATTATAAAATATAAATATAAATATAAACTGAGAGATAGATCAGAGAAGTATTGATGTAGGTGTGATTATTTCGGCCAGAATTCGTTCCAATTTATAGATGTGGCCAGCCTCTTGCTCCCATGCGATCGCATGGAATTCATGCTTCCTGGCCATTCGATAGCATGGCCCTCTGATCCAGATATTTTTGGCTTTTAAAAATGTGGGCTGCTGAAATTTAATGATATATAATATAATATATAAAAATTTATATAATTTTATATATATATATTATATTATATTCTTATGCATAGTTGACTGGTAATTTTAGCTCCGTTGAGTTGTATGTTGATGCTCGATTTATGTCTCGATTCCAGATTTTCGAACGTCTTTTTGTATGCTTTAATATCTTGCACTTTTGAAGCTTTAGTGGCACTTTTTCTTCAATTCTTTAATCTTCGTGCTTCATCTTCACATTTATTTATTTAAACGATTAAAACTTAAAAATAGAATAATTACAACTAAAAACTTTACATATTGGGATGATATTGCGACTAAATATATGTTCAATTGGAGCACTATCAAATATCCCTACACATGAACGTTGCTTGTCCTCAAGCAGCACAGAATTTGAAATTAAATCACACTTCATTCGAATCACTTTTTTATTCTCACACTTTATACATCAGTGATTTTAATACAGCAGTATAAACAATGATAGTAATGATGTGGTTTACAGTCCCACATGACTATGAAAATTTAGATCCTTTAAGGAAATTGGATCTTTATGAAAACATTTGATCTTTTGAAAATTCATTCTAGCTTTTACCCTAGATAAGTTTTCCGGAATAACCCTTCACCGGTGTTTGCAAAATATTTTTGTGGGTTTTGTGGGTTTCAGATTTTAAAATTTTTAGCTCAAAACTTGTGGTTTTCTGTCACCCACTTGCTAACCTTGTTTAGGAAAGCACACGTCCAGTTTACTTGCTCCGTATATTACCTTTTGGTAAACTTCCGTCCGGTTGTAAAGGAAAGCGATGAACAAGCAACTGTTAAGGCAATGTCTAATGACATGCAGATGTTCATGGTCCACAACGTGTCGGATGCAATTACTATCCTTTGTAGGAGCAATAGCAAAGATCACCCTATAGTTTTTTGGTCTGGCACAAGGTCCTGTCTTCGACCATGCTATGCAACCACCGTTCTTACGGTTGACACCCGATTTGGTTCAGGTGACCTAATGAATTCCCGGAGAATTCTTAGGATTTTACGTTCAATGGTAATGAACGCATTGAAAATAGGTTTTCAGAAAATAAATTGGTTTTATTTTGATTAAAATATTTTCTCGTTCAAGCTCGAGTTTAGATATCATCGAATTCCATGAGTTTGTAATTCTCAATCTTTAAAGTAAATCTCAAGGATTAAGTAATATCAGGCTTAAATGCTGATTTTTAATCTTTAAGGAGATTATCCTTTATGGAGGTCTGATTCATTATTCTTATTAAGCTAATTTGCACGGCGCCCTCCCCATTTTACAAGACAGATTCTCTCATGGTTAGGATAAGTCTGACCACATGGTGACCTTGTTTGATGCTGAGGTCTGTGGATTTCCTGCTGATTTTAGAGATGACTTTTCTAGATTTTTCGTCAACCTACAACTGGTCTGGATGACAACTTCCTGACCTAAATCAAGAAGCGCGTGTCTTTTTCGGAAGACTTTACTTCCTTTTTTATGATGGAATTGATTCATCGTGTAGATCCATCTTTCTTTCAAATATATTACAGTAAATTGGGTAAAACTGATTAGTATCGTCCAAAACAAAAGTACCTGCAATAATCTTGTACAAATATATGTGATATATGTTAAAGAATTTGGTAAATTCTTCCCACACTTTGTTTTTATTTATTTCTTTCTTTGCCTTTTTATTCTCATTTATTCCATTTTTAAATGAATTCAAGCGTTTTGGGTTGTTTCTCAATTTATGTCCTTTCTGAGGTAACAATAATTTCGGTATTATCACCAAGTTTTATCATTCATAAATATGTATAAACATGATTTTGAATTCACTTAGTTGAAAATTTTTCAAATTTTCACAAAATTTGACAAATTAAACCAAGTGTAAACCCAAAAGAATTTATAACCCTTCCCCACACTTGAGATCTTGCAATGCCCTCATTTACAAGAAATTAGTAAAAATTTAAATTCATGAGGGTGATTAGCGTAGAAAAATGATTAAAAATACTTTGCAAACATATTGTTTTATATCACATTTGATATTTTACGTCTTGTCGTTAAAATTAGTAGCTTTTGCTGAACTTAATGTCAGTCTTTGAAAGTGCACTGTTTTACCCTGTCTTGTATATAACATAAACTACAAACAAATATATACATACTTTTTTTTATATAAAAACCTTAATTTAATAAAACAAATAATTTATAAATTTAAAATTTTGTTTTCCTTTTTATTTAGGTAGAGGTAGTTTCGGTACATTTACCTAGTCCGTCCCTCGAAAAAATATTAAAATTTTCATTTTAAAGTGATTGTTTTAAAAGCAAAGATTTTTGGGTTTTTTTTATTTTTTTTATTAATTTTTTTGGCATACTTTAGATCAATAAAATTATAAATAATGATAACAAATTTTTCGTCCCGCCCTCGAGTAAAGCAATTTCGGTTCCATGACCTAGTCTTTAACTTACGACGAATTTTAAAAATCATTTTTTAAACTTAATGAAATAAAGTAAATTTTGTTTTTAAATTCACACAAAACTTAAATTTAAAAAGCATATTAATTTAATATAAAACCTACAAAACAAAAAAAAAATTCAGAATTGGGGGAGAAAACTAGTTCTTTAGTGTCTGCTAGTGGAAAAGACCAATCGGATTCCATTCTCCAAACTACACGAGAACAGAACAACTAACTCTAGACAGCATTTTCTTTTTAGAACATTTGAATCTCCCAACACTTAGGTAGCTGTGGTGTCGAAATTGTGGTTAACTTCATTGTCAATTTCTCTTGGACCATAATCAACTTGCATATCTGTGACTTTTGCTTTAAGCCATTGGTCGGATTTCTGTGTAATATCCACAAATTCAACTAGTTTTGCCTTTTCTTTAGGAGATAGATTGGATACTAACCGGTTACATAACTTAAAGTTCCCCTTGGTTCTAGCATCGCGAATCCATTTAATAAGTTTCTTCATTGAACTATTAATAATGGGGTCATTTAATTTCGTAGCAACAGCGGGGTTCTTTGTTATCAAGTCATCATTAGGTGTTACTTCATCTTCCCCACACTTAGGCGTTTTATTATTGCTAAGCACTACCGTTGGAGTTGGTAAAACAATATGCTTCTCATCGATAATTTTTATAGGTTCAACGGTTTTGGTTGGTGGAGATTTCAACTTTCGAATCACAAAGGTGATCAATTTTTCACCATTACTAAGTGTCATTCTACACTCTTTTACATCAATAAACGCCCCGGTGGATGCTAAGAATGGTCGACCTAAAATTAGAGGAACGTTTAAGTCCTCTTCTATGTCAATGACAATAAATTCGACTTAAAAGGTTAAATTATCCACTTGAACGGGTAGGTTGTCAGCAATTCCAACTGGGTGTCTAATGGTTTGGTCAAACAGTCGAACACTCATTTCCGTTGGACTTAACTCACCTACACCCAATCTCTTATATAATGAAAGAGGCATAACACTCACACTTGCACCTAAATCTTCTGGTGCATCATACATGACACAATCACTAAGTAGGCAAGGAACAATAAATTCACCCGAATCACCCAACTTGGGTGGAAGTTTTGGTGGAACTGTCTTCACCGGGTTTATTTTTACGGTTTTTGTTTCTTGCACTTTCTTATTCTTCTTCTTCTTTCCAGAGGTATCACAAATTTTAGTACCTATTACTTGCTCATACTCAACTCCTTTTCTTGAAAACGGGATGGGTTGTCTGTATGGTGCCACCACTGGCTTTACATACTCAGGTGGTGGTAGTGTTGTAACTTCTTCATTGTTACTCACATCTAAAACCTTCCCATATTCTGATGCTGGTTTTTCAGAATTCGTTGAAACCATATTAACATTCTCATTCCGAGGATTTACTTCAGTATTACTCGGTAGCTTTCATTGTTCCCTCTCACTCATCATGCTAGCAAGAGTACCTACGTGTTTTTCGAGATTTAAAATGGAAGCTTGTTGAGTTCTAAATGACTGATCAAACCTCTCATTCATTTGGGTTTGAGATGTAATAAATTGTGTTTGAGATTTCATTAGCTTTGCCATCATTTATTTCAGATTTGGCTTTTTCTCTTCGGTTTGTTGTGGTGGTTTATACAAGCTAGGTCTTTGTTGATTGAAAGTGTTGTTTTGAGTTGGTTGGTTATTCGGACCTTGTTGGTTATACGAGTTATTGTTGGGTCCATTTGAATTGTAAAGAATGTTTTGATTTCGATTAAAGTTTGGCCTTGGAGGTTGATAATTATTTTGATAATTATTTCCCGGTCTTTGGTTCATGTAGGAAACATTCTCACGTTGTTCCATCGTTTGCTCAATGTGACAATCTTTCGTTAAGTGTGGTCCACCGCATTGCTCACAACTGATTCGTATTGCGTGAATATATTTAGTCATCTTTTCCATTCGTCTCTCGAAAGCATCTATTTTTGCGGAAACGGAATTAAAGTCATGGCTAGAATCGGCTCTAGCCACTTTAGATGAACGAAAAATATCTTTTTCCTGATGCCACTCATGCGAGTGGGAGGCTGTGTTATCAATGATTTTGTGAGCTTCAGTTGCGATTTTCTTCATAATGGAACCACCAGCTGCTGTGTCGATGTCTTTTCGTGTAGCAACGTCGACACCTTGGTAGAATATTTGTACTATTTGATAAGTGTCTAAACCGTGTTGAGGACATGCTCTCAACAACTTTCCGAATCTTGTCTACGCCTCATATAATATTTCATATGGCTTTTGTGCGAACGTAACAATTTCTCCTTGAATTCTCACGACTTTAGATGCCGGAAAGAATCTTTTAAGAAATTTCTCAACTAAGACATCCCATGTATCAATCGCTCCTTCGGGTAACGATTCTAACCAATCTTTGGCATCTCCCTTTAAAGTCCAAGGAAACAACATGAGATAGATCTGTTCATCCTCAACTTCTCTAATTTTGAATAGAGTACAGATCCTATTAAAGGTTTGAAGATGTTCGTTTGGATCTTCTTTTGGCGTACCACTATATTGGCATTGATTAGTTACCATGTGTAGGATTTGTCCTTTGATTTCATAATCTAACGCATTAACATCTGGGCGAATAATGGCATGACCTTGGCCAGTGCGCGTGGCTTTCATTCGGTCTTCCATACTTTGAGGTTCCGTTACTTCCATAATTGAATTTGTTGAATACGAATCACTAGATGATTCTGATTTAACGGTTTGTTGTTCAGGAGGAATGATTAGTGGTTCAGGATCTTGGAATTGTCCTTGAATATCCTCCGGGTTCTCAATTGCGAAGTCGGGTTCAAAAAATGGATTATCGGAAATTTGAATTGAAGTACTTGTTATATATGATGATGATTCTAAAGAAAAATCAACATCGGAAATATTAGCTAGATGTCTTGATCTGGTTACAGGTGTTGAACGTATGAAAGGTGGTGAACGTTTTGCTCGGTGCATTCACTGAATATCCTATTAGTTATAAAGGTAAAAATTATATAGGTTATCAAATTAATAGACTTTTCTGATTTTGCCCACGTTTCGAATAGCCAATAGATGCAGCAGGTACCCAGGACCCTTTAAATCGGAAGCCCACAACTCGCCACTAACAAATCCAACTATTACTACGAACTAGAAATTTGGATGTCTATTGATTTAATCGCTTTTTATAATTTTTCGTCAAAATTTAAAGAAATTCTATGTCCTAAAAACTAGAGCGTAGAAATGAAAAAGAAAAAGCGCGTCGAAAAACATTAAAAAATAAAAATAAGAAAGAAAAACGTCGAAACTTAAAAGTCTAAAAATTAAATCTACAAAGTTGCGCCTAAAGGTACTAAAACTTAAATGAAATTCTATTTTGAAAAAGGAAATAAATTTAATTTAGGCACTAAAATATATAAACGGCGTCGCAAAATTCTAAAGCGCCTAAATCTTAATTCTAAAGAAAAAGCACTTAAGGGATTTTACGGCAAAACCTAAAAATCTAGGAATCTAAAATTAACTACGGCAAAACTAATCTTAAAACTAATTACGAACGACAAATATTACAAAATAAACGATAAAAATTTAAATTATAACAAAAATGATAAAAATACAAATTTTATAAAAATATTTGTATATTATATTTTATAAAAGTATTAAACTATAAATATAAAAACTTAATTAAAACTAAATTTTTTAAAACTAATACTAATTATTAAATTAATTAAACCCTAATCACTAATTAATTAATTATAATTATTATTAAAACTTAACCCTAATCCGTACCAGTTAAGGTTCAGAGCTGTTACCTCAGCTCATGCGATCGCATGATTTGAGGGTTAAAAGTCCATTCGGTCGCATGACTATGCAGGTTCAGATTGATATGCAGCTTCAAAACTCGTTCTCTCATTTTTTTACTTATTATAAATACAAAATATTTTTACGAAATAAGAAATAATATATTTTTTACAAAAATATAGTTTTAATAAAATATAGCATTTTTCACCAAGTCACCGGCAGCGGCGCCAAAAACTTGATGTTACAGCGGAGGTGTATGAAATACTATTATTTTTAATACGAAATATGGTACAATTTACACAAGTTTTATTTAATTTATTTACGGATGGGATATACCTAAACCTTGCTACAACACTATAGGCAGTGTACCTAATCGTAGAGTAGTGTAGTTTTTAGTAAGTCCGGTTCGTTCCACATAGAGCTAGTGATTACGTACTATATATTTATAAAACTATAATTATATAAAATATATATAATTATATATAGTAATATTATTATAAGGGGGGGGGGGGGGTTTACCGTTTAATGACCGGTTTGTCGATTTTATATTTTAAACGTAAAGATAAATGATGATAATTAAGTGCGTAAAATAAATAACAATATTTAAAGTTGCGATAATTAAAAGTGCGTTAAATGAAATGACAGTAAATAAAATGACAGAAATTAAAAGTACGATGAGAAATACAATAAAAGAATTATGCTTATTTAAACTGAAAGGACCCGTTCATATACATTATAAACGATTCACAATAGTTGATTACATTGCGAGGTATTTGACCTCTATATGATACATTTTACAAACATTGCATGCGTTTTTAAAAGACAAACTTTCTTTACATCGAAAATTGACAGACATGCATACCATTTCATAATATCCACTATCCAACTATAAATTGATTTAATAATAATCTTTGATGAACTCAATGACTCGAATGCAACGTTCTTCGAAATATGCTATGAAAGACTCCAAGTAATATCTTTAAAATGAGCAAATGCACAGCGAAAGATTTCTTTAACACCTGAGAATAAACATGCTTTAAAGTGTCAACCAAAAGGTTGGTGAGTTCATTAGTTTATCATAATCATTTATTTCCATCATTTTAATAGACCACAAGAATTTCATTTCCAGTTCTCATAAATATACGTCCCATGTATAGAGACAAAAATAATCATTCATATGGTGAACACCTGGTAACCGACATTAACTAGATACATATAAGAATATCCCCTATCATTCCGGGATTCTCCTTCGGACATGATATAAATTTCGAAGTACTAAAGCATCCGGTACTTTGGATGGGGTTTGTTAGGCCCAATAGATCTATCTTTAGGATTCGCGTCAATTAGGGTGTATGTTCCCTAATTCTTAGATTACCAGACTTTAATAAAGAGGGACATATTCGATTTCGATAATTCAACTATAGAATGTAGTTTCAATTACTTGTGTCTATTTCGTCAAACATTTATAAAAGCGCATGTATTCTCAGTCCCAAAAATATAAAGGGTAAAAAGGCAAATGAAACTCACCATACTGTATTTCGTAGTAAAAATACATATAACATCATGAACAAGTGCAAGGTTGGCCTCGGATTCACGAACCTAAATTAATTATATATATTTATGTGTTGGTCAATATTTGTCTAACAAATTAGGTCAAGTCATAGTGTACCACAATCCTAATGCTCGAGACTAATATGCAAAAGTCAACAAAAGTAAATTTGACTCAAAATAATTTCCAAAAATCTATACATGATTAATATATAGTTTAAATATCGTCGTTTTATATTTTTAAATATTTTTTAAAGATTTATTAGAGTAAATAATATAATTTATTTATTAATAAATAAAATTTTATATTAAATTTATATAATAAAATATATTTTTATATATATTAAGTAATAAAATGTATAGGGTTCATTTAATATCATAAAGATAATATGATAGGTATTATTAAAGTAAGTTATTACACGTAGTAAAATATGTTTATATCACATATTTATTTGATAAAATAATATCTATAATGATCGTAAGTAAAAGTTGTATTATTTTGTAATAATAATTATTATTATAAAAATATCAATATTTATAATTACTAAGATGACATTATGATAAAACGATAATTCTAATTATGATAACTTTAATATTTACGATAATTTTTAATATTATCTTTAAAATAATAATTCTATTTAAAATAATAATAATAATGATATTTTATAGTAACAATGACATTTCTATTAAAATGATAATTTTTGTTAAAATGATAGTTTTAATACTAACGATACTTTTAATAATAATAGTAATGATAAAAATAATAAGAACGATAATTTTATCTAAATCAATATCTTATAATATTTTAATTTCATCATGATACTCTTACTCATTATTTCCTAATCATTTCATTTAACAGCTTTTAATCGTCTTTTATATCGTGGTCATAATAATGATAATAATAGTAATCAAAATAATTAGGTGTTACAAATATTGGTTTTAATTACACTAATATTAATAATGATAGTTACTATAAAATTATTAACGATAATACTAATAATTATCTTAATGATAATATAGTAATAATAATAATAACAATAACAATAACCATTTTTAAATAATGATATATATATATTAATAATGATAATAATAATAATAATACTAATAATAATCATAATAATAATAATAATAATAATAATAATAATAATAATAATAATAATAATAATAATAATAATAATAATAATAATAATAATTGGATAATAATAATAATATTACTAATTATAACTTTAACGATAATAACGATAGTAATAATAAAAAAATAACAATTTTTAATGATAAATCCCTTTTATTGATAAAGATAATAATAATGATAATAATAAGATAAAACTAGAATGACAATAAAAACGACGATAATAATAATCATTTTTAATAAAAATATCGAAAATTCAATTGATTTTAACTTCTAATCCGTTCATCGAAACCATTCGATATCTAAAGGAAAAGTTCTTAATTTTTCGCTAGCTTTCGAAGGACATGCATATCTTATACCTTATCTCAACTGCAAGTGTAACTAATTCAAGATTCAACCTAACCTGTCAAAGGGCAATATCAAAAGTACAAGCATGCATAATCCTAAATACTCGAGCACTAGTCAGGGATACACTATTAGTATGTAAAAGTTAAATTATGAGTACTCACGTATCAATATTGAGATTCAATATTGCAGGAAAGGTACGTAGACGCAACGGAAATGATAAACACTATATTGACCTCACGAGCATACCCATGAACCATACTCAATCACCTCCATAGCTATAACCCATAATTTCTTTAATCCTATCCTACTCGAAAAACAATTTCGAAATCACTCAGACAGCACTCCGTCGTAATATTTTATGTATACTAATAATATCTTGAAATAATACGGAGTAAATATATATATGTAAATCGATTGAGAGAGTTTAGAGAAAAATATTTTCAAGTTTCTATGAAATAATGAAACCTATTGAATTATATTTATAATAGATTTTTGAATTATTAAAGTGAATTATTAAAGTATGAATTATTAAAGTGAATTATTAAAGTATGAATTATTAAAGTGAATTATTAAAGTATAAATTATTAAAGTGAATTATTAAAGTATGAATTATTAAAGTGAATTATTAAAGTATGAATTATTAAAGTGAATTATTAAAGTTAAAGTAAAGTAAAAATAAAGTAAAGGTAAAGTTTAAGTATAGTAAAAGTATAAAACTAAGTACGTATAATACGCGTATAAATATCTATAATATTAATTTAAATCGTTATATATATTTAATAAAATAAAATATAAATATCGTTATCTTTATCATACTAGTTAAGTAATGAGTTGTCAAAAGTGGTTCTAGATATTTATAAAAGTTATATACGTTTTAATAATAAAGTTCTTTTTAAACTGAAAATGTTTTTGTACGTTTGAAACTAAATAAATCAATCGAGTTTTTATGAGATTTAATCTTCCACTATCCTTTGTCTAGTTCTCAATGATTGACAATTTGTTCTTATTTATAAATCATTTTACCATTTTTCGAATATTGTTAAAATGGAAAGATTTCTCAAATCAATGTGGGCCTTTCAACAGAGACTTGTAATCATAATTCAATAGATCTGATAAATCAATCATTTGATCTTATCTTCTAATTCCATTGATAAACATTTTGAAACAGATACAATCATATAAAGTATTTAATCTGATATTTTGTTTACATTTCAAGTTATAATATATATACACATATACATATATAATCATATTCGTTTAATGGTTCGTGAATCGTTGGAACTTGGTCGAGGTTGAATGAATGTATGAACATAGTTTAAAATTAGAGTTTTATCATCAGCGAATAATTTGGATAAACAATCCATTTATATGAAGAGTACGAATGAAGCTAACATAGAAGAGTGAAATGAGTAAGTGTAGATTCATCTTATCATTTGATGTAGATATGATTGATTCCCAGATTTTAAGAGATTTGAAGAAAATCTTCTTAATAAGATTTGACTCTCCGGTAATCAAGGGAATTAGGATCCGCTTTAAATGCGATCGTCCATTTTAATTGTTCTGTCAGAGATTTTCTTATAAATTCACCTCCTTCGTTTCCTTACAACTCATACCTTTTGTTGATGAATTTTATGCAAGTCCCTAGACATCTACCCACGTCCATTGCAGGTACAACAGTTTACAGGCTACCATGATTGCTCGTTATTATCCTATCCGTGTTTGTATGTTGTTACAGGAACTGCAGGAATGAGATTTAGATGTTTGACTATGTTAGACTTAGTCAGACGTACGAGTGAAGCCTCACTAGTACGGCTGACAGGCTCATACGCACGGTTGATGCTGAGCTAACTCACAATTACAACCTAAATGAGAAGACACGAGTGAGTGATCACCCGTATGGCTGATGAAGCCAACTCGTACGTGTGATAAATGAATCGTATGGGTGAGTCAACAGCAGAGGTATATAATGTCTTATATTCTTCATTTTAGGTTAAGCCTCTCATTTGTTACACACACTCAGATCTAGTGAGCTCCTCCGATTCTCTCTCAGTCCAAATCACCCAGGTGGTGAATAATAGCTCTAGGTGTTGATCTAATCACAATTTATTTAGTTGTGGTTTGACTAAATTAATCAAAAAAAAACTTAACCTATTCACTAGAGTGTTTGATTCAATTATTCCGTCATTGTGTGAGTTAAATCTGTTGATTTCTAAGTTCCTAGTCATGTTTCATCACCTTCTATTCTTTCTCCCTCAACTCATATTTTAAAGTATTCATCAATATGCACCATCCAGTTCTGATTCTCGATATACTTCTAACTTTCATATCGGCCATTCTTCTTTTTCATCTACCGCTGGAAGAATCTATTTACTTCTACTATACTCTTAGGTTTATAGTGTTTCTAGTTCTCCCGTGTCTTTATATTGCTATATGCATCGATATATATGGTTTATAATTTCTCGTTTGTCGTTGGGCTTTATATGTTCCCTTATATTTCAAAGTCTCTGCTTCTGTTTTCTATAATCATTATCATTCACAGTTAATGGTCTCTTTTATTTGCTGCAATTTATACCCCAATTTCTATTTCGGAGTTTTGTCCTTTCGTTTCTTCTTCTTGCGATAAAGCACCGCTTGTAATGGTCCAGAATTCACAGATATGAATTTCGGAATGAACATTGTTAATGTTCTAGGAAGGAAATTGTGATGGCACGATCTTGACTTGTCAAATTACTAGAATACCTTGGAAAAGGCCGAATCATCAAGAAATATTTTCTTGATATTTTAGAGGTTAAATAGAATACAAGAGTCGTATAACATGGCACATGATGATGTTATGATCTGTGAATCATCACGTTCCATTTAGAAACTCAGCATGACTTACTGTAATATAATCACATTGATCAAGTGTCATTATATTATACTAATTCATGCTTCAGTTCCCAACACTACTTCAAAATATTCCTATATTAAACTTGAATGTTTCAAAATTTAGAAACTAAAATAGTTTCTTTTATGATGTAATACAGATAGCGCGAAGAGGTAAATGATTTCAAATAAGAAAAATTAAGAAAATATCTTCAGAAATATGGAGGATATTTATAATGAAAGATATGATGATATTTTAGAATTTCTAATATCAGAGGATGATGAAGAATATTGTCCGCAGGGGTTTAGAGTCAGAAGCAAGGTATTCGTTAATGACTTCAGCAGGTACTGAATCATTTGGATCCTTTGAAGTCAGGTTCAGTCTTTGTAATTTGTCCACAGCCTCCTTCCTACTTTACTCAATCCGTTTTCCAGTTCCAAAACTTCTCTTTTTATGTGCTTTGCCAGCACACTTCATCATTATCATCCAGCTTTTACCGTTTAAAGTCGTTTATAGATTTTGCTGCTTCATCAGCATTTTTTCCATTTTCGAAGAACCAATTCATAGTTCGGAGTGTTTTTCATAAACTTCACATTCAAATTAAGTCCAGAAGATAGACGTTATATATACACATATAACTGTTGGCGTAGACATGCTGCGAGATTTCAAAATACTGATTGCTAATTCCCAATGATTCGTATGACAATTCTCATTGCAAGATGCGAATGAGTAAATGATGAGGTTTCAATAAATAATTATAATGACTTTTTGGAGAGGCTAAAGTCAAAGGGTAATGAAGTTGTTGGTACATTTGCTAATAATGTGGTGAAATGTAAAAGGTTCCCTGGTAACGATGGTGTATATCTCAAGGTTATAATAAGGTTAGTCTGACTGAAAAGTCGAAGTTGACTTGCTGGAGCTGTGACAAAACTGGCTACTTTGAATAGGAGTCGCAAAGTTATTTTTGCTAATAAATGCCAAAAAATCTGACGCGGATACGTTGTTTAAACTTTTACTTTGATTTCAAGAGTTTTTCGGGTACATAATTGTGGGTAACATGTGGTTGGATCATCATCTCGATTGCTCATCATTCGAAGTGTCTTCAGAAATTTTCGAAGGGTTTGAACACAGATTGTAATCGTTAACATACATTTGATGTTCTAACACAGTTTTGAAGTAAAAATATAGCTTGTGAAAGATGTAAGGATCTAAGAGTGATGATTTTGGTCATATCTCAAGTTGAATTTTGAGATTTCAAAATCAGAATATGTAATTAAATTTTGAATGAGTATGGTTGTTTTGATTTCTATAAAAGAATGTATATTGTTGTGAAAGTATGGAGTATAATGGATGATTTGCTGAATCAGATTCGAAGAATGTAACATATTAATTGTGAATTTATATATCTCTCGGGTATTAACTACCCGTTAAAAAAAATTCACAATTAATATTTTGTACAAAAGAATTTTATTACAGTCTTTATGAAAATATATATATGTATATTTTCTTCAGATGTAACATAGATTTAATGAGTTAATGTTAAATTAAACTCATTTGATTTACGGTTGAAACTAGAATTGAATAATCCCTAAAGGCTTTAAAAAGTACATAACTTTTACGCAGTATTTCTTTAATGACATTGAAATTATGAATCAATACTTCGTTATTTGTTGATGTATGATGTTCGGTTCGTGAAATTCTTGTGAATTTTCGCAAAGTACGAATGATGTTATCTGAAAAGTTTCGGGTACATCGATGATGAAAGTGTAAAATCTAATATATACTTGATTTATTATGAATTGGAATTTGTTGAATTGCGATAGAGATTGTAGTTAACGCTGATTAAGTTGCGGCCGAAGGACGTACATTATTGCATATTTGTAATATGAATTAACCGAGTAGTTAAGATTCACACACAATAGCTTAGCACGGAAAGATTTATTTCAATATATATATATATATATATATATATATATATATATATATATATATAATATATATATATATATATAATATACATATAATTTCTTCAGAGGGAATGAGTTAATTCTTCATAACTCGTTGATACAATTTACACGTTATTGATTCGTAATGATGTCCACAGTGATTCTTGAACTGACAGAGTTTGTGATGTTATCGGTGTTGTTGATTCGAATGTTGACTGTACTGACGATGCTGGTAACGCTGACGGTACTGTTGATGCTGTTGGTAAAGCAAGTTTAGCTTGTTAATCACACACCATTTTTGTCAGGGTTTCTACTCTTCCTTCTATCATTTTGGTTTGCTTAACTGATTTATGGTTAGGGCTATATTAGATAATCTCTAAGACTTTAGAGATTACATAATCGTCGCGGAATGTTTCTCCAATAAAGTTATGAATTAATAATTCATCAGTTATTGTTGTTGGTACTCCTTGGTATCTATGGTGCATATGACGTTGATGCTCGTGGGATAGATTGTGAAGTTGAGGTTTACGACGCGGTTGTGGTTGGAGGTGGTAATGGTACTGTTGGCATTGATGATGGTGGTACTGGTTATGCTGCTGATGCTGCTGCTGGTGTTTGTAATCTCTACACCATATTCTCCAAAGCCACTACCCGAGCGCGAAGCTCGTTGACTTCTTCTATTACACCGGGGTGATTGTCGGTTCGGACGAGCGGATAAATAAAATCTAAAATTTGATGTAATATATAATCGTGACGAGATACTCTGGAAATGAGCGAGAAAATGGTGTTTCGGACAGGTTCGTCGGTAAGTGCTTCAGGTTCTTCGTCAAGAGGGCAATGTGGTGGATGGAAGGGATCACCTTCTTCTTGTCTCCAATGATTGAGGAGGCTACGAACCCATCCCCATTTCATCCAGAATAGGTGATGACTGATTGGTTGATCTATTCCGGTCACACTGCTTTCGGAGCTTGAATGGGATTCCATTTCGGAATCTGAGTGACTTGAACTGATGACGAATTCCATTTCGTACGATTGAATAAAGGATTGTTTTTTCGATATGAAATGATTTTGGCTAACGGATGGTATTCTAATTACATAGAATATATATATATATATATATATATATATATATATATATATATATATATATATATATATATATATATATATATATATATATATATATATATATATATATAGATCAAAAGATTTCGTAGATTACAGAGGACTTTGCGGGATATGTCAGGCAAAGTTTAAAGTAACAGACACGATAAGATATGATTTAGCAGATATGCTAAGATATGAATTTTTGTCTATACACTATTCATGCAATCAATGTAGCAAGATGTGTCTTAGACTAAAAATGATAAGCAGGTAATTTTCTGAGGATGATAAGTAGTTAATTTTTGACACAAAATGATAAGCAACACTTTTGACATGCAGACACGGTCGAAGTCCAGACTCACTAATGCATCCTATCGACTTATCAGTTAGACACACTAATGCAGACCTGGTTCACTAAGACCACCGCTCTGATACCAACTGAAAGGACCCGTTCATATACATTATAAACGATTCACAATAGTTGATTACATTGCGAGGTATTTGACCTCTATATGATACATTTTACAAACATTGCATGCGTTTTTAAAAGACAAATTTTCTTTACATCGAAAATTGACAGGCATGCATACCATTTCATAATATTCACTATCTAACTATAAATTGATTTAATAATAATCTTTGATGAACTCAATGACTCGAATGCAACGTTCTTCGAAATATGCTATGAAAGACTCCAAGTAATATCTTTAAAATGAGCAAATGCACAGCGAAAGATTTCTTTAACACCTGAGAATAAACATGCTTTAAAGTGTCAACCAAAAGGTTGGTGAGTTCATTAGTTTATCATAATCATTTATTTCCATCATTTTAATAGACCACAAGAATTTCATTTCCAGTTCTCATAAATATACGTCCCATGCATAGTGACAAAAATAATCATTCATATGGTGAACACCTGGTAACCGACATTGACTAGATACATATAAGAATATCCCCTATCATTCCGGGATCCTCCTTCGGACATGATATAAATTTCGAAGTACTAAAGCATCCGGTACTTTGGATGGGGTTTGTTAGGCCCAATAGATCTATCTTTAGGATTTGCGTCAATTAGGGTGTCTGTTCCCTAATTCTTAGATTACCAGACTTTAATAAAAAGGGGCATATTCGATTTCGATAATTCAACTATAGAATGTAGTTTCAATTACTTGTGTCTATTTCATCAAACATTTATAAAAGCGCATGTATTCTCAGTCCCAAAAATATAAATGGTAAAAAGGCAAATGAAACTCACCATACTGTATTTCGTAGTAAAAATACATATAACATCATTGAACAAGGGCAAGGTTGGCCTTGGATTCACGAACCTAAATTAATTATATATATTTATGTGTTGGTCAATATTTGTCTAACAAATTAGGTCAAGTTATAGTGTACCACAATCCTAATGCTCGAGACTAATATGCAAAAGTCAACAAAAGTAAATTTGACTCAAAATAATTTCCAAAAATCTATACATGATTAATATATAGTTTAAATATCGTCATTTTATATTTTTAAATATTTTTAAAAGATTTATTAGAGTAAATAATATAATTTATTTATTAATAAATAAAATTTTATATTAAATTTATATAATAAAATATATTTTTATATATATTAAGTAATAAAATTTATAGAGTTCATTTAATATCATAAAGATAATATGATAGGTATTATTAAAGTAAGTTATTACACGTAGTAAAATATGTTTGTATCACATATTTATTTGATAAAATAATATCTATAATGATAGTAAGTAAAAGTTGTATTATTTTGTAATAATAATTTTTATTATAAAAATATCAATATTTATAATTACTAAGATGACATTATGATAAAACGATAATTCTAATTATGATAACTTTAATATTTACGATAATTTTTAATATTATCTTTAAAATAATAATTCTATTTAAAATAATAATAATAATTATATTTTATAGTAACAATGACATTTCTATTAAAATGATAATTTTTGTTAAAATGATAGTTTTAATACTAACGATACTTTTAATAATAATAGTAATGATAAAAATAATAAGAACGATAATTTTATCTAAATCAATATCTTATAATATTTTAATTTCATCATGATACTCTTACTCATTATTTCCTAATCGTTTCATTTAATAGCTTTTAATCGTCTTTTATATCGTGTTCATAATAATGATAATAATAGTAATCAAAATAATTAGGTGTTACAAATATTTGTTTTAATTACACTAATATTAATAATGATAGTTACTATAACATTATTAACGATAATACTAATAATTATCTTAATGATAATATAGTAATAATAATAATAACAATAACAATAACCATTTTTAAATAATGATATATGTATATATATATATATATATATATATATATATATACATATATATTAATAATGATAATAATAATAATAATACTAATAATAATCATAATAATACTAATAAAAATAATTGGATAATAATAATAATACTAATTATAACTTTAACGATAATAACGATAGTAATAATAAAAAATAACAATTTTTAATGATAAATCCCTTTTATTGATAAAAATAATAATAATGATAATAATAAGATAAAACTAGAACGACGATAAAAACGATGATAATAATAATCATTTTTAATAAAAATATCGAAAATTCAATTGATTATAACTTCTAATCCGTTCATCGAAACCATTCGATATCTAAAGGAAAAGTTCTTAATTTTTCGCTAGCTTTCCAAGGACATGCATATCTTATACCTTATCTCAACCGCAAGTGTAACTAATTCAAGATTCAACCTAACCTGTCTAAGGGCAATATTAAAAGTACAAGCATGCATAATCCTAAATACTCGAGCACTAGTCAGGGATACACTATTAGTATGTAAAAGTTAAATTATGAGTACTCACGTATCAATATTGAGATTCAATATTGCAGGAAAGGTACGTAGACGCAACAGAAATGATAAACACTATATTGACTTCACGAGCATACCCATGAACCATACTCAATCACCTTCATAGCTATAACCCATAATTTCCTTAATCCTATCCTACTCGAAAAACAATTTCGAAATCACTCGGACAGCACTTCGTGTAATATTTTATGTATACTAATAATATCTTGAAATAATACGGAGTAAATATATATATGTAAATCGATTGAAAGAGTTTAGAGAAAAATATTTTCAAGTTTCTATGAAATAATGAAACCTATTGAATTCTATTTATAATAGATTTTTGAATTATTAAAGTGAATTATTAAAGTATGAATTATTAAAGTATGAATTATTAAAGTGAATTATTAAAGTATGAATTATTAAAGTTAAAGTAAAGTAAAGGTAAAGTTTAAGTATAGTAAAAGTATAAAACTAAGTACGTATAATACGCGTATAAATATCTATAATATTAATTTAAATTGTTATATATATTTAATAAAATAAAATATAAATATCGTTATCTTTATCATACTAGTTAAGTAATGAGTTGTCAAAAGTGGTTCTAGATATTTATAAAAGTTATATTCGTTTTAATAATAAAGTTCTTTTTAAACTGAAAACGTTTTTGTACGTTTGAAACTAAATAGATCAATCGAGTTTTTATGAGATTTAATCTTCCACTATCCTTTGTCTAGTGCTCAATTATTGACAATTTGTTCTTATTTATAAATCACTTTACCATTTTCCGAATATTGTTAAAATGGAAAGATTTCTCAAATCAACGTGGGCCTTTCAACAGAGACTTGTAATCATGATTCAATATATCTGATAATTCAATCATTTGATCTTATCTTCTAATTCCATTAATAAACATTTTGAAACAGATACAATCATATAAAGTATTTAATCTGATATTTTGTTTACGTTTCAAGTTATAATATATATACACATATACATATATAATCATATTCGTTTAATGGTTCGTGAATCGTTGGAACTTGGTTGAGGTTGAATGAATGTATGAACATAGTTTAAAATTCTTGAAAATTAACTTAACAAATATTGCTTATCGTGTCGGAAACATATAAAGATTAAAGTTTAAATTTGGTTGGAAATTTTCGGGTTGTCACATAAACTTCCATAATTATGATGTTTGACTTTTTGATTTTAATTTATTACTCTGGGTTAATTGTCCTTTGTCCTGGATTTATTTGAAAACTATCTGGTTTTTGCCCATAATAGTCAATCGGTCATAATTATAAAATGCTCATCAAATTAACCTTATACCCGAAGTCAAATATTCCAACTAATTAGGGATTCAAACTGTAACATTGTTTTAATTCTTTGTTAATAATTACACCAGGTTATCGACTGCGTGTAATTCAAGGTTTTAATATTTTGTTAACAATTACACCAATTACCCTTGTATGTAATCCACCCCTATTTTAATTAGTCCATGATATATTAATTTATCCACTTGGCCTGAATGAATAATCAATTACCCAACCCAATTGATTAATTAATTGATTATAAAAGATGTCGTATAAATGTCACTAAATAGGACATTCATAATCATTTAATAATTATTAAGTTAATTAATTTGAAGATAGGTTTGACAGATTCCAATGAGTTGTCGCTCAATTAGACAATACCCCCATCTATTAATAGTCATAGTCCAATGTCCACAAGTGTCGGTCTTTGTCACGACCCTACTTTTTCCGTTATCTTTTTCAGTTAATTATTTAACGACCGTTAACTGTTAGTGTGCCACGTCATTTCTATGACCTATATTATTATTTGTAATAACATATATATATATATATATATATATATATATATATATATATATATATATATTAATTAATTAATTATTATGTGTTATGTGAATATTTGTATTCATATTTTAATTTATACGTTTCTACGTCTCGCGGATTTCCATCCGGCGAATCTTTTTTCAAACCAACGGTCAAGTTTTTGGGACATTTAAATCCTAAATATTTTAAATATGATATTTTAAGATCATATTATTATATAGTGTATTTATATTTATTTTTCGTCGCGCGTTTGTTATCTTTCCGAATTTTTAATCGCGTAAGTGCGTTTTCGCGTTTCGGGACTCGTTCGGGCTTTCGGGCCATCAGTAAATTAACATTTATCAAAATTGGACCAATGGGTCCACCCCCATGCAAATCTCGGCCGAACCCCTTTAGGAGAGGGGTGCTTTGTGCAATTTTTGTAAACTTCTATCCTAAACTCCTAATTCCACTTCATTTTTCATTCTAACCTAATCACTCTTGCTCTCCCCTCTCCCTTTTCTCTCTTTTTCGGCTGACCCCCACAAGCATCATCATCATCACCATTTGCTAATCATCAAAGGCTTGTATTACTTGATCGTTTGCATAATCGGATTCTACGCAATCTCCTCTACGCGATAACATCAATCGTTTCTCGATTAGGGTATAAATCCTAACCCTAGAATTTTCAAATTTTCATTTATTTACTGTATTTTGATATTTAATTGATAGTATGATGTTTGTGGATTATTGTAATGGTGTTTGTATGCATAGATGTACTCAAAATTGCATGTTTTCGGTTTGTAAATTTCTGGACAGCAGCTATTTCGTGATTTCTGGGTTTGTGACTTATATAAAAGTTAAAATAAACTATCTAGATGAGTTCCTCTCATCAAAACATTAATTTTAGACTCCGGATTCATGTCGTTTCGATTCCCAGAGCCCTAGTTATGATCAAATTACTTTTTGTTAAAATTGAATTGTGTTATGGACAAGCACCAGGTTGGGTCCGACTTTGTGACCATCCTTGGTGTCTTTGGGGTGTTTCATTTGGTTATGACTGATGGTAGGACGAATTTTCATGTTCGGGTCACCTAAATCCGAGCCACGGTTCACCCGTTGTGCCTAAATCACTGTTTTGAGTAAATTGAAGTCCCAAGTGGTGTCATTGCTGATTACCACAACCTAGGGACTGTTCTTGGAGTGTTCTTGAGTACACCATTGTGTCGGGTGGTTTGGATAGGCGGAGATGCATATAAGGCTTGCCAGAAATCGACACCCGGGGCTCAAAATACGACCCGATGAACTTTTGAATTAAAAACTTATGGTTAATGATTAAACTTATGATAAAATTTATGGCTTTCATTATTAATTAATTACTTATGATAAAAGAGGTAATTATTATTATCTAAGACTTATGATATAAATATTTATTATATCATTTAATTATTATTTATGATTTAATTAACATTTTAATTTAACTTATGATTAATGACACTTTTATTATTAATGGAAAATACTTATGATAAGTATTAAATTTATTTTATAAGAATATTATTGTAAGACTTATAATGAAGATTAAATAATTATTTAATTATTATAATACTTAATTATTATTTAATTATGATTTAATTATTAAATACTTATGATTTAATAATTATATTTAGAAACTTATGATATGATTAATAATTCATTATTAATTAATAATACTTATGATATGATTTAAAATTTATTATTAATTAATAATATTTATATTATGACTAATATTTAATTAATTAATTAAATACTTATGTTATATTAATTATATCATTTCAACTTATATTAACTTTAATAATTCATTTTATTTAATTAAACTTATGTTATGACATAATTAGACATATCTAACTTTAATAAACGTTATAACTTACATTATTATTATAACTTACACTTTTTAAATTAACGTTGACTATGTTTGACCAAGTTTGACTTTTAAGTTGACTTTCGGTTGACTTTGACTTTCAGTTGACTTTTTTGACTTTCTAAATAAGGAAACTTTCCTAACTTAAAAACTTTCCAAAAATAGAAACTTTCCAAAAATAGAAACTTTTCAAAAATAGAAACTTTCCAAAAATGGAAACCTGCTAAAAATAGAAACTTTCTATAAATAGAAAGTATGTGTCCGTACACTGTTCCAGTGAAACCGATGCTTGCCGAGTATTGTTCTATGTCTACTTGCAATATGTACAATAGCTATCATACTAAGACTTGACCTAAGTTAGTTATTTATATCGACCTGCTTTATTTATAGGTCGGCGTTGTGATCGTTCCTGATCACTTTACTCTATTTGCTGTTCGCTTGTTTGTATGGTTTCTTCAGTTGCTTTGAAGGTGAGTTATAGTCCCGTTTTTACATACTTTTCAAAGTATATTTTTGGGATGTGATTACATGCATTTTCATTTACGTTTAGACACAAGTAACAGTTAAATTTAATTATTCATTGTGAGTTGGACAAAAATATTCCCTAGTCTGGTAACTGTAATCATTGGTTTCTACTGGTGAACGCGAATCCTATGGATAGATCTATCGGGTTTGACAACCCCATTTCGAGCTAGTCGCGCTAGCAATTTTTAATCAGAATGTTTAGTACTTCGTAATTTGTTGTAGATACACTGTTCAAGTGTATATTTTTATTGTGTTTGGCAAGGGTAAATAAAGGGTTAAGTGGTTACCAGGTGGCTCATTGATAATGGAATAATGTTTAATGTTTTCTAACATTTTTAAATCTTGTGGTCTAAAGTTTACTTATTTATTTAAACCTGTAATTCACTCAACCTTTGTGTTGACAGTTTACTAGCATGTTTTCACAGGTACTTGAGTTTTGTGATGCTTCCGCTGTGTTTAGAAGAGTCTGCATGCATTTGGGCAGATTTTATGAAACATTTTATGAAACTTAAGCTTGCATTCTATTTTTGGATAATTTAAACTTGTGGGTTTGTTGGCAAGGATTTGTGTCAACTTTTGGTTTATTACTATGGTTGATTGTTTAAAACTACATATTTTGGTTTGTTTCTTTTTTGGGAAACTTTTGAAATAAAAGAATGCAACTTTGTTTATTTAATTCATTTAAGTCCGATCAAGCTGTGGGACCAACTGACGGATCCGTTAAGTGTTTTGACGGGGTCGTCACATGTGGTATCAGAGCGTTGGTTGTAGGGAACTAGGCGGTCTTAATGTGGTCAACCCGTGGTTTTTAGGGTGCATTAGAGTCTAGTCTACAGCCCGACCTTTTTGCTATAGCATTATTATGCATTTCATTTCGTATAAGTTATATTATTATCTTTCATATCTTTTTGGTATGTGGTTTGCGGTTTTGCTGTTTGCAGATGTCGATTTCGAGCGATAACTCTGTTGCTGCTCCTGCTCCACCGTCTCCTGCTAGACGTCGTGCTAATCAACCAGAGATCGATGATCCTGTTCATTACTATTTTTCTACCATTACTCATATGAACCGGGATTATAATGAGGTGACACGTATTAACGCCCTTAGTGATTGTTTGCGCACTTTGCCACATAATGAAGTTATGGACGAGATCCGTGCCGACATGGGTAACTTTATCACTTTCATGCATAGGGTTGAGGATGAGAACCGTAAGCATGATCGAGAAGTTAATGCTAAGTTCGAGGCTCTCGAGAGCACTGTTCGTGTGTTGAAGGAAGAGTTGGATGTTGTGAAAGGGAAGTTGCGTAAGTATGAGGATCCTGCTGAGACTCATGCTGGACCTGCTTATCACACCCGCTCTAAGCGAATGTGATGTGATTATTCATATTGATTATCTATTTCATCAGACTTAATGTCCTTTTTATACATACATTTTGGGTTATGTACGGCGTTTTGCCGAGGATTTTATTAAGATTTTGTTATGGGATATTTTTCATTATGTATGGATGGTTATTTTTATGACATCTATTATCATTATCATGTTTTATTTCTGATGTTGTAGCTCTTGGCATGTTATATTATGCGTAATACATGTTCATGTATGTTAGGTGCTATTTATGTTGTATGATGTTATCATAAAATATGTATGCATGTGATGGTTATTTCTATAACAATCATAACTGTCATGTTATTACTCATAGTGTTAGTTGACTAATATCTTAATGGTTAGTCTTTTTGTGTTTTGATCTATTCCTTTATGACACTAGTATTATTCTTGGTACTAACGGATGTGTTATTCTATTTTGAAGATCATGCCTCCAAGAGAGTCCACTGAAGCGCGTATGCAACGCCTGAACAATGAAGGAATTGTTGCTGCTATGGCAGCAAATGCTAATGTTAACGCCAATGTGAACAACAACGTGGGATGCTCCCACAAAACTTTTATGGCTGGTCGACCCCAAGAATTCAGTGGTACGGAAGGACCAATAGGGCTTACTCGTTGGTTCGAGAAAATCGAATCTATTTTCAGGGTCAGTCGGGTCCGTGAAGAGGACAAAGTTAGTTTCGCTAGTTGCACTCTCAAGGATAGTGCCTTGACATGGTGGAACAATTTGGTTAGTAGTTTGGGAAGCGATGTAGCTTATGGTTTGGCCTGGAATGATTTTAAGGAAAGATTGATCACCCGCTATAGACCTCAGGGTGAGCTTAAGAAGCTAGAGGTTGAGCTCAAGAATTTGAAAATGCATGGCACCGAGTTAGATGCCTATGAACGAAGGTTTTTCGAGTTAACTTTGCTGTGACCTAGGGTTTATGCGGATGAGGACCGCAAAATTGAGGCTTACATTGATGGTTTGTCCGAGAAGATTGAACACGGGGTTGAGTCTAGTGAACCCCAGACTATTGAGGCGGCTATGTCTATGGCCCACAAACTTAATGACAAGGTGTTGAGAAGAAGCAAGACTACAGTTGTTGAAAGTTGTGAGGAGGTTGTCAAGAAGGCTGATAATGGGAAACGAAAGTGGGATAACAACCGCAATCAAAACCAAAATCAGTAGAAGAAACAGGATACCTCAGGTGCTAATAACAAAAATCAGCATGTGTGTTCTCGTTGCTATAAAGCTCATGATGGTTACTGCACAGTTACTTGTAAGAGGTGCTCTAAGCAAGGGCACATTGCTAAAGATTGTATAGTGCTTTTGCCGGGGGCTGCTACTCCCGCGACTGGTGGTAATAATAATAATGTTGGTAATAGAGGTGGTAACGGTAACGGTAACGGGAAATCGAATAATGGAGGTAATCCAAGGGTTTGTTATGAGTGTGGGAAGCCGGGGCATTTCCGAGATGCTTGTCCCAACAAGAAGACTGCAGAGACTGCACGCGGCCGAGCATTCAACATTAATGCTAAGGATGCGGAGGAAGATCCTAAGCTTGTTACTGGTACGTTCTCAGTCAAAGATTTATCAGTTTATGTACTATTTGATTCAGGGGCTGATTTAAGTTTTGTGTCGAGTAAATTAAGTCCGAGAATCAAAACGCCGTTAACTCTCTTAGACAATACTTACATTGTTGAAGTAGCTAATGGTAAAGAACTTACTGCTAAGACTATACATTGTAAATGTAACATTAATCTGGGAGGTAGGGATTTCGAGATAGATTTGATACCGATTGAACTTGGTAGTTTTGATATTGTTATTGGTATGGATTGGTTGTCTGCGAATCGTGCTGAGATCGTGTGTTATGATAAGGCTATTCGTATTACTGATGTGATTGGAGAGCCACTGATGGTCTTTGGAGATAAGAAATGCACACAGTTAAACCTTATTAGCTGTATGAAAGTTCGTAAACATCTCCGCAAAGGCTGTCATGCTATTCTTGCTCATGTTGTTGATCCTAGTAAGGAAGTAAAGAACGTTGATGACGTTCACATTGTTAGGGATTTTCCCGAGGTGTTTCCCGATGACTTACCTGGCCTTCCGCCGCAACGCGCGGTAGAATTTCAGATTGATCTTGATCCCGGCGCTGCTCCTGTAGCATGTGCTCCTTATCGTCTTGCGCCTTCCGAACTTCAAGAATTGTCGAGTCAACTCCGTGAGTTGTTAGACAAAGGTTTTATTTGTCCTAGTTCGTCCCCTTGGGGAGCTCCCATTCTGTTTGTTAAGAAGAAAGATGGTTCTTTTCGTTTATGCATTGATTATCGTGAACTGAATAAGCTCACTGTTAAAAATCGTTATCCTCTTCCGAGAATTGATGATCTGTTCGATCAACTTTAGGGTTCGTCTGTTTATTCAAAAATTGATCTTCGTTCTGGCTATCATCAGTTGCGTGTTAAAGAATCTGATGTTTTGTAAACTGCTTTTCACACCCGTTACGGTCACTTTGAATTTCTTGTTATGCCGTTCGGATTGACAAATGCACCTGCTGTGTTCATGGACCTCATGAATCGTGTGTGTAGACCCTATCTGGACAAGTTCGTTATTGTTTTCATCGACGACATCCTTATCTATTCTAAGAGTGATGAAGAGCACGAAGAACACTTGAGGTTAGTGCTTGATTTGTTAAAGAAAGAAGAGTTGTATGCTAAGTTCTCTAAGTGTGCTTTTTGGTTAAGAGAAGTTCAGTTCCTTGGTCATATTGTTAGTAAACAGGGAATACAAGTTGATCCTGCTAAAATTGAGCCGATTGAAAAGTGAGAAACCCCAAAAACTCCTACTAAGATTCGTCAATTCTTAGGGTTGGCAGGTTACTATCGAAGGTTCATTCAGGATTGCAAAACCTCTGACTGCTTTAACGCATAAGGGGAAGAAGTATGAGTGGAAGGATGAACAAGAGAATGCTTTTCAGATTTTGAAGAAGAAGTTGACTACCGCTCCGATTTTGTCACTACCGGAGGGTAATGATGATTTTGTTGTTTATTGTGATGCATCGCGACAAGGCTATGGTTGCGTTTTGATGCAACGAAAGAAGGTTATTGCGTATGCGTCACGACAGTTGAAGATTCACGAACAGAACTATACAACTCATGATTTAGAGTTGGGGGCTGTTGTTTTTGCGCTTAAAATTTGGAGACACTATCTTTATGGTGTCAAGAGTACTGTGTACATCGATCACAAGAGTCTTCAACATATCCTCGATCAGAAACAGTTGAACATGAGACAACGAAGATGGATTGAGACGTTGAATGATTATAATTGTGACCTTTTGTATCACCCGGGTAAGGCCAATGTTGTGGCTGATGCATTGAGTCGTAAAGAAAGGACTGAACCTCGCAGGGTTAGGGCCTTGAATATGACAGTTAGATCAAACCTCGTTAGGCAGATTCTTGAGGCACAACAAGAAGCCTTAAAGGAGGAGAATTTCGTGAAGGAGAATGTAGAAAAGGTAGCTAAGAAGTTTGAAGTACGAGCTGATGGTACTAGGTATTTTGCGGGACGTCTTTGGGTTCCGAAATTTGGAGGTCTTCGATAACTTGTTTTGGATGAGGCTCATAAGTCTAGATACTCTATTCATCCTGGTTCAGGAAAGATGTATCAGGATCTTAAAGAGCTGTATTGGTGGCATAATTTGAAAGGTGATGTAGCTAAGTATGTGACTAAGTGTTTGACCTGTGCTAAGGTCAAAGCTGAACATCAAAAACCATCTGGACTTTTGGTGCAACCAGAAATTCCCGAGTGGAAGTGGGAAGGTATCACTATGGATTTTATTACTAAGTTACCAAGAGTTTCGGGTGGCTATGATGAAATTTGGGTGATTGTAGATCGACTCACTAAGTCGGCTCACTTTTTACCAATTAGGGAAATGGATTCGATGGAGAAACTCACCTGTTTGTATTTGAAAGAGATTGTTTCTAGGCATGATGTTCATGTTTCCATTATTTCCGACCGAGACAGTCGATTTGTGTCGAGGTTTTAGCGATCTTTACAGGAAGCCTTGGGTACTAGGTTGGATATGAGCACCGCTTATCATCCTCAAACGGATGGTCAAAGTGAAAGGACTATTCAGACATTAGAAGACATGTTGCGAGCGTGCGTCATTGATTTTGGAAATGGGTGGGATAAATATTTGCCGTTAGCTGAGTTATCTTATAACAACAGTTACCACGCAAGTATTAAAGCTGCACCGTTTGAAGCTTTGTAAGGTAGGAAATGTAGGTCTCCTATTTGTTGGAATGAGGTTGGGGATGCTCAACTTACAGGTCCAGAGATTATTCACGAGACTACTGAGAAGATTGTACAAATTAAAGAAAGGTTGAGAACTGCTAGAAGTCGGCAAAAGAGTTATGCCGATAAGGGAAGGAAAGATGTTGAATTTCAAGTTGGTGATCGTGTTATGTTAAAGGTTTCGCCTTGGAAGGGCGTAATCCGTTTTGGTAAAAGAGGGAAGTTAAGTCCTCGTTTCGTGGGACCTTTTGAGATTATTGAAAGAGTTGGACCGGTGGCTTATCGTTTGAAATTGCCACAAGAACTCAGTGCTGTTCACGATGTTTTCCATATTTCGAATTTAAAAAAGTGCTTGGCTAAATTTGATCAGACTATTCCTTTGGAGGAACTTCAAGTTGATAAGCAATTGCATTTTATTGAGGAGCCTGTTGAAATCATGGACCGAGAGGTTAAGACTCTTAAACAGAGCAGAATTCCTATTGTTCGGGTCAGATGGAACGCTAGACGCGGTCCCGAGTTCACTTGGGAGCGTGAAGACCAGATGAAGCAGAAATACCCGCATTTGTTCGCAGATGCCGAGTCAACCCCTGCGCCTGCTTAAATTTCGGGACGAAATTTCCGTAACGGGAAGGTACTGTCACGACCCTACATTTTTCGTTATCTTTTTCAGTTAATTATTTAATGACCGTTAACTGTTAGTGTGCCACGTCATTTCTATGACCTATATTATTATTTGTAATAATATATATATATATATTAATTATTATGTGTTATGTGAATATTTGTATTCATATTTTAATTTATACGTTTCTACGTCTCGCGGATTTCCATCCGGCGAATCTTTTTGGTTTTCAAACCAACGGCCGAGTTTTTGGGACATTTAAATCCTAAATATTTTAAATATGATATTTTAAGATCATATTATTATATAGTGTATTTATATTTATTTTTCGTCGCGCGTTTGTTATCTTTCCGAATTTTTAATCACGTAAATGCATTTTCGCGTTTTGGGACTCGTTCGGGCTTTCGGGCCATCAGGAAATTAACATTTATCAAAATTGGACCAATGGGGCATACCCCCATGCAAATCTCGGCCGAACCCCTTTAGGGGAGGGGTGCTTTGTGCAATTTTTGTAAACTTGTATCCTAAACTCCTAATTCCACTTCATTTTTCATTCTAACCTAATCACTCTTGCTCTCCCCTCTCCATTTTCTCTCTTTTTCGGCCGACCCCCACAAGCATCATCATCATCACCATTTGCTAATCATCAAAGGCTTGTATTACTTGATCGTTTGCATAATCGGATTCTACGCAATCTCCTCTACGCAATAACATCAATCGTTTCTCGATTAGGGTATAAACCCTAACCCTAGAATTTTCAATTTTTCATTTATTTACTGTATTTTGATGTTTAATTGATAGTATGATGTTTGTGGATTATTGTAATGGTGTTTGTATGCATAGATGTACTCAAAATTGCATGTTTTCGGTTTGTAAATTTCTGGACAGCAGCTATTTCGTGATTTCTGGGTTTGTGACTGATATAAAATTTAAAATAAACTATATAGATGAGTTCCTCTCATCAAGACATTAATTTTAGACTCCGGATTCATGTCGTTTCGATTCCCGGAGCCCTAGTTATGATCAAATTACTTTTTGTTAAAATTGAATTGTGTTATGGACAAGCACCAGGTTGGGTCCGACTTTGTGACCATCCTTGGTGTCTTTGGGTGTGTCATTTGGTTAGGACTGATGGTGGGACGAATTTTCATGATCGGGTCACCTAAATCCGAGCCACGGTTCACCCGTTGTGCCTAAATCACTGTTTTGAGTAAATTGAAGTCCCAAGTGGTGTGATTGCTGATTACCACGATCTAGGGACTATTATTGGAGTGTTCTTGAGTACACCATTGTGTCGGGTGGTTTGGATAGGCGGAGATGCATATAAGGCACGCCAGAAATCGACACCCGGGGCTCAAAATACGACTCGATAAACTTTTGAATTAAAAACTTATGGTTAATGATTAAACTTATGATAAAATTTATGGCTTTCATTATTAATTAATTACTTATGATAAAAGAGGTAATTATTATTATTTAAGACTTATGATATAAATATTTATTATATCATTTAATTATTATTTATGATTTAATTAACATTTTAATTTAACTTATGATTAATGACACTTTTATTATTAATGGAAAATACTTATGATAAGTATTAAATTTATTTTATAAGAATATTATTTTAAGACTTATAATGAAGATTAAATAATTATTTAATTATTATAAGACTTAATTATTATTTAATTATGATTTAATTATTAAATACTTATGATTTAATAATTATATTTAGAAACTTATGATATGATTAATAATTCATTATTAATTAATAATACTTATGATATGATTTAAAATTTATTATTAATTAATAATATTTATATTATGACTAATATTTAATTAATTAATTAAATACTTATGTTATATTAATTATATCATTTCAACTTATATTAACTTTAATAATTCATTTTATTTAATTAAATTTATGTTATGACATAATTAGACATATCTAACTTTAATAAACGTTATAACTTACATTATTATTATAACTTACACTTTTCAAATTAACGTTGACTATGTTTGACCAAGTTTGACTTTTGAGTTGACTTTCGGTTGACTTTGACTTTCAGTTGACTTTTGTAGACTTTCTAAATAAGTTAACTTTCCTAACTTAAAAACTTTCCAAAAATAGAAACTTTCCAAAAATAGAAACTTTCCAAAAATAGAAACTTTCCAAAAATGGAAACCTGCTAAAAATAGAAACTTTCTATAAATAGAAAGTATGTGTCCGTACGCTGTTCCAGTCAAACCGATGCTTGCCGAGTATTGTTCTATGTCTACTTGCAACATGTACAATAGCTATCATACTAAGACTTGACCTAAGTTAGTTATTTATATCGACCTGCTTTATTTATAGGTCGGCGTTGTGATCGTTCCTGATCACTTTACTCTATTTACTGTTCTCTTGTTTGTGTGGTTTCTTTAGTTGCTTTTAAGGTGAGTTATAGTCCCGTTTTTACATACTTTTCAAAGTATATTTTTGGGATGTGATTACATGCATTTTCATTTACGTTTAGACACAAGTAACAGTTAAATTTAATTATTCATTGTGAGTTGGACAAAAATATTCCCTAGTCTGGTAACTGTAATCATTGGTTTCTACTGGTGAACGCAAATCCTATGGATAGATCTATCGAGTTTGACAACCCCATTTCAAGCTAGTCGCGCTAGCATTTTATAATCGGAATGTTTAGTACTTCATAATTTGTTGTAGATACACTGTCCAAGTGTATATTTTTATTGTGTTTGGCAAGGGTAAATAAAGGGTTAAGTGGTTACTAGGTGGCTCATTGATAATGGAATAATGTTTAATGTTTTCTAACATTTTTAAATCTTGTGGTCTAAAGTTTACTTATTTATTTAAACCTATAATTCACTCAACCTTTGTGTTGACAGTTTACTTGCATGTTTTCACAGGTACTTGAGTTTTGTGATGCTTCCGCTGTGTTTAGAAGAGTCTGCATGCATTTGGGCAGATTTTATGAAACATTTTATGAAACTTAAGCTTGCATTCTATTTTTGGATAATTTAAACTTGTGGGTTTGTTGGCAAGGATTTGTGTCAACTTTTGGTTTATTACTATGGTTGGTTGTTTAAAACTACATATTTTGGTTTGTTTCCTTTTTGGGAAACTTTTGAAATAAAAAAATGCAACTTTGTTTATTTAATTCATTTAAGTCCGATCAAGCTGTGGGACCAACTGACGGATCCGTTAAGTGTTTTGACGGGGTCGTCACAGTCTTTTGTCCAAACTCTAATTATGGTACAAATTCTAATAACCCCATCTTAATATTTAGCCCAACATCACGATTACTTCGGCTCAAATAAGCATAATAATAACTTAGTTACGAGACATTAATTTAAAGAGGAAGAACATAGCTTACAGTAATTATTAATAGCGTAGCGTTACACGGACAGAGTTATGACTTTAAAACCCCTAAAACATTTATTACAATAAACTTATTATTATTAACTTAAAATTAAAATTATAATTATAAAATATAAATATAAATATAAACTGAGAGATAGATCATAGAAGTATTGATGTAGGTGTGTTTATTTCGGCCAGAATTCGTTCCAATTTATAGATGTGGCCAGCCTCTTGCTCCCATGCGATCATATGGAATTCATGCTTCCTGGCCATGCGATCGCATGGCCCTCTGATCTAGATATTTTGGCTTTTAAAAACGTGGGCTGCTGAATTTTAATAATATATAATATAATATATATAATTTTATATATATTATATTATATTCTTGTGCATAGTTGACTGGTAATTTTAGCTCCGTTGACTTGTACGTTGACGCTCAGTTTATGTCCCGATTTCGGATTTTCGAACGTCTTTTTGTATGCTTTAATATCTTGTACTTTATGTTTCGCAACTTGTAATTTGCACACAAAATAATTTCCTTAACTCCCAAAATCCACGCAAGTCTTTAACTCACTTTTAGTGGCACTTTTGAGTGCACTATGGCTTTATTGGCACTTTTCAAGCTTTAGTGGCACTTTTTCTTCAATTCTTTAATCTTCGTGCTTCATCTTCACATTTATTTATTTAAACGATTATGTTGATGCATTTTCTGTAAGTCCCTAAACATCTAGCTTAAGTTTGTGATTGGTACTTCAGTTTATGGGCTACCATGATCGCTCATTATTATCCTATATGTGTTTATATGTGATTACAGGTACTACATGAACGCAAAAAGGATAATTGACTATATTAGACTCTGTCACACGTATGAGTGAAGTCTCACTCGTACGGATGATAAGCTCATACGCACGATTAGCTGAGCTGAGTCACAAATCTAATCTGACGAAACATTCACGAGTGTGTGATCACCCGCACGGCTGAGCCAGATCACTCGTACGAGTGACAGCTGACTCGCGCGGTTGACTCAACAGCAGGGGTATTTAAGTGTTATGTTCTTCATTTTAGGTTAAGCCTCTCATTTACACACACATCACTCAGATCTGGTAGCCTTATCTGATTCTCTCTCAACCCAAATCACTCAAGAGGTGAATAATAGCTCTAGGTGTTAATCTAATCACACAATCCATTGCTGTGGTTTGACTAAATTAATCCCAAAAAGCACAATATTCACTAGATTGGTTTGATTCACTAATTCCGCCTTTGTGTGGATTAAACCTTTTGATTTCGAAGTTCGTAGTCATGTTTCATCACTGGTATCAGAGCGATGGTTGTGATTTCAACATCATCTAGTGATTTTTTGGTGATTAAAGAGTTTGTTATTTTGGGTTTTTGAGTTTAAGAGTGATTTTGATCAAAAAGGAGTCATTTTTACGTGTGTAATTGTGATTAGAGAGTGTGTTTATGTTAGGTTAGTGCTAATCTAGCTTGTGGACGAAGAAATTGTGGTTTAACATCAATTTCTAGGGTTTTTGAGTGAATTAGTGTGAACAGCAGCTCATACGAGTGGGGCAAAATTTTTGGCTCACTCGCGCGTTTGACCAGACGGTTGACATCACTCATGAACTCACACGCACGGTTTAGCATAACCTTTTGAGGTTAAGTGACTACAGTCTGATCAAACGAGTGATCAAGTGGGTGACAGTGACACGTACGAGTAATCACACGGGTGATCCTGACTCGCACGTCTGAGGTTTGGTGATTAGTTCTTTTGATTAGTTTAGTCATACGTACGCTTAAGTTATGACACACACGCTTGATTAGTGACACGTACGGTTGATACTATCACACGTACGGTTGATCTCCTGAACCGCACGGTTTACCCTGTGGTAAGATTTTTCAAGATGTTTAATTTAAACGATTATGCGTTAGCTGCACCGTTAGTTCAGAGTATTACGAATATGACTCAATGATTACTCCTTGCTGAGAGTGAATCCGGAAGTGGTACGAAATGTCTGAGGTTAATGAATATGGATAACTATTCCACTTGGAAGTTAAGATTTAAGATTTGGTCTGATAGTCAGGACACGAAGCTTTGGAAGTACATTGAAACCGAATTTCAATGGCCACGTTCACTTGTTACAAATGATTTATATACGTTGCATAATATGCCTTCGGAAGAACGTGAAGACTATAACTTGGAGAAAAAGATGTACTGTAACTTAACAAGTGCCCTTGATCGTCCGATTTTCGATCAATTTCTGTGTCATGATAACTCATTCAAGATATGGGAAGCACTTTGTACTTTCAATGACGGGAATACGTCTTACAGAACTAGAAAAGGTTTAGAATTGAAAGCTGAGTTTGATCATTTTCACTGGCTAGTCGGAGAATCTATTACGGAATTGGTTGAAAGATATCGTCATTTGCTAGCTGAACTACACAAGCATGATATGACAAATACTGAAAAAGACAAAGTAACATGTCTAGCTGGAGCATTACCTTTAGAATGGAATGGTTTTGTATTAACTATGAAAACCAGTGGAGAACTTGCTCCTGCTACAGTGAACGCGTTTATTGCAAGACTTCAGGAAGAAGAATTAGAGCTGTTAAACAAAGTTAAGAGGTCTAAACAAGTTCAAGACACGAAAATTTATTGTCCAAATGGTTATACACCACCTAAGTCAGCTCATGCACCATTTCATACAGCTTTTGCTACGAACAATCAGAATAAGTATGGTTTGAATGTTAGCATGCACCTATTCAACAACCTTCGTATCCACCACAAGTTTCACCATGTTCTCTCAATACTCAATCACAGCCTACTTCCAACACTATAGAGTCATCTACACCGACTGCATCAGATGTTCTTTCTGCACTTAAGATTGAAAACATAAGGAAAGTTGGGAAAGAAAAGATTAGTCAGGATATAGCTTTACTGTTAAGCCTGGTAAATTCTTATGATGGTTATCTTGATGGTCGTGTGGGTAACATTCATCTAACAACAGAAGATTATCATCAACTAGATAGAGATGAAGCAGAAAAGATGGATATTATGTAGGGTATGGCAAATCTTGTGAGAAGAGCAAGAGATTGCCAAGAGCGAACTGGAAAACCGATCAGTCTGACCAAAGATACAAAACTGGGTTTTGATATGAATAATGTTACTTGTTACAACTATGGAGAATTAGGTCATTTTTCAAGACAATGCACAAAACAAAAGAAGCAGGGTAATCGTAATCCGTTTAAGAATCAGAACTACAGTTCTCAGAGTCAAACTACTAAGCATGAGAACTACATTACTGATAAAGTAATTGAACAAGAAACAGCTGAGACTCCTAACAAAGCTTTGGTTGTCATTCATGGAGTTGATGATGATTGGTCTATCAAATTGAATGTAGATGATCAGCAACCTAAAGCTAACATGGCAAAGATCACTGAATCTGAAGCAGATTGTGTTATTGATCAGAATTTAGTTAAGAAGCTGACTACTCGTGCTGAAAGAGCTGAAAGATTGTCTCAAACAATTAGGAAATAGAAGATTCAGAAACATGTTAAAGACAATTTCAAGAAGGCACGTGATTCAGTTCCTCGTACACCTGAATCTGGAAGTGTTTCACCAACTTAGTCAGAGGACTTCTACTTCAACAGTTGGAAGGATAAATATGGTGATACCCTAGTGTTTGAAGAAAGTCTAGAAGCTTATCAGAGTAAAGAAACATTGGTTGATGCTGATAAAGAACTAAACGAATGGGGTAAAATGATTGTCGAAGAGTTAGAGATGTTAGTTCTTATGGGTGAAGGCTCAGATTTTGAGAGTGAAAATTCAGAAGATGATGATTCAGACCAGAAGTCAGACTCAGAAGTTGAAAATGAAACTGATCTTACTGGAGTTAACCAAACTAATTTTGAAGCATTGAACAAGCAAGCAGTAGACTTACTAAGGAGTTGCTTATCAAAATGTGATATTGAGAAGGTCTCCGGGATAACTAAAGCCAAAGATATTAGGGAAAGACTTGAACAGATTCATTTGGGTAAAGATGCTGATACATCAGAGTTCCTTATAGACTCGTCAGAATCGGAAGATGAGCTCGATGATGGGAAGAAGACAAATTACTTTGGATTTATGGTTGAGACTTCTTCATCAAATAATGCTCAACAGGTATCTTCTGATCCATCTACTGTTATTGAATGTGTTAAATGCACTGAATCTAAGATAACCATAGATAATTTAACAAAGGCATATGCGGAGATGAAATAAAAATCGCACGCAGACCATGTGACCACTAAGGTTGAAAATGAATTGAAAGAGCAGATCAAAGTTTATAAAAAACAACTTTACGATCTTAAATGTTATAACTTTGACATAAATCAAGCTTTAATTAAACGTGTTGACACAATTAATGAACTAAAGAAAGAAAATGAATGCGTTAAAGCTGATTTAGAAGCAATTTCAATTAAAATGAAGTGTTGGGCAAGTGCGTCACAATGGAATGCATTAATGGTGGAACTTAATGACACCAAGGGCAAGGGTATTGGATATAGTTCTGCATCTCCTCCTTTTCAGAACACATTTGTTAATGCAAACGTAGTTGATGGTCATCCAGAAGATTGTATCCCTACTAGTTATGAAGATTATGTTGAAAAGAATAAAAAATTTAGTTCAACTAAGAATACAACTTCTGATGATACTGCTGAAGGTGCTCTAGATCATGAGGAAGATAGGAAAACTGGGTTAGGAGATAACTCTAAGACAAGTAAAGTTAGAACACCAAAAGGTCCTGTTAAAATTTTAAGAAATCCCAGATTTGCTAACAGACCAGTTCCTCCTGTTACACCTAAGCCTGTTCCAAGAAATAAAATAAATGATTCTCCTGTGTTTGTAAGAACACAAGATCCGTTATCTTCAAACTCTAATAATGTGTATGAATTTAGAGGATATAGGGAGTTTCGTCAATGTTTTAATTGTGCTATTTTTGGACATATTGCTGCTAATTGTCCTAGAAGATATAGATCACCAGACAGAAGATTGACCTCGCACATGATGATCACGGATCATCTTATGCTCATAAAACAGGTTCACCTGTTAATGATGAAGTTCGTGTTAAAAATCATACGACAAATGTTATCTATGGAGAGTATAAGAGAAAGAACTTCAATATGTCAATTTCTCCTGTGAAGATTAAGGTTCCTAAACAGGATACTGAGGCAAGAGTTGCCAAATCAACTGTTCATAGTGGAGCTTTTGAACCAAAGGCACGATCGCCTTCGCAAAAAGCTAGTCCTCAAAAATACTTTTCTCGTACCAGACCACGAGTGAATCGCTCTAAAAATGAGCAAAATGTGAAAATCAGAAGAGCAATATTGCTACTTCTAACCTGTCTAAGTTTACGGTTTCTAATCATGAGATTCCACCGGACTCAAAAGGGAAATGGATGGAATTTCAAGTTATGGGTGTTAACGGATAACCTACTGCCGTCCGGGCGTGGGTTCCCATTATCAATTAATTCTCTTAATGTGATGTACAGGAAACTAGGGTACCTGCAAACAATACCTGGATAGTGGATAGCGGCGCTTCGAGACATATGACTGGACAGCTATCTCTTCTTTCGGATGTACACCCAAATAAGGGAGGTTATGTAGCATTTGTTGGAGATAAAGGAGGTCACATTTCTGCTCAAGGTTTATTGAAGAATGAAAAAGTTAGTTTCGATAAAGTGAACTATTGTCAAGAGCTTGCAAAAAATTTGTTGTCGATTTCACAAATCTGTGAAAAATCTTTCAAGGTAGCATTTGATGACGAATTCAGCTACATTTTGAAACCAGAGTTTGTGATTCCTCTAGAAATGATTTTAATGAAGGCTCCTAGACAAGCTGATTTATATATTCTAGATATGAATGTTGCTACTTCAACTGTTGAACATCATCAAGCTTTTGTCTCTAAAGCAACTGAACAAGATTCTATTACTTGGCACAAACGCATGGGTCATTTAAGTTTTCGGAAAATGAATCACCTTGTCCACAACAAACTTGTAGAAGGTGTTGATCTTCAATCTTTTCAGATTCCTGGAACATGTGTTCTGTGTAAGAAGGGTAAGCAGAGCAAGAAAGCTCATAAGCTGGTGAAGTATAATCCAATATATGCTCCACTTGAATTGTTACATATGGATCTTTTCGGTCCAATTAGTTTTGAAAGCATTGATGGAAGTAAGTATTGTCTGGTTGTAATTGATGATTATTCAAGATTTTCTTGAGTAATGTTTTTGAAAGAGAAGTCCAATACTTTTGAAAATTTTAAAGTGCTAATCAATCGATTAGAGATAGGTTTTAATCTAAAGGTAAGAAAGATTCATTGCGACAACGATACAGAATTCAAGAATCAGTATCTTGTAGGTTTTTGTATCGAAAAAGGTATCAATATGCAGTTTAGTTCTACATACGCTCCTCAGATGAATGGTGTTGCTGAAAGAAAGAATAGAGTATTGATCGAGACAGCTAGAACAATACTAGCAGATTCATTGTTACCTATTCATTTTTGGAGTGAAGCTGTTGCAAATGCGTGTTACACTATGAATCGAATTCTGACTATTAAACGACTGGGTAAAACTTGATATGAGCTATTGCATGGGAGAAAACCATCTTTGAAGCATATAGAACCATTTGTTGCACCGTGTACCATCTTGAAAAGAAAACCAGAAAGTATGTTTGATTCAAAAGTGGTTACTGAAGTATTTCTTGGGTATAGTTCTCCTAACAAGCGAGTTTTCAACAATGAGACAAGATGTGTTGAAGAATGTTCTGAAGTTGATGTCCATAGGAATTATACAAAGAGTGCTTCTAAGAGTCATTCTTGGATTTATAACTATGATTAGCTGATTGACTCATTCAAACTTGCTTCAGATCAAACGGAGAATGAAGTTGAGTTACAAAAGCTGTTTGATTTACAAAATGAACCAGAAGTATCCGCACCTACACCAACTCCAACTCCATTACCCATCGTCAATGAACCAGTTCAAGATTCATATCAAGACGCTAATCCAGTGTACGATACCTGCGAATCTGATATTTCAAGTAAGAGTTCTGATAATCATGAAGATATTGGTGATACTACGAATCTACATCATGAGATACCTGTTCCCGCACAACCAGTTCCCAGAACTACAGCTGATCATCCTAGAGAGAATATTATTGGAGATCTAAATGCATGTGTTAGAACAAGAAGGCAAGTTCAATTTGATGGTCAAGTTGATACTCATATGACAGCTACTGCTGCATACTACTAGTACTCATGTCATATTTCTAGAATAGAGCCAAAGACAACAAAGGAAGCCTTGAAGCATGTTGATTGGGTCATGGCAATGCAAGAAGAGATTCAGCAATTCCACCATTTAGATATTTGAAAGCTAGTTACTAAGCTGCATGGTGCTAAAGTAATTCATCTCAAATGGGTTTGGAAGTGCAAATTTGACGAAGATGGCAATGTTATCCGTAACAAAGCAAGATTAGTTGCTAAAGGTTATCAGCAAGATCCTAAATTCGATTATGATGAAGTTTTTGCTCTTGTTGCCAGATTGGAAGACATTCGCATTTTCTTGACTTTTGCTTCATTTATGAAGTTCAAAGTGTTTCAAATGGATGTCAAGAGTGCATTTATTTATGGCAAGCTAAATGAAAGAGTATATGTCAATCAACCACCAGGTTTTAAAGATCATCTTCATCCTGACAAAGTTTACCGTTTATGAAGAGCCCTATATGGTTTACATGAAGCCCCAAGAGCTTGGTATGGACGTTTGTCAAGTTATCTGATCGAAAAAGGTTATCAAATAGGCATGGTAGATTGTACTCTATTCACGAAGGTTAAAGATGATGATATTATTTTGGTCCAGATCTTTGTAGACGGCATTATTTTCGGTTCTACAAAGCAGGAACTTATCGACGAGTTTGAGCAGGTTATGAAGGACGAATTCGAAATGAGCAAATTGGGTCTCTTACACTACTTTCTTGGTTTACAAGTCGAACAGATTGATAATGGAATTTTTCTTCATCAAGCATAGTATGTAAATGATATACTCGAACATTTTGGTATGACTCGAGAACATCCTGTGTCGACCCCGCTAGCTGTGAATCATGGTATTTCGTTAGACTGTGAAGGGGAGCCTATTGATCCTACATACTATCGAGCAATCATCGGATAGCTCATGTATCTCACTGCATCTAGGCCGGATATTATGTTCGCAACATGTCTGTGTGCTCGTTATCAAGTTAATCCGAATACAGTTCATCTTACAGCTACCAAAAGAATTCTTCGTTATCTGTTACATTCTCTAAATCTCGGCATCTGGTATTCAAATGAAGACAAGTTTGAACTTGTAGCATATAGTGATTCAGACTATGCAGGTTGCAAAATTAACAACAAATCTACATCAGGAAGATGTCAATTTTTATGTGAAAGGCTGGTGACCTGGCAATGCAAGAAACAAACTGCAGTTGCGCTTTCCACGTATGAAGCTAAATATATCGCTGCTGCTAATTGCTGTTCGCAAGTTGTTTGGATCCAATAACAACTTCGCAATTACGGACTAAGAATCTCTTTCTCTCCTCTTTATATTGATAATATTGTTGCTATTGTAATTACTAAGAATCATGTGCAACATTCTAAGACAAAACACATAGGTGTTAAATATCATTTTCTTAGGGATTGCCCCGAGAAAAAGATAATTGAGGTTAAGAGAATAGGTACTAAGGACCAGAGGGCTGACCTTTTCACTAAGGCTTTCGATAAACCTACGTTCTTGATACTTTTAGAGATGAATGGCATTGTTGATCGAGACAAAGTAATTTCGAATGTTGATTGTGAGGGTTAAGAAAACTTTTAGACTTTGCATGTAGGATGCATGACATACAGATTTTAGTTTCTTATTATCTGTATTGCATATTTTTGCCTCCTGTCTGCATCTCTCTGCATGATTTCTTACATGTTTGCATGCTAGTCTGTAGTTATTTTCTGTTTCTTTTGTTAAAATGCTAAAAGTCAAAAAGATTTTATGTTTTAGTATTTTAGGGGGAGTATTTGTTATCAACATAAAATACCTAAAAAGTGTAAAATGCTTCACCAAGAAACCCTAAAGAGTTGAAAAATTCTGAAAATGAGCTTGTTTTGATTAATATGTGGGAGATGAAGAAATTACTGTACTGAGAATTGATATATTTGATTAGTAAGGACTGATTTGAACGTTTATGTTTATCTGTTGTGTGATGTACTGATAGATGTGACTTATGAATTCTTGGCATTAGACAATCATAATAAGAATAACGATCATCAAAAATTCAGAAGTCATGAACGGTCTGTAGCGTTTGAAAGTAGTCACCTAATTATCTCCGAAACTGTATCTAATGATAATTGTTGAGGAACTCAAAAGTCGGTTGAGGGTTTCCCCTATCATAATTGATAATCACTAGAAAAGGTTGGGGGTGGATTTTAAGGTTGAGGATTATCTGTTTGGCTGGTGCATACCACGTTGTCACGGGCCTAAGACCTTATAATCGAAACTAAACCCCGAAAATATCATAGAAAATTAGTTTATGTCGAAGGTAAGTGTCCCTTCTCGCTTAAGGTTGAAAAGTATAATTCCTTATTGTGGACCGTTCAAGCAGTTAAGGGAGAACACCTTCGAGTGATCTGAGCACACAACAAAGAAACATGAGTTCATGCATAACAATGGAAAATCCATTCAAGATGGCATTCAAAATCAATATATCGAAAGACAGTGATATGCTGAAAAAGAAATATCAAAAGAAAATCAAAGTCAGAAATAATTGGCGTATCAAGATGGCAAAGTCCTGAAAGTATAAAGAATGATGATTCATGATGTGCTCATAAAGAACTCAGATCATTCTTCGTGTGACGCCCCCACGCAGCTTGAATTGCTTAATCACGACGTTCACACTAAACTATCAAGATTCTTGTCGTCTGCAATATAGAGTTATACCTTTTAAGACTGTAAGTTGGAAAGATACTTATCTAGATATACTCTAAATAATATATATATATATATATATATATATATATATATATATATATATATATATATATATATATATATATATATATATATATATATATATATATATATATATATATATATATATATATATATATATATGAAAGTTTAACTTTCGATTCCGTTTTCCATGTCAACTTGAACATAAAGAAGTTAAGGGCCTTGAGATTTATTTCGTGTGATGACTGGTCATCAGGCAAGTCTGCTTTAACTGTAGACCAATCCCCGCGGTAAATAATGCACCTATTCAGATAATTCAATATACTCTAAGATCTACTGTATCAACTAGATTGAAGATTGTCAACACACTGGTAGAAGCCAAAGGCTGACAGGGTTATTCAAAATGCCGTGAGAACCATCCTGTTCAATTTGAATGAAGTACATGGAAAGAGATAACGGAAAGTTACGCGTAATGAATTGACAACCTAATAAAAACGCACAATCATAAGTGATAAAAGAATCAAGGATCAATGAACTTAGCGTGATCTCAAAAATCATTGCTTTATAGTGTTCAAGTAATTAATGCCAACATAATTGTTGAAGTGTCCGGAATGAATATGTTCATGTTTGATGGGGATTGATATCAGTAATTGCATGATAATAGACATAGACTGGATAATTAGGAATGAATAACAGAAGTTGATTCAATATATCAGTTCTGATCCATTTTTAAATTGTTAATCATCTTGCTCACAAAAAGAATGTGGATTTATGTGTTTGTTTATCTGTCTGTTAAATAGTTTGCATTGAAAACTGTAAAACAACAAAAAGATTTTGATGTTGCATGTTATTGCACTTCATGGTAGAATGTCTTATATTTGCATATTTTTAGTTGCATGACATTATATCTCAGAAAACTTGTAAAGATTTCTTTCGTTCTTTTTTTTTCTGATTATCCTCTGAATGTACAATGACATCTGAAAGAACCTTGTCGAGATCAAGATATTTTTGGCCACCAAATCCATGAGATAGAAGTTTGTAGGGCTGGTGATTTTGGAGGTTTTTAATGATTTACGGTATTAGTGAAGTTAAGATGACATTACACTGTAGGACTTACTCATGTGAAACAGAATGTTTAGAGTAATAACCTTGTTATGGTTAAGATTTTTGATATACCTAAGTGTCAATGATCATTTCTTGATGGATAAGTGATTTATGACTCAAATTGAAAGTGCTAGTTAGCTCTAAGATTGCCAAATGAGTCGAAATCCCAAGTTTTTGAAAATTTGAAAATTTGAAATTGCCTAAGTGGCTCACTCGCACGATTGATGTGTGAACCGTACGAGTAACCACACGTGTGAGGTTAACCGTACGAATGACCCTGTCCTAGAATTATCCTAAGACATTTGGGTCACACGCACGAGTGACTATGAGACGCGCGGTTGAATGGTGAACCGTGTGATCAATCGTACGGTTGATCACGAGAGTATAATTAGGGAGGTGACGAACACAGTGTTCACTTTCACACTCAAAATCACTTTTGCTCTCAAATTTCGATCATCGCAATTAACAATTTCCACCGTAGGTCTTGCTAAACTACATTAACCAATCACAGCGCCACCAAATTGGTATGATTTAATCAATTTTTTGATTGTTTAATTTGGGTTTATGTGTATCGAACCCCTAGGGGTATAAAAGTCGAATTTTATGCAATTGAAGCTTGTTTTGATTGATATCTGTTATTGTTTTGTGTTAATCGGAACCTAATGTTGCTATTGTGATGTAAATCGGCCCCTAAAGCGATCAAACATGTAATCTCAGTGATTTAAAAATGCATTTAATATCGATTTCATTAGACATGCACGAGTGACATCACTCGCACGTGTGAGACATGAATCGCACGAGTTAGTACGCGGTTGATGATCAACCATGTGAACCCTTGAGCTCACTCGTTCAATTTTATTTGGTTGCTCACTCGCTTGACAGAGCTGACACATGTGATTAACCGCACGAGTCATCACACGGTTGACTCACCCGCTTATAAACAGTACCTCATCCGTGTACCTTGTCTGAAACCATATTACTGCTCAAACGTGTCAACAGTGGCATGAGTGACTATATCACTCGCACGGTTGATCACTTAGCCACACGTGTGACATTATCACTCGCACGTTTTATCATGTTAACAAGTTTATGACACTTTATTGCGAATGCTTTGATATTTTATGATATGTGGGTTGTATTTCTAACATTTCTGTTAATGTTTCAGTTTGTTAAGATATCATCAATGGCTAATCAACAAGTCAATGTGCCAGTTGTTAATCCAGAAGTACAGGGGGAGCAACAAGCAAATCCTCAAGTGAATCCTATTAACCCACCTTCTCAACCATAAATTCTCCTCAAGAAGGGTAATCTGAACAATCAAGTTGCTCTCTATGACACTACTCTCGAGAGAGGTGATCATTTTATGGAGATTGTGGAATTTCTTAAGAGATCAAGAATTCATACTGCTATCTCTACCCAATACATGGCATACTACAGCCATCAGAGGGAATTCTGGAGAAATGCTATACTTGATGTATCAGAAGATGAGACTAAGATAGTCAATACCATTCAAGGACATGAGATCATCGTCTCCAAGACTGTGATAATGAGGATTTTAAGGTTTAATGATGAGAACTGTGCTCACATGACAATCGATCGTGAGAGAATTCACGGATGCTTTAAAAGATGTGCTTATTCTGGTTATATTGCTGGCAAATCTGAACTGATGAAGACGCTTCTGCCTCCACAGTTTCGATATCTTGCTCATGTGATTATGCATTGTTTAAGTGGACACAAAGCTAGGTTTGATAAGCTGAATGAAAAAGTGCAGAGTATGTTTGTGGCACTTGTTCTAAAAGCTCCGTATGATTTCTCAGGATTAGTCTTCTATTACTTCAAAGCGAATCTTTTCAGTTCTACTCAGAGATATCTCATTTATGCCCGTTTTCTTCAAATGATTATTAATGACGCTGCACCTGATCTACCGAAGCTTGAAGAGGATATTATTCACCTTAAGCTAATGAATCCGATAACTTTCCGAAGAATGGAGGAAACAAGAAATGAGGGTTTGAAACCTGATTTTAACAGAAAGCTTGTATGCCATCTAATTAAGGAGAATTATCGATGTCCGGCAGGTAACGCGTGGAGAAACGATGATTCAGACTCTAACTATGAAGTTACAGATGAGGAAGGTGGAGATGATAATCAGAGAGCTACCTGTGAAGCTCAAGGAGGAGGTAAGATTAATGATGAAGTTATTGAAGGTGATGATGAAGCGACAGAGGAAGATGTTAGTTTGATTCAGAGGAAGGGGAAAGGGAAGGAAGCGACGACTTCAGAACAGCCCAAGAAGAAGGAGAAAAGAACAAAACATCATTTTGATTCATCTCAAAAGTCATCTCAGGGAGATTCGAAACAACAAGTTCAGAGACAACCATCCGGTTTCATGAAGGATGCAAGAGCAGCTTTTACCTCACCGAGACCTGCCACCACAGTAGCTCAGGTCACGTCATCCGAATTCAAGACACAGCAAAATCTACTGTTGTCTTTGATCACGAAAATAACCAAACTAGAGAATCAAGCCATTGATGAGAAGAAGATCAATGAAGCTAAGATTGAGTCGTTAGTGGAGGAAAACAAGAGGTTATCAAATAGATTGGACTGTCAGAAGGGTAGAACGGAGAAGTTGAAGAAGAAGGTGTTGGCGATTAAGAGTGAGAATAAGTAGAAGTTAAAGGAGTTTAACAGTAAGATCGAATCGCTTATCTCTGGTAGAACAAAGTTGATTAAGGAGAGAGGAGAAGAATATTCCTCTGATTTGGGTGGTGATGACGAGAAAGACGATGAAGAAGATGCTGGAACTGGAGGACCCTCTTTTGAGATTCCGTTAGTGATACCTATTCAAAGCTTTAATGAATATGGTTAGGTCTTTACTGCTGGATATTATATGAATTATTCAAATGTTTTTAATGATGCAGAAAAGGGGGACGTTCCACCAAGTGATTTTCCGCTGTTCTGCTGCTCTGGCATACGATAGTGAAAATGATACAGAGGATACAGAGAAAGTTGAAGTAGAGAACAGGCTCCACAAGAAGAGTCATTTGTCAGTATCCCTCCCGAATCAATCCAAAATATCAACTTAAGTGATTTTGATAATTTGTTTGTGGATGAGAAGAGTGAAGATTCTGTTGGTAAGGATAGTGTGAAAGAGGATGTGATTGTTGAATCTGAAGATGAATTGTTAACAGAATCTGATAAAGAAGAAGAAGAAGAAGTTGAGATTGATATGCCTTCGCTTGAGCCATACTCAAATCCGTCACTCAACACTTTAAGTGACTTCTTCAATTTGAGTAGTGAGGTGAAAACAAAGAGATTGAATGATTTAGAAGAAGCAAGGAAGGTATACAAAGAACAAATTAAGGAAGTTGATGAGTTAATGGAAAGGAATAAGAAAATCCAACATGAGAAACTGCTCATTGAGAAAGAAAGAAAAGAGATTGAGCTAAAGAAAAAGAAACTCCGACCGAGCAAGCTAAAGTCGAGGCATGGAACGAGATTAATGAATGGTTCAAACGTGATAGGGTTAAAGTAAATAGAAATGTTGAAGAAGACGAGATCCGTCATAGTTGGTGGAAACAGAACGTCGTTAACCCTGATCAGTTGAATAAGCCAGAACTCGAGCTGAAGTTTGATAGTTTCTACAAATAGGGAAAGAGAACCAAGAAGTATTCCAAGGGTAAAATTTTGAGCTGGGGTTACTTCAAGGAGATCAATTATTTTGTGATCAAGAGAGAAGGAGGAGTTGATTATATGGGAAGACCGAGTCACTTCAAAACTCTACCTTACTCCGAGATCATGCAACTTGCTAAGCTGAAGATGTTGAACGCTGAAGATAGTGACCTTTCCAGGTGGTTTTAGAGAAAACTCATATATGAGTATAAGACAGGGAAATGGGATATCTTTAAGTCAACAACCACCAGGTTTTCCATGCACCCGACAAAGAGAAATTCTAAAGGTGGACCTGTACGCGTTGTTAAGTTCCATCCAGCCAAGTACATGAAGTAATCACCCTTGATGCCCTTACCCAAGGATATATGCAAAAACATCAGATGGTGGTTCTATGATGAGTTGTCGGAAGAAGCAGTGATCTTGACTGTAGTTGAAAAGGAAGATGGAAGCATACAGTTCGACAATGTGAGGATTTTAGATCCTATGTGGCTGAGGAACTTATCGAGATTTGATGTGGAGACCCTTCAATGCCATCACATTACATTTAGAGATGATTGAAAAGAGGAAGATATGAGATATCAACGTGTGATCGATGTCTACCATGCCTACCTCAATAGAGAAAGTGATGCTCAAAGCTTAAACCAAGTTCAAGCCAGCTGATCTATGTCAGATATTGTATTGCTAGTTTGTATTTTTGTTTTTGATGATGTATTTATGCGAGAATCTGGATATGTAGTTGGTGTTAAACTGATGTTACTTTTGGACTTATATGTATTTCACGAACGTTTACTTTATTATAATCGATGGTCTAAGTCCTAGGGGGAGTTGTTGATGCATTTTCTGCAAGTCCCTAGACATCTAGCTTACGTTTGTGATTAGTAATTCAGTTTATGGGCTACCATAATTTCTCGTTATTATCCTATATGTATTTATATGTGATTACAGGTACTACAGGAACGCAAAAAGGATAATTGACTATATTAGACTCTATCACACGTACTAGTGAAGTCTCACTCATACGGATGACAAGCTCATATGCACTGTTGAGCTGAGCTGAGTCACAAATCTAATCTGATTAAACATACACGAGTGAGTGGTCACCCGCACGGCTGAGCCAGATCACTCGTACGAGTGATAGCTGACTCGCGCGGTTGACTCAACAGCAGGGGTATTTAAGTGTTATGTTCTTCATTTTAGCTTAAGCCTCTCATTTACACACACATCACTTATATCTGGTCATCTTATCCGATCCTCTCTCAGCCTAAATCACTAAAGAGGTGAATAATAGCTCTAGGTGTTAATCTAATCACACAATCCATTGTTGTGGTTTGACTAAACTAATCCCAAAAGCACAATATTCACTAGATTGGTATGATTCACTAATTCCCCCTTTGTGTGGATTAAACCTGTTGATTTCGAAGTTCCTAGTCATGTTTCATCAGATTACAACTTAAAAATAGAATAATTACAACTAAAAACTTTACATATTGGGATGATATTGCAACTAAATATGTTCATTTGGAGCACTATCAATACCTTCAACCGACTGTTGAGTTCCTCAACAATTATCATTAGATACAGTTTTGGAGATAATTAGGTGACTACCTTCAAACGCTACAGATCGTCCATGACTTCTGAATCTTAGATAATAGTTATTCTTAGTATGATTGTCTAATTCCAAGAATTCGTATGTCACGTCTGTCAGTACATCACACAACAGATAAACATAAACGTTCAAATCAGTCCTTACTAAACAGTTATATCAATTCTCAGTACAGTAATTTCTTCATCTCCAACATATTAACCAAAACAAGCTCATTTTTGAAATTTTCAACTTTGATGAGGCATTTTACACTTTTTAGATATTTTATGTTGAAACATATACTCCCCCTAAAATACTAAAACATAAAATAGTTTTGTCTTTTATCCTTTTAAACAAGGAAAACGGAAAATAGCTACAGACTAGCATGCAAACATGAAAGAAATCATGCAAAGATATGCAGACAGAAAACATAAATATGCAATACAGATAAGCATAAACCAATTATCTATATGTCATGAAACCTACATGCAAAGCCGAAAAGTTTTATTAACCCTCACAGGCGGCATCCGAAATTACTTTGTCTCGATCAACAATTCCATTCATCACTAGTAGTAGCAAGAACCTAGGTTTATCAAAGGACTTAGTCTAAAGGTCAGCCCTCTGATCCTTAGTTCATATTCTCTTAACCTCAATTATCTTTTTCAAATGGCAATCTCTAATGAAATGATACTTAACTCCTATGTGCTTAGTCTTAGAATGTTGAACAGGATTCTTAGTAACAATAATAGTAGCAGAATTATAACATAAAGAGGAGAGAAAGAGATTCTTAGTCCATAATTGCGAAGCTGTTGTTGAATCCAGACAACTTGCGAACAGCAACAAGCAGCAGCAATATATTCAGCTTCACATGTGAAAAGTGCAACTGCAGTTTGTTTCTTGCATTGCCAGGTCACCAGCCTTTCACCTAAAAACTGGCATCCTCCTGATGCAGACTTGTTATTGATTTTGCAACCTGCATAGTCTGAATCACTGTATGCTACAAGATCAAACTTGTCTTCATTCGAATACCAGATGTTGAGATTTGGAGAATGTAACAGATAACGTAGAATTCTTTTGGAAGCTGTAAGATGAATTGTATTCGGATTGACTTGATAACGTACACACAGACATGTTGCAAATATAATATCTGGCCTAGATGCAGTGAGATACATGAGCAATCTAATGATTGCTCGATAGCATGTAGGATCAACAGGCTCTCATTCACAGTCTAGGGAAATACCGTGATTTACGGCAAGCGGGGTTGAAACTGGACGTTCTTGAGTCATACCGAACCATTCGAGTATATCATTTACATATTTTTCTTGGTGAAGAAAATTTCCGTCATCAGTCTGTTCGACTTGCAAGCTAAGAAAATAATGCAAGAGACCAAATTTGCTCATTTTGACTTCGTCCTTCATAACCTGCTCAAATTCGTCAATGAGTTCCTGCTTAGTAGAACTGAAAATAATGTCGTCTACATAAATCTGAACCAAGATAATATCGTCATCTCTAACTTTTGTGAACAGTGTACAGTCTACCGTGCCTATTTGATATCCTTTTATGATCAAATAACTTGACAAACGTCCATACCAAGCTCATGGGGCTTGATGCAAACCATAACGGGCTCTCCGTAAACGGTAAACTTTGTTAGGATGAAGATGATCTTCAAAACTCGGTGGTTGATTGACATATACTCTTTCATTTAGCATGCCATAAAGAAAATCACTCTTAACATCCATTTGATAAACTTTAAATTTCATGAATGAAGCAAATGCCAAGGAAATACGAATAGCTTCCAATCTGGCAACAGGAGCAAAAACTTCATCGTAATCAAATTCAGGATCTTGCTGATAACCTTTAGTAACCAATCTTGCTTTGTTATGGATAACATCACCATCTTCGTCAAATTTGCACTTCCAAACCTACTTGAGATCAACAAGAGAAAAAACTCCATGCGGTATAGTCACTAATTTCCAAACATCCAAACGATGGAACTGTTGAATCTCTTCTTGCATAGCCATAACCCAATCAACATGCTTCAAACCTTCTTTTGTTGTCTTTGGTTCTATTCTGGAAATATGACATGAGTACTCGAAGTAAGTAGCAACGGCTGTCATATGAGTATCTACTTGACCATCAAACTGAACTTGTCTTCTTGTTCTAACATATGCATTGGGGTCACAAATGATATTCTCTCTAGGATGAGCAGCTGTGGTTCTGGGAACAGGTTATGCACGAACAGGTATCTCGTGATGTAGATTCGTTGTATCTCCAATATCTTCAGGATTATCAGAACTTTCACTTGAAATATCATATCCGCAAGTATCATACACTGGATCAACATCCTGATCAGATTCTTGAACTGGCTCAGCGATAGTTGGTGAAGGAGTTAGAGTAGGAGTAGGTGCAGACACTTCAGGTGCATTCTGTAAAACAAACAGCATTTGTAGCTCTACTTCATTCTCCGTCTGATCTGGAGCAAGATTGAATGAGTCAATTAGCTTAACATAGTTATAAATCCAAGGGTGACTCTTAGGAGTACTCTTCCTTTGATTCCTTTGGACGTCAAATTTAGACCATTTTTCAACACATCTCGTTTCGTTGTTGAAAACTCGCTTGTTAGGAGAACTATATCCAACAAAAACTCCAGTAACAACTTTAGCATTGAACTTACTTCCTGGTATTCTCTTCAAGATGGTACATGGTGTACCAAATGATTCTAGATGCTTTAAAGATTGTTTTCTATCATGCAATAATTCATAACAAGTTTTACCCAATCACTTAACAGTCAGAACTCTATTCATAGTGTAACAAACACTTGCAATAACTTCACCCCAAAAATGAACTGGTAACAATGAACCGGCTAGCATTATTCTAGCTATCTCGATCAATACCTTATTCTTTCTTTCAGCAACACCATTCATCTGAGGAGTGTATGCAAAACTGAACTGCATATTGATACCTTTTTCAATATAGAAACATGCAAGATACTGATTCTTGAATTCTGTGCCGTTGTCGCAATGAATCTTTCTCACTTTAAGATTAAACCCTGTCTCTAATCGATTGATTAGCACTTTCAAATTCTCAAAAGTACCGAACATCTCTTTTAAAAACATTACCCAAGAGAATCTTGAATAATCATTAGTTACAACCAGACAGTACTTACTTCCATTAATGCTTTCAAAATGAATTGGCCTGAAAAGATCCATATGTAACAATTCAAGTGGAGCAGAGATAGGATTGTACTTTATCAGCTTATGAGATTTCTTTCGCTGTTTACCCTTTTTACATGGAACACATGTTCCAGGAATCTAAAAAGATCGAAGATCAACACCTTCTACAAGATTATTGTGAATAAGGTGATTCATTTTCTGAAAACTTAGAAATAAAAGCTTGATGATGTTCGATAGTTGAAGTATCAACATTCATATCCAGTATATATAAATCAGCTTGTCTAGGAGCCTTCATCAAAACAATTTCTGGAGGAATCACAAACTCTGGTTTCAAAATGTAGCTGAATTCGTCATCAAATGCTACTTTGAAAGATTTTTCACAGATTTATTAAACCGACAACAAATTATTTGCAAGCTCTTGATAGTAGTTCACTTTGTCAAAACTAACTTTCTCATTCCTTAGTAATCCCTGAGCTCAAATGTGACCACCTTTATCTCTAGCAAATGCAACATAACCTCCCTTAATTGTTTGTACATTCGAAATCAGAGATAGCTGTCCTATCATATGTCTCGAAGCACCGCTATCCACTATCCAGGTGTTATTTGCAGGTACCCTGGTTCCCTGTAAATCACATTAAAAGAATTAATTGATAATGGGAACCCACGCCCGGACGGCAATAGGTTGTCCATTAACACCCATAGCTTGAAATTCCATCCATTTACCATTTGAGTCAGGTGGAATCTTATCATTAGAAACCATAAACTTAGACAGTTTAGAAGGATCAATATTGCTCTTCTGGTATTTCACATTCTGCTCAGCTTCGGAGCGATTCATTCGTGGTCTGTTTCGGGAAAAGAATTTTCGACGACTAGCTTTTTGTGAAGTTGATCATGCCTTTGGTTCAAAGTCTCTGCAATGATCACACGAATCAGTAACTTTTGCCTCAGTTTCCTTTTTAAGAACTTTACTCTTCACAGGGGAATTGACCTATTGAAGTTCTTTCTCTTATAGTCTCCATAGATAACATTTATCGTATATCTCCTAGCACGAACTTCATCATTTACAGGCGAACCTGTTCTATGAGCATAAGATGATCTGTGATCATCATATGTTAGGTCAATCTTCTATCCAGGTGATCTATACCTTCTTAGACAATTTAGCATCAATGTGCCCAAACACACCACAACTAAAACATTGGCGAAATTCTCTATATCCTCTATATTAATTTTGATTATTAGATTTTGAAGAAGATGGGTCCTGTGTTTTTACAAACACAGGAGAATCATTTGGTCTTTCTCTAGGTACAGGTTTAGGTGTAACAGGTGGAACAGTTCTATTAGCAAACTTTGGGTTTCTCAAAATTCGAATTGGTTCACCAGTGTTATCACCCTTCTTTTCTGAATTATCTCCTAGACGAGTTTTCTTATCTTCTTCATGATCTAAAGCACCTTCAGCTGTATCATCATAAGTTGTATTCTCATTTGAGCTACACTTCTTATTCTTTTCAACATAATCTTCATAACTATGAGGAATACAGTCTTCTGGTCGACCGTCAGCTACATTTGTGTTAACAAATTTGTTTTGAAAAGGTGGAGATGCAGACTTATATCCAATACCCTTACCCTTGGTGTCATTAATTTCCACCATTAATGCATTCCATTGTGACGCACTTGCCCAACATTTCATTTTAATTGAAATAGCTTCTAAATCAGCTTTAACACATTCATTTTCTTTCTTTAGCTCTTTATTGTGTCAACACGTTTAATTAAAGCTTGATTTATGTCAAAGCTATAACATTTAAGATAGTGAATTTGCTTTTTATAAACTCTGATCTGCACTTTCAACTCGTTTTCAACCTTAGTGGTCACAAGGTTTACTTGATATTTATCTCGCATCTCCGCATAAGACTTGGTTAAATTTTCTATTGTTACTTTAAATTCAACACATTTAACACATTCATTGGGTGTATCGGTAGATGGATCAGAAGATACCTGTTGAGCGCTATTTGATGAGGAAATATCAGCCATAAATGCAAAGTAATTTGTTTTCTTCCCATCATCGAACTCATCTTCTGATTCTGATGAATCTTTAAGAAACTCTAATGTATCAGCATCTTTACCCAAATGGATCTGTTCAAGTTGTCCCAAATATCTTTTGCTCTTGTCAACCCAGAAAATTTTTCAAGATCACTTTCTGATAAGTACATCTTTAGTAAATCTACTGCTTGCTTATCCAGTCCTTCAAAATCAGTTTGATCTGCTCTCGTATGACCATCTTTGTCTTCGACCTCTGAATCTGACTTCTTGTCTGATTCATCATCTTTTGAATTTACACTCTCAAGATCTGAACCTACACCCATCAGAACTAACATCTCCAGTTCTACAGAAATCATTCTACCCCATTTATCTAGTTCTTTATCAGCATTAAACAATGTTTCTTCTCTTTGTTCAACTTCAAGATTGTCTTCAAACACCGAGGTATCACCATATATATCCTTCCAGCTGTTGAAGTAGTAGTCCTCTAACGATGTTGGTGAAAGACTTCCAGATTCAGGTGTATGATGAATTGAATCACGTGCCTTCTTGAATTCCTCTTTAACCTGTTTCTGAATCTTCTCTTTCCGAATAGTTCGGGATAATTCTTCAGCTCTTTCAGCATGAGCAGTCAGCTTCTTAATTAAGCTTTGATCAGAAATGCAGTCTGTTTCTACTTCAGTAATCTTTGCCATGTTAGCCTTAGATTGTTGATCATCTACATTCAATATGATTGACCAGTCATCATCATCTCCATGAATAACAACCAAAGCTTTGTTAGAATTCTCAGTTGTTTCAGCTTCATTTACTTTATCAGTAATGTAGATCTCATGCTTTGTTGTTTAACTCTGAGAATTACTTTAATTATAGTTCTGATTCCTGAAAGGAAAGCGATTACCCTGCTTCTTTTACCCAGTTTGGTATCACGAAATGAAAGTGCAGATCCAGCAAGGCATTGTAAACCTTAGAGTAAATGATCTTCTGATCTCGACAGAATCTTGTCTTGAGAATATTGCGAACCACTGAATTGTGCTCTCGTTGCCTTTCTTCACGGTAAATATGATCATGAAGAGTATTGATAAAGTCTTGAATACGCCCTTCTAAGACTTCAACATTATTGTCTTCTCTCTGTAGGTAGAGGTTGTATTTGTCTTTGATAGCCATGATTCGTTCTGTTAAGCATAGTGTGAAATCAATTGTTGATTTACGGATAGCTTCGACAATATCCTTAGATTCATCGGTGTCATTGATGAAGGTTTATCATGTCGGCATGAGTAGATATGACTGGAATCTGATCTGAAGAAGAGTCCGGCTCCTGATCTGGTTCGGGTGGAGAATATTAATCATCCAGAATGTCTTCATGTTGCTCTTCCTCATCATCATCGGTGTAACTTTCTTCTGTGGAATAATTTGATGAACGGGCTTCTTCCATATCGTGGTGCTTCATTTCGACATTCAGGTTCGATCTCTATATCTATAATCTCAGCCTTATCTGTCTTCTTCTTAAAACGAATGATTAAACTGTGATCTTCCGTCTCGAGCCTCATTAATTCTTCGTGACGTTCCAAGCTTAGAAAGGGTATCATCGCGGTTTCTTTTATGTCTCCCATTTCGTCTTCCTCCTCAGGTTCTTCCTCTTCCTCTATTTCTTCGATGGGATCCTCTTCTTCCATTTCTGGGTCATCAGCAGACTGTGATTCGACACCCATTTCGATATCAGTGGCTGATGTTGGAGACTCATCATCGGAAGTGATCCATCCAGTGGAAATAGCAAACATCTCTACATGTCCAGAAAGATCGGTAGGTCGGTTAATTTTAAAGGTAACGCTCTCCCCATGTGATCGCAAGATCAAGGTTTGATTGTACATATCAATGACGGTCCTAGCCGTATTCATGAAAGGTCTTTCTAACACTATCGGTGTGTGTAGGTCTCCTTTCATGTCCATCACTACGAAGTCCGTAGGATACAAGAATTTGTAGACTTTCATGAAGACCTTCTCAACTATGCCCTTAGGATAGCGAATTGTGTGATCGGCAAGCTGGATTGTCATTTTGGTTAGTGACTGGTCTCCTAACTCTAATCTTTGGTAGAGAGAGTAGGCGTTTAGGTTGATATTTGCTCCTAAATTTGCTAGTGCATGAATGGTTCCATACTGGTAGATAGAACACGAGAAAATGAATCGGCCCGTATCTCCTAGTTTTTTCGGTAGAGAGTTTCTGAGCAATGATGAGCATTCTTCCCTCAGTAGAATTTTTTTAGAATCTGGTATCCTTTCCTTTGTAGAGAGAAGCCTTCAGATATATCTCTTCTCGTTGAGAACTTTGGACATGGTGTTCAGGAATCTTCCATCAAGTTTGTAGGTTTTAAGCTTGGATGGTTCTTCCTGTATCCTCCCAGGATAGGGTACATGAACTGGAGTTGTAGTAGGTAGCTTTTGAGTATATGTCATTTGTTCTTGAGCCTAGCTGACCTTCTCCGTGGTTCATTCTCTGGGATTATGGAGTCCATTTGCTTAGCTTCCTCTATGTGGGGATTTTGGATAGTATTACTTGGTAATCTTCCTTGTGGTCGGGTTTCAAGGCGTTGTGAAAACTGTCCGAGCGGCGTTTCTAGACTTTTGAGTAGAGCCAATTGATTTCTCATTAGTATCTCCGTCTAGTCTTGTGTAGATTCATTCTCTGATTTAGCTGTTGTTGCCCTTGAATGAACGAGTCATTTGATTATCATTCCCGAGAGTAGGGTTGGTTACTTTTGTAATTTGGGTGGTTGGGGAATCTTCCTGAACTGGTGGATTAGTGAGTGGAAGTGGTTGATCTTAGGTCAATTGAGATTGTTGGGGTGGATAAGGTGGGTAACGATAGCGAAAAGGCTGGTTGCTTCGTTAAATTTGGTTAACCCTAGGTTATTGATTGAATCTGGGTTTGATTGATGAGTTGGGCGTTGAACGTAACAGACTGAACAGTCAGGGTTCTCGTACTCAACTTGATATTCTTCAGTGGGTTGCGGGTTGGTATAATTAACACAGGCTTGAGCCTGGTTAACCTGCTGTGGTTGCGTCTTCAATTCTCCGAGTTGTTTGGCAAGAGATTTCATCTTATCCGTGAGGGATTTGATGGCCTCTGTTTGATTTTTAAATGTGAAGGGTGGGGCAGATGATGAAGTTGTTTCACCACTTTTCCAGTCATGATGATACATTGTCATGGTCTCGAGCAACTCCCATGCTTCGTCTGCGATATGGTTCATCATATTTCCTTGAGCTGTTGCATCGATCATCATCCTCAGATTTACCGTAAGACCATTGTAGAAGGTACAGATTTGAGCTGACCGTTCTAACTAGTGATTAAGGCATTTCTTCAATAGGGTTTTGAATCGCTCCCATGTAGTGTAAAGAGATTCATCATAACTTTGTTTAAAGTTAATGATGTCATTCTTAAGTTTGGTTTGTTTAAAAGGAGGGAAATATTTGGTTAGGAATTTAGTAGCTATCTCCGTCCATGACGTGATGGAATCTTTTTCCAGTCCTTCAACCCATGTCTGTGCATGATGAGTGAGAGAATAGGGGAACAAGTATAGTATGACTATATCTTGTCCTATCCCTAGCTGTTTTTAGGATTTTGAAAGAGATATGAATTTATCAAGGTGAGAGTTAGGATCTCCATTCAGTATCCATGAAATTGACAGCTGTTTTAGATGAGCTGTATAATACGTATGATGTTTTAACTTGAACGAGTGTCCTTGAATCTCTGGGAATCTGATCGGTCCTCTTCAACCTTCAATTGAGGGTTTTGTTTTTTCTGCTAAAGTAACGCGTAACACCATTTGATTTCTGATTCGTTCTTCTTTGTGTGCTTTAGAGATTATTGCGTCTGGATTAGGTACGAATAACAACGGCCCTGGTCTAGATCGAGTTTGGGTCATACACTAGGTATGCCTTTTTATTTTAAATTTAAAGTAGATAAGCTAAGTTCCTAATTTAATCTAAGGCAAATTTAATCTAAAGTAATATAAGGTAATCTAAGGTAATCTTAATCTAAGGTAATCTAGCATAGGTTTAATCTAAGGTAATCTAATCTAATTATCCTAAGTTTAAATATGTTTTTGGTTCTTGCTACTGAATCCCTAGTATTTCGATAACAGAGCTTCGCACGAACTATTCAACAAACTAAGTGGCCAGGATATCAACGGAGAGGCAGGATCCTTTTGGTTCCAATATAATTGGAGACTGTTCGGAAAAATCCAACAACCAAGTCCGTGTATAATTGTCTTTCTTAGACACCACTAAATGCTTGTGAATAAGTTTGATAAAAGCAGTATTGTCTGATACCAGTTCCCCGGCAGCGGCGCCAAAAACTTGTCCTCTCCTGATATGGCCAAAATGGACGATTTTATTTATGCGGTGTCGTCAGGTCGCAAGGCGTCAGAAACGGCTTATCAAGAGAGAGCAATAGTTTTAAATTTATATTTAGCGGGGTCTAAATCGTACTACTCCTTATTATGAGTAAGGGAAGTATGACCTAGGGTCGTATTTTTAAGATATTAGTAGAATCGAACCTATAAATAAAGCTTAAGATAATCCTAAAGTGAAGAAGTAGTGGTTTGTTACCTAATTTTGGGTTTTCTAGTTTATAAGATAAAGTAAAGTAAATGCGATAAAATTAGTAATTCAGATAAGCTTAAAACAAGATCATACTAGGATTTCATTAGTTACTTTGCCGAGATTATGGAATGCTGGCTCATGAATAGGTAGTGACCTTGTATTCATTACACTGGTCCTAAACGCCCCTACATAAGACATGTCACTAGGTAATGCGTTAGGCTTAAAGATTCTGAATAGACAGCAACATCCCTTACCCCCGACGCCCGTGCAGCCTGACTACAGGCATACACGTTCAGACGGCTCATCCAATTGAGCGACTTGGTTGGGTGACGTATTAACATTCCACAAAGGTCTAAACTTTCTTAAGCATAATAGAATATTGGGTTTTCCATATCCGAGAGACGTGATGTATTTTGATGCTTTTGTTAATGATTGGGTTTAAAAGATAGTTAGGCCCTTAAAAGAGTTCAACCATAAAGAACACCATGGCCAAGACAGGTTTGACTTCCATGAAGATGTTCGGTTATCCTAACGGTCCAATCCTTTATGTGTTCAAACAAATAGTTCCTTAATTAACTAGGAATCCCTCAAGCGGGGTGTAATGCTTCCGTGTTATTGTGAAGTGTACTAATCAGCACTGACTGGGTTCCATGGCCTTACTTAGCAAGGGTACAGCTTACAATAACCATTGCACTTCAGCGTGCGCGTACGAAGTTTATATGCTTGGTGACTACACTAGCATGGTCTAGGACCGACAATGTACTAGGGGTCTAGTTAGATGTTTCACTACGAAAGGGTCCTCAGTCGAAATCCAAGGCTCGGTGTACTTACTACAACCGGTGTGCCTCAGTCAAACTTACGTTGTATCCGATAGACTTCTCCTTCCAAGGGGTGACACAGATAGTGTACTCTGAATCGGGGTTCGCGACTTCCCAATAACAGAGCCGATAACTACGTTCTATAAGTTGGAAAAGCGATTGAGTTTAAAGCATAATCGGAAAACATCTCGACAACATACATAAACCATAATATTATTTCGGCATTATAAATGACTACATCATAGCATACACTAAAGATAACTACTCGCTAATCCTGGCAACAATATCACAAGGCATAATAATAGAAGACATTACATTCAGACAAACGATAGAAGTACCAGTAGATTAAACGAGTTCTGAATACAAAAGTTACAACTTCAAACTCCAGACCACTCCTAATACAATCTTCGGCGTTCTTCTCCGGGTACTAGGTTTCCCGCAAGGATTCGAAGACCTTGAAAGTATGACTAATATTGTAGAAAGAGAGAGAAAGAAGTGAATTAAAGTGTGTGTAAAAATGGATGATAAAGCCCCTTTAAATAGACTTGAGATTTGCCTGCAAACAGCTGGTAAGCCATTTGGCAGGCCGTTTGCAGGGGCCGTTTGCACTAGTGAACCATTTTTTATGCTCGTTTGCCTGGGCCGTTTGGCAGGCTGTTTGGCTTGCTTATTTCACTGGATCATAATTTGATTTCCTTGATCGTAGCTTGGTTTCTTGTCTTTCACCGTTTTCGCTCTAGAATCTTCATTTTAGCTCTGATTCTCTTGATTCTTTTGGCACCGTCTTCGTAATCACTTGATATTCAATTTTTACCGACAAAGTGGGGATTTTGGCAATAAAGCTCGAAACTTTATTGTTTTTTGGCTTTAATATCGGGGTAAAAACGTGACTTTTTAGCCGATATCACCTTTGTTCTCACTGCAACCACCACATCCGGCATTGACCATGGTGGGAATGTTCGATCAAGAATTTGGAATCCGTTGTCCTTGTCCTCTATTTGGTGAGAGGCGAACATGACCAAACCATAAACATAACATGCCTCCTTAAGTTGCATGTTTGAAGCTTTATTTAATAAACGAAGCCCTACATCTATGTAATTACCATCGAAATAACCCCTCAAACCACAGAGAAAAAGCGTATTGGGGTTTTCTAAAATAAAACACAGAAGGATCATATTGACCAACTTAAGGTGATCAAACCATAATAAAGGCCACAACGTATCAAGAGAAATCCATTTATGAACCCAAGGATGCTCCGAGTGCTTCAATAAATCTTTACAAACCCTCTTACATCTGAATAACTGGTCGGATGAATCCTGACCAACTCTAGATAAGATCTCCACAAGCATATCTTGTGGAAGAGCTTCTAGAATGTTTGGTTGACTAACGTTAACATTGATTTTTTTGTTTTTTTGTGATATGACTATCCATTTATGTTTTTTGATTGATTAAAGTAAAAAAGATGAAAATTTTATAGTTTTGTGTTTGGTGATAGAGAGAGGTTTCTGTAGAAGAAGGATATGATGGGAAAATATACCAGAAGTGAGAGAAATATTCAACTTGTTGTCTTTTAAAGTTGATTTTTGGTGCATTCAAATGACATCATAAGTTGCCACGTGTGCACTAATGATGATTTTATTTTCTTATTTTTTTAACAACAGGAAGAACATTTTATTAGATAACAAATGTTTACACATATCAACGTTTTATTGTATAAGATATGGGATAGAATTTTTTTTTAAAGGAAATTTTTTTATTGATATATCACAAACGTTTACACATACAACTATATGAACTAGTAACATTAACGGACAAACACGAAATATTTACAAAAGACCATGACAAAATTTTGATGTTATAATGGCATCCCATAATGATGCAAACCTAAAGGACAACATGTGGCATATGGATGTGATATGTGAATAATTTGAAATATTTTTAACATCTCTAAGTGTCACAAAGTTTTTGACACTTCAAAGCATTTATGTGTTACAAGTGTCAAAAATAATGAAAGTGTTAAGAAATGGAAATTATTTTGTGGTGGTAACATAGATTTGAATCTATTATCATCAACTAGATAAATAATAATTTTATTTTTTTGGAAAATTACTCGTGTAATGTAAGACTCAATGTTTTGGCGGGTTGTTTTGTTTTTTTATTTGAGTATATTTGAAATATTTTACTGCATGTCATTTTTGCTCAAAAGAAACCTAAAAAAATACTTTCATTATATTTTTAATTAATAGTTCTAATAAAAAAGAAAGCTCTCAACAACCACCAAATCCTCCATGACAAAATCAGGTTTTTCTTTAAACTTATCGATACACTTTATAAGGGTTTATTGAAATGTCCCGTTCTTATTGATTAAAAAATGTTCCATATTAATTGATTTCGTTGCGAGGTTTTGACCTCTATATGAGACGTTTTTTCAAAGACTGCATTCATTTTTAAAACAAACCATAACCTTTATTTCATAAATAAAGGTTTAAAAAGCTTTACGTAGATTATCAAGTAATGATAATCTAAAATATACTGTTTACACACGACCATTACATAATGGTTTACAATACAAATATGTTACATCGAAATCAGTTTCTTGAATGCATTTTTTACACAATACCATACAAACATGGACTCCAAATCTTGTCCTTATTTTAGTATGCAACAGCGAAAGCTCTTAGTATTCACCTGAGAATAAACATGCTTTAAACGTCAACAAAAATGTTGTTGAGTTATAGGTTTAACCTATATATATCAAATCGTAACAATAGACCACAAGATTTCATATTTCAATACACATCCCATAATAGAGATAAAAATCATTCATATGGTGAACACCTGGTAACCGACATTAACAAGATGCATATATAAGAATATCCCCATCATTCCGGGACACTCTTCGGATATGATATAAATTTCGAAGTACTAAAGCATCCGGTACTTTGGATGGGGTTTGTTAGGCCCAATACATCTATCTTTAGGATTCGCGTCAATTAGGGTGTCTGTTCCCTAATTCTTAGATTACCAGACTTAATAAAAAGGGGCATATTCGATTTCGATAATTCAACCATAGAATGTAGTTTCACGTACTTGTGTCTATTTTGTAGATCATTTATAAAACCTGCATGTATTCTCATCCCAAAAATATTAGATTTTAAAAGTGGGACTATAACTCACTTTCACATATTTTTACTTCGTCGGGAAGTAAGACTTGACCACTGGTTGATTCACGAACCTATAACAATATATACATATATATCAAAGTGTGTTCAAAATATATTTACAATACTTTTAATACATTTTGATGTTTAAAGTTTATTAAGTCAGCTGTCCTCGTTAGTAACCTACAACTAGTTGTCCACAGTTAGATGTACAGAAATAAATCGATAAATATTATCTTGAATCAATCCACGACCCAGTGTATACGTATCTCAGTATTGATCACAACTCAAACTATATATATATTTTGGAATCAACCTCAACCCTGTATAGCTAACTCCAACATTCACATATAGAGTGTCTATGATTGTTCCGCAATATATATATATATATAGATGGGTCGACATGACAGGTCGAAACATTGTATACATGTCTATGGTATCTCAAGATTACATAATATACAATATAAGTTGATTAGGTTATGGTTGGAATAGATTTATTACTAACTTTCACATAGGTAAAATGAGTAGTTTTTATCAATCTTGTTTTACTCGCCATTTCTTCGTTTCTAATCCGTTTTGAGTGATTCCAGTGGGCCACGATTTCGTATTGAACTTAACTTTATGAATATAAATAGAAAAAGTATAAGTTTATAGTCGGAAATATAAGTTACAAGTCGTTTTTGAAAGAGGTAGTCATTTCCGTCGAAAGAACGACATCTTGATGACCATTTTGAAAAACATACTTTCACTTTGAGTTTAACCATGATTTTTGGATATAGTTTCATGTTCATAAGAAAAATCATTTTTCCAGAAGTATAGCTTTTAAATCAAAGTTCTTCTTAGCTTTTAATTATCCCAACCAAAACAGCCCCCGGTTTTACTACGACGGCGTAAATCCAGTTTTATGGTGTTTATCGTGTTTCCGGGTTTTAAATTATTAAGTTAGCATATCATATAGATATAGAACATGTGTTTAGTTGATTTTAAAAGTCTAGTTAGAAGGATTAACTTTATTTGTGAACAAGTTTAGAATAACTAAACTATGTTCTAGTGATTACAAGTTTATAACGTTGAATAAGACAGCTTTTTATGTATGAATCGAATGATGTTATGAACATCATTACTACCTCAAGTTCCTTGGATAAACCTACTAGAAATGAGAAAAATGGATCTAGCTTCAAAGGATCCTTGGATGGCTTGAAAGTTCTTGAAGCAGAATTATGACACGAAAACAATTTCAAGTAAGATTTCCACTCGAAATAAGATTGTTATAGTTATAGAAATTGAATTAAAGTTTGAATATGATTATTACCTTGTATTAGAAAGATAACCTACTGTAAGTAACAAAAGTTTCTTGATCTTGGAAGTAAACTTGCAATCTTGGAAGTATTCTTGATTTTATGAAACTAGAACTTTTGGAATTTATGAAGAACACTTAGAACTTGAAGATAGAACTTGAGAGAGATCAATTAGATGAAGAAAATTGAAGAATGAAAGTGTTTTTAGGTGTTTTTGGTCATTGGTGTATGGATTAGATATAAAGGATATGTAATTTTGTTTTCATGTAAATAAGTCATGAATGATTACTCATATTTTTGTAATTTATGAGATATTTCATGCTAGTTGCCAAATGATGGTTCCCACATGTGTTAGGTGACTCACATGGGCTGCTAAGAGCTGATCATTGGAGTGTATATACCAATAGTACATACATCTAAAAGCTGTGTATTGTGCGAGTACGAATACGGGTGCATACGAGTAGATTTGTTGATGAAAACTGAACGAGGATGTAATTGTAAGCATTTTTGTTAAGTAGAAGAATTTTGATAAGTTTCTTGAAGTCTTTCAAAAGTGTATGAATACATATTAAAACACTACATGTATATACATTTTAACTGAGTCGTTAAGTCATCGTTAGTCGTTACATGTAAATGTTGTTTTGAAACCTTTAGGTTAACGATCTTGTTAAATGTTGTTAACCCAATGTTTATAATATCAAATGAGATTTTAAATTATTATATTATCATGATATTATGATGTACGAATATCTCTTAATATGATCTATATACATTAAATGTCATTACAACGATAATCGTTACATATATGTCTCGTTTCAAAATCATTAAGTTAGTAGTCTTATTCTTACATATGTAGTTCATTGTTAATACACTTAATGATATATTTACTTATCATTTAACATAATTAACCAAGTGTATCAATATCTTAATATGATTCATATGTACCTAGTAAGACGTTATAACGATAATCGTTATATATATCGTTTTCGAGTTTCTTAATTTAATAGTCTCATTTTTATGTATATAACTCATTGTTAAAATACCTAATGAGATACATACTTATAATAAAATCATGTTAACTATATATATAACCATATATATGTCATCGTATAGTTTTTACAAGTTTTAACGTTCGTGAATCACCAGTCAACTTAGGTGGTCATTTGTCTATATGAAACCTATTCCAATTAATCAAGTCTTTATAAGTTTGATTGCTTAACATGTTGGAAACACTTAATCATGTAAATATAAATTTCATTTAATATATATAAACATGGAAAAGTTCGGGTCACTACAGTACCTACCCGTTAAATAAATTTCGTCCCGAAATTTTAAGCTGTTGAAAGTGTTGACGAATCTTCTAGAAATAGATGCGGGTATTTCTTCTTCATCTGATCTTCATGCTCCCAGGTGAACTCGGGTCCTCTACGAGCATTCCATCGAACCTTAACAATCGGTATCTTGTTTTGTTTAAGTCTCTTAACCTCACGATCCATTATTTCGACGGGTTCTTCAATGAATTATAGTTTTTCATTGATTTGGATTTCGTCCAACGGAATATTGAGATCTTCTTTAGCAAAACATTTCTTCAAATTTGAGACGTGGAAAGTGTTATGTACAGCCGCGAGTTGTTGAGGTAGATCCAGTTAGTAAGCTACTGGTCCGACACGATCTATAATCTTGAATGGTCCAATGTACCTTGGATTTAGTTTCCCCCGTTTACCAAATCGAACAACGCCTTTCCAAGGTGAAACCTTAAGCATGACCATTTCTCCAATTTCAAACTCTATATCTTTTCTTTTACTATCCGCGTAGCTCTTTTGTCGACTCTGGGCGGTTTTCAATCTTTGTTGAATTTGGATGATTTTCTCGGTAGTTTCTTGTATTATCTCCGGACCCGTAATCTGTCTATCCCCCACTTCATTCCAACAAATCGGAGACCTGCACCTTCTACCATAAAGTGCCTCAAACGACGCCATCTCAATACTAGAATGATAACTGTTGTTGTAGGAAAATTCTGCTAACGGTAGGTGTCGATCCCAACTATTTCTGAAATCAATAACACATGCTCGTAGCATGTCTTCAAGCGTTTGTATCGTCCTTTCACTCTGCCCATCAGTTTGTGGATGATAGGCAGTACTCATCTCTAGACGAGTTCCTAATGCTTGCTGTAATGTCTGCCAGAATCTTGAAATAAATCTGCCATCCCTATCAGAGATAATAGAGATTGGTATTCCATGTCTGGAGACGACTTCCTTCAAATACAGTCGTGCTAACTTATCCATCTTGTCATCTTCTCTTATTGGCAGGAAGTGTGCTGATTTGGTGAGACGATCAACTATTACCCAAATAGTATCAAAACCACTTGCAGTCCTTGGCAATTTAGTGATGAAATCCATGGTAATGTTTTCCCATTTCCATTTCGGGATTTCGGGTTGTTGAAGTAGACCTGATGGTTTCTGATGCTCAGCTTTGACCTTAGAACACGTCAAACATTCTCCTACGTATTTAGCAACATAGGCTTTCATACCCGGCCAGCAAAAATGTTTCTTGAGATCCTTGTACATCTTCCCCGTTCCAGGATGTATTGAGTATCTGGTTTTATGAGCTTCTCTAAGTACCATTTCTCTCATATCTCCAAATTTTGGTACCCAAATCCTTTCAGCCCTATACCGGGTTCCGTCTTCCCGAATATTAAGATGCTTCTCCGATCCTTTGGGTATTTCATCCTTTAAATTTCCCTCTTTTAAAACTCTGTCCTTCCTGCTCAAGGCGTCGGCTACCACATTTGCCTTCCCCGGGTGATAACGAATCTCAAAGTCATAATCATTCAACAATTCAATCCACCTACACTGCCTCATATTCAGTTGTTTCTGATTAAATATGTGTTGAAGACTTTTGTGGTTGGTATATATAATACTTTTGACCCCATATAAGTAGTGCCTCCAAGTCTTTAATGTAAAAACAACCGCGCCTAATTCCAAATCATGCGTCGTATAATTTTGTTCGTGAATCTTCAATTGTCTAGACGCATAAGCAATCACCTTCGTTCGTTGCATTAATACACAACCGAGACCTTGCTTTGATGCGTCACAATAAATCACAAAATCATCATTCCCTTCAGGCAATGACAATATAGGTGCCGTAGTTAGCTTTTTCTTCAATAACTGAAACGCTTTCTATTGTTCATCCTTCCATTCAAATTTCTTCCCTTTATGCGTTAATGCAGTCAAGGGTTTTGCTATTCTGGAAAAGTCTTCGATGAACCTTCTGTAGTAACCAGCTAGTCCTAAAAACTGGCGTATGTGTTTCGGAGTTTTCGGGGTTTCTCACTTTTCAACAGTTTCTATCTTTGCCGGATCCACCTTAATACCTTCTTTGTTCACTATGTGACCGAGGAATTGAACTTCTTCCAACCAAAATGCAGACTTTGAAAATTTAGCGTACAATTCTTCCTTCCTCAATACTTCTAACACCTTTCTCAAATGTTCACCGTGTTCTTGGTCATTCTTTGAGTAAATAAGTATGTCATCAATGAAAACAATGACAAACTTGTCAAGGTATGGTCCACACACTCGGTTCATAAGGTCCATGAACACAGCTGGTGCATTAGTTAAACCAAACGGCATGACCATAAACTCGTAATGACCGTAACGTGTTCTGAAAGCAGTCTTTGGAATATCATCTTCTTTCACCCCCATTTGATGATACCCGGAACGTAAGTCAATCTTTGAATAAACAGATGAGCCTTGTAGTTGATCAACTAAGTCATCGATTCTCGGTAGTGGGTAGCGGTTCTTGATGGTAAGTTTGTTCAACTCTCGGTAGTCGATACACAACCTGAATGTACCATCTTTCTTCTTGACAAACAAAACAGGAGCTCCCCACGGTGATGTGCTTGGTCGAATTAAACCACGCTCTAAAAGTTCTTGTAATTGGCTTTGCAGTTCTTTCATCTTGCTGGGTGCGAGTCTGTAAGGAGCACGAGCTATTGGTGCAGCTCCTGGTACAAGATCTATTTGAAATTCAACGGATCGATGTGGGGGTAATCCCGGTAATTCTTTCGGAAATACATTGGGAAATTCTTTTGCGACGGGAACATCATTGATGCTCTTTTCTTCAGTTTGTACTTTCTCGACATGTGCTAGAACAGCATAGCAACCTTTTCTTATTAGTTTTTGTGCCTTCAAATTACTAATAAGATGTAGCTTCGTGTTGCCCTTTTCTCCGTACACCATTAAGGGTTTTCCTTTTTCTCGTATAATGCGAATTGCATTTTTGTAACAAACGATCTCTGCTTTCACTTCTTTCAACCAGTCCATACCGATTATCACATCAAAACTCCCTAACTCTACTTGTATCAAGTCAATCTTAAATGTTTCGCTAACCAGTTTAATTTTTCGATTCCGACATATATTATCTGCTGAAATTAATTTACCATTTGCTAATTCGAGTAAAAATTTACTATCCAAAGGCGTCAATGGACAACTTAATTTAGTACAAAAATCTCTACTCATATAGCTTCTATCTGCACCCGAATCAAATAAAACGTAAGCAGATTTATTGTCAATAAGAAACGTACCCGTAACAAGCTACGGGTCTTCCTGTGCCTCTGCCGCATTAATATTGAAAACTCTTCCGCGGCCTTGTCCATTCGTGTTCTCCTGGTTCGGGCAATTTCTAATAATGTGGCCCGGTTTTCCACATTTATAACAAACTACATTGGCATAACTTGCTCCGACACTACTTGCTCCACCATTACTCGTTCCGACACCATTTGTTCCTTTCGTTCTGTTAACCCCTGGTCCGTAGACCTCACACTTCACCGCGCTATGACCATTTCTTTTACACTTGTTGCAAAATTTGGTGCAGAACCCCGAGTGATACTTTTCACACCTTTGGCATAGCTGCTTCTGATTGTTGTTGTTGTTACGGTTATTATTGTTGTTAAGATGATTGTTGTAGTTGCTGTTGTTGTTGTTGTTGTTGTTGTTGTTGGGCCGTTTGTTGTAGTGGCGATTGATGTTGCGATTGTTAGGATAGTTGTTGCGATTATTGTTGTAATTGCTGTTGTTGTTGTATTGGTGATTCTTATCACCGTTTTCCTCCCACTTTCTTTTGACTTGCTTCACATTGGCCTCTTCAGCAGTCTGTTCTTTAATTCTTTCTTCAATCTGGTTTACTAGTTTGTGAGCCATTCTACATGCCTGTTGTATGGAGGCGGGCTCGTGTGAACTTATATCTTCTTGGATTCTTTCCGGTAATCCTTTCACAAACGCGTCGATCTTCTCTTCCTCATCTTCGAACGCTCCCGGACATAATAGGCATAATTCTGTGAATCGTCTTTCGTACGTGGTAATATCAAATCCTTGGGTTCGTAACCCTCTAAGTTCTGTCTTGAGCTTATTGACCTCGGTTCTGGGACGGTACTTCTCGTTCATCAAGTGCTTGAATGCTGACCACGGTAGTGCGTAAGCATCATCTTGTCCCACTTGCTCCAGATAGGTATTCCACCATGTTAACGCAGAACCTGTGAAGGTATGCGTAGCGTACTTCACTTTGTCCTCTTCAGTACACTTATTGATGGCAAACACCGATTCGACCTTCTCGGTCCACTGTTTCAATCCGATCGGTCCTTCGGTTCCATCAAATTCCAAAGGTTTGCAGGCAGTGAATTCTTTGTAGGTGCATCCTACACGATTTCCTGTACTGCTAGATCCAAGGTTATTGTTGGTATGTAGTGCGGCCTGTACTGCGGCTATGTTTGAAGCAAGAAAGGCACGAAATTCCTCTTCACTCATATTCAAGGTATGTCGAGTAGTCGGTGCCATTTCCTTCAAAATAGTCAAATGAAACGAGTTAATCATATAGAATATCAAGAGTAGTCAATAGTATTTCGTAGCGTAATATGAACTTATTTATAAAAGCTCTTTCTTCATATTAGCGTTTTATAATCTTTAATTCGGGTAGTACCTACCCGTTAAGTTCATATTTAGTAGCTAACATACCATTTCAACTACTAAAATTCTATATGAAAAACTAATCACAAAAAAATGTATATCATATTCAAACCTTTATACAATAACTTGCAAACTTACAATACCGCTATTTTACATATAGCATGAAATATAGCACATAAAACTTTGATACAAAGTAGTTGCGAAGATAATTCTAGTTAATAAATAAGGCGTTCAGTAAAGGCAACAAAGACACGTAATTCATACGTCCAGAAACAAGTCATACATTCTGGTTTTACTAATACCACTTCCCATCCTTGATCTTGTGGAACGTAACCGTTGTGAGCGATAGTATGACAATGTGTTGTAACGTCGTCAAAAGGACGAAGGTTACGTAATGACCAACAGTCTTGTAATAACCTAAAAACCTCATTTCTTACCCCAATTACCGACTCCGTCACTTGTGGGAACGTTTTGTTTAATAGTTGTAGCCCGATGTTCTTTTTCTCACTTTGGTGAGAAGCGAACATTACTAACCCGTAAGCATAACATGCTTCTTTATGTTGCATATTAGCCGCTTTTTCTAAATCATGAAGTCCTATATTCGGATACATTGAGTCAAAATAATTTCTTAACCCGTTGCGTAAAATAGCATTTGGGTTCCCCGCAATATATGCGTCAAAGTAAACACATCGTAACTTATGGGTTTCCCAATGTGATATCCCCCATCTTTCAAACGAAAGCCTTTTATAAACCAAGGCATTCTTGGAACGTTCTTCGAATGTCATACAAACTGATTTTGCCATAAATAGTTGTGCCGGGGAATTCTGACCGACTCTAGACAAGATTTCATCAATCATGTCTCCGGGTAAGTCTTCTAAAATATTGGGTTTTCTATCCATTTTGTGTTTTTATACTGTAAAATAGACAAGAGTTAGATTCATAAAAGATACGTATTAATACAAGCAATTTTTACATATATCGTAAAGCATAAGCACACTATATTACATATATTACACCGCACAAATACAACTATCTTATTCCGACTCACTCGTTTCTTCTTTTTCGAACTTGGTTCTTTTTGCTAAGTTTTTATATGATGTTCCCCTAATACGAGCCGTCGTTTTCCACATTGGTCTAGAAAAACCTGGTGGTTTAGAGGTTCCCGGGTTATTGTTACAACTTAAGAAATACGGGTGTTGACGATACATATAAAGTTCATCGGGGTTGGAATCAGATTTCTCTATTTTTATGCCCTTTCCCTTATTGTTCTCTTTTGCCTTTTTAAATTCGTTGGGGTAATTTCTATAACATCATCGGAATCCTCGTCGGGATCCGATTCATCGGAGAATTGGTAATCCTCGCAATATTTTGCTTCCTTGGCGGAAACATCGTTGACCATAATTAACCTTGGTCGGTTGGTTGAGGGTTTTCTTTTACTTAACCGTTTTATTATTTCCCCCACCGGTTCTATTTCTTCTTCCGGTTCCTCCTCCTCCGGTTCCGATTCTTCTTCCGGTTCCGATTCTTCTTTCGGTTCCTCTTCGAGAACTTGTGAATCAGTCCACGAATCATTCCAAATTACATTTGACTCTTCATTATTATTAGGTGAGTCAATGGGACTTGTATTAGAGGTAGACATCTATCATTTAATATCAAACACGTTAAGAGATTAATATATCACATAATATTCACATGTTAAAAATATATAGTTTCCAACAAAATTTGTTAAGCAATCATTTTTCAAGTAAACACGGTCGAAGTCCAGACTCACTAATGCATCCTAACAAACTCGATAAGACACACTAATGCAAAATTCTGGTTCTCTAAGACCAACGCTCGGATACCAAATGAAATGTCCCGTTCTTATTGATTAAAAAACGTTCCATATTAATTGATTTCATTGCGAGGTTTTGACCTCTATATGAGACGTTTTTTCAAAGACTGCATTAATTTTAAAACAAACCATAACCTTTATTTCATAAATAAAGGTTTAAAAAGCTTTACGTAGATTATCAAATAATGATAATCTAAAATATACTGTTTACACACGACCATTACATAATGGTTTACAATACAAATATGTTACATCGAAATCAGTTTCTTGAATGCATTTTTTACACAATATCATACAAACATGGACTCCAAATCTTGTCCTTATCTTAGTATGCAACAGCGGAAGCTCTTAGTATTCACTTGAGAATAAACATGCTTTAAACGTCAACAAAAATGTTGGTGAGTTATAGGTTTAACCTATATATATCAAATCGTAACAATAGACCACAAGATTTCATATTTCAATACACATCCCATAATAGAGATAAAAATCATTCATATGGTGAACACCTGGTAACCGACATTAACAAGATGCATATATAAGAATAACCCCATCATTCCGGGATACTCTTCGGATATGATATAAATTTCGAAGTACTAAAGCATCCGGTACTTTGGATGGGGTTTGTTAGGCCTAATAGATCTATCTTTAGGATTCGCGTCAATTAGGGTGTCTGTTCCCTAATTCTTAGATTACCAGACTTAATAAAAAGGGGCATATTCGATTTCGATAATTCAACCATAGAATGTAGTTTCACGTACTTGTGTCTATTTTGTAGATCATTTATAAAACCTGCATGTATTCTCATCCCAAAAATATTAGATTTTAAAAGTGGGACTATAACTCACTTTCACAGATTTTTACTTCGTCGGGAAGTAAGACTTGGCCACTGGTTGATTCACGAACCTATAACAATATATACATATATATCAAAGTGTGTTCAAAATATATTTACAATACTTTTAATACATTTTGATGTTTTAAGTTTATTAAGTCAGCTGTCCTCGTTAGTAACCTATAACTAGTTGTCCACAGTTAGATGTACAGAAATAAATCGATAAATATTATTTTGAATCAATCCACGACCCAGTGTATACGTATCTCAGTATTGATCACAACTCAAACAATATATATATTTTAGAATCAACCTCTACCCTGTATAGCTAACTCCAACATTCACATATAGAGTGTCTATGGTTGTTCCGCAATATATATATATATATATAGATGGGTCGACATGATAGGTCAAAACATTGTATACGTGTCTATGGTATCTCAAGATTACATAATATACAATATAAGTTGATTAGGTTATGGTTGGAATAGATTTATTACTAACTTTCACATAGGTAAAATGAGTAGTTTTTACCAATCTTGTTTTACTCGCCATTTCTTCGTTTCTAATCCGTTTTGAGTGATTCCAGTGGCCACGGTTTCGTATTGAACTTAAATTTATGAATCTAAATAGAAAATGTATATGTTTATAGTCAGAAATACAAGTTACAAGTCATTTTTGAAAGAGGTAGTCATTTCCGTCGAAAGAACGACATCTTGATGACCATTTTGAAAAACATACTTTCACTTTGAGTTTAACCATGATTTTTGGATATAGTTTCATGTTCATAAGAAAAATCAATTTTCCAGAAGTATAGCTTTTAAATCAAAGTTCTTCTTAGCTTTTAATTATCCCAACCAAAACAGCCCCCGGTTTTACTACGACGGCGTATATCCAGTTTTATGGTGTTTATCGTGTTTCCGGGTTTTAAATCATTAAGTTAGCATATCATATAGATATAGAACATGTGTTTAGTTGATTTTAAAAGTATAGTTAGAAGGATTAACTTTATTTGCGAACAAGTTTAGAATTAACTAAACTATGTTCTAGTGATTACAAGTTTATAACGTTGAATAAGACAGCTTTTTATGTATGAATTGAATGATGTTATGAACATCATTACTACCTCAAGTTCCTTGGATAAACCTACTGGAAATGAGAAAAATAGATCTAGCTTCAAAGGATCCTTGGATGGCTTGAAAGTTCTTGAAGCAGAATCATGACACGAAAACAATTTCAAGTAAGATTTCCACATGAAATAAGATTGTTATAGTTATAGAAATTGAATTAAAGTTTGAATATGATTATTACCTTGTATTAGAAAGATAACCTACTGTAAGTAACAAAGGTTTCTTGATCTTGGATGATTACTTGGAATGGATTTAGAAAACATGGAAGTAAACTTGCAATCTTGGAAGTATTCTTGATTTTATGAAACTAGAACTTTTGAAATTTATGAAGAACACTTAGAACTTGAAGATAGAACTTGAGAGAAATCAATTAGATGAATAAAATTGAAGAATGAAAGTGTTTATAGGTGTTTTTGGTCGTTGGTGTATGGATTAGATATAAAGGATATGTAATTTTGTTTTCATGTAAATAAGTCATGAATGATTACTCATATTTTTGTAATTTTATGAGATATATCATGCTAGTTGCCAAATGATGGTTCCCACATGTGTTAGGTGACTCACATGGGCTGCTAAGATCTGATCATTGGAGTGTATATACCAATAGTACATACATCTAAAAGCTGTGTATTGTACGAGTACTAATACGGGTGCATACGAGTAGATTTGTTGATGAAAACTGAACGAGGATGTAATTGTAAGAATTTTTGTTAAGTAGAAGTATTTTGATAAGTGTCTTGAAGTCTTTCAAAAGTGTATGAATACATATTAAAACACTACATGTATATACATTTTAACTGAGTCGTTAAGTCATCGTTAGTCGTTACATGTAAATGTTGTTTTGAAACCTTTAGGTTAACGATCTTGTTAAATGTTGTTAACCCAATGTTTATAATATCAAATGAGATTTTAAATTATTATATTATCATGATATTATGATGTACGAATATCTCTTAATATGATCTATATACATTAAATGTCGTTACAACGATAATCGTTACATATATGTCTCGTTTCAAAATCATTAAGTTAGTAGTCTTATTTTTACATATGTAGTTCATTATTAATACACTTAATGATATATTTACTTATCATTTAACATAATTAACCAAGTGTATCAATATCTTAATATGATTCATATGTACCTAGTAAGACGTTATAACGATAATCGTTATATATATCATTTTTGAGTTTCTTAATTTAATAGTCTCATTTTTATGTATATAACTCATTGTTAAAATACCTAATGAGATACATACTTATAATAAAATCATGTTAACTATATATATAACCATATATATGTCATCATATAGTTTTTACAAGTTTTAACGTTCGTGAATCACCGGTCAACTTGGGTGGTCATTTGTCTATATAAAACCTATTCCAATTACTCAAGTCTTAATAAGTTTGATTGCTTAACATGTTGGAAACACTTAATCATGTAAATATCAATTTCATTTAATATATATAAACATGGAAAAGTTCGGGTCACTACATTTATCAATATCAATACCGGGTCGATTTTGTTTAGGGTTTACTCCGTTGTTTTTAAAACACTTTAAAATGAACCAATTAATGGATCTGCACGAATTTATGTTCTTTATTTACACATTAGGGTTTATATGCATCTGTTTGTTTGCTGGTGTAATCAATTTACAACTATACACATATATGCAGGTGTAACTAATGCCATGGGGTCTATTATGAATTTAGGGTTTATATGCATCTGCTCGTTGGCAGGTGTAATCAATTTACAACTATACGCATATATGCAGGTGTAATTAATGCCATGAGGTCTATCATGAATTTAGGGTTTATATGCATCTGCTCGTTTGCAGGTGTAATCAATTTACAACTATACACATATATGCAGGTGTAATTAATGCCATGAGGTCTATCATGAATTTAGGGTTTATATGCATCAGTTTGTTTGCAGGTGTAATCAATTTACAACTATACACATATATGCATCTGTTTGTTTGCATCTTTTAAGGAAACAATGATCTGTTTGCATCTTTTAAGGAAACAATTGTTTGTATGCATCTGTTGTAAATGTTTGTTTGTTTTAGACATCTACCGGCTTACTAGATGGTTTGGTAATATATAAATTTTGGCTATTAAAAAAAATTTGTTTCCATAACAGTAGAATTTAGTGCTGGTAACTCTAACCCAAGTAAATGGGAAAATGGGTCGTGTTCGCATACTCATTTAATTTATCGCAAAAGCCCTTTAGATGAAACTGAAGTGTCTGATGATAGTCCAGATGTTGTAGTCATCAGTGAAAGAGACAAATGTTTGGGTGACTTAGAGGCTCACTAACTATAGACATCAGTTTCTGAAAGCGACAAATGTTTTTTACTCCGCTTGTGCCTGAGAGAAATAACTATGATCTCTATGGTCTGATTATGGAATTGTGACCCAATGCATTGCTAACATGAGGGTCAATGATCAGTATTTGACTAATGTACTGCTGCAAAGGGGAAGTAATTCTCACACACTGATTTTTGATCCAGTATTTGACAAATTTAGTTTTTTTACATATATATTATTAACAAATAATTATAAATTGTTTTACAAATATAATGCCAATGTGATTTTGTGATGACCCGGGAATTTCTGACTAAATTTAAACTTAATTTTTATTTGATTTCGACACAATAAGCAAAGTCTATAAGGATAAGTCTCAAAAATTTTGAACTATTTTCATATATACAATTACCCTTTGACCGCTTCCGACGATTCACGAACAATTAATTGTAAATAGTTGTGTGTGTGTGTGTGTATATATATATAAATAATAATAATTAAAAATACAATTTGAAATATTAAATGTTGTTCTTATCAAAAGTAATTATGTAAAATAAAAATAAAAATGATATTATGATAATTATTATTTAAAAACATATCTATATATATAAATAAAGTATACTAAATATATATTTTGTGATTTTGAATCTATTTAGTAAACGACTGTTACACTCAATTGCCATTCTATGGATATTACATGAGTAAAATACGAACTAATATTATTTTAAAATAAACGGTGATCCTAAAATGAGTTCTATAAATTTTAGGCTTACTAAAAATGTATTTAAGACCTAGTTATTAAATTTTAACACTTTTTATATTTTACTCATAGATGAGAGGGACAGTTGATGTAATTTTATTTAACAAATTTAGGATTAAATTTTATACCACAATGACAAAAAAAAAAAAAAAATATAGTTAATCTAAAAATTTGGGATTTTTCCAGAGACTTTTATCCGCCACTGATTAACGACGGAGTACTGAATTCAGTCCATAAATGAAATATTAAACCAATCGTAGACGACGGCTTACAAATTATACGTTTATATTTGTTTGAATATTATTATTAATTATTAATAATATTATATTATTACTTTGTTGAATTATATCCGTGATTTATGTTATGAATTGATTTGAAAGTGTCCTTTTCTATTTCAATCTTTATCTCACTCATTATATATTATATATACATATACATTCAATGAGTGATTCACCAACTCAACCTACTAGCCTCCTTTTTCCTCCCTACCACATATTAGTTGATAGAAAAATTACCTCACTCTTCTTTTTCTTAATTCTGTGTACAACCGAACAAACATCCATCACTCTTTTATTCCATCACCTGTCTTATCTTCGTGATCAACCAACTTGATCACCATAGATATAAACACAACCCACATATATTTTTCCCACCATCTAAAACCATTTTCTTATTGTTTTTTTTTCCTCGATATAAACCACCAACAACTAGCAAGAACAACCACCACAATCACCAATATGTCGCTGCACTTTATTGTTTCTATTATCGGAGACTTAAAGCAACCCATATATCGTTTTTACAGCTTTCTGTTTGAAACCCAAACCCTCACCATTCTCGTCGATAATCCCCACTACTAAACCCGCCACCTTACATCACCTTCCATGACACCATCACCTCCGGCAAGCACAACCACCATTAACCGCCATTTAAAACACCACTTGCAGTCCGTGATTGATGTTATGCGAGGTGTATATAAAATAGTTATTAATTTTAGCAGGAAATACTATTAAATACGATACAATTTTACACAAGATATTTATTTATTTATAGAATGGATATACTTAAACCTTGCTACAACACTTATAGGCAGTGTACCTAATCGTACAGTAGTGTAGTTTTTAGTAAGTCCGGTTCGTTCCACAGGGAAATCTTTAAACAAAGCTCAACACTATATTAGTTTACTTTTATTAAAAATACAAATATATATATAAGTAATATTATTATTATAAAGGGGGGTTTTTACCGTTTAATGACCGGTTTGTCGATTTTAAGACTTTAGTCGCAGTTAAAACCTAATGTAAAATATAAAATAAATACAAGACTTAAATTAAAGCGTAAAGTAAATAACGATAATGAAATTGCGAATAATAAAAGTGCGATAAAATAAACTTACGATAATTAAAAAGTACGATTAAATAACAATAAATAAAAGTGCGATAATTAGAAGTGCAATTAAATATAAAATAAAGGAAATTAAATATGAAATAAAAGAATTATGCTTATTTAAACTTCCGTAATCATGATGTTTGACGTGTTGATTTTAGTTTTATGCCCATGGGTTAATTGTCCTTTGTCCTGGATTATTTAATATGTCCGTCTGGTTTTTGTCCATAACAGTCCATCAGTCATAAATATAAAGTGCGAGTGTCCTCATCAAATTATTCTTATACCCGAAGTTAAATATTCCAACTAATTGGGGATTCGAATTGTAACAAGGTTTTAATACTTTGTTTAATGAATACACCAGGTTATCGACTGCGTGTAAACCAAGGTTTTACTACTTTGTTAACAATTACACCAATTACCCTTGAATGTAATTTCACCCCTGTTTTAATTATTCTAGTGGCTATTAATCCATTCCTGTGTCCGGTTAAATGAACGATTATTCGTACATATAAATACCCCGCCCATCGTGTCCGATCGAGTGTATATGGTAATTTATAGGGACGCCCAATTGTAAATCTTTATATTAACATTAACAAACTATTATTTAGTTAAACAAATATAAAGCCCATTAATAGCCCATAGTCTAATTTCCACAAGTGTCATTCTTTTGTCCAAACCCCAATTATGGTACAAAGCCCAATTACCCAATTTTAGTAATTAGCCCAACATCATGATTACTTCGTTTTAAATAAGCATAATAATAACTTAGCTATGAGACATTAATGTAAAAAGGTTGAACATAACTTACAATGATTAAAAATAGCGTAGCGTTACACGGACAGAATTTCGACTTACACCCTTACAATATTCGCTAACATACCCTTATTATTAGAATTATAATTAAAATTAAAATATAAATTATAAATATAAATATAAATTTTACGTATGAATGAGGAAGAAAAATATGATGATTTTGATCAGAATTCGGTTGGCTTTATAGGCAGTTTTCAATTTTGGGTCTCCGCGACTCGCGGTGAATTTTGCCTTCAAACCCCGCGAGTCGCGGAGATTGCAATTACAGCTCACATCTTTTGGAGTCTTTCTTGCCGACGGATTTTATATATAAATATAAAATATAAATAATTAATATAATTATTTATATATTATATTATATTCTTGTGCATAGTAGACTTGTAATTTTTAGTCCGTTGCGTCGAGCGTTAAGAGTTGACTCTGGTCCCGGTTCCGGATTTTCGAACGTCCTTGCGTACAATTTTATATTTTGTACTTTGCGTTTTGAATCTTGTACTCTTGTGATTTCGAGACGTTTCTTATCAATAATTGGAACCTTTTTGATTGTCTTTTGTACTTTTGAGCTTTTTGGTCGTTTGCGTCTTCAATTCGTCGAATCTGTCTTTTGTCTTCACCTTTTATTATTTAAACGAATATCACTTGTAAATAGAACAATTGCAACTAAAAGCTTGTCTTTCTTGAGGTATAATGCTATGAAATATATGTTCGTTTTTAGCATTATCAAATATTCCCACACTTGAGCGTTGCTTGTCCTCAAGCAATATCGTCTTGAAATACTAGAATCACTTCTTTATTCTTCACACTTTGTACATCAGTGATTTCTATACGGCGGTATAAACAATGGTAGTAACGATATGGTTTACAGTCCCACATGACTATAAAAATTTAGATCCATTAAGGAAATTGGATCTTTATGAAAACATTTGATTTTTTTGAAATCTAGTTTTTACCCTAGATAAGTTTTCCGGAATAACCCTTTACGGGTGTTTGCAAAATATTTTTGTGGGTTTGGTGGGTTTCAGATTTGAAAATTTTAGCTCAAAACTTGCGGTTTTGTGTCACCCACTTGCTAACCTTGTATTTGGAAAGCAACACGTCCAGTTTACTTGTTCCGTATATTACCTTTCGGCAAACTACCGTCCGGTTGTAAAGGAAAGCGTTGAACAAGCAACTGTTAAGGCAATGTCCCGTGACATGCTTTTGATTATGGTCTATAACGTGTCGGACGCAATTACTATCCTTGGTAGGAGCAATAGTAAAGCTCACCCTTATAATTTTTCGGTATGGCACAAGGTCATGTCTTTGACCATTATGCAACCACCGTTCTTACGGTTGACACCCGATTTAGTTCAGGTGACCTAATGAATTCCAGGTGAATTCCTAGGATTTTACGTTCAATGGTAATGAACGCATTGAAAATAGGGTTTTCAGAAAACAAATCGGTTTATAATTTTGATCAAAATATTTTCTCGTTCAAGCTCGAGTTTAGACATCATTGAATTCCATGAGTTTGTAATTCTCAATCTTTAAGGTCAATCTCTAGGATTGAGTAATATCAGTCTTAAAAGCTGATTTTTGATCTTTAAGGAGATTATCCTTTCTGGGGATCTGATTCATTAGTCTTATCAAGCTAATTTGCATGGTGCCCCCCCATTGTACGAGATAAATCCTTCTCATGGTTAGGATAAATCTGACCACTTGGCGACCCTGTTTAATGCTGAGGTTCGTGGATTTCCTGCTGATTTTAGTGATGACTTTTCTAGATTTTTCGTCAACCTACAGCTGGTCTGGACGACAACTTCATGACCTAAATCAAGAAGCGCGTGTCTTTTTCGGAAGACTTTACTTCCTTTTAATGATGGAATTGATTCATCGTGTAGATCCATCTCTTCTTTTCTTTCATCGGGTAAAACAGTTTAGTTTAGTCCAAAGCAAAAGTATTTTCAGTTATTTGTTACAGATATATGTGACATATGTTTAAAATAACTTGGTAAATTCTCCCACACTTGGCTTTTATTTTCCTTTTTATCGCCCTCTATTCCATTTTAAATAAATTTTGACATTTTAGTTTGTTTCTCAATTTATGTCCTTTCCGAGGTAACAATAATTTCGGTGTTAAAACCTAGTTTTATCGTTCATAAATATGTATAAACATGATTTTGAATTCATTTAATTGAAAATTTTGAAAAATTTTACTAGAATTGGGTAGTCAGTATATAAGACTAGGGCTGTTCTTTTTTATCAGAGAGCACTAGATTCTAATACAACTACTGCTTTACTAGTATTTTTAATGGTAACCAAGTGTTTAAGATAAAAAATTTTAAAATCCGAAAGAATTTAACCCCTTCTCACACTTAAGATCTTGCAATGCCCTCATTTGCAAGAAATCAGTAACAATTTAAATTATTGAGGGTGATTTGTGTGAAAATGATTAAATTTTACCAAAGTTTCCAAATATATTGGCGTTTGTTTGCTGAATGATAAATGGTGCACATCATTTGTTCATTCCGTCTTGTTGTTATTTCACATATATTTTGCATCTTGTCGTCAAAATTAGTTGCTTTTGCTAAACTTAATGCCAGTCTTTGAAAATGCGTTGTTTTACCCTGTTGTGTACATAAGATAAACTGCAAACATATATACATATTTTTGAAGTTTGGTATATTACCCCACATTCAAAAATTATTAAAGTCTAAGAATAAAAGTTAGATAATTATAAAAATGATTACAATATTAACAAAAGTATTAAACGTATCAATAATTACAAATTACAAAATAATAAAAAATAATAAGTAAACTAAGGATGATATTGATACCAATAGGGGTTCCAGGCATAACCATAAGTGCTATAGAATGCTTCGGCAGGGTCATACGTAGGATATGGTGGCTGCATCTCTATCGACCAAGGAGGGAAGATGGGTTTCGGTGTAGGAATATAGTTTCTACCTATATGTTGGCAATGAGCTATGATCTGGTTCTGATGAACTTGCCAATCTTCAAATGCTCTCTGTCTAGCATTTTCGTATTCCTGAGAAGCTATAAACCTATGCATTTCTTGCAACTCATTCCCCCCTCCTACATTACCTTGCTGCTGGTTTCTCTCCACCTGTGGATGTCTACCATGGTATCGTACTGCGGCGTTATTTCGCCTCTTCAAAACTTTCGCACCATGGTATACATTTAAACCTATAGTATCGCGGGGTTCCGGCTCTTCTAGTAATAATCCCCCCCGACTTATATCCACACCGAGATATTCACCAATCAAAGTAATAAAAATACCACCTCCTATTATGCTATGTGGTCGCATCCCCCGAACCATAGCTGATAATTAATAACCCACACAATATGGTATACTTACAGCGCTTTGTGGGTCTCGAATACACATATGGTAAAACAAATCCTGTTCATTTACTTTTTCTTTGTTCTTACCCCTTTGTGTAATCGAATTAGCTAAAAACCTATGTATCACTCTTAATTCGGCTCTATCTATATCCAAATAAGAGTAATTTCCCCCTTTGAAACGGTGATGGCTTGTCATTTGACTCCACACACCGTGTGTATCAAAATTCTCATCTATCTTTCTACCGTTTAGTATCAATCCTCTACAATCGGCAGACGCTAACTCTTCAGGCGTATATATACGTAAAGCCTGAGCCATGTCCAGTAAAGACATGTGGCGCATCGAATCGCCTAACAAAAATCTAATAAAAGAACGATCGGTTAAACTAGCTACCCGATCATTCAACTCTATACTACATAACAATTCTTCACACCATACTTTATATACAGGTCTACGTATGGTGAATAAACATATCCAGTCATTAAAAGAAGAATTACCATACCTCTGTACAAGTAATTCCCTAATTGGCCCGGCCAATTCTACAGCTTCTAAGGGTCCCCATTCTATGACCCTTGGTACCGCAATAACCTTAGAATGAAGAGTATGCAAACCCCTTTGATATTTTGGATAATCTATCCAAAGTCTGTCAAATCTCAGGTTCGGGTGCAACTCTTCCAAGTGCATATCGGAAAAGGTCATGACTGGATGAGGTACATCCTGCTTGTAGTAGTTATCCACCTCCTGTTGTTCCAAATTTTCAGCAGGAGCATTGCGGGCTTGGGATGAAGATTCACCCCTTTCATTCTGCAAAAGACATCAAACACAATTTTTGTGCATCCAAATATGCATTAGTGTCAGCAAAATCATCAATCAAAATAATTACAATGACATTATCAATTTATATCAAACTTAAGCTTATTTTCACATTTTTATCAAATCTACACTTTTTCAAATAAGCATATACGAAAATGTTCGCCAAGTTCATAAGCATTCAACTCAAATAACATGTCAAAATAATCATTACTAGCAATTAAACAAGTCTCAAATGGCATTATCTTTCAAAAATCAAGTTCATGTATTTTAGACTTGAAAAAGTCCACTTTAATTCTCAAAATCATGTTTAGGCTCAAAGTTTGGATCATTTAACTACCTAAACATGTTACACTACTTAATTTAGCAACAATTCATGACAAAAATCGGCCATAACCTGTTTATATCAAAAAGCCCCAAATTTGCTCAAGAACACAAACCCTAGATTACTAAAAATTTGAAGTTTAAGGCTTCTAATCATGTTAAACAGCATCAAGCTAGGTTATACAAGCATAATACATAAACAATTTTAGTCTAATTACACTAAAAAGCATCAAAATCAAATTGGGGAAAAAATTGCTCAAGAACATCAAATTTCGAATTAAATGGTGTTTAGGTGTAGAAATTTACCGTTTTTCTTGAGTAATTCTTAGATAGCATCCTTCTCAACATGATTTTAGCAAAAAATTTGGTGATTAACGGTTAAAAATTGGGATTTTTGGGGGTGTTTTTCGGGTTTTTCGGGTCTATTTTCGCAGCAGTTTTTTTGAGTTTTTGGGTTGGGGACTGAAACTGATCGTGCAGCTCTTTTTATTTTTTTTTCTGTAATCCGGCCCCTCCGCGAGTCGCAGCGAAATGCACTTCAAACTCCGCGACTCGCGGAGTTTTTTTTTTTTTTTTTTTTTTTTTTTTTTTTATAATCATTAACTTTTGAAAACAATTAAGAAATTAATTTTAAAATTTTGTTTCCCTTGTTATTTAGGACGAGGTCGTTTCGGATCGATGTCCTAGTCCGTCTCTCGACAAAATTTTAAAATTTGTCTTTTTGTAGCGATTGTTTTAAAAGCTAAGATTTTTGGGTTTTTTTATGTTTTTGGCATACTTTAAATTAATAAGATTAAAAATAATGATAATAAAAGTTCTCGTCCCTCCCTTGGGTAAAGCAATTTCGGTTCAAAGACCTAGTCTTCAACTTACGACGAATTTTAAAAATCATATTTTTAACTTAATGAGATAAAGTAAATTTTTGTTTTTAAATTCACACAACTTAAATATAAAATTCAAAATTAATATTAAAAATTCACACCAAACTCAAAATTTAAAATGCATAAAATTAAAATTTTATATTTTAAAAATTAAAAATTCACACCAAACTTAAAATTTGAAATTTATAAATTCATACTAAACTTATATTAATTTTTCAAATATTTACAATTTTAAATATATTGTTTTTATAAAGTTTACAATATTAATTTAAGATTTAAATATTAATTTTAAAAACATGGTAAAAATAAATTTAAAAATCTTTTTGTCTTTTTATCCCACTTTAATCAATCAAATATTATCAAAAATATGCGCCCCTCTTTTCGGTAAAGTAATTTCGGTTCCAAAACCTAATTTAACTCATGACGAATTTTTGAAATATTTTGGGTTGATTGTTTAAAGATATTTATACCTTAAGAATAAACGTTAAATTTCGCAGTGATGTAATAAATTTTTGAATGATATCAATAATTTCGGTCACCAAACCTAATTTTATTTAATACCAATTTAATACTTTTTAGCGAACAAATTAGCGTTTATTATCAAAAGGTTAAAAATAAAAATAAAAACTAAAAACTGTACAGACATACCTGTGAAATAGATTTCTTAGTTATATGATCTATTCCATTCATAAGATAGTCGGTTTAATTGATTTTCCATGGCTACATAGGCGTAACCTCGAGCATTCAGTGTCTTTTCTTCTAAACATATGAACGGTCCGTCTCTGCATAAAGTAACAAATTCGGTATTTGAATAGGTTTGATTATTTGAACATTTACCTCCATGTGACCATTTTCCGCATTTGTGACATCGTTCTAGGTGTCGTGCTCTTCTTTTCGCTGCGGATTTTGATTTTCCTTTACCAAATTGTAACTTATTATCTTCGCATCTGGATTCTTTTCTAACTCCGTCCATTCTTTCTCTGATTACTGATACTATTTCACTCGGTAGTATGTCATTATTTCTTTTAGTGATCAAAGCGTGTAGCATTAGACCATGGTTTAGTTCACAGGCAGTCTTCATTTTGTAAAAACCTAAAAAAAATAAAAATTCAGAATGGGGGGAGAAGACTAGTTCTTTAGGGTCTGCTAGGGAAAGACCATTCGGGTTCCATTTTCGAGAACTACAAGAAAACAGACAATCTAACTCTAACATAAATACATATTATCCTTTAAAGACTTGATTCTCCCCACACTTAGTTAGCTGTGGTATCGAAATTGTGATTAACTTCGTTGTCGACTTCCATCGGACCATGTATGTAATGTTTAACTCTGTGACCATTAACTTTAAATTCAATCCCATTTGAATTTATCAATTCTATCGTTCCGTATGGGAAAACTCTTTTGACTATGAATGGTCCAGACCATCTTGATTTCAATTTTCCAGGAAATAGCTTGAATCGTGAATTGAAAAGAAGAACTCTGTCTCCTTCTTTAAATTCTTTTGAACTTCTGATTCTTTTATCATGCCATTTCTTCGTTCTTTCTTTATAGATTAACGAATTTTCGTATGCTTCATGTCTTAATTCTTCTAATTCGTTTAGTTGACTTAATCGTAGACGTCCGGCTTCATGTAAATCAAGATTACATGTCTTCAAAGCCCAAAATGCTTTGTGTTCAATTTCTACTGGAAGATGACATGCTTTTCCATAAACAAGTCTAAAAGGTGTGGTTCCAATTGGAGTTTTGTAGGCTGTTCTAAAAGCCCAGAGTGCATCCTCCAATTTAATGGACCATTCCTTCGGATTTGATCCTACGGTTTTCTCTAGAATACGTTTTAAAGCTCGGTTGGTATTTTCAACTTGTCCACTTGTTTGTGGATGATATGCGGTGGAGATTTTATGAGTTACTCCATATCTTTTAAGAACTTTCTCAAGTTGATTATTACAGAAATGAGTACCCCGATCACTTATTAAAGCTTTCGGTGTTCCAAACCTTGCAAAAAGACGTTTTAAAAAGTTGACTACAACTCGTGCATCGTTAGTTGGGAGAGCTTGTGCTTCCGCCCATTTAGATACATAATCAATGGCTACGAGTATATATAAATTATTATGAGATTTTGGAAATGGACCCATAAAGTCAATACCCCAAATGTCAAATACTTCACATACTTGGATGACATTTTGTGGCATTTCATCACGTTGACTTATTTTTCCGGCCCTTTGACATGCATCACAGGATTTGCAAAGAAGGTGTGCGTCTTTGTAAATTGTAGGCCAATAGAATCCAGCTTCATAAACTTTTCTTGCTGTTAGTTGAGGCCCATAATGCCCTCCTGTTGGTCCTATGTGACAATGGTTTAAAATTTTAATAGCTTCATCTCCAAATATACATCGGCGTATTATTCCATCGGGACAACTTTTAAACAGATGTGGATCTTCCCAGAAATAGTGTTTTATATCACTGAAGAATTTCTTTCGTCTTTGGTACGATAATCCTTTTTCAAGGAATCCACAAACTAAGTAGTTTGCATAGTCTGCAAACCATGGGATTTCTTTATAATCTATCTTCAATAGATATTCATCAGGAAAGTTATCTTGTATGGCCGATTCATTTAGAACTTCTAATTTGGGATTTTCAAGACGAGAAAGATGATCAGCGGCGAGATTTTCTGCTCCTCTTTTATCTCGGATTTCAATATCAAACTCTTGTAAGAGTAAGATCCAACGGATTAATCTTGGTTTAGCATCTTGTTTTGAAAATAGGTATCTAAGAGCAGAATGGTCGGTATAGACCACCGTTTTTGCTAGAACGAGATATGATAGAAATTTGTCAAAAGCAAAGACAATAGCAAGGAGTTCTTTTTCAGTAGTTGTATAGTTCGTTTGTGCTCCTTGTAACGTCTTACTAGCATAATATATAGGTTGAAATCGTTTTTCAATCCTTTGTCCTAAAACAGCTCCCATTGCAAAATCACTTGCATCGCACATTAGTTCAAATGGTAGATTCCAATTTGGTGTTATCATGATCGGCGCATTAGTGAGTTTCTCTTTAAGAATATTAAAAGATTTGATACTCTCATCTGAAAAGATGAATGGAGCATCCTTTTCTAGGAGTTTATTCATAGGAGTGGCAATTTTAGAAAAATCTTTTATGAAACGTCGGTAAAAACCGGCATGCCCTAGAAAACTCCTAACTCCTCTAACATTTGTGGGATGTGGAAGTTTAGCAATTACATCTACTTTAGCTCTATCCACTTCAATTCCTTCTTTTGAAATTTTATGTCCAAGAACGATGCCTTCTTTAACCATGAAATGGCATTTCTCCCAATTAAGTACTAGATTTGATTTTTCGCATCTAATTAGCATTCGTTCTAGATTAACTAGACATGATTTAAATGTATCACCGAAGACTGAAAAGTCATCCATGAATACTTCCATGCATTCTTCTATCATGTCGTGAAAAATCGCCATCATACACCTTTGAAAGGTTGCAGGGGCGTTACAAAGTCCAAATGGCATGCGTTTGTAATCAAAGGTACCATAAGGGCACGTAAATGTGGTTTTCTCTTGGTCTTCGGGTGCTATTGGAATTTGAAAATATCCGGAAAATTCATCTAGAAAACAATAGTAACTATTTCCGGCTAATCTTTCCAACATTTGATCTATGAAAGGTAAGGGAAAGTGATCTTTTCTGGTGGCGTCATTTAATTTTCTATAATCAATACATACACGCCATCCTGTTACAGTCCTAGTAGGAATAAGCTCATTTTTCTCATTTGTAATGACAGTCATGCCACCCTTCTTAGGCACGCATTGAACTGGGCTTACCCATGGGCTATCAGAAATTGGATATATCAAACCTGCATCTAGCAGTTTAATAATCTCTTTCTTAACTACATCTTGCATATTAGGATTTAGTCTTCGTTGGCGTTGCACATACGTTTTATGACCTTTTTCCATAAGGATTTTATGTGTGCAATACAAAGGACTTATTCCTTTAATATCATGAATCTTCCATGCAATGGCTGGTTTATGAGCTTTCAACACAGAAATGAGTTGTGATTTCTCATTTTCAGTAAGAGAAGACGATATTATTACAGGTAATTCAGATTCAAAATGTAAATAAGCGTATTCCAAATGGTTTGGAAGTGGCTTTAACTCTAATTTCGGAGGTTCTTCTATCGATGATTTATATCGATATCTGTCTTCTTCTTTTAGCATTTGAATTTCTTCTGTTGTTGGTTCATATCCATTAGCTATAAGTGTAGCTAACATTTCAGCTTCATCAATTGGTTCATTACCTTCTCCTAAAGAACATTCTCCTGTTCCTTGTAATTCTGGAAATTCTTCTAATAATTCTGCATGTGCATCTATAGTTTGAATATAATAACATGTATCATCTGCAGATTGTGGTTGTTGCATTGCTCTATCAACTGAAAAGGTAACACTCTCATCCTCTATACTTAGGGTCAGTTTCTTACCGAACACGTCTATCATTGCTTTAGCCGTGTTTAAAAATGGTCTTCCTAATATGAGAGGTACTCGAGAATCTTCTTCCATATCCAGAATAACAAAATCTACTGGAAATTCTAAATTACCAACTTTAACTAGCATGTTCTCCATTATCCCTCTAGGATATTTTACTGATCGATCGGCTAGTTGTATACTTATTCTTGTTGGTTTTAATTCTCCAAGGTCTAGTTTAGCGTATAGTGAATACGGCATTAAATTTATACTAGCACCTAAATCTGCCAATGCTTCTATTGAACTAAGACTACCCAGAAAACATGGAATTGTGAAACTTCCTGGATCGGATAGTTTTTCTGGTATCTTATTCAACAGCACTGCTGAACAATTAGCATTCATAGTAACAGCCGAGAGTTCTTCCATTTTCTTTCTATTTGAGATTAGATCTTTCAAGAATTTAGCATATCTTGGCATTCCTGAAATCACATCAATGAAAGGAAGATTTACATTTATCTGTTTAAACATATCCAAGAATTTGGATTGCTCGGCTTCAAGTTTTTCTTTCTTCATTTTACTCGGGTAAGGAAGTGGTGGTTGGTATGGTTTAACATAAGGTTTATCCTTAACTGTGTTATCTTCATTAACCTTTTCAACTACCGGTTCTTTTTCCTTATCTTGGTCAGGTTGTGGTTCTTGTGGAGTAGGAATAGTTTCATCAGAAGTTACAGGTATTTCAGGTGGTTTAAGTGTTGTACCACTTCTTGTGGTAATGGCTTTAGCTGTTTCATTCCGGGGGTTAGCATTTGTATCACTAGGTAGACTTCCCGGTTTTCTTTCACCTATTAACCTTGCTAGGTTACTTACTTCTTGTTCCAGATTTTGAATAGAAGCTTGTTGATTTCTAAATGCTTGAGCATTTTGTTCATTTGTTTGTTTTTGAGATGTGAAAAACTGCGTTTGAGTTTCAACTAGCTTCGTCATCATATCTTCTAAATTTGGTTTTTTATCATCGGTTTGTTGTGGTGGTTTGTTTTGAAAATTAGGTCTTTGCTGATTGTAAGTATTATTGGATACTTGTTGATTGCTAGGACCTTGTTGGTTGTTGTATGGAATATTTCGGTTATAATTCTGGTTTTGATTGTAAATTGGTCTTGGCGGTTGATAATTATTCTGATAATTATTTCCAGGCCTTTGGTTTATGTATGAAATATTCTCTCTTTGTTCCATTGTTAATTCAATACTGAGACAATCTTTTGTTAAATGTGGTCCTCCACACTGCTCACAACTAATTCGTATTGAGTGAATATCCTTAGTCATCTTTTCCATTCGTCTTTCTACAGCATCTATCTTTGCGGAAATGGAATCTAAGTCATGGCTAGAATCGGCTCTAGCAGCTTTAGATGATCTAATGATATCTTTTTCTTGGTGCCACTCATGTGAGTGGGAAGCAGTATTATCAATAATTTTGTAAGCATCAGTTTTGGTTTTCTTCATAATAGAACCACCAGCTGCTATATCTATGTCTTTCCTTGTAGTGATGTCGCATCCTCGGTAGAATATTTGTACTATTTGACAGGTGTCTAAACCATGTTGCGGACATCCTCTTAACAACTTTCCATATCTTGTCCACGCCTCATATAGAGTTTCATTTGGTTTCTATGTGAACGTAACAATTTCTGCTTGAAGTCTTACGGCTTTAGATGCAGGAAAGAATTGTTTAAGAAATTTGTCAATTAAAATGTCCCATGTATCAATCGCCCCTTCAGGTAACGATTCCAACCAATCTTTGGCTTCTCCCTTTAAAGTCCAGGGAAATAACATGAGATATATCTGTTCATCCTCCACTTCTCGGATTTTAAATAGTGTGCAGATCCTATTAAAGGTACGTAGATGTTCATTTGGATCTTCCTTCGGCGCACCACTAAATTGGCATTGATTAGTCACCATGTGTAGAATTTGTCCTTTGATTTCATAATCTGGCGCATTAATGTCTGGATGAGTAATTGCGTGACCTTGGCCAGTGCGTTTAGCTCTCATTCGGTCTTCCATACTTAAAGGTTCCAGATTCTCCATAATTGAATTTGTTGAATCGGTATCACTAGATGATTCTGATTTAATGGTTCGTTCCTCAACAATCTCTGTTTGAATGATTGGTGGTTCCGGAGGAAAGTTTAGTGGTTCAGGATCTACGAACCGTTCCTGAATATTCTCCGGATTCTCAATTGTGAGGTCGGGTTCAAAAAATGGATTATCGGAAATTTGAACTGAAGTACTTGGTCGACTGGATGACGATTCTAAAGAAAAATCAACGGCGGTTATATTTGCTAAATGTCTTGATCTAGTTACAGGTGGTGAACGTACAAAAGGTGATGAACGTCTTGCTCGGTGCATTCACTGAATATCCTATTAGTTTTTAAAAGGAAAGAAAAATTATAATAAGTTATCCAATCAATAGACTTTTCTGATTTTGCCCACGTTTCGAATAGCCAAAAGATGCAGCAGAGGGGCAGGATTCGTTTGGTCTCAATATAATTGAGGACTGTTTGGCTCCAATAACCCGGTCCACGTACAAATCCAACTATTACTACGAACCAGAAAATTTTGATGTCTATTAATTTAACCACTTAAAATAAATTTTCGTAATTTTAAGAAATTTAGATAAGAAGTAGAATAAAAATCTATGTCCTAAAACTAGAATAGCGAGAAATAAGAGAGAAAAAGAGTTCGTCGAAAAAGGTTGAAAAAGAAAAAATGGTTGAAAAATAAAAGGTGACGGAAAAATAAAAGAAACTTATAAAAACTTAAAAATACTTGACTAACCTAACCTTATTACTACAACTAACTTAAAATTATAATCGCAAATTGAAATTACTAATTGGAATGATAATTGGTACATAGTAAAAGGTGTCTAAAAATATTAAAGCTTACAGGAAAAACTAAATCCCAAATGGAAATAACTTAAAAAGAAACTAAAACTTAAAAAGGCGTCGCAAAATTCTAAAGCACCTAAATCTTAGTCTAAAGAAAAAGCACTTAAGGAATTCTACGGCAAAGCCTAAAAATATAGGAGTAAAAATGACTATGGCAAAAACTAAGTTTAAAATTAAATATGAGCTAAAAATACAAATATTACGTTAAAACGATTAAAAAGGTACAAAATATAAAAATATACAAAAAGTTGTAAAAATTACAATTTTTATAAAAATATTATTTTTATATTATTTATTTAATAAAACTACTAATTTTACAATTTAAATAAATTAATTAAACTAAAAATACAAATTAATTAAAAAGTAAAAGTTAAAATAAAACTAATAATAATAATAATTATTAGGGTTAAATAATAATAATAATTAATTAATACCCGTAATTAATGCTGAATTAGGGCTTCTGTCCGTGTGTCAGATGGTCTCCGCGAGTCGCGGTATTTTATGCTTCAAACCCCGCGAGTCGCGGGGTTCCAGAATTCAGATGACAGCTTTCAATATTCGACGCGTTTTTTCTTTATTTATTTTTTTTTTATTTTCTGTTTTCTGTTTTTTAATTAAATAAAAGATATTAAAACTTATATTTTTATAAACTAAAATAAAAATAAAGAAACTTATAAAACTTAAATATTTAACAAAATCTTAAAAATACTTATATTTTTGTTTTTCTTTTTATATTTTTGAATAATTAAAACGTATTTTTACAAAAACGAATTTTTAATAAAAGTAACCTAAAAATCTCTTTTTTTTTTTATATTAGCGTTGCGCTTCCGGCTTTTAAGATAAGTCCCCGGCAGCGGCGCCAAAAATACTTGATGTTATGCGAGGTGTATATAAAATAGTTATTAATTTTAGCAGGAAATACTATTAAATACGATACAATTTTACACAAGATATTTATTTATTTATAGAATGGATATACTTAAACCTTGCTACAACACTTATAGGCAGTGTACCTAATCGTACAGTAGTGTAGTTTTTAGTAAGTCCGGTTCGTTCCACAGGGAAATCTTTAAACAAAGCTCAACGCTATATTAGTTTACTTTTATTAAAAATACAAATATATATATAAGTAATATTATTATTATAAAGGGGGGTTTTTACCGTTTAATGACCGGTTTGTCGATTTTAAGACTTTAGTCGCAGTTAAAACCTAATGTAAAATATAAAATAAATACAAGACTTAAATTAAAGCGTAAAGTAAATAACGATAATGAAATTGCGAATAATAAAAGTGCGATAAAATAAACTTACGATAATTAAAAAGTACGATTAAATAACAATAAATAAAAGTGCGATAATTAGAAGTGCAATTAAATATAAAATAAAGGAAATTAAATATGAAATAAAAGAATTATGCTTATTTAAACTTCCGTAATCATGATGTTTGACGTGTTGATTTTAGTTTTATGCCCATGGGTTAATTGTCCTTTGTCCTGGATTATTTAATATGTCCGTCTGGTTTTTGTCCATAACAGTCCATCAGTCATAAATATAAAGTGCGAATGTCCTCATCAAATTATTCTTATACCAGAAGTTAAATATTCCAACTAATTGGGGATTCGAATTGTAACAAGGTTTTAATACTTTGTTTAATGAATACACCAGGTTATCGACTGCGTGTAAACCAAGGTTTTACTACTTTGTTAAAAATAACACCAATTACCCTTGAATGTAATTTCACCCCTATTTTAATTATTCTAGTGGCTATTAATCCATTCCCGTGTCCGGTTAAATGAACGATTATTCGTACATATAAATACCCCGCCCATCGTGTCCGATCGAGTGTATATGGTAATTTATAGGGACGCCCAATTGTAAATCTTTATATTAACATTAACAAACTATCATTTAGTTAAACAAATATAAAGCCCATTAATAGCCCATAGTCTAATTTCCACAAGTGTCGTTCTTTTGTCAAAACCCCAATTATGGTACAAAGCCCAATTACCCAATTTTAGTAATTAGCCCAACATCATGATTACTTCGTTTTAAATAAGCATAATAATAACTTAGCTATGAGACATTAATGTAAAAAGGTTGAACATAACTTACAATGATTAAAAATAGCGTAGCGTTACACGGACAGAATTTCGACTTACACCCTTACAATATTCGCTAACATACCCTTATTATTAGAATTATAATTAAAATTAAAATATAAATTATAAATATAAATATAAATTTTACGTATGAATGAGGAAGAAAAAGATGATGATTTTGATCAGAATTCGGTTGGCTTTATAGGCAGTTTTCAATTTTGGGGCTCCGCGACTCGCGGTGAATTTTGCCTTCAAACCCCGCGAGTCGCGGAGATTGCAATTACAGCTCACATCTTTTGGAGTCTTTCTTGCCGACGGATTTTATATATAAATATAAAATATAAATAATTAATATAATTATTTATATATTATATTATATTCTTGTGCATAGTAGACTTGTAATTTTTAGTCCGTTGCGTCGAGCGTTAAGAGTTGACTCTGGTCCCGGTTCCGGATTTTCGAACGTCCTTGCGTACAATTTTATATTTTGTACTTTGCGTTTTGAATCTTGTACTCTTGTGATTTCGAGACGTTTCTTATCAATAATTGGAACCTTTTTGATTGTCTTTTGTACTTTTGAGCTTTTTGGTCGTTTGCGTCTTCAATTCGTCGAATCTGTCTTTTGTCTTCACCTTTTATTATTTAAACGAATATCACTTGTAAATAGAACAATTGCAACTAAAAGCTTGTCTTTCTTGAGGAATAATGCTATGAAATATATGTTCGTTTTTAGCATTATCAGTGATCCTGTTTTCGATGAAGTAATGATGATGGTAACCATAAAATGATAGATGAACGTGATATATATTTTTTATTTTATTTTTATTTTTTCTTCTTTTTGAAGATGATAATGATTTTTTTATATGGTGATGATGCTTCGAAGATGCTGCAAAGATGTATAATATTGATGATGAATACGATGTGAAACGAATTAAAATGAAGCTCGAGGTTGATGACGAGAGGAAGAAGTAGATGTTGAATAATTATGGGTTTTGATTTTAGAAGAAGAAGAAAGAAAAAGAAATAGGAGTTATATACATATGGGTATCTATTAATTCAGAAAAACCGGGTGACAGATCAACGGTTGATCGCTTGGTCGAGGAGCGAGAGGTTTGGGGATCGATCCTTGCATGCAGCGGAATTTTTTTTATTTTCAATCATCTGATTAAATTGACTTACAACTTAGGCTTAGTTATTTAGCTAGGCCCAACATCACTAGCCCAATATGAGTAAGAGGAACACAGAATATTTGGATTATATACAAATTAGTGTAAGGAGATTTCAGAAAAACAGAAGCAGCTCAATTGTTTAAGAGGAGTGTTGTCTAGCGTGAGGTCGTGGGTTCGAGTCTTGGTCTCCGCCATATTTTTTTTGGAAAACTCTTTGAGGTAGTTTACTTGTTATTATTATCATTTTCATTATTATTATTATTAGTATTACAATTTTTATTATTATCATTACTAATCCAAGTATTAATTATCATGTATTATTATTATTACGATTATAGTTAAAATTATTATTATTACTATTATTATTATAAAGTATTAAGTATTATTATCAAAATTATCATTTTCATTATCATTATTATTAAACTTATCTTTTTATTAAAAACTACTATTATTATTAAAAGTATCATTCTTACTAAAATTATTATTTGTTTATCATTAAAATTTATCATTTTCTTTATTAACATTTTCATTATTAAAGAGTAACATTTTTATTATTATTATTACTATTATTACTATCATTATTATTATTATTATTGTTATCCTTAACTTAGTATCATTACAATTATTAATTTTCGCTAACATAAGATATTTATATAAAAATATATTTAAGTATACTAACATTACATAATATTATATTTTAACTAATATAATATTATTCATATTGATATAACGTTAATTAAATCATATATCAAATGAGCATTATGATATATTATAAGTATTAATAAAAATTATATATGAATATTAATCTTAATACATAACTAAATATATATAATGTTGTTCGATTACCATTATATGTGTTAATATATATATAAACGATATAGGTTCGTGAATCCGAGGTCAACCCTATACTTGTTCAATGTCGTCATATGTATTTTTACTACAAAATACAGTATGGTGAGTTTCATTACTCCTTTTTTAAATGCTTTCGCAATATATATTTTTGGGACTGAGAATACATGCGCTGTTTTTATAACTGTTTTACGAAATAGACACAAGTAATTGAAACTACATTATATGGTTGAATGATCGAAATCAAATATGCCCCTTTTTATTAAGTCTGGTAATCTAAGAATTAGGGAACAGACACCCTAGTTGACGTGAACTCTAAAGATAGATCTATCGGGCCCAACAAGCCCCATCCAAAGTACCGGATGCTTTAGTACTTCGAAATTTATATCATGTCCGAAGGAGGATCCCGGAATGATGGGGATATTCTTATATGCATATTGTGAATGTCGGTTACCAGGTGTTCAATCCATAGGAATGATATTTTTGTCTCTATGCATGGGATGTATATTTGTGAGAACTGAAAATGAAATCTTGTGGTCTATTAAAATGATGGAAATGAATTGTTTATGTTAAACTAATGAACTCACCAACCTTTTGGTTGACACTTTAAAGCATGTTTATTCTCAGGTATGAAAGAAATCTTCCGCTGTGCATTTGCTCATCTTTGAGATATTACTTGGAGTCATTCATGGCATATTTCAAAAGACGTTGCATTCGAGTCGTTGAGTTTCATCAAGATTATTATTAAGTCAATTACAGTTAGTTATATTATGAAATGTTATGCATGCCGTCAACTTTCGATGTAAAGAAAGTTTGTCTTTTCAAAAACGAATGCAATGTTTGTAAAATGTATCATATAGAGGTCAAGTACCTCGCGATGTAATCAACTATTGAGAATCGTTTATAATCGATATGGACTTTGTCCGGATGGATTAGGACGGGTCTTTATAGTTGGTATCAGAGCGGAGGTATTAGTGAACCAGGTCTGCATTAGTGTGTCTAACTGATAAGTCGTTAGGAGGCATTAGTGAGTCTGGACTTCGACCGTGTCTGCATGTCAAAAGTTTTGCTTATCATTTCTAGTCGGAAATCATCTGCTTATCATTCTTAGTCTAGACACATCTTACTGCATTGATTGCATGAATAGTGTATAGACAAAATTCATATCTTAGCGTATCTGCTAATTCATATCTTAGCGTATCTGTTTTTGTTACCTTTGCCTGACAGATTCCGTAGATTCCTCCGTAACTTATGAAATTTTAGTAATATATATACATATGTAAATTATGTATGCAGGGTACTAATCTACATCCTATAATCTATTTCTTATCGAAAAGTCCTTCATCTGATCGTACGAGATGAATCCCTCAATCAGTTCGAATTCCTCGGATTCCGACAGCTATTCCGATATGGAGTTTCACCTAAGCTCCGAAAGCAGTGACACCAGAATGAACCAACCAATCATCCATCCCCAATTCATCTGATGAGTTCGTAGTTGACTTAATCAATGGAGATGCTAAGAAGGCAATCCTTTCCATCAACCGAAATCACCTCTTGGCGAAGAACCTGAAGCACTTACCGGCGAACCTATTCGTAATACCATTTTCTCTCATTTCTAGAGTATCTCGCCACAACTATATCACAAGCCAGATTCTAAACTTTATTCATTCGCTCGTTCTTACTGACAATCATCCCGGAGTAATCGAAGAAGTCAACGAAATTTGCGCTCGAGAAATCAATTTGGAAAACGTGGTGCAAAATCTACCAGCTTTAGCAATAGCACCGGCAACATCAGTACCACCAACAACCCAAGCATCAACATCACATGCCTCAACATCTTATTCTGTACCTCGAGTATAATCATCGTTCTACATGACGTTCTGCATCATTTATCTTCATTCAACATGGCGAATATGTAATCTCTAATGTTTTAGAGATTATATATTCTTGTTCTAACGTAAATCAAATGAGTTAATATTATATTAACTCATTAAATCCATGATTGCATCTGAAAAAAATATATATGCAAGTATATTTTCATAAAGATTGTAATTAAAAAAAAATAAAAAATTTCTTTCGTACAAACTGTTAATGGTGAAAATATTTTAACGGGTAGGTAATACCCGAGGAATATTTAGATTTCACATTAATAAGTTACACTGTACATTCTTTCAAATCTGATTCAACAGTCATTTACTATCCTACTTACATCCACAGATATACATATCCGGTCACCACAGAATAACCATATTCATCCAATTTCATATTTGTATTTTGATTTATCAGAATCCAACAAGTGGCATAATGAAGAAAATATTTGACAAAATAAAATTTGTTAGAAACAAATGAATTAACTATGAGAAATTTTGTTAAGAATCAACGCTAACTGTTCCTAGCTAATTGTTCCTAGCTAACTGAGTACATTTTATTTATCGCAATTTAATTATCGCAATTTACATTCTCGCAATTTTATTTATCGTCATTTAATTTCTGTTATTTACTTTACGCACTTTATTTATCGTTATTTAATTTCTGTTATTTATTTTACACACTTTAAATATCGGGACATGTATACAAGGTTTTGACATATCATATCGACACATCTATATATATTATTTGGAATCACCATAGACACTCTATATGCAGTAATGATCGAGTTCTCTATACAGGGTTGAGGTTGATTTTCAAATAATATATATACTTTGAGTTGTGATCGAGTCTAAGACGTATACGGGTCACGATACGTATTAATTAATTCGAATATTATATATTAAACTATATAGGAATTATGGACTATCGACTGTGGACTATCAAGATTGGACAATTTAAAATGAATTAAAATATTGATTATAACATATGAAACTAAACAACTCTTAAAGTTTGCCACTTGATTTCATCCTAAACTTCATTTGTATCTTGACGAATACAATCTGCGTTCAAATCTTTTATGATTCTTGAAAACACCTCAATTGAAAGGATGAACCAACCGCACTTCATCTATGGAAGAAAAGATTGACGCATATAGTTATGCACTTGAAAACACTCGGAACCTGAGTAAACGTTTAACACGTGTCTGTGCTATCTCCTTTGGCGTTGTTATTACCGAAAATAACATTTCAAATCCTTTCCAAATTAGCCAATTTTGTCACAGCTCCAACAAGTCAACTTCGATTTTTTTTGTTCAAAACAACCTTATTATAATCTTGATATATATGCGTGCTCTTTTGTTGTTACCGGGGAACCTTTTATATTCCACCATATTACCAGCAGATGTACCAACAACCTTGTCGCTCCTTGGTTTAAATCTCACCGACAAATCACTATATTTATCTATTGAAGTCTCATCATGTACTCATTCGCATCTTGTAACAAGAATTGCCATACCAATTAATGGGAATAAGCAAATCTGTATTGTGAGCCTCGCAACGTTTCCACATCAACAGTTATATGTATCCATATAACATTAATCTCTTAGAAACATGATCTTCCATTCTGAAATTCTGAAAAGCACCCAGTCTGTGAATTAATACTCTGAATTTTGAAAAGTTGAATGAAGCAACAAAAACTGTAAATGACCTCAACTGCCAAAAGTTGATGATAAGGAATGGTATGTTGGCAAAGCTCAAAAAAATTTTGAAATTGAAAAACTGATTGAGCAAACTACGAAGAGTCTCTGAACAAATCACAAGGACTAAACTTGTACATTAAGAATCCTGATGATTCTGTTTCTGATGAAATCTTTAGCGAATACCTTGCTTCTGACTCCAAACTCTTGCGGACAAATTTTCTTCACCATCTTTCGATATTAGAAATTCCAAGATATCATCGTATCTTTCATTATAAATATCCTCCATATTTCTGAAGATAATTTCATAACTATTCTTATCTGAAATCATTAATCTCTTCGTGCTATCAGTGTTACATCATATAGAAACTGTTAGTTTCTATATTCTGTAAACTTTCAAGCTTAAAATATGAATGTTATTGAAGTAATGTTGGGAACTGATGCATGAGTTAGAATAATATAATGACACTTGATCAACGTGATTATATTACAGTAAGTCATGCTGAGTTTCTAAATGGAACATGATGATTCACAGATTATAACGTCATCATGTGTCATGTTACACGACTCTTACATTTTATCTGATATATAAACATATCAAGAACATATTTTCTTGATAGTTCTATCTTTCCCGGATATTCTGGTAATTTGGCGAATCAAGATCATGCTATTAACATTTCTTTCTTAGAACATTAACTATGTTCATTTCGAAATTCATATCTATGAATTCTGGATCATTATTCACTTGACATAAAGTCGGGAAGAGAAAACAAAAGCATAGAGCTCCGAAATATAGAGGAGGATATAAAGCCCGATAACAACACGTAAATTACAAACCGTGTATGTCATTATTTATCACAACATATAGACACGGGAGAATTAAAAACACGATAACCCCAAGGGCGAAGTAGAAGAAAACAGATTCCTCCAGTGGAAGTTGGAAAAGGAGAATGATTGTGGCGATAGTCAGGATAAGGACAAGGATCAGAACTGAATTAAGCATTTTCACAAATATTTTTGATGTATGAACTAAGAAAGAAAGTATAGGAATGGTGAGAAATAATAGAACGGAAGAGCTTAATTTATAATGAAAATATCAGACAGAGAAATCGAGGCAGATCACCGTATTTAATTATAGAGATCTTAATTTTCTTATTCGCCGAAGAATCAAATCTTTTAGATTTCGAAGAATTTCTTTAAATTCCTTGAATTCCGGAATTCAGCCCCCTACGTCAAAAGTTAAGACGCACCTTATTTTCTAAATTCAACCACGTATACGTCGAAAGTTATGACGAACTTTATTTTCTCATTTCACTCTTTTGCGATAACTTTACTCGTACGCTTCACAATAATCGGATCGTTTTATCTATATTAATCAATAATGATAAAACTCTATTTATCAGCTCATATTCGTCATGAAAACATTTTTATTGTTAGCCATGACAACCTCACTCAAATTTCAGGACGAAATTTCTTTAACGGGTAGGTACTGTGATGACCCGGGAATTTCCGACTAAATTTAAACTTAATTTTTATTTGATTTCGACACAATAAGCAAAGTCTATAAGGATAAGTCTCAAAAATTTTGAACTATTTTCATATATACAATTACCCTTTGACCGCTTCCGACGATTCACGAACAATTAATTGTAAATAGTTGTGTGTGTGTGTGTGTATATATATATAAATAATAATAATTAAAAATATAATTTGAAATATTAAATGTTGTTCTTATCAAAAGTAATTATGTAAAATAAAAATAAAAATGATATTATGATAATTATTATTTAAAAACATATCTATATATATAAATAAAGTATACTAAATATATATTTTGTGATTTTGAATCTATTTAGTAAACGACTGTTACACTCAATTGCCATTCTATGGATATTACATGAGTAAAATACGAACTAATATTATTTTAAAATAAACGGTGATCCTAAAATGAGTTCTATAAATTTTAGGCTTACTAAAAATGTATTTAAGACCTAGTTATTAAATTTTAACACTTTTTATATTTTACTCATAGATGAGAGGGACAGTTGATGTAATTTTATTTAACAAATTTAGGATTAAATTTTATACCACAATGACAAAAAAAAAAAATAAAAAAAAATATAGTTAATCTAAATATTTGGGATTTTTCCAGAGACTTTTATCCGCCACTGATTAACGACGGAGTACTGAATTCAGTCCATAAATGAAATATTAAACCAATAGTAGACGACGGCTTACAAATTATACGTTTATATTTGTTTGATTATTATTATTATATTTATTATTATTATTAATTATTAATAATATTATATTATTACTTTGTTGAATTATATCCGTGATTTATGTTATGAATTGATTTGAAAGTGTCCTTTTCTGTTTCAATCTTTATCTCACTCATTATATATTATATATACATATACATTCAATGAGTGATTCACCAACTCAACCTACTTGCCTCCTTTTTCCTCCCTACCACATATTAGTTGATAGAAAAATTACCTCACTCTTCTTTTTCTTAATTCTGTGTACAACCGAACAAACATCCATCACTCTTTTATTCCATCACCTTTCTTATCTTCTTGATCAACCAACTTGATCACCATAGATATAAACACAACCCACATATATTTTTCCCACCATCTAAAACCATTTTCTTATTTTTTTTCCTCGATATAAACCACCAACGACTAGCAAGAACAACCACCACAATCACCAATATGCCGCTGCACTTTATTGTTTCTATTATCAGAGACTTAAAGCAACTGATATATCATTTTTACAGCTTTCTGTTTGAAACCCAAACCCTCACCATTCTCGTCGATAATCCCCACCACTAAACCCGCCACCTTACATCACCTTCCATGACACCATCACCTCCGGCAAGCACAACCACCATTAACCACCATTTAAAACACCACTTGCAGTCCGTGATCCTATTCTCGATGAAGTAATGATGATGGTAACCATAAAATGATAGATGAACGTGATATATATTTTTTATTTTATTTTTATTTTTTCTTCTTTTCGAAGATGATAATTATTTTTTTATATGGTGATGATGATTCGAAGATGCTGCAAAGATGTATAATATTGATGATGAATACGATGTGAAACGAATTAAAATGAAGCTCGAGGTTGATGACGAGAGGAAGAAGTAGATGTTGAATAATTATGGGTTTTGATTTTAGAAGAAGAAGAAAGAAAAAAGAAATAGGAGTTATATACATATGGGTATCTATTAATTCAGAAAAACGGGTGACAGATCAACGGTTGATCGCTTGGTCAAGGAGTGAGAGGTTTGGGGATCGATCCTTGCATGCAGCGGAATTTTTTTTATTTTCAATCATCTGATTAAATGGACTTACAACTTAGGCTTAGTTATTTAGCTAGGCCCAACATCACTAGCCCAATATGAGTAAGAGGAACACAGAATATTTAGATTATATACAAATTAGTGTAATGAGATTTCAGAAAAATAGAAGCAGCTCAATTGTTTAAGAGGAGTGTTGTCTAGCGTGAGGTCGTGGGTTCGAGTCTTGGTCTCCGCCATATTTTTTTTGGAAAACTCTTTGAGGTAGTTTACTTGTTATTATTATCATTTTCATTATTATTATTATTAGTATTACAATTTTTATTATTATCATTACTAATCCAAGTATTAATTATCATGTATTATTATTATTACGATTATAGTTAAAATTATTATTATTACTATTATTATTATAAAGTATTAAGTATTATTATCAAAATTATCATTTTCATTATCGTTATTATTAAACTTATCTTTTTATTAAAAACTACTATTATTATTAAAAGTATCACTCTTACTAAAATTATTATTTGTTTATCATTAAAAATTATCATTTTCTTTATTAACATTTTCATTATTAAAGAGTAACATGTAACAACCCAAACCGTAACCGACCAAACACGACGAAATTGCAAACAAAAAAAAATTTTCTGGTGCAGGCCATCTGCGCGGCGCGCCAGGTGGCCGCGCGGCGCGCCAAACCACCTGGACAGCCCGCTGTCCCCGGAAGTCTATTTAACGAAAATGTTTGACTAGTTCTCGACATTTTTAGCCAAAACGCTTTTAACCATACATTCATATATGTAAAACTAGCACATAACTAAGGTTTGAGCGAGTTTTACAAAGTGGGGCCCACACGTGCCCAAAACGCCACTAAGTTTAAAATACAATGTTTAATACAAATTAGAGTTTCGACCACAAAAAGTTTAATTGCCAAACGACACAACGAGCATGGTGTTTGGGGTTAAACTACCCAAGTCTCGGTCAAACTCCAAGCCATAACCCAAAAGTGCTTCCTAATCATCGAAGCGGGAAACTCAATCCAAGGTAATGCCCTTACCCTTGTCCACACACGAACCTATAAAAAGGGAAACAACTAGAGGGTAAGCAAAGCTTAGTGAGCAAAATAATTATACATATACATATATAATCTACTTACTCGCATCACTTACACAACATCATATTCGAGTTTAACAATTCATCAAGCATGCTACAATACTAAGCATATACCAATAACCGCAATACCACAATAGCTAGTAATACAATAGCATATATTTCATGATTAAATACTTTCAATACATAAATCACATAACCTTGGTTAACCAATTCGAACAAGGGAAACGGTGCTTAAGAGCCCGTTGGAGTTCATAACATCCGTTAGTGCTACTTAACCAACGCGTAGTCACTAATCCCCCGGGTGATGTCTTAAACAACGCGACTCACTCACCCTTTCCAATGTGGCGTCTTAAACAACGCGACGATTCCACATGCCATTCAATACGATGGGTGGTGTCTTAAACAACGCTACATCCACCCCAATACATTGTGGTGTCTTAAACAACGCGACATCCACTTCTATACCATGTGGTGTCTTAACAACGCGACATCCACTTCTTTACAATGTGGTGTCTTAAACAACGCGACAATGCCACATTCATGCAACACAAATAAATACATTATATACACATACGCATAATTATTCCACTCACCTTATGCCGTCGGTGATTACTAAACCAAGCTTGAATTCCGAGGTAACGTACCTATTTCACAAGCATATAATCAATCAATCGACTTGGCCTAAACTCATAACACACATCATCCTAGGTCATCTTGACCCATTTTGACACTTAACCCTAATTTGGGTCATTCTTACCAAAAACCCTAACTCTTGGCACTCAAGGCCTTCATACACTTTAAATCACTAGATTTTAACACAAAACACTAACGTTAACCAATCTTGGTCCATTTTGACCCGTTTGACTCAATAAAAGTCAATACACCCATTTTGGGTCATTTATACCCAAATCACACCCATTTACACTTCCCTAAGGTGTTCTAGCAAATTATTAGCCAATTAGGGTTTCATAACAACAATTAATACCTTTAAAACCCTAGCTTACACATAATTGAGTCTACATGACCCAATTTACCCAAGAACACCCAATTTACCTACAAATGGGTCTTAGTGTTCATCTTCAACACAAACCCTAACCCATACACGAAAACAAAACAAGAATTGAAAGTTAAGGCATACCACAACTATCAAAATGTAGCAATTGACGAGATGAACAACTTTAGAACTTGGGCTTTAGCAAGAAACCCTCTTCTTCCTCTTCAAAGTGAGCTTTCCCTCTCTAAAACTCACTCTCTCACTAAAATAAATTGGGAGGTGATAAGGTTGGTGAACAAGGGAGTAAATGAGCTCCCAAACTACTGAACCAAGCATTAAACTCGGCCTTGATGTGAATTTACCAAAATACCCCCAAAATATCTAATTTAAAAAGAGAAAGGGATCTGTCACAGACAGTTGGCACGGCGCGCCACAAAGCCGCGCGGCGCGCAACCCTGCCAGTTCAGCTCCTTTTGTATTTTAAATACACGCAACAGAACCCCGTTTCAAGTACCGTACATTACACTTATATACACTTATGTACACTATAAATAATCGGGTCTTACAACTCTTCCCCACTTATTCGGATTGCGACCTCGCAATCCATGCCGCATGACAAGCGGGAAGATAAACCAACACAAACTCTTCAGGTTCCCAAGTGAACTCGGAACCCTTATTCCGCCGCCATTGAACTTTAAAAGTCCTAACCTCCTTATGCCTCAACCTCTTGACCTTTTCATCAAGTATTGCAATTGGCTCTTCAACATACTCCAACTTATTGTTTAGCTCAATTTCATCTAAAGGCATCCATGAAGAATCATCCGCAAGGCACTTACGGAGGTGAGAAACATGAAACGTGTTATGGATCCCCGCAAGCTCTTCGGGCAATTCCAATCGATATGCAACTTCACCAACACGAGCTAAGACTTTAAACGGTCCAATAAACCGAGGACCTAACTTTCCCCGTTTTCGATATCGAATAATACCCTTCCATGGCGAGACCTTAAGCATAACCATGTCGCCCTCTTGGAATTCGATCGTTCGTCTACGTTTATCGGCATACGACTTTTGCCTATCTTGAGCCTTCTTCAAATGCTCCCGAATAATATCAATCTTGTTATTCGTCTCTAAAACCAAATCGGTACTTCCGATTTCTCTTTGACCCACTTCTCCCCAACAAATGGGAGTTCGACACCTTCGGCCATAAAGCATCTCGTAAGGTGGCATCCCGATACTAGTATGAAAACTATTATTGTACGAGAATTCCACCAAGGGTAAATGCTCGTCCCAACTACCACCGAAATCGATAATGCACGCCCGTAACATATCTTCCAAAGTTTGGTTCGTACGTTCGGTTTGACCGTCCGTTTGAGGATGATACGCCGTGCTCAACTTTAATTGTGTACCCATATCTTCGTGAAAGTTTTCCCAAAATCGAGATGTAAAACGGGTATCTCGATCCGAAATAATAGATATAGGAACGCCATGTCGCGAGACCACTTCCTTGATAAACAACTTAGCCAAGGCCTCCGACGATATTGCTTCTTTAATGGGAAGAAACAAAGCACTTTTCGTCAACCGATCCACTATAACCCAAATCGAATCATATTGAGTTCTCGCCGTCTTAGGTAATTTAGTGATGAAGTCCATGGTAATGTGCTCCCATTTCCATTTCGGGATCTCTAACGGTTGCAACTTACCATACGGCTTTTGATGTTCGGCTTTAACTTGCAAACAAGTAACACATCGTTCAACGTATTTTACAACATCGCGTTTCATGCCCGGCCACCAATAATCTTTCTTCAAGTCATGATACATTTTCGTCGCGCCCGGATGAATGGAATATTTCGACTTATGTGCTTCATCAAGTAGCACCCGTCGGTAATCACCCGTCTTAGGCACCCACACCCTTCCTTGAAACGACAATAAACCTCGCGGGCCCATTGTAATGAACTCCGATTGGCCCACAATTCGTTCCGCGTGCTTATCGTGAACATAAGCCTCTATTTGGTCTTCACCCATCTTTTCAAGAAAGTCATTAGTGATAATCAAACGTAACGATGCTACACGTATCGCCGGATGTTGAGTCTTCCGACTTAACGCATCCGCGACCACATTCGCCTTACCCGGATGGTAAAGTATCTCACAATCAAAATCCTTCACCACATCCATCCATATCCGTTGACGATAATTCAAATCTCTTTGAGTAAAAAGATGTTTCAAATTCTTATGATCCGAATATATCGTACACTTGACACCATACAAGTAATGGCGCCAAATTTTCAACGCATGCACAACCGCCGCCATTTCAAGATCATGAGTCGGGTACCTCGTTTCGTGTTCCTTTAATTGCCGAGAGGCATAAGCAATGACTCTACCCCTCTGCATAAGAACGCACCCGAGCCCATTTAAGGAAGCATCACAATAAACCACCATGTCTTCGACGCCTTCCGGTAACACTAACACCGGAGCTTGACACAACTTCTCTTTCAATAATTGAAAAGCAATTTCTTGCTCGTTTTCCCAATTGAACTTAGCACTCTTCCTCGTCAACTTTGTTAATGGAGAAGCAATCTTAGAAAAGTCTTGGATAAACCGACGATAATAACCGGCCAATCCGAGAAAACTTCGGATCTCCGTGGGCGTAGTCGGTCGTCCCCAACTCTTCACCGTCTCAATCTTCCCCGGATCCACTTGGATACCGCTTTCGTTCACAATGTGACCAAGGAATTGAACCTCCCTTAGCCAAAATTCACATTTAGAGAACTTTGCATACAACTTCTCTTCTCTTAGCGTCTTCAAAACTTCACGCAAGTGACGTTCATGTTCGTGCATACTTTTCGAGTAGACTAGTATGTCGTCAATGAACACAATAACCGACTTGTCCAACATAGGTTGGCACACCCGGTTCATAAGATCCAAGAATGCCGCCGGTGCATTCGTAAGACCGAAGGGCATAACCACAAATTCATAATGCCCGTAACGCGTTCGGAAAGCCGTTTTCTCAATATCTTCCTCACGGACCCGCATTTGGTGATAGCCGGACCGTAAGTCGATCTTAGAGAAATACGTTGCGCCTTGAAGTTGATCAAACAAATCGTCGATCCTAGGTAACGGATAGCGATTCTTGATCGTCACTTTATTCAACTCACGGTAATCGATGCACATACGCATACTACCGTCTTTCTTTTTCACAAATAAGACCGGAGCGCCCCATGGCGAAGCACTCGGTCGGATAAAACCCTTCTCGAGCAATTCTTGAATTTGATTCAATAACTCTTGCATCTCCGTTGGTGCTAAACGATAAGGAGTTTTAGCAATGGGGGTAGCCCCCGGAACCAACTCGATGCGAAATTCGACTTGTCTTTCCGCCGGGACACCCGGTAACTCATCCGGAAAGACATCTACAAACTCATTAACTACCGGAATTTCACGAATTGGTGGTGGCTCATTACGAGTGTCGACAACATGAGCAAGGAAAGCCATACCACCGGTAACAACGTGACGTCATGTCCGAGCAAAAGTGCATATCGGCACCGATCTCCTTCGTTTGTCACCATGAATAATCATCTCTCCCCCACTTGGTGTCTTTACACGAATAAACTTGTCGTGGCATGCAATATCGGCTCTATAACGATCGAGCCAATCCATACCAACGACAACATCAAAATCACCCAAAGTCATCGGTATAAGATCAATTTCGAAACTTTCGGCGCCAAACACAACATTGCAATTTTTACACACATCAACCACTAGCGCCGTCTTGCCATCCGCTATTTCAACTTCTACCGGACGACTCAACTTTACTAGCGGTTTATTTAACTTAGGCACAAATCTTGGAGATACGAAAGACAAATTAGCACCACTATCAAAAAGTATCCGAGCCGGATTAGAATTAACCATGAAAGTACCTGAAACGACTTCATTGGATTGTTTAGCTTCTTCATTAGACATCAAGTAGTTACGACCCCTAGCCGTACCCGCTGCCTTCTCTATCCGCTTAGCATTATCATTACGCAACTCGGGACACTCGGGCCGTTTGTGCCCTTCTTTACCGCAATTGAAACAAGTAAACTTGGGTGTAGTAGAGGGATTGGTGCAATCACGGGCCATATGCCCCTTTCGCCCACAATTATGGCAAGTATAACGAAACTCTCCCGGCGCACTCTTCTTGACACTTCCGACACTCTCGGTTGCACCCTTCTTTGAAAAGTTTGACTTCTTGCTTGAAAAATTTGAATGACTAGAACCTTCAAACTTTCTCTTCCTCAACACAATCGCTTCAAACCCTTTCGCCATATTAAACAACTCATCGAAGCTCTTTACCACATTTACGCTAATCTTTTCTTGATAACTGTCATTCAAGGTTCGATAGAAGTCTTCTTTCAACATTTTATCATTCCCGACATACTCCGGGCAAAATTGTGTCTTGGACAAGAACACGGATTTGAGAGTGTTCAAGTCCATCGACCCTTGCCTCAAGGTACGTAGCTCGTCCTTAAGTCTTGTAAGATCGGCCGAAGTTCGGTACTCATCGAAGAACTCTGCTTTAAATTCCTCCCAAGTGAAGTCCATACATTGTTCTTCACCATAGAGTTGGATCTTAGCATCCCACCACAATTTCGCGTCACCCCTTAACATGCTACAACCATACCTAGTCTTCTTGTCGGGTGGACACTCACAAGTACGGAAGGCCCCCTCCATATCGGAGATGAATCGGGCACTCTTGAGTGGGTCCCGATCGCCCTCAAAAGTAGGAGGTTGAGCATCCCTAAAGTTCTTGAAGAAAAAGTCACGCCTTCCCCCATTTTCTTCTTGAAGAGCAATCTTAATTTGCTCCTTAACCAAAGTGACGACTTGTTCGTCAATCGTCTCTAAAAACATCTTCTTAACATCCTCGCGAAACTCCGCCTTTTGGCGTTCAAAGATGGCCTCAACCTTGGCCGTGAACTCGGGGTCCTCGCTCGTGCCCCCATTATCAAGTTCGGTGTCGTGTCCGTTTCGCGTCCTCATTCTATAAAACGGAATAGATTAAATAACGAAACGAAAGACATGACAATACTCATCTCGCTCGACGATCATCGTACATCGCTTGTTTGACACGATTTGCACTCGTAGTAAGGGTAGCTAATCATTACTACGCGAGCACGTCGCGCTAACGCGCTAGTACAATGTCCATTTCGCTCGATGATTACTATACAACACAACCAATAATGCATGATTAGTTCACATAAACCTATGTACTAACCAAGACCCGGTCCGACCCAAAGTCCTACAAGTCCCGCACAATACGCACACAAAAGTCTAAGTCTAGGCGCCTATCTCAAGTCACCTAAATCCCTTAGACCATGCTCTGATACCACTTGTAACAACCCAAACCGTAACCGACCAAACACGACGAAATTGCAAACAAAAAAAAATTTTCTGGTGCAGGCCATCTGCGCGGCGCGCCAGGTGGCCGCGCGGCGCGCCAAACCACCTGGACAGCCCGCTGTCCCCGGAAGTCTATTTAACGAAAATGTTTGACTAGTTCTCGACATTTTTAGCCAAAACGCTTTTAACCATACATTCATATATGTAAAACTAGCACATAACTAAGGTTTGAGCGAGTTTTACAAAGTGGGGCCCACACGTGCCCAAAACGCCACTAAGTTTAAAATACAATGTTTAATACAAATTAGAGTTTCGACCACAAAAAGTTTAATTGCCAAACGACACAACGAGCATGGTGTTTGGGGTTAAACTACCCAAGTCTCGGTCAAACTCCAAGCCATAACCCAAAAGTGCTTCCTAATCATCGAAGCGGGAAACTCAATCCAAGGTAATGCCCTTACCCTTGTCCACACACGAACCTATAAAAAGGTAAACAACTAGAGGGTAAGCAAAGCTTAGTGAGCAAAATAATTATACATATACATATATAATCTACTTACTCGCATCACTTACACAACATCATATTCGAGTTTAACAATTCATCAAGCATGCTACAATACTAAGCATATACCAATAACCGCAATACCACAATAGCTAGTAATACAATAGCATATATTTCATGATTAAATACTTTCAATACATAAATCACATAACCTTGGTTAACCAATTCGAACAAGGGAAACGGTGCTTAAGAGCCCGTTGGAGTTCATAACATCCATTAGTGCTACTTAACCAACGCGTAGTCACTAATCCCCCGGGTGATGTCTTAAACAACGCGACTCACTCACCCTTTCCAATGTGGCGTCTTAAACAACGCGACGATTCCACATGCCATTCAATACGATGGGTGGTGTCTTAAACAACGCGACATCCACCCCAATACATTGTGGTGTCTTAAACAACGCGACATCCACTTCTATACCATGTGGTGTCTTAACAACGCGACATCCACTTCTTTACAATGTGGTGTCTTAAACAACGCGACAATGCCACATTCATGCAACACAAATAAATACATTATATACACATACGCATAATTATTCCACTCACCTTATGCCGTCGGTGATTACTAAACCAAGCTTGAATTCCGAGGTAACGTACCTATTTCACAAGCATATAATCAATCAATCGACTTGGCCTAAACTCATAACACACATCATCCTAGGTCATCTTGACCCATTTTGACACTTAACCCTAATTTGGGTCATTCTTACCAAAAACCCTAACTCTTGGCACTCAAGGCCTTCATACACTTTAAATCACTAGATTTTAACACAAAACACTAACGTTAACCAATCTTGGTCCATTTTGACCCGTTTGACTCAATAAAAGTCAATACACCCATTTTGGGTCATTTATACCCAAATCACACCCATTTACACTTCCCTAAGGTGTTCTAGCAAATTATTAGCCAATTAGGGTTTCATAACAACAATTAATACCTTTAAAACCCTAGCTTACACATAATTGAGTCTACATGACCCAATTTACCCAAGAACACCCAATTTACCTACAAATGGGTCTTAGTGTTCATCTTCAACACAAACCCTAACCCATACACGAAAACAAAACAAGAATTGAAAGTTAAGGCATACCACAACTATCAAAATGTAGCAATTGACGAGATGAACAACTTTAGAACTTGGGCTTTAGCAAGAAACCCTCTTCTTCCTCTTCAAAGTGAGCTTTCCCTCTCTAAAACTCACTCTCTCACTAAAATAAATTGGGAGGTGATAAGGTTGGTGAACAAGGGAGTAAATGAGCTCCCAAACTACTGAACCAAGCATTAAACTCGGCCTTGATGTGAATTTACCAAAATACCCCCAAAATATCTAATTTAAAAAGAGAAAGGGATCTGTCACAGACAGTTGGCGCGGCGCGCCACAAAGCCGCGCGACGCGCAACCCTGCCAGTTCAGCTCCTTTTGTATTTTAAATACACGCAACAGAACCCCGTTTCAAGTACCGTACATTACACTTATATACACTTATGTACACTATAAATAATCGGGTCTTACATAACATTTTTATTATTATTATTACTATTATTACTATCATTATTATTATTATTATTGTTATCCTTAACTTAGTATCATTACAATTATTAATTTTCGCTAACATAAGATATTTATATAAAAATATATTTAAGTATACTAACATTACATAATATTATATTTTAACTAATATAATATTATTCATATTGATATAACGTTAATTAAATCATATATCAAATGAGCATTATGATATATTATAAGTATTAATAAAAATTATATATGAATATTAATCTTAATACATAACTAAATATATATAATGTTGTTCGATTACCATTATATGTGTTAATATATATAAACGATATAGGTTCGTGAATCCGAGGTCAACCCTATACTTGTTCAATGTCGTCATATGTATTTTTACTACAAAATACAGTATGGTGAGTTTCATTACTCCTTTTTTAAATGCTTTCGCAATATATATTTTTGGGACTGAGAATACATGCGCTGTTTTTATAACTATTTTACGAAATAGACACAAGTAATTGAAACTACATTATATGGTTAAATGATCGAAATCGAATATGCCCCTTTTTATTAAGTCTGGTAATCTAAGAATTAGGGAACAAACACCCTAGTTGACGCGAACTCTAAAGATAGATCTATCGGGCCCAACAAGCCCCATCCAAAGTACTGGATGCTTTAGTACTTCGAAATTTATATCATGTCCGAAGGAGGATCCCGGAATGATGGGGATATTCTTATATGCATATTGTGAATGTCGGTTACCAGGTGTTCAATCCATAGGAATTATATTTTTGTCTCTATGCATGGGACGTATATTTGTGAGAACTGAAAATGAAATCTTGTGGTCTATTAAAATGATGGAAATGAATTGTTTATGTTAAACTAATGAACTCACCAACCTTTTGGTTGACACTTTAAAGCATGTTTATTCTCAGGTATGAAAGAAATCTTCCGCTGTGCATTTGCTCATCTTTGAGATATTACTTGGAGTCATTCATGGCATATTTCAAAAGACGTTGCATTCGAGTCGTTGAGTTTCATCAAGATTATTATTAAGTCAATTACAGTTAGTTATATTATGAAATGTTATGCATGCCGTCAACTTTCGATGTAAAGAAAGTTTGTCTTTTCAAAAACGAATGCAATGTTTGTAAAATGTATCATATAGAGGTCAAGTACCTCGCGATGTAATCAACTATTGAGAATCTTTTATAATCGATATGGACTTCGTCCGGATGGATTAGGATGAGTCTTTACAGATTTAGAGGCTGCCTAAGGAGTTTAATGATATCCCGAAACTAAAGGCAGATTGCAAATATGAATGTCTCGATCTCTACGAAAAAACTCATATATGGGGGTTGAAGCAGACCAAAGGTGTAAGAAGGAAGAAATTTTTCGTTTCTGGAGGCTGGTATAAGTTTGTGAATACAAATGGCTACAATCCGGAACACAGGTGTCTGATTGGGTTCGGCCGTGACGTTCTGAGGTTTTTCATGATCCTAGATCGAACTCACCCGGTTGAATGATTTATTTATATTTGGTATCTTTTGTATTTTGATGGTTATGTAATTATTAAACACTTTAGGATAAAACTTATGGTAGCTTTATAATTGTGGAATAGTTTGTCATGTAATTGAACTTTATCATATGGCCATCGATGAATGATGGTAAGTTTTGGAACATACAATGCTCTCCCGTGAAAGGTGAATGCATAATGAATACCCATTGAAACACTTATAAACAATTCTTAGCCGCGAAGCGCGTGACCCGCCTACATCTTGTTGTCAATAATTAAACACATAATTTGAAGCCAAAACACTTTCATCATGAATGAAACATCATTAATTAAATCATTAACTAACATCATTCATTAAAATACCTAAAATAATACTGATCGAGTACATAATACTAATTAATAGTATGAGGTGGTAAAGTGTAAATTAATATGGGAGTTTTTGTACACATGTGATGATATATCCGCTCTTCTTTTTGATAGATACACATAAAATATCTAAACTGCCCTTAAATGAAGTATTGCACAAATTTTATGTTACAATTTATTTGAGGATATTATTGGAAGATTGATTCAAATAGATTGGATTTATCAAAAAGGAGTTTGGAAATATTACTGCCCTGATGATGATGAAATGCCCTGTTCATATCGATTATAAACGTTTCATATTAATTGGTTTCATTGCGAGGTTTTTGTGACGACCCAAAAATTTCCGACTAAATTTAAACTTAATCTTTATATGTTTCCGACACGATAAGCATAGTCTGTAATGTTGAAATCTCAAAAACTTTGAACTATGTTTATGTAATCAATTACCCTTTGGTTGTGCTAGACGACTCACGATCATTTATGTGCATATAGATTGGTATATATAATATATAATTATATTAATTGAAAACGTTACCAAATTATTAGGGATATAGTACTTTACATGAACGTGTTTGTTTCGATATATGTTTAATATATATTTATCGACGAAATTAAAATATAATATTAAATGATTGAATTATCAGATACATTGTGATATGATTACGAGTCTCTGTTATGAGGCCCACTATGATTTGAGAAATCTGTTCTTGTTAACAATATTCGGAAAATGGTAATATAATTTACAAGTAAGAACAAATGTGTCAATTAACGGGAACTAGACAAGAGTTAGTGGACACTCCTGTTTGATTTTCAATTCATACTTTACAACACTTTTCTCGTGACTTTGATAAGATAATTATTTTGACTTTCATTTTTGTTAAATGTGAAAGTAAGAATGTGTAGTGTGAATAACTTAGAAAATAGATTTCGACAAGTTAAGTAAATCGACATTTTATATTATATCATGCACTTAACTATCCAATGAACCTTACCTGACGATTCACGAACAGTTGGTTGTAAATAAATAAATATATAGATATATAAATATAGGTATGTATAAAAGTTTGAAATAATAATATATGATTTAATTGCTTAAACTAAATAAGTAAAATAAAATATAAGTCAATCATTTGAATTGAAAATGAAAAGTAGTATACAAAATAATTAAACTGTTATGAATCTATATAAATATATATATATATATATATATATATATATATATATATATATATATATATATATATATATATATATATATATATATATATATATATGATTTCTATATCTAATTAATATTATATGTAAATAGTAATATATAAAATATATAAAAATTGAATAATCAATATATGTTATTAAATATATTAGATAATTATTAAATTTTACATAGATAATAACATGTAAAATCAACATATTAAATATACTTACAAGTTAAAATATAATTGCTATATTAATATTCCCTTTACTTTCATTAAAATAAATATTAATATTAATATAAATATTAATAATATTATTATATATAATATATAGATATGAAATTAAATACATTTGATTTGTTATATTGTTATCATTACTAATAATATTATTATTATAATTAGTAGTAAAATTATAATTTTTGTTATTATTATTCATTATTGTTATCATAATCATTATTATTATTATAGTTAGAAAATAATACAATTCATTATTATTATCAATATTATTATTATCAATATATTTTTTTTGTTATTATTAGTAACCTTATTATTTATTATTATTATTAATCTAATTATTAGTATTATTATTATTATTTAAATAAATATTATTAATATTATTATTAACAGTATTATTAGTAATTAATATTATCATTATTATTAATATTAATATTACTATTATCGTAGTTATTATTATTATTAATATTTATAGTATTATTATAATTAATATATTAAAATTTATTAATTATTAATATTTAATCAGAATAATTACGCGTATTTAATCCTCCTCAGATTATAATTTTCTTATTTTTTTTATCTATCTCTGTCTTCTGTTCGCCTGTGACCATCGACTCAACAACCCTACAAAAATCAAGTTGTAATCTTCATGATTTCTGCTATAATCATTCGAACCAACATCAATACAATTACACCCAAATACTCTCTGCTGCTGTTAATAGAAGATCAAAACAAAAAATAAAATATGGTGTTCGGTTTTTATGTTCACGAGCTGTTTTGGTCAGAAGCTCAATTTGATTTCAATTTCAAAAAGTATCAGTGCAATTTTGTTAGGAATTCTCTTGTCTAACTATCTGCAAAATTGCATCTTCTAATTCCTCAATTTGACTTCGAATTTGGAAGTCAAAGTTCATAAACTAAAAAGTCAAACATACCGTTCTTCATAAAATTCGATTCCTTGTTGATGATTCAAGCTCAATTGATAATTTCAGAAGATTCCCAGAATGATTTAATAACTATTTCAATTAGCACTTATAATCTAAAAGTGACCGGATTGTAAAATTAATGAATGAGTTCATCATCGAGTTTACGAGGCCGTTGCAGCTGTGCTATTTTCTTTTTCGATCAAGATACTATAGCAGGTTAATTCTGTTCGTTTTCAAATTCTAAAACTACATCGAATTCTGTATTGCTGTTATGATGTTGGATTACTCTGAATAAATTGATTTTTTTTGAAGAAGATATTGAATATAGAAAAATGAGTTAATTAAACTAAACCCTATATAGAATCAGATTGCAAGGACAGAGGAATGGCTTGTGCGAGTGACGGGTGAGCGAGAGATCGAGGGTTCGAATCCGGTCTGAGGCAATTCTTTTTAGAAAAGCTTTTAAAAAGGGTATATATTTTTCTTTTATTATTATTATTAATTATTATTATTATCATTATCATTATTAATATTAATATTAGTATTATTATTATTGTTATTGTTATTATTATTATGATTGTTATTATTAGTATTATAGATATTATTTCTACTATTTTATTAGTATTGTTATCATTAGTTATTATTATTATTACAAGTATTATAATTATTATTATTAGTTGTAATGCTAAAATAAGTGTTAGTTATTATGATTATGAATATAATTACAATTATAAATAATATTAATATTATTATCATTTTGGTAATAAGTAACATCATTAAATATTATTAGTGTTATTATTATTAGTATTAGTAATACTGATATAATTATTATTATGATTAGGATATTAATATCAATAAGTATCAGAATTATTATTATTATTTAGTATTACGAATATTAGTTATTATTACTAATGTAGGTTACCATTTATTATTATTATCATAACCTTAGATACCATTATGATTATTATCATTTTTATTGTTATTACTAATATTATTATCAACAAAAATATTAGTATTAAGTAATACGATTATTAATATTATCATTAAAAGTAACATCTTTACTGTCATTATTATTATTATTAGTAGTATTATCAATATCATTATTATTAATTATTATTAAAATTATTACGATTATGAAAATAAAGGTTTTAAAGACAGTGTTAAGGTTATAAGTATAAAAATAATAATAATAAAGATTACATATACAAAAATATATTTTTAAATTACATAACTTAACTATATTAATATTTCTATATATAAGAATGAAAATATATAAATAAATAATGAAACTTATAAATTATTAAATATAACAAATACATCATTAATAATAATATATAGAATTATTCGATTACAAGAATATGTTTTAATATATATATGAATGATATAGGTTCGTGAATCCAAGGTCAACCCTATATTTGTTAAATGATGTCATATGTATTTTTACTACAAAATACAATATGGTGAGTTTCATTTGCCTTTTTACCCTTTATATTTTTGGGCTGAGAATACATGCGCAATTTTTATAACTGTTTTACGAAATAGATGCAAGTAATTGAAACTACATTATATGGTTGAATGGATCGAAGCCGAGTATGCCCCTTTTAAACTTGGTATCCTAAGAATTAGGGAACAGACCCCCTAATTGACGCGAATCCTAAAGATAGATCTATCGGGCCCAACAAGCCCCATTCTGGAATTTGAAATGCTTTAGTACTTCGAAATTATCATGTCCGATGGGTGTCCAGGAATGATGGGGATATTCTATATGCATCTTGTTAATGTCGGTTACCGGGTGTTCAATCCATATGAATGATATTTTTGTCTCTATGCATGGGACGTATATTTATGAGAAATGGAAATGAAAATCTTGTGGTCTATTAAATTGATGAAAATGATTATTTATGTTAAACTAATGAACTCACCAACCTTTTGGTTGACACTTTAAAGCATATTTATTCTCAGGTATTAAAGAAATCTTCCGCTGTGCATTTGCTCATATTAGAGATTTTACTTGGAGTCATTCATGATATATTTCAAAAGACGTTGCATTCGAGTTGTCGAGTTCATCAAGATTATTATTAAGTCAATTATAGTTGGATATATTATCAAATGGTATGCATGCCGTCAACTTTCGATGAAATGAAAGTTTGTCTTTTTAAAATGAATGCAATGTTTGTAAAATATATCATATAGAGGTCAAGTACCTCGCGATGTAGTCAACTATTGTGAATCATTTGTAATCGATATGGACTTCGTCCGGATGAATTAGGACAGGTCACGTCAGTTGGTATCAGAGCGGTGGTCTTAGTGAACCAGGTCTTAAATCAGTGTGTTTAACTGATAGATGTTTAGATGCATTAGTGAGTCTGGACTTCGATCGTGTCTGCATGTCAAAAGTTTTGCTTATCATTTCGTGCCAAAAATTATTTGCTTATCATCCTTAAAGTTTAGACACGTCTTACTGCATTTAATGCATCGATTGTGTATAGACAAAATTCATATCTTAGCATATCTGTTACTGTAGACTGCCTGACATATTCCGTAAATTCCTCCGTAACCTACGAAATCTTTTGTTCTATATATATAGATATTCTATATAATTAGAATACTATCCGATAGCCAGAAATCATTTTCTATCGAAAAATCCTTTATTCAATAGTACGAAATGGAACTCACAACTAGTTCAAGTCCCTCGGATTCTGATATGGAGTCTCACTCTAGCTCCGAAAACAGTGTCACCAGAATGAATCAATCAATCAGCCATCCCCAATTCATCTGATGGGTTCGTAGTCGACTTAATCAATGGAGACGAGAAGAAGGCGATCCTTTCCACTAACCGAATTCACCTCTTGGCGAAGAACCTGAAGCACTTACCGGCAAACCTATTCGAAACACCATTTTCTCTCATTTCTAGAGTATCTCACCACGACTATATCATAACTCAGATTCTAAACCTTATTCATTCGCTCGTTCCTACCGACAATCATCCCGGAGTAATAAGTCAACGAGCTTCGCGCCCGAGTTTTAGCCTTGGAAAATATGGTGAAAAAATGTACTAGCTTCAGCAACATCACCAGCACCAACAGTACCATCAATAACAGCACCAGTACCATCAACAATCCATGCCTCAACATCTCATTCTGTACCTCGAGTATAATCATCGTTCTACGTATCGTTCTACATCTATTATCTTCGTTCTTCATGGCGATTATGTAATCTCTAATGTTTTAGAGATTATGTATTCTAATTCTAACGGTAAATCAAATGAGATTAATATTATATTAACTCATTAAATCTATGATTACATCTGAAGAAAATATATATGTAAGTATATTCTCATAAAGATTGTAATTAAAAATTCGTTCGTACAAACTGTTAATGGTGAAAATATTTAAACGGGTAGGTAATACCCAAAGAATATTTAAATTTCACATTAATAAGTTACACTGTACATTCTTCAAATCTGATTCAATAGTCATTTATTATCCTATTTATAACCACCGATATACGAATCCGTTCACCACAAAATAACCAGTTTCATTCAATTTCATATTTGGATTTTGACCTATTAGAATTCAACAAGTGGCATAATGAAAAAAACATTGGACAAAAATAAAATTTATTAGAAACAAACGAATTAACTATGAGAAATTCTGTTAAGAAACCACGACAACTGTTCCTAGCTAACTATTAATTCTGTATCGTAATTTATTTATCGCAATTTATTTATCGCAATTTAAATTCTCGCAATTTTATTTATCGTCATTTAATTTCTGTTATTTATTTTACGCACTTTAAATATCGGGACACGTATACAAAGTTTTGACATATCATATCGATGCATCTATATATATTATTTAAAATAACCATAGACACTCTATATGCAGTAATGACCGAGTTCTCTATACAGGGTTGAGGTTAATTCTACAATAATATATATACTTTGAGTTGTGATCGAGTCTGAGACATATACACGGGTCACGATACGTATTAATTAATTAGAATATTATATATTAAAAGGTATATGAATGATTGGACTGTTAACTGTGGACTATCGACTGTGGACGAATAATATTGGACAATTAAAATGAATTAAAATACTAATTATAACATATTAAACTAAACAATTCTTCAAGTTTGCCACTTGATCTCATCTTAAACCTCATTTGTATATTGACGATTACAATCTGCGTTCAAACCTTTCATGATTCTTGAAACATCTCAATCGAGAGGATGAACAAATTGCACTTCATCTACGAAAGAATAGATTGATGCATATAGTTATGCACCTGAAAACACTCGAAACCTGTGTAAACGTTTAACACGTATCTGTGCTAGCTCCTTTGGCGTTGTTGTTACCGAAAATAACTTTACAATTCCTTTTCAAATTAGCCAACTTTGTCACAGCTCCAGCAAGTCAACTTCGACTTTTCGTTCAAAACAACCTTATTAGCACCTTGACATATATGTGTGCTCTTTTATGGTTACCGGGGAACCTTTTATATTCCACCATATTACCAGTAGACGTACCAGCAATTTCGTTACTTTTTGGCTTAAATCTCTTTGATAAATCATTATATTTATTCATTGAAATCCTATCATATACTCATCTGCATCTTGTAATGAAAATTGCCATACCAACTACCGAGAATCAGTAATCAGTAATTTGAAAACTCACAGCATATCTACATCAACAGTTATATGTATAACATTCATCTCTTAGAATTATGGACTTTCATTCTGAAATTCTGAAAAGCACTCAGTCTACAAATCAATACTCTCAATGTTGAAAAAGCTGAATGAAGCAGCAAAAACCGTAGACAACTGTAAACAACCTTAATCATCGGAAGTTTGATGATAAAGAATAGTATGTTGGAAAAGCTCAGAAAAGTTGGAACTGGAAAATGGATTGAGCTAACCACGAAGAAGACTAAGGACAAATACAAGGACCATACCCTATATTCAAAGAATCCAGGTAATTCTGGATCCGTTGAAATCTTTAGAGAATATCTTGCTCCGAAGTCATGTTAAAATCTTGCGAAAATTTTTTCTTCATCGACCTTCGAACTTAGAAATTCCAAAATATCATCATAAATATCTTCGATATTTCTGAGGATATTTTCATAAATATTCTCGTCCGAAATTATATACCTCTTCGTGCTTCCTGTGTTTCATTATATTGGAAACTTCTGTAAAATCTAAGTTTAATTTATGAATGAATTCTGGAGAAATGTAAAGAAATTGATGCATTAATTAGTATAATATAATGACACTTGATCAACGTGATTATATTACAGTAGGTTATGCTGATTTTCTAATGAAACATGATGATTCACAGACCATAACGTCATCATGTGCCATGTTACACGACTCGTTCAATCTGTTCAACCTTCAAACATATCAAGAAAATATATTCTTGATAGTTCTATTCTCAGTGATTCTGGTAATTTGACAAATTAAATCGTGCTATTACGTTCTTTCTTGTGTAGAACATTAAGTTCATTTGAAATTTCATACTTACGAATTCTGGACCGTTACTCGCTTTACTAGAGGTCGAGAAGAGAATAAAAAGGCAAAGATATCTAAAATATAAGAGAAAATATAAAGCCCAATAACAACCCAAAGGTTACAAACCGTGGATATTAATACGAATAGCAATATAAAGACACGGTAGAATTAAGAATAGTATCACCCCAAGGTAATAGTAGAAGTAAACAGATTTTTCTGGTGAAAGATAGAAAAGAAGGATGACATAAATGTTAATTAGAAAAATATCAAGGATTAGAACGGGATTAAGCATTTTCACAATCTTTTGGATGTATGAACTAAGAAAGAAAGTATAGGAATGGTGAGAATAATGGAACGGGAGAGCTAAATTTATAATGGAAATATCAGACAGAGTAATCGAGGCAGATCATCGTATTTAATTATAGAGATCTTAATTTCCCTTACTCGCCGAAGAATCAAATCTTTTAGATTTCGAAGATTTTCTTTAAACCCCTTGAATTCCGGAATTCAACCATGACTAGTCAAAAGTTATGATGAAACTTGCCTTTCTCATTTCACCATTTAGTGATAACTTCATTCATACTCTTCGAGTAATCGAATTGTCTTATACATATTACTCAATAATGATAAAACTCTATTTATCAACTCATATTCGTCATGAACACATTTTTAGAATTAACCATGACCATCCCAATCAAATTTCGGGACGAAATTTCTTTAACTGGTAGGTACTGTGACGACCCGAAAATTTCCGACTAAATTTAAACTTAATCTTTATATGTTTCTATAGTGACCCATACTAATCCATCTAGACAAAGTCTTCAACAGTTGGTCCCATTGCGAGGTTCTGACCTCTATATACCATGAACGACTCCATGTAATATGAGCAAATGCACAGCGGAAGATTTCTTTCATACCTGAGAATAAACATAAAGTGTCAACCAAAAGGTTGGTGAGTTCATAAGTTTATCATAAAACAATAAAATTCATCATTTTGATAGACCACAAGATTTAAATGCTACATGGTACAAATGAGCCCGAATCCTATACCAACCTGTAATGTACATGCGATATCTTTTAAATACAGTACACCTTTCTCGTGTATGAAATCATTTTTCATAAATCTAAGTAACCGTACACATATCTTGTGCATAAAAATAACATACACATAATCTGTGCATAAAAATCATTCTCTCGATACATAACATTCACTTTTCATTACTTTCATTTCTTGACTTGGTAACCGACCTTAGCATATAATGCGCATAATAATATCCCCAAAACAGAACATCTCGTCTGTATAATAATCATATAAACTTCGAAGTACTAAACACCACGGCCACTAGCCCTTCCGTCTAGTGAACATTCTCGGTGGGGGTGTTAAACCCGGTAGCTACCTTTAGGATTCGCGTGAATTAGTGCCATACCCGATTCTAATTCTTAGGTTACCAAGCAATATAGAACACAAAATTGTTAGCCCGCCTTTTTTTTGTTCGAATATCACTTTTTTGTTCGCCCTTATCCCATTTCTTGCTCGAATTGCTCCTTTTTTTTGTTCGTACGTGACCCATTTTTGCTCGAATTTCCCTTTTTTGATCGAATTTCACTTTTTTGTTCGAATTTTAGTGTATTTTTGATTTCTCGGAGTTCTCACACAAAAAAATTCTTCTACTATATATATATATATATATAGTAGAGGGATGAAATGAGAATTTTTTTTGTGTGAAAACCAAGAAAACTCAATATATATATATATATATAGTAGAGAGATCAAATGAGAATTTTTTTTTGTGAGAACCAAGAGAACTCAAAATATATATAATATATATAATACATATATATATATATATATATATATATATATATATATATATATATATATATATATATATATATATATATATATATATATATATATATATATAGTAGAGGGATTGATGTGCGTAGGGGTGTATACGAAATAGCTTATATTTTACTAGAAAATACTATTAAATACGATACAATTTTACACAAGTTATTTATTTATTTATAGAGTGGATATACCTAAACCTTGTTACAGCAGTTATACGCAGTATACCTAATCGTACAGTAGTGTAGTTTTTAGTAAGTCCGGTTCATTCCACAGGGAGCTAGCCAAGTTTAACGCTATATTTTTAAAACTATATTTGTATATATATAAATATAAGTAGTATTATTATTATAAAAAGGGGATTTTACCGTTTAATGACCGGTTTGTCGATTTTAAAACTTTAGTCGCAGTTAAAACCTAATGTAAAATATTAAAAATAAAAATAACTTTATTTAAAGTGTAAAGTAAATAACGATAAATTAAAGTGCGATAAATAAAATTGCGATAAATAAAATGATAATAAAATTGCGATAATTAAAAAGTACGATAATTAAAAGTGCAATTAAATAAAATGACAGTAAATAAAAGTGCGATGAAATATGAAATAAAGGAATTATGCTTATTTAAACTTCCGTAATCATGATGTTTGACATGTTGATTTTAGTTTATTACCATGGGTTAATTGTCCTTTGTCCTGGATTACTCAATATGTCCATCTGGTTTTTCTCCATAACAGTCCATCAGTCATAAATATAAAGTGCGAGTGTCCTCGTCAAATTATCCTTATATCCGAAGTCAAATATTCCAACTAATTGGGGACTTAAACTATAATTACACCAATTTTCCTTGTATGTAATTCATCCCTGTTTTAATAAGTCCATTGACTATTAATCCATTCCCGTGTCCGGTTAAATGAACGATTATTAGTACTTATAAATATCCCGCCCATTGTGTCCGATCGAGTGTATATGGTTATTTATAGGTACGTCTAATTGTAAATCTTTATATTAAATTAATGAACTATCATTCAATTAAACAAATATAAAACCCATTAATAGCCCATAGTCTAATTTCCACAAGTGTCGTTCTTTTGTCCAAATCCCAATTATGGTCCAAAGCCCGATTACCCCGTCTTTAATATTTTAGCCCAACATCACGATTACTTCAATTTAAATAAGCATAATAATAACTTAGATACGAGACATTAATTTAAAATGGTTGAACATAACTTATAATGATTAATAATAGCGTAGCTTTACACGGACAGAATTTCGACTTACACACTTACAACATTCGCTAACATTCCCTTATTATTATTAAATTAAAATTAAAATGAAAATTATAATATATATATATATATATATATATATATATATATATATATATATATATTACGTGAGAGATAGAGAGGATAAAAAAGGTGTATATCATTCGACCAAAACAAGCGATATTTATAGGATGTCAGCTGATACTGTTCACCATGCGATCGCATGGGTTTATAACTGCCAGGCCATGCGATCGCATGGCCCCCTGGGACAGCTCACATTTGCTTTTTTTTCTTCTTGCCGACGCTTTTAATATATAATATAAAATATATTTAATTTTTAATAATTAATTATATATTATATTATATTCACGTGCATAGTTGACTTATAATTTTTAGTCCGTTGCGTCGAGCGTTGAGAGTTGACTCTGGTCCCGGTTCCGGATTTTCGAACGTCCTTTCGTACTATTTAATATCTTGTACTTTGCGTTTTGTGGCTTGTACTCTTGTAACTTTTAGACTTTTCTCATCAATAATTTGAACCTCTTGGATTGTACTTTGTACTTTTGAGCTTTTTGGTCATTTGCGTCTTCAATTCGTCGAATCTCTCTTTTGTCTTCACCTTTTATTATTTAAACGAATATCACTTGTAAATAGAACAATTGCAACTAAAAGCTTGTCTTTCTTGAGGGATAATGCTATGAAATATATGTTCGTTTTTAGCATTATTAAATATTCCCACACTTGAGCGTTGCTTGTCCTCAAACAATATAGTCTTAAAATAAAAATACTAGAATTCACTTCTTTATTCTTCACACTTTGTACATCAGTGATTTTGATTTGGCGGTATAAACAATGATAGTAACGTTGTGGTTTACAGTCCCACATGACTATGAAAATTTAGATCCTTTAAGGAAATTGGATCTTTATGAAAATATTTAATCTTTTTGAAAATTCAATCTAGCTTTTACCCTAGATAAGTTTTCCGGAATAACCCTTCACCGGTGTTTGCAAATTGTTTTTGTGAGTTTTGTGGGTTTCAGATTTGAAAATTTTAGCTCAAAACTTGCGGTTTTGTGTCACCCACTTGCTAACCTTGTATTAGGAAAGCAACACGTCCAGTATACTTGCTCCGTATATTACCTTTCGATAAACTACCATCCGGTTGTAAAGGAAAGTGTTAAACAAGCAACTGTTAAGGCAATGTCCCGTGACATGCTTTTGATTATGGTCTATAATGTGTCGGATGCAAATTACTATCCTTTGTAGGAGCAATAGTAAAGATCACCCTATAGTTTTTCGGTCTGGCACAAGGTCCTGTCTTCGACCAAGCTATGCAACCACCATTCTTACGGTGGACACCCGATTTGGTTCAGGTGACCTAATGAATTCCAGGTGAATTCCTAGGATTTTACGTTCAATGGTAATAAACGCATTGAAAATGGGTTTTCAGAAAACAAATCGGTTTGTAATTTTGATCAAAATATTTTCTCGTTCAAGCTTGAGTTTAGATATCATTGAATTCCATGAGTTTGAATTCTCAATCTTTAAGGTCAATCTCAAGGATTGAGTAATATCAGTCTTAAAAGCTGATTTTTGATCTTTAAGGAGATTATCCTTTCTGGGGATCTGTTTCATTAGTCTTATAAGCTAATTTGCACGGTGCCCCCCATTGTATGAGACAGATCCTCTCATGGTTAGGATAAGTCTGACCACTTGGCGACCCTGTTTGATGCTGAGGTCCGTGGATTTCCAGCTGATTTTCGAGAAAACTTTTCAAGGTTTTTCGTAGACTCTACAACTGGTCTGGACGACAACTTCCTGGCCTAAATCAAGAAGCGCGTTTCTTTTTTCTTTCGGAAGACTTTACTTCCTTTTAAATTTCATTTATATTACAATAAACTGGGTAAAACTGATTAAAATTGTCCAAAACAAAAGTATCTTCAATTATTTGTACAAAAAAATGTGACATATGTTCTAAATAACTTGGTAAATTTTTCCCACACTTGGCTTTTATTTTCCTTTCTTTGCCTTTTTATTTTCCTCTATTCCATTTTAAATGAATTCTAACATTTTGGGTTGTTTCTCAATTTATGTCCTTTCCGAGGTAACAATAATTTCGGTGTTAACACCTAGTTTTATCGTTCATAAATTTGTATAAACATGATTTTGAGTTCATTTAATTGAAAATTTTGAAAAATTTTACTAGAATTGGGTAGTCAGTATATAAGACTAGGGTTGTTCTTTATTATCAGAGAGCACTAGATTCTAATACAACTACTGCGTTACTAGTATTTTTTAATGGTAACCAAGTGTTTAAGTTAAAAATTTTAAAAATCTGAAAGAATTTAACCCCTTCCCACACATAAGATCTTGCAATGCCCTCATTTGCAAGAAATCAGTAACAATTTAAATTATTGAGGGTGATTAACGTAGAAAAATGATTAAATTTTACCAAAGTTTCCAAACATATTGGCGTTTGTTTGTTGAATGATAAATGGTGCACATCATTTGTTCATTCCGTCTTGTTGTTACATCACATTTGTTTTTCGTTTTGTCGTCAAAATTAGTAGCTTTTGCTGAACTTAATGTCAGTCTTTGAAAATGCGTTGTTTTACCCTGTTGTGTACAATTGACAATATACATACATACAAATAATAACATGCATGGTAATTTGAAATGGGACTTAACATCCCACTTTCAAATCAAATATGAAATATTAGTACAACATAATTTAAATGTTAAAACTTACATAAAAGTATCACAATATTATATGTTTAAACATAAATAAATAAAAATAATAAAAAGATAAAAATCATAGAAATCACCAACGGGAACTATATCAATCTGGATAGGGGTTCCAGTTCATGTCGTCGGGCGGGTTCCATGGTTGGTTATAGGTGTACTGATAGGCTTGGTTGGGGTCGTAGAGAGTAAATGGTGGTCGCATATCGGGCTGGTGTGGAGGATAGTAAGCAGGTCGGGTCGATACGTAGTTATTTGGTACCTGAGGTGATAGCTGGTTCATGATCTGATGCTGATGATAGTGCCATCTATCATGCTGTCGTTGCCTGGAATGCTCGTACACATTCTCGGCTTGCCACTGCTCGTACCGACTATGTCTATCCTGGTTTGTCATTTCTACCTCATCTATACGCTGGTAGACGTCAGTCGTAGCCTCCCTAATGACATCCCTAATGCCATCCGCTTCCTCCATTTCCTCATCTGAACCTCTCTCTACCTAAGGATGACGACCATCATATGGTACTGCCTGATTGCGTCTGCTCTTTAATACCTTAGCACCCTGATAAACCTTCAATCCTAAAGTATCTTTTACCTGTTCCCTACACACCATCAGTGGACCCCCTTGATCCCTATCTACACCCAAATACTCTCCAATGAGAGTAACAAAAATACCTCCTCCTATTATTCCCCCGTCCTGTATTCCTGCCACTACTTTGGACAGATAAAAACTAACATAGTAGGGGATATTAACAAATCTTCTAGTGTTTCGAATACACTTAAGGTAAAATAAGTCGTGTAAGGTCATCTTCTCCTTGTTTTTACCTCTTTGTGTAATCAAATTAGCTAAAAATCTATGTATAATACGTAGCTCTGCTTTGTTAATATCTAAATAGGAGTGTCTTCCTCCCAGCAAAAAAAATTATAATTTGACATACGCCTCCAGATGGCGTTCGCGTTAAAATTCCTATCTACCCGCTCCCCATGATAAATCAAATTTGTACAATCGGGTAGTAGTAATTCACCAGGAGTGTAAATCTGTAAAGCCCTGGCCATGTCCAGCATGGACATCCTGTACATCCTACGACCAAGTAAAAATCTAAGAAAACTTCTATCATCTAACCTAACTACATCCGCATTAAGTGAAATAGTACTCATAAGCTCAACGCACCACTCTTTATATACAGGCCTACGAATGGTGAATAAACGTTCCCAATCGGGAAAAGAAGAACTGCCATACCTTTGGATCAGATGCTGTCTAACTGAGTTAACTAGTTGGACCCTTTCCAAAGGCTCCCAATCGATTACCCTCGGCACTTCTACATTTTTTGTTACCAGTTTAAATTTGTTACTTTGGTATGTCAGGTAATCTCTCCAACTTCGATCAAATCTCAAATTGGGATGCAACTGTTCTTCATGAATCGTTGGGTGTTCTATTATCGGATGAATAGGAAATTGTACGTAGGCATTAACATATTCTAGTTGCGGATCATAATATGGTACATGTTGATCAGGTTGTTGTTGTTCCTGTTGTTGCTCCGGTTCATATTGCATTTCTGGTTCAGGTTCTGGAGCAGGTTGCCTAGATGATGATGATGCACCATCGGTATCGGTAAATCTCTGCAAAACACATTAAACACAAAATTTGTGCATCCAAATATGCATTAGTGTTAGCAAAATAACAACTTGAAACAATTTCAATAACATGTTTAATCAAAATTAAACTTATACACATTTTCACAATTTTAACAATTCTACACTTTTTCAAATAAGCATATATGAAAATGTTTACAAAGTTTATAAGCATTCTACTCAAATAACATGTTAAAATAACCATTACTAGCAATTAAACAAGTTTCAAATGGCATTTATATTAATTTAATCAAGTTCATAAATTTTAGACCTAGAAAGTCCACTTTAATTCTCAAAAATCATGTTTAGGATCAAAGTTTGGATCATTTAGCTACCTAAACATGTTACACTACTTAATTTAGCAATAATTCATGACAAAAATCGGCCATAACCTGTTTATATCAAAAGCCCCAAATTGCTCAAGAACACAAACCCTAGATTTCTAAAAATTTTGAAGTTTTTGGCTTCAAATCATGTTAAATAGCATCAATCTAGGTTATACATGCATAATATACTAACAATCTAACTCTAATTACACTAGAAATTAACAAAATCAAATTAGGTAAATTATAGCTCAAGAACACTAAAAATCAAATTTAAAGAGGTTTAGGGGTGTAATTATTACCTTTCATGAAAAACTTCTTAACAAATTCATGATTAGAGCGGATTATAGCAAGAGATTTGGTTGAATTTGGTGAAAAATTGAGGATTTTAGGGTGATATGTGTGTGTATGTTCGTATATGTGTGTATTGTTTGTGAGACAGAACAGACTCGCTGGAAGTTTTGTACCTGACCAGTTTTTTGGCCTCATGCGACCGCATGAGGTTTAAGAGGAAACCCCATGCGATCGCATGGGGTCTGACATTTTTTTTATATAAAAACCTTTAACTAATTAAAACATATAATTAATTAGATTTTAAAAATTTTGTTTCTTTTTAGGAGTGAGGGCGTTTCGGATCGTTGTCCTAGTCCGCCCCTCAACAAAGTTTTAAAATTTGTTACTTTTTTAAGCGTCATTTTAAAAGCAAAGATTTTTTGGATTTTTAATGTTTTTGGCATACTTTAATTCAATGAGATTAAAAATAATGATAATAAAATTTCTCGTCCTTCCCTTGGGTAAAGAAATTTTGGTACAAAGACCTAGTTTTCAACTTACGACGAATTTTAGAAATCGCATTTTTAACTTAATGAAATAACGTAAATTTTTTTTTAAATTCACACCAAAATACATAAAATTAAAAATTCATATTATTAAAATTAAAAATTTACACCAAATTTATATTATATTTTTGTTTTTATACATACAAACTTATATTAAAAATATTAATTTTTCAAATATGTACAAACTTAAATATATTGATTTTAAAAAGTTTACAATATTAATTTAATATTTATATATTAAAAACAAGATAAAAATTAAAATTAAAAAATCTTTTTGGTCTTTTATCCCACTTTAATCAATCAAATATTATCAAAAATATACGCCCCTCTTTTCGGTAAAGTAATTTCGGTTCCATAACCTAGTTTTACTCCTGAAGAATTTTTGAAATATTTTGGGTTGATTGATTAAAGATATTTATACCTTAAGAATAAACGGTAAATTTCGCAGTGATGTAATAAATTTTTGTATGATATCAATAATTTTGGTTACGCATACCTAATTTTATTGAATACCAATTTAATACTTTATAGCGAACGATTCAGTGTTTATTATCAAAAGGTTAAAAGCAATAAAAATAAAAATTTAAAAACTATACATACTTACCTGTGAGAAAGAATTCTCAGAGACCTGCTTTAGCCGACTCATAGGAGAGTCGTGTGATTTTGTTCTATAGCTACGTAAGCGTAACCTCAATTCTTAAATATCTTTTCTTCTAAACATATGAACGGTCCTTCTCTGCATAGAGTAACAAATTCGGTATTTGAGTATGTTTGATTATTTGAACATTTACCTTCATGTGACCATTTTCCGCATTTATAACATCTTTCAAGGTGTCGTGCTCTTCTTTTTGTTGCTGACTTTGATTTTCCTTTACCAAAATGTATCTTATGATTATCTTTCCTGAGTTCTTTCCTTACTTCGTCACATCTGCTTCTTATTACTGACACTAGGTCACTCGGGAGTGTGTCATTATTACGTTTAGTAATCAAAGCGTGTAGCATTAGACCATGGTTCAAATCAAAGGAATTCTTCATCTCGTAAAACCTAAAAAAAATAAAAATTCAGAATGGAGGGAGAAGACTAGTTCTTTAGGGTCTGCTAGGAAAAGACCATTCGGATTCCATTCTCGGAAACTACACGAAAATAGAATATCTAACTCTATCAGAAATACATATTACCCTCAAAAGATTCAAATTTTCCCACACTTAGTTTGCTGTGGTGTCGAAATTGTGATTAACTTCATCTTCAACTTCCATCGGACTATCTATGTAATGTTTAACACTGTGACCATTAACTTTAAGTTCAATTCCATTTGAATTTATTAATTCTACTGTTCCATATGGGAAAACTCTTTTGACTATGAATGGTCCAGACCATCTTGATTTCAATTTTTCGGAAAATAGCTTGAATTGTGAATTGAAAAGAAGAACTCTGTCTCCTTCTTTAAATTATTTTGAACTTCTGATTCTTTTATCATTCCATTTCTTCGTTCTTTCCTTATAGATTAACGAATTTTCGTATGCTTCATGTCTTAATTCTTCTAATTCGTTTAGTTGACTTAATCGTAGACGTCCGGCTTCATGTAAATCAAGATTACATGTCTTCAAAGACCAAAATGCTTTATGTCCAATTTCTACTGGAAGATGACATGCTTTTTCGTAAACGAGTCTAAAAGGTGTGGTTCCAATTGGAGTTTTGTAGGCTGTTCTAAAAGCCCAGAGTGTATCCTCCAATTTATTGGACCATTCCTTCGAATTTGATCCTACGATTTTCTCTAGAATACGTTTTAAAGCTCGATTGGTATTTTCAACTTGTCCACTTGTTTGTGGATGATATGCGTTTGAGATTTTATGAGTTACTCCATATCTTTTAAGAACTTTCTCAAGTTGATTATTACAAAAATGAGTACCCCGATCACTTATTAAAGCTTTCGGTGTTCCGAACCTAGCAAAAAGACATTTTAAGAAGTTGACTACAACTCGAGCATCGTTAGTCAGGAGAGCTTGTGCTTCCGCCCATTTAAATACATAATCAATGGCAACGAGAATGTAGAGATTATTATGAGATTTTGGAAATGGACCCATAAAGTCAATACCCCAAATGTCAAATACTTCACATACTTGAATGACATTTTGTGGCATTTCATCACGTTGACTTATTTTTCTGGCCCTTTGACAAGCATCACGGGATTTGCAAAGAAGGTGTGTGTCTTTGAAAATTGTAGGCCAATAGAATCCAGTGTCATAGACTTTTCTTGCTGTGAGTTGAGGCCCATAATGCCCTCCTGTTGGTCCTGTGTGACAATGGTTTAAGATTTGACTAGCTTCATCTCCAAATACACATCGGCGTATTATTCCATCGGGACAACTTTTAATCAAATTTGGATCTTCCCAGAAATAGTGTTTTATATCACTAAAGAATTTCTTTCGTTTTTTGTACGACAACCCATTTTCAGGGAATCCACATACTAAGTAGTTTGCATAGTCTGCAAACCATGGAATTTCATTATAATCTATCTTCAATAGATATTCATCAGGAAAGTTATCTTGTATGGCCGATTCATTTAGAACTTCTAATTCGGGATTCTCAAGACGAGAAAGATGATTAGTGTAGCGACCCCGACAAATCGTCAAGTGACGGCGTCGGCTACGTGGGTCCCATTACCTGATTATAAGTCTTTAAGATAACGTTTGACCAAAATATGTCGCCTTCATTTCAAAATAAAGATTATTTCAAAGTTTACAAGAATTGTTCAACCAAAAGTTAAGTTACAACGTTATAGATACGATTGAAATCTAGGCGACACGGTTTAAAGTAAAGTCAAAAGACGCTCCATGAAATGCATGTATACTCGACATCGGATGCAAGTATCAATTAGTAAGCGGAAGCATGTTTCACATATCGTGCAAGACCTGAGAAAAACATAGAAATCTGTCAACGAAAACGTTGGTGAAATCATAGGTTTAAGTAAGTAAGTACAAGTGAACCACAAGATTTGCATCAATGAAATAATAGTAATACATTCCAAAAGTTTGTTTCACGAGCACCCAATTATCAAAGCTTAACATTCCTTCCATTGTATACCCCATCACTTAGTGCTAGAACAAACACTGATTCTCGAAAATATATTTCATCCGTAGACGGTAGCGAACCGTCAAAGATGAGGGTTGTCAACCCATATGGCCATATAACATAAGTTCTCGCTTACACCCGGCAAGTGTAACTAATGATAATCGAATTGAGGATTTAGTTCTAAACTCGTATGTAGAATGTTTGTTTTCCCGTTCTTGTGTTCACTTAGTTCAAAAGAATCGTTTATGTTTTCTCATCCCAATATAAGTTCAAAAAGAGTAAAAGTGGGACTATGATCTCACATTGAGTGCAAGAGTTAATAAAGTACTTCAACAAGTAGACGCGTGCAAAGACAAAGCTAGTCTTGACCTAAACATATAGGCTATATCAATAACGGTAAACACAAACGGTCAAAGATGTTCAATTAGTCCTATGGCTCGTTACGACTCGATTATATTAGCATGTGAATCAAATTGTCAAGTTTCATGCAAGATACTAGTAAATAATCATGTTAGAAAGGTTGCATAAGTATTTGGTTAAGTTTGACAAAAAGTCAAACTTGGTCGGGTCAAAGTCAACGAAAAAGTCAACATGTTCGGGTCGAGTCTCGAACAAATTTTCTATGCTAGTTATTCATATATAAGCATGTTAAAACAAGTTGCAAGTGAATTGGAGGTCTAGAACATCCCAAACATTTTTGGTAAAATGGACAAGTGGGACAGAAGCTGGGCACGGCTTATGCCGCGCCGCGGCCAGGCCTGTCGCGCCGCGACAATGGCCGTGGCCTGGTCCCAGGCCTGTTTCACTTGTTCAAGACTTGGTCAATTTTCAAACAAACGCAAAACTCAAACCGTAAACAACTAGAAGACGTATCTTATACCGTTGGAAAGCTCTTTTGACAAGGAACACAACTAAACATGTTTCACCAAACAAAAACATCATTTATAATAGCCGAAAACTCATCAAGTGATCATTAAACGTTCATTTTTAAGGTTTCAAGTTCTTCAAATGCAATTTGAGTTTCGGGAAACCAATTCACACATATAATATGCCGTTTTGAAGGTAATGAAACATACATTACAACTAAACACTAATAATTAACATTCCATGGCATTCAAGCATCCAAAAATTCATGTCAAGAACTATCAAACCCTAGTCAAACATCACAAAATCAATATTCATGTTTTTGAAGTTTTCTTAATCAACCTACGCATCAAAACGAAGCTAGTGATACTAGTAACACAATTAAAACATGCACTTTAACAATCTAACAACATTAACTCATCCAAAATCAAGGATTAAGCACACCCATTTCAAGTTCATGCTAGTTACTCCAAAAACAACAAATCGAGCAAACCAAACATATATTCATGTTAGACTCGAGCCATAGACACTAACTAACACCATTTCAAATCAAAAACACGAATTTAGAGAAATCTAGAGTTTTAGAAATGTTACCCAAACGAGATGAAGTTGGTATCAAATTGTAGAGGATGAAGAGAGGATTCCAAATATGTAATCGGATTTGTTGTGAGCTTCCAAGATTGAATTTAGATGATGAATGAATGGAATGGGTTTGTGTGTGTGTTCTTGAGATGGAGAGAAAAGGGATGAGGGAGATGATGGAAATGGATGAAATGGGTTGACTAGTTGACCTAGTCAACTAGTTTGCCCATTTGGCAACTCCGGTCCCTCGAGTTTCAAAGCGGGTGCGGGATTTAACCGATCGAATATTTTTAAAACGCAAGTTAACAAGAGATGTTATAATTAAATGACGGAATTATTATGAACGTTAGTCAACGGAAACTACGAATTTAAATAACGAAAGGTATTATTTAAAAGAAAAAGACGGTGTTAAAAATAAATTTAACGGAAAAACGCGGGATGTTACATTATCCACAACTCAAAAGAAATTTCGTCCCGAAATTTAGTTGGAAGTAGTAGTCGATATCTCTTACTCGAGACTTTACGTTGTCAATGCTATGAATAAGTGAAAGTACGTTCTTGAGGGTTCTCATGAATTTGGATAGTCAGGGTTTTACGTTGCATTAAGGTTCGGTTTTTACGATCCCCAGTTTCAACTGGTTTTCCTATGAAGAGAAGTTTGTCATCGATAGTTGATGTATCCAGCAGGATTGCACGTTCCTGTTCCGCAGGACACGTTTCTAAGTTTGTTACACGAAATGTAGGGTAAACGGAAACTTAATTGAGTCGGAAGTTCTAAACGGTAGGGAGCGGTTCTAATACGCCCCAAGGTTTCAAAAGGGTTAACATGTCGCGGGTTTAACTTTCCCTGATTCCCGAAACGGATTACACCCTTCCAAGGTGCGGGTTCTCAATACTACGCGGTTACACACTGGGATTTGTGAGGTTCTCCTCTAAGTTTGGTTTAACTCTTCTGGCGACAATGGGTTGTCTCGAGCCCTTCTCGGACTTGAACGATCTCAATTGTTATTTCTTGATGGAGTTCAGATTTCGGTGGTTGATGCTTTGGTTAAATGAACAGGGGTATGACATTAGCGGTCATATAAGGTTTCGAAAAGTGCGCGTGAACACACGAGTGGTAACTACTGTTGTAAGAGTGATCTACTAAAGGTGACAATACGAGTTTGTGAGATGTCTTTCCAAGACGTAAATCGTTCGTTTGCTCGGTTCGTCAGTTTGTGGGTGGTACGCGGTACTCATGTCTAAGCGGGTTCCCAAGGTTTCTTGTAAAACTAGAAGTGAAACGAGTATTTCGATACAGAATAATTGACAAAGATACACCGTGTTGGAATAGAATCTCTTAAGATACGTTTGAACAAGTTAGTTAGGGTTCGAGAAATGTTCGTTAGGACTATTCACCCTCGTGGCGAATACTTATGTAATATGAGGAGTTTCTCTATCCATGGAGAAATGTTACAAGGAGTTTCTTTAAACGGAAATGCGAACGGTAAAGATAGTAGTGAAATGAGGACTTAGAATAGGATGAGTTTACATCTCGAGGTTGCTATAACGTGCCTCTAGTTGTCAAAAGTTGAAGTCTGAAAGAGAAACGAGGTAGTACACGTAGTTGTATAGTTCGGGGTTGAATAATAGTTGACCGATTATCAGAAACACAAGGGCGTTAAGTCAAAGAAGAGTGAAGTATCATTGGATTGTGTGTTATCTTAATTTCCAGTAATATCAGACGGTAACGGTGAAATAGCAGAGCTATGTATCGTGGTACGCGATAACGAGAAGATTGATCGGATCCATAAATAAGTATTCAAATTCTCCGTGTAAAATAACGAATTTCAGCTTCCTTGATTTCGAGTCGAGAGGGGTTGCCTTTCAGGCGTTCACGTAGAAGTATTTCTATATTTGAGTTCCATTTTGTGCCACACGAATTTATCTAGTAAGGTTGGTGTGAAAAAAAAAAAAAAAAAAATCACGTTCAAAGTCCGGACACGAAAAATGTTTAATTCTTTCCCTTAGTACGTTAACGAGGTTAAAGGACGAGCGATACGGGAAAAATTGGAAATTAATCTTTGGTAATAATCGCGAGATCCAAAATTTTACGAATACAAGTCGGAGTCGTGAGGGTTTCTCCAAAATTAATTAATTAATTAATTAATATTTTTTTTTTATTTTTTTTTTATTTTTTTTTTTTTTACCTTGACCACTAATAACATGGTTTAGAATTTGGACTTTGTTTAACCAAAATTCTCACTTGGAGAATTCAGCATAGAGTTGCTCTTTTCTCAAGAGTTCGAGCGTAAGACGGAGACGTTGTCCGTTTTTTCCTTTCCGCTTGAATAGCTTAAAACATCAATTATAAGTACGGTAACGGATTTGTCTAGATAAGTTTGCATACGCGGTTCCGGAGGTCTATGAATACGGGCGGAGCCTTAGTTAAACTGAACGGCACTAAAAGAAATTTATAACTATCGTAGCGAGTTCGGAAAGCGGTTTAGGAGACATCTTCTCCCTTAACCCTCAATTGATGATAACCAGAATGAAGGTCGATTTTAGAATATACGCGAGATCCGTGTAACAGTTCAAGAGGTTGTTGATACGGGAAAGAGGATATCGGTTCTTAAACGGAAATCATTTAGTTCACTAGAATCACATATATGTGGGGAAAACATTCCCTTCCTAACGTATAGGTTTTGGGCTCCCTAGTTCTATAGATGTCAAATCAAAGTTCAAATTACCTACCCAATAAGTCTAACGTACTCCCTCCGATAAAATTTATCGATACGCAATGGTTTCCCGTTAGTCACTTGAATGGCGTAAGTAATATCTAGGGGGAGGGGTGGAGTGCAAAGAGTAGGCTCCAAAGCCTTGGATACAAAACATTTATCGATACCCGAATCGGATAAACATGAAACATAAGAGTCGTTGAGAAGGAACGTACCCGTAACTAATTGTCGTTCCGGGAATCCTATGTGTTAAGGTTGAAAGCTCATTCGCGTACATTAGGGTGGGCGTTCTTCTTGGGACATGCATTCTTAAAATGACCCAGTTGTCCACATTCAAAACAAGCACCCCTTCTGCGTGCACTGGGCACCTTTTTAGCGACGGGGGCGGCACCCTTACAACTATGGGCCACATGGCCACTTCTTTGACACTTGATGCAAAATGGTCCGCCACATTTTCCATAATGATGTTTGTGGCACGTGTTGCAAAAAGGTCGTGTTCCAGCATAATTTTTCCTGCCGCCGGGGGTGAAAGGCTTCTTGGTGGAGTCGTTGTGGTTGTGGTTGCTTGATGGAGAGGCTTCCTGTTTTCTTTTGTTGTTAACTGGTTGGGCCTCGGCCGTTGGTGCCAGCGCTTCAATTTCATCCACCGTTTTTATAAATCGGCGGGCTATCATCACAGCCTCTTGTAGGTCGGCGGGTCTTAATGGCATTACCCCGTGTGAAATGCTCTTAGGGAGGCCATCCATGTAAAACTCAACTCCTTGGGGCCCGGGAGCCCGGAGGTTTGGACAAATGGAGGTTAGTTCGGCAAACCGTTGATTATAAGCTTCGAGGTCATCTCGGGCTATTTTTAAATTTCTTGGCCCCTGTTCGAGCCTTCGAGTCTCTTCGCGCGGGAAGTATTCGGTGGTCATTCTTTCTCTTAATTCGGTCCAAGAGAGTGTAAGGGCTTCATCGATACCCACCGATTGTACATACGTGTTCCACCATGAGAGAGCAATACCGGTGAGAGTGAGGGTGGAAAACTTGACCTTATCTTGGTCCCGACAACCGCTTATACTAAAAACGGCTTCTGTTTGTTTGAACCATCGGGTGAGAGCAACCGGTCCTTCGGTTCCATTGAAAGTGGGAGGATTGTACTTCATGAAGTTTTTGTAGGAGCACCCCCCGTTTGAATTACCGACCCCATGATTGTTGTTGTTGTTGGAGAAGTGACCGGCCACTGCCTCTCCCACAGCGGTGGCTATCATTCGTTGAAGAGCTTGTTCGAGAGTTTCGGGAGGGGTATTGTGTTGACCTTGGTGAGCCATTGTTCCTTCATGACACAAGAATACCGTTGTTTAGTATTATCAATAATACTAATCGTGATGTGGAAATCAAGATAAAGAGGAAATTTTTCCTTGACTCGCCTTAAATTCTTTATGTCATAATGTCGGAACGTCCATGTGAATCACCGTAATATAATCCCGGAAATTATATTACCCTGATTTACATGTGCATTTAACATTACTTTATAAAGTCAAGATGGCGCGTCAACAAAATTTATCAACGTAAGATCAAGATCGAATACGAGTTAGATATGATAGAAGAGTTCGAGTATAAATGCACAAATAGTCAAGTAATTCCTACTTCAATCTATATGCCGGTTGTAGTCTAGATTCACCTATGTACCCTATGACTCGGGGTGAACACAAATGAACTCTAAATCCCTACAACCTGGCTCTGATACCACCTGTAGCGACCCCGACAAATCGTCAAGTGACGGCGTCGGCTACATGGGTCCCATTACCTGATTATAAGTCTTTAAGATAACGTTTGACCAAAATATGTCGCCTTCATTTCAAAATAAAGATTATTTCAAAGTTTACAAGAATTGTTCAACCAAAAGTTAAGTTACAACGTTATAGATACGATTGAAATCTAGGCGACACGGTTTAAAGTAAAGTCAAAAGACGCTCCATGAAATGCATGTATACTCGACATCGGATGCAAGTATCAATTAGTAAGCGGAAGCATGTTTCACATATCGTGCAAGACCTGAGAAAAACATAGAAATCTGTCAACGAAAACGTTGGTGAAATCATAGGTTTAAGTAAGTAAGTACAAGTGAACCACAAGATTTGCATCAATGAAATAATAGTAATACATTCCAAAAGTTTGTTTCACGAGCACCCAATTATCAAAGCTTAACATTCCTTCCATTGTATACCCCATCACTTAGTGCTAGAACAAACACTGATTCTCGAAAATATATTTCATCCGTAGACGGTAGCGAACCGTCAAAGATGAGGGTTGTCAACCCATATGGCCATATAACATAAGTTCTCGCTTACACCCGGCAAGTGTAACTAATGATAATCGAATTGAGGATTTAGTTCTAAACTCGTATGTAGAATGTTTGTTTTCCCGTTCTTGTGTTCACTTAGTTCAAAAGAATCGTTTATGTTTTCTCATCCCAATATAAGTTCAAAAAGAGTAAAAGTGGGACTATGATCTCACCTTGAGTGCAAGAGTTAATAAAGTACTTCAACAAGTAGACGCGTGCAAAGACAAAGCTAGTCTTGACCTAAACATATAGGCTATATCAATAACGGTAAACACAAACGGTCAAAGATGTTCAATTAGTCCTATGGCTCGTTACGACTCGATTATATTAGCATGTGAATCAAATTGTCAAGTTTCATGCAAGATACTAGTAAATAATCATGTTAGAAAGGTTGCATAAGTATTTGGTTAAGTTTGACAAAAAGTCAAACTTGGTCGGGTCAAAGTCAACGAAAAAGTCAACATGTTCGGGTCGAGTCTCGAACAAATTTTCTATGCTAGTTATTCATATATAAGCATGTTAAAACAAGTTGCAAGTGAATTGGAGGTCTAGAACATCCCAAACATTTTTGGTAAAATGGACAAGTGGGACAGAAGCTGGGCACGGCTTATGCCGCGCCGCGGCCAGGCCTGTCGCGCCGCGACAATGGCCGTGGCCTGGTCCCAGGCCTGTTTCACTTGTTCAAGACTTGGTCAATTTTCAAACAAACGCAAAACTCAAACCGTAAACAACTAGAAGACGTATCTTATACCGTTGGAAAGCTCTTTTGACAAGGAACACAACCAAACATGTTTCACCAAACAAAAACATCATTTATAATAGCCGAAAACTCATCAAGTGATCATTAAACGTTCATTTTTAAAGTTTCAAGTTCTTCAAATGCAATTTGAGTTTCGGGAAACCAATTCACACATATAATATGCCGTTTTGAAGGTAATGAAACATACATTACAACTAAACACTAATAATTAACATTCCATGGCATTCAAGCATCCAAAAATTCATGTCAAGAACTATCAAACCCTAGTCAAACATCACAAAATCAATATTCATGTTTTTGAAGTTTTCTTAATCAACCTACGCATCAAAACGAAGCTAGTGATACTAGTAACACAATTAAAACATGCACTTTAACAATCTAACAACATTAACTCATCCAAAATCAAGGATTAAGCACACCCATTTCAAGTTCATGCTAGTTACTCCAAAAACAACAAATCGAGCAAACCAAACATATATTCATGTTAGACTCGAGCCATAGACACTAACTAACACCATTTCAAATCAAAAACACGAATTTAGAGAAATCTAGAGTTTTAGAAATGTTACCCAAACGAGATGAAGTTGGTATCAAATTGTAGAGGATGAAGAGAGGATTCCAAATATGTAATCGGATTTGTTGTGAGCTTCCAAGATTGAATTTAGATGATGAATGAATGGAATGGGTTTGTGTGTGTGTTCTTGAGATGGAGAGAAAAGGGATGAGGGAGATGATGGAAATGGATGAAATGGGTTGACTAGTTGACCTAGTCAACTAGTTTGCCCATTTGGCAACTCCGGTCCCTCGAGTTTCAAAGCGGGTGCGGGATTTAACCGATCGAATATTTTTAAAACGCAAGTTAACAAGAGATGTTATAATTAAATGACGGAATTATTATGAACGTTAGTCAACGGAAACTACGAATTTAAATAACGAAAGGTATTATTTAAAAGAAAAAGACGGTGTTAAAAATAAATTTAACGGAAAAACGCGGGATGTTACAATTAGCGGCGAGATTTTCTGCTCCCTTTTTGTCTCGAATTTCAATATCGAACTCTTGTAAGAGTAAGATCCAACGGATTAATCGTGGTTTGGCATCTTGTTTCGAAAATAGGTATCTTAGAGCAGAATGGTCGGTATAGACCACACTTTTAGCTAGAACGAGATATGAACGAAATTTGTCAAAAGCAAAGACAATAGCAAGGAGTTCTTTTTCAGTAGTTGTGTAGTTCGTTTGTGCTCCTTGTAATGTTTTACTAGTGTAATAAATAGGTTGAAATCGTTTTTCAATTCTTTGTCCTAAAACGGCTCCCATTGCAAAATCACTTGCATCGCACATGAGTTCAAACGGTAAATTCCAATTTGGAGTTATCATGATCGGCGCATTAGTGAGTTTTTCTTTAAGAATATTAAAAGATTTGATGCATTCATCTGAAAAGATGAATGGAGCATCCTTTTCTAGGAGTTTATTCATAGGAGTGGCAATTTTAGAAAAATCTTTTATGAAACGTCGGTAAAAACCGGCATGCCCTAAAAAACTCATAACTCCTCTAACATTTGTGGGATGTGGAAGTTTAACAATTACATCTACTTTAGCTCTATCCACTTCAATTCCTTCCTTTGAAATTTTATGACCAAGAACGATGCCTTCTCTAACCATGAAATGGCCTTTCTCACAATTAAGTACTAGATTTGATTGCTCGCATCTAATTAGCATTCGTTCAAGATTAACTAGACATGTTTCAAAAGTATCACCGAAGACTGAAAAGTCATCCATGAAAACTTCCATGCATTCTTCTATCATGTCGTGAAAAATCGCCATCATGCATCTTTGAAAGGTTGCAGGGGCGTTGCAAAGTCCAAATGGCATGCGTTTATAAGCAAAAGTACCATAAGGACACGTGCATGTCGTTTTCTCTTGATCCTCGAGTGCTATTGGAATTTGAAAGTATCCGGAAAAACTGTCAAGAAAACAATATTAACTATTTCCGGCTAATCTTTCCAACATTTGATTAATGAAAGGTAAGGGAAAGTGATCTTTTCTGGTGGTGTCATTCAATTTTCTATAATAAATACAAACATGCCATCCTGTTACAGTCCTAGTAGGAATAAGCTCATTTTTTTTTCATTTGTGATGACAATCATGCCACCCTTCTTAGGTACACATTGAACTGGGCTTACCCATGGACTATCAGAGATTGGATAAATTAAACCTGCATCAAGCAGTTTAATAATTTCTTTCTTAACAACATCTTGCATATTCGGATTTAGTCTTCGTTGGAGTTGCACATACGTTTTATGACCTTCTTCCATAAGGATTTTATGTGTGCAATACGAAGGACTTATACCTTTAATATCATGAATCTTCCATGCAATAGCTGGTTTATGAGCTTTTAGTACAGAAATGAGTTGAGATTTTTCATTTTCAGTAAGAGAAGACGATATTATTACAGGTAATTCAGATTCACCATGTAAATAAGCGTATTCCAAATGGTTTGGAAGTGGCTTTAACTCTAATGTCGGTGGTTCTTCTATCGATGATTTATATCGATATCTGTCTTCTTCTTTTAGCATTTGAATTTCTTCTGTTGTTGGTTCATATCCATTAGCCATAAGTGTAGCTAACACGTCTATTATTGCTTTAGCCGTGTTTAAGAATGGTTTTCCTAATATGAGAGGAACTCGAGAATCTTCTTCCATGTCCAGAATAACAAAATCTACTGGAATATACTTAAGTACCAACTTTAACTAGCATGTTTTCCATTATCCCTCTAGGATATTTTACTGATCGATCGGCTAGTTGTATACTTATTCGTGTTGGTTTCAATTCTCCAAGGTCTAGTTTAGCGTATAGTGAATACGGCATTAAATTTATACTAGCACCTAAATCTACCAATGCTTCTATTAAACTAAGACTACCCAGAAAACATGGAATCGTGAAACTTCCTGGATCTGAAAGTTTTTCTGGTATCTTATTCAACAGCACTGCAGAACAATTAGCATTCATTGTAATAGCCGATAGTTCTTCCATTTACTTTCTATTTGTGATTAGATCTTTCAGAAATTTAGCATATCTTGGCATTCCTGATATCACATCAATGAAAGGAAGATTAACATTTATTTGTTTAAACATATCCAAGAATTTGGATTGCTCGGCTTCAAGTCTTTCTTTTCTCATTTTACTCGGGTACGGAAGTGGTGGTTGGTGTAACAACCCAACCCATATTAAAACCGGCCCATAAAAATTTTTCCTTTTTAATACGCGTTAAATAATACTTTAGGTCCCAATTGTATTTCCATAAACATCTTTAATTAAAATAGAAGGTTTAATAACCTTAAAACATTTAATACATTAGTTAATTGTCCAAACGGACATACACGACCCGACTAGTTTAGTTTCCAACAAAACCAAGCATGGTGATTTGGGACTACGCTACCCAAATCCTAATCGAGTACAAAAGCAAGATCTTCTAAGCAACCTATCCAAGATTCTCTAATCCCCAAGCTTACCCGAGCCGCCAAGCATGCGAACCTATAAAAATATCAACAACGAGAGGGTAAGCTAACGCTTAGTCAATGATAATATACTACATACATATATACGTATAAAATGGACACGTCACACAAATATCAAATACCGCATACTGAAGCATCCATGTATAAGGCAACTACACTAAGCATACCGTACAATCTCTAAGCAACAAGCAAAAGATATCAACAAAGTGTAAGTTCACCAACGACGATGTGAACAACGCCAATAAGCTACACCCGGAGGGTTAGCTACAACACAACATTACATTAATATATATAACAATATAAAACGAATAAGGTTAACCCATTAACCCATTACCTAAATACCAAACACCACAATGAAGATTGGCCGAACTACACGTGCCTTAGTAATCCGAAACCACACGAGATTACTATCTTCAACAAGACAACATCGAGGTTGGCCGAACTACACGAGCCTTAGTAATCCGAAACCACACGAGATTACTACCTCAATAAGATGACCGAACGACACGAGTCATCGTGAATCCGAACTACACGCGATTCACTTCTCAACATCAAAACCCACGGTCACGGGATTACAAAATCCACCACATCGGGGTCATCCACTTCACAACAATATCAACCCTTCGCCATTGGGGTTATAACATCCAAATCACAACCACGTGTGATAACGTACACACAAGCGTGTACCTCGCCAAAGGTGGTCAACCAAAACGCACAAACGTGCCAATTGGACCTATACACAAGTTCCATCAATCCACCTATATGTGAAGTGAGCTCTATGACCGAGAACCACTTCACCCGACCCGCACCCATCCTACACATACATATTCATATAGGATATTAACACTCACCTTGTCGCCTCGATGAATGCTTCCAAGTAATCTGCAACTCGTCAATGGAAAGTACCTATTCCATTATCACAAATTCAACAACATACTTAGATTGGATCTACAAACCAACCCAATTCGACACTTAGTGCAAATTTCGACCCAAATGCACTTCCAAGGAAAAACCGCGCCCAAACTACCCAATAATCACTAACACTAGTGATAATGGTCCTAATATGCCAATTAAACCCGAACACAAGTGTTAAACACTTATCGTTCTCAAAATCGCCCATAAACCCTAATTTTGACCCATAAGGTCAAAATCTCACCATTTACAAGTTTTGACACCAAAACATGTTTAACTCGGTTTTATACTTCAACTTAATCCATTTTAAGTTTACAAACCTCATCGAATCGACATTCGGGTCATAATCCTCAACAAACCTTAATTTTGACTCTAGTCAAAATTAGTCAACCATGAAAACCCTAAAAGTCTCAAAACACCAATAATCACTAATGCTAGAGATTGTACACCATTTACAAGTCTTAAACATGGTTAAATCATTAACCACCCCAAAACCCGCCTTTAACAACAATAAACCCGAATATTGGTGTTAATCTCCAATTAACAACTAAATAGGTTTCACCTATGAATCATACAATCAAAAGCCCCAAATTTGAATGATGAACACGAAAATGAAATTCAGAGTTAGAGCTTACCACTAGTATCACCGTGTAGCTAAGAACGAGGAGAACAAACTTGTAAACTATTCCAAAGATCAAATCCCGCTTCTTCCTTTCCAAAAATCCCTTTGAAATCAAGTGGGTGTTTGAGTTTGAGACAAAAAATGAAAAGAAAAGGAAAAATAAAATGAGAAATGAAATGAATGGATGAGGTTAAAGCCTCAAATCTAGCTCAAACGTGAAATGACCAATTTATCTCTGAACCTTATTTAAATTTACAAGAATCTGGTACCAGTTTGCCCGTATCGCCGCGCCGCGGCCTTAAATGTCGCGCCGCGACATTTGCCTAGTTCTGGGATCATTTTTAATCAAGCTTCTGATCTGGATTCTAGTTAAATGCCGCGCCGTGGCCTCCTTTGTCACGCTGCGACGTTCAACGTGGTCTGACTCATTTCCTTGCATACAAGACCTTAACACCCGAATATGTCTCAAACCCTTCATACGCCTATCGTACATACACAATACACCTATAAATCATGTACGGAGATAAACGGGGTGTTACAACTCTCCCCCACTTAGATTTGATCACGTCCTCGTGATTCTCGTCACTTAACCAAATGGACCATACTTCACGGTCCTCAAACATAAGTCCCAACCGACTTTCCTAAGCAATTCTTCCCACTGAATTGCCTTTAACAACTAAATCGTCACCCGCGATTTATCAAATTCCATAATTCCGAGCACTAGCACTAACTCAATCCCTCACATAGGGAAAACTCAACCAATCTCGTATCGAGATACCAATTCCTTAGCATACCCTTACCAAGTACGACGCTAAAAACAACCAAGTCTCAACCTAAGGTCAACAACCCGAAGCGATGAAGACCGAACCAAACGAATCCTTACGGATAACATCAATCACTATACATCCCTTGTAGTGCGCAATACGACCAATACGTAACTACCGTAACATCATAACAAACGGTTAAGACCGATAACGCCCAAAACGACTATGGTATCGTTAATCCCAAGGTGTACAAAATCGACTATCGTCACACCCGTAGTAACATGTGAGCGAAGCACGGCTATCGCATCACTAATCATACAACATGGTCCTCACGACCCCACCATCGGCGTATAAAACAACCAATAGTTCCCACAACATGGTCCTTACGACCCCACCATTGGTGTATCAAACAACCAATAGATCACACGACATGGTCCTTACGACCCCACCATTGGTGTATAAAACAACCAATAGATCAAACATTATGGTCCTTACGACCCCACCATCGGTGTATAAAACAACCAACAGATCACACAACCCGAAGGCTGGTCGAAAACACACGCGCCTTAGTGAATCCGAACTACACGCGACACACTACCTTCACCACAACAACAATCGGGATTGGCCGAACTACATGCGCCTTAGTGAATCCGAACTACATGAGAGTCACTATCCCGGAGGAATGACCGAACTACACGAGTCATTTGTGAATCCGAACTACACGAGACTGACTCCTCAATACAATGACCGAAACCACACGAGTCATTTGTGAATTCGAACTACACGCGACTCACTTCCACAATAAGATGATCGAAACCACACGCGTCATCGTGAATCCGAAATCACACGCGATCCACTAGCATGATGAAGTCACCGGACCCGAAGATCATGCTTCACCAATCTCAACACCGGATGAAGTCAGAGGACCCCGTCAACGGTCATGCTTCACCGATATAACACCTCGCTCATGATGAAGTCAGCGGACCCCGAAGGTCATGCTCCACCAATCGCATACTCCCATGATGAAGTCAGCGGACCCTAAAGGTCATGCTTCATCAATCACCAATACCATGATGAAGTCAGCGGACTCCAAAAGTCATGCTTCATCAATCAACGCCCTTTTGGCCTCGAATGACGAGTAGCGTAACATCTCGCTCTGCTACGCCATAGTGAATCCTAACGGATACCACTAACCATTCACACACTCGAGCAAGAACCACCTATATCAAACATAGGCACAAAACAATAATTCTCTAGAAGAGAATCCGACACACACCTCCCTTAACCGAAGGATTTCACCTTGCTCACCAAACACGTCCATTATTTCTCAACGAGATTTACCACATTACCACCTCGGTGATAATTCAAATCCAAACCATAAGTACAATTTATCCGAAATTGTAATCTACCACAAATCGACCCAAACCAGGTCTCGACAACATTTTCCGGATCTACCAAAAGCATCATCCGAAATCTCACACTAAAACCTCCTCGTGAGGGAGTGTAACTCCCCCACTTGGAACTACGTCCCATATCCACTACTCGTATAACCGTACAATGCTACCAAAGGTAGACTTTACAAACGATTGGGTTCACACGACCCATCACCATATCTTGCTCCAGCCTTGAGCACACGAAGGATTTCAATCAATCCTTAAACACTTCGAACAAAAAGTGTACCACGATTACATAACCCACACCCTCGCAATCATCCAATTGCTCTAGTTTGTCAATTTCCACCTAGTCACTCATGTACCTAAGGGTTTCACTCTGGTACCCTAAGTACAATGTAACCACAACACAATCAGAGTCGAACACCACGCTAGTAGGTATAAAAGAGGCACCCAATGTCGCGTCTTATATACTTCATTACAAACATACATCAAGATTCAAAACACTCGATCTCAAGGTTTTCAGCCACTCGTCGAACCTCACGGTTCATCGACCTCCACACAAAAGCGAACACTCGCTTAACAACCGAACACCAAAACCCATTTCCATGGCTTGGTAGAAACATTTCCCAGATACTAAGGAATGCTTGGTGGCACCAAGACTTACGCCCTTCGCCCGACAACCAAATGTCACCATAGGGTACTTCCATTAGGAACGTCACCCATAATAGCAATATGCACAACACAAGGCATTTAACAGTTCAAACTCAAACGGCACTTAATAAATAATCAAAGGGCATATTTATTAAAATGAAACGTACCTTAACGTCTCCTTGCCGCACCCGTCCCCGCTAACTTGGGACATTCCTACTTACAATGTCTTTCTTCTTGGCAATTGAAACACACCATACCATCACCCTTTGGTATCGAACATTCCCAAGACTTGTGACCCCTCATGCGACAATTGTAACATCTAGATGCACTAGAATCCGGTATACTCGTCGGCGTACCACCTATGCTCACACTCGGACCCTTAGTCCTCTTACTCGGAGCACCATACGAAACAACCCTTCTCTCACTTGAAGGTTCACCAATCTTTGATCGCGTGTACGACTCGAAACCTCTAGCCACGGCGAATAATTCCGTAAACGATTTCGCGTGACCCCGGCTAATCTTATTCTTCAAGTCATCATTCAAGGTTTGATAGAAATCTTGCATCAACAAATTATCATTCCCCAAATACTCCGGGCAAAAACGAGCCTTCGTCATAAAGGTCGTCTTGAGAGTATTCAAATCCATAGAACCCTGTTGCAAATTTCGCAACTCATTACGCATTTCCGACAAATTGGCTGAAGTCCAGAACTCCTCGAAGAATTCCTTCTTAAACCCGTCCCATGATAACGCCATAAACGGTTCACCACCGACAAGATCAATCTTACCATCCAACCAATCCTTTACCCTACCCCGCAACAAACTAGTAGCGAGTCTCGTCTTCTTCTCAGGAGGGCATTCAATAGTACGAAAACACCCTTCGATATCCGAGATCCAAGTTGTACTTACCAAAGGATCCGGTTTCCCGTCATACATCGGGGGTTTAGTCCTCATGAAGCTCTTAAGACAACCCTCCATTTCACTACTACCCCGAAATTCAGAATACTTCCTATCCATTTCTTCTCGAAACGCACTCATTTGCTCCGCAACTCGATCTCGTTTCGTGTCGTCATTCTAAAGAATGCAAAACGATTTGTCCACGAACGTATAAAACAACACGCATAACACCTCCCCATCTTGCTCAACACTCGTCGTACATCACTTGTTAGACACGATTTGCACCCGTAATAAGGTTTGCAAGTCCTTATTACGCACACACGTCGTCTCAACTCGTTAGTACAACGACCGCCTCGCTCGATGATATAACCCATACAACGACGATTCCACGCGATATAAACACACTCAAGGGAAATAGCATCACAACACAAGCCAAAAATCCTAGTTAGTCCACCTACAAACAAGGCACTAACTATAACCCGTTCCGACCCGTTCACCTACAAGTCCCGCAACAAATAAGCACACACAAAAGTCTAAGTCTAGGCACCTATCTCAAGTCGCCTAAATCCCTTAGACCATGCTCTGATACCACTTGTAACAACCCAACCCATATTAAAACCGGCCCATAAAAATTTTTCCTCTTTAATACGCGTTAAATAATACTTTAGGTCCCAATTGTTTTTCCATAAACATCTTTAATTAAAATAAAAGGTTTAATAACCTTAAAACATTTAATACATTAGTTAATTATCCAAACGGACATACACGACCCGACTAGTTTAGTTTCCAACAAAACCGAGCATGGTGATTTGGGACTACGCTACCCAAATCCTAATCGAGTACAAAAGCAAGATCTTCTAAGCAACCTAGCCAAGATTCTCTAATCCCCAAGCTTACCCGAGCCGCCAAGCATGCGAACCTATAAAAATATCAACAACGAGAGGGTAAGCTAACACTTAGTGAATGATAATATACTACATACATATATATGTATAAAATGGACACGCCACACAAATATCAAATACCGCATACCGAAGCATCCATGTATAAGGCAACTACACTAAGCATACCGTACGATCTCTAAGCAACAAGCTAAAGATATCAACAAAGTGTAAGTTCACCAACGACGATGTGAACAACGCCAATAAGCTACACCCGGAGGGTTAGCTACAACACAACATTACATTAATATATATAACAATATAAAACGAATAAGGTTAACCCATTAACCCATTACCGAAATACCAAACACCACAATGAAGATTGGCCGAACTACACGAGCCTTAGTAATCCGAAACCACACGAGATTACTATCTTCAACAAGACAACATCGAGGTTGGCCAAACTACACGAGCCTTAGTAATCTGAAACCACACGAGATTACCACCTCAATAAGATGACCGAACTACATGAGTCATCGTGAATCCGAACTACACGCGATTCACTTCTCAACATCAAAACCCACGGTCATGGGATTATAAAATCCACCACATCGGGGTCATCCACTTCACAACAATATCAACCCTTCGCCATTGGGGTTATAACATCCAAATCACAACCACGTGTGATAACGTACACACAAGCATGTACCTCGCCAAAGGTGGTCAACCAAAATGCACAAACGTGCTAATTAGACCTATACACAAGTTCCATCAATCCACCTATATGTGAAGTGAGCTCTATGACCGAGAACCACTTCACCCGACCCGCACCCATCCTACACATACATATGCATATAGGATATTAACACTCACCTTGTCACCTCGATGAATGATTCCAAGTAATCCGCAACTCGTTAATGGAAAGTACCTATTCCATTATCACAAATTCAACAACACACTTAGATTGGATCTACAAACTAACCCAATTCGACACTTAGTGCAAATTTTGACCCAAATGCACTTCCAAGGAAAAACTGCGCCCAAACTACCCAATAATCACTAACACAAGTGATAATGGTCCTAATATGCCAATTAAACCCGAACACAAGTGTTAAACACTTATCGTTCTCAAAATCGCCCATAAACCCTAATTTTGACCCATAAGGTCAAAATCTCACCATTTACAAGTTTTGACACCAAAACAAGTTTAACTCGGTTTTATACTTCAACTTAATCCATTTTAAGTTTACAAACCTCATCGAATCGACATTCGGGTCATAATCCTCAACAAACCCTAATTTTGACTCTAGTCAAAATTAGTCAACCACGAAAACCCTAAAAGTCTCCAAAACACCAATAATCACTAATGCTAGTGATTGTACACCATTTACAAGTCTTAAACATGGTTAAATCATTAACCAACCCAAAACCTGCCTTTAACAACAATAAACCCGAATATTGGTGTTAATCTCCAATTAACAACTAAATGGGTTTCACCTATGAATCATACAATCAAAAGCCCCAAATTTGAATGATGAACACGAAAATGAAATTCAGAGTTAGAGCTTACCACTAGTATCACCGTGTAGCTAAGAACGAGGAGAACAAATATGTCAACTACGCCAAAGATCAAATCCCGCTTCTTCCTTTCCAAAAATCCCTTTGAAATCAAGTGGGTGTTTGAGTTTGAGAGGAAAAATGAAAAGAAAAGGAAAAATAAAATGAGAAATGAAATGAATGGATGAGGTTAAAGCCTCAAATCTGGCTCAAATGTGAAATGACCAATTTGCCCCTAAACCTTATTTAAATTTACAAAAATCTGGTACCAGTTTGCTCGTATCGCCGCGCCGCGGCCTTAAATGTCGCGCCGCGACATTTGCCTAGTTCTGGGATCATTTTTAATCAAGCTTCTGATCTGGATTCCAGTTAAATGCAGCGCCGCGGCCTCCTTTTTCGCGCCGTGATGTTCAATGTGGTCTGACTCATTTCCTTGCATACAAGACCTTAACACCCGAATATGTCCCGAACCCTTCATACGCCTATCGTACATACACAATACACCTATAAATCATGTACGGAGAAAAACGGGGTGTTACAGTTGGTATGGTTTAACATAAGGTTTAGCTTTAACTGTGTTTTCTTCATTAACCTTTTCGACTACCGGTTTTGTTTCCTTATCTTGCTCAGGTTGTAGTTCTTGTGGAGTAGGAATAGTGTCATCAGAAATTACAGGTATTTCAGGTGGTTTAAGTGTAATACCATTTCTTGTGGTAATGGCTTTAGCTGTTTCATTCTGGGGGTTCGCATTTGTATCACTAGAAAGACTTCCCGGTTTTCTTTCACCTATCAACCTTGCTAGGTTGCTTACTTCTTGTTCCAAATTTTGAATAGAAGCTTGCTGATTTCGAAATGCTTGAGCATTTTGTTCATTGGTTTGTTTCTGAGATGTGAAAAACTGAGTTTGAGATTCAACTAGCTTTGACATCATATCTTCTAAATTTGGCTTTTTATCATCGGTTTGTGGTGGTTTATTTTGAAAAATAGGTCTTTGCTGGTTGTAAGTATTATTAGGTACTTGTTAATTGCTAGGACCTTGTTGGTTGTTGTATGGAACATTTCGGTTATAATTCTGATTTTAATTGTAGATCGGTCTTGGCGGTTGATAATTATTCTGATAATTATTTCCAGGTCTTTGGTTAATGTATGAAACATTCTCTCTTTGTTCCATTGTTTGTTCAATACTGAGACAATCTTTTATCAAATGTGATCCTCCACACTGCTCACAACTAATTCGTATTGAGTGAATATCTTTCGTCATCTTTTCCATTCGTCTCTCGACAGTATCTATCTTTGCAGAAATAGAATCAAAGTCATGGCTAGAATCGGCTCTAGCTGCTTTAGATGATGTAACGATATTTTTTTCTTGATGCCACTCATGTGAGTGGGAAGCAGTGTTATCAATAATTTTGTAAGCTTCAGTTGCGGTTTTCTTCATAATGGAACCACCATCTGCTATATCTATGTCTTTTCTTGTAGTGATGTCGCATCCTTGGTAGAATATTTGTACTATTTGATAAGTGTCTAAACCATGTTGCGGACATCCTCTCAATAACTTTCCAAATCTTGTCCACGCGTCATATAGAGTTTCATTTGGCTTTTGTGTGAACGTAACTATTTCTCCTTGAAGTCTCGCGGTTTTAGATGCCGGAAAGAATTGTTTAATAAAATTTTCAACTAAGACATCCCATGTATCAATCGCCCCTTCAGGTAACGATTCTAACCAATCTTTGGCTTCTCCCTTTAAAGTCCAGGGAAATAACATGAGATATATCTGTTCATCCTTCACTTCTCGGATTTTAAATAGAGTACATATCCTATTAAAGGTACGAAGATGTTCGTTTGGATCTTCCTTTGGCGCACCACTAAATTGGCATTGATTAGTTACCATGTGTAGGATTTGTCCTTTGATTTCATAATCTGGCGCATTAATGTCTGGTTAAGTAATTGCGTGACCTTGGCTAGTGTGTTTAGCTCTCATTCGGTCTTCCATACTTAGAGGTTCTAGATTTTCCATGATTGAATTTGTTGAATCCGAATCACTAGAGGATTTTGATTTAATGGTTTGTTCCTCGACAATCTCTGTTTGAATGATTGGTGGTTCAGGAGGAATGATTAGTTGTTCAGGATCTCTGAATTGTCCCTGAATATCCTCCAGATTCTCAATTATGAGGTCGGGTTCAAAAAATGGATTATCGGAAATTTGAATTGGAGTACTTTCTAACAACCCGTTCTAATCCATCTGGACGAAGTCCATATCGATTATAAACGATTCACAATAGTTGATTTCATTGCGAGGTACTTGACCTCTATATGATACATTTTACAAACATTGCATTCATTTTTAAAAAGACAAACTTTTAATACATTGAAAGTTGACGTCATGCATACCATTTCATTATATATCTAAACTATAAATGACTTGATAATAATCTTGATGAACTCGACGACTCGAATGCAATGTCTTTTGAAATATGATCTGAATGACTCCAAGTAATATCTCTAAGATGAGCAAAAGCACAGCGGAAGATTTCTTTCATACCTGAGAATAAACATGCTTTCAAGTGTCAACCAAAAGGTTGGTGAGTTCATTAGTTTAACATAAATAATCATTTCCATCATTTTAATAGACCACAAGAATTTCATTTCCAGTTCTCATAAATATACGTCCCATGCATTGAGACAAAAATATCATTCATATGGATTGAACACCTGGTAACCGACATTCACAATATGCATATAAGAATATCCCCATCATTCCGGGATCCTCCTTCGGACATGATATAAATTTTGAAGTACTAAAGCATCCGGTACTTTGGATGGGGCTTGTTGGGACCGATAGATCTATCTTTAGGATTCGCATCAATTAGGGTGTCTGTTCCCTAATTCTTAGATTACCAGACTTAATAAAAAGGGGCATATTCGATTTCGATAATTCAACCATAGAATGTAGTTTCGATCACTTGTGTCTATTTCGTAAAGCATTTATAAAAGCAGCGCATGTATTCTCAGTCCCAAAAATATATATTGCAAAAGCATTTAAAAAGGGAGCAATTGAAACTCACCATACTATATATTGTAGTAAAAATACATATGACTAAATTGAACAATGTAGGGTTGGCCTCGGATTCACGAACCTATATCATTTGTATATTTATTAATATTCATAGTTGTAATTGAATACAAATATATATAAATGTATTAGTTATATTATTTTTATGTTAATAATATATATATATATATATATATATATATATATATATATATATGTGTGTGTGTGTGTGTGTGTGTGTGTGTGTGTGTGTTTTATATGTTCATTTTGTATATAAAGATATTAAATTTTTGTTACGTTATATGTGTTAAATATCTATATTTATGTATGTATTTAGTTTGTTTATCAAACAGTAGTTTTATTATACTAAGCTAATATTAGTAAAGATAAATGATGATAATATCATTAATAATATACATATGTTAATAATAACCCTATTAGTGATAATACAATGATATTAATAATAGTACTTGTAACAATATTAATTTTACTACTTATGGTGGTTATGATATTAATGATTTACTAATAATAATAATAATAACTTTGTTAAAAATGCAAATATTAATAAAGATATTGTTAAAAATGATACCTTTGTTTAATAATAATAATAATAATACTAAGAGTTACAAAAGTGATACTAGTACTAATATAAATGAGAAAAATGATAACTTGTATTATATTCCATAATAATAATAACCTTAATCATAATAATATTAACACATATACTAGTAACAATATCTATATCTCGTAAATGATACAATTTAACAATAATCAACCTATTAATAATAATTATAGCAATCATAATAATAATACTAATAATAATAACAATGATAATAATAATAATGATAATAATAATAATAAGAATAATAATAATAATAATATTAATACTTATTCCCTTTATAATAGATAACTTAATAATAATGATAATAATAATACTAATAACTATAAAAATGGCATTAATACTAGTATTTAAGGAAAATAATAATAAATTTTATTATTTTCAAACTACTCATAATAATAACAATAACATTTCTAATTTTGTTAATAATAATAATAGTTATATTTAGTAACAACCATAATGATATTACTTTTAATTATCTTAATAAACATATTGCTAGTATTAACAATAATAACAACTAATAATAACAATAATTGGTAATAATAATAATGTGATGACCCGGAAATTTCTGACCAAATTTAAACTTAATCTTTAACGTTTTCGACACGATAAGCAAAGTCTGTGAAGTTGAATCTCAAAATTTTTTAACTATTCAATTACCTTTCGATTGTTCTCAACGATTCGCGAACAATTATATGTAAATAGATACATATATATACCATAACTTGAAAACGTAACAAAGTGTTGAGTATATGATATTGTGCATTAAACTTATTGGTTTGATTATCTGATTGATATATTTAGATACAGAGTTAAAATATTATGCCAAACGATTGAATTAAAAGATAATTATTGAGTCCCTTAAGGATTATGATATTATTAAGGGTCTCTGCTGTAAGGTCCACGTTGATTTGGGAAATCATTCATTCTTAACGGTATTCGGAATAAATGGTAAAGTGTTTGTTTAAATAACGTAATTTGGACACATACAATAATAAGGAATATCAACTGTTGCAATTAGATATATGAATAACTTGCGATATGTATTTTAAAACGTGTTTATTAATATTGAAAATATATATTTAACAATACGATAAAATATAATATTAACTTGGTCATAAAAATGAATTGTTATTATATATATATTAACAAATAGCGAGACGATGATTTATAGAAGTAAATGATCAAAATACTTGAAAGTTTAAGATATACTTTGAGTGGTATAGTTTAGGGATAATTTAAGGCTATATTTTGACAAAGGTACGTGACACGAAATGTAAAATACAAGTTTTCTCAGCGTACGAAAGGACATTTGAAGAACCGAAACCAGGACATAAGTTGAGTGATGACGTACGACTTATCGGAACAAAAATTACAAGTCAACTATGCATGTGAATTTAATATAATATATAATTAATTATATAAATTAAATATATTATATAAAATTATGTCGACAAACAAAAAGTTAAAAGTTTGTGAGCTGGATCAAAGGGCCATGCGATCGCATGGCCTTGAAGCACAAATCCCATGCGATCGCATGGGGTACTTTTTCAGAAAAGGTTCTATAAATTGTGCAGTTTTTGGCTCAATTGAATCTCTCTCTCTTTTTAGTATTATTACTCCGTAACATTTATTTAATTTATTTTATTATTATTATTATTATTATTATTATTATTATTATTATTATTATTATTATTTATATTATTAACATTAATATTATTATTAATCTTATTATTATTAGTATTATTAATTATGTATTATACATAAAATACTATGACGAGGTCATGAGTGAGTTATTTTCAAAATGGTTTTCAAGCGGGATAGAGCGAAGGAAATTATGGGTTATTGCCAAGGAGGTTATGGGTAATGTTCGGGGGTATATTTGTGAATCAAACCTAGTGTTTATCATCTCCGTTACGTCTACGTACTTTCCTACAATATTGAATCTCAATACTTATACGTAAGCACTCATATCTTATCTTTTATATATTAATTATGTATTCATGTCTAGTGCTCGAGTATATATATTTATATATGCTTGTATGCTAAATTTCGTCATTAAACAGTTTATAATTAATCACTTATTAAATACATATATTACTAGTAAAAGGTATATGATATACATGTTTTTGGAAAGCTGGCGAAAAATCAATAACTTTTCATTTAGATATCGAATAGTTTCGATGAACGGATTAAAAGATATGATCAACTGAATTATGATTGACGTTAATTGAAATTGCTTTTGAATCTACAATTAAGATTTAAACAACTTGTTTACGAGATTGATAAAGTGAACTTTTAAATATTACCAACCGAGTAAATGAATCCTTATATAAGGCACGTCTCGTTTTGTTGAACTATTGTCAAAATTGACTTTTTGAAACGACTTTGGATAACTATTATATGTCGATCTCGAACATTAGGATTGTGATACACTATGACTTGACCTAGCTTGATAGACATTTATTGACCAACATATGTTCTCTAGGTTGAGATCTACGATTAATTGGTAATCCGAGTTTCGGTCACATTTTGGTGAACAACTTTATATGCTGCTAAGGTGAGTTTCATTGCTCCTTTTTTAATTGCTTTTGCAATATATTTTTGGGCTGAGAATACATGCAATTTATTTTAAACGCAATGGATACAAGTACATACTTAATTCTACACTGAGTTTAAACCGAAAATCCCTTAGCTTTGGTAACTAGTAACTGCCAGTACATAGGATGTGGACTGGTGGGCGCGAATAATAGTAACAGTATAGGGCTTGACATCCCCGTCCGAGCTAGAGCGCTAGCCTTTTAACGGACGTGTGTTATTTGAGTTTAGGACACGTTGGTTTGCGTGTATTAAAACAAATGGGGTATTTATCATTATAACGTTAAAGTTTAGTTACCAGGGTACTCTGTTATGTAGAATCTATTGATAAACGTTTCTGGATGAAACAACTGAAATCTTGTGATCCACTTTTATATACAGATTATGCAAAACACTAAAAATATGAACTCACCAACCCTTGTGTTGACACTTGTTAGCATGTTTATTCTCAGGTTCCCTAGAAGTCTTCCGCTGTTTGCTTATATGTTATACAAGCTATGTGCATGGAGTCTTACATGGCATATTTTTCGAGGAAACGTTGCATTCACCAAATCATCACCATGTATCTTATTTTGACTGCATTGTCAACGGAAGTACTATTGTAAACTATTATTACGATGATTGTCTATATGTAAAAATCATCAGATGTCGAAAACCTTTGATTTAAATATATATTTATGGTGTGCCTTTTCAAAAGAATGCAATGTTTACAAAATGTATCATATAGAGGTCAAATACCACGCAATGAAATCGATGAATGACGTGTTCGTCCATATGGATTTGGAGCGATCGTCACAGTTGGTATCAGAGCGTTGGTCCTAGTGAACCGGGTCTTGCATTAGTGTGTCTAACTGATAGTTGTTAGGATACATTCGTAAGTCTGGACTTTGACTGTGTCTGCATGTCAAAAGTTTTGCTTATCATTTCTTGTCGAAAATTACATGTCTATCATCTTAAGTCTAAACACATCTTATTGCATTGATTGCATAGATAGAGTATAGACAAAATTCATATCTTGGCATATCTATTACAGTAAACTTTGCCTGACATCTTCCGTAAAATCCTCCGTAACTTATGGGATTATGGTATTATAAATACATATGTAAAATATGTATTGAGGAGTACCAAATTAGTCCTATAATCTATTTTATTCCAAAAATCTTTTCCTTGATTACACAAAATAGATCCTGTATCTAGTTCAAATTCCTTAGATTCCGACAGGTATTTCGATATGGATTTTCACTCAAGTTCCGAAAACAGCGTAACCGGAATGGATTAACCAATTAGCCATCATCTATTCTGGATGAACTGGGGATGGGTTCGTAATCTACTTAATCATTAGAGACAGGAAGAAGGCGATCCCTTCCATCCACCACATTCACCTCTTGGCGAAGAACCTGAAGCACTTACCGGCGAACCTGTTCGTAACACCATTTTCACCCTCATTTCCAGAACAACTCTAAACGACTATGTAATATCCAATATTGTAAATCTTATTCATCCGCTTGTCCAAACCGCCAATCATCCAGGGGTAGTAGAAGAAGTCAACGAGCTTCGTGCTCGGGTAGTGGCTTTGGAGAATATGGTGCAAGGATTACAAACACCAGCAGCAGCACCAGCAACATAACCAGTATCACCATCATCAACACCAACAGTACCATTACCACCACCAACAACAACATCCCCATCACACGCCTCAACATCACAATCTGTACATCGGATATCAACATCATACGCATCATAGGTACCAAGGAGTACCAACAACAATAAATGATGAAGTATTGATTCATAAATTCATCGGAGAAATATTCTACGGCGATTAGGTAATCTCTAAAATCTTAGAGATTATTTATCCCAGTCCTAACCATAAATCAGATGTAACATCACAAGCTCCGCCAGTTCAAGAAAGCACCGTGGACATCAATACGAGTCAACAACGAGTATATTGTATCTATAAGTTATGAATTATTAACTCAATTTCTCTAAAGAATTTATATGTATATCTTATATATATAAATTTTAAAACCATCATAAATCTTTTCGTACTAAGCTATTTTGTATGAATTGAAATAGGGTAAATATTACTCGGTTAAATTCATATTACTAATATGCTATGATGTACATCCTGCGTTAATAACTTAACTTTCGTTAACTACAATATCTGTTTCAACTAAATGAATTCCATTTCATAATAAACCAAGTGTATTAATCAATTACATAATTGATTCTACATTTTCATTTTCGATGTACTCGAAACTTTCCAGATAACATCATCTGTGCCTTGTATGGTTCACAAGAATTCCACGAGCATCAACATCCTTCACCGAGAAATATCAATAAGAATAAATAATGAAGTATTGATTTCATTAGTGAAATACCCCGCAAAGATTACGTAATCTTTAATATTTTAGAGATTAATCATTTCTAAGTCAAGCCGAAAATCAAATGAGTTTAATATGATATTAACTCATTAAATCTGAATTACATCTGAAGAAAATATACATACATATATTTTCATAAAGACGGTGATAAAAATTCTTTTGTACAAAATATTAATTGTGAAATCTTTAACGGGTAGGTAATACCCGGGAAATATTTAAGTTCGCAATTAATATGTTACACTGTACATTCTTCAACTTTGATTCAAAAATTATTAACAATACTCACAACGATATACAATCATTCTCATAAAAATTTCGATTACATATTCTGATATTGACAGAGCAGAATCCAAGTCAAGATTTAACAAGTGACATAATTCTTAGATCTCTACATCTTTCAATGCTATACTTGGACTTCAAAACGGTGAAAGATCCTTTAGCATTGTTATTACCGAAAATAATCTTGCAATTTCTTTTCAAAGTATCCAGTTTTATCACACTTCCAACCAGTCAACTTCAACTTTTCAGATTAAGCCTTATTGTAACCTTGATATATACGTTTTGTTACTGGTGAACCTTTCATGTTCCACCACATTAGCAGTAAATTTACCAAACAACTTTATTAATCCTTGACCTTTCGAAAAATCCTTATACTCATTGAAACCCTATCATGTACTCATCCACATCTTGTAACAATAATTTCCATACCAACCACCGGGAATTAGCAATCAGTATTTTGAATCTCGTAGCATCTTCTACGACAATAGTTATATATATATAACATCTATCTTCTAGACTTACATACTTCGAATATGAAGTTTCTGAAAAACACCCCAAACTACGAAACTAGTTCTCCGAATTTTGGAAAAATGCTGATGAAGCAGCAAAAACTGTAAACGACTGTAACAGTCGAAAGTTTGATGATAAAGAGTAGTGTATTGGAAAAGCACAGAAAAAGAGAAGGTTTGAAACTGGAAAACGGGTTGAGCAAAGTATGAAGGAAGCTGTAGACAAATCACAAGGATGAAATCTACCTTCAAAGAATCCAAATGGTTCAGTGTATGCTGAAACCATTAGTAAGAACCTTACTTCTTATTTCTAAACCTTCACAGACAGATTTTCCGCATCATCCTCTGATATTAGAAATTCTAAGATATCATCGTATCTTCCATTATAAATATCCTCCATATTTCTGAAGATATTTTCATAACTATTCTTATCTGAAATCATTTATCTCTTCACGCTATGTGTGTTACATCATAAAAGAAACTATTTTAGTTTCTAATTTCTAAAAATTTCAAAAAATGGATGTCTTTGAAGTAGTGTTGGGAATTGAAGCATGAGTTAGTATAATATAATGACACTTGATCAACGTGATTATATTACAGTAAGTCATGCTAAGTTTCTAATGTAATGTGATAAAGGTTCCAGATCATACCCTCATCATGAACCATGTTACGTAACTCTTTCATTCTATTTAACTTCTAAACATATCAAGAAAATATTTTTCTTGATGATTCGGTCTTTTTCGAGGTATTCTGGTAATTTGACAAGTCAGATTGTGCCATTATCATTTCTTTATTAGAACATTAATTATGTTCATTTCAAAATCCATACCTACGAATTTTGGACCATTATTCGCTTGACTTAAAGTCGGGAAGAGAAAACGAAAGCATGAAGCTCCGAAATATAATGGAAAATATAAAGCCCGAAAAAAATCCCGAAATTACAAACCGTGTATATCAATGCGTATAGCAATATAAAGACACGGGAGAATGAAAAACAATATAACCCCAAGGTAATAGTAGAAGAAAATAACCTCCTCTGGTTGCAGATGAAAAAGAAGAATGAATGATATGATAGCCAAGAAAATATCAAGAATCAGAACTGGATGAAGCATTTTCACAAATCTTTTGTAAGTATGAAATAAGAAAGAAGATTATAGGAGTGGTGAAAATAAATGAAACGGAAGAGGTTAATTTATAGCAAAATATCAGACATAGCAATCGAGGCAGATTACGCATTTAATCAAAGGAAATCCTAATTTCCTTAAATTCCGAAGAATCAAATCTTATTTAAATTATGAAGATTTTCTATTCCTTAAATTTCGGAAATCAATCATTACTACATCAAGAGATAAGACGAATCTCTATTCTCCATTTCACTCTATTACGATAACTTCACTCATACGCTTCGAGTAATCGGATTATTTTATCCGAATTATTCAATGGTGATAAAATTCTATTTACCAACTCATATTCATCATGAAAACATTTTTATTGTCAGTCATGATGACCTCACTCAAATTTCGGGACGAAATTTCTTTAACGGGTAGGTACTGTGATGACCCGGAAATTTCTGACCAAATTTAAACTTAATCTTTAACGTTTCCGACACGATAAGCAAAGTCTGTAAAGTTGAATCTCAAAATTTTTGAACTATTCAATTACCTTTTGATTGTTCATAACGATTCGCGAACAATTATATGTAAATAGATACATATATATACCATAACTTGAAAACGTAACAAAGTGTTGAGTATATGATGATGTGCATTAAACTTATTGGTTTGATAATCTGATTGATATATTTAGATACAGAGTTAAAAGATTATGCCAAATGATTGAAATAAAAGATAATTATTGAGTCCCTTAAGGATTATGATATTATTACGGGTCTCTGTTGTAAGGTCCACGTTGATTTGGGAAATCATTCATTCTTAACGGTATTCTGAATAAATGGTAAAGTGTTTGTTAAAATAACGTAATTTGGACACATACAATAATAAGGAATATCAACTGTTGGAATTAGATATATGAATAACTTTCGATATGTATTTTAAAACGTGTTTATTAATATTGAAAATATATGTTTAACAATACGATAAAATATAATATTAACTTGGTTATAAAAATGAATTGTTATTATATATATATTAACAAATAGTGAGACGATGATTTATAGAAGTAAATGATCAAAATACTTGAAAGTTTAAGATATACTTTGAGTGGTATAGTTTAGGGATAATTTAAGGCTATATTTTGACAAAGGTACGTGACACGAAATGTAAAATACAAGTTTTCTCAGTGTACGAAAGGACATCTGAAGAACCGGAACCATGACATAAGTCGAGTGATGACGTACGACTTATCGGAACAAAAATTACAAGTCAACTATGCATGTGAATTTAATATAATATATAATTAATTATATAAATTAAATATATTATATAAAATTATGTCGACAAACAAAAAGTTAAAAGTTTGTGAGATGGATCAGAGGGCCATGCGATCGCATGGCCTTGAAGCACAAATCCCATGCGATCGCATGGGGTACTTTTTCAGAAAAGGTTCTATAAATTGCGCAGTTTTTGGCTCAATTGAATCTATCTCTCTTTCTCTAGTATTATTACTCCGTAATATTTATTTAATTTAATTTATTATTATTATTATTATTATTATTATTATTATTAATTATTATTATTATTATTATTATTATTATTATTATTATTATTAAGATTAATATTATTATTAATCTTATTATTATTAGTATTATTAATTATGTATTATACATAAAATACTACGACGAGGTCATGAGTGAGTTATTTTCAAAATGGTTTTCAAGCGGGATAGAGCTAAGGAAATTATGGGTTATTGCCAAGGAGGTTATGGGTAATGTTTGGGGGTATATTTGTGAATCAAACCTAGTGTTTATCATCTTCGTTACGTCTACGTACTTTCCTACAATATTGAATCTCAATACTGATACGTAAGCACTCATATCTTATCTTTTATATATTAATTATGTATTCATGTCTAGTGCTCGAGTATATATATTTATATATGCTTGTATGCTAAATTTCGTCGTTAAACAGTTTATAATGAATCACTAATTAAATACATATATTACTGGTAAAAGGTATATGATATAAATGTTTTTGGAAAGCTGGCGAAAAATCAATAACTTTTCATTTAGATATCGAATAGTTTCGATGAACGGATTAAAAGATATGATCAACTGAATTATGATTGACGTTAATTGAAATTGCTTTTGAATCTGCAATTAAGATTTAAACAACTTGTTTACGAGATTGATAAAGTGAACTTTTAAATATTACCAACCGAGTAAATGAATCCTTATATAAGGCACGTCTCGTTTTGTTGAACTATTGTCAAAATTGACTTTTTGAAACGACTTTGGATAACTATTATATGTCGATCTCGAACATTAGGATTATGATATACTATGACTTGACCTAGCTTGATAGACATTTATTGACCAATATATGTTCTCTAGGTTGAGATCTACGATTAATTGGTAATCTGAGTTTCGGTCACATTTTGGTGAACAACTTTATATGCTGATAAGGTGAGTTTCATTGCTCCTTTTTTAATTGCTTTTGCAATATATTTTTAGGCTGAGAATACATGCAATTTATTTTAAACGCAATGGATACAAGTACATACTTAATTCTACACTGAGTTTATATCGAAAATCCCTTAGCTTTGGTAACTAGTAACTGCCAATACATAGGATGTGGACTGGTGGGCGCGAATAACAGTATATGGATCCATAGGGCTTGACATCCCCGTTCGAGCTAGAGCGCTAGCCTTTTAACGGACGTGTGTTATTTGATTTTAGGACACGTTGGTTTGCGTGTATTAAAACGAATGGGGTATTTATCATTATAACGTTAAAGTTTAGTTACCAGGGTGCTCTGTTATGTAGAATCTATTGATAAACGTTTCTGGATGAAACAACTGAAATCTTGTGATCCACTTTTATATACAGATTATGCAAAACACTAAAAATATGAACTCACCAACCCTTGTGTTGACACTTGTTAGCATGTTTATTCTCAGGTTCCCTAGAAGTCTTCCGCTGTTTGCTTATATGTTATACAAGCTATGTGCATGGAGTCTTACATGGCATATTTTTCGAGGAAACGTTGCATTCACCAAATCATCACCATGTATCTTATTTTGACTGCATTGTCAACGGAAGTACTATTGTAAACTATTATTACGATGATTGTCTATATGTAAAAATCATCAGATATCGAAAACCTTTGATTTAAATATACATTTATGGTGTGCCTTTTTAAAAGAATGCAATGTTTACAAAATGTATCATATAGAGGTCAAATACCTCGCAATGAAATCGATGAATGACGTGTTCGTTCATATGGATTTGGAGCGATCGTCACAAATAATAATACAAATAATGATAATGGTAAATATAAACGGTAACAACCTTTGATGAGAAGTCTAAAAAAATATCGCAGCTGCTGGGACTCGAACCTCAGACCTCTCGCTAACCCGAACACACACTAAACCACTCCTCCATTCTAACTTTTCTGATTAAACCCCAGACCATATTTATTTAACCAAACAGTTCGTTTTCTTATATCTTCTTCTTCACAACCAACTTCAATCCACCACAATCAAATTAATCAAATCAATCAACTTTGATTCTATAACAGAAAACGATTAACTGTGAATTTAAATTAAGAGACTCAACAAAAAAAAAATAAAAAAATAAATAGAAAAACAGCTGCTGCGGTGTTACGGTTTAAAAAAAAATAATAATGATTTTAAGTTCTACAATGTTGTATACCAAGATCACAACATGAATTGTGTTTCAAATTACTCCTAGAAGCTATAGGATTCGTCAATTGAACTTAAAATATCAAAACGAACTCGAATTTCTCCAAGAACGATTCGGTTGACTTTTTGCTCAAGAACATTGACTTTAAAAATTCGGAATTAATCGAATGAATTAGAGCCTGTGGTTTTGCAAGTAGTTTGACTATATGATTTCTAACACTACTACATATTTAATTTTGGAAAAATGACATGATATAGATCTATTGATGAAACCAATTCACGAAGAGAAGGAAAAAAAATGACTCGTTTATAAATTATTTTGGGTCTGATTCTCAGTGATAACAGCTAAAAGGCAGTATATACAGATGATGAATCAAATGATTGGTGCAGTAAACATGGTACAATCGATTTGTTGGGTAGCTATTGTGGTCGACATAAACAAATTCACAAACAGGAGTTGAAGAAAAAAAAACCAATTAGATTGAGATGGATAACAGTCTTGCGTAAGCTATCTGCTTTTATAAATTATACCTTCTATTAATGATTAATAATTATAAACATAATAATAATAATAATAATAATAATAATAATAATAATAATAATAATAATAATAATAATAATAATAATAATAATAATAATAATAATAATTTATAAATAATAAAAGTAATAAAAAAATACTGCTATAATTATATTAATAATAAAAATAGTGGGAGTTTTAATGGATAGATAAGTTTACCAATAATTAATAGTAGTGAAGACAATAACTATAAAATGATATCAATAATATTATAAATGATAATAATAAATTGTATTATTATTATATTTTTTTTATAATACTAATAATACAGATAACTATAATAATAATAATGATATTAACAAAGGTAACAATTAATATTAATAATACTATATCAAATAAAATGTATCTAATTGCATATCTGTACATTATGTATTGAAATTAATAATATTAATAATACTGATATTAATGTTAACATTGATGTTAATATTACTAATTAAAATGAAGAAATAACACTGATCATGTTAAATTATACATTATATGTTATATGATGGTATACAACATGTGTTGTATACGTATTATAAATACTTTATATACTAAGTGCATGCGTACTAATTATTAAAATGTAATTGTCTTATATATATGTATTGCATATATATACTTATTATAATATTCTCTCATCATAGAAATAAATTTAAGCATATAGTATTTATAATTTATATATATTTTCCAATATTCATATGATAATAATTATTACAAAAATCATATATATCTATTCATAGATTAAAAAAAATAATAGTTTTCTTATCTTGTATATATTACATTACATATTTACTTCTAAAAATTCAATCATCTTTTATTATTTTCAATACCTACATTTATACATATATTTATTTACAAATAATTGTTCGTGAATCGTTGGGATTAGGCAAAGGTCAATTGTATACCTGAACACAGTTCAAAGTTTTTAAGACTTCAACATTATAGACCTTGCTTATCGTATCAGAATTATATAAAGATTAAGTTTAAATTTGGTCGGAATTTCCCGGGTCATCACATACTTGGTCGACTAGATGAAGATTCTAAAGAAAAATCAACGGCGACAATATTGGCAAGATGTCTTGATCTGGTTATAGGTGGTGAACGTATAAAAGGTGGTGAATGTTTTGCTTGGTGCATTCACTGAATATTCTATTAGTTATAATAAATAAAAATTATATAAGTTATCAAATTAATAGACTTTTCTGATTTTGCCCACGTTTCGAATAGCCAATAGATGCAGCAGGTAGCCAGGACCGTTTAAATCGAAAGCCCACAACTCGCCACTAACAAATCCAACTGTTACTACGAACCAGAAATTTTTTGGATGTCTATCAATTTAACCGCTTAAAATAATTTTTCTTCAAAATTTAAAAAATTTTTAGAGAAGAAATAGAAAATTCTATGTCCTAAAAACTAGAGCGTCGAGAAATAAGAAAGAAAAAGAGCGCGTAGGAAAACGTCAAAAAAATAAAAGGTCAAAAAATAATAAAAAGAACGTAGTGCGTCGAAACTTAAAAGTCTAAAAACTAAGAATTAAAAGTTGCGTCTAAAGGTATTAAAGCTTAAAGAAAATTCTATATCTAAAACGGCAATAACTTAAAAAGTACTAAAATCTTAAAAAGGCATCGCAAAATTCTAAAGCACCTAAATCTTAGTCTAAAGAAAAAGTACTTAAGGGATTTTACGGCAAAGCCTAAAAATCTAGAAATAAAAATAACTATGGCAAAAACTATATCTTAAAACTAATTACGAACGATAAAAATACAAATATTACGAATTAAACTAATAAAAAGATACGGAAATATAAAAATAAAACTAAAGTTATAAAAATACAATTTTTTTATAAAAATACAATTTTTATATTATTTAATTTATAAAAGTAATAAGTTTATATATTTAATAAAACTAATTTTAACTTAAAATATAAATTAATTAAAAACTAAAACTAAATTATTATAATAAGTAACCCTAATTAGGGTTAAATAATAATAATAATAATAATTAATACTCCGTAATTATTGCAGTACCAGGTTCAGTTAGGCGTGTCAGAATCTCTCATGCGGTCGCATGAGTTTTATTCATACGGGCCATGCGATCGCATGACTTCTAGATCCAGCTCTGATCTTGGGCTGCTACAGTACTGGGCCGTATACTATTTATATTTATATTTTTGATTTTTAATTTTCTATTTTATATTTATATAAAGTATTTATATAAAATAAATAAAAACTTAATTTTTTTAAAAAAAACTACCTATTAGTTTTTGTAACTACAAGAAAATATAAACTTTTTAATTTTTTTTTATATTTTGAACAACTCATAAAAATATATATATTTCGTTTTTCTTTTTTATATTTTTGTATTTTTAATATTTAAAACGTATTTTTACAAAAAGAAATTTAATAAAAATCTTTTTTTATTTTATATATAGCGTTTCGCTTTCGGCGTTGTTATTTCCCCGGCAACGGTGCCAAAAATACTTGGTGTGCGTAGGGGTGTATATGAAATAGCTTATATTTTACTAGGAAATACTATTAAATATGATACAATTTTACACAAGTTATTTATTTATTTATAGAGTGGATATACCTAAACTTTGCTACAACACTTATAGGCAGTGTACCTAATCGTACAGTAGTGTAGTTTTTAGTAAGTCCGGTTCTTTTCACAGGGAGCTAGCCAAGTTTAACGCTATATTTTTAAAACTATATTTGTAAATATATAAATATAAGTAGTATTATTATTATAAAAGGGGGATTTTACCGTTTAATGACCGGTTTGTCGATTTTAAAACTTTAGTCGCAGTTAAAACCTAATGTAAAATATTAAAAATAAAAATAACTTTATTTAAAGCGTAAAGTAAATAACGATAAATTAAAGTGCGATAAATAAAATTGAGAAAAATAAAATGATAATAAAATTGCAATAAATAAAAAGTACGATAATTAAAAGTGCAATTAAATAAAATGAGAGTAAATAAAAGTGCGATGAAATATGAAATAAAGGAATTATGCTTATTTAAACTTCCGTAATCATGATGTTTGACATGTTGATTTTAGTTTATTACCATGGGTTAATTGTCCTTTGTCCTGGATTACTTAATATGTCTATCTGGTTTTTGTCCATAACAGTCCATCAGTCATAAATATAAAGTGCGAGTGTCCTCATCAAATTATCCTTATATCCGAAGTAAAATATTCCAACTAATTGGGGACTTAAACTATAATTACACAAATTTTCCTTGTATGTAATTCACCCATGTTTTAATAAGTCCATTGACTATTAATCCATTCCCGTGTCCGGTTAAATGAACGATTATTAGTACTTATAAATATCCCGCCCATCGTGTCCGATCGAGTGTATATGGTTATTTATAGGTACGTCCAATTGTAAATCTTTATATTAAATTAATGAACTATCATTCAATTAAACAAATATAAAGCGTATTAAAAGCACATAGTCTAATTTCCACAAGTGTCGTTCTTTTGTCCAAACCCCAATTATGGTCCAAAGCCCAATTACCCCGTCTTTAATATTTTAGCCCAACATCACGATTACTTCAATTTAAATAAGCATAATAATAACTTAGCTACGAGACATTAATTTAAAAAGGTTGAACATAACTTACAATGATTAATAATAGCGTAGCTTTACACGGACAGAATTTCGACTTACACACTTACAACATTCGCTAACATACCCTTATTATTATTAAATTAAAATTAAAATTATAATATATATATATATATATATATATATATATATATATATATATATATATATATATATATATATATATATATATATATATTACGTGAGAGATAGAGAGGATAGAAAAGGTGTGTATCATTCGACTAAAACACGCGAAATTTATAGGATGTCAGCTGATATTGTTCACCATGCGATTGTATGGGTTTATAACTGCCAGGCCATGCGATCGCATGGCCCCCTGGGACAGCTCACATTTGCTTGTTTTCTTCTTGCCGACGATTTTAATATATAATATAATATATATTTAATTATTAAGAATTAATTATATATTATATTATATTCATGTGCATAGTTGACTTGTAATTTTTAGTCCGTTGCGTCGAGCGTTGAGAGTTGACTCTGGTCCCGGTTCCGGATTTTCGAACGTCCTTTCGTACTTTTTAATATCTTGTACTTTGCGTTTTACGGCTTGTACTCTTGTAACTTTTTTCTCATCAATAATTTGAACCTCTTAGATTGTACTTTGTACTTTTGAGCTTTTTGGTCGTTTGCGTCTTCAATTCGTCGAATCTGTCTTTTGTCTTCACCTTTTATTATTTAAACGAATATCACTTGTAAATAGAACAATTGCAACTAAAAGCTTGTTTTCTTGAGGGATAATGCTATGAAATATATGTTTGTTTTTAGCATTATCAGGGATCAAATGAGAACTTTTTTGTGTGAGAACCCTGAGAATTCAAGAATACACTGAAATTCGAGCAAAAAAGGGAAATTCGAGCAAAAATGGGGCACTGACGAACAAAAAAGAGCAATTCGAGCAAAAATAGGACAACGGCGAACAAAAAAGTGATATTCGAACAAAAAAAAAGGCGGACGAACAATTTTGTGTTCTACATTTTTGTGTTATATATATATATATATATATATATATATATATATATATATATATATATATATATATATATATATATATATATATATATATATATATATATATATATAGGGGTAAGATTAACGGGAAAGTAACCAATTGGGAGGAAGCGGAGGAAGTAGGTGAAGTAAATTTTTTTTTTAATTTTTTTTTTGGCATCAAGATCACACAAAAATATGAACATTTAAAAAAGACACTTCGTGATGAATATTATTATATAGGCGGTAAAACGATCAACAAAAATAACATTCGAGATAATATTGATCGTGAAGAATGTTAATCTTCGAACGTTTTTTTCATGTTTTGTGGAGTACTTTTAATCAAAATTTAGCCCAATTTAGAGTTTAGGGTTTAGTGTTTTCGGTTTAGTCCCTAAACCCAAAACCCTAAACCCTAAACTCTAAACTATAAACCGTTCGTGTTAAAAACTCAATCTAAATCCTAAATCTAAACCCTAAACTCTAAATTTCTAAACCCTAATATATAAACCCTAATTTCTAAACCCTCAAAATACGCTTGAAAAACACGATAATTATTATATATTATTTCTTCGAGCGTTTTCTCGCTAAAATAAAAACATTTATCACAAGGTGTCTGTTTTAAATGTTCATATTTTCATCCAATTTATAATATTCGTGAACAAAGTTTTTTCAAAAAATGAAAAAAATAATAATTTGCATCCCCCACTTTCCCTTAGTTGGTTACTTCCCATTAATCATACCACTATATATATATATATATATATATATATATATATATATATATATATATATATATATATATATATATAGGGCAGGATCAATGGGGAAGTAACCAATCGGGGGAAAGTGGGGGGAAGCAAAATTTTTTTATTTTTCTCATTTTTTTTGGAATTTTTTTTCCGGCATCAAGATCACACGAAAATATGGACATTTAGAAAAGAAACTTCGTGATGAATATTATTATTTAGGCCGGAAAATGATCGACAAAAATAACATTCAAGATAATATTGTTCGTGAAGAATGTGAACGTTTTTTTTCATGTTTTGTGAAGTAAAATTTAGCCCGATTTAGAGTTTAGGGTTTAGGGTTTGGTGTTTTGGGTTTATTTCATAAATCCAAAACACCAAACCCTAAACCCTAAACCCTAAACTCAAAACCGTTCGTGTTAAAAACTCAATCTAAATCCTAAATGTAAACCCTAAACCCTAAATTTCAAAACCCTAATATCTAAACCCTATAAACCCTAATATCTAAACCCTAATACCCAAAACCTCAACATACGCTCCAAAAACACGATAATTATTATATATTACTTCTTCGAGCGTTTCCTACCAAAATAAAAACATTTATCACCAAGTGTCTTTATTAAATGTTCATATTTTCATCCCATCTATAATGTTCGTGAACAAAGTTTTTTAGGAAAATGAAAAAAGAAAAGTTTTTGCTTCCACCCGCTTCTCCCCGATTGGTTACTTCCCTCTTGATCCTACCACTATATATATATATATATATATATATATATATATATATATATATATATATATATATATATATATATATATATATATATATATATATATATATATTTGGGTAAAGGGTTTTACCCGATGAATATTATTTATAAAAATAATAAAAAGTACATATAAGGACAACGACCTCAAGCGCACCTTGAGGCCTCTCAAACAACCACGACCCAAGCTAGAATAAAAAATAAAAATAAAATAGTAGCAAAACCAAAACACCTAGCCACACCTGACCTAGAAAGCAACCTATTACCAGCCTGATTTCATGCCAAACTTAGTCCTTTGATTTGCAACTATTTTCGTTGCCATAAACTCAGCTGTTTCTTATTTATCAGATTCAACATCGCTCTCTTCATCAATAAGGTTATATGCATCTTTATTCAGAGCTCCGAACGAGTTTTAAATCTTCACTTGTGGTCCTTTACTTGTCCCAATTCCTGAATTTCTCTTGTCCCCCGTATTCACCTTCGGCGATCCATTATTAGAATCAATAGTATTCTTTGGCCTGCAAACCAATTTTTGCTTTGGCTTACCTACACCAAAAGTAACCTTTTGTTTATTATTATCCTTTGTCACCTCTTTAGCCAGTTTTTTACTAACTACCTCAAAACCATCGTCATCAATAGACTGCTTACCCTCGGTAAGTGTCACTTTTTTCGAACATTGAGAATCCATGTGCCCAAATTGAAATATTCCGTTCATATTGATTATAAACGTTCCATATTAATTGATTTCGTCGCGAGGTTTTGACCTCTATATGAGACATTTTTCAAAGACTGCATTCATTTTTAAAACAACCATAACCTTTATTTTATCGATAAAGGTTTAAAAAGAATTACGTAGATTATTAAATAACGATAATCTAAAATATACCGTTTACACACGACCATTACATAATGGTTTACAATAAGAATATATTACATCAAAAATAATTTTCTTGAATCTAGTTTTTACACAATATCATACAAGCATGGACTCCAAATCTTGTCCTTATTTTAGTATGCAACAGCAGAAACTCTTAATAATTACCTGAGAATAAACATGCTTAAAACGTCAACAAAAAATGTTGGTGAGTTATAGGTTTAACCTATATATTATCAAATCATAATAATAGACCCCAAGATTTCATATTTCAATATACATCCCATACTTAGAGATAAAAATCATTCAGATGGTGAACACCTGGTAACCGACATTAACAAGATGCATATAGAATATCTCCATCATTCCGGGACACCCATCGGACATGATAATTTCGAAGTACTAAAGCATTTCAAATTCTAGAATGGGGCTTGTTGGGCCCGATAGATCTATCTTTAGGATTCGCGTCAATTTGGGAGTCTGTTCCCAAATTCTTAGGCTACCAAGCTAAAAAGGGGCATATTCGACTTCGATCATTCACCCATATAATGTAGTTTCATTTACTTGTGTCTATTTCGTAAAACATTTATAAAATTGCATGTATTCTCATCCCAAAATATTAGATTTTAAAAGTGGGACTATAACTCACTTTCACAGATTTTTACTTCGTCAGAAAGTAAGACTTGGCCACTGGTCGATTCACGAACCTATAACAAATATGTACATATATATCAAAGTATGTTCAAAATATATTTACAACATTTTAATATGTTTTAATGTTTTAAGTTTATTAAGTCACCTGTCCTCGTTAGTAACCTACAACTAGTTATCCACAGTTAGATGTACAGAAATAAATCGATATATATTATCTTGAATCAATCCATGACCCAGTGTATACACTTCTCAGGCTAGATCACAACTCAAAGTATATATATTTTTAGAATCAACCTCAACCCTGTATAGCTAACTCAAACATTATTGCATATAGAGTGTCAATGGTTGTTCCAAATAATATCTATAGATTGGTCGATATGATATGTCAAAACATTTGCATACGTGTCTATGGTATCCCAAGATTACATAATATATTAGAATACATGTATAATACAATATAAGTTAGCTAGGATATGATTAATATAGATTTGTTACCAATTTTCACGTAGCTACCATAACCAAAATTATCCAATCTTGTTTTACCCATAACTTCTTCGTTTTAAATCCGTTTTGAGTGATTTAAGTTGTTATGGTTTCATATTTAACTTAAGTTTATGAATCTAAACAGAAAAAGTATAAGTTTATAGTCGGAAATACAAGTTACAAGTTATTTTTGTAAAGGTAGTCATTTCAGTCGAAAGAACGACGTCTAGATGACCATTTTGGAAAACATACTTCCACTTTGAGTTTAACCATGATTTTTGGATATAGTTTCATGTTTATAAGAAAAATAATTTTCCCAGAAGAATAGCTTTTAAATAAAAGTTTATCATAGTTTTTAATTAACTAACCCAAAACAGCCCGCGATGTTACTAGACGGCGTATATCCGGTTTTACGGTGTTTTTCGTGTTTTCAGGTTTTAAATCATTAAGTTAGCATATCATATAGATATAGAACATGTGTCTAGTTGATTTTAAAAGTCAAGTTAGAAGGATTAACTTTTATTGCTAACAAGTTTAGAATTAACTAAACTATGTTCTAGTGATTACAAGTTTAAACCTTCGAATAAGGTAGTTTTATACATATGAATCGAATGATGTTATGAACATCATTACTACCTTAGGTTTTATGGATAAACCTACTGGAAATGAGAAAAATATATCTAGCTTCAAAGGATCATTGGATGGCTTGAAAGTTCTTGAAGCAAAATCATGACACGAAAACAAGTTCAAGTAAGATTTCCACTCGAAATAAGATTGTTAAAGTTATAGAAATTGAATCAAAGTTTGAATATGAGTATTATCTTATATTATAAAGATATCTTACTATAAATAAGAAAGATTTCTTGAGGTTGGATGATCACTCAAAGTGGATTTGCAAGATTGGAAATAAGCTAGCAAACTTGGAAGTGCTGTTGGTGTGTTCTTGAGTAGTTGTTTTATAACTTAGTTTATGTATGGATTTATGAACTAGATTGAGCTAGATTTTGTTGAATATGATGAAGAACACTTAGAACAAAGGAAGAACACTTGATGAAAATTGCAAAGTGAAAGTGTTTGTGAGCTCCCTCATTCACGTGAACTTAGACTCTCCATATAGGCTCCATTAGTTTGTAATTTTGTGAGATATTTCATGCTAGATGTTAAATGATGGTTCCCACATGGTTAGGTGACTCAAATGGTCTGCTAAGAGCTGATCATTGGAGTGTATATACCGATAGTAAATACATTTAGAAGCTGTGTATTATACGAGTACAAATACGAGTGCATACGAGTAGAATTGTTGATGAAAATGAATGAGGACGTAATTGTAAGAATTTTTGTTAAGTAGAAGTACTTTGATAAGTATCTTGAAGTCTTTTAAAAGTGTATGAATACATATTAAAACACTACATGTATATACATTTTAACTGAGTCATTAAGTCATCGTTAGTCGTTACATGTAAGTGTTGTCTTGAAACCTTTAGGTTAACGATCTTGTTAAATGTTGTTAACCCATTGTTTATTATATCTAAAGAGATGTTAAATTATTATATTATCATGATATTATGATGTACTAATATATCTTAATATGATATATATACATTTAAATGTCGTTACAACGATAATCGTTACATATACGCCTCGTTTCGAAATCCTTAAGTTAGTAGTCTTGTTTTTACATATGTAGTTCATTGTTAATATACTTAATGATATGTTTACTTATCATAATATCATGTCAACTATATATATATATATATCCATATATATGACATCATATAGTTTTTACAAGTTTTAACGTTCGTGAATCACCGGTCAACTTGGGTGGTCAATTGTCTATATGAAACCTATTTCAATTAATCAAGTCTTAACAAGTTTGATTGCTTAACATGTTGGAAAAACTTAATCATGTAAATATCAATTTCATTTAATATATATAAATATGGAAAAGTTCGGGTCACTACAGTACCTACCCGTTAAATAAATTTCGTCCTGAAATTTTAAGAAGTTGGAGGTGTTGACGTATCTTCTGGAAATAAGTGCGGGTATTTCTTCTTCATCTGATCTTCTCATTCCCAGGTAAACTCAGGTCCTCTACTAGCATTCCATCGAACTTTAACAATTGGTATCTTGTTTTGCTTAAGTCTTTTAACCTCACGATCCAATATTTTAACGGGTTCTTCAATGAATTAAAGTTTTTCGTTGATTTGGATTTCGTCTAACGGAATAGTGAGATCTTCTTTAGCAAAACATTTCTCAAATTTGAGACGTGGAAAGTGTTATGTACAGCTGCGAGTTGTTGAGGTAATTCAAGTCGGTAAGCAACTGGTCCGACACGATCAATAATCTTGAATGGTCCAATATACCTTGGATTTAATTTCCCCCGTTTACCAAATTGAACAACGCCTTTCCAAGGTGCAACTTTAAGCATGACCATCTCTCCAATTTCAAATTCTATATCTTTTCTTTTAATGTCAGCGTAGCTCTTTTGTCGACTTTGGGCGGTTTTTAACCATTGTTGAATTTGGATGATCTTCTCGGTAGTTTCTTGTATTATCTCTGGACCCGTAATCTGTCTATCCCCCACTTCACTCCAACAAATCGGAGACCTGCACTTTCTACCATAAAGTGCTTCAAACGGCGCCATCTCAATGCGTGAATGGTAGCTGTTGTTGTAGGAAAATTCTGCTAACGAAAGGTGTCGATCCCAACTGTTTCCGAAATCAATAACACATGCTCGTAGCATGTCTTCAAGCATTTGTATCATCCTTTCGCTCTGCCCATCAGTTTGTGGATGATAGGCAGTACTCATGTCTAGACGAGTTCCTAATGCTTGCTGTAATGTCTGCCAGAATCTTGAAATAAATCTGCCATCCCTATCACAGATAATAGAGATTGGTATTCCATGTCTGGAGAAGACTTCCTTCAAATACAGTCGTGCTAACTTCTCCATCTTGTCATCTTCTCTTATTGGCAGGAAGTGTGCTGATTTGGTGAGACGATCAACTATTATCCAAATAGTATCAAAACCACTTGCAGTCCTTGGCAATTTAGTGATGAAATCCATGGTAATGTTTTCCCATTTCCATTTCGGGATTTCGGGTTGTTGAAGTAGACCTGATGGTTTCTGATGCTCAGATTTGACCTTAGAACACGTCAAACATTCATACCCGGCTACCAAAAATGTTTCTTAAGATCCTTGTACATCTTTCCCGTTCCAGGATGTATTGAGTATCTGGTTTTATGAGCTTCTCTAGGTACCATTTCTCCCATATCTCCAAATTTTGGTACCCAAATTCTTTCAGCCCTATACCGGGTTCCATCTTCCCGAATATTAAGATGCTCCTCCGATCCTTTGGGTATTTCATCCCTTAAGTTTTCCTCTTTTAAAACTCCTTGTTGCGCCTCCTTTATTTGAGTAGTAAGGTTAGTGTGAATCATTATATTCATAGCTTTTACACGAATGGGTTCTCTGTCCTTTCTGCTCAAGGCGTCGGCTACCACATTTACCGTCCCCGGGTGGTAACGAATCTCAAAGTCGTAATCATTCAACAATTCAATCCACATGCGCTGCCTCATGTTCAGTTGTTTCTGATTAAATATGTGTTGAAGACTTTTATGGTAGGTATATATAATACTTTTGACCCCATATAAGTAGTGCCTCCAAGTCTTTAATGCAAAAACAACCGCGCCTAATTCCAAATCATGCGTCGTATAATTCTGCTCGTGAATCTTCAATTGTCTAGATGCATAAGCAATTACTTTCGTTCGTTGCATTAATACACAACCGAGACCTTGCTTTGAGGCGTCACAATATATCACAAAATCATCATTCCCTTCAGGTAATGACAATATAGGTGCCGTAGTTAACTTTTTCTTTAACAATTGAAACGCTTTCTCTTGTTCATCTTTCCATTCAAATTTCTTCCCTTTATGCGTTAATGCAGTCAAGGGTTTTGCTATTTTAGAAAAATCTTGGATGAATCTTCTGTATTAACCAGCTAGTCCTAGAAATTGGCGTATATGTTTCGGAGTTTTCGGGGTTTCCCACTTTTCAACGGTTTCAATCTTTGCTGGATCCACCTGAATACCTTCTTTGTTCATTATATGATCGAGGAATTGAACTTCTTCTAACCAAAATGCACACTTTGAAAACTTAGCGTACAGTTTTTATTTCCTTAACAACTCTAGCACTTTTCTTAAATGTTCTTCGTGCTTTTGGTCATTCTTTGAGTAAATAAGTATGTCATCGATGAAAACAATGACAAACTTGTCAAGGTATGGTCCACACACTCGGTTCATGAGGTCCATGAACACAGCTGGTGCGTTAGTCAACCCAAATGGCATAACCATAAACTTGTAATGACCGTAACATGTCCTAAAAGCAGTCTTTGGAATATCATCCTCCTTCACCCGCATCTGATGATCCCTAGAACGTAAATCAATCTTCGAATAAACCGATGAGCCTTGTAATTGATCAAATAAGTCGTCGATTATCGGTAGTGGGTAGCGGTTCTTGATGGTAATTTTGTTCAAATCTCGGTAGTTGATATACAACCTAAATGTACCATCCTTCTTCTTGACAAACAAAACAGGAGCTCCCCACGGTGATGTGCATGGTCCAATGAAACCACGCTCTAAAAGTTCCTGTAACTGACTTTGTAATTCTTTCATTTCACTGGGTGCGAGTCTGTATGGAGCACGAGCTATTGGTGCAGCTCCTGGTACAAGGTCTATTTGAAATTCAACGGATCGATGTGGGGGTAATCCCGGTAATTCTTTCGGAAATAGATTGGAAAATTCTTTTGCGACGAGAACATCACTGATGTTCTTTTCTTTGGGTTTAACTTCCTTGATGTGTGCTAGAATGACGTAACAACCTTTTCTTATTAGTTTTTGCGCCTTCAAACTACTAATAAGATTTAATTTCGCGTTGTTCTTTTCTCCGTACACCATTAAAGATTTTCCTTTTTCACGCATAATGCGAATCGCATTTTTGTAACAAACGACCTCTGCTCTCACCTTTTTCAACCAGTCCATGCCAATTATTACATCAAAACTCCCTAACTCGTCGGGTATTAAATCGATTTTAAACGTTTCATCCCCAGTTTAATTTCTCTATCCCGACATATATTATCTGCTGAAATTAATTTACCATTTGCTAATTCGAGTAAAAATTTACTATCCAAAGGCATCAATAGGAAACTTAATTTAGCACAAAAATCTCTACTCATATAGCTTCTATCCGCACCCGAATCAAATAAAACATAAGCAGATTTATTGTCAATAAGAAACATACCCGTAACAAGCTCCGGGTCTTCCTGCGCTTCTGCCGTATTAATATTGAAAACTCTTTCGCGGCGCTGCCCATTAGTATTCCCCTGATTCGGGAAATTACTTCTAATGTGGCCCGGTTTTCCACATCCATAACAAACAAAGGCGGCATTACTTGTTTTGCCACTATTTGTTCCTTTAGTTCTGTTAAACTTTAGTCCGTAGACCTCACACTTTTTCGTACCATGGCCAGTTCTTTTACACTTGTGCAAAATGTCGTGCAGAACTCATTCTGGTGGTACTCTTCACACCTTTGGCATTTTTGGTTTTTGTTTACATTGTTGTTGTTGGGAATTTTATTGTTGTTGAAACGATTGTTGTAGTTGTTGTTGTTGTTGGGACATTTGTTGTAGTTATTGTTAGGATTGCGGTTATTGTTGCGATTGTTGTTGCGGTTGTTATGATTGTTATTGTGATTATGGTTGTGATTGTTGTTGTTGTATTGGTGACCCTTGTCACTAGTTTCTTCCCACTTTCTCTTGAGTTGTTTCGTGTTAGCTTCTTCGGCTGCCTGCTCTTTAATTCTTCCTTCAATCTGATTTATGAGTTTATGAGCCATTCGACTTGCCTTTTGTATGGAAGCGGGTTCGTGTGAACCCACATCTTCTTGAATCCTTACTGGTAACCCTTTTACAAACGCGTTGATCTTCTCTTCTTCATCTTCGAACGCTCCCGGACACAATAGGAACAACTCTGTGAATCGTCGTTCATATGTGGTAATGTCGAACCCTTGTGTTCGTAACTCCCTAAGTTCTACCTTGAGCTTATTGACTTCGTTTCTAGGACGGTACTGCTCGTTCATCAATTGCTTGAATGCCGACCACGGTAGTATGTAAACAGCATTTTATCCTACCTGTTCAAGATAGGTGTTCCACCACGTTAACGCAGTACCTGTGAAGGTATGCGTAGCGTACTTAACTTTGTCCTCTTCAGTACACTTACTTATGGCAAACACCGATTCGACTTTCTCGGTCCACCATTTCAATCCAATTGGTCATTCGGTTCCATCAAATTCCAAAGGTTTGCAGGCAGTGAATTCTTTGTAGGAGCATCCTACACGATTTCTTGTGGAATTAGTTCCACTGCTAGGTCCAGAGTTATTGTTATTTTGCATTGCAGCCTGTACTGCGGCTATGTTCACAGTAAGGAAAACACGAAAATCTTCCTCACTCATGTTCAAGTTCTGACGAGTCGTCGGTGCCATTTCCTTCAAAAATAGCCAAAAGAATTGAGTTAATCATATAGAATTTAAGAGTAGTCAATAGTATTTCGTAGCATTATATGAACTTATTTATAAAAGCTTTTTCTTCATATTAGCATTTTATAGTTTTAATTCGGGTAATACCTACCCGTTAAGTTCATACTTACTAGCTACTATACAACTCAACTACTACGCTTCTATATGAAAAATTTATTACAATAATATTTCGCGTTCAAACTTTATACAAAATTTTACAAACTTACAATACCACTATTATACATATAGGGTGAAATATAACACATAATAACTTTGCTACTCGACAGCTATAAAGGCAATTCTAGTTAATACGCAAGTTGTCCAGCAAAAGAAATAAAGACACGCAATTCATAAGTCCAGAAAAAAGTCATGCATTCTAGTTTTACTAAGACGACTTCCCATCCTTGGTCTTGTGGAAAGTAACCGTTATGACCATTGGCTAGGCAGCATGTTGTAATGTCGTCAAAAGGACGAGGGTTTCGTAATGCCCAACAGCCTCGTAGCAATCTAAAAACCTTGTTTCTTACCCCAACTACTGAGTCCGTCACGTGTGAGAATGTTTTATTTAAAAGTTGCAACCCAATGTTCTTTTTCTCAATTTGATGAGAAGCGAACATTATTAACCCGTAAGCATAACATGCTTCTTTATGTTGCATGTTAGAAGCTCTTTCTAAAGAATGGAGTCCTATGTTGGGATATGTTGAGTCAAAATAGGTTCGTAACCCGTAGTATAAAATAGCATCTGGGTTTCCCGCACTAAATGCCTTAAAGAAAACTTGGCGTAACCTAAAGTCTCCCAATGTGATATACCCCATCTTTCAAAGGAAAGCCTTTTATATACTAAGGCAAGCTTGGAATGTCTTTCAAACGTTTGACAAACTAATTTTGCCATAACTAATTGTGTTGATGAATTCTGCCCGACTCTAGACAAGATTTCATCAATCATATCTCCTGGTAGGTCGTCTAAAATTTTTGGTTGTCTATCCTTAACGTCCATTTTGTGTTTTTATACTGTAAAATAGACAAGGATTAGATTCGTAAAAGATAATTAACAAACAATACAAGCAATTTTTACATAGAACATAAAAGTACAAGCACACTACAATACATATAATACACAACATGATTACAACCCTCTAATCTGAATCACTGGTTTCTTCTTCTTCGGACTTGGTTCGTTTTCCTAATTTTCTAGGGATATATGGTGCTCCTCTAATAAGAGCCGTCGTTTTCCACAATGGTTTAGAAAAACCTGGTGGTTTAGAGGTTCCCGAGATATTGTTACAATTTGGAAGATACGGATGTTGCCGATACATATAAAATTTATCGGGGTTGGAATCAGGTTTCCTCTATTATTACACATTTTCCCTTATTATTTTCTTTTGCTATATTAAATTGGGTCGAGGTAATTTCTATAACATCATCAGAATCCTCATCGAGATCTAATTCATCAGAAAATTGGTAATCTTCCCAATATTTTGCTTCCTCGGCGGAAACACCGTTGACCATTTTTAACTTTAGTCCGTTGGTTGAGGATTTTCTTTTATTTAAACGATTTATAGTAGGTATCAATATTTCTTCCCCCGAAACCTCTTCTTCTTTCGGTTCTTCCTCTTTCGGTTCCTCCTCTTCTGGTTCCTCTTCTTCCGGTTCCTCCTCTTCCGGTTCCTCCTCTTCAGGTTCTTCTTCGGGAATTTGTGAATCATCCCAAATTATATTCGACTCTTCATTATTATTAGGTGAGTCGATGGGATTTGTACTAGTGGTAGACATCTATCACACAATATCAAACACATTAAGAGGTTAATATATCACATAATATTTACATGTTAATAATATATAATTTCCAACAAAAGTGTTAAGCAATCGTTTTTAAAGAAAACACGGTCGAAGTCCAGACTCACTAATGTATCATAACAAACTCAATAAGACAAACTAATGCAAATTTCTAGTTCTCTAAGACCAACGCTCTGATACCAACTGAAATGTCCCGTTCATATTGATTATAAACGTTCCATATTAATTGATTTCGTCGCGAGGTTTTGACCTCTATATTGTAGTGACCCGAACTTTTCCATGTTTATATATATTAAATGAAATTGATATTTATATGATTAAGTGTTTCCAACAAGTTAAGCAATCAAACTTGTTAAGACGTGATTAATTGAAATAGGTTTTATATAGACAATTGACCACCCAAGTTGACCGGTGATTCGCGAACGTTTAGACTTGTAAAAACTATATGATGACATATATATGATTATATATATAGTTAACATGATATTATGATAAGTAAACATGTCATTAAGTGTATTAACAATGAACTACATATGTAAAAACAAGACTGCTAACTTAATGATTTCGAAACGAGACATATATGTAACGATAATCGTTGTAACAACATTTAACTGTATATATATCATACTAAGATATATTAATATATCATAATATCATGATAATGTAATAATTTAACATCTCTTTAGATATAATAAACAATGGGTTAACAACATTTAAAAAGATCGTTAACCGAAAGGTTTCAAAACAACATATACATGTAACGACTAACGATGACTTAACGACTCAGTTAAAATGTATATACATGTAGTGTTTTAATATGTATTCATACACTTTTGAAAGACTTCAAGACACTTATCAATGTACTTCTACTTAACAAAAATGCTTACAATTACATTCTCGTTCAGTTTCATCAACAATTCTACTCGTATGCACCCGTATTCATACTCGTACAATACCTAGCTTCTAAATGTATTTACTATTGGTATATACACTCCAATGATTAGTTCTTAGCAGCCCATGTGAGTCACCTAACACATGTGGGAACCATCATTTGGCAACTAGCATGAAATATCTCATAAAATTAAAAAATATTAGTAATCATTCATGACTTATTTACATGTAAACAAAATTACACATCCTTTATATCTAATCCATATATTCAACGACCAAAATATGACGACCCGGAAATTTCCGACCAAATTTAAACTTAATCTTTATATGTTTTCGACACGATAAGCAAAGTCTGTAATGTTGAGTCTCGAAAATTTTCGAAACTATGTTCATGTATTCTATTACCCTTCGACTATTATCGATGATTCACAAACCTTATAATTATAAACAGAAATGTATATATAAATAATTATATATGTAAACAATTATATATAATAAATTAAAAATATAATATGTATTATGTAAACATTTAACATTATAAAATTTATAGTATATAAAATAAATATATGTAACTACAAGTTAAAATATAATTAATATATTAAAATTCTTATTATTATTTTTCATATTATCATTAACATAAATAATAATATTAATATCAATATCAGTAGTATTAATATTATCATATAATATATAGATGTAAAAATTGATACATTTGATTTGTTACATTATTATTAATAATATTATTTTTAACAATATGTATATCGTTAAGAAATTTTTTTATATATAACTAATATTATCATTAACATCAAAATAATTAGTATTATTATTATAATTGCGATAGATTTCACCAAAAATTATTATCATGACTTAATATTATTATTACTCATATTACTATTATTAATAATTATTAATATTAATATTATTATTAGTATTATTATTAATATAATTATAATAATTAATTATTAGTATTAATTCTTAAAGAACCATAAGTAAGATTGCATAATCATAATCTGTTTAAAGTTGCTATCAAGCTGTGAATGATTTATTCTTTAGTACAAATCACGATCTCAAATCTCTCAATAACACCAAAATCTGTTTAGGGTTGCTATCAACTTTTTATTCTTTTATTTATTTAAAACTTCTTCTTTTCTTCTGATTTAACCAACTACGTACTTCTTGTCTGAATTTGTTACCAGTCTCTTTCAATTCAAATAATCGTTCGCTATATACACATACACCTGCAAATGAGAGGAGAGAACAGAAGAATATATAAATAAAATAAAAACCACAACCGTTAGTAACTTTGAAACTACAACCTACATCAAACCCACATCACTATCTATGATCACCTGGAGTATCATTGAAAGACTCTACGGTTATACGCCTTCTCTTACAACTTGATCAACCATCATCACCTCTTCCTCTATTCATTGTTCTATCGATCGAAGCCTCCACCACCACAAACCCACTTCCTATTTTTATTTTTCTATTTTGGTTGTGAACAAACCATAACCAAACACACATCACCACCTGTGGTGGTTTTCACTTGCAACGATCACCCAAAAACCCTCAACACCTTTTTCGCTATTACTGCTATTTGAGTTTCTATTCGATCACCACAAAGACCAACACAAACACCAACATTTATTATGTTGTTTCTATAATTGTTATCTTACTACTACTGTGACTAGTCGAAGATCACCACCACACTCATCTTCTTGATTGATCACCCTTCATCCTCACCATCCATCGACACCTCTACCAGCTTTGCACCCTCATCATCACTTGAAACCAAGACCACCATGTATAAAACCAACTACTATCTTCTGTTCCTTTCAAACACAGCCCAAACACGACTGCTATGCTGTTCCTTTTGTGTTTAATATTCGAAGACAGGTTTCAAAACCATCACCTTCACACCATCACTTAATTCCTTCGAACCACCATTAAACCCATCATCTAAATAGCTGCTATTGGTACTATCGTCTGCTTCTATTCGGTCATCATAACCGAAACACCACCCCACTAAACCCACAATCCCATGTGAAATTATTTATTCATGGTGGTGAGCTGTAAGTTGCAAATGGTGTTTGTTGCTTTCCTTTATAAAACCGAACCCCACATAAAGTGACACCTATCCAGCTATTTCACAATATATATATATTTAATCTAAGGGGACTTGGATTGCATGAAAGATACATAATTGATATACTGTGTATGGAGACATAAATTAGATTAAGTTTCGTATTTTATTTCTCTTCACTGCTATTGGGAGCCGACATTAGGTAGTGGAGCCACAATACTTGGGGTTATTGGAAAGATTAAATTAACTTGAACTGTGCAACCCAAATTTTTTTTTAGACGATCTCATAATCGTGAGATAAAGGTTGGAATATTGCTTTTAATTTTGTCGATCGTGAAAAGAAAAAGGGAACGTAACCCTACTAGGACCACTAGTTCATAATTTGGATCCTATGTGATTAACATGTTGGTCGACGCTACATGATTCTGCTATATTCTCTAAACCTAATAAATCTATTCGCAAGTAGATGATTAAGTGAACAAGGCTTGTACAGGTTTAGTGGATTCCTCAGTTGGGCCTCAATCAGATTAATAAGTTGGGCCGATTGTTAATATATTTTGTTAGACTTCTTATTTTCGTAATTGGGCCGAAATGTAATAATATTTGTTGGGCAGTAATTGTGCTTGGGCCGTGACCCAACTCAGGTTCTTTGTTGGGCTGTAACAGTTCGGTTTAATTATTCAAGCTTGCGAATTAGTACAAGTTATAGCAAAGTGGTCCAGTGGTTTAGGAGTGTTTGTGTTATTCGAGAGGTCTTGGGTTTGAGCCCGGGCCGGGGCGTTTATTTTTTTTAAAGCTTGTTTCATTAAGGTAGCACCTTTGTTATTTTTGTTATTATTATTATCATTATCATTATTATTTTTAACATTATTATTATTATTATTTTTATCATTATTATTATTATTATTATTATTACTATTAGTATTTTAGTATTATCATAATTATTAATTTAACAAACAAAATATATTTATATACAAATAAAGTTATTATATATCATAAGTATATCTAATGTACTATTTTAATATAAAAAAAATAACATATATATATATATATATATATATATATATATATATATATATATATATATATATATATATATAATATTTGAAAAAACAAATACATTACTATTTTAAAATAACTAATATCTTATATAATTATTATATATAAACTAGTTTGATTATTATTACATGTTAATTATATGTTTTAATATAAATAATTGATATTGGTTCGTGAATTCGATCCCAACCCTATACTTGTTCGATGTCGTTATATGTATTTTTACTACAAAATACAGCATGGTGAATTCATTTGATTCCCTTTTACTCTTTACATTTTGGGACTGAGAATACATGCGCTACTTTTACAACTGCTTTATTAAATGCTTTTGAAACATATTTTGAACTGCGAATACATGAAATGCTTTTCTAAATGTTTGACGAGATAGACACAAGAAAAACATTCCTCGAATGAATTATGTGGACGTGATAATTGCCACCATTGAATTATGTGGACGTGATAATTGCCACAATTGATATGAATATTTTTTCCCTGATTATTATTGTTTGGTAACCTAAGAATTAGGGAACATCACTAATTTTGAGAATTAGTGCACGCCTAATTGACGCAAATCCTAAAGATAGCTACCGGGTTTAACACCCCCACCCAGAATGTTCACTAGACGGAAGGGCTAGTGAGCGTGGTGTTTAGTACTTCGAAGTTTATATGATTATTATACAGACGAGATATTCTGTTTTGGGGATATTATTATGCGCATTATATGTTAAGATCGGTTACCAAGCCAAGCTATGAAAGTAATAAAAAGTGAATGTTATGTATCGAGAGAATGATTTTATACACATGTTATGTGTATGTTATTTTTGTGCACGAGATATGTGTACGGTTACTAAGATTTATGAAAGATGATTTCGTACACGAGAAAGGTGTACTGTATTTAAAAGATATCACATGTACATTACAGGTGGGTATAGGATTCGGGCCCATTTGTACCATGCAGCATTTTAAATCTTGTCGTCTATCAAAATGATGAATTTTATTGTTTTATGATAAACTTATGAACTCACCAACCTTTTGGTTGACACTTTAAAGCATGTTTATTCTCAGGTATGAAAGAAATCTTCCGTTGTGCATTTGCTCATATTACATAGAGTCGTTCATGGCATATAGAGGTCCGTTCATCGCAATGATACCAGATGTTATTGTATTCGTCCAAGAGGATTTGGACGGGGTCTGACATGTGGTATCTGAGCGGTGGTCTTAACGAACTAGGTCTTGCATTAGTGTATCTAACTGATAGTTGTTTAGATGCATTAGTGAGTCTGGACTTCGACCGTATCTGCATGTCAAAAGTTTTGCTTATCATTTTGTATCGAAAATTACCTGCTTATCATTCTTAGGGAATCACTTGCTTATCATTTTTAATCTAGATATATCTTACTGCCTGGATTACATGAATAGTGTACAGACAAAAATTCATATCTTAGCGTATCTATTACTGTAGACTTTGCTTGACAGCTTCCGTAGATTCCTCCATAACTTATGAGATTTTAGTATTATATATGCATAGGGTACTAATCTACATCCTATAATCTATTTCTTATCGAAAATTCTTCATCTGATCGTACGAGGTGAATCCCTCAACTAGTTCGAGTCCCTCAGATTCCGATAGCTATTCCGATAGTTATTCCGACAGCTATTCCGACATGGATATTCACCTAAGCTCCGAAAGCAGTGTAAACGAAATGGATCAACCAACTAGTCATCTCCAATTCATTTGATGGGTTTGTAGTGTACTTAATCATTGGAGACAAGAAGAAGCGATCCCTTTCATCCGCCATATTGTCCTCTGGGCGAAGAACCTGAAACACTTACCGGCGAATCAGTCCGAAACACCATTTTCACCCTCATTTCCAGGATATCTCGTAACTATTATATATTATCCACAATTCTAAACCTTATTCATCCACTCATCCCGACCGACAATCATCATGGAGTAATGGAAGAAGTCAACGAGCTTCGCGCCTGACTAATAAATTCGGAGAATACGGTGAAAAATTTACCAGCTTCAGCAACATCACCGACACCAGTACCACCAACAATCCATGCCTCAACATCTCATTCAGTACCTCGAGTACAATCATCGTTCCACGTATCGTTCTACATCAATTATCTTCGTTCTTCATGGCGATTATGTAATCTCTAATGTTTTAGAGATTATGTATTCTAGTTATAACGGTAAATCAAATGAGATTAATATTATATTAACTCATTAAATCTATGATTACATCTGAAGGAAATATATATGTAAGTATATTTTCATAAAGATTGTAATTAAAAATTCTTTTGTACAAACTGTTAATGGCGAAAATATTTTAACGGGTATGTAATACCCGAGGAATATTTAGATTTCACATTAATAAGTTACATTGTACATTCTTCGAATCTGATTCAACAGTTATTTACCATCCTACTTACATTCACCGATATACGTATCCGTTCACCGCAGAATAACCCTTTTCATTCAATTTCAAATTTAGATTTTGATCTATCAGAATCCAACAAGTGGCATAATGAAGAAAATATTGGACAAAAATAAAATTTGTTAGAAACAAACAAATTAACCATGAGAAAATTTTGTTAAGAATCCACGCTAACAAAATCCTAGCTAACTGTTCCTAGCTAACTGTTAATTCCGTATTACCTTTTATTTATCGCAATTTATTTATCACATTTTATTTATCGCAGTTTTAATTCTCCCAATTTTATTTATCGTCATTTAATTTCTGTTATTTATTTTACGCACTTTAAATATCGGGACACGTATACAAGGTTTTGACATATCATATCGACGCATCTATATATATTATTTGGAATCACCATAGATACTCTATACGCTGTAATGATAGAGTTCGCTATACAGGGTTGAGGTTGATTCTACAATAATATATATACTTTGAGTTGTGATCGAGTCTGAGACATGTACATGGGTCACGATACGTATAAATTAATTCGAATATTATATATTAAACTATATATGAATTATTGGACTGTTAATTGTGGACTATCGACTATGGACTAATAATATTGGACAATTAAAATGAATTAAAATATTGATTATAACATATGAAACTAAACATTTCTTCAAGTTTGCCATTTGATTTCATCTTAAACCTTATTTGTATCTTGAAGATTACAATCTACGTTCAAACCTTTCATGTTTCTTGAAAAACACCTCAATCGAGAGGATGAACCAACCGCACTTCATCTATGGAAGAAAAGATTGATACATATAGTTATGCACCTGAAAACACTCAGACCCTGAGTAAATGTTTAACGCATATCTGTGATAGTTCCTTTGGCGTTGTTATTACCGAAAATAACTTTGCAACTCCTGTTTGAGATAGCCAGCTCCAACAAGTCAACTTCGACTTTTTGTTTGAAATAACCTTACTATAACGTTGATATATATGCGTGCTCATTTATTGTTATCAGAGAACCTTTCGTATTCCACCAAATTACTTTCAGCGTTTAATCATCTAAAAACACAATTCTCCTGAAACCACCTCAGATTGATAACCGATGATTCAGATATCGTAGCATTGAATGCAGAGGAAACAGAAACATGAAAGATGGTCTTAACGGCCAAGAGTTTGATGATAAAGAAAGGAGTGTTAGGAAAGCTCGATAGAAAATTTGGTACTGAAAAACGGATTGAGCTACCCATGAAGGAGCCCAAGGAAAAATACAAGGACCAAACCCAATATTCAAAGAATCCAGGTAATTCTGGATCCGATGAAATCTTTAGAGAATATCTTGCTCCGTACTCATGTTAAAATCTTGCGGAAAATCTTTCTTCATCAACTATCGAACTTAGAAATTCCAAAATATCATCATAAATATCTTCGATATTTCTAAAGATATTTTCATAAATATTCTCGTCCAAAAATATATACCCCTTCGTGCTATTTGTATTCCATTATATTGGAAACTTCTGTAAAATCTAAGTATAAACTATGAATGAATTGTGGAGAAGTGTAGGGAATTGAAGCATGAGTTAGTATAATATAACGACGCTTGGCCAACGTAATTATATTACAGTAAGTCATACTGAATTTATAATGAAACATGATGATGGTTTACAGTAGATCATACCATCATCATGTGTCATGTTACATAACTCTTTCATTCTACTTAACCTCTGAACATATCAAGAAAATATATTTTTGATAATTCCATCCTCAGGGATTCTGGTAATTTGACAAATCAAATCGTGTTAATACATTCCTTTCTGATTAGAATACTATAATCATTCGAAACTCCATACTTACGAATTCTGGACCATTACTCACTTTACTAGAGATCGAGAAGAGAATAAAAAGGTAAAGAGCTCCGAAACATAAGGGAAGATATAAAACTCGACAACAACACAGAAATCACAAACCGTGTACATTAATACAAATAGCAATATAAAGACATGGGATTATGAAAAAACTATAACACCAAGAGAGAAGTAGAAGTAAACAGATTCCTCCGGTAGTATATGAAAAAAGAGAGTGATCGATAAGAAAGTCAGGAATATATCCAGAATTAAAACGGGATGAAGCATATTGACTGATGGTTTGAAAGTATGAATTAAAGTATAGAAAATGGAGTGGTGGGAAATAATGGAACGGGAGGAGTTCATTTATAGTGGAAATACCAGACAAAGCAATCGACACAGATGATCGCATTTAATTATGGAGATCTTAATGTCCATAAATCCCAAGAATCAGATTTTATAGATTTCCAAGATTTTCTTTAAATCTCTTGAATTTCAGAATTCAACCATGACTAGTCATAAGTTATGATGAAACTTGTCATTTTCATTACACTACTTAGTGATAGCTTCACTCGTACGCTTCACATAATCGAATCGTTTTATCTATATTATTCAATAATGATAAAACTCTATTTATCAACTCATATTCATCATAAAAACATTTTTATTGTTAGCCATGACCACCTCACTCAAATTTCGGGACAAAATTTCTTTAACGAGTAGGTACTGTGACGACCCGGAAATTTCTGACCAAATTTAAACTTAATCTTTATATGTTTTTGACACGATAAGCAAAGTCTGTAATGTTGAGTATCGAAAATTTTTGGAACTATGTTCATGTATTCTATTACCCTTCGACTATTATCGATGATTCACGAACCTTATAATTATAAACAGAAATGTATATATAAATAATTATATATGTAAACAATTATATATAATAAATTAAAAATATAATATGTATTATGTAAACATTTAACATTATAAAATTTCTAGTATATAAAATAAATATATGTAACTACAAGTTAAAATATAATTAATATATTAAAATTCTTATTATTATTTTTCTTATTATCATTAACATAAATAATAATATTAATATCAATATCAGTATTATTAATATTATCATATAATATATAGATGTAAAAATTGATACATTTGATTTGTTACATTATTATTTATAATATTATTTTTAACAATATATATATAGTTAAGAAAATTTTTTATATATAACTAATATTATCATTAACATCAAAATAATTAGTATTATTACTATAATTGCTATAGATTTCACCAAAAATTATTATCATGACTTAATATTATTATTACTCATATTACTATTATTAATAATTATTAATATTAATATTATTATTAGTATTATTATTAATATAATTATAATAATTAATTATTAGTATTAATTCTTAAAGAACCATACGTAAGATTGCATAATCTTAATCTGTTTAAAGTTGCTATCAAACTGTGAATGATTTATTCTTTAGTACAAATCACGATCTCAAATCTCTCAATAACACCAAAATCTGTTTAGGGTTGCTATCAACTTTTTATTCTTTTATTTATTTAAAACTTCTTCTTTTCTTCTGATTTAACCAACTACGTACTTCTTGTCTGAATTTGTTACCAGTCTCTTTCAATTCAAATAATCGTTCGCTATATACACATACACCTGCAAATGAGAGGAGAGAACAGAAGAATATATAAACAAAATAAAAACCACAACCGTCAGGAACTTTGAAACTACAACCTACAGCAAACCCACATCACTATCTATGATCACCAGAAGTATCATTGAAAGACTTTATGGTTATACGCCTTCTCTTACAACTTGATCAACCATCATCACCTCTTCCTCTATTCTTTGTTCTATCGATCGAAGCCTCCACCACCACAAATCCACTTCCTATTTTTATTTTTCTATTTTGGTTGTGAACAAACCATAACCGAACACACATCACCACCTTTGGTGGTTTTCACTTGCAACGATCACCCAAAAACCCTCAACACCTTTTTCGCTATTACTGTTATTTGAGTTTCTATTCGATCACTACAAATACCAACACAAACACCAACATTTATTACGTTGTTTCTATAATTGTTATCTTACTACTACTGTGACTAGTCGAAGAACACCACCACACTCATCTTCTTAATTGGTCCCCCTTCATCTCCACCATCCATCGACACCTCTACCACCTTTGCACCCTCATCATCACTTAAAACCAAGACCACCATGTATAAAACCAACTACTATCTTCTATTCCTTTCAAACACAACCAAAATACGACTGCTATGCTGTTCCTTTTGTGTTTAATATTCGAAGACAGGTTTCAAAACCATCACCTTCACACCATCACTTAATTCCTTCGAACCACCATTAAACCCATCATCTAAATAGCTGCTATTGGTACTATCGTCTGCTTCTATTCGATCATCATAACCGAAACACCACCCCACTAAACCCACAATCCCATGTGAAATTATTTATTCATGGTGGTGAGCTGTAAGTTGCAAATGGTGTTTGTTGCTTTCCTTTATAAAACCGAACCCCACATAAAGTGACACCTATCCAACTGTTTCACAATATATATATTTAATCTAAGGGGACTTGTTTGCATGAAAGATACATAATTGATATACTGTGTATGGAGACTTAAATTAGATTAAGTTTTGTATTTTATTTCTCTTCACTGCTATTGGGAGCCGACATTGGGTAGTGGAGCCACAATACTTGGGATTATTGGAAGGATTAAATTAACTTGAACTGTGCAGCTCAATTTTTTTTGGACGATCTCATAATCGTGAGATAAAGGTTGGAATATTGCTTTTAATTTTGTCGATTTTGAAAAGAAAAAGGGAACGTAACCCTACTAGGACCACTAGTTCGTAATTAGGATCCTATGTGATTAACATGTTGGGCCGTATGATATTAGATGATGATTAGGGTGAGGATAAACGTGAGAATGAAGATGAGGATAAATGAAGTAGTTGAGAAAGAGGATGGTCGATGCTACATGATTCTGCTATATTCTCTAAACCTAATAAATCTATTCGCAATTAGATGATTAAGTGAACAAGGCTTGTACAGGTTTAGTGGATTCCTCAGTTGGGCCTCAATTAGATTAATAAGTTGGGCCGATTGTTAATATATTTTGTTGGGCTTCTTATTTTCGTAATTGGGCCAAGATGTAATAATATTTGTTGGGCAGTAATTGTGCTTGGGCCGTGACCCAACTCAAGTTCCTTTTTGGGCTGTAACAGTTCGGTTTAATTATTCAAGCTTGCGAATTAGTACAAGTTATAACAAAGTGGTCCAGTGGTTTAGGAGTGTTTATGTTATTCGAGAGGTCTTGGGTTTGAGCCCGGGCCGGGGCGTTTATTTTTTTTTAAAGCTTGTTTCATTAAGGTAGCACCTCTGTAATTTTTGATATTATTATTATTATCATTATTATTTTTAACATTATTATTATTATTATTTTTATCATTATTATTATTATTATTATTATTATTATTATTATTATTACTATTATTATTTTAGTATTATCATAATTATTAATTTAACAAACAAAATATATTTATATACAAATAAAGTTATTATATATCATAAGTATATCTAATGTACTATTTTAATATATAAAAAAATAACATATACATATATATACATACATATATATATATATATATATATATATATATATATATATATATATATATATATATAATATTTGAAATAACAAATACATTACTATTTTTAAATAACTAATATATTATATAATTATTATATATAAACTAGTTTGATTATTATTACATGTTAATTATATGTTTTAATATAAATAATTGATATAGGTTCGTGAATCATATGCCAACCCTATACTTGTTCGATGTCGTTATATGTATTTTTACTACAAAATACAGTATGGTGAGTTCATTTGATTCCCATTTACTCTTTAAATTTTGGGACTGAGAATACATGCGCTGCTTTACAACTGCTTTATTAAATGCTTTTGAAATATATTTTGAACTGCGAATACATGAAATGCTTTTCTAAATGTTTGACGAGATAGACACAAGCAAAACATTCCTCGAATGAATTATGTGGACGTGATAATTGCCACCATTGAATTATGTGGACGTGATAATTGCCACAATTGATATGAATATTTTTCCCCTGATTATTATTGCTTGGTAACCTAAGAATTAGGGAACATCACTAATTTTGAGAATTAGTGCACGCCTAATTGACGCGAATCCTAAAGGTATCTACCGAGTTTAACACCCCCACCCAGAATATTCACTAGATGGAAGGGCTAGTGAGCGTGGTGTTTAGTACTTCGAATATTATATGATTATTATACAGACGAGATGTTCTGTTTTGAGGATATTATTATGCGCATTATATGTTAAGGTCGGTTACCAAGCCAAGCTATGAAAGTAATGAAAAGTGAATGTTATGTATCGAAAGAATGATTTTATACACATGTTATGTGTATGTTATTTTTGTGCACGAGATATGTGTACGGTTACTAAGATTTATGAAAGATGATTTTGTACACGAGAAAGGTGTACTGTATTTAAAAGATATCGCATGTACATTACAGGTGGGTATAGGATTCGGGCCCATTTGTACCATGCAGCATTTTAAATCTTGTGGTCTATCAAAATGATGAATTTTATTGTTTTATGATAAACTTATGAACTCACCAACCTTTTGGTTGACACTTTAAAGCATGTTTATTCTCAATTATGAAAGAAATCTTCCGCTGTGCATTTGCTCGTATTACATGGAGTCGTTCATGGCATATAGAGGTCCGTTCATCGCAATGGTACCAGATGTTATTGTATTCGTCCATGAGGATTTGGACGGGGTCTGACACAAAAACACCTATAAACACTTTCAATCTTCAATTTTCTTCATCTAATTGATCTCTCTCAAGTTCTATCTTCAAGTTCTAAGTGTTCTTCATAAATTCTATAAGTTCTAGTTTCATAAAATCAAGAATACTTCCAAGTTTGCTAGCTTACTTCCAATCTTGTAAAGTGATCATCCAACCTCAAGAAATCTTTCTTATTTATAGTAAGATATCTTTCTATTATAACGTAATACTCATATTCAAACTTTGATTCAATTTCTATAACTATAACAATCTTATTTCGAGTGGAAATCTTACTTGAACTTGTTTTGGTGTCATGATTCTGCTTCAAGAACTTTCAAGCCATCCAAGGATCCTTTGAAGCTAGATCTACTTTTCTCATTTCCAGTAGGTTTATCCACAAAACCTGAGGTAGTAATGATGTTCATAACATCATTCGATTCATATATATAAAACTACCTTATTCGAAGGTTTAAACTTGAAATCACTAGAACATAGTTTAGTTAATTCTAAACTTGTTCGCAAACAAAAGTTAATCCTTCTAACTTAACTTTTAAAATCAACTAAACATATGTTCTATATCTATATGATATGCTAACTTAATGATTTAAAACCTGGAAATACGAAAAACACCGTAAACCGGACATACGCCGTCGTAGTAACACCGCGGGCTGTTTTGGATTTGATAATTAAAAAATATGATAAACTTTGATTTAAAAGTTGTTCTTCTGGGAAAATGATTTTTCTTATGAACATGAAACTATATCCAAAAATCATGGTTAAACTCAAAGTGGAAGTATGTTTTTCAAAATGGTCATCAAGACGTTGTTCTTTCGACTGAAATGACTACCTCTTACAAAAGCGACTTGTAACTTATATTTCCGACTATAAACCTATACTTTTGATTCACTCAAAACGGATTTAAAACGAAGAAATTATGGGTAAAACAAGATTGGATATTTTTTGGTTGTTGTAGCTACGGGAAATATTGTAACAATTCTATACAAATCATATCCTAGCTAACTTGTATTGTATTATACATGTATTCTAATATATTATGTAATCTTGGAATACCATAGACACGTATGCAAATGTTTTGACATATCATATCGACCCATCTATATATATTATTTGGAACAACCATAGACACTCTATATGCAGTAATGTTGGAGTTAATTATACAGGGTTGAGGTTGATTCTAAAAATATATATACTTTGAGTTGTGATCTAGCCTGAGACGTGTATACACTGGGTCGTAGATTGGGTCAAGATAATATATATCAATTTATTTTCTGTACATCTAACTATGGACAACTAGTTGTAGGTTACTAACGAGAACAGCTGACTTAATAAACTTAGAACATTAAAACGTATTAAAAATGTTGTAAATATATTTTGAACATACTTTGATATATATGTACATATTTGTTATAGGTTCGTGAATCGACCAGTGGCCAAGTCTTACTTCCCGACGAAGTAAAAATCTGTGAAAGTGAGTTATAGTTCCACTTTTAAAATCTAATATTTTGGGATGAGAATACATGCAAATTTATAAATGTTTTACGAAATAGACATAAGTAAATGAAACTACTTTATATGGGTGAATGATCGAAGCCGAATATGCCCCTTTTTAGCTTGGTAGCCTAAGAATTTGGGAACAGACCCCCAAATTGACGTGAATCCTAAAGATAGATCTATCGGGCCCAACAAGCCCCATTCTGGAATTTGGAATGCTTTAGTACTTCGAAATTATCATGTCCGATGGGTGTCCCGGAATGATGGGGATATTCTATATGCATATTGTTAATGTCGGTTACCAAGTGTTCACCGTATGAATGATTTTTATCTTTATGTATGGGATGTATTGAAATATGAAATCTTGTGGTCTGTTATTTCGATTGATAAATATATAGGTTAAACCTATAACTCACCAACATTTTTGTTGACGTTTAAAGCATGTTTATTCTCAGGCGATTATTAAGAGCTTCCGCTATTGCATACTAAAATAAGGACAAGATTTGGAGTCCATGCTTGTATGATATTATGTAAAAACTGCATTCAAGAAACTTATTTTTGATGTAATATATTCTTATTGTAAACCATTATGTAATGGTCGTGTGTAAGCGGTATATTTTAGATTATCATTATTTGATAATCTACGTAATGCTTTTTAAACCTTTATCGATAAAATAAAGGTTATGGTTGTTTTAAAAATGAATGCAGTCTTTGAAAAACGTCTCATATAGAGGTCAAAACCTCGCGACGAAATCAATTAATATGGAACGTTTATAATCAATATGAACGGGACATTTCAGTTGGTATCCGAGCGTTGGTCTTAGAGAACCAGAAATTTGCATTAGTGTGTCTTATCGAGTTTGTTAAGATACATTAGTGAGTCTGGACTTCGACCGTGTTTTCTTTAAAAACGATTCCTTAACACTTTTGTTGGAAACTATATATTATTAACATGTAAATATTATGTGATATTGTGTGATAGATGTCTACCACTAGTACAAATCCCATCGACTCACCTAATAATAATGAAGAGTCGAATATAATTTGGGATGATTCACAAATTCCCGAAGAAGAACCGGAAGAGGAGGAACCAGAAGAGGAGGAACCGGAAGAGGAGGAACCGGAAGAAGAGGAACCGGAAGAGGAGGAACCGGAACAGGAAGAACTGGAAGAAGAAGAGGTTCTGGAGGAAGAAATATTGATACCTACTGTAAATCGTTAAAATAAAAGAAAATCCTCAACCAACGGACCAAAGTTAATAATGGTCAATGGTGTTTCCGCCGAGGAAGCAAAATATTGGGAAGATTACCAATTTTCCGATGAATCGGATCCCGATGAGGATTCCGATGATGTTATAGAAATTACCTCGACCCAATTTAATATGGCAAATGAAAATAATTAGGGAAAAGGTATAAAAAGAGAGAAACCTGATTCTAACCCCGATGAACTTTATATGTATCAGCAACGTCCGCATTTCCTAAATTGTAACAATAACCCGGGAACCTCTAAACCACCAGGTTTTTCTAAACAATTGTGAAAAATGACGGCTCGTATTAGAGGAACCTCATATATCCCTAGTAAATTAGGAAAACGAACCAAGTCCGAAGAAGAAGAAGAAGAAACCAGTGATTCAGATTAGAGGGTTGTAATCATGTTGTGTATTATATGTATTGTAGTGTGCTTGTACTTTTATGTTCTATGTAAAAATTGCTTTTATTGTTTGTTAATTATCTTTTACGAATCTAATCCTTGTCTATTTTACAGTATAAAAACACAAAATGGACGTTAATGATAGACAACCAAAAATTTTAGAAACCTACCCAGAGATATGATTGATGAAATCTTGTCTAGAGTCAGGCAAAATTCATCAGCACAATTAGTTACGGAAAAATTAGTTTGTCAAACGTTTGAAAGACATTCCAGGCATGCCTTAGTATATAAAAGGCTTTCCTTTGAAAGATGGGGTATATCACATTGGGGAGACTTTAAGTTATGCCAAGTTTTCTTTAAGGCATTTAGTGCGGGAAACCCAGATGCAATTTTATGCTACGGGTTACGAACCTATTTTGACTCAACATATCCCAACATAGGATTTCGTGAATTAGAAAGAGCTTCTAACATGCAACATAAAGAAGCATGTTATGCTTACGGGTTAGTGATGTTCGCTTCTTACCAAAGTGAGAAAAAGAACATCGGATTGCAACTTTTAAATAAAACCTTCCCACAAGTGATGGATTTAGTAGTTGGGGTGAGAAACAAGGTTTTTAGATTATTTCGGGGCTGTTGAACATTACGAAACCCTCATCCTTTTGACGACATTACAACATTCTGCCTAGCCAATGGTCATAATGGTTATTTTCCACAAGACCAAGGATGGGAAGTCGTCTTAGTAAAACCAGAATGCATGACTTGTTTCTGGACTTATGAATTACGTGTCTTTATTTTCTTTGCTGAACAACTTGTGTATTAACTAGATTTATCTTCAAAACTGTCCTGTATCAAAGTGTACTATATTTCATGTTATATGTAATATAGCGATGTTGTAAGTTTGAAGAATATTTATATGTGATATATTATTATAATCAGTTTTTCATATGGAATTGTAGTAGTTAAATTGTATATTAGCCACTAAGTATGAACTTAACGGGTAGGTAGTACCCGAATTTAAACTTATAAAACGCTAATATTATGCTACGAAATACTATTGACTACTCTTAATATTCTGTATGATTAACTCGATTCAGTTGGCTATTTTGAAGGAAATGGCACCGGCGACTCGTCAGAATTTGAACATGAGCGAGGAAGACTTCCGTGTTTTCCCTGCAACAAACATAGCTGCAGTACAGGCTGCGATGCAAAATAACAATAACTCTGGATCTAGCAGTGGAACTAATTCCACAAGAAATCGTGTCGGATGCTCCTACAAAGAATTCACTGCCTGCAAACCTTTGGAATTTGATGGAACCGAAGGACCAATTGGATTGAAACGGTGGACCGAGAAAGTCGAATCGGTGTTTGCCATAAGTAAGTGTACTGAAGAGGACAAAGTTAAGTACACTATGCATACCTTCACAGGTACTGCGTTAACATGGTGGAACACCTATCTTGAACAGGTAGGACAAAATGCTGCTTACGCACTACCGTGGTTGGCATTCAAGCAATTGATGAACTAGCAGTACCGTCCTAGAAACGAAGTCAATAAGCTCAAGGCAGAACTTAGAGATTTACGAACACAAGGGTTCAAAATTACCACATATGAACAACGATTCATGGAGTTGTGCCTATTGTGTCCGGGAGCATTCGAAGATGAAGAAGAGAAGATCGACACATTTGTAAAAGGGTTACCAGTAAGGATTCAAGAAGATGTGAGTTCACACGAGCCCGCTTCTATACAGAAGGTAAGTCGAATGGCTCATAAACTCATAAATCAAATTGAGGGAAGAATTAAAGAGCAGGCGGCCGAAGAAGCCAACACGAAACAACTCAAGAGGAAGTGGGAGGACAACGGTGACAAGAGTTACCAGAACAACAACAACAACAATTACAACCACAATCGAAACAACTATCCCAACAACCGCAATAATAATCGCAACAATAACCGTAATCCTAATAATAACTACAACAAACATCCCAACAATAACAACAACTACAACAACCGTTCCAACAACAATAACAATCTCAATAACAACCTCAATAACAACAACGGCAACAAAAATAAAAAATGCCAAAGGTGTGAAGAGTACCACCAGAATGGGTTCTGCACGATATTTTGCACCAAGTGTAAAATAACTGGCCATGGTGCGAAAAAGTGTGAGGTCTACGGACCAAAGTTTAACAGAACTAAAGGAACAAATAGTGACGAAACAAGTAATGCCGCCTTTGTTTGTTATGGATGTGGAAAAACGGGCCACATTACAAGTAATTGCCCGAATCAGGGGAATACTAATGGGCAGGGCCGCGGAAGAGTTTTCAATATTATTACGGCAGAAGCGTAGAAAGACCCGGAGCTTGTTACGGGTACGTTTCTTATTGATAATAAATCTGCTTATGTTTTATTTGATTCTTGTGCGGATAGAAGCTATATGAGTAGAGATTTTTGTGCTAAGTTAAGTTGCCCATTGACGCCTTTGGATAGTAAATTTTTACTCGAATTAGCAAACGGTAAATTAATATCAGCAGATAATATATGTCGGGATAGAGAAATTAAACTGGGGGATGAAACGTTTAAAATTGATTTAATACCAGTCGAGTTAGGGAGTTTTGTTGTAATAATTGGTATGGACTGGTTGAAAAAGGTGAGAGCAGATGTCGTTTGTTACAAAAATACGATTCGCATTATGCGTGAAAAGGGAAAACCTTTAATGGTGTACGGAGAAAAGAACAACACGAAATTAAATCTTATTAGTAGTTTGAAGGCGCAAAAACTAATAAGAAAAGGTTGTTAAGTCATTCTAGCACACATTGAGGAAGTTAAACCTGAATAAAAGAACATCAGTGATGTTCCCGTCGCAAAAGAATTTCCTGATGTATTTCCGAAAGAATTACCGGGATTACCCCCACATCGATCCGTTGAATTTCAAATAGACCTTATACCAGGAGCTGCACCAATAGCTCGTGCTCCATACAGACTCGCACCCAGCGAAATGAAAGAATTACAAAGTCAATTACAAGAACTTTTAGAGCATGGTTTCATTCGACCAAGTACATCACCATGGGGAGCTCCTGTTCTGTTTGTCAAGAAGAAAGATGGTACATTCAGGTTGTGTATCGACTACCGAGAGTTGAACAAACTTACCATCAAGAACTACTACCCACTACCGAGAATCGACGAATTATTTGATCAACTACAAGGCTCGTCGGTTTATTCGAAGATTGATTTACGTTCTGGGTATCATCAAATGCGGGTAAAGGAGGATGATATTCCATAGACTGCTTTTAGAACGCGTTACGGTCATTACGAGTTTATGGTTATGTCGTTTGGGTTGACTAACGCAGCACCTGTGTTCATGGACCTCATGAACCAAGTGTGTGACCATACCTTGACAAGTTTGTCATTGTTTTTATTGATGACATACTTATTTACTCAAAGAATGACCAAGAGCACGAATAACATTTGAGAAAAGTGCTATAGTTGTTGAGAAAAGAAAAACTGTACGCTTAGTTTTCAAAGTGTGCATTTTGGTTGGAAGATGTTCAATTCCTCGGTCATATAGTGAACAAAGAAGGTATTCAGGTGGATCCAGCAAAAATTGAAACCGTTGAAAAGTGGGAAACCCCGAAAACTCCAAAACACATACGCCAATTTTTAGGGCTAGCTGGTTATTACAGGAGATTCATCCAAGATTTTTCTAAAATAGCAAAACCCTTGACTGCATTAACGCTTAAAGGGAGGAAATTTGAATGGAAGGATGAACAAGAAAAAGCATTTCAATTGTTGAAGAAAAAGTTAACTACGACACCTATATTGTCATTACCTGAAGGGAATGATGATTTTATGATATATTGTGACGCCTTAGAGCAAGGTCTCGGTTGTGTATTAATGCAACGAACGAAGGTAATTGCTTATGCGTCTAGACAATTGAAGATTCACGAGCAGAATTATACGACGCATGATTTGGAATTAGACGCGGTTGTTTTTGCATTAAAGACTTGGAGGCACTACTTATATAGGGTCAAAAGTATTATATATACCGACCATAAAAGTCTTCAACACATATTTAATCAGAAACAACTGAACATGAGGCAGCGCAGATGGATTGAATTATTGAATGATTACGACTTTGAGATTCGTTACCACCCGGGGAAGGCAAATGTGGTAGCCGACGCTTTGAGCAGAAAGGACAGAGAAACTATTCGAGTAAAAGCAATGAATATAATGATTCACACTAACCTTACTACTCAAATAAAGGAGGCGCAACAAGAAGTTTTAAAAGAGGGAAAGTTAAGGGATGAAATACCCAAAGGATCGGAGAAGCATCTTAATATTCGGGAAGACGGAACCCGGTATAGGGCTGAAAGAATTTGGGTACCAAACTTTGGAGATATGAGAGAAATGGTACTTAGAGAAGCTCATAAAACCAGATACTCAATACATCCTGGAACGGGAAAGATGTACAAGGATCTTAAGAAACATTTTTGGTGGCCAGGTATGAAAGCCGATGTTATTAAATACGTAGGGGAATGTTTGACGTGTTCTAAGGTCAAAGCTGAGCATCAGAAACCATCAGGTCTACTTCAACAACCCAAAATCCCGAAATGGAAATGGGAAAACATTACCATGGATTTCATCACTAAATTGCCACGGACTGCAAGTGGTTTTGATACTATTTGGGTAATAGTTGATCGTCTCACCAAATCAACACACTTCCTGCCAATAAGAGAAGATGACAAGATGGATAATTTAGCACTACTGTATTTGAAGGAATTCGTCTCCAGACATGGAATACCAATCTCTATTATCTCTGATAGGGATGGCAGATTTATTTCAAGATTCTGGCAGATATTACAGCAAGCATTAGGAACTCGTCTAGACATGAGTACTGCCTATCATCCACAAACTGATGGGCAGAGCGAAAGGATGATACAAACGCTTGAAGACATGCTACGAGCATGTGTTATTGATTTCGGAAACAGTTGGGATCAACATCTACCGTTAGCAGAATTTTCCTACAACAACAGCTACCATTCAAGCATTGAGATGGCGCCGTTTGAAGCACTTTATGGTAGAAAGTGCAGGTCTCCAATTTGTTGGAGTGAAGTGGGGGATAAACAGATTACGAGTCCGGAGATAATACAAGAAACTACCGAGAAGATCATCCAAATTCAACAACGGTTGAAAACCGCCCAAAGTCGAGAAAAGAGCTACGCTGACACTAAAAGAAAAGATATAGAATTTGAAATTAGAGAAATGGTCATACTTAAAGTTGCACCTTATAAAGGCGTTGTTCGATTTGGTAAACGAGGGAAATTAAATCCAAGGTATATTGGACCATTCAAGGTTATTGATAGTGTCGAACCAGTAGTTTACCGATTTGAGTTACCTCAACAACTCGCGGCTGTACATAACAATTTCCACGTCTCGAATTTGAAGAAATGTTTTGCTAAAGAATATCTCAATATTCCGTTAGACGAAATCCAAATCAACAAAAAACTTCAATTCATCGAAGAACCATTCGAAATAATGGATCGTGAGGTTAAAAGACTTAAGCAAAACAAGATACCAATTGTTAAGGTTCGATGGAATGCTCGTAGAGGACCCGAGTTCACCTGGGAACAAGAAGATCAGATGAAAAAGAAATACCCGCACTTATTTCCAGAAGATACGTCAACACCTCCAACTGCTTAAAATTTCGGGACGAAATTTATTTAACGGGTAGGTACTGTAGTGACCCGAACTTTTCCATGTTTATATATATTAAATGAAATTGATATTTATATGATTAAGTGTTTCCAACATGTTAAGCAATCAAACTTGTTAAGATGTGATTAACTGAAATAGGTTTCGTATAGACAATTGACCACCCAAGTTGACCGGTGATTCACGAACGTTAAAACTTGTAAAAACTATATGATGACATATATATATATATATGATTATATATATAGTTAACATGATATTATGATAATTAAACATGTCATTAAGTGTATTAACAATGAACTACATATGTAAAAACAAGACTACTAACTTAATGATTTCGAAACGAGACATATATGTAACAATTATCGTTGTAACAACATTTAACTGTATATATATCATACTAAGATATATTAATATATCTTAATATCATGATAATGTAATAATTTAACATCTCTTTAGATATAATAAATAATGGGTTAACAACATTTAACAAGATCGTTAACCTAAAGGTTTCAAAACAACATATACATGTAACGACTAACGATGACTTAACGACTCAGTTAAAATGTATATACATGTAGTATTTTAATATGTATTCATACACTTTTTTAAGACTTCAAGACACTTATCAATGTACTTCTACTTAACAAAAATGCTTACAATTACATCCTCGTTCAGTTTCACCAACAATTCTACTCGTATACACCCGTATTCGTACTCGTACAATACCTAGCTTCTAAATGTATTTACTATTGGTATATAAACTCCAATGATTAGCTCTTAGCAGCCCATGTGAGTCACCTAACACATGTGGAAATCATCATTTGGTAAGTAGCATGAAATATCTCATAAAATTACAAAAATATTAGTAATCATTCATGACTTATTTACATGTAAACAAAATTACACATCCTTTATATCTAATCCATATACCAATGACAAAAAACACCTACAAACACTTTCATCCTTCAATTTTCTTCATCTAATTGATCTCTCTCAAGTTCTATCTTCAAGTTCTAAGTGTTCTTCATAAATTCTATAAGTTCTAGTTTCATAAAATCAAGAATACTTCCAAGTTTGCTAGCTTACGTCCAATATTGTAAAGTGATCATCTAATCTCAAGAAATCTTTCTTATTTACAGTAAGATATCTTTCTATTACAAGGTAATACTCATATTCAAACTTTGATTCAATTTCTATAACTATAACAATCTTATTTCGAGTGGAAATCTTACTTGAAATTGTTTTCGTGTCCTGATTCTGCTTCAAGAACTTTCAAGCCATCTAAGGATCCTTTGAAGCTAGATCTACTTTTCTCATTTCCAGTAGGTTTATCCACAAAACCTTAGATAGTAATGATGTTCATAACATTATTCGATTCATATATATAAAACTACCTTATTCGAAGGTTTAAACTTGAAATCACTAGAACATAGTTTAGTTAATTCTAAACTTGTTCGCAAACAAAAGTTAATCCTTATAAATTGACTTTTAAAATCAAATAAACACATGTTCTATATCTATATGATAAGCTAACTTAATGATTTAAAACCTGGAAACACAAAAAACACCGTAAAATCGGATATACGCCGTCGTAGTAACAACGCGGGCTATTTTGGGTTTTATAATTAAAAACTATGATAAACTTTGATTTAAAAGTTGTTCTTCTGGGAAAATTATTTTTCTTATGAACATGAAACTATATCCAAAAATCATGGTTAAACTCTAAGTGGAAGTATGTTTTTCAAAATGGTCATCAAGACGTCGTTCTTTCGACTGAAATGACTACCTCTTACAAAAATGTCTTGTAACTTATATTTCCGATTATAAACCTATAATTTTTCTGTTTATATTCATAAAATAGAGTTCAATATGAAACCATAGCAATTTGATTCACTCAAAACGGATTTAAAACGAAGAAGTTATGGGTAAAACAAGATTGCATATTTTTTTATTGTTGTAGCTACGGAAAATATTGTAACAATTCTATACAAATCATATCCTAGCTAACTTGTATTGTATTATACATGTATTCTAATATATTATGTAATATTGGGATACCATAGACACGTATGCAAATGTTTTAACATATCATATCGACCCATCTATATATATTATTTGGAACAACCATAGACACTCTATATGGAGTAATGTTGGAGTTAGCTATACAGGGTTGAGGTTGATTCCAAAAATATATATACTTTGAGTTGTGATCTAGCCTGAGACGTGTATACACTGGGTCGTGGATTGGGTCAAGATAATATATATCAATTTATTTTCTGTACATCTAACTATGGACAACTAGTTGTAGGTTACTAACGTGAACAGCTGACTTAATAAACTTAAAACATTAAAATGTATTAAAAATGTTGTAAATATATTTTGAACATACTTTGATATATATGTACATATTTGTTATAGGTTCGCGAATCGACCAGTGGCCAAGTCTTACTTCTCGACGAAGTAAAAATATGTGAAAGTGAGTTATAGTCCCACTTTTAAAATCTAATATTTTGGGATGAGAATACAAACAAATTTATAAATGTTTTACGAAATAGACACAAGTAAATGAAACTACTTTATATGGGTGAATGATCGAAGCCGAATATGCCCCTTTTTAGCTTGGTAGCCTAAGAATTTGGGAACAGACCCCCAAATTGACGCGAATCCTAAAGATAGATCTATCGGGCCCAACAAGCCCCATTCTGGAATTTAGAATGCTTTAGTACTTCGAAATTATCATGTCCAATGGGTAACCCAGAATGATGGGGATATTCTATATGCATATTGTTAATGTCGGTTACCAGGTGTTCACCGTATGAATGATTTTTATCTCTATGTATGGGATGTATTGAAATATGAAATCTTGTGGTCTGTTATTTCGATTGATAAATATATAAGATAAACCTATAACTCACCAACATTTTTGTTGACGTTTAAAGCATGGTTATTCTCAGGTGATTATTAAGAGCTTCCGCTGTTGCATACTAAAAAAAGAACAAGATTTGGAGTCCATGCTTATATGATATTATGTAAAAACTGCATTCAAGAAACTTATTTTTAATGTAATATATTTTTATTGTAAACCATTATGTAATGGTCGTGTGCAAGCGGTATATTTTAGATTATCATTATTTGATAATCTACGTAATAATTTTTAAACCTTTATCGATAAAATAAAGGTTATGGTTGTTTTAAAAATGAATGCAGTCTTTGAAATAAAGGTTATGCTTTTTAAACGTTTGTCACTTTTTACCCGAAATCGGAGTTTGGAACTCCGGTTTACGCCTGCAATTATGATCTTTAAAAATAAGCCATTGGTATGCAAACCGGAGTTCCAAACATTGGTTTCGGGTAAAAAGTGACAAACCGGGTGTTACAACCCGCTTTTTCCGTTTATTTTCCGTTTAATTATTTTAAAGACCGTTATTTAATTATAACATCTCTCGTTTACTCTACGTATTTAAGGTAATTCATTTGGTTAATTCACGCACCCGCTTATAAATTTAAGGGACTAATGTTGCCAAATGACCAAAGTCTTGACTAGGTCAAAGGGTCAACCTCCATCTTCCTCCACTCATTCACCTCCCATCTTTCTTTACTACTTCCACTTTTTACTCTCAACTCCCAAATCAAAGATTCATCATCCATTATAGATCTAGCAAGCTTACATCAAAATAAATTACATATTTGGAATCCTTGCATCTTCCTCTTCAATTTCATATCAACTTCATCTCTTTTGGGTAACTTTCCAAAAACTCTAGATTCCTTGTTCTTGATGTTTTTAACTTATAAAAGTGTTAGTTAGTGTCTATGGCTCGAGTCTAACATGAATATATGATTTGTTTGCTCGTCTTGACATTTTGTGCATTAGCTTGAACTAGAAAAGTGACTAGTTTGATCTTGAGTTTTAGTTATTTAAATGTTGTTAGATGTTAAAAGTTCTTGTTTTAAATATGTTACTAGCATCACTAGCTTTAATTTGGTATGTAGGTTGACTTGAAAAGACTCCAATAACATGATTGATGAATTTATGATTTTTGGTTAGGGTTTGGTAGCCTTAAATGTGAATTTTGATGCATTAAATTCTTTGCAATGTTGTTTGTAAGTGTGACGACCCGGAAATTTCCGACCAAATTTAAACTTTAATCTTTATATTATTCCGACACGATAAGCAAAGTTTGTTAAGTTAAATCTCAAGAATTTTAAACTATGTTCATACATTCATTCTAACCTCGACCAAATTCCGACGATTCACGAACCGTTATATATAAATAGATATGTATATATATATATATATATATATATATATATATATATATATATATATATATATATATATATATATATATATATATATATATATATTATAACTTGAGAATATTAGTAAAGTATTAAACGTATAATACTTTACACGAACGTATTTATTTCAATATGATTTTTGACGAAATTAAAAAAATATATATTAAATGATTGAATTATCAGAAACATTGAATTATGATTACAAGTCTCTGTTGAGAGGTCCACTATGATTTGAGAAAATCTATTCCTCTTAACGATATTCAGAATAATTTGTAAAGCTATTTATAAATAAAAACAAAAAGTATCATTTACGAAAGTTAGACAAAAGTTAGTGTAGAATTGGTTTCCAAAATATTCTATTAATCTATTTTCAAACGTACAAAGACGTTTTCAGTTTAAAAAGAACTTTATTATTAAAACGTATATAACTTTTATAAATATCTAGAATCACTTTTGATAACTCATTACTTAACCAGTATAATAAATATAACGATATTTATATTTTATTTCATTAAATATATATAATGATTTAAATTAATATTATATATATTTATACGCGTATTATACATACATAGTTTTTATACTTTTACTATACTTTAACTTTACCTTTACTTTACTTTTACTTTACTTTAACTTTAATAATTCACTTTAATAATTCATACTTTAATAATTCACTTTAATAATTCATACTTTAATAATTCACTTTAATAATTCATACTTTAATAATTCACTTTAATAATTCATACTTTAATAATTCACTTTAATAATTCATACTTTAATAATTCACTTTAATAATTCATACTTTAATAATTCACTTTAATAATTCATACTTTAATAATTCACTTTAATAATTTAAAAATCTATTATAAATAGAGTTCAATAGGTTTCATTATTTCATAGAAACTTAAAAATATATTTCTCTAAACTCTCTCAATCGATTTATATATATATATATATATATATATATATATATATATATATATATATATATATATATATATATATATATTTTCTCTGTATTATTTCAAGATATTATTAGTATACATAAAATATGACGACGGAGTACTGTCCGAGTGATTTCAAAATAGTTTTTTTGAATGAGTCGAAACTAAGGAAATTATGGGTTATAGCTATGGAGGTGATGGGTATAGTTCATGGGTATGCTCGTGAGGTTAATCTAGTGTTTATCATCTCCGTTGCATCTACGTACTTTCCTGCAATATTGAATCTCAATATTGATACGTTCGTGAATCTGAGGCCAACCTTGCACTTGTTAAATGACGTTATATGTATTTTTACTACGAAATACAGTATTGTGAGTTTCATTTGCTCCCTTTTATATATATTTTTGGGACTGATAATATATGCGCTGTTTTTATAAATGTTTTACGAAATTGGCACAAGTACTAAAACTAATTCTACGTGGGTTTAAACCATAAATATACCCTTAGCTTGGTAACATTAAACTACTTGTCTATGTACGGTAGGCGCAAATCCTAAAGATAGATCTATTAGGTCTGACAAACCCCATCCTGACTATGGGATGCTTTAGTACTTCGAGGTTATTTTAAACACACCTAATCTGGTGTACTTCAGAGGGTAAAACATGAACATTAAGGCTTGTTACCGGGTGCCTACAACTTATAGAATACTTTTATACACTTGCGAGTGTACATATATTTATAAACGGAAATCTTGTGGTCTATTAATATATTGAAATGATTGTTATGATAAACCTATGAACTTACCAACCTTTTGGTTGACACTTTAAAGCATGTTTATTCTCAGGTATTAAAGAAATCTTCCGCTGTGCATTAGCTCATTTTAAGGATATTACTTGGAGTCATTCATGGCATATTTTGAAAGACGTTGCATTCGAGTCATTGAGTTCATCAAGATTATTATTAAGCCAATTATAGTTGGATGTATTATGAAATGGTGTACATGCCGTCAACTTTTGTTGTAAAGAAAGTTTGTCTTTTAAAAACGAATACAATGTTTGTAAAATGTATCATATAGAGGTCAAATACCTCGCGATGTAATCCACTATTGTGAATTGTTTATAATGTATATGAACGGGTCCTTTCAGTTGGTATTAGAGCGGTGGTCTTAGCGAACCAGGTCTGCATTAGTGTGTCTAACTGATAGTCGTTAGGATGCATTAGTGAGTCTGGACTTTGACAGTGTCTGCATGTCAAAAGTTTTGCTTATCATTTTTGTCGGAAATTACCTGCTTATCATTCTTAGTCTAGACACATCTTATTGCATTGATTACATGAATAGTGTATAGACAAAATTCATATCTTAGCGTATCTGCTAATTCATATCTTAGCGTATCTGTCACTGTAAACTTTGCCTGACATATTCCGTAAATTCCTCCATAATCTACAAAACCTTTTGCTCTATATAATTAGAATACCACCCGATAGCCGGAAATTCATTTCATATCGAAAAATTCTTTATTCAATCGTACAAAATGGAATTCATCATTAGTTCAAGTCCCTCGGATTCCGAAATGGAATCCCACTCAAGTTTCGAAAGCAGTGTGACCGGAATAGATCAACCAATTAGTCATCATCTATTCTGGATGAATTGGGGATGGGTTCGTAGCCTCCTTAATCATTGGAGACAAGAAGAAGGTGATCCCTTCCATCCACCACATTGCCCTCTTGGCGAAGAACCTGAAGCACTTACCGGAGAACCTATCTGAAACACCATTTTCTCTCTTATTTCTAGAGTATCTCGTCATGATTACATACTACACCAAATTCTAGATTTTATTTATCCGCTCGTCCGAACCGACAATCACCCCGGTGTAATAGAAGAAGTCAACGAGCTTCACGCTCGGGTAGTGGCTTTGGAAAATATGGTGCAAAGGTTACAAACACCAGCAGCAGCACCAGTAGTATAAACAGTACCACCATCAACAACACCAACAGTACCATCACCACCACCAACAACAACATCCACATCTCACACCGCAACATCACAATCTGTATCTCAAACATCAACGTCATACGCCTTGTAAATATCCAGAAATATCAACAACAACAACAACAACAAACGATGAAGTATTAATTCATAAACTTCATTGAAGAGATATCTCTGCGGCAGTTATGTAATCTCCAAAATCTTAGAGATTATTTAATTCTGACCGTAAATTGGATGAGTGAACGGAGATGGTAGAGTAGAAACTTTGATCGAAAATGGTGTACGATTTACAAGCTAGAATTGTTTTACCAACAACATCAACAGGACCGTAGCACCATCAACACAGTCAGTGCCATCAGTATCGTCAGAATCAACAGCACCTGTAACATCAGAAACTCTGTCAGTTCAAGAATCATTGTGGACATCATTACGAATCAACAAAAAATATATTGTATCAAAGAGTTATGAAGTATTAACTCATTTCCAATCGAAAGATTTATATGTATATTTTATATGTATAAATTTTTAAACCATAATAAATCTTCCCGTACTAAGCTATTATGTGTGAATCTTAACTACTCAGTTAATTCATATTACAAATATGCAATGATGTACGTCCTTCGTCCGCAACTTAACCATCGTTAATTACAATCTCTGTCTCAATTCAATAAAAATCCAATTCATAATAAATCAAGTGTATTATTCCAATATATGTTTGATTTTACACTTTCATCATCGATGTACTCGAAATTTTTCAAATAACATCATTCGTACCTTGCGAAGTTCACAAGAATTTCACGAAAACCAACAAATAACAAAGTAATGATTCATAATTTCAATATTATTGAAGAAATACTTATGCAATTTATAAAGTTTTAGGGATTACTCAATTCTAGTTCCAACCATTAAACAAATGAGTTTAATTTAATATTAACTCATTAAATCTATATTTCATCTAAAGAAAATATACACATATATTTTCATAAAGACTGTAATAAACTTCTTTTGTACAAAATATTAATTGTGAATTTTTTTTTAACGGGTAGGTAATACCCGAGAGATATATAAATTCACAATTAATATATTACATTTTTCGAAATTGATTCAGCAATCATCAACTATACTCCCTACTTTCACAACAATATCCATTCTTTCATATAAATCAAAACAATCATACTCATTCAAATTCAATTACATATTCTGATTTTGAAATCGCATAATTCAATTCAAAATATAACTAGTATCATCACTCTTAGATTCCTATATCTTTCAAAGCTATACTTTGACTTCAAAACTGTGTTAGAACATCATATGTATTAACGATTACAATATGTGCTCAAACCTTTCGAAATTCCTGAAGACACTTCAACTAAGGAACAATCGAGATGATGATCCAACCACATGTTACCCACAGTTATACACCTGAAAAACTCTCAAAACCCAAGTCATAGTTCGACACGTATCCGTGTTAGACCCTTTGGCATTTACTAGCTAAAATAACTTTTCAATTCCGTTTCAAAATAGACAGTTTTGTCACAGCTCCAGCAAGTCAACTTTGACTTCTCAATCAAAACAGTCTTATTATAACCTCGATAGATACGTTGCCCTTTCGCCAACGTTACCGGGGAATCGTTTATATTCACCACATTAGCAATAAACTTACCAACAACTTCACTAATCTTTGACTTTCCAAAAAAAAAAAATCATTATAATTATCGAAACCCTATCATATACTCATTCGTACCTTATAACAAGAATTGTCATACCAATTATTGAGAATCATCAATCAGTATTTTGAAACCTCGCAGCATGTCTACATCAACAATTACATATACGCACAATGTCTACCTCCAAGACTTACATTCTTTGAATGAGAAATTTCTGAAAACACCCTAAAATGCGAACCAGTTCTCAAAATTTGGAAAAATGCTGATGAAGCAGCAAAAACTGTAAACGACCTTAACAGTAAAAAGTTGGATGATAAAGGATAGTATATTGGCAAAGCTCATAAAAAGAGAAGCTTTGGAACTGGAAAATGGATTGAGCAAAGTATGGAGGAGGCTGTGGACAAATCACAAAGGCTGAACCTGCCTTCAAAGAATTCAAATGATTCAGTACTTGCTGAAGTCATTAACGAATACTTGCCCCTGACTCTAAACCCCTGCGGACAATATCCTTCATCATCCTCTGATATTAGACATTCTAAGATATCATCGTATCTTTCATTATAAATATCATCCATACTTCTGAAGATATTTTTATAATTATTCTTATCTGAAATCATTTACCTCTTCACGCTATCTGTATCATATTATAAAAGAAACTATTTTAGTTTCTAAATTCTGAAACATTCGAGTTTAAAATAGGAATATTCTTGAAGAAGTGTTGGGAGCTGAAGCATGAGTTAGTATAATATAATGACACTTGATCAACGTGATTATATTACAGTAATTCATGCTGAGTTTCTAAATGGAACATGATGATTCACAGATCATAACGTCATCATGTACTATGTTGCACGACTCTTGTATTCTCTTTGATCTCTAAATATCAAGAAAATATTTATTGATGATTCGGACTTTTCCGAGGTATTCTGGTAATTTGACAAGTCAAGATCGTTCCATTACAATTTCCTTCCTAGAACATTAACAATGTTCATTCCGAAATTTATATCTATGAATTCTGGACCATTACAAGCGGTACTTAATCGCAAGAAGAAGAAACGAAAGGAAATAGCTTCGAACTAGAAATGGGAGTATAAATCATAGCAAATAGAAGAGGGCATTAACTGTGGATGACAATGATTATAGAAGAAGCAAGGACTTTGAAATATAAGGGAAGATATAAAACCCAACAACAACCCAGAAATCACAAACCGTATATATCAATGCATATAGCAATATAAAGACACGGGAGAACTAAAAATACTATAAAACCAAGAGTATAGTATAAGTAAATAGATTCTTCCGGAGGCAGATGAAAAAGAAGATCGACAGATATGAAAGTGAGGAGTATATCAAGAATCAGCACTGGATGAAGCATATTGACAAATACTTTAAAATATGAGTTGAGAAGGTGTGAGTTGTAAGAAAACAAATGAGGTTGATTTATAGTGAAATATCCGACAGAGAAATCAAAATGGATTATCGCATTAATTCAAAGAGGATCATAATTTCCTTAATCGCCGAATAATCAAATCCAATATAGATTACAAAGATTTTCTTTTCGGAGAACAATCGTGATGACGTCAAAAGATACGATGAATCACTATTATCTTATTTCATTCATTTACGATAACTTCACTCACACGCTTCGAGTAATCGAATTATTTTATCCATTCTTCTTGAACATGATAAAACTCTATAATCGTTATAATAACATTCTCATTGTTAGACATGACGACCTCTATCAAATTTCGGGGACGAAATTTCTTTAACGGGTAGGTACTGTGACGACCCGGAAATTTCCGACCAAATTTAAACTTTAATCTTTATATTATTCCGACACGATAAGCAAAGTTTGTTAAGTTAAATCTCAAGAATTTTAAACTATGTTCATACATTCATTATAACCTCGACCAAATTCCGACGATTCACGAACCGTTATATATAAATAGATATGTATATGTATATATATTATAACTTGAGAATATTAATAAAGTATTAAACATATAATACTTTACACGAACGTATTTGTTTCAATATGATTTTTGACGAAATTAAAAAAATATATATTAAATGATTGAATTATCAGAAACATTAAATTATGATTACAAGTCTCTGTTGAGAGGTCCACTATGATTTGAGAAAATCTATTCCTCTTAACGATATTCAGAATAATTTGTAAAGCTATTTATAAATAAAAACAAAAAGTGTCATTTACGAAAGTTAGACAAAAGTTAGTGGAGAATTGGTTTCCAAAATATTCTATTAATCTATTTTCAAACGTACAAAGACGTTTTCAGTTTAAAAAGAACTTTATTATTAAAACGTATATAACTTTTATAAATATCTAGAATCACTTTTGACAACTCATTACTTAACCAGTATAATAAATATAACGATATTTATATTTTATTTCATTAAATATATATAATGATTTAAATTAATATTATATATATTTATACGCGTATTATACATACATAGTTTTTATACTTTTACTATACTTTAACTTTACCTTTACTTTACTTTTACTTTACTTTAACTTTAATAATTCACTTTAATAATTCATACTTTAATAATTCACTTTAATAATTCATACTTTAATTATTCACTTTAATAATTCATACTTTAATAATTCACTTTAATAATTCATACTTTAATAATTCACTTTAATAATTCATACTTTAATAATTCACTTTAATAATTCAAAAATCTATTATAAATAGAATTCAATAGTTTTCATTATTTCATAGAAACTTGAAAATATATTTCTCTAAACTCTCTCAATCGATTTATATATATATATATATATATATATATATATATATATATATATATATATATATATATATATATATATATTTGCTCTGTATTATTTCAAGATATTATTAGTATACATAAAATATTACGACGGAGTACTGTCCGAGTGATTTCAAAATAGTTTTTTTGAATGAGTCGAAACTAAGGAAATTATGGGTTATAGCTATGGAGGTGATGGGTATAGTTCATGGGTATGCTCGTGAGGTCAATCTAGTGTTTATCATCTCCGTTGCGTCTACGTACTTTCCTGCAATATTGAATCTCAATATTGATACGTTCGTGAATCCGAGGCCAACCTTGCACTTATTAAATGACGTTATATGTATTTTTACTACGAAATACAGTATTGTGAGTTTCATTTGCTCCCTTTTATATATATTTTTGGGACTGATAATATATGCGCTGTTTTTATAAATGTTTTAAGAAATAGGCACAAGTACTAAAACTAATTCTACGTGGGTTTAAACCAGAAATATAACCTTAGCTTGGTAACATTAAACTACTTGTCTATGTACGGTAGGCGCGAATCCTAAAGATAGATCTATTGGGTCTGACAAACCCCATCCTGACTATGGGATGCTTTAGTACTTCGAGGTTATTTTAAACACACCTGATCTGGTGTACTTCAGAGGGTAAAACATGAACGTTAAGGCTTGTTACCGGGTGCCTACAACTTATAGAATACTTTTATACACTTGCGAGTGTACATATATTTATAAACGGAAATCTTGTGGTCTATTAATATATTGAAATGATTGTTATGATAAACCTATGAACTCACCAACCTTTTGGTTGACACTTTAAAGCATATTTATTCTCAGGTATTAAAGAAATCTTTCGCTGTGCATTAGCTCATTTTAAGGATATTACTTGGAGTCATTCATGGCATATTTTGAAAGACGTTGCATTCGAGTCATTGAGTTCATCAAGATTATTATTAAGCCAATTATAGTTGGATGTATTATGAAATGGTGTACATGCCGTCAACTTTCGTTGTAAAGAAAGTTTGTGTTTTAAAAACGAATGCAATGTTTGTAAAATGTATCATATAGAGGTCAAATACCTCGCGATGTAATCAACTATTGTGAATCATTTATAATGTATATGAACGGGTCCTTTCAGTAAGTGTTTAGTAGTATTGTATGCATAATTACCTACGAAATGGCGTATTATATGTGTGTGTTAAGTTCCCGAATAATGATTTGCATTTATGAGCTTGAAACATTAAATGGTAAGCATTAAATGATCATTCGACGATATTTCAGTTATCATAAATGTTGGTTTTGGTTGATGAAATGTGTTTAGTTGTATTCCTCGATAAATTACCTTTACAACGATATGAGATACGTGTTTTGAATGTTTACGGTTCGTTATTTGTGAATTGGTGAATTTTGGTTCGAGACTTAAACATTTGAAACAGCCCAGGAATCAGCTCACGCCCATTGGCGTGGCGCGTCCATCCATTGGCGCAGCACAGCGTTTTTTGCGTTTAGTGGCTATTCAATTTTCCTTTTTCACGTTAAACTCTAACTATGCTACGCACCTCCGATTAACATGTAACTTGTTCTAACATGCTCATATATGATTAATTAGACCAGAAAAATTTTCCGAGACCCAACCCGAACATGTTGACTTTTTCGTTGACTTTGACTTGACCAAAGTTGACTTTTATTCAAACTTAACCAATACTTTATTTAATCATAATAACCTTTCCCTTATACTTGATTCTTGCATGAAACTTGACAACTTGATTCACATGCTATATAATCGAGTCGTAACGAGCCATAGGACTAATTGAACAACTTTGATTGACCGTGTTTTACCATTATTGATACGACCTACTTGTTTAGGTCAAGACTAGCATTCGTTCTTGCACACGTTACTTTGTGAAGTACCTTTATACTCGATCACTCAAGGTGAGATCATAGTCCCATCTTTTCAACAACTTTTATTCTTTAAATCATGGGATGAGAAACATATACGTTTTATACTTTATACTTTGAACACAAGTACGGAAACAAACATTCCACATGTGAGTTAGAACAAAAAGACTCAATTCAATTATCATTAGTTAAACTTGTAGGGTGTAAACGTGAACTTATGTTATGTGGATCCATACGGGCTTGACGCGCCCTCATTCGGACGGTTCTCTACCGTTTGCAGATGAAATATATTTTCGGGTATAGTGTAGGTTCTAACACTATGATAACGGGGTTCGTAAAATAGTTAAGTCTTGATAATTGGGTGCTCGCGAACGTACAACAACTTTGGAATGCAAATGATTTGGATAATTAACTTTATATTAAATCTTGTGGTTCAATACAACATACTTACTAAGCCTATGATTTCACCAACGTTTTCGTTGACAGATATTTCTATGTTTTCTCAGGTCCTTGAATGCTATGTGTTACATGCTTCCGCAAACTATTTTGATACTTGCTTGGATGTCGAGTATACATGCATACATGGAGCGTCTTTTGGCTTTACTTTAAATTGTGTCGCATAGGTTTCATTTGTACTTTAAACGTTGTAACGTATCTAGTTGTTAAACTACTTTTGTAAACTTGAAACATCTTTACAATTGAAATGAATGCGACATATTTTGGTCAAACCTGGTATTAAAGACTTATGACCATGTTACGGGACCTAAGTTGACGGCGCCGTCAATGACGATTTTGTCGGGTCGTCACATGTGGTATGAGAACCTTGGTTGTAGGGAATTAGAGTTCATTGGTGTCAACCTCTAGTCATAGGGTGCATTAGTGAGTCTAGACTACAACCGGCATATAGACTTGAAATAGGACTTGCTTGACTAATTGTACATTTATACTTGAACTCTTCTATTCGTATCTAACTTCTATTTCATCTTAATCTCACGTTGTTTAATTTGATTGACATGCCATCTTGACCTTATGAGGTAATGTCGAATGCACATATGAATTAGGGTAATATAATTGCCGGGATTATATTACGGTGACTCATATGGACGTTCTGACATTATAACATAGAGAATTGAGGGCGGGTCAAGGAAAATTTTCTCTCTATCTTTATTCCATATCAAGATTAGTATTATTGAGAAAACTATTCAACCATATTCTTGTGTCTTGAAGGAACAATGGCTCGCCGAGGTCAACGCAATACTCCTCCCGAAACTCCCGAACAAGCTCTTCAACGAATGATAGCCACCTCTGTAGATGTGGCCATGGCCGGTCACTCCTTCAACAACAATAACAACAACCACAACAACAACAACCACCATGGAGCCGGTAATTCAAATGAGGGATGCTCCTACAAGAACTTCATGGGGTGCAAACCACACACTTTCGATGGAACCGGGGGACCGGTTGCTCTCACCGATGGTTTGAGAAAACGGAGGCCGTTTTAAGCATAAGCGGTTGCCGGGACCAAGACAAGGTCAAGTATTCCACCCACACTTTCGCCGGTATCGCTCTCACTTGGTGGAACACGTTTGTGTAATCGGTGGGTACCGATGAAGCCCACGCTCTCTCTTGGGCCGATTTATGGGAAAAGATGATCACCGAATACTTCCGACGTGAAGAGACTCGAAGGCTCGAAAACTAGCGAAGAAGTTTAAAAGAAGTCCGAAATGACCTCAAAGCTTATAATCAATGGTTTGCTGAGCTAGCCTTAATGTGTCCGGCCCTCGTGACTCCCGAGTCCCTAAGGGTTGAACTTTACATGGATGGCCTCCGTAAGAGCATTAAACACTGGGTAATGTCATCCAAACCCGTTAACCTACAAGAAGCTTTAAAGATGCCCCGCCAATTGATAGAAACGGTGGATGAAATTGATGTGCCGGCACCAAAGGCCGAGGATAAATCGAGTGGCAACAAAAGAAAGTGGTAAGCCACTCAATCAAGCAACTACAACAACAATAACCTCACCAAGAAGCCTTTCACTTCCGACGGCAAGAAAAGTTATGCCGAAAATCAACCTTTTTGCAACAAGTGCCACAAACATCATTATGGTGAATTTAGCAAGCCATTTTGCAACAAGTGGCCAACGATTGTAGAAATACCGCTCATGTCGCTCAAAGGGGCCCAATGCACCAAAAACGGGTGTTTGTTACGAATGTGGCCAACCGGGTCATTATAAGAATGCATGCCCAAAGAAGAAAGCTAACCCCAATGCACACAGCTGAGCTTTCAACATTAACACCGAGAAGGCCTGAGATGACAATGAACTAGTCACGGGTACGTTTCTTCTCAACAACTCTTATGTTTCTTGCATATTCGATTCGGGTGCCGATAAGAGCTTTGTATCCAAGACTTTGATTCATTCTTTTTGCACTCCACCACTCCCACTAGATACTACTTACATCATTGAAGTGGCAAATGGGAGACTATTGAGTGTCGCAAAATTTTATCGGGGGTGTACGTTAAACTTATTGGGTAAAGAGTTTGAAATTGACTTGATACCCATAGAACTAGGGAGCTTCGATGTAATAATCGGTATGGATTGGTTAGCCAAAACAAAATCTTACATCCTTTATGATCTTAAAGCAATCCAAATTCCTATCGAGAATGGTGAACCCTTGATTGTCTATGGCGATATGAGGTGCACCGGACTCAACCTCGTTTTGTGCCTTAAAGTTGAAAAATATCTTCGTAAAGTTGTTTTGAGATCCTAGCCCATGTTAAGAAAGTCGAGACCGATGAGAAGCATATCAATGATGTGTCAATTGTTAATGACTTTTCCGATGTCTTTCCCGAAGAATTCTCGGGTCTTCCACCTCATCGATCGGTTGAATTCCAAATTGATCTTATTCCAGGAGCCGAACCTGTAGCACGTGCACCATATAGACTTGCTCCATCCGAAATGAAAGAATTACAAAGTCAAATTCAAGAACTACTTGACCGTGGTTTTATCCGACCTAGCCATTCACCATGGGGTGCTCCGATTTTATTCGTTAAGAAGAAAGATGGATCCCTACGAATGTCCATCGATTATCGTGAACTAAATAAATTGACAGTTAAGAACTGGTATCCTCTTCCACGCATCGATGACCTCTTTGATCAACTACAAGGGTCTTGAGTATATTCAAAATTCGATCTCCGCTCGGGTTATCATCAACTAAGGGTTAAGGGGGAAGATGTCTCCAAAACCTCTTTCCGGACTCATTATGGTAGTTATGAGTTTCTTGTAATGCCATTCGGGTTAACTAATGCACCGACGGTGTTCATGGACCTTATGAACTACGTGTGCAAGCCGTATCTAGACAAATTCGTTATTGTATTCATAGACGATATCTTAATCTACTCAAAAAGCGAGGAGGAACACGAACAACACCTCCGACTCGTGCTCGGACTCTTGAGACAAGAACGACTCTATGCCAAATTCTCCAAGTGCAAATTTTGGTTAAAGGAAGTTCAATTTCTTGGTCATATTGTAACCGATTAAGGTATTAAAGTCGATCCCGCAAAAATCGAAGCCATTAGTAAATAGGAAACCCCTACTACTCCTACTCATATTAGTCAATTCTTAGGCCTCGCCGGGTATTATCGTAGGTTCATCGAAGATTTCTCTTTGGTTGCACGTCCCCTAACCGCGTTAACTCACAAGGGAAGGAAATTTATTTGGGCAACCGAACAAGAGTCCGCATTTCAAATATTGAAGAAAAAGTTAACCACCGCTCCTATCTTATCTCTCCCCGAAGGTAATGATGATTTTGTTGTATATTGTGATGCCTCAAAACATGGTTTTGGGTGTATTAATGCAACGAAATAAAGTTATTGCTTATGCCTCTCGACAATTGAAAATCCACGAACGAAACTACACGACACACGATCTCAAGCTTGGAGCCGTTGTCTTTGCACTCAAAATGTGGAGACACTATCTTTACGGAACCAAAATTACCATCTTCACCGACCACAAAAGCCTCCAACACATCTTCGATCAAAAACAACTAAACATGAGACAACGATGGTGGATTGAAACTTTGAACGATTACGATTGTGAACTTCGTTACCATCCCGGGAAGGAAAATGTAGTAGCCGATGCCTTAAGCCGAAAAGAAAGAATGGTTCCTCTATGTGTCCGAGCCTTAAACATCACCATCCACACCAATCTCAATAGCCAAATCCGGGTAGCCCAAGATGAGGCTCTCAAAGATGAAAATATCTCACGCGAACACTTGAACGTCTCATCTCTCGATTCGAAGTTAAGGATACCGGACTCCGATATTTCGCCGGAAGAATTTGGGTACCTAGTTATGGGGATGTACGAAGCCTTATCCTAGACGAGGCACATAAGTCAAGGTATTCGATTCATCCTGGTGCCGGTAAGATGTACCACGATCTCAAAGAACAATATTGGTGGCCGAACATTAAAAGGGACGTTGCTTCATATGTTGGAAAGTGTTTAACTTGTTCCAAGGTCAAAGCCGAACATCAAAGGCCATCTGGATTACTTCAACAACCCGAAATCCCACAATGGAAGTGGAAAAGAATAACGATTTACATTATCATAAAACTACCAAAAACGGCGGGCGGTTATGATACCATTTGGGTTATTATTGACCGTCTCACCAAATCTGCCCACTTCCTAGCCATGAAAGAAACCGACAAAATGGACAAACTTGCACAACTTTACATAAAAGAGATTGTATCCCATCACGGTGTACCCTTATCAATTATTTCTGACCGAGATGCTCGTTTTGCTTCTAGATTTTGGCGTGCCTTGCAAGAAGCCTTGGGAACGCATTTGGACATGAGTACCGCATACCATCCACAAACCGACGGACAAAGCGAATGCACAATTCAAACCTTGGAAGACATGTTACGAGCTTGCATTATCAATTTCAAAAAAGCTTGGGAAAAACATCTGCCTCTAGGCGAATTCTCTTACAACAATAGTTATCACGCGAGTATTAACGCCGCACCTTTCGAAGATTTATATGGCCGCAAATTTCGCTCTCTTATTTTTTGGGCCGATGTAGGTGACAAGCAAATCACCGGTCCTGAACTCATTCATGAAATAACCGAGAAGATCGTTCAAATCTGAGATAGGCTCAGGAAGGCCTAGTCGTCAAAAGAGCTATGCCGACACTAGATGAAAAGATATCGAGTTCCAAGTGGGTGATCGTGTAATGTTAAAAGTCGCAGCTTGGAAAGGTGTAATCCATTTCGGGAAACGTGGAAATCTAAATCTGTGATATATTGGTCCATTTGAAATCTTGGAGCGTATTGGACCCGTTGCTTATCGTTTAGATCTTTCGACTCAATTGAGCTCCGTTCATCCTACTTTCCATGTATCAAACTTGAAAAAGTGCCTTGCTGAACCCGAACTTGTCATCCCTCTCGAGGAGCTTACTATCGATGACAAACTACATTTCGTGGAAGAACTGGTTGAAATTGTGGACCGTTCCGTCAAGACGCTAAAACAAAGCAAAATCCCGATTGTCAAAGTTCATTGGAATACCAAAAGGGGACCCCGAGTTTACTTGGGAAAGACAAGATCAAATGAAAAGAAAGTATCCTCACTTATTCGTTGAGTTGGCAACGCAAGATCCCGAGAAGGAAGCAACGCCTACTACATCTACCTAAATTTTGGTCATGTAGTGACCCAAACTTTTCCATGTTTATATATATTAAATGAAATTGATTTTTACATGATTAAATGTTTCCAACATGTTAAGCAATCAAACTTGTTAAGACTTGATTATTTGAAATGAGTTTCATGTAGACAATTGACCACCCAAGTTGACCGGCGATTCACGAATGTTAAAACTTGTAAAAATGATATGACGATATATATATGGATATACATATAGTTAACATGAGAATATGATAAGTAAGTATCTCCATAAGTATATTAATAATGAGTTATATACATAAAAATGAGACTACTAAGTTAAGAAACTCGAAACGATATATATAACGATTATCGTTATTACAACGTCTTACTAAATACATATGTATCACATTAAGATATTGTTACATTATATTTAACATGATAAAATGATAAATATATATATCATTAAGTATGTTAACAATGAACTACATATGTAAAAACAAGACTACTAACTTAAGGATTTCGAAATGAGACATATATGTAACGATTATCGTTGTAACGACATTTAAATGTATATATATATATATCATATTAAGATATATTAATATATCATAATATCATGATAATATAATAATTTAACATCTCATTAGATATAATAAACAATGGGTTAACAACATTAAATAAGATCGTTAACTTAAAGGTTTCAAAACAACACTTACATGTAACGACTAACGATGACTTAACGACTCAGTTAAAATGTATATACATGTAGTGTATTTAGATGTATTAATATATTTTTGGAAGACTTCAAGACATATATCAAAACACTAATACTTAACGAAAATGGGTACAATTACATTCCCATTCTTTTTTCATCAAGAATTCTAGTCGTATTCATACCCGTATTATACACAGCTTTTAGACGTACTTACTGTAGGTATATACCAATAGGAACTAGCATGGGATTCGACTCTTGATTATGTCATGTATGACTAATCAATTTTAACTTCTACCATGAACTATTCACCTAACTAGAACTCCTTTTAACCCCACTCACCACTCACCACTTACCACTCATCATTCACTCCATTTCACTTCCAATTCTCTTTCTAATTCTCTCTCAACACACACACACACTTATGAACAAATTTTTCCAGTAGCTAATCATCATCTTCATCGAAAATCACTTCAAGAATCAAGCTATAATCATCTTAGGAAGAACACTTCAAGAACACTTCGAAAATCCTTTCAAGTTTACTAGTTTACATCCAAGCTTTCTAATCCATTCCAAGTAATCATCTAAGATTAAGAAACCTTTGTTATTTACAGTAGGTTATCTTTCTTATTCAAGGTAATATTCATATTCAAACTTTGATACAATTTCTATAACTATAAACTATCTTAATTCGAGTAAAAATCTTACTTGAACTTGTTTTTGTGTCATGATCCTACTTCAAGAACTTTAAAGCCATCCAAGATCCTTTGAAGCTAGATCATTTGTTGTCACTTCCAGTAGGTTTACCTACTAAAATTGAGGTAGTAATGATTTTCATAACATCATTCGATTCATATATATAAAACTATCTTATTCGAAGGTTTAAACTCGTAATCACTAGAACATAGTTTAGTTAATTCTAAACTTGTTCGCAAACAAAAGTTAATCCTTCTAACTTTACTTTTAAAATCAACTAAACACGTGTTCTATATCTATATGATATGCTAACTTAATGATTTAAAACCTGAAAACACGAAAAATACCGTAAAACTGGACATACGCCGTCGTAGTAACACCGCGGGCTGTTTTGGGTTTGATAATTAAAAACTATGATAAACTTTGATTTAAAAGTTGTTCTTCTGGGAAAATTATTTTTCTTATGAACATGAAACTATATCTAAAAATCATAGTTAAACTCAAAGTGGAAGTATGTTTTTCAATATGGTCATCAAGACGTCGTTCTTTTGACTGAAATGACTACCTCTTACAAAAATGACTTGTAACTTATATTTCCAACTATAAACCTATAATTTTTCTGTATATATTCATAAAATAGAGTTCAATATGAAACCATAGCAATTTTATTCACTCAAAACGGATTTAAAACGAAGAAGTTATGGGTAAAACAAGATTGGATATTTTTTGATTGTTGTAGCTACGGGAAATATTGTAACAATTCTATACAAATCATAACTTAAAAAACTTATATTGTATTATTCATGAATTCTAATATATATTATGTAGTCTTGTCATACCATAGACACGTATACAATGTTTTGACATATCATATCGACCCATCTATATAATATATTTTGGAACAACCATAGACACTCTATATGCAGTAATGTTGGAGTTAGCTATACAGGGTTGCGGTTGATTCCAAAATAATATATATAGTTTGAGTTGTGATCTAGCCTGAGGCTTGTGTAGCGACCCGACAAAATCATCATTGACGGCGCCGTCTACTTAGGTCCCATTACATGGTCATAAGTCCTTAAAACAACGTTTGACCAAAAGTATGTCGCATTCATTTCAAAAGTAAAGTTTGTTTCAAAGTTTACAAGAATTGTTCAACCAAAAGTTACGATACAAAGTTATAAGTACAGTGAAACCTATGCGACACAATTTTAAATAAAGCCAAAAGACGCTCCACGTATGCATGCATACTCGACATCCAATGCAAGTATCAAAATAATGAGCGGAAGCATGTTTCACATATCGTTCAAAGACCTGAGAAAAACATAGAAATCTGTCAACGAAAACGTTGGTGAAATCATAGGTTTAATTAAGTAATTGAGTAAGTAAAGTAAGCCGAACCACAAGATTTGCAAAGTTGAAATAATAGTAATACATTCTAAAAGTTAATATTCACGAGCACCCAATTATCAAGGCTTAACGTTCCGTCCGTTGATACCCCATTAATAGTGCTAGAACAACACTGTTTCTCGAAAATATATTTCATCCGTAGACGATAGCGAACCGTCCTAGATGAGGGTTTGTCAAACCCATATGGCCATACAACATAAGTTCACGCCTACACTTACACCCTGCAAGTGTAACTAATGATAATCGAATTGAGGATTTCGTTCTAAACACGTATGTAGAATGTTTGTTTTCTGGTACTTGTGTTCACTTTGTTAAAAGAAACGTTTATGTTTTCTCATCCCAAATATAAGTTCAAAAGAGTAAAAGTGGCACTATGATCTCTCCTTGAGTGCAAGAGTGTAGTAGTACTTCAACAAGTAAATGTGCAAAGAATAATGCTAGTCTTGACCTAAACAAATAGGGTTGTATCAATAACGGTAAACACGATCGGTCAAAGATGTTCAATTAGTCCTATGGCTCGTTACGACTCGATTATATAGCATGTGAATCAAATTGTCAAGTTTCATGCAAGATACAAGTAAAGAATCATGTTAGAAAGATTGCATAATCATTTGGTTAAGTTTGACAAAAAGTCAAAGTTGGGTCGGGTCAAAGTCAACGAAAAAGTCAACACGTTCGGGTCGGGTCCCGAACTATTTTTCTGTGCTAGTTATTCATATATAAGCATGTTAGAACAAGTTTCATGTGAATCGGAGGTCCGTAGCATGGCAAACATTATTCGAAAATTGACAAAATTGGACAGCCCACTTTGGCGCGCCGCGCGGGTATATGGCGCGCCGCGCCATTACCTGTGCAGAGAATTCTGGCAGTTTTTAAGTTTTATGCACGAACCTAACTTCAAACAATCATCATTTATGACCCGCAAACAACCAAAACATGTATCTTATATCATCGGAAAGGTATTTTGACAAGGAACACAACTAACTACTTTTCATCAAGCGAAAACATCATTTACAATAACCGATTTCTCGCCAAGTGGTCATTCAAGGTCCATTTTCAAAGTTTCAAGTTCTTGAAATGCATTACATGATTCGGGAATCCAATCCACACATATGATATGCCGTTTCGAAGGTAATTACTCATGCAATACAACTAAACACTTACTAACAACATTTCATGTCATTCAAAGCATCAAAAGTTCATTTCAAGTTCATCAAACCCTAACCCAAATCCACCAAAACCAATAATCAAGTTTATGAAGTTTTCTAAAACAACCTACACATCAAATTGAAGCTAGTGCTACTAGTAACACATTTAATACTTGCACTTTACCATAACAACAACATTTAAGCAACCAAATTACCAAATCAAACACACCAAAGTTCATATTTAAGCTAGTTACTTCAAATAACGAAATCGAGCATATAAATCATATAATCATATTAGAATTGAGCCATAGACACTAATTAACAATTTTATAAGTTAAAAACATCAAGAACACCAAATCTAGCGATTTTAGAAAGTTACCCAAATGAGATGAAATTTGTATCAAGTTGTAGAGGATGAAGAGAGGATTCCAAATATGTAATTTTTTTTTATGTTTGCTTCTTGATCCGGATTTAGATGATGAATGAATGAATTTGGTAAATGTGTGTGTGTTCTTGCTAGAGAGAAAGAGATAGAGATGGAGATGATTGAATGGTGGTGATTGGGGTGGACTAGTTGACCTAGTCAACTAGTTTACCCCATGTCAACTTTAGTCCCTCGAGTTTAAAAGCGGGTATGTGATTTAACTGAACGAATATTTTAAATATGCGAGAGTAAACGGGAGTTGTTATAATTAAATAACGAAAATATTAAGAACGTTAGCTAACGAAGGATACGAATCTATATACGGAAGATATTATTTAAAATAAAAAGACGGACGTTAAAAATAATTTAACGGAAAAAAAATGCGGGATGTTACATTACCCACACCTCAAAAGAAATTTCGTCCCGAAATTTAAGTAGGCGTACTAGTCGTTGTTTCTTCCTCGAGATTTTGCGTTTCCGAATTCGCGAATAGATGAGGATATTTCTTTTGCATTTGATCTTCTCTTTCCCAAGTAAACTCGGGTCCCCTTTTGGCGTTCCAACGGACATTGACAATTGGAATTCGGCTTTGTTTTAACGTCTTGTTGGAGGTGTCTACGATTTAAACCGGTTCCTCCACAAAATGAAGTTTGTCATCAATAGTAAGTTCTTCGAGAGGGATGACGATATCGGGTTCGGCAAGACACTTTTTCAAGTTAGATACATGGAAGGTAGGATGAACGGAGCTCAATTGAGGTGGAAGATCTAAACGATAAGCAACGGTTCCAACACGTTCCAAGATTTCGAAAGGACCAATATACCGTGGATTTAGCTTCCCGCGTTTTCCAAAACGGATTACACCTTTCCATGGTGCAACTTTTAACATTACGCGATCTCCGACTTGAAATTCGAGGTCATTGCGTCATTTATCTGTATAGCTCTTTTGACGACTACGGGCCGTCCTAAGCCTATCTCGGATTTGAACGATTTTCTCGGTTGTTTCAAGAATGAGTTCGGGTCCGGTGATTTATGTGTCGCCCACTTCGGCCCAACAAAGAGGTGAACGACATTTTCGGCCGTATAAAGCTTCAAATGGTGCGGCGTTGATACTCGCGTGATAACTATTGTTGTAAGAGAACTCGGTGAGAGGTAAGTGCTTGTCCCAAGCTTTTCCGAAATCGATAACGCAAGCTCGTAGCATGTCTTCCAAGGTTTGAATTGTACGCTCGCTTTGTCCGTCGGTTTGCGGATGGTATGCGGTGCTCATGTCTAAACGCGTTCCCAACGCTTCTTGTAAAGTACGCTAAAATCTAGAAACAAAACGGCCATCTCGGTCGGAAATAATCGATAGAGGTACACCGTGACGGGCTATGATTTCCTTGATGTAAATAAGGTTTCGCAAGTCCCCATAACTAGGTACCCAAATTCTTTCGGCGAAATATCGGAGTCCGGTTTCCTTAACTTCAAATCGAGAGGTGAGGATGTTCAAGCGTTCGAGAGAGATATTTTCATCCTTGAGAGCCTCATCCTGAGCTACACGAATTTGGTTATTGAGATTGGTGTGGATAGTGATGTTCAATGCTCGGACACGAAGAGGCACCGCTCTTTCTTTTCGGCTTAAGGCATCGGCTACTACATTTGCCTTTCCGGGATGGTAACGAAGCTCGATATCGTAATCGTTTAAGGTTTCAATCCACCTTCGTTGTCTCATGTTTTAGTTGCTTTTGATCGAAGATGTTTGGAGGCTTTTATTATCGGTAAAGATAGTTCTCTTGGTTCCATAAAGGTAGTGTCTCCACATTTTAAGTGCAAAGACAACGGCTCCGAGTTCGAGATCATGGGTCGTATAATTCCGTTCGTAAACTTTTAGTTGTCGCGAGGCATAAGCAATGACTTTCTCTCGTTGCATCAATACACACCCAAAACCATGTTTTGAGGCATCGCAATACACAACAAAATCATCGTTGCCCTCGGGGAGGGATAAGATAGGAGCGGTGGTTAGCTTCTTCTTCAAGATTTGAAATGCGGATTCTTGTTCAATTGACCAACTGAATTTCTTTCCCTTGTGAGTCAACGTGGTTAGAGGACGTGCAACTAAAGAGAAATTTTCGATGAATCTACGATAGTATCCGGCGAGACCCAAGAATTGACGAATATGAGTAGGGGTGGTAGGAGTCTCCCATTTACTAATGGCTTCGATTTTCGATGGATCGACTTTAATACCTTGGTCACTTACAACATGACCAAGAAATTGAACTTCCTTCAACCAAAATTCACACTTGGAGAATTTGGCATAGAGTCGTTCTTGTCTAAGAAGTTCTAGCACAAGTCGGAGATGTTTTTCGTGTTCCTCTTCGCTTTTGGAATAGATTAAGATGTCATCTATGAATACAATAATGAATCTGTCGAGATACGGTTTGCACACGCGGTTCATGAGATCCATGAACACCGGCGGTGCGTTAGTGAGACCAAATGGCATGACAAGAAATTCGTAACTACCACAACGAGTCCGAAAAGCGGTTTTGGAGACATCCTCCCCCTTAACCCTTAATTGATGATAACCCGAGCGGAGATCGATTTTTGAATATACACAAGATCCTTGTAATTGATCAAAGAGGTCATCGATGCGAGGAAGAGGATATCGGTTTTTAACCGTCAATTTGTTTAGTTCACGATAATCAATGCACATTCATAGGGATCTGTCTTTCTTTTTAACAAACAAAATCGGAGCGCCCCAAGGTGAATGGCTAGGTTGGATAAAACCAAGGTCAAGTAGTTCTTGAATTTGACTTTGAAATTCTTGCATTTCGGATGGAGCAAGTCTATATGGTGCACGTGCTACTGGTGCGGCTCCCGGAATAAGATCGATTTGGAATTCTACCGGTCGATGAGGTGGAAGACCCGGCAGTTCATCGGGAAATACATCAGAAAAGTCACTAACAATTGGCACATCATCGATATGCTTCTCGTCAGTCTCGACCTTTTTAACATGAGCTAGAATCGTGAAACAACCTTTATGAAGGTATTTTTCAACTTTAAGGCACGAAACGAGGTTGAGTCCGGTGCAACTCTTATCGCCATAAACGACCAAGGGTTCACCGTTCTTGATAGGAATTTGAATCGCTTTAAGATCACAAAGGATGTGAGATTTCGTTTTGGCTAGCCAATCCATACCAATAATTACATCGAAGCTCCCTAGTTCTATAGGTATCAAGTCAATTTCAAACTCTTTACCCATTAAGTTTAGTGTACACCCCCGGTAAAATTTGTCGGCACTTAATAGTTTCCCGTTGGCCACCTCAATGGTATAAGTAGTATCTAGCGGAAGTGAGGGAGTGCTAAAAGTATGAGTCAAAGTATTGGATACAAAACTCTTATCGGCACCCGAATCGAATAAACAAGAAACATAAGAATTGTTGAGAAGAAACGTACCCGTGACTAATTCATTGTCATCTCGGGCTTCCTCGGTGTTGATGTTGAAAGCTCGGCCGCGTGTGTTGGGGTTATCCTTCTTCTTTGGGCATGCATTTCTATAATGACCCGTTTGGCCACATTCGTAACAAGTGACCGTCTTTGGTGCATTGGGCCCTTTTCGAGCGACGGGGGCAGCACTCGTGCAATTTTTGGCCTTATGACCAACTCCTTGGCATCGGTGGTAAATTAGCTTGCCACATTCACCCGAATGGTGCTTGTGACATTTGTTGCAAAAAGGTTGAGTTCCGGCATAACCTTTCTTGCCGTCGTTGTTGAAAGGCTTTTTATAGTTGTTGTTGTAGTTGTTTGATGGAGTGGCTTCCCATTTTCTTTTGCCACCCGATTTATCTTCGGCCTTAGGTGCCGTTACAATGATTTCGTCTACCGTCTCTATTAATTGACGAGCCATATCCAAAGCTCCTTGTAGGTTGGCGGGTTTGGATGCCATTACTCCTTGTTTGATGCTTTTTGGGAGGCCATCCATGTAAAGTTCGACTCGGAGGGATTCGGGAGTCACAAGAGCTGGACACATTAAGGATAACTCGGCAAACCGTTGATTATAAGCCTTGAGGTCATTCCCGACCGCTTTTAGCGTTCTTAGCCCTTGTTCGAGCTTTTGGGTCTCTTTACGAGGAAAGTATTCGACGATCATCTTTCCCCTTAAATCGGCCCAAGTGAGGGCGTGAGCTTCATCGGTACCCACCGATTGTACATAGGAGTTCCACCAAGTGAGAGCGATACCGGAAAAAGTGTGGGTGGCAAATTTGACCTTGTCTTGGTCCCGACAACCGCTTATGCTAAAGATGGCTTCCGTTTGTTCAAACCATCGGGTGAGAATAACCGGTCCCCCGGTTCCATCGAAACTATGAGGTTTGCACCCCATGAAAGCTTTGTAGGAGCATCCCTCGTTTTAATTACCGGCTCCATTATTGTTGTTGTTGTGGTTTGGGTTGTTGTTATTATTGTTGTTGTTGTTGGATGAGTAACCGGCCATGGCCGCATCTACGGCGGTAGCTATCATCCGTTCGAGAGCTTGTTCGGGAGTTTCATTGCGACGTACACGACGAGGAGCCATTGTTCCTTCAAGACACAAGAATATCATTGATTAGTATTCTCAATAATACTAACCGTGATATAGAATAAAGATAAAGAGAAGTTTTTCCTCGACTCGCCTTAAATTCTTTATGTCATAATGTCGGAACGTTTATATGAGTCACCGTAATATAATCCCGGCAATTATATTACCCTGATTCATATGTGCATTCGACATTATTCTATAAAGTCAAGGTGGCGTGTCAATCAAATTAAACAACGTGAGATCAAGATGAAACAAGAGTTAGTTATGAGTAGAAAATTCGAGTATAAATGCACAAATAGTCAAGTAATCCCTACTTCAAGTCTATATGCCAGTTGTAGTCTAGATTCACTAATGTACCCTATGACTCGGGTTTGACACCAATGAACTCTAAATCCCTACAACCAATGCTCTGATACCATCTGTAGCGACCCGACAAAATCATCATTGACGGCGCCGTCTACTTAGGTCCCATTACATGGTCATAAGTCCTTAAAACAACGTTTGACCAAAAGAATGTCGCATTCATTTCAAAAGTAAAGTTTGTTTCAAAGTTTACAAGAATTGTTCAACCAAAAGTTACGATACAAAGTTATAAGTACAGTGAAACGTATGCGACACAATTTTAAATAAAGCCAAAAGACGCTCCACGTATGCATGCATACTCGACATCCAATGCAAGTATCAAAATAATGAGCGGAAGCATGTTTCACATATCGTTCAAAGACCTGAGAAAAACATAGAAATCTGTCAACGAAAACGTTGGTGAAATCATAGGTTTAATTAAGTAATTGAGTAAGTAAAGTAAGCCGAACCACAAGATTTGCAAAGTTGAAATAATAGTAATACATTCTAAAAGTTAATATTCACGAGCACCCAATTATCAAGGCTTAACGTTCCGTCCGTTGATACCCCATTAATAGTGCTAGATAAACACTGTTTCTCGAAAATATATTTCATCCGTAGACGGTAGCGAACCGTCATAGATGAGGGTTTGTCAAACCCATATGGCCATTCAACATAAGTTCACGCCTACACTTACACCCTACAAGTGTAACTAATGATAATCGAATTGAGGATTTCGTTCTAAACTCGTATGTAGAATGTTTGTTTTCCGGTACTTGTGTTCACTTAGTTAAACGAAACGTTTATGTTTTCTCATCCCAAATATAAGTTCAAAAGAGTAAAAGTGGGACTATGATCTCACCTTGAGTGCAAGAGTGTAGTAGTACTTCAACAAGTAAATGTGCAAAGAATAATGCTAGTCTTGACCTAAACAAATAGGGTTGTATCAATAACGGTAAACACGATCGGTCAAAGATGTTCAATTAGTCTTATGGCTCGTTACGACTCGATTATATAGCATGTGAATCAAATTGTCAAGTTTCATGCAAGATACAAATAAAGAATCATGTTAGAAAGATTGCATAATCATTTGGTTAAGTTTGACAAAAAGTCAAAGTTGGGTCGGGTCAAAGTCAACGAAAAAGTCAACACGTTCGGGTCGGGTCCCGAACTATTTTTCTGTGCTAGTTATTCATATATAAGCATGTTAGAACAAGTTTCATGTGAATCGGAGGTCCGTAGCATGGCAAACATTATTCGAAAATTGACAAAATTGGACAGCCCACTTTGGCGCGCCGCGCGGGTATATGGCGCGCCGCGCCATTACCTGTGCAGAGAATTCTGGCAGTTTTTACGTTTTATGCACGAACCTAACTTCAAACAATCACCATTTATGACCCGCAAACAACCAAAACATGTATCTTATATCATCGGAAAGGTATTTTGACAAGGAACACAACTAACTACTTTTCATCAAGCGAAAACATCATTTACAATAACCGATTTCTCGCCAAGTGGTCATTCAAGGTCCATTTTCAAAGTTTCAAGTTCTTGAAATGCATTATATGATTCGGGAATCCAATCCACACATATGATATGCCGTTTCGAAGGTAATTACTCATGCAATACAACTAAACACTTACTAATAACATTTTATGTCATTCAAAGCATCAAAAGTTCATTTCAAGTTCATCAAACCCTAACCCAAATCCACCAAAACCAATAATCAAGTTTATGAAGTTTTCTAAAATAACCTACACATCAAATTGAAGCTAGTGCTACTAGTAACACATTTAATACTTGCACTTTACCATAACAACAACATTTAAGCAACCAAATTACCAAATCAAACACACCAAAGTTCATATTTACGCTAGTTACTTCAAATAACGAAATCGAGCATATAAATCATATAATCATGTTAGACTTGAGCCATAGAAACTAATTAACAACTTTATAAGTTAAAAACATCAAGAACACCAAATCTAGCGATTTTAGAAAGTTACCCAAATGAGATGAAATTTGTATCAAGTTGTAGAGGATAAAGAGAGGATTCCAAATATGTAATTTGTTTTGATGTTTGCTTCTTGATCCGGATTTAGATGATGAATGAATGAATTTGGTAAATGTGTGTGTGTTCTTGCTAGAGAGAAAGAGAGAGAGATGGAGATGATTGAATGGTGGTGATTGGGGTGGACTAGTTGACCTAGTCAACTAGTTTGCCCCGTGTCAACTTTAGTCCCTCGAGTTTAAAAGCGGGTATGTGATTTAACCGAACGAATATTTTAAATATGCGAGAGTAAACGGGAGTTGTTATAATTAAATAATGAAAATATTAAGAACGTTAGCTAACGAAGGATACGAATCTATATACGGAAGATATTATTTAAAATAAAAAGACGGACGTTAAAAATAATTTAACGGAAAAAAAAATGCGGGATGTTACAGCTTGTATACACTGGGTCGTGGATTGATCCAAGAAAATTTATATTTATTTTTGTACATCTAACTATGGACAACTAGTTGTAGGTTATTAACGAGGACAGCTGACTTAATAAGCTTAAAACATTATAACTTATTAAAAAAATGTTGTAAATATATTTTGAGCATACTTTGATATATATGTACATATTTGTATAGGTTCGTGAATCGACCAGTGGCCAAGTCTTACTTTCTGACGAAGTAAAAATCTGTGAAAGTGAGTTATAGTCCCACTTTTAAAATCTAATATTTTGGGATGAGAATACATGCAGTTTTATAAATGTTTTACGAAATAGACACAAGTAAATGAAACTACATTATATGGGTGAATGATCGAAGCCGAATATGCCCCTTTTGCTTGGTAGCCTAAGAATTAGTAAACCGATCAACTAATTGACGGGAATCCTAAAGATAGATCTATTGGGCCTAACGAACCCCATCCAAAGTACCGGATGCTTTAGTACTTCGAATTTGTTTATATCATGTCCGAAGGATTTCCCGTAATGATAGGGATATTCTTATATGCATCTTGTTAATATCAGTTATCACGTGTTCACCATATGAATGATTTTTATCTCTATGTATGGGATGTATATTGAAATATGAAATCTTGTGGTCTATTATTACGATTTGATAAATATATAGGTTAAACCTATAACTCACCAACATTTTTGTTGACGTTTTAAGCATGTTTATTCTCAGGTGACTATTAAGAGCTTCCGCTGTTGCATACTAAAATAAGGACAAGATTTAGAGTCCATGCTTGTATGATGTTGTGTAAAAACTGCATTCAAGAAACTTATTTTTGATGTAATATATTCTTATTGTAAACCATTATGTAATGGTCGTGTATAAACAGTATATTTTAGATTATCATTATTTGATAATCTACGTAATGCTTTTTAAACCTTTATCGATAAAATAAAGGTTATGCTTGTTTTAAAAATGAATGCAGTCTTTGAAAAACGTCTCATATAGAGGTCAAAACCTCGCGACGAAATCAATTAATATGGAACGTTTATAATCAATTAAATGTTGTTAGATGTTAAAAGTTCATGTATTAAATATGTTACTAGCATCACTAGCTTTAATTTGGTATGTAGGTTGACTTGGAAAGACTCCAATAACATGATTGATGAATTTATGATTTTTGGTTAGAGTTTGGTAGCCTTAAATGTGAATTTTGATGCATTAAATGCTTTGCAATGTTGTTTGTAAGTGTTTAGTAGTATTGTATGCATAATTACCTACGAAATGGAGTATTATATGTGTGTGTTAAGTTCTCGAATCATCATTTGCATTTATGAGCTTGAAACATTGAATGGTGAGCATTAAATGATCATTTGACGAGATTTCGATTAACGTAAATGTTGGTTTTGGTTGATGAAATGTGTTTAGTTGTATTCCTCAATAAATTACCTTTCCAACGATATGAGATACGTGTTTTGAATGTTTACGGTTCGTTATTTGTGAATTGGTGAATTTTGGTTCGAGACTTAAACATTTGAAACAACCCAGGAATCAGCTCACGCACATTGGCGCGGCGCGGCCATCCATTGGCGCGGCGCGGCGTTTGCCGCGTTTGGGGGCTGTTCAATTTTCCTTTTCCACATTAAATTCTAACTATGCTACGCACCTCCGATTAACATGTAACTTGTTCTAACATGCTCATATATGATTAATTAGCCCAGAAAAATTGTCCGAGACCCGACCCGAACGTGTTGACTTTTTCGTTGACTTTGACTTGACCAAAGTTGACTTTTATTCAAACTTAACCAATACTTTGTTTAATCGTTATAACCTTTCCCTTATACTTGATTCTTGCATGAAACTTGACAACTTGATTCACATGCTATATAATCGCGTCGTAACGAGCCATAGGACTAATTGAACAACTTTAACCGACCGTATTTTACCGTTATTGATACGACCTACTTGTTTAGGTCAAGACTAGCATTCGTTCTTGCACACATTACTTTTTTGAAGTACCTTTATACTCGTGAACTCAATGTGAGATCATAGTCCCATCTTTTCAACAACTTTTATTCTTTAAATCATGGGATGAGAAACATATACGTTTTATACTTTATACTTTGAACACAAGTACGGAAACAAACATTCCACATGCGAGTTAGAACAAAAAGCCTCAATTCAAATATCATTAGTTACACTTGTAGGGTGTAAACGTTAACTTATGTTTTGTGGATCCATACGGGCTTGACGCGCCCTCATTCGGACGGTTCGCTACCGTTGGCGGATGAAATATTTTTTCGGGTATAGTGTAGGTTCTAACACTATGATAACGGGGTTCGTAAAACAGTTAAGTCTTTATAATTGCGTGCTCGCGAACGTACAACAACTTTGGAATGCAAACGATTTAGATAATCAACTTTATATTAAATCTTGTGGTTCAATACAACATACTTACTAAACCTATGATTTCACCAACGTTTTCGTTGACAGATATTTCTATGTTTTCTCAGGTCCTTGAACGCTATGTGTTACATGCTTTCGCACACTATTTTCATACTTGCTTGGATGTCGAGTATACATGCATACATGGAGCGTCTTTTGGCTTTACTTTAAATTGTGTCGCATAGCTTTCATTTGTACTTTAAACGTTGTAACGTATCTAGTTGTTAAACTACTTTTGTAAACTTGAAACATCTTTACAATTGAAATGAATGCGGCATATTTTGGTCAAACCTTGTATTAAAGACTTATGACCACGTTACGGGACCTAAGTTGACGGCGCCGTCAATGATGATTTTGTTGGGTCGTTACACCGGAGTTCCAAACTCCGGTTTTACTATTTTTGTAAAACAAATTTCAACATTTCTATTTTTGTAACATTTAAATGTATTATTACTATTCTAAAAAAAAAAAATCTTAAGGTAAACCCAAATTTGAACTTTTATGTTTTTGTTTGGTGTTAAGTTGGGGTTTTGAGAATGCTAAGTTGTGTAAGCCCATTTCTTGAGATAATTTGGGGTTTAGGTTGTATGTTTCGGTATATTAACCCTAATGTTTTGGTCTAAGGATTTTAATGATGAATTTTTTTAGATTTGGTAGTATATCTTGAAGATAAATGCTTGTGTTTTTGGATTTGAGTCAGGAGAATGTGTTTTGTATGTGTCAAACCAAGTATTTGGGGTAAGTGTAGTCATTTTGTGCTTTGATTATGTGATTAGACTTAATTGAGCTAGTGAAATTGTTAAGCTATGCTTGAAATGTTAAGTACACATTAAGTGTAGTATTAATGTCTCATAGAAGATGAAATTGTTACTAATGAATCTCGGTTGTAAGTAAAATGGATTATTTACTAACCTTGGTACATTTGTAGAAAAGCTATGTGAAGAAAGCTTTTGAATCAAGAAAATGATCCTAGTTGAGTTAGAGTACGTATATTAATAGATATTAGCATGTTGTATAGGTGATAATCGAGGAAAGAACGTTGAAGGTGCTAAGGAATTAGTTCAAGGCCAAGGTGAGTTATTCGGTGGTAATTTAGGCGGTTCAATGGGTTCGATGGCTAAGGTGTACTAAGTGTTTGAATCTGGATGATACAAGGAGCAAGTTCCGAGAGGAGTACGCACTTATATAGTGAGAAATGATGATCCAAGGGGCTAGTTTCGAGAGAGCTATGCACTTCGTAACGGGTACGGTTAAATGACCCAAGGGGCTAGTTCCGAGAGGACTACGCACTAGTTAGATTTGAGACGATGGACAATTGCTAGGGGTTAATTCTGAGAGAACTAAGCACTTATGTTGTAGGATGCGATGGTGACTTGGGTCTTTCGGATTGCATCCATGCAAGAGGGTGTCGATAAAGTTCACGAGATGGACGGTAGTGTCTACAATAATAATAATAATATGAGGCCCAAGTGCGTAGGAGATCCAATTATGTTATAATTGTAATATGATGTTAATTTACTTACCATTTAACTCATTGACCATGTAGCTTATGTATATATTTTATGTTTTGTAGGTTTGAGCAAGCATCGCGAATGTATGGAAACGGTGAAGGACAATAGGAGCATTGACATAGTGTAAGTGGTATACAAGTTCTCTTTTAATTGTGGCTTATGAAACCGATTGTGAGACGCCTGAGCTAAGTTTTATTTTCAATGCTAGTAAATCGTTGTTTTGAACTAAGAAACTTGTATTGAATGTTATGAAGAAACTTTGGTCATAAAAGGTTTTGTTGTGAATTCATTTAATGTATGAAATGTTGTCATGAATATTGGAAACGCTTGACATTGAGCTAATGATGTGTCAAAAGTTTGTGCAGTAGTGCCTAATTTGCCTTTCAACTTTTAAATTTATAAACCTTTATTTTACTTTTAATACCCTAACGAGCAACAAGACCCGATCAGATGTAGTATTTTAGGTTATCGTCCCAAGAAAGCGTGGAAGCAGATAAGAGTTATTTTATTATATAGCTTAGCTCTTATTAAAGAACTAAAGATGGATTTTTATGTGTTTTAAAGGTTGTTGATTTTTATCTCTTAAGAAAGAGATGATTAAAGATATATATTAATGAACAAAATAATAAATGCTTAATAAATACTCCCTCCGTCTCAAAATATGTGTCCTTTTTGACTTTTGAAAGTCAATTTTTCAAGTTTTGACATCAAATATTTTATGGTTATTGCTATGTAATTTTGGATGAAAATTATATGAATAGATTCATTTTTTAATTGTGTTTTCATTGATATAACTTTCATCAATTATTTTATAACACAAAGAAAGATATTTATTGATATAACTTTCATCAATTATTTTATAACACAAAGAAAGATATTTAAAGTCAAAGTTGATGAAGAAAGACTCAAAAATTCAAACCAGGACATTTATTTTGCGACGGAGGGAGTAAAAGATAAAGAAACAAATAAATATTAAAAGTAGTTACATGAACGAATAACTTGTAAGAGAATCATATTAGGCAAGTTTCATAACTTATATTAACACAAATCAAGATAATAATCATAGACCAACTATTATCCCTAAACAGGTTAAGACAAGTGTTGCATATAATTCAATAGGTAGGACTTAAAGCATATGCTAGACACGTGATGTGCATGGCTAACATCTCAATTCTTAGTGTTCAATTCAATTACATGATACATATCAATCTTATGATGAGGATTAATATGCAAATAGATTGACAAATTATATAAACTATTAAACATCAAGTAGATCAACTCAAGTTACTAGCTGAAAGTTAATTATTACTTGGTTCTCATGCAATCATTAATCAAACACATCCAAACAGAGGATCTTTGACTAAGCCTAACAATATTAAACTCTATTATATAAGTGTAACTCAAATTCAACATATTTATCAGTGGCTATGTTGTTTAACTTAATTGAATGCAATTCAATTTAACAAGTTTGATTGACTAGATCTAAACAAGTAGCATGAATTGAATAATAGATCATTGGATTAGGCAGAGACGAAGCCAGGATTTACAGATGAGGGAGGCTTACTTGATAATCATATAATTACAAAAAAACTATATTAACAAGCCATAACATTATATGTAATATTTAGGTCTTGATGGAGGCTTACAGCTATTTTTGCATAATAATACAAATGAAACTTGAGCCTCAATTGGGTCTTGGGGGAGGCTGGGCACCCCTCAGTCCCCCTGTCTCTGCCCCTGGGATTAAGTTCTAATTAATCCTAAAATCAAGTTATTTAATCATTAAGCATGACAAACAAGCATATTAAAACATAGCAGATTCAAAACAGTTTAAATAATCATCACAGAAACTCAGTTTATATAGATCTGGAAAAAAACAGAAACTGCACAGAATGAAGCATGAAGCCGGCGGCTTTGTTCCATTCAAGCTGGCGGCTTGAACTGGTGAAGCTGGCGGCTTCATCTGATTCCCAGACAAAGTTAGTTTTCGTTCACGTAACCACTATGAACGTTTAGTTCATGATGGGAGACGAAAATAAGCAGTTAATAGTAAATAAAGACATAATTTAAGAGATACGGGAATAATAAAGTAAAGATACCTAGATTAAATTAAAGAAACTTGAATTCCAATGCAAAATTACAACGTTACATTGAAAAGAAACCCTAAACTAAAGCCTAAACTACAAAATTTCGTAACTAGAGAGAGATATAATAAAAAGGTACATTGAAAACTATAAAATTCGGCCAGTATTTATAGACCTCGATATCCATGCCAAGCCAGCGGCTTCATACAAAGCCGGGGGGCTTCCCTTGACGATGACTTTTTCTCCACTCATAACTTAATCGTTATGCTCAAGAAAACGCGTTTTATGTCCAAGCCGGTGGCTTTGGATGTCAAGCCGGCGGCTTCATTTCAGATTTGAGCTTGGAGGCCAAGAAAAACTTGCCCGGTAAAATGTTGACTTTTTGACCGAAGCCTGCGACTTCCTTCTCCAAGCCGACGGCTTCCCTTTAACCAAGCCGACGGTTTGCTCCGTTTTGTTGTAGATTTTTGTCTTGCGGACGTTTTGACAGGTGGCTCATTGAAAACGGAGTCGGTGCTCAAGATATGCCAAAACGGTGATTACACGCAGATTTTCAGAATTTCCTCAATACTTGGTTCCTTTTTCTTGTTTTTAGTCCTGTTTTAACACATTTCTCAAACAAAACATTAAAAATACATTTTATTTGATTTTATCCATTTTTGTATGTTAAAGTACTTAAAATATCTTTAAAATGCCAAAATAACTCTTCAAAATGTATTCAAAAACATGTATAATTCAGGAGTTATCAGCTAAATTGCAGGTTTGAATGTCATTTGAAAGTATTATATGTAACGACCCCAATTTCGTTTACCAAAAACGAAGCACATTTTTTTTATAAGTTAGGTCCCATTAATACACAATATTTTCAACTCTGTTTTAACTAAAAATATAATATCGTGACATTACATTTAACAACTTACAATGACCCTTGGTACCCAAATGACACCTTACAAAAGCATTTGTAATAATAATCCAATTACACAACACTGGGTTAATACTCAATAACCCAACCCGATACCAAGAGCATAATCCCGGGGACTACCAAATCTCCAACCCGCGTCTAATTATCCAAAAGCTACCCCATCGAGTCCAAGCGCTCCTACGCATCTAGTCTAACAACTAGCTAGCTTCATAATCACAATCCCTGTACAAAGGTAAACAACGAGAGGGGTAAGCATAAAGCTTAGTGAATGCAATAATTATACATATACATATATAATCTACTTACTTGCATACACTTACACAAATACCACATACGAGCTAGTAATTCAACAACCATGCAATCACAATACACAACTAAATATCCGCAATTCACAATAAGATAGCATCGCCAATAGCATATAGTTTACAATTTAATATGCTAAAACTACAACACATAACCATGGTTAATCAATTGTACAAAATGGCGCTCGCGAAAGGCCATCGGAGTTCACAACATCCATTAGTGTACTTAAAACCACGTATCACTAACCCCCGGGTGGCATCTTAACACCTCGATACTTCACCCCCAGGTGGCATCTTAACACCTCGATACTTCACCCCTGGGTGGTGTCTTAACACCTCGACACTTCACCCGTCATTTTCTTAGAGTGGCATCTTAACACCTTGATGCTTCACTCCTTCATAATTACCGGAGTGGTGTCTTAGCACCTCGACACTTCACTCGTCACGTGAAACGTGGTGTCTTAGCACCTAGACACTTCACATCTTACGCTACACAAATAAATACATTATATACATACACATATAATTATTCCACTCATCTTGGAACGCCCGCACAAGTCATGTATAACATGATCTTCATCCTCATATCCGAGCAAGTAACCACCTATATCATACATAGGCACAAATATGCACATAAATAACAATTCTTTAAAAGAGAACCCGACATTCACATCCCTTAGTCGAGGGATCTCACCTTGCTCGTTTGACCCGCCCATTTATCTTCTAATGGACACAAACCAATTACCACTTCGGGTGGCAATTCGAACCTACACAACAAATTATAATTTAACCCAAATCATACTTTACACCAATTAGATCAAACCTAGGTCATAATACTAGATTACTACTTAGGTAGTAATCATTTCAAACGTCATTTACACCAAAATCCCAACACGTGCAATATTGACCGATATTGCGGTTGACCATGTTTGACTTATGTTAAAATACCATTTTAACCCAAAATCACTTCTCACGATTACTTTCATTCAAAAACGCCATCTAACACATAACAAAAGTGTTTAACATCAATTAAATCCAAAATTAGTGTCATTATCAAATTCGACCCAATCAAAGTCAACCCATTTTGACACAAGTCCCAAAAACGCCCAAAATTACTAACGACTAGTAATTATATTTCCAAATTCGTCATCAAACCCTAAACCCACAATAATCGGGTTCACTTACACTAACAATGCAACAAAAACCCCCAATTTCATGAGAAATGGGGTTTATAACCCTAACTAGCTCAAACCCTAAATATGAACAAGAATCATAAAAACGAAATTCGAAGTTAGAACTTACCAACACTACCACAACGTAGCCGTGAACGAGGTGAACAACTTTAACTCTTGAGCTTTCACCCGAATCACTCTTCTTCTTCTCCAATCAAAGCCTTCTCTCTCTAAATGGGTTTTCTCTCTCTAGAAAGATGAGAGAGTTTGAGATGAAGAGGATAGGATGAAATGGAGATGTGGATCAGGTTTGGCCAGATTTGTGGTCTCAAAACCATCCACAAGTGAAATTACCACATTGCCCCTTATTAAATCCCTTTTTAAAATGTTGAAAATCATTTGCAGCAGATATAGCCCGCGGCGCGGCTTCAGGGCCCGCGGAGCGGCTTAAAACTAAAATACACCCCCAACAGCTTCAAAAGGGCTTACCATCAGTTCATGTTGTAACCCGCGGCGCGGCTAATACTGAATCTGATTCTGACTCTAAAGTTCAGGGACTGAACTTGTCTAACTCTGAATCTGATGTAAATTCTGAAAATGCATAAGTGTTAGGTTCACTTTTAGTGGCACTTCCTGATGCGCACATTTACTGACACCTTAAGGAATATTTTCTGACGCACAAAATTCGGGATCTTACATTATGTCAATTGTTATCGTTTCGAGTAAGTAAAAATGGGTCAAATGAGCTTTCTAAGGTTGAATCTAATGTACCAGGCCAGGTGCGCCGCACCAGTTATGTGGTGTGAAGTATTGTGGTGCGACGCACCAGTGATGTGGTTAAAGCTTCTGACTTTAAAATTTTGAATTTAGTTTTATAGTGCGCCGTTTTTCTTCTTAGGTGCGCCACACCAGTTATGTGGTGCGCCGCACCAGTTATGTGGTGCGCCGCTCCAGTGATGTGGTGCGCCGCACCATATTGTAGTGTAAATTCTTCTACTTTTGGTTTAAGGGCGTCTCAAAAATTTATTGCAATGATTACTTAATTTCAAAAGCCCCCATTGAAGACAAGCATGTTCATTCCGAGACATCATCAACAGAAACTGTAGATTAGTGCTTAAACTGGAAAAATCTAACATATTTTTTTATATATGTAAAACCTTTAGTCTAGGACAGAAGGTGTCTAGTCCAGAATATAGGCCGAGTCTAAGCTTTGACCCGTGGGGTCACGGGACACCACTAGGTTGAAAATTTTGTGTAGAAAATGCTTTTTAAAATGTATTGCACACCACTAAATTTAACTACGGGACCCGATATATTTTTTTAATTAATAACATTTCTCTTTCAACTTTATAGGAAACCACTAAATTTAACCAGTCGGACCCCATATATACTTTGAATTTGTAGTTTTTTAAAGGTAAAAAAACTATTGGAATAACATTTAAATATAATTAGTACTGGAAAAAATGAGACCCCATTGAGTTTCATTTCTGGAATCTCCACTGATTCCGAAGATGTTTCGACGTAGCCTCCGGCGGCGAAGCCAGGATTCACGGATAGGGGAAGCAGTTTACAAAAGTTATTATTAACATAAAATTTACATATATACATCGTAAATATGAGATGTGGTAAGACTTTACTAATCCTTTACACTAATAAGTTTTTCAAAAGAATATGAGATATTGTAATACTTCACTAATTAGTTTTTCAAAACAGGATTAAGTCCTGAAACGTCGATCCGTAATCTCCTTGAGTAACCTCTCAGCATTAATAATTTGGTTAAAACAATTGCATAATTTAAATGATTATAAAACATACACAAAAAAGTAAGCTATTTTAAAAAAAATACCTTAGGCATTTAAAATTGGACACGTCTAGGTTTCTTAAAAGCGAAATCATCTATTATCTCATCAGTAGAAATTCTTTCCACAATATCACTTTCAATGTAAAGAATCAGACCATTTTTTGAAAATCGTCACTCATGCTGCTACGAAGTCTTCTGTATACAATTTTCATTGATGAGAAAGCTCTTTCACTTGTTGCGTTTGAAACTAGAAGAATTATTACAAGATGAATCAATCTATCAAGCAAAGGGTACAATCGACCTCTTAGTTTCTTGGCTACATTTAACTTTTCTCCAATTCTCGAACCCTTGCTTGATAAATGTATCAGAACCAACTCGTCCAATAGGTTTCTTATTAAATAGGAAACTTGGAAAACAATATGCAGCATTGGTTTTCTCAGAATATTCTTACCATCAAAATCTACTAAACCAAGCTTGTTGAAAGCTTCACTTAGTTCTATTTGAACCACTCGAACTTTGAGCATACCTTGAATTACGGAGTTGATAAGGTCCATGTTTAATACATTCTCTTTTGATCTCGTCACATTGGTTAATTGGATAATTCATGAATGAAGGTCTTAAGCCATGATCTCGAACTAATGAATCAAACTTTAACTTGGAATTTATGGGATGCTTGGATAAAAAAATTTAAAATATTATGTTAATCATATTTGGGATGAGGAATATTAAAATGAAACCAACTTTTAAGTTGAGATTCAAGGGACCAATCAGAGTGTGACACGTGACGCGATAATTACATGTGATTGAAAAAAAAATTTTAAAAAATATATATTTTTTTCAAACATTTATTTTTTTCCGTAATTTTTTTTCGAATTTTTTTTTTCAATCACATGTGATTGTATTTGACATTCAGTAAATCACATGTGATTCTGCATGTCAATCACATGTGATTATAAAACTCAATCACATGTAATTCTGCATGTCAAATCCAATCACATGTGATTGAAAAAAGAAATTTTGGTAAAATGACTAATTTCAGTAAGTTTGTGCTAAAACCTGTAAACATCAAGTTTTTGATCAAAACTTAATTAAATCACCGAATTAAAGTCTGAAATTTTGAAGATATGATCACGAAACGCTAACAAATTGATCAAATCAACAAATTGAAGTCTGTTTCCGGTTGGAAATTTTTTTTTGAAAAAAAATTTTTGAATTTTTTTTTCAATCACATATGATTGGATTTGACATGCAGAATCACATGTGATTGTGCTTTACAATCACATGTGATTGAATTTGAGATGCTAAATTTAAAAAAAAAAAATTCAAAAGAAAAAAATTTAAAATTTTTTTTATTTTTTTTAAAAACATTTTTAAATTTTTTTTTTCCAATTACATGTGATTGTTGCGTCACATGTCGCGCTCTGATTAGTCCGTTGAATTTTAAGCAAATTATTGGATTCAAGGGATTACAACTCTATTTAGGATTGGATAAAATAAATTAAAACTATTATGGTAATAATATTTAAGAGATGCTTGTTTTTATTATACGAGGATATTGACAAGTAGTATATAATTTTTAAACACATGATATGCAAAACATTCACATGCATCCATCTTACTCCACTCTGGTAGCCTGACATCATAAAACACTTTCAAACTTTAAATGTTGGCCATTTAGACGGGTTTTATCCTAGCACTGACGATTCTTATTATGGATGAGGGGGGGTGTGGCTTCTAAAACTTTTTGACGCGGTAATGTTCTACGCTAAAATCATCTGATACTAAATATATGTTTACTAACTTAATAAATATAAATATAAATATTAAATATTTATATTATACGCTAAAATTATTTGATCTTTTTCCATAAAACCTCTTCAACTTCTCACAAAATTAAGTATTTAAGGTCATTAACTGTTAAATTGCTAAGAGCACAAGGTGTCCGTGTTCATTTTTCAGTGTCCATTTTTGACACTGAAATTGACTGACAGTGTGTAAGGTGGAGGTGTCCACAGTGTCCATTTCAATGTCAATTTCAGTGTCCATTTTTAATTTTTTATTTTTTAAATTAATTTTTAAATATTGTATTTAACTAATCTAATATTGTATTCTACAACGTACTTGGATCGCACATATCGATCCAAGTACGTTGTATATGTTGAACGGGCTCAACTACCCAATCATTCTCAGCAAGGTTGTATCCATTGTCTTCGATAATGATGTTGTGTAACACGATGCACGTGTACATTAGTTGTCTCATTATATTCACCTCGTAAGACCGTGCGGGTTGCTGAAGAATATGCTAACGGCCTTGTAGGATCCCAAACGTTCTTTCAACATCTTTGCGAGCGCTCGCTTGTTTCTTTGTAAAGTAAATACGTTTTTCGTCAACGGCACTTGAAAATCCCTTAACAAATGCCGCCCATGTTGGGTAAATACCGTCAGCCAAATAATACCCTCTTCTGTAATGAACCCCGTTTATTTGATAAGGAACGTCGGACATTTCCTCATTAAGCATTGAGTTGAACAAATCACTAGTGTTTAGCACATTAATATCGTTGTTTGAACCCGCTACACCAAAATACGCATGTCAAATCCAATTATCATACGAGGCGACCGCTTCAAGCATAATAGTTGGGTGACTGTGATCGCCTCGCATAAACTGTCCTCTCCACGAAACCGGACATTTTGCCATGCCCAGTGCATACAATCTAGACTACACAACATGCCCGGAAAACCATGAATCCTTTCATGACCTTCATACAAACGGTGAATGTCGTGTAAAGTAGGCTCTCTTAGGTAGACGTTAGCATATAAATCAATGATACACCTACAAAAGTTGTGTAGAGATTCCCGACCAACTCATTCAGACATTTGAAGATACTCATTCAACGCATCTGGTGTATAACCGTATGCTAGTTGACGTAGTGCGGCTGTCATCTTCAAATGTGGGCTAATACTCCACTTACCACGTGTATCTTGTCTTAGATGAAACCATCTAAAATAATGCGGCAATGGATTTGTTGAGTAGCTTAGAATATCATTCATAATCCTAAGAAAAATACGTCGCCGCATTCGAAATCTTTGTTTGAAATTTTCATCCGGATATTTGCAACCCTCGTTAAAATAATCGCCCATCAAACGATCGTGTGCTTCATAATGATTTCGACGTATAAAACGACGTGAGTTAACTTCTTCTTTGGCAGATAAATCTTCAAGTACGTTTAGTGTATAGTTTGTGAACGAATCGCCGGAAGTACTCGAAGAAGACGACATATTTTGGTGAAAAAAGATAATAAAAAATTGATAAATAAGATAATTGTGTTGAAAGGTGAATAAGAAAATGAGTGTGTGTGTAAAATGAGTAAATAGGGTGTTATTTATAAATAAAAAAGAAAATAAAAATAAAAAAATAGGAAAACTAGCCGTTAAAAACGGCTAGTTTTTAAATATTCAAAAAATCAAACCGTTGAAGCCACCGTCGGATTTGGGATATCGGAAATCGACGGCGAGATCGACGCCGTGCCGGTGTCGGTCGACCGTCGATCTCGGCGTCGATATAGGAGGACGGCGAAAAAAATTTACAGGCACCGGGTGCTCTAATATTGATCCCATCGGTTTGCATGTAATCAGGGCCGGCTAAGGCTATGGGCGAAGCGGGCAACGGCCCGGGGCATCACGCGGTTAGGGGCATCATTATGGAAAAAAATATTAATACCCATAGTTTAAACCTCATAAAGATATATGTTTGCGTAACTGTTGGGGGCATTTTACAATCATTTCGCCCTGGGCATGCAAAAACTTTGACCAAAGTTTGACCGGCCCTGCATGTAATACAATTTGAGCATGTGAAATATAGTATTTTAAGTTTATTGAATTGTTTATTGTATTTTAAAAAAACGAAGATATTGTACTTAAAAAAGGTTTTGAAGGGATGTGAATACAGCCATCCAACCTTAAAGTCAGCTCAAATAATTGGACCATGCTCAAATATTGGAGAAAGCCTCGTATTGGACCATGTTCAATGTCTTTAGTTAGCTCAAATAATTGAGTAATATATATGAAACTATGAAACTGTATTGTTATCTCATGTTCATTGTTTTAATTAGCTCAAATAATTTAGAAATATATATGAAACTATATTGCAAGATAAAGTGTAGTGTCCAGAATCATTACATTAACATCTTTCCGGTTAAAATTTCACCAATAACATGTATTATAGTAGTAGAAAAAAATTAAAAATTGTCACAAGATAATTCTATTAAATCGCTCACATCTAAATAATCGCATGTTCACATTTGTTAATGATGTGCAAAAGTGTGCAGTACTTAATTTATCTTTCAAAATTTTAAATTTATATAACCTTTATTATTACACTTTTAACACTCTAACGAGCAACAAAACCCGATCAGAGGTAGTATTTTAGGCTATCGTCCCAAGAGAGCGTAGATGCGGTATAAGTTGTTTTATTAAATAGTTTAATTCTTATTAAAGAATTAAAAATATATTTTTATGTCTTTTATGGGATAGATTCTTATCTCTTAGGAAAAAGATTATTTAAGATAAACAAAATAAAGCAATAAAGTAAAAGATTCAAATTAAACAATTATAAATAGAAGCAACTACATGAATGAATAACTCATACGAGAATCATATTAGGTAAGTTTCATAACTTATATTAACACAAATCAAGATAACAATCATAGACCAATTATTATCCCTAAACAGGTTAAGACAAGTGTTGCATATCATTTAATAAGCAGGACTTAAAGCATATACTAGACATGTGATGTGCATGACTAATATCTAAATTCTTAGCATTCAATTCAATTAAATGATACATATCAACCTTATGATGCGGATCAATATGCAAATAGACTGACAATTTATATAAGCTATTAAACATCGAGTAGATCAACTCAAGTTACTAGATGAAAGTCAATTACTACATAGTTTTCATGCAATCATTAATTAAATACATACAAACAGAGGATCTTTGACTTAGCCTAACAATATCAAACTCTATTATATAAGTGTAAATAAAATTAAACAAGTTTATCACTATTATGCTGTTTAACCTAGTTGCATGCAATTTAATTTAACAAGTTTGATGGACTAGATCTAAACAAGTAGCACGAATCAAATAATAGATCATCAGATCAAGTACTAATCAACCCTAAAATCATGTTATTTAATCATTAACCATGGCAAACAAGTATATTAAAGCGTAACAGATTCAAAATAGTTTAATCATTAACCATGGAATCCGATTCGTCAGAAAATTGGTAATTTTTCCAATATTTTTCCTCCTCAGCGGAGACACCATCGACCATTTTTAACTTTGGTCCATTGGTTGAGGATTTTCTTTTATTTAACTGTTTTCTGTGGTTTTTAACATTTCCTCCTCCGGTTCTTCTTCTTCCGGTTCTTCTTCTTCCGGTTCTTCTTCTTCTTCCGGTTCCTCTTCTTCCGGTTCCTCTTCTTCCAGTTCCTCTTCTTCCGGAATTTTTGAATCTTCCCAAAATGTATTTGACTCATCATTGTTATTAGGTGAGTCGATGTGATTGGTACTAGAAGTAGACATCTATCACACAATAGAAAGCACGTTAAGAGATTAATATATCACATAATATTTACATGTCAAGAATATATAGTTTCCAACAAAGGTGTTAAGCAATCGTTTTTAAAATAGACACGGTCGAAGTCCAGACTCACTAATGCATCCTAACAAACTCGGTTAGACACACTAATGCAAATTTCTGGTTCTCTAAGACCAGCGCTCTGATGCCAACTGAAATGCCCCGTTCATATCGATTATAAACGTTTCATATTAATTGGTTTCATTGCGAGGTTTTGACCTCTATATGAGACATTTTTCAAACACTGCATTCGTTTTTAAAACACACCTTAACCTTTATTTGTGTGATGTCGTTAGGTCGCAGGATGTCCTGTTCGGTAGCACACAGTGTCTTCGTTTATTTATATTGTGCGGGGCCGAAATTTACTTTTTACTTTCTAAGGTGTAGAAGGTGTAAGTTAACCTAGTGTCGTGTTTTTGAATGGTTTAACGAATTGAAGATCAAGTGGATAATCGTCTTTTAGTTAAATTACCTGGATAAAGGATAGTAGTTGGTTTAAGCTAAAGACCTAATTGCAGAAAAGTAAATAAAGTGGAAGGATGTCCGGAGTATGCAGATCAAGGAAATGTTGACCAATATATTAGTTTGGGCTAGAGAAAGGTAATTACGTTGATATTGAAGCTTGTGATTGAAATGGTGTAGATCTGGTTGGATGAGCCAATTACACAGACCTACTTATCTCTAAACTCTCAGAGTTCTCGTTGAGTATTGAGAAGTATGTCACGTGGTTGTATAACTGAAGCGTGACTATACCTCGGAGGTTATACTTAGTAAAGCACTAGGTTTATTAGTGAGTTGAGTTCTAATCCTAATTCTCGTTATCAGTTTGGTTAATTGAATAACAACGTGCCGTGTTGATTGAACACTGATCACAAACGGAAGGAGTCCGTCGGATTAAGTTGACAAAACCTTAAATGAAAACTAACAACCATTTCATCATACTAATGAGATCAAGCTAAGACAAACATTATACAGCATTAAAGTTAATATACTGATAGTAAAGCAGATAGAAACCTAACAGGTACCTCAACCGTTGATATGGCTTCATCCTAAGCAACAATCAAACAAGAACATGCAATAGGTTTGGGTCATACAGTCAGGGCACTAGCTAGATCTTAACAGCTCCTAAGAGGTCTCTTCGAAACAGTCAATAGGCATACTAGGTCATTCATGTCTCAATTCCTAGGTTCCGTGTCCTAAAGCGCACTAAATGCCTCTCGGGAACTCCGGCCATACCGAGTTCATATAATCTTCAGATACAGTATAACCAGGGGTCTTAATCCTATGAAGTAGCTAAGTTCATATAGGTGGACAAGTCCTGATCACAACCTAGGTTGGTCAATCATTAAGATGCTAGCATACAAATCTATCAGACTTCCTAGTTCAGCATAACAACGATAACCGTACTACTTTAACATAATTACGCTAACCGGAACTTCTATCATGGCACCATACAGATTAATTAAGCTATCATGGTAATATCAGAACACATTATTAAACATAAAAGGTAAGAATACATGTTTAATACAAAAGACAAGCGTTTCAGATAAAAACCTGAAAAGGGCCCAAGAAATCTGCCCGAGATCGAGGGACTCGCCGGGATATCCTCCGAAAAATAAAATCTAAGCTAGCTACTACTAAAAACTAACCTAAAACTTGAAAATATAAAATGAATTGTAAATTGAGTGTGTGTTGAAATGGATGGAGAAGGCCCTATAAATAGACTTGAATTTTGCCTGCAAACGGCTGGCAGGCCGTTTGGCAAGCCGTTTGCCAAGGCCGTTTGCCAGGCCTGCCCGTTTGCAAGGCCTATTTGCTGAAGCCGTTTGGCAGGCCGTTTCTGAGCCAGGCAAGCCGTTTGGCTTGCCTGGTCAGCCTGATTTCCTGGATCGTAACTTATGTTCTTGTCTTTCATCGTTTTCGCTCTAGATTCTTCGTTTTAGCTCCGTTTTACTTAATTCTTCTTGCATCGCCTTTGTAATTACTTAATATACAAAATTAACCGGCAAAACGATTATTTTTGCAATAAAGTTTAGAACTTTATGGATTTTAGGGCTCAATATCGGGGGTAAAAACGTGACTTTTTGGCCGATATCAAATACCCCACACTTAGCTTTGCTTGTCCTCAAGAAAATAATGGGAATATAAGGATCTTTCTAATGGATTCTCCCTCGTCTATCCTCAGTTCTTTTATTATGCCTTTATCAGAAGTCGTCACATCTTTCGAAAGTATTAGAAAAAAGTTTTGAACTTTGATGGTTTAGTCGCTAGATTTCAGTCACGTTCATTGAAATGTCCCGTTCATATCGAGTATAAACGTTCCATATTAATTGATTTCGTTGCGAGGTTTTGACCTCTATATGAGACGTTTTTCAAAGACTGCATTCATTTTTAAAACAAACCATAACCTTTATTTTATCAACAAGGTTAAAAAGACATCACCTAGATTATCCAGAAATGATAATCTAAAAATATCACACTTACACACTACCAATACATATTGGTTTACAATATTAATATGTTACAACAAAATAAATCTCGAATGCAGTTTTAAACAATATTATACAAGCATGCTGACACCAAATCTTGTCCATATATTAGCATGCAACAGCGGAAGCTCTTAATAATCACCTGAGAATAAATATGCTTTAAACGTCAACAAAAATGTTGGTGAGTTATAGGTTTAACCTATATATTTATCAAATTATAATAATAGACCACAAGATTTCATATTTCAATATACATCCCATACATAGAGATAAAAATTATTCATATGGTGAACACCTGGTAAGCGACATTAACAAGATGCATATAAGAATATCCCCTATCATTCCGAGAAATCCATCGGACATGATAAAACAACATCGAAGTACTAAAGCATCCGCAACCATGGATGGGGTTCGTTAGGCCCAATAGATCTATCTTTAGGATTCGCGTCAATTTGTAGATCGGTTTACTAATTCTTAGGTTACCAAGCAAAAAGGGGCATATTCGGCTTCGATCATTCACCCATATAATGTAGTTTCATTTACTTGTATCTATTTCGTAAAACATTTATAAAACTGCATGTATTCTCATCCCAAAATATTAGATTTTAAAAGTGGGACTACAACTCACTTTCACATATTTTTACTTCGTCGGGAAGTAAGACTTGGCCACTGGTCAATTCACGAACCTATAACAAATATGTACATATATATCAAAGTGTGTTCAAAATATATTTACAACATTTTTAATACGTTTTACTATTTTAAGTTTATTAAGTCAGTTGTCCTTGTTAGTAACCTACAACTAGTTATCCACAGTTAGATGTACAGAAATAAATCGATATATATTATCTTGAATCAATACACGACCCAGTGTATACACATCTCATGCTAGATAACAACTAAAAGTATATATATTTTTGGAATCAACCTCAACCCTGTATAGCTAACTCCAACATTACTGCATATAGAGTGTCTATGGTTGTTCCAAATAATATATATACATGGGTCGATATGATATGTCAAAACATTTGCATACGTGTCTATGGTATCCCAAGATTACATAATATATTATAATAAATGTATAATACAATATGAGTTAGCTAGGATATGATTAATATAGATTTGTTAACAATTTTCACGTAGTTACAACAAGCAAAAAATATCCCATCTTGTTTTACCCATAACTCCTTCGTTTTAAATCCGTTTTGAGTGATTCAAGTTGCTATGGTTTCATATTGAACTTAACTTTATGAATCTAAACAGAAAAAGTATAATTTTATAGTCGAAAATACAGGTTACAAGTCATTTTTGTAAAGGTAGTTATTTTAGTCGAAAGAACGACGTCTAGATGACCATTTTGGAAAACATACTTCCACTTTGAGTTTAACCATGTTTTTTGGATATAGTTTCATGTTCATAAGAAAAATCATTTTCCCAGAAGAACAACTTTTAAATCAAAGTTTATCATTGTTTTTAATTAACTAACCCAAAACAGGCTGCGGTGTTACAATGACGGCGTATATCCGGTTTTACGGTGTTTTTAGTGTTTTCAGGTTTTAAATCATTAAGTTAGCATATCATATAGATATAGAACATGTGTTCAGTTGATTTTAAAAGTCAAGTTAGAAGGATTAACTTTTGTTTGCGAACAAGTTTATAATTAACTAAACTATGTTCTAGTGATTACAAGTTTAAACCTTCGAATAAGGTAGTTTTATATATATGAATCGAATGATGTTATGAACATCATTACTACCTCAATTTTAGTAGGTAAACCTACTGGAAATGATGAAAAAATAACTTGAGCTTCAAAGGATCTTTGTGATGGAATACCTCATGTAAACAAAATCACAAAACCCATTTTGTATGTAAATATATTCGTGTATATATGTATAGATTAAGCGGAAGCATTTTAAATTTGCATGTGAATTTTAACCTTTTAAAATGTATTCCATTTCATAGATCTAGTCTTGAAATTATATTAAAATGTAAATAGAGCTAGATAAAGATTTATACCTCCTCTTAAAGTGAGGGTGAAGAACTAAGAAAGATGATGAAGATGAATCTTAGTTTCTAACTTGAAACCTCAAGCAAGATATACCCACAAGCTTTATGTATCAACACCCACGAACTAGGTTAGGATTTGGACACCAAAATAACTAGCAAAATCAAGTGAAGAACCCTTGTTCTTGCTTCTTCAAAATCGGCCCAAAAAGAGGAAGAATGGAGAGGATATTTTGCTTGGTTATTTTGAAATGCAAGAGTGTGTAAAAAATTCAAGAAGGAGTGCATCTTGCATGCTCTTGATATATGCAAATTTAGTGTAACAAGGCAAGCATGGGGACATGCCTTGGAGTCCCAAAAAACCGTCCACCCCCATGCCCATTTTATTATTATTTTTTTTTTTTTTTTTTTTCTTTTAAATAAGTGGAAGCCAATTGTTACTTGCATACTTTAATACTTTCATAACCTTTTATAAAAGTTATATGTAATAGTTTAATAACAATTAAACTTATACATATATAATTATCCAAATAATTAAACTCAAGCATTTTTATTTTAGAAAACCCATTTTCTAAAGTCCATGTGTCGAGTATTTATTTCTAAGATCCAATCATCAAAATAAATACATAAAAGTGTTGATAGCTTGTTATTGGGTATGACCCGACTTGGATCATAACATTTTAGCCACATTAATTTATTATGTCTCTCGGGCATAAGAAAATCCTTCAATCTCCCACTTGCACGAGAAACATAAGGAATTAATGCAAGTGATGGATACAGCCTAACACACCGTCCATCACCCCTAATATGTTATGACTTTGTGCCATTCAATAACATCATCCCTTTCGAGTTCCCATCTCGAATATGATTAGGTGAATCTTACATTATATCCTTTCATCCTAGATGTCATGTTAAATCCAAGAGACATAGAATGATCACTCTCTTATAGATTTAACTTTATCAGGCCTTAGACATCTGACTCTCAACGAATAAGAGGGACAAATTCCATCTTGACTACATACGTCCTAAATATACGCTTTGCATTATACCTGAGTTCTTCCTTATGAGCTGCCATATTTCAGAATAGCGAAGGAAAGAATCAAGGCATAATACATAGTGAATATCTGAACCCAATATGTATCTCAGGTCAGAGGATACAATGATATTCGCCTTTACTCAAGATTACATGTGATCAACCACAAAGGCTCCATACAGTAAGTCTTGAGAGCGGGTCTTCCAATATTTGTATCCCACAAATATCTATGAACCTTGGTTGCAACCTTGCTTCACATTCACCATTTGAATGTTGACCAATCCAAGTTCATAATAGTCTAAACCTCACATTTGTTCCCACAGATGTGATCAACTACGGAATTTAGAATAATAATTTATTCATGGATAAAATATGCTAAATAGGAACTTAACTCAAAATAAATTAAACCATAATTATATTAATGAGTTTGAACAATTCGTTCCGGTACAATACATAAAACAGATCATAACCAATCACTAGAATATCGAAGTCCCATTGCACTAACATGTCTTTCGTGCTTTGGATTATGTAGGAGCTTCGTGAGTGGATCCGCAATATTTAGATCTGTGTGAACTTTGCGAATACATATCATTCCATTCTCAACTTCATCCCTTATGTAGTTGAATCGCCGTTTAATGTGACGTGTCTTTTGGTGATCACGAGGTTCTTTGATTTGAGCTATTGCTCCCTCGTTGTCACAAAAGATCTCAAGAGGGTCTTGAATGGTAGGGACCACTCCTAAGTCGTCAACAAATTTCTTTATCCATGCAGCTTCCTGAGCTGCCAATGAGGCGGCAATGTATTCTGACTCTGTAGTGGATAATGCAACAACTCCCTGTTTCGAACTCTTCCAAGAGACTGCACCTCCATTTAACATGAAGACATAACCGGATTGTGATTGAGAATCATCTTGATCAGTTTGGAAACTCGCATCCACGTAACCTTTTACTACGAGTTCATCCTCACCAGATCCGTATATTAGAAACATGTCCTTAGTCCTTCTAAGGTATTTCAATATACTTTTAACCGCAATCCAATGACTGTTACCTGGGTTATTCTGGTATCTACTTGTCAAGCTCAAAGCGCATGACACATCCGGTCTAGTACATATCATTGCATACATGATTGACCCAATAGCAGACGCGTATGGGACTTTCTTCATTCTCTCCTGTTCATCTTTCGTGGTAGGACACTGAGATGTACTGAGAATGGTTCCTCTTTGAATAGGTACCAAACCTCTCTTAGAGTCCTCCATCTTGAACCTTTTCAAGACTTTGTCAATGTATGTACTTTGGCTTAAACCTATCAATTTCTTGGATCTATCCCTATAGATCCCAATCCCCAATATGTGTTGCGCTTCTCCAAGATCTTTAATGGAGAAGCAACTTCTTAGCCATGTTTTGACTCCTTCCATTGTGGGAATATCATTCCCAAATAATAATATATCATCCACATATAGTACAAGGAACATGACAGTACTCCCACTAGCTTTCTTGTATACACAAGCTTCATCACCATTTTTAATGAAGCCAAATTTCTTGGCTTCCTCATTAAAACGATGATTCCACATTCTAGATGCTTGCTTTAGTCCGTAGATTGACTTCTTTAATTTACATACTTTGTCAGGATGTTTAGGATCAACAAAACTTTCAGGCTGAACCATGTAGATATCTTCCTCAAGATATCCATTTAGGAAAGCGGTTTTGACATCCATTTGTCATATTTCATAATCATAATGAGCAGCAATGGCAAATAATATCCTGATAGACTTTAGCATTGCTACAGGTGAAAAAGTTTCATCATAATCAACCCCTTGAGTTTGAGTGAAACCTCTTGCTACAAGTCTAGCTTTGTATGTATCCAAGTTTCCATGTTTGTCGGTTTTCATCTTGAAAAGCCATTTGCAATCAACTAGCTTAGAGCTAGGAGGTTGCACAACAAGTTCCCAAACTTGATTGTCATACATGGATTTCATCTCGGAGTTCATGGCTTCCTGCCACTTGTCTTTATCAGTCCTTGATAAAGCATCTTGGTAGTTGATTGGTTCATCCAAATCAATCGTATAGCAACCATTTATGAGAAACCCATATCTCTCAGGAGGGTTACTAATCCTACCAGATCTACGAACGTTTTGTATACTTTGATCATCCATTTGATCATCCTCAACATTTTCATGTTGAGTGCTAGTGTCAACCAATTGTGTATCATCTATTTGATCTTGAACCTCTTCAAAATCTATCTTCCTTTCACTATTTCCTTCCAATAAGAACTTAGTTTCAAGGAATTCCGCCTTTCGAGCAACAAATACATTTTGCTCGGTCGGATCATAGAAATAGTATCCCATATCGTCCTTGGGATATCCTATGAAGATACACTTCGTGGATCGAGCATTTAGCTTATTAGCGACGAAGCGCTTAGGATAAGCTTCACATCCCCATACTTTCAAGTACGAAAGAGAAGGAGGTTTTCCAAACCACATCTCATGAGGAGTTCGTTCCACTTTCTTGGTTGGGGCCATATTTAAAATACGAGCCGCAGAGCACAGACAATAACCCCAAAATGATAGAGGTAACGAGCTTCTTGCCATCATAGATCGAACCATATCCATTAAGGTTCGGTTCCTCCTTTCGGAAACTCCATTAAGTTGGGGTGTTCCTGGTGGAGTAAGTTGTGAAATAATCCCACAACTCCTAAGATGATCTTGGAAAGCATCGCTTAGGTATTCACCTCCTCTATCGGTACGAAGTACCTTAATTGTTTTGTTGAGTTGATTTTGTACTTCGTTTTGATATTCTTTGAATGCTTCAAAAGTTTCATCCTTATGTCTTAATAAGTAGACATATCCGAAACGACTAAAGTCATCAATGAAAGTAACAAAGTATCTTTCACCATTCCTAGTCATGGGCTTAAAAGGTCCACATACATCCGAATGTATTAATCCCAATAAGTCTTTAGCCCTTTCATAGGTCCCTTTGAAAGGTGCTTTAGTCATCTTGCCTTGTAAACAAGATTCGCATACATCGAATGAGTCTATCTCATTTGTCTTCAAAAGTCCATTCTTATGAAGTGTATGCATTCGGTTCTTGTTTATATGGCCAAGGCGACAATGCCATAAGTAGGAATCACTCAAATCCTTTTTGAGTTTCTTGGTGCTAGTATGGTATATAGAGCTAGATGATGCGTCATCATGAACCAATTCATAAATTCCATTTAAAGGCGAAGCCTTGAAATAGAATACATTATCTTTAGAAACATGGATATCATCATTAATAAAATTAACATTGAAACCACATTGTTTTAAGCGAGAAATAGAAATAATGTTTCTACACAAATCGGGAGCATACAAAACATTATTTAAAATTAGCTCCAATCCGCTTGGAAGCTTCAAAACAAAATCTCCGTGAGCTTTAACATGCACCTTTGCACCATTGCCCATATAGAGACTTGATGTTCCCGCCATATGATCACTTCTTTTGAACCCCTGCAAAGAATTGCAAATGTGAGTTCCACATCCCGTGTCTAATACCCATGTATTAGAAGAAGTAATATTAAGCTCAATATATACCATATATACATTACCTGAGGTTTGCCCCGCATCCCTCTTGTCCTTCAACTCCTTAAGGTAGACCGGGCAATTTCGCTTCCAGTGACCCATTTCACCGCAACCGAAACATGGGTCTTCCTTGGGGTTTGCCTTTTCGGCTACCTTTTGCTTCTTAGCCTTGTTGATGGTTGGGGTAACCACCTTCCCCTTCCCTTTGCCTTGATAGGCGGGTCCTTTTCTCTTAGCCACCTTTGGCTTAGAGTTGTTACCTTTGGACCCACCTTGTTCAATCGCCAACACGGGTAAAGCCCTTTTACCCATGCTAGTTTCCGCCGTCCTAAGCATACCATGAAGCTCACCAATGCTTTTATCCATCCCATTCATATTGTAGTTAACTACAAATTGATCAAACCTTTTTGTAAGGGAGTTTAGGATAAGATCGGTGGCAAGTTCATTGGATATGTTTAGGTTGAGACGGTTAGCGCGATCGATAAGGCTTTTCATCTTAAGGACATAAGATGAAACGGATTGGGTGTCATCCATACGACATGCATGTAGCGCCCGAACGGTCTCGAAGCGCTCGACACGCGCTTGTTGAAGGAACATCTCCTTCAATTGCGTAATCATGTCATATGCACTATGATGCTCGAAATCTTTTTGAAGTTCCGGAATCATAGTCCCAAGCATTAGGCACGAGACTTGTAAGGAATCGTGCCTATAGGCTTTCCAATAGGCCATGCCCTCCGTATCATTTTCGTCCGGTTGATCGGGAATAGGGTCCTCAAGCACATACGCTTTATCCTCATACTTGAGGACAATCCGAAGATTGCGGAACCAATCCATAAAGTTGGTATGGTTGAGTTTGTCTTTCTCGAGGAGAGACCGTAATGATAGGTTGTTCATGTTAATAGGTACGTTTTGCAAGTTGTTGTTGTTGTTAGCGGCCATCTACAAAGTTTAACAAAGTTCATTTAAGTATCGATTTTATATTTAATAAACAATACCCTTTTAATATTAATTGTCTTATTAAATCTTAGAATCCAACGGTAAATCAAATTCCGGTTAGGTGACCTTTATCCCGGTATTTGATTTAGCTAGGTAGTCATAATGACAATTGCAATCCTTTTGCAACTTCTAAGTTATGGGATCATGCAATCCTTTTACATGGCATATTAATCCCATCAACGCCTATTTGTTCATCATGCTTCGGTGACCCTAAGTTCATGATTCCCAAATCAAGTCGTCCTACTTGTGTGAACATGTAGACTTAACATACAAGTGGTTAGGTGACCTTTATCCCACATGTATGCGAAGTGTACCTTATTCATATTAGTTCGCTCATGACGGTTAGGTGACCTTTATCCCATCAAGAGTTTCCTAATATGTCTAAGTGTTCATACAAAAGGATGGCGTTTAACTTGTTTGCCTTGTTTTAGTTAAAGGGATTTTAAGTTTTCTACATTCTAGTTTTAGAAAACAATTAGCTATACACCATCATGCATTTGGTGTGTAGCACTTTATAAAAAAAACTATTTTCATGTCCTTTTAGTAAACCAATTACTAGATATAAACCAATTTATTATCATTTTAAATAAACCATTTTATTTAGTCCTAATAACCAATTATTAGTGTCATTTTGTTATGTTTTATTATAACCATTTATAATTTGTATTATGCAAGTTTTAACATGTGATATTGTTGTAGTAATCCAAACATACAAACATAATCATACAAGCATGCAAAATAAAATGTTCACAATCAAGAGCCATTTTGGTGGACATTTGTTTAGCCAAAAAACAAATGTCACCTTTAAGGGTAATCAAAGTAAGAGATTTTAAACAAAATCTCCCACTTTCTTTTGTAATCTCCATAAGCTCCATCTTGAATCTTCATTTTCTTTTACAAAATTATATCCTAATACAATTTTTCTAGAAAATGAAATAACAACCTATTCTATTTTTACAAACCAAATAGAATAAATTACATAAAATTACAAGAATAATTACAACTTGATTACACACCAAAATGAATGAATAATTATTACAAACCACAAGAATGAATAATCAACCAAATCATACAACCAAACATGCACACGGTCTAGGCTCGATTGTGAACAATAACATAACAAAAAACCTTGGCCAAACTTGAAGTCCCAAACCCACTTTTGGGACCCAAAACTTTCGGCCAAACCATACACCCACCCAAAACTCATGATTTTTCAAATCTACTTTCATGCATGTTAGTAGATTGTAAGAAAAATGAGTTTTCTAGCCAAAAACAAGAAGTATATTAACAAAACCTTGGCTCTAGATACCATTGATGGAATACCTCATGTAAACAAAATCACAAAACCCATTTTGTATGTAAATATATTCGTGTATATATGTATAGATTAAGCGGAAGCATTTTAAATTTGCATGTGAATTTTAACCTTTTAAAATGTATTCCATTTCATAGATCTAGTCTTGAAATTATACTAAAATGTAAATAGAGCTAGATAAAGATTTATACCTCCTCTTAAAGTGAGGGTGAAGAACTAAGAAAGATGATGAAGATGAATCTTAGTTTCTAACTTGAAACCTCAAGCAAGATATACCCACAAGCTTTATGTATCAACACCCACGAACTAGGTTAGGATTTGGACACCAAAATAACTAGCAAAATCAAGTGAAGAACCCTTGTTCTTGCTTCTTCAAAATCGGCCCAAAAAGAGGAAGAATGGAGAGGATATTTTGCTTGGTTATTTTGAAATGCAAGAGTGTGTAAAAAATTCAAGAAGGAGTGCATCTTGCATGCTCTTGATATATGCAAATTTAGTGTAACAAGGCAAGCATGGGGACATGCCTTGGAGTCCCAAAAAACCGTCCACCCCCATGCCCATTTTATTATTATTTTTTTTTTTTTTTTTTCTTTTAAATAAGTGGAAGCCAATTGTTACTTGCATACTTTAATACTTTCATAACCTTTTATAAAAGTTATATGTAATAGTTTAATAACAATTAAACTTATACATATATAATTATCCAAATAATTAAACTCAAGCATTTTTATTTTAGAAAACCCATTTTCTAAAGTCCATGTGTCGAGTATTTATTTCTAAGATCCAATCATCAAAATAAATACATAAAAGTGTTGATAGCTTGTTATTGGGTATGACCCGACTTGGATCATAACATTTTAGCCACATTAATTTATTATGTCTCTCGGGCATAAGAAAATCCTTCACTTTGATGGCTTGGAAGTTCTTGAAATAGAATCATGACACAAAAACAAGTTCAAGTAAGATTATTACTCGAATTAAGATAGTTATAGTTATAGAAATTGAATCAAAGCTTGAATATGAATATTACCTTGATTTAGAAAGATAACCTACTATAAATAACAAAGGTTTCTTGATCTTAGATGATTGCTTGGAATGGATTAGGAAACTTGGAAGTAAACTTGAAAACTTGGAAGTGTTCTTGATGTGTTCTTGAGTAATTGTTTTTATGATGATTATAGGTAATAACCAAAGCTTGTATTTGATGATTTTTGCTGGAAAAATAGTAACTTAGACGTTCATGGAAGAGTGTGTGTGTTTTGAGAGAGAAATGGGAAGAAAAGTGGAAGTGAAATGAAGTAGGTGGTGAGTGGTGAAGGTGAGTGGGGTTAAAAGGAGTTCTTGTTTTTGTTTCCTTGTTCATAAATCATGTTAGTTGTCTAATTGTTGGTTCCACATGTTTGTTGACTATCTAGGACTGCTAAGAGCTAAATTATTTTGTGTATATACCAATAGTATATATGTCTAGGAGCTGGGTATTGTACGAGTATGAATACGGTTGCATACGAGTAGAATTGTTGATGAAAATGAATGAGAATGCAATTGTAAGCATTTTTGTTAAGTAGAAGTACTTTTATATGTGTCTTGAAGTCTTTCAAAAGTGTACTAATACATCTAAATACACTACATGTATATACATTTTAACTGAGTCGTTAAGTCATCGTTAGTCGTTACATGTAAGTGTTGTTTTGAAACCTTTAAGTTAACGATCTCATTTAATGTTGTTAACCCATTGTTTATTATATCTAATGAGATGTTAAATTATTACATTATTAAGATATTATGATGTATGAATATATCTTAATATGATATATATACATTAAAATGTCGTTACAACGATAATCGTTACATATATGCCTCGTTTCAAAATTCTTAAGTTAGTAGTCTTGTTTTACATATGTAGTTCATTGTTAACATACTTAATGATATATATAATTATCATTTTATCATGTTAAATATAGTGTAACAATATCTTAATATGATACATATGTATTTAGTAAGACGTTGTAATAATGATAATCGTTATATATATCGTTTCGAGTTTCTTAACTTAGTAGTCTCATTTTTATGTATATAACTCATTGTTAATATACTTATGGAGATACTTACTTATCATAATCTCATGTTAACTATATGTATATCTATATATATATATCGTCATGTCGTTTTTACAAGTTTTAACGTTCGTGAATCGCCGGTCAACTTGGGTGGTCAATTGTCTACATGAAACTCATTTCAAATAATCAAGTCTTAACAAGTTTGATTGCTTAACATGTTGGAAACATTTAATCATGAAAATATAGTTTTCAATTAATATATAATCATGGAAAAGTTCGGGTCACTACATCCATAGTGAGAAAGGCGTACTTTCCAACTCTCAGATGTAGAGTATACATGACCAGACTTCTCACTAGCGGATCACTCATATCACTCAAGTGTTTAGGGTGACCTAATCTAGTTGTATTGTCGCTCAAACGCCAGTCGTGTATCAGTTCTCATCAGAGGCTTGGTAGAGCATCGATATCTCCATCGGTTAGGTAAGGACGACACTGATCTTCTTCCTAGGCATTCTTTCAAGAGGAAGATGTGACGACCCGGAAATTTATGACCAAATTTAAACTTAATCTTTATATGATTTCGACTTGATAAGCAAAGTCTGTTAAACTGAGTCTACAAATTTTTGAACTATTTACATAGATTCATTTATACCTTTGACTATTTTCGATGATTCACGAACACCGGTGTATAAATAAATATGTAAATATATATGAAATTTATACATATGTAATATTGTAATAAATATATATATATATATATAATAAATAAATAATAAGGATTCAATAAAATTATATAGTAAAAGGTATTATAATAAATAGTAAACTTAATTACAAGCTGAATATAATTATTATATTATTATCATTATTAGTATTATTATTAAGTAACATTATCAATTATATTATTAAATAGATTGTTATTATTATTATTATTGTATATATATTGTAATGTATAGATATTAAATACTAAATATATTGTATTATAGATATAACTATTAAATATTACATAACTAATAAATTGTAATATTAAATGTAACTACAAGCTAAAACATAAATATTATATTAATAATGTATTATTACTTTCATCAAAATAAATAGTAATATTAAAATCTATTAACAAGATTATATATATGGAAGTAAAATACATGTAAATTGTTATGTTAATGTTATTATTATTATTATTATTAGTAAATAATACAATTTATTATTATTAGTATCATTAATAACATTGTTATCATTATTTTATTATTTTTTAGTATCATTATTATTTACTATTATGAATGTAATTATCATTATTATTAGTATCAGAATTACTATTAGAATAGAAATATAAGTCTTATTTATATAAGTGTTATTAGTATTATTATAATTAATATCATTATTATTAATAATATTATTGTTATAAATTTTATAGTTATTATTATCATTATTAATAATAATAATATTATTATTATTATTTATAATATTAAGTGTATTATTATTATAATTATAGTTATTAAATATTGAAATTTTATAAAATATATAGATATATACATACAGAAATACAGATATCGATATGCATACAAATATATATGCTGTTACATATACCTTTACGATTAAAGTTATATACATATAAATAAATACAGGAATACAGATATATGAATATATATAAATATGGTATATATAAGTATATATACATATAACGTACGTATTAGTTTTCAATCATTTTCACACTATAGATGACTTTGTTTTCTATCTAAACTCAGTACCATTTGATTCCAAGTTAATCACAAAATAACAAATTCTGTTGTGTGTCTTAATCTACCTCATAATTATTTTTATTTTTTTTTTCTTCCTTCGTACCTGATTGACAAAACGTGTCGACCATCATTTGGTATAAACCAATGGAATTGTACTGGAATATTAACACATTTAATTAACTTCACATCCTCACTATCAATTATCATTTATATCAGTTGTAATTTGGCAATTTTAATTAAAACAATTGAAGAACAACCGGTACCGACTCTGTTCTTACTTCCTTTTTTCAAAACAAACTATTTCATAATAAATTTGAAATTGTGTAAATGCTGTTTTGTTTGGAACCTACTAAACAATCTTTCTGGAAAGTTTCAACTTTCAATTTTTCATATGGAGTTCGAATTTGAGAGTCAAAGCTATTTATCTGAAAGTCAAAGTATTTGTTCATCGAAAAATTCGAGCTCCATTGGATGTTTCCAGTTAAATTATCGACCCAGAAAGCTTCTATGATAGATTAGGAACCTTTTTCATGTGGTAATCAAAACCTGAAATGTTCTTAAATTCAAAAATCAAATTCAAGGTACAAAGAACGTATTATTTTATTTTTTTTAGTTTTTTCTGTCACAGCAATTAATTTTAAATTTTATTATGTTTAATTAAGTTAATCAATCTCTAAAAGTGTATGTGTCAGTTATAAAGTATAACTTAATAAATTTGATTAACTGATTATGGTGGTGTAATCTTTGATCGATTTTTTCCAGTTTAAAGAGAAAGAGATGAACAAATAAAAATACGGGTTTTATATATTTATGTTCGGTTTTAAATCAATTAAACGAGTGCAGCAGAATGGTTAAGGTATTTTTCGGGTGTTGGAGAGGTCATGGGTTCGATTCTGTTCTTGGGCCTTTCTTTTTAGAACGATTTTTAAAGGGTATACATTCATTTTTTATTTATTATTATTATTATTATTATTATTATTATTATTATTATTATTATTATTATTATTATTATTATTATTATTATTATTATTATTATTATTATTATTATTATTATTGTTATTAGTGTTATTACTATGATTATTGTTATTGTTGTTATTATTATTATTATTATAAACTATAATAATTATTATTAGTATCATAATAAGTGATATAAAAATTATTATTATTATCACTATAAGTATTATATCTATTATCATTATTATTATGAGTATTAGTCATGATATTATTATTAATTTTAACACTGTAATATTATTATTGTTATGATGAAAAGGTTTAATATTATTATCATTATGAAAATAATACAGATTATTACTATTTTCGTAAATATTAGTATTAATATCTTTTTATAAATAATAGAATTGTAATATTAATATAAGTATTATTAATTATATTATCACAAGTATTATTATCATGTAATTACTAAAATCAGTATCATGACTATCATTAACAACAAAATTAATATCTTTACAAGTATTATTATTAATATCATTGTTATTGTCACTAATAGAGTTATTATCAACATAAGTATATTATTAATGTTATTATCATTATTTTTACTAATATTAACTTAGTATAATTAGAACTACTGTTTTGATAAACAACTGAAATACATACATACATAAATATATATATATATATATATATATATATATATATATATATATAACACATATAACATAACAAAATTTAATATTTTATATACAAAACGAACATATAAAACATATATATTATTAACATAAAAATGATATAACTAATACATTTATATATATATGTGTTCAATTACAACTATGAATATTAATAAATATACAAATGATATAGGTTCGTGAATCCGAGGCCAACCCTGCATTGTTCAGTTGTTCAATGCCATCATATGTATTTTTACTACAAAATACAGTATTGTGAGTTTCATTACTCCCTTTTTATATATATTTTTAGGACTGAGAATACATGCGCTGATTTTATTAATGTTTTACGAAATAGACACATGTGATCAAAAACAACATTCTATGGCTGGATTATGAATATTGAATATCACCCCTCTTTATCTTGGTAACCTAATGATTAGGAAACGGGTATGACTCCTAATCAACGCGAACCCTAAAGATAGATCTATAGACCTCGACAAGTCCCATTCGGGGTACGGATGCTTTAGTACTTCGAGATTATTATTATTATACATACGAGAGGTTCTGTTTGGGGATATTCTATGCATTAAAGTTAAGTCGTTTATCAAGCGTTCACCATATGAATGATTTTTAATTCACGGGTTACGCGTGTTATTTTGTACTCGGGTTACGTGTACAATTAAATATATGAAATCTTGTGGTCTATTAAAATAATGAAAATGAATGATTATGATAAACTATTGAACTCACCAACCTTTTGGTTGACACTTGAAAGCATTTTTATTTTCAGGTATAAAAGAAATCTTCCGCTGTGCATTTGCTCATATTAGAGATATTACTTGGAGTCATTCATGACATATTTCAAAAGACGTTGCATTCGAGTCGTCGATTTCATCAAGATTATTATTAAGTCAATTATAGTTGGATATATTATGAAATGGTATGCATACCGTCAACTTTCGATGTAATGAAAGTTTGTCTTTTAAAAATAAATGCAATGTTTGTAAAATGTATCATATAGAGGTCAAGTACCTCGCGATGTAACCAAATGTAATGTATTCGTCCAGATGGATTAGGACGGGTCGTTATAAAAAACGGGTTACAGGGTTTTGGAAATTTTATGGATGGGTGACAGTTATCCAGATCTTTCGACTTTGAGAGAGTTGATAGATTTCAATTCTTCAGGATATCCTTTTTAGATAGAGAACGGCTTGAGAATTCGTAAGAGTTTTCTTCGGAAGACGCGGATTATGCTAAGACTTTGCCTAGAATTTTCTCGGCTCTTTCGATAGTTCTTCTCTGGGCTACTTCTCGGGTTTCTCTTGCCTTATTAGAGACTTCGCTCTTTCATAAAAATTTTATTTTATTTTATTTTATTTTATTAATTTTTTTTTTGGCATACCCTTTCTTCATAACTTTTGTTATTTGTTCCTGGTGCCCAGAGAGGAAGTGATATTTCACCGAATATAGGTCTTTGACCTATCAAAAATAGGTAGGGGTTTGGAATCTTTTCAACAAGTGCTTTTGAAGCGAATTTGATCGATCTATCTCTTCATCAATCTCTGGATCTTTTGAAAATGGAAAGAGAATGAAGGTGAATGGGTAGTGTATTTTTGGGAGTGAATTTGTAACATCCCATTTTCCCGTACGTATCGAAAGGTGCTCACTTAATCATTTGTACGTTTATAACTCGTTAGCTTATGCACAAATGTATGAATATATGCGTAGATATATATATATATATATATATATATATATATATATATATATATATATATATATATATATATATATATATATATATATATATATATATATATATATATATATACACACACACATATATGTATACTTGATAATGTCTTCATGTATAAGTTTAATCATGGATTTGGTTAGCGTTAAGTCTTGTGAGACTATTGTTGAATACTAGGTGAATAGGAAGCGGGTTTGGAATGTACAAATCAAATAAAATCGAAAATTGTTTAAATCGGTCGAACTGTCCAGTTACAGCCATAGGTCGCTCCGAGACAATTGGGTCCGCGCCGCGGCATATAAAGCAATTTCAGATCAGAAGTCAAGTTAAAAGGGGTCATTTTTCCTTCGTTAGGTCGCGCCGTGACAAATGGGCCGCGCCGCGGCACCTCTGCAGTTCTGACTCCGATTTTAGCTCAAATTAAATAAATTTATGGGGTAAATTGGTAATTTAACATGTGGATCTGATGGGAGCATTAAACCTCCACCACTAGTTTATTTATTTCATTTCCTTTTCTATTTTCTTTCCAATTTCTCTCCCAAAACACAAAACCCACTTAGTTTAATCTTGAGATTTGGAGTTGGAGATTTGTGAATCAAACCTAGGAGCGAGATTTAAAGTTGTTCTCCTTGTTACTAGCTACAAGAAGATAGTCTTGGTAAGTTCTAACTTTATGTTTTAAGTTTTAATTGGTTAATGGCTAGGGTTTGGGTTACTAGAGATTTGTATGACCCATTTGAGGGTAAAATGGGTGAGTTTGGGTTATGTTGTTGTAAGGAAACCCTAATAGCCACTATTTAGGGTTTTGGCCTTGTGATTTGAGGTTGTAAGTGTCAATTGGTGTTGTTAGTCACTAATGCACTTTAAGATTTATGAAAGAAGTGTAAATGGGTAAGTTTGACTTGATTGTGAGTCTAAGTAACATAAAATGGGTCAAAATGTACTAGTTGACCTAATTAGATGAAATGGGTATGGATTACCCTAAGTTTTGTGTTAATTGAAGTTAATAGACTTTAATTCACTAGTCTTAGTGATTAAAGTCGAGTCTTGGCCATTTATGGGCGGTTGTGAGTAGTTGAGTCATTTAATGCAAATTGGGTCATTAAATGCTCAAGTGGGAGTATTGTGGTTAATCCCACTAGTTGTGAAATTGAATGTGCACTTAATGATTTAGGTACATTGCATTGAAGCTCGGAAGTGCTAAATCACCATCCTTGTGACAAGGTGAGGGGAATAAGTATACTTGTACGTATATGATGTGCTTATTTGTACGTAAGGATATGTGTTGTTCTAGTTAGTGATATATGTGTTGTACACTAACGATTTATGAACGGATATGTGTTGTCTAATTTAGCAATATATGTGTTGTATGCTAACGGTTTATTAAATGGATATGTGTTGTCCAAATTGGTGTTATATGTGTTGTACACTAATGATCTTATGAACGGATATGTGTTGTTCAAGGGTTGGTGATATATGTGTTGTGCACTAACGGTTGTTATGAACACCGATGGGAATTTTGAGTACCATTCCTTTTTGCTATTGGTTAACCATGGTTGTGTGATTGTGTAATTAGCATATTAAATTTTGAACTATATGCTATTGTCGGTTGCTAGCTCCTTGTGGATTGTAGATTGTAGTTTATGCATGATGTTTGCATGTTTGTCGAATAGCTAGCTTGTATGCGGTATTGTGTAAGTGATTGCAAGTAAGTAGGTTATATATGAACATGTATAATTATTGCATTCACTAAGCATTAGCTTACCCCTCTCGTTGTTTATCTTTTTAGTTGCAGGTGCGGATAAGGGCAAAGGGGTTATCGGGCACTAGGTGGCCTTTGATGATGTTTTATTGAAGTTTGAAAGTTGGCCTAACATTTTGGGTAGTTTATTCCCAAACCATGCTCAAAGGGTCATTTGGATTATAAACTATCGTTGTAGTGGGTCAAACTTATATTGAACTTAATTAATGGCCTTCGTGCCTTTTGTAAACATTTAAATTGTTGAACGTTTAAATGGAACTTGTGGATTGGTTTACATATTTTATTGGCGCGTAAATGTGTATCTTTAAAAAAAAATTATCGTACGGAATACGGGTTGGGATGGTTTCAAGTGGTATCAGAGCATGGTCTAAGGGATTTAGGCGACTTGAGATAGGTGTCTAGACTTGGACTTTATTGTGTATGCTCTTTTATGCAGGACTTGTAGGACTTTGGGTCAAATCGGGAATTGTTAGTACTTTGGTTTATGTGAACTAACCTCGTGCTAATTGAATTGTGTTGTGTTTAGCAATTATTAAGCGAGATGGACATTGTACTAGCGAGTTAATGCGACGTGTTCGCGTAACAATGATTAGCTACCATTGTTACGGGTGCAAATCGTGTCAAACAAGTAATGTACGACGATTGTTGAGTAAGATGGATTAGTGTGGGGTATACGTATATGCATACGTGTTATGTCCTTTTGTTTCATTCGTTGTTTAATCTTTTCTGTTTTATAAAATGAAGATGAGAAACGGACACGACACCGAAAATGGGGGTACGAGTGAGGACGTTGAGTTTACGGCCAAAGTTGAGGCCATCTTTAAACGTCAAAAGGCGGAGTTCCTCAAGGATGTTAAGAAAATGTTTCTAGATACGATTGATGAATAACTAGTCAATGTAGTCAAGGAGCAAGTGAAGGCCGTTCATCAAGAGGATAATGTGGGGAGACGGGACTTCTTTTATAAGAATTTTAAGGATTCTCAACCTCCCACCTTTGAAGGTGAACGAGACCCTCTCAAGAGTGCCCGATGGATCTCCGATATGGAGGGGCCTTTCCGTACTTGTGAATGTCCTCTTGATAAGAAGACAAGGTTTGGTTATAGCATGTTAAGGGGTGACGCCAAGCTATGGTGGGATGCGAAAATCCAAGTTTACGGTGAAGAACAATGCATGGATTTTACTTGGGATGAATTCAAGGTAGAGTTTTTCGATGAGTACCGAAATTCGGCCGATCTAACTAGGCTTAAGGACGAGTTACGTTCCTTGAGGCAAGGGCCGATGGATTTGAACACTCTCAAATCCATGTTTTTGTCCAAGACCCAATTTTGCCCGGAGTATGTCGGGAACGATAAGATGTTGAAGGAAGATTTTTATAGGATCTTGAATGATAATTATCAAGAGAAAATTAGTGTGAACATAGTGAAGAGCATTGATGAATTGTTCAATATGGCGAAGGGTTTTGAAGCGCTTGTGTTGAGAAAGAGTAGTTTTACTTTTGGAAAGAGGAAGTTCGAGAATTCGAGTCAATCAAGCTTTTCCAACAAAAAGAACAAGAAGGGCTCAGAAAGTGTTAACAGTGAGAAGAAAGGTGGCTCCGGTGCTCATGTACCCACTTGCTATACTTGTGGGCAAAAAGGTCACATCTCTCATGATTGCCCCAACTCACCTTCCACACAAAAATTTACTTGTTTCAATTGTGGTAAAGAAGGGCACAAGAGGCCCGAGTGTCCCGAGTTGCGCAATGATAATGTTAAGCGGTTAGAAAAGTTGGCGGGTACGGCTAGGGGTCGAAATTATTTGATGACCAATGATGAAGCCAAACAATCGAACGAAGTTGTCTCAGGTACTTTCATGGTTAACTCTAATCCGGCAAGGATTCTATTTGATAGTGGTGCAAATTTGTCTTTTGTGTCACCTCGATTTGTACCTAAACTTAATAAGCTATTAGCTAAGTTAGGTCGTCCGGTAGAAGTCGAAATAGCGGACGGCAAGACGGTGCTAGTGGTTGACGTATGTAAAAATTGTGATGTTGTGTTTTGTGCCGAAAACTTTAAAATTGATCTCATTCCTATGACTTTGGGCGATTTTGATATCGTTGTGGGTATGGATTGGCTTGATCATAATAGAGTCGATATTGCATGTCACGAAAAATTTATTCGTGTAAAGGCCCCAAGTGGGGGAGAGTTAATTATTCACGGCGATAAACGAAGAAGACTTGTGCCGATATGTTCTTTTACACGGGCACGTCGTTTTCTTGTTAGTGGTGGCATGGCTTATCTTGCCCATGTTGTGGATACTCGTGATGAGCCACCACCCATTCGTGAAATTCTGGTAGTTAGTGAATTCGAAGACGTTTTTCCGGACGAGTTACCGGGTGTTCCAGCGGAAAGACAAGTAGAATTTCGCATTGATTTGGTTCCGGGGGCTACCCCCATTGCTAAAACTCCTTATCGTTTAGCACCGACGGAAATGCAAGAGTTGTTAAATCAAACCCAAGAGTTGATTGAAAAGGGTTTCATTCGACCGAGCTCCTCGCCATGGGGTGCTCCGGTCTTGTTTGTGAAAAAGAAAGATGGAAGTATGCGGATGTGCATCGATTATCGGGAGTTGAACAAAGTGACGATCAAGAATCGTTATCCATTACCTAGGATCGACGATTTGTTTGACCAACTCCAAGGTGCAACGTATTTCTCTAAGATCGACCTATAGTCCGGCTATCACCAAATGCGGGTCCGTGAGGAAGATATTGAGAAAACGGCTTTTCGAACGCGTTATGGGCATTTCGAGTTTGTAGTTATGCCTTTTGGTCTTACGAATGCACCGGCGGCATTCATGGATCTTATGAACCGCGTGTGCCAACCTATGTTGGATAAGTCGGTGATTGTGTTCATTGACGACATACTAGTCTACTCGAAAAGTATGAACGAACATGAACGTCAATAGCGTGAGGTATTGAAGACATTACGAAAGGAGAAGTTGTATGCTAAGTTCTCCAAATGTGAATTTTGGCTAAGGGAGGTTCAATTCCTTGGCCACATTGTGAACAAAGACGGTATTCAAGTAGATCCGGGGAAGATAGAGACGGTGAAAAGTTGGAGACAACCGAATACGCCTACGGAAATCTGAAGTTTTCTCGAATTGGCCGGTTATTATCGTCGGTTTATCTAAGACTTTTCTAAAATCGCTTCTTCGTTGACGAAATTGACGAGGAAGAACGCGAGGTTTGTTTGGGAGAATGAGCAAGAAATTGATTTTCAATTGTTAAAAGAGAAATTGTGTCAAGCTCCGGTGTTAGTGTTGCCGGAAGGGGTAGAAGACATGACGGTTTATTGTGATGCCTCTTTAAATGGGCTCGGGTGTGTTTTGATGCAGTGAGGTAAAGTCATCGCTAACGCCTCTCGACCATTAAAGGAACACGAAAAGAGATACCCGACTCACGATCTTGAATTCGCGGCGGTGGTTCATGCGTTGAAAATTTGGCGCCATTACTTGTATGGTGTCAACTGTACGATTTATTCGGATCATAAGAGTTTGAAACATCTCTTTAATCAACGAGATTTGAATTATCGTCAACGTAGGTGGATGGATGTGGTAAAAGACTATGATTGTGAGATATTTTATCATCCTGGCAAGGCGAATGTGGTCGCGGATGCGTTAAGTCGAAAGAGTCATCACCCGGCGTTACGATTGGGATTGTTACGTATGATTATTACTAACGATTTTCTTGAAAAACTCGGCGTGATTCAAATAGAGGCTTACGTTCACAACAATCATGCAGAGCGAATTGTGGGACAATCGGAGTTCATTACTATGGACTCGCGTGGTTTGTTGTCGTTTCAAAGAAGAGTGTGGGTACCTAAGATGGGTGGTAACCGACAAGTGCTACTTGATGAAGCACATAAGTCAAAGTATTCCATTCATCCGGGCACAACAAAAATGTATCTTGATTTAAAGAAAGATTATTGGTGGCCGGGCATGAAACGTGATGTTGTGAAGTATGTTGAGCAATGCGTCACGTGTTTGCAAGTTAAAGCCGAGCACCAAAAGCCGTATGGTAAGCTACAACCGTTAGAAATCCCGAAATGGAAATGGGAGCACATTACCATGGACTTCATCACAAAGTTACCTAAAACGGCAAGAACCCAGTTTGATTCGATTTGGGTTATAGTTGATTGACTGACGAAGAGTGCTTTGTTTCTTCCCATTAAGGAAGCGATATCGTCGGAGACCTTGGCTAAGTTGTTTATCAAGGAAGTCATCTCTCGACACGGTGTTCCTATATCTATTATTTCGGATCGAGATACTCGTTTTACATCTCGGTTTTGGGAAAAGTTTCATGAAGATATGGGTACGCAATTGAAGTTGAGCACGGCGTATCATCCTCAAACGGACAGTCAAACCGAACGTACGAATCAAACTTTGGAGGATATGTTACGAGCGTGTATTATCGATTTTGGTGGTAGTTGGGACGAGCATTTGCCTTTGGTGGAATTCTCGTACAATAATAGTTATCATACTAGTGTTGGGATGCCACCTTATGAGATGCTTTATGGGCGTAGGTGTCGAACCCCGATTTGTTGGGGTGAAGTGGGACAAAAGGAAATCGGGAGTACCGATTTGGTTTTAGAGACGAATAGCAAGATTGATGTGATTCGAGAGCATTTGAAAAAGGCTCAAGATAGACAATAGTCGTATGCCGACAAGCGTAGACGAACGATCGAATTTCAAGAAGGTGACATGGTGATGCTTAAGGTTTCGCCATGGAAAGGTATTATTCGATTCCGGAAATGAGGAAAGTTAGCTCCTCGGTTTATTGGACCATTTAAGGTTTTAGCTCGTGTTGGTGAAGTCGCGTATCGTTTGGAATTACCCGAAGAGCTTGCGGGGATCCATAATATGTTTCATGTTTCCCATCTCCGTAAGTGTCTTGCGGATGATTCATCTTGGGTACCTTTAGACGAGATTGAGCTAAACAATAAGTTAGAGTATATTGAGGAGCCGATCGCTATACTCGATGAGAAGGTCAAGAGGTTGAGACATAAAGAGGTTAGGATTTTTAAAGTTCAATGGCGTCGTAGTAAGGGTTTCGAGTTTACTTGGGAGCCCGAAGAGTTTGTGCTGGTTTATCTTCCTTCTTGTCATGCGGCTTGGATCGCGAGGACGCGCTCCGATTCAAGTGGGGGAGAGTTGTAACATCCCATTTTCCCGTACGTAAAGAAAGGTGATCACTTAATCATTTGTACGTTTATAACTCATTAGCTTATGCACAAATGTATGAATATATGCGTAGATATATATATATATATATATATATATATATACATATATGTATACTTGATAATGTGTGCATGTATAAGTTTAATCATGGGTTTGGTTAGTGTTAAGTCTTGTGAGACTATTGTTGAAGGCTAGGTGAATAGAAAGCGGGTTTGGAATGTACAAATCAAATAAAATCGAAAATTGTTTAAATCGGTCGAACTGTCCAGTTACAGCCTTAGGCCGCGCCGCGGCAATTGGGTCCGCGCCGCGGCATATAAAGCAATTCCAGATCAGAAGTCAAGTTAAAAGGGGTCATTTTTCCTTCGTTAGGTCGCGCCGCGACAAATGGGCCGCGCCGCGGCACCTCTGCAGTTCTGACTCCGATTTTAGCTCAAATTAAAAAAATTTAAGGGGCAAATTGGTAATTTAACATGTGGATCTGATGGGAGCATTAAACCTCCACCACTAGTTCATTTATTTCATTTCCTTTTCTATTTTCTTTCCAATTTCTCTCCCAAAACACAAAACCCACTTAGTTTAATCTTGAGATTTGGAGTTGGAGATTTGTGAATCAAACCTAGGAGCGAGATTTAAAGTTGTTCTCCTTGTTACTAGCTACAAGAAGATAGTCTTGGTAAGTTCTAACTTTATGTTTTAAGTTTAATTGGTTAATGGCTAGGGTTTGGGTTACTAGAGATTTGTATGACCCATTTGAGGGTAAAATGGGTGAGTTTGGGTTATGTTGTTGTAACGAAACCCTAATAGCCACTATTTAGGGTTTTGGCCTTGTGATTTGAGGTTGTAAGTGTCAATTGGTGTTGTTAGTCACTAATGCACTTTAAGATTTATGAAAGAAGTGTAAATGGGTAAGTTTGACTTGATTGTGAGTCTAAGTAATATAAAATGGGTCAAAATGTACTAGTTGACCTAATTAGATGAAATGGGTATGGATTACCCTAAGTTTTATGTTAATTGAAGTTAATAGACTTTAATTCACTAGTCTTAGTGATTAAAGTCGAGTCTTGGCCATTTATGGGCGGTTGTGAGTAGTTGAGTCATTTAATGCAAATTGGGTCATTAAATGCTCAAGTGGGAGTATTGTGGTTAATCCCACTAGTTGTGAAATTGAATGTGCACTTAATGATTTAGGTACATTGCATTGAAGCTCGGAAGTGCTAAATCACCATCCTTGTGACAAGGTGAGTGGAATAAGTATACTTGTACGTATATGATATGCTTATTTGTACGTAAGGATATGTGTTGTCCTAGTTAGTGATATATGTGTTGTACACTAACGATTTATGAACGGATATGTGTTGTCTAATTTAGCAATATATGTGTTGTATGCTAACGGTTTATTAAATGGATATGTGTTGTCCAAATTGGTGTTATATGTGTTGTACACTAATGATCTTATGAACGGATATGTGTTGTCCAAAGGTTGGTGATATATGTGTTGTGCACTAACGGTTGTTATGAACACCGATGGGAATTTTGAGTACCATTCCTTTTTGCTATTGGTTAACCATGGTTGTGTGATTGTGTAATTAGCATATTAAATTATGAACTATATGCTATTGTCGGTTGCTAGCTCCTTGTGGATTGTGGATTGTAGTTTATGCATGATGTTTGCATATTTGTCGAATAGCTATCTTGTATGCGGTATTGTGTAAGTGATTGCAAGTAAGTAGGTTATATATGAACATGTATAATTATTACATTCACTAAGCATTAGCTTACCCCTCTCGTTGTTTATCTTTTTAGTTGCAGGTGCGGATAAGGGCAAAGGGGTTATCGGGCACTAGGTGGCCTTTGATGATGTTTTATTGAAGTTTGAAAGTTGGCCTAACGTTTTGGGTAGTTTAGTCCCAAACCATGCTCAAAGGGTCGTTTGGATTATAAACTATCATTGTAGTGGGTCAAACTTGTATTGAACTTAATTAATGGCCTTCGTGCCTTTTGTAAACATTTAAATTGTTGAACGTTTAAATGGAACTTGTGGATTGGTTTACTTATTTTATTGGCGCGTAAATGTGTATCTTTAAAAAAAATTTATCGTATGAAATACGGGTTGGGATGTTTCAGAATTTGGGGTGAATATTCCCGATTCATCAACTCTTTGTGTGAGTTGGTCGGGTTTAAATTGCATGGAGTGGAAACGGAAACGGATGGCTTTTTGTCTTTCTCTATTCAGAATGATTTCGGAAGGAGTATCGCACCTACACCACGTATGGCACTTACTAACCATTTGCCTCGAAACGAATGTCAAAACCAAGTTCTAACTTGAACTGTACACCGGTACGTTCATCAATTGAATTGACAAAGTGCTATAGATTTGATGGATCATACAGACACTTTGGGTCCAAAAGTCCTCACTTTTTGGGAGTAGGGGTCGTGCTTGGTCATGCGTAGCCTTTAACATATTTTGTCGAAAGAAATCTTTAACGTAAACCATGAGTTTTTAACTTATTCGTTCCGTTCTAGTAAATGTTTCGAAAACTGATTTCTAGCAATTTTTTTTAGAATCTTTGGGTAAAATGAGGTAAGAATTTTTCAAAATTACCAAAATATTCCTTGCTAGTTACTTTTAGACAAAAGAATTTTTCAAAACTTTGGCATTTTTACGGTTATGGTTACTTAAATCTTTACCCAATACCCCACACTTAGAGGAACATTGTCCCTAATGTTCTCTGAAATATAATATTTAATATTTAATATATTAAGGACAGAGCCTCTAAAATCTCTGAGTTCGGTGTGGGGATGACCCCATACTTAGAGATTTTAGTGCGTGATAATTGAAAGAGATTTGAGGAAAGATTACTTCCCTACGGTTAGGTTACTCTGCTAGTGTTGTGCTTTCTACGGCTAGGGCTCTCCTAATGCTGGAAAGGACCAGTCTCTCGATAAATTTCTGCATGAAGAACAAAAAGAGAAAGGCAGCATTTTCACTATATATAATTTTTCATACAATTCTTTTATAAAAAGATAAAATTAAAATTAACTAAAGTAAAGTAGTCTACGGAATACTATACTGGCCAATCTACTGAGCGGTGTCTGTGAAGTATCCGAAGAGATCATCGTCATCCTCAAGTGTCGGAAAATACTCTAACGGTTGCCCTGCATCCAGCGCGGGGCTCAGAAGCGTGTCTAGACAAATGTCCGATGGCAACTCCAGATGTGATAAACTCGAAAACGGCTCTTCCTCGGGAATGTTCCCGGTAATCTCAAAAACCTGAGTCATGGGTGGCTCTACTGATATGGGTAATGTCACTAAGTGGCAGCCCTCTGGTAGCTCATGAATAGGGATCGTATCCAGTACTGGGGAAGGTGAAGTGGTAAGTGCAGGCGACGTAATGGGAGCAGTGTGAGTCAGAACGACGGCTGGTGTGGCTGAACGGACCGAGACTGGAGTGGAGTGCCTGGGGGTAGCTTGTCGTGTTGGAGGGGCACGGCGTGCTAGCTTAAATGATGAAGGTCCTAGAGTACTCTTAGGCATTCCTTCGCGATGAAGGTACGCTCTGAAAGCTCGATAAAGTCTCTGCTAGTCTCTAAGTACTGCCCAAGTAACATCTGGATCGTTCAAAGTGGCTCCATAATGAATCACAGTCTGTGGCTCGCGTATCTCTGGTAACTCTAAAAACTCAGCTGGTCTCGATGCTAAACGTTGGGAGAGTCACACCGGAGGAGCTGGTGGTGCCGTACTAGTGTCCTCCTCAACACTCTCAAGGATCATACGTCTTGGACCTAACTGTCCTGTGGATGGCCTAAACTGATCTGCACTGCTTCCTGAGGAGTAAACTCGGGGAGTTCTTCTCCTGCGAACTGGAATGCAATAAGAAGCCCCTGAACTTGGCATTTTTGGTTGGATATATTCAACAAACTTGTAAGTACTAAACGCAAGTATGGCGCTTAGTGTTAGGGCATAGAAATAGTATATTTGTAGACTGCAAATAATTTGAAAATAAAATAAGTAAAATAAAAAGGATAAGCAAGGGGTGCTTCCCAAGAGCGCTTTGTTTATCAAGTCGTTAGAGCTCGACTTTTCCTGTCAGATCTTCAAAATGGATCGAAGGAGAAGAGGTGCTCCTCCTTATCATGGTCTTCTAGATAAGCCTTTAACCGGTGGCCGTTGACTTTGAAGTTACCAGTGGGTCCTTCTAATCCCATGGCTCCGTGTGGAAAAGCGTGAATAACTTTGTATGGGCCACTCCATCTTGATCTGAATTTTCTAGCGAACTTTTTGAATTGGGAATTAAAGAGTAGAACTTTATCTCCAGGGGCGAACTTTGTAAGAATCAATTTTGCATCGTGCATCAGCTTTGTTCGTTCCTTGTAGATGTATGACGTCTCGTAAGCTTGGTCCCTTAATTCAGCGAGTTCATTCATTTGCATTTTCCTATGTTTGGCGGTTACTGAAGGATCGAGGTTACAGGTTTTCAATGCCCAGAGAGCTTTATACTCTAGTTCGAGCAGAAGATGACAAGCTTTTCCATAGATCATTCGGTATGGTGTAGTTCCTAGGGGATTCTTATAGGAAGTCCGGAATGCACACAGAGCATCATCTAGTTTCTCGACCCATTTATTTCCATGATGGCCGACGGTGCATTCTAGAATTCTCTTTAGTGCTCTGTTTGTGACCTCTGCTTGTCCATCTGTCTGCGGATGATAGGTAGTGGACATTTTGTGGGTAACTCTGTATTGTTGCATCACTTTCATAAACTGGGTGTTACAAAAGTGCGTGCCTCTATCGCTTATTATAGCGCGGGGAGCTCCGAATCGACAGAAGAGTCTCTTCAGGAAGTTGATGACGACTTTGGCATTATTAGTTGGAAATGCCTGGGCTTCGACCTGTGACAACCCGGAAATTTCCGACCAAATTTAAACTTTATCTTTATATTATTTCGACACGATAAGCAAAGTTCGTTAAGTTAAATCTCAAGAATTTTAAACTGTGTTCATACATTCATTTAACCTCGACCAAATTTCAATGATTCACGAACCATTATATGAACGGTTATGATTATATATATATATATATATATATATATATATATATATATATATATATATATATATATATATATATATATATATATATATATATATATATATATATATATATATATATATGTATGTATGTTATAACTTGAAAACGTTAACAAAGTATTAGACGTATAATACATTACATGAACGTATTTGTTTCAGAATATATTTAAAATAATTATCAACGGAATTAAAAGTTAATATCAAATAATTTAATTATTAGATACATTGAATTATGATTATAAGTCTCTGTTGAGAGGTCCACATTGATTTGAGAAATCTTCCCATTTTAACAATATTAGGAAGATGGTTAAGTGATTTACAAGTAAGAACAAATATGTCAATTAATCAATTGATGTAGTTTCCAAATGTACGAAAACGTTTATCGATATAATAGAACTAGATTATTAAAGTCTTTAATTAAGTAACGTATATTGGTTGATAACTTGCAACGTGTATTTAAAACGTGTTTACGTATATTAGATATATTTGATTTCAAATTAATTAAGTAAACGAGAGTAACGCTCACTTATTGATTCGATTGATATTTAGATTTGTCAATTAGTACATTAAGAGGTTAAGATAACGTAAGTACATAAATGAACTATACTTAGTTAAGTTTTAAAATGAAAACGTCATATGATATAATAAACCCTATTATATAAACGATCTTGAGTTACACTTTGAAATATAAATAGTATTGAAAAACTAAATATTATATTAGTAAATAAATATTTCTAATATATATAAACTTATATTTCTATATATATATATATATATATATATATATATATATATATATATATTTTCCAAATAATAAAATATAACTGTAATATTAAGCGTTTGATTTAAAATAAAATATATTTTAATAACCAACGAGACATTAATTTATAGAAGCAAATGACCAAAACACTTGAATGATTAGATTACACTTGGAGTAATATAGTTATTGGTGCATAAAGTATAATTATTGATAAAGGTACGTGTCGCGAAACGTAAAGTACAAGTTTTCTAAGCGTACGAAAGGGCGTTCGAAAAACCGAAACTGGTACGTAAGTCGAGCATCAACGTACAATACATCGGTGCTAAAATTACAGACCAACTGTACACTAGAATATAATATAATATTTAATTAATTCTAAAGATTAAATATATTATATATTAAATAATAATTATATACATAATTATGTTACATGAAAGAAGTGTCGGCAGAGCAGCAAGTGGATTATGAGCTGGAGTTTGCCTTCATGCGATCGCATGAACATTAAGTAGAGACCCCATGCGATCGCATGGGGTATAGGAGAGGGACTCTTCTATAAAGTAATCGAATTTGGATCAGTTGTCACACAATTCTCAATCTCTCGATCTCCCTCTGCTCTCTAATATATATTTATATCATATAATAATAATTATTATTATTAGTATGATTAATATTATTATTAATCTTAATTAGTAGTATTATTATTATTACTACACATAAAATACTACGATGAGGTCATACACGTGTTATTTCAAAAATAGATTTTATGAGTAGGATAGGGCTAAGGAAATTATGGGTTATAGCTATGGAGGTAATAGGTATGGTTTGTAGTGACCCGAACTTTTTCATGTTTATATATATTAATTGAGATTGATATTTACATGACTAAATATTTCCAACGTGTTAAGCAATCAAACTTGTTAAGACTTGATTAAATGAAATAAGTTTCATTAGACAATTGATCACCCAAGTTGACCGGCGATTCACGAACGTTACAAAATTGTGAAAACTACATGTTGTGGTATATATAGACATATTTATATGGTTGACATAAGATTATGATGAGTAAGTATCTCACTAAGTATATTAATAATGTGGGATATACATAAGAAATGATATTACTAAGTTAAGAAACTCGAAATGATATATATAACGATTATCGTTATGATAACGTCTACTAAATACATATGTATCATAGTAATATATTGATACACTATATTTAACATGATAAAATGATATTTAAATATATCATTAAGTGTGTTAACAATGAACTACATATGTAAAAACAAGACTGCTAACTCAAGAATTACGAAACGAGACTTATATGTAACGATTATCGTTGTAACGATATTTTAATGTATGTATCATATTAAGAGATATTCATACATAATAATATCATGATAATATAATAATTTAACATCTCATTTGATATAATAAACATTGGGTTAACAACATTAATTGAGATCGTTAACTTAAAGGTTTCAAAACAACACTTACATGTAACGACTAACGAAGACTTAACGACTCCATTAGAATGTATATACATGTTGTGTTTTGATATGTATTCTTACACTTTTGAAAGACTTCAAGACATATATCAAAGTACTTCTACTTAACAAAAATGCTTACAATTACATCCTCGTTCAGTTTCATCAACAATTCTACTCGTATGCACCCGTATTCGTACTCGAACAATACACAGCTTTTAGATGTATGTACTATTGGTATATACACTCCAATGATCAGCTCTTAGCAGCCCATGTGAGTCACCTAACACATGTGGGAACCATTATTTGGCAACTAGCATGAAATATCTCATAAAATTACAAAAATATTAGTAATCATTCATGACTTATTTACATGAAAACAAAATTACATATCCTTTATATCTAATCCATATACCAACGACTAAAAACACCTACAAACACTTTCATTCTTCAATTTTATTCATCTAATTGATCTCTCTCAAGTTCCATCTTCAAGTTCTAAGTGTTCTTCATAAATTCCATAAGTATAGTTTCATAAAAATCAAGAATACTTCCAAGTTTGCAAGTCTACTTCCAAGTTTGCAAGTCTACTTCCAAGCTTTCTAATCAATTCCATGTAATCATCTAAGATCAAGGAACCTTTGTTATTTACAATAGGTTATCTTCCTAATTCAAGGTAATATTCATATTCAAACTTTGATTCAATTTCTACAACTATAACAATCTTATTTCGAGTGAAAATCTTACTTGAACTGTTTTCGTGTCATGATTCTGCTTCAAGAACTTTTAATCCATCCAAGGATCCTTTATAGTTAGATCCATTTTTCTAATTTCCAGTAGTTTTATCCAGAAAACTTGAGGTAGTTATGATGTCCATAACATCATTCGATTCATACATATAAAGCTATCTTATTCGAAGGTTTAAACTTGTAATCACTAGAACATAGTTTAGTTAATTCTAAACTTGTTCGCAAACAAAAGTTAATCCTTCTAACTTGACTTTTAAAATCAACTAAACACATGTTCTATATCTATATGATATGCTAACTTAATAATTTAAAACCTGGAAACACGATGAACACCATAAAATCGGATATACGCCGTCGTAGTGAAACCGGGGGCTGTTTTGGTTTGGATAATTAAAAACTATGATAAACTTTGATTTAAAACTTTTTCTTCTGGGAAAATGATTTTTCATATGAACATGAAACTATATCCAAAAATCTTGGTTAAACTCAAAGTGAAAGTATGTTTTTCAAAATGGTCATCAAGATGTCGTTCTTTCGACGGAAATGACTACCTCTTTAGTAATTAACATGTAACTTAAATTTCTGACAATAAACCTATACTTTTTCTGTTTGGATTCTTAAATTAGAGTTCAATATGAAACCATATCAATTTGATTCACTCAAAACGGATTTAAAATGAAGAAGTTATGGGTAAAACAAGATTGGATATTTTTGATCTTTTTAGCTACGGGAAATGTTTAACAAATCTATACAAATCATATCCTAGCTAACTTATATTGTATTATACATGTATTCTAATATATTATGTAATCTTGGGATACCATAGACACGTATGCAAATGTTTTGACATATCATATCGACCCATGTATATATATTATTTGGAACAACCATAGACACTCTATATGCAGTAATGTTGGAGTTAGCTATACAGGGTTGAGGTTGATTCCAAAAATATATATACTTTGAGTTGTGATCTAGCCTGAGACGTGTATACACTAGGTCGTGGATTGATTCAGGATAATATATATATCGATTTATTTCTGTACTTCTAACTGTGGACAACTAGTTGTAGGTTACTAACGAGGACAGCTGACTTAATACACTCAAATCTTTAAAACATAATAAAAATAGTTGTAATTATATTTTGATCATACTTTGATATATATATGTACATATTTTTATAGGTTCGTGAATCGATCCGTGGCCAAGTCTTATTTCCGAGGAAGGAAATATCTGTGAAAGTGAGTTATAGTCCCACTTTTAAAATCTAATATTTTTGGGATGAGAATACACGTAGGTTTTATAAATGATTTACAAAATAGACACAAGTACGTAAAACTACATTCTATGGTTGAATTATCGAAATCGAATATGCCCCTTTTTATTAAGTCTGGTAATCTAAGAATTAGGGAACAGCCACCCTAATTGACGCGAATCCTAAAGATAGATCTATTGGGCCTAACAAACTCCATCTAAAGTACCGGATGCTTTAGTACTTCGAAATTTATATCATATCCGAAAGGTGTCCCGGAATGATGGGGATATTCTTATATATGCATCTTGTTAATGTCGGTTACCAGGTGTTCACCATATGAATGATTTTTATCTCTATGTATGGGATGTGTATTGAAATATAAAATCTTGTGGTCTATTATTACGATTTGATATATATAGGTTAAACCTATAACTCACCAACATTTTTGTTGACATTTAAAGAATGTTTATTCTCAGGTGAATACTAAGAGCTTCCGCTGTTGCATACTAAAATAAGGACAAGATTTGGAGTCCATGTTTATATGATATTGTGTAAAAACTGCATTCAAGAAACATATGTCGATGTAATATATTTCTATTGTAAACCATTATGTAATGGTCGTGTGTAAACAGTATATTTTAGATTATCATTATTTGATAATCTACGTAATATTTTTAAAACCTTTATTGATAAAATAAAGGTTATGGTTGTTTTAAAAATGAATGCAGTCTTTGAAAAACGTCTCATATAGAGGTCAAAACCTCGCAACGAAATCAATTAATATGGAACGTTTATAATAAATATGAACGGGACATTTCATGGTTCATGGGTATGCTCGTGAGGTCAATTTAGTGTTTATCATCTCAGTTGCATCTACGTACCTTTCCTGCAATATTGAATCTCAATATTGATACGTGAGCACTCATAACTTAACTTTTATATATTAATAGTGTATTCCTGACTAGTGCTCGGGTATATAGGATTATGCATGCTTGTATTTTTGATATTGTCGTTAGATAGGTTAAGTTGAATCCTGAATTAGTTACATATGCCATTGAGATAAGGTATAAGATATGCATGTCATTGGAAAGCTAGCGAAAAATTAAGAACTTTTCATTTAGATATCAAATGGTTTCGATGAACAGATTAGAAGTTATAGTCAATTGAATTTTTGTATTATTATTAAAAATGATTATTATTATTATCGTCATTATTATCGTCGTTATAGTTTTTATCTAATTATTATTATTATTATTATTATTATTATTATTATTATTATTATTATTATTATTATTATTATTATTATTATTATTATTATTATTATTATTATCATTATTATTATTATTATTATTATTATTATTATTATTATTATTATTATTATTATTATTATTATTATTATTATTATCAATAAAAGGTATTATCATTAAAAATTGTTATTTTTATTATTATTACTATCGTTATTATCGTTAAAGTTATAATTAGTATTATTATTATTATTATCATTAATATTATCATAATATTTATTATTATTAGTATTACTATAATTAAAACTAATATTAGTAACATCTAATTATTATTATTACTATTATTATCATTAATATGAACGCGATATAAAAGACGATTAAAAGCTATTAAACGAATCGATTAGGAAATAATGAGTATAAGTATCATGATGAAATTAAAATATCGTAAGATATTGATTTAGATAAAAATATCATTATCATTATTATTATTATTAAAAGTATTATTAGTGTTAAAACTATCATTACCATTTTAATAGAAATGACATTGTTATTATAAAATATCATTATTATTATCATTTTTAAATTAAAATTATTATTTTAAAGTTAATACTAAAAAGTATCGTAAATATTAAAGTTATCATAATTAGAATTATTATTTTATCATAATATCATTTTTAGTAAATATAAATATTGATATATTTATTAATAGAATAACAATAATTATTATTACAAAATAATGTAACTTTTACTTATTATTATTATCAATATTATTTTATCAAATAAATATACGATACAAAGATATTTTACTACGTGTAATATAATTACATTAATAAAATCTATCATATTATTTTTATGATATTAAATGAACTTTATAAATTTTATTAATTAAAATATATAAAAGTATATTTTTATTATATAAATTTTAATATGAAATCTATTTATTAATAAATGAATTCTATTATTTACTCTAATAAATCTGTTAAAAAAATATATTTAAAAATATAAAACGAAGATATTTAAACTATATAATAATCATGTATAAATTTACGAAAATCATTTTTGAGTCAAATTGACTTTTGTTGACTTTTGCATATTAGTCTCGAGCATTAGGATTGTAGTACACTATGACTTGACTTAAATTGTTAGACAAATATGAACCAACATATAACTATATATACTTAATTTACGTTCGTGAATCCGAGGCCAACCTTGCACTTATTCAATGACGTTATATGTATTTTTACTACAAAATACAGTATTGTGAGTTTCATTTGCTCCCTTTTTAAATGCTTTTGCAATATATATTTTTTGGGACTGAGAATTCATGCGCTTTTATAAATGCTTTACGAAATAGACACAAGTAATCGAAACTACATTCTATGGTTGAAATGTTATACCGGATATCGCCCTCGTTGAACTTGGTGACCTAAGAATTGGTGTTTATTATAATTTGCACCAATTGACGCGAATCCTAAAGATAGATCTATGGGCTTTGACACACCCCAGTCAGAGAATTTGAACTGCTTTAGTACTTCGATGATTATATATGGGGATATTTTAGATGTATTTTGTTAATGTCGGTTACCAGGTGTTCAATCCATATGAATGAATTTTAAACACTTACGAGTGTATGATTATTGAATAAATGAAATCTTGTGGTCTATTAAAATTATGGAAATGATCGATTATGATAAACTAATGAACTCACCAACCTTTTGGTTGACACTTTAAAGCATGTTTATTCTCAGGTTTGAAAGAAATCTTCCGCTGTGCATTTGCTCATTTTAAAGATATTACTTGGAGTCATCCATGGCATATTTCAAAAGATGTTGCATTCAAGTCGTTGAGTTCAATAGAGATTATTATTAAGTAAATGACAGATTTGGTCATTTATAAGATGAATATTATGAAATGGTATGCATGCCTATCAACTTTCGATGAAATGAAAGGTTGTCTTTTAAAAATGAATGCAATGTTTGTAAAATGTATCATATAAAGGTCAAATACCTCGCGATGTAATCATATGTTATTGTATTCGACCTTATGGATTAGGACGGGTCGTCTCATGTGGTATCAGAGCGGTGGTCTTAGCGAACCAGGTCTGCATTAGTATGTCTAACTGATAGTCGTTAGGATGCATTAATGAGTCTAGACTTCGACCATGTCTGCATGTCAAAAGTTTTGCTTACCATTTTTATCGGAAATTACCTGCTTATCCTTCTTAGTCTAGACACATTTTATTTCATTGATTGCATGAATAATGTTTAGACAAAATTCATATCTTAATGTATCTGCTAATTCATATCTTAGCGTATCTGTTACTGTAAACTTTGCCTAACATATTCCGTAAATTTCTCCGTAATCTACAAAATCTTTTCCTCTATATATATATATATATATATATATATATATATATATATATATATATATATATAGATATTCTATGTAGTTAGAAGATCATCCAATATTCGAAAATAATTTCATATCGAAAAATCCTTCATTCAATCGTACGAAATGGAATTCGTCATTAGTTCAAGTCCCTCGGATTCCGAAATGGAATCCCACTCAAGCTCCGAAAACAGTGTGAATGGAATGGATCAATCAATCAGTCATCATCTATTCTGGATGAATTGGCGATGGGTTCGTAGCCTTCTCAATCATTGGAGACAAGAAGAAGGTGATCCCTTCCATCCACCACATTGCCCTCTTTGCGAAGAACCTGAAGCACTTACCGGTGAACCTGTCCGAAACACCATTTTCTCTCTCATTTCCAGAGTATCTCGTCACGATTATATACTATATCAAATTCTAGATTTTATTTTTCTGCTCGTCCGAACCGAAAATCACCCCGGTATAATAGAAGAAGTCAATGAGCTTTGCGCTCGGGTAGTGGCTTTGGAGAATATGGTGCAAAGGTTACAAACACCAGCAGCAACACCAGCAGCATAACCAGTACCACCATCATCAATGCCAACAGTACCAATACCACCCCCAACCACAACCGCATCGTAAACCTCAACTTTACAATCTATTCCACGAGCACTAATGTCATGCGCTCTGTAGATACCAAGGAATACCAACAACAACAAACGATGAAGTATTAATTCATAACTTCATTGGAGAAACATTCTGCGGTGATTATGTAATCTCCAAAGTCTTAGAGATTATCTATTCTAACCCTAATCATAAATCAAATGAGTGAACCAAAATGATAGAAGGAAGAATAGAAACCCTGACAAGAATGGTGCGTAATTTACAAGCTAGACTTGTTATACTAGCGCCACCGGTAGTACCACCACCAGCACCATCAGTATCACCAATACTAGAAACACCTGTAGCACCACAAGCTACACCAGCTCCATTATCATCGATGATATCGACATCACAATCATTAATGAGTATATTGAAATAACAAGTTATGAAGTATTAACTCATTTCCACTGAAGAATTTATATGTATATCTTATATATATATAAATTTTGAAACCATATTATATCTTTTCGTACTAAGCTATTATGAATGAATTGAATAAGGGTAGATACTACTCGGTTAATTCATATTACTAATATGCAATGATGTACATCTTTCGTTAAAGACTTAACCATTGTTAACTACAATCTCTGTTTCAAACTTAATGAATTTAAATTCATAATAAACCAAGTGTATTAATCAATTACATGTTTGATTTTACACTTTCATCTTCGATGTACTCGAAACTCTCTAGAAAACATCATTCGTACCTTGCGAAATTCACAAGAATTCCACAAACACCATCATCATGCAAATAACAAAGTATTAATTCATAATTTCAATTTCAATGAATAAATACTCCGTAGAAGTTATGTAATTTCTAAAGTCTTTAGGGATTATTCAATTCTAGTTTCAACCGTAAATCAAATGAGTTTAATTTAATATTAACTCATTAAATTAACGTTACGTCTAAAGAAAATATACACATATATATTTTCATAAAGACTGTAATAAAATTCTTTTGTACAAAATATTAATTGTGAAAAATTTTTAACGGGTAGGTAATACCCGAGAGATATATAAATTCACAATTAATATGTTATATTCTTCGATTCTGATTCAACAATTATCAACTATACTCACTATCTTCACAATGATACACATTCTTTCATAGCAATAAAAATAACCATTCTCATCCAAATTTGATTACATATTCTAATTTTTGACAAATCAAAATCCAAGTCAAGATTTAACAGAAGGCATCACTCTTAGATTCCTACATCTTTAGAAGTTATACTTTGACTTCAAAACTGTGCTAGAACATTATATGTATATTAACGATTACAATCTGTGTTCAAACCCCTCGAAATTCCCGAAGACACTTCAAACAATGAACAATCGAGATGATGATCCAATCACATGTTATTCACAATCATGCATCTGGAGAACTCTTGAAACCTAAGTAAAAGTTTAACACGTACTCACGTCAAATCCTTTGGCATTTATTAGCAAAAATAACCATGCGAATCCTTTTCAAAGTAGTAAATTCTGTCATAACTCCAGCAAGTCAACTCCGATTTTTCATTCAGAGTAACCTTATTATAACCCTGTTATATACAATTACCCTTTTGTTACCAGGGAACCTTTTATATTCTACCACATTAGCAGTAAACTTATCAGCAACCGTAATGATCTAGGATTTTTCGAAAAATCATTATATTTATCAAGATCCCATCATTTACTCATCTGCACCTTGTAACGAGAATTACCATATGAATCATCGGGAATTAGCAATCACTAATTTGAAATCTCATAGCATGTCTACGCCAACAATTATATGTGTACATATAACGTCTATCTCCTACATTTACATACTTCGAATGTGAAATTTCTGAAAAAAACACCCCAAACTGTGAACTAGTTTTTGAAATGCTGATGAAGCAGCAAAAACTATAAACGATCTTAACAGTAAAAAGTTTGATGATAAAGAGTAGTGTGTTGGCAAAGCTCAGAAAAAGAGAAGGTTTGAAATTGGAAAACGGATTGAGCAAAGTATGAAAGAGGCTGTGGACAAATCACAAAGACTAAACCTGCCTTCAAAGAATCTAAATGATTCAGTAGCTACTGAAGTCATTAATGAATACCTTGCTCCTGACTCTAAACCCTTGCGGACAATATTCTTCATCATCCTCTGATATTAGAAATTCTAAGATATCATCGTATCTTTCACTATAAATATCCTTCATATTTCTGAAGGTATTCCATAACTATTCTTATCTGAAATCATTTACCTCTTCGCGCTATCTGCATTACATCATAAAAGAAACTATTTTAGTTTCTAAATTCTAAAACATTCGAGTTTAAAATAGGAATATTTTTGAAATAGTGTTGAGAGCTGAAGCATGAGTTAGTATAATATAATGACACTTGATCAACGTGATTATACTACCGTAATTCATGCTGAGTTTCTAAATGGAACGTGATGATTCACAGATCATAACGTCATCATGTGCTATGTTACACGACTCTTGTATTATTTATAACCTCTAAAATATCAAGAAAATATTTCTTGATGATTCGGTCTTTTCCGAGGTATTCTGGTAATTTGACAAATCAAGATCATGCCATTATAATTTCCTTCTTAGAACATTAACTATGTCCATTTCGAAATTCATATCTGCGAATTCTGGACTATTACAAGTGATGCTTAATCGCAAGAAGAGGAAACGAAAGAATAAAGCTCCGAAATAAAAATGGGAGTATAAATCACAGCAAATAGAAGGGAACATTAACCGTGGATAACAATGAATATAGAAGGCAGAAACAGGGACTTAGAAATATAAAAGAAGATACAAAACCTAACAACAACCTAGATATTACAAACCGTGTATATCAATACGTATTGCAACGTTAAGACACGGGAGAATTAAAAACACTATTGTGACGACCTGGAAATTTCCGATCAAATTTAAACTTTAATCTTTATATGTTTTCGACACGATAAGCAAAGTCTGTAATGTTGCATCTCAAAATTTTTGAACTGTTTTCATGAATTCATTTGGCCTTTGACTATTCCCGACGAATCACGAACAAATACTGTAAATAAATATATACATATATAGATATATATAAAAATAAACATAGGAGTATATATATTAATTGGAATTAATAAAATATAATTTAATCGGTTGAATTGAAAATGTAAATGTCATTAGTTACTATTATTATTAAAAATTTCATTATTTACATTGTTATTAATAATTATAATTATTATTGTTAATAATATTATATATTATCATTAGTAGTATAAGTATTATTACAAAAGCTATCATTTATATTGTTAATATTAATATTATCATTTTTGTAATTATGATTTTTAGTTAATAATATGATTATTATTATTACTAGTATTATTTTGATATTATTATTATTAAATATCCTTATTATTAATTCTATTATTATTATTATTGCTAATTATTAAATAGTATTATAATTTTTAAAATTAATTACTAAAATTAAGTTAATATGTATAGAGTCATATACATAGTGAATTCAGTTTCACATCTCTATCCCAGTATATTTAATTTTTGATCTTGTCTCCAATCTGTTAGATGTCAGTATCTAATTTATCAGTACAATACAAAATTCATTCATTATATAGACACTGCATTTTGAGAAAGAACTAAACCAACAAAATTCATGAAATAAAGCTCGACACCTCTGTTCTTCATCTTTTTAACCATATTTTGATTTTGAATGAATTTTCAAAATGTAATAATACAGTCTTGTTAGGAATCGTCTATCTAAACTATCTGTAAGTTTTCAATCCTCAATTCTTTATATTAATCTCTAATTTAAGAGTCAAAGTTTTGGGTTTTAAAAGTCAACTAAGTGTTCTTGAATCAAATTCGAGTTTCTTTTGATGTTTCCAGTTAATATGATGATCCATAAAGATTATAGGAATGATTTGCAACATAATTCATGTTGTAATCATAATCTATAACATTCTTAATTTCAAAACCAACTTTTGAGCTCATGTGTTCTTGACAGTGATATACACTAACTTGAATTCGAAACAAATTTCAAAAACTAAAAATGCAGAGTTGTTAGGAATCATTTACTTAAACTTCATGTAAAATCTTAAGTTCCAATTCTTAATAACGAAGTCGAATTTGCTAGTCAAAGTTATTTTGTCAAAAGTCAACCAATTTGTTCATCGAGAAATTAGAGCTCGTTTTGATGTTTCAAGTTCAATTGACGATTTCAATAGTTTTTAGAAATGATTTGAAACATGTTTCATGTTGTAAAGATTGTCCGAAACGAACTCAAAAATTGAAAACAAAATTTTTTTTTTCTTGGCTACACACAAGCAGTAGGATTTTTTTGTTTTTTTTCTCTCATTTTTTTATATCATTAACACATTTTTATTTTTCATGTTGTTTACAAGTCATAAATGAAAACCAGAATGCGTTATTTTGATTTTTTTTTTTTTGAAGTTCCATGGTTGAATTGATTTAAGGTAGAAGATGAAGAAGATGATTCAAGTTGAAATAGATATTAGATATATATATTTTGGTTGAATAATAAATAAGAAAGACATGAATGGCAGAATGGTTAAGGGTGTTGGTGGGTGAGCGAGAGGTCTCGGGTTCAAATCCGGTTTTGGACATATTTTTTTAGAAAGGCTTTTGAAGGTAGATTTCATTACAAAAATTATTATTATTATTATTATTGTTATTGTTACTAAAATTATAATCTTTATCATTATCATTATTATTAATATATGTATTATTACTATTATTATGATTATTATTATTATTATTATTATTATCAAAATAACATAAACTATTATTATTATTAATATTAGTATTGGTATCATTATGTACTTATTAGTATTTTTAGAATCATTATTAACATATGTACTATCATTATTATCATTATCATTCTTATTATTAGTATTATCATCATTAATAAAGTTATTATCAGTAGACTATTATTAGTAAAATCATTAATATCAAAACTATCATTTTTAACAAATAAGATATTTGGTACATAAAACCTACTTATTATATATACTACAACTATATTAATAATCTATATAACTATATACAAGACATATTAACATCTCTTATATAAATACCGACATACAACAAATTAGATATTTTTAATATAATACTAAATATATACATGGATATATTAATATAACTAAATGTATAGATTCTAATCATTTTAAATATATATACAATAAATATATATAACGTATACTTTAAGATATAAAATAAGTATATATTTTAAATGGAATTTAATATACATTATATAAACTACAAACATATAAATAATATATAATTAATAAAGGAAATTATGTGATTTCCATTATATGTTTTAATAGATATACAATTGATATAGGTTCGTTAATCCGAGGCCAACCCTGCATTGTTCAGTTGTTTAATGTCGTTATATGTATTTTTACTACAAAATACATTAGGTGAGTTCATTTGAATCCCTTTTACTCTTTACATTTTTGGGCTGAGAATACATGTAAATGCTTTATTAACTGTTTTACAATATTTATATGCGTGAGTTTCATTTGCTCCCTTTTTAAATGCTTTTGCAATATATATTTTTGGGACTGAGAATACATGCGCTGCTTTTATAAATATTTGACGAAATAGACACAAGTACTTAAAACTACATTCTATGGCTGGATTATTAAACCGAATATGCCCTTTTTATTAAGTCTGGTAATCTAAGAATTAGGGAACAGACACCCTAATTGACGCGAACTCCAAAGATAGATCTATCGGGCCTAACAAGCCCGATCCAAAGTACCGGATGCTTTAGTACTTCGAAATGTATATCATGTCCGAAGTAGGATCCCGGAATGATGGGGATATTCTTATATGCATATTGTTAATGTCGGTTACCAGGTGTTCAATCCATATGAATGATATTTTTATCTCTATGCATGGGACGTATGTTTATGTGAAATGGATATATGAAATCTTGTGGTCTATTAAAATTATGAAATGATGATTTATGTTAAACTAATGAACTCACCAATCTTTTGGTTGACACTTTAAAGCATGTTTATTCTCAGGTACGAAAGAAATCTTCCGCTGTGCATTTACTCATCTTAGAGATATTACTTGGAGTCATGCATGACATATTTCAAAAAACGTTGCATTCGAGTCGTTGAGTTCACCAAGATTATTATTAAGTCAATAATAGTAAAATATATTACGAAATGGTATGCATGTTGTCAACTTTCGATGTAATGAAATATTGCCTTTTTAAAAACGAATGCAATGTTTGTAAAATGTATCATATAGAGGTCAAGTACCTCGCGATGTAATCAACTGTTGTGAATCATTTATAATCGATATGGACTTCGTCCGGATGGATTAGGACGGGTCTCTACAGTTGGTATCAGAGCGGTGGTCTTAGCGAACCAGGTCTGCATTAGTGTGTCTAACTGATAAGTCGTTAGGATGCATTAGTGAGTCTGGACTTCGACCGTGTCTGCATGTCAACAGTTTTGCTTATCATTTAGTGTCGAAAATTATTTGTTTATCATCCTTAAAGTCTAGACATGTCTTACTGCCTCTATTGCATAGACAGTGTATAGATAAGTTCATATCTTAGCGTATCTGTTATTGTTACCTTTGCCTGACAACTTCCGTAGATTCCTCCTTAATTTATGGGATTTTAGTATTATATATGCATATGTAAATTATGTATTGCAGGGTACTAATCTGCATCCTATAATCCATTTCTTATCGAAAATCCTTCATCTGATCGTACGAGATGAATCCCTCAAGCAGTTCGAATTCCTCGGATTCTGACAACTATTCCGATATGAAGTTTCACCTATCAGCGTCACCAGAATGAATCAATCAATCAATCATCCCCAATTCATCTGATGGGTTCGTAGTCGACTTAATCAATGGAGACGCGAAGAAGGCGATCCCTTCCATCAAACGAATTCACCTCTTGACAATGAACCTGAAGCGTTTACCGACGAACCTGTTCGAGACACCATTTTCTCTCTCATTTCCAGAGTGTCTCGTCACGATCATATACTATCTCAGATTCTAAACCTCATTCATCTGCTCGTTCGAACCGACAATCATCTTGGTATAATAGAAGAAGTCAACGAGCTTTACGCCCGAGTTGTAGCCTTGGAAAAGATAGTGCAAAATTTACCAGCTTCAGCAACATCACCGGCATCAACAGAACCATCAATAACAGTACCAGTACCATCAACAATCCATGCCTCAACATCTCACTCTGTACCTCAAGTATAATCATCATTCTACGTATCGTTCTACATCAATTATCTTCGTTCTTCATGGCGATCAAGTAATCTCTAATGTTTTGGAGATTATATATTCTTGTTCTAACGGTAAATCAAATGAGTTTAATATCATATTAACTCATTAAATCCATGATTACATCTGAAGAAAATATATATGTATATATGTTTTCATAAAGATTGTAATTAAAAATTCTTTTGTGCAAACTGTTAATGGTGAAAATATTTTAACGGGTAGGTAATACCCGAGGAATATTTAGATTTCACATTAATAAATTACATTGTACATTCTTCAAAACTAATTCAACAGTCATTTACTATCCTACTTACAACCGCCGATATACGTATCCGTTCACCACAGAATAAACATATTCATCCAAATTCATATTGGGATTTTGATTTATCAGAATTCAACAAGTGGCATAATGAAGAAAACATTGGAAAATAAAAATTGTTAGAAACAAACAATTTTAACTATGAGAAGAATTTTGTTAAGAATCCATGCTAACTGTTCCTAGCTAACTGGTTACATTTTATTTATTGCAATTTAATTATCGCAATTTACATTCTCGCAATTTACATTCTCGCAATTTTATTTATCGTCATTTAATTTATGTTATTTATTTTACGCACTTTATTCATCGTCATTCTGTTATTTACGCATTTTAAATATCGAGACACGTATACAATGTTTTGATATATCATATCGACCCATCTATATATATATATAGTTTAAGTTGTGATCGATTCTGAGACATGTACACGGGTCACGATACATATTAATTAATTCGAATATTATATATTAAATTATATATGAATTATGGGACTGTTAACTGTGGATTATCGACTGTGGACTAATGACATTGGACAATTAAAATGAATTAAAATATTGATTATAATATATGAAACTAAATAATTCTTCAAGTTTGCCACTTGATTTCATCTTAAACCTCATTTGTATCTTAACGATTACAATCTGTGTTCAAACCTTGCATGATTCTTGAAAACACCTCAATCGAGAGGATGAACCAACAGTACTTCATCTACGTAACAAGAGATTGATGCATATAGTTATGCACTTGAAAACTCTCGGAACCTGAGTAAACGTTTAACAAGTATCTGTGCTAGCTCCTTTGGCATTGTTATTACCGAAAATAACTTTACAATCCCTCTTCAAAGTAACCAATTTTGTCACAGCTTCAGCAAATCAACTTCAACTTTCATTCAGATTAGCCTTATTATAATCCTGATTATATAAGTTACCTTTCGTCATCGTTACCAGAGAATCATTTATATTTCATCACCTTAGCAGTAAATTTACCATCAATTTCATTGATCTCTGACCTTCCGAAGAATCATTATGTTCATTGAAACCCTATCATATAGTCATCCGTATCTTGTAACGAAAATTGCCATACCAATTACCAGGGTTTAGCAATCAGTATTTTGAAATCTCGCAGCATGTCTACATCAACAGTTATATGTATACATATAACAATCTCGCATGTGCGGGATTAGGTATTGTTGTTGTATATAACAATTATCTCCTAGAATTACGATCTTCAATTCTAAAATTTTGAAAAGCACCCAGCCTACAAATCAATATATTGAACTTTGAAAAAGCTGAATGAAGCAGCAGAAACTGTAGGCAACCGTAAACGACCTTAATCGTCGAAAGTTTGATGATAAAGAATGGAGTATTGGAAACACTCAATAGAAATTTTAGTACCGAAAAGCGGATTATGCAAAACTATGAAAGAAGCCGTGGACAAATCACAAAGAATAAGTTTAACTTCAAAGAATCTAAATGATTCAATGTCTACTGAAGTCTTTAGCGAATATCTTGCCCCTGACTCTAAACCGTTACGGACAAATCTGCTTCATCATCCTCTGATCTTAGAAATTCTAAGATATCATCGAATCTTTCATTATAAATATCCTCAATATTTCTGAAGATATCTTCATAAATATTCTCGTCCGATATTAATTATCTCTCTGCACTATCTGTGATATATCATAAAAGGAAACTATTTTAGTTTCCAAATTCTGAAAAATTCAAACTTAAATTATGAATGTTTTTGAAGTAATGTTGGGAACTGATGCATAAGTTATTATAATATAATGACACTTGATCAACGTGATTATATTATAGTAAGTCATGCTGAGTTTCTAATGAAACATGATGATTCACAGACTATAATGTCATCATGTGCCATGTTACACGACTCTTACATTCTATCTAATATAATCTATAAACATATCAAGAACATATTTTCTTGATAGTTCTATCTTTTCTCTTAAATTCTGGTAACATGACAAATAAAATCGTGCTACTACCTTTCCTTTCTACTATTATATTATGATAATTCAAAACTCCATACCTACGAATTCTGGACCATTTCTTGTGAAAAGAAAACAAAAGCATGAAACTTTGAAATAGAAAGGGGGTATAAATCGCAGCAAATAGGAGAGAGTATTAACTGTGAATGACAATGATTATAGGAGATGGAAGTAGGGACTTCGAAATATAAACGAAAATATAAAGCCCGATAACAACACATAAATTACAAACTGTGTATGTCAATGTTTATCGCAACATAAAGACACGGGAGAATTAAAAACTCTATAACCCCAAGGGCAAAGTAGAAGTAAATAAATTTTCTAGTGGAAGATTAAAAAGAAGGATGACAGAAATGATAATTAGGAAAATATCAAGGTTTAGAATTAGATTAAGCATTTTCATAACCTTTTAAATTTAGGGATTGTATAGAAATGGTAAGAATAAGGGAAAGGAAGAGCTTAATTTATAATAGAAATATCAGACAGAGTAATCGAGGCGGATCATCTTATTTAATTTTAGAGATCTTAATTTTTCTTACTCGCCGAAGAATCAAATCTTTTATATTTCGAAGATTTTCTTTTAAATCCCTTGAATTCCGAAATTCAATCAGGACAACGTCAAAAGTTAAGACGCGCCTTATTTTCTAAATTCAAATGTGACTACGCCAAAAGTTAAGGCGAATCCTTACTTTTCTCATTTCACTATTTAGTGATAGTTTCATTCGTACTCTTCGAATAATCGAATTGTTTTATCTATATTACTCAATGATGATAAAACTCTATTTATCAACTTATAGTTGTCATGAAAACATTTCTATTGTTAACCATGACGACCACATTCAAATTTCGGGACGAAATTTCTTTAACGGGTAGGTACTGTGACGACCCGGAAATTTCCGATCAAATTTAAACTTTAATCTTTATATGTTTTCGACACGATAAGCAAAGTCTGTAATGTTGCATCTCAAAATTTTTGAACTGTTTTCATGAATTCATTTGGCCTTTGACTATTCCCGATGATTCACGAACAAATACTGTAAATAAATATATACATATATAGATATATATATAAAAATAAACATAGGAGTATATATATTAATTGGAATTAATAAAATATAATTTAATTAGTTGAATTGAAAATGTAAATGTCATTAGTTACTATTATTATTAAAAATTTCATTATTTACATTGTTATTAATAATTATAATTATCATTGTTAATAATATTATATATTATCATTAGTAGTATAAGTATTATTACAAAAGCTATCATTTATATTGTTAATATTAATATTATCATTTTTGTAATTATGATTTTTAGTTATTAATATGATTATTATTATTACTAGTATTATTTTGATATTATTATTATTAAATATCCTTATTATTAATTCTATTATTATTATTATTGCTAATTATTTAATAGTATTATAATTTTTAAAATTAATTACTAAAATTAAGTTAATATATATAGAGTCATATACATAGTGAATTCAGTTTCACATCTCTATCCCACTGTATTTAATTTATGATCTTGTCTCCAATCTGTTAAATGTCAGTATCTAATTTATCAGTACAATACAAAATTCATTCATTATATAGACACTGCATTTTGAGAAAGAACTAAACCAACAAAATTCATGAAATAAAGCTCGACACCTCTGTTCTTCATCTTTTTAACCATATTTTGATTTTGAATGAATTTTAAAAATGTAATAATACAGTCTTATTAGGAATCATCTATCTAAACTATCTGTAAGTTTTCAATCCTCAATTCTTTCTATTAATCTCTAATTTGAGAGTCAAAGTTTTGGGTTTTAAAAGTCAACTAAGTGTTCTTGAATCAAATTCGAGTTTCTTTTGATGTTTCCAGTTAATATGATGATCCATAAAGATTATAGGAATGATTTACAACATAATTCATGTTGTAATCATAATCTATAACATTCTTAATTTCAAAACCAACTTTTGAGCTCATGTGTTCTTGACAGTGATATACACTAACTTGAATTCGAAACAAATTTCAAAAACTAAAAATGCAGAGTTGTTAGAAATCATTTACTTAAACTTCCTGTAAAATCTTAAGTTCCAATTCTTAATAACGAAGTCAAATTTGCGAGTCAAAGTTATTTTGTCAAAAGTCAACCAATTTGTTCATCGAGAAATTAGAGCTCGTTTTGATGTTTCAAGTTCAATTGATGATTTTAATAGTTTTTAGGAATGATTTGAAACATGTTTCATGTTGTAAAGATTGTCCGAAACGAACTCAAAAATTGAAAACAAAAATTTTTTTTCTTGGCTACAAGCAAGCAGTAGGATTTTTTTGTTTTTTTTCTCTCATTTTTTTTATATCATTAACACATTTTTTTTTCATGTTGTTTACAAGTCATAAATGAAAACCAGAATGCGTTATTTTGATTTTTTTTTTGAAGTTCCATGGTTGAATTGATTTAAGGTAGAAGATGAAGAAGATGATTCAAGTTGAAATAGATATTAGATATATATATTTAGGTTGCATAATAAATAAGAAAGACATGAATGGCAGAATGGTTAAGGGTGTTGGTGGGTGAGCGAGAGGTCTCGGGTTCAAATCCGGTTCTGGACATATTTTTTTAGAAAGGCTTTTGAAGGTAGATTTCATTACAAAAATTATTATTATTATTATTATTGTTATTGTTACTAAAATTATAATCTTTATCATTATCATTATTATTAATATATGTATTATTACTATTATTACGATTAGGATTATTATTATTATTATCAAAATAACATAAACTATTATTATTATTATTATTAATATTAGTATTAGTATCATTATGTACTTATTAGTATTTTTAGAATCATTATTAACATATGTACTATCATTATTATCATTATCATTCTTATTATTAGTATTATCATCATTAATAAAGTTATTATCAGTAGACTATTATTAGTAAAATCATTAATATCAAAACTATCATTTTTAACAAATAAGATATTTGGTACATAAAACCTACTTATTATATATACTACAACTATATTAATAATCTATATAACTATATACAAGACATATTAACATCTCTTATATAAATACCGACATACAACAAATTCGATATTTTTAATATAATACTAAATATATACATGGATATATTAATATAAATAAATGTATAGATTCTAATCATTTTAAATATATATACAATAAATATATATAACGTATACTTTAAGATATAAAATAAGTATATATTTTTAAATGGAATTTAATATACATTATATAAACTACAAACACATAAATAATATATAATTAATAAAGGAAATTATGTGATTTCCATTATATGTTTTAATAAATATACAATTGATATAGGTTCGTGAATCCGAGGCCAACCCTACATTGTTCAGTTGTTTAATGTCGTTATATGTATTTTTTACTACAAAATACATTAGGTGAGTTCATTTGAATCCCTTTTACTCTTTACATTTTTGGGCTGAGAATACATGCAAATGCTTTATTAACTGTTTTACAATATTTATATGCGTGAGTTTCATTTGCTCCCTTTTTAAATGCTTTTGCAATATATATTTTTGGGACTGAGAATACATGCGCTGCTTTTATAAATGTTTGACGAAATAGACACAAGTACTTAAAACTACATTCTATGGCTGGATTATTAAACCGAATATGCCCTTTTTATTAAGTCTGGTAATCTAAGAATTAGGGAACAGACACCCTAATTGACGCGAACTCTAAAGATAGATCTATTGGGCCCAACAAGCCCCATCCAAAGTACCGGATGCTTTATGAAATGTCCCGTTCTTATTGATTAAAAATGTTCCATATTAATTGATTTCGTTGCGAGGTTTTGACCTCTATATGAGACGTTTTTCAAAGACTGCATTCATTTTAAAACAAACCATAACCTTTATTTCATCAATAAAGGTTTAAAAAAAACTTTACGTAGATTATCAAATAATGATAATCTAAAATATCCTGTTTACACACGACCATTAGATAATGGTTTACAATACAAATATGTTACAACAAAATAAGTTTCTTGAATGCAGTTTTTACACAATATCATACAAGCATGGACTCCAAATCTCGTCCTTATTTAAGTATGCGACAGCGGAAGCTCTTAATAATCACCTGAGAATAAACATGCTTAAAACGTCAACAAAAATATTGGTGAGTTATAGGTTTAACCTATATATATCAAATCATAATAATAGACCACAAGATTTCATATTTCAATACACATCCCATACATAGAGATAAAAGTCATTCATATGGTGAACACCTGGTAACCGACATTAACAAGATGCATATATAAGAATATCCCCATCATTCCGGGACACCCTTCGGATATGATATAAATTTCGAAGTACTAAAGCATCCGGTACTTTGGATGGGGTTTGTTAGGCCCAATAGATCTATCTTTAGGATTCGCGTCAATTAGGGTGTCTGTTCCCTAATTCTTAGATTACCAGACTTAATAAAAAGGGGCATATTCGATTTCAATAATTCAACCATAGAATGTAGTTTCACGTACTTGTGTCTATTTTGTAAATCATTTATAAAACTTGCATGTATTCTCATCCCAAAAATATTAGATTTTAAAAGTGGGACTATAACTCATTTTCACAGATTTTTACTTCGTCGGGAAGTAAGACTTAGCCACTGGTTAATTCACGAACCTATAACAATATATACATATATATCAAAGTATGTTCAAAATATATTTACAACACTTTTAATATATTTTGATGTTTTAAGTTTATTAAGTCAGCTGTCCTCGTTAGTAACCTACAACTAGTTGTCCACAGTTAGATGTACAGAAATAAATCGATAAATATTATCTTGAATCAATCCACGACCCATTGTATACGTATCTCAGTATTGATCACAACTCAAACTATATATATTTTGGAATCAACCTCAACCCTGTATAGCTAACTCCAACATTCACATATAGAGTGTCTATGGTTGTTCCGAAATATATATAGATGTGTCGACATGATAGGTCGAAATATTGTATACGTGTCTATGGTATCTCAAGATTACATAATATACTATACAAGTTGATTAAGTTATGGTTGGAATAGATTTGTTACCAATTTTCACGTAGCTAAAATGAGAAAAATTATCCAATCTTGTTTTACCCATAACTTCTTCATTTTAAATCCGTTTTGAGTGAATCAAATTGCTATGGTTTCATATTGAACTCTATTTTATGAATCTAAACAGAAAAAGTATAGGTTTATAGTCGGAAAAATAAGTAACAAGTCATTTTTATAAAGGTAGTCATTTTAGTCGAAAGAACGACGTCTAGATGACCATTTTAGAAAACATACTTTCACTTTGAGTTTAACCATAATTTTTGGATATAGTTTCATATTCATAATAAAAATCATTTTCTCAGAATAACAACTTTTAAATCAAAGTTTATCATAGTTTTTAATTAACTAACCCAAAACAGCCCGCGGTGTTACTACGACGGCGTAAATCTGGTTTTACGGTGTTTTTCGTGTTTCCAGGTTTTAAATCATTAAGTTAGCATATCATATAGATATAGAACATGTGTTTAGTTGATTTTAAAAGTCAATTTAGAAGGATTAACTTTTGTTTGCGAACAAGTTTAGAATTAACTAAACTATGTTCTAGTGATTACAAGTTTAAACCTTCGAATAAGATAGCTTTATATGTATGAATCGAATGATGTTATGAACATCATTACTACCTTAAGTTCCTTGGATAAACCTACTGGAAAAGAGAAAAATGGATCTAGCTTCAACGGATCCTTGGATGGCTCGAAGTTCTTGAAGCAGAATCATGACACGAAAACAAGTTCAAGTAAGATCATCACTTGAAATAAGATTGTTATAGTTAGAGAAATTGAACCAAAGTTTGAATATGATTATTACCTTGTATTAGAATGATAGCTTACTGTAAGAAACAAAGATTTCTTGAGGTTGGATGATCACCTTACAAGATTGGAAGTGAGCTAGCAAACTTGAAAGTATTCTTGATTTCATGTAACTAGAACTTGTAGAATATATGAAGAACACTTAGAACTTGAAGATATAACTTGAGAGAGATCAATTAGATGAAGAAAATTGAAGAATGAAAGTGTTTGTAGGTGTTTTTGGTCATTGGTGTATGGATTAGATATAAAGGATATGTAATTTTGTTTTCATGTAAATAAGTCATGAATGATTACTCATATTTTTGTAATTTTATGAGATATTTCATGCTAGTTGCCAAATGATGGTTCCCACATATGTTAGGTGACTCACATGGGCTGCTAAGAGCTGATCATTGGAGTGTATATACCAATAGTACATACATCTAAAAGCTGTGTATTGTACGAGTACGAATACGGGTGCATACGAGTAGAATTATTGATGAAACTGAACGAGGATGTAATTGTAAGCATTTTTGTTAAGTAGAAGTATTTTGATAAGTGTATTGAAGTCTTTCAAAAGTTTATAAATACATATTAAAACACTACATGTATATACATTTTAACTGAGTCGTTAAGTCATCGTTAGTCGTTACATGTAAGTGTTGTTTTGAAACCTTTAGGTTAACGATCTTGTTAAATGTTGTTAACCCAATGTTTATAATATCAAATGAGATTTTAAATTATTATATTATCATGATATTATCATGTATGAATATCTCTTAATATGATATATATACATTAAATGTCTTTACAACGATAATAGTTACATATATGTCTCGTTTAAAAATCATTAAGTTAGTAGTCTTGTTTTTACATATGTAGTTCATTGTTAATATACTTAATGATATGTTTACTTATCATAGTATCATGTTAACTATATATATATCCATATATATGTCATCATATAGTTTTTACAAGTTTTAACGTTCGTGAATCACCAGTCAACTTGGGTGGTCAATTGTCTATATGAAACATATTTCAATTAATCAAGTCTTAACAAGTTTGATTGCTTAACATGTTGGAAACATTTAATCATGTAAATATCAATCTCAATTAATATATATAAACATGGAAAAGTTCGGGTCACTACACTTTAGTACTTCGAAATTTATATCATGTCCGAAGGAGGATCCCGGAATGATGGGGATATTCTTATATGCATATTGTTAATGTTGGTTACCAGGTGTTCAATCCATATGAATGATATTTTTGTCTCTATGCATGGGACGTATGTTTATGTGAAATGGAAATATGAAATCTTGTGGTCTATTAAAATTATGAAAAGATGATTTATGTTAAACTAATGAATTCACCAACCTTTTGGTTGACACTTTAAAGCATGTTTATTCTCAGGTACGAAAGAAATCTTCCGCTGTGCATTTGCTCATCTTAGAGATATTACTTGAAGTCATTCATGACATATTTCAAAAAATGTTGCATTCGAGTCGTTGAGTTCACCAAGATTATTATTAAGTCAATAATAGTAAAATATATTACGAAATGGTATGCATGTTGTCAACTTTCGATGTTATGAAAGATTGTCTTTTCAAAAACGAATGCAATGTTTGTAAAATGTATCATATAGAGGTCAAGTACCTCGCGATGTAATCAACTGTTGTGAATCATTTATAATCGATATGGACTTCGTCCGGATGGATTAGGACGGGTCTCTACAATTGGTATCAGAGCGGTGGTCTTAGCGAACCAGGTCTGCATTAGTGTGTCTAACTGATAAGTCGTTAGGATGCATTAGTGAGTCTGGACTTCGACCGTGTCTGCATGTCAACAGTTTTGCTTATCATTTAGTGTCGAAAATTATTTGCTTATCATCCTTAAAGTCTAGACACGTTTTACTGCCTCTATTGCATAGACAGTGTATAGATAAGTTCATATCTTAGCGTATCTGTTATTGTTACCTTTGCCTGACAACTTCCGTAGATTCCTCCGTAATTTATGGGATTTTAGTATTATATATGCATATGTAAATTATGTATTGCAGGGTACTAATCTGCATCCTATAATCTATTTCTTATTGAAAATCCTTCATCTGATTGTACGAGATGAATCCCTCAAACAGTTCGAATTCCTCAGATTCCGACAGCTATTCCGATATGAAGTTTCACCTATCAGCGTCACTGGAATGAATCAATCAATTAATCATCCCCAATTCATCTGATGGGTTCATAGTCGACTTAATAAATGGAGATGCGAAGAAGGTGATCCCTTCCATCAAACGAATTCACCTCTTGACAATGAACTTGAAGCGTTTACCGACGAACCTGTTCGAGACACCATTTTCTCTCTCTCATTTCTATAGTGTCTCGTCACGATCATATACTATCTCAGATTCTAAACCTCATTCATCCGCTCGTTCGAACCGACAATCATCTTGGTATAATAGAAGAAGTCAACGAGCTTCACGCCCGAGTTGTAGCCTTGGAAAAGATAGTGCAAAATTTACCAGCTTCAGCAACATCACCGGCATCAACAGAACCATCAATAACAGTACCAGTACCATCAACAATCCATGCCTCAACATCTCACTCTGTACCTCAAGTATAATCATCATTCTACGTATCGTTCTACATCAATTATCTTCGTTCTTCATGGCGATCAAGTAATCTCTAATGTTTTGGAGATTATATATTCTTGTTCTAACGGTAAATCAAATGAGTTTAATATCATATTAACTCATTAAATCCATGATTACATCTGAAGAAAATATATATGTATATATTTTTTCATAAAGATTGTAATTAAAAATTCTTTTGTGCAAACTGTTAATGGTAAAAATATTTTAACGGGCAGGTAATACCCGAGGAATATTTAGATTTCACATTAATAAATTACATTGTACATTCTTCAAAACTGATTCAACAGTCATTTACTATCCTACTTACAACCACCGATATACGTATCCGTTCACCACAGAATAAGCATATTCATCCAAATTCATATTGGGATTTTGATTTATCGGAATTCAACAAGTGGCATAATGAAGAAAACATTGGAAAATAAAACTTGTTAGAAACAAACAATTTTAACTATGAGAAGAATTTTGTTAAGAATCCATGCTAACTGTTCCTAGCTAACTGGTTACATTTTATTTATTGCAATTTAATTATCGCAATTTACATTCTCGCAATTTTATTTATCGTCATTTAATTTATGTTATTTATTTTACGCACTTTATTTATCGTCATTATGTTATTTACGCATTTTAAATATCGGGACACGTATACAATGTTTTGACATATCATATCGACCCATCTATATATATATAGTTTGAGTTGTGATCGAGTCTGAGACATGTACACGGGTCACGATACGTATTAATTAATTCGAATATTATATATTAAATTATATATGAATTATGGGACTGTTAACTGTGGATTATCGACTGTGGACTAATGACATTGGACAATTAAAATGAATTAAAATATTGATTATAATATATGAAACTAAATAATTTTTCAAGTTTGCCACTTGATTTCATCTTAAACCTCATTTGTATCTTAACGATTACAATCTGTGTTCAAACCTTGCATGATTCTTGAAAACACCTCAATCGAGAGGATGAACCAACAGTACTTCATCTACGTAACAAGAGATTGATGCATATAGTTATGCACTTGAAAACTCTCGGAACCTGAGTAAACGTTTATTACTATTATTATGATTAGGATTATTATTATTATCAAAATAATATAAACTATTATTATTATTATTAATATTAGTATTAGTATCATTATGTACTTATTAGTATTTTTAGAATCATTATTAACATATGTACTATCATTATTATCATTATCATTCTTATTATTAGTATTATCTTCATTAATAAAGTTATTATCAGTAGACTATTATTAGTAAAATCATTAATATCAAAACTATCATTTTTTACAAATAAGATATTTGGTACATAAAACCTACTTATTATATATACTACAACTATATTAATAATCTATATAACTATATACAAGACATATTAACATCTCTTATATAAATACCGACATACAACAAATTCGATATTTTTAATATAATACTAAATATATACATGGATATATTAATATAACTAAATGTATAGATTCTAATAATTTTAAATATATATACAATAAATATATATAATGTATACTTTAAGATATAAAATAAGTATATATTTTTAAATGGAATTTAATATACATTATATAAACTACAAACACATAAATAATATATAATTAATAAAGGAAATTATGTGATTTCCATTATATGTTTTAATAGATATACAATTGATATAGGTTCGTAAATCCGAGGCCAACCCTGCATTGTTCAGTTGTTTAATGTCGTTATATGTATTTTTACTACAAAATACATTAGGTGAGTTCATTTGAATCCCTTTTACTCTTTACATTTTTGGGCTGAGAATACACGCAAATGCTTTATTAACTGTTTTACAATATTTATATGCGTGAGTTTCATTTGCTCCCTTTTTAAATGCTTTTGCAATATATATTTTTGGGACTGAGAATACATGCGCTGCTTTTATAAATGTTTGATGAAATAGACACAAGTACTTAAAACTACATTCTATGGCTAGATTATTAAACCGAATATGCCCTTTTTATTAAGTCTGGTAATCTAAGAATTAGGGAACAGACACCCTAATTGACGCGAACTCTAAAGACAGATCTATCGGGCCCAACAAGCCCCATCCAAAGTACCGGATGCTTTAGTACTTCGAAATTTATATCATGTCTGAAGGAGGATCCCGAAATGATCGGGATATTCTTATATGCATATTGCTAATGTCGGTTACCAGGTGTTCAATCCATATGAATGATATTTTTGTCTCTATGCATGGGACGTATGTTTATGAGAAATGGAAATATGAAATCTTGTGGTCTATTAAAATTATGAAATGATAATTTATGTTAAACTAATGAACTCACCAACCTTTTGGTTGACACTTTAAAGCATGTTTATTCTCAGGTATGAAAGAAATCTTCCGCTGTGCATTTGCTCATCTTAGAGATATTACTTGGAGTCATTCATGACATATTTCAAAAAACGTTGCATTCGAGTCGTTGAGTTCACCAAGATTATTATTAAGTCAATAATAGTAAAATATATTACGAAATGGTATGCATGTTGTCAACTTTCGATGTAATGAAAGATTGTCTTTTCAAAAACAAATGCAATGTTTGTAAAATGTATCATATAGAGGTCAAGTACCTCGCGAAGTAATCAACTGTTGTGAATCATTTATAATCGATATGGACTTCGTCCGGATGGATTAGGACGGGTCTCTACAACTATAACCCCAAGGTAAAAGTAAAAGTAAATAAAATCATCCGGTGGTAGATGAAAGAGAAGAATGACAGATATGAAAGTTAGGATTATATCAAGAATCAACACTGGATGGAGCATATTGACGAATACTTTAAAATATGAGTTGAGGGAAAAAGAATAGAAGGTTTGAGTTGTAAGGAAACAAAGGAGTTGGATTTATAGTGAAATATTCGACAGAGAAATCAAGATGGATTATCACATTAAATCGAAGAGGATCATAATCTCCTTGATCGTCAAAAAATCAAATCCTATATAGATTACAAAGATTTCCCTTAATCTGGAGATCAACCGTGATGACGTCAAAAGATAAGGCAAATCTCTATTTTCTCATCTCACTCTTTTACGATAGCTTCACTCATACGCTTCGAGTAATCGAATTATTTTATCCATATTTTTCAATCATGATAAAACCTTATGTATCAACTCTTATTCATCATAATAACATCCTTATTGTTAGCCATGACGACCTCGATCAAATTTCGGGACGAAATTTCTTTAACGGGTAGGTACTGTGACAACCCAGAAATTTCCGACCAAATTTAAACTTTATCTTTATATTATTCCGACACGATAAGCAAAGTTCGTTAAGTTAAATCTCAAGAATTTTAAACTGTGCTCATACATTCATTTAACCTCGACCAAATTCCAATGATTCACGAACCATTAAATGAACATATATATATATATATATATATATATATATATATATATATATATATATATATATATATATATATATATATATATATATATATATATATATATATATATGTTATAACTTGAAAACATTAAAAAAGTATTAGACGTATAATACTTTAGATGAACGTATTTGTTTCAGAATATATTTAAAATAATTATCAACGGAATTAAAAGATAATATCAAATAATTGAATTATTAGATACATTGAATTATGATTATAAGTCTCTATTGAGAGGTCCACATTGATTTGAGAAATCTTCCCATTTTAACAATATTCGGAAGATGGTTAAGTGATTTACAAGTAAGAACAAATATGTCAATTAACGAGAGTTAGGCAAATATTAGTGGAAGACTAAATTACATAGTAATCAATTGATGTAGTTTCCAAATGTACGAAAACGTTTATCGATATAATAGAACTAGATTATTAATGTCTTTGATTAAGTAACGTATATTGGTTGATAACTTGCAACGTGTATTTAAAATGTGTTTACGTATATTAGATATATTTGATTTCAAATTAATTAAGTAAACGAGAGTAACGCTCACTTATTGATTCGATTGATATTTAGATTTGTCAATTAGTACATTAAGAGATTAAAAAAACGCTAGTACATAAATGAACTATACTTAGTTAAGTTTTAAAATGAAAACGTCATATGATATAATAAACCCTATTATATAAACGATCTTGAGTTACACTTTGAAATATAAATAGTATTGAAAAACTAAATATTATATTAGTAAATAAATATTTCTAATATATATAAACTTATATTTCTAATATATATATATATATATATATATATATATATATATATATATATATATATATATATATATATATATATATATATATATATATATATATATTTCCAAATAATAAAATATAACTGTAATATTAAGCGTTTGATTTAAAATAATATATTTTAATAACCAACGAGACATTAATTTATAGAAGCAAATGACCAAAACACTTGAATGATTAGATTACACTTGGAGTAATATAGTTATTGGTGCATAAAGTCTAATTATTGATAAAGGTACGTGTCGCGAAACGTAAAGTACAATTTTTCTAAGCGTACGAAAGGGCATTCGAAAAACCGAAACCGGTACGTAAGTCGAGCATCAACGTACAATTCATCGGTGCTAAAATTACAGACCAAATGTACACGAGAATATAATATAATATTTAATTAATTCTAAAGATTAAATATATTATATATTAAATAATAATTATATACATAATTATGTTACATGAAAAAAGTGTTGGCAGAGCAGCAAGTGGATTATGAGCTGGAGTTTGCCTTCATTCGATCGCATGAACATTAAGTAGAGACCCCATGCGATCGCATGGGGTATAGGAGAGGGATTCTTCTATAAAGCAATTGAATTTGGATCAGTTGTCACACAATTCTCAATCTCTCGATCTCCCTCTGCTCTCTAATATATATTTATATCATATAATTGTTATTATTATTATTATTATTATTATTATTATTATTATTATTATTATTATTATTATTATTATTATTATTATTATTATTATTATTATTATTATTATTATTATTATTATTAAGATTAATTATTAAGATTAATATTATTATTAATCTTAATTAGTAATATTATTATTATTATTACACATAAAATACTACGACGAGGTCATACGCGTGTTATTTCAAAAATGGATTTTATGAGTAGGATAGGGCTAAGAAAATTATGGGTTATAGCTATAGAGGTAATGGGTATGGTTTATGGGTATGCTCGTGAGGGCAATTTAGTGTTTATCATCTCAGTTGCATCTACGTACCGTTCCTGAATATTGAATCTCAATATTGATACATGAGCACTCATAACTTAAGTTTTATATATTAATAGTGTATCCCTGACTAGTGCTCGAGTATATAGGATTATGCATGCTTGTATTTTTAATATTGTCGTTAGATAGGTTAAGTTGAATCTTGAATTAGTTACATATGCAGTTGAGATAAGGTATAAGATATGCATGTCATTGGAAAGCTAGCGAAAAATTAAGAACTTTTCATTTAGATATCGAATGGTTTCGATGAACGGATTAGAAGTTATAGTCAATTGAATTTTTGTATTATTATTAAAAATGAATATTATTATTGTCGTTTTTGTCATCATTATAGTTTTTATCTAATTATTATTATTATTATTATTATTATTATTATTATTATTATTATTATTATTATTATTATTATTATTATTAGTATTATTATTATTATTATTATTATTATTATCATTATTATTATTATTATTATTATTTTTATTATTATTATTATTATCAATAAAAGGTATTATCATTAAAAATTGTTATTTTTATTATTATTACTATCGTTATTATCGTTAAAGTTATAATTAGTATTATTATTATTATTATCATTAATATTATCATAATATTTATTATTATTAGTATTACTATAATTAAAACTAATATTAGTAACATCTAATTATTATGATTACTATTATTATCATTAATATGAACGCGATATAAAATACGATTAAAAGCTATTAAACGAATCGATTAGGAAATAATGAATATAGGTATCATGATGAAATTAAAATATCGTAAGATATTGATTTAGATAAAAATATCATTATCATTATTAATATTATTAAAAGTATTATTAGTATTAAAACTATCATTACCATTTTAATAGAAATGACATTGTTATTATAAAATATCATTATTATTATCATTTTTAAATTAAAATTATTATTTTAAAGTTAATATTAAAAAGTATCGTAAATATTAAAGTTATCATAATTAGAATTATTATTTTTTCATAATATCATTTTTAGTAAATATAAATATTGATATATTTATTAATAGGATAACAATAATTATTATTATAAAATAATGCAACTTTTACTTATTATTATTATCGATATTATTTTATCAAATAAATATACGATACAAAGATATTTTACTACGTGTAATATAATTACATTAATAAAATCTATCATATTATTTTTATGATATTAAATGAACTTTATAAATTTTATTAATTAAAATATATAAAAGTATATTTTTATTATATAAATTTTAATATGAAATTCTATTTATTAATAAATGAATTATATTATTTACTCTAATAAATCTGTTAAAAAAATATATTAAAAAATATAAAACGACGATATTTAAACTATATAATAATCATGTATAAATTTTCGGAAATCATTTTTGAGTCAAATTGACTTTTGTTGACTTTTGCATATTAGTATCGAGCATTAGGATTGTGGTACACTATGACTTGACTTAAATTGTTAGACAAATATGAACCAACATATAAATATATATACTTAATTTAGGTTCGTGAATTCGAGGCCAACCTTGCACTTGTTCAATGATGTTATATGTATTTTTACTACGAAATACAGTATTGTGAGTTTCATTTGCTTCCTTTTTAAATGCTTTTACAATATATATTTTTGGGACTGAGAATTCATGCGCCTTTATAAATGCTTTACGAAATAGATACAAGTAATCGAAACTACATTCTATGGTTGAATTGTTATACCAGATATCGGACTCGTTGAACTTGGTAACCTAAGAATTGGTGTTTATTATAATTGCCACCAATTGACGTGAATCCTAAAGTTAGATCTATGGGCTTTGACACGCCCCAGTCAGAGAATTTGAACAGCTTTAGTACTTCGATGATTATATATGGGGATATTCTAGATGCATTTTGTTAATGTCCGTTACCAGGTGTTCAATCCATATGAATGAATTTTAAGCACTTACGAGTGTATGATTATTGACTAGATGAAATCTTGTGGTCTATTAAAATTATGGAAATGATCGATTATGATAAACTAATGAACTCACCAACCTTTTGGTTGACACTTTAAAGCATGTTTATTCTTAGGTTTGAAAGAATTCTTCCGCTGTGAATTTGCTCATTTTAAAGATATTACTTGGAATCATCCATGACATATTTCAAAAGACATTGCATTCAAGTCATTGAGTTCAATAGAGATTATTATTAAGTAAATGACAGATTAGGTCATTTATAAGTTGAATATTATGAAATGGTATGCATGCCTGTCAACTTTCGATGAAATGAAAGGTTGTCTTTTAAAAATGAATGCAATGTTTGTAAAATGCATCATATAGAGGTCAAATACCTCGCGATGTAATCATATGTTATTGTATTCGTCCTTATGGATTAGGACGGGTCGTCTCATGACCCATCTGGAGACGTAATCTACTGCTACGAGAACATATTCTTTCCCATTAGACTTCGGGAATGGTCCCATAAAGTCTAATCCCCATATATGGAAGATCTCGCAAGCTTGGATATTAGTCCGAGGCATCTCATTCTTCATAGAGATAATACCTTGCCTTTGGCATGCGTCGAAACGCTTTACAAGCTCTTGCACATCTCGGAATATAGGCGGCCAATAAAATCCTGATTCGTAGACTTTTCTTGCGGTTAAGTTTACTCCATGATGACCTGTTGTTGGTCTATATTGACATTGGTGAAGGATCCCTGCTGCTTGTTTTTCATCTATGCACCTCCTGATTATTTGATCAGGGCAAATTCTAAACTGGTAAGGATCTTCCTAGTAGTAGTACTTGGCATCCCTGAAGAACTTCCTTCTTCGGGATGTGCTCATTCCTTTTTGTACTACTCCAGCAACTAGGTAGTTGGCTATGTCAGCATACCAAGGGTTATCATTAAATTGCGATCCTATGTTAGCTTCTCCTAAGCTCATAAGATGTTCTTCCGGAAATTTGTTTTTGATATCTTGTTCAGTAAGTTGTTCCATTGCTGGGTTCTCCAAACAACTGAGATGGTCTGCTGCGATGTTCTCTGCTACTTTCTTATCTTTAATCTCAATATCGAATTCTTGTAGGAGTAAGATCCATCGTAGGAGTCTTGGTTTAGCATCTTTCTTAGTGAATAGATATTTAAGGGCTAAATGATCTGTGTAAACCGTAGTTTTGGACAGGATGAGATAGGAACGGAATTTGTTGAAGGTGAAAACTACAGCTAGCAGCTCCTTTTCCATGATGGTATAATTCTCTTAAGCTCCGGTCAAGGTTTTGTTGTCGTAATAGATTGGATGAAAGTGCTTATCCGTCCGTTGTCCTAGTACATATCCAACTACGAAGTCGCTTACATCACACATGATTTCGAATGGTAAGCTCCAATCGGGAGCAATCATGATTGGTGCATGTGTGAGCTGTTCCTTCAGATAGTTGAATGCTTTTCTGCAACGAAACTTCCTTTACTAGGAGATGAGTGAGAGGTCGTGTGACCTTTGAAAAATCCTTAATGAAACGTCGGTAAAAACCGGCGTGTCCTAAGAAAATCCTTACCACTTTTACTGTGGTAGGCTCTGGAAGTTTAGTAATGGTCTCAATCTTAGCCTTATCAACTTCTATTCCTGCTTTTGAAATCTTATGTCCTAAAACTATGCTTTCTTTCACCATGAAGTGACATTTTTCCCAATTCAGAACTAAATTCGAATTTTCACTCTGGGTAGGCATCTTGTCAAGGTTAGAAAGGCACGAATCAAAGGTACTACCGAAAACTGAGAAGTCATCCATGAAGACTTCCATACAACGTTCAATCATGTTGTGGAATATGGCTACCATGCATCGCTGGAATGTAGCTGGTCTATTGCATAGCCCAAAGGGCATGCGTCGATAGGAAAATGTTCCATAAGGACAGGTGAAAGTTGTTTTTTCTTGGTCCTTTGGATCGAGAGGAATTTGAAAGTAGCCGGAAAAATCGTCAAGGAAACAATAGAATTCATTTCCTGATAGACGTTCCAATATTTGATCGATTAAGGGTAATGGAAAATGATTTTTCTGGGCTGCATCGTTAAGTATACGATAGTCTATGAAAACCCTCCAACTGGTGACCTTCTTTGTTGGAATAAGTTCATTATTCTCATTTTGGATTTCATTCATTCCTCCTTTCTTGGGTACGACTTGAACAGGACTAACCCATGGTGGATCGGAAATGGGATTGATCAGACCGGCGTCCAGAAGTTTGATTACTTCTTTCTTGACGACTTCTTGAATCATAGGATTGACCCTTCTTTGCCTCTGAACTGATGGTTTGAAATCATCTTCCATGAAGATCTTCTGGGTGCAATAGTTGGGACTGATTCCTTTTATGTCGGAAATCTTCCAAGCAATTGCTTTCTTATGTGATTTCAGAACTTGAATCAATTTCACCTTCTCCTATGGCGTGAGGTCTTTCGATATGATGGCTTCATTCTTGCTATCTCTGCTCTGTCTAACGAGTCATACTTCTCCTGAAATTCTGATTCTTCATCCATAGTGGTGGTCACTGATGCTATATGTTCTTCGGTTCTGGAAATTGTCCTTCTTAAAGCTTCTTCTTTCGAAACATCTTCTTTAGTTTCGAATATAGGATTTCCCACCCAGTCTTCTTCTGACTGGGGTTCCTGAAATACCGGAATGAAGTCTGATTGTTCATTCGGTCTTCTCCTTAACAGTAGTAGGGAATGCCTTGACCTAGGGGTGCTATTTGGATAGTTTTGCCGAGAAAGTTATTTTCAGAGAGGGGAGATTTATATCGACCAAGATCTACGGCTAAATGAGTGTCGAGATTTCCTTCGGGAGGTGTAAAGAACAGATCCTTAGAAATTTGATCTTGACTACATACAGCCATGGTTTCTTCCAGGTATTCATTGATGAGTTCTTGAAAAGAATCAGAGAGATTGATATCTTCTACACGGGGGTGGCTCATGAGTCGGTCGACATTAAATGTGACTTCTTCACTTCCAAATCTTAGTTTCAATGATTTGTCGTGAACATCGATTACGGCCTTGGTAGTATTTACGAATGGTCTACCAAGAATGAGGGGAACCTTCGTGTCTTCCTCAATATCCATAATGATGAAATCGACGGGAAATGCGAACTTATCCACTCTAACTAGAACATCCTCAGCTATTCCTCGAGGAATCTTAACTGATCTGTCCGCGACTTGGATAGTCATTCTGGTTGGTCTTAAGTCTTTTAATCCTAGCTTTTTGAATAACGAATAGGGCATTAGGTTTACACTGGCTCCTAAGTCTGCTAAAGCATTACTAATCTGGACATCTTGCAGGTAGCAAGGTACTGTAAATCTTCCTGTATCTCCTAACTTAGGGGGAATACCATGTTGTAACACTAATGAGCATTCTTCACTTAAGGGCAAGCTAACTATATCTCTTAATCTCTCTTTGTATGAAAGCAGTTCTTTGAAAAATTTAGCGCAGTTTAGCATTTCTACTAAAGCATCTACTAGTCGCACATTCAAATGCAAATTCTTAATAATATCCCAATACTTAGCGAATTGCGCTTCTTGTTTTTCCTTCCTAAGCCTACCCGGGAAAGGTATGCGGGCGCGCGGAATGATTTCCGGGGCCTTAGGAGAGATAGGTTCCGGTGGATTGACAACTGGGTCAATTGGCACAGGTTCCTTATCGAAAAAATCTTGTATGGGTATATTAACAGTTGTTTCCTTCCCACCTCTAGTTACTATTAGGGCATCAAGCTCACTATTCTCTATTTCAACTTTAGCGGTTAAAATTAATTCTTTAAAAGTCTGTATTAAGGTATCAAATTTGTTCTGGCATTCTATGACTTGAAGGTTTATCGTGTATTACTTTTTCATAAATTCCACTAAAGTTTCTTTAGAGAGGGTAGCAGGTTGGTGTAGTGGGAGGAGTATATTAAAGTCCGAGCTATTTTGCTGTTGGTATGCCCATATAGGGTAAGGATACCTTAGATTGGTTCTAGTAGAATTGGTACTTTTAGGATTTGATAAACTTTGAAGAGTGAGGGTGAGATCTTGTAACCTGGTTTCCAGCATTTGTACCGTATGAGCGAAGACGTCATCCTTCTTAGCATCTTCATTATTCCAATCCTCCTGCTGTGCAGCTATTGTATCCAAAAGATCCCATGCTTCATCTGCTGTTCGTGACATGAAATTGCCTTGCGAGGCCATGTCTAGGAGAGACTTATCATCCTTGGTCAAACCATTGTAAAGCGTGCAGATTATGTCTGCCCGACTTAACGAGTGATTCGGACATCTTTTAAGCATCACTTTTACTCTATTCCATGCTAGACACAATGACTCATTTTCTTTTTGAGAAAAGTTGGTGATGTCATTCTTTAAACAGGTTTGCAGGGAAGGTGGATAAAATTTGTTCAAAAACTTAGTGGCTAATTCTTCTCGTGAGTGTATTGAATTCGGGTTAAGACCATCAAACCATGCTAAAGTATGTCAAGACAGAGAATATTGGAAAAGATGAAGTTTCAAAAAGTTTTTCTCATTTGCTTCCTTCTTAAAAGAGTCAACCAGACTGATAAATTTGTTTAAGTGAAAGTTTGGATCATAAGTCGGTAATCCTTGAAATTTATAGATCATACTGACCAGCTTGATCATATGTGAACTGATTTCAGGAGTTCTCTCGGTTCCTAAGGTGATTGGTCCTCCTCTTTCTTCTAAGCATGATTTTTGCATAGAAGCTAGTGTGTTTTGTTGTTCCATTTTTTTTTTTTAAAAGAAGACTTAAAAGTAACTTTTAGAAAATGTTAATTGACTAAAAGGATCGATAATTTAATAAAAACGATTATTCTTGAAATTCGGTCACTAACCTTATCGATATTCTAATTAATAGGATTTCTTACAGATTACTAGGTATCTAGGTGGCCAGGCCAACTACGGAGAGGCAGGATCCTTTTGGTTCCAATATAATTGGAGACTGTTCGGAAAATCCAACAACCAAGTCCGTGTATAAATGTCTTTCTTAGACACCACCAAACAATATGAAACAACCCAACCCGTATTAAACTCGAGTAAAATATATTTTTTTTAAAATAATAAACCAATAGCACCCAATTAAACGGTTACGTATAACCCATTTAACAATATCACAAGTTTAATGTTTACAAAAGGCACGAAGGCCATTAATCAAATGTAACACAAGTTCAACCTTAATATGACTGTTTTAGACCAAACGACACACGAGCATGGTTTGGGGTTAAACTACCCAAAACAATTGGCTGACTTCCAAAGGCTTCAACACCAATCCAACATAGGGAACTAGTGCCCAATAACCCCTTTCCCTTTCTCCGCACCTGCATCTAAAAAGATAAACAACGAGAGGGGTAAGCTAACGCTTAGTGAGTGCAATAATTATACATATGCATATATAATCTATCTACTTGCATTCACTTACACAATACCGCATACAAGCTAGCAATTTAATAGCATACCAATCTCAAGTATAATGCTACAAACCTCCGACCACACAAGCTAGCTCGACAATAGCATATAATGCGAACAATATGATATACTACACTACAACATACAACCATGGTTAACCAATCGTACAAAGGGATGGTACTTGAACTTCCCATCGGTGTTCATAACAACCGCTAGTGTACAATAACATATATCACTAACCCTTGGACAACACATATCCGTTCATAAAGACCGTTAGGGTACAACACATATATCACTAACTCGGACAACATATATCCTTTCATAAAATCCATTAGTGTACAACAAATATATCACTAACTCGGACAACACATATCCATTCATAGAATACGTTAGTGTACAACAACATATATCACTAACTCGGACAACACATATCCATTCATATAAATAAACACATCATATACGTACATGTATACTTATCCCACTCACCTTAACACGTCGGTGATGATCAAACACTTCCGTATGCTTCAAAGCAAAGTACCTAATACATTAAGTACACATTCAATACACAAACTTGTGGAACTAACCACATTACTTAACTCCTGAGCATTTAATGACCCAAATGCATTAAATGACCCATTTACACCAAAACCGCCCATTAAAGGCCGAGACTCATTATTAATCACTAAAAGCTAGTGATTAGAGTCTACTAACACCAACTAACACCAACTTAGGGTATTTCATACCCATTTCACCCAATTAGGTCAATCATTACCCATTTGACCCATTTTAACACTTAGACTTACAAACTAGGTCAAACTTGGTCAAACTTGGACCCATTAATAATCTTTCATCATTTAACAAGTGTATTGTTGAATAACAACACCATTTAATACTTACAACCTCAATTCATAAGTCCAAACCCTAGATTAAAGCTATTAGGGTTTCTTTCATCAATATAACCCAAATTCACCCATTTTACCCCCAAATGGGTCTTACAAGTTCCAAGTGATCAAAACCCTAGCATAAACTAATTAAAACTCAAAACATAGAGTCAAGACTTACCAACACTATCAAATCGTAGCTAGAGACGCAAGGAACAACTTTAAAACTTGGACTTGGGTGAGATTTGGCCTCCTTTTTCTCCAAGTGAGCTTTTCTCTCACTAACCCTAGCTCTCTCTCTCTAAAATTGAATGGGATGTGGTTGAGAAAGTGTTTAATATTTTAGGATAAGCTTGAACCAGCCTTTAAGTCTCCAAAACCGGACATAAGTGAAAAGACTTAAACACCCCCAAAAGATGCCATTTAAAATGGCTAAAATTGTCAAACAGAAACATCTATCGCGTTGCGCGACAACCTGTCGCGTTACGCGACAACCAAAACGCAACAACTCACACTAGGACGCGATAGGGTAGACAGAACTGGGTTTCAGAATCTGTCGCGTCCCAGCCAGCTTTGTCGCATATCGCGACAAGCCAGGACACGATGAGACACATCAAAACACGATGATGGGACTGATCAACCAATTTTTTCCACATTTTCAAGATTTAACTATAAACAAATGATCATAGATGCAATATTAATCGTACACGAGGTTAAATACGCAACTTAAGTCATAATCGAGGAAAACGGGATGTTACAACTCTCCCCCACTTGAATCGGAGCGCGCCCTCGTGATCCAAGCCGCATGACAAGCCAGAAGATACACCAATACAAATTCTTCGGGTTCCCATGTAAACTCGGAACCTTTACTTCGGCTCCATTGAACTTTAAAAGTTCTCACCTCTTTATTCCTCAACCTTTTTACCTTTTCATCGAGTATAGCAATCGGCTTCTCAACATACTCTAACTTATTGTTCAGTTCAATCTCGTCTAGTGGCACCCATGAAGAATCATCCGCAAGACACTTATGGAGATGGGAAACATGAAATGTATTATGGATCCCCGCAAGCTCTTCGGGTAATTCCAAACGATACGCAACTTCACCAACACGAGCTAAAATCTTAAAAGGACCAATAAACCGAGGAGCTAACTTTCCTCGTTTTCGAAACCGAATAACACCTTTCCATGGCGAAACTTTAAGCATCACCATGTCGCCTTCTAGAAACTCAATCGGTCGCCTTCGTTTGTCGGCATATGACTTTTGTCTATTTTGAGCCTTTTTCAAATGAGCCCGAATCATATCAATCTTGCTATTCGTCTCTAGAACCAAATCGGTACTCCCGATTTCTCTTTGTCCCACTTCACCCCAACATATAGGAGTTCGACACCTTCGCCCATAAAGCATCTCATACAGTGGCATCCCGATACTAGTATGATAACTATTATTGTACGAGAATTCCACCAAAGGTAAGTGCTCATCCCAACTACCACCAAAATCGATAATACACACCCGTAACATATCCTCCAAAGTTTGATTCGTACGTTCGGTTTGACCGTCCGTTTGAGGATGGTACGCCGTGCTCAATTTCAATTGTGTACCCATATCTTCATGAAACTTTTCCCAAAACCGAGATGTGAAATGAGTATCTCGATCCGAAATAATAGATATAGGAACCCCATGCCTTGATATCACTTCCTTGATAAATAAATTAGCCAAAGTCTCCGACGATATAGCTTCCCGAATGGGAAGAAACAAAGCACTTTTCGTCAGTCGATCAACTATCACCCAAATCGAATCAAATTAGGTTCTCACCATCTTTGGTAACTTTGTAATGAAATCCATGGTAATGTGCTCCCATTTCCATTTCGGGATTTCTAACGGTTGTAACATACCATACGACTTTTGGTTTTCGGCTTTAACTTGCAAACACGTGACGCACTGTTCAACATACTTAACAACATCACGTTTCATGCCCGACTACCAATACTCCTTCCTTAAATCAAGATACATTTTCATCGCACCCGGATGAATGGAATACTTTGACTTATGCGCTTCATCAAGTAGCACTCGTCGATTACCATCCATCTTAGGCACCCAAACACGTCCCTGAAAGGACAACAAACCATGTGGGCCTAAGGTAATAGACTCTGTTTGCCCCACAATTTGTTCCTCGTGCTTGTTGTTAACAAAAGCCTCAATTTGAACCTCACCAAGCTTTACAAGGAAATCGTTAGTAATAATCATGCTTAACGTGTGACGACCCGGGAATTTCCAACCAAATTTAAACTTAATCTTTATATGTTCCGATATGATAAGCAAAAGTCTGTAATGTTGAGTCTCGAAAGTTTTGGAATTTAATTCATGTAATCGATTACCCTTTTGACTATGTTCGACGATTCGCGAACAATTGTGTTAATATATATATGTGTATATATATTTGAAGTAATAAGATACAATTTAATCATTTAAATTAAAATATTAAGTAATATATAAAATAACTAAACTGTTACTAAAATGACATCTTTATATAACTAATATTATAGATATAGTAATTTATTATATTCTAATTATTATTTGTATTATTATTAAATATTGTTATTTCCTTTATCATAAATAAACATTATTTTTATATCATTAATAATATTATTATTATCATCTTTATAATTACTATTAAAATCATTTATAATGTTATTGTTAAAATTATTATTAACATATTTATAAATAATTATCATTAGACTTAATATTAACATTATTGTTATTATATTTGGTAGTATTAATAAAAGTATAATTATTATTAATACAATTATATTTACAAATTATGAATATTGATTAAATATTGTATAAGAAAAAAAAATATAAAATAAATAAATAAATAATTAAATAAGAAAAAGAATCAGATGCTGTTGATATCACTATCTGAATAATCAAAGTTGTCTGTTGATCGAACCCATTAAATCAGGTTATGCCAAAATCCGTTGCATATCACCATCATACTGTAAAATTTGTCTTCCAAAGTTGATACTAGTAGATGTCATGAATTACTTAATCAAATATCAATTTCAAAATCTATTATAGATCACAATCACTTTATTTATTTTTCTTCCTTTTCTCTGTTTTTTCACCCCACTTGTGTTCAGTGCATAATATTCCAAATGACTAACGATTCTGTTTTCTATTCTACAATAGATATTTTCAATCAATCACCCCTTCTCTATATTTATATATACATAGGTTCATATAGTTTACATATACATTTTTTTTAAAAGTTCCTGTAAGAGTCATAACCATATTTAAGTTTTATTTTCACCAACATCAAGTTTATTCCAACAAATTTAATGACGGTTCTGATTTAGCTCACTATTATCATCGACCTTCATTCAAATCAATCGAACACATTCTTCGTTCATATATTCATCTTCAAATCGTTAAATTTACACCAAGTTATATGTACAACAAACGAAAGTCTTAACATCAAGTCGCGCTCAGGTTCGTGATCCCCCATTATCAGTATACACTCATAATTCATCACCACCACTACAACCATTTAAACGCCACCACCACCGGAGTATCACCGGAAACCACCACAAACTATACGGACACCATCTCCACCATCTCATTCCCTCTCTTTCATCTCTTTCTCTCTCTTCAGTGTTGATTAGAAAACCGTCGCCAACACCCCATTCATCACCATCCTCCACTACCGGCTGCAAACTCACCAACACCAACACTTTCGTATCTATAACTGGAGAATAACGTGTACTTTTTACTCTAGTTGAACTTGCTACGATATCTTGTTACCTCATCATCTTATACCAAACCACAAGACCATTTTGATTTCGGTTTCATTCGATTAACCAACAACAAACACAACCTAGCAACCAAACCCACTTTGTTACTAATGGATTTTTTTTTATTTTTTTTAACAATCTTAAAGCAAACGAAAATACATTTACAAACTTACTTCGTGATGTTGAGTATTAACCAAGATCAACCGCCACATTACATGACTATCTTTCTTCCACAACCACACCACGACACCATCACCACCCTACTCTCTCTCTTCTCTCTCTCCTACTCGAAGACCACCACAAAATCGTGAAAACTGCTGCTGTAATTCTTCTGCAAACAGCCGTATTATTTAATTATTGTCCTTGCTGTACGAACACCATGAACCATCGTGATACTCCACCACCATCCGCCACAATAAATCGCTATGTATTCCTGTTGTAAACCCACGCGAAAACCTCAACTGAGACTCGATTTGTTTTTGTTTCTAGTAAGTTTTTATGCTGCAAATTGCAGCTACAATAATTGTCTCAATAATATATATAGTACATAAAGATGATGCATGGTTGCAAAGCTGTAAAGTTAATGATAGATATATAATGTATTAGCAAATGGGTCGGCAATGAGTTTAATATTTTTATGATAAAGGTTAATGGATGATGATGTAAGGATGAGGAATTCATGATGAGAGTGTGCGTATGTGTTTGGGCCAGGGTACCTGCCGTTCGTATTTTTTTTTATCAAACTGATTTGGATCTCCTTGTGCAGCATGGACTGAATTGGTATACAGAATTACAACTTGGGCTTGCTCATAAATTTCGTATTCTATGGTGAGAATGGGCCATGTCCTATATTGTATGAGTGAACTAAAATGAACATATAGCGGCTTAATTAGTTTAGGTTGGGTGTAGAAGCATAAAAGTAAAAACATCGAAGTGGTTGGTGATGTTTTAGGGTGAATGGAAGGTCGCGAGTTCGAGCCCGGGCTATGGCTTTTATTTTTAGGATTTCTTTGAAGGTAGTCTCCTTTTACATTATTATTATTATTATTACTATTAGTTTTGTAAGTATTATTATTATGAGTAATATTATCATTATTATTATCACCTTTATTGTTAATCTTATTTTCATAAAAATTATCACAAATATTATCAATATTATCATTATTATTAAAAAGTGAGTATTACAATTGTAAGTATTATTATTATTATCATTATGAGGATATTACAACTTTTTACTTACTATTATTATTATTATTATTATTATTATTATTATCAATATTTCAAAATGAGTATTATTATTATTATTATTATTATTATTATTATTATTATTATTATTATTATTATTATTATTATTATTATTATAATTATAATAATAATAATAATAATAATAATAATAATAATAATAATAATAATAATTATTATTGTTATTATTAATATTATTACTATTTTATTTCCATTATTATTATTAATTATAACAAACAAATATTATTTACATAAAAATATAATTACTACGTATATCATAATCAAATTATATACTATTATATTTTAATACATTATATTATATATAAAACATTAATGTATAACATTTATAACATATTTACAATATTAATATATTTTACTAAATGATATTACATAATAGTTTCACTAAATTAACTAAAGAGTATTTGCTATATAGGTAAATAATAAATTATAATAAGTTAATACTAAAAATACTTAAATATAACATATAACTTATTAAATATAACAAGTATAATATATAAAACTTGATTTACTATTTTACACATTTATTATATGTGTTAATATTATTTGATATATCAATAACTGATATAGGTTCGTGAATCCGAGGCCAACCCTACTTTTGTTCAATATCGTCTTTTGTATTTTTACTACAAAATACATTAGGTGAGTTTTCATTTACTCCCTTTTTCTCTTTACATTTTTGGGCTGAGAATACATGTAAATGCTTTATTAACTGTTTTACAATAATTATATGTGTTTCATTAATCCCTTTTTAAATACTTTTGCAATATATATTTTTGGGACTGAGAATACATGCGATGTTTTTATAACTGTTTTACGTAATAGACACAAGTAATCGAAACTACACTCTATGGTTGAATTATCGAAATCGAATATGCCCCTTTTTATTAAGTCTAGTAATCTAAGAATTAGGGAACAGATACCCTAATTGACGCGAACTCTAAAGATAGATCTATCGGGCCCAACAAGCCCCATCCAAAGTACCGGATGCTTTAGTACTTCAAAATTAATATCATGTCCGAAGGAGGATCCCGGAATGATGGGGATATTCTTATATGCAGATTGTGAATGTCGGTTACCAGGTGTTCAATCCATATGAATGATATTTTTGTCTCTATGCATGGGACGTATATTTATGAGAAATGGAAATCTTGTGGTCTATTAAAATGATGGAAATGATTATTTATGTTAAACTAATGAACTCACCAACCTTTTGGTTGACACTTTAAAGCATGTTCATTCTCAGGTACGAAAGAAATCTTTTACTGTGCATTTGCTCATCTTAAATATATTATTTGGAGTCATTCATGACATATTTCAAAAGATGTTGCATTCGAGTCGTTGAGTTCATCAAGATTATTATTAAGTCAATTATAGTAAGATATATTACGAAATGGTATGCATGTTGTCAACTTTCGATGTAATGAAAGATTGTCTTTTCAAAAACGAATGCAATGTTTGTAAAATGTATCATATAGAGGTCAAGTACCTCGCGATGTAATCAACTGTTGTGATTCATTTATAATCGATATGGACTTCGTTCGGATGGATTAGGACGGGTCCTTTCAGTTGGTATCAGAGTGGTGGTCTTTGCGAACCGGGTCTGCATTAGTGTGTCTAACTGATAAGTCGTTAGGATGCATTATTGAGTCTGGACTTCGAACGTGTCTGCATATCAAAAGTTTTGCTTATAATTTTGTGTCAAAAATTACCTGCTTATCATTCTTAGAGAATCACTTGCTTATCATTCTTAGTCTAGACACGTTTTACTGCATTGACTGCATGAATAGAGTATAGAAAAAAAATTCATATCTTAGCGTATCTGCTACTTCATATCTTAGCATATCTGTTACTGTAACTTTGCCTGACAATTTCCGTAGATTCCTCCGTAACTTATGGAATTTTAGTATTATATATGCATATGTAAATTATGTATTGCAGGGTACTAATCTACATCCTATAACCTATTTCTTATCGAAAATCCTTCATCTGAACGTACGAGATGAATCCTGCAACCAGTTCGAGTCCCTCAGATTTCGATAGCTATTCCGATAGTTATTCCGACAGCTATTCCGACATAGATGTTCACCTAAGCTCCGAAAACAGCCTCATCGGCATGAATCAACCAATCAGCCATTATCAATTCATCTGATGGGTTCGTAGTTGACTTAATTAATGGAAACGCGCAGAAGGCAATCCCTTCCACCAACTGAATTCACCTCTTGACAATGAACCTGAAGCGTTTACCGGCGAACCTGTTCGAGACACCATTTGCAGTCTCATTTCTAGGGTAACTCGACAAGATCATATTCTATCCACAATTCTGAACTTTATTCATCCATTCATTCCGACCGACAATCATCCTGGAGTAATAAGTCAACGAACTTCGCACTCGAATAATCAATTTAGAGAATATGGTGCAAAATGTACCAGCTTCAGCAACATCACCGTCACCAACAGTACAATCAATAACAGCAACAGTACCATCAACAATCCATGCTTCAATATCATCATATGTACTTTGAGTATGATCTTCGTTCTACGTATCGTTCTACCTCATTTATCTTCGTTCGACATGGCGAATATGTAATGTCTAAAGTTTTAGAGATTATTTATTCTAGTTCCAACCGAAAAGCAAATGAGTTTAATATCATATTAACTCATTAAATCCATGAATACATCTGAAGAAAATATATATGTATATATGTTTTCATAAAGATTGTAATTAAAATTTTTATTATACAAACTGTTAATGGTGAAAATATTTTAACGGGTAGGTAATACCCGAGGAATATTTAGATTTCGCATTAATAAGTTACACTGTACATTCTACGAATCTGATTCAACTGTTATTTACTATCCTACTTACAACCACAGCTATACGAATCTGTTCACCACAAAATAACCATTTTCATTCAATTTTATATTTGAATTTTGACCTATCAGAATCCAACAAGTGGCATAATGAAGAAATAATGGACACAATAAAAATTGATTAGAAACAGACTAATTGACAATATGAAATTTTGTTAAGAAACCACGCTAACAAAATCCTAGCTAACTGTTCCTAGCTAACTGTTAATTCCATATTACATTTTAATTATCACAATTTAATTATCGCAATTTATTTTATCGCAATTTTAATTCTCTCAATTTTATTTATCGTCATTTAATTTATGTTATTTACTTTACACACTTTATTTATCGTCATTTAAATTCTGTTATTTATTTTTACGCACTTTAAATATCTGGACACGTATACAAGGTTTTGACATATCATATCAACGCATATATATATATATATATATATATATATATATATATATATATATATATATATATATTATTTGGAATAACCATAGACAATCTATATGCAGTAATGATCGAGTTCTCTATATAGGGTTGAGGTTGATTCTATACTAATATATATACTTTGAGTTGTGATCGAGTCTGAGACATATACGGGTCACGACACGTATTAAATAATTCGAATATTATATATTAAACTATATATGAATTATTGGACTATCGACTGTGGACTAATAACATTGGACAATTTAAATAAATTAAAATATTGATTATAACATATGAAACTAAACAATTCTTCAAGTTTGCCACTTGATTTCATCATAAACCTCATTTGTATCTTGACGATTATAATCTACATTCAAACCTTTCATGATTCTTGAAAACACCTCAACCGAAATGATAAACCAACTGCATCTCATCTACGAAAGAAAAGATTTATGCATATAGTTTTGCACCTGAAAAAAAAAAAAACTCTTGGAACCTGAGTAAATGTTTAACACGTATCTGTGCTAACTCCTTTGGCTTTGTTATTACCGAAAATAACTTTGTAATCCCTTTCCAAATTAGCCAATTTTGTCACAGCTTCAACAAGACAATTTCGATCTTTTGTTCGAAACAACATTATCATAACCTTGATATATACGCGTGCTCTTTTGTTGTTACCAGAAAACCTTTCATATTCAACCATATTACCATCAGCGTTTAATCATCTAAAAACACAATTCTCCTGAAACCACCACAGATTGATAACCGATGATTCAGATATCGTAACATTAAATGCAGAGGAAACAGAAAAATGGTAGATGGTCTAAACGGCCAAGAGGTTGATGATAAAGAATGGAGTGTTGGAAATGCTCGATTAAAAATTTGGTACTGAAAAATGGATTGAGCTAACCATGAAGGAGACCAAGGATAAATACAAGGACCAAACCCTATATTTAAAGAATCCAGATAATTCTGGATCCGATGAAATATTTAAAGAATATCTTACTCCGTGGTCATGTTAAAATCTTGCGGAAAATCTTTCTTCATCAACAGTTGAACTTAGAAAATTCCAAAATATCATCATAAATATCTTCGATATTTCTGAGGATATTTTTGTAACTCTTCTTGTCCGAAATTATTTATCTCTTAGTACTATCCGTATTACGTCATGATGGAAACTATTTTAGTTCTAAAAGTTCTTTGAAATCCGAGTTTAAATTAGGAATGATTTCTGGAGAAGTGTTGGGGATTGAAGCATGAGTTAGTATAATATAATGACGTCAGGCCAACGTGGTTATATTATAGTAAGTCATGCTAAAATTTCTAATGGAATGAGATGATGGTTCACAGATTTCACTCTCATCATGTGCCATGTTACAAAACTCTTTCATTCTACTCAATCTCTGAACTTATCAAGAAATTATATTCTTGATAGTTCCATTCTTAGTAATTCTGATAATTTGACAAATCAAATCGTGCTACTACCTTTCCTTTCTACCTTGTTTATTATGATAATTCAAAACTCCATACTTACGAATTCTGGACCATTACTCGCTTTACTAGAGGTCGAGAAGATAATAAAAAGGCAAAGAGATCCAAAATATAAGAGAAAATATAAGGCCCAATAACAACACGAAGGTTACAAGTCATGGATATTAATACGAACAGCAATATAAAGACACGGTAAAATTAAGAATAGTATCACCCGAGGTAGTAGTAGAAGTAAACAGATTTTTCTGGTGGAAGATTGAAAAGAAGGATGACCGAAATGATAATTAGGAAAATATCAAAGATTAGAACTGGATTAAGCATTTTTACAATCCTTTAGATGTACGAACTAAGAAAGAAAGTATTGGAATGGTGAAAATATTGGAACAGAAGAAGTTCATTTATAGTGGAGATACCAGACAAAGCAATCAAGGCAGATCACCGTATTTAATTATAGAGATCTTAATTTCCATAAATCCTGAAGAATCAGATCTTATAGATTTCCAAGGTTTTCTTTTCAATCCCGTGAATTCCGGAATTCAACCAAGACAACGTCAAAAGTTAAGACGAATCTACATTTATTTATTTCACTCTTTTGTGATAGCTTCATTCGTACTCTTTGAATAATCAAATTGTTTATCCATATCACTCAATGATGATAAAAACTCTATTTATCAACTCATATTCGTCATGAAAACATATTTATGGTTAACCATGACAACCTCACTCAAATTTCGGGACGAAATTTCTTTAACGGGTAGGTACTGTGACGACCCGGGAATTTCCAACCAAATTTAAACTTAATCTTTGTATGTTCTGATATGATAAGCAAAAGTCTGTAATGCTGAGTCTCAAAAGTTTTGGAATTTAATTCATGTAATCGATTACCCTTTTGACTGTGTTCGACGATTCACGAACAATTGTGTTAATATATATATGTGTATATATATTTGAAGTAATAAGATACAATTTAATCATTTGAATTAAAATATTAAGTAATATATAAAATAACTAAACTGTTACTAAAATGACATCTTTATATAACTAATATTATAGATATGGTAATTTATTATATTCTAATTATTATTTGTATTATTATTAAATATTGTTATTTCCTTCATCATAAATAAACATTATTTTTATATCATTAATAATATTATTATTATCATCTTTATAATTACTATTAAAATCATTTATAATATTATTGTTAAAATTAATATTAACATATTTATAAATAATTATCATTAGACTTAATATTAACATTATTGTTATTATATTCGGTAGTATTAATAAAAGTATAATTATTATTAATACAATTATATTTACAAATTATGAATATTGATTAAATATTGTATAAGAAAAAAAAATATAAAATAAATAAATAAATAATTAAATAAGAAAAAGAATCAGATGCTGTTGATATCACTATCTGAATAATCAAAGTTGTCTGTTGATCGAACCCATTAAATCAGGTTATGCCAAAATCCGTAGCATATCACCATCATACTGTAAAATTTGTCTTCCAAAGTTGATACTAGTAGATGTCATGAATTACTTAATCAAATATCAATTTCAAAATCTATTATAGATCACAATCACTTTATTTATTTTTCTTCCTTTTCTCTGTTCTTTCACCCCACTTGTGTTCAGTGCATAATATTCCAAATGACTAACGATTCTGTTTTCTATTCTACAATAGATATTTTCAATCAATCACCCCTTCTCTATATTTATATATACATAGGTTCATATAGTTTACATATACATTTTTTTTAAAGTTCATGTAAGAGTCATAACCATATTTAAGTTTTATTTTCACCAACATCAAGTTTATTCCAACAAATTTAATGATGATTCTGATTTAGCTCACTATTATCATCGACCTTCATTCAAATCAATCGAACACATTCTTCGTTCATATATTCATCTTTAAATCGTTAAATTTACACCAAGTTATATGTACAACAAACGAAAGTCTTAACATCAAGTCGCGCTCAGGTTCGTGATCCCCCATTATCAGTATACACTCATAATTCATCACCACCATTACAACCATTTAAATGCCACCACCACCGGAGTATCACCGGAAACCACCACAAACTATACGGACACCATCTCCACCATCTCATTCCCTCTCTTTCATCTCTTTCTCTCTCTTCGGTGTTGATTAGAAAACCGTCGCCAACACCCCATTCATCACCATCCTTCACTACCGGCTGCAAACTCACCAACACCAACACTTTCGTATCTATAACTGGAGAATAACGTGTACTTTTTACTCTAGTCGAACTTGCTACGATATCTTGTTACCTCATCATCTTATACCAAACCACAAGACCATCTTGATTTCGATTTCATTCGATTAACCAACAACAAACACAACCTAGCAACCAAACCCACTTTGTTACTAATGGATTTTTTTTAATTTTTTTTTTTAACAATCTTAAAGCAAACGAAAATACATTTACAAACTTACTTCGTGATGTTGAGTATTAACCAAGATCAACCTCCACATTACATGACTATCTTTCTTCCACAACCACACCACGACACCATCACCACCCTACTCTATCTTCTCTCTCTCCTACTCGAAGACCACCACAAAATCGTGAAAACTGCTGCTGTAATTCTTCTGCAAACAGCCGTATTATTTAATTATTGTCATTGCTGTACGAACACCATGAACCATCGTGATACTCCACCACCATCCACCACAATAAATCGCTATGTATTCCTGTTGTAAACCCACGCGAAAACCTCAACTGAGACTCGATTTGTTTCTGTTTCTAGTAAGTTTTTATGCTGCAAATTGCAGCTACAATAATTGTCTCAATAATATATATAGTACATAAAGATGATACATGGTTGCAAAGCTGTAAAGTTAATGATAGATATATAATGTATTAGCAAATGGGTCGGCAATGAGTTTAATTTTTTTATGATAAAGGTTAATGGATGATGATGTAAGGATGAGGAATTCATGATGAGAGCGTGCGTATGTGTTTAGGCCAGGGTACCTGCCATTCGTATTTTTTTTATCAAACTGATTTGGATCTCCTTGTGCAGCATGGACTGAATTGGTATACAGAATTACAACTTGGGCTTGCTCATAAATTTCGTATTCTATGGTGAGAATGGGCCTTGTCCTATATTGTATGAGTGAACTGAAACGAACATATAGCGGCTTAATTAGTTTAGGTTGGGTGTAGAAGCATAAAAGTAGAAACAGCAAAGTGGTTGGTGATGTTTTAGGGTGAATGGAAGGTCGCGAGTTCGAGTCCGGGCTATGGCTTTTATTTTTAGGATTTCTTTGAAGGTAGTCTCCTTTTACATTATTATTATTATTACTATTAGTTTTGTAAGTATTATTATTATGAGTAATATTATCATTATTATTATCACCTTTATTGTTAATCTTATTTTCATAAAAATTATCACAAATATTATCAATATTATCATTATTATTAAAAAGTGAGTATTACAATTGTAAGTATTATTATTATTATCATTATGAGGATATTACAACTTTTTACTTACTATTATTATTATTATTATTATTATCAATATTTCAAAATGAGTATTATTATTATTATTATTATTATTATTATTATTATTATTATTATTATTATTATTATTATTATTATTATTATTATTATTATTATTATTATTATTATTATTATTATTATTGTTATTATTAATATTATTACTATTTTATTTCAATTATTATTATTAATTATAACAAACAAATATTATTTACATAAAAATATAATTACTACGTATATCATAATCAAATTATATACTATTATATTTTAATACATTATATTATATATAAAACATTAATGTATAACATTTATAACATATTTTCAATATTAATATATTTTACTAAATGATATTACATAATAGTTTCACTAAATTAACTAAAGAGTATTTGCTATATAGGTAAATAATAAATTATAATAAGTTAATACTAAAAATACTTAAATATAACATATAACTTATTAAATATAACAAGTATAATATATAAAACTTGATTTACTATCTTACACATGTATTATATGTGTTAATATTATTTGATATATCAATAACTGATATACGTTCGTGAATCCGAGGCCAACCCTACTTTTGTTCAATATCGTCTTATGTATTTTTACTACAAAATACATTAGGTGAGTTTTCATTTACTCCCTTTTTCTCTTTACATTTTTGGGCTGAGAATACATGCAAATGCTTTATTAACTGTTTTACAATAATTATATGTGTGAGTTTCATTAATCCCTTTTTAAATGCTTTTGCAATATATATTTTTGGGACTGAGAATACATGCGATGTTTTTATAACTGTTTTACGAAATAGACACAAGTAATCGAAACTACACTCTATGGTTGAATTATCGAAATCGAATATGGCCCTTTTTATTAAGTCTGGTAATCTAAGAATTAGGGAACAGACACCCTAATTGACGCGAACTCTAAAGATAGATCTATAGGGCCCAACAAGCCCCATCTAAAGTACCGGATGCTTTAGTACTTCGAAATTAATATCATGTCCGAAGGAGGATCCCGGAATGATGGGGATATTCTTATATGCATATTGTGAATGTCGGTTACCAGGTGTTCAATCCATATGAATGATATTCTTGTCTCTATACATGGGACGTATATTTATGAGAAATGGAAATCTTGTGGTCAATTAAAATAATGGAAATGATTATTTATGTTAAACTAATGAACTCACCAACCTTTTGGATGACACTTTAAAGCATGTTCATTCTCAGGTACGAAAGAAATCTTCCGCTGTGCATTTGCTCATCTTAAAGATATTATTTGGAGTCATTCATGACATATTTCAAAAGACGTTGTATTCGAGTCGTTGAGTTCATCAAGATTATTATTAAGTCAATTATAGTAAGATATATTACGAAATGGTATGCATGTTGTCAACTTTTGATGTAATGAAAGATTGTCTTTTCAAAAACGAATGCAATGTTTGTAAAATGTATCATATAGAGGTCAAGTACCTCGCGATGTAATTAACTATTGTGATTCATTTATAATCGATATGGACTTCGTCCGGATGGATTAGGACGGGTCCTTTCATAACGATCCTACTCGTATTGCCGGATGTTGACTCTTTCGACTTAACGTATCCGCGACCACATTCGCTTTGCCCGGATGATATAAGATTTCACTATCATAGTCTTTCACCACATCCATCCATCTACGTTGACGATAATTCAAATCTTGTTGATCAAAAAGATGTTTCAAACTCTTATGATCCGAATAAATCGTACACTTAACACCATACAAATAATGGCGCCAAATTTTCAACGCATGCATAACCACCGCCAACTCAAGATCATGAGTCGGATATCTCGTTTCGTGTTCCTTTAATTGTTGAGAGGCGTAAGCGATGACTTTACCTCTTAGCATTAGAACACAACCGAGCCCATTTAATGACGCATCACAATAAACCGTCATGTATTCTACACCTTCCGGTAACACTAACATCGGAGCTTGACACAGCTTCTCTTTTAACAATTGAAAAGCAATTTCTTGCTCGTTTTCCCAATTAATTCTCACGTTCTTTGTCGTCAACTTCGTCAATGGAGAAGCAATCTTATAAAAGTCTTGGATAAACCGACGATAATAACCGGCCAATCCGAGAAAACTTCGAATTTCCGTAGGCGTAGTCAGTTGTCCCCAACTCTTCACCGTTTCTATCTTCCCCGGATCTACTTGAATACCATCTTTGTTCACAATATGACCAAGGAATTGAATTTCCCTTAGCCAAAACTAACATTTGGAGAGCTTAGCATACAACTTCTCCTTCCGCAACGTCTTCAACACACCACGCAAATGATGTTCATGTTCCTTCATACTCTTTGAATAGACAAGTATGTCGTCAATGAACACTATCACCGACTTGTCCAACATAGGTTGGCACACTCGGTTCATAAGATCCATGAATTCCGCCGGTGCATTTTTAAGACCAAAAGGCATAACTACAAACTCAAAATGCCCGTAACGCATTCGGAAAGCCCTTTTCTCAATATCTTCCTCACGGACTCGCATTTGATGATAGCCGGACCGTAGGTCAATCTTAGAGAAATACGTTGCACCTTGGAGTTGGTCAACCAAATCATCAATCCGAGGCAATGGATAATGATTATTGATCATAACTTTGTTCAACTCCCGATAATCGATGCACATCCGCATACTACCATCCTTCTTCTTCACGAATAAAACAGGAGCACCCCACGGCGAGGCACTCGGTCGAATAAAACCCTTCTCAAGCAACTCTTGGGTTTGATGTAACAACTCTTGCATTTCCGTTGGTGCTAAACGATAAGGAGTTTTAGCAATGGGGGTAGCCCCCTGAACCAACTCAATGCGAAATTTAACTTGTCTTTCCGCCGGAACACCCGGTAACTCATTTGGAAAAATGTCTTCAAATTCATTTACCACCGAAATTTCACGAATGGGTGGTGGCTCATCACTAGAATCAACAACATGGGCAAGAAAAGCCATGCCACCACTAACAAGGAAACAACGTGCCCGTGCAAAAGTGCATATCGGCACAAGTCTTCTTCGCTTATCGCCATGAATAATTAACTCTCCCCCACTTGTGGTCTTCACCCGAATAGATTTTTCATGGCATGCAATATCGGCTCTATAACGATCGAGCCAATCCATACCAATAACAATATCAAAATAACCCAAAGTCATCGGAATGAGATCGATTTCAAAAGTTTCGATATCAAACACAACATTACAATTTTTACAAACATCAACCCCTAGCACCGTTTTACCATCCGCTATTTTGACTTCTACCGGATGACTTAACTTAGCTAGCAGTTTATTTAACTTAGACACAAATTGAGGCGACACAAAGGACAAATTAGCACCACTATCAAAAGGTATCCGTGCCGGATTAGAGTTAACCATGAAAGTACCTGAGACGACTTCATTGGATTGCTTGGCCTCATTATTGGTCATTAAGTAAGTGTGACCCCTAGCTGTACCTGCCGCCTCTTCTAACTTCTTAACATGGTCATTATTCAAATCGGGACAGTTCGGCATCTTTTGCCCTTCTTTACCACAATTACAACAAGTGAGTTTGGTTGTAGATGATAATTTCGGGCAATCATGAGAGATGTGACCTTTGTGCCCACAATTGTAGCAAGTGACCACGTGACCATCGGAATTTCCCCTCTTCACACTACCAACACTTTCGGAGCCCTTCTTGCTATTCTTGTTTGAAAAGTTCGAATGACTCGAACCCTCAAACTTTCTTTTGCCGAAAGTAAAGTCACTCTTTCTCAAAATGAGCGCCTCAAAACCCTTTACCATTTTGAACAATTCATCAAAGCTTTTTACCACACTTACACTAATCTTTTCTTGATAGTTATCGTTCAAGATTCGGTAAAAATCTTCTTTCAATATTTTATCATTCCCGACATACTCCGGGCAAAATTGGGTTTTTGACAAGAAAACGGATTTGAGAGTGTTCAAATCCATTGACCCTTACCTCAAGGAATGCAACTCGTCCTTGAGTCTAATAAGATCTCCGAAGTTCGGTATTCGTCGAAAAACTCCTTCTTGAATTCATCCCAAGTGAATTCCATGCACTGTTCTTCGCCATAAAGTTGGATCTTCGCCTCCCACCACAATTTATCATCACCTCTTAACATTCTACAACCATACCTCGTCTTTTTATCGAGAGGGCATTCACGTGTATGAAAAGCCCCCTCCATATCGGAGATCCAACAGGCACTCTTAAGTGAGTCCCGTTCACCATCGAAGGTGAGAGGTTGAGAGTCCTTGAAATTCTTATAAAAGAAGTCCCTTCTCCCCACATTATCCTCTTGTAGAACAAGCTTAACTTGTTCCCTAATCACATTAACTAGTTGCTCGTCGATCGTATCTAGAAACATCTTCTTAACGTCTTTGAGAAACTACGCTTTTTGACGTTTAAAGATGGCCTCAACTTTGGCCGTGAACTCAACGTCCTCACTCGTACTTCCGTCATTGGTGTTGTGTCCATTTCTCATCTTCATTCTATAAAACCTAAATAGGTTAAAAACGAATGAAAAGACATGACACATATACTTATTCACCTCACCGTCCCATCTTGCTCAACAATCATCGTACATCGCTTGTTTGACACGATTTGAACCCGTTACAATGGTAGCTAATCATTGTTACGCGAGCACGTCGCATTAACTCACTAGTACAACGTCTATCTCGCTTGATGATTGCAAAAACACAACACAAAACAATTAGCGCATAGTTAGTTCACCTAAACTTAGGCACCAACCAATCGCTGGTCCGACCCGTCTCCTACAAGTCCCGCATAAAGCGCATACACAATACAAGTCTAAGTCTAGGCACCTATCTCAAGTCGCCTAAATCCCTTAGACCATGCTCAGATACCACTTGAAACAACCCAACCCGTATTAAACTCGAGTAAATATTTTTTTTAAAAATAATAAACCAATAGCGCCCAATTAAACGGTTACGTATAACCCATTTAACAATATCACAAGTTTAATGTTTACAAAAGGCACGAAGGCCATTAATCAAATGTAACACAAGTTCGACCTTAATATGATAGTTATAGACCAAACGACACACGAGCATGGTTTAGGGTTAAACTACCCAAAACAATTGGCCGACTTCCAAAAGCTTCAACACCAATCCAACATAGGGAACTAGTGCCCAATAACCCCTTTCCCTTTCTTCTCACCTGCATCTAAATAGATAAACAACGAGAGGGGTAAGCTAACGCTTAGTGAGTGCAATAATTATACATATGCATATATAATCTATCTACTTGCATTCACTTACACAATACCGCATACAAGCTAGCAATTTAATAGCATACCAATCTCAAGTATAATGCTACAAACCTCCGACCACACAAGCTAGCTCGACAATAGCATATAACGCGAACAATATGATATACTACACTACAACACACAACCATGGTTAACCAATCGTACAAAGGGATGGTACTTGAACTTCCCATCGGTGTTCATAACAACCGCTAGTGTACAACAACATATATCACTAACCCTTGGACAATACATATCCGTTCATAAAGACCGTTAGGGTACAACACATATATCACTAACTCGGACAACATATATCCTTTCATAAAATCCGTTAGTGTACAATAAATATATCACTAACTCGGACAACACATATCCATTCATAGAATACGTTAGTGTACAAAAACATATATCACTAACTCGGACAACACATATCCATTCATACAAATAAACACATCATATACGTACATGTATACTTATCCCACTCACCTTAACACGTCGGTGATGATCAAACACTTCCGTATGCTTCAAAGCAAAGTACCTAATACATTAAGTACACATTCAATACACAAACTTATGGAACTAACCACATTACTTAACTCTTGAGCATTTAATGACCCAAAAGCATTAAATGACCCATTTACACCAAAACCGTCCATTAAAGGCCGAGACTCATTATTAATCACTAAAAGCTAGTGATTAGAGTCTACTAACACCAACTAACACCAACTAACACCAACTTAGGGTATTTCATACCCATTTCACCCAATTAGGTCAATCATTACCCATTTGACCCATTTTAACACTTAGACTTACAAACTAGGTCAAACTTGGTCAAACTTGGACCCATTAACAATCTTTCATCATTTAACAAGTGTATTGGTGACTAACAACACCATTTAACACTTACAACCTCAATTCACAAGACCAAACCCTAGATTAAAGCTATTAGGGTTTCCTTTCATCAATATAACTCAAATTCACCCATTTTACCCCCAAATGGGTCTTACAAGTTCCAAGTGAACAAAACCCTAGCATAAACTAATTAAAACTCAAAACATAGAGTCAAGACTTACCAACACTATCAAATCGTAGCTAGAGACGCAAGGAACAACTTTAAAACTTGGACTTGGGTGAGATTTGGCCTCCTTCTTCTCCAAGTGAGCTTTTCTCTCACTAACCCTAGCTCTCTCTCTCTAAAATTGAATGGGATGTGGTTGAGAAAGTGTTTAATCTTTTAGGATAAGCTTGAACCAGCCTTTAAGTCTCCAAAACCAGGCATAAGTGAAAAGACTTAAACACCCCCAAAAGATGCCACTTAAAAAGGCTAAAATTGTCAAACAGCGACATCTGTCGCGTTTCGCGACAACCTGTCGCGTTACGCGACAACCGAAAACAACTCACACTAGGACGCGATAGGGTAGATAGAACTGGGTTTCAGAATCTGCGGCATCCCAGCCAGCTTTGTCGCGTATCGCGACAATCCAGGATGCGATGAGACACATCAAAACGCGATGATGGGCCTGATCAACCATTTTTTCCACATTTTCAAGATTTAACTATAAACAAACGATCATAGATGCAATATTAATTGTACAAGAGGTTAAATACGCACCTTAAGTCATAATCGAGGAAAACGGGATGTTACACAATATTTTTGTCTGCTTAAAATCTTTCTCAACCAAAATAATCGGTCCCCGGCAGCGGCGCCAAGAAATAGCTACTGATATGCTACTAACGGACGATTTTATTTATGCGGTGTCGTTAGGTTGCAGGATGTCCGGTTCGGTAGCACACAGTGTCTTCGTTTATTTATATTGTGCGGGGCCTAAATTTACTTTTTACTTTCTAAGGTGTAGACGGTGTAAGTTAACCTAGTGTCGTGTTTTTGAATGGTTTAACAAATTGAAGATCAAGTGGATAATTGTCTTTTAGTTAAATTACCTGGATAAAAGATAGTAGTTGGTTTAAGCGAAAGCCCTAATTACAGAAAAGTAAATAAAGTGGAAGGATGTCCAGAGTATGCATATCATGGAAATGTTGACCAAGATATTAGTTTGGGCTAGGGAAAGGTAATTACGTTAATATTGAAGCATGTGATTGAAATGGTGTAGATCTGGTTGGATGAGCCAATTACACAGACCTACTTATCTCTAAACTCTCAGAGTTCTCGTTGAGTAGTAAGAAGTATGTCACGTGGTTGTATAACTAAAGCGTGACTATACCTCGGAGGTTATCCTTAGTAAAGCACTAGGTTTATTAGTGAGTTGAGTTCTAATCCTAATCCTCATTATCAGTTTCGTTAACTGAATAACAACGTGCCGTGTTGATTGAACACTGATCACAAATAGAAGGAGTCCGTCGGATTAAGTTGACAAAACCTTAAATGAAAACTAACAACCATTTCATCATACTAATGAGATCAAACCAAGACAAACATTATACAACATTAAAGTTAATATGCTGATAGTAAAATAGATAGAATCCTAACAGGTACCTCAACCGTTGATATGGCTTAATCCTAAGCAACAATTAAACAAGAACAAGCAATAGGTTTGGGTCATACAGTCAGGGTACTAGCTAGATCTTAACAGCTCCTAAGAGGTCTCTTCAGAACATTCAATAGGCATACTAGGTCATTCATGTCTCAATTCCTAGGTTTCGTGTCCTAAAAGCGCATTAAATGCCTCTCGAGAACTCTGGTCATACCGAGTTCATAGAATCTTCAGATACAGTATAACCAGGTGTCTTAATCCTATGAAGTAGCTAAGTTCATATAGGTGGACAAGTCCTGATCACAACCTAGGTTGGTCAATCCTTAAGATGCTAGCATACAAACCTATCAGACTTCCTAGTTCAGCATAACAACAATAACCGTACTACTTTAATATAATTACGCAAACCCAAACTTCTATCATGGCAACATACAGATTAATTAAGCTATCATGGTAATATCGGAATGCATTATTAAACATAAAAGGTAAGATTACATGTTTAATACAAAAGACAAGCATTTCGGATAAAAACCTGAAAAGGGCCGAAGAAATCTACCCGAGATCGCAGGTACTCGCCGGGATATCCTCCGGAAAATAAAAGCTAAGCTAGCTACTACTAAAAACTAACCTAAAACTTGAAAATATAAAATGAATTGTAATTTGAGCGTGTGTTGAAATGGATGGAGAAGGCCCTATAAATAGACTTGAATTTTGCCTGCAAATGGCTGGCAGGCCGTTTGGCATGCCGTTTGGCATGCCGTTTGCCAGGCCTGCCCGTTTGTAAGGCCCGTTTGCTGAAGCCGTTTGGCAGGCTATTTTTGAGCCAGGAAAGCCGTTTGGCAGGCCGTTTGGCTTGCCTGGTCAGCCTGCTTTCTTGGATCGTAACTTGTTTTCTTATCTTTCACCTTTTTCGATCTAGATTCTTCGTTTTAGCTCTGTTTTACTTGATTCTTCTTGCATCGCCTTTGTAATTACTTAATCTATGAAATTAACCGATAAAGCGATTATTTTTGCGATAAAGTGGAGAACTTTATGGATTTTAGGGCTCAATATCGGGGGGTAAAAACGTGACTTTTTGGTCGATATCAAGGTTTAACCTATATCATAAATCGTAATAATAATAATAAGCCACAAGATTTCAAATATTATAAATAACCATACACTCGTAAGCGTATAAAAATCATTCATATGGTGAACATCTGGTAATCGACATTAACAAAATGCATCTAGAATATCCCCATCATTCCGGGACTCTCATCAGATATGATAAATCAAAGTACTAAAGCATCCGTAACCCGGTGGGGTTTGTTAGGCCCAATAGATCTATCTTTAGGATTCGCGTCAATTGGTGGCAATTATAATAAACATCAATTCTTAGGCTACCAGGCTAAAAAGGGTGATATCCGGCATAATAATCCAACCATAGAATGTAGTTTCAAGTACTTGTGCCTATTTTGTAAAACATTTATAAAACTGCATATATTCTCATCCCGAAAATATTCGATAGTAAAAATGGGACTATAACTCAGATTCACAGATTTTTACTTTGTCGGAAATAAGACTTGGCCACGGGTCGATTCATGAACCTATGAAAAATATATACATATATATCAAAGTGTGATAGAAATATATTCATATCAATTTTTATTTACGTTTTAACGTATTAAGTTGTCAAGTTAGCAGTCCAACGTTAGTAGTCCACAATTAGTAGTCCATAATTAAGACTACTAATTATATATATATCGTGTTAGAATTAACTAACACTATTATATATTGTCTTAATATAATTAAGACACATGATATATATATTGTCTGAATCACCCCATGACCCATTGTATACATGTCTTAGACTCGATCACAACCAATGGTATATATTATTTTAGAATCAACCTCGACCCATTATATGCTAACTCGAGCATTACCGCATATAGTGTCTTATGGGTTATTCAAAATAATATATATAGATGATGTCAACATGATATGTCAAAACATTGTATACGTGTCTATGAATATCAAGTCATATATATATATAGTGTCTTACGATTTTTTTCATTAAGACTATAATATATTGTTATAAAATTAACCCCGACTATTATAATTTGTATTTCTACTAGTAAGGGATCAACACATGTATAAATACATGTAGGATAAGTTAGCTAAGATATGGTTAGTTTAGTTTTGTTATAAAAATTTTCGTAGCTAAAACTAGTAATTCTAACCAATTTTGTTTTACCCATAATTTCTTGTGAATCAAATGGCTATGGTTTCGTATCGAACCAAAATTTAATAATCTAAACCAAAGAAGTATAGGTTTATAGTCTAAGTTACAGATTACAAGTGGTTTTTGAAAGAGTTAGTCATTTCTGTCGAAAGAACAACATCTTGATGACCATTTTGAAAAACATACTTTTAATTTGTGTTAAACCATGATTTTTGGATATAGTATCATATTCATATGAAATATCATTTTTCCAGAAAATAAACTTTAAAATCAAAGATTAAAATAGTTTTTAATTATCCAACCCAAAGCAGCCCTGGGTTTCACTACGACAGCGTATGTCCAATTTTATGGTGTTCTTAGTGTTTCCAAGTTATAAATTATTAAGTTAGCATATCATAGAGATATAACAAACGTGTTGAAGTGTTTTAAGAGTCAGGTTAGAAGGATTAACTTTGTTTGTGAACAAGTTTAGAATTAACTAAACTATGTTCTAGTGATTACAAGTTATAATCTTCGAATAAGATAGTTATATATATATGAATCGAATGATGTTATGAACATCGCTACTACCTCAGTATAGTAGATGAACCTACTAGAAATGATGAGAAATAAACTTGAGCTTCAAAGAATCTTTGATGGCTTGGAAGTTCTTAAAGTAGAATCATGACACGAAAACAAGTTCAAGTAAGATTACTATTTAAATTAAGATAGTTATAGTTATAGAAATCGAATCAAAGTTTGAATATGAATATTACCTTGAATTAGAAAGATAACCTACTATAAATAACAAAGGTTTCTTGATCTTAGATGATTACTTGGAATGGATTTGAAAGCTTGGAAGTAGTCTTGGAAACTTGATATGATTCTTGAAGTGTTCTTGAAAGATTGTTTTGTATGTTGAATTATGTTTGGATTTTTGAGCTAGATTGATATAGATTTTGATGAAGATGATAAAGAACACTTAGAACACTAAGAGAGAACTTGAGAGAGGTGTGTTTGATGCATGAAAGTTGAAATCAAAATGTGTTTGTGTGTGTGCATATGGACATGATTATGGGGAGTCAATATAGGCTCCTTTAGTTTGTTGTTTTGTTAGATATTTCATGCTAGTTTCCAAATGATAGTTCTCACATATCTTGATGACTCATTAAGGATGCTAAGAGCTAATCATTGAAGTGTATATACCAATAGTATGTACACCTAGAAGCTGGGTATAATACGAGTACGAATACTAATTGAATACGAGTAGAATTCTTGATGAAAATGAATGGGAATGCAATTGTAACCAATTTTGTTAAGTAGAAGTATTTTGATATATGTCTTGAAGTCTTTCAAAAGTGTATTAATACATATTAACACACTACATATATATACATTTTAATGGAGTCATTAAATCATCGTTAGTCATTACATATATGTGTTGTTTTGACTCCTTAAGTTAACGATCTCGTTAAATATAATTAATCCCATTGTTATTATAAATAATGAGATGTTAAATTGTTATGTTATCATGATAACATAGTTTTTTAATATATCTTAATATGATATATAAATATTAAGACGTTATTACAACGATAATCGTTTACATATAGATATTGTTTTGAATTCCTTAAGTTAGTAGTCTTGTTTTATGTATATAGTTTGTTGTTAATATACATAATGAGATACATAATTATCATTTCATCATGTTAAACATATATATAATTCTATATATATATATATTATTATGTAATATACAAGTTATAACGTTCGTGAATCATCGGACAAACTGGGTGATCAAACGTTAACACAAAATCCGTTTCAATTAACCAAGTCTTAACAAGTTTGATTACTTAACATGTTGGAAACATTTATTCATGTAAATATTAATCTCATATACTATATAATCATGGAAAAATCTTGGTTATGACAGTACCTACCCGTTAAATAAATTTCATCCCGAAATTTTAAGCTGTTGTAGGTGTTGTCTCTTCTTCTGGAAATAAGAGTGGGTATTTCTGCTTCATCTGTTCCTCATGCTCCTAGGTGAACTTGGGTCCTCTACGAGTATTCTATCGAACCTTAACGATTGGTATTTTGTTTTGCTTAAGTCCTTTAACCTCACGATCCATTATTTCGACGGGTTCTTCAATGAATTGTAGTTTTTCATTGATTTTGATTTCATCTAAAGGGATAGTGAGATCTTCCTTAGCTAAGAATTTCTTCAAATTCAAGACGTAAAAGGTATTATGTACACTGGCGAGTTATTGAGGTAATTCAAGTCGATAAGCCACCGGTCCAACACGGTCAATAATTTTAAATGGACCAATATATCTCGGATTTAGTTTTCCCCGTTTATCAAAGCGAACGACTCCCTTCCAAGGTGATACCTTAAGCATGACCATGTCACCAATCTCAAATTCTAGATCTTTTCTTCTAACGTCTACGTAGCTCTTTTGTCGACTCTGGGCGATTTTTAAACGGTGTTGAATCTGGATGATTTTCTCAGTAGTTTCTTGGATAATCTCCGGACCCGTAATCTGTCTATCCCCCACCTTGCTCCAACAAATCAGAGACCTGCACTTTCTACCTTAAAGTGCTTCGAACGGTGCTGCATCAATAATCGAGTGGTAACTGTTGTTGTAGGAAAATTCTGCTAACGGTAGGTGTCGATCCCAACCATTTCCAAAATCAATAACACATGCTCATAGCATGTCTTCAATCGTCTGTATCGTCCTTTCACTCTGCCCATCAGTTTATGGATGATAGGAAGTACTCATATCTAGACGAGTCCCCAATGGTTGGTGTAACGACTGCCAACATCTTGAAACAAATCTGCCATCCCTATGAGAGATAATAGAGATTGGTATTCCATGTCTGGAGATGACTTCTTTCAAGTATAGTTGTGCCAACTTCTCCATTTTATCATCTTCTCTTATTGGTAGAAAGTGTGCTGATTTGGTAAGACGATCGACTATTACCCAAATTGTATCATAACCACTTGCAGTTCTCAGCAATTTAGTAATGGAATCCATGGTAATGTTTTCCCATTTCCATTCCGGGATTTCAGGTTGTTGGAGTAGACCTGATGGTTTCTGATGTTCAGCTTTGACTTTAGAACAAGTTAAACATTCTCCTACGTATGTAACAATATCGGCTTTCATACCTGGCCACCAAAAGTGTTACTTAAGATCTTGATACATCTTTCCCGCTCCGGGATGTATTGAATATCTGGTTTTATATGCTTCCCTAAGTACCATTTCCCTCACATTTCCAAACTTTGGTATCCAAATTCTTTCAGTCATGTATCGGGTTCCGTCCTCCCGAATATTAAGTTGTTTCTCCGATCCTTTAGGTATTTCATTCTTCAAATTCCCTTCTTTCAAAACTCCTTGTTGCACCTCTTTTATTCGAGTGGTAAGGTTAGTATGAATAATTATATTCATAGCTTTTACTCGAATAGGTTCCCTGTCTTTTCTACTCAAGGCGTCGGCTACCACATTTACCTTCCCTGGGTGGTCACGGATTTCAAAGTCGTAATCATTTAACAGCTCAATCCACCTACGTTGCCTCATGTTCAGTTGTTTTTGATTAAATATATGTTATAGAATTTTGTGATCGGTATATATGATACATTTGACCCCATATAAGTAGTCCCTCCACATTTTTAATGCAAAAACAATAGCGCCCAATTCCAAATCATGAGTCGTATAATTCTGCTCATGAATCTTCAATTGTCTAGACGCATAAGCAATTACTTTCTTTCATTGCATTAATACACAACCAAGACCTTGCTTTGAAGCATCATAATAAATCACAAAATCATCATTCCCTTCAGGCAATGACAATATAGGTGCTGTAGTTAACTTTTTCTTCAACAATTGAAACGCTTTCTCTTGCTCATCCTTCCATCCAAATTTCTTCCCTTTATACGTTAATGCAGTCAAGGGTTTTGCTATTTTGGAAAAATCTTGGATGAATCTTCTGTAGTAACCAGCCAACCCCTAAAATTGGCGTATCTGCGTCAAAGTTTTCGGGGTTTCCCATTTCTCAACGGTTTCAATCTTTGCCGGATCAACCTGAATACCTTCTTTGCTCACTATGTGACCGAGAAATTGAACTTCTTTCAACCAAAATGCACACTTTGAAAACTTAGCGTACAGTTTTTCTTTCCTCAACAGTTCTAGAACCATTCTTAAATGTTCTCCATGCTCTTGATCTTTCTTGGATTAAATAAGCATGTCATCAACGAAAACAATGACAAACTTGTCAAGATATGGTCCACACATTCGGTTTACGAGGTCCATGAACATGGCTGGTGCGTTAGTTAAACCAAACGGCATGACCATAAACTCATAGTGACTGTAACATGTTTTAAAGGCAGTCTTTGGGATATCCTCCTCCTTCACCCGCATTTGATGATAACCCGAACGTAAATCAATATTCGAATAAACAGACGAACCTTGCAATTGATCAAATAAGTCGTCGATTCTCGGTAGTGGATAATGGTTCTTGATGGTAAGCTTGTTCAACTCTCGATAGTCTATACACAACCTGAATGTACCATCCTTCTTTTTGACAAATAAAACAGGAGCTCCCATGGTGACGTGCCTGGTCGAATGAAACCACTCTCCAAAAGTTCTTGTAATTAGCTATGTAATTCTTTCATTTCACTGGGTACAAGTCTATACCGAGCATGAGCTATCGGTGCAGCTCCGGGTACAAGGTCTATTTGAAATTCGACGGATCGGTGTGGAGGTAGTCCCGGTAATTCCTTCGAAAATACATCGGGAAATTCTTTTGCGACAGGAACATCATTGATGTTCTTTTCTTCGGAGTTGACTTTCTCGATGTGTGCAAGAATGGCATAGCAACCTTTTCTTATTAGCTTTTGCACCTTCAAGCTACTAATAAGGTTTAACTTTGCATTGCTCTTTTCTCCTACACCATTAAGGGTTTTCCCTTTTCGCGCATAATGTTAATCCCATTTTTGTAACAAATGACCTCTGCTCTCTCCTTTTTCAACCATTCCATGCCAATTACCACATCAAAACTTCCTAACTCTATTGGTATCAAATTAATCTTAAACGTTTCGTCAACCAGTTTAATATTTCTGTTCCGGCATATATTATCGGCTTTAATTAATTTACCGTTCTCTAATTCGAGTAAAAATTTATTATCCAAAGGCGTTAATGGACAACTTAATTTAGCACATAAATCTCTACTCATATAGTTTCTATCCGCACCCGAGTCAAATAAAACATAAGCAGGTTTTTCATCAATAAGAAACTTACCCGTAACAAGCTCCAGGTCTTTCTGCGCTTCAGTCGCGTTAATATTAAAGACTCTTCCACGGCTTTGACCATTATTATTCCCCTGGTTTAGGCACATACTTTTGTAATGACCCTTCTTCCCGCATTCGAAACAAGTAATGTTGGCATTTTCTGTTCCTTTAACCACTAGTCCAAAAACGTCACACTTTGCCGCACTATGCCCCTTTCTATTACACTTGGTACATACTACCCCACAGAACTTATCCAAATGGTATCCTTCACACCTTTTGCATGGAATTTTCTGTTGTTATTGAAATGGTTGTTGTTGCGATTGTTATTGTTGTTGGGATGGTTGTTGTAGTTGTTGTGGTTGTTATTGTAGTTGTTGTTGGGATTGCAATTGTTATTGTTGCGATTGATGTTGCGGTTATTGTGATTGTTGTTGCGATTGTGGTTGTGATTGTTGTTGTTATTGTATTGGTGACCCTTGTCACTATTTTCCTCCCACTTTCTTTTGACTTGCTTCATTTTAGACTCCTCGGCCGCATGTTCCTTAATTCTTCCTTCAATCTGGTTTATGAGTTTGTGAGCCATTTGACTTGCCTTTTGAATTGAGGTAGGCTAGCTTGAACTCACATCCTCCTGAATCCTCTCTGGTAACCCTTTTGCAAACGTATCGATCTGCTCTTCTTCATCTTCGAACACTCTTGGACACAATAGATACAACTCTGTGAATCGTCGTTCGTATGTGGTAATATCGAATCCTTGCGCTCGTAATTCTCTAAGCTCTGTTTTGAGCTTATTGACGTCATTTCTGGGACAGTACTGCTCATTCATCAAGTGTTTGAATGCTGACCACGGTAATGCATAAGCAACATCTTGTCCCACCTGTCCGAGATAGGTGTTCCACCAGGTTAACGCAGTACCTATGAAAGTATGCGTGCCGTACTTTACCCTATGTTCTTCAGCACATTTGCTTATAGCAAACACATATTCGAATTTCGCAGTCCCCCATTTCAGTCTGACAGGTCCTTCAGTTCCATCGAATTCCATAGGTTTACAGGAAGTGAAATCCTTGTAGGAGCATCCTACACGGTTTCCTGTGGAGTTAACTCCACTGCTAGACCCTGAGTTATTGTTGTTGTTTTGCATTGCAGCCTGTACTGCGACTATGTTTGCAGCAAGGAATGCACGAAAATCTTCCTCGCTCATATTCAAGTTCTGTCGAGTAGTCGGTGCCATTTCCTTCAAAAATAGCCAAAAGAGTTAAGTTAATCATATAGAATATTAAGAGTAGTCAATGTATTTTGTAGCATAATATGAACTTATTTATAAAAGCTTTTTCTTCATATTAGCGTTTTATAATTTTAATTTGGGTAGTACCTACCCGTTAAAGTTCATACTTAATAGCTAGTACAAAAATTAACTACTACTATCAAACTAATATTCTATCATGAAAAACTTAATTCATTAATACTTCACACTTAAACTTTCGATACGATATCTTACAATACTACAATACCATTATTTTACATGAAATATAGTACACGATGACTATTATACAAAGTGTGAAGTAATGGTAGCTGTTAAGACATAACTCTTTATTCCAACTTATTTTCTTCTTCTTCCTCGAACTCGGTTCGTTTTACTAATTTCCTAGGGATGAACGGGCCAGTACTCTTACGAGGAGTCCTTTTCATAAATGGTTTGGAAAAATATGGTCCCTTAGATGTTCCCGGGCTATAGTTAAAGTTTAAGAAATACGGGTGTTTACGGTATATTCCGTCAGGGTATTTCATGTTAACATATAGTTCATCGGGTTTGGGATCGGGTTTCTCTATTTTGATAGCTTTTCCCCTATTGTTTTCTTTTTCTTTATTAAATTGAGCCGCGGTAATTTATATCACTTCATCGGAATCCGATTCGTCAGAAAATTGGTAATTTTCCCAATATTTTTCCTCCTCAGCGGAGACACCATCGACCATTTTTAAATTTGGTCCATTGGTTGAGGATTTTCTTTTATTTAACTGTTTTTTTGTGGTTTTTAACATTTCCTCCTCCGGATCTTCTTCTTTCGGTTCTTCTTCTTCCGGTTCTTCTTCTTCGGGTTCTTCTTCTTCCGGTTCCTCTTCTTCCGGAATTTGTGAATCTTCCCAAAATGTATTTGACTCAACATTGTTATTAGGTGAGTCGATGGGATTGGTACTAGAAGTAGATATCTATCACACAATAGCAAGCACGTTAAGAGATTAATATATCACATAATATTTACATGTCAAGAATATATAGTTTCCAGCAAAAGTGTTAAGCAATCGTTTTTAAAATAGACACAGTCGAAGTACAGACTAACTAATGCATCCTAACAAACTCGGCTAGACACACTAATGCAAATTTATGGTTCTCTAAGACCAACGCTCCGATGTCAACTGAAGTGCCCCATTCATATCGATTATAAACGTTTCATATTAATTGGTTTCATTGCAAGGTTTTGACCTCTATATGACACGTTTTTAAAAGACTGCATTCGTTTTTAAAACACACCATAACCTTTTTTTATCGACAAAGGTTTAGAAGACATAACATAGATTATCAAATAATGATAATCTAAAATATAACATTTACACACGGCCATTACATAATGGTTTACAATAATAATATGTTACATCAAAATAAGTTCTCGAATGCAGTTTTTAAACAATATTATACAAGCATGCTGACTCCACATCTTGTCTTTAATTAGCATGCAACAACGGAAGCTCTTAATAATCACCTGAGAATAAACATGCTTTAAACATCAACAAAATTGTTGGTGAGTTATAGTGTGACGATCGCTCCAAATCCATATGGACGAACACGTCATTCATTGATTTCATTGCGAGGTATTTGACCTCTATATGATACGTTTTGTAAACATTGCATTCTTTTGAAAAGGCACACCATCAATGAATATTTAAATCAAAGGTTCTCGACATCTGATGATTTCTATATATAGACAATCACCGTAAATAATAGTTTACAATAGTAATTTCATTGACAATGCAGTCAAAATAAGATACATGGTGATGATTTTGTGAATGCAACGTTTTCTTGAATAAATCATGCAAGACTCCATGTACATAGCTTGTATAACATGTAAGCAAATAGCGGAAGGCTTCTAGGAACCTGAGAATAAACATGCTAACAAGTGTCAACACAAAGGTTGGTGAGTTCATAGTTTTAGTGTTTCGTATAATCTGTATATAAAAGTGGATCACAAGATTTCAGTTGTTTCATCCAGAAACGTTTATCAAAATATTCTACAAGATTGAGCACCCTGGTAACTAAACTTAACGTATATATAATTTGTACCCTTTGTATAATCATCTTAATAATACACGCAAACCAACGTGTACACTTCTCAAATAGCATACGTCCATTAAAAGGCTAGTGCTCTAGCTCGGACGGGGATATCAAGCCCTATGGATCCATATATAACTACTCGCGCTCACCAGTTCTTATAACCGGCAGTTACTAGTTACCAAAGCTAAGGGATTTTCGGTTTAAACTCAGTGTAGAATTTAGTATGTACTTGTATCCATTGCATTTAAAATAAAGTGCATGTATTCTCAGCCCAAAAATATATATTGCAAAAGCAATTAAAAAGGGAGCAAATGAAACTCACCTTAGCAGTACATAAAGTTGTTCACCAAAACGTGATCGAAACTCGGAATATCAAATAACCGTAGATCTCAACCTAGAGAACATATGTTGGTCAATAAATGTCTATCAAGGTAGGTCAGGTCATTGTGTATCACAATCCTAATGCTCGAGATCGACATACAATAGTTATCAAAAGTTATTTCAAAAAGTCAATTTTGACAATTGTTTAAGAAAACGAGACGTGCCTTATATTAGGATTCATTTACTCGGTTGGTAATATTCAAAAATCCATTTTATCAATCTTGTAAACAAATTGTTTAAATCTTAATTGTAGATTCAAAAGCAATTTCAATTAACGTAAATCATAATTCAGTTGACCATATCTTTTAATCCGTTCATCGAAACTATTCAGTGTCTAAATGAAAAGTTATTGATTTTTCGCCAGCTTTCCAAAAACATGTATATCATATACCTTTTACTAGTAATATATGGATTTAATTTGTGATTCATTATAAACTGTTTAACGATGAAATTTAACATACAAACATGTATAAATATATATACTCGAGCACTAGACATGTATACACTATTAATTTATAAAAGATAAAATATGAGTGCTTACATATCAATATTGTGATTCAATATTGTAGGAAAATACGTAGACACAATAGAGATGATAAACACTAGATTTGACTTAGAAGCAAAACCCTCGAACAATACCCGTAACCTCATTAGTAATAACCCAAAGTTTCCTTAGCTCTATCTCGCTCGAAAACCATTTTTGAAATCTTTTGGACATAACCTCGTCGTAGTATTTTATGTGTAATACTAATAATAATACAAATACTACTAATAATAATAAGATTAATAATAATATTAATCTTAATAATAATAATAATAATAATAATAATAATAATATATAATAATAATAATATAATTAATAAATATAATACGGAGTAGGAATGAAGAATGAGAACCAGAATGCAAAAATGGCTCGATTTATAAATGTGGCCAGATTTCAGACCCCATGCGATCGCATGAGTTTTCAGTGTTTTTGCCATGCGATCGCATGGCCGCCTTATCCGTTTTTGTTTGCTAGTTCGTCGACATCAAATAGTGTCTACTGTAGCAAATAGTGTACTGTAGCAATAGTGTTTACTGTAGCAATTCACTGTAGCAAAGTAGCAAAATGCGGTTTCGCTGTAGTAAATAGTGTTTTACTGTAGCAAAGTCATTTTTACTGTAGCAAATAGTGATTTTCGAAAACACTGGAGCTTTTCGGGTACTGTAGCAATTCGAAAATACTGTAGCAAATTAGTGTTTTACTGGTTCATCTTAAACATTTTAGTTAACTTATCTAAATATCAATCGAATCAATAATCGAATGTTACTATCGTTTACTAAATAACTTAAAATCATATATATATATATATATATATATATATATATATATATATATATATATATATATATATATATATATATATATATATATATATATATATATATATATATATATGCACATTAAGTTATATATATATTGTTCGTGAATCTTCGAGAACAGTCAAAGAATAATTGATTACATGAATATAGTTCCAAAACTTTGAGACTCAACATTACAGACTTTGCTTATCGTGTCGAAAACATTAAATTATTTAAAGATAAAGTTTAAATTTGGTCAGAAATTTCCGGGTCATCACATATAGGTTTAACCTATATCATAAATCGTAATAATAATAATAATAATAATAGGCCATAAGATTTCAAATATTATAAATAACCATACACTCGCAAGCGTATAAAAATCATTCATATGGTGAACACCTGGTAACCGGCATTAACAAAATGCATCTAGAATATCCCCATTATTCTGGGACTCTCATCGGATATGATAAATTAAAGTACCAAAGCATCCGTAACCCGGATGGGGTTTGTTAGGCCCAATAGATCTATCTTTAAGATTCGCGTCAATTGGTGGCAATTATAATAAACACCAATTCTTAGGCTACCAAGCTAAAAAGGGTGATATCCGGTATAATAACCAACCATAGATTGTAGTTTCAAGTACTTGTGCCTATTTTGTAAAACATTTATAAAACTGCATGTATTCTCACCCTGAAAATATTCGATAGTAAAAATGGGACTATAACTCACTTTCACAGCGGAAATAAGACTTGGCCACGGGTCGATTCACGAACCTATAATAAATATATACATATATATTAAAGTATGATAGAAATATATTCATATCAATTTTTATTTATGTTTTAACGTGTTAAGTTGTCAAGTTAGCAGTCCAACGTTAGTAGTCCAGAATTAGTAGTCCATAATAATCTAATAATATATATATATATATATATATATATATATATATATATATATATATATATATATATATATATATATATATATATGTATATCATGTTAGAATTAACTAACACTATTATATATTGTCTTAATATAATTAAGACACATAATATATATATTGTCTGAATCACCCCACGACCCATTGTATACATGTCTCAGACTCGATCACAATCCATGGTATATATATTATTTTAGAATCAACCTCGACCCATTATATGCTAACTCGAGCATTACCGCATATAGTGTCTTATGGGTTATTCAAAATAATATATATAGATGATGTCAACATGATATGTCAAAACATTGTATACGTGTCTATGGATATCATGTCATATATATACATATATATATATATATATATATATATATATATATATATATATATATATATATATAGTCTTTCGATTTTTTTTATTAAGACTATAATATATTGTCGTAGAATTAACCCCGGCGATTATAATTTGTATTTCTACTAATAAGGGATCAAGACATGTATAAATACATGTAGGATAAGTTAGCTAAGATATGGTTAGTTTAGTTTTGTTATAAAAAATTTCGTAGCTAAAACTAGTAATTCTAACCAATTTTGTTTTACCCATAATTTCTTTATTACAAATCCGATTTGAGTGAATCAAATGGCTATGGTTTCGTATCAAACCATTTAATAATCTAAATAGAAAAATTTTAGGTTTATAGTCGGAGTTACAGGTTACAAGTCATTTTTAAAAGAGGTAGTCATTTCCGTCGAAAGAACGACATCTTGATGACCATTTTGAAAAACATACTTTTAATTTGTGTTAAACCATGATTTTTGGATATAGTATCATATTCATATGAAATATCATTTTTCCAGAAAATAAACTTTAAATTCAAAGATTAAAATAGTTTTTAATTATCCAACCCAAAACAGCCCCCGGTTTCACTACGACGGCGTATGTCCGATTTTACGGTGTTCTTCGTGTTTCCAAGTTTTAAATAATTAAGTTAGAATATCATATAGATATAACACATGTGTTGAAGTGTTTTAAGAGTCAAGTTAGAAGGATTAACTTTGTTTGCGAACAAGTTTAGAATTAATTAAACTATGTTCTAGTGATTACAAGTTATAATCTTCGAATAAGATAGTTATATATATGAATCGAATGATGTTATGAACATCGCTACTACCTCTAGTATAGTAGGTAAACCTACTGGAAATGATGAGAAATAAACTTGAGCTTCAATGGATCTTTGATGGCTTGAAAGTTCTTGAAGTAGAATCATGACACGAAAACAAGTTCAAGTAAGATTACTACTTGAATTAAGATAGTTATAGTTATAGAAATCGAATCAAAGTTTGAATATGAATATTACCTTGAATTAGAAAGATAACCTACTATAAATAACAAAGGTTTCTTGATCTTAAATGATTACTTGGAATGGATTAGAAAGCTTGGAAGTAGTCTTGGAAACTTGATATGATTCTTGAAGTGTTTTTGAAAGATTGTTTTGTATTTTGATTTATGTTTGGATTTTTGAGCTAGATTGATGTAGATTTTGATGTAGATGATGAAGAACACTTAGAACACCAAGAGAGAACTTGAGAGAGATGTGTTTGATGCATGAAAGTTGAAATCAAAATGTGTTTGTGTGTGTGCATATGGACGTGATTATTGGGAGTCAATATAGGCTCATTTAGTTTGTTGTTTTGTTAGATATTTCATGCTAGTTGTCAAATGATAGTTTCCACATGTCTTGATTACTCATTAAGGCTGCTAAGAGCTGATCATTGAAGTGTATATACTAATAGTATGTACACCTAGAAGCTGGGTATAATACAAGTACGAATACCGATTGAATACGAGTAGAATTCTTGATGAAAATGAATGGGAATGCAATTGTAACCAATTTTGTTAAGTAGAAGTATTTTGATATATGTCTTGAAGTCTTTCAAAAGTGTATTAATACATCTTAATGCATTACATATATATACATTTTAATGGAGTCGTTAAATCATCGTTAGTCGTTACATGTATGTGTTGTTTTGTAACCTTAAGTTAACGATCTCGTTAAATATAATTAATCCCATTGTTATTATAACTAATGAGATGTTAAATTGTTATGTTATCATGATATCATAGTGTGTTAATATATCTTAATATGATATATAAATATTAAGACGTTATTACAACGATAATCGTTTACATATAGATATCGTTTTGAATTCCTTAAGTTAGTAGTCTTATTTTATGTATATAGTTTGTTGTTAATATAAATAATTATCATTTCATCATGTTAAACATATATATATATACATATATATATATATATATATATACATATATATATATATATACATATATATATATATATATATATACATATATATATATATATATATATATATATATATATATATATATATATATATATATATATATATATATATATATATATATATATTATCATGTCATATACAAGTTATAACGTTCGTGAATCATCGGACAAACTGGGTGATCAAACGTTAACACAAAATCCGTTTCAATTAACCAAGTCTTAACAAGTTTGATTGCTTAACATGTTGGAAATATTTATTCATGTAAATATTAACCTCATATAATATATAATCATGGAAAAATTCGGGTTATGACATTTATGTGTTTTATATTTCCTACAATTTATTCCATCTCAAAATTTAAAAAAATTTCACCATATAGGGAGTCAAAAAGTAGTTACTTTTAAGAGTATGAATTATTAATCATAAAGCAACAATTTTCTATAATGTAGGACAAACCAAATCAAGTGTGATTTAAAAACCTCATTTTATTTAGTATTTCCTTAACAATTTTCAAAAAAAATTTATCTTGGATTTTTAATTAAGTGAAGAATTCACTTTCCTAAATCCCCCACACTTAAGCTTTTGCATGTCCTCAAGCAAATAAAGATACGACATTTAAAAGTATACTCCCTTAGGCATTTTTATCAAACATAGTATTTAAAGAGATGTTTTAATAATACTTAGGTTAATCTTTTGTTTTGAGATGAAAGTTATCTTCAATTTGTTTCTCAAAGATTAACACTCATATATGAATTTCACCTAGGTAATGTATCAAAAGAAATATTAAATGGATAGTTTATATTGGAATTTGGTTTATCGAGTTGGTCATGACACGGATAAAATTGGTTTAAAAGCGGAAGTAAAATGCAAAGTCAAAAAGATGTCTAATCATTAAAGTTTAGTTATTATTATAAGAACTAGTATGAACCAGACCAAGGAGTACAAATGGTCCTAATGTCCGTTAATCCAGATTTATACAACAGTTGGTCATCATTAGACTCTTTTATTTTCTAACTAGAGCTTTTAAAGTGTGTGGTTCTCATTGGAACTCTTTTCTCTCGTTCTCATCACTCCTTTTGGCCTTCATTGGGCTCTTTTAACTTTTCATTTCTTTTGCTCGTATGCTTAGCATTAGGCAAATTTTTCTAAGTTGGCCCTCATTGGGACTTTTTGCTACCTCAGTGGTCCATGCTTATTATTTCATATGGTAGTGGCTATAAGTTTGCAATCGTTTCACAATATTTGGTGTTTACTTCATATCTTAAACAAGTAGTCCGATCTCGAAGTTGAGAGTAGTTCTATTAGCTTTTAAGATTAGATTAATTAAAAGATATAAGTTTGACTATGAATTTATACTTCTAAAAATATAGGGTTAGGAATGGGAATTTTGTTTAATTGGGTTATTCCTAAAAAGGTTTAGGTTTCTAATGGTACCTAATTGTATCTAGCGCACATATTGTGTGCTAACGACCTGGGTACTGGCTTAAATTAGTTTTAAAACAAAAGGCTAACAAAAAATAAAATCCTAGATATTTCTTTATCATTTACATTACCTTGAATTTAGGTGTTTTATATTTCTTACAATTTATTCCATCTCAAAATTTAAAAAAAATTCACCATATAGGGAGTCAAAAACTAGTTACTTTTAAGAGTATGAATTATTAATCATAAAACAACAATTTTCTATAATGTAGGGTAAACAAAATCAAGTGTGATTTAAAAACCTCATTTTATTTAGTATTTCCTTAACAATTTTCAAAAAAAATTATCTTGGATTTTTAGTTAAGTGAAGAATTCACTTTCCTCCCCCACACTTATTTCATGCAATGTCCTCACTTGCATGAATTTATACTATAACGATAAAATAAAGGAAGATAAAATTGTAAATAGGGAGAAGAATGATGTTACTTGTAGTTACAGGATAGTTACAGAAGTTGAATTTGAAGAACACGCGCCCAATTACTGTGACGACCCGGAAATTTTCGACCAAATTTAAACTTAATCTTTATATGGTTTCGACATGATAAGCAAAGTCTAGTAAATTGAATTTCAAAATCTTTGAACTGTTTCATATATTCAATTGACATTTGACTATTCCCGACGATTCACGAACAATTGTTTATAAATAAATATGTATAAATATATATGATTTTTATGTACAATTATTTTCATATGTAATGTATATTGTAATATATACATAATTTATGAATAATAAATATTCAATAAAGGTCATCATATAATATATGATTATTAAATATTGCACGATTGATAATATATAATATAAGATAAAATATAAATATTATATTAATGTTATTACATTCATTATCGGAATTAAAAATAAATAATATTAATATTAATATTAGTATCAGTATTTTAATAATAATAAAATTGATACATTTGATTTGCTACATTAATATTAATATTATCATTGTCAATATCATTATTATTACAACTAGTAGTAAAGTTATAATTTAATTACTATGATAATATATATAAAGTTAATAATTATTAATATATATGATTATATTACATAATCTATAATAGGTAATGTTAATATATTAAATATTGTTATTACTTTTAATATGTATATGATTTCTAGTGTTAGTAATATTATATAATTATAAAATTTGTTATATATAAATATAAATATTATTATCATTTATAATATTACCATTTTCACAAGTATTATTATTATTATGACTTATTATCATTATTATTATTAATATTGTATTATTATTTCGATATATTATTATTAATTTTATTATTTTTATTATTAGTATTAATATTTTTTTTCCTTGATAACATTATCAATACCAAAATTGATAAATTATATATATATGTATAATCAAGAATGTAAACAGATATATACAAATATATAGATATATAAAATACAGATGTGTATATATATATAATTACGTATACTAATATATTTATATAAAATACAATTAAAATACGTATATAAATATATAAAACCACGAATTCAGGTTTTCATCCTTGTCAAACTGTTTCATAAAGTGCTTTAATACAGCAAACTGGTACGAATGTTTATCATTTAGTCATATTAGCAAACAAGTTCAGTTTTAATCAATTGTTATTATTTGAGATTTTTCTTCTGACAGAATAAAAAGTGTCGAGCAAATTGAACTACAAAACAAACGATTAGTTGAATCATATTAGCTGTAAATAAGTCTATTAACATCTTATGTTACTTTACAAATAGAAATTTGAGGAAAAACAACAACTAAAAAACGCATTCTGAAGAACACAGCTTCCTTTCTCTGTTTTGACTTCATTTTTCAAAAACTTCGAAAACGTAACAATCTCCAAAATGTGTAAATGCAGTTATATTAGAAAACCTTCGTTTTAACTATCTGCAAATTCTTAAAGTCCAATTTTATCTATCGTTTTTGAATTTTCGAGTCAAATATATTTTCCAAAAAGTCAAATGTAGTGTTCATGTCAAAATTCGAGTTTGTTTTTGAGTCTTTGGAACAATTGACGATCCAGAAAGTTTATATGCACCATTTAGTACCTACTTCATGTTATAAGTTTTGTCTGAAACTCTCTAAAACTTCGAAATTGATTTTGAGTTGGGTACGTGTTCTTAATTTTCTGTTATAGTTAATATCTGTTATTTATGCGTAATTTAAATTCATCAAACAATTAGAGTCGTTTTCTGTTTCCATAAAAAGTCCTAAATTAAACACTTAACAATTGATTAGTTGGATTTGATTCCTGGTTCGATTTAACTGTGATGAAGGAGAAGAAGGTAGTATAAGATAGGAAAATGGGTTATATTGTTATAGTTTGGTTTCAATTCAGAAAAGCTGGTATGGTCAAATGGTTAAGGTGTGTTCGGGTATTCGAGAGGTCATGAGTTCCAGCCTGTCTTGTGGCATATTTTTTTTTACGGCTGATATGAGGTAGCCCTTATTTTCTTTATTATTATTATTATTATTATTATTATTATTATTATTATTATTATTATTATTATTATTATTATTATTATTATTATTATTATTATTATTATTATTATTATTATTATTATTATTATTATTGTTATTATTGTCATTATTAAGATTGTTAATGTTGTTATTATTATTATTATTATTATTATTATTATTATTATTGTCATTATTAAGATTGTTAATGTTGTTATTATTATTATTATTATTATTATTATTATTATTATTATTATTATTGTCATTATTAAGATTTTTAATGTTATTATTATTAGGAATATAGTTACTAGTATTATTACCATTATTATTATTTTTACTAACATTAGAATATATTTAGTATTATTATTAGTGATATTATCCCTAAGTATTAATATTAAGTATTGTTAGTTTTAATATTACTATCATAATGAAATATAATATATCTATCATTAATATTAGTAGTATCATCACAATTGTAATTATTATTATCATTATTATTATAAGCATTATAAGTATTACTGATGTTATTATTATTAATGATTGTTATTGTTATTAGTACAAGTATTATACTTATTATTATTATTATTATTATTATTATTATTATTATTATTATTATTATTATTATTATTATTATTATTATCACTAAAATAAGAATTAGTCACCACTTATTATTAATGTTATTATCATTTTCGTAAATATTAGTATTAGTATTTTTTATATAAATAATAGAATTGTTAATGATAACATAAGTATTATTATGGGTATTATCACGAATATTATTATTATGTAATTACTAAAATCAGTACCATAACCATCATTAACAGAAAAATTTATATTTTTACAATTATAATTATTAATATCATTATTATTATTAGTAATAGAATTATTAACATTATCATCTTATTAGTAATATTAAGTATCATAATTATTATCATTTTTACCAATATTAATATTATTTTGACTGCTATCATTATTAATATATATATATATATATATATATATATATATATATATATATATATATATATATATATATATATATATATATATATATATATATATACATTAAAAATTTATTTATTACATATAACATAACAAGATTAATATTTTTATATAACAAAATGAACATAAGAAACATATATATTATTAATATAAAAAGGATACAATCAATAAATTTATATATATTTGTTCGATTACAACTACGTATATTAATAAATTATACAAATGATATAGGTTCGTGAATCCGAGGCCAACCCTGCATTGTTCAATGTCGTCATATGTATTTTTACTACAAAATACAGTATTGTGAGTTTCATTTGCTAACTTTTTAAATGTTTTTGCAATATATATTTTTGGGACTGAGAATACATGCGCTGCTTTTATAACTGTTTTACGAATTAGACACAAGTAATCGAAACTACATTATATGGTTGAATGATCGAAGCCAAATATGCCCCTTTTACTTGGTAACCTAAGAATTAGTAAACCAGTCGACTAATTAACGCGAATCCTAAAGATAGATCTATTGGGCCTAACGAACCCCATCCGTTAGAGCAGATGCTTTAGTACTTCGATGTTGTTTTTATCATGTCCGATGGATTTCCCGGAATGATAGGGGATATTCTTATATGCATCTTGTTAATGTCGGTTACCAGGTGTTCAATCCATATGAATGATTTTTGTCTCTATGCTTGGAACGTATATTTATGAGAACTGGATATGAAATTCTTGTGGTCTATTAAAATGATGAAAATGAATGATTATGATAAACTAATGAACTCACCAACCTTTTGGTTGACACTTTAAAGCATGTTTATTCTCAGGTATTAAAGAAATCTTCCGCTGTGCATTAGCTCATTTTAGAGATATTACTTGGAGTCATTCATGGCATATTTTGAAAGACGTTGCATTCGAGTCGTTGAATTCAACAAGATTATTATTAAGTCAATTATAGTTGGATGTATTATGAAATGGTATGCATGCCGTCAACTTTCGATGTAATGAAAGTTTGTCTTTTAAAAACGAATGCAATGTTTGTAAAATTGTATCATATAGAGGTTAAGTACCTCACGATGTAACCAACTATTGTGAATCGTTTGTAATCGATATGGACTTCGTCCGGATGGATTAGGACGGGTCATTTCAGTTGGTATCAGAGCTGGTATAACGCCGTCCATGTGTGGCGGGTTAGTCGTAAAGGAGGTTCTCACAGTGTTACCTGTGACGAAGCATTGGCTCTTACTCCTTGCGATCCCTTACGAGGGTTGGCAGTAGCCGAGAGGCAGGCCCTAAAATCAGTATCTGAGGTACACTCAGTGGTCACCAGGCGGTTAGCTGGGAAGGTACTGGGTGGGATATGTGGTGTCCCCAATTGTCTTTCAGTTGGTATCAGAGCGGTGGTCTTAGCGAACCAGGTCTGTATTAGTGTGTCTAACTGATAAGTCGTTAGGATGCATTAGTGAGTCTGGACTTCGACCGTGTCTGCATGTCAAAAGTTTTACTTATCATTTCTAGTCGAAAATCATCTACTTATCATCCTTAGAAAATTACTTGCTTATCATTATTAGTCTAGACACGTCTTGCTACATTAATTGTATGAGTAGTGTATAGACAAAATTCATATCTTAGCGTATCTGCTAAATCATATCTTATTGTATTTGTTATTTTAAACTTTGCCTAACATATCCCGCAAATTCATCCGTAATCTATGAAATCTTTTGATCTATATATATAGATATCCTATGTAAATAGAATACCACCCGATAGCTGAAAAATCATTTTATATCGAAAAATCCTTTATCCAATCGTACGAAATGGAATTTGTCATCAGTACAAGTCACTCGGATTCCGAAATGGAATCTCACTCAAGCTCCGAAAGCATTGTGACCGAAATGGACCAACCAATCAGTCATCACCTATTCTGGATGAATTGGGGATGGGTTCGTAGCCTCCTCAATCATTGGAGACAAGAAGAAGGCGATCCTTTCCATCCACCACACTGCCCTCTTGGCGAAGAACCTGAAGCACTTACCGGCGAACCTGTCCGAAACACCATTTTCTCTCTCATTTCCAGAGTATCTCATCACGATTATATACTACATCAAATTCTAGATTTTATTTATCCGCTCGTCCGAACCGACAATCACCCCAGTGTAATAGAAGAAGTCAAAGAGCTCCGCGCTCGGGTAGTGGCTTTGGAAAATATGGTGCAAAGGTTACAAACACCAGCAGCAGCACTAACAGCATAACCAGTACCACCATCATTAACGCCAACAGTACCATTACCACCTTCAACCACAACCTCGTCGTAAACTTTAACTTCACAATCTGTCCCACGAGCATCAACATCATACGCCCTATAGATAACAAGGAAGACCAACAACACCAAACGATGAAGTATTAATTCATAACTTCATCGAAGAAATATTTTACTGTGATTATGTAATCTCTAAAATTTTAGAGACTACTTATTCTAGACCTAACCAGAAATCAGATGAGTGAACCAAAATGATAGAAGGAAGAGTAGAAACCCTGATAAGAATGATGCGTGATTCACAAGCTAGACTTGTTTTACCAAAAGCATCAACAGTGCTGTTAACATCACCAGCACAGTCAGTACCATCAGCATCGTCAGAATCAGCAGCACCTATAACATCACAAACTCCGTCAGTTTAAGAATCAATGTGGACATCATTACTAGTCAACAACAAATATATTGTATCAACGACTTATGAAGTATCAACTCATTTTCCACTAAAAGATTTATATGTATATCTTATATATATATATATATATATATATATATATATAAAATTTTAAACCATAATAAATCTTTCCGTACTAAGCTATTATGTGTGAATCTTAACTACTCGGTTAATTCAAATTACTAATATGCTATGATGTACATTCTTCGTCAGCAACTTAACCATCGTTAACTATAATCTCCGTTTCAATTCAATGAATTTCATTTCATAATAAATCAAGTGTATTATTCAAATATATGTTTGATTTTACACCTTCATTATCGATGTACTCGAAATTTTCCAGACAACATCATTCGTACCTTGCGAAGTTTACAAGAATTTCACGAAAGCCAACATCATGCGTCAACAAATAACAAAGTATTGATTCAAAATTTCAATATCATTGAAGAAATACTTATGTGATTTCTAAAGCTTTAGGGATTACTCGATTCTAAGTTTCAACCGTAAATCAAATGAGTTTAATATTAACTCATTAAGTCCATGTTACATCTGAAGAAAATATATACATATATATTTTCATAAAGACTGTAATAAAATTCTTCTGTACAAATTATTAATTGTGAAAAAAAAAAATTTAACGGGTAGGTAATACCCGAGAGATATATAAATTCACAATTAATATGTTACATTCTTCGAATCTGATTCAGCAATCATCAATTATACTCACTATTTTCATAACAATATACATTCTTTCATAAAAATCAAAACAACCATACTCATTCAAACCCAGTTACATATTCTGATTTTGAAACCTCAAAATTCAATTCGAGATATAACCGGTATCATCACTCTTAGATTCCTACATCGTTCAAAACTATATTTTGACTTCAAAACTGTGCTAGAACATCATATGCATATTAACGATTACAATCTGTGTTCAAACCCTCCGAAATTTCGGAAGACACTTCAAACAATGAACAATCTAGATGATGATCTAACCACATGTTACCCACAGTTATGTACCTGAGAAACCCTCGAAACCAAAGTCATAATTTAACACGTATCCGTGTCAGACCCTTTGGCATTTATTAGCAAAAATAACTTTGCGATTCCTTTTCAAATTAGTCAGTTTTGTCACAGCTCCAGCAAATCAACTTCGATTTTCATCTGGAGCAGTAGTCTTATTATAACCCTGACATATACAATTACCCTTTTGTTACAGGGGAACCTTTTATATTCCACCACACTATCAGCAATGTACCAGCAACTTCATTACCCTTTGACTTTAACCTCTCCAAAAAGTCATTATATTTACTCATTAAAACTCCATCATTTATTCATCTGTATCTGGTAACGAGAATTGCCATACGAATCATCGGGAATTAGAAATCAGTATTTTGAAATCTCGCAGCATGTCTACGCCAATAGTTATAGGTATACATATAACGGACTTACATATTTTGAATGTGAAGTTTCTGAAAACACCCCGAACTGCGGAATAGTTCTCGAAATGCTGATGATGCAGCAAAAACTATAAACGACCTTAACAGTAAAAAGTTTGATGATAAAGAATAGTGTGTTGGAAAAGCTCAGAAAAAGAGAATGTTTGGAACTAGAAAACGGATTGAGCAAAGTATGAAGGAGGCTGTGGATAAATCACAAAGACTAAACCTGCCATCAAAGAATCCAAATGATTCAGTATCTGCTGAAGTCAATAACGAATACCTTGCTCCTGACTCTAAACCCCTGTGGACAATATTCTTCATCATCTTCTGATATTAGAAATTCTAAGATATCATCGTATCTTTCATTATAAATATCCTCCATATTTCTGAAGATATTTCCATAATTATTCATATCTGAAATCATTTACCTCTTCGCGCTATCTGCATTACATCATAATAGAAATTATTTTAATTTCTAAATTCTGAAACCTTCGAGTTTAAAATAAGAATGTTTTTGAAGTAGTGTTGGGAATTGATGCATGAGTTAGTATAATATAATGACACTTTATCAACGTGATTATATTACAGTAAGTCATGCTGAGTTTCTAATGGGACGTGATGATTCACAGATCATAACGTCATCATGTGCCATGTTACATAACTCTTTCATTCTGCTTAACTTCTGAACATATCAAGAAAGTACGTTCTTGATAGTTCCATTCTCAGTGATTCTAGTAATTTGACAAATCAAATCGTGCTACTATTTGTCCTTTCTACTTGGTATATTATGATAATTCAGAAATCCATACTTACGAATTCTGGACCATTACTTGTGAAAAGAAAACTAAATCATGAAGCTCCGAAATAGAAAGGGGGTATAAATCGCAGCAAACAGAAAAGGTCATTAACTATAGATGTCAATAATTATAGAAAGACAGAAGCAGGGACTTCAAAAAATAAGGAAAGATATAAAGCCTGACAGCAACACATAATTTACAAACCGTGTATATCAATAGGTATTGCAACGTAAAGACACGGAAGAATTAATAACACTATAACCCCAAGGTAATAGTAAAAGTAAATAAAATCCTCCGATGGTAGATGAAAGAGGAGAATGACAGATATGAAAGTTAGGAGTATATCAAGGATCAGAACGGGATGAAGCATATTGACGTATACTTTAAAATATGAGTTGAGGGAGAAATAATAGAAGGTGTGAGTTGTAAGGAAACGAAGGAGGTGGATTTATAGTGAAATATCCGACAGAGAAATCAAAACGGATTATCGTATTTAACCAAAGAAGATCCTAAATTCCTTAATTACCGAAGCATCAAATCTTAGTACGAAGATTTTCTCTAAATCCATTGAACTCCGGAAATCAACCCTATCTACGTCAAAAGATATGACGAAACTTCATTTTCTCATTTCACTCTTTTGTGATAGCTTCACTCGTACTCTTCACAACATCAAATTGTTTTATCTATATTACTCGATGATGATAAAACTCTAATTTTTTTAGCTTGTATGTGTCATGAAAACATACTTTTGACATTCATGACCATCCCACTCAAATTTCGGGACGAAATTTCCTTAACGGGTAGGTACTGTGACGACCCGAAAATTTTCGACCAAATTTAAACTTAATCTTTATATGGTTTCGACATGATAAGCAAAGTCTAGTAAATTGAATTTCAAAATCTTTGAACTGTTTCATATATTCAATTGACATTTGACTATTTCCGACGATTCACGAACAATTGTTTATAAATAAATATGTATAAATATATATGATTTTTATGTACAATTATTTTCATATGTAATGTATATTGTAATATATACATAATTTATGAATAATAAATATTCAATAAAGGTCATCATATAATATATGATTGTTAAATATTGCACGATTGATAATATATAATATAAGATAAAATATAAATATTATATTAATGTTATTACATTCATTATCGGAATTAAAAATAAATAATATTAATATTAATATTAGTATCAGTATTTTAATAATAATAAAATTGATACATTTGATTTGCTACATTAATATTAATTTTATCATTGTCAATATCATTATTATTACAACTAGTAGTAAAGTTATAATTTAATTACTATGATAATATATATATATATATATATATATATATATATATATATATATATATATATATATATATATATAGTTAATATTTATTAATATATATGATTATATTACATAATCTATAATAGGTAATGCTAATATATTAAATATTGTTATTACTTTTAATATGTATATGATTTCTAGTGTTAGTAATATTATATAATTATAAAATTTGTTATATATAAATATTATTATTATTATCATTTATAATATTACCATTTTCACTAGTATTATTATTGTGACTTATTATCATTATTATTATTAATATTGTATTATTATTTCGATATATTATTATTAATTTTATTATTTTTATTATTAGTATTAATATTTTTTTTCCTTGATAACATTATCAATAACAAAATTGATAAATTATATATATGTATAATCAAGAATGTAAACAGATATATACAAATATATAGATATATAAAATACAGATGTGTATATATATATAATTACGTATACTAATATATTTATATAAAATACAATTAAAATACGTATATAAATATATAAAACCACGAATTTAGGTTTTCATCCTTGTCAAACTGTTTCATAAAGTGCTTTAATACAGCAAACTGGTACGGATGTTTATCATTTAGTCATATTAGCAAACAAGTTCAGTTTTAATCAATTGTTATTATATGAGATTTTTCTTTTGACGGAATAAAAAGTGTTGAGCAAACTGAACTACAAAACAAATGATTAGTTGAATCATATTAGCTGTAAATAAGTCTATTAACATCTTATGTTACTTTACAAATACAAATTTGAGGAAAAACAACAACAACAAAAAACGCATTCTGAAGAACACAACTTCCTTTCTCTATTTTGACTTCATTTTTCAAAAACTTCGAAAATGAAACAATCTCCAAAATGTGTAAATGCAGTTATATTAGAAAACCTTCATTTTAACTATCTACAAATTCTCAAAGTCCAATTTTATCTATCGTTTTTGAATTTTCGAGTCAAAGATATTTTCCAAAAAGTCAACTGTAGTGTTCATGTCAAAATTCGAGTTTGTTTTTGAGTCTTTGGAACAATTGACGATCCAGAAAGTTTATATGCACCATTTAGGACCTACTTCATGTTATAAGTTTTGTCTAAAACTCTCTAAAACTTCGAAATTGATTTTGAGTTGGGTACGTGTTCTTAATTTTCTGTTACAGTTAATATATGTTATTTATGCGTAATTTAAATTAATCAAACAATTAGAGTCGTTTTCTGTTTCCATAAAAAGTCCTAAATTAAACACTTAACAATTGATTAGTTAGATTTGATTCCTGGTTCGATTTAACTGTGATGAAGGAGAAGAAGGTAGTATAAGATAGGAAAATGGGTTATATTGTTATAGTTTGGTTTCAATTCAAAAAAGCTGGTATGGTCAAATAGTTAAGGTGTGTTCAGGTATTCGAGAGGTCATGAGTTAGAGCCTGTCTTGTGGCATATTTTTTTTTACGGCTGATATGAGGTAGCCCTTATTTTCTTTTTTTATTATTATTATTATTATTATTATTATTATTATTATTATTATTATTATTATTATTATTATTATTATTTTTATTATTATTATTATTATTGTCATTATTAAGATTGTTAGTGTTATTATTATTAGGAATATAGTTACTAGTATTATTACCATTATTATTATTTTTACTAACAATAGAATATATTTAGTATTATTATTAGTGATATTATCCCTAAGTATTAATATTAAGTATAGTTAGTTTTAATATTACTATCATAATGAAATATAATATATCTATCATTAATATTAGTAGTATCATCACAATTGTAATTATTATTATCATTATTATTATAAGCATTATAAGTATTACTGATGTTATTATTATTAATGATTTTTATTGTTATTAGTACAAGTATTATACTTATTATTATTATTATTATCACTAAAATAAGAATTAGTCACCACTTATTATTAATGTTATTATCATTTTTGTAAATATTAGTATTAGTATTTTTTATATAAATAATAGAATTGTTAATTATAACATAAGTATTATTATGGGTATTATCATGAATATTATTATTATGTAATTACTAAAATCAGTATCATAACCATCATTAACAGAAAAATTTATATTTTTACAATTATAACTATTAATATCATTATTATTATCAGTAATAGAATTATTAACATTATTATCTTATTAGTAATATTAAGTATCATAATTATTATCTTTTTTACCAATATTAATATTTTTTTGACTACTATCATTATTAATATACAAATAATATATATATACATTAAAAATTTATTTAGTAGATATTACATAACAAGATTAATATTTTTATATAACAAAATGAACATAAAAAACATATATATTATTAATATAAAAAGGATACAATCAATAAATTTATATATATTTGTTGGATTACAACTACGTATATTAATAAATTATACAAATGATATAGGTTCGTGAATCCGAGGCCAACCCTGCATTGTTCAATGTCGTCATATGTATTTTTACTACAAAATACAGTATTGTGAGTTTCATTTGCTCTCTTTTTCAATGTTTTTGCAATATATATTTTTGGGACTGAGAATACATGCGCTGCTTTTATAACTATTTTACGAAATAGACACAAGTAATCGAAACTACATTATATGGTTGAATGATCGAATCCGAATATGCTCCTTTTACTTGGTAACCTAAGAATTAGTAAACCAGCCTACTAATTGACGCGAATCCTAAAGATAAATCTATTGGGCCTAACGAACCCCATCCGTTGGAGCGGATGCTTTAGTACTTCGATGTTGTTTTTATCATGTCCGATGGATTTCCCGGAATGATAGGGATATTCTTATATGCATCTTGTTAATGTTGGTTACCAGGTGTTCAATCCATATGAATGATTTTTGTCTCTATGCACGGGACGTATATTTATGAGAACTGGATATGAAATTCTTGTGGTCTATTAAAATGATGAAAATGAATGATAATGATAAACTAATGAACTCACCAACCTTTTGGTTGACACTTTAAAGCATGTTTATTCTCAGGTATTAAAGAAATCTTCCGCTGTGCATTAGCTCATTTTAGAGATATTACTTGGAGTCATTCATGGCATATTTTGAAAGACGTTGCATTCGAGTCGTTGAATTCAACAAGATTATTATTAAGTCAATTATAGTTGGATGTATTATGAAATGGTATGCATGTCGTCAACTTTCGATGTAATGAAAGTTTGTCTTTTAAAAACGAATGCAATGTTTGTAAAATTGTATCATATAGAGGTCAAGTACCTCGCGATGTAACCAACTATTGTGAATCATTTGTAATCGATATGGACTTCGTCCGGATGGATTAGGACGGGTCGTTTCAGTTACCCCATTTATTCAAATAATCACTATAAAAAGGAAATAAATACGTTCTTATTTATTAACGAGACATAAGCTTGACTCGACCCCATTTAAAATTTTCCTTCCTGGGGTTTAACTTCCCCCACACTTATTGGGCGACATATAAAATCGGTGAAAAATGTTCCATGAATTAGTAACGTGAGCCAATCATTTACATTGCGGGTTGAATATATGTAGTTTGGAAGGTTTCCTTTCTCTTTCACGTAGAACTCTGGTATAACCCGACTTTTAGAATTCGTATCATACTTAAAATCTGACTGGGACACCCGAATGTACCCCTCGGTTATGCTAATATCAAATGGATCACTATAAACCATATTTTCCAAACTATATACCTTGTGATACCCACTTGCATACAAACAATCATTTATCTCAACATCAGGAACCTCAAAATGTGCAGTTGATCCGCTATAATTTTCTTTAATGTTGTTGGAGTCAACCTCTATCCTTAAGTCAGCTAGTTCCTCAGTCGTTGACTCATAACCATTAGCAATCAAAACAGCTAACAAATTCTCTTCTTTATCATCTTTACCATTAAGTGCGCAAGTTTGTAACTCGGGAAATTCTTGTAATAGTTCAGAAAGTGGATCTAAATGAGTAGTTTCTTTAACAGCCGGTGAATCTATCCTTAACATGGCAGAATTTTCCACTGACCTAGTATTTTCTAGCAATCCGTACACCTTAAAATTAAGATAAGAATCATCTTCTTCATCATCAGAAGAATCCTATTTGATCGGATGAAACTCATCATCGTCTTCGGTATCTGAAGAATCCCAATCTATACTCGGTGATTCTTCTTCTAAAATTTCATCGCTAAATACACTATCCGGGTCTACTAACATAGGTGGTGGAATGGTAGGTTGTGGTATTGGAATAGATTATGTCTTACTTAATTGTTCTAAGTATGAATCGGTTGGTAATTGTGTATTAGATGGGGTACATGAATGTTTTACGTCTGGATTTGTGCAACATTGAAAAGGTCCATAAAAACACGGGCAAAATCCCTCTGCTATCATCATCTCTTCTATCGACATGTTTCTAACACTAACCCCAATCTCCTCTACCTCTTCTTTGACTGGTTCGAACTCCTCATTAACCAACTCTTCCTCATCATTAGTCCAGTAATACGCATTGGAAAGATATTGTGCGATAGTTATCGTATGTTGAGTTTGAGCATTTTTTTCCTTTTCCTTTACATGTTTCATGTATTCATTCCATTCTAATATTGATTGTATTTGTTTTGGTGAAAATGGATCAGCTTTATATTCATCCTTATTTTCTAAACTGAGCATTTCCATAAAAGTTTTCTCTTCTTTTCTCTTTATTGGGTGTACCATATTAAATTTGAGATTTAGATTTCAAATTGGAGATTTTAATTATAGGAGAAATTAAGATTTGAATGAGAAAATCATTTAAGTAATTAAATAATAACTAAATATTTTAAACTTTAAGTAATAAAATAGAAATAACTTATAAATAAATTAAATAACAACTTTTATCGCATAACAACGAATAATCAAACATACACGGCCTATTAAATCTTTCAATACTTAAGTGACCCGTCAGCGTCTGGGTTTAAGCAGGAGCCTTTAAATCGGATGAAATGTCCCGTTCTTATTGATTAAAAACGTTCCATATTAATTGATTTCGTTGCGAGGTTTTGACCTCTATATGAGACGTTTTTCAAAGACTGCATTCATTTTAAAATAAACCATAACCTTTATTTCATCAATAAAGGTTTAAAAAGCTTTACGTAGATTATCAAATAATGATAATCTAAAATATCCTGTTTACACACGACCATTACATAATGGTTTACAATACAAATATGTTACAACAAAATAAGTTTCTTGAATGCAGTTTTTACACAATATCATACAAGCATGGACTCCAAATCTTGTCCTTATTTAAGTATGCGACAGCGGAAGCTCTTAATAATCACCTGAGAATAAACATGCTTAAAACGTCAACAAAAATGTTGGTGAGTTATAGGTTTAACCTATATATATCAAATCGTAACAATAGACCACAAGATTTCATATTTCAATACACATCCCATACATAGAGATAAAAATCATTCATATGGTGAACACCTGGTAACCGACATTAACAAGATGCATATATATAAGAATATCCCCATCATTCCGGGACACCCTTCGGATATGATATAAATTTCGAAGTACTAAAGCATCCGGTACTTTGGATGGGGTTTGTTAGGCCCAATAGATCTATCTTTAGGATTCGCGTCAATTAGGGTGTCTGTTCCCTAATTCTTAGATTACCAGACTTAATAAAAAGGGGCATATTCGATTTCGATAATTCAACCATAGAATGTAGTTTCACGTACTTGTGTCTATTTTGTAAATCATTTATAAAACCTGCATGTATTCTCATCCCAAAAATATTAGATTTTAAAAGTGGGACTATAACTCACTTTCACAGATTTATACTTCGTCGGGAAGTAAGACTTGGCCACTGGTTGATTCACGAACCTATAACAATATATACATATATATCAAAGTATGTTTAAAATATATTTACAACACTTTTAATATATTTTGATGTTTTAAGTTTATTAAGTCAGCTGTCCTCGTTAGTAACCTACAACTAGTTGTCCACAGTTAGATGTACAGAAACAAATCGATAAATATTATCTTGAATCAATCCACGACCCAGTGCATACGTATCTCAGTATTGATCACAACTCAAACTATATATATTTTGGAATCAACCTCAACCCTGTATAGCTAACTCCAACATTCACATATAGAGTGTCTATGGTTGTTCTGAAATATATATAGATTTGTCGACATGATAGGTCGAAACATTTTATACGTGTCTATGGTATCTCAAGATTACATAATATACAATACAAGTTGATTAAGTTATGGTTGGAATAGATTTGTTACCAATTTTCACGTAGCTAAAATGAGAAAAATTATCCAATCTTGTTTTACCCATAACTTCTTCATTTTAAATCTGTTTTGAGTGAATCAAATTACAAGTCATTTTTGTAAAGGTAGTCATTTCAGTCGAAAGAACGACGTCTAGATGACCATTTTAGAAAACATACTTCCACTTTGTGTTTAACCATAATTTTTGGATATAGTTTCATGTTCATAATAAAAATCATTTTCTCAGAATAACAACTTTTAAATCAAAGTTTATCATAGTTTTTAATTAACTAACCCAAAACAGCCCGCGGTGTTACTACGGCGGCGTAAATCCGGTTTTACGGTGTTTTTCGTGTTTCCAGGTTTTAAATCATTAAGTTAGCATATCATATAGATATAGAACAGGTGTGTAGTTAATTTTAAAAGTCAAGTTAGAAGGATTAACTTTTGTTTGCGAACAAGTTTAGAATTAACTAAACTATGTTCTAGTGATTACGAGTTTAAACCTTTGAATAAAATAGTTTTATATATATGAATCAAATGATGTTATGAACATCATTACTACCTCAAGTTTAGTAGGTAAACCTACTGGAAGTGACAAGAAATGATCTAGCTTCAAAGGATCTTGGATGGCTTGAAAGTTCTTGAAGTAGGATCATGACACAAAAACAAGTTCAAGTAAGATTTTTACTCGAATTAAGATAGTTTATAGTTATAGAAATTGAATCAAAGTTTGAATATGAATATTACCTTGAATAAGAAAGATAACCTACTGTATATAACAAAGGTTTCTTGATCTTAGATGATTACTTGGAATGGATTAGAAAGCTTGGAAGTAAATTAGTAAACTTGAAGGGATTTTTGAAGTGTTCTTGAAGTGTTCTTCCTATGATGATTATAGCTTGATTCTTGAAGTGATTTTTGATGAAGATGATGATTAACTACTGGAAAAATACGTTCATAATAGTGTGTGTGTGTGTGTGTGTGTGTTGAGAGAGAATTAGAAAGAGAATTGGAAGTGAAATGGAGTGAATGATGAGTGGTAATTGGTGAGTGGTGAGTGGGGTTAAAAGGAGTTCTAGTTAGTTGACTAGCTCATGGTAGAAGTTAAAATTGATTAGTCATACATGACATAATCAAGAGTGGAATCCCATGCTAGTTCCTATTGGTATATACTCATAGTAAGTACGTTTTGAAGCTGTGTATAATACGGGTAAGAATACGACTAGAATTCTTGATGAAAGAAAAGAATGGAAAAGTAACTGTAACCATTTTCGTTAATTATGAGTGTTTTGATATATGTCTTGAAGTCTTCCAAAAGTATTTTAATACATCTAAATACACTACATGTATATACATTTTAACTGAGTCGTTAAGTCATCGTTAGTCGTTACATGTAAGTGTTGTTTTGAAACCTTTAAGTTAACGATCTCAATTAATGTTGTTAACCCATTGTTTATTATATCTAATGAGATGTTAAATTATTATATTATCATGATATTATGATATATTAATATATCTTAATATGATATATATACATTTAAATGTCGTTACAACGATAATCGTTACATATATGTCTCGTTTCGAAATCCTTAAGTTAGTAGTCTTGTTTATATGTATATAACTCATTGTTAATATACTTATGGAGATACTTACTTATCATAATCTCATGTTAACCATATGTATATCCATATATATATCGTCATGTCGTTTTTACAAGTTTTAACGTTCGTGAATCGCCGGTCAACTTGGGTGGTCAATTGTCTATATGAAACATATTTCAATTAATCAAGTCTTAACAAGTTTGATTGCTTAACATGTTGGAAACATTTAATCATGTAAATATCAATCTCAATTAATATATATAAACATGGAAAAGTTCGGGTCACTACAGTACCTACCCGTTAAATAAATTTCGTCCCGAAATTTTAAGCTGTTGAAGGTGTTGACGAATCTTCTGGAAATAGATGCGGGTATTTCTTCTTCATCTGATCTTCATGCTCCCAGGTGAACTCGGGTCCTCTACGAACATTCCATCGAACTTTAACAATTGGTATCTTGTTTTGTTTAAGTCTTTTAACCTCACTATCCATTATTTCGACGGGTTCTTCGATGAATTGGAGTTTTTCGTTGATTTGGATTTCATCTAACGGAATAGTGAGATCTTCTTTAGCAAAACATTTCTTCAAATTCGAGACGTGGAAAGTGTTATGTACAGCCGCGAGTTGTTGAGGTAACTCAAGTCGGTAAGCTACTGGTCCGACACGATCAATAATCTTGAATGGTCCAATATACCTTGGATTTAATTTCCCTCGTTTACCAAATCGAACAACGCCTTTCCAAGGTGCAACTTTAAGCATGACCATCTCTCCAATTTCAAATTCTATATCTTTTCTTTTAATGTCAGCGTAGCTCTTTTGTCGACTTTGGGCGGTTTTCAACCGTTGTTGAATTTGGATGATCTTCTCGGTAGTTTCTTGTATAATCTCCGGACCCGTAATCTGTCTATCCCCCACTTCACTCCAACAAATCGGAGACCTACACTTTCTACCATAAAGTGCTTCAAACGGCGCCATCTCAATGCTTGAATGGTAGCTGTTGTTGTAGGAAAATTCTGCTAATGGTAGATGTCGATCCCAACTGTTTCCGAAATCAATAACACATGCTCGTAGCATGTCTTCAAGCGTTTGTATCGTCCTTTTGCTCTGCCCATCAGTTTGTGGATGATAGGCAGTACTCATGTCTAGACGAGTTCCTAATGCTTGCTGTAATGTCTGCCAGAATCTTGAAATAAATCTGCCATCCCTATCAGAGATAATAGAGATTGGTATTCCATGTCTGGAGACGACTTCCTTCAAATACAGTCGTGCTAACTTCTCCATCTTGTCATCTTCTCTTATTGGCAGGAAATGTGCTGATTTGGTGAGACGATCAACTATTACCCAAATAGTTTCAAAACCACTTGCAGTCCTTGGCAATTTAGTGATGAAATCCATGGTAATGTTTTTCCCATTTCCATTCCGGGATTTTGGGTTGTTGAAGTAGACCTGATGGTTTCTGATGCTCAGCTTTGACCTTAGAACACGTCAAACATTCTCCTACGTATTTAGCAACATCGGCTTTCATACTCGACCACCAAAAATATTTCCTGAGATCCTTGTACATCTTCCCCGTTCCAGGATGTATTGAGTATCTGGTTTTATGAGCTTTTCTAAGTACCATTTCTCTCATATCTCCAAATTTTGGTACCCAAATCCTTTCAGCCCTATACCGGGTTCCGTCTTCCCTAATATTAAGATGCTTCTCCGATCCTTTGGGTATTTCATCCTTTAAATTTCCCTCTTTTAAAACTCCTTGTTGTGCCTCCTTTATTTGAGTAGTAAGGTTATTATGAATCATTATATTCATAGATTTTACTAAAATGGGTTCTCTATCCTTCCTGCTCAAGGCATCGGCTACCACATTTGCCTTCCCCGGGTGGTAACGAATCTCAAAGTCGTAATCATTCAATAATTCAATCCACCTACGCTGCCTCATATTCAGTTGTTTCTGATTAAATATGTGTTGAAGACTTTTGTGGTCGGTATATATAATACTTTTGACCCCATATAAGTAGTGCCTCCAAGTCTTTAATGCAAAAACAACCGCGCCTAATTCCAAATCATGCGTCGTATAATTTTGTTCGTGAATCTTCAATTGTCTAGACGCATAAGCAATCACCTTCGTTCGTTGCATTAATACACAACCGAGACCTTGCTTTGATGCGTCACAATAAATCACAAAATCATCATTCCCTTCAGGCAATGACAATATAGGTGCCGTAGTTAGCTTTTTATCAATAACTGAAACGCTTTCTCTTGTTCATCATTCCATTCAAATTTCTTCCCTTTATGCATTAATGCAGTCAAGGGTTTTGCTATTCTGGAAAAGTCTTGGATGAACCTTCTGTAGTAACCAGCTAGTCCTAAAAACTGGCGTATGTGTTTCGGAGTTTTCGGGGTTTCCCACTTTTCAACAGTTTCTATCTTTGCCGGATCCACCTTAATACCTTCTTTGTTCACTATGTGACCGAGGAATTGAACTTCTTCCAACCAAAATGCACACTTTGAAAACTTAGCGTACAATTCTTCCTTCCTCAATACTTCTAACACCTTTCTCAAATGTTCACCGTGTTCTTGGTCATTCTTTGAGTAAATAAGTATGTCATCAATGAAAACAATGACAAACTTGTCAAGGTATGGTCCACACAATCGTTTCATAAGGTCCATGAACACAGCTTGTGCATTAGTTAAACCAAACGGCATGACCATAAACTTGTAATGACCGTAACGTGTTCTGAAAGCAGTCTTTGGAATATCATCTTCTTTCACCCGTATTTGATGATACCCGGAACGTAAGTCAATCTTTGAATAAACAGACGAGCCTTGTAGTTGATCAAATAAGTCGTCGATTCTCGGTAGTGGGTAGCGGTTCTTGATGGTAAGTTTGTTCAACTCTCGGTAGTCGATACACAACCTGAATGTACCATCTTTCTTCTTGACAAACAAAACAGGAGCTCCCCACGGTGATGTGCTTGGTCGAATGAAACCACGCTCTAAAATTTCTTGTAATTGGCTTTGCAGTTCTTTCATCTCGCTGGGTGCGAGTCTGTAAGGAGCACGAGCTATTGGTGCAGCTCCTGGTACAAGATCTATTTGAAATTCAACGGATCGCTGTGGGGGTAATCCCGGTAATTCTTTCGGAAATACATCAGGAAATTCTTTTGCAATGGGAACATCATTGATGCTCTTTTCTTCAGTTTGTACTTTCTCGACGTGTGCTAGAACAGCATAGCAACCTTTTCTTATTAGTTTTTGTGCCTTCAAATTACTAATAATATGTAGCTTCGTGTTGCCCTTTTCTCCGTACACCATTAAGGGTTTTCCTTTTTCTCGTATAATGCGAATTGCATTTTTGTAACAAACGATCTCTGCTTTCACTTCTTTCAACCAGTCCATACCGATTATCACATCAAAACTCCCTAACTATACTGGTATAAAATCAATCTTAAATGTTTCGCTAACCAGTTTAATTTCTCGAATCCGACTTATATTATCTGCTGAAATTAATTTACCATTTGCTAATTCGAGTAAAAATTTACTATCCAAAGGCATCAATGGACAACTTAATTTAGCACAAAAATCTCTACTCATATAGCTTCTATCCGCACCCGAATCAAATAAAACGTAAGCAGATTTATTGTCAATAAGAAACGTACCCGTAACAAGCTCCGGGTCTTCCTGTGCCTCTGCCGCATTAATATTGAAAACTATTCTGCGGCCTTGTCCATTCGTGTTCTCCTGGTTCGGGCAATTTCTAATAATGTGGCCCGGTTTTCCACATTTATAACAAACTACATTGGCATAACTTGCTCCGACACTACTTGCTCCGCCATTACTCGTTCCGACACCATTTGTTCCTTTCGTTCTATTAACCCCTGGTCCGTAGACCTCACACTTCGCCGCGCTATGACCATTTCTTTTACACTTGTTGCAAAATTTGGTGCATAACCCCGAGTGATACTTTTCACACCTTTGGCATAGCTGCTTCTGATTGTTGTTGTTGTTGCGGTTATTATTGTTGTTGGGATGATTGTTGTAGTTGCTGTTGTTGTTGTTGTTGTTAGGCCATTTGTTGTAGTTGCGATTGATGTTGCGATTGTTGGGATAATTGTTGCGATTATTGTTGTAATTGCTGTTGTTGTTGTATTGGTGATTCTTATCACCGTTTTCCTCCCACTTTCTTTTGACTTGCTTCACATTGGCCTCTTCAGCAGTCTGTTCTTTAATTTTTTCTTCAATCTGGTTCACTAGTTTGTGAGCCATTCTACATGCCTGTTGTATGGAGGCGGGCTCGTGTGAACTTATATCTTCTTGAATTCTTTCCGGTAATCCTTTCACAAACGCGTCGATCTTCTCTTCCTCATCTTCGAATGCTCCCGGACACAATAGGCACAATTCTGTGAATCGTCTTTTGTACGTGGTAATATCAAATCCTTGGGTTCGTAACCCTCTAACTTCTGTCTTGAGCTTATTGACCTCGGTTCTGGGACGGTACTTCTCGTTCATCAAGTGCTTGAATGCTGACCACGGTAGTGCGTACGCATCATCTTGTCCCACTTGCTCTAGATAGGTATTCCACCATGTTAACGCAGAACCTGTGAAGGTATGCGTAGCGTACTTCACTTTGTCCTCTTCAGTACACTTACTTATGGCAAACACCAATTCGACCTTCTCGGTCCACCGTTTCAATCTGATCGGTCCTTCGGTTCCATCAAATTCCAAAGGTTTACAGGCAGTGAATTCTTTGTAGGTGCATCCTACACGATTTCCTCTATTGCCAGATCCAAGGTTATTGTTGGTATGTAGCGCAGCCTGTACTGCGGCTATGTTTGAAGCTAGAAAAGTACGGAATTCCTCTTCATTCATATTCACGGTGTGTCGAGTAGTCGGTGCCATTTCCTTCAAAATAGTCAAATGGAACAAGTTAATCATACAGAATATTAAGAGTAGTTAATAGTATTTCGTAGCATAATATGAACTCATTTATAAAAGCTTTTTCTTCATATTAGCGTTTTATAAGTTTAAATTCGGGTAGTACCTACCCGTTAAGTTCATACTTAGTAGCTAATATACAATTCAACTACTACAATTCTATATGAAAAACTGATTGTAATAATATTTCGCGTTCAAACTTTTATACAATATTTTACAAACTTACAATACCGCTTATTTTACATAAAGCATGAAATATAGCACACAATAACTTTGATACAAGATAGTTGTGAAGATAATTCTAGCTAGTACACAAGTCGTTCAGCAAAGGCAATAAAGACACGTAATTCATACGTCCAGAAACAAGTCATGCATTCTGGTTTTACTAGGACTACTTCTCATCCTTGGTCTTGTGGAACATAACCGTTATGGCCGTTGATAAGACAGCGTGTTGTAACGTCGTCAAAGGGACGAGGGTTACGTAATGACCAACAGTCTCGTAATAACCTAAAAACCTCATTTCTTACCCCAATTACCGACTCCGTCACTTGTAGGAACGTTTTGTTTAATAGTTGTAGCCCGATGTTCTTGTTCTCACTTTGGTGAGAAGCGAACATTACTAACCCGTAAGCATAACATGCTTCTTTATGTTGCATGTTAGCCGCTTTTTCTAAATCACGAAGTCCTATATTCGGATATACTGAGTCAAAATAATTTCTTAACCCGTTGCGTAAAATAGCATTTGGGTTCCCCGCAATATATGCGTCAAAGTAAACACATCGTAACTTATGGATTTCCCAATGTGATATCCCCCATCTTTCGAACGAAAGCCTTTTATAAACCAAGGCATTCTTGGAACGTTCTTCGAATATCTTACAAACTGATCTCGCCTTAAATAGTTGTGCCGAGGAATTCTGACCGACTCTAGACAAGATTTCATCAATCATATCTCCGGGTAGGTGTAGTGACCCGAACTTTTCCATGTTTATATATATTAATTGAGATTGATATTTACATGATTAAATGTTTCCAACATGTTAAGCAATCAAACTTGTTAAGACTTGATTAATTGAAATATGTTTCATATAGACAATTGACCACCCAAGTTGACCGGCGATTCACGAACATTAAAACTTGTAAAAACTATACGATGACATATATATGGTTATATATATAGTTAACATGTTTTTATTATAAGTATGTATCTCATTAGGTATTTTAACAATGAGTTATATACATAAAAATGAGACTATTAATTTAAGAAACTCGAAAACGATATATATAACGATTATCGTTATAACAACGTCTTACTAGGTACATATGAATCATATTAAGATATTGATACACTTGGTTAATTATGTTAAATGATAAGTAAATATATTATTAAGAGTATTAACAATGAAATACATATGTAAAAATAAGACTACTAACTTAATGATTTCGAAACGAGACATATATGTAACGATTATCGTTGTAACGACATTTAACTGTATATACATCATACTAAGATATATTATATATCATAATATCATGATAATATAACAATTTACAAACTCATTTGTTATAATAAACAATGGGTTAACGACATTCAACAAGATCGTTAACCTAAAGGTTTCAAAACAACATTTACATGTAACGACTAACGATGACTTAACGACTCAGTTAAAATGTATATACATGTAGTGTTTTAATATGTATTCATACACTTTTGAAAGACTTCAATACACTTATCAAAATACTTCTACTTAACAAAAATGCTTACAATTACATCCTCGTTCAGTTTCATCAACAATTCTACTCGTATGCACCCGTATTCGTACTCGTAAAATACACAGCTTTTAGATGTATGTACTATTGGTATATACACTCCAATGATCAGCTCTTAGCAGCCCATGTGAGTCACCTAACACATGTAGGAACCATCATTTGGCAACTAGCATGAAATATCTCATAAAATTACAAAAATATGAGTAATCATTCATGACTTATTTACATGAAAACAAAATTACATATCCTTTATATCTAATCCATACACCAACGACCAAAAACACCTACAAACACTTTCATTCTTCAATTTTCTTCATCTAATTGATCTCTCTCAAGTTCTATCTTCAAGTTCTAAGTGTTCTTCATATATTCTACAAGTTCTAGTTACATAAAATCAAGAATACTTTCAAGTTTGCTAGCTCACTTCCAATCTTGTAAGGTGATCATCCAACCTCAAGAAATCTTTGTTTATTACAGTAGGTTATCATTCTAATATAAGGTAATAATCATATTCAAACTTTGGTTCAATTTCTATAACTATAACAATCTTATTTCAAGTGATGATCTTACTTGAACTTGTTTTCGTGTCATGATTCTGCTTCAAGAACTTCGAGCCATCCAAGGATCCGTTGAAGCTAGATCCATTTTTCTCTTTTCCAGTAGGTTTATCCAAGGAACTTAAGGTAGTAATAATGTTCATAACATCATTCGATTCATACATATAAAGCTATCTTATTCGAAGGTTTAAACTTGTAATCACTAGAACATAGTTTAGTTAATTCTAAACTTGTTCGCAAACAAAAGTTAATCCTTCTAACTTGACTTTTAAAATCAACTAAACACATGTTCTATATCTATATGATATGCTAACTTAATGATTTAAAATCTGGAAACACGAAAAACACCGTAAAACCGGATTTACGCCGTCGTAGTAACACCGCGGGCTGTTTTGGGTTAGTTAATTAAAAAATATGATAAACTTTGATTTAAAAGTTGTTATTCTGAGAAAATGATTTTTATTATGAACATGAAACTATATCCAAAAATTATGGTTAAACTCAAAGTGGAAGTATGTTTTCTAAAATGGTCATCTAGACGTCGTTCTTTCAACTGAAATGACTACCTTTACAAAAATGACTTGTAACTTATTTTTCTGACTATAAACCTATACTTTTTCTGTTTAGATTCATAAAATAGAGTTCAATATGAAACCATAGTAATTTGATTCACTCAAAACGGATTTAAAATGAAGAAGTTATGGGTTAAACAAGATTGGATAATTTTTCTCATTTTAGCTACGTGAAAATTGGTAACAAATCTATTCCAACCATAACTTAATCAACTTGTATTGTATATTATGTAATTTTGAGATACCATAGACACGTATACAATGTTTCGACCTATCATGTCGACACATCTATTTATATTTTGGAACAACCATTGACACTCTATATGTGAATGTTGGAGTTAGCTATACAGGGTTGAGGTTGATTCCAAAATATATATAGTTTGAGTTGTGATCAATACTGAGATACGTATACACTGGGTCGTTGATTGATTCAAGATAATATTTATCGATTTATTTCTGTACATCTAACTGTGGACAACTAGTTGTAGGTTACTAACGAGGACAGCTGACTTAATAAACTTAAAACATCAAAATATATTAAAAGTGTTGTAAATATATTTTGAACATACTTTGATATATATGTATATATTGTTATAGGTTCGTGAATCAACCAGTGGCCAAGTCTTACTTCCCGATGAAGTAAAAATCTGTGAAAGTGAGTTATAGTCCCACTTTTAAAATCTAATATTTTTGGGATGAGAATACATGCAGGTTTTATAAATGATTTACAAAATAGACACAAGTACGTGAAACTATATTCTATGGTTGAATTATCAAAATTGAATATGCCCCTTTTTATTAAGTCTGGTAATCTAAGAATTAGGGATCAGACACCCTAATTGACGCGAATCCTAAAGATAGATCTATTGGGCCTAACAAACCCCATCCAAAGTACCGGATGCTTTAGTACTTCGAAATTTATATCATATCCGAAGGGTGTCCCGGAATGATGGGGATATCCTTATATATATGCATCTTGTTAATGTCGGTTACCAGGTGTTCACCATATGAATAATTTTTATCTCTATGTATGAGATGTGTATTGAAATATGAAATCTTGTGGTCTATTATTATGATTTGATATATATAGGTTAAACCTATAACTCACCAACATTTTTGTTGACGTTTTAAGCATGTTTATTCTCAGGTGATTATTAAGAGCTTCCGCTGTCGCATACTTAAATAAGGACGAGATTTGGAGTCCATGCTTGTATGATATTGTGTAAAAACTGCATTCAAGAAACTTATTTTGTTGTAACATATTTGTATTGTAAACCATTATGTAATGGTCTTGTGTAAACAGGATATTTTAGATTATCATTATTTGATAATCTACGTAAAGCTTTTTAAACCTTTATTGATGAAATAAAGGTTATGGTTTGTTTTAAAATGAATGCAGTCTTTGAAAAACGTCTCATATAGAGGTCAAAACCTCGCAACGAAATCAATTAATATGGAACGTTTTTAATCAATAAGAACGGGACATTTCAGTTGGTATCAGAGCGTTGGTCTTAGAGAACCGGAATTTTGCATTAGTGTGTCTTATCGAGTTTGTTAGGATGCATTAGTGAGTCTGGACTTCGACCGTGTTTACTTGAAAAATGTTTGCTTAACAAATTTTGTTGGAAACTATATATTTTTAACATGTGAATATTATGTGATATATTAATCTCTTAACGCGTTTGATATTATGTGATAGATGTCTACCTCTAGAACAAGTCCCATTGACTCACCTAATAATAATGAAGAGTCAAATGTAAATTGGAATGATTCGTGGACTGATTCACAAGTTCCCGAAGAGGAACCGGAAGAAGAGTCGGAACCGGAAGAAGAATCAGAACCGGAAGAGGAGGAACCGGATGAATAAATAGAACCGGTGGGGGACATAATAAAACGGTTAAGTAAAAGAAAATCCTCAACCAACCGACCAAGGTTAATTATGGTCAATGGTGTTTCCGCCAAGGAAGCAAAATATTGGGAGGATTACCAATTCTCTGATGAATCGGATTCCGACGAGAATTCCGATGATGTTATAGAAATTACCCCAACTGAATTTAAAAAGGCAAAAGAAAATAATAAGGGAAAGGGCATAAAAATAGAGAAATCTAATTCCAACCCCGATGAACTTTATATGTATCATCAACCCCCGAAGTCCTTAAGTTGTAACAATGACCCGGGAACCTCTAAACCACCAGGTTTTTCTAAACCAATGTGGAAAATTACGGCTCGTATTAGGAGAACATCATATATCCCTAGAAACCGGGCAAAATGAACCAAAACCGAAGAAGAAGAAACGAGCGAGTCGGAATAAGATAGTTGTATTCGTGTGGTGTAATATATGTAATATAGTGTGCTTATGCTTTATGATATATGTAAAAATTGCTTGTATTAATAAGTATTTTTTTTATGAATCTAACTCTTGTCTATTTTACAGTTTAAAAACACAAAATGGATAGACAACCCAATATTTTAAGAGACCTACCCGGAGACATGATTGATGAAATCTTGTCTAGAGTCGGTCAGAATTCCTCGGCACAACTATTTAAGGCGAGATCAGTTTGTAAGACATTCGAAGAACGTTCCAAGAATGTCTTGGTTTATAAGAGACTTTCGTTTGAAAGATGGGGGATATCACATTGGGAAACCCATAAGTTACGATGTGTTTACTTTGACGCATATATTGCGGGGAACCCAAATGCTATTTTACGCAACGGGTTAAGAAATTATTTTGACTCAATATATCCGAATATTGGACTTCGTGATTTAGAAAAAGTGGCTAACATGCAACATAAAGAAGCATGTTATGCTTACGGATTAGTAATGTTCGCTTCTCACCAAAGTGAGAACAAGAACATCGGGCTACAACTATTAAACAAAACGTTTCCACAAGTGACGGAGTCGGTAATTGGGGTAAGAAATGAGGTTTTTAGATTGTTACAGGACTGTTGGACATTACGTAACCCTCGTCCCTTTGACGACGTTACAACACGCTGTCTTATCAAGGGCCATAACGGTTATGTTCCACAAGACCAAGGATGGGAAGTAATCCTAGTAAAACCAGAATGCATGACTTGTTTCTGGACGTATGAATTACGTGTCTTTATTGCCTTTGCTGAACGACTTGTGTACTAGCTAGAATTATCTTCACAACTATCTTGTATCAAAGTTATTGTGTGCTATATTTCATGCTTTATGTAAAATAAGCGGTATTGTAAGTTTGTAAAATATTGTATAAAAGTTTGAACGCGAAATATTATTATAATCAGTTTTTCATATAGAATTGTAGTAGTTGAATTGTATATTAGCTACTAAGTATGAACTTAACGGGTAGGTACTACCCGAATTTAAACTTATAAAACGCTAATATGAAGAAAAAGCTTTTATAAATGAGTTCATATTATGCTACGAAATACTATTAACTACTCTTAATATTCTGTATGATTAACTTGTTCCATTTGACTATTTTGAAGGAAATGGCACCGACTACTCGACACACCGTGAATATGAATGAGGAGGAATTCCGTACTTTTCTAGCTTCAAACATAGCCGCAGTACAGGCTGCGCTACATACCAACAATAACCTTGGATCTAGCAGTACAGGAAATCGTGTAGGATGCACCTACAAAGAATTCACTGCCTGCAAACCTTTGGAATTTGATGGAACCGAAGGACCGATCGGATTGAAACGGTGGACCGAGAAGGTCGAATCGGTGTTTGCCATAAGTAAGTGTACTGAAGAGGACAAAGTGAAGTACGCTACGCATACCTTCACGGGTTCTGCGTTAACATGGTGAAATACCTATCTAGAGCAAGTGGGACAAGACGATGCGTACGCACTACCGTGGTCAGCATTCAAGCACTTGATGAACGAGAAGTACCGTCCCAGAACCGAGGTCAATAAGCTCAAGACAGAACTTAGAGGGTTACGAACCCAAGGATTTGATATTACCACGTACGAAAGACGATTCACAGAATTGTGCCTATTGTGTCCGGGAGCATTCGAAGATGAGGAAGAGAAGATCGACGCGTTTGTGAAAGGATTACCGGAAAGAATCCAAGAAGATATAAGTTCACACGAACCCGCCTCCATACAACAGGCATGTAGAATGGCTCACAAACTAGTGAACCAGATTGAAGAAAGAATTAAAGAACAGACTGCTGAAGAGGCCAATGTGAAGCAAGTCAAAAGAAAGTGGGAGGAAAACGGTGATAAGAATCACCAATACAACAACAACAACAGCAATTACAACAATAATCGCAACAATTATCCCAACAATCGCAACATCAATCGCAACTACAACAAACGGCCCAACAACAACAACAACAACAACAACAACAACAACAACAACAACAACAACAGCAACTACAACAATCATCCCAACAACAATAATAACCGCAACAACAACAACAATCAGAAGCAGCTGTGCCAAAGGTGTGAAAAGAATCACTCGGGGTTCTGCAAGAAAATTTTGCAACAAGTGTAAAAGAAATGGTCATAGCGCGGCGAAGTGTGAGGTCTACGGATCAGGGGTTAATAGAACGAAAGGAACAAATGGTGTCGGAACGAGTAATGGCGGAGCAAGTAGTGTCGGAGCAAGTTATGCCAATGTAGTTTGTTATAAATGTGGAAAACTGGGCCACATTATTAGAAATTGCCCGAACCAGGAGAACACGAATGGACAAGGCCGCGGAAGAGTTTTCAATATTAATGCGGCAGAGGCACAAGAAGACCCGGAGCTTGTTACGGGTACGTTTCTTATTGACAATAAATCTGCTTACGTTTTATTTGATTCGGGTGCGGATAGAAGCTATATGAGTAGAGATTTTTGTGCTAAATTAAGTTGTCCATTGACGCCTTTGGATAGTAAATTTTTACTCGAATTAGCAAATGGTAAATTAATTTCAGCAGATAATATATGTCGGAATCGAGAAATTAAACTGGTTAGCGAAACATTTAAGATTGATTTGATACCAGTAGAGTTAGGGAGTTTCGATGTGATAATCGGTATGGACTGGTTGAAAGAAGTGAAAGCAAAGATCGTTTGTTACAAAAATGTAATTCGCATTATACGAGAAAAAGGAAAACCCTTAATGGTGTACGGAGAAAAGGGCAACACGAAGCTACATCTTATTAGTAATTTGAAGGCACAAAAACTAATAAGAAAAGGTTGCTATGCTGTTCTAGCACACGTCAAGAAAGTACAAACTGAAGAAAAGAGCATCAATGATGTTCCCATTGCAAAAGAATTTCCCGATGTATTTCCGAAAGAATTACCGGGATTACCCCCACATCGATCCGTTGAATTTCAAATAGATCTTGTACCAGGAGCTGCACCAATAGCTCGTGCTACTTACAGACTCGCACCCAGCGAGATGAAAGAACTACAAAGCCAATTACAAGAACTTTTAGAGCGTGGTTTCATTCGACCAAGCACATCACCGTGGGGAGCTCCTGTTTTGTTTGTCAAGAAGAAAGATGGTACATTCAGGTTGTGTATCGACTACCGAGAGTTGAACAAACTTACCATCAAGAACCGCTACCCAATACCGAGAATCGACGACTTATTTGATCAACTACAAGGCTCGTCTGTTTATTCAAAGATTGACTTACGTTCCGGGTATCATCAAATGCGGGTGAAAGAAGATGATATTCCAAAGACTGCTTTCAGAACACGTTACGGTCATTACGAGTTTATGGTCATGCCGTTTGGTTTAACTAATGCACCAGCTGTGTTCATGGACCTTATGAACCGAGTGTGTGGACCATACCTTGACAAGTTTGTCATTGTTTTCATTGATGACATACTTATTTACTCAAAGAATGACCAAGAACACGGTGAACATTTGAGAAAGGTGTTAGAAGTATTGAGGAAGGAAGAATTGTACGCTAAGTTTTCAAAGTGTGCATTTTGGTTGGAAGAAGTTCAATTCCTCGGTCACATAGTGAACAAAGAAGGTATTAAGGCGGATCCGGCAAAGATAGAAACTGTTGAAAAGTGGGAAACCCCGAAAACTCCGAAACACATACGCCAGTTTTTATGACTAGCTGGTTACTACAGAAGGTTCATCCAAGACTTTTCCAGAATAGCAAAACCCTTGACTGCATTAACGCATAAAGGGAAGAAATTTGAATGGAATGATGAACAAGAGAAAGCGTTTCAGTTATTGAAGAAAAAGCTAACTACGGCACCTATATTGTCATTGCCTGAAGGGAATGATGATTTTGTGATTTATTGTGATGCATCAAAGCAAGGTCTTGGTTGTGTATTAATGCAACGAACGAAGGTGATTGCTTATGCGTCTAGACAATTGAAGATTCACGAGCAAAATTATACGACGCATGATTTGGAATTAGGCGCGGTTGTTTTTGCATTAAAGACTTGGAGGCACTACTTATATGGGGTCAAAAGTATTATGTATACCGACCACAAAAGTCTTCAACACATATTTAATCAGAAACAACTGAATATGAGGCAGCGTAGGTGGATTGAATTATTGAATGATTACGACTTTGAGATTCGTTACCATCCGGGGAAGGCAAATGTGGTAGCCGATGCCATGAGCAGGAAGGACAGAGAACCCATTCGAGTAAAATCTATGAATATAATGATTCATAATAACCTTACTGCTCAAATAAAGGAGGCGCAACAAGGAGTTTTAAAAGAGGGAAATTTAAAGGATGAAATACCCAAAGAATCGGAGAAGCATCTTAATATTCGGGAAGACGGAACCCGGTATAGGGCTGAACGGATTTGGGTACCAAAATTTGGAGATATGAGAGAAATGGTACTTAGAGAAGCTCATAAAACCAGATACTCAATACATCCTGGAACGGGGAAGATGTACAAGGATCTCAAGAAACATTTTTGGTGGCCGGGTATGAAAGCCGATGTTGCTAAATATGTAGGAGAATGTTTGACGTGTTCTCAGGTCAAAGCTGAGCATCAGAAACCATCAGGTCTACTTCAACAACCCGAAATCCCAGAATGGAAATGGGAAAACATTACCATGGATTTCATCACTAAATTGCCAAGGACTGCAAGTGGTTTTGATACTATTTGGGTAATAGTTGATCGTCTCACCAAATCAGCACACTTCCTGCCAATAAGAGAAGATGACAAGATGGAGAAGTTAGCACGACTGTATTTGAAGGAAGTCGTCTCCAGACATGGAATACCAATCTCTATTATCTCTGATAGGGATGGTAGATTTATTTCAAGATTCTGGCAGACATTACAGCAAGCATTAGGAACTCGTCTAGACATGAGTACTGCCTATCATCCACAAACTGATGGGCAGAGTGAAAGGACGATACAAACGCTTGAAGACATGCTACGAGCATGTGTTATTGATTTTGGAAATAGTTGGGATCGACATCTACCGTTAGCAGAATTTTCCTACAACAACAGCTACCATTCAAGCATTGAGATGGCGCCGTTTGAAGCACTTTATGATAGAAAGTGCAGGTCTCCAATTTGTTGGAGTGAAGTGGGGGATAGACAGATTACGGGTCCGGAGATTATACAAGAAACTACCGAGAAGATCTTCCAAATTCAACAACGGTTGAAAACCGCCCAAAGTCGACAAAAGAGCTACGCTGACATTAAAAGAAAAGATATAAAATTTGAAATTGGAGAGATGGTCATGCTTAAAGTTGCACCTTGGAAAGGCGTTGTTCGATTTGGTAAACGAGGGAAATTAAATCCAAGGTATATTGGACCATTCAAGATTATTGATCGTGTCAGACCAGTAGCTTACCGACTTGAGTTACCTCAACAACTAGCGGCTGTACATAACACTTTCCACGTCTCGAATTTGAAGAAATGTTTTGCTAAAGAAGATCTCACTATTCCGTTAGATGAAATCCAAATCAACGAAAAACTCCAATTCATCGAAGAACCCGTCGAAATAATGGATCGTGAGGTTAAAAGACTTAAGCAAAACAAGATACCAATTGTTAAGGTTCGATGGAATGCTCGTAGAGGACCCGAGTTCACCTGGGAGCGTGAAGATCAGATGAAAAAGAAATACCCGCATCTATTTCCAGAAGATTCGTCAACACCTTCAACAGCTTAAAATTTCGGGACGAAATTTATTTAACGGGTAGGTACTGTAGTGACCCGAACTTTTCCATGTTTATATATATTAATTGAGATTGATATTTACATGATTAAATGTTTCCAACATGTTAAGCAATCAAACTTGTTAAGACTTGATTAATTGAAATATGTTTCATATAGACAATTGACCACCCAAGTTGACCGGCGATTCACGAACGTTAAAACTTATAAAAACTATACGATGACATATATATGGTTATATATATAGTTAACATGTTTTTATTATAAGTATGTATCTCATTAGGTATTTTAACAATGAGTTATATACATAAAAATGAGACTATTAATTTAAGAAACTCGAAAACGATATATATAACGATTATCGTTATAACAACGTCTTACTAGGTACATATGAATTATATTAAGATATTGATACACTTGGTTAATTATGTTAAATGATAAGTAAATATATTATTAAGAGTATTAACAATGAAATACATATGTAAAAATAAGACTACTAACTTAATGATTTCGAAACGAGACATATATGTAACGATTATCGTTGTAACGACATTTAACTGTATATACATCATACTAAGATATATTATATATCATAATATCATGATAATATAACAATTTACAAACTCATTTGTTATAATAAACAATGGGTTAACGACATTCAACAAGATCGTTAACCTAAAGGTTTCAAAACAACATTTACATGTAACGACTAACGATGACTTAACGACTCAGTTAAAATGTATATACATGTAGTGTTTTAATATGTATTCATACACATTTGAAAGACTTCAAGACACTTATCAAAATACTTCTACTTAACAAAAATACTTACAATTACATCCTCGTTCAGTTTCATCAACAATTCTACTCGTATGCACCCGTATTCGTACTTGTAAAATACACAGCTTTTAGATGTATGTACTATTGGTATATATACTCCAATGATCAGCTCTTAGAAGCCCATGTGAGTCACCTAACACATGTGGGAACCATCATTTGGCAACTAGCATGAAATATCTCATAAAATTACAAAAATATGAGTAATCATTCATGACTTATTTACATGAAAACAAAATTACATATCCTTTATATCTAATCCATACACCAACGACTAAAAACACCTACAAACACTTTCATTCTTCAATTTTCTTCATCTAATTGATCTCTCTCAAGTTCTATCTTCAAGTTCTAAGTGTTCTTCATATATTCTACAAGTTCTAGTTACATAAAATCAAGAATACTTTCAAGTTTGCTAGCTCACTTCCAATCTTGTAAGGTGATCATCCAACCTCAAGAAATCTTTGTTTCTTACAGTAGGTTATCATTCTAATATAAGGTAATAATCATATTCAAACTTTGGTTCAATTTCTATAACTATAACAATCTTATTTCAAGTGATGATCTTACTTGAACTTGTTTTCGTGTCATGATTCTGCTTCAAGAACTTTGAGCCATCCAAGGATCCGTTGAAGCTAGATCCATTTTTCTCTTTTCCAATAGGTTTATCCAAGGAACTTAAGGTAGTAATAATGTTCATAACATCATTCGATTCATACATATAAAGCTATCTTATTCGAAGGTTTAAACTTGTAATCACTAGAACATAGTTTAGTTAATTCTAAACTTGTTCGCAAACAAAAGTTAATCCTTCTAACTTGACTTTTAAAATCAACTAAACACATGTTCTATATCTATATGATATGCTAACTTAATGATTTAAAACCTGGAAACACGAAAAACACCGTAAAACCGGATTTACGCCGTCGTAGTAACACCGCGGGCTGTTTTGGGTTAGTTAATTAAAAACTATGATAAACTTTGATTTAAAAGTTGTTATTCTGAGAAAATGATTTTTATTATGAACATGAAACTATATCCAAAAATTATGGTTAAACTCAAAGTGGAAGTATGTTTTCTAAAATGGTCATCTAGACGTCGTTCTTTCAACTGAAATGACTACCTTTACAAAAATGACTTGTAACTTATTTTTCCGACTATAAACCTATACTTTTTCTGTTTAGATTCATAAAATAGAGTTCAATATGAAACCATAGCAATTTGATTCACTCAAAACGGATTTAAAATGAAGAAGTTATGGGTAAAACAAGATTGGATAATTTTTCTCATTTTAGCTACGTGAAAATTGGTAACAAATCTATTCCAACCATAACTTAATCAACTTGTATTGTATATTATGTAATCTTGAGATACCATAGACACGTATACAATGTTTCGACCTATCATGTCGACACATCTATATATATTTCGGAACAACCATAGACACTCTATATGTGAATGTTGGAGTTAGCTATACAGGGTTGAGGTTGATTCCAAAATATATATAGTTTGAGTTGTGATCAATACTGAGATACGTATACACTGGGTCGTGGATTGATTCAAGATAATATTTATCGATTTATTTCTGTACATCTAACTGTGGACAACTAGTTGTAGGTTACTAACGAGGACAGCTGACTTAATAAACTTAAAACATCAAAATATATTAAAAGTGTTGTAAATATATTTTGAACATACTTTGATATATATGTATATATTGTTATAGGTTCGTGAATCAACCAGTGGCCAAGTCTTACTTCCCGAAGAAGTAAAAATCTGTGAAAGTGAGTTATAGTCCCACTTTTAAAATCTAATATTTTTGGGATGAGAATACATGCAGGTTTTATAAATGATTTACAAAATAGACACAAGTACGTGAAACTACATTCTATGGTTGAATTATCGAAATCGAATATGCCCATTTTTATTAAGTCTGGTAATCTAAGAATTAGGGAACAGACACCCTAATTGACGCGAATCCTAAAGATAGATCTATTGGGCCTAACAAACCCCATCCAAAGTACCGGATGCTTTAGTACTTCGAAATTTATATCATATCCGAAGGGTGTCCCGGAATGATGGGGATATTCTTATATATATGCATCTTGTTAATGTCGGTTACCAGGTGTTCACCATATGAATGATTTTTATCTCTATGTATGAGATGTGTATTGAAATATGAAATCTTGTGGTCTATTATTATGATTTGATATATATAGGTTAAACCTATAACTCACCAACATTTTTGTTGACGTTTTAAGCATGTTTATTCTCAGGTGATTATTAAGAGCTTCCGCTGTCGCATACTTAAATAAGGACGAGATTTAGAGTCCATGCTTGTATGATATTGTGTAAAAACTGCATTCAAGAAACTTATTTTGTTGTAACATATTTGTATTGTAAACCATTATGTAATGGTCTTGTGTAAACAGGATATTTTAGATTATCATTATTTGATAATCTACGTAAAGCTTTTTAAACCTTTATTGATGAAATAAAGGTTATGGTTTGTTTTAAAATGAATGCAGTCTTTGAAAAACGTCTCATATAGAGGTCAAAACCTCGCAACGAAATCAATTAATATGGAACGTTTTTAATCAATAAGAACGGGACATTTCAGTAGGTCTCTTAAAATATTGGGTTGTCTATCCATTTTGTGTTTTTATACTGTAAAATAGACAAGAGTTAGATTCATAAAAAAAATACTTATTAATACAAGCAATTTTTACATATATCATAAAGCATAAACACACTATATTACATATATTACACCACACAAATACAACTATCTTATTCCGACTCGCTCGTTTCTTCTTGTTCGGTTTTGGTTCGTTTTGCCAAGTTTCTAGGGATATATGATGTTCCCCTAATACGAGCCGTCGTTGTCTACATTGGTTTAGAAAAACCTGGTGGTTTAGAGGTTCCCGGGTCATTGTTACAACTTAAGGACTTCGGGGGTTGACGATACATATAAAGTTCATCGGGGTTGGAATTAGATTTCTCTATTTTTATGCCCTTTCCCTTATTATTTTCTTTTGCCTTTTTAAATTCAGTTGGGGTAATTTCTATAACATCATCGGAATTCTCGTCGGAATCCGATTCATCGGAGAATTGGTAATCCTCCCAATATTTTGCTTCCTTGGCGGAAACACCATTGACCATAATTAACCTTGGTCGGTTGGTTGAGGATTCTCTTTTACTTAACCGTTTTATTATTTCCCCCACCGGTTCTATTTCTTCTTCCGGTTCCGATTCTTCTTCCGGTTCCGATTCTTCTTCCGGTTCCGACTCTTCTTCCGGTTCCTCTTCGGGAACTTGTGAATCAGTCCACGAATCATTCCAATTTACATTTGACTCTTCATTATTATTAGGTGAGTCAATGGGACTTGTTCTAGAGGAAGACATCTATCACATAATATCAAACACGTTAAGAGATTAATATATCACATAATATTCATATGTTAAAAATATATAGTTTCCAACAAAAATGTTAAGCAATCATTTTTAAAGAAAACACGGTCGAAGTCCAGACTCACTAATGCATCCTAACAAACTCGATAAGACACACTAATGCAAATTTTCTGGTTCTCTAAGACCAACGCTCGGATACCAACTGAAATGTCCCGTTCTTATTGATTAAAAACGTTCCATATTAATTGATTTCGTTGCGAGGTTTTGTCCTCTATATGAGACGTTTTTCAAAGACTGCATTCATTTTAAAATAAACCATAACCTTTATTTCATCAATAAAGGTTTAAAAAGCTTTACGTAGATTATCAAATAATGATAATCTAAAATATCCTGTTTACACACGACCATTACATAATGGTTTACAATACAAATATGTTACAACAAAATAAGTTTCTTGAATGCAGTTTTTACACAATATCATACAAGCATGGACTCCAAATCTCGTCCTTATTTAAGTATGCGACAGCGGAAGCTCTTAATAATCACCTGAGAATAAACATGCTTAAAACGTCAACAAAAATATTGGTGAGTTAGAGGTTTAACCTATATATATCAAATCGTAACAATAGACCACAAGATTTTATATTTCAATACACATCCCATACATAGAGATAAAAATCATTCATATGGTGAACACCTGGTAACCGACATTAACAAGATGCATATATATAAGAATATACCCATCATTCCGGGACACCCTTCGGATATGATATAAATTTCGAAGTACTAAAGCATCCGGTACTTTGGATGGGGTTTGTTAGGCCCAATAGATCTATCTTTAGGATTCGCGTCAATTAGGGTGTCTGTTCCCTAATTCTTAGATTACCAGACTTAATAAAAAGGGGCATATTCGATTTCGATAATTCAACCATTGAATGTAGTTTCACGTACTTGTGTCTATTATGTAAATCATTTATAAAACCTGCATGTATTCTCATCCCAAAAAATATTAGATTTTAAAAGTGGGACTATAACTCACTTTCACATATTTTTACTTCGTCGGGAAGTAAGACTTGGCCACTGGTTGATTCACGAACCTATAACAATATATACATATATATCAAAGTATGTTTAAAATATATTTACAACACTTTTAATATATTTTGATGTTTTAAGTTTATTAAGTCAGCTGTCCTCGTTAGTAACCTACAACTAGTTGTCCACAGTTAGATGTACAGAAATAAATCGATAAATATTATCTTAAATCAATCCACGACCCAGTGTATACGTATCTCAGTATTGATCACAACTCAAACTATATATATTTTGGAATCAACCTCAACCCTGTATAGCTAACTCCAACATTCACATATAGAGTGTCTATGGTTGTTCCGAAATATATATAGATGTGTCGACATGATAGGTCGAAACATTGTATACGTGTCTATGGTATCTCAAGATTACATAATATACAATACAAGTTGATTAAGTTATAGTTGGAATAGATTTGTTACCAATTTTCACGTAGCTAAAATGAGAAAAATTATCCAATCTTGTTTTACCCATAACTTCTTCATTTTAAATCCGTTTTGAGTGAATCAAATTGCTATGGTTGCATATTGAACTCTATTTTATGAATCTAAACAGAAAAAGTATATGTTTATAGTCTGAAAATTAAATTACAAGTCTTTTTTGTAAAGGTAGTCATTTCAGTCGAAAGAACGACGTCTAGATGACCATTTTAGAAAACATACTTCCACTTTGAGTTTAACCATAATTTTTGAATATAGTTTCATGTTCATAATAAAAATCATTTTCTCAGGATAACAACTTTTAAATCAAAGTTTATCATAGTTTTTAATTAACTAACCCAAAACAGCCCGCAGTGTTACTACGACGGCGTAAATCCGGTTTTACGGTGTTTTTCGTGTTTCCAGGTTTTAAATCATTAAGTTAGCATATCATATAGATATAGAACAGGTGTGTAGTTAATTTTAAAAGTCAAGTTAGAAGGATTAACTTTTGTTTACGAACAAGTTTAGAATTAACTAAACTATGTTCTAGTGATTACGAGTTTAAACCTTCGAATAAGATAGTTTTATATATGTGAATCGAATGATGTTATGAACATCATTACTACCTCAAGTTTAGTAGGTAAACCTAATGGAAGTGACAAGAAATGATCTAGCTTCAAAGGATCTTGGATGGCTTGAAAGTTCTTGAAGTAGGATCATGACACAAAAACAAGTTCAAGTAAGATTTTTACTCGAATTAAGATAGTTTATAGTTATAGAAATTGAATCAAAGTTTGAATATGAATATTACCTTGAATAAGAAAGATAACCTACTGTATATAACAAAGGTTTCTTGATCTTAGATGATTACTTGGAATGGATTAGAAAGCTTGGAAGTAAATTAGTAAACTTGAAGGGATTTTTGAAGTGTTCCTGAAATGTTCTTCCTATGATGATTATAGCTTGATTCTTGAAGTGATTTTTGATGAAGATGATGATTAACTACTGGAAAAATACGTTCATAATAGTGTGTGTGTGTGTTGAGAGAGAATTAGAAAGAGAATTGGAAGTGAAATGGAGTGAATGATGAGTGGTAATTGGTGAGTGGTGAGTGGGGTTAAAAGGAGTTCTAGTTAGTTGACTAGCTCATGGTAGAAGTTAAAATTGATTAGTCATACATGACATAATCAAGAGTGGAATCCCATGCTAGTTCCTATTAGTATATACTCATAGTAAGTACGTTTTGAAGCTGTGTATAATACGGGTAAGAATACGACTAGAATTCTTGATGAAAGAAAAGAATGGAAAAGTAACTGTAACCATTTTCGTTAATTATGAGTGTTTTGATATATGTCTTGAAGTCTTCCAAAAGTATTTTAATACATCTAAATACACTACATGTATATACATTTTAACTGAGTCGTTAAGTCATCGTTAGTCGTTACATGTAAGTGTTGTTTTGAAACCTTTAAGTTAACGATCTCAATTAATGTTGTTAACCCATTGTTTATTATATCTAATGAGATGTTAAATTATTATATTATCATGATATTATGATATATTAATATATCTTAATATGATATATATACATTTAAATGTCGTTACAACGATAATCGTTACATATATGTCTCGTTTCGAAATCCTTAAGTTAGTAGTCTTGTTTATATGTATATAACTCATTGTTAATATACTTATGGAGATACTTACTTATCATAATCTCATGTTAACCATATGTATATCCATATATATATCGTCATGTCGTTTTTACAAGTTTTAACGTTCGTGAATCGCCGGTCAACTTGGGTGGTCAATTGTCTATATGAAACATATTTCAATTAATCAAGTCTTAACAAGTTTGATTGCTTAACATGTTGGAAACATTTAATCATGTAAATATCAATCTCAATTAATATATATAAACATGGAAAAGTTCGGGTCACTACATCGGAACCCCAACAACCCTCCCCTAAAGGAAGACAGTCATCACCCGTTTTCAAGAAATATCAATAACAAAATATATTTAATTTTCGTATTTACCGCGCTCCCCGTCAGCGCCGCCAAAAAGTTGATGTGCAAAAGTGTGCAGTGCTTAATTTGCCTTTCAAACTTTTAAATTTATATAACCTTTATTATTACACTTTTAACACTCTAACGAGCAACAAAACCTGATCAGAGTTAGTATTTTAGGTTATCGTTCCAAGAGAGCGTAGATGCGGTATAAGTTGTTTTATTAAATAGTTTAATTCTTATTAAAGAATTAAAAATATATTTTTATGTCTTTTATGGGATAGATTCTTATGTCTTAGGAAAGAGAAAATTTAAGATAAACAAAATAAAGCAATAAAGTAAAAGATTCAAATTAAACAATTATAAATAGAAGCGGCTACATGAACGAATACTCATACGAGAATCATATTAGGCAAGTTTCATAACTTATATTAACACAAATCAAGATAACAATCATAGACCAATTATTATCCCTAAACGGGTTAAGACAAGTGTTGAATATCATTTAATAAGCAGGACTTAAAGCATATATTAGACATGTGATGTGCATGACTAATATCTCAATTCTTAGCATTCAATTCAATTACATGATACATATCAACCTTATGAAACGGATCAATACGCAAATAGACTGACAAATTATATAAGCTATTAAACATCAAGTAGATCAACTCAAGTTACTAGCTGAAAGTTAATTACTACTTAGTTTTCATGCAATCATTAATTAAACACATCCAAACAGAGGATCTTTAACTAAACCTAACCATATCAAACTCTATTATATAAGTGTAATTCAAATTAAACAAGTTTATCACTATTATGCTGTTTAACCTAGTTGCATGCAATTCAATTTAACAAGTTTGATGGACTAGATCTAAACAAGTAGCATGAATCAAATAATAGATCATCAGATCAAGCACTAATCAACCCTAAAATCATGTTATTTAATCATTAAACATGGCAAACAAGTATATTAAAGTGTAACAGATTCAAAATAGTTTAAATATCATCACAGAAACTCGACCATACAAATCTGAAAAAGAACCAGAAACTGTACGGATGAAGCACTGAAGCCGGCGGCTTCCTTCCTCATCAAGCCGACGGCTTGGAGGTGAGGCTGGCGACTTCATCTGATTCCCAGATGAAGTCAATCTTCGTCCACGTAACCACTATGAATGTTTAGCTCATAGCAGAAGACGAACAGAAACGAATACAGTAAATAAAATAAGTGAAACAATAAAATAAGGATAGAATCATACCATAAAAAGAAGGTAGATGTAAAATAACTTGAATTAAAACTTGAATCTTGGTTACAATGACTAAATCTAACCTAAGGGTTTAGAGAAAACCATAAAAAAATGACCTAACCAGAATTATTGAATTCTGAAAACTAATACATATGAAAACTGAGACCAGAGGCCTGTATTTATAATATTCTGGGACGGTGTCCAACCCGGCGGCTTCAGTGGGAAGCCGGCGGCTTGCCTTGAGTCGGTGACTCCTTTCGCAAGTTAAACTTAATCCGCAAGTACAATTCTTTAAACCATCATCACTAAGCCGGCGGCTTCAGGGAAGGCCGGCGGCTTCGAAGATCCGCCAAATATTTCTGATTTTGTTTCCATTTTTGCTTGAACTTGGTCGATAAGTTGAGAAACCGTGTCTTTTAGACCGGCGGCTTCAGAGAGAAGCCGGCGGCTTCACTGCCTTTTTGCTTGATCAACAAGTTCTTTCAATTTAACGAAGATTCTGGAACATTCTGACATATGTGACTCCAAGCCGGCGGCTTCATTTAGCCTTTTTGCAATTTCCTGTGTTTTTGATCCTGTTTGATACATAACTTTGATAAAATCATTAGAAATACTTTTTTCTCATTTTTACCCATTTTAGCGTGTTTTGGGGTTAAAATGACTTCAAAATATCAAAATAACTCCTCAAAATGTATTCAAAAACATGTATAATTTAGGAGTTATCAGTTAGCAAATATTATAAGAGATTATAATGGGCTTAATCGCAGGTTAGTATCTTAATCCTTTCATTTTTATTTGACTGATTTCTTTGGTTTAAATACATTCAGTAACTATTAATTTAAGTTACGGAAGTTAGAAGTAATGCTATTTAAAAGGTTAGATTCGGAGTGTCTCCAAAAAATACAAGAGCCCAATTCCTTAGAGTCATGAACGAGCTCTTGCCGCCGGAGACAGCTTCAACTAAAGAAAACAAGCCGCTTATTGTTTGTCACTTTGGTTTGTTCATGTGCATAGCCTAATTTCTTTAATTTTGTGGTTGTTGATGGTGGAGATAACCCCCAAAAGAAAGTAAACTCATAAAACAATGGTATTAATTTTTTGCTCATTTATTGTTATTTATCCATTTTAGAATGCAACAGCAAATGAACCTCTTGTTTATAAATAATGAATTGAACAAAGTATATTAGGTAGTACTATCTACTGTATTATTTACTAGTATTATAAATCAATATATGAGTGCCTTTATTTACTTGTTTAAAACGCATAATCATAGAACCTTTTGTTAGACATGTGTGTATGTTACAAATATTTACAACTTAGTGTTTCCCGTTCTCATATTAATTGTAGAGATGTTCATTTGGGTATGTGTAGGATGATAACCATACATTACAAAAAAGTGACATCAATAATAATATTAGTATCTTTTTTTATGTATGTAAAGTTTGTTTATCATTTACTCCGTCTTTCTTTGCATTGATAGGTTAGTTTTTTTTAAAGAAGTTTGCAAGTTTCAACAGCAGAAGATGAAGTTTCGAGTTATTTAGCTCTTGAATATTTTGTATGCTAGTTTTTGTTTAGTGTACTTAGAGATCTTGACTCATTAACTATAACTTGTAAGTATATGAAAAGGTGGTTGAAAGATATTTGAAATTTTAAGCCGAGTAATTTGCCTTCATGTCTATATCTTTTATTGTTAATTTGCTTCTTGTTGGCAATTTGATATAGTTAGAATAGTAGAAATTGGTACATTGAAAAGAAGTCAGTGATATAATATTTGAGGATATCTGCTACTAAAAATACCATATAAATCTAATTGTGTAATGGCATAAACTATGTGCCACAATAGCAATTTCACCTATTATGGCTATCAAAAATGTGCCACTAAAGCCTTATAATGCTGCAGTGACACATTCAATAAGTGCCACTAAATGAACTTAGTGGCAGCGCTTCTAGTGGCACTTTTTTTAAGTGCCAGCGATTCCCAAACTGCTCTTTAGTGGCACTTAATGATGATTTTGTGGCACTTATTGCATGCCACTAGATGTCAATTTGTTTGTAGTGCTTGTTATATATGAGACCGTACGTTGTACGACATTTATATAAATTATTAGTCGATAACGTTAATATTGATGTTTATCAAATGCAAACATTTGTACCGTAAACATTAATATTGAATACTAACATATGTATGAGGCCATCTGTTAGAATCATTTTAACTTCAATTAACAAATAATCGATAAAACATCAAACATGAGCACCTAAAAAGTTGTTAAAAATCGATCGTTTAGAATAATATTTTATGTACATGTCTAATTGTATATGTTTTTAGTACAAATAATTTCATTATGTCAAAATCTCAAACGGGGCAAGGCAGACACACATCTAAATATCTATAAAGATCATAAATAACCATTTTAACTTCAATTGACAAACATGAGCCCGCGCATTTATATAATATTATACAAATTTTATATTAACGTAATTTTTATGCTCAAACTGTAAATTAATTTTATATTATATAAAATATCATTCTAAAATAGTATTATAATATTAATAAAGAATTATCTATTTTATAATTTTTATTACGATAAAAAACATTGTTAATGGTTTTCAATATATGACCATTTATTATACATAAATCATATCAATATTTTTTAAATTAGTGTATTGGTTTAATATAAATTTAAAATTATTATTATATTATTTATTTTATTATAGAACTAATTTTTATCTCATCGTTATATTATTTATTATTTGAAAAAGAATAGTTCAAGTAGTCTCTAAAACAATTTAATAATAATAATAGTATAATATATAATATTATTAATATAGTTTTAACATCTATCCTTTGTTAATATTAATATAATATTATATATTATATATAGTAATAGTAATATAATAAAAGATATATTATTTTAGGTAATGAAATTGTATATTAACTTAAATTATGAAATCTAATAATTTAATTAATATATGAAAATAACTTATAGACTGACACATAGCAAGAGTAATGAGGAGTTGACACGTGACAAAAATTAATCAGGAATTGAAACATAGAATTATTGTCACCTGCTTTATATAATATATAGATATAGATATAGATAGATATACATATAGATTCCCTTTAGTTGTTTTTGGCATAGCTCTCTTAGCATACATTTAAACATTTAAGGTAATTTATGTTTCAATTAGGTTGTTATTTAAGCTTCTGGATGTACAGTTACTGAACTAGTTTAGTGGGGGTCACGTTATTCGGGCATGTATAATTTTTTTTTTATAAATAATTTGAATACAACGTAGTGCTACAAATATAGTGTAGGGTCTTGATGTGCGTAGAGGTGTATATAAAATAGTTATATTTTTACTACAAAATACTATTAATTACGATACAATTTTACACAAGTTATTTATTTATTTATAGAGTGGATATACCTAAACCTTACTACAACACTTATAGGCAGTGTACCTAATCATACAGTAGTGTAGTTTTTAGTAAGTCCGGTTCGTCCACAAGGAACTCGCCAAGTTTAACGCTATATATTTAAAACTATATTTGTATAAATATAAATATAAATATATATATATATATATATATATATATATATATATATATATATATATATATATATATATATATATATATATATATATATAAGTAGTATTATTATTATAAAAGGGGGATTTTACCGTTTAATGACCGGTTTGTCCATTTTAAAACTTAAGTCGCAGTTAAAACCTAATGTAAAATATTAAAAATAAATATAACTTAATTTAAAGCGTAAAGCAAATAACGATAATGAAATTGTGATAAATAAAAGTACGATAAATAAAATGACAATAAATTAAAAAGTACGATAATTAAAAGTGCAATTAAATATGAAATGACAGTAAATAAAAGTGCGATAATTAAAAGTGCAATTAAATATGAAATAAAGGAATTATGCTTATTTAAACTTCCGTAATCATGATGTTCGACGTGTTGTTTTTAGTTTAGTACCATGGGTTAATTGTCCTTTGTCCTGGATTATTTGATATGTCCATACGGTTTTGTCCATAATAGTCCATCAGTCATAAATATAAAGTGCGGGAGTCTTCGTCAAATTATCCTTATACCCGAAGTCAAATATTCCAACTAATTGGGGATTCGAATTGTAACAAGGTCTTAATACTTTTTTTAATGAATACACCAGGTTATCGACTGCGTGTAATCCAAGGTTTTATTACTTTATTAACAATTACACCAATTACCCTTGAATGTAATCCACCCCTGTTTCAACTAGTCCATTAATTATTAATTCAATTCGCTGTCCAGTAAAATGAACAATTATTGGTATTTATAGATATCCCGCCTACCGTACCCAGTCAAGCGTATGTGTTTATATATAAATACGTCAAATTATAAGTCTGTATATTAAATTAACGAGGTATCATTTAGTTAATATAAAGCCCATTAATAGCCCATAGTCTAATTTCCACAAGTGTCGTTCTTTTATCCAAACCCCAATTATGGTACAAAGCCCAATTACCCAATTTTAATATTTAGCCCAACATCATGATTACTTCGGCTTAAATAAGCATAATAATAACTTAGCTTCGAGATATTAATTTAAAAAGGTTGAACATAACTTACAATGATTAAAAATAGCATAGCGTTACACGGACAGAATTTCAACTTACACCCTTACAACATTCGCTAACATACCCTTATTATTAAAATTAAAATTAAAATTAAAATTAAAATTATAATATATATATATATATATATATATATATATATATATATATATATATATATATATATATATATATATATATATATATATTACGAGTGAGATAAAAAGATAGATGGATGTTAAAAACTGGCCAAAACACGCGAAATTTATAGAAGTGTGGCCTGCTACAGGAGCCATGCGATCGCATGGGAATTACTCTTCCAGGCCATGCGATCGCATGGCCAGCTGGGAGAGTTCACATGTGCTTGTTTTCTTCTTGCTGGCGGTTTTAAATAAATATACATATTATATAAATAATTTTAAGAATTATTTAAATATTATATTATATTTATGTACATAGTTGACTTGTAATTTTTAGTCCGTTGCGTCGAGCATTGAGAGTTGACTCTGGTTCCGGTTCCGGATTTTCAAACGTCCTTGCGTGCAATTTAATATCTTGTATTTTGCTTTTTGCGTCTTGTACTCTTGTAATTTTGAGACGTTTCTCATCAATAATTGGAACCACTTTGATTGTACTTTGTACTTTTGAGCTTTTTGGTCGTTTGCGTCTTCAATTCGTCGAATCTGTCTTTTGTTTTCACCTTTTATTATTTAAACGAATATTACTTGTAAATAGAACAATTGCAACTAAAAGCTTGTCTTTCTTGAGGGATGATGCTATGAAATATATGTTCATTTTTAGCATTATCAAATATTCCCACACTTGAGCATTGCTTGTCCTCAAGCAATATGGTCTTGAAATAAAAATACTAGAATCACTTCTTTATTCTTCACACTTTGTACATCAGTGATTTCTATACGGCGGTATGTACAATGGTAGTAACGATGTGGTTTACAGTCCCATATGACTATGAAAATTTATATCCTTAAGGAAATTGGATCTTTATGAAAACATTTGATCTTTTGAAAATTCAATCTAGTTTTTACCCTAGATAAGTTTTCCGGAATAACCCTTCACCGCTGTTTGCAAAATTGTTTTTGTGGGTTTTAGATTTGAAAATTTTAGCTCAAAACTTATGGTTTTGTGTCACCCACTTGCTAACCTTGTATTGCAAAAGCAACACGTCCAGTATACTTGCTCCGTATATTACCTTTCGGTAAACTACCGACCGGTTGTAAAGGAAAGCGTTGAACAAGCAACTGTTAAGGTAATGTCCCCTGACATACTTTGAATTATGGTCTATATCGTGTCGGATGCAATTACTATCCTTTGTAGGAGCAATAGTAAAGCTCACCCTGTAGTTTTTCGGTCTGGCACAAGGTCCTGTCTTTGACCATGCTATGCAACCACCATTCTTACGGTTGACACCCGATTTGGTTCAGGTGACCTAATGAATTCCAGGTGAATTCCTAGGATTTTACGTTCAATGGTAATGAACGCATTAAAAATGGGTTTTCAGAAAACAAATCGATTTGTAATTTTGATCAAAATATTTTCTCGTTCAAGCTCGAGTTTAGATATCATCGAATTCCATGAGTTTGAATTCTCAATCTTTATGGTCAATCTCAAGGATTGAGTAATATCAGTCTTAAAAGCTGATTTTTGATCTTTAAGGAGATTATCCTTTCTGGGGGTCTGATTCATTAGTCTTATCAAGCTAATTTGCACGGCGCTCTCCCTATTTTACGAGACAGATCCTCTCATGGTTAAGATAAGTCTGACCACTTGGCGACCCTGTTTGATGCTGAGGTCCGTGGATTTCCAGCTGATTTTCGAGAAAACTTTTCAAGGTTTTTCGTAGACTCTACAACTGGTCTAGACGACAACTTCCTGACCTAAATCAAGAAGCGCGTGTCTTTTTCGGAAGACTTACTTCCTTTTAATGATGGAATTCATTCATCGTGTAGATCCATCTTTCTTTCAAATATATTATAAGAAATTGGGTAAAACTGATAAAATTTTGTCCAAAACAAAAGTATCTTCAATTATTTGTACAAAAATATGTGATTTATATTTTAAATAACTTGGTAAATTTTCCCACACTTGGCTTTTATTTTCCTTTCTTTGCCTTTTTATTGTCCTCTATTCCATTTTAAATGAATTCTAACATTTTGGGTTGTTTCTCAATTTATGTTCTTTCCGAGGTAACAATAATTTCGATGTTACCACCTAGTTTTACCGTTCATAAATATGTATAAACATGATTTTGAATTCATTTATTTGAAAATTTTGAAAAATTTTACTAGAATTGGGTAGTCAGTATATAAGACTAGTGCTGTTCTTTATTATCAGAGAGCACTAGATTCTAATACAACTACTGCGTTACTAGTATTTTTAATGGTAACCAAGTGTTTAAATTAAAATTTTAAAATTTCGAAAGAATTTAACCCCTTCCCACACTTAAGATCTTGCAATGCCCTCATTTGCAAGAAATCAGTAACAATTTAAATTATTGAGGGTGATTAGCGTAGAAAAATGATTAAATTTTACCAAAGTTTCCAAACATATTGGCGTTTGTTTGCTGAATGATAAATGGTGCACATCATTTGTTCATTCCGTCTTGTTGTTACATCACATTTGTTTTTCGTTTTGTCGTCAAAATTAGAAGCTTTTGCTGAACTTAATGCCAGTCTTTAAAAATGCACTGTTTTACCCTGTTGTATACAATTGACAATATACATACATATAAATATAAACATGCATGGTAATTTGAAATGGGACATAAAATCCCACTTTCAAATCAAATATGAAATATTAGTACAACATAATAAAAATATTAAACATTACAATAAAAATATCAATATTTGTATGTCTAAACATAAATAAAAAATAATAAAAAGATAAAAATCATAAAAATCACCAACGGAACTATATCAATCTGGATAGGGGTTCCAGTTCATGTCATCGATCGGGTTCCATGGTTGGTGATAGGTGTACTGGTAGGCCTGGTTAGGGTCGTAGAGAGTATATGGTGGTCTCATCTCGGGCTGGTGTGGAGGATAGTAAGCAGGTCGGTTCGGTACGTAGTGATCCTGAGGTGATAGCCGTCTCATGATCTAACGCTGATGATAGTCCCATCTATCATGCTGTCGTTGCCTGGAATGCTCGTACTCATTCCGGGCTTGCCACTGCTCGTACCGTCTATGTTTCTCCTCGTTTTTCATTTCTACCTCATCTACACGCTGGTAGACGTCAGTCATAGCCTCCCTAATGACATCACTAATGTCATCTGCTTCCTCCATTTCCTCATCTGAACCTCTCTCTACCTGAGAATGATTACCAACATAGGGTATTGCCTGATTGCGTATGCTTTTTAATACCTTAGCACCCTGATAGACCCTCAATCCTAAAGGCTCAACCTGTTCCCTACATACCAAAAGTAGACCTCCTTGATCCCTATCTACACCCAAATACTCTCCAATGAGAGTAACAAAAATACCTCCTCCTATTATTCCCCCTTCCTGTATTCCTTCCACCATCTTAGACAAATAAAAACCAACACAGTAAGGGATATTAACAAAGACTCTTGGGTCTCGAATACACTTTAGGTAGAATAAATCATGTAAGCTCATTTTCTCCTTGTTGTGACCTCTCTGTGTAATCGAGTTAGCCATAAATCTATGAATTATACGAAGCTCGGCTCTGTGAATATGTAAGTAGGTATGTGTTCCTGCCCGCCCAAAGACATTAAAATCTGACATACGCCTCCAGACGGCGTTAGCATCAAAATTCCTATCTACCCTTTCACCATGATAAATCAAATTCATACAATCGGGTAGTAGTAATTCATTGGACGTATATATCTGTAAAGCTCTGGCCATGTCCAGCATGGACATCCTGTACATCCTACGGTCAAGTATAAATCTAAGAAAACTTCTATCATCTAACCTATCTACATCCGCATTTAACTCTATAGTACTCATAAGCTCAACGCACCATTTCTTATATACAGGCCTACGAATGGTGAATAAACGTTCCCAATCGGGAAAAGAAGAGCTGCCATACCTTTGGGTCAAATGCTGTCTAACTGAGTTAGCAAGTTGGACCCTTTCCAAAGGCTCCCAATCGATTAACCTTGGCACTTCTACATTTTTCGGTACCAGTTTGAATTTGTTACTTTGATATGTTGGGTAATCTTTCCAGCTTCGATCAAATCTTAGATTGGGATGCAACTGTTCTTCATGAATCGTTGGGTGAGCTACTATCGGATGCATCAGAAATACTATGAAGGCATCAACATATTCTTGATGCGGATCATAATAAGGTACGTGTTGATCAGGTAGTTATTACTGTTCCTGTTGTTGCTCCTGTTCAGGTTCATATTGCATTTCCAGTTCAGGTTCTGGAGCAGGTTCTCTAGATGTTGATGATGCACCATCAGTATTGGTAAATCTCTGCAAAACACATTAAACACAAAATTTGTGCATCCAAATATGCATTAGTGTTAGCAAAATAACAAATTAACACAATTACAATAACATGTTTAATCAAAATTAAACTTATACGTATTTTCACAATTTTAACAATTCTACACTTTTTCAAATAAGCATATATGAAAATGTTTACAAAGTTCATAAGCATTTAACTCAAATAACATGTTAAAACAACCATTACTAGCAATTAAACAAGTTTCAAATGGCATTTATATCAATTTAATCAAGTTCATGAATTTTAGACCTAAAAAGTCCACTTTAATTTTCAAAAATCATGTTTAGGATCAAAGTTTGGATAATTTAGCTACCTAAACATGTTACACTACTTAATTTAGCAATAATTCATGACAAAAATTGGCCATAACCTGTTTATATCAAAAAGCCCCAAATTGCTCAAGAACATAAACCCTATATTCCTAAAAATTTTGAAGTTTGTGGCTTCAATTCATGTTAAATAGTATCAATCTAGGTTATCCATGCATAATATACTAACAATTTAACTCTAATTACACTAGAAATTAACAAAATCAAATTAGGTAAAATATAGCTCAAGAACACTAAAAATTAAATTTAAAGAGGTTTAGGGGTGAAATTGTTACCCTTCTTGATAAACTTCTTATCAAATTCATGATTAGAGCGACTTGCGGAGTTCAAAGAGGGAAAAGGCTGCGACTCGCGGAGCTCACCTGGACTCAAATCCCTATAAAAGCAAACGCAGTTTGATCGTAAAAATAACCAAAATAATTCAATCTCTCTCTATATATGTATACGTAAATATATATAATTTATATTTTAATTTTAATTATAATTTTAAATTCTAATAATAAGGGTATGTTAGCGAATGTTGTAAGGGTGTAAGTCGAAATTCTGTCCATGTAACGCTACGCTATTTTTAATCATTGTAAGTTATGTTCAACCTTTTTACATTAATATCTCGTAGCTAAGTTATTATTATGCTTATTTAATCCGAAGTAATCATGATGTTGGGCTAATTACTAAAATTGGGTAATTGGGCTTTGTACCATAATTGGGGTTTGGACAAAAGAACGACACTTGTGGAAATTAGACTATGGGCTATTAATGGGCTTTATATTTGTTTAACTAAATGATAATTTGTTAATTTTAATATAAAGATTTACAATTGGACGTCCCTATAAATAACCATATACACTCGATCGGACACGATGGACGGGATATTTATATGTACGAATAATCGTTCATTTAACCGGACACGGGAATGGATTAATAGCCACTAGAATTATTAAAACATGGGTGAAATTATGTACAAGGACACTTGGAATAATTGATAACAAAGTATTAAAACCTTGGGTTACACTCATTCGACATCCTGGTGTAATTATTAAACAAAGTATTAAAATCTTGTTACGGTTTAAGTCCCCAATTAGTTAGAATATTTGACTTTGGGTATAAGGATAATTTGACGATGACACTCGCACCTTATATTTATGACTGATGGACTGTTATGGACAAAAACCAGACGGACATATTAAATAATCCAGGACAAAGGACAATTAACCCAAGGGCATAAAACTAAAATCAACACGTCAAACATCATGATTACGGAAGTTTAAATAAGCATAATTCTTTTATTTCATATTTAATTTCCTTTATTTTATATTTAATTGCACTTCTAATTATCGCACTTTTATTTATTGTTATTGTAACATCCCGCCTTTTTCCGTTAAATTTATTTTAACACCGTCTTTTTCTTTTAAATAATACCTTTCGTTATTTAAATTCGTAGTTTCCGTTGACTAACGTTCACAATAATTCCGTCATTTAATTATAACATCTCTCGTTAACTTGCGTTTTAAAAATATTCGTTTGGTTAATTCCCGCACCCGCTCTGAAACTTGAGGGACTAGTTCCGCCACTTGACCAAAGAGGTGGCTAGTAGTTGACTAGTCAACCACTCACCACCTCCACCCCTCATTCATCCATTTCTTTTTCTTTCTTTCTTTCTTTTTTTCTCTCAAGAACACAAACATAAATCATCATCTAAATCCGGATCGGGAAGCAAACTTCAAAACAAATTACATATTTGGAATCCTCTCTTCATCCTCTACAATTTGATACCAACTTCATCTCGTTTGGGTAACTTTCTAAAAACTCTAGATTTCTATAAATTCGTGTTTTTGACTTGAAATGGTGTTAGTTAGTGTCTATGGCTCGTGTATAACATGAATATATGATTTGTTTGCTTGATTTGTTGATTTTGGTGTAACTAGCTTGAAAATGAAAATTGTATGCTTAATCTTTGATTTGGATGATTAAAGGTTGTTAGATTGTTAAAGTTCATGTTTTAAAAGTGTTACTAGCATCATTAGCTTCATGTTGATATATAGATTGATCAAAGAAACTTCAAAAACGTGATTATTGATTTTGGTGTTGCTTGACTAGGGTTTGCTAGTTCTTGAAATGAATTTTTGGATGCTTGAATGCCATGGAATGTTAATTGTTAGTGATTAGTTGTAATGTATGCTTCATTACCTTCAAAACGGCATATCATATGTGTAAATTGGATTCCCGGAACTTAAAATGCATATTGATGAACTTGAGGCTTTGAAATGAGCGTTTATTGATCACATGACGAGAATTCGATTGTTGTAAATGATGTTTTTGTTTGAGGATTTGTGTTTAGTTGTGTTCCTTGTCAAAAGAGCTTTCCAACGGTATAAGATACGTCTTCTAATTGTTTGCGGTTTGCGTTTTGCGTTTGTTTGAAGTTTTGACCAAGACTTAAACCTTGAAAACGACCTGACACCAGACCATGTGTTATGTCGCGGCGCGACACCCCTTGCCGCGGCGCGACATTTGCCTTGTCCAGATTCTGTCCAACTTTTCCATTTTATCAAAAATGTTTGCCATGTTCTAGACCTCCAATTCACATGCAACTTGTTTTAACATGCTTATATATGAATAACTAGCATAGAAAATTTGTCCGAGACCCGACCCGAACGTGTTGACTTTTTCGTTGACTTTGACCAAGTTTGACTTTTAGTCAAACTTAACCAAACTTTTATGCAATCTTTCTAACATGCTTTTATACTTGATTCTTGCATGAAACTTGACAACGTGATTCACATGCTATACTATTCGAGTCGTAACGAGCCATAGGACTAATTGAACACATTTCACCCGACCTTGTGTCGTAACCGGTTAATTGACACAACTTACTTGTTTAGGTCAAGGCTAAGCAACTTTCATGCATACGTTACTTTGTGAAGTACTTTTATACTCGTGCACTCGAGGTGAGATCATAGTCCCACCTTTTCAACAACTTTTTATACTTTTAAATTGTGGGCTGAGAAACATATACTTTGTTACATTTTGTACTACTTGCTTTTATACTTTGAACACAAGAACAAGGAAAACAAACATTCTACAGCGAGTTTAGAACGAAAATCCTCAATTCGATTATCATTAGTTACACTTGCCGGGTGTAAGCGAGAACTTATGTTATATGGCCATATGGGTTGACAACCCTCATCTTTGACGGTTCGCTACCGTCTACGGATGAAATATATTTTCGAGAATCAGTGTTTGTTCTAGCACTAAGTGATGGGGTATACAATGGAAGGAATGTTAAGCTTTGATAATTGGGTGCTCGCGAACCAACTTTTGGAATGCAACTTTTGGATGATCAATTTATGGAAATACTAAATCTTGTGGTTCAAAATATAACGTTTACTAATACACCTATGATTTCACCAACGTTTTTCGTTGACAGTTTTCTATATGTTTCTCAGGTTCATACATGGCTATTTGATACATGCTTCCGCGTACATTCATACTTGCTTGGGGTCAAGCATACATGCATACACTCTGATTTCATGCTTGGAGTCAAGCATACATACGTGCATACGCTAGTGATAGCACCTTTGGATTCAAACATATTGTTTACATACTTACGCTATTTATAGCAACTGTGTTTTTCAACTTATATTATGTCGCAAGTTATTTCATTTATACTTTATGACTTTTGTAAACTTAGACTTGTTGTCGAACGGTTTTGTAAACTAAACTTGCAAGTCTTGTACCTTTCAAATGAATGCGACATAATTTTGGTCAAACGAGTCTCATATAGGGACTACGACCACGTAACGGGACCTAAGTAGTCGGCGCCGTCAATGACGATTTGGTCGGGTCGCTACAAGTGGTATCAGAGCGTTGGTTGTAGGGAACTAGGACGTGCATTAGTGTGTCTAACAGAGTCGTTAGGACGCATTAGTGAGTCTAGACTACAACCGGATAGTTAGCATTTGCATTCTGACATACATTTGCTATAGATAGCACTTACTTGACTACTTGTGCATTATACTTGAATCATTCTTAGGAAAACTTTTTAATGGTACCCAACCTTCGTCATACGAACTCGTATTCCGCCACTTTTTGGTAACACACGTAAATTCATGATTCACACACGTATGGATGACGACGACTTCATTAGTCATACTTGTTCGGGAACTCTGTCTCCCGGATTGTTATTTGCCACCGTTTCAACTTACTATCGGTTTCCCACTGGTGTTTCTTACTATCTACTTTTTAGTGTTACTACCATCACTACTCTAGATGAGTATCGTCATCACTATTTATCGCTACGGTTGCGTACTACTTATTATCATGACTCGTTACTCTTTTCATACCTAAATACATTATTGTTTGAATCGAACCGATTTGACGTTAACAATCATTTATACTCTTCCCGCGGGGAAACGCTTCTTTAGAGTTGTAGAAACTATTTCGATTTAATACGAGTCACGTTTGAGACGTCGTTACATTTTGTTCATTTTAGATTTTCGTGATGACACGAACTTGAACCCATGGAGTGATGTGGGAATGGAGGTATGAGTTAGCGTAATATAACGACACTCGATCAACGTGGTTATATTACGGTAAGACATACCAAAGTTCTAGTGACGCGTGATGGTGGTTAGACTCGATCAACCTAAACACCACCATGTGCCATGTGCATGACTTCATCCTTTCATGTTTGGACATCCGAAAACCCCGAGAAAATTGATAACAACCATACCGGGGACACCCCTTCGACTTTTGTCGAACTATACTTATGCTTCCGAATGAATTACCGATTCCTCTCGACTTCAACCGTATGTTACACGTGTATACTATCTCATCCTCGCACAGTCTTATTGACTAATTACGATTTACTCGTTATGCTCGCACTGAGGCGGAAACTTCTCTCTCATCACACTCGTACTTCCGGTTCAGGAAATCTTTACTCTAAACTCTCAATGGGGGAAGAGACTCTCCACGTTATACTAGTATTCACCTCGAGGGTGAATAGTTCCGACGAACGTTTTTCTTTCAGAAACCGATGAGAACTTGCCCCGATGAACGTTTTTTGGAAACTGATAAATCTTTCGCGACGCGAATTTTCTTGAGAAACTTGTCCTAACAAACTTGTCCAAATATACCTTACGGAATGTACTCCGTTTCGGATTGAGATCCTCGTTTCACTTCTAGATTTTGGAGTACCTTACAAAAAGCCTCGGGACCGCGTTTAGACATGAGTACCGCGTACCATCCACAACCCGACGGACCGAACAAACATGCGATTTAAACCTTTGAAACCATAATACAAGTTTGTATTACCAACTTCAAATTTACTTGAGAAAAGTATTTTCCTTAAACCAAATCCTCGTACTACAATGATTTTCATTCGAGTTTTAACGTCACTCCTTTTGAAGCCACATGTGACCGGAAACGTCATTCTCCTTTGTCGAACCAAGTAAGCGATGATCAATTCACCGGGGCCGAGGTTATTCATGAGCAACCGAGAAAATTTATTCATATTCGGGTAAAACCCTACGCGACTCGTAATCACCAAGAGCTACGCCGATGTTAGACGTAAACATTTCAAATTCCACGTGGGAAACCGCGTCACGTTAAGAGTCGCACCTTGGAAAGGTGCAATCCGTTTCGGGAAACGTAGGAAGCTAAATCCACTATATTTCGATCCTTTAAATTCTTGGGGTGTTTTGGACCCGTCGCTAGCCGTTTAGACTTTTCCGACTCATTTTGAGTCTCCGTTTATCCTACATTCGATGTATCAACTCAAAGACGTGTTTTGCGAAACAAGAACTTGTTATCTCCTTTGATGAACTCACTATCGACGATAACCCTCACTTCCTAGGAGGACCGGTTGAAACCATGAATCATGGAAGCCAAACCTTAAAACAACATATGATCCCGACCGTCAAAATTCGTTGCAATACCCTAGAACGTACTTCTTCCTCATTCGTAGAATTGGCAACACAAAATCTCGAGGAAGATTCAACAACTACTACTTCCAACTAAATTTCGGGACGAAATTTCTTTTGAGTTGTGGATAATGTAACATCCCGCCTTTTTCCGTTAAATTTATTTTAACACCGTCTTTTTCTTTTAAATAATACCTTTCGTTATTTAAATTCGTAGTTTCCGTTGACTAACGTTCACAATAATTCCGTCATTTAATTATAACATCTCTCGTTAACTTGCGTTTTAAAAATATTCGTTTGGTTAATTCCCGCACCCGCTCTGAAACTTGAGGGACTAGTTCCGCCACTTGACCAAAGAGGTGGCTAGTAGTTGACTAGTCAACCACTCACCACCTCCACCCCTCATTCATCCATTTCTTTTTCTTTCTTTCTTTCTTTTTTTCTCTCAAGAACACAAACATAAATCATCATCTAAATCCGGATCGGGAAGCAAACTTCAAAACAAATTACATATTTGGAATCCTCTCTTCATCCTCTACAATTTGATACCAACTTCATCTCGTTTGGGTAACTTTCTAAAAACTCTAGATTTCTATAAATTCGTGTTTTTGACTTGAAATGGTGTTAGTTAGTGTCTATGGCTCGTGTATAACATGAATATATGATTTGTTTGCTTGATTTGTTGATTTTGGTGTAACTAGCTTGAAAATGAAAATTGTATGCTTAATCTTTGATTTGGATGATTAAAGGTTGTTAGATTGTTAAAGTTCATGTTTTAAAAGTGTTACTAGCATCATTAGCTTCATGTTGATATATAGATTGATCAAAGAAACTTCAAAAACGTGATTATTGATTTTGGTGTTGCTTGACTAGGGTTTGCTAGTTCTTGAAATGAATTTTTGGATGCTTGAATGCCATGGAATGTTAATTGTTAGTGATTAGTTGTAATGTATGCTTCATTACCTTCAAAACGGCATATCATATGTGTAAATTGGATTCCCGGAACTTAAAATGCATATTGATGAACTTGAGGCTTTGAAATGAGCGTTTATTGATCACATGACGAGAATTCGATTGTTGTAAATGATGTTTTTGTTTGAGGATTTGTGTTTAGTTGTGTTCCTTGTCAAAAGAGCTTTCCAACGGTATAAGATACGTCTTCTAATTGTTTGCGGTTTGCGTTTTGCGTTTGTTTGAAGTTTTGACCAAGACTTAAACCTTGAAAACGACCTGACACCAGACCATGTGTTATGTCGCGGCGCGACACCCCTTGCCGCGGCGCGACATTTGCCTTGTCCAGATTCTGTCCAACTTTTCCATTTTATCAAAAATGTTTGCCATGTTCTAGACCTCCAATTCACATGCAACTTGTTTTAACATGCTTATATATGAATAACTAGCATAGAAAATTTGTCCGAGACCCGACCCGAACGTGTTGACTTTTTCGTTGACTTTGACCAAGTTTGACTTTTAGTCAAACTTAACCAAACTTTTATGCAATCTTTCTAACATGCTTTTATACTTGATTCTTGCATGAAACTTGACAACGTGATTCACATGCTATACTATTCGAGTCGTAACGAGCCATAGGACTAATTGAACACATTTCACCCGACCTTGTGTCGTAACCGGTTAATTGACACAACTTACTTGTTTAGGTCAAGGCTAAGCAACTTTCATGCATACGTTACTTTGTGAAGTACTTTTATACTCGTGCACTCGAGGTGAGATCATAGTCCCACCTTTTCAACAACTTTTTATACTTTTAAATTGTGGGCTGAGAAACATATACTTTGTTACATTTTGTACTACTTGCTTTTATACTTTGAACACAAGAACAAGGAAAACAAACATTCTACAGCGAGTTTAGAACGAAAATCCTCAATTCGATTATCATTAGTTACACTTGCCGGGTGTAAGCGAGAACTTATGTTATATGGCCATATGGGTTGACAACCCTCATCTTTGACGGTTCGCTACCGTCTACGGATGAAATATATTTTCGAGAATCAGTGTTTGTTCTAGCACTAAGTGATGGGGTATACAATGGAAGGAATGTTAAGCTTTGATAATTGGGTGCTCGCGAACCAACTTTTGGAATGCAACTTTTGGATGATCAATTTATGGAAATACTAAATCTTGTGGTTCAAAATATAACGTTTACTAATACACCTATGATTTCACCAACGTTTTTCGTTGACAGTTTTCTATATGTTTCTCAGGTTCATACATGGCTATTTGATACATGCTTCCGCGTACATTCATACTTGCTTGGGGTCAAGCATACATGCATACACTCTGATTTCATGCTTGGAGTCAAGCATACATACGTGCATACGCTAGTGATAGCACCTTTGGATTCAAACATATTGTTTACATACTTACGCTATTTATAGCAACTGTGTTTTTCAACTTATATTATGTCGCAAGTTATTTCATTTATACTTTATGACTTTTGTAAACTTAGACTTGTTGTCGAACGGTTTTGTAAACTAAACTTGCAAGTCTTGTACCTTTCAAATGAATGCGACATAATTTTGGTCAAACGAGTCTCATATAGGGACTACGACCACGTAACGGGACCTAAGTAGTCGGCGCCGTCAATGACGATTTGGTCGGGTCGCTACAGTTATTGTATTTAATTGCACTTTTAATTATCGTACTTTTTAATTATCGCACTTTTATTTATCGCAATTTCATTATCGTTATTTACTTTACGCTTTAAATTAAGTCTTTTATTTATTTTTAATATTTTACATTTGGTTTTAACTGCGACTAAAGTTTTTAAAATGTACAAACCGGTCATTAAACGGTAAAAACCCCCCTTTATAATAATAATATTACTTATATATATATTTGTATTTTTATAAATTTAAACTAATATAGCGTTAAGCTTTGTGAAAAAGATTCCCTGTGGAACGAACCGGACTTACTAAAAACTACACTACTGTACGATTAGGTACACTGCCTATAAGTGTTGTATCAAGGTTTAAGTATATTCATTCTATAAATAAATAAATATCTTGTGTAAAATTGTATCATATTTAATAGTATTTCCATGTAAAAATTAATAGTATTTTATACCCCTTAGCTTTAACGTCAAGTATTTTTGGCGCCGCTGCCGGGGAACTTAAACGCCGAAAGCGCAACGCTAAATATTAAAAAAAAAGATTTTTATTTTTAGTTTACTTTTATTAAAATACGCTTTTGTAAAAATACGTTTTAAATATTCGAAAATATAAAAAGAAAACAAATATATAAATATTTTTAAGAGTTTGTGAAATATTTAAGTTTTATAAAGTTTCTTTATTTTTATTTTATAAAAATATAAGTTTTATTTAAATATTTTGTTTTTATTTAAAACATAAAATCAAAAACAGAAAAAAAAACATTTATAAATCTAGTTTTAAGAGTTTTATTTATAAAATTATAAAATATTTCTATTTTTATTTTAGGTTTTAAAATATAAGTTTTATTAAATTTATATAAATATATTTTATTTAAAACAGAAAAATAAATAAATAAAATATAAATAAAACTGACCTGTTGAATTTTGACCTGCATCTCGTCTGAGCCTGAACCCTCCGCGACTCGCGGAGTTATTGAACCGGACCAACCGCGACTCGCGGAGCCGTCTGACACGGGCCACACAGGAACCCTAACAGCATTAATTACGGGATAATTATTATTATTATTAATTTTAAAACCTAATTAGGGTTTGATTAGTTAATTAATTTTAATTAATTTAATTTTATTTATTTAATTTGTAATATTAAGTTTATTTAGTTTTATTAATATATAAAAATTAAAAGTTTTATAAAATAAATAATATAAAAATAATATTTTTATAAAAAATTGTATTTTTTTTACAACCTTTAGTATATTTTTATATTTTGTCCCTTTTTATTTGTTTTTAGCGTAACTTTTATGTTTTTCGCTAGTTTTTAGTTTTAAACTTAATTTTTTCCATAGTTATTTTTATTTATAGATTTTTAGGCTTTGTCGTAAAATCCCTTAAGTGCTTTTTCTTTAGACTAAGATCTAGGTGCTTTAGAATTTTGCGACGCCTTTTTAAATTTTAGTGCTTTTTTTTTTAAGTTATTGCCATTTGAGATATAGTTTTACTTGCAAGCTTTAATATTTTTAGACACCTTTTACCTATATATCAATTATCATTCCAATTAGTAATCTCAATTTGCGATTATAATTTTAAGTTAGTGGTAGTAATAAGGTTGGGTTAGTCGAGTGTTTTTAAGTTTTAAAGTCATTTTTTTTCTTTCGTATTTTTCGACGCCTTTTATTTTTCGACCTTTTTCGACGCGCTCTTTTTCTTTCTTATTTCTCGTCATTCTAGTTTTTAGGACATAGAATTTTTTCTACTTCTTATCTATACTTCTTAAAATTACAAAAATTTATTTTAAGTGGTTAAATTGATAGACATCAAAATTTTCTGGTTCGTAGTAATAGTTGGATTTGTACGTAGACCGGGTTATTGGAGCCAAACAGTCCTCAATTATATTGAGACCAAACGAATCCTGCCCCTCTGCTGCATCTTTTGGCTATTCGAAACGTGGGCAAAATCAGAAAAGTCTATTAATTGGATAACTTATATAATTTTTCTTTCCTTTTAAAAACTAATAGGATATTCAGTGAATGCACCGAGCAAGACGTTCACCACCTTTTGTACGTTCACCACCTGTAACTAGATCAAGACATTTAGCAAATATTACCGCCGTTGATTTTTCTTTAGAATCATCATCCAGTCGACCAAGTACTCCAATTCAAATTTCCGATAATCCATTTTTTGAACCCGACCTCACAATTGAGAATCCGGAGAATATTCAGGGACAATTCATAGATCCTGAACCATTAAATTTTCCTCCGGAACCACCAATCATTCAAACAGAGATTGTTGAGGAACGAACCATTAAATCAGAATCCTCTAGTGATTCCGATTCAACAAATTCAATTATGGAAGTAATGGAACCTTTAAGTATGGAAGACCGAATGAGAGCTAAACGCACTGGCCAAGGTCACGCAATTACTCATTCAGACATTAATGCGCCAGATTATGAAATCAAAGGACAAATTCTACACATGGTGACTAATCAATGCCAATTTAGTGGCGCGCCGAAGGAAGATCCAAATGAACATCTTCGTACCTTTAATAGGATCTGCACACTATTTAAAATAAGAGAAGTGGAAGATGAACAGATATATCTCATGTTATTTCCCTGGACTTTAAAGGGAGAAGCCAAAGATTGGTTGGAATCGTTACCTGAAGGGGCGATTGATACATGGGATGTTTTAGTTGAAAATTTTCTTAAACAATTCTTTCCAGCATCTAAAGCCGTAAGACTTCAAGGAGAAATTGTTACGTTCACACAGAAACCGAATGAAACTCTATATGAGGCGTGGACAAGATTTGGAAAATTATTAAGAGGATGTCCGCAACATGGTTTAGACACCTGTCAAATAGTACAAATATTCTACCAAGGATGCGACATCATTACAAGGAAAGACATCGATATAGCAGCTGGTGGTTCTATCATGAAGAAAACCGAAACTGATGCTTACAAAATTATTGATAACACTGCTTCCCACTCACATGAGTGGCACCAAGAAAAAGATATCGTTAGATCATCTAAAGCAGCTAGAGCCAATTCTAGCCATGACTTAGATTCCATTTCTGCAAAGATAGATGCTGTCGAGAGATGAATGGAAAAGATGATTAAAGATATCCACTCAATACGAATTAGTTGTGAGCAGTGTGGGGGACCACATTTGACAAAAGATTGTCTCAGTATTGAATTAACAATGGAACAAAGAGAGAATATTTCATACATAAACCAAAGGCCTGGAAATAATTATCAGAATAATTATCAACCGCCAAGACCGATCTACAATCAAAACTAGAATTATAACAGAAATGTTCCATACAACAACCAACAAGGTCCTAGCAATCAAAAAGTATCCAATAATACTTACAATCAGCAAAGACCTAATTTTCAAAACAAACCACTACAAACCGATGATAAAAAGCCAAATTTAGAAGATATGATGACGAAGCTAGTTGAAACTCAAACGCAGTTTTTCACATCTCAAAAACAAACCAATGAACAAAATACTCAAGTATTTAGAAATCAACAAGCTTCTATTCAAAATTTGGAACAAGAAGTAAGTAACCTAGCAAGATTAATAGGTGAAAGAAAACCGGGAAGTTTACCTAGTGATACAAATGCTAACCCCCGGAATGAAATAGCTAAAGCTATCACCACAAGAAGTGGTACAACACTTAAACCACCTGAAATACCTATAAATTCTGAAGAAGCTATTCCTATTCCAAAAGAACCACAACCTGATCAAGATAAGGAAAAAGAACCGGTAGTTGAAAAGGTTAATGAAGATAACACAGTTAAGGATAAACCTTATGTTAAACCATACCAACCACCACTTCCTTACCCAGGTAAAATGAAAAAAGAAAAAATTGAAGCCGAGCAATCCAAATTCTTGAATATATTTAAACAAATAAATGTCAATCTTCCTTTCATTGATGTGATTTCAGGAATGCCTAGATATGCTAAATTTCTGAAAGATCTAATCTCAAATAGAAAGAAAATGGAAGAACTCTCGGCTGTTACTATGAATGCTAATTGTTCAGCAGTGCTGTTGAATAAGATACTAGAAAAATTATCTGATCCAGGAAGTTTCACAATTCCATGTTTTCTGGGTAGTCTTAGTTCAATAGAAGCATTGACAGACTTAGGTGCTAGTATAAATTTAATGCCATATTTACTATACACTAAACTAGACCTTGGAGAATTGAAACCAACAAGAATAAGTATACAACTAGCCGATCGATCAATAAAATATCCTAGAGGGATAATGGAGAACATGCTAGTTAAAGTTGGTACTTTAGTATTTCCAGTAGATTTTGTTGTTCTGGACATGGAAGAAGATTCTCAAGTTCCTCTCATATTAGGAAGACCATTCTTAAACACGGCTAAAGCAATGATAGATGTGTTTGGTAAGAAACTGACCCTAAGTATAGAGGATGAGAGTGTTACCTTTTCAGTTGATAGAGCAATGCAACAACCTCAATCTGCAGATGATACATGTTATTATATTCAAACTATAGATTCACATGCAGAATTGTTAGAAGAATTTCCAGAATTACAAGGAACAGGAGAATGTTCTTTAGGAGAAGGTAATGAACCAATTGATGAAACTGAAATGTTAGTTACACTAATAGCTAATGGATATGAACCAACAATAGAAGAAATTTAAATGCTAAAAGAAGAAGACAGATATCGATACAAATCATTGATAGAAGAACCTCCAACATTAGAGTTAAAGCCACTTCCAAACCATTTGGAATACGCTTATTTACATGGTGAATCTGAATTACCTGTAATAATATCGTCTTCTCTTACTAAAAATGAGAAATCACAACTCATTTCTGTGTTGAAAGCTCATAAACCAGCCATTACATGGAAGATTTATGATATTAAAGGAATAAGTCCTTCGTATTGCACACATAAAATCCTTATGGAAGAAGGTCATAAAACGTATGTGCAACGCCAACGAAGACTAAATCCTAATATGAAAGATGTAGTAAAAAAGGAAATTATTAAACTGCTAGACGCAGGTCTAATTTATCCAATTTCTGATAGTTCATGGGTAAGCTCAGTTCAATGCGTGCCTAAGAAGGGTGGCATAATTGTCATTACAAATGAAAAAAATGAGCTTATTCCTACTAGGACTATAACAGGATGGCGTGTGTGTATTGATTATAGAAAATTAAATGACGCCACCAGAAAAGATCACTTTCCCTTACCTTTTATTGATCAAATGTTGGAAAGATTAGCTGGAAATAGTTATTATTGTTTTCTTGATGGATTTTCCGGATATTTTCAAATTCCAATAGCACCCGAAGATCAAGAGAAAACCACGTTCACGTGCCCTTATGGTACTTTTGCTTACAAACGCATGCCATTTGAACTTTGCAACGCCCCTGCAACCTTTCAAAGGTGTATGATGGTGATTTTTCACGACATGATAGAAGAATGCATGGAAGTTTTCATGGATGACTTTTCAGTCTTCGGTGATACTTTTGAAACATGTCTAGCTAATCTTGAATGAATGCTTATTAGATGCGAACAATCAAATCTAGTACTTAATTAGGAGAAATGTCATTTCATGGTTAAAGAAGGCATCGTTCTTGGACATAAAATTTCAAAAGAAGGAATTGAAGTGGATAGAGCTAAAGTAGATGTAATTGCTAAACTTCCACATCCCACCAATGTTAGAGGAGTTAGGAGTTTTCTAGGGCATGCCGGTTTTTACCGATGTTTCATAAAAGATTTTTCTAAAATTGCCACTCCTATGAATAAACTCCTAGAAAAAGATGCTCCATTCATCTTTTCAGATGAATGCATCAAATCTTTTAATATTCTTAAAGAGAAACTCACTAATGCGCTGATCATGATAACACCAAATTGGAATCTACCGTTTGAACTAATGTGCGATGCAAGTGATTTTTCAATGGGAGCCGTTTTAGGACAAAGGATTGAAAAACGATTTCAACCTATATATTATGCTAGTAAGACGTTACAAGGAGAAAAAACAAATTACACAACTACTGAAAAAGAACTCCTTGCTATTGTCTTTGCTTTTGACAAATTTCGTTCATATCTCGTTCTAGCAAAAACGGTGGTCTATACCGACCATTCTGCTCTTAGATACCTATTTTCGAAACAAGATGCTAAACCACGATTAATCCGTTGGATCTTACTCTTACAAGAGTTTGATATTGAAATCCGAGATAAAAAAGGAGCAGAAAATCTCGCCGCTGATCATCTTTCTCGTCTTGAAAATCCCGAATTAGAAGTTCTAAATGAATCGGCCATACAAGACAACTTTCCTGATGAATATCTATTGAAGATAGAATATAATGAAATTCCATGGTTTGCAGACTATGCAAACTATTTAGTATGTGGATTCCTTGAAAAAGGATTATCGTACCAAAAACGAAAGAAATTTTTCAGTGATATAAAACACTAATTCTGGGAAGATCCACATCTGTTTAAAAGTTGTCCAGATGGAATAATACGCCGATGCGTATTCGGAGATGAAGCTAGTAAAATTTTAAACCATTGTCACACATGACCAACAGGAGGGCACTATGGGTCTCAACTAACAGCAAGAAAAGTTTATGATGCTGGATTCTATTGGCCTACAATTTACAAAGACGCACACCTTCTTTGCAAATCCTGTGATGCTTGTCAAAGGGCCGAAAAAATAAGTCAACGTGATGAAATGCCACAAAATGTCATTCAAGTATGTGAAGTATTTGACATTTGGGGTATTGACTTTATGGGTCCATTTACAAAATCTCATAATAATCTATATATTCTCGTAGCCATTGATTATGTATCTAAATGGGCGGAAGCACAAGCTCTCCCAACTAACGATGCACGAGTTGTAGTCAATTTTTTAAAACGTCTTTTTGCAAGGTTTGGAACACCGGAAGCTTTAATAAGTGATCGGGGTACTCATTTCTTTAACAATCAACTTGAGAAAGTTCTCAAAAGATATGGAGTAACTCATAAAATCTCCACCGCATATCATCCACAAACAAGTGGACAAGTTGAAAATACCAACCGAGTTTTAAAACGTATTCTAGAAAAAACCGTAGGATCAAATCCGAAGGAATGGTCCATTAAATTGGAGGATGCACTCTGAGCTTTTAGAACAGCCTACAAAACTCCAATTGGAACCACACCTTTCAGACTCATTTACGGAAAAGCATGTCATCTTCCAGTAGAAATTGAACACAAAGCATTTTGGGCTTTGAAGACATGTAATCTTGATTTACATGAAGCCGGACGTCTACGATTAAGTCAACTAAACGAATTAGAAGAATTAAGACATGAAGCATACGAAAATTCGTTAATCTATAAGGAAAGAACGAAGAAATGGCATGATAAAAGAATCAAAAGTTCAAAAGAATTCAAAGAAGGAGACAGAGTTCTTCTTTTCAATTCACGATTCAAGCTATTTCCTGGAAAATTGAAATCAAGATGGTCTGGACCATTCATAGTCAAAAGAGTTTTCCCATACGGAACGATAGAATTAATAAATTCAAATGGGATTGAATTTAAGGTTAATGGTCACAGAGTTAAACACTACATAGATAGTCCGATGGAAGTCGACAACGAAGTTAATCACAATTTCGACACCACAGCTAACTAAGTGTGGGGAGAATCAAGTCTTTAAAGGATAATATGTATTTCTGTTAGAGTTAGATTTTCTATTTTCGTGTAGTTCTCGAAAATGGAACCCGAATGGTGTTTCCCTAGCAGACCCTAAAGAACTAGTCTTCTCCCCCCATTCTGAATTTTTATTTTTTTAGGAAATGAAGACTTCCTGTGAACTAAACCATGGTCTAATGCTACACGCTTTGATCACTAAACGTAATAATGACACACTTCCGAGTGAAATAGTATCAGTAATCAGAGAAAGATTGGATGAAGTAAGAAAAGAATCCAGATGCGAAGATAATAAGTTACAATTTGGTAAAGGAAAATCAAAATCCGCAGCGAAAAGAAGAGCACGACACCTTGAAAGATGTCACAAATGCGGAAAATGGTCACATGGAGGTAAATGTTCAAATAATCAAACCTATTCAAACACCGAATTTGTTACTTTATGCAGAGACGGACCGTTCATATGTTTAGAAGAAAAAACACTGAATGCTCGAGGTTACGCCTATGTAGCTATGGAAAACCAATTAAACCTACTATCTTATGAATGAGATAGATCATATCACTAAGAATACTATCTCACAGGTAAGTCTGTACAGTTTTTATTTTTATTTTTATTTTTAACCTTTTGATAATAAACGCTAATTTGTTCGCTATAAAGTATTAAATTGGTATTGAATAAAATTAGGTTTGGCGACCGAAATTATTGATATCATACAAAAATTTATTACATCACTGCGAAATTTAACGTTTATTCTTAAGGTATAAATATCTTTAATCAATCAAACCAAAATATTTCAAAAATTCGTCATGAGTTAAATTAGGTCATGGAACCGAAATTACTTTACCGAAAAGAGGGTCACATATTTTTGATAATATTTGATTGATAAAAGTGGGATAAAAGCCAAAAAGATTTTTAATTTTATTTTTACTTTGTTTTTAAAATTAATATTAAAATAATATTGTAAACTTTTTAAAATCAATATACTTAAAATTGTAAATATTTGAAAAATTAATATTTTTAATATAAGTTTGTATGTATAACAACAAAATTAAATATCAGTTTGGTGTGAATTTATAATATGAATTTTTAATTAAGTTTGGTGTGAATTTTTAATTTTATGCATTTTAAATTTAAGTTTGGTGTGAATTTAAAAACAAAAATTTACTTTATTTCGTTAAGTTAAAAATATGATTTTTAAAATTCGTCGTAAGTTGAAGACTAGGTCTTTGAACCGAAATTGCTTTACCCGAGGGAGGGACGAGAACTTTTATTATCATTATTTTTAATCTTATTAAACTAAAGTATGCCAAAAACATTAAAAAAAACCCAAAAATCTTTACTTTTAAAACCGCGCTTTGAATTGACAAATTTTAAAATTTTGTCGAGGGACGGACTAGGATATCGATCCGAAACACCCTCGCTCCTAAAGGAAAAACAAATTTTTAAAATTTAATTAATTATAAGTTTTATAAAGTATAAGGTTTTATATATTAAAAAAAAAAAAAACCAAACGCCGCGAGTTGCGGAGTTTGTAAGGTCCAAATGCCGCGATTCGCGGAGGACCAAAAACCCAGAAAAAAAATAAAACGCAAAGAAACAGATCAGTCCACCCACAACCACACTCCAAACTGCAAAAAAAACCCGAAAATACCGAAAAACACACACCAAATTCGCAATTTTTGACCATTTTTTATCAAATCTTTTACGAAAATCATGTTGAGAAGGATGCTATCAAGGAATTACTCAAGAAAAACAGTAAATTTCTACACCTAAACACCATTTAATCCGAAAATTGGTATTCTTGAGCAATTTTTTCCCCAATTCGATTTTGATACTTTTTAGTGTAATTATGCTTAAATTGCTTATGTATTATGCTTGTATAACCTAGATTGATGCTATTTAACATGATTAGAAGCCTTAAACTTCAAATTTTGAGTAATCTAGGGTTTGTGTTCTTGAGCAATTTAGGGCTTTTTGATATAAACAGGTTATGGCCGATTTTTGTCATGAATTGTTGCTAAATTAAGTAGTGTAACATGTTTAAGTAGTTAAATGATCTAAACTTTGAGCCTAAACATGATTTTGAGAATTAAAGTGGACTTTTTCAAGTCTAAAATTCATGAACTTGATTTTTAAGAGATAATGCAATTTGAAACTTGTTTAATTGCTAGTAATGATTATTTTGACATGTTATTTAAGTTGAATGCTTATGAACTTGGCGAACATTTTCGTATATGCTTATTTGAAAAAGTGTAGATTTGATAAAAATATGAAAATGAGCTTAAGTTTGATATAAATTGAACATGTCATTGTAATTATTTTGATTGATGATTTTGCTGACACTAATGCATATTTGGATGCACAAAAATTGTGTTTGATGTGTTTTGCAGACTGAAAGGGTTGAATCTTCATCCCAAGCTCGCAATGCTCCTGCTGAGAATGCGGAACAACAGGAGGTGGATAACTACTACAAATAAGATATACCTCATCCAGTCATGACATTTTCAGATATGTACTTGGAAGAGTTGCACCCGAACTTGAGATTTGACAGACGTTGGATAGATTATCCAAAATACCAAAGGGGTTTGCATACTCTTCATTCTAAAGCTGTTGAAGTACCTAGGGTAATAGAATGGGCACCGTTAGAAGCTATTGAATTAGCCGGGCGAATTAGAGAATTACTTAAACAGAGGTATGGTAATTCTACTTTTAACGATTGGGTACGATTATTCAGCATACGTAGACCTGTATATAAAGTATGGTGTGAAGAATTATTGTATAGTATAGAAATAAATGATCGGGTAACTAGTTTAACGGATCGGTCTTTTATTAGATTTTTGTTAGGAGGTTCGATGCACCACATGTCTCTACTAGACATGGCTCAGGCCTTACGTATATATACGCCTGAGGAGTTAGCATCTACCGATTGTAGAGGGTTGATATTGAACGGTAGGAAAATTGATGAAAATTTTGATACGCATGGTGTATGGAGTCAAATGACTAGCCATCACCGATTTAAAGGGGAAATTACTCTTATTTGGATATAGATAGAGCAGAGTTAAGAGTAATTCATAGGTTTTTAGCCAATTCGATTACACAAAGAGGTAAGAATAAGGAAAAGGTAAATGAACAGGATTTATTTTACCATATGTGTATTCGAGACCCACAAAGCGCTGTAAGTATACCGTATTGTGTGGGTTATTATTTATCAGCTATGGTTAGAGGGATGAGACCGCACAGTATAATAGGAGGTGGTATATTTATTACTTTGATTGCTGAATATCTCGGTGTGGATATAAGTCAGGGGGGATTACTAATCGAAGAACCAGAACCCCACGATACAATTGGTTTAAATGTATACCATGGTGCTAAAGTTTTGAAGAGGCGAAATAATGTCGTAGTAAGATATAATGGTAGACATCCACAGGTTAAGAGAAACCAACAGCTAGGTAATGTGGGAGGGGGAAATGAAATGACAGAAATGCAAAGGTTTATAGCTTCACAAGAGTACGAAAATGCTAGACATCGAGCATTTGAAGATTGGCAAGTTCATCAAAACCAAATCATAGCTTATTGCCAACAAATAGGTAGAAACTATATTCCTACTCCATCGCCCGTATTTCCTCCCTGGTCTATAGAGATCCAACCACCGTATCATACGTATATCCCAGCCGAAGCATTCTCTAACACATACGGTTATGCATGGAACCCCTACTGGTATAAGTATCATCCCTAGTCTACTTAGTTTTATTTATTTTATTATTTGTAATGTTGATACATTTAATACTTATGTTAATATTGTAATAGTTTTTATAATTTTCTAACTTTTATTATTAGATTTTAATAATTTTTGAATGTGGGGTAATATACCAAACTTCAAAAATATGTATATATGTTTGCAGTTTATCTTATGTACACAACAGGGAAAAACAACGCATTTTCAAAGACTGGCATTAAGTTCAGCAAAAGAAACTAATTTTGACGACAAGATGCAAAATATATGTGAAATAACAACAAGACAGAATGAACAAATGATATGCACCATTTATCATTCAGAAAACAAACGCCAATATGTTTGGAAACTTTGGTAAAATTTAATCATTTTTCTACGCTAATCACCCTCAATAATTTAAATTGTTACTGATTTCTTGCAAATGAGGGCATTGCAAGATCTTAAGTGTGGGAAGGAGTTAAATTCTTTCGGATTTTTATCTTAAACACTTGGTTACCATTAAAAATACTAGTAAAGCAGTAGTTGTATTAGAATCTAGTGCTCTCTGATAATAAAGAACAGCCCTAGTCTTATATACTGACTACCCAGTTCTAGTAAAAAAATTTTAAAATTTTCAATTAAATGAACTCAAAATCATGTTTATACATATTTATGAATGATAAAACTAGGTTTTAACACCGAAATTATTGTCACCTCGGAAAGGACATAAATTGAGAAACAAACCAAAATGTTAAAATTCATTTAAAATGGAATAGAGGACAATAAAAAGGAAAATAAAAGCCAAGTGTGAGAAAATTTACCAAGATATTTTAAACATATGTCACATATTTCTGTAACAAATAACTGAAAATACTTTTGCTTTGGACTAAACTAAACTGTTTTACCCGATGAAAGAAAAGAAGAGATGAATCTACACGATGAATCAATTCCATCATTAAAAGGAAGTAAACTCTTCCGAAAAAGAAACACGCTTCTTGATTTAGGTCAGGAAGTTGTCGTCCAGACCAGCTGTAGGTTGACGAAAAATCTAGAAAAGTCATCTCTAAAATCAGCAGGAAATCCACGGACCTCAGCATAAAACAAGGTCGCCAAGTGGTCAGATTTATCCTAGCCATGAGAAGGATTTATCTTGTACAATGGGGGGAACACCATGCAAATTAGCTTGATAAGATTTATGAATCAGATCTCCAGAAAGGATAATCTCCTTAAAGATTAAAAATCAGCTTTTAAGACTGATATTACTCAATCCTTGAGATTGACCTTAAAGATTGAGAATTTAAACTCATGGAATTCAATGATATCTAAACTCGAGCTTGAACGAGAAAATATTTTGATCAAAAATTACAAACCGATTTGTTTTCTGAAAACCCATTTTCAATGCGTTCATTACCATTGAACGTAAAATCCTAGGAATTCATTTGGAATTCATTAGGTCACCTGAACCAAATCGGGTGTCAACCGTAAGAACGGTGGTTACATAGCATGGTCAAAGACAGGACCTTGTGCTAGACCGAAAAATTATAAGGGTGAGCTTTACTATTACTCCTATAACGGTCCTTCTCTGCATAGAGTAACAAATTCGGTATTTGAATATGTTTGATTATTTAAACATTTACCTTCGTGTGACTATTTTCCGCATTTATAACATCTTTCAAGGTGTCGTGCTCTTCCTTTTGTTACGGATTTTGATTTTCCTTTACCAAAATGTATCTTATGATGATCTTTTCTGAGTTCTTTTCTTACTCCGTCCATTTTGCCTCTTATGAATGATACCAGTTCACTCAGCAGTGTATCATTATTACGTTTAGTAATCATAGCGTGTAGCATTAGACCATGGTTCAGATCAAAGGAATTCTTCATCTCGTAAAAACTAAAAAAAATAAAAATTCAGAATGGGGGGAGAAGACTAGTTCTTTAGGGTCTGCTAGGGAAAGTTCATTCGGATTCCATTCTCGAGAACTACACGAAAACAGAAAATCTAACTCTAACAGAAATATATATTACCCTAAAAAGATTCGATTCTCCCCACACTTAATTAGCTGTGGTATCGAATTTGTGATTAACTTCATTGTCAATTGGTTCATCAACAACTTGTATATCTCTGACTTTTGCTTCAATCCATTTGTTGATTTCCTCCGTAACTTTCACAAATTCAACTAACATCGCCTTTTCTTTTGGCGACAAATTGGATACTAATCGGTTACATAACTTAAAGTTTCCCTTAATCCTAGCATCATGAATCCGTTTATAAAGTTTCTTCGTTGAACTATTAAAAATAGGTTCATCTAATTTCGTATTGATAATGCTAAAAATGAACATATATTTCATAGCATTATTCCTCAAGAAAGACAAGCTTTTAGTTGCAATTGTTCTATTTATAAGTAATATTCGTTTAAAATAATAAAAGGTGAAGACAAAAGACAGATTCGACGAATTGAAGACGAACACGACCAAAAAGCTCAAAAGTACAAAATACAATCAAAGAGGTTCCAATTATTGATAAGAAACGTCTCGAAATTACAAGAGTACAAGATTTAAAACGCAAAGTACAAGATATTAAATTATTCGCAAAGACGTTCGAAAATACGGAACCGGGACCAGAGTCAACTCTCAACGCTCGACACAACGGACTAAAAATTACAAGTTAACTATGTATATAAATATAATATAATATATAATTAATTATATATTATATATATATATTATATTTATATAATAATCCGTCGGCAAGAAAGGCTCCAAAATAGTGTGAGCTGTAAAATCAAACTCCGCGACTTGCGGAGTTCAAAGAGGGAAAAGGCCGCGACTCACGGAGCTCACCTGGACTCAAATCCCTATAAAAGCAAACGCAGTTTGATCGCAAAAATATCCAAAAAAATTCAATCTCTCTCTATATATGTATACGTAAATATATATAATTTATATTTTAATTTTAATTTTAATTTTAAATTCTAATAATTGGGGTTTGGACAAAAGAACGACACTTGTGGAAATTAGACTATGGGCTATTAATGGGCTTTATATTTGTTTAACTAAATGATAGTTTGTTAATTTTAATATAAAGATATACAATTGGACGTCCCAATAAATAACCATATACACTCGATCGGACACGATGGGCGGGATATTTATATGTACGAATAATCGTTCATTTAACCGGACACGGGAATGGATTAATAGCCACTAGAATTATTAAAACAGGGGTGAAATTATGTACAAGGACACTTGGCATAATTGATAACAAAGTATTAAAACCTTGGGTTACACTCAGTCGACATCCTGGTGTAATTATTAAACAAAGTATTAAAATCTTGTTACAGTTTAAGTCCCCAATTAGTTGGAATATTTGACTTCGGGTATTAGGATAATTTGACGAGGACACTCGCACTTTATATTTATGACTGATGGACTGTTATGGACAAAAACCAGACGGACATATTAAATAATCCAGGACAAAGGACAATTAACCCATGGGCATAAAACTAAAATCAACACGTCAAACATCATGATTACGGAAGTTTAAATAAGCATAATTCTTTTATTTCATATTTAATTTCCTTTATTTTATATTTAATTGCACTTCTAATTATCGCACTTTTATTTATTGTTATTGTATTTAATTGCACTTTTAATTATCGTACTTTTTAATTATCGCACTTTTATTTATCGCAATTTCATTATCGTTATTTACTTTACGCTTTAAATTAAGTCTTTTATTTATTTTTAATATTTTACATTTGGTTTTAACTGCGACTAAAGTTTTTAAAATCGACAAACCGGTCATTAAACGGTAAAAACCCCCCTTTATAATAATAATATTACTTATATATATATATATATATATATATATATATATATATATATATATATATATATATATATATATATATATATATATATATATATATATATATATATATATATATATATATATATTTGTATTTTTATAAATTTAAACTAATATAGCGTTAAGCTTTGTGAAAAAGATTCCCTGTGGAACGAACCGGACTTACTAAAAACTACACTACTGTACGATTAGGTACACTGCCTATAAGTGTTGTAGCAAGGTTTAAGTATATCCATTCTATAAATAAATAAATATCTTGTGTAAAATTGTATCATATTTAATAGTATTTCCTTGTAAAATTTAATAGTATTTTATACCCCTTAGCTTTAACGTCACGTATCATCAACGGGGTTCTTTGTGATCGGATCATCATTAAGTATTTCTTCATCTTCCCCACACTTATGTGTTTTTATTGGTATAACAGTTTTGGTTGGTGGAGATCTAAACTTTCGGTTCACAAAGGTGATCGATTTATCACCATCCCTAAGTGTCATTCTACCTTCTCTTACATCAATGAACGCCTCGGTAGTTGCTAAAAATGGGCGACCTAAAATTAGAGGAATATCAAGGTTTTCCTCCATATTAATAACTATGAAGTTTGCAACAAAGGTCAATCTTCCCACGTTAACAAGTAAGTTATTTGCTATTCCAACCGGGTGTTTAATGGTTAGGTCAAATGATTGAACACCTATTTTGGTTGGTTTTAATTTACCCATACCTAATCTTTTATATAAGGAAAGAGGCATAATATTTGCACTTGCTCCTAAATCTGCGAGTCCATTATATATAGCACCATCATTAAGCAAGCAAGAAATGATAAATTCACCCGGGTCTCCTACTTTAGTAAGTTGAGTTGGTTTGTTAACCTTTTTCGGGTGTTCTTTTCTTGGTTCTTTCACTTCTATTTGAACTTCTTTTTCTTCATTTCTTAGAATGGGAGGTTTGTATAAGAATTCTTCTTCATCACTCCAATTTGAAACTTCCCCGTCTTCTAATTTTGGTTTTTCATATGTTGTTGATAACATATTTATGTTTTCATTCTGAGGGTTTTCTTGGGTGGTGAAATTATGATTGACTTCATTGTCAACTTCCATCGGACCATGTATGTAATGTTTAACTCTGTGACCATTAACTTTAAATTCAATCCCATTTGAATTTATTAATTCTACTGTTCTGTACGGGAAAACTCTTTTGACTATGAATGGTCTAGACCATCTTGATTTCAATTTTCCAGGAAATAGCTTGAATCATGAATTGAAAAGAAGAACTCTGTCTCCTTCTTTAAATTCTTTTGAACTTCTGATTCTTTTATCATGCCATTTCTTCGTTCTTTCCTTATAGATTAAGGAATTTTCATATGCCTCAAGTCTTAATTCTTCTAATTCATTTAGTTGACTTATTCGTAGACGTCCGGCTTCATGTAAATCAATATTACATGTCTTCAAAGCCCAAAATGCTTTGTGTTCAATTTCTACTGGAAGATGACATGCTTTTCCGTAAACGAGTCTAAAAGGTGTGGTTCCAATTGGAGTTTTGTAGGCTGTTCTAAAAGCCCAGAGTGCATCCTCCAATTTCATGGACCATTCCTTCGGATTTGATCCTACAGTTTTCTCTAGAATACGTTTTAAAGCTCGGTTGGAATTTTCAACTTGTCCACTTGTTTGTGGATGATAAGCGGTTGAGATTTTATGAGTTACTCCATATCTTTTGAGAACTTTCTCAAGTTAATTATTACAAAAATGAGTGCCCCGATCACTTATTAAAGCTTCCGGTGTTCCGAACCTTGCAAAAAGACGTTTTAAGAAGTTGACTACAACTCGTGCATCGTTAGTTGGGAGAGTTTGTGCTTCCGCCCATTTAGATACATAATCAATGGCAACGAGAATGTAGAGATTAGTATGAGATTTTGGAAATGGACCCATAAAGTCAATACCCCAAATGTCAAATACTTCACATACTTGAATGACATTTTGTGACATTTCATCACGTTGACTTATTTTTCCGGCCCTTTGACAAGCATCGAAGGATTTACAAAGAAGGTGTGTGTCTTTGAAAATTGTAGGCCAATAGAATCCAGCATCGTAAACTTTTCATGCTGTGAGTTGAGGCCCATAATGCCCTCCTGTTGGTCCTGTGTGACAATGGTTTAAGATTTGACTGGCTTCTTTTCCGAATACACATCGGCGTATTATTCCATCAGGACAACTTTTAAACAAATGTAGATCTTCCTAGAAATAGTGTTTTATATCACTAAAGAATTTCTTTCGTTTTTGGTACAATAACCTTTTTTTAAGGAATCCACATACTAAGTAGTTTGCATAGTCTGCAAACCATGGAATTTCATTATAATCTATCTTCAATAGATATTCATCAGGAAAGTTATCTTGTATGGCCGATTCATTTAGAACTTCTAATTCAGAATTTTCAAGACGAGAAAGATGATCAGCGGCGAGAATTTCTGCTCCCTTTTTATCTTGGATTTCAATATCGAACTCTTGTAAGAGTAAGATCCAACGGATTAATCTTGGTTTGGTATCTTGTTTCAAAAATAGGTATCTAAGAGCAGAATGGTCGGTATAGACCACCGTTTTTGCTAGAACGAGATATGAACGAAATTTGTCAAAAGCAAAGACAATGCAAGGAGTTCTTTTTCAGTAGTTGTGTAATTTGTTTGTGCTCCTTGTAACATCTTACTAGCATAATAAATAGATTGAAATCGTTTTTCAATCCTTTGTCCTAAAACGGCTCCCATTGCAAAATCACTTGCATCGCACATTAGTTCAAATGGTAGATTCCAATTTGGAGTTATCATGATCGGCGCATTAGTGAGTTTCTCTTTAAGGATATTAAAAGATTTGATGCAGTCATCCGAAAAGATGAATGGAGCATCCTTTTCTAGGAGTTTATTCATAGGAGTGGCAATTTTAGAAAAATCTTTTATGAAACATCAGTAAAAACCGGCATGCCCTAGAAAACTCCTAACTCCTCTAACATTAGTGGGACGTGGAAGTTTAGCAATTACATCTACTTTAGCTCTATCCACTTCAATTTCTTCCTTTGAAATTTTATGACCAAGAACGATGCCTTCTTTAACCATGAAATGACATTTCTCCCAATTAAGTACTAGATTTGATTGTTCGCATCTAATAAGCATTCGTTCAAGATTAACTAGACATGATTCAAATGTATCACCGAAGACTGAAAAGTCATCCATGAAAACTTCCATGCATTCTTCTATCATGTCGTGAAAAATTGCCATCATGCACCTTTGAAAGGTTGCAGGGGCGTTGCAAAGTCCAAATGGCATGCGTTTGTAAGCAAAAGTACCATAAGGGTACGTGAACGTGGTTTTCTCTTGGTCCTCGCGTGCTATTAGGATTTGAAAGTATCCGGAAAAACCGTCAAGAAAACAATAGTAACTATTTCCGGCTAATCTTTCCAACATTTGATCAATGAAAGGTAAGGGAAAGTGATCTTTTCTGGTGGCATCATTTAATTTTCTATAATCAATACAAACAAGCCATCCTGTTACAGTCCTAGTAGGAATAAGCTCATTTTTCTCATTTGTGATGACAGTCATGCCACCCTTCTTAGGTACGCATTGAACTGGGCTTACCCATGGACTATCAGAGATTGGATAAATTAAACCTGCATCAAGCAGTTTAATAATTTCTTTCTTAACAACATCTTGCAAATTAGGATTTAGTCTTCATTGGCGTTGCACATACGTTTTATGACCTTCTTCCATAAGAATTTTATGTGTACAATACGAAGGACTTATTCCTTTAATATCATGAATCTTCCATGCAATAGCTGGTTTATGAGCATTTAGCACAGAAATGAGTTGAGATTTTTCATTTTCTGTAAGAGAAGACGATATTATTACAGGTGATTCAGATTCACCATGTAAATAAGCGTATTCCAGATGGTTTGAAAGTGGCTTTAAATCTAATTTCGGTGGTTCTTCTAACGATGATTTATATCGATATCTGTCTTCCTCTTTTAGCATTTGAATTTCTTCTGTTGTTGGTTCATATCCATTAGCCATAAGTGTAGCTAACATTTCAGTTTCATCAATTGGTTCAGTTCCTTCTCCTAAAGAACATTCTCCTGTTCCTTGTAATTCTGGAAATTCTTCTAACAATTCTGCATGTGAATCTATAGTTTGAATGTAATAACATGTATCATCTGCAGATTGCGGTTGTTGCATGGCTCTATCAACTGAAAAGGTAACACTTTCATCCTCTATACTTAGGGTCAGTTTCTTACCAAACACGTCTATTATTGCTTTAGCCTAGTTTAAGAATGGTCTTCTTAATATGAGAGGAACTCGAGAATCTTCTTCCATGTCCAAAATAACAAAATCTACCGAAAATACGAAAGTGCCAACTTTAACTAGCATGTTCTCCATTATCCCTCTAGGATATTTTACTGATCGATCGGCTAGTTGTATGCTTATTCGTGTTGGTTTCAATTCTCCAAGGTCTAGTTTAGCGTATAGTGGATACGGCATTAGATTTATACTAGCACCTAAATCTGCCAATGCTTCTATTGAACTAAGACTACCCAGAAAACATGGAATCGTGAAACTTCCTGGATCTGATAATTTTTCTGGTATCTTATTCAACAGTACTGCAGAGCAATTATCATTCATAGTAACAGCCGAGAGTTCTTCCATTTTCTTTCTATTTGTGATTAGATCTTTCAAGAATTTGGCATATCTAGGCATTCCTGAAATCACATCAATGAAAGGAAGATTGACATTTATTTGTTTAAACATATCCAAGAATTTAGATTGCTCGGCTTCAAGTCTTTCTTTTCTCATTTTACTCGGGTAAGGAAGTGGTGGTTGGTATGGTTTAACATAAGGTTTAGCCTTAACTGTGTTATCTTCATTAACCTTTTCAACTACCGGTTCTGTTTCCTTATCTTGCTCAGATTGTGGTTCTTGTGGAGTAGGAATAGCTTCATCAGAAATTACAGGCATTTCAGATGGTTTAAGTGTAATACCACTTCTTGTGGTAATATCTTTAGCTGTTTTATTCCGGGGGTTAGCATTTGTATCGCTAGGTAAACTTCCCGGTTTTCTTTCACCTATTAACCTTGCAAGGTTGCTTACTTCTTGTTCCAAATTTTGAATAGAAGCTTGTTGTTTTCTAAATGCTTGGGCATTTTTTTCATTGGTTTGTTTCTGAGATGTGAAAAACTGCGTTTGAGATTCAACTAGCTTTGACATCATGTCTTCTAAATTTGGCTTTTTATCATCGGTTTGTAGTGGTTTATTTTGAAAAATAGGTCTTTGCTGATTGTAAGTATTATTGGATACTTGTTGACTGCTAGGACCTTGTTGGTTGTTGTCTGGAACATTTCGGTTATAATTCTGGTTTTGATTGTAGATTGGTCTTGGCGGTTGATAATTATTCTGATATTTATTTCCAGGCCTTTGGTTCATGTATGAAACATTCTCTCTTTGTTCCATTGTTGGTTCAATACTGAGACAATCTTTTGTCAAATGTGGTCCTCCACATTGCTCACAACTAATTCGTATTGAGTGAATATCTTTAGTCATCTTTTCCATTCGTCTCTCGACATCATCTATCTTTGTGGAAAAGGAATCTAAGTCATGGCTAGAATCGGCTCTAGCTGCTTTAGATGATCTAACGATATCTTTTTCTTGATGCCACTCATGTGAGTGGGAAGCAGTGTTATCAATAATTTTTAAGCGTCAGTTACGGTTTTCTTCATAATGGAACCACCAGCTGCTATATCGATATCTTTTCGTGTAGTGATGTCGCGTCCTTGGTAGAATATTTGTACTATTTGAGAAGTGTCTAAACCATGTTGCGGACATCCTCTTAATAACTTTCCAAATCTTGTCCATGCTTCATATAGAGTTTCATTTGGCTTTTGCGTGAACGTAACAATTTCTCCTTGAAGTCTCACTGCTTTAGATGCCAGAAAGAATTGTTTAAGAAATTTTTCAACTAAGACATCCCATGTTTTCAACTAAGACATCCCATGTATCAATCGCCCCTTCAGGTAACGATTCTAACCAATCTTTGGCTTCTCCCTTTAAAGTCCAGGGAAATAACATGAGATATATCTGTTCATCCTCCACTTCTCTTATTTTAAATAGAGTACAGATCCTATTAAAGCTTCGAAGATGTTCGTTTGGATCTTCCTTCGGCGCACCACTAAATTGGCATTGATTTTTTACCATATGTAGAATTTGTCCTTTGATTTCATAATCTGGCGCATTAATGTCAGGTTGAGTAATTGCGTGACCTTGACCAGTGCATTTAGCTCTCATTCGGTCTTCCATACTTAGAGTTTCTAGATTTTCCATGATTGAATTTGTTGAATCTGTATCACTAGAGTATTCTGATTTAATGGGTTATTCCTCAACAATCTCTGTTTGAATGATTGGTGGTTCCGGAGGAAAGATTAGTGGTTCAGGATCTCTGAATTGTCCCAGAATATCCTCCGGATTCTCAATTGTGAGGTCGGGTTCAAAAAATGGATTATCAGAAATTTGAATTGGAGTACTTGGTTGACTAGATGATGATTCTAAAGAAAAATCAACGGCGACAATATTAGTTAGATGTCTTGATCGAGTTACAGGTGGTGAACGTATAAAAGGTGGTGAACGTTTTGCTCGGTGCATTCACTGAATACCCTATTAGTTATAAAATATAAAAATTATATAAGTTATCAAATTAATAGACTTTTCTGCTTTTGCCCACGTTTCGAATAGCCAATAGATGCAGCAGGTAGCCAGGACCCTTTAAATCGGAAGCTCACAACTCGCAACTAACAAATCCAACTATTACTACGAACCAGAAAATTTTGGATGTCTATCAATTTAACCACTTAAAATAATTTTTCGTCGAAATTTAAAGAAATTTTAGAGAAGAAATAGAAAATTCTATGTCCTAAAAATTTGAGCGGCGAGAAATAAGAAAGAAAAAGATCGCGTCGAAAAACATCGAAAAATAAAAGGTCGAAAAATAATAAAAAGAACGTAGCACGTCGAAACTTAAAAGTCTAAAAAATAAGAATTAAAGGTTTCGTCTAAAGGTATTAAAGCTTAAAAGAAATTCTATATCCAAAACGGCAATTACTTAAAAAGGTACTAAAATATTAAAACGGCGTCGCAAAATTCAAAAGCACCTAAATCTTAGTCTAAAGAAAAAGTACTTAAGGATTTTACGGCAAAGCCTAAAAATATAAATAACTATGGCAAAAACTATATTAAAACTAATTACGAACGAAAATACAAATATTACGCTAAAACAAATAAAAAGATACAAAATATAAAAAAAATAAACTTAAAGTTATAAAAAGTAAAATTTTTATAAAAATATTATTTTTATATTAATATTTATAAAAGTATTAATTTTATAATTTATTAAAACTAAATAAAACTAAAAATACAAATTAAATAAATAAAACTAAAACTAAATAATTAAATAAACTAAACCTAATTAGGGTTATTAATTAATAATAATAAAATTATTCCCGTAATTAATGCAGAATTAGGTCAATTTGGGCGTGTCAGAACCTGTCATGTGGTCGCATGACTTTTTGCCTACGGATCCATGCGATCGCATGGCCCAAATATTCAGGTTACAAATTGGGCTGCTACAGTGTAGCCCGATTCTTTTACTTATTATATTTTTTGTTTTGTTTTTAATATAAATAAATATTTATATAAAATAATAAAATAGTTATATTTAAAAACTAAAATAGAAATAAAAATACTTTTTAACGTTATATATATTAAAGAAACTCTTAAAAATAAATATATAGATATTTTTCTTTTTATATTTTTATATTTTTAATATTTAAAACGTATTTTTACAAAAGAACTTTAAAAAATATTTTTTTTATATATATAGCGTTTCGCTTCCGGCGTTTAAGCAAGTTCCCCGTCAGCGGCACCAAAAATACTTGATGTGCGTAGAGGTGTATACAAAATAGTTATATTTTTACTACAAAATACTATTAATTACGATACAATTTTACACAAGTTATTTATTTATTTATAGAGTGGATATACCTAAACCTTGCTACAACACTTATAGGTAGTGTACCTAATCGTACAGTAGTGTAGTTTTTAGTAAGTCCGGTTCGTCCACAGGGAACTCGCCAAGTTTAACGCTATATTTTTAAAACTATATTGGTATAAATATAAATATAAATATATAAATATAAATATATAAATATATATATATATATATATATATATATATATATATATATATATATATATATATATATATATATATATATATATATATATATATATATATATATATATATATATATAAGTAGTATAGTTATTATTATAAAAGAGGGATTTTACCGTTTAATGACCGGTTTGTCGATTTTAAAACTTAAGTCGCAGTTAAAACCTAATGTAAAATATTAAAAATAAATATAACTTAATTTAACGCGTAAAGTAAATAACGATAATGAAATTGTGATAAATAAAAGTACGATAAATAAAATGACAATAAATTAAAAAGTACGATAATTAAAAGTGCAATTAAATATGAAATGACAGTAAATAAAAGTGCGTTAATTAAAAGTGAAATTAAATATGAAATAAAGGAATTATGCTTATTTAAACTTCCGTAATCATGATGTTCGACGTGTTGTTTTTAGTTTAGTACCATGGGTTAATTGTCCTTTGTCCTGGATTATTTGATATGTCCATACAGTTTTGTCCATAATAGTCCATCAGTCATAAATATAAAGTGCGAGAGTCTTCGTCAAATTATCCTTATAACCGAAGTCAAATATTCCAACTAATTGGGGATTCGAATTGTAACAAGGTCTTAATACTTTGTTTAATGAATACACCAGGTTATCGACTGTGTGTAATCCAAAGTTTTATTACTTTGTTAACAATTACACCAATTACCCTTGAATGTAATCCACCCCTGTTTCAACTAGTCCATTAATTATTAATCCAATTCCGTGTCCGGTAAAATGAACAATTATTGGTATTTATAGATATCCCGCCCACCGTACCCAGTCAAGCGTATGTGGTTATATATAAATACGTCAAATTATAAGTCTATATATTAAATTAACGAGGTATCATTTAGTTAATATAAAGCCCATTAATAGCCCATAGTCTAATTTCCACAAGTGTCGTTCTTTTATCCAAACCCCAATTATGGTACAAAGCCCAATTACCCAATTTTAATATTTAGCCCAACATCACGATTACTTCGGCTTAAATAAGCATAATAATAACTTAGCTACGAGACATTAATTTAAAAAGGTTAAACATAACTTACAATGATTAAAAATAGTGTAGCGTTACACGGACAGAATTTCGACTTACACCCTTACAACATATGCTAACATACCCTTATTATTAAAATTAAAATTAAAATTAAAATTAAAATTATAATATATATATATATATATATATATATATATATATATATATATATATATATATATATATATATATATATTACGAGTGAGATAGAGAGATAGATGGATGTTAAAAACTGGCCAAAACACGCGAAATTTATAGAAGTGTGGCCTGCTACAGGAGCCATGCGATCGCATGGGAATTACTCTTCCAGGCCATGCGATCGCATGGCCAGCTGGGAGAGTTCACATGTGCTTGTTTTGTTCTTGCCGACGGTTTTAAATAAATATATATAATATATAAATAATTTTTAGAATTATTTAAATATTATATTATATTTATGTGCATAGTTGACTTGTAATTTTTAGTCCGTTGTGTCGAGCGTTGAGAGTTGACTCTGGTCCCGGTTCCGGATTTTCAAACGTCCTTGCGTACAATTTAATATATTGTATTTTGCATTTTGCGTCTTGTACTCTTGTAATTTTGAGACATTTCTCATCAATAATTGGAACCACTTTGATTGTACTTTGTACTTTTGAGCTTTTTGGTCGTTTGCGTCTTCAATTCGTCGAATCTGTCTTTTATCTTCACCTTTTATTATTTAAACGAATATTACTTGTAAATAGAACAATTGTAACTAAAAGCTTGTCTTTCTTGAGGGATAATGATCTGAAATATATGTTCGTTTTTAGCATTATCAGGTCTATTTTGATATTTTAAAACGAAAAACTGAAAAGTTATAGTTTTACCGTCTTTTTTTTACGATCTTTTTTATTTAGCAATCATTATACTTTTTTGTACCAATCATGTGGCTTCCAATTGTGATTTAGTAGTATAAATCGATAGATTGCAGTGACAAACATATATAATGAGAAGTTGGAATAATATAAAGATAGTAATTGAGGAGTATTTATTAAAAATAACCCAGCGTTGTCATCCTCACCAAACTATATTTGACTCACATATGAAACTTTCTTTTGCTACTCCGTAATTACACTTTTACCTTTAAAATCACCAAAACCACCCCCTTTTAGATGTAATTTATTGGGTTTTGTTTGTAAAATTATTTTATGAGAAAGACAAGACAGAGATACTCATGAGAAATCAGTTGGCTCTGCTAAAAAGCCTAGAAACGCAGCTCGGACAATTATCCCAACACCTTGAAACCCGACCACAAGGAAGATTGCCAAACAATACCATTAAAAATCCTCACATAGAAGAAGCAAAGCAAATGGACTCCGGCATTCCTAAGGAAGAACCGACCCCTCGAAACTTAAGAAGAAAGCAGAGACTATGCAGAAACTACCCTAGATAAATCCAGTTCGTATATCTTACTCAAGAAGACTCAAGAACATCCCTAAGAAACTTGGAACCTTCAAGCTTAATGAAAAATTCTTGGATACCATGTCCAAAGTTTCAAACCAGAGTAGGTATATACGGAAATTGCTCTCTACAAAGGAAAAGATATTAGAGTCCAACAAAATCCCACTAAGTGTAGAATGCTCAACGATACTCAAGAACTCCTAACCAAAGAAACTCAGAGATACTAGTCGATTCACTCTTCCGTGTTCAGTATATCAATCTGGAACCATTCAAGCTTTAGCTGATCTAGGAGTAAGTATCAATCTTATGCCATACTCTCTCTCTCTATAAGAAATTAGAGCTAAAAGACTTAGCACCTACCAAAATGACTATCCAACTTGCCGATCACACAATTAGATATCGTAAAGGCATAGTTGAGAACGTCTTGGTGAAAGTCGACAAATTCTTATATCATACTGACTTTATAGTGATGGATATTAAGGGAGATCTAAATACACCAATCGTCTTGGGGAGACCATTCATGAATACGGCTAGGATTGTCATTGATGTGTACAATCAAACCTTGATCTTACGATCACATGGGGAGAGCGTTACCTTCAAATTGACCGCCTAACCTATTTTTATGAACATGAAGAAATGTTTGCTATTTCCACCGGATGGATCACTTCCGATGATGAATTTCAGCCACCAGCTGCAGACCCCGAAATGGAAGTAGAAATAAAGGAAGAAGAAGACTCGGAAAACGAATGGAATTAGTAGAAGACACATAAGAGGAAGAGGATATGGGGGAAGAAGGAACTGAAGTAATCCCAGAAACTCAATTATGAATCTTTTATACATGGATCAATTCTGAGGCTTTTGTTGATGTGCATATACAAAAAAAGAATTGCTTTCTATTTGGTGGAAAGAATATGCAGAATATAGTGAAGGTCCAAAAGGGTCACGCGCTTCGATATCTAACTCTGAACCACTGCTAAAGCCGTTTAATACCGATAATTCACAAACTTATTTAGATGATGAAGAAAGAGTTGGTGTACCTGTTAAAGGAGGCTTGTATGAGGTATCAATTCGTTTGTCAAAACATACATGAACATTATAAACGCGTACCCTCACACCAAACACTTAGTCTAATGATTCTTATGTTAATAGTTTCTATTTGTTTTAGTTGTAGGTAGACTTCGTAAGGAGACATTGTTTCTCGATTTATTGGGACGGAGATAATCGACGTGTTTTAAGAGGCCATTGGTTTGCTTGCAAAGGTGGGAGTCTGGATTGGCTTCCACATCGTGAGGATGTTTCTGAACAATTAGAGTTTACTTATCATGGTAGGGTAACTCACACATAAACCATGTACGCTTATAGTGGTGGCAATTTCAACCCAAATACTTGTAAATAGGTTGATATGGGTTATTTACTGTATTTACTATCTAATTAAATCTAAAGGAAATGTTTAAAATGAGAACAGATCAAACATCGAGAGTAACGATTCATATGACACGCAAAACATCCTAAATAGTTATATTAAGATATAAGTTAGATCATTATATTTGGAATTTGGAATTTGGAAATAGACTATTTCTCTAATCACTGTTTTATTAACTCTAATTTTATCTAAGATGTATGTGTTTTATTTGTTGATTATTATCTTATATGTTTTTGCATACGCAAGGTTCGAAACTAACAATGCTAAGGTATTTCATGTTATTGTTTATGTACAGAATTTGAAGAACACCTGGACTAACAAATTAGAAGCTACGTCACACTTTAGTTGGGCACCAAAAGGAAGTCGATTATGTGGTTTAGGGTTTTTCTGTTCCTCGATGACTATTGGTTTGCTACGATATCACTTTTTTAACAGTATTCTTTATTTACATGTTTGATTATTTGTTTTACACTGAAAAGAAATTACAAACACACGAAAAATTATATGCGCGTAATGACTTAGATTATTTGTGTGTGCTGTTGATAGAGATTTATTTTTTGTTGTTAGACGTATTCATCTGAATGTCACTTACTTTATTGGAGATTTTGTATGTTGTTGACGTTGCAGGTGATATTAATGGTTAGGTTGATGGTGGCTTTGATGATCTTTTTTATTTACGGAATATTGACGGTCTGGCCTGTACATTGGCGTGGCAACACTCAGATGGCATGTAACTGATGCAATTGTTGGTGTTTGCAGCCATGATAGGTTTTGAGTCTTCTTTTCTCATGAATTCCTAATTCTAGGTTTGATCCTAACTAAATTTTAAATGAATATAGATAATTGAATTTTCAGTGAAATTATGCAACTGTTTGATTATTTATCACTTACTATTTGTGCCTCTATTTGGTATATTATTTGTGATTGTCGCAGTTGATACATAAGAATAAAAGCAGAGGTTAATTGTGGTTTTTAGTTTTACTAAAGGTAGGTAATACATTCGTTATAGTTGAACATGTTATTAATTCATGTTTTATAATTTCAGTATGTTGATTTCAAATTGATTATGTGTGCTACAATTTCAAACTGATCTCAAACAAGTAAGTGTTTACACTTTTTGGTATTTTAAATGACTCTAGGAAATTGTAATTGTGTATGCAACTATTGTTCGGCAGCGTTTTGTTTTGTTGCTATTGTTCTAAGTGCATAAATGTTTGGAGTGTTGGAATTCTTACTAATCTGTTTTGCAGGGCACAACACCTCAGCCTATACAATTTTGCTACTAAATCTGTCGCCTTAAAACTTTGTAACCTTGAAACGATGTTGTATGTAAATTATGTTTCCATTTGTGATGTTTGTAAATTATGTTTAATAACTATGTATGAATTTCTAAACTATAGGTGTAATATGTAGTACACCAAATAGCAGCTGCTGTTAGGTTTGTTATCATGTAATACTAAGCCATGTAAATCGGGTTTGTAATGAATAGCTTGCGTTGAAATCGCATAAAAATTTGGAGCAGCAACGCGCGACCCTCTAACTCTTGTTAAAACTATTTTCGTAATTTAAAGTTGGTATACTTATCTCTTTAATAGGTTCGTTTAACACCCTGTTTTTCTAAACATGATGCTTCTGGCATCATACGGAGTCCGAAGGGTGCGTATTTAATCTTTCGAACGTTTAACTCCAACCGTGGTAAAGTTTATATAGTTTAAAATGTTGGAATTGGGCAAACTGGTAGAACGTCGCGTTTAAAGGTGGTCTATCGCGAGTTGGCATGTCGCGATCCGCGACAAAGTGGCCTAGAACGTGATGGCTCGAAAACTCCTTGACCTGAGCTGCTCATTGTGTTTTGGTGGTTTTGTCACGATCTGGTCATCGCAAAACGTGAGACATTGTTGCGAAACACGATGGTGTCGCTGAAGTGACAAATTTAACCCGTTTTTAATGGGATCTTTTGGGGTGTTTTGGTCTTTTTACTTGGTGAACGGTTTGGGGACTTAAAAACTGATGCAAAGCTTATCTCTATCTCATTTTACACCACAAACACTCTCATCTTCAACCCTAGAGAGAGGAAGAGAGTTTAGAGAGAGAAAGCTCCATTTTGAGGAAGAAGAAGGTTGATTCTGGTTAAAGCTCAAGTGTTAAAGTTGTTCATCTCGTCAACAGCATCATTTTGGTGGTATTGGTAAGTCTCAACTCCGAATTTCATCTTTACGATTTGATATTCAAATTAGGGTTTTGAGCTTGTTAGTTGTAAAACCCATTTAGATGATGAAGTGGGTTTATGGAAACTAGTTATATTTGATACTTGGCGGGTTTTGGGTTGGTTGATGATTTAGTCATGATTAGAGATTTAATTTGAGTGTAATCACTATGATTAGTGATTATGTTATTGAAAGAACCCAAATGGGTGTTGTTGGAAACTTGATTTTTGAATTGGGTTAAAATAAGAGTTGTAAGTTGATGTTGGTGAAGACAAGTGTTTAAAACTTGTGGTTTAGTTAAGTTGGCGTTGTTGGAACCATTTTCACTAGTGTTAGTGATTATGGAAGTATTGAAACCATTTTTGGATGTTTGGGATTGACTAATTTTGAAATGAGTCAAAATTAGGGTTTATGTGTCTAATTGGGCAAGATAGGTGTTTAACACCTATGATTGGGTTTGATTGGTGTATTAGGACCATTCTCACTTGTGTTAGTGATTATTGGTTTGTTTGGGCGCGGTTTGTGCTTGGAAGTGCAGTTGGGTCAAAATTGCACTAAGTGTCAATTTGGGTTGATTTGTAAATCCACCCTAATTGTGTTGTTTATTATGTGATTAATGGAATAGGTACATTCCATTGATGATTGCGGATTTTTTCGGTTGCATCCATCAAGATTTCAAGGTGAGTGTAAATATATTATATGCGTATGTATGCATAGGATGGGTGCGGGTTGATAGAGTGATTCTTGCTCAGATTCGCTCTACATGTGATGGGAGAATGAATTCTTGGAGTTTGAGTCCATGTTGTACGCTTATACGTTTTGGGTTACCACCCTTGGGTTAGTGAATCTTTGGAGTATACGGATTCACGTTGGCATGTCGGGCTACCCCGGCGTTGTTGATGATGTTGAGGAGATGAATCTCGGGTAGTGCGGATTCATGATGACTCGGGTAGTTCGGTCATCTTAGTGATGAGGTGGTGAATCTCGGGTAGTGCGAATTCACTAAGGCACGGGTAGTTCGGCCAACCTCGGTTGTTGAAGAGGTGAAGGAAGTGAATCTCGGGTAGTGCGAACTCACTAAGGCTCGGGTAGTTCGGCCAACCTTCATATGTATGAGGTTAAGGGGTTAACCTTGGTGTCTTGGTTATATTTTGTATATGCGTTTATATACTTATTATATGTTGCAGCTAATCTTGCGGATTTTGGCTTCGTGGTACGTTAGGTATAGCTTGCTAGTTATACTTGGATTGCGGTATGCGTTTACTTTATGTGTTTAGTTGTACGTGTTCATTTTATGCATATGTATGTATATAGTATGTTTATACTCACTAAGCTTTCGTAGCTTAACCTCTCGTTGTTTACATTTTTATAGGTTCGTGAGGTGACGGCTTGGGTAAGCATGGGGACTAGTGCTTTGCGGGTTGCTTTAGAATAGTGTGCTTTAGCCTTTTGATTAGGATTGGGTAGCGTTCCTAATCACCATGCTCGGTTTTGTTGAAAAGTAAATAGTCGGGTCAAGGTTTACCTTTTGGTTATGTCGAATGGGTCTTGGGTTGTATGCCCGTTTTGTATTTCAACTTTATGAAATGTATATTTTAAATTTGTTTAAACTTGTTATTGAAATGGAAGCGTTTGAAAACATAATTGGGACCTTAATGTTAATAATATTAGTGTATTATAAAGAAAAAAATTTATGGGTTGGTTTAACGGCGGGTTGGGTCGTTTCAAGTGGTATCAGAGCATGGTCTAAGTGATTTAGGTGACTTGAGATAGGTGCTTAGACTTAGACTTTTGTGTGTGCTTATTTGTTGCGGGACTTGTAGGTGAATGGGTCGGACGGGGACTTGGTTAGTGCCTTAGCGTGTAGGTGAACTAACTTGGATTGTGGCTTGTGTTGTGATGTAATTCTTGCGTGTTTTTATATCGCGTACAATTTTTGTTTGTGTTGGGTTATATCATTGAGCGAGATAGTCGTTGTACTAATGAGTTGAGACGTCATTTGCACGTAACAATGACTAGCTACCATTGTTACGAGTACAAATCGTGTCTAACAAGTGATGTACGACGAATATTGAGCAAGATGGGGTGGTGTTGTGCGTGTGGTTTTATATGTTCATGGACTAATCGTTTTGCATTCTTTAGAATGACGACGTGTAACACCCTGAATTTTGTGCGTCAGGAAATGTTCCTGAAAGTGTCAGAAAATGTGTGCACCAGAAAGCGCCACAAAAGGTCTACCAAACACTTATGCATTTTCAGAATTTACATCAGAATCAGGAGTAGTCATTTTCACAAAAGGTCTACCTAACACTTATGCATTATCAGTGGATTATTCCACTTTATGGACTATTGTGAGGCGGGGAATTTCGATTCCGATTGTCTCACATCAAGACACGCGGATGTTGTTTCTTTGCGAGGGTGTGTTCCCTAGTGGATGCGACCCATTAGTTGCGTTGAATTGTCAAGGCCATCCCTAACGGACGGTCGAGGAAAAATGATTCACCAGGCATTGGTGGATATTTTTGTGGGTTGCGTGATGAATTTTGAATTGTTGTGATGATAATTCGCTGTTGGCGGAATTCTAGTACATGAATAGTTTCCATGCTAGTACTAGGAAGCCGTATTGTATATATGTGTTGTAGGGCTTAGAGGAGAAACCCTGTGTCGAGTGTTGATGTTTTTGTGACGACCCAGAAATTTTTGACCAAATTTAAACTTAAAACTTATATGAACTCGACACGATAAGCAAAGTCTGTAAAGTTGAATCTCAAAATTTTTGAACTGTTTCGTATATTCAATTGACCTTCGACCATTCTCGACGATTCACGAACCACTATTTGTAAATAGATACTAAAATATTTAAACATATGAATATATATATAATAACAATTTGAAATATTATATGTTGTTGTTATTAAAGCTAAGTATATAAAATAAAATAAAAATATGATATTATGATAATAAATATCTATGTATATAAATAAAATATATTAAATTTCGAATTTTTTTCGTAAACGATGGTAACGCTCAATTATTATTAAATGAATAGTAAATGACTTAAGAAGGAACTTATATGATTTTAGAATAAAAGGTGATTCGAAAATGAGTTCTATAAATTTTAGGCTTACTAAAAATGTATTTAGGATTTAGTTATCAAATTTTAGAACTGTTTATATTTTACCCTGAAATGAGAGGGACAGTTGATGTAATTTATATTTAACAAATTAGTGATTGAATTTTATATCATAATGACTAAAATAAATAAATATAGTTAAATTAAAAATATGGAATTTTTCTGAATACTTTTATCCGCCACTGTTTAACAACGGGGAACGAATTACACTGTGAGTAAACTGTCGACAAAAAAAATAAAACTTGTGGCTGCTCTCTTTTCATATTTACACGCTTAATTAGTTTTATTATATTATAATAATAATTATATTATTATTATGTTAGTGCTTTTATTTGACTTATTAATATGTACCTATATCTCACCATCATTTAAATTTTCCTTTCTCTGTACATGATTTCGTGAGACTATCACTGGCCATTTATTTTAGACTTGTCCCCCACTATCTAAATATAAATGCATATACATATATATATATATGCAAATTCATATTAATATATGATCATTCAATTTCAATATCAAGAACCCATCACCCTTGAACCACAACCGTCGCCGGCCACCTTCACCACCGAGACAATCACCACCGACCACCGATCCACCTCCATAAGTACCATCACAGAATCAACACACTACCATCATTATCATTAATATTTCTTTTATTTCTTTCGTTGTCTGTTGCAAGAACATCACCACCACTTCCAACTCTAACACCACCGCTAAACATGATCCTCCTGCTGCTGTTGACCGTCAAAAATCATCTCCAATCGCCACCTATTAGCTGCTGTAAACATTTATGTTTTGGCCGTAAAATAAAACCCTCATCGAATACCACCCTCATCATATATTTTCTTGGATACCCATTTAACAACAACCACCACTTATTCACACCGCCACCCTCACCATGTACAACCATCTTCAACCTCAAACCTCCTCCACCATAACCCACTTTACATCGAGCCACCTCTACAACCACCATACCTCCACCATTAGAAAATAACACCGTCAAAAACCCACTTATGATGCTACGGTATGTTTATGTTTGGCCGTCATCATCAACTTGAAACCTTTCACCACCGCGGCTCTACCACCACCGTAACCCACCCCACTATTGCTGCTACTCATTGTTTTGATCCTGCCTCTTGATTTCAGCCGTCAACCATCGCAAAACACCATAACCCATGACTGATTTCATATCTACTGTTGACGAACGAAACTACCCTCATCACATACTCGCCGGAATATTGAAAGAGAATGAAGTTGGCGATGATCGTGAGTTTATGTTCTATCGAAAGAGAATGATGTTGGAACTGTACGTATCATCAATTTTTATTTTTCAATTCTCTGATTAATTAAAAACTATATATATTGACGAATCTATATCTATATATTATGCGTATGTGATGGCATGTGTTTTCAATCGTTTAATTTTTTTTCCCTATAATTTAATCACACACATCTACTTGAATTTTAGAATACCCAAATAAATTATTGGTAGAAAAAGGAACTATTTTTGAAAGAAAACTACAGCTTCTGACAGTTTAAAATAAATTAGCGAGAGAATTATACAAGAATAAATTAGCGGTTCAATGGTTTGGTGATTGTTTGTTAAGACTAGTGGTCTTGAGTTCAATTCTTGGCTGCTACAATTTAATTTATTTTTGTCAAGAATAGCAACTGCAAGTCAGGCCCATGATTTACAAAATAAGCCCATTAAGATTAGTGGTAAAATTTATCCATGATTTACAAAAGAAGCCCATTAAGATTATTGGTAAAATTTATTATTATTATTATTGTATTATCATTATTATTATATAAAAAAAATTATTATTATTATTATTATTATTATTATTATTATTATTATTATTATTATTATTATTATTATTATTATTATTATTATTATTATTATTATTATTATTATTATTATAACAAATTACTGATTTTTGATATAATACCAACTACAATTATATATATATTGTAATATAACTATATGTATGAATATTGATTATTTTACAAAATAACTATATACAAAATATAACTGAAGCTATAAAATATAAATAAAGTATATATATAACTGCAACACTTAATATATATAAATGTTATGTAAAAGTATATATATATATATATATATATATATATATATATATATATATATATATATATATATATAATATATATATATATATATATATATATATATATATATATATATATATATATATATATATATATATATATAAATAATTGAAATAATAATTTAAAACTTATTCGATTACAATTATATGTGTTAATATATATAATTGATATAGGCTCGTGAATCCGAGGCCAACGCTGCGTTGTTCAGTTGTTCAATGTCGTCATATGTATTTTTACTACTAAGTACAGTATTGTGAGTTTCATTTGCTCCCTTTTTAAATACTTTTGCAATATATATTTTTGGGGCTGAGAATACATGCCCTGCTTTTATAACTGTTTTACGAAATAGACACAAGTAAATGAAACTACATTCTATGGCTGGATTATTAAACCGAATATGCCCCTTTTTAGTCTAGTAATCTAAGAATTAGGGAACAGACACCCTAATTAACGCGAATCCTAAAGATAGATCTATTGGGCCCAACAAGCCCCATCCAAAGTACCGGATGCTTTAGTACTTCGAATTTATCATGTCCGAAGGGAGTCCCGGAATGATGGGGATATTCTATATGCATCTTGTTAAGGTCGGTTACCAGGTGTTCACCATATGAATGATTTTTATCTCTATGCAGTTTGCGAAATGCCTGATATGAGATGTATATTTATGGAAAAAATGAAATCTTGTGGTCTATTAAAATTATGGAAATGAATGATTGCGATAAACCTATGAACTCACTAACCTTTTGGTTGACACTTTAAAGCATGTTTATTCTCAAGTATGAAAGAAATCTTCCGTTGTGCATTTGCTCATTTTAGAGATATTACTGGGAGTCATTTATGACATATTTCAAAAGACGTTGCATTCGAGTCGTTGAGTTCATCAAGATTATTATTAAGTCATTTATAGTTGGATGTATTAAGAAGTGGTATGCATGCCGTCAAATTTCGATGTGATGAAAGTTTGTCTTTTAAAAACGAATGCAATGTTTGTAAAAATGTATCATATAGAGGTCAAGTACCTCGCGATGTAACCAAATGTAATGTATTCATCCAGATGGATTAGGACGGGTCACGACAGGTGGTATCAGAGCGGTGGTCTTAGCGAACCAGGTCTTGCATTAGTGTGTCTAACTGATAGTTGCTTAGATGCATTAGTGAGTCTGGACTTCGACCGTGTCTGCATGTTAAAAGTTTTGCTTATCATTTCGTGTCAAAAATTACCTGCTTATCATTCTTAGGGAATCACCTGCTTATCATTCCTAAGTGTAGACACATCTTACTGCATTGATTGCATGAATAGTGTACAGACAAAATTCATATCTCAGCGTATCTGCTAATTCATATCTTAGCGTATCTGTTACTGTAGACTTTATCTGACACGTTTCCTTAATTCTCTCCGTAATCTACGAGATCTTCTGTACTATGTATAGGTATTCTATGTAATTAGAATATCATCCGATATCCAAAAATCATTTCATATCGAAAAAATCCTTTATTCAATCGTACTAAATGGAACTCGTCATTAGTTCAAGTCCCTCGAATTCCGAAATGGAATCCCACTCAAGCTCCGAAAGCAGTGTGACCGGAATGGATCAACCAATTAGCCATCATCTATTCTGGGTGAATTGGGGATGGGTTTGTAGCCGACTTAATCAATGAAGACGCGAAGAAGACGATTCCTTCCACCAACCGAATACACCTCTTGGTGAAGAACCTGAAGCACTTACCGGCGAACCTATCCGAAACACCATTTCCAGCCTCATTTCTAGAGTAGCTCGACACGATTATATTCTATCCACAATTCTTAACCTTATTCGTCTGCTCGTTTCAACCGACAACCATCCCAGAGTAATAAAAGAAGTCAACGAAATTCGCGCTCGAGCAATCAATTTGGAGAATAGGGTGCAAAACCTACCAGCTTCAGCAACATCACCAGCACCAACAGTACCACCAACATCAACAGCAGTACCACCAACAACCCAAGTTTCAACGTCACACACCTCGACATCACAGTCTGTACCTCGAGCATCAACGTCGTACGCACCATAGATACCGAGGAATACTAATAAGAATCAATGATGACGTATTGATTCATAACTTCATTGGAGAACTATTAGGCGGCGATTATGTAATCTCTAAAGTCTTAGAGATTATTTATTCTAGCTCAAACCGAAAATCAAATGAGATTAATATCATATTAACTCATTAAATCCATGATTACATCTGAAGAAAATATATATATATATATATATATATATATATATATATTTTTTCATAAAGATTGTAATTAAAAATTCTTTCGTACAAACTGTTAATGGTGAAAATATTTTAACGGGTAGGTAATACCCGAGGAATATTTAGATTTCACATTAATAAGTTACACTGTACATTCTTCGAATCTGATTCAACAGACATTTACTATCCTACTTACATCCACAGATATACGAATCCGTTCACCACAGAATAACCATTTTCATTCAATTTCATATCAGAATTCAACAAGTGGCATAATGAAGAAAACATTTGACAAAATAAAATTTGTTAGAAACAAACAAATTAACTATGAGAAATTTTGTTAAGAATCCACGTTAATAAAATCCTAGCTAACTGTTCCTAGCTAACTAATTCCATTTTATTTATCGCAATTTATTTATCACAATTTATATTCTCGCAATTTTATTTATCGTCATTTAATTTCTGTTATTTATTTTACGCACTTTAAATGTCGGGACACGTATACAAGGTTTTGACATATCATATCGACGCATATATATATATTATTTGGAATAACCATAGACACTCTATATGCGGTAATGCTAGAGTTAGCTATACAGGGTTGACGTTGATTCTATAATAATATATATACTTTGAGTTATGATCGAGTCTGAGACATGTATACAATGGGTCACGATATGTATTAATTAATTCGAATATTATATATTAAACTATATATGAATTATTGAATTTCTAACTGTAGACTACTAATATTGGACAATTAAAATGAATTAAAATATTGATTATAACATATGAAACTAAACATTTCTTCAAGTTTGCCACTTAATTTCATCTTAAACCTCATTTGTATCTTGACGATTACAATCTACGTTCAAACCTTTCATGATTCTTGAAAACACCTCAATCAAGAGGATGAACCAACCGCACTTCATCTACGGAAGAAAAGATTGATGCATATAGTTATGCACCTGAAAAATTCTCGAAATCTGAGTAAACGTTTAACACGTATCTGTGCTAGCTCCTTTGGCGTTGTTATTACCGAAAATCACTTTGCAATTCCTATCCAAATTAGACAATTTTGTCATAGCTCCAGCAAATCAACTTCGACTTTCATTCGAATTAGTCTTATTATAACCTCGATATATAAGTTTGCCTTTCGGCATTGTTATCGGGAAACCGTTTATATTCCACCACATTAGCAGTAAACTTACCAACAACTTCATGGATCGTTGACTTTCTGAAAATTTATTATATTCATTGAAACCCTATCATCTACTCATCCGCATCTTATAACGAGAGTTGCCATATCAAGTACCGGGAATTAGCAATCAGTATTTTGAATCTCGCAGCGTTTCTACATCAATGGTTATATGTATACATATAACATTTACCTCTTAGAATTATGATCTTCAATTCTGAAATTCTGAAAAACACCCAGTCTACGAATCAATACTATGAATGTTGAAAATGCTTATTGAAGCAGCAAAAAAAAAAAAAAAAAAAAAAACTGTAAACGACCTTAACAGTCGAAAGTGATGATAAAGAATAATATGTTGGCAAAGTTCAGAAAAGTTGGAATTGAAAAAACGGATTGAGCAAAGCATGAAGGAGGTTGTGGACAAATCACAAAGACTAAACATGTCTTCAAAGAATCCAAATAAATCAGTATCTGCTGAAGTCATTAACGAATACCTTACTTCTGACTCTAAACTCTTACGGACAAATCATCTTCATCATTCATCGATATTAGAAATTCTAAGATATCATCATATCTTTTATTATAAATATCCTCGATATTTCTAAAGATATTTTCATAGCTATTCTTATCTGAAATCATTTATCTCTTCGCGATATCAGTGTTATATCAGAAAGGAAACGGTTTTAGTTTCTAAATTCTGAAAGATTCGAATTTAAATTATGAATGTTTTAAAGTAGTGTTGGGAACTGAAGCACAAGTTAGTATAATATAATGACACTTGATCAACGTGATTATATTACAGTAAGTCATGCTGAGTTTCTAATGAAACATGATGATTCCCAGTACCATTATCATGTGCCATGTTACACGACTCCTACATTCAATCTAATCTCTAAACATATCAAGAACATATTTTCAATAGTTCTATCTTTTCTCTTGAATTCGGGTAACTTAACAAATCAAGATCGTGCTATTACAATCTCTCTTAGAACATTAGTCATGTTCATTTAAAACTTCATACCTACAAATTTTGGACCATTATTCGCTTGACTTAAAGTCAAAAAGAGAAAACGAAAAGGATGGAACTCCATAATTTAAAGAAAATGAAGAGGGTGGATTTATAGTGAAATATCCGACAGAGCAATCAAAACATATTATCTCATTTAACCAAAGAGGATTCTAATTTCCTTAATTACTGAAGAACCAAATCTTATTACTAATATTATCTCTAAATTCCTTGAATTCTGGAATTCAACCCTGACTATGTCAAAAGTTAAATCTCTATCTCAATCTTTCATGACAGCTTCACTCGTACGCTTCACATAATCGAATCGTTTTATCTATATTAGTCAATAATGATAAAACTCTATTTATCAACTCATATTCATCATGAAAACATTTTTATTGTTAGCCATGACCACCTCACTCAAATTTCGAGATGAAATTTCTTTAACGGGTAGGTACTGTGACGATTCGAAAATTTTCCACCAAATTTAAACTTAAAACTTATATGATCTCGACACGATAAGCAAAGTCTATAAAGTTGAATCTCAAAATTTTTGAACTGTTTCGTATATTCAATTGACCTTCGACCGTTCTCGACAATTCACGAACCACTATTTGTAAATAGATACATAAATATTTAAACATATGAATATATATAATAACAATTTGAAATATAATTTGAAATATTATATGTTGTTGTTATTAAAGCTAAGTATATAAAATAAAATAAAAATATGATATTATGATAATTAGTATCTATGTATATAAATAAAATATATTAAATATATATTTTGTGATTTCGAATTTTTTTCGTAAACGATGGTAATGCTCAATTGTTATTAAATGAATAGTAAATGAGTTAAGAAGGAACTTATATGATTTTAGAATAAACGGTGATTCGAAAATGAGTTTTATAAATTTTAGGCTTACTAAAAATGTATTTAGGATTTAGTTATCAAATTTTAGAACTTTTTATATTTTACCCTGAAATGAGAGGGACAGTTGATGTAATTTTTATTTACCAAATTAGTGATCGAATTTTATATCATAATGACCAAAATAAATAAATATAGTTAAATTAAAAATATGGAATTTTTCTGAATACTTTTATCCGCCACTGTTTAACAACGGGGAACGAATTACACTGTGAGTAAACTGTCGACACAAAAATTAAAACTTGTGGCTGCTCTCTTTTCATATTTACATGCTTAATTAGTTTTATTATATTATAATAATAATTATATTATTATTATGTTAGTGCTTTTATTTGACTTATTAATATGTACCTATATCTCACCATCATTTAAATTTTCCTTTCTCTGTACATGATTTCGTGAGACTATCACCGGCCATTTATTTTAGACTTGTCTCCCACTATCTAAATATAAATGTATATACATATATATGCAAATGCATATTAATATATGATCATTCAATTTCAATATCAAGAACCCATCACCCTTGAACCACAACCATCGCCGGCCACCTTCACTACCGAGACAATCACCACCGACCACCCATCCACCTCCATAAGCACCATCACAGAATCAACACACTACCATCATTATCATTAATATTTCTTTTATTTCTTTCGTTGTCTGTTGCAAGAACATCACCACCACTTCCAACTCTAACACCACTGCTAAACATGATCCTGCTTGTGACAACCCGAAAATTTCCAACCAAATTTAAAATTTAATCTTTATATGTTTCTGACACGATAAGTAATATTTGTTAAGTTAAATTTCAAGAATTTTAAACTATGTTCATACATTCATTCAACCTCGACCAAGTTCCAACGATTCACGAACCATTAAACGAATATGATTATATATGTATATGTGTATATATATTATAACTTGAAACGTAAACAAAATATTAGATTAAATACTTTATATGATTGTATCTGTTTCAAAATGTTTATCAATGGAATTAGAAGATAAGATCAAATGATTGAATTATAAGATATATTGAATTATGATTACAAGTCTCTGTTGAAAGGCCCACGTTGATTTGAGAAATCTTTCCATTTTAACAATATTCAGAAAATGGTAAAGTGATTTATAAATAAGAACAAATTATCAATCATTGAGAACTAGACAAAGGATAGTGGAAGATTGAATCTCATAAAGACTCGATTGATCTATTTAGTTTCAAACGTACAAAAACGTTTTCAGTTTAAAAAGAACTTTATTATTAAAACGTATATAACTTTTATAAATATCTAGAACCACTTTTGACAACTCATTACTTAACTAGTATGATAAAGATAACGATATTTATATTTTATTTTATTAAATATATATAACGATTTAAATTAATATTATATATATTTATACGCTTACGTACATAGTTTTATACTTTTACTATACTTAAACTTTACCTTTACTTTATTTTTACTTTACTTTAACTTTAATAATTCATACTTTAATAATTTACTTTAATAATTCATACTTTAATAATTTACTTTAATAATTCATACTTTAATAATTCACTTTAATAATTCATACTTTAATAATTCACTTTAATAATTCATACTTTAATAATTCACTTTAATAATTTATACTTTAATAATTTAAAAATCTATTATAAATAGGTTTCATTATTTCATAGAAACTTAAAAATATTTTTCTCTAAACTCTCTCAATCGATTTACATATATATATCTACTCTGTATTATTTCAAGATATTATTAGTATACATAAAATATTACGACGGAGTGCCGTCCGAGTGATTTCGAAATTGTTTTTCGAGTAGGATAGGATTAAGGAAATTATGGGTTATAGCTATGGAGGTGATTGTGTATGGTTCATGGGTATGCTCGTGAGGTCAATATAGTGTTTATCATTTTCGTTGCGTCTACGTACCTTTCCTGCAATATTGAATCTCAATATTGATACGTGAGTACTCATAATTTAACTTTTACATACTAATAGTGTATCCCTGACTAGTGCTCGAGTATTTAGGATTATGCATGCTTGTACTTTTGATATTACCCTTAGACAGGTTAGGTTGAATCTTGAATTAGTTACACTTGCGGTTGAGATAAGGTATAAGATATGCATGTCCTTGGAAAGCTAGCGAAAAATTAAGAACTTTTCCTTTAGATATCGAATGGTTTCGATGAACGGATTAGAAGTTATAATCAATTGAATTTTCGATATTTTTATTAAAAATTATTATTATTATCGTCGTTTTTATCGTCGTTCTTGTTTTATCTTATTATTATCATTATTATTATCTTTATCAATAAAAGGGATTTATCATTAAAAATTGTTATTTTTTTTATTATTATTATTATCATTATTATCGTTAAAGTTATAATTAGTATTATTATTATTATCCAATTATTATTATTATTATTGGTATTGGTATTATTATTATTATTATTATTATCATTATTAATATATATATCATTATTTAAAAATGGTTATTGTTATTGTTATTATTATTATTATTACTATATTAGCATTAAGATAATTATTAGTATTATCGTTAATAATGTTATAGTAACTATCATTATTAATATTAGTGTAATTAAAACAAATATTTGTAACACCTAATTATTTTGATTACTATTATTATCATTATTATGAACACAATATAAAAGACGATTAAAAGCTATTAAACGAAACGATTAGGAAATAATGGGTAAGAGTATCATGATGAAATTAAAATATTATAAGATATTGATTTAGATAAAATTATCGTTCTTATTATTTTTATCATTACTATTATTATTAAAAGTATCGTTAGTATTAAAACTATCATTTTAACAAAAATTATTATTTTAATAGAAATGTCATTGTTACTATAAAATATCATTATTATTATTATTTTAAATAGAATTATTATTTTAAAGATAATATTAAAAATTATCGTAAATATTAAAGTTATCATAATTAGAATTATCGTTTTATCATCTTAGTAATTATAAATATTGATATTTTTATAATAATAATTATTATTACAAAATAATACAACTTTTACTTACTATCATTATAGATATTATTTTATCAAATAAATATGTGATACAAACATATTTTACTACGTGTAATAACTTACTTTAATAATATCTATCATATTATATTTATGATATTAAATGAACCCTATAAATTTTATTACTTAATATATATAAAAGTATATTTTATTATATAAATTTAATATAAAATTTTATTTATTAATAAATAAATTATATTATTTACTGTAATAAATCTTTTAAAAATATAAAACGACGATATTTAAACTATAAATTAATCATGTATAGATTTTTGGAAATTATTTTGAGTCAAATTTACTTTTGTTGACTTTTGCATATTAGTCTCGAGCATTAAGATTGTGGTAAACTATGACTTGACCTAATTTGTTAGACAAATATTGACCAACACATAAATATATATAATTAATTTAGGTTCGTGAATCCGAGGCCAACCTTGCACTTGTTCAATGACGTTATATGTATTTTTACTACGAAATACAGTATGGTGAGTTTCATTTGCCTTTTTACCCTTTATACTTTTGGGCTGAGAATACATGCGCAATTTTTATAAATGTTTTATGAAATAGACACAAGTAATCGAAACTACAATATATGGTTGAATTATCGAAATCGAATATGCCCCTTTTTTTATTAAGTCTGGTAATCTAAGAATTAGGGAACAGACACCCTAATTGACGCGAATCCTAAAGATAGATCTATCGGGCCCAACAAGCCCCATCCAAAGTACCGGATGGTTTAGTACTTCGAAATTTATATCATGTCCGAAGGAGGATCCCAGAATGATGGGGATATTCTTATATGCATATTGTGAATGTCGGTTACCAGGTGTTCAATCCATATGAATGATTATTTTTGTCTCTATGCATGGGACGTATATTTATGAGAAATGGAAATCTTGTGGTCTATTAAAATGATGAAAATAAATGATTATGATAAACTAATGAACTCACCAACCTTTTGGTTAACACTTTAAAGCATGTTTATTCTCAGGTGTTAAAGAAATCTTCCGCTGTGCATTTGCTCATTTTAAAGATATTACTTGGAGTCTTTCATAGAATATTTCGAAGAACGTTGCATTCAAGTCATTGAGTTCATCAAAGATTATTATTAAATCAATTTATAGTTAGATAGTGGATATTATGAAATGGTATGCATGCCTGTCAATTTCCGTTGTAAAGAAAGTTTGTCTTTTAAAAACGAATGCAATGTTTGTAAAATGTATCATATAGAGGTCAAATACCTTGCAATGTAATCAACTATTGTGAATCGTTTATATTGTATATGAACGGGTCCTTTCACTGCTGCTGTTGACCGTTAAAAATCACCTCCAATCACCACCTATTACCTACTGTAAACATTTATGTTTTGGCCGTAAAATAAAACCCTCATCGAATACCACGCTCATCATATATTTTCTTGGAAACCCATTTAGCAACAACCACCACTTATTCACACCGCCACCCTCACCATGTACAACCATCTTCAACCTCAAACCTCCACCACCATAACCCACTTTACATCAAGCCACCTCTAGAACCACCATACCTCCACCATTAGAAAACAACACCGTCGAAAACCCACTTAGGATGCTACGGCATGTTTCTGTTTGGCCGTCATCATCAACTTGAAACCTTTCACCACTGCGGCTCTACCACCACCGTAACCCACCCCACTATTGCTACTACTCACTGTTTTGATCCTGCCTCATGATTGCAGCCGTCAACCATCGCAAAACACCATAACCCATGACTGATTTCATATCTACTGTTGACGAACGAAACCACCCTCATCACATGCTCGCCAGAATATTGAAAGAGAATGAAGTTGATGATGATCGTGAGTTTATGTTCTATCGAAAGAGAATGATGTTGGAACTGTACGTATCATCAATTTTTATTTTTCAATTCTCTGATTAATTAAAAACTATATATATTGACGAATCTATATCTATATATTATGTGTATGTGATGGCATGTGTTTTCAATCGTTTAATTTTTTTTCTATAATTTAATCACACACGTCTACTTGAATTTTGGAATACCCAAATAAATTATTGGTAGAAAAAGGAACTGTTTTTGAAAGAAAACTACAGCTTCTGACAGTTTAAAATAAATTAACGTGAGAATTATACAAGAATAAATTAGCGGTTCAATGGTTTGGTGATTGTTTGTTAAGACTAGTGGTCTTGAGTTCAATTCTTGGCTGCTACAATTTAATTTATTTTTGTCAAGAATAGCAACTGCAAGTCAGGCCCATGATTTACAAAATAAGCCCATTAAGATTAGTGGTAAAATTTATCCATGATTTACAAAAGAAGCCCATTAAGATTATTGGTAAAATTTATTATTATTATTATTGTATTATCATTATTATTATATAAAAAAATTATTATTATTATTATTATTATTATTATTATTATTATTATTATTATTATTATTATTATTATTATTATTATTATTATTATTATTATTATAACAAATTACTGATTTTTGATATAATACCAACTACAATTATATATATATTGTAATATAACTATATGTATGAATATTGATTATTTTACAAAATAACTATATACAAAATATAACTGAAGCTATAAAATATAAATAAAGTATATATATAACTGCAACACTTAATATATATAAATGTTATGTAAAAGTATATATATATATAAAAAAATAAATAATTGAAATAATAATTTAAAACTTATTCGATTACAATTATATGTGTTAATATATATAATTGATATAGGTTCGTGAATCCGAGGCCAACCCTGCATTATTCAGTTGTTCAATGTCGTCATATGTATTTTTACTACAAAATACAGTATTGTGAGTTTCATTTGCTCCCTTTTTAAATACTTTTGCAATATATATTTTTGGGACTGAGAATACATGCGCTGCTTTTATAACTGTTTTACGAAATAGACACAAGTAAATGAAACTATATTCTATGGCTGGATTATTAAACCGAATATGCCCCTTTTTAGTCTGGTAATCTAAGAGTTAGGGAACAAACACCCTAATTGACGCGAATCCTAAAGATAGATCTATTGGGCCCAACAAGCCCCATCCAAAGTATCGGATGCTTTAGTACTTCGAATTTATCATGTCCGACCCGGAATGATGGGGATATTCTATATGCATCTTGTTAAGGTCGGTTACCAGGTGTTCACCATATGAATGATTTTTATATCTATGCAGTTTGCAAAATGCCTGATATGAGATGTATATTTATGGAAAAAAATAAAATCTCGTGGTCTATTAAAATTAAGGAAATGAAGGATTACGATAAACCTATGAACTCACCAACCTTTTAGTTAACACTTTAAAGCATGTTTATTCTCAGGTATGAAAGAAATCTTCCACTGTGCATTTGCTCATTTTAGAGATATTACTGGGAGTCATTTATGACATATTTCAAAAGACATTGCATTCGAGTCGTTGAGTTCATCAAGATTATTATTAAGTCATTTATAGTGGGATGTATTAAGAAGTGGTATGCATGCCGTCAACTTTCGATGTGATGAAAGTTTGTCTTTTAAAAACGAATGCAATGTTTGTAAAAATGTATCATATAGAGGTCAAGTACCTCGCGATGTAACCAAATGTAATGTATTCGTCCAGATGGATTAGTTCGGGTCACGACAGTTTTGTCTAACTCGTGGTGTGTAATTGTCGTCCTGAATTAATTCAGAGACTAGTGGTTGTGTGCGGATCGATTGATGGGAAAGTTTGTGTTCCCAGTGTGAATATTTGGGGATACCAAAATTTCTTCGTTGAAGGAATAACCCGGTCGTGGTGACTGTAAGAAGTACTAGCCGGAGGAGCGTGTCGATTGCCCCGTTGGCATCGACTTGTAAAATTGCGAATCACGGGTTTTCTGGGGTGGAAAACAAATGTTTGCACATAAGCCGATGTGCGATCGTTGAGTGGTATGATTATGGACCGTTGAAAGTACTGAGTTTCGACGCGGCATGAATCCTTCTCAATTGGGATTAATGCAAGACTTGGTTCACGGCGTAGTGGACCTAGTAGATCGCGTTGGGTGATGTAGTTATAGATGTAGCTTGTTGCGAGTTTTAGTCGAGAGAACTTGCAGGTATAATGGTGTTTTCCGTATTTTGACGTTGAGTGTATGAGATATCGCTTGTTGCGGTAGTGCACTGATAATGCTAAAAACAAACATATATTTCATAGCATTATCCTTCAAGAAAGACAAGCTTTTAGTTGCAATTGTTCTATTTACAAGTGATATTCGTTTAAATAATAAAAGGTGAAGACAAGAGACAGATTCGACGATTTGAAGACGCAAACGACCAAAAAGCTAAAAAGTACAAAGTACAATCAAAGTGGTTTAATTTATTGATAAGAAACGTCTAAAAGTTACAAGATTACTAGACGCAAAACGCAAAGTACAAGATATTAAATCGTACGAAAGGACGTTCGAAAATTCAGAACCGGGACCTGAACTAACTATTAACGCGCGACGCAACGGATCTAAAATTACAAGTCAACAATGCACAAGAATATAATATAATATATATATAATTATATAAAATTATATATATTATATATATATATATATATATATATATATATATATATATATATATATATATATATTAAAATTCGAGCAGCCCACGTTTAAAATGAATTGTGACCAGTATTTGACGGCCATGCGATCGCATGGCCAGCATGAAGAAAACTCATGTGATCGCAGGAGCCCAGGAGCTTGGCCACATCTATAAATTCAGCAGTTTTTTTAGATACAAAAAAAAATTCAATCTCTCAGTCTCTGATATATATATATATATATATATATATATATATATATATATATATATATATTAATTTTAATTTTAATTTTAATTTAAGATTAATAATAATAAGGTTATAGTGGCGAATGTTTTAAGTGTGTAAGTCGAAATTCAGTCCGTGTAACGCTACGCTATTATTAATCATTGTAAGTTATGTTCAACCTTTTTAAATTAATGTCTCGTAGCTAAGTTATTATTATGCTTATTTAAGCCGAAATAATCGTGTGGTTGGGCTAAATATTAAAGACGGGGTAATTGGGCTTTGTACCATAATTGGGGTTTGGACAAAAGAACGACACTTGTAGAAATTGGACTATGGACTATTAATGGACTTTATATTAACTAAACGATACCTCGTTAATTTAATATAAAGATTACAATTTGACGTATCTATATATAACCACATACGCTTAATCGGGTACGGTGGGCGGGATATCTATAAATACGAATTATTGTTCATTTTACCGGACATGGGGAAGGATTAATAGTTACTGGACTCATTAAAACAGGGGTGGATTACATTCAAGGGTAATTGGGGTAATTGTTAACAAAGTAGTAAAATCTTAGATTACACGTAGTCGATAACCTGGTGTCTTCATTAAACAAAGTATTAAGACCTTGTTACAATTCGAATCCCCAATTAGTTGGAATATTTGACTTCGGGTATAAGGATAAATTGACGAAGACTCTCGCACTTTATATTTATGACTGATGGACTTTTATGGACAAAACTGTATGGACATATCGAATAATCCAGGACAAAGGACAATTAACCCATGGTAATAAATTAAAATCAACACGTCAAACATAATGATTACAGAAGTTTAAATAAGCATAATTCCTTTATTTCATATTTCATCGCACTTTTATTTACTGTCATTTTATTTATTGCACTTTTAATTATCGTACTTTTTAAATTATCGCAATTTTATTTATCGTCATTTTATTTATCGCACTTTAAATTATCGCACTTTAATTATCGTCATTTACTTTACGCTTTAAATTAAGTTATATTTATATTTAATATTTTACATTAGGTTTTAATTGTGACTTAAGACATAAAATCGACAAACCGGTCATTAAACGGTAAAAAAACCCCCTTTTATAATAATAATAATACTAGTTTTAAATATATATATATATATATATATATATATATATATATATATATATATATATATATATATATATATATATATATATAGTTTTAAAAATATAGCGTTAAACTTGGCTAGCTCCCTGTGGAATGAACCGGACTTACTAAAAACTACACTACTGTACGATTAGGTACACTGCCTATAAGTGTTGTAGCAAGGTTTAGGTATATATTCCATTCAATAAATAAATAAATAACTTGTGTAAAATTTTATCGTATTTAATAGTATTTCGTAGTAAAAATATAACTATTTCGTACCCCTCTACTTTAACATCAAGTATTTTTGGCGCCGCTGCCGGGGATCTCTCAACAACGCCGAAAGCGAAACACTATAAAAAAAGATTTTCGTTAAGTTTTAATTTCTTTTTGTAAAAATACGTTTTAAAAATTATAAAATACGTTTTAATTTCTTTTTGTTAAAATATATAAAATTATAAAGTTTTTCTATTTCTATTTTAGTTTTTAAAAATTAAGTTTTTATTTATTTTATATAAATAAATTAAAAACAAAAAAAATTAAAAATTAAAATAATCGGGCCACTACACTGTAGCAGCCCAACATCTGAACTGGATCCAGAAGCCATGCGATCGCATGCCCCATGCAACTAAATCTCATACGGTCGCATGAGACTGAATGACAGGTGTGATACCTGGTACGCGTACGGATTAGGGTTTATAATTATAATTATTATTATTAATTAATTATAATTAGGATTTTTAATTTAATAATATTTAGTTTTAGTTGTATTTAATTTGTAATATTTAGTTTAAATTAGTTTTATTAATTATAAATTGATACTTTTATAAAATAAAGAATATAAAAATAATATTTTTATAAAATTGTATTTTTATAACTCTAAGCTTATTTTATATTTTGTATTTTTTATTAGTTAAAGCGTAATTTTATAATTTTTCGTTCGTAATTAGTTTTAATCTAGTATTTTGCCGTATTTTTATTGTTATTTCTATATTTTTAGACTTTGCCGTAAAATCCCTTAAGTGCTTTTTCTTTAGACTAAGATTTAGGTGCTTTAGAATTTTGCGACGCCGTTTTAAGATTTTTGTACTTTTTAAGTTATTGCCGTTTTGGATATAGAATTCCTTTAAGCTTTAATACCTTTAGACGCAACTTTTAAGATTTAGTTTTTAGAATACTAAGTTTCGACGCGCTATTTTCTTATTATTTTTCGACGCTTATTTTTCGACGCACTCTTTTTCTTTCTTATTTCTCGACGCTCAAGTTTTTAGGACATAGAATTTTCTATTTCTTCTCTAAAATTTTAAAACGAAAAAATTATTTTAAGCGGTTAAATTGATAGACATCCAAAATTTTCTGGTTCGTAGTAATAGTTGGATTTGTTAGTGGCGAGTTGTGGGCTTCCGATTTAAAGGGTCCTTGCTACCTGCTGCATCTATTGGCTATTCGAAACGTGGGCAAAATCAGAAAAGTCTATTAATTTGATAATTTATATAATTTTTATCTTTTATAACTAATAGGATATTCAGTGAATGCACCGAGCAAAACGTTCACCATATTTCATACGTTCACCACCTGTAACTCGATCAAGACATCTAGCCAATATTGTCGCCGTTGATTTTTCTTTAGAATCGTCATCCAGTAGACCAAGTACTCCAATTCAAATTTCCGATAATCCATTTTTTGAACCCGACCTCACAATTGAGAATCCGGAGGATATTCAATGACAATTCAGAGATCCTGAACCACTAATCATTCCTCCTGAACCACACATCACTCATCCAGAGATTGTCGAGGAAGAAACCATTAAATCAGAATCCACTAGCGATTTAGATTCAACAAACTCAATCATGAAAAATCTGGAACCTCTAAGTATGGAATACCGAATGAGAGCTAAACGCAATGGCCAAGGTCATGCAATTACTCAACCAGACATTAATGCGCCAGATTATGAAATCAAAGGATAAAATCCTACACATGGTAACTAATCAATGGCAATTTAGTGGTGTGCCGAAGGAAGATCCAAACGAACATATTCGTACCTTTAATAGGATTTGTACTCCATTTAAAATCTGAGAAGTGGAGGATGAACAGATATATCTCATGTGATTTCCCTGGACTTTAAAGGGAGAAGCCAAAGATTGGTTAGAATCGTTACCTGAAGGGGCGATTGATACATGGGATGTCTTAGTTGAAAAAATTCTTAAACAATTCTTTCCGTCGTCTAAAGCAGTGAGACTTCAAGGAGAAATTGTTACGTTCACACAAAAGCCAAATGAAACTCTATATGAGGCATGGACAAGATTTGGAAAGTTGTTAAGAGGATGTCCGCAACATGGTTTAGACACTTATCAAATAGTACAAATATTCTACCAAGGATGCGATATCACTACACGCAAAGACATCGATATAGCAGCTGGTGGTTCCATTATGAAGAAAACCTCAACTGAAGCTTACAAAATTATTGATAACACTGCTTCCCATTCACATGAGTGGCATCAAGAAAAAGAGATCGTTAGATCATCTAAAGCAGCTAGAGCCGATTCTAGCCATGACTTTGATTCCATTTCCGCAAAGATAGATGTTGTCGAGAGACGAATGGAAAAGATGACTAAAGATATTCACTCAATACGAATTAGTTGTGAGCAGTGTGGAGGACTACATTTGACAAAAGATTGTCTCAGTATTGAACAAACAATGGAACAAAGAGAGAATGTTTCATACATGAACCAAAGGCCTGGAAATAATTATCAGAATAATTATCAACCGCCAAGACCAAACTACAATCAAAATCAGAATTATAACCGAAATGTTCCATACAACAACCAACAAGGTCCTAGCAATCAACAAGTATCCAACAATACTTACAATCAGCAAAGACCTATTTTTCCAATTAAACCACCACAACCCGATGATAAAAAGCCAAATTTAGAAGATATGATGTCGAAGCTAGTTGAATCTCAAACTTAATTTTTCACATCTCAGAAACAAACGAATGAACAAATTGCTCAAGCATTTAGAAATCAACAAGCTTCTATTCAAAATCTGGAACAAGAAGTAAGCAACCTAGCAAGGTTGATAGGTGAAAGAAAACCGGAAAGTCTACCTAGCGATACAAATGCTAACTCCTGGAATGAAACAGCTAAAGTCATTACCACGAGAAGTGGTATTACACTTAAACCACCTGAAATACCTGTAATTTCTGATGACTCTATTCCTACTACACAAGAACCATAACCTGAGTAAGATGAGGAAACATAACCGGTAGTTGAAAAGGTTAATGAAGATAACACAGTTAAGGCAAAGCCTTATGTTAAACCATACCAACCACCACTTCCTTACCCAAGTAAAATGAGAAAAGAAAGACTTGAAACCGAGCAATCCAAATTCTTGGATATGTTTAAACAAATAAATGTCAATCTTCCTTTCATTGATGTGATTTCAGAAATGCCAAGATATGCTAAATTCTTGAAAGATCTAATCACAATAGAAAGAAAATGGAAGAACTCTCGGCTGTTACTATGAATGTTAATTGTTCTGCAGTACTGTTGAATAAGATACCAGAAAAATTATCAGATCCAGAAAGTTTCACAATTTCATGTTTTCTGGGTAGTCTTAGCTCAATAGAAGCATTGGCAGATTTAGGTGATAGTATAAATCTAATGCCGTATTCACTATACGCTAAACTAGACCTAGGAGAATTGAAACCAACACAAATAAGCATACAACTAGCCAATCGATCAGTAAAATATCCTAGAGGGATAATGGAGAACATGCTAGTTAAAGTTTGTACTTTAGTATTTTCAGTAGATTTTGTTATTCTGGACATGGAAGAAGCTTCTCGAGTTCCTCTCATATTAGGAAGACCATTCTTAAACACGGCTAAAGTAATAATAGACGTGTTCGGTAAGAAATTGACCCTAATTATAGAGGACGAGAGTGTTACCTTTTCTGTTGATTGAGCCATGCAACAACTGCAATCTGCAGATGATACATGTTATTATATTCAAACTATAGATTCACATGCAGAATTATTAGAAGAATTTCCAGAATTACAAGGAATAGGAGAATGTTCTTTAGGAGAAGGGACTGAACCAATTGATGAAGCTGAAATGCTAGCTACACTCATGGCTAATGGATATGAACCAACAACAGAAGAACTTCAAATGTTAAAAGAGGAAGACAGATATTGATACAAATCATCGATAGAAGAACCACCGACATTAAAGTTAAAGCCACTTCCAAACCATTTGGAATATGCTTATTTACATGGTGAATCTGAATTACCTATAATAATATCGTCTTCTCTTACTGAAAATGAAAAATCTCAACTCATTTCTGTACTAAAAGCTCATAAACCAGCTATTGCATGGAAGATTCATGATATTAAAGGAATAAGTCCTTCGTATTGCACACATAAAATCCTTATGGAAGAAGGTCATAAAACCTATGTGCAACGCCAACGAAGACTAAATCCTAATATGCAAGATGTTGTTAAGAAAGAAATTATTAAACTGCTAGATGCAGATTTAATTTATCCAATCTCTGATAGTCCATGGGTAAGCCCAGTTCAATGCGTACCTAAGAAGGGTGGCATGACTGTCATCATAAATGAAAAAAATGAGCTTATTCCTACTAGGACTGTATCAGGATGGCATGTTTGTATTGATTATAGAAAATTAAATGACGCCACCAGAAAAGATCACTTTCCCCTACCTTTCATTGATCAAATGTTGGAAAGATTAGCCAGAAACAGTTACTATTATTTTCTTGACGGTTTCTCTGGATATTTTCAAATTTCAATAGCACCCGAGGACCAAAAGAAAACCATGTTCACGTGCCCTTATGGTACTTTTGCGTACAAACGCATGCCATTTGGAATTTGCAACGCCCCTGCAACCTTTCAAAGGTGCATGATGGTGATTTTTCACGACATGATAGAAGAATGCATGGAAGTTTTCATGGATGACTTTTCAGTCTTCGGTGATACATTTGAATCATGTCTAGTTAATCTTGAACGAATGCTTATTAGATGCGAACAATTAAATCTAGTTCTTAATTGGGAGAAATACCATTTCATGGTTAGAGAAGGCATCGTTCTTGGTCATAAAATTTCAAAGGAAGGAATTGAAGTGGATAGAGCTAAAGTAGATGTAATTGCTAAACTTCCACATCCCACCAATGTTAGAGGAGTTAGGAGTTTTCTAGGGCATGCCGGTTTTTACCGACGTTTCATAAAAGATTTTTCTAAAATTGCCACTCCTATGAATAAACTCCTAGAAAAGGATGCTCCATTCATCTTTTCAGATGAATGCATCAAAACTTTTAATATTCTTAAAGAAAAACTCACTAATACGCCGATCATGATAAATCCAAATTGAAATCTACCATTTGAACTTATGTGCGATGCAAGTGATTTTGCAATGGGAGCCGTTTTAGGACAAAGGATTGAAAAACGATTTCAACCTATCTATTACGCTAGTAAAACATTACAATGAGCACAAACGAATTACAAAACTACTGAAAAAGAACTCCTTGCTATTGTCTTTGCTTTTGACAAATTTCGTTCATATCTAATTTTAGCTAAAACGGTGGTCTATACCGACCATTCTACTCTTATATACCTATTTTCAAAATAAGATGCCAAACCACGATTAATCCGTTGGTTCTTACTCCTACAAGAGTTCGATATTGAAATCCGAGACAAAAAGGGAGCAGAAAATCTTGCCGCTGATCATCTTTCTCGTCTTGAAAATCCTGAATTAGAAGTTCTAAATGAATCGGCCATACAAGATAACTTTCCTGATGAATATCTATTGAAAATCGATTATAGTGAAATTCCATGGTTTGCAGACTATGCAAACTATCTAGTATGTGGATTCCTTGAAAAAGGGTTATCGTACCAAAAACGAAAGAAATTCCTTAGTGATATAAAACACTATTTCTGGGAAGATCCACGTTTGTTTAAAAGTTGTCCCGATGGAATAATACGCCGATGCGTTTTCGGAGATGAAGCCAGTCAAATCTTAAACCACTGTCACACAGGACCAACAGGAGGGCATTATAGGCCTCAACTCACAGCAAGAAAAGTTTATGACGCTGGATTCTATTGGCCTATAATTTTTAAAGACGCACACCTTCTTTGTAAATCCTGTGATGCTTGTCAAAGGGCCGAAAAATAAGTCAACGTGATGAAATGCGACAAAATGTCATTCAAGTATGTGAAGTATTTGACGTTTGGGGTATTGACTTTATGGGTCCATTTCCAAAATCTCATAATAATCTCTACATTCTCGTTGCCATTGATTATGTATCTAAATGAGCGGAAGCACAAGCTCTCCCAACTAACGATGCACGAGTTGTAGTCAACTTCTTAAAACGTCTTTTTGCAAGGTTCGGAACACCGAAAGCTTTAATAAGTGATCGGGGTACTCATTTTTGTAATAATCAACTTGAGAAATTTTTCAAAAGATATGGAGTAACTCATAAAATCTCAACCGCTTATCATCCACAAACAAGTGGACAAGTTGAAAATACCAACCGAGCATTAAAACGTATTCTAGAGAAAACCGTAGGATCAAATCCGAAGGAATGGTCCATGAAATTGGAGGATGCACTCTGGGCTTTTAGAACAGCCTACAAAACTCCAATTGGTACCACACCTTTTAAACTCGTTTACGGAAAAGCATGTCACCTTCCAGTAGAAATTGAACACAAATCATTTTGGGCTTTGAAGACATGTAATCTTGATTTGCATGAAGCCGGACGTCTACGGTTAAGTCAACTAAACGAATTAGAAGAATTAAGACATGAAGCATATAAAAATTCGTTAATCTATAAAGAAAGAACAAAGAAATGGCATGATAAAAGAATCAGAAGTTCAAAAGAATTTAAAGAAGGAGACAAAGTTCTTCTTTTCAATTCATGATTCAAGCTATTTTCTGGAAAATTGAAATCAAGATGGTCTGGACCATTCATAGTCAAAAGAGTTTTCCCATATGGAACAATAGAGTTGATAACTTCAAATGGGATTGAATTTAAAGTTAATGGTCACAGAGTTAAATATTACATACATGGTCCAATGGAAGTTGACAATGAAGTTAATCACAATTTCGATACCACAGCTAACTAAGTGTGGGAAAATTCGAATCTTTTAAGGGTAATATATATTTCTGTTAGAGTTAGATATTCTGTTTTCGTGTAGTTCTCGAGAATGGAATCCGAATGGCCTTTCCCTAGCAGACCCTAAAGAACTAGTCTTGTCCCTCCATTCTGAATTTTTATTTTTTTAGGTTTTACGAGATGAAGAATTCCTTTGATCTGAACCATGGTCTAATGCTACACGCTATGATTACTAAACGTAATAATGACACACTTTCGAGTGAACTGGTATCATTCATAAGCAAAAAAATGGACGAAGTGAGAAAAGAACTCATGAAAGATCATCATAAGACATATTTTGGTAAAGGAAAATCAAAATCCGCAACAAAAAGAAGAGCACGACACCTTGAAAGATGTCATAAATGCGGAAAATTGTCACACGAAGGTAAATGTTCGAACAATCAAACATATTCAAATACCGAATTTGTTACTCTATGCAGAGAAGGACCGTTCATATGTTTAGAAGAAAAGTTATTGAAGAATCGAGGTTACGCTTATGTAGCTATGGAAAACTAAATCACACGACTCTCTTATGAGTCGGCTAAAGCAGGTCTTTGAGAATTCTTTCTCATAGGTAAGTATGTACAGTTTTTATTTTATTTTATTGCTTTTAACCTTTTGATAATAAACGCTGAATCGTTCGCTATAAACTATTAAATTGATATTCAATAAAATTAGGTATGCGAAACCGAAATTATTGATATCATACAAAAATTTATTACATCACTGCGAAATTTACCGTTTATTCTTAAGGTATAAATATCTTTAATCAATCAATCCAAAATATTTCAAAAATTAGTCAGGAGTAAAACTAGGCAAAATAGCCGAAATTTCTTTACCCAAAAGAGGGGCGTATATTTTTGATAATATTTTATTGATTAAAGTGGGATAAAAGATCAAAAAGATTTTTAATTTTAATTTTTTACCTTCTTTTTAAAATTTAATATATAAATTTTAAATTATTAATGTAAAATTTTAAAATCAATATATTTAAGTTTTTAAATATTTTAAAAATTAATATTTTTAATATAAGTTTTTAAAATTAATGTATAAAAATATTAATGATATTTATATGAATTTTTAATTTTATGCATTTTAAATTTAAGTTTGGTGTGAATTTAAAAACAAAAATGTACTTTATTTCATTAAGTTAAAAATTTGATACCTAAAATTCGTCGTAAGTTGAAGACTAAGTCGTTGAACCGAAATTGCTTTACCCAAGGGAGGGACGAGAAATTTTGTTATCATTATTTTTAATTTTATTGATCTAAAGTATGCCAAAAACATTTAAAAACCCAAAAATCTTTGCTTTTAAAACGACGCTTAAAAAGTGATAAATTTTAAAATTTTGTCGAGAGACGGACTAGGACAACGATCCGAAACGCCCTCATTCTTAAAAGAAACAAATTTTTAAAATTTATTAATTTATGTTTTATTAGTTAAAGGTTTTAAAAAAAGAAAAAGAAATAACCCCATGCGATCGCATGGGGTTTGTACTAGAAATCCATGCGATCGCATGGAGCCTAAAAACTGGCAAGAAACAAAAGGCAGCGAGCTGTTCTGCTTCTGTCTCATAACAAACACACACATACACGAACACATCCATAAACCCTCTCAAAAATTCGCCATTTTTCACCAAAATCAACCAAATTTCTCACAATAATCCGCTATAATCATGCCTATATTCAGATGGGGAGGCAGGAAGGTAAAGATTTCACCCTAAAACTCTTTAAATTCGAATTTTAGTGTTCTTGAGCTAATTTTTACCTAATTTGATTTTCTTAATTTCTAGTGTAATTAGAGTTAAATTGTTAGTATATTATGCATGTACAACCTAGATTGATGCTATTTAACATGATTTGAAGCCTTAAAATTCAAAAATTTTAGAAATCTAGGGTTTGTGTTCTTGAGCAATTTGGGGCTTTTTGATATAAACAGGTTATGGCCGATTTTTGTCATGAATTATTGCTAAATTAAGTAGTATAACTTGTTTAGGTAGCTAAATAATCCAAACTTTAATCCTAAACATGATTTTTGAGAATTAAAGTGGACTTTTTAAGTCTAAAATTCATGAACTTGATTAAATTGATGTAAATGCCATTTGAAACTTGTTTAATTGCTAAGTAATGATTATTTTGACATGTTATTTTAGTTGAATGCTTATGAACTTTGAAAACATTTTCATATATGCTTATTTGAAAAAGTGTAGAATTGAAAAAATATTAAAATGAGCATGAGTTTAATATGGATTAAACATGTCATTGTAATTGTTTCAAGCTGTTATTTTGCTAACACTAATGCATATTTGGATGCACAAATTTTATGTTTAATGTGTTTTGCAGAAATATACCGAATCTGGCGGTGCATCATCATCCAGACAACCTGAAAATGAAACACAGTCAGAAATGAAATATGAGCCACAATATGAACCAGAACCTGAACAGGAACAACAACAAGAACAATAATATCATAATGATCAACACATACCATATTATGATCCGCAACAAGAATATGTTAATGCCTACGTACAATTTCTGATTCATCCAATAATAGAACACCCAACGATTCATGAAGAGCTTTTGCATCCCAATTTAAGATTTGATCGAAGTTGGAGAGATTACCCGACATACCAAAGTAACAAATTTAAACTGGCAACGAAAAATGTAGAAGTACGAGGGTAATCGATTGGGAGCCTTTGTAAAGGGTCCAACTAGCTAACTCAGTTAGACAGCATCTGATCCAAAGGTATGAGAACTCTTCTTTTCCCGATTGGGAATGTTTATTCACCATTCGTAGGCCTGTATATAAAGAATGGTGTGTTGAGCTTATGAGTACTATATCACTTGATACGGATGTAGTTAGGTTAGACGATAGGAATTTTCTTAGATTTTTACTTGGCCGTAGGATGTATAGGATGTCCATGTTGGACATGGCCAGGGCTTTACAGATTTATACTCCCGCTGAATTACTACTACCCGATTGTACAAATTTGATTTATCATGATGAGAGGGTAGATAGAAATTTTGACGCTGACGTCATCTGGAGGCGTATGTCAAATTATAATGTTTTTACGCGGGGAGGAAGACACTCCTATTTAGATATTAACAAAGCAGAGCTTCGTATTATACATAGATTTTTAGCTAATTCGATTACACAAAGGGGTAACAACAAGGAGAAAATGACCTTACACGATTTATTTTACCTAAAGTGTATTCGAAACACTGGAAGCTTTGTTAATATTCCCTACTGTGTTGGTTTTTATCTGTCCAAAATGGTGGAAGGAATACAGGACGGGGGAATAATAGGAGGGGGTATTTTTGTTACTCTCATTAGAGAGTATTTAGGCGTAGATAGGGATCAAGGGGGTCCGCTGATAGTGTGTAGGGAACAGGTTGAGACTTTAGAATTGCGGGTCTATCAGGATGCAAAGGTATTAAAGAGCAGACGCAATCAGGCAGTACCATATCAGGGCCCTCATCCACATGTAGAGAGAGGTTCAGATGAGGAAATGGAGGAAGCAGATGACATTAGGGATGTCATTAGGGAGGCTATTACTGACGTTTACCAGCGTATAGATGAGGTAGAAATGACAAACGAGGCTAGACATAGTCAGTACGAGCAGTGGCACGCCGAGAATGTGTACGAGCATTCCAGGCAATGACAGCATGATAGATGTCACTATCATCAGCATCAGATCATGAGCCAGCTATCACCTCAGGTACCAAATAACTACGTACCAACCCGACCTGCTTACTATCCGCCACACCAGCCCGATATGCGACCACCATTTACTTTCTACGACCCCAACCAAGCCTATCAGTACACCTATAACCAACCGTTGAACCCGACCGACGACATGAACTGGAACCCCTATCCAGATTGATACAGTTCCCGTTGGTGATTTTTATCTTTTATTATTTTTATTTACTTATGTTTAAAACATATAATATTGTGATACTTTTATGTAATTCTTAACATTTTTTTTTTATTTTGTTACTAATATTTCGTATTTATAATTTGAAAGTGGGATGTTAAGTCCCATTTCAAATTACCATGCATGTTATTATTTGTATGTATGTATATTGTCAATTGTACACAACAGGGTAAAACAGCGAACTTTCAAAGACTGGCATTAAGTTCCGCAAAAGCAACTAATTTTGAAGACAAGATGCAAAATATATGTGAAATAACAACTGCAGGAATGAACAAATGATGTGCATCATTTATCATTCAATAAACAAACGCCAATATGTTTGGAAACTTTGGTAAAATTTAATCATTTTTCTACGCTAATCACCCTCAATAATTTAAATTGTTACTGATTTCTTGCAAATGAGGGCATTTCAAGATCTTAAGTGTGGGAAGGGGTTAAATTCTTTCGGATTTTTAAAATTTTAAATTTAAACACTTGGTTACCATTAAAAATACTAGTAATGCAGTAGTTGTATTAGAATCTAGTGCTCTCTGATAATAAAGAACAGCCCTAGTCTTATATACTGACTACCCAATTCTAGTAAAAAATTTAAAAAATTTCAAATAAATGAATTCAAAATCATGTTTATACATATTTATGAACGATAAAACTAGGTGTTAACACCGAAATTATTGTTACCTCGTAAAGGACATAAATTGAGAAACAACCCAAAATGCTTGAATTCATTTAAAATGGAATAGAGGAAAATAAAAAGGCAAAGAAAAGAAAATAAAAGCCAAGTGTGAGAAAAATTTACCAAGTTATTTAAATCATATATCACATATTTTTGTACAAATAATTGAAGATACTTTTGTTTTGGACGATATTAATCAATTTTACCCAGTTTATTGTAATATAAATGAAATTTAAAAGGAAGTAAAGTCTTCTGAGAGAAAAATACACGCGCTTCTTGATTTAGGTCATGAAGTTTTCGTCCAGACCAGTTGTAGAGTCTACGAAAAACTTTGAAAAGTTTTCTTGAAAATCAGCTGGAAATCCACGAACCTCGGCATCAAACAGGGTCGCCAAGTGATCAGACTTATCCTAACCATGAGAGGATCTGTCTCGTATAATGGGGGCACCGTGCAAATTAGCTTATAAGACTAATGAATCAGATTCCCAGAAAGGATAATCTCCTTAAAGATCAAAAATCAGCTTTTAAGACTGATATTACTCAATCCTTGAGATTGATCTTAAAGATTGAGAATTCGAACTAATGGAATTCAATGATATCTAAACTCGAGCTTGAACGAGAAAATATTTTGATCAAATTACAAACCGATTTATTTTCTGAAAACCCATTTTCAATGCATTCATTACCATTGAACGTAAAATCCTAGGAATTCACCTAGAATTCATTAGGTCACTTGAACCAAATCGGGTGTCAACCGTAAGAACGGTGGTTGCATAGCATGGTCAAAGACAGGACCTTGTGCCAGACCGAAAAATTATAGGGTGATCTTTACTATTGCTCCTACTAAGGATAGTAATTGCATCCGACACGTTATAGACCATAATCAAAAGCATGTCACGGGACAATGCCTCAACAGTTGCTTGTTCAATGCTTTCCTTTACAACCGGACGGTAGTTTACCGAAAGGTAATATACGGAGCAAGTATACTAGATGTGTTGCTTTCCTAATACAAGGTTAGCAAGTGGGTGACACAAAACCGCAAGTTTTGAGCTAAAATCTTCAAATCTGAAACCCACCAAACCCACAAAAACAATTTGCAAACACCGGTGAAGGGTTATTCTGGAAAACTTATCTAGGGTAAAAGCTAGATTGAATTTTCAAAAGATCAAATGTTTTCATAAAGATCCAATTTTCTTAAAGGATCTAAATTTTCATAGTCATGTGGGACTGTAAACCACAATGTTACTACCATTGTTCATACCGCCGTATAGAAATCACTGATGTACAAAATGTAAAGAATAAAGAAGTGATTCTAGTATTTTTATTTCAAGACTATATTGCTTGAGGACAAGCAACGCTCAAGTGTGGGAATATTTGATAATACTAAAAATAAACATATATTTCGTAGCATTATCCTTCAAGAAAGACAAGCTTTTAGTTGCAATTGTTCTATTTACAAGTGATATTCTTTTAAATAATAAAAGGTGAAGACAAGAGACATATTCGACGATTTGAAGACGCAAACGACCAAAAAGCTAAAAAGTACAAAGTACAATCAAAGTGGTTCAATTTATTGATAAGAAACGTCTAAAAGTTACAAGAGTACGACACGCAAAACGCAAAGTACAAAATATTAAATCGTACGAAAGGACGTTCGAAAATCCGGAACCGGGACCTGAACCAACTATTAACGCGCGACGCAACGGACCTACAATTACAAGTCAACGATGCACAAGAATATAATATAATATATATATATATAATTATATAAAATAATATATATTATATTATATATATATTAAAATTCGAGCAGCCCACGTTTAAAATGAATTGTGACCAGTATTTGACAGTCATGCGATCGCATGGCCAGCATGAAGAAAACTCATGGGATCGCATGAACCTAGGAGCATGGCCACATCTATAAATTCAGAAGTTTTTTTTCGGACGAAAAGATACACAAAAAAATTCAATCTCTCACTCTCTGATATGTATATATATATGTATGTATGTATATATATATATATATATATATATATATATATATATATATATATTATTTTTAATTTTAATTTAAGATTAATAATAATAAGGTTATAGTGGCGAATGTTTTAAGTGTGTAAGTCGAAATTCTGTTCGTGCAACGCTACGCTATTATTAATCATTGTAAGTTATGTTCAACCTTTTTAAATTAATGTCTCGTAGCTAAGTTATTATTATGCTTATTTAAGCCGAAATAATCGTGATGTTGGGCTAAATATTAAAGACGGGGTAATTGGGCTTTGTACCATAATTGGGGTTTGGACAAAAGAACGACACTTGTGGAAATTGGACTATGGGCTATTAATGGGCTTTATATTAACTAAACGATACCTCGTTAATTTAATATAAAGATTACAATTTGACGTATCTATATATAACCACATACGCTTAATCGGGTACGGTGGGCGGGATATCTATAAATACGAATTATTGTTCACTTTACCAGACACGAGGATGGATTAATAGTTAATGGACTCATTAAAACAGGGGTGGATTACATTCAAGGGTAATTGGTGTAATTGTTAACAAAGTAGTAAAATCTTGGATTACACGCAGTCGATAACCTGGTGTATTCATTAAACAAAGTATTAAGACCTTGTTACAATTCGAATCCCCAATTAGTTGGAATATTTGACTTCGGGTATAAGGATAATTTGACGAAGACTCTCGCACTTTATAATTATGACTGATGGACTTTTACGGACAAAACCGTATGGACGTATCGAATAATCCAGGATAAAGGACAATTAACCCATGGTAATAAATTAAAATCAACACGTCAAACATCATGATTACGGAAGTTTAAATAAGCATAATTCCTTTATTTCATATTCCATCGCACTTTTATTTACTGTCATTTTATTTATTGCACTTTTAATTATCGTACTTTTTAAATTATCGCAATTTTATTTATCGTCATTTTAATTATCGCACTTTAAATTATCGCACTTTAATTATCGCCATTTACTTTACGCTTTAAATTAAGTTATATTTATTTTTAATATTTTACATTAGGTTTTAATTGTGACTTAAGACATAAAATCGACAAACCGGTCATTAAACGGTAAAAAAACCCCCTTTTTATAATTATAATAATAATACTACTTATATATATATATATATATATATATATATATATATATATATATATATACAAATATAGTTTTAAAAATATAGCGTTAAACTTGGCTAGCTCCCTGTGGAACGAACCGGACTTACTAAAAACTACACTACTGTACGATTAGGTACACTGCCTATAAGTGTTGTAGCAAGGTTTAGGTATATTTCATTCAATAAATAAATAAATAACTTGTGTAAAATTGTATAGTATTTAATAGTATTTCGTAGTAAAAATATAACTATTTCGTACCCCTCTGCTTTAACATCATGCACGCTAGTGATTATTAGCGTGTGGTGAGATCTTAGGATTTACGTAAGATGTTATTGGATGTCGGCCTTGATTGTGTTTCGTCGGATACGTGATTACTACATGTGTCACTCTGTATTTAGAGGCGAGAATGTTCAAAGGGAAAGTGCTTAACTTCTAGTATTCGGTGCGGATCACGAGGAAGTGATCCAATCTAAGTGGGGGAGAGTTTTAACACTTGGAGAAGAAGGAGGTTGATTCGGGCTATGGTGCAAGAGTTAAGGTTGTTCGCCTCATTAACGGCTACGTTTTGATAGTGTTGGTAAGCTTTAACTTCGAATTTAATTGTTAAGATTCTTGTTCATGTTTAGGGTTTGAGCTTGTTTGGGTTCTAAACCCCATTTCTCATGAAATTGGGGTTTTTTTTTGTATTGCTAGTGTAAGTAAACCCGATTATTGTGGGTTTAGGGTTTGATGACAAATTTGGAAGTATTCTTCATGGTTTGGGTGTTAATTCACTAGATTGTAAGTGTGTTGGTGTTTTAGATGTTCATAAGAACATGTTTGCTAGTATAGATGGGTGTTAACCTTGATTTGGTGTCAAACTAAGTTTTGAGTCAAGATTTGAAGAATCGGGTATGTAAATGCTTGGTTCATGCGTTAAATGGTGTTTTGGAAAGTTAATCACTAGCCGTTAGTGATTAAGGATGTTTTCGGGACTTATGTCAAATGGGTGAATTGAATTAGGTCAAATTTGGTAATGACTCTAATTTTGGAGTAATTGGATGATAAGCACTTTTGTTAAGTGTTAAATGGCGTTTGAAATGATTACTACCTAAGTAGTAATTTAGTGTTAAGACCTAGGTTGGTTTAAATGGTGACAAGTATAATTTAGGTTAAATTGTACTTGTTTGATGGGTCGGAATTACCACCCGTAGTGGCAATTGGGTTGAGCTCATTAGGAGATAAATGGGCGGGGTCAAACGAGCAAGGTGAGATCCCTCGACTATGGGATGTGAGTGTTGAGTTCTCTTTTAGAGAATTGTTATTTATGTGTAATTGTACCTATATGTGTATTATAGATAAAGGTTTGCTCGGCTGCGTTTGGAGCCGGTTTACATACATGACTTGTGCGGGCATTTCGAGGTGAGTGGAATAATTATGCATGTATGTATATAGTGTATTTATTTGTATGCTATGGCATGAACCACGGAGCCGGTAGTGCCATAGTATGTGCGAGTGTGCTATGATGTGAACCACGGAGCCGGTAGCATCATGGTACGTGTGTTGAAGTGTGAACCACGGAGCCGGTAGCATTATAGCACGAGTCGTTAAAGTGTGAACCACGGAGCCGGTAGCACTATAAAAGAGTATGACTCGAGTTGTGATGTGAACCACGGAGCCGGTAGCATGAAAGTGTGAACCACGGAGCCGGTAGCACTATAAAATGAGGTGTGAACCACGAAGCCGGTAGCACCGAAGTGTGAACCACGGAGCAGGTAGCACTATAAAAGAGTATGACTCAAATGCGTAGTGACGTGAACCACGGAGCTGGTAGCGTTATAGCATTGCGTATGGTGTAAACCACGAAGCTGGTAGCACCATGACGCGTTTATGGTTAACCATATGGTTGTGTATGTGTTGTTGTATAGCATAATATATTATTTTGGAGTATATGCTATTGTTTATGCTAGTTGCGATAATGGAGATTATTAGCTTTATACTTGGAGTTCGTATGCTGATATTGTATTGCTAGCATGTTTGCGGTATGTGAGTAGGTGGTTGCAAGTAAGGTATATTATATATGTATGTTTATACTTATTGCACTCACTAAGCGTTAGCTTACCCCTCTCGTTGTTTACCTTTTTCATGTATTGTGTTATGAGGCTAGCTAGTTGTTAGACTAGTTGCGTAGGAGCGCTTGGGCTCGATGGGGTAGCTTTTGGATATACGGACTCGGATTGGGGATTTGGTAGTCCCCGGGATTATGCTCTTGGTATCGGGTTGGGTTATAGAGTCCTAACTCGTCTAAATGTAAATTGGGATTGAAATTTGTATTTTGTACGAAAGTCGTAAAACGGCCGATGTGGGCCCGGTGTTGTAAAACTCGTTTTATTATTGGAACGTGTTAGTTTTATCTAATATTATATGTTGTGAAAAGCGTTTCGTCTAAAAGTGTCGGGAAGTGGGAGATCTTTAATTGAAAATTTGAAATTTCGGACAGAAGCTGACCAGGCCTTGTGCGCGCCGCGCACAGGCAGTGGAGCGCGCCGCGCACCCTTCTGTCATATATATATAAAAAAAATATTGCTGCGTATTCGGTTGGATAACGGGTTGAGTCATTACAAGTGGTATCAGAGCATAGTCTAAGGGAATTAGGTGACCTTGGAATAGGTGCCTAGTCTTAGACTTATTGGCGGTTATGTATTATTTGCGGAACTTGTAGGAATACGGGTCGGATTGAGATTTGTTAGTGCTTTAGAGTGGGTGACTAACTAGGACTTGCGATTGTCCAAAGTGTGATTATGTGGGGCCTTATTTCGTGTGTAAATTAGTTCCTTAGACAGATAGTGCCTAATGTAAGGTGGCGAACTTGGACGTTGTTTTAGTGATAGTCACCTCAGTTGTAGGTTGACTTGTTGTTGCGGTGTACTTGTGTACATTTATTATTATATTGTATATAGGTGTATATATACAGGTATCTATTTGGTGCGGTGTCCTAGGGATGGATCTATTGGAGAGATTCGAATGTTTGACGATTTTGAGTGATCAAGTTCACGGTAAGAACTTTGGTCATTTGGGTGCTAGGAGTTATCGCGGGTTATTTGGTGTGAATGTTGCGTCAGTCCGAGTAAAGTACTTTGCGTGACCATGTGAAAATGGTAAGGTACGCATTTGTAATAGTGATTGATCACCATTATTACGAAAGTGTATCTTGACACCAAACATGACATGACGAGTACCGAACGGAGGAAACGCGGCATGGTTGGGGTAGATTCGGGATGAATTAGGAATCTTTTATTGGTTCCTAGGTTATAGTGGTCTCGGGTGATGTGCTTGTTGTCACATCAGATTTTTTGTGAGTCGAAAATTGTTACGGTGGATTCGGTTAGTTAAGTGAGTGAGCCAACTCACGAGTTCGGCGCATAATTAGTCACCCTACGTAGTGGGTGCATTATTTAAGATCGTCATTGGTTGAAGTTACCCATCGTAACTAGGATGACCGATTATAGTCTGTGTGTGCGTGTGCGTCGAGGACTTAAATTCCGTAATGGAATACGACAAGTCTAATGATTGTGATTTGGGGTTGCACTCAGTTGAGTGTGTGGTTAGAGGATCGTGTAAGGATTCCAGTTGTGAGCCACCTTGGAATTGTCGAATCGGGGAGTCTTGGGGTCATTAAACTCATGGGAGTGGGACCCGTATGACGATGATTGCGTTAGTGTGTTAGCGTGTTACGGATTATAGGGTAACATTCCTAACGGAATATCCCTTGTTGTGGTGGTCGTGCCGATGTGCGGAAGGGTGTAAGACTTGGTGTTTCAAAGCATCTCTTTGGTGTTAGATGAAAGGGTTCGTGAGGCTATATCATTTTGGCCTTGTAGAAATTGTGGCTAGTGTGTGATCGGTAGAAACTTTCGATAAGACAATAAACTGTAAGATTTTTCGGGAAGGTATGACTTCAGGTCATTATTATGGAGTGGTAGGTGGCATCGGGTGTATGGAGCCCAAAGACCGAGTTTTTGAGATTCGGCAAATCGTGGAGGGAGTTTGCATGACACGGCGTCAGGTGTCTTCTTATACCTGCTACTGTAATTTTCAACTCCGGTGATGGTGTGATCAATTTGTGCTTAGGGTGCCGGTGAGATACCCTTGGAAGCAGCGAAGATTGTAATAGTGATCGACGGGTGATAGTAATTCGACGGTTGCGGAAGTCGAAGTTTAAGAACATTGCGGTAAATACTTCTTATGAAGTGGCGGATGAGCGCATCTTGTTACTCTTAAGTGATAGATGGGTGAAGATGACCGGGGAGCCGGAGTTCATGAACGGTTAGTCCGAAGGTTATGATGAAGCGTTGATATTCCGGTCGATGCAATTATTATGTCGGATTGGTCACTCTTCTCCATGAGAGTGAACAATTATTGTTATAGGTTCGTTGAGTGAAGGGTCGGGTGATCTCGACTGGGATGTACGACTGATTAAGCGGAGTGGAATATGCCTAGTCATAGAGGCATATGTGGGGTTTTTGTGGAGTTCGCTTTGCGAACGATTAAGGCAGTCGATTGTGATTTGTGGTATGAAGGTGCGAAGTCGTCGCGTGTACGACATCTCTGGTAATTTTGTATGACGGCTCTGAGAGCTTAAAGTGAATTTGCAGTGATTCGGTGTTTATGATTAGTGAAGAGAATGATCATGTGTGTTGTGGAATGGTAATTCCGCGGGATGTTATCATCTTTGCGGTAAGAATGTGGAGCTAAATCCTAAGTGGGGGAGTTTTACTGCAGTCCGAGGAAGCTTCCGTGGTACTAGATCAAGTGAAGTGTAAGACTTCTTATGTAAGGTGGTCGTGTAGTACCAAAGTGCAGTATGAGACCAAGTGTGGAGTTTGAGATCACGGAAGTGAGCGAATGTAACTGTTATTGCGGGTGCTCTCGTGATATAAATTTGGGTTGGTGTGAAACTCGGATAGTACTGACGAGTGAGTACGAGTTCGAGATGGCGGTGAATACTGTATTTCCCCTGTCGGGAAACGTGATCGTGGAAATTGTCAGCGGATTATTCCACTTTATGGACTATTGTGAGGCGGGGAATTTCGATTCCGATTGTCTCACATCGAGACACGCGGATGTTATTTCTTTGCGAGGGTGTGTTCCCTAGTGGATGCGACCCATTAGTTGCATTGAAATGTCAAGGCCATCCCTAATAGACGGTCGAGGAAAAATGATTCCCCAGGCATTGGTGGATATTTTTGTGGGTTGCGTGATGAATTTTGAATTGTTGTGATGATAATTCGCTGTTGGCGGGATTCTAGTACATGAATAGTTTTCATGCTAGTACTAGGAAGCCGTATTGTATAGATGTGTTGTAGGGCTTAGAGGAGAAACCCTGTGTCGAGTGTTGATGTTTTGTCCAACTCGTGGTGTGTTATTGTCATCCTGGATTAATCCATAGACTAGTGGTCGTGTGCGGATCGATTGATGGAAAAGTTTGTGTTCCCAGTGTGAATATTTGGGGATACCAAAATTTCTTCGTTGAAGGAATAACCCGGTGGTGGTGACTGTAAGAAGTACTATTCGAAGGAGCGTGTCGATTGCCCCGTTCGCATCGACTTGTAAAATTGCGAATCACGGGTTTTCTGGGGTGGAAAACAAATGTTTGCACATAAGCGGATGTGCGATCGTTGAGTGGTACAGTTATGGACCGTTGAAAGTACTGAGTTTCGACGCGGCATGAATCCTTCTCGATTGGGATTAATGCAAGACTTGGTTCACGGCGTAGTGGACCTAGTACATCGCGTTGGGTGATGTATTTATAGATGTAGCTTGTTGCGAGTTTTAGTCGAGAGAACTTGCAGGGATAATGGTGTTTTCCGTATTTTGACGTTGAGTGTATGAGATATCGCTTGTTGTGGTAGTGCACGCTAGTGATTATTAGCGTGTGGTGAGATCTTAGAATTTACGTAAGATGTTATTGGATGTCGGCATTGATTGTGTTTCGCCGGATACGTGATTACTACATATGTGACTCCGCATTTGGATGCGAGAATGTTCAAAGGGGAAGTGCTTAACTTCTAGTATTCGGTGCGAATCACGAGGACGTGATCCAATCTAAGTGGGGGAGAGTTGTAACACCCTGAATTTTGTGCGTCAGGAAATGTTCCTGAAAGTGTCAGAAAATGTGTGCACCAGAAAGCTCCACAAAAGGTCTATCTGACACTTATGCATTTTCAGAATTTACATCAGAATCAGGATTAGTCAGAATCAGTCCCTGAACTTCAGAATCTGTTTAGACCCTTGTGCGCGCCGCGCACATTCAAGGGTGCGCGCCGCGCACCCCACCTGGGACAGTTTTCTGCCTTTTTTCTATTTTGAGTTAAATGAGGGGCTTTTTGGTCTTTTCACTTGAGGATGGATCTGTAGCCTTATTGGCAGATTTGGATCCAATTATGGATCACTTTCACTTCCACAACTCTCTCATCTTCAAACCCTAGAGAGAGGAAGAGTTTTTAGAGAGGGAAAGCTCCACTTGGAGAAGAAGGAGGTTGATTTGGGCTAAGGTGCAAGAGTTAAGGTTGTTCGCCTCGTTAACGGCTACGTTTTGATAGTGTTGGTAAGCTTTAACTTCGAATTTAATTGTTAAGATTCTTGTTCATGTTTAGGGTTTGAGCTTGTTTGGGTTCTAAACCCTATTTCTCATGAAATTGGGGGTTTTTGTTGTATTGCTAGTGTAAGTAAACCCGATTATTGTGGGTTTAGGGTTTGATGATGAATTTGGAATTATTCGTCATGGTTTGGGTGTTAATTCACTAGATTGTAAGTGTGTTGGTGTTTTAGATGTTCATAAGAACATGTTTGCTAGTCTAGATGGGTGTTAACCTTGATTTGGTGTCAAGCTAAGTTTTGAGTCAAGATTTGAAGAATCAAGTATGTAAATGCTTGGTTCATGCGTTAAATGGTGTTTTGGAAAGTTAATCACTAGTCGTTAGTGATTAAGGATGTTTTCGGGACTTATGTCAAATGGGTGAATTGAATTAGGTCAAATTTGGTAATGACTCTAATTTTAAATTAATTGGATGATAAGCACTTTTGTTAAGTGTTAAATGGCGTTTGAAATTATTACTACCGAAGTAGTAATTTAGTGTTAAGACCTATGTTGGTTTAAATGGTGACAAGTATAATTTAGGTTAAATTGTACTTGTTTGATGGGTCGGAATTACCACCCGTAGTGGCAATTAGGTTGAGCTCATTGGGAGATAAATGGGCGGGGTCAAACGAGCAAGGTGAGATCCCTCGACTATGCAAAATGTGATTGTTGAGTTCTCTTTTAGAGAATTGTTATTTATGTGTATTTGTACCTATATGTGTATGATAGGTAAAGGTTTGCTCGGTTGCGTTTGGAGGCGGTTTACATACATGACTTGTGCGGGCATTTCGAGGTGAGTGGAATAATTATGCATGTATGTATATAGTGTATTTATTTGTATGCTATGGCATGAACCACGGAGCCGGTAGTGCCATAGTATGTGCGAGTGTGCTATGATGTGAACCGCGGAGCCGGTAGCATCATGGTACGTGTGTTGTAGTGTGAACCACGGAGCCGGTAGCACTATAGAACGAGTCGTTAAAGTGTGAACAACAGAGTCGGTAGCACTATAAAAGAGTATGACTCGGGTTGTGATGTGAACCACGGAGCCGGTAGCATCAAAATGTGAACCACGGAGCCTGTAGCACTATAAAATGAGGTGTCAACCACGGAGCCGGTAGCACCGAAGTGTGAACCATGGAGCAGGTAGCACTATAAAAGAGTATGACTCAAATGCGTAGTGACGTGAACCACGGAGCCGGTAGCGTCATAGCATTGCATATGGTGTGAACCACGGAGCCGGTAGCACCATGACGCGTTTATGGTTAACCATATGGTTGTGTATGTGTTGTTGTATAGCATAATATATTATTTTGGAGTATATGCTATTGTTTATGCTAGTTGCGATAATGGAGGTTATTAGCTTTATACTTGGAGTTCGTATGCTAATATTGTATTGCTAGCATGTTTACGGTATGTGAGTAGGTGGTTGCAAGTAGGTATATTATATATGTATGTGTATACTTATTGCACTCACTAAGCGTTAGCTTACCCCTCTCGTTGTTTACCTTTTTCAGGTATTGTGTTATGAGGCTAGCTAGTTGTTAGACTAGTTGCGTAGGAGCGCTTGGGCTCGATGGGGTAGCTTTTGGATATACGGACGCGGATTGGGGATTTGGTAGTCCCCGGGATTATGCTCTTGGTATCGGGTTGGGTTATAGAGTCCTAACTCGTCTAAATGTAAATTGGGATTGAAACTTGTATTTTGTACGAAAGTCGTAAAACGGCCGATGTGGACCCAGTGTTGTAAACTTGTTTTATTATTGGAACGTGTTAGTTTTATCTAATATTATATGTTGTAAAAAGCGTTTCTTCTAAAAGTGTCGGGAAGTCGGAGATCTTTAATTGAAAATTTGAAATTTCTGACAGAAGCTGACCAGACCTTGTGCGCGCCGCGCACCCTTCTGTCATATATATAAAAAAAAATTTGCTGCGTATTCGGTTGGATAACGGGTTGAGTCGTTACACGACGAGAAACGAGATTGAGGCGAGTAACGATGAGTTTAATACTAGAGTTGCGGCCGTCGTGGCGGAGCAAATGGGAGCGTTACGAGAAGAAATGGATAGGAAGTACTGCGAATTTCGAAGTAGTGGTGAAATGGAGCGTTGTCTTAAGAGCTTCATGAGGACTAAACCCCCGATGTATGACGGGAAACCGGATCCTTTGGTAAGCACAACATGGATCTCGGATGTCGAAGGGTGTTTTTACACTATTGAATGTCCTCCCGAGAAGAGGACAAGACTCGCTACTAGCTTGTTGCGGGGTAGGGCGAAGGATTGGTTGGATGGTAAAATTGATATTGATGGTGGTGAGTCGTTTTTTGGGTTATCGTGGGACGATTTTAAGAAGGAATTCTTCGAGGAGTTTCGGACGCAAGCCGATTTGTCGGATTTGCGTGATAAGTTGCGAAATTTGCTACAAGGATCTATGGACTTGAATACTCTTAAGACGACCTTTATGGCGAAGGCTCGTTTTTGACCGGAGTATATTGGGAATGATCATGCGTTGATGGGGGATTTCTATCGAACTTTGAATGAAGACTTGCAGAAAAAAATTAGTCGGGGTCAAGTGAAGTCGTTTGCGGAGTTATTCGCGGTGGCTAGGGGTTTCGAATCGCATTCGCGATCGATGGTTAGTGAACCTTCAATCAAGAGAAGGGTTGATTCGTATGGTGCCCCAAGTAAGAAAACTAAGGGTGCAAGTGCGAGTACAGGTAATGTGGGGAAAGGCACGATGGGTTCTCGTGCACCTAGATGTTTCAATTGTGGTGTTAGGGGCCACAAGTTATGGGAGTGCACAATGCCGAGAAGTGATGAAGGAATGTGCTACTATTGTCATAAAGAGGGACATCGCAAGCCGGATTGTCACAAGTTGGCGGCGGCGAATGCTGCGAAGAGACATTAAGGTACCTTTCGTTTTAATAAATATGTCCTTAATTATTTATTGTGTACCGAAGAGTTCGGGTTTGTTAAATGCATTGTGTTGTGCATATTATTGTTATGGGTGACATCCCTAATGGGATTACCCTACGGTGGCATTTGGATTGACGGACGGAGGGCGTAAGACTTGGTGCAACCAAACATTCCTTAGTATTTGGGAAATGTTTCTACCAAGCCTTGGGAATGGGCTTTGGTGTTTGGTTGTTAAGCGCGTGTTCGCTTTTGTGTTGAGGATGATGGGACCATGAGGTTCATCGGGTGGATGGAACCCGAGAGATCGAGTGTTTGACCTCGATGTATGTGGGTAATGGAGTCTACGGGACGCAATGTTAGGTGCCTCTTTCATACCTACCAGCGTGGTAATCGACTCCGATGGTGTTGTGGTTACATTGAACTTAGGGTACCGATGAGAAACCCTTAGGTGCTTCAGTGACGGTGTGAAAGTTACAAGTGATAGCAACCCGGTGATTGCTAGAGTGATACTTGTACGGTTTGGTAAGTACTTCGGTGAAAGTAGCGAAGGATAATTCGAAATCCTTCGTGTGCTCAAGGATAGAGCAAGGTATTGTGATGTGTATATTATGGAATACAAGACGTATGGAACTTGTCTTTCTTTAGCATGTTGGTTGTATGAGTCTCGGTAAGACGGAGACGGACTCGGCGGTTGACTAAGTCAACAATGAGTGGATGGTGGTTTCGCGGGATACTTTTATCTCGATGATGTGGTTACGGAACAGAGTTCTAAGTGGGGGAGTTTGAACTCTAGCATGAAGATATTCTAGCGTGTTGATATTGGACGATGCTCGTATAGATTCGAGGCTAGCGTTGAGATCTACGTTGGTCGATTGTGGTAAAGTTTGGAATAAATTGTACTTATGGCTTTGGATTTAAATTACCACCAAGGTGGTAATATAGTGAATCTCTTTGGAAGATAAGTGGACGTGTCTGACGAGCAAGGTGGGATCCCGGGTTAAGGGATGTGCGTGTCGGATTCTCTTCTAGAGAATTATTGTTTTGTGCCTATGTACGATATAGGTGGTTCTTGCTCGATTGTGATGGCGTGGTGTACGAGTACGTATGACGCGTGTATGTATATGATGTATTTACTTGTGTGGCGTGAAATGTGGATTTAGTAGCGGTGTTAAGACACCACATTTTACGTGACGAGTGGGTTAGTCGCGGTGTTAAGACACCACATTTTACGTGACGAGTGGGTTAGTCGAGGTGTTAAGACGCCACTCCGGAGTTAGTAACATGTGGGTTAGTCGCGGTGTTAAGACACCACATTGTCGTGATGGGTGGGTTAGTCGCGGTGATAAGACACCACCTGGGGGTTAGCGTTACGCGGTGTTAAGTACACTAATGGATATTTGTGTTGGGAGTAGTGTTACATCGGCATGGTATAACGTTATCGGGAAATGCGAATACCGGTGAGGAATGGGAGTACCATTCCTTGCTTTGTGATTTGGGACGTGAATATCGGGTTGTACGTATTCACAATATTTCGGATAGTACGATTGTCCCTATTGGTCGGACTCATAGTTTGAGGTAGTGGATGTCGGGTGGTTCGGATTCACTAAGGGTCGGTTTGCACTGCCATCCTCGGTTATACTATGTGGTGGAGGTAGTGAATATCGGTTTGCGCGTATTCACAATGAGTCGGGTTGTGTGGTCATTTCGTTGTAGGAAATATGGATTGGGTTGGTGAATTTCGGGTTGTTGCGAATTCACTAAGGTTCGGGTTGTTTCGACCATCTTCCATATATGTTTAGGCTGAGGTTGTTTCGGCCATTTTGGTGTGGAATGTGATGCAATAGCCGTGTTTTGCTCACGTATTTGCGGTAGTTGCATATTAGCCGTGTTTGTGCACTACAAGGGTTGTTGAGTGGTAAGTGTTATCCGTTAGAATTCGCTTTCATTTCGGTCTCCATCGGTTTGGTTGTTGACCTTATTTTTGGTATGTGGTTGTTACTAGCAATGTACTTGGTATGGGTACGCTAGGAGTTGATATCTCGGTTCGAGAATGGATGCGTTTTCCCGATGTGAGGGATTGAGCAGGTTCTTGTGCTCGAATTTGCGGATTTGGTAAATCGCGGGTGTTAGTTGTTAAAGGTGACTCTTTGAGAAGAATTTCCTAGAGGATTTAGAAGAATACATGGTGATTCCGCGTATTCAAGGTGATCGTTATAAACTTCGAATGTTGTGTGTATTGCACGGCTCGGAATGCGTGCAAGTGTGTATTTAGTTAATGGATTAATCTGGTAGAACGTCGCGTTTAAAGGTGGTCTATCGCGAGTTAGCTTGTCTCGATCCGCGACAAAGTGGCCTAGACGCGATGGCTTTAAAACTCCTTGACCTGAGCTGCTCATCGCGTTTTGGTGGTTTTGTCACGATCTGGTCATCGCGAAACGCGACACATTGTCGCGAAACGCGATGGTGTCGCTGAAGTAACAAATTTAACCCGTTTTTAATGGGATCTTTTTGGGTGTTTTGGTCTTTTTACTTGGTGAACGGTTTGGGGACTTAAAAACTGATGCAAAGCTTATCTCTATCTCATTTTATACCACAAACACTCTCATCTTCAACCCTAGAGAGAGGAAGAGAGTTTAGAGAGAGAAAGCTCCATTTTGAGGAAGAAGAAGGTTGATTCGGGTTAGAGCTCAAGTGTTAAAGTTGTTCATCTCGTCAACGGCATCATTTTGGTGGTATTGGTAAGTCTCAACTCCGAATTTCATCTTTACGATTTGATATTCAAATTAGAGTTTTGATCTTGTTAGTTGTAAAACCCATTTAGATGATGAAGTGGGTTTATGGAAACTAGTTATATTTGATACTTGGCGGGTTTTGGGTTGGTTGATGATTTAGCCATGATTAGGGCTTTAATTTGAGTGTAATCACTATGATTAGTGATTATGTTGTTGAAAGAACCCAAATGGGTGTTGTTGGAAACTTGATTTTTGAATTGGGTCAAAATAAGAGTTGTAAGTTGATGTTGGTGAAGACAAGTGTTTAAAACTTGTGGTTTAGTTAAGTTGGCGTTGTTGGAACCATTTTCACTAGTGTTAGTGATTATGGAAGTATTGAAACCATTTTTGGATGTTTAGGATTGACTAATTTTGAAATGGGTCAAAATTAGGGTTTATGTGTCTAACTGGGCAAGATAGGTGTTTAACCCCTATGATTGGGTTTGATTGGTGTATTAGGACCATTCTCACTTGTGTTAGTGATTATTGGTTTGTTTGGGCGCGGTTTGTGCTTGGAAGTGCAGTTGGGTCGAAATTGCACTAAGTGTCAATTTGGGTTGATTTGTAAATTCACTTCAATTGTGTTGTTTGTTATGTGATTAATGGAATAGGTACATTCCATTGACGATTGCGGATTTTTTCGGTTGCATCCATCAAGATTTCAATGTGAGTGTAAATATATTATATGCGTATGTATGCATATGATGGGTGCGGGTTGGTAGAGTGATCCTTGCTCGAATTCGCTATACATGTGATGGGAGAATGGATTCTTGGAGTTTGAGTCCATGTTGTACGCTTATGCGTTTTGGGTTACCACCCTTGGGGTAGTGAATCTTTGGAGTATACGGATTCACGTTGGCATGTCGGGCCAACCCCGTCGTTGTTGATGATGTTGAGGAGATGAATCTCGGGTAGTGCTGATTCATGACGACTCGGGTAGTTCGGCCATCTTAGTGATGAGGTGGTGAATCTCGAGTAGTGCGAATTCACTAAGGCACGGTAGTTCGGCCAACCTCGATTTTTGAAGCGGTGAAGGAAGTGAATCTCGGGTAGTGCGAATTCACTAAGGCTCGGGTAGTTCGGCCAACCTTCATATGTATGAGGTTAAGGGGTTAACCTTGGTGTCTTGGTTATATTTTGTATATGAGTGTATATACTTATTATATGTTGTAGCTAATCTTGCGGATTTTGGCTTGGTGGTACGTTAGGTATAGCTTGCTAATTATACTTGGATTGCGGTATGCGTTTACTTTATGTGTTTGGTTGTACGTGTTCATTTTATGCATATGTATGTATATAGTATGTTTATACTCACTAAGCTTTCATAGCTTACCCTCTCGTTGTTTACTTTTTTATAGGTTCGCGAGGTGACGGCTTGGGTAAGCATGAGAACTAGTGCTTTGCGGGTTGCTTTAGAAGATTGTGCTTTAGGCTTTTGATTAGGATTGGGTAGCGTTCCCAATCACCATGCTTGGTTTTGTTGAAAAGTAAAATAGTCGGGTCAAGGTTTACCTTTTGGTTAAGTCGAATGGGTCTTGGGTTGTATGCCCGTTTTGTATTTCAACTTATGAAATGTATGTTTTAAAGTTGTTTAAACTTGTTATTGAAATGGAAGCGTTTGAAAACATAATTGGGACCTTAATGTTAATAATATTAGTGTATTATAAAGAAAAAAATTTATGAGTCGGTTTAACGGCAGGTTGGTTCGTTTCAGTCCGCCAAAAATTGTACAAACAATTGTAAAAAGAGTTTTGTACTTCTGGTTGAGAAATATGGTACAGTTGTGATAAGGAACAAGTGGAAAACTAACTCAAAGTTTTGGCTAACAGTTTTGGAACAAGTGGTGCTTTTAGTGTGGGTCATTTTTTTCGAACACTATTTCTTTATTTTACATTTTATATTTATTTTGTATGTATTTTTTTTTTTAGAACAGCAATTTTGGCGTCGAATCCTCTCATTTACCACTCACACACCCGTTAGGAAGAAACTCCTCACATCTATCGCGCAAAGCGTACCCAGAATGTATTAATTATGAGAATTGATATTTCCAACATAAAAAATGATAGATTCACTTAAATTTAATAAATATTCTTAAGAAAAAATATCGTAATTGGTCTTCAAAATTTATATCAAAAATCGATATGAAATTTAAACCATGAAAAAATATCATGGTTGATCCTATGATTTTAATACTGTACACGTTCAGTCTCATGATTTAGCAGACGTTCGGTTAAGTGAAACATAGGTTTTTTGTTACAGTATTTTACATGTGGGTAGGTACTTGAATTGAAAAAGCCAAACATAAATTCAAAACCCTTACCTGTTTCGATCCATTATTCCATTTCATCACAAACAAAACCCAAATTTTTCACCACAAACTCAAAAATCGTCAGAGAAAGAATCGAGGTTACAATTTACTGGAGGCCGGATAAATCGACGGCGAGATCGGGTATATTATTACCCCCACCGGAGACGACGGTAGCTCAACACTAAAATTTACGAACCGTTTATCTCTTGATGTTGATTCCATTTACAAACGGTGGTTGATGGCGGTGGTGCCAAGACAACAACCCATCGGAAGGTGACGTGGTGGGGTAAGGGTTTCTAATGATTTTAAGAAAGATGGAATTTTGGAGACAATAATAATTTAAATACGAGTAGAATTTAGTAATTGCTTTTCATTTTGGGGGACGTTATCTCGTTGGCTAAGTTTTCGGTTAAACATGATTGCATCGGGTCCGTCTTCGCGTTTGAGTCGTGCTCTGCAGTGGCAATTCTAGGATCAAAATTCAATGGGATCCCAATTTTTTTTCGATAACTTACTTGCACAAAATATTGAATGTATCGGGTCAAATCGGGTCGGGTCGGGTCGCACCCAAAACATAAACATAAAATTGGATAGTAGTCGCAAAATATAAGGTTATTCATACTTTATACTATTGTCATTACAACAAGTATTATACAAAAGATTATCATTTATACAAAAAGGGAATATTTCCACAAATAAGCCCCTATACAAAAAATATCATATATTCAATCCACTAAGTACTAAAGGTTAGCTTTTATTGTTGTCTACGATGTTTCATACGATAAAATTCGTCCATAATTGCATCATTGTTAATACCATCTAACACATCTTTTTCAATATATGCAAGTAGACAATCATTCATAAATTGATCTCCCAATTTGTTTCGTAAATGGTTCTTTATTAACTTCATTGCTGAAAAGGCACGCTCCAATGTGGATATTGCAACTGGCAAAATCAACGCAAGTTTTAAAAGAAGATATACCTTTGGATATATTATACTCTTGTTCTTTTCAACCATCATCTTTGCAAGTTACCCAATTCCTTTCAAATGACTAAACCTTTCATCACCACATACATCACTAATGTAATTCATAAGTTGTCCTCTAAGAAATCCAAGCTCGTGTTTTGGAAAGTCAGAAGGATAAAATTCAGCCATTCTCATAAGATCTTCCACTTCAAATGCTTTAAACGACTTACTTGGGTTCAAAGAAGCGATAGAAATAAGTAATGTTGTGTTCACCTCATTAAAACGATTGTTGAGCTCTCGAAGTTGCATATCAATGACCATATAAAATACATCCACATTGTAGTGGTGTAATGAACTAACATGTGAACCTCTACGACGACTTATGCCATCATAATATAGGTCTTCCATATTGGTAATCTCGATATCATTTTTTCCGCAAAATAAACTAACCTTCCCAAAAAGTAGTTCCCATCCATCGTCTCTCATACATTGAAGTCTTGTCTTAGAACCCCTCACTTGATGCATTGCGTTTACAATATCTTGATCTTTTCTTTGCAATGTTGTGTTTAAATCATTCGTAATCTCCAAGACATCAACCATTAAGTGTAGACAAAAAACAAAATCAAACTTTAGTAATGTCCTCAAAAGACGACATGCTTCTGCTCTTTGATCTTGACAATTACCATTCACACTGATGTCCTCAAGTACTTCACAAATTGAAGAATATATAGTCAATATATTTAGAAGTGAACCATAGTGAGAACCCCAACGAGTGTCACACGGACGTTTAATTCCAACTTCTTGATTTTGACCGGTACCACTTTCAATGGTTTGAAGACCTTAATCATGAAAGACCTTAATCCAACTGCACAAACAAATTATGGACATATATATAATTATATAAATGATAAATCACTACATCAGGTTAGTGAAAGGACCCGTCCTAATCCATCCGGACGAAGTCCATATAGATTATAAACGATTCACAACAGTTGATTACATCGCGAGGTACTTGACCTCTATAAGATACATTTTATAAACATTGCATTCGTTTTTGAAAAGACAATCTTTCATTACATCAAAAGTTGACGGCATGCATACCATTTCGTAATATATCTAACTATAATTGACTTAATAATAATCTTGATGAACTCAACTACTCGAATGCAACGTCTTTTGAAATATGTCATGAATGACTTCAAGTAATATCTCTAAGATGAGCAAATGTACAGCGAAAGATTTCTTTCATACCTGAGAATAAACATGCTTTAAAGTGTCAACCAAAAGGTTGGTGGGTTCATTAGTTTAACATAAATAATCATTTCATAATTTTAATAGACCACAAGATTTCATATTTCCATTTCTCATAAACATACGTCCCGTGCATAGAGACAGAAAATATCATTCATATGGATTGAACACCTGGTAACCGACATTCACAATATGCATATAAGAATATCCCCATCATTCCGGGATCCTCCTTCGGACATGATATAAATTTCAAAGTACTAAAGCATCCGGTACTTTGGATGGGGCTTGTTGGGCCCGATAGATCTATCTTTAGGATTCGCGTCAATTAGGGTGTCTGTTCCCTAATTCTTATATTACCAGACTTAATAAAAATGGCATATTCGATTTTGATAATTCAACCATAGAATGTAGTTTCGATTACTTGTGTCTATTTCGTAAAGCATTTATAAAACAGCGCATGTATTCTCAGTCCCAAAAATATATATTGCAAAAGTATTTAAAAAGGGAATAATGAAACTCACACATATAAATATTGTAAAATAGTTAATAAAGCATTTGCATGTATTCTCAGCCCAAAAATGTATATAAAAAGGGAATAATGAAACTCACGCATATAATTATTGTAAAATAGTTAATAAAGCATTTGCATGTATTCTCAGTCCAAAAATGTAATTAGTAAAAAGGGAGTAAATGAACTCACCTAATGTATTTTGTAGTAAAAATACATATGACTATATTGAACAATTGAAAAATGCAAGGTTCGCCTCGAATTCACGAACCTGTACCAGTTATATATATTAAAACACATAATAACAATTAACAAGTTTATATTAATATTATTAATATACTTCTTATATTCATAATTTATATGTTATTTTGGTAAATAAAATAATAATTAATATTTATATATAACAGATTCCTATTAAAGTATTTTAATTAAGATCTAATATATGTTATTATATATCAATGCTTAAAATGTATTAGAATTGATATTTATATATATGATTTAACTAAAAATATATTTATATATTATTTGTAACATAATTATAATAACATTTTATTATACAAAATAATACCTAATATTAATATAGATGTAAAAAAAATATATTTTTATATAAATGTCTTTTAGTTTGTAAAGATTATAATAATTATGATAATAATGTTAATAATAATACCAATACTTATTTTAATAATAATAATAATAATAATAATAATAATAATAATAATAATGATAATAATAATAATAATAATAATAATAATAATAATAACAATAATAATAATAATAATAATAATAATAATAATAATAATAATAATAATAATAAGTTATTCATATCAATTGTAATAATTATAATACACAAAAAAATAATAATAATAATAATAATAATAATAATAATAATAATAATAATAATAATAATAATAATAATAATAATAATAATAATAATAATAATAATAATAATAATAATAATAATAATAATAATAATAAAATAAAATAAAAGTGTATACCCTCTCCAAGCTTTTTCTAAAAAAAATGTCCCAGACGAGACTCGAACCCCCAACCTCCCGTTCACCCAACACACTTTTAAACCACTCCTCTATTTATATTTTTCTGATTATATCTCAGACTCAAAATTCTTTAACCCATTATCCTTTTCATTTCGGCCCAAATAGAAACCAAAACATGGCAGCCCAACAGCAAGATCTGAGTTGGGTCGCGGCCCATTAACTGCCCAGCTTCTATTGAAGAAAAAATAAATAAATCAGTCGCCTAGGCATAGTTTCGAACCCAGGACCTCTGGATTAATCCCAAACACCCGTAACCATTTCATTGTATCTCTTTTTCTGTAATAACCTCGGTTTATAGCTATATAACCTTTCTAACTGACAGTTCTTCTTCTCTTTCCCAACCATCAGTAACATCATCGATCTAAACATCATTTTAATTTTTATTTCTTATCGTCATCATCATCAAATATATACCATCATCATAATCTTATAATTATCATAATTTACTATCATCAAATTCAACATCAACCCATATTGCCCTTCATCGTTAACAGGTATCATTTATCACATAGTCAACATTCGTTATCATCTAATCTCCATGGTATCATTAGCATAACTGCACCATTTGGTTTCGGGGTTCTGTCTGGAACAGAAACAATAACACGTCAACCTTATCATGCGATTACTTTATAAAAATCAAGTGGGTTACTTGATTTAGTGGGATTTCATGGTTTAGTGGTTGTTGGTCAAAAAGGAAGGAAAAAACAAAAAAAAAAACGTATGCTAATCCCTTTAATGTTTTAATACACACCAAGTGGTTGTCCCTCTTATTAATAATCATCACCATGTCATAAATTAACAGAACTAAAAATAACGAGTTGTAGCAAAATTGAATTTGGCTCTTGCATACGTCAGCCAAGTTACCTTTTCACAACCCAATTAACAAAACAGTCCACAGCTCAAAACAAGTGGGTCACGGTCCATACCCAAAGCAAACTCACGGCTCACATCGATTTTCCTATATCTATAACTTAGTCCACTAGCAAAAGAAGAAATAAAAAATTCCAAAGTTTTGTCAATGGTCGGCCACATGGATCTCGGGTTATCCCACTTAATCACTTAAATCCGATTATGCTTTAGCTTTTTAGAAAGAACTCTCAACACATTTAATATGACCCCTTTAATTTACGACCTTTCATAATATAAATATTCGTTACCTATATCATCTTTTCTTGTAGTATTCACGAAAAGCAGGAAAAAAATAATTTGCAGCACCTTGGATGGGGGTCACGAACAGCACAGCAGAACAGACGTTTTTAAAAAGAGTAGAGATAGTCTATTTGTTTGGGTGAAGGTTTATTCAGACAATAACAGGAAGTAACAGGAAAAAAAATATATGGTGGTAGTTTCTCATGGTGACTAATAGTGGTGGTCGAATATATATATAGAAGTAGAAGGCACATGTAAGTGATCATATGGTGGTGTGGGTTTATGTTGTTGACCAGAGAAAATAGCAGCAACAGTGGGATTCAAGGGTGGTTTATGGCTGCACAAGGTGGTGACGTTTTCAAGTGGTGTATGGTTTAAAAGTGGGATGTTGTTTGAGGTTTGAAGATGAAGAGAGGAAGAGAGAAGATGGCGATTGTCGAGCAAGAATATTAGCAACAACGATGGTATTGAGGTTGTGTATATATTCATATCAATATGCATGTATGTGTAAGTATGGGTATGATTTTATTGATGGTAATCGAATGATTTAAGTTAGTAGATAGAAAAATTGATTTGTGCTATTGTGGGAGACAAAATATCACGAGCAGGTAATAGATTAAAAGCAGAAATTGACTCACAACCGAATTTGTTTGTTATATGGTGGAAAAAAATGTGTCGATACCTACTCTCAGACAAAACGAGTATAGGAAGAAAAAATAAAAATAATAAAAAGGTGAAACTGAAAGCTAACAGATTTTGGAGTGTTATGTGATTCTGATTCGATCCTTAAAGACAAGAAACAAAATTGAGCTGCAGAGTGATGTTTACATGAAACTGAATCTGATTTTATCTCCTAATTTTACAAATTATATAAATAATATTAATAATTAATAACTAATAAGTATTTTAGTAATAATATTAATTAATTTTAATTATATTAATAATAATCTAAATACAATACAAATAATAATAATAATGATAATAATAAAAGTAATAATAATAATAAGTCACAATAATAAAATTTTAGTGGAATAGATAATATTAATATTAATAAAACTAATAATAATAATGATAATAGAAATGATAATGATATTAGTACTAATAAGAATGTTAATACTAATAGTTATAATAATGTTACATATTATTAATTATGTAATACTTATACTATATAATATTATATTTGAATATTTAATATGTATATATTATATATATTACATCATACATAAGATATTAATTGTGTACAGAATTCGTATATATATTTTTATATAATATCTTATTTATTTTGTATATTATTCTACATATTTAATTTAAATGATTAAATGACATTATATTAATTCAAATCAATATATACTTATATTTATATTTACATATATATATTCATTCACATATTTATTTGCACACAACTGTTCGTGAATCGTCGGGAATGGTCATAGGTTAACTAAATCTATATAATTAGTTCGAAAATTTTGAAACTCAATATTACAGACTTTGCTTATCGTGTCGAAACCATATAAAGATTAAGTTTAAATTTGGTCGGAATTTTCCGGGTCGTCACAGTACCTACTCGTTAAAGAAATTTCGTCCCGAAATTTGAGTGAGGTCGTCATGGTTAACAATAAAAATGTTTTCATGACTAATATGAGTTGATAAATAAATTTTTATCATTATTGAGTAATGTGGATAAAAAAATTCGATTATTTAAAGAGTACGAATGAAACTATCACAAAAGATTGAAATAGGAAAATTAAAGATTCGTCTTAATTTTTGGCAGAGTCGGGGTTGAATTCCGGAATTCAAGGGATTCAAAGAAAATCTTCAAAATCTAAAAGATTTGATTCTTCGGCGAGTAAGGAAATTAAGATTTCTATAATTAAATACGATGATCTGCCTCGGTTACTCTGTCTGATATTTCCATTATAAATTAAACTCTTAGGTTCCATTATTCTCACCATTCCTATATTTTTTTTTAGTTTATACATCCAAAAGATCGTAAAAATGCTTAATCCCATTCTAATCCTTGATATTTTCCTAATTATCATTTCTGTCATCCTTCTTTTCAATCTTCCACCAGAAAAATCTATTTACTTCTACCATTACCTTGGGGTGATACTATTCTTAATTCTACCGTGTCTTTATATTGCTATTCGTATTAATATCCACGGTTCGTAACCTCCGTGTTGTTATTGGGCTTCATATTTTCTCTTATATTTTGTAGCTCTTTGCCTTTTTATTATCCTCCCGACCTCTATTAAAGCGAGTAACTGTCCAGAATTCGTAAATATGGAATTTCAAAAAAAAACATCATGTTCTAAATAAGAAAGAATGTATTAGCACGATTTGATTTGTTAAATTACCAGAATCACTGAGAATAGAACTATCAAGAATATACTTTCTTGATAGGTTCAGAAGTTAAGCAGAATGAAAGAGTTATGTAACATGACACATGATGACGTTATAATCTGTGAATCATTGTAACATCCTCATTCGGGCTTAGATGTAAGATTACTAATGTACCCTTAAGTTAGTATTGTGTTACTATGTGCTTTTATTTTTATTTAATATTTATTATTAAATAATAATGTGGTTAGGACCAGTTTGTGACAAGGGTCACAGAACAGGTTTGTTTATTTAATTTGGACTTCGTTTGGGTTACCAAATGATGTACGAAAGATATCAGATAACTGATAAATACCCGTGTACCACACAGTGTGGGATTTTAACCCACTTTTGATGCCTTATGCAGTGCATTTCTTGCACTTTCCAGACCCTTCCCAAATATTACCCCGTACCTAAATTCTTCCCCTTTGAAACCCTAATTGCTAAAACTAGTTCTTGAGCTCAAATTGTTCTTGGAATCGTGTTCTTTGTTGTCTACTGATTCTAACAAGGTAAGAAACATGTGTTTTTGTGTTCAATTCGTGGTTAAATTCATAGTTTTGTGTAAGTTTTGTAAAAAGCTTGATTTTGTGTCAAAACCCATGAATTTGATGTTGTTATAGTCCAAACTTTGTGGGTTTATAGTCTATAACATGTAGTGATTGAGTTGTGGTAAGTTTTGGTGTCGAAAATGAGCTCTAGATCGAGTTTTGGCGATTTTAGCTTGAAGTCCGTAACTTGTGTTCAGCTTCTAAAGAAGATGAACACAGTCGGCCGACTGTCGGTCGACAGTCGACCGACCGAGGGTGAACCGACCGATTGACGATGACAACCGATCGACTGAGATTTACATTCGGCCGATTGATGTAATACCAAGTGAGTCGACCGACTGAGAAGGTCAGTCGACCGATTGTGTCGACAGTCGACCGACTGTAAGAGTCAGTCGACCGACTGAGTGTCCAGGGCAGAATATTTTACCAAAGTGTTGAGTTTTAGCCGTTATGCTGCCCGTTTGTATTTTGATGTAAATTTTGAAAGTGCATAAGGAGAAAATTTTTAGCGGACAGTTTTCTGACAAAATTTTCTGTATTGTGTTATTTGGTGTTTATGGACACAAACTAACTCGTGTATATGTATTTCTCAGGAGAAAAGAAGAAAGAGAAGGTTCAGTGATTAGATAGCTGAATACCTTCTCGTTTGCTGGTATTTGGTGAGTGGGACTAACTGGAGAATATAGTATATTGTAGCATGTTATATTATGATTGCCATGCTTGTTAGATATACTTATTGTTGTGATTAGTTAGTACTTTGTGATGACTGCATGTTAGTTGATGCTTGTCTGCTGGAGCCCAGTGCGTCCCTATCTTGTGGTAGCCTAATTCGATAGGAGAGATCAACCTGCGGGTTGGGTTCCTCATGTGGTAGCCTATTTGCATCCGTGTAGTATATGTTTGAATGACGCGTACGTCGCGTGTGGATGATTTATGCAGCAACAATGGTATCTAGAGCCGAAGTTGTTGAAATATGCTTCGAGATGGTTATTAAACCCACTATAATTTTGCATTCTATGAACATGCATGAAGTAGAATGTAAAATTTTCGGTTTTGGGTGGTTGTCATTTTGGCCAAAATCACTTGTGATTCTGCATTCTGTACTGCAAATCACTTGTGATTCTGTACTGCCAATCACTTGTGATTCTGTGTTGCCGATCACTTGTGATTCTGTATTGCCAATCACTTGTGATTCTGTGTTGCAGATCACTTGTGATTCTGTGTTGCCGATCACTTGTGATTCTGTATTGCCAATCACTTGTGATTCTGTATTGCCTATCACTTATGTTGATGATGTTCACAATCTATGCCTTGACCTTGTGTTTGGTTGCATGCATGGTTGATTGATATTTATTCAATTGGTTTGTAATAATATTTATTCATTTGGCATTATGTAGGAGGAACTTCCGGTAAACCCCAGCCCGATCAACTGGAGGTTAATGGTTTGGCCGAACTGCCGGAGTCTTTGTAGACTGCACTACTGGGTGATGTTTGTGTGTTAGACTATGTGACATGATTAGTATAACACTTATGTATGCTATGGCCTGTAGTTAGTCGTACTCACTTAGCTTCGTGCTAATTCCCCTCCATCTCCTCCCTGCAGGTTGTTAGCTTTTGTAGATAGTGCTTTTGGGAGAAGACGGGCATGATGATGTTATGTTTGACAGGAGTCAACTCTGATGTTGTCTTGCTTTATGAAAACAATAATCTTTTTGTAAATATGTCTTCTCTGTATAAACAAGTATTTTGTAATGACACGTGACACAGGTTGTACTAACAATAGTTAATGTGGATATCGTATTAAATTAATATTATGCTTCCGCCACGTATTAAAAAAAAAAATAGCGGTGTCACAAGTTGGTATCAGAGCTGAGTTTGGCAGCATGTGCATTGTGATCTACATGTCATGTTCCCAAACTTAGAAGAGTCATGTCAAACATAACATGCTGGGGATGGGTTAAGTGAGTATTAGGACAGGTTATGTGTTAGTTGTTGGTACTAACAGAGTTTATATTAAGCTTTGGTGTGAGTGTTGTGGTAGTGCAGTAATGGCAGATAACGAAGTTAACGCTACTGGCCCCACTGTCCCTGGAACTGGTACTTTTAGAGCCCCTGACGAAGATGGACATGTGTCTTCAGAAGAAGAAACTTCTCAAGAAGTAATAGAACTTCAAAGTCGGTTACTAGAAGCTCAGGAGAAAATTAAGGAATTAGAACAAGAACGGGCGCAATGGAACCCAAATACCACTGCGTTGAACACAACCTTTCCTCCTAATTTTTATAATCAAGCCGGTGGCAGTTCTCAGTCACAATTTCCATAAAATACCTATCAAAACTATCAAATGCCATTTCCGTTTAACCAGACTTTTCCTAATCAAATGATGTACCCATTTCAAGTCCCTGAGACAAGAAGGAAGTGTACCTATAAACAGTTTATGGACTGCAAACCTCCTGAGTACAGTGGTCATACAAACCCTACAGCGACGCTCAATTGGTTAAGAGAAGTAGAACGAGCATTAGAAGCATGTTTTTGTGAGCCTGAATCTATGGTACTGTTTGCTAGTAGGCTTCTCAAAGGTGAAGCAATGGAGTGGTGGGATTCTATTACTGTATATTTACCCAAAGAACAGATCAGTCAGATAACTTGGGAACAGTTCGCTGCTAAGGTTCGGGCGCAGTATTGTTCTGAGTATGAGATGGAAAGATTGAAAACTGAGTTTCTGAGTATGAAGATGACAGAAAGTATGACGATTGATGAAGTTTTCAGAGATTTTACATCAAAGTTAAGGTTTGTTCAACAGTGGGTACCGACTGAAAAGGATAAGATTCAGCATTTTATGCGGGTGATTAAGCCAGAATATAGAACAGTTGCGAGATTTGCAACCACGTTGGCACAGGCTCATGAGATGGCGAAGATTACTGAAGGTGATATCATGGCAGCGAAAACAGAAAGTTCAAAAAGTGGATCTTTTGGGGGAAAATCAGAAAGTCAAACTGGTGGTCAGTCTGGTCAGCAATCAAGTAAGCAATCAGGATTTCGTGGGAAGAAGTCAGGTGGGTTTAAACAGAAGAGTAAGTCCGGTATAAGCGGATCGGGTTCAAGTCAGCCTGATTGGTGTAATGTTTGTAAGTCGACTCATGCCGGACCGTGTTCTCCAATGACCCGAAGATGTTTGAAATGTGGAGTGAAAGGTCATGAATCAACAGCTTGTTCTTTTAAGTCAAATGTTTGTTGGAGTTGCCATAAGGAAGGTCATAGATCGGCGGATTGTCCATCTGCGTCAAGAGCCGGTTCTGGGGCAGGGTCAGGGGCGAGGTCAGTTACTTCCGGGGGATCTTCTACTTCTTCCACCAGGCAGAAGAGGAAGAATCCTCCAACCGCAGAGGCAAGGGCGTTTCAGATGACGGTAGACGCTGCAACCGCTACCGATGACGTCATTACCGGTATGTTCTTGGTTAATTCCTTGCCAGCTCGTGTGTTATTTAATTCTGGAGCGAATCGATCTTTTATGTCCTTAGGCTTCTGTGATAAGTTGAAGTTGTCTGTTAGGATGTTAGATGAGCCTTTGGGAATAGAAGTAGCTGATGGTAAAATGGTTCCATGCACATCATCTGTGTCTGGAATTACCATCAAAATTGACGGCCATTCCTTCCCTTTAACCTGTTTGTTGATGCCTATACCTAGCTTTGATGTAGTCATAGGTATGAATTGGTTAAGAGCTAATAGGGCTAATATTAAGTGTTATAAGAAGATGATTTCTTTCAGTTTGGCCGACGGATCCCGATTGATAGCTAGGGGAGAGCGCAGTGGATTTAACTTCCCTATGGTTTCCCTAATGAAAGCTCAGAAGGCAATAACGAAAGGGTGTGATTCATTCTTAGCCTACGTGATTGATGTTAAGAAAGAGAAGAAGCAGGTGACCGATATTCCCGTTGTGTCAGAATTTCCAGAAGTATTTCCAAATGATTTACCAGGATTACCTCCAGTACGTGAAGTAGAGTATAAAATTGATTTGGTTCCAGGTGCTACGCCAGTGGCAAAAGCTCCTTACAGATTAGCTCCGTCAGAAATCCAAGAAATGATGTCTCAGATTCAGGAACTGTTAGATAAGGGGTTTATCCGACCAAGTTCTTCACCGTGGGGTGCTCCTGTTTTATTTGTGAAAAAGAAAGATGGGTAGCTTCGAATGTGTATAGATTACCGCGATTTGAACAAGAGAACAATAAAGAATAAGTATCCGCTACCAAGAATAGATGATTTATTCGATCAGTTACAGGGTGCTTCTTACTTTTCAAAGATTGATTTACGTTCAGGGTATCATCAGGTACGTGTTGCAGAGACCGACATACCGAAAACAGCGTTTAGAACTAGATATGGTCATTATGAGTTTTTAGTTATGCCATTCGGGTTAACCAACGCGCCAGCAGTGTTTATGGATCTCATGAACCGGATGTGTCATCAATATCTTGACAAGTTTGTGATTGTCTTCATAGATGATATCTTGATATATTCAAAAACTGAGAAAGATCATGCTACACATCTGAGATTGGTGTTAGAACTTTTGAAACAGGAACAGTTGTACGGTAAGTTTTCTAAGTGTGAATTTTGGTTGCGGGAAGTACATTTTCTGGGTCATGTGATTTGTGAACAGGGTATTAAAGTAGATCAGTCTAAGATAGAAGCTGTAATGAACTGGAACTCGCCGAAAATGCCAACAGAAATTAAAAGTTTTCTGGGTTTAGCAGGTTATTACCGCCGGTTTATCAAAGACTTTTCTAAAATAGCAGGTCCATTAAATAAGTTAACCAGAAAAGATGTAGCCTTTCGATGGACTGATGAACAAGAAAAGGCTTTTCAGACCCTTAAGCAGTTGTTATGTCAAGCGCCGGTTTTAGCTTTACCAGAGGGAACAGAAGATTTTGTGGTTTACTGCGATGCGTCACGTGCAGGTCTGGGTTGTGTTTTGATGCAAAGAAATAAAGTTATAGCGTATGCTTCACGACAGTTGAAGAATCATGAACGAAATTACCCTACTCATGATTTAGAGTTAACTGCAGTTGTGTTCGCCTTGAAGCTTTGGAGACACTATTTGTATGGTACGCATTGTGAAATCTATACAGATCATAAGAGTCTTCAATATATCTTTTCGCAGAAAGAATTAAATATGCGTCAACGTCGATGTTTAGAATTGATTAAAGACTACGATTGTGAGATTAAGTACCATCCGGGTAAAGCAAATGTGGTCGCAGATGCTCCGAGTCGCAAGAAAACCATCGAAAATGTTAGATTTATGAGAATTGAAATAGTTTCAGACTTGATTGATCGATTGAAAACCGTTCAGTAAGTAGCTTTGAATGACAAAAATCTAAAGACTGAACAAGTGACTAAAAGAAAATTTGACCTATGCAATGACTCTAGAGGATTAAAGACCTATAAAGACCGAATTTGGGTGCCTATGCTTGGAGATTTGAGAGATTTAATCCTTACTGAAGCGCATAAATCGATATTATCAGTGCATCCAGGTAGTACAAAGATGTATAGAGACTTGAAAACATTGTATTGGTGGCCGACAATGAAGACAGATGTTGCAAATTTTGTCGAAAAATGTCATATTTGTGCGCAAGTTAAGGCAGAACATCAGAAACCATATGGATCTCTAAGACAGTTAGAAATTCCTCAGTGGAAGTGGGATCATATAATGATGGATTTTGTAACCAAGTTACCCCGAACCCAGAAAGGACACGACATGATCTGGGTGATTGTGGATCGTTTAACAAAGAGTGCTCACTTTTTAGCTACTCGTGAAATAGCTTCGTTGAGTGATTTGGCAGAGTTGTACTTGAAAGAAATCGTTAGTCGACATGGTGTACCGTTGTCAATAGTTTTCGACAGGGATACTAGGTTTGTATCTAACTTCTGGAACAGTTTACAACAGAATCTGGGTACGCGTATGAATCTTAGTACAGCATATCATCCACAAACAGACGGTCAGAGTGAACGGACAATTCAGACATTAGAAGATATGTTAAGAGCATGTGTCTTAGAATATGGTGGTTCTTGGGATTCACATCTTCCATTGATAGAGTTTGCTTACAACAATTCATATCATTCGAGTATCAGAATGCCAACGTATGAAATGTTATATGGTCGAAAATGCAGAACTCCTACGTGTTGGTTAGAAGCAGGCGAGAAACAATTTGCAGGTCCCGAGATTGTTCAGATAACTGCAGAAAAATTTGAAATTGCACGTGAGAAATTAAAGGCAGCTAGAGATCGACAAAAGATGTATGTTGATCCGTGCAGACGTCCGGTAACATTTCATGTAGGTGATCGTGTATACTTGAAGGTATCACCGTGGAAAGGGGTGATCAGATTTGGCAAACGTGGTAAACTAGCTCCGAGGTATATTGGGCCATTTTCGATCATAGAGATTTTGAACGATCAAACGGTAGTCTTAGATCTTCCTTCAGAGTTAGCAGGAATTCACAACACGTTCAATGTGTGTTATTTAAGAAAGTGTAAAGTAGACGATGAAAGTCAGATTCTTCCATTGAAAGACTTGAAAGTTGATTTGACTAAGAAGTTAGTAGAAGAGCCAATTCGTATAGTGGACAAGAAAGTCACCAAGTTAAGAAAGAAACAGATTCCAATGGTGTTAGTGGAATGGCGACATAGTTTAGGTTCCAACTTGACCTGGGAAACCGAGGAGTTAATGAGGGCGCGCTATCCCCAGTTGTTTGACCTTGACCAGATTCCGAGGTCGGAATCTTCTTAAGGGGGTAGATTTGTAACATCCTCATTCGGGCTTAGATGTAAGATTACTAATGTGCCCTTAAGTTAGTATTTATGCTTCCGCCACGTATTAAAAAAAAAAAATAGCGGTGTCACAATCATCATGTTTCATTTAGAAACTCAGCATGACTTACTATAATATAATCACGTTGATCAAGTGTCATTATATTATACTAACTCATGCATAAGTTCCCAACATTACTTCAATAACATTCATATTTTAAGCTCGAAAGTTTACAGAATATAGAAACTAACAGTTTCGATATTATGTAACACTGATAGCACGAAGAGATTAATGATTTCAGATAAGAATTGTTATGAAAATATCTTCATAAATATGGAGGAAATTTATAATGAAAGATACGATGATATCTTGGAATTTTTGAATCAAGTTGTGATGAAGAAATTAATTCATAATTCAAACTCGAATTTTAAAGAAATTTAGAAACTAAAGTAGTTTCCTTTATGATGTAGTATAGATAGCAGGAAGAAATAAATAATTTTGGACAAGAATCTTTATGAAAATATCCTCAGAAATATCGAAGATATTTATGATGATATTTTGGAATTTCTAAGTTTGAAGGTTGATGAAGAAAATTTGTCCGCAAGAATTTAGAGTCAGGAGTAAGGTATTCGCTAATGATTTTATCAGAAACAGAATCATCAGGATTCTTAATGTACAAATTTAGTCCTTGTGACTTGTTCAGAGTCTCCTTCATGGTTTGCTCAATCTTGTTTCCAGTTCCAACTTTTCTGAGCTTTGCCAACATACTATTCTTTATCTTTATACCTTCGACGGTTAAGGTCGTCTACAGTTTTTGCTGCTGTAATTAGCTTGTACAGTTTTTGCTGCTGTATTCAGCTTTTCCAGTATTTGGAGTATTGATTTGTAGACTGGGTGCTTTTCAAAATTTCAAAGTGGAAGATCATAATTCTAAGAGTTAAATGTCATACATATAACTGTTGATGTAGATATGCTGTGAGTTTTCAAAGTACTGATTGCTGATTCCCGGTAATTGGTATGGCAGTTCTCGTTACAAGATGTAAATAGGGTTTCGATAAGGATAATGATTTTTTGGAAAATAAAAGATCAACGAAGTTGTTGGTAAGTTTACTGCTAATGTGGTGAGATATAAACGGTTCCCCGGTAACAATAAAAGAGCACGCATATATATCAAGGTTATAATAGGGTTGTTTCAGACGAGAAGTTGAAGTTGACTTGTTGGAGCTGTGACAAAATTGGCTAATTTGGAAAGAGATTGCAAAGTTATTTTCGGTAATAATAACGCTAAAGGAATTAGCACAACTACATGTTGAATGTTTATTCAGGTCCTGAGTGTTTTCAAGTGCATAACTATATGCATCAATGTTTTCTTTCGTAGATGAAGTGCGGTTGATTCATCTTCTCGATTGAGGTATTTTCAAGAATCATGGAAGGTTTGAACGTAGATTGTAATCGTCATGATACAAATGAGGTTTAAGATGAAATCAAGTGGCAGACTTGAAAAATTGTTTAGTTTCATATGTTATAATCAATATTTTAATTCAATTGACCAATAGTTTCTTCATTATGCCACTTGTTGGATTCTAATAAGTCAAAATCCAAATATGTAATTGGATGAATATGGTTATTCTGTGGTGAACGGATTTGTATATCGGTGGATGTAAGTAGGATAGTATATGACTGTTGAAACAGATTCGAAGAACGTACAATGTAACTTATTAATGTGAAATTTAAATAGTCCTCGGGTATTACCTACCCGTTAAAATATTTTCACCATTAACAGTTTGTACAAGAGAATTTTTAATTACAATCTTTATGAAAACATATATACATATATATTTTCTTCAGATGTATTCATGGATTTAATGAGTTAATATAATATTAAACTCATTTGCTTTTCGGTTGGAACTAGAATAAATAATCTTTAAAACTTTAGAGATTACATATTCGACATGTCGAACGAAGATCATACTCAAAGTACAGATGATAATATTGGAGCATGGATTGTTGATGGTACTGGTGCTGTTATTGATTGTACTGTTGGTGCCGGTGATGTTGCTGAAGCTGGTACATTTTGCACCATATTCTCCGAATTGATTATTCGAGCGCGAAGTTCGTTGACTTATTACTCCAGGATGATTGTCGGTCGGAACGAGCGGATGAATAAGGTTTAGAATTGTGGATAGAATATGATCTTGCCGAGTTACCCTAGAAATGAGACTGAAAATGGTGTCTCGAACAGGTTCACCGGTAAACGCTTCAGGTTTATTGTCAAGTGGTGAATTCGGTTGATGGAAGGGATTACCTTCTGCGCGTTTCCATTAATTAAGTCAACTACGAACCCATCAGATGAAGTGATAATGGCTGATTGGTTGATTCATACCGATGACGCTATTTTTGGAGCTTAGGTGAACATCTATGTTGGAATAGCTGTCGGAATAACTATCGGAATAGCTATCGGAATCTGAGGGACTCGAACTGGTTGCAGGATTCATCTTGTACGATCAGATGAAGGATTTTCGATAAGAATAGATTATAGGATGTAGATTAGTACCCTGCAATACATAATTTACATATGCATATATAATACTAAAATCCCATAAGTTACGGAGGAATCTACGGAAGTTTTCAGGCAAAGTTACAGTAACAGATACGCTAAGATATGAAGTAGCAGATACGCTAAGATATGAATTTTGTCTATACACTATTCATGCAGTCAATGCAGTAAAACGTGTCTAGACTAAGAATGATAAGCAAGTGATTCTCTAAGAATGATAAGCAGGTAATTTTTGACACAAAATGATAAGCAAATCTTTTGACATGCAGACACGGTCGAAGTCCAGACTCACTAATGCATCCTAACGACTTATCAGTTAGACACACTAATGCAGACATGGTTCGCTAAGACCACCGCTCTGATACCAATTGAAAGGACCCGTCCTAATCCATCCGGACGAAGTCCATATCGATTATAAACGATTCACAACAGTTGATTACATCGCGAGGTACTTGACCTCTATAAGTTATATTTTATAAACATTGCATTCGTTTTTGAAAAGACAATCTTTCATTACATCAAAAGTTAACGGCATGCATACCATTTCGTAATATATCTAACTATAATTGACTTAAAAATAATCTTGATGAACTCAACTACTCGAATGCAATGTCTTTTGAAATATGTCATGAATGACTCCAAGTAATATCTCTAAGATGAGCAAATGCACAGCGAAAGATTTCTTTCACACCTGAGAATAAACATGCTTTAAAGTGTCAACCAAAAGGTTGGTGAGTTCATTAGTTTAACATAAATAATCATTTCATAATTTTAATAGACCACAAGATTTCATATTTCCATTTCTCATAAACATACGTCCCGTGCATAGAGACAGAAAATATCATTCATATGGATTGAACACCTGGTAACCGACATTCACAATATGCATATAAGAATATCCCCATCATTCCGTGATCCTCCTTCGGACATGATATAAATTTCGAAGTACTAAAGCATCCGGTACTTTGGATGGGGCTTGTTGGGCCCGATAGATCTATCTTTAGGATTCGCGTCAATTAGGGTGTCTGTTCCCTAATTCTTAGATTACCAGACTTAATAAAAAGGGCATATTCGATTTCGATAATTCAACCATAGAATGTAGTTTCGATTACTTGTGTCTATTTCGTAAAGCATTTATAAAAACAGCGCATGTATTCTCAGTCCCAAAAATATATATTGCAAAAGTATTTAAAAAGGGAATAATGAAACTCACACATATAAATATTGTAAAATAGTTAATAAAGCATTTGCATGTATTCTCAGCCCAAAAATGTATATAAAAAGGGAATAATGAAACTCACGCATATAATTATTGTAAAACAGTTAATAAAGCATTTGCATGTATTCTCAGCCCAAAAATGTAATGAGTAAAAAGGGAGTAAATGAACTCACCTAATGTATTTTGTAGTAAAAATACATATGACTATATTGAACAATTGAAAAATGCAAGGTTGGCCTCGGATTCACGAACCTGTACCAGTTATATATATTAAAACACATAATAACAATTAACAAATTTATATTAATATTATTAATATACTTCTTATATTCATAATTTATATGTTATTTTGGTAAATAAAATAATAATTAATATTTATATATAACAGATTCCTATTAAAGTATTTTAATTAAGATCTAATATATGTTATTATATATCAATGCTTAAAATGTATTAGAATTGATATTTATATATATGATTTAACTAAAAATATATTTATATATTATTTGTAACATAATTATAATAACATTTTATTATACAAAATAATACCTAATATTAATATAGATGTAAAAAAAATATATTTTTATATAAATGTCTTTTAGTTTGTAAAGATTATAATAATTATGATAATAATGTTAATAATAATACCAATACTTATTTTAATGATAATAATAATAATAATAATAATAATAATAATAATAATAATAATGATAATAATAATTATACTAATAATAATAACAATAATAATAATAATAATAATAATAATAATAAGTTATTCATATCAATTGTAATAATTATAATACACAAAAAAAAAAAAAAAAAATAATAATAATAATAATAATAATAATAATAATAATAATAATAATAATAATAATAATAAAATAAAAGTGTATACCCTCTCCAAGCTTTTTCTAAAAAAAATGTCCCAGACGAGACTCGAACCCCCAACCTCCCGTTCACCCAACACACTTTTAAACCACTCCTCTATTTATATTTTTCTGATTATATCTCAGACTCAAAATTCTTTAACCCATTATCCTTTTCATTTCGGCCCAAATAGAAACCAAAACATGGCAGCCCAACAGCAAGATCTGAGTTGGGTCGCGGCCAATTAACTGCCCAGCTTCTATTGAAGAAAAAATAAATAAATCAGTCGCCTAGGCATAGTTTCGAACCCAGGACCTCTGGATTAATCCCAAACACCCGTAACCATTTCATTGTATCTCTTTTCCTGTAATAACCTCGGTTTATAGCTATATAACCTTTCTAACTGACAGTTCTTCTTCTCTTTCCCAACCATCAGTAACATCATCGATCTAAACATCATTTTAATTTTTATTTCTTATCGTCATCATCATCAAATATATACCATCATCATAATCTTATAATTATCATAATTTACTATCATCAAATTCAACATCAACCCATATTACCCTTCATCGTTAACAGGTATCATTTATCACATAGTCAACATTCGTTATCATCTAATCTCCATGGTATCATTAGCATAACTGCACCATTTAGTTTCGGGGTTCTGTCTGGAACAGAAACAATAACACGTCAACCTTATCATGCGATTACTTTATAAAAATCAAGTGGGTTACTTGATTTAGTGGGATTTCATGGTTTAGTGGTTGTTGGTCAAAAAGGAAGGAAAAAAAAAAAACGCATGCTAATCCCTTTAATGTTTTAATACACACCAAGTGGTTGTCCCTCTTATTAATAATCATCACCATGTCATAAATTAACAGAACTAAAAATAACGAGTTGTAGCAAAATTGAATTTGGCTCTTGCATACGTCGGCCAAGTTACCTTTTCACAACCCAATTAACAAAATAGTCCACAGCTCAAAACAAGTGGGTCACGGTCCATACCCAAAGCAAACTCACGGCTCACATCGATTTTCCTATGTCTATAACTTAGTCCACTAGCAAAAGAAGAAATAAACAATTCCAAAGTTTTGTCAATGGTCGGCCACATGGATCTCGGGTTGTCCCACTTAATCACTTAAATCCGATTATGCTTTAGCTTTTTAGAAAGAACTCTCAACACATTTAATATGACCCCTTTAATTTACGACCTTTCATAATATAAATATTCGTTACCTATATCATCTTTTCTTGTAGTATTCACGAAAAGAAGGAAAAAAATAATTTGCAGCACCTTGGATGGGGGTCACGAACAGCACAGCAGAACATACGTTTTTAAAAAGAGTAGAGATAGTCTATTTGTTTGGGTGAAGGTTTATTCAGAGAATAACAGGAAGTAACAGGAAAAAAAATATATGGTGGCAGTTTCTCATGGTGACTAATAGTGGTGGTCGAATATATATATAGAAGTAGAAGGCACATGTAAGTGATCATATGGTGGTGTGGGTTTATGTTGTTGACCAGAGAAAATAGCAGCAACAGTGGGATTCAAGGGTGGTTTATGGCTGCACAAGGTGGTGACGTTTTCAAGTGGTGTATGGTTTAAAAGTGGGATGTTGTTTGAGGTTTGAAGATGAAGAGAGGAAGAGAGAAGATGGCGATTGTCGAGCAAGAATATTAGCAACAACGATGGTATTGAGGTTGTGTATATATTCATATCAATATGCATGTATGTGTAAGTATGGGTATGATTTTATTGATGGTAATCGAATGATTTAAGTTAGTAGATAGAAAAATTGATTTGTGCTATTGTGGGAGACAAAATATCACGAGCAGGTAATAGATTAAAAGCAGAAATTGACTCACAACCGAATTTGTTTGTTATATGGTGGAAAAAAATGTGTCGATACCTACTCTCAGACAAAACGAGTATAGGAAGAAAAAATAAAAATAATAAAACGGTGAAACTGAAAGCTAACAGATTTTGGAGTGTTATGTGATTCTGATTCGATCCTTAAAGACAAGAAACAAAATTGAGCTGCAGAGTGATGTTTACATGAAACTGAATCTGATTTTATCTCCTAATTTTACAAATTATATAAATAATATTAATAATTAATAACCAATAAGTATTTTAGTAATAATATTAATTAATTTTAATTATATTAATAATAATCTAAATACAATAAAAATAATAATAATAATGATAATAATAAAAGTAATAATAATAATAAGTCACAATAATAAAATTTTAGTGGAATAGATAATATTAATATTAATAAAACTAATAATAATAATGATAATAGAAATGATAATGATATTAGTACTAATAAGAATGTTAATACTAATAGTTATAATAATGTTACATATTATTAATTATGTAATACTTATACTATATAATATTATATTTGAATATTTAATATGTATATATTATATATACTACATCATACATAAGATATTAATTGTGTACAGAATTCGTATATATATTTTTATATAATATCTTATTTATTTTGTATATTATTCTACATATTTAATTTAAATGATTAAATGACATTATATTAATTCAAATCAATATATACTTATATTTATATTTACATATATATATTCATTCACATATTTATTTGCACACAACTGTTCGTGAATTGTCGGGAATGGTCATAGGTTAACTAAATCTATATAATTAGTTCGAAAATTTTGAAACTCAATATTACAGACTTTGCTTATCGTGTCGAAACCATATAAAGATTAAGTTTAAATTTGGTCGGAATTTTCCGGGTCGTCACAGTTAGTACCAACAAGATACAAACCAATCGAGCAATTTGCAATTATCAATTTTACAAATTTAATAAATAATAACATTATGTCCTGTCACCATGGACAATTCAAAGAAACAAATTAGAACTTAGACACATATATACGCTAACAACAGAATTGAGCATTTTAAAATTTGAATAAATAAAAAAACGCTAATAAAAGATCATTGCTTACCAAGCTAGCATATATGATGTATGGATGAGTTGATTGAGGATTTGAGGCAGATTGCATAATCTTGAAGAATGATTGATGAAGAATTGAAGATTGTAGGATTGTAGGAAGCAGGATACGAATTAAGAAATTGAGATTAAGGGAAGTAGTTGTAGGTCTGGACTCTGGAGGAAATTAGATAAAGGGTTTATTATTTTTATTTTATTTTTATTTTTAATACTTAAATGGCCCATACCATAAAATCACAAGTGGGCTAATTTCAAATATTTTAGTAGTCCAAACTATTAAATTATAATTTTAAAAATATATGGGGTCACATTATTATATTTAGTGGTGTCCTATATAAAAAAAATAATTTTGTAAGAAATTTCGAAAAACTAGTTGTAACATCCCGCCTTTTTCCGTTTAACTATTTAATTCCCGTTATATGTTTATAACATCTCCGGTTAATACGTGTTTTAAAAATATCTCGTCTAGGTATTTCACGCACCCGCAAACGAACTTGAGGGACTAGTTTCGCCAAAATGCCAAAGAGGTGACTAGCCTTTGACTAGTCAACCCCCAACCCCCATCTTTTCTTTTTCATTTCCCTTTTCTTCTTCTACTTCCATATTTTCTCTAAATTCTCCAATTTCAAGAATCATCATCTAAATCAAATCGAGCAAGCATCCATCTAAACAAATTGCATATTCGGAATCCTCTCATCTTCCTCTTCGATTCCATACCGATTTCATCAAGTTTGGGTAACTTTCTAAAATCACTAGATTTTGTGTTCTTGATGTTTTTAACTTATAAAGTTGTTAATTAGTGTCTATGGCTCAAGTCTAACATGATTATATGATTTATATGCTCGATTTCGTTATTTGAAGTAACTAGCTTAAATATGAACTTTGGTGTGTTTGATTTGGTAATTTGGTTGCTTAAATGTTGTTGTTATGGTAAAGTGCAAGTATTAAATGTGTTACTAGTAGCACTAGCTTCAATTTGATGTGTAGGTTGTTTTAGAAAACTTCATAAACTTGATTATTGGTTTTGGTGGATTTGAGTTAGGGTTTAATGAACTTGAAATGAACTTTTGATGCTTTAAATGACATGAAATGTTATTTGTAAGTGTTAGGTTGTATTGTATGCTTGATCACCTTCGAAATGGCATATCATTCATATAAATTGGTTGCCGAATCATCGAATTTCATTTATGAACTTGAGTGCATTTAATGAGGAACTTTGAATGTGATTTTGGTTGTTGTAAAAGTAAATGTGATGGATGAAATGTGTTTAGTTGTTTTCCTTGTCAAAATACCTTTCCGATGATATAAGATACATGCATTGGTTGTTTGCGGTTCATAAATGGTGATTGGTTGAAGTTAGGTTCGTGCATAAAACTTAAAAACTGCCAGAATTCTCTGCACAGGTAATGGCGAGGCGCGCCATATACCCGCGCGGCGCGCCAAAATGGTCTGTCCAACTTTGTCGATTTTTGAATAATGTTTGCTATGCTACGCACCTCCGATTCACATGTAACTTGTTCTAACATGCTCATATATGATTAAAAACCTCAGAAAAATAGTTCGGGACCCGACCCGAACGTGTTGACTTTTTCGTTGACTTTGACCGACTAAAGTTTGACTTTTTGTCAAACTTAACCAAATGATTATGCAACCTTCCTAACTTGTTTCTATACTTGTATCTTGCATGAAACTTGACAATTTGATTTCACATGCTACATAATCGAGTCGTAACGAGCCATAGGACTAATTGAACATCTTTGACCTATCGTGTTTACCGTTATTGATACGACCTATTTGTTTAGGTCAAGACTAGCATTATTCTTCGCACACGTTACTTTGTGAAGTACTTTTCATATGTGCACTCAAGGTGAGATCATAGTCCCATCTTTCAACAACTTTTATACTTTTAAATCATGGGATGAGAAACATATACGGTTTTATACTACATACTTTTACACTTTGAACACAAGTACGGAAAAGAACATTCCACGTACGGGTTTGAACAAAAAGCCTCAATTCAATTATCATTAGTTACACTTGCAGGGTGTAAACGTGAACTTATATTATGTGATCACATGGGCTTGACGAGCCTCATTCGGACGGTTCGCTACCGTTAGCGGATGAAATATATTTTCTGGTCTAGTATATGTTCTAACACTACGCAAAGGGTGCAAAATAGTTAAGTTTGATAATTGGGTGCCCGCGAAACAAATAACTTTGGAATGCGAATGATTTAGATAATCATATTATATTAAATCTTGTGGTTCAAATGCAACGTTTACTAAAACACCTATGATTTCACCAACGTTTTCGTTGACAGTTTTCTATATGTTTTCTCAGGTCCTTGAAAGCTACTTGATACATGCTTCCGCACTCTTTTTGATACTTGCTTGGATGTCGAGTATACATGCATAGTTGGAGCGTCTTTTGACTACTTTAAATTGTGTCGCATAGGTTTCATTCATACGTTAAACATTGTAATGTAACTAGTCTTTTAAACTACATTTGTAAACTTGAAACATCCTTTTACTTATGAAATAAATGCGACATATTTTGGTCAAACGTCATGATAAAGACTTATGACCACGTAACGGGACCTAAGTAGTCGGCGCCGTCAAACATGTTTTGGTCGGGTCGCTACAGATGGTATCAGAGCGTTGGTTGTAGGGATTTAGAGTTTATTGGTGTCGACCCCGAGTCATAGGGTACATTGGTGAGTCTAGACTACAACCGGCATATAGACTTGAAGTAGGAATTACTTGACTACTTGTGCATTATACTCGAACTCGTCTATAATATCTAATTCTTATTCAATCTTAATCTCACGTTACTTGATTCAATTGACGCGCCACCTTGACTATATGAATTAGTGTCGAATGCACGTATGAATTAGGGTAATATAATTTCCGGGATTATATTACGGTGACTCATATGAACATTCCGACATTATGACATAAAGAATTTAAGGCGAGTCAAGGAAAAATTTCTCTCTATCCTTATTCCATATCATGGTTAGTATTATTAAGAATACTAATCAACGGTATTCTTGTGTTTTGAAGGAACAATGCCTCCTCGTCGTGTGCCACGCCATGAGACTCCCGAACAAGCACTACAACGAATGATAGCCACTGCCGTGGAAGCGGCCATGGCCGATCACTCCTCCAACAATAACAACAACCACAACAACAATCAAGGGGCCGGTAACTCAAGCGAAGGGTGCTCCTACAAAGCCTTCATGGGGTGCAAACCTCACACTTTTGATGGAACCGGGGGACCGGTCGTGCTCACCCGATGGTTTGAGCAAACGGAAGCCGTCTTTAGCATAAACGGTTGTCGAGACCAAGACAAGGTCAAATACTCCACTCACACCTTCGTCGGTGTCGCTCTTACATGGTGGAATACTTATATACAATCGGTGGGTACCGATGAAGCTCACACCCTCTCTTGGGCCGATTTAAGGGAAAAGATGGTCATCGAATATTTCCCTCGCGAAGAAACCCGAAAGCTCGAACAAGAGCTAAGAACCTTAGAGGCGGTCGGAAACGATCTCAAGGCCTATAATCAACGATTTGCCGAACTATCCTTGATGTGTCCCAACCTCGTGAACCTCGAATCTCAAAGGGTCGAACTTTATATGTATGGTCTTCCAAAGAGCATCAAACAAGGGGTGATGTCATCCAAACCCGCTAACCTACAACAAGCTTTGCACATGGCCCGCCAATTGATCGAAACGGTTGACGAAATCATAGTTCCGGCACCTAAGGCCGAGGATAAATCGGGCGGCAACAAAAGAAAATGGGAAGCCCCCCAATCAAGCAACAACTACAACAACAACTTCACCAAAAAGCCTTTCACCTCTGACGCCAAGAAAAGTTATCGAGGAAATAAACCCTTTTGCAACAAATGCCACAAACACCACTATGGTGAATGTAGCAATCTATTTTGCCACCGGTGCCAAAGGGGTGGTCATGTGGCCAACGATTGTAGAAGTGCCGCTCCCGTCGCTCAAAAGGTGCCCAATGCACCAAAATCGGGTACTTGTTATGAATGTGGCCAAACGGGTCATTTTAGAAATGCGTGTCCGAAGAAGAAAGCCAACACCAACACGCGCGGATGAGCTTTCAACATCAACACCGAGGAAGCCCGAGATGACAATGAATTAGTCACGGGTACGTTTCTCCTCAACCACACTTATGTTACTTGTTTATTCGATTCGGGTGCCGATAAGAGTTTTGTATCCAAGACTTTGACTCATTCTTTTAATACTCCACCACTTCCACTAGATACCACTTATACCATTGAAGTGGCCAACGGAAAACTATTGAGTGCCGACAAATATTACCGGGGGTGTACGTTAAACATTTTGGGTAATGAGTTTGAAATTGACTTGATACCCATGGAACTAGGAAGTTTCGATGTAATAATCGGTATGAATTGGCTAGCCAAAATGAAATCTCACATCCTTTGTGATCTTAACGCAATCCGAATTCCTATCGAGAATGGTGAACCTTTGATCGTCTATGGCGATAAGAGTTGCACCGGACTCAACCTCGTTTCATGCATTAAAGTTAGAAAACTACTCCGTAAGGGTTGTTTTGCGATCCTTGCTCACGTTACGAAAGTCGAGTCCGATGAGAAGCACATCGATGATGTGCCAATTGTTAGTGACTATTCCGATGTATTTCCCGACGAATTGCCGGGTCTTCCACCTCATCGACCGGTTGAATTCCAAATCGATCTTATTCCAGGGGCCGCACCCGTAGCACGTGCACCTTATAGACTCGCTCCATCCGAGATGCAAAAATTGCAAAGTCAAATCCAAGAACTACTTGATCATGGTTTTATCCAACCTAGCCATTCACCTTGGGGCGCTCCAATTTTGTTTGTTAAAAAGAAAGACGGATCCCTACGAATGTGCATTGATTATCGTGAACTAAACAAATTGACGGTTAAAAACCGATATCCTCTTCCTCGCATCGATGACCTCTTTGATCAACTACAAGGGTCTTGTGTATATTCAAAAATCGATCTCCGCTCGGGTTATCATCAATTAAGGGTTAAGGGGGAAGATGTCTCCAAAATCGCTTTTCGAACTCGTTATGGTAGTTATGAATTTCTTATAATGCCATTTGGTCTCACTAACGCACCGGCGGTGTTCATGGATCTTATGAACCGCGTGTGCAAACCGTATCTTGACAAATTCGTTATCGTGTTCATCGATGATATTTTGGTTTATTCTAAAAGCGAAGAAGAACACGAGGAACACCTCCGACTTGTGCTTGAACTTTTAAGACAAGAACGACTCTATGCCAAATTCTCCAAGTGTGAATTTTGGTTAAAGGAAGTTCAATTTCTTGGTCATGTTGTAAGTGGCCAAGGTATTAAAGTCGATCCAACGAAAATCGAAGCCATTAGTAAATGGGAGACTCCCACTACTCCTACTCACATTCGTCAATTCTTGGGTCTCACCGGATACTACCGTAGATTCATCAAGGATTTCTCTTTGGTTGCTCGTCCTCTAACCGCTTTAACTCACAAGGGAAAGAAATTCAATTGGGCGACCAAACAAGAATCCGCATTTCGAATCTTGAAAACAAAGCTAACCACCGCTCCTATCTTGTCACTTCCCGAAGGCAATGACAATTTTGTTGTGTATTGCGACGCCTCGAAACATGGTTTTGGGTGTGTGTTGATGCAACGAATGAAAGTCATTTCTTATGCTTCTCGACAACTCAAAATTCATGAACGAAACTACACGACACATGATCTCGAACTCGGAGCCGTTGTCTTTGCACTTAAAATGTGGAGACACTATCTTTATGGAACCAAGAGTACTATCTTTACCGATCACAAAAGTCTCCAACACATCTTCGACCAAAAGCAACTAAACATGAGACAACGAAGGTGGATTGAAACCTTAAACGATTACAATTGCGAGCTTCGTTACCATCCCGGGAAGGCAAATGTAGTAGCTGATGCCTTAAGTCGAAAAGAAAGAGCGGTGCCTCTTCGTGTCCGAGCCTTAAACATCACCATCCACACCAACCTTAATAGCCAAATTCGGGTAGCCCAAGATGAGGCTCTCAAGGATGAAAACGTTTCACACGAGCTCTTGAACATTCTCATCTCTCGATTCGAAATTAGAGAGACCGGACTCCGATATTTCGCCGGAAGGATTTGGGTGCCTAGTTATGGGGACCTACGAACCCTTATTTTAGATGAAGCCCATAAGTCACGATACTCGATTTACCCCAGTGCCAATAAGATGTACCACGACCTTAAAGAACAATATTGGTGGCCGAACATCAAAAGGGACGTAGCTACTTATGTTTCCAAGTGTTTGACATGTTCCAAAGTCAAAGCCAAACACCAAAGACCGTCCGGGTTACTTCAACAACCCGAAATCCCTCAATGGAAGTGGGAAAGAATAACGATGGACTTCATCACCAAGTTACCAAAAACGACGGGCGGTTATGATACCATTTGGGTAATTGTTGACCGTCTCACCAAATTCGCACACTTTCTCGCTATGAAAGAAACCGACAAAATGGAGAAACTTGCACAACTTTACATAAAGGAGATCGTAGCTCGACACGGTGTACCTTTATCGATTATCTCCGACCGAGATGGCCGTTTTGTTTCTAGATTTTGGCGTACCTTGCAAGAAGCGTTGGGAACGCGTTTAGACATGAGCACCGCATATCATCCTCAAACCGATGGACAAAGCGAACGTACAATTCAAACCTTAGAGGACATGTTACGAGCTTGCGTGGTTGATTTTGGAAAAGCTTGGGACAAGCACTTACCTCTCACCGAGTTCTCTTACAACAATAGTTATCACGCGAGTATAAAAGTTGCCCCATTCGAAGCATTATATGGCCGAAAATGCCGTTCTCCCCTTTATTGGGCCGAAGTAGGCGACGTACAAATCACCGGACCCGAACTCATTCACGAAACCACCGAGAAGATCGTTCAAATCCGAGATAGGCTTCGGACGGCCCGGAGTCATCAAAAGTGCTATACCGACAAAAGACACAACGACCTTGAATTTCAAGTCGGTGACCGCGTCATGTTAAAAGTCGCACCTTGGAAAGGTGTAATCCGTTTTGGGAAACGCGGGAAGCTAAATCCGCGGTATATTGGTCCTTTCGAAATCTTGGAGCGTATTGGAACCGTTGCTTATCGTTTAGATCTTCCGCCTCAATTGAACTCCGTTCATCCTACCTTCCATGTATCTAACTTGAAAAAGTGTCTTGCCGAACCCGATATCATCATCCCTCTCGAGGAACTTACTATTGATGACAAACTTCATTTTGTGGAGGAACCGGTTGAAATTGTGGACACCTCCGTCAAGACAATGAAACAAAGCCGAATTCCGATTGTTAAAGTCCGTTGAAATGCCAAAAGGGGACCCGAGTTTACTTGGGAAAGGCAAGATCAAATGCAAAAGAAATACCCTCATTTATTCCCGGCTCCGGAAACGCAAGATCCCGAGGAAGAAACAACAACTACTACGCCTACTTAAATTTCGGGACGAAATTTCTTTTAAGGAGTAGGTAATGTAACATCCCGCCTTTTTCCGTTTACTTTTTCGTTTAACTATTTAAAACCCGTTATATGTTTATAACATCTCCGGTTAATACGTGTTTTAAAAATATCTCGTCTAGGTATTTCACGCACCCGCAAACGAACTTGAGGGACTAGTTTCGCCAAAATGCCAAAGAGGTGACTAGCCTTTGACTAGTCAACCCCCACCCCCCATCTTTTCTTTTTCATTTCCCTTTTCTTTTTCTACTTCCATATTTTCTCTAAATTCTCCAATTTCAAGAATCATCATCTAAATCAAATCGAGCAAGCATCCATCTAAACAAATTGCATATTCGGAATCCTCTCATCTTCCTCTTCGATTCCATACCGATTTCATCAAGTTTGGGTAACTTTCTAAAATCACTAGATTTTGTGTTCTTGATGTTTTTAACTTATAAAGTTGTTAATTAGTGTCTATGGCTCAAGTCTAACATGATTATATGATTTATATGCTCGATTTTGTTATTTGAAGTAACTAGCTTAAATATGAACTTTGGTGTGTTTGATTTGGTAATTTGGTTGCTTAAATGTTGTTGTTATGGTAAAGTGCAAGTATTAAATGTGTTACTAGTAGCACTAGCTTCAATTTGATGTGTAGGTTGTTTTAGAAAACTTCATAAACTTGATTATTGGTTTTGGTGGATTTGAGTTAGGGTTTGATGAACTTGAAATGAACTTTTGATGCTTTGAATGACATGAAATGTTATTTGTAAGTTTTAGGTTGTATTGTATGCTTGATCACCTTCGAAACGGCTTATCATTCATATAAATTGGTTGCCGGATCATCGAATTTCATTTATGAACTTGAGTGCATTTAATGAGGAACTTTGAATGTGATTTTGGTTGTTGTAAAAGTAAATGTGATGGATGAAATGTGTTTAGTTGTTTTCCTTGTCAAAATACCTTTCCGATGATATAAGATACATGCTTTGGTTGTTTGCGGGTCATAAATGGTGATTGGTTGAAGTTAGGTTCGTGCATAAAACTTAAAAACTGCCAGAATTCTCTGCACAGGTAATGGCGCGGCGCGCCATATACCCGCGCGGCGCGCCAAAGTGGTCTGTCCAACTTTGTCGATTTTTGAATAATGTTTGCTATGCTACGCACCTCCGATTCACATGTAACTTGTTCTAACATGCTCATATATGATTAAAAACCTCAGAAAAATAGTTCGAGACCCGACCCGAACGTGTTGACTTTTTCGTTGACTTTGACCGACCAAAGTTTGACTTTTTGTCAAACTTAACCAAATGATTATGCAACCTTCCTAACTTGTTTCTATACTTGTATCTTGCATGAAACTTGACAATTTGATTTCACATGCTACATAATCGAGTCGTAACGAGCCATATGAAATGTCCTGTTCTTATTGATTAAAAACGTTCCATATTAATTGATTTCGTTGTGAGGTTTTGACCTCTATATGAGATGTTTTTCAAAGACTGCATTCATTTTAAAACAAACCATAACCTTTATTTCATCAATAAAGGTTTAAAAAGCTTTACGTAGATTATCAAATAATGATAATCTAAAATATCCTGTTTACACACGACCATTACATAATGGTTTACAATACAAATATGTTACAACAAAATAAGTTTCTTGAATGCAGTTTTTACACAATATCATACAAGCATGGACTCCAAATCTCGTCCTTATTTAAGTATGCGACAGTGGAAGCTCTTAATAATCACCTGAGAATAAACATGCTTAAAACGTCAACAAAAATGTTGGTGAGTTATAGGTTTAACCTATATATATCAAATCATAATAATAGACCACAAGATTTCATATTTCAATACACATCCCATACATAGAGATAAAAATTATTCATATGGTGAACACCTGGTAACCGACATTAACAAGATGCATATATAAGAATATCCCCATCATTCCGGGACACCCTTCGGATATGATATAAATTTCGAAGTACTAAAACATCCGGTACTTTGGATGGGGCTTGTTGGGCCCGATAGATCTATCTTTAGGATTCGCGTCAATTAGGGTGTCTGTTCCCTAATTCTTAGATTACCAAACTTAATAAAAAGGGGCATATTCGATTTCGATAATTCAACCATAGAATGTAGTTTCACGTACTTGTGTCTATTTTGTAAATCATTTATAAAACCTGCATGTATTCTCATCTCAAAAATATTAGATTTTAAAAGTGGGACTATAACTCACTTTCACAGATTTTTACTTCGTCGGGAAGTAAGACTTGGCCACTGGTTGATTCACGAACCTATAACAATATATACATATATATCAAAGTATGTTCAAAATATATTTACAACACTTTTAATATATTTTGATGTTTTAAGTTTATTAAGTCAGCTGTCCTCGTTAGTAACCTACAACTAGTTGTCCACAGTTAGATGTACAGAAATAAATCGATAAATATTATCTTGAATCAATCCACGACCCAGTGTATACGTATCTCAGCATTAATCACAACTCAAACTATATATATTTTGGAATCAACCTCAACCCTGTATAGCTAACTCCAACATTCACATATAGAGTGTCTATGGTTGTTCCGAAATATATATAGATGTGTCGACATGATAGGTCGAAACATTGTATACGTGTCTATGGTATCTCAAGATTACATAATATACAATACAAGTTGATTAAGTTATGGTTGGAATAGATTTGTTACCAATTTTCACGTAGCTAAAATGAGAAAAATTATCCAATCTTGTTTTACCCATAACTTCTTCATTTTAAATCCGTTTTGAGTGAATCAAATTGCTATGGTTTCATATTGAACCCTATTTTATGAATCTAAACAGAAAAAGTATAGGTTTATTGTCAGAAAAATAAGTTACAAGTCGTTTTTGTAAAGGTAGTCATTTCAGTCGAAAGAACGACGTCTAGATGACCATTTTAGAAAACATACTTCCACTTTGAGTTTAACCATAATTTTTGGATATAGTTTCATGTTCATAATAAAAATCATTTTCTCAGAATAACAACTTTTAAATCAAAGTTTATCATAGTTTTTAATTAACTAACCCAAAACAGCCCGCGGTGTTACTACGACGGCGTAAATCCGGTTTTACGGTGTTTTTCTTGTTTCCAGGTTTTAAATCATTAAGTTAGCATATCATATAGATATAGAACATGTGTTTAGTTTATTTTAAAAGTCAAGTTAGAAGGATTAACTTTTGTTTGCGAACAAGTTTAGAATTAACTAAACTATGTTCTAGTGATTACAAGTTTAAACCTTCGAATAAGATAGCTTTATATGTATGAATCGAATGATGTTATGAACATCATTACTACCTTAAGTTCCTTGGATAAACCTACTGGAAAAGAGAAAAATGGATCTAGCTTCAATGGATCCTTGGATGGCTCGAAGTTCTTGAAGCAGAATCATGACACGAAAACAAGTTCAAGTAAGATCATCACTTGAAATAAGATTGTTATAGTTATAGAAATTGAACCAAAGTTTGAATATGATTATTAACTTGTATTAGAATGATAACCTACTGTAAGAAACAAAGATTTCTTGAGGTTGGATGATCACCTTACAAGATTGGAAGTGAGCTAGCAAACTTGAAAGTATTCTTGATTTTATGAAACTAGAACTTTTGGAATTTATGAAGAACACTTAGAACTTGAAGATAGAACTTGAGAGAGATCAATTAGATGAAGAAAATTGAAGAATGAAAGTGTTTGTAGGTGTTTTTGGTCGTTGGTGTATGGATTAGATATAAAGGATATGTTATTTTGTTTTCATGTAAATAAGTCATGAATGATTACTCATATTTTTGTAATTTTATGAGATATTTCATGCTAGTTGCCAAATGATGGTTCCCACATGTGTTAGGTGACTCACATGGGCTGCTAAGAGCTGATCATTGGAGTGTATATACCAATAGTACATACATCTAAAAGCTATGTATTGTACGAGTACGAATACGGGTGCATACGAGTAGAATTGTTGATGAAACTGAACGAGGATGTAATTGTAAGCATTTTTGTTAAGTAGAAGTATTTTGATAAGTGTCTTGAAGTCTTTCAAAAGTGTATGAATACATATTAAAACACTACATGTATATACATTTTAACTGAGTCGTTAAGTCATCGTTAGTCGTTACATGTAAATGTTGTTTTGAAACCTTTAGGTTAACGATCTTGTTAAATGTTGTTAACCCAATGTTTATAATATCAAAAGAGATTTTAAATTATTATATTATCATGATATTATGATGTACGAATATCTCTTAATATGATATATATACATTAAATGTCGTTACAACGATAATCGTTACATATATGTCTCGTTTCAAAATCATTAAGTTAGTAGTCTTGTTTTTACATATGTAGTTCATTGTTAATATAATTAATGATATGTTTACTTATCATAATATCATGTTAACTATATATATATATAACCATATATATGTCATCATATAGTTTTTACAAGTTTTAACGTTCGTGAATCACCGGTCAACTTGGGTGGTCAATTGTCTATATGAAACCTATTTCAATTAATCAAGTCTTAACAAGTTTGATTGCTTAACATGTTGGAAACATTTAATCATGTAAATATCAATCTCAATTAATATATATAAACATGGAAAAGTTCGGGTCACTACAGTACCTACCCGTTAAATAAATTTCGTCCCGAAATTTTAAGCTGTTGAAGGTGTTGACGAATCTTCTGGAAATAGATGCGGGTATTTCTTCTTCATCTGATCTTCACGCTCCCAGGTGAACTCGGGTCCTCTACGAGCATTCCATCGAACCTTAACAATTGGTATCTTGTTTTTCTTAAGTCTTTTAACCTCACGATCCATTATTTCGACGGGTTCTTCGATGAATTGGAGTTTTTCGTTGATTTGGATTTCATCTAACGGAATAGTGAGATCTTCTTTAGCAAAACATTTCTTCAAATTCGAGACGTGGAAAGTGTTATGTACAGCCGCGAGTTGTTGAGGTAACTCAAGTCGGTAAGCTACTGGTCCGACACGATCAATAATCTTGAATGGTCCAATATACCTTGGATTTAATTTCCCTCATTTACCAAATCGAACAACACCTTTCCAAGGTGCAACTTTAAGCATGACCATCTCTCCAATTTCAAATTCTATATCTTTTCTTTTAATGTCAGCGTAGCTCTTTTGTCGACTTTGGGCGGTTTTCAACCGTTGTTGAATTTGGATGATCTTCTCGGTAGTTTCTTGTATAATCTCCGGACCCGTAATCTGTCTATCCCCCACTTCACTCCAACAAATCGGAGACCTGCACTTTCTACCATAAAGTGCTTCAAACGGCGCCATCTCAATGCTTGAATAGTAGCTGTTGTTGTAGGAAAATTCTGCTAACGGTAGATGTCGATCCCAACTGTTTCCGAAATCAATAACACATGCTCGTAGCATGTCTTCAAGCGTTTGTATCGTCCTTTCGCTCTGCCCATCAGTTTGTGGATGATAGGCAGTACTCATGTCTAGACGAGTTCCTAATGCTTGCTGTAATGTCTGTCAGAATCTTGAAATAAATCTGCCATCCCTATCAGAGATAATAGAGATTGGTATTCCATGTCTGGAGATGACTTCTTTCAAATACAGTCGTGCTAACTTCTCCATCTTGTCATCTTCTCTTAATGGCAGGAAGTGTGCTGATTTGGTGAGACGATCAACTATTACCCAAATAGTATCAAAACCACTTGCAGTCCTTGGCAATTTAGTGATGAAATCCATGGTAATGTTTTCCCATTTCCATTCCGGGATTTCGGGTTGTTGAAGTAGACCTGATGGTTTCTGATGCTCAGCTTTGACCTTAGAACACGTCAAACATTCTCCTACATATTTAGCAACATCGGCTTTCATACCCGGCCACCAAAAATGTTTCTTGAGATCCTTGTACATCTTCCCCGTTCCAGGATGTATTGAGTATCTGGTTTTATGAGCTTCTCTAAGTACCATTTCTCTCATATCTCCAAATTTTGGTACCCAAATCCTTTCAGCCCTATACCGGGTTCCGTCTTCCTGAATTATAAGATGCTTCTCCGATCCTTTGGGTATTTCATCCTTTAAATTTCCCTCTTTTAAAACTCCTTGTTGCGCCTCCTTTATTTGAGTAGTAAGGTTATTATGAATCATTATATTCATAGATTTTACTCTAATGGGTTCTCTGTCCTTCCTGCTCAAGGCATCGGCTACCACATTTGCCTTCCCCGGGTGGTAACGAATCTCAAAGTCATAATCATTCAACAATTCAATCCACCTACGCTGCCTCATATTCAGTTGTTTCTGATTGAATATGTGTTGAAGACTTTTGTGGTCGGTATATATAATACTTTTGACCCCATATAAGTAGTGCCTCCAAGTCTTTAATGCAAAAACAACCGCGCCTAATTCCAAATCATGCGTCGTATAATTTTGTTCGTGAATCTTCAATTGTCTAGACGCATAAGCAATCACCTTCGTTCGTTGCATTAATACACAACCGAGACCTTGCTTTGATGCGTCACAATAAATCACAAAATCATCATTCCCTTCAGGCAATGACAATATAGGTGCCGTAGTTAGCTTTTTCTTCAATAACTGAAACGCTTTCTCTTGTTCATCATTCCATTCAAATTTCTTCCCTTTATGCGTTAATGCAGTCAAGGGTTTTGCTATTCTGGAAAAGTCTTGGATGAACCTTCTGTAGTAACCAGCTAGTCCTAAAAACTGGCGTATGTGTTTCGGAGTTTTCGGGATTTCCCACTTTTCAACAGTTTCTATCTTTTCCGGATCCACCTTAATACCTTCTTTGTTCACTATGTGACCGAGGAATTGAACTTCTTCCAACCAAAATGCACACTTTGAAAACTTAGCGTACAATTCTTCCTTCCTCAATATTTCTAACACCTTTCTCAAATGTTCACCGTGTTCTTGGTCATTCTTTGAGTAAATAAGTATGTCATCAATGAAAACAATGACAAACTTGTCAAGGTATGGTCCACACACTCGGTTCATAAGGTCCATGAACACAGCTGGTGCATTAGTTAAACCAAATGGCATGACCATAAACTCGTAATGACCGTAACGTGTTCTGAAAGCAGTCTTTGGAATATCATCTTCTTTCACCCGCATTTGATGATACCCGGAACGTAAGTCAATCTTTGAATAAACAGACGAGCCTTGTAGTTGATCAAATAAGTCGTCGATTCTCGGTAGTGGATAGCGGTTCTTGATGGTAAGTTTGTTCAACTCTCGGTAGTCGATACACAACCTGAATGTACCATCTTTCTTCTTGACAAACAAAACAGGAGCTCCCCACGGTGATGTGCTTGGTCGAATGAAACCACGCTCTAAAAGTTCTTGTAATTGGCTTTGCAGTTCTTTCATCTCGCTGGGTGCGAGTCTGTAAGGAGCACGAGCTATTGGTGCAGCTCCTGGTACAAGATCTATTTGAAATTCAACGGACCGATGTGGGGGTAATCCCGGTAATTCTTTCGGAAATACATCGGGAAATTCTTTTGCAATGGGAACATCATTGATGCTCTTTTCTTCAGTTTGTACTTTCTCGACGTGTGCTAGAACAGCATAGCAACCTTTTCTTATTAGTTTTTGTGCCTTCAAATTACTAATAAGATGTAGCTTCGTGTTGCCCTTTTCTCCGTACACCATTAAGGGTTTTCCTTTTTCTCGTATAATGCGAATTGCATTTTTGTAACAAACGATCTCTGCTTTCACTTCTTTCAACCAGTCCATACCGATTATCACATCAAAACTCCCTAACTCTACTGGTATTAAATCAATCTTAAATGTTTCGCTAACCAGTTTAATTTCTCGATTCTGACATATATTATCTGCTGAAATTAATTTACCATTTGCTAATTCGAGTAAAAATTTACTATCCAAAGGCGTCAATGGACAACTTAATTTAGCACAAAAATCTCTACTCATATAGCTTCTATCCGCACCTGAATCAAATAAAACGTAAGCAGATTTATTGTCAATAAGAAACGTACCCGTAACAAGCTCCGGGTCTTCTTGTGCCTCTGCCGCATTAATATTGAAAAATCTTCCGCGGCCTTGTCCATTCGTGTTCTCCTGGTTCGGGCAATTTCTAATAATGTGGCCCGGTTTTCCACATTTGTAACAAACTACATTGGCATAACTTGCTCCGACACTACTTGCTCCGCCATTACTCGTTCCGACACCATTTGTTCCTTTCGTTCTATTAACCCCTGGTCCGTAGACCTCACACTTCGCCGCGCTATGACCATTTCTTTTACACTTGTTGCAAAATTTGGTGCAGAACCCCGAGTGATACTTTTCACACCTTTGGCATAGCTGCTTCTGATTGTTGTTGTTATTGCGGTTATTATTGTTATTGGGATGATTGTTGTAGTTGCTGTTGTTGTTGTTGTGGTTGTTGTTGGGCCGTTTGTTGTAGTTGCGATTGATGTTGCGATTGTTGGGATAATTATTGCGATTATTGTTGTAATTGCTGTTGTTGTTGTATTGGTGATTCTTATCACCGTTTTCCTCCCACTTTCTTTTGACTTGCTTCACATTGGCCTCTTCAGCAGTCTGTTCTTTAATTCTTTCTTCAATCTGGTTCACTAGTTTGTGAGCCATTCTACATGCTTGTTGTATGGAGGCGGGCTCGTGTGAACTTATATCTTCTTGGATTCTTTCCGGTAATCCTTTCACAAACGCGTCGATCTTCTCTTCCTCATCTTCGAATGCTCCCGGACACAATAGGCACAATTCTGTGAATCGTCTTTCGTACGTGGTAATATCAAATCCTTGGGTTCGTAACCCTCTAAGTTCTGTCTTGAGCTTATTGACCTCGGTTCTGGGACGGTACTTCTCGTTCATCAAGTGCTTGAATGCTGACCACGGTAGTGCGTACGCATCGTCTTGTCCCACTTGCTCTAGATAGGTATTCCACCATGTTAACGCAGAACCTGTGAAGGTATGCGTAGCGTACTTCACTTTGTCCTCTTCAGTATACTTACTTATGGCAAACACCGATTCGACCTTCTCGGTCCACCGTTTCAATCCGATCGGTCCTTCGGTTCCATCAAATTCCAAAGGTTTGCAGGCAGTAAATTCTTTGTAGGTGCATCCTACACGATTTCCTGTACTGCTAGATCCAAGGTTATTGTTGGTATGTAGCGCAGCCTGTACTGCGGCTATGTTTGAAGCTAGAAAAGTACGGAATTCCTCTTCATTCATATTCACGGTGTGTCGAGTAGTCGGTGCCATTTCCTTCAAAATAGTCAAATGGAACAAGTTAATCATACAGAATATTAAGAGTAGTTAATAGTATTTCGTAGCATAATATGAACTCATTTATAAAAGCTTTTTCTTCATATTAGCGTTTTATAAGTTTAAATTCGGGTAGTACCTACCCGTTAAGTTCATACTTAGTAGCTAATATACAATTCAACTACTACAATTCTATATGAAAAACTGATTATAATAATATTTCGCGTTCAAACTTTTACACAATATTTTACAAACTTACAATACCGCTTATTTTACATATAGCATGAAATATAGCACACAATAAATTTGATACAAGATGGTTGTGAAGATAATTCTAGCTAGTACACAAGTCGTTCAGCAAAGGCAATAAAGACACGTAATTCATACGTCCAGAAACAAGTCATGCATTCTGGTTTTACTAGGATTACTTCCCATCCTTGGTCTTGTGGAACATAACCGTTATGGCCATTGATAAGACAGCGTGTTGTAACGTCGTCAAAGGGGCGAGGGTTACGTAATGTCCAACAGTCCCGTAACGATCTAAAAACCTCATTTCTTACCCCAATTACCGACTCCGTCACTTGTGGGAACATTTTGTTTAATAGTTGTAGCCCGATGTTCTTGCTCTCACTTTGGTGAGAAGCGAACATTACTAATCCGTAAGCATAACATGCTTCTTTATGTTGCATGTTAGCCGCTTTTTCTAAATCACGAAGTCCAATATTCGGATATATTGAGTCAAAATAATTTCTTAACCCATTGCGTAAAATAGCATTTGGGTTCCCCGCAATATATGCGTCAAAGTAAACACATCGTAACTTATGGATTTCCCAATGTGATATCCCCCATCTTTCGAACGAAAGCCTTTTATAAACCAAGGCATTCTTGGAACGTTCTTTGAATGTCTTACAAACTGATCTCGCCTTAAATAGTTGTGCCGAAGAATTCTGACCGACTCTAGACAAGATTTCATCAATCATGTCTCCGGGTAGGTCTCTTAAAATATTGGGTTGTCTATCCATTTTGTGTTTTTATACTGTAAAATAGACAAGAGTTAGATTCATAAAAAAATACTTATTAATACAAGCAATTTTTACATATATCATAAAGCATAAGCACACTATATTACATATATTACACCACACGAATACAACTATCTTATTCCGACTCGCTTGTTTCTTCTTCTTCAGTTTTGGTTCGTTTTGCCAAGTTTCTAGGGATATATGATGTTCCCCTAATACGAGCCGTCGTAATCCACATTGGTTTAGAAAAACCTGGTGGTTTAGAGGTTCCCGGGTCATTGTTACAACTTAAGGACTTCGGGGGTTGACGATACATATAAAGTTCATCGGGGTTGGAATTAGATTTCTCTATTTTTATGCCCTTTCCCTTATTATTTTCTTTTGCCTTTTTAAATTCAGTTGGGGTAATTTCTATAACATCATCGGAATTCTCGTCGGAATCCGATTCATCGGAGAATTGGTAATCCTCCCAATATTTTGCTTCCTTGGCGGAAACACCGTTGACCATAATTAACCTTGGTCGGTTGGTTGAGGATTTTCTTTTACTTAACCGTTTTATTATTTCCCCCACCGGTTCTATTTCTTCATCCGGTTCCGATTCTTCTTCCGGTTCTGATTCTTCTTCCGGTTCCGACTCTTCTTCCGGTTCCTCTTCGGGAACTTGTGAATCAGTCCACGAATCATTCCAATTTACATTTGACTCTTCATTATTATTAGGTGAGTCAATGGGACTTGTTCTAGAGGTAGACATCTATCACATAATATCAAACGCGTTAAGAGATTAATATATCACATAATATTCACATGTTAAAATATATAGTTTCCAACAAAATTTGTTAAGCAATCATTTTTCAAGTAAACACGGTCGAAGTCCAGACTCACTAATGCATCCTAACAAACTCGATAAGACACACTAATGCAAAATTCTGGTTCTCTAAGACCAACGCTCGGATACCAACTGAAATGTCCCGTTCTTATTGATTAAAAACGTTCCATATTAATTGATTTCGTTGTGAGGTTTTGACCTCTATATGAGACGTTTTTCAAAGACTGCATTCATTTTAAAACAAACCATAACCTTTATTTCATCAATAAAGGTTTAAAAAGCTTTACGTAGATTATCAAATAATGATAATCTAAAATATCCTGTTTACACACGACCATTACATAATGGTTTACAATACAAATATGTTACAACAAAATAAGTTTCTTGAATGCAGTTTTTACACAATATCATACAAGCATGGACTCCAAATCTCGTCCATATTTAAGTATGCTACAGTGGAAGCTCTTAATAATCACCTGAGAATAAACATGCTTAAAACGTCAACAAAAATGTTGGTGAGTTATAGGTTTAACCTATATATATCAAATCATAATAATAGACCACAAGATTTCATATTTCAATACACATCCCATACATAGAGATAAAAATCATTCATATGGTGAACACCTGGTAACCGACATTAACAAGATGTATATATAAGAATATCCCCATCATTCCGGGACACCCTTCGGATATGATATAAATTTCGAAGTACTAAAACATCCGGTACTTTGGATGGGGCTTGTTGGGCCCGATAGATCTATCTTTAGGATTCGCGTCAATTAGGGTGTCTGTTCCCTAATTCTTAGATTACCAGACTTAATAAAAAGGGGCATATTCGATTTCGATAATTCAACCATAGAATGTAGTTTCACGTACTTGTGTCTATTTTGTAAATCATTTATAAAACCTGCATGTATTCTCATCCCAAAAATATTAGATTTTAAAAGTGGGACTATAACTCACTTTCACAGATTTTTACTTCGTCGGGAAGTAAGACTTGGCCACTGGTTGATTCATGAACCTATAACAATATATACATATATATCAAAGTATGTTCAAAATATATTTACAACACTTTTAATATATTTTGATGTTTTAAGTTTATTAAGTCAGCTGTCCTCGTTAGTAACCTACAACTAGTTGTCCACAGTTAGATGTACAGAAATAAATGGATAAATATTATCTTGAATCAATCCACGACCCAGTGTATACATATCTCAGTATTGATCATAACTCAAACTATATATATTTTGGAATCAACCTCAACCCTGTATAGCTAACTCCAACATTCACATATAGAGTGTCTATGGTTGTTCCGAAATATATATAGATGTGTCGACATGATAGGTCGAAACATTGTATACGTGTCTATGGTATCTCAAGATTACATAATATACAATACAAGTTGATTAAGTTATGGTTGGAATAGATTTGTTACCAATTTTCACGTAGCTAAAATGAGAAAAATTATCCAATCTTGTTTTACCCATAACTTCTTCATTTTAAATCCGTTTTGAGTGAATCAAATTGCTATGGTTTCATATTGAACCCTATTTTATGAATCTAAACAGAAAAAGTATAGGTTTATTGTCAGAAAAATAAGTTACAAGTCGTTTTTGTAAAGGTAGTCATTTCAGTCGAAAGAACGACGTCTAGATGACCATTTTAGAAAACATACTTCCACTTTGAGTTTAACCATAATTTTTGGATATAGTTTCATGTTCATAATAAAAATAATTTTCTCAGAATAACAACTTTTAAATCAAAGTTTATCATAGTTTTTAATTAACTAACCCAAAACAGCCCGCGGTGTTACTACGACGGCGTAAATCCGGTTTTACGGTGTTTTTCTTGTTTCCAGGTTTTAAATCATTAAGTTAGCATATCATATAGATATAGAACATGTGTTTAGTTTATTTTAAAAGTCAAGTTAGAAGGATTAACTTTTGTTTGCGAACAAGTTTAGAATTAACTAAACTATGTTCTAGTGATTACAAGTTTAAACCTTCGAATAAGATAGCTTTATATGTATGAATCGAATGATGTTATGAACATCATTACTACCTTAAGTTCCTTGGATAAACCTACTGGAAAAGAGAAAAATGGATCTAGCTTCAATGGATCCTTGGATGGCTCGAAGTTCTTGAAGCAGAATCATGACACGAAAACAAGTTCAAGTAAGATCATCACTTGAAATAAGATTGTTATAGTTATAGAAATTGAACCAAAGTTTGAATATGATTATTACCTTGTATTAGAATGATAACCTACTGTAAGAAACAAAGATTTCTTGAGGTTGGATGATCACCTTACAAGATTGGAAGTGAGCTAGCAAACTTGAAAGTATTCTTGATTTTATGAAACTAGAACTTTTGGAATTTATGAAGAACACTTAGAACTTGAAGATAGAACTTGAGAGAGATCAATTAGATGAAGAAAATTGAAGAATGAAAGTGTTTGTAGGTGTTTTTGGTCGTTGGTGTATGGATTAGATATAAAGGATATGTTATTTTGTTTTCATGTAAATCAGTCATGAATGATTACTCATATTTTTGTAATTTTATGAGATATTTCATGCTAGTTGCCAAATGATGGTTCCCACATGTGTTAGGTGACTCACATGGGCTGCTAAGAGCTGATCATTGGAGTGTATATACCAATAGTACATACATCTAAAAGCTGTGTATTGTACGAGTACTAATACGGGTGCATACGAGTAGAATTGTTGATGAAACTGAACGAGGATGTAATTGTAAGCATTTTTGTTAAGTAGAAGTATTTTGATAAGTGTATTGAAGTCTTTCAAAAGTGTATGAATACATATTAAAACACTACATGTATATACATTTTAACTGAGTCGTTAAGTCATCGTTAGTCGTTACATGTAAATGTTGTTTTGAAACCTTTAGGTTAACGATCTTGTTAAATGTTGTTAACCCAATGTTTATAATATCAAAAGAGATTTTAAATTATTATATTATCATGATATTATGATGTACGAATATCTCTTAATATGATATATATACATTAAATGTCGTTACAACGATAATCGTTACATATATGTCTCGTTTCAAAATCATTAAGTTAGTAGTCTTGTTTTTACATATGTAGTTCATTGTTAATATAATTAATGATATGTTTACTTATCATAATATCATGGTAACTATATATATATATATAACCATATATATGTCATCATATAGTTTTTACAAGTTTTAACGTTCGTGAATCACCGGTCAACTTGGGTGGTCAATTGTCTATATGAAACCTATTTCAATTAATCAAGTCTTAACAAGTTTGATTGCTTAACATGTTGGAAATATTTAATCATGTAAATATCAATCTCAATTAATATATATAAACATGGAAAAGTTCGGGTCACTACACCATAGGACTAATTGAACATCTTTGACCTATCGTGTTTACCGTTATTGATACGACCTATTTGTTTAGGTCAAGACTAGCATTATTCTTCTCACACGTTACTTTGTGAAGTACTTTTCATACGTGCACTCAAAGTGAGATCATAGTGAAAGGACCCGTTCATATACATTATAAACGATTCACAATAGTTGATTACATTGCGAGGTATTTGACCTCTATATGATACATTTTACAAATATTGCATTCGTTTTTAAAAGACAATCTTTCTTTACATTGAAAATTGACAGGCATGCATACCATTTCATAATATCCACTATCCAACTATAAATTGATTTAATAATAATCTTTGATGAACTCAATGACTCGAATGCAACGTTCTTCTAAATATGCTATGAAAGACTCCAAATAATATCTTTAAAATGAGCAAATGCACAGCGGAAGATTTCTTTAACACCTGAAAATAAACATGCTTTAAAGTGTCAACCAAAAGGTTGGTGAGTTCATTAGTTTATCATAATCATTTATTTCCATCATTTTAATAGACCACAAGAATTTCATTTCCAGTTCTCATAAATATACGTCCCATGCATATAGACAAAAATAATCATTCATATGGTGAACACCTGGTAACCGACATTAACTAGATACATATAAGAATATCCCCTATCATTCAGGGATCCTCCTTCGGACATGATATAAATTTCGAAGTACTAAAGCATCCGGTACTTTGGATGGGGTTTGTTAGGCCCAATAGATCTATCTTTAGGATTCGCGTCAATTAGGGTGTCTGTTCCCTAATTCTTAGATTACCAGACTTTAATAAAAAGGGGCATATTCGATTTTGATAATTCAACCATAGAATGTAGTTTCAATTACTTGTGTCTATTTCGTCAAACATTTATAAAAGCTCATGTATTCTCAGTCCCAAAAATATAAAGGGTAAAAAGGTAAATGAAACTCACCATACTGTATTTCGTAGTAAAAATACATATAACGTCATTGAAAAAGTGCAAGGTTGGCCTCGGATTCACGAACCTAAATTAATTATATATATTTATGTGTTGGTCAATATTTGTCTAACAAATTAGGTCAAGTCATAGTGTACCACAATCCTAATGCTCGAGACTAATATGCAAAAGTCAACAAAAGTAAATTTGACTCAAAATAATTTCCAAAAATCTATACATGATTAATATATAGTTTAAATATCGTCGTTTTATATTTTTAAAAGATTTATTAGAGTAAATAATATAATTTATTTATTAATAAATAAAATTTTATATTAAATTTATATAATAAAATATACTTTTATATATATTAAGTAATAAAATTTATAGGGTTCATTTAATATCATAAAGATAATATGATAGGTATTATTAAAGTAAGTTATTACACGTAGTAAAATATGTTTGTATCACATATTTATTTGAGAAAATAATATCTATAATGATAGTAAGTAAAAGTTGTATTATTTTGTAATAATAATTATTATTATAAAAATATCAACATTTATAATTGCTAAGATGACATTATGATAAAACGATAATTCTAATTATGATAACTTTAATATTTACGATAATTTTTAATATTATCTTTAAAATAATAATTCTATTTAAAATAATAATAATAATGATATTTTATAGTAATAATGACATTTCTATTAAAATGATAATTTTTGTTAAAATGATAGTTTTAATACTAACGATACTTTTAATAATAATAGTAATGATAAAAATAATAAGAACGATAATTTTATCTAAATCAATATCTTATAATATTTTAATTTTATCATGATACTCTTACCCATTATTTCCTAATCGTTTCATTTAATAGCTTTTAATCGTCTTTTATATCGTGTTCATAATAATGATAATAATAGTAATCAAAATAATTAGGTGTTACAAATATTTGTTTTAATCACACTAATATTAATAATGATAGTTACTATAACATTATTAACGATAATACTAATAATTATAATTATCTTAATGATAATATAGTAATAATAATAATAACAATAACAATAACCATTTTTAAATAATGATATATATATTAATAATGATAATAATAATAATAATACCAATAATAATAATAATAATAATAATAATAATAATAATAATAATAATAATAATAATAATAATAATAATAATAATAATAATAATAATAATAATAATAATGGGATAATAATAATAATACTAATTATAAATTTAACGATAATAACGATAGTAATAAATAAATAAAAAATAACAATTTTTAATGATAAATCCCTTTTATTGATAAAGATAATAATAATGATAATAATAAGATAAAACTAGAACGACGATAAAAACGACGATAATAATAATCATTTATAATAAAAATATCGAAAATTCAATTGATTATAACTTCTAATCCGTTCATCGAAACCATTCGATATCTAAAGGAAAAGTTCTTAATTTTTCGCTAGCTTTCCAAGGACATGCATATCTTATACCTTATCTCAACCGCAAGTGTAACTAATTCAAGATTCAACGTAACCTGTCTAAGGGCAATATCAAAAGTACAAGCATGCATAATTCTAAATACTCGAGCACTAGTCAGGGATACACTATTAGTATGTAAAAGTTAAATTATGAGTACTCACGTATCAATATTGAGATTCAATATTGCAGGAAAGGTACGTAGACGCAACGGAAATGATAAACACTATATTGACCTCACGAGCATACCCATGAACCATACTCAATCAACTCCATAGCTTTAACCCATAATTTTCTTAATCCTATCCCACTCGAAAAACAATTTCGAAATCACTCAGACAGCACTCCGTCGTAATATTTTATGTATACTAATAATATCTTGAAATAATACGGAGTAAATATATATATGTAAATCGATTGAGAGAGTTTAGAGAAAAATATTTTCAAGTTTCTATGAAATAATGAAACCTATTGAATTCTATTTATAATAGATTTTTGAATTATTAAAGTGAATTATTAAAGTATGAATTATTAAAGTGAATTATTAAAGTATGAATTATTAAAGTGAATTATTAAAGTATGAATTATTAAAGTGAATTATTAAAGTATGAATTATTAAAGTGAACTATTAAAGTATGAATTATTAAAGTGGATTATTAAAGTTAAAGTAAAGTAAAAATAAAGTAAAGGTAAAGTTTAAGTATAGTAAAAGTATAAAACTATGTACGTATAATACGCGTATAAATATATATAATATTAATTTAAATCGTTATATATATTTAATAAAATAAAATATAAATATCGTTATCTTTATCATACTAGTTAAGTAATGAGTTGTCAAAAGTGGTTTTAGATATTTATAAAAGTTATATACGTTTTAATAATAAAGTTCTTTTTAAACTGAAAATGTTTTTGTACGTTTGAAACTAAATAGATCAATCGAGTCTTTATGAGATTCAATCTTCCACTATCCTTTGTTTAGTTCTCAGTGATTGACAATTTGTTCTTATTTATAAATCACTTTACCATTTTCCGAATATTGTTAAAATGGAAAGATTTCTCAAATCAACGTGGGTCTTTCAACAGAGACTTGTAATCATAATTCAATATATCTGATAATTCAATCATTTGATCTTATCTTCTAATTCCATTGATAAACATTTTGAAACAGATACAATCATATAAAGTATTTAATCTAATATTTTATTTATGTTTCAAGTTATAATATATATACACATATACATATATAATCATATTCGTTTAATGGTTCGTGAATCGTTGGAACTTGGTCGAGGTTGAATGAATGTATGAACATAGTTTAAAATTCTTGAAATTTAACTTAACAAATATTGCTTATCGTGTCGAAAACATATAAAAATTAAAGTTTAAATTTGGTTGGAAATTTCTGGGTTGTCACAGTACCTACCCGTTAAAGAAATTTCGTCTCAAAATTTGAGTGGAAAGGTCGTGAATGATAATAAGTATGTTTTCATGATGCATACGGGCTGAAAATTAGAGTTTTATCATCAGCGAATAATTTGGATAAACAATCCATTTATATGAAGAGTACGAATGAAGCTAACATAGAAGAGTGAAATGAGTAAGTGTAGATTCATCTTATCATTTGACGTAGATATGATTGATTCCCATATTTCAAGGGATTTGAAGAAAATCTTCTTAATAAGATTTGACTCTCCGGTAATCAAGGGAATTAGGATCCGCTTTAAATGCGATCGTCCATTTTAATTGTTCTATCGGAGATTTTCTTATAAATTCACCTCCTTCGTTTCCTTACAACTCACACCTTCTGTTGATGCATTTTATGCAAGTCCCTAGACATCTACCCACGTCCATTGTAGGTACAACAGTTTACAGGCCACCATGATTTCTCGTTATTATCCTATCCTTGTTTGTATGTGGTTACAGGAACTGCAGGAATGAGATTTAGATGTTTGACTATGTTAGAGTGAAGCCTCACTAGTACGGCTGACAGGCTCATACGCACGGTTGATGCTGAGCTAAGTCACAATTACAACCTAAATGAGAAGACACGAGTGAGTGATCACCCGTACGGCTGATGAAGCCAACTCGTACGTGTGATAAATGAATCGTATGGGTGAGTCAACAGCAGGGGTATATAAAGTCTTATTTTCTTCATTTTAGGTTAAGCCTCTCATTTGTTACACACACTCAGATCTAGTGAGCTCCTCCGATTCTCTCTCAGTCCAAATCACCCAGGTGGTGAATAATAGCTCTAGGTGTTTATCTAATCACACTTGATTTAGTTGTGGTTTGACTAAATTAATCAAAAAAAACTTAACCTATTCACTAGAGGGTTTGATTCACTTATTCCGCCATTGTGTGAGTTAAATCTGTTGATTTCTAAGTTCCTAGTCATGTTTCATCACCTTCTATTCTTTCTCCCTCAACTCATATTTTAAAGTATTCATCAATATGCTCCATCCAGTTCTGATTCTCGATATACTTCTAACTTTCATATCGGTCATTCTTCTTTTTCATCTACCGCCGGAAGAATCTATTTACTTCTACTATACTCTTGGGTTTATAGTGTTTCTAGTTCTCCCGTGTCTTTATATTGCTATATGCATCGAGATATATGGTTTATAATTTCTGGTTTATCGTTGGGCTTTATATGTTTCCTTATATTTCAAAGTCTCTACTTCTGTCTTCTATAATCATTATCATTCACAGTTAATGCTCTCTTTTATTTGCTGCAATTTATACCCCAATTTCTATTTCGGAGTTTTGTCCTTTTGTTTCTTCTTCTTGCGATTAAGCACCACTTGTAATGGTCCAGAATTCACAGATATGAATTTCGGAATGAACATTGTTAATGTTCTAGGAAGGAAATTGTGATGGCACGATATTAACTTGTCAAATTACTAGAATACCTTGGAAAAGGCCGAATCATCAAGAAATATTTTCTTGATATTTTAAAGGTTAAATAGAATACAAGAGTCGTATAACATGGCACATGATGATGTTATGATCTGTGAATCATCACGTTCCATTTAGAAACTCAGCATGACTTACTGTAATATAATCACGTTGATCAAGTGTCATTATATTATACTAATTCATGCTTCAGTTCCCAACACTACTTCAAAATATTCCTATTTTAAACTTGAATGTTTTAGAATTTAGAAACTAAAATAGTTTCTTTTATGGTGTAATACAGATAGTGCGAAGAGGTAAATGATTTCAAATAAGAAAAATTAAGAAAATATCTTCAGAAATATGGAGGATATTTATAATGAAAGATATGATGATATTTTAGAATTTCTAATATCAGAGGATGATGAAGAATATTGTCTGTAGTGACCCGAACTTTTCCATGTTTATATATATTAATTGAGATTGATATTTACATGATTAAATATTTCCAACATGTTAAGCAATCAAACTTGTTAAGACTTGATTAATTGAAATAGGTTTCATATAGACAATTGACCACCCAAGTTGACCGGTGATTCACGAACGTTAAAACTTGTAAAAACTATATGATGACATATATATGGTTATATATATAGTTAACATGATATTATGATAAGTAAACATATCATTAAGTATATTAACAATGAACTACATATGTAAAAACAAGACTACTAACTTAATGATTTTGAAACGAGACATATATGTAACGATTATCGTTGTAACGACATTTAATGTATATATATATCATATTAAGAGATATTCGTACATCATAATATCATGATAATATAATAATTTAAAATCTCTTTTGATATTATAAACATTGGGTTAACAACATTTAACAAGATCGTTAACCTAAAGGTTTCAAAACAACATTTACATGTAACGACTAACGATGACTTAACGACTCAGTTAAAATGTATATACATGTAGTGTTTTAATATGTATTCATACACTCTTGAAAGACTTCAAGAAACTTATCAAAATACTTCTACTTAACAAAAATGCTTACAATTACATCCTCGTTCAGTTTCATCAACAATTCTACTCGTATGCACCCGTATTCGTACTCGTACAATACACAGCTTTTAGATGTATGTACTGTTGGTATATACATTCCAATGATCAGCTCTTAGCAGCCCATGTGAGTCACCTAACACATGTGGGAACCATCATTTGGCAACTAGCATGAAATATCTCATAAAATTACAAAAATATGAGTAATCATTCATGACTTATTTACATGAAAACAAAATTACATATCCTTTATATCTAATCCATACACCAACGACCAAAAACACCTACAAACACTTTCATTCTTCAATTTTATTCATCTAATTGATCTCTCTCAAGTTCTATCTTCAAGTTCTAAGTGTTCTTCATAAATTCCAAAAGTTCTAGTTTCATAAAATCAAGAATACTTTCAAGTTTGCTAGCTCACTTCCAATCTTGTAAGGTGATCATCCAACCTCAAGAAATCTTTGTTTCTTACAGTAGGTTATCATTCTAATACAAGGTAATAATAATATTCAAACTTTGGTTCAATTTCTATAACTATAACAATCTTATTTCAAGTGATGATCTTACTTGAACTTGTTTTCGTGTCATGATTTTGCTTCAAGAACTTCGAGCCATCCAAGGATCCATTGAAGCTAGATCCATTTTTCTCTTTTCCAGTAGGTTTATCCAAGGAACTTAAGGTAGTAATGATGTTCATAACATCATTCAATTCATACATATAAAGCTATCTTATTCGAAGGTTTAAACTTGTAATCACTAGAACATAGTTTAGTTAATTCTAAAATTGTTCGCAAACAAAAGTTAATCCTTCTAACTTGACTTTTAAAATCAACTAAACACATGTTCTATATCTATATGATATGCTAACTTAATGATTTAAAACCTGGAAACATGAAAAACACCGTAAAACCGGATTTACGCCGTCGTAGTAACACCGCGGGCTGTTTTGGGTTAGTTAATTAAAAACTATGATAAAATTTGATTTAAAAGTTGTTATTCTGAGAAAATGATTTTTATTATGAACATGAAACTATATCCAAAAATTATGGTTAAACTCAAAGTGGAAGTATGTTTTCTAAAATGGTCATCTAGACGTCGTTCTTTCGACTGAAATGACTACCTTTACAAAAACAACTTGTAACTTATTTTTTCAACTATAAACCTATACTTTTCTGTTTAGATTCATAAAATATAGTTCAATATGAAACCATAGCAATTTGATTCACTCAAAACGGATTTAAAATGAAGAAGTTATGGGTAAAACAAGATTGGATAATTTTTCTCATTTTAGCTACGTGAAAATTGGTAACAAATCTATTCCAACCATAACTTAATCCACTTGTATTGTATATTATGTAATCTTGAGATACCATAGACACGTATACAATGTTTCGACCTATCATGTCGACACATCTATATATATTTCGGAACAACCATAGACACTCTATATGTGAATGTTGGAGTTAGCTATACAGGGTTGAGGTTGATTCCAAAATATATATAGTTTGAGTTGTGATCAATACTGAGATACGTATACACTGGGTCGTGGATTGATTCAAGATAATATTTATCGATTTATTTCTGTACATCTAACTGTGGACAACTAGTTGTAGGTTACTAACGAGGACAGCTGACTTAATAAACTTAAAACATCAAAATATATTAAAAGTGTTGTAAATATATTTTGAACATACTTTGATATATATGTATATATTGTTATAGGTTCGTGAATCAACCAGTGGCCAAGTCTTACTTCCCGACGAAGTAAAAATCTGTGAAAGTGAGTTATAGTCCCACTTTTAAAATCTAATATTTTTGGGATGAGAATACATGCAGGTTTTATAAATGATTTACAAAATAGACACAAGTACGTGAAACTACATTATATGGTTGAATTATCGAAATCGAATATGCCCCTTTTTATTAAGTCTGGTAATCTAAGAATTAAGGAACAGACACCCTAATTGACGCGAATCCTAAAGATAGATCTATCGGGCCCAACAAGCCCCATCCAAAGTACCGGATGCTTTAGTACTTCGAAATTTATATCATATCCGAAGGGTGTCCCGGAATGATGGGGATATTCTTATATATGCATCTTGTTAATGTCGGTTACCAGGTGTTCACCATATGAATGATTTTTATCTCTATGTATGGGATGTGTATTGAAATATGAAATCTTGTGGTCTATTATTATGATTTGATATATATAGGTTAAACCTATAACTCACCAACATTTTTGTTGACGTTTTAAGCATGTTTATTCTCAGGTGATTATTAAGAGCTTCCGCTGTCGCATACTTAAATAAGGACGAGATTTGGAGTCCATGCTTGTATGATATTGTGTAAAAACTGCATTCAAGAAACTTATTTTGTTGTAACATATTTGTATTGTAAACCATTATGTAATGGTCGTGTGTAAACAGGATATTTTAGATTATCATTATTTGATAATCTACGTAAAGCTTTTTAAACCTTTATTGATGAAATAAAGGTTATGGTTTGTTTTAAAATGAATGCAGTCTTTGAAAAACGTCTCATATAGAGGTCAAAACCTCGCAACGAAATCAATTAATATGGAACGTTTTTAATCAATAAGAACGGGACATTTCAGTTGGTATCCGAGCGTTGGTCTTAGAGAACCAGAATTTTGCATTAGTGTGGCTTATCGAGTTTGTTAGGATGCATTAGTGAGTCTGGACTTCGACCGTGTTTACTTGAAAAATGATTGCTTAACAAATTTTGTTGGAAACTATATATTTTTAACATGTGAATATTATGTGATATATTAATCTCTTAACGCGTTTGATATTATGTGATAGATGTCTACCTCTAGAACAAGTCCCATTGACTCACCTAATAATAATGAAGAGTCAAATGTAAATTGGAATGATTCGTGGACTGATTCACAAGTTCCCGAAGAGGAACCGGAAGAAGAGTCGGAACCGGAAGAAGAACCGGAACCGGAAGAAGAATCGGAACCGGATTAAGAAGTAGAACCGGTGGGGGAAATAATAAAACGGTTAAGTAAAAGAAAATCCTCAACCAACCGACCAAGGTTAATTATGGTCAATGGTGTTTCCGCCAAGGAAGCAAAATATTGGGAGGATTACCAATTCTCCGATGAATCGGATTCCGACGAGAATTCCGATGATGTTATAGAAATTACCCCAACTGAATTTAAAAAGGCAAAAGAAAATAATAAGGGAAAGGGCATAAAAATAGAGAAATCTAATTCCAACCCCGATGAACTTTATATGTATCGTCAACCCCCGAAGTCCTTAAGTTGTAACAATGACCCGGGAACCTCTAAACCACCAGGTTTTTCTAAACCGTTGTGGAAAACGACAGTTAGTATTAGGGGAACATCATATATCCCTAGAAACTTGGCAAAATGAACCAAAACCGAAGAAGAAGAAACGAGCGAGTCGGAATAAGATAGTTGTATTCGTGTGGTGTAATATATGTAATATAGTGTGCTTATGCTTTATGATATATGTAAAAATTGCTTGTATTAATAAGTATTTTTTTTATGAATCTAACTCTTGTCTATTTTACAGTATAAAAACACAAAATGGATAGACAACCCAATATTTTAAGAGACCTACCCGGAGACATGATTGATGAAATCTTGTCTAGAGTCGGCCAGAATTCCTCGGCACAACTATTTAAGGCGAGATCAGTTTGTAAGACATTCAAAGAACGTTCCAAGAATGTCTTGGTTTATAAGAGACTTTCGTTTGAAAGATGGGGGATATCACATTGGGAAACCCATAAGTTACGATGTGTTTACTTTGACGCATATATTGCGGGGAACCCAAATGCTATTTTACGCAACGGGTTAAGAAATTATTTTGACTCAATATATCCGAATATTGGACTTCGTGATTTAGAAAAAGCGGCTAACATTCAACATAAAGAAGCATGTTATGCTTACGGATTAGTAATGTTCGCTTCTCACCAAAGTGAGAACAAGAACATCGGGCTACAACTATTAAACTAAACATTTCCACAAGTGACGGAGTCGGTAATTGGGGTAAGAAATGAGGTTTTTAGATTGTTACGGGACTGTTGGACATTACGTAACCCTCGTCCCTTTGACGACGTTACAACACGCTGTCTTATCAACGGCCATAACGGTTATGTTCCACAAGACCAAGGATGGGAAGTAGTCCTAGTAAAACCAGAATGCATGACTTGTTTCTGGACGTATGAATTACGTGTCTTTATTGCCTTTGCTGAACGACTTGTGTACTAGCTAGAATTATCTTCACAACTATCTTGTATCAAAGTTATTGTGTGCTATATTTCATGCTATATGTAAAATAAGCGGTATTGTAAGTTTGTAAAATATTGTGTAAAAGTTTGAACGCGAAATATTATTATAATCAGTTTTTCATATAGAATTGTAGTAGTTGAATTGTATATTAGCTACTAAGTATGAACTTAACGGGTAGGTACTACCCGAATTTAAACTTATAAAACGCTAATATGAAGAAAAAGCTTTTATAAATGAGTTCATATTATGCTACGAAATACTATTAACTACTCTTAATATTCTGTATGATTAACTTGTTCCATTTGACTATTTTGAAGGAAATGGCACCGACTACTCGACACACCGTGAATATGAATGAAGAGGAATTCCGTACCTTTCTAGCTTCAAACATAGCCGCAGTACAGGCTGTGCTACAGACCAACAATAACCTTGGATCTAGCAGTACAGGAAATCGTGTAGGATGCACCTACAAAGAATTCACTGCCTGCAAACCTTTGGAATTTGATGGAACCAAAGGACCGATCGGATTGAAAAGGTGGACCGAGAAGGTCGAATCGGTGTTTGCCATAAGTAAGTGTACTGAAGAGGACAAAGTGAAGTACGCTACGCATACCTTCACAGGTTCTGCGTCAACATGGTGGAATACCTATCTAGAGCAAGTGGGACAAGATGATGCTTACGCACTACCGTGGTCAGCATTCAAGCACTTGATGAACGAGAAGTACCGTCCCAGAACCGAGGTCAATAAGCTCAAGACAGAACTTAGAGGGTTACGAACCCAAGGATTTGATATTACCACGTACAAAAGACGATTCACAGAATTGTGCCTATTGTGTTCGGGAGCATTCGAAGATGAGGAAGAGAAGATCGACGCGTTTGTGAAAGGATTACCGGAAAGAATCCAAGAAGATATAAGTTCACACGAGCCCGCCTCCATACAACAGGCATGTAGAATGGCTCACAAACTAGTGAACCAGATTGAAGAAAGAATTAAAGAACAGACTGCTGAAGAGGCCAATGTGAAGCAAGTCAAAAGAAAGTGGGAGGAAAACGGTGATAAGAATCACCAATACAACAATAACAGCAATTACAACAATAATCGCAACAATTATCCCAACAATCGCAACATCAATTGCAACTACAACAAACGGCCCAACAACAACAACAACAACAACAACAACAACAACAGCAACTACAACAATCATCCCAACAACAATAATAACCGCAACAACAACAACAATTAGAAGCAGCTATGCCAAAGGTGTGAAAAGTATCACTCGGGGTTCTGCACCAAATTTTGCAACAAGTGTAAAAGAAATGGTCATAGCGCGGCGAAGTGTGAGGTCTACGGACCAGGGGTTAATAGAACGAAAGGAACAAATGGTGTCGGAACGAGTAATGGCGGAGCAAGTAGTGTCGGAGCAAGTTATGCCAATGTAGTTTGTTATAAATGTGGAAAACCGGGCCACATTATTAGAAATTTCCCGAACCAGGAGAACACGAATGGACAAGGCCGCGGAAGAGTTTTCAATATTAATGCGGCAGAGGCACAGGAAGACCCGGAGCTTGTTACGGGTACGTTTCTTATTGACAATAAATCTGCTTACGTTTTATTTGATTCGGGTGCGGATAGAAGCTATATGAGTAGAGATTTTTGTGCTAAATTAAGTTGTCCATTGACGCCTTTGGATAGTAAATTTTTACTCGAATTAGCAAATGGTAAATTAATTTCAGCAGATAATATATGTCGGAATCGAGAAATTAAACTGGTTAGCGAAACATTTAAGATTGATTTGATACCAGTAGAGTTAGGGAGTTTTGATGTGATAATCGGTATGGACTGGTTGAAAGAAGTGAAAGCAGAGATCGTTTGTCACAAAAATGCAATTCGCATTATACGAGAAAAAGGAAAACCCTTAATGGTGTACGGATAAAAGGGCAACACGAAGCTACATCTTATTAGTAATTTGAAGGCACAAAAACTAATAAGAAAAGGTTGCTATGCTGTTCTAGCACACGTCGAGAAAGTACAAACTGAAGAAAAGAGCATCAATGATGTTCCCGTCGCAAAAGAATTTCCCGATGTATTTCCGAAAGAATTACCAGGATTACCCCCACATCGATCCGTTGAATTTCAAATAGATCTTGTACCAGGAGCTGCACCAATAGCTCGTGCTCCTTACAGACTCGCACCCAACGAGATGAAAGAACTGCAAAGCCAATTACAAGAACTTTTAGAGCGTGGTTTCATTCGACCAAGCACATCACCATGGGGAGCTCCTGTTTTGTTTGTCAAGAAGAAGGATGGTACATTTAGGTTGTGTATTGACTACAGAGAGTTGAACAAACTTACCATCAAGAACCGCTACCCACTATCGAGAATCGACGACTTATTTGATCAACTACAAGGCTCTTCTGTTTATTCAAAGATTGACTTACGTTCCGGGTATCATCAAATGCGGGTGAAAGAAGATGATATTCCAAAGACTGCTTTCAGAACACGTTACGGTCATTACGAGTTTATGGTCATGCCGTTTGGTTTAACTAATGCACCAGCTGTGTTCATGGACCTTATGAACCGAGTGTGTGGACCATACCTTGACAAGTTTGTCATTGTTTTCATTGATGACATACTTATTTACTCAAAGAATGACCAAGAACACGGTGAACATTTGAGAAAGGTGTTAGAAGTATTGAGGAAGGAAGAATTGTACGCTAAGTTTTCAAAGTGTGCATTTTGGTTGGAAGAAGTTCAATTCCTCGGTCACATAGTGAACAAAGATGGTATTAAGGTGGATCCGGCAAAGATAGAAACTGTTGAAAAGTGGGAAACCCCGAAAACTCCGAAACACATACGCCAGTTTTTAGGACTAGCTGGTTACTACAGAAGGTTCATCCAAGACTTTTCCAGAATAGCAAAACCCTTGACTGCATTAACGCATAAAGGGAAGAAATTTGAATTGAATGATGAACAAGAGAAAGCGTTTCAGTTATTGAAGAAAAAGCTAACTACGGCACCTATATTGTCATTGCCTGAAGGGAATGATGATTTTGTGATTTATTGTGACGCATCAAAGCAAGGTCTCGGTTGTGTATTAATGCAACGAACGAAGGTGATTGCTTATGCGTCTAGACAATTGAAGATTCACGAACAAAATTATACGACGCATGATTTGGAATTAGGCACGGTTGTTTTTGCATTAAAGACTTGGAGGCACTACTTATATGGGGTCAAAAGTATTATATATACCGACCACAAAAGTCTTCAACACATATTTAATCAGAAATAACTGAATATGAGGCAGCGTAGGTGGATTAAATTATTGAATGATTACGACTTTGAGATTCGTTACCACCCGGGGAAGGCAAATGTGGTAGCCGATGCCTTGAGCAGGAAGGACAGAGAACCCATTCGAGTAAAATCTATGAATATAATGATTCATAATAACCTTACTACTCAAATAAAGGAGGCGCAACAAGGAGTTTTAAAAGAGGGAAATTTAAAGGATGAAATACCCAAAGGATCGGAGAAACATCTTAATATTCGGGAAGACGAAACCCGGTATAGGGCTGAAAGGATTTGGGTACCAAAATTTGGAGATATGAGAGAAATGGTACTTAGAGAAGCTCATAAAACCAGATACTCAATACATCCTGGAACGGGGAAGATGTACAAGGATCTCAAGAAACATTTTTGGTGGCCGGGTATGAAAGCCGATGTTGCTAAATACGTAGGAGAATGTTTGACGTGTTCTAAGGTCAAAGCTGAGCATCAGAAACCATCAGGTCTACTTCAACAACCCGAAATCCCGGAATGGAAATGGGAAAACATTACCATGGATTTCATCACTAAATTGCCAAGGACTGCAAGTGGTTTTGATACTATTTGGGTAATAGTTGATCGTCTCACCAAATCAGCACACTTCTTGCCAATAAGAGAAGATGACAAGATGGAGAAGTTAACACGACTGTATTTGAAGGAAGTCATCTCCAGACATGGAATACCAATCTCTATTATCTCTGATAGGGATGGCAGATTTATTTCAAGATTCTGGCAGACATTACAGCAAGCATTAGGAACTCGTCTAGACATGAGTACTGCCTATCATCCACAAACTGATGGGCAGAGCGAAAGGACGAAACAAACGCTTGAAGACATGCTACGAGCATGTGTTATTGATTTCGGAAACAGTTGGGATCGACATCTACCATTAGCAGAATTTTCCTACAACAACAGCTACCATTCAAGCATTGAGATGGCGCCGTTTGAAGCACTTTATGGTAGAAAGTGCAGGTCTCCGATTTGTTGAAGTGAAGTGGGCGATAGACAGATTACGGGTCCGGAGATTATACAAGAAACTACCGAGAAGATCATCCAAATTCAACAACGGTTGAAAACCGCCCAAAGTCGACAAAAGAGCTACGCTGACATTAAAAGAAACGATATAGAATTTGAAATTGGAGATATGGTCATGCTTAAAGTTGCACCTTGGAAAGGCGTTGTTCGATTTGGTAAACGAGGGAAATTAAATCTAAGGTATATTGGACCATTCAAGATTATTGATCGTGTCGGACCAGTAGCTTACCGACTTGAGTTACCTCAACAACTCGCGGCTGTACATAACACTTTCCACGTCTCGAATTTGAATAAATGTTTTGCTAAAAAAGATCTCACTATTCCGTTAGATGAAATCCAAATCAACGAAAAACTTCAATTCATCGAAGAACCCGTCGAAATAATGGATCGTGAGGTTAAAAGACTTAAGCAAAACAAGATACCAATTGTTAAGGTTCGATGGAATGCTCATAGAGGACCCGAGTTCACCTGGGAGCATGAAGATCAGATGAAGAAGAAATACACGCATCTATTTCCAGAAGATTCGTCAACACCTTCAACAGCTTAAAATTTCGGGACGAAATTTATTTAACGGGTAGGTACTGTAGTGACCCGAACTTTTCCATGTTTATATATATTAATTGAGATTGATATTTACATGATTAAATGTTTCCAACATGTTAAGCAATCAAACTTGTTAAGACTTCATTAATTGAAATAGGTTTCATATAGACAATTGACCACCCAAGTTGACCGGTGATTCACGAAAGTTAAAACTTGTAAAAACTATATGATGACATATATATGGTTATATATATAGTTAACATGATATTATGATAAGTAAACATATCATTAAGTATATTAACAATTAACTACATATGTAAAAACAAGACTACTAACTTAATGATTTTGAAACGAGACATATATGTAACGATTATCGTTGTAACGACATTTAATGTATATATATCATATTAAGAGATATTCGTACATCATAATATCATGATAATATAATAATTTTAAATCTCTTTTGATATTATAAACATTGGGTTAACAACATTTAACAAGATCGTTAACCTAAAGGTTTCAAAACAACATTTACATGTAACGACTAACGATGACTTAACGACTCAGTTATTGTTTTAATATTTATTCATACACTTTTGAAAGACTTCAAGAAACTTATCAAAATACTTCTACTTAACAAAAATGCTTACAATTACATCCTCGTTCAGTTTAATCAACAATTCTACTCGTATGCACCCGTATTCGTACTCGTACAATACACAGCTTTTAGATGTATGTACTATTGGTATATACACTCCAATGATCAGCTCTTAGCAGCCCATGTGAGTCACCTAACACATGTGGGAACCATCATTTGGCAACTAGCATGAAATATCTCATAAAATTACAAAAATATGAGTAATCATTAATGACTTATTTACATGAAAACAAAATTACATATCCTTTATATCTAATCCATACACCAACGACCAAAAACACCTACAAACACTTTCATTCTTCAATTTTCTTCATCTAATTGATCTCTCTCAAGTTCTATCTTCAAGTTCTAAGTGTTCTTCATAAATTCCAAAATTCTAGTTTCATAAAATCAAGAATACTTTCAAGTTTGCTAGCTCACTTCCAATCTTGTAAGGTGATCATCCAACCTCAAGAAATCTTTGTTTCTTACAGTAGGTTATAATTCTAATACAAGGTAATAATCATATTCAAACTTTGGTTCAATTTCTATAACTATAACAATCTTATTTCAAGTGATGATCTTACTTGAACTTGTTTTCGTGTCATGATTTTGCTTCAAGAACTTCGAGCCATCCAAGGATCCATTGAAGCTAGATCCATTTTTCTCTTTTCCAGTAGGTTTATCCAAGGAACTTAAGGTAGTAATGATGTTCATAACATCATTCGATTCATACATATAAAGCTATCTTATTCGAAGGTTTAAACTTGTAATCACTAGAACATAGTTTAGTTAATTCTAAACTTGTTCGCAAACAAAAGTTAATCCTTCTAACTTGACTTTTAAAATCAACTAAACACATGTTCTATATCTATATGATATGCTAACTTAATGATTTAAAACCTGGAAACACGAAAGACACCGTAAAACCGGATTTACGCCGTCGTAGTAACACCGCGGGCTGTTTTGGGTTAGTTAATTAAAAACTATGATAAACTTTGATTTAAAAGTTGTTATTCTGAGAAAATGATTTTTATTATGAACATGAAACTATATCCAAAAATTATGGTTAAACTCAAAGTGGAAGTATGTTTTCTAAAATGGTCATCTAGACGTCGTTCTTTCGACTGAAATGACTACCTTTACAAAAATGACTTGTAACTTATTTTTCCGACTATAAACCTATACTTTTCTGTTTAGATTCATAAAATAGAATTCAATATGAAACCATAGCAATTTGATTCACTCAAAACGGATTTAAAATGAAGAAGTTATGGGTAAAACGAGATTGGATAATTTTTCTCATTTTAGCTACGTGAAAATTGGTAACAAATCTATTCCAACCATAACTTAATCCACTTGTATTGTATATTATGTAATCTTGAGATACCATAGACACGTATACAATGTTTCGACCTATCATGTCGACACATCTATATATATTTCGGAACAACCATAGACACTCTATATGTGAATGTTGGAGTTAGCTATACAGGGTTGAGGTTGATTCCAAAATATATATAGTTTGAGTTGTGATCAATACTGAGATACGTATACACTGGGTCGTGGATTGATTTAAGATAATATTTATCGATTTATTTCTGTACATCTAACTTTGGACAACTAGTTGTAGGTTACTAACGAGGACAGCTGACTTAATAAACTTAAAACATCAAAATATATTAAAAGTGTTGTAAATATATTTTGAACATACTTTGATATATATGTATATATTGTTATAGGTTCGTGAATCAACCAGTGGCCAAGTCTTACTTCCCGACGAAGTAAAAATCTGTGAAAGTGAGTTATAGTCCCACTTTTAAAATCTAATATTTTTGGGATGAGAATACATGCAGGTTTTATAAATGATTTACAAAATAGACACAAGTACGTGAAACTACATTCTATGGTTGAATTATCGAAATCGAATATGCCCCTTTTTATTAAGTCTGGTAATCTAAGAATTAGGGAACAGACACCCTAATTGACGTGAATCCTAAAGATAGATCTATCGGGCCCAACAAGCCCCATCCAAAGTACCGGATGCTTTAGTACTTCGAAATTTATATCATATCCGAAGGGTGTCCCGGAATGATGGGGATATTCTTATATATGCATCTTGTTAATGTCGGTTACCAGGTGTTCACCATATGAATGATTTTTATCTCTATGTATGGGATGTGTATTGAAATATGAAATCTTGTGGTCTATTATTATGATTTGATATATATAGGTTAAACCTATAACTCACCAACATTTTTGTTGACGTTTTAAGCATGTTTATTCTCAGGTGATTATTAAGAGCTTCCGCTGTCGCATACTTAAATAAGGACGAGATTTGGAGTCCATGCTTGTATGATATTGTGTAAAAACTGCATTCAAGAAACTTATTTTGTTGTAACATATTTGTATTGTAAACCATTATGTAATGGTCGTGTGTAAACAGGATATTTTAGATTATCATTATTTGATAATCTACGTAAAGCTTTTTAAACCTTTATTGATGAAATAAAGGTTATGGTTTGTTTTAAAATGAATGCAGTCTTTGAAAAACGTCTCATATACAGGTCAAAACCTCGCAACGAAATCAATTAATATGGAACGTTTTTAATCAATAAGAATGGGACATTTCATTGTCCGCAGGGGTTTAGAGTCAGGAGCAAGGTATTCGTTAATGACTTCAGCAGGTACTGAATCATTTGGATCCTTTGAAGTCAGGTTCAGTCTTTGTAATTTGTCCACAGCCTCCTTCCTACTTTGCTCAATCCGTTTTCCAGTTCCAAAACTTCTCTTTTTCTGCGCTTTGCCAGCACACTTCATCATTATCATCCAGCTTTTACCGTTTAAAGTCGTTTATATTTTTTGCTGCTTCATCAGCATTTTTTCCATTTTCGGAGAACCAATTCTTAGTTCGGAGTGTTTTTCAGAAACTTTACATTCAAATTAAGTCCAGAAGATAGACGTTATATATACACATATAATTGTTGCCGTAGACATGTTACGAGATTTCAAAATGCTGATTGCTAATTCCCAATGATTCGTGTGGCAATTCTCATTACAAGATGCGAATGAGTAAATGATGGGGTTTCAATAAATAATTATAATGACTTTTTGGAGAGGCTAAAGTCAAAGGGTAATGAAGTTGTTGGTACATCTGCTAATAATGTGGTGGAATGTAAAAGGTTCCCTAGTAATGATGCTGTATATCTCAAGGTTATAATAAGGTTAGTCTGACTGAAAAGTCGAAGTTGACTTGCTGGAGCTGTGACAAAACTTGCTACTTTGAATAGGAGTCGCAAAGTTATTTTTGCTAATAAATGCCAAAGAATCTGACGCGGATATGTTGTTTAAAGTTTTACTTTGGTTTCAAGAGTTTTTCGGGTACATAAATGTGGGTAACATGTGGTTGGATCATCATCTCGATTGCTCATCATTCGAAGTGTCTTCAGAAATTTTCGAAGGGTTTGAACACAGATTGTAATCGTTAACATACATTTGATGTTCTAACACAGTTTTGAAGTCAAAATATAGCTTGTGAAAGATGTAAGGATCTAAGAGTGATGATTTTGGTCATATCTCGAGTTGAATTTTGAGATTTCAAAATCAGAATATGTAATTAAATTTTGAATGAGTATGGTTATTTTGATTTCTATAAAAGAATGTATATTGTTGTGAAAGTAGGGAGTATAATAGATGATTTGCTGAATCAGATTCGAAGAATGTAACATATTATTTGTGAATTTATATATCTCTCGGGTATTACCTACCCGTTAAAAAAATTTCACAATTATTATTTTATACAAAAGAATTTTATTACAGTCTTTATGAAAATATATATATGTATATTTTCTTCAGATGTAACATAGATTTAATGAGTTAATGTTAAATTAAACTCGTTTGATTTACGGTTGAAACTAGAATTGAATAATCTCTAAAGGCTTTAAAAAGTACATAACTTTTACGCAGTATTTCTTTAATGACATTAAAATTATGAATCAATACTTCGTTATTTGTTGATGTATGATGTTCAGTTCGTGGAATTCTTGTGAATTTCGCAAAGTACGAATGATGTTATCTGAAAAGTTTCGGGTACATTGATGATGAAAGTGTAAAATCAAATATATACTTGATTTATTATGAATTGGAATTTGTTGAATTGCGACAGAGATTGTAGTTAACGCTGGTTAAGTTGCGGCCGAAGGACGTACATTATTGCATATTTGTAATATGAATTAACCGAGTAGTTAAGATTCACACACAATAGCTTAGCACGAAAAGATTTATTTCAAAAAAAAAATATATATATATATATATATATATATATATATATATATATATATATATATATATATATATATATATATATATATATATATATATATATATATATATATATATATATATATATATATATATATATATATATATATATAATATACATATAATTTCTTCAGAGGGAATGAGTTAATTCTTCGTAACTCGTTGATACAATGTACACGTTATTGATTCGTAATAATGTCCACAGTGATTCTTGAACTGACGGAGTTTGTGATGTTATCGGTGTTGTTGATTCGGATGTTGACTGTACTGACGATGCTGGTAACGCTGACGGTACTGTTGATGCTGTTGGTAAAGCAAGTTTAGCTTGTTAATCACACACCATTTTTGTCAGGGTTTCTACTCTTCCTTCTATCATTTTGGTTCGCTTAACTGATTTATGGTTAGGGCTAGATTAGATAATCTCTAAGACTTTAGAGATTACATAATTTCCGCGGAATGTTTCTCCAATAAAGTTATGAATTAATACTTCGTAAGTTATTGTTGTTGGTACTCCTTGGTATCTATGGTGCGTATGACGTTGATGCTCGTGGGACAGATTGTGAAGTTGAGGTTTACGACGCGGTTGTGGTTGGAGGTGGTAATGGTACTGTTGGCGTTGATGATGGTGGTACTGGTTATGCTGCAGATGCTACTGCTGGTGTTTGTAATCTCTGCACCATATTCTTCAAAGCCACTACCCGAGCGCGAAGGTCGTTGACTTCTTCTATTACACCGGGGTGATTGTCGGTTCGGACGAGCGGATAAATAAAATCTAAAACTTGATGTAATATATAATCGTGATGAGATACTCTGGAAATGAGCAAGAACATGGTGTTTCGGACAGGTTCGCCAGTAAGTGCTTCTGGTTCTTCGTCAAGAGGGCAATGTGGTGGATGGAAGGGATCACCTTCTTCTTGTCTCCAATGATTGAGGAGGCTACGAACCCATCCCCAATTCATCCAGAATAGGTGATGACTGATTGGTTGATCTATTCCGGTCACACTGCTTTCGGAGCTTGAATGGGATTCCATTTCGGAATCTGAGTGACTTGAACTGATGACGAATTCCATTTCGTACGATTGGATAAAGGATTTTTTTTCGATATGAAATGATTTTGGATAACGGATGGTATTCTAATTACATAGAATATATATATATATATATATATATATATATATATATATATATATATATATATATATATATATATATATATAGATCAAAAGATTTCGTAGATTACGGAGGACTTTGCGGGATATGTCAGGAAAAGTTTAAAGTAACAGATACGATAAGATATGATTTAGCAGATATGCTAAGATATGAATTTTTGTCTATACACTATTCATGCAATCAATGCAGCAAGACGTGTCTTAGACTAAAAATGATAAGCAGGTAATTTCCTAAGGATGATAAGTAGTTAATTTTTGACACAAAATGATAAGCAAAACTTTTGACATGCAGACACGGTCGAAGTCCAGACTCACTAATGCATCATATTGACTTATCAGTTAGACACACTAATGCGGACCTGGTTCGCTAAGACCACCGCTCTGATACCAACTGAAAGGACCCGTTCATATACATTATAAACGATTCACAATAGTTGATTACATTGCGAGGTATTTGACCTCTATATGATACATTTTACAAACATTGCATTCGTTTTTAAAAGACAATCTTTCTTTACATTAAAAATTGACAGGCATGCATACCATTTCATAATATCCACTATCCAACTATAAATTGATTTAATAATAATATTTGATGAACTCAATGACTCGAATGCAACGTTCTTCTAAATATGCTATGAAAGACTCGAAGTAATATCTTTAAATTGAGCAAATGCACAGCGGAAGATTTCTTTAACACCTGAGAATAAACATGCTTTAAAGTGTCAACCAAAAGGTTGGTGAGTTCATTAGTTTATCATAATCATTTATTTCCATCATTTTAATAGACCACAAGAATTTCATTTCCAGTTCTCATAAATATACGTCCCATGCATATAGACAAAAATAATCATTCATATGGTGAACACCTGGTAACCGACATTAACTAGATACATATAAGAATATCCCCTATCATTCCGGGATCCTCCTTCGGACATGATATAAATTTCGAAGTACTAAAGCATCCGGTACTTTGGATGGGGTTTGTTAGGCCCAATAAATCTATCTTTAGGATTCGCGTCAATTAGGGTGTCTGTTCCCTAATTCTTAGATTACCAGACTTTAATAAAAAGGGGCATATTCGATTTCGATAATTCAACCATAGAATGTAGTTTCAATTACTTGTGTCTATTTCGTCAAACATTTATAAAAGCGCATGTATTCTCAGTTCCAAAAATATAAAGGGTAAAAAGGCAAATGAAACTCACCATACTGTATTTCGTAGTAAAAATACATATAACGTCATTGAACAAGTGCAAGGTTAGCCTCGGATTCACGAACCTAAATTAATTATATATATTTATGTGTTAGTCAATATTTGTCTAACAAATTAGGTCAAGTCATAGTGTACCACAATCCTAATGCTCGAGACTAATATGCAAAAGTCAACAAAAGTAAATTTGACTCAAAATAATTTCCAAAAATCTATACATGATTAATATATAGTTTAAATATCGTCGTTTTATATTTTTAAATATTTTTAAAAGATTTATTAGAGTAAATAATATAATTTATTTATTAATAAATAAAATTTTATATTAAATTTATATAATAAAATATACTTTTATATATATTATAATAAAATTTATAGGGTTCATTTAATATCATAAAGATAATATGATAGGTATTATTAAAGTAAGTTATTACACGTAGTAAAATATATTTGTATCGCATATTTATTTGAGAAAATAATATCTATAATGATAGTAAGTAAAAGTTGTATTATTTTGTAATAATAATTATTATTATAAAAATATCAACATTTATAATTACTAAGATGACATTATGATAAAACGATAATTCTAATTATGATAACTTTAATATTTACAATAATTTTTAATATTATCTTTAAAATAATAATTCTATTTAAAATAATAATAATAATGATATTTTATAGTAACAATGACATTTCTATTAAAATGATAATTTTTGTTAAAATGATAGTTTTAATACTAACGATACTTTTAATAATAATAGTAATGATAAAAATAATAAGAACGATAATTTTATCTAAATCAATATCTTATAATATTTTAATTTTATCATGATACTCTTACCCATTATTTCCTAATCGTTTCATTTAATAGCTTTTAATCATCTTTTATATCGTGTTCATAATAATGATAATAATAGTAATCAAAATAATTAGGTGTTACAAATATTTGTTTTAATTACACTAATATTAATAATGATAGTTACTATAACATTATTAACGATAATACTAATAATTATAATTATCTTAATGATAATATAGTAATAATAATAATAACAATAACAATAACCATTTTTAAATAATGATATATATATTAATAATGATAATAATAATAATAATAATACCAATAATAATAATAATAATAATAATAATAATAATAATAATAATAATAATAATAATAATAATAATAATAATAATAATAATAATAATAATAATAATAATAATAATAATAATTGGATAATAATAATAATACTAATTATAACTTTAACGATAATAACGATAGTAATAAATAAATAAAAATAACAATTTTTAATGATAAATCCCTTTTATTGATAAAGATAATAATAATGACAATAATAAGATAAAACTAGAACGACGATAAAAACGACGATAATAATAATCATTTTTAATAAAAATATTGAAAATTCAATCGATTATAACTTCTAATCCGTTCATCGAAACCATTCGATATCTAAAGGAAAAGTTCTTAATTTTTCACTAGCTTTCCAAGGACATGCATATCTTATACCTTATCTCAACCGCAAGTGTAACTAATTCAAGATTCAACCTAACCTGTCTAAGGGCAATATCAAAAGTACAAGCATGTATAATTCTAAATACTCGAGCACTAGTCAGGGATACACTATTAGTATGTAAAACTTAAATTATGAGTACTCACGTATCAATATTGAGATTCAATATTGCAGGAAAGGTACGTAGACGCAACGGAAATGATAAACACTATATTGACCTCACGAGCATACCCATGAACCATACTCAATCACCTCCATAGCTATAACCCATAATTTTCTTAATCCTATTCCACTCGAAAAACAATTTCGAAATCACTCAGACAGCACTCCATCGTAATATTTTATGTATACTAATAATATCTTGAAATAATACGGAGTAAATATATATATGTAAATCGATTGAGAGAGTTTAGAGAAAAATATTTTCAAGTTTCTATGAAATAATGAAACCTATTGAATTCTATTTATAATAGATTTTTGAATTATTAAAGTGAATTATTAAAGTATGAATTATTAAAGTGAATTATTAAAGTATGAATTATTAAAGTGAATTATTAAAGTATGAATTATTAAAGTGAATTATTAAAGTATGAATTATTAAAGTGAACTATTAAAGTATGAATTATTAAAGTGGATTATTAAAGTTAAAGTAAAGTAAAAATAAAGTAAAGGTAAAGTTTAAGTATAGTAAAAGTATAAAACTATGTACGTATAATACGCGTATAAATATATATAATATTAATTTAAATCGTTATATATATTTAATAAAATAAAATATAAATATCGTTATCTTTATCATACTAGTTAAGTAATGAGTTGTCAAAAGTGGTTCTAGATATTTATAAAAGTTATATACGTTTTAATAATAAAGTTCTTTTTAAACTGAAAACGTTTTTGTACGTTTGAAACTAAATAGATCAATCGAGTCTTTATGAGATTCAATCTTCCACTATCCTTTGTCTAGTTCTCAGTGATTGACAATTTGTTCTTATTTATAAATCACTTTACCATTTTCCGAATATTGTTAAAATGGAAAGATTTCTCAAATCAACGTGGGTCTTTCAACAGAGACTTGTAATCATAATTCAATATATCTGATAATTCAATCATTTGATCTTATCTTCTAATTCCATTGATAAACATTTTGAAACAGATACAATCATATAAAGTATTTAATCTATAATTTTGTTTACGTTTCAAGTTATAATATATATACACATATACATATATAATCATATTCGTTTAATGGTTCGTGAATCGTTGGAACTTGGTCGAGGTTGAATGAATGTATGAACATAGTTTAAAATTCTTGAAATTTAACTTAACAAATATTGCTTATCGTGTCGGAAACATATAAAGATTAAAGTTTAAATTTGGTTGGAAATTTCTGGGTTGTCACACATAGTCCCATCTTTCAACAACTTTTATACTTTTAAATCATGGGATGAGAAACATATACGGTTTTATACTACATACTTTTACACTTTGAACACAAGTACGGAAATGAACATTCCACTAACGGGTTTGAACAAAAAGACTCAATTCAATTATCATTAGTTACACTTGCAGGGTGTAAACGTGAACTTATATTATGTGATCACATGGGCTTGACGAGCCTCATTCGGACGGTTCGCTACCGTTAGCGGATGAAATATATTTTCGGGTCTAGTGTATGTTCTAACACTACGCAAAGGGTGCAAAATAGTTAAGTTTGATAATTGGGTGTCCGCGAAACAAATAACTTTGGAATGCGAATGATTTAGATAATCATATTATATTAAATCTTGTGTTTCAAATGCAACGTAAAACACCTATGATTTCACCAACGTTTTCGTTGACAGTTTTCTATATGTTTTCTCAGGTCCTTGAAAGCTACTTGATACATGCTTCCGCACTCTTTTTGATACTTGCTTGGATGTCGAGTATATATGCATAGTTGGAGCGTCTTTTGACTACTTTAAATTGTGTCGCATAGGTTTCATTCGTACGTTAAACATTGTAATGTAACTAGTCTTTTGAACTACATTTGTAAACTTGAAACATCCTTTTACTTATGAAATAAATGCGACATATTTTGGTCAAACGTCATGATAAAGACTTATGATCACGTAACGGGACCTAAGTAGTCAGCGCCGTCAAACATGTTTTGGTCGGGTCGCTACACTAGTGGTGTCACGGGACCCGGCTCCCTAATACCTAAACTCGCCACTGGTCCTCTGTAAAACGTATTCACGTACTCTTGAATGTCGTATTGGAAGTTAAAGAAGGCAGCATGCCAGCATGAATGCTTAGGTTTGGATAAAAGAAGTGTCTGATATTTCTCGTATTGATCGGTTTTGTGCAGTTGGTTTTTTGTTCGAGTGGATTTTGGCTTTGAATCGTGATATGATTCGAGACGATGGTTGGAATGGTGTTGTAGATGATGCGGAGTTAAGATCAGATGGTGCTAGTGTGGATGGATTTGTCATGATGAGACTGTGGAGGTTCGTGAGAGTGATGTTGGTTGTTTTGATGCAGTGGGTGACCCATCTCATGTGTAGAAATCATCTTGTATTCAAGCTGCTACTACGGGAATTATATAATCTCTTCTGTTTTGGACATTCAATTTACAAAATGAATGTTTCATTTTTATATTCCTTTTCAATTTTTGGTTCCATGTTTATATGTTTGGATCATTTACATGGTTGATTTTACCCTTCTTGCAACCACCGGTTTATGTAAAACAGGGTTTTAAGTTGCAACATGTCAAAAGACGAAAAAGCCCATCACATGTTTGCCATGTATTGCATTTAACTGGATGGTATTAACGTCTGTTAAATCATGGGATGAAACGTGTACAATGTTAAAAACTTGGGACCAACCATGATCGATTTAAACTTTGGATCTCATCTTGATTTTTGATATAAATTTTGAGGACCAAACATGATATCTTTTCTATCCTTAATAATTATTTACCTAAGTTTTATACTTAGACCTTATTTGAGGATATTATAGGAACATAACACTAATTAGTAGTGAATCTATTAAAAATGAATTTGAAAATATCACCTTTCATTATTCAGATCAATAAAAGATTATCTTTTTATGAGTGTTTTTAGATGAAACTAGCTTGTAGCTGGGGCTGGAGCTGAAAGTTGGAGCTTATTTGTTAAGTTAGAAGTTGGAGTTTATGTTTCATAAGTGTTAGGTAATGTAACCGGAGCTTATGTATGTAAATTGATATAAAAGGACAAAATATAAATGATAAATAATGATTTAGGGGCTAATAATGTAATATTACTTCCATAAGGTTCCTAGCTTATTTTCATAAGCTACTTCAACTAGGTTATTTTTTTCGAGCTTATTTTTTTAATAAGTTCAGAAATATTTTCACCAAACAAGGCTAGAAGCTGGAGCTTATGAGAAAAGAAAGCGTAAACTCTCATAAGACGAAAAAGCCCATCACATGTTTTCCATGTATTTCATTTAACTCGATGGTATTAACGTCTATTAAATCATGGGATCAAATGTGTATAATGTTAAAAATTTGGGAGCAACCATAATCGATTTAAACTTTAGATCTCATCTTGATTTTTTTTTTTTGGTAAGCGAGGAAACTCTTCTATTAACGAGCACATTGGCTCTCTCATAAAAGGTAAAATCTCGGGTAATCAAGCTCCCCGAGCGCGAGACCTGATACCGGGTGATCTCATCTTGATTTTTGATACAAACTTTGAGGACCAAACATGATATATTTTCTATTCTTAACAATTATTTACATAAGTTTTATACTTAGACCTTATTTGAGGATATTATAAGAACATAACACTAATTAGTATTAGATCTATCAAAAATGAATTTGAAAATATCACCTTTTATTATTCAGAATCAATATAAGATTATCTTTTTATGGGTGTGATTTGGATGAAACTAGCTTGTAGCTGGGGCTGGAGCTAGAAGTTGGAGCTTATTTGTTAAGCTAGAAGCTGAAGTTTATGTTTTATTGGAGCTTATGTATGTAAAATGATATAAAAGGACAAAAAAAATGATAAATAATGATTTAGGGGCTAATAATGTAATATTACTTTCATAAGGTTCCTAGCTTATTTTCATAAGCTACTTCAACTAGTTTATTTTTCCAGAGCTTATTTTTTTAATAAGTTTTTTTTTAATAAGTTCTGAAATATTTTTCTACCAAACAATGCTAGAAGCTAGAGCTTATGAGAAAAATAAGCTTAAACTATCATAGCTTGTGTATCAAAAACATAAATGATAAAATATGAGAGATTGAATTATAGTTGTTAGACATTTAATCGGCTTTAAGTGTTAGAGACAATCTACCATATTTGTGAAGCATCCAAATGAACATTGCTCTTTAATCCTTGAATTTCATTTATTTACTTTTTGTTTTATTTTAACTACAAAACTCCCACTTTTACAGTTTTTACTCTAGAATGATAAATATTTTTTAATTTTGAGACAACCGCACTCTGTGGATCGAATATATACTAGCTAAATACTTTATTACATTGATCGGGATTAGTTGTCTAATTCGTGTCTTAAAACCATTTAGTTAGTATAATTAATTTAGGTGTGATTTTACCATATCACCAACAAAATAAATGATAAAATATGTGATGAAAATGGAAGGACGTGTTTGAATGGGAATGAGAAACAGATACCTTTGTATGGTTTTCAATCGTCAAAGAATTACGGTGAATCTTGACACAGTTTTTTCTAGTCGCTCAATGCTTTAACTCATTATCACTGAGAATCTAATTAATTCTCGCCCTAATGCTCAGTATTTAATTTTAAATATCTAAATAAATGAATAAGAAATGTAACCGAATTTTATAAACCCTGACTGGTATCAAAGTACCCCTACAACCAGTGTTGCAAAAAACGGGATTAAACGGAAATCTAACACTTCCGTTAAGTTTAATGTAATTTGTTGTAAAAAACGGTCAACGCCGATTAATTCGGTCAAACACGGTTAAACGGGATTAAACGGGTTTAATTCGGGATTAAACGGGATTAATTCGGTAAAAAAAATTATTTAATCAATTATTCATTTTTGAAACTGTTATATTTAATATATTTATAGTTATTATTTATTATATTTATTTTCAAAAGTCAACAATTGTCAACGTTCGATTAATCCCCGATTAATCTCCGAATTGCCGATTAATCCTTCAAATGTCCCGAACGATTAATCTCCGAATAGCGTTTTTTACAACCTTGCCTACAACAATTAAGGTTGGCCCTAATGCTCATTATTATTCGTAGTTGTGTATGCTGATTCTTGGTACTTGAGTTTTTTCTCTATATATATAGATCTTGGGTATCGTAATAGAAGAAGACTAACATTCAACCGATACAAAATGCTACAATGTTTTATGTATGTAGTAAATAAATGTAATAGATCAAAATGACCGTTGATACCTCTACCTAAAGTAATGCATGTTTCAAGAGCCAAATTAAAACAAATTCATTTCGGATTTCAACAACTTGCATTCAACCTACCTGCAGACGACCACTTACACTCACTGCTCTTACATGACATACATATAATTCTCACATTCCATCTGATTCAGTCAGTCAGCAAACAATGCCTAACTAAAACGCCATATCATTATGGAAGTGTTGGCGCTTCCACTACATTTTTCTTATCGTTCTGTATATTGGGAAGCGGTGGTTCTTGTGGTACATGAACTTCCCTTTCTGCTACTGGTGGAGACGGTGAAGAATGATCTGTTTTCTCTACTATTGGTGGGGCAGGGGATGAATGAATTTCTTTATTTGCTACTGAAGGATATGGTGAAGATTGAACTTTTTTGTCTTCGAGTGGTGAAGGTGGTGTAGTAACCTTTTCAATTTCCTCAGGTTCTGGCTTTGATAACCCCCCGGCCTTTTCTCTGAGCATCTTGAGTTTCTCCAATAACATCTTCTTGATTTCAGATCTACTCATTCGTGCTTGAGCTGGTTTTGGTGACGATAGAGTGACAGCACTGAAAGATGCAGCTGCGGGTAAAAACAATGCTAGATCTCTTCGGGAGATGTTCTTGGATGTTTTATTGGGTGTTTCCAGCTTTTGTAATTTTTTAAACCTAACCTGTAATGTTATAAAGGAAACATATAGGCCTAAATATGATACGAATTAATTGCAGTTGACAGATGATATATTTGGTAACATCTACAAAGTAAAAAAGACTCTGCTTTTAATCTATTAATTGATAATTGATTAATTGATCATATATCTCATGCGACTAGAACCGATAAGCGGGTCTTTGTTTTCGTTGAAATCGTAATATTGACATAACGTTTAAGCACAGTGCCCAGGCCCTCTACATAAATCGGGGAAAAAATATCCGTTTCAGAAAAGGCGTTCATGGCTCCAAAGGAATACTTTGTCATGCTTGTAGGGATTAAACTTGGAACCGATTAGTGGTTTTAAAATGAATCTTCAAATGAGCAGAGTTTATATATAGTATATAGTAAGTATAGTAGTATTACATAGTATAAGTTATAAGTACATATTAATATACAGAATTCAACATTTGAAATATGAATGTGTTACTTTAAAAAAAAAAACGGAAGAAATATATAAATGCCAAATTTAGCAATATATATGACCATCAAACTTTTTTTTTTTCAAAGGCGATTTTTTGGCATCAGTAATCATCAAACTAACCACAGCTAAAAGTAAATTAAATTCTGAAAGTGTAGTGTACTTAATCAAACTCTAATCCAAAAAGAGGAAAGCTCTCAGCTAATTAAAAGGTGTTAGAACATAACCGGTATATATGTTAAACCACCCACCCTTTATATCAATTAATTAATGTTACAAAACACATCAGGAATTAATTAATTAAGTAATATACAGAAATGAACAACGAGATCAAGAAACGCAACAGAAAACTTAATTATTAGCTAGTTAAACTGTGAGTATTTAAATGAAGGAAAAAAATACGAGTAATATATGTAAAAGAGAAATAACCTGAAGAGGAAGGGTGGGTGGTTTAACAGGAGTAGTAGGTAGGACAGTAGAAACGGTGACCGGAGGAAGAGATCCGTCCATCATTTTAACGGTGAATGATGAAGTCATTTTAGGTTATAGATCAAATTCGAATTGAAAGTTTAGTTACGATTGAGTTGAAGTGAGTTAAAGAAGAGTGGGATTTGACTTTGGGACTCGGAATTGGACTCTCGGTGGTAGGTAGTAGGCAATGATAATGGATAGTATATGGATAGTCATATTCATAATCATTTAGTTTTTGTTAATTCATATTCATATTCATATCTATTTTCATTTAGATTCAGTTCATCTATCCATATTCATATTCGGTGGATTAAACGGGTTAATGAATATTAATTGAATATTTAAGAAATGTTATAATATTTTCTAATATGTAATGAAAATAAAAACGTATACAACAAAAATAAATTTAAAATTACATTGAAATCCTTCCACTGTGTAATTTTTGTCGAAGATTCAATACAATTTGTTAAATTTACCATCAAACATGGATTATAACAAATTATGTCCAATATTTATGTTTATTAAATTAAATTTACATGTTATATTGTGATTCCTCATAATTAATTCATTATATGGTTGGAAACAAAATGTATGTATAATGGTAAATATATTTGTAATAGTTATTGTATATGCATATATCCATATTTTTGTATATTTATATATGCATTTCGGATGTAAATGGATATATTCATGAATGAAATATTTAATTCATATCCATATTCAAATTCATTACATTCATCTATATCCGTATCCATATATATTTAAGATCATCCATATTCGCTTTAATTGAATAAGATCAAGCGGATATCCATCAGTCAGATGATCACTGCCATCCCTAGAGGTAGGGATGTAAATGAATGTGATATGTATCATATTCATATTCGTTTAATTTTTTTTAGGGATGTAAATAAATGTGATATCATATTCATATTCATTTAATTTTTTCGTTTATATTCATATTCATTTAATTTAGATAGCTCTGTTAATCTAGTTAATTGCAAGCATCAATTTATTGATGACTTAACAGTAACATCCCGCGTTTTTTCGTTAAATTTCTTTTTAACACTGTTTTTTTTTTATTTTATATATAATATCTTTCGTTATTTAAATTCGTAGTTTTCATTGACTAACGTTCATAATACCCCCGTTATTTAATTATAATATCACTCGTTTGCTCTAGCGTTTTTAAAATATTCGTTCGGTTAATTTCCGCACCCGACTACAAACTTGAGGGACTAATGTTGCCAAGTGAGCAAAATGGCAACTAGATGTTGACTTAGTCAACACCATCTCCACCATTCATTTCTTTTTCCTTTTTTTTATCAAGTATTACTTCAAACATCCACCATTTCATCTTCATCATACAATCATCATCTAAATCCGATTGGAGAAGCAAACATCAAAACAAATTACATTTTCGTGATCCTCTCTTCATCCTCTACATTTTGGTACCAATTTCATCTCGTTTGGGTAACATTTCTAAAACTCTAGATTTCTCTAAATTCGTGTTTTTGACTTGAAATGGTGTTAGTTAGTGTCTATGGCTCGTGTATAACATGACTATATGTTTTGTTTGCTCGATTCATTGTTTTGAGTAACTAGTTTGAACATTTGAAATGGGTGTGCTTAATCTTTGATTTTGGATGAGTTAATGTTGTTAATTTGTTAAAGTTCATGTTTTAATTGTGTTACTAGTATCACTAGCTTCGTTTTGATGCGTAGGTTGAGTAAGAAAACTTCAAACGCATGATTATTGATTTTTGTGAATTTTGGTTAGGGTTTGATAGACTTAAAACGAACTTTTGATGTTTCGAATGCCATGAAATGTTATTAGTAAGTGTTTAGTTGTAATGTATGTTTCATTACCTTCAAAACGGCATATCATATGTGAATTGGATTCCCGAATCTTAAAATGCATTTTGTAACTTGAAACGATGTTTTTGAACATTTAATGATCACTTGACGAGATTTAGGCTACTGTAAATGATGTTTTTGCATGATGAAAAGTGGTTAGTTGTATTCCTTATCAAAATACCTTTCCAACGATATAAGATACTTGTTTTGGATGTTTACGGTTTATGATTTATGTGTATTTGAAGTTGGATTCGTACTTGAGTGTGAAAACTGCCAGACTTGCTGATCAGTTAAATGGAGCGGTGCGCCAAATATGGAGCGGCGCGCCATTTGGGTCTGTCCCAACTACTTTTTGTTTTTCACGTTTTCACCCCCCGCTTACTCGTAACTCCGATTAACATGAAACTTGGCAAATATGTTTATATATACTTTTAAATCATGGGAAAATTGTCGGATACCCGACCCGACCCCGTTGACTTTGACTTTGACTAAGTTTGACTTTTAGTCAAACTTAACCAAACACTTATGCAATCGTTTTAATCGTATTTTATACTTGATTCTTGCATGAAACCTGACAACGTGATTCACATGCTATACTAATCGAGTCGTAACGAGCCACAGGACTAATTGAACACATTTCGCCCGATCTTGTGTCGTAACCGGTTAATTGATACAACTTACTTGTTTAGGTCAAGGCTAAGCAACTTTCATGCACACGTTTACTTTGTGAAGTACTTTTATACTCGTGCACTCGAGGTGAGATCATAGTCCCATCTTTCAAAAAACTTTTATGCTTTAAACTATGTGATGAGAAACATATACGTATCATACTTTTACACTTTGAACACAAGTACGAAAACGAATATTCCACGTACGGGTTTGAACAAAAATCCTCAATTCAATTATTATTAGTTACACTTGCAGGGTGTAAACGAGAACTTATATTATGTGATCACATGGGCTTGACGAGCCTCATTCGGACGGTTCGCTACCGTTAGCAGATGAAATATATTTTCGAGTATAGTGTATTTTCTAACACTACGTAACAGGGTACAAAACAGTTAAGTTTGATAATTGGGTGCCCGCGAAACAAATAACAACTTTGGAATGCAAATGATTTTGATAATCATCTTATATTAAATCTTGTGATTCAAATACAACGTTTACCAAATCACCTATGATTTCACTAACGTTTTTCGTTGACAGTTTTCTATATGTTTCTCAGGTTCATACATGGCTATTTGATACATGCTTTCGCGTACACTCATACTTGCTTGGGGTCAAGCATACATGCATACACTTTGATTACTTGCTTGGAGTCAAGCATACATGCATACGCTAGTGATAGCACCTTTGGATTCAAACAAATGTTTACATACTTACACTATTTATAGCAACTGTGATTTTCAACTTATATTATGTCGCAAGTTACTTCATTTATGCTTTATAACTTTGTAAACTTAAACGTGTTGTCGAACCGTTTGTAAACTAAACCTTGCAAGTCTTGTACTTTTCAAATGAATGCGACATAATTTTGGTCAAACGCGTCTCATATAGGGACTGTGACCACGCAACGGGACCTAAGTTAACGGCGCCATCAATGACGATTTTGTCGGGTTGCTACAGACGGTATCAGAGCGTTGGTTGTAGGGAACTAGGATGTGCATTAGTGTGTCTGACAGAGTCGTTAGGACGCATTAGTGAATCTAGACTACAACTGGATAGTTAGCCATTGCATTCTGACATACATTTGCTATAGATAGCACTTACTTGACTACTTGTGCATTATACTTGAATTATTCTTAGGTAAACTTCTTAATGGTACCAAGTTTTCATCATACGAACTTGTATTCTGCAACTTTTTGGTGACACACATAAATTCAAGATTCATACTCGTAAGGCTGACGACGACTTCATTACTCACACTTGTTCGAAAACTCTGTCTCCCAGATTGTTCTTCGCCACCGTTTCAACTTACTATCGGTGTCACATCGGTGTTCCTTACTATCTACCACTTCTTGTTACTACCATCACTACTCTAGGTGAGTATCGTCATCACTATTTTGTCACTACGGTTGCGTACTATTCATTATCATGATTCGGTACACTTCTCGTACCGGAATACATTATTGTTTGACTTGAATTGCATTGACGTGAACAATCATTTATACACTTCCCTCAGGGAATGCTTCTTCAGAGTTGCACTAATTCTTTCGATTAAATACGAGTCACGTTGGTGATGTCGCTATGCTTTGTTCATTTTAAAACTTCACGATTACACGAACCTGAATCTATGGAGTGATGTGGGGATGGAGGTATGAGTTAGCGTAATATAACGACACTCGATCAACGTGGTTATATTATGGTAAGTCATACCAAAGTTCTAATGACACGTGATGGTGATTAGACTCGATCAACCTAATCACCACCAAGTGCCATGTACATGACTTCATTTTTCTTGTTTGAACATCCGAAAACTCCGAGAATACTAATAACAACCCACATCTTCGATTATTGTCGAACCATATTTATGCTTCAAAATGAATGGCAAATTCTTTCAACATCAGACGTATGTTACACTTGTATACTATCTCGTCTTCGCGCAGTTTTATTGACGAACTACGATATGCTTGTTATGCTCACCTCGAGGCGGAAATTTCTCTCGCATCACACTCGTACTTCCGTTTAAGGAAATCTTTATTCTACATTCTCAATGGAGGGAGAGACTCTTCACGTTATACTAGTATTCGCCACGAGGGTGAATAGTCCTAACGAACGTTTTCAGAAACCGATAAGAAACTTACTCTAACAAATGTTTTCGGAAACCGATAAATCTTCCGCGGTGCGAAATTCTTGAGAAACAGAAACTTGTTCCAATAAACGTTTTCAGGTCCTAACAAACTTGTTCAAATATACCTTACAGAAATGTACTTCGTTTCGGATCGAGATCCTCGTTTCACTTCTAGATTTCGGAGTTCCTTACAAAAAGCCTCGGGACCACGTTTAGACATGAGTACAACAACCACAACCCGAAGGACCAAACCAACATACGATTCAAACCTTGGAAACCGTAATACGAATTTGTGTTATCAACTTCAAATTTACTTGAGAAAAGTATTTGCCCTTAGCCGAATCCTGTTACTACAATAATTTTCATCTGAAGTATTTACGCCACACTTTTTGAAAACTCATATAGCCGAAATTGTCATTTTCTTAATTGTTGAACCGAAGTAGGTGACAATCAAACCACCGGAATCGAACTCATTCATGAAATAACCGTTAAGATCATTCGAATCCAAGAAAAGACTCAAAACGACCGTAGTCGCCAAAGGAGCTATACCGATGTTAGACGTAAACCTCTCGAATTCCAAGTGAGTGACCGAGTAATACTAAAAGTCGCACCTTGAAAAGGTGTAATCCGTTTCGAGAAACGTAGAAAGCTAAATCCACGATATTTCGATCCTTTTAAAATCTTGGGGCGTTTTGGACCCGTTGCTAGCCGTTTAGATTTTCTGACTCGTTTGAGTCTCCGTTCATCATACATTCCATATATCAAACTTGAAGAAGTGTCTTGCCGAACAAGAACTTGTTATTCCTTCCGATGAGCTTAATATCGATGGCAAACTCCACTTCATGAGAAAACCGATTGAAATTTTAAATCGTGAAATCAAACTCTGAAACGACGAAAAATCCCGACTGTCGAAGTTCGTTGGAATGCCCAAAGAAGTACCTTCACTTATTCGTAGAATTTGCAACGCCAAGGTTTCGAAGAAGAAACAACGACTACTACTTCCAACTAAATTTCGCTATGAAATTTCCTTTAAGGTGTAGGTAATGTAACATCCCGCGTTTTTCCGTTAAATTTATTTTTAACACTGTTTTTTTTTATTTTATATATAATATCTTTCGTTATTTAAATTCGTAGTTTCCGTTGACTAACGTTCATAATACCCCCATTATTTAATTATAATATCAATCGTTTGCTCTAGCGTTTTTAAAATATTCGTTCGGTTAATTTCCGTACCCGACTACAAACTTGAGGGACTAATGTTGCCAAGTGAGCAAAATGGTAACTAGATGTTGACTTAGTCAACACCATCTCCACCATTCATTTCATTTTCATTTCTTTTTCCTTTTTTTCTCAAGTATTACTTCAAACATCCACCATTTCATCTTCATCATACAATCATCATCTAAATCCGATTGGAGAAGCAAACATCAAAACAAGTTACATTTTCGTGATCCTCTCTTCATCCTCTACATTTTGGTACCAATTTCATCTCGTTTGGGTAACATTTCTAAAACTCTAGATTTCTCTAAATTCGTATTTTTGACTTGAAATGGTGTTAGTTAGTGTCTATGGCTCGTGTATAACATGAATATATGTTTTGTTTGCTCGAATCGTTGTTTTGAGTAACTAGTTTGAACATTTGAAATGGGTGTGCTTAATCTTTGATTTTGGATGAGTTAATGTTGTTAATTTGTTAAAGTTCATGTTTTAATTATGTAACTAGTATCACTAGCTTCGTTTTGATGCGTAGGTTGAGTAAGAAAACTTCAAACGCATGATTATTGATTTTTGTGAATTTTGATTAGGGTTTGATAGACTTAAAGCGAACTTTTGATGTTTCGAATGCCATGATATGTTATTAGTAAGTGTTTAGTTGTAATGTATGTTTCATTACCTTCAAAACGGCATATCATATGTGTGAATTGGATTCCCGAATCTTAAAATGCATTTTGTAAACTTGAAACGATGATTTTGAACATTTAATGATCACTTGACGAGATTTAGGCTATTGTAAATGATGTTTTGCTTGATGAAAAGTGGTTAGTTGTACTCCTTATCAAAATACCTTTCCAACGATATAAGATACTTGTTTTGGATGTTTACGGTTTATGATTTATGTGTATTTGAATTTGGATTCGTGCTTGAGTGTGAAAACTGCCAGACTTGCTGATCAGTTAAATGGAGCGGCACACCAAATATGGAGCGGCGCGCCATTTGGGTCTGTCCCAACTACTTTTTGTTTTTCACATTTTCACCCCCACTTACTCGTAACTCCGATTAACATGAAACTTGGCAAACATGTTTATATATACTTTTAAATCATGAGAAAATTGTCGGATACCCGACCCGACCCCGTTGAATTTGACTTTGACTTTGACTTTAACCAAGTTTGACTTTTAGTCAAACTTAACCAAGCACTTATGCAATAGTTTTAATCGTATTTTATACTTGATTCTTGCATGAAACTTGACAACGTGATTCACATGCTATACTAATCGAGTCGTAACGAGCCATATGACTAATTGAACACATTTCGCCCGACCTTGTGTCGTAACCGGTTAATTGATACAACTTACTTGTTTAGGTCAAGGCTAAGCAACTTTCATGCACACGTTTACTTTGTGAAGTACTTTTATACTCGTGCACTCGAGGTGATATCATAGTCCCATCTTTCAAACAACTTTTATGCTTTAAACTATGGGATGAGAAACATATACGTATCATACTTTTACACTTTGAACACAAGTTCGAAAACGAACATTCCACGTACGGGTTTGAACAAAAATCCTCAATTCAATTATCATTAGTTACACTTGCAGGGTGTAAACGAGAACTTATATTATGTGATCACATGGGCTTGACGAGCCTCATTCGGACGGTTCGCTACCGTTAGCGGATGAAATATATTTTCGAGTATAGTGTATGTTCTAACACTACATAACAGGGTACAAAACAGTTAAGTTTGATAATTGGGTGCCCGCGAAACAAATAACAACTTTGGAATGCAAATAATTTTGATAATCATCTTATATTAAATCTTGTGGTTCAAATACAACGTTTACTAAAACACCTATGATTTCACCAACGTTTTACGTTGACAGTTTTCTATATGATTCTCAGGTTCATACATGGCTATTTGATACATGCTTCCGCGTACACTCATACTTGCTTGGGGTCAAGCATACATGTATACACTTTGATTACTTGATTGGAGTCAAGCATAAATGCATACGCTAGTGATAGCACCTTTGGATTCAAACAAATGTTTACATACTTAAGCAATTTATAGCAACTGTGATTTTCAACTTATATTATGTCGCAAGTTACTTCATTTATTCTTTATAACTTTGTAAACTTAAACGTGTTGTCGAACCATTTGTAAACTAAACCTTGCAAGTCTTGTACTTTTCAAATGAATGCGACATAATTTTGGTCAAATGCGTCTCATATAGGGACTGTGACCACGCAACGGGACCTAAGTTAACGGCGCCGTCAATGACGATTTTGTCGGGTCGCAACAGACTATCACTTAGAGTCTAAATTGAACTTCATGCATGTTTAAAATCAATGAAAATTTTATTTTACCATTTTCATGACGTATCACACTTTTTTAACCTACTTATTGGTCGGAGGTTCATTCGGAAGCAATCTCTCTATCAATAGTTTTATTGAGTGGAAGGTGTAACATCCCGCCTTTTTCCATTTACTTTTCCGTTATACTAATATAAAGTCCGTTATATGTTTATAACATCTCCCGTTAATACGCGTTTTAAATTATCTCGTTTAGGTAATTCCCGCACCCGAACGAAAGTTGAGGGACTAAACTTGACAAGGGATCAAACCCTTGACTAGGTCAAAGGGTCAAACCCCTTTCACCCATTCATTTCCACCTCCATCTCTCTCTCTTTCTCTCTAGCAAGAACACACTCAAAACCAAATTCATTCAATCATCATCTAAATTCGATCTAGGAGGCTTACAACAAAATAAATTACATATTCGTGATCCTCTCTTCATCCTCTTCATTTTGGTACCAACCTCATCTCGTTTGGGTAACATTTCTAAAACACTAGTTTTCTTTAAATTTGTGTTCTTGACTTAAAAGTATGTTAATTAGTGTCTATGGCTCATTGTGATGTCGTGTATGTAATTTGTATGCTCGATTTGTTGTTTTTGGTGTAACTAGTTCATTATGAAAATTACTTGCTAAATCCTTAATTTTGGATGATCAAATGTTATTAGATTGTTAATGTGCATGTTTTAAAAGTGTTACTAGTATCGTTAGCTTCATTTTGATGTATAGATTGATTAAAGAAACTTCATAAACGCGATTATTGATTTTGTGAACTTTTGGTTAGGGTTGACAACTCTTAAAACGAACTTTTGATGCGTTGAATGCTTGTTAATGTTATGGATAAGTGTTTAGTTGCATTACATGTTTCATTACCTTCAAAACGGCATATCATATGTATAAATTGGATTCCCGAAACTTAAATTGCAATTGATAAACTTGAAACTTGAAAATAAACCTCTATTGATCACTTGTCGGGATTTCGGTTATAGTATATGATGTTTTTGCTTGATGAAAAGTGCTTAGTTGCGTTCCTTGTCGAAAGAGCTTTCCGATGATATAAGATACATATCTTGATTGTTTACGGGTCATGAAATGTGTTGGTTTGTGTTTTGGTTCGTGCACTTAGGAAATACAGCAAACAGGGCCTGGAAAACGATCTGGACGCCGTCTAGCTTCTCGGGACGCCGTCCCAAACTTAAAACCGGGACGCCGTCTAGATTCTCGGGACGCCGTCCCAACCTTAAAAACGGGACGCCGTCTAGCCAATTGGGACGCCGTCCCATTGTACTAAAACGGGCTGTTTACTTTGGTCATTTGACATAAAAATGTTTGCTATGCTACGGACCTCCGATTAACATGAAACTTGGCCAACATGCTCATATATGATTATATAACTTAGAAAAATTGTCGGATACCCAACCCGACCCCGTTGACTTTTCTGTTGACTTTGACCCGACCAAGTTGACTTTTAATCAAACTTAACCAAATAATTGTGCAATCGTTCTAACATGTTTTTATACTTGTACCTTGCATGAAACATGACAATTTGATTCACATGCTATTATGATCGAGTCTTAACGAGCCATAGGACTAATTGAACATCTTTGACCTATTGTGTTTACCGTTATTGATACAAACCTATTGTTTAGGTCAAGACTAGCATTGTTCTTTGCACACGTTTACTTGTCGAAGTACTTTACTACTCGTGCACTCAAGGTGAGATCATAGTCCCACTTTTACTCTTTTTGAACTTATATTGGGATGAGAAAACATAAACGATTCTTTTGAACTAAGTGAACACAAGAACGGGAAAACAAACATTCTACATACGAGTTTAGAACAAAAATCCTCAATTCGATTATCATTAGTTACACTTGCCGGGTGTAAGCGAGAACTTATGTTATATGGCCATATGGGTTGACAACCCTCATCTTTGACGGTTCGCTACCGTCTACGGATGAAATATATTTTCGAGAATCAGTGTTTGTTCTAGCACTAAGTGATGGGGTATACAATGGAAGGAATGTTAAGCTTTGATAATTGGGTGCTCGTGAAACAAACTTTTGGAATGTATTACTATTATTTCATTGATGCAAATCTTGTGGTTCACTTGTACTTACTTACTTAAACCTATGATTTCACCAACGTTTTCGTTGACAGATTTCTATGTTTTTCTCAGGTCTTGCACGATATGTGAAACATGCTTCCGCTTACTATTTGATACTTGCATCCGATGTCGAGTATACATGCATTTCATGGAGCGTCTTTTAACTTTACTTTAAACCGTGTCGCCTAGATTTCAATCGTATCTATAACGTTGTAACTTAACTTTTGGTTGAACAATTCTTGTAAACTTTGGGAACAATCTTTATTTTGAAATGAAGGCGACATATTTTGGTCAAACTTTGTCTTAAAGACTTATGACCACGTAACGGGACCTAAGTAGACGGCGCCGTCAAACATGATTTGGTCGGGTCGCTACAGATGGTATCAGAGCGTTGGTTGTAGGGATTTAGAGTTCATTGGTGTCGACCCCGAGTCATAGGGTACATTGGTGAGTCTAGACTACAACCGGCATATAGACTTGAAGTAGGAATTACTTGACTACTTGTGCATTTATACTCGAACGCTTCTACTCATATCTACTCTTAGTTCATCTTAATCTCACGTTGTTTAATTTGATCGACACGCCACCTTGACTATATGAAATGATGTCGAATGCACATATGAATCAGGGTAATATAATTTCCGGGATTATATTACGGTGACTCATATGAACGTTCCGACATTATGACATAAAGAATTTAAGGCGAGTCGAGGAAAAACTTCTCTTTATCTTTATTCTATATCACGGTTAGTATTATTGAGAATACTAATCAATGATATTCTTGTGTCTTGAAGGAACAATGGCTCCTCGTCGTGTACGCCGCAATGAAACTCCCGAACAAGCTCTCGAACGGATGATAGCTACCGCCGTAGATGCGGCCATGGCCGGTCACTCATCCAACAACAATAATAATAACAACCACAACAACCACAACAACAACAACAACAACAATGGAGCCGGAAACTCAAACGAGGGGTGCTCCTACAAAGCTTTCATGGGGTGCAAACCCCACACTTATGATGGAACCGGGGGACCGGTTGTGCTTACTCGTTGGTTTGAACAAACCGAGGCCGTCTTTAGCATAAGCGGTTGCCGGGATCAAGACAAGGTCAAATACTCCACTCACACTTTCTCCGGAATTGCTCTAACATGGTGGAACACCTATGTTCAATCGGTGGGTACCGATGAAGCTCATGCCCTCTCTTGGGCCGATCTAAAGGAAAAGATGATTGTTGAATATTTTCCGCGCGAAGAAACCCGAAAGCTTGAGGAAGAACTAAGAGCTTTGAAAGCGGTCGGAAACGATCTTAAAGCTTATAATCAACGCTTCGCCGAACTATCCTTGATGTGTCCTAATCTTGTTAACCCCGAATCTCAAAGGATTGAGCTCTACATGCTCGGTCTTCCAAAAAGCATCAAACAAGGGGTGATGTCATCCAAACCCACTACTCATCAAGCCGCTATGAACATGGCTCGCCAACTAATTGAAACGGTTGACGAAATCGTAGTTCCGGCACCTAAGGCCGAGGATAAATCGGGAGGCAACAAAAGAAAGTGGGAACCCTCCCAATCAAGCAACAACAACTTTGCTAAGAAGCCTTACACCTCCGACGGCAAGAAAGGTTATACCGGGAACCTACCTCTTTGCAACAAATGCAACAAACATCACTTTGGCGAATGTAGTAAGCTAATTTGCCATCGGTGCCAAGGAATTGGTCATAAGGCCAACGATTGTAAAAGTGCCACTCCCGTCGCTCGAAAGTGGCCCAATGCACCAAGGACGGGCACTTGTTACGAATGTGGCCAAACGGGTCATTATAGAAATGCATGCCCAAAGAAGAAAGATAACCCCAACACGCGCGGCCGAGCTTTTAACATCAACACCGAGGAAGCCCGGGATGACACTGAACTAGTCACGGGTACGTTTCTTCTCAACAATTCTTATGTCTCTTGCTTATTCGATTCAGGTGCCGATAAATGCTTTGTATCCAAGACTTTGACTCATTCTTTTAGCACTCCACCTCTTCCATTAGATACCCCTTATACCATTGAAGTGGCTAACGGGAAACTATTAAGTGCCGACACATATTACCGGGGGTGTGCGTTAAACATTTTGGGTAAGGAATTTGAAATTGACTTGATACCCATGGAACTAGGAAGCTTTGATGTAATAATCGGTATGAATTGGTTAGTCAAAACGAAATCTCACATCCTTTGTGATCTTAACGCAATCCGAATTCCTATCGAGAATGGTGAACCTTTGATTGTTTATGGCGATAAGAGTTGCACCAGACTCAATCTCGTTTCGTGCCTTAAAGTTAGAAAACTACTCCGTAAGGGTTGTATTGCGATCCTTGCCCACGTTAAGAAAGTCGAGTCCGATGAGAAGCATATCGATGATGTGCCAATTGTTAGTGACTTTTCCGATGTATTTCCCGACGAATTGCCGGGTCTTCCACCTCATCGACCGGTTGAATTCCAAATCGATCTTATTCCGGGAGCCGCACCCGTAGCACGTGCACCATATAGACTCGCCCCATCCGAAATGCAAGAATTGCAAAGTCAAATCCAAGAACTACTTGATCGTGGTTTTATCCAACCTAGCCATTCACCTTGGGGCGCTCCGATTTTGTTTGTTAAAAAGAAAGACGGATCCCTACGAATGTGCATTGATTATCGTGAACTAAATAAATTGACGGTTAAGAACCGATATCCTCTTCCTCGCATCGATGACCTCTTTGATCAACTACAAGGGTCTTGTGTATATTCGAAAATCGATCTCCGCTCGGGTTATCATCAATTAAGGGTTAAGGGGGAAGATGTCTCCAAAACCGCTTTCCGGACTCGTTACGGTAGTTATGAATTTCTTGTAATGCCATTTGGTCTCACTAACGCACCGGCGGTGTTCATGGATCTTATGAACCGCGTGTGCAAACCGTATCTCGATAAATTCGTTATTGTGTTCATCGATGATATATTGATCTATTCTAAAAATGAAGAAGAGCACGAACAACATCTCCGACTTGTGCTTGAACTTTTAAGACAAGAACAACTCTATGCCAAATTCTCCAAGTGTGAATTTTGGTTAAAGGAAGTTCAATTTCTTGGTCATGTTGTAAGTGACCAAGGTATTAAAGTCGATCCAACGAAAATCGAAGCCATTAGCAAATGGGAGACTCCTACTACTCCTACTCACATTCGTCAATTTTTGGGTCTCGCCGGGTACTATCGTAGATTCATCGAAAACTTCTCCTTGGTTGCACATCCTCTAACCGCATTGACTCACAAGGGAAAGAAATTCATCTGGGCGACCGAACATGAATCCGCATTCCAAATCTTGAAAACGAAGCTAACCACCGCTCCTATCTTGTCACTTCCCGAAGGCAATGATGACTTTGTTGTATATTGCGATGCCTCAAAACATGGTTTTGGGTGTGTATTGATGCAACGAACGAAAGTCATTGCTTATGCTTCTCGACAACTCAAAATTCATGAACGAAACTATACGACACATGATCTCGAACTCGGAGCCGTTGTCTTTGCACTTAAAATGTGGAGACACTATCTTTACGGGACCAAGAGTACTATCTTTACCGACCACAAAAGCCTCCAACACATTTTCGATCAAAAGCAACTAAACATGAGACAACGAAGGTGGATTGAAACCTTAAAAGATTACGATTGCGAGCTTCGTTACCATCCCGGGAAGGCAAATGTAGTAGCCGATGCCTTAAGTCGAAAAGAAAGAGTGGTGCCTCTTCGTGTCCGAGCCTTAAACATCACCATCCACACAAACCTTAATAGCCAAATTCGGGTAGCCCAAGATGAGGCTCTCAAGGATGAAAACATCTCTCTCGAACACTTGAACGTTCTCACCTCTCGATTCGAAGTTAAAGAAACCGGACTCCGATATTTCGCCGGAAGAATTTGGGTGCCTAGTTATGGGGATCTACGAAGCCTTATTTTAGATGAAGCACATAAGTCACGATACTCGATTCACCCCGGTGCCAATAAGATGTACCACGACCTTAAACAACTATATTGGTGGCCGAACATCAAAAGGGACGTAGCTACTTATGTTTCCAAGTGTTTGACATGTTCCAAAGTCAAAGCCGAACACCAAAGACCGTCCGGACTACTTCAACAACCCGAGATCCTGCAATGGAAGTGGGAAAGGATAACGATGGATTTTATCACCAAGCTACCAAAAACGACGGGCAGTTATGATACCATTTGGGTTATTGTTGACCGTCTCACCAAATCCGCACACTTCCTTGCCATGAAAGAAACGGACAAAATGGAGAAACTTGCACAACTTTACATTAAGGAGATCGTAGCCCGACACGGTGTACCTTTATCGATTATCTCCGACCGAGATGGCCGTTTCGTTTCTAGATTTTGGCGTACATTGCAAGAAGCGTTGGGAACGCGTTTAGACATGAGCACCGCATATCATCCTCAAACCGATGGACAAAGCGAACGTACAATTCAAACCTTAGAGGACATGTTACGAGCTTGCGTGGTTGATTTCGGAAAAGCTTGGGACAAGCACTTACCTCTCGCCGAGTTCTCTTACAACAATAGTTATCACGCGAGTATTAAAGCCGCACCCTTTGAAGCGCTATATGGCCGCAAATGTCGTTCACCTCTTTGTTGGGCCGAGGTAGGCGACGTGCAAATCACCGGACCCGAACTCATTCACGAAACCACCGAGAAAATCGTTCAAATCCGAGATAGGCTTAGGACGGCCCGAAGTCGTCAAAAGAGCTATACCGACAAACGACGCAACGATCTTGAATTTCAAGTCGGTGACCGCGTCATGTTAAAAGTCGCACCTTGGAAGGGTGTAATCCGTTTTGGGAAACGCGGGAAGCTAAATCCACGGTATATTGGTCCTTTCGAAATCTTGGAGCGTATTGGAACCGTTGCTTATCGTTTAGATCTTCCGCCTCAATTGAACTCCGTTCATCCTACCTTCCATGTATCTAACTTGAAAAAGTGTCTTGCCGAACCCGATATCGTCATCCCTCTCGAGGAACTTACTATTGATGACAAACTTCATTTTGTGGAGGAACCGGTTGAAATTGTGGACACCTCCGTCAAGGCATTGAAACAAAGCCGAATCCCGATTGTCAAGGTTCGTTGGAATGCCAAAAGAGGACCCGAGTTTACTTGGGAAAGACAAGATCAAATGCAAAGGAAGTATCCTCATCTATTTGTGAATTCAGAAACGCAAGATCTCGAGGAAGAAACAACGACTACTACGCCTACTTAAATTTCGGGACGAAATTTCTTTTAAGGAGTAGATAATGTAACATCCCGCCTTTTTCCATTTACTTTTCCGTTATACTAATATAAAGTCCGTTATATGTTTATAACATCTCCCGTTAATACGCGTTTTAAATTATCTCGTTTAGGTAATTCCCGCACCCGAACGAAAGTTGAGGGACTAAACTTGACAAGGGATCAAACCCTTGACTAGGTCAAAGGGTCAAACCCCTTTCACCCATTCATTTCCACCTCCATCTCTCTCTCTTTCTCTCTAGCAAGAACACACTCAAAACCAAATTCATTCAATCATCATCTAAATTCGATCTAGGAGGCTTACAACAAAATAAATTACATATTCGTGATCCTCTCTTCATCCTCTTCATTTTGGTACCAACCTCATCTCGTTTGGGTAACATTTCTAAAACACTAGTTTTCTTTAAATTTGTGTTCTTGACTTAAAAGTATGTTAATTAGTGTCTATGGCTCATTGTGATGTCGTGTATGTAATTTGTATGCTCGATTTGTTGTTTTTGGTGTAACTAGTTCATTATGAAAATTACTTGCTAAATCCTTAATTTTGGATGATCAAATGTTATTAAATTGTTAATGTGCATGTTTTAAAAGTGTTACTAGTATCGTTAGCTTCATTTTGATGTATAGATTGATTAAAGAAACTTCATAAACGCGATTATTGATTTTGTGAACTTTTGGTTAGGGTTGACAACTCTTAAAACGAACTTTTGATGCGTTGAATGCTTGTTAATGTTATGGATAAGTGTTTAGTTGCATTACATGTTTCATTACCTTCAAAACGGCATATCATATGTATAAATTGGATTCCCGAAACTTAAATTGCAATTGATAAACTTGAAACTTGAAAATAAACCTCTATTGATCACTTGTCGGGATTTCGGTTATAGTATATGATGTTTTTGCTTGATGAAAAGTGCTTAGTTGCGTTCCTTGTCGAAAGAGCTTTCCGATGATATAAGATACATATCTTGATTGTTTACGGGTCATGAAATGTGTTGGTTTGTGTTTTGGTTCGTGCACTTAGGAAATACAGCAAACAGGGCCTGGAAAACGATCTGGACGCCGTCTAGCTTCTCGGGACGCCGTCCCAAACTTAAAACCGGGACGCCGTCTAGCTTCTCGGGACGCCGTCCCAACCTTAAAAACGGGACGCCGTCTAGCCAATTGGGACGCCGTCCCATTGTACTAAAACGGGCTGTTTACTTTGGTCATTTGACATAAAAATGTTTGCTATGCTACGGACCTCCGATTAACATGAAACTTGGCCAACATGCTCATATATGATTATATAACTTAGAAAAATTGTCGGATACCCAACCCGACCCCGTTGACTTTTCTGTTGACTTTGACCCGACCAAGTTGACTTTTAATCAAACTTAACCAAATAATTGTGCAATCGTTCTAACATGTTTTTATACTTGTACCTTGCATGAAACATGACAATTTGATTCACATGCTATTATGATCGAGTCTTAACGAGCCATAGGACTAATTGAACATCTTTGACCTATTGTGTTTACCGTTATTGATACAAACCTATTGTTTAGGTCAAGACTAGCATTGTTCTTTGCACACGTTTACTTGTCGAAGTACTTTACTACTCGTGCACTCAAGGTGAGATCATAGTCCCACTTTTACTCTTTTTGAACTTATATTGGGATGAGAAAACATAAACGATTCTTTTGAACTAAGTGAACACAAGAACGGGAAAACAAACATTCTACATACGAGTTTAGAACAAAAATCCTCAATTCGATTATCATTAGTTACACTTGCCGGGTGTAAGCGAGAACTTATGTTATATGGCCATATGGGTTGACAACCCTCATCTTTGACGGTTCGCTACCGTCTACGGATGAAATATATTTTCGAGAATCAGTGTTTGTTCTAGCACTAAGTGATGGGGTATACAATGGAAGGAATGTTAAGCTTTGATAATTGGGTGCTCGTGAAACAAACTTTTGGAATGTATTACTATTATTTCATTGATGCAAATCTTGTGGTTCACTTGTACTTACTTACTTAAACCTATGATTTCACCAACGTTTTCGTTGACAGATTTCTATGTTTTTCTCAGGTCTTGCACGATATGTGAAACATGCTTCCGCTTACTATTTGATACTTGCATCCGATGTCGAGTATACATGCATTTCATGGAGCGTCTTTTAACTTTACTTTAAACCGTGTCGCCTAGATTTCAATCGTATCTATAACGTTGTAACTTAACTTTTGGTTGAACAATTCTTGTAAACTTTGGGAACAATCTTTATTTTGAAATGAAGGCGACATATTTTGGTCAAACTTTGTCTTAAAGACTTATGACCACGTAACGGGACCTAAGTAGACGGCGCCGTCAAACATGATTTGGTCGGGTCGCTACAGATGGTATCAGAGCGTTGGTTGTAGGGATTTAGAGTTCATTGGTGTCGACCCCGAGTCATAGGGTACATTGGTGAGTCTAGACTACAACCGGCATATAGACTTGAAGTAGGAATTACTTGACTACTTGTGCATTTATACTCGAACGCTTCTACTCATATCTACTCTTAGTTCATCTTAATCTCACGTTGTTTAATTTGATCGACACGCCACCTTGACTATATGAAATGATGTCGAATGCACATATGAATCAGGGTAATATAATTTCCGGGATTATATTACGGTGACTCATATGAACGTTCCGACATTATGACATAAAGAATTTAAGGCGAGTCGAGGAAAAACTTCTCTTTATCTTTATTCTATATCACGGTTAGTATTATTGAGAATACTAATCAATGATATTCTTGTGTCTTGAAGGAACAATGGCTCCTCGTCGTGTACGCCGCAATGAAACTCCCGAACAAGCTCTCGAACGGATGATAGCTACCGCCGTAGATGCGGCCATGGCCGGTCACTCATCCAACAACAATAATAATAACAACCACAACAACCACAACAACAACAACAACAACAATGGAGCCGGAAACTCAAACGAGGGGTGCTCCTACAAAGCTTTCATGGGGTGCAAACCCCACACTTATGATGGAACCGGGGGACCGGTTGTGCTTACTCGTTGGTTTGAACAAACCGAGGCCGTCTTTAGCATAAGCGGTTGCCGGGATCAAGACAAGGTCAAATACTCCACTCACACTTTCTACGGAATTGATCTAACATGGTGGAACACCTATGTTCAATCGGTGGGTACCGATGAAGCTCATGCCCTCTCTTGGGCCGATCTAAAGGAAAAGATGATTGTTGAATATTTTCCGCGCGAAGAAACCCGAAAGCTTGAGGAAGAACTAAGAGCTTTGAAAGCGGTCGGAAACGATCTTAAAGCTTATAATCAACGCTTCGCCGAACTATCCTTGATGTGTCCTAATCTTGTTAACCCCGAATCTCAAAGGATTGAGCTCTACATGCTCGGTCTTCCAAAAAGCATCAAACAAGGGGTGATGTCATCCAAACCCACTACTCATCAAGCCGCTATGAACATGGCTCGCCAACTAATTGAAACGGTTGAAGAAATCGTAGTTCCGGCACCTAAGGCCGAGGATAAATCGGGAGGCAACAAAAGAAAGTGGGAACCCTCCCAATCAAGCAACAACAACTTTGCTAAGAAGCCTTACACCTCCGACGGCAAGAAAGGTTATACCGGGAACCTACCTCTTTGCAACAAATGCAACAAACATCACTTTGGCGAATGTAGTAAGCTAATTTGCCATCGGTGCCAAGGAATTGGTCATAAGGCCAACGATTGTAAAAGTGCCACTCCCGTCGCTCGAAAGTGGCCCAATGCACCAAGGACGGGCACTTGTTACGAATGTGGCCAAACGGGTCATTATAGAAATGCATGCCCAAAGAAGAAAGATAACCCCAACACGCGCGGCCGAGCTTTTAACATCAACACCGAGGAAGCCCGGGATGACACTGAACTAGTCACGGGTACGTTTCTTCTCAACAATTCTTATGTCTCTTGCTTATTCGATTCAGGTGCCGATAAATGCTTTGTATCCAAGACTTTGACTCATTCTTTTAGCACTCCACCTCTTCCATTAGATACCCCTTATACCATTGAAGTGGCTAACGGGAAACTATTAAGTGCCGACACATATTACCGGGGGTGTGCGTTAAACATTTTGGGTAAGGAATTTGAAATTGACTTGATACCCATGGAACTAGGAAGCTTTGATGTGATAATCGGTATGAATTGGTTAGTCAAAACGAAATCTCACATCCTTTGTGATCTTAACGCAATCCGAATTCCTATCGAGAATGGTGAACCTTTGATTGTTTATGGCGATAAGAGTTGCACCAGACTCAATCTCGTTTCGTGCCTTAAAGTTAGAAAACTACTCCGTAAGGGTTGTATTGCGATCCTTGCCCACGTTAAGAAAGTCGAGTCCGATGAGAAGCATATCGATGATGTGCCAATTGTTAGTGACTTTTCCGATGTATTTCCCGACGAATTGCCGGGTCTTCCACCTCATCGACCGGTTGAATTCCAAATCGATCTTATTCCGGGAGCCGCACCCGTAGCACGTGCACCATATAGACTCGCCCCATCCGAAATGCAAGAATTGCAAAGTCAAATCCAAGAACTACTTGATCGTGGTTTTATCCAACCTAGCCATTCACCTTGGGGCGCTCCGATTTTGTTTGTTAAAAAGAAAGACGGATCCCTACGAATGTGCATTGATTATCGTGAACTAAATAAATTGACGGTTAAGAACCGATATCCTCTTCCTCGCATCGATGACCTCTTTGATCAACTACAAGGGTCTTGTGTATATTCGAAAATCGATCTCCGCTCGGGTTATCATCAATTAAGGGTTAAGGGGGAAGATGTCTCCAAAACCGCTTTCCGGACTCGTTACGGTAGTTATGAATTTCTTGTAATGCCATTTGGTCTCACTAACGCACCGGCGGTGTTCATGGATCTTATGAACCGCGTGTGCAAACCGTATCTCGATAAATTCGTTATTGTGTTCATCGATGATATATTGATCTATTCTAAAAATGAAGAAGAGCACAAACAACATCTCCGACTTGTGCTTGAACTTTTAAGACAAGAACAACTCTATGCCAAATTCTCCAAGTGTGAATTTTGGTTAAAGGAAGTTCAATTTCTTGGTCATGTTGTAAGTGACCAAGGTATTAAAGTCGATCCAACGAAAATCGAAGCCATTAGCAAATGGGAGACTCCTACTACTCCTACTCACATTCGTCAATTTTTGGGTCTCGCCGGGTACTATCGTAGATTCATCGAAAACTTCTCCTTGGTTGCACATCCTCTAACCGCATTGACTCACAAGGGAAAGAAATTCATCTGGGCGACCGAACATGAATCCGCATTCCAAATCTTGAAAACGAAGCTAACCACCGCTCCTATCTTGTCACTTCCCGAAGGCAATGATGACTTTGTTGTATATTGCGATGCCTCAAAACATGGTTTTGGGTGTGTATTGATGCAACGAACGAAAGTCATTGCTTATGCTTCTCGACAACTCAAAATTCATGAACGAAACTATACGACACATGATCTCGAACTCGGAGCCGTTGTCTTTGCACTTAAAATGTGGAGACACTATCTTTACGGGACCAAGAGTACTATCTTTACCGACCACAAAAGCCTCCAACACATTTTCGATCAAAAGCAACTAAACATGAGACAACGAAGGTGGATTGAAACCTTAAAAGATTACGATTGCGAGCTTCGTTACCATCCCGGGAAGGCAAATGTAGTAGCCGATGCCTTAAGTCGAAAAGAAAGAGTGGTGCCTCTTCGTGTCCGAGCCTTAAACATCACCATCCACACAAACCTTAATAGCCAAATTCGGGTAGCCCAAGATGAGGCTCTCAAGGATGAAAACATCTCTCTCGAACACTTGAACGTTCTCACCTCTCGATTCGAAGTTAAAGAAACCGGACTCCGATATTTCGCCGGAAGAATTTGGGTGCCTAGTTATGGGGATCTACGAAGCCTTATTTTAGATGAAGCACATAAGTCACGATACTCGATTCACCCCGGTGCCAATAAGATGTACCACGACCTTAAACAACTATATTGGTGGCCGAACATCAAAAGGGACGTAGCTACTTATGTTTCCAAGTGTTTGACATGTTCCAAAGTCAAAGCCGAACACCAAAGACCGTCCGGACTACTTCAACAACCCGAGATCCCGCAATGGAAGTGGGAAAGGATAACGATGGATTTTATCACCAAGCTACCAAAAACGACGGGCAGTTATGATACCATTTGGGTTATTGTTGACCGTCTCACCAAATCCGCACACTTCCTTGCCATGAAAGAAACGGACAAAATGGAGAAACTTGCACAACTTTACATTAAGGAGATCGTAGCCCGACACGGTGTACCTTTATCGATTATCTCCGACCGAGATGGCCGTTTCGTTTCTAGATTTTGGCGTACATTGCAAGAAGCGTTGGGAACGCGTTTAGACATGAGCACCGCATATCATCCTCAAACCGATGGACAAAGCGAACGTACAATTCAAACCTTAGAGGACATGTTACGAGCTTGCGTGGTTGATTTCGGAAAAGCTTGGGACAAGCACTTACCTCTCGCCGAGTTCTCTTACAACAATAGTTATCACGCGAGTATTAAAGCCGCACCCTTTGAAGCGCTATATGGCCGCAAATGTCGTTCACCTCTTTGTTGGGCCGAGGTAGGCGACGTGCAAATCACCGGACCCGAACTCATTCACGAAACCACCGAGAAAATCGTTCAAATCCGAGATAGGCTTAGGACGGCCCGAAGTCGTCAAAAGAGCTATACCGACAAACGACGCAACGATCTTGAATTTCAAGTCGGTGACCACGTCATGTTAAAAGTCGCACCTTGGAAGGGTGTAATCCGTTTTGGGAAACGCGGGAAGCTAAATCCACGGTATATTGGTCCTTTCGAAATCTTGGAGCGTATTGGAACCGTTGCTTATCGTTTAGATCTTCCGCCTCAATTGAACTCCGTTCATCCTACCTTCCATGTATCTAACTTGAAAAAGTGTCTTGCCGAACCCGATATCGTCATCCCTCTCGAGGAACTTACTATTGATGACAAACTTCATTTTGTGGAGGAACCGGTTGAAATTGTGGACACCTCCGTCAAGGCATTGAAACAAAGCCGAATCCCGATTGTCAAGGTTCGTTGGAATGCCAAAAGAGGACCCGAGTTTACTTGGGAAAGACAAGATCAAATGCAAAGGAAGTATCCTCATCTATTTGTGAATTCAGAAACGCAAGATCTCGAGGAAGAAACAACGACTACTACGCCTACTTAAATTTCGGGACGAAATTTCTTTTAAGGAGTAGATAATGTAACATCCCGCCTTTTTCCATTTACTTTTCCGTTATACTAATATAAAGTCCGTTATATGTTTATAACATCTCCCGTTAATACGCGTTTTAAATTATCTCGTTTAGGTAATTCCCGCACCCGAACGAAAGTTGAGGGACTAAACTTGATAAGGGATCCAACCCTTGACTAGGTCAAAGGGTCAAACCCCTTTCACCCATTCATTTCCACCTCCATCTCTCTCTCTTTCTCTCTAGCAAGAACACACTCAAAACCAAATTCATTCAATCATCATCTAAATTCGATCTAGGAGGCTTACAACAAAATAAATTACATATTCGTGATCCTCTCTTCATCCTCTTCATTTTGGTACCAACCTCATCTCGTTTGGGTAACATTTCTAAAACACTAGTTTTCTTTAAATTTGTGTTCTTGACTTAAAAGTATGTTAATTAGTGTCTATGGCTCATTGTGATGTCGTGTATGTAATTTGTATGCTCGATTTGTTGTTTTTGGTGTAACTAGTTCATTATGAAAATTACTTGCTAAATCCTTAATTTTGGATGATCAAATGTTATTAGATTGTTAATGTGCATGTTTTAAAAGTGTTACTAGTATCGTTAGCTTCATTTTGATGTATAGATTGATTAAAGAAACTTCATAAACGCGATTATTGATTTTGTGAACTTTTGGTTAGGGTTGACAACTCTTAAAACGAACTTTTGATGCGTTGAATGCTTGTTAATGTTATGGATAAGTGTTTAGTTGCATTACATGTTTCATTACCTTCAAAACGGCATATCATATGTATAAATTGGATTCCCGAAACTTAAATTGCAATTGATAAACTTGAAACTTGAAAATAAACCTCTATTGATCACTTGTCGGGATTTCGGTTATAGTATATGATGTTTTTGCTTGATGAAAAGTGCTTAGTTGCGTTCCTTGTCGAAAGAGCTTTCCGATGATATAAGATACATATCTTGATTGTTTACGGGTCATGAAATGTGTTGGTTTGTGTTTTGGTTCGTGCACTTAGGAAATACAGCAAACAGGGCCTGGAAAACGATCTGGACGCCGTCTAGCTTCTTGGGACGCCGTCCCAAACTTAAAACCGGGACGACGTCTAGCTTCTCGGGACGCCGTCCCAACCTTAAAAACGGGACGCCGTCTAGCCAATTGGGACGCCGTCCCATTGTACTAAAACGGGCTGTTTACTTTGGTCATTTGACATAAAAATGTTTGCTATGCTACGGACCTCCGATTAACATGAAACTTGGCCAACATGCTCATATATGATTATATAACTTAGAAAAATTGTCGGATACCCAACCCGACCCCGTTGACTTTTCTGTTGACTTTGACCCGACCAAGTTGACTTTTAATCAAACTTAACCAAATAATTGTGCAATCGTTCTAACATGTTTTTATACTTGTACCTTGCATGAAACATGACAATTTGATTCACATGCTATTATGATCGAGTCTTAACGAGCCATAGGACTAATTGAACATCTTTGACCTATTGTGTTTACCGTTATTGATACAAACCTATTGTTTAGGTCAAGACTAGCATTGTTCTTTGCACACGTTTACTTGTCGAAGTACTTTACTACTCGTGCACTCAAGGTGAGATCATAGTCCCACTTTTACTCTTTTTGAACTTATATTGGGATGAGAAAACATAAACGATTCTTTTGAACTAAGTGAACACAAGAACGGGAAAACAAACATTCTACATACGAGTTTAGAACAAAAATCCTCAATTCGATTATCATTAGTTACACTTGCCGGGTGTAAGCGAGAACTTATGTTATATGGCCATATGGGTTGACAACCCTCATCTTTGACGGTTCGCTACCGTCTACGGATGAAATATATTTTCGAGAATCAGTGTTTGTTCTAGCACTAAGTGATGGGGTATACAATGGAAGGAATGTTAAGCTTTGATAATTGGGTGCTCGTGAAACAAACTTTTGGAATGTATTACTATTATTTCATTGATGCAAATCTTGTGGTTCACTTGTACTTACTTACTTAAACCTATGATTTCACCAACGTTTTCGTTGACAGATTTCTATGTTTTTCTCAGGTCTTGCACGATATGTGAAACATGCTTCCGCTTACTATTTGATACTTGCATCCGATGTCGAGTATACATGCATTTCATGGAGCGTCTTTTAACTTTACTTTAAACCGTGTCGCCTAGATTTCAATCGTATCTATAACGTTGTAACTTAACTTTTGGTTGAACAATTCTTGTAAACTTTGGGAACAATCTTTATTTTGAAATGAAGGCGACATATTTTGGTCAAACTTTGTCTTAAAGACTTATGACCACGTAACGGGACCTAAGTAGACGGCGCCGTCAAACATGATTTGGTCGGGTCGCTACAGAAGGACTTTCTCTACTTTTGAAGTGTTTCACTCTGAGCGGAGAAATGACGTCTCTTTATTATGGAATAGGAAAGGGCGTTCTACATCTTACCTCTCTCATACCCTACTTATTTGAGAATAGTTATTGTCTTTGTATTTAATTATGTTCATCCATTCATATGCATATCCAATGGATTAAGCGAGTTATGAAATATTCATGGGATATTTAGAAAATGTTACGAGTAAAATTTTCTAATGTGTAATATAAACAAAAATATAATACAACAAACATGTATATAACGTGTAATCTTTGTCAAAAAAACAACATAATTTGTTAAATATAGTATTAAACATGGACTATGTCAAATTAAATGTGTAGTGTGTAAGTTTATTTGATTAGATGTTTTCTTGTAATTATCATAGTTAATTCATTATATGGTTGCAAACAAAATTTTATGAGTAATGGTAAATGCATACTCCATATTTAATAGTAAATTTGTATGCATATATCTATATTTATGTATTTATATATATATATATATATATATATATATATATATATATATATATATATATATATATATATATATATATATATATATATATATCTATATTTATGTATTTATATATATATATATATATATATATTGGATGTTAATGGATATATTCATAAAATATTTTTCATTCATATCCTTATTCATATCCATTTAGGTTCATCCATATCCTTATTCATATTCATTTAAATAATTCATATCTATCACAAACCGGGTGAATTAGATGGATATATACTAGATTGAGTGGCCAGTGTCATCCCTAGGCTGGTGCTTGTGTTAAAATTAGGGATGCCAATGGCCACCCGATCCAGCAGATATCAACCGATCAACTCGATTCACGATGTATGTGGATAATCTAAATTAATATGGATACGTAAATGGGTGAACCTAAATGAATATGGATATGGATGATAAAGTTTCATCTATGGATATATCTATTATCACCAGAAAAACATATATAAATACATAAACATAGATATATGCAAATGCATTTATTATTAATAGTACATTTGCCATTACACATACATTTTGCTTGTAACCGTATAATAAATTAAATATGATATATTTCCATAAAACATGTATATTTAAAAAAAAAAGAACGCACAAGATAGTAAAATTTACAACTTTATGTTATATTTCGACAAAGATTATACATTCTTGTGTATAAATATTAATTATGTCACATTATATATATTTTTGTTACTTTACGGTTTATGTTATCACATATTAGAAAATATTATAATATTTTTTTTAATATCCAATAAATTTTCATTAACCGGCTTAATCAATTTAATATGAATGGATGAACTGAGTATTAAATGAATATATAAATCGATATGGATGAACAAAAACTAAACAAATATGAATATGAATAGGGCATCACACGATCCATATCTTATCCATTGTCATTTCTAGTTAAAACTAGTAAATTATAGTAATCTATCCCGTTTCATTATGGGTTTATTATATTTTTTTGGAACGGCTAAAATTTTATTAAATATTAAAACCTTAGCAAGTTGCTAGAAAAAGAATTACAATGGCCTTTGAAGCTATAAGTTCAAATTGAAAACTATATGACCCCTATTTTATAGCAAGTTGAAAAAATACAAACGGATCAAATCAAAAAGTAAACATATTTTCAACGAAGAATCATTAAAACCTATGTTATTTCGGAACCTCCATATTACCCATAAAAGAGTAATAATGATCGAGAACGTGCATTGTTTCCTTTACTTGTACAATCAATGCCTTGTAACCAAGCAGATACATCGGACCATGAAGAGCACACAGGCATGTCTTGTTCGATCCACACGCGCATCCAATTTAATAAATCACCCGAAACGGGACATGAAAAAAAAAATAAATGATTAAACACCTCCACACCTTGGTTGCATAGTGGACATGTAATCGACTGAATCTCCAAACCTCTAACCAAAAGATTGTGTCGATTAGGTAAAGCACACCTCCTAAATTTCCAAATAAATATGTTTAATTTCCTTGGGAAGAAATTAAACCAATTGGTTATTGGAGTAACAGTAGGAAGTAGCGTACGATCAATAAGCTCTCTTGTCGACTTCACATCAAATGAACCATCCGATGATAATATCCATTTCCAAGCTTGAACATTCCGACTTTCAATATCTTGTCTCGACCATGGCCACAACCAAGACCCATCAATCGGAAAAGCACACCTTCTTTATTTGTTCGAGCATGTATTAACACTCATTAGCTAATAGCTAATGATTGTTAATATTTGTATAATACTATACATAATATATAACTAAATAATCTATCTATCTATAGTTTCTATTAAAATGCTATAATGATGATGTAATTATTAGACTAATTCTTTTGTTAAGAAAAAATAAAAAAGAAAAAAATCTAAGCATGGTGGGTGATGTCATTAATCTAAATAATTTTGAATTAAAATTAAATCTTATTAATTAATATTATAATTAAATCTTATTAATAATTATTTTAATTATTAAAAATAATTTTTTTATTTTAATTAATTATTTTGAATTGAGTAAAAGAATGTATAAAAGCTAGGCAGAAGGAAACCAATTCTAAATTTATATTTTAATTTACACTTTTAAAATAAAATGACAACCAATATTATCTCTTATAATTGGATGTGGATTGTTTAATATGCATTTTAGGTGTCTAATGAAATGTTTAGATCACGAGTTTCTTAGTCGGACTCTGTGGTTCCACAGGTCATTAAACTAAATAACTTTAGCATTTACGTTCACTTAATACCTAAAACATATCATTAAACTGTTTCGTTTAAACAAACCCGTGGTTCCACGGGTAATTTCACTAGTAATATAATAATTATCTAAATAAATACTTCATAATTATTACATAAATATAAATTTAAATTTAAATAAAAAAGTACTGTAATAATAAACTTATAATTTTTATATAAATGCAAATAATATTAATAAAAAAGATTAATATTATTAATATTAGATGATATGAGTAAAAATTAATTTAAAATGATACAAAACTCTGATTAAATTCAGTACAAGAATAATACAATTAATCACTATTATCAATAAAAACAATTTTACGAAAGAAAATTGAGTAAATCGTTGTATGCACGGCATATAAATTGTTTTCCATGTAGCTGGAGACTCGTTAACGTTGCTAACATGCCAGTAATGCGTAATCAGAGGCATTGGGTATCTCCTTGTAATTCCACTATGACAAAATATGTAAGATTATTTACCAAGACAATTATAAGAACTCTATGATGTTGAAACTCTTCGGGCGCCTTCCATCATGGGAAACAAGTCATGCTTTCTAGCATGCTTAAACATTGAAAGATTACTCAAAACTTATTGGGAATCAGTATACCTGCATAGGGCATTTTCATCCAGTATTTTAATGGACAAGAAGATCCAACAAAGTGTAGAGATTCCAACAAGGAATATGCTTTAGAGCAAAACATGTTTTTGTAGATATGAAAATTGCTCACTGGCTCTTCTTTCATTGCATACCAAATATTCTCATAATATTGTTCATTAGTTCCGAGAGAAATAACTACTACCTAATATCCACAATATTCATCACTGACAACATTGTATACATTCGTTATGTACTTAGAGTTACACACATTGGAATATTGTCAAACATAGTATAACTCTTCATTCTTGGTGATTCTTTCAAATGAGACATGTCAATCTCCGGTTCATCATTTAATTCTATCTATGGTTCCCCGTTCAAGTCTGTATCGGGTTCCTTGTTCAAGTCTATATCTGATTCCTCGTTCAAGTCTATACTATATGAACTAATTCTTGCTGGATCCTTAGTCGAATGTGTGACAACCCCAAAATTTCTGACCAAATTTAAACTTTAATCTTTATATATTCCCAACATGATAAGCAAAGTTTGTAAGTTGAATCTCAAGAATTTTAAACTGTGTTCATACACTTATTTAACCTCGACCAAATTCCAATGATTCACGAACCATTATAGGAACGAACATGATTATATATGTATATGTGTATATATTATAACTTGAAAACATTAACAAAGTATTAGACATATAATACTTTATATAAACGTATTTGTTTCAAAATATATTCTAATAGTTATCAATGGAATTAAAAGATGATATCAAATGATTGAATTATTAGATACATTGAATTACGATTACGAGTCTCTGTTAGGAGGTCCACTTTGATTTGGAAAACATTTCTTTTAACGGTATTCAGAATAATTGGTAAAGTGATTTTTTAGAAAGAACAAAAGTGTTAATTAACGGGAACTAGACAAGGGTTAGTGGATGATGTGTGCGAGGTGGTGTATAAAATAGTAGTAATTTTTACAAGAAAAATACTATTAAATACGATACAATTTTACACAAGTTATTTATTTATTTATAGAGTGGATATACCTAAACCTTGCTACAACACTTATAGGCAGTGTACCTAATCGTACGGTAGTGTAGTTTTTAGTAAGTCCGGTTCGTTCCACAGGGAGACTTAGCCAAGTTTAACGCTATATTTTTAACTTATAATTGTAAAAATACAAAAATATATATAAGTAGTATTATTATTATAAAAGGGGGTTTTTACCGTTTAATGACCGGTTTGTCGATTTTTAAAACTTTAGTCGCAGTTAAAACCTAATGTAAAATATTAAAAATAAATATAACTTAATTTTAAGTGTAAAGTAAATAACGATAATGAAATTGCGATAAATAAAAGTGCAATAAATAAAATGACGATAATTAAAGAGTACGATAATTAAAAGTGCAATTAAATACAATGACAGTAAATAAAAGTGCGATAATTAAAAGTGCAATTAAATATGAAATAAAGAAATTATGCTTATTTAAACTTCCGTAATCATGATGTTTGACGTGTTGATTTTAGTTTATTCCCATGGGTTAATTGTCCTTTGTCCTGGATTATTTAATATGTCCGTCTGGTTTTTGTCCATAACAGTCCATCAGTCATAAATATAAAGTGCAAGTGTCCTCCTCAAATTATCCTTATATCCGAAGTCAAATATTCCAACTAATTGGGGACTTAAACTGTAACAAGGTTTTAATACTTTGTTTAATAATTACACCAGGATATCGACTGCGTGTAACCCAAGGTTTTAATACTTTGTTAACCATTACGCCAAGTGTCCTTGTACATAATTTCACCCTTGTTTTAATAAGTCTATTAACTATTAATCCATTCCCGTGTCCGGTTAAATGAACGATTATTCGTACATATAAATATCCCGCCCATCGTGTCCGATCGAGTGTATATGGTTATTTATAGGTACGTCCAATTGTAAGTCTTTATATTAAATTAACAAACTATCATTTAATTAAACAAATATAAAGCCCATTGATAGCCCATAGTCTAATTTCTACAAGTGTCGTTCTTTTGTCCAAACCCCAATTATGGTTCAAAGCCCAATTACCCAATTTTAATATTTAGCCCAACATCACGATTACTTTGGCATTAAATAAGCATAATAATAACTTAGCTATGAGACATTAAATTAAAAAGGTTGAACATAACTTACAATGATCAAAAATAGCGTAGCGTTACACGGACAGAATTTTGACTTACACCCTTACAACATTCGCTAACATACCCTTATTATTAGAATTAAAATTAAAATTAAAATTATATATATAATATATATATATATATATATATATATATATATATATATATATATATATATATATATATATATATATATATATATATACGTTGAATGATGGAAGAGAAAAAGATATTTATAATCGATCACCAAACTGCGAATTTATAGGCATGTGGCCACAAAAAGTGGCCCATGCGATTGCATGGCTTTGATGCCTGATTTCCATGCGATCGCTTGGAGGTAGGTATCAGCTCACACTCATTTGTTTTCTTGTTTGCCGACGTTTATATTATATAATATAATATATATATATATATATATTAATTTTAAGAATTAATTATATATTATATTATATTCATGTGCATAGTTGACTTGTAATTTTAGGTCCATTGCGTCGATCGTTGAGAGTTGACTTTTGGTCCTGGTTCCGGATTTTCGAACGTCCTTGCGTCTATTTAATATCTTGTACTTTGCATTTTGCGGCTTGTACTCTTGTAATTTTGAGACGTTTCTCATCAATAATTGGAACCACTTTGATTGTATTTTGTACTTTTGAGATTTTTGGTCGTTTGCGTCTTCAATTCGTCGAATCTGTCTTTTGTCTTCACCTTTTATTATTTAAACGAATATCACTTGTAAATAGAACAGTTGCAACTAAAAGCTTGTCTTTCTTGAGGGATAATGCTATTAAATATATGTTCGTTTTTAGCATTATCAAATATTCCCACACTTGAGCGTTGCTTGTCCTCAAGCAATATAGTCTTGAAATAATAATACTAGAATCAATTCTTTATTCTTCACACTTTGTACATCAGTGATTTCTATACGGCGGTATAAACAATGGTAGTAACGATGTGGTTTACAGTCCCACATGACTATAAAATTTAGATCCCTTAAGGAAATTGGATCTTTATGAAAACATTTGATTTTTTGAAAATTAAATCTAGCTTTTACCCTAGATAAGTTTTCCAGAATAACCCTTCACCGGTGTTGCAAAATGTTTTTGTGGGTTTAGTGGGTTTCAGATTTGAAAATTTTAGTTCAAAACTTGCAGTTTTGTGTCACCCACTTGCTAACCTTGTATTGGGAAAGCAACACATCCAGTATACTTGCTCCGTATATTACCTTTCGGTAAACTACCGTCCGGTTGTAAAGGAAAGCTTTGAACAAGCAACTGTTAAGGCAATGTCCCCTGGCATTCTTTTAATTATGGTCTATAACGTGTCGGATGCAATTACTATCCTTGGTAGGAGCAATAGTAAAGCTCACCCTTATAATTTTTCGATTTGGCACAAGGTCCTGTCTTCGACCATGCTATGCAACCACCGTTCTTACGGTTGACACCCGATTTGGTTCAGGTGACCTAATGAATTCTAGGTGAATTCCTAGGATTTTACGTTCAATGGTAATGAACGCATTACAAATGGGTTTTCAGAAAACAAATCGGTTTGTAATTTGATCAAAATATTTTCTCGTTCAAGCTCGAGTATAGATATCATCGAATTCCATGAGGTTGTAATTCTCAATCTTTAAAGTCAATCTCAAGGATTGAGTAATATCAGGCTTAAAAGCTGATTTTTAATCTTTAAGGAGATTATCCTTTCTGGGGGTCTGATTCATTAGTCTTATCAAGCTAATTTGCACGACGTCCTCCCCATTTTACGAGACAGATCCTCTCATGGTTAGGATAAGTCTGACCACTTGACGACCCTGTTTGATGTTGAGGTCCGTGGATTTCCTGCTGATTTAAGTGATGACTTTTCTAGATTTTTTGTCAACCTACAGCTGGTCTGGATGACAACTTCATGACCTAAATCAAGAAGCGCGTTTCTTTTTCGGAAGACTTTACTTCCTTTTAATGATGGAATTGATTCATCGTGTAGATCCATCTTTCTTTAAAATATATTACAAGAAATTGGGTAAAATGGTTAATTTTGTCCAAAACAAAAGTATCTTTGTACAAAATATGTGATATATGTTTTAAAGAACTTGGTAAATTTTTCCCACACTTGGCTTTTATTTTCCTTTCTTTGCCTTTTTATTGTCCTCTATTCCATTTTAAATGAATTCTAACATTTTGGGTTGTTTCTCAATTTATGTCCTTTCCGAGGTAACAATAATTTCGGTGTTAACATCTAGTTTTATCGTTCATAAATATGTATAAACATGATTTTGAGTTCATTTAATTTGAAAATTTTGAAAAATTTTACTAGAATTGGGTAGTCAGTATATAAGACTAGGGCTGTTCTTTATTATCAGAGAGCACTAGATTCTAATACAACTACTGCGTTACTAGTATTTTTAATGGTAACCAAGTGTATAAGTTAAAATTTTAAAAATCCGAAAGAATTTAACCCCTTCCCACACTTAAGATCTTGCAATGCCCTCATTTGCAAGAAATCAGTAACAATTTAAATTATTGAGGGTGATTAGCGTAGAAAAATGATTAAATTTTACCAAAGTTTCCAAACATATTGGCGTTTGTTTGCTGAATAATAAATGGTGCACATTATTTGTTCATTCCGTCTTGTTGTTACATCATATTTATTTTTCGTTTTATCGTCAAAATTAGTAGCTTTTGCTGAACTTAATGCCAGTCTTTGAAAATTGCTGTTTTACCCTGTTGTGTACAATTGACAATATACATACATACAAATATAAACATGCATGGCAATTTGAAATGGGACTTAAAATCCCACTTTCAAATCAAATATGAAATATTATTACCAAATAATAAAAATATTAAACAATACATTAATGTATCACAATATCATATGTTTAAACATAAATAAATAAAAATAATAAAAAGATAAAAATCATAGAAATCACCAACTGGAACTATATCAATCTGGATAGGGGTTCCAGTTCATGTCGTCGTTCGGGTTCCATGGTTGGTGATAGGTGTACTGGTAGGCCTGGTTAGGGTCGTAGAGAGTATATGGTGGTCTCATCTCAGGCTGGTGTGGAGGATAGTAAGCGGGTCAGGTCGGAACGTAGTGATCCTGAGGTGACAGTCGGCTCATAATCTGACGCTGATGATAGTCCCATCTATCATGCTGTCATTGCCTGGAATGCTCGTAATCATTCCGGGCTTGCCACTGCTCCATCCGACGAAATCTCTCCCCATTTGTCATATCTACCTCATCTACACGCTGGTAGACGTCAGTCATAGCCTCCCTAATGACATCCCTAATGTCATCCGCTTCCTCCATTTCCTCATCTGAAACTCTCTCTACCTGAGGATGACTACCTTCATAGGGTACTGCCTGGTTTTGTCTGCTCTTTAATACCTTAGCACCCTGATAGACCTTCAATCCTAAAGGCTCAACCTGTTCCCTACATTCCAAAAGTGAACCCCCTTGGTCCCTATCTATACCCAAATACTCTCCAATGAGAGTAACAAAAATACCTCCTTCTATTATCCCCCTTCCTGTATTCCTTCCACCATCTTAGACAAATAAAAACCAACACAGTAAGGGATATTAACAAAGCTTCTTGGGTCTCGAATACACTTTAGGTAAAATAAATCATGTAATGTCATTTTCTCCTTGTTGGACCTCTCTGTGTAACCGAGTTAGCCAGAAATCTATGAATTATACGAAGCTCGGCTTTGTTAATATGTAAGTAGGAGTGTTTTCCTCCTAGTGTAAAAACGTTATAGTTTGACATACGCCTCCAGACGGCGTTCGCGTCAAAATTCCTATCTACCCTTTCACCACGATAAATCAAATTCATACAATCGGGTAGTAGTAATTCACTAGGAGTATATATCTGTAAAGCCCTGGCCATGTCCAGCATGGACATCCTGTACATCCTACGGCCAAGTATAAATCTAAGAAAACTTCTATCATCTATTCTATCTATATCTACATTTAATGCTATAGTACTCATGAGCTCAACACACCATTCCTTACATACAGGCCTACGAATGGTGAATAGACGTTCCCAATCGGTAAAAGAAGAACTGCCATACCTTTAGATCAGATGCTCCCTAACTGAGTTAGTTAGTTGGACCCTTTCTAAAGGCTCCCAATCGATTACCCTTGGCACTTCTACATTTTTCGGTATCAGTTTGAATTTGTTACTTTGATATGCCGGGTAATCCCTCCAGCTTCTATCGAATCTCAGATTAGGATGCAACGTGTGTTCAGGAATTGTTGGGTATTCTACTGGTGGATGCATCGGAAATACTGTGAAGGCATCAACAAATTGTAGCGGATCATAATAAGGTACGTGTTGATCAGGCTGTTGTTGTGGTTCCTGTTGTTGTTCTGGTTCAGGCTCGTATTGCGGCTCATATTCTGGTTCAGGTTCGTATTGCGGCTCATATTCTGGTTCAGGTTCCTGTTGTGGTTGTCTAGATGATGATGAAGTACCAGCAGTATTGGTTTTCTGCAAAACACATTAAACACAAAATTTGTGCATCCAAATATGCATTAGTGTTAGCAAAATAACAACTTAAAACAATTACAATAACATGTTAAATCAAAATTAAACTTATACACATTTTTACAATTTTATCAATTCTACACCTTTTCAAATAAGCCTATATGAAAATGTATACAAAGTACATAAGCATTTAACTCAAATAACATGTCAAAATAGTCATTACTAACAATTAAACAAGTCTCAAATGGCAATTATATCAAATTAATCGAGTTCATGAATTTTGTACCTAAAAAGTCTACTTTAATCTCAAAAATCATGTTTTGGGTCAATGTTTGGATCATTTAGCTACCTAAACATGTTACACTACTTAATTTAGCAATAATTCATGACAAAAATCGGCCATAACCTGTTTATATCAAAAAGCCCCAAATTGCTCAAGAACACAAACCCTAGATTCCTAAATTTTTTGAAGTTTTTGGCTTCAAATCATGTTAAATAGCATCAATCTAGGTTATACATGCATAAAATACTAACAATTTAACTCTAATTACACTAGAAATTAACAAAATCAAATTAGGTATAATATTGGTAAATATCACAAAAATTAGGAATTTTAAGAGTTTAGGGGAGTAATTTTTACCTTTTTATTGAAAAATCCGAACCTAGGCATGATTATAGCGGATTGTAGGACGAAATTTGGTGAATTTTGGTGAAAAAATGGCGATTTTAGGAGTGAATATGTGTGTATGTTCGTGTGTGTGTTGGTGTTTGAAGTGAGGCAGAGAGCAGAACTCGCTGGCCTTTTCTTTCTGTCCAGAATTCCAGCCTCATGCGATCGCATGAGGTTGCAGTGCAAACCCCATGCGATCGCATGGCGTCCGGGTAAAATGCTTTTTCCCTTTTTTTTTTTTTTTTAAAAAAACCTTAAAACTTTTAAAACATAAATTAATAAAATTTTAAAAATTTGTTTCTTTTTAGGATGAGGGCGTTTCGGATCGTTGTCCTAGTCCGTCCCTCGACAAAATTTTAAAATTTGTCAATTTAAAGCGCGGCTTTAAAAGTAAAGATTTTTGTGTTTTTTTTAATGTTTTTGGCTTACTTTAATTCAATAAGAATAAAAATAATGATAATAAAAGTTCTCATCCCTCCCTTGGGTAGAGCAATTTCGGTTCAATGACCTAGTTTTCAACTCACGACGAATTTTAAAAATCAAATTTTTAACTTAGCGAAATAAAGTAAATTTTTGTTTTTAAATTCACACCAAACTTAAATTTAAAATGCATAAAATTAAAAATTCATATTATGAAAATTGAAAATTCACACCAAACTTTTATTATATTTTTGTTTTTATACATACAAACTTATATTAAAAATATTAATTTTTCAAATATTTACAAACTTAAATATATTGATTTTAAAAAGTTACATTAATAATTTAATATTAATTTTAAAAACAAAGTAAAAATAAAATTTAAAATCTTTTTGGTCTTTTATCCCACTTTAATCAATCAAATATTATCAAAAATATACGCCCCTCTTTTCGGTAAAGTAATTTCGGTTCCATAACCTAGTTTAACTCATGACGAATTTTTGAAATATTTTGGTTTGATCGATTAAAGATATTTATACCTTAAGAATAAACGGTAAATTTCGCATTGATGTAATAAATTTTTGTATGATAACAATAATTTCGATCGCAAAACCTAATTTTATTGAATACCAAATTAATACTTTAAAGCGAACGATTTAGCGTTTATTATCAAAAGGTTAAAAATAAAAAAAAAATAAAAATAAAAACTGTACATACTTACCTGTGAGATAGAATTCTCAGTGACCTGCTTTAGCCCACTCATAAGATAGTTCGACTAATTGGTTTTCCATAGCTACATAGGCGTAACCTCGAGCATTCAACTTTTTTTATTCGAAACATATGAACGGTCCTTCTCTGCATAAAGTAACGAACTCGGTATTTGAATATGTTTGATTATTTGAGCATTTTCCTTCGTGTGACCATTTTCCGCATTTGTGACATCTTTCAAGGTGTCGTGCTCTTCTTTTCGCTGCGGATTTTGATTTTCCTTTACCAAAAAGTAACTTATTATGTTCTTTCCTGAGTTCTTTTCTTACTTCGTCCAATTTGGCTCTTATTACTGATACCAGGTCACTCGGGAGTGTGTCATTATTACGTTTAGTGATCAAAGCGTGTAGCATTAGACCATGGTTCAGTTCACAGGAATTCTTCATCTCGTAAAACCTAAAAAATAAAAATTCAGAATAGGGGGAGAAGACTAGTTCTTTAGGGTCTGCTAGGAAAAGACCATTCGGATTCCATTCTCGAGAACTACACGAAAACAGAATATCTAACTCTAACAGAAATACATATTATCCTTTAAAGACTTGATTCTCCCCACACTTAGTTGGATGTGGTGTTGAAATTGTGATTAACTTCGTTGTCAACTTCCATCGGATCATGTATGTAATGTTTAACTCTGTGACCATTAACTTTAAATTCAATCCCATTTGAATTTATTAACTCTATTGTTCCATATGGGAAAACTCTTTTGACGATGAATGGTCCAGACCATCTTGATTTCAATTTTCCAGGAAATAGCTTGAATTGTGAATTGAAAAGAAGAACTCGGTCTCCTTCTTTAAATTCTTTTGAACTTCTGATTCTTTTATCATGCCATTTCTTCATTCTTTCTTTATAGATTAACGAATTTTCATATGCTTCATGTCTTAATTCTTCTAATTCATTTAGTTGACTTAATCGTAGACGTCCGGCTTCATGTAAATCAAGATTACATGTCTTCAAAGCCCAAAATGCTTTGTGTTCAATTTCTACTGGAAGATGACATGCTTTTCCATAAACGAGTCTAAAAGGTGTGGTTCCAATTGGAGTTTTGTAGGCTGTTCTAAAAGCCCAGAGTGCATCCTCCAATTTCATGGACCATTCCTTCGGATTTGATCCTACGATTTTCTTTAGAATACATTTTAAAGCTCGGTTGGTATTTTCAACTTGTCCACTTGTCTGTGGACAATAAGCAGTGGAGATTTTATGAGTTACTCCATATCTTTTGAGAACTTTCTCAAGTTGATTGTTACAAAAATGAGTACCCCGATCACTTATTAAAGCTTTCGGTGTTCCGAACCTAGCAAAAAGACGTTTTAAAAAGTTGACTACAACTCGTGCATCGTTAGTTGGGAGAGCTTGTGCTTCCGCCCATTTAGATACATAATCAATGGCAACGAGAATGTAGAGATTATTATGAGATTTTAGAAATGGACCCATAAAGTCAATACCCCAAATGTCAAATACTTTACATACTTGAATGACATTTTGTGGCATTTCATCACGTTGACTTATTTTTCCAGCCCTTTGACAAGCATCACAGGATTTGCAAAGAAGGTGTGCGTCTTTGAAAATTGTAGGCCAATAGAATCCAGCATCGTAAACTTTTCTTGCTGTGAGTTGAGGCCCATAATGCCCTCCTGTTGGTCCTGTGTGACAATGGTTTAATATTTGACTAGCTTCATCTCCGAATACACATCAGTGTATTATTCCATCGGGACAACTTTTAAACAAATGTGGATCTTCCCAGAAATAGTGTTTTATATCACTAAAGAATTTCTTTCGTTTTTGGTACGATAATCCTTTTTCAAGGAATCCACATACTAAGTAGTTTGCATAGTCTGCAAACCATGGAATTTCATTATAATCTATCTTCAATAGATATTCATCAGGAAAGTTGTCTTGTATTGCCGATTCATTTAGAACTTTTAATTCAGGATTTTCAAGACGAGAAAGATGATCAGCGGCGAGATTTTCTGCTCCCTTTTTGTCTCGGATTTCAATATTGAACTCTTGTAAGAGTAAGATCCAACGGATTAATCTTGGTTTAGCATCTTGTTTCGAAAATAGGTATCTAAGAGCAGAATGGTCGGTATAGACCACCGTTTTAGCTAGAACGAGATATGAACGAAATTTGTCAAAAGCAAAGACAATAGCAAGGAGTTCTTTTTCAGTAGTTGTGTAATTTGTTTGTGCTCCTTGTAACGTCTTACTAGCATAATAAATAGGTTGAAATCGTTTTTCAATCCTTTGTCCTAAAACTGCTCCCATTGCAAAATCACTTGCATCGCACATTAGTTCAAACGGTAGATTCCAATTTGGAGTTATCATGATCGGCGCATTAGTGAGTTTTTCTTTAAGAATATTAAAAGATTTGATGCATTCATCTGAAAAGATGAATGGAGCATCCTTTTCTAGGAGTTTATTCATAGGAGTGGCAATTTTAGAAAAATCTTTTATGAAACGTCGGTAAAAACCGGCATGCCCTAGAAAACTCCTAACTCCTCTAACATTGGTGGGATGTGGAAGTTTAGCAATTACATCTACTTTAGCTCTATCCACTTCAATTCCTTCCTTTGAGATTTTATGTCCAAGAACGATGCCTTCTTTAACCATGAAATGGCATTTCTCTCAATTAAGAACTAGATTTGATTGTTCGCATCTAATAAGCATTCGTTCAAGATTAACTAGACATGTTTCAAAAGTATCACCGAAGACTGAAAAGTCATCCATGAATACTTCCATGCATTCTTCTATCATGTCGTGAAAAATTGCCATCATGCACATTTGAAAGGTTGCAGGGGTGTTGCAAAGTCCAAATGGCATGCGTTTGTAAGCAAAAGTACCATAAGGGCATGTGAATGTGGTTTTTTCTTGGTCCTCGGGTGCTATTGGAATTTGAAAATATCCGGAAAAACCGTCAAGAAAATAATAGTAACTATTTTCGGCTAATCTTTCCAACATTTGATCAATAAAAGGTAAGGGAAAGTGATCTTTTCTGGTGGCGTCATTTAATTTTCTATAATCAATACAAACACGCCATCATGTTACAGTCTTAGTAGGAATAAACTCATTTTTCTCATTTGTGATGACAGTCATGCCACCCTTCTTAGGTACGCATTGAACTGGGCTTACCCATGGACTATTAGAGATTGGATAAATTAAACCTGCATCTAGCAGTTTAATAATTTATTTCTTAACAACATCTTACATATTAGGATTTAGTCTTCGTTGGCGTTGCACATACGTTTTATGACCTTCTTCCATAAGGATTTTATGTGTGCAATACGAAGGACTTATTCCTTTAATATCATGAATCTTCCATGCAATAGCTGGTTTATGAGCTTTTAGCACAGAAATGAGTTGGAATTTTTCATTTTCAGTAAGAGAAGACGATATTATTACAGGTAATTCAGATTCACCATGTAAATAAGCGTATTCCAAATGGTTTGTAAGTGGCTTTAACTCTAATGTCGGCGATTCTTCTATCGATGATTTATATCGATATCTGTCTTCCTCTTTTAGCATTTGAATTTCTTCTGTTGTTGCTTCATATCCATTAGTCATAAGTGTAGCTAACATTTCAATTTCATCAATTGGTTCAGTTCCTTCTCCTAAAGAACATTCTCCTGTTCCTTGTAATTCTGGAAATTTTCTAACAATTCTGCATGTGAATCTATAGTTTGAATATAATAACATGTATCATCTGCAGATTGCAGTTGTTGCATGGCTCTATCAACAGAAAAGGTAACACTCTCGTCCTCTATACTTAGGGTCAGTTTCTTACCAAAAACGTCTATTATTATTTTAGCCGTGTTTAAGAATGGTCTTCCTAATATGAGAGGAACTCGAGAATCTTCTTCCATGTCCAGAATAACAAAATCTACTGGAAATACTAAAGTACCAACTTTAACAAGCATGTTCTCCATTATCCCTCTAGGATATTTTACTGATCGATCGGTTAGTTTTATACTTATTCGTGTTGGTTTCAATTCTCCAAGGTCTAGTTTAGCGTATAGCGAATATGGCATTAAATTTATACTAGCACCTAAGTCTGCCAATGCTTCTATTGAACTAAGACTACCCAGAAAACATGGAATTGTGAAACTTCCTGGATCTGATAATTTTTCTGGTATCTTATTCAAAAGCACTACAGAACAATTAGCATTCATAGTAACAGCCGAGAGTTCTTCCATTTTCTTTCTATTTGTGATTAGATCTTTCAAGAATTTGGCATATCTAGGCATTCCTGAAATCACATCAATGAAAGGAAGATTGACATTTATTTGTTTAAACATATCCAAAAATTTGGATTGCTCGGCTTCAAGTCTCTCTTTTCTCATTTTACTCGGGTAAGGAAGTGGTGGTTGGTATGGTTTAACTTAAGGTTTAGCTTTAACTGTGTTATCTTCATTAACCTTTTCAACTACCGGTTCTTTTTTCTTTTCTTGATCAGGTTGTGGTTCTTGTGGAGTAGGAATAGCTTCATCAGAAATTACAGGCATTTCAGGTGGTTTAAGTGTAATACCACTTCTTGTGGTAATGGCTTTAGCTGTTTCATTCCGGGGGTTAGCATTTGTATCACTAGGTAAACTTCCCGGTTTTCTTTCACCTATCAACCTTGCTAGGTTGCTCACTTCTTGTTCCAAATTTTGAATAGAAGCTTGTTGATTTCTAAATGCTTGAGCATTTTGTTCATTGGTTTGTTTCTAAGATGTGAAAAACCGAGTTTGAGATTCAACTAGCTTTGACATCATGTCTTCTAAATTTGGCTTTTTATCATCAGTTTGTGGTGGTTTATTTTGAAAAATAGGTCTTTGCTGATTGTAAGTATTATTGGATACTTGTTGATTGCTAGGACCTTGTTGGTTGTTGTATGGAACATTTCGGTTATAGTTCTGATTTTGATTGTAGATTGGTCTTGGCAGTTGATAATTATTCTGATAATTATTTCCAGGCCTTTGGTTCAGATATGAAACATTCTCTCTTTGTTCCATTGTTAGTTCAATACTGAGACAATCTTTTGTTAAATGTGGTCCTCCACACTGCTCACAACTAATTCGTATTGGGAAGCAGTGTTATCAATAATTTTGTAAGTGTCAGTTGCGATTTTCTTCATAATGGAACCACCAGCTGCTATATCGATATCTTTTCTTGTAGTGATGTCGCATCCTTGGTAGTATATTTGTACTATTTGACAAGTGTCTGAACCATGTTGCGGACATCCTTTTAATAACTTTCCAAATTTTGTCCAAGCTTCATATAGAGTTTCGTTTGACTTTTGTGTGAACGTAACAATTTCTCCTTGAAGTCTTACGGCTTTAGATGCCGGAAAGAATTGTTTAAGAAATTTTTCAACTAAAACGTCCCATGTATCAATCGCCCCTTCAGGTAACGATTATAACCAATCTTTGGCTTCTCCCTTTAAAGTCCAGGGAAATAACATGAGATATATCTGTTCATCCTAAACTTCTCAGATTTTAAATAGTGTACAGATCCTATTAAAGGTACGAAGATGTCCGTTTGGATCTTCATTCGGCGCACCACTAAATTGGCATTGATTAGTTACCATGTGTAGGATTTGTCCTTTGATTTTATAATCTGGCGCATTTATGTCAGGTTGAGTAATTGCGTGACCTTGGCCAGTGCGTTTAGCTCGCATTCGGTCTTCCATACTTAGAGGTTCTAGATTTTTCATAATTGAATTTGTTGAATCTGAGTCACTAAAGGATTCTGATTTAATGGTTGGTTCCTCGACAATCTCTGTTTGAATGATTGGTGGTTCGGGAGGAAAGATTAATGGTTCAGGATTTCTGAATTGTCCCTGAAGATTCTCCAGATTCTCAATTGTGAGGTCGGGTTCAAAAATGGATTATCAAAAATTTGAATTGGAGTACTTGGTTGACTGGATGACGATTCTAAAGAAAAATCAACGGCCACAATATTTGCTAGATGTCTTGATCGAGTTACAGGTGGTGAACGTACAAAAGGTGGTGAACGTTTTGCTCGGTCCATTCACTGAATATCCTATTAGTTATAAAAGATAAAAATTATTAAAGTTATCAAATTAACAGACTTTTCTGCTTTTGCCCACGTTTCGAATAGCCAAAAGATGTAGCAGGGAGCCAGAACCCTTTAAATCGGAAGCTCACAACTCAGCCACTAACAAATTCAACTGTTACTACGAAGCAGAAAATTTGGATGTCTATCAATTTAACCACTTAAAATAATTTTTCGTTGAAATTTAAAGAAATTTTAGAGAAGAAATAGAAAATTCTAAGTCCTAAAAACTAGAGTGTCGCGAAATAAGAAAGAAAAAGAGCGCGTCATCTAGCTTTCGATGCCAGATTTTTGGATTATTTTTAACCGTTCTTTCTAAAATTCGTTTAAGACCTCTGTTCGTGTTTTCAACTTGACCACTCGTTTGAGGGTGGTAAGAAGTTGAAAAACGATGATTAACTCCGTACTTTTTAAGCACTTTCTCGAGTAGTTGATTTGTAAAATGAGTTCCACGATCACTGATTAATGCTTTTGAAATCCCAAAACGCGAGAAAAGATTTTTAAGAAAGTTGACAACAACTCGAGCATCGTTAGTGGGTAGGGCTTTTGCTTCAGCCCATTTAGAAACGTAATCGACTGCCACGAGAATGTATTAGCATTTGTTAGAAGCGGGAAATGGACCCATGAAGTCAATACCCCATATGTCGAATACTTCGCATACTAAGATGCCTTGTTGTGGCATTTCGTCTCTTTTGGAGATATTTCCAGATCTTTGACAAGAATCACAAGTTTTTACCATATTGTATGCATCTTTAAAAATTGAAGGCCAGTAAAAACCTGAGTCAAAAACCTTTTTGGCTGTATAGCTAGGTCCAAAATGTCCACCAGCCGGTCCTTCATGATAGTGCTCTAGAATTTGTTGCGCTTCTTTGCCGTATACACATCGACGTTTAACTTGTTCAGCCCCTATACGAAAGAGATTAAGGCTTTCCCAAAAGTAAAACTTAAGATCAGTAAAGAATTTCTTCTTTTGCTGATAAGTTTGATTTTTAACAAGAATTCCTGCGGCTAGATAATTAGCATAGCCCACAAACCATGGAATTTCTTCTTCTATTTCAATTCTCATAAGGAACTAGTCTGGAAAAGTATCGTGAATAACAGATTCGTCGAGTGTTTCTAAGTTAGGATTTTCAAGACGGGATAAGTGATCCGCAGCGAGATTTTCAGCACCTTTTTTATCCTTAATTTCAATGTCGAATTCTTGTAGGAGAAGAATCCAACGAATTAGTCTAGGTTTAGCATCTTGCTTTTTGAATAAGTACTTTAGGGCTGAATGATCGGTATAAACAATTGTTTTAGATAACACTAAGTAAGATCTAAACTTATCGAAAGAAAAAACTACTGCAAGGAGCTCCTTCTCAGTAGTCGTGTAATTCAACTGAGCTCCTGTAAGCATTTTACTTGCGTAGTAAATTGGTTGAAATTTGTTATCTTGACGTTGACCTAAAACAGCTATCATCGCGAAATCACTAGCATCACACATTAGTTCGAAAGGTTTGGACCAGTCGGGTGATACCATAATGGGTGCATTTGTAAGTTTAATTTTTAGAATGGAGAAAGCTTGTAAGCATTCGTTATTGAAGTCAAATGTACTGTCTTTCTCGAGAAGTTTAGTCATGGGTCGAGCGATTTTGGAAAAGTCATTTATGAATCGTCGATAGAATCCCGCATGACCTAAGAAACTACGAATTCCTTTAACGTTAGTTGGAGGAGGAAGCTTTGAGATTACATCGATCTTAGCTTTGTCTACTTCCATTCCATCTCGAGAAATCTTGTGTCCTAAAACAATGCCTTCCTTCACCATGAAGTGGCATTTTTCCCAATTTAAAACAAGATTTGATTCCTCACAACGAATTAACATTCGCTCGAGGTTGGAAAGGCATGAATCGAAGGAATCTCCAAAAATAGAGAAATCATCCATAAAGACTTCCATACTTCCTTCTATCATGTCATGAAATATTTCCATCATACACCTTTGAAAGGTGCCTGGCGCGTTGCATAATCCGAACGGCATTCGTTGATATGCGAATGTACCAAATGGACAAGTAAATGTTGTCTTGTCTTGGTCTTTTGGATCAATGGGAATTTGAAAATAACCGGAGAATCCATCAAGGAAACAATAATATTCTTTTCCCGCTAAACGTTCTAGCATTTGGTCAATATAAGGAAGTGGCAAATGATCTTTCCTTGTGGCATCGTTTAAACGACGGTAGTCTATACAGACTCTCCAGCCAGTGACTGTTCTTGTAGTAACAGGTTCATTATCATCATTAAGAACGACAGTTGTACCTCCTTTCTTGGGTACTACTTGTACAGGACTAACCCATGGGCTATCGGATATAGGGTATATTAACCCGGCATCAAGTAACTTGATAACCTCCTTCTTGACAACTTCTTTCATGTTAGGGTTTAACCTTCGTTGTCTTTGTACCATGGGTTTAAAATCTTCTTCCATTAGAATCTTATGAGTACAATAAGCTGGATTAATCCCTGGAATATCGGTTGTTTTCCAAGCAATTTCTTTCTTATGAGTTTTTAAAACGGACATCAACCTACTCTTTTCGTTATCGGAAAGTTTTGATGAAATTATAACAGGTAATTGTGACGTACCTTGAAGAAAAGTATACTCCAAATGTTCCGGGAGTTCTTTAAGTTCCAAGGTTGGCGGTTCTTCCAAGGAAGATTTTATTCGAAACCTGTTACCATCGGTAATTTCTTCAAAGGGTTCATCTTCTTTGGGAGTTTCTTCCTCACAATAATCTTCATCGATTACTACTTTCAATAATTCGTCAAGTTCAAGTTGTACATCGAATTCATCACCTTCACTCACTGAGGTGAAGTTCGAGGTGTCGACATTTAGTAATTCTTGTAATTCTTTTTCGACACAACAATCAACAATATCTACCTTATAACATTCGTCATCGGAAGAGATAGGTTGTTTCATAGCTTTATCTATGTTTAGGGTAACTCTATCTTCCCCTACACCTAGACTAAGCTTTTTGTCTTTAACACGCACAATTGCGTCAGCGGTATTTAAAAATGGTCGCCCTAGAATTAGGGGAACCTTGCTATCTTCTTCCATTTCGAGGACAACGAAGTCGGCAGGAAAGACTAAATGATTGACTTTAACTGGTAGGTTTTCGGCAATACCAATAGGATAGTTGAAAGTTCTATCTGCTAGGCGTATACACATCCTAGTTGGTTTTAGATCACCTAGGTTTAGTTTTAAGTATAAGGAGTGTGGCATAAGATTGATACTTGCGCCTAAGTCAGCTAATGCATCGTACATTACTGAATCTCCCATCAGACACGGAATAATGAAACTACCAGGATCTTCGAGTTTCGGTGGCATCTTTTGCTTTTGTAAAATTGCTGAGCAATCCTCATTGAGGAATGTGGTTGAAACTTCTTCATATTTACCTTTATCGGCTATGAGATCCTTAATAAACCTTCCATAATTTGGCATACCCCTAAGAACTTCCGCGAGTGGCATGTTAATGCTAATTTGCTTGATCATATCTGCAAATTTTTGATATTGGCTCGCGAGTTTGTCTTTCTTTAATGCTTTCGGGTATGGAATAGGTGCTTTGTGCACCTTCAATGGTGGTTCTTCAATTTTCTTTGATATGATCTCAGGTGGATCATCTTTCTCTTGTTCTTTCTCAACATGTTCATCTATATCAACAGGTTCTTGTAAACTAGAAGAAGATAAAGGAACTTCTAAGTTCTTACTAGTTTCTGGGTTAACAGTTAAACCACTTCTAGTAGTTATAGCATTTACATGCTCATTCCTTGTTTGATTGTTGTTAGGATTCACTTGAGTATTTGAGGGGAGAGCGCCTGGTGGCCTCTCTGATAGTAACTGTGAGATCCTTCCAACATCTCTTTCTAAATTCTGAATCGTAGCTTGTTGGTTTCGAATTTGTTGAGTTTGAATTTCCGCAGTTTGCTCGTGCTTAACCATAAAATCTCTTAAGAGATCTTCTAAACCGGATTTCTTCTCGGGTTATGGTTGTATAAGTGCTTGTGGTTGTGATTGTGGTTGATTGTATTGGAAATTATTTTGATAAATTCGTTGAGGTTGATTTCGGTTGTTTAGGTTATTGTAACCTGGTGGTGGATTTCTTTGATTTTGATTTTGATTTTGGAAATTCCAGTTGTTTTGGTAAACCGGATTTCCTCCTTGATAGTTATTATTATTTAAACCTGAAGGTCCTCCTGTTTGATAGTTGTTAATTGGAGGATATTTTTGGTTATTTGCTTCTATCGCTGGAAAATCGTTGAAATTCATTTCACCTTTTCGCAAGTAACCTAAGAAATTTGCTTGCTCTTCCATCATTGTTTTATCACAATCTCTAGTAAGATGAGGGCCTTGGCACATTTCACATCCTACCCTGATAGCATGCATTTCCTTGGATACTTTCTCAATTTGTCTTGCTTGATTTGCCATTTGAACTTTTAAAGAAGCAATTTCATCATTGCTTTCGATATTAGCAACGGTTGATGATCTAGAGAATTCTATCTCTTGATGCCAATTATGGAAATGTACTGCTATATCGGCAATGATTGTGTGAGCGTCTTCTGGTGTTTTCTTCATTATCGAACCACCGGCTGCAACATCGATATCTTTTCTAGTAGCAACATTTACTCCTTTATAAAATATTTGGACTTTTTGGAATGTATTCAACCCGTGTTGAGGACATACCCTAAGCATTTTGTTGAATCGGGTCCAAGCTTCATAAAGGGTTTCGTTAAGTTTTTGTTTGAAATGATTTATATCACTTTGCAATTTCGCTGCTTTTGAAGCAGGGAAGAATTCTGACAAAAATTTGTCCATCATGTCATTCCAGTTTTCGATATAACCTTCTGGTAATGAGTCTAGCCAATCTCTTGCATCGTCCTTTAAGGACCATGGAAAGATTTTTAAACATGCGACTTCATCGGAGACATCCTTAATTTTGAATAGTTTGCAAATGCTTACAAACTTACGAAGATGCTCGTTAGCATCCTCATTTGGAGCTCCACCGAATTGGCATGTATTAGTCACCATGTGAAGGAATTGACCTTTTATTTCAATGCCGTCAGTCATCGTAGGTTGGATGATTGTGTGGCCTTGACCTGTTCTTGTCGCCTTCATTAATGCTTCCATCGTTTGATTTGTAACAGCCATATCCGGTTCTATGATTTGTTGAATATCTGGTTCAGATTTAGAATCTAATGAAAGTGATTCTAAATCCTCAGCGAGCGATTCTACTTCTTGAGCTCTTAAGCATTCGTGAAATTCTCTTTCGGGTTCAGGATATGGAGAAGTTAATTCAGTGTTGGAGGAACGTAAATTCATGCATTAATTTCTATCATAACATTAGAAGCTTTTCTAGGAATGAATTCCTATAAAAGGATCGAATAAACAAAAGTCTGTTAAAATCTTTTAAACGTAACTGTTCCCCGGCAGCGGCGGTAAAAAGTTAATGCGTTGAAACAGTACCTTTATTTATGAGCGGATTTGAGTTGTTTTGTTACACGAATTGATTTATTGTATATATGGTATTTTAACGATTTTAGGTTGGTTTCAAACATATATAGGCAACTAGTACTATCCGTGTAGTTTAGTTTGTTGGTAAATTCTGTTCGTTCCACTGGGAGACAGTGTTCAATGTTTTTTTTTTAATAGTCTTTGAAGTTAAACTTATTTTAAGGGGGTTTTGGATTAGGAATTGATAATACTACATAATAATAAAATATAACTTAATCCTAATTTAATTGAACTACTTATTAATTTATACGAATACATTATTTATAATTATTAACTTAAAAGTGAATTAATTGAAATTATACTAATAAGTTTATTACTAAATGATAATTAATTAAATAATAACTTTTAATAAAACTAATTGTTTAGAATTTTGTTTTGAGTAATTATAATGTAAATTTATTTAAATTAACTAAATAACATGTTTTAACTAAATTAATATAAATTAATAGGAATTATAATAATTAACTAGTTATAACTAATTACTAATTATAAATTAATACTAATTATAAACTAACACATTAAATATAATAATAAAATAATTAAAACCCTAAATTTTAACCTAGTTCGCTACAGTACTCGTATTTGTATTTACGCATTTCGTGTAGTGATTTACGCGTTTCGCGTATGGTTTAATACGTACGCGTATCGTGTAGATTTATATGCGATCCACGTATGTTATAATCCAGGTGACAAAACAGTAATGAATACACTAGGTTATAATGTTGTGTATATATTTTTTAGTTTTAACTTTACTGAATAAATAAACGTAAATAATAATAATAATAATGATTTATAAAATAAAAGGGAGTATTTACTTAAATGTGTCACCTCTAGGTCCATGGATTGTTTTAAGTTTAAGCTCGTATTAAAATGTTTAGTATAAAACTTATATTTTCCTTTCGAATAAATAATAAGTTTTGGGTAACTAAATTAAATCTAATTTTCATTAGATTATATTTAGATAGTTACTAATCTTTAAGTATTTAAATTGAGACCCAACCCAGTTTTGACCTTCGCCAAAACCCAAATCATAACGGTTTCCCTTTTTACAATTTCACTATTATATGACTAGTGATATTACCCAAACCACCGAACCTTACTTTTTAATTTAGTGTTAGTAAATTAGTTATAAGTTCGTCTAGATCACTTTTAATGTTGAAGCTTAATTTATATAAATAAAAATAACTTTCGTTATTTTTAATCTAACAAATTAAGTGACAAGGGTTAAATATCCAAATACATAATAATGGTTCTTTCAATTAGGCTCAATGTTAAAAATACTAAAGTTACATTTTAATTTTTACAAATAATAACAATCCATTTCACTAGGGGCTCTACATCTAAGCAAACACTAGGGAAATTAGCTACTCATTATACTAGGGTAAACATAAAAATATAAATATACAAACATAATAATAATGATAAAAACTGATAACGATAATTTTAACAGAATATACTTACGAAAAATTCTTCACTTTCATTAACTTCAATGGTAGAAAATTACAATAACAACACCCCTTTTGCGCGTACAATAATACCCTTAATCACGAACAATACACCCTTAATATTTGAAACTATCCTAAATATTGAACCTTGGAATTGAAAATGAAATTGAATGATACAGAGTACTAAAAAAATAAATGACAGTAGCTAATTATTTTGTGATATGTGTTTTTGTTTGTGTATCTCTTGAAAATGTGTACTACTCCTCTATGTGTCTCTCCTTCTTCTGTACGTCTCCTTGTACATATATATCCCATCCTTCACAACATAATTTGTATTTTATTTGAAGTGCAGTAGGTATACTTGAGTGTATACACCATGTACAGCTGAAAAGTTGATGGCAGTAGTAATATTAAACTGAAAAAGCGACCGTCCCATTTGCATTTGAATCTGACTCTGGACAAGATATTACGCGTTTCGCGTAGGAGTCCACACGATCCGCGTAAGGTATAACTACTACGCGTTTCGTGTGGAATGTTACACGATTCGCGTAAGAATAGCCGACAGTTTTCTTGTTTTTCTTTTATGTTTTGTTCTCTTTTGATCCCGTGTTTACGTATATCGACTTGGAACTTTTTATTTGAACTCTTCTTCTTTTCTCATCTTGAACTTGTATTCGGGTAACGTTATCTCGATATATATTTGGTTTAAATCCATCGTTTATCGTCTTTTCTTCAAACTTAGAGCTCGTATTATCTTTTGTCGTTTTTCTCGCGATTTATACATTTGAATGTCTTAGTAAACGATAAAAGCTGATGAAATATAAATGATATTGCGTCGAATTATATGTATGTTTAAAGCAATATCAAAATAACCCACACTTGAACGTTGCTTGTCCTCAAAGCAATCACATTTTTTAAACAGAACTGGAACATTACATATTTTTCCTTATCGAACATTAAATCACACAACACACGCTACACGAAATGAAACACACGCTATATGGAATAAGTTGGAAACACTACACAATTTTTTTATTGAATCACACGCACACCACACGAAATAAAATTCTGACAACAGAAACAAAGTTGAAACTTGTGATTAAGGTTTAAAAATTTGGATCCTTAGGGAAATTTGGACCTTGTGAAAACGTTTTATGATTTTTATAAAATGTCATGCTAGTTTTTACACTAGACATGTTTTTCGGTTTTAACCTCAAATTCCGGTTGAGGGTAACTGAAAACCGTAGTCTCAGTCGGCGATTAGCAAGCTATCCGCCCCCATAATTGAAGTATCATGGAACTTGAAACCGAATGTCCTAAAAATGGTTTTACACAATATAATTCATAAAATAGCACAAGTTTTAGAGTAAAATTATATCGTGTCCAAATATCATCGGTGAACCATGAGTTTGCACACCTCAATTTGTTATGGCATATGTATGTTGACCGCGGTCAAACATAGATGCGGTTGATCTTTACGGAGATCATCCATCTGGGGATTAGATTCATTAGTCTTAAAAGCTAATTTGCAATGTGCCCCCCATTGTACGAGACAGATCCATCTCATGGTTAGGATAAGTCTGACCACCAAAAACCCTGTTTAATGCTGAGGTGAGGTGGATTTTCAGCCGATGATAGAGATGACTTTTCAAGATTTTTCGTCAACCTACAGCTGTTCTGGACTACATCTTCTAACATAAGTTAGCAAGCGTGTCATTTTGGAGGACTTTACTTCCTTAACGAGATATTCAGGTTTATACATTCCAAAGCGATGATATCTGCAATAAACTTCATAGAAACATGTGATAAATAGTTCTAAACATATGGGGTTTATAAATTCTGTTATACATGGTTTTCTTTTATATATTTCAATCAAATAAACTTATGTATTTTTAATGTATGGAGACAATAATTTCGGTTTTTGACACCTAATCTTTAATTGCTCGTAAATACCTTAAAAATTGATTAGTTATATTTGTTTAAAAATTGTAAAAAAATTTCATAAAAACCACTAAATTATAAGTTCTCGAGAATTTATATACTTCCACCCCACACTTAAGATTATGTAATGCCCTCATTACATAAAATCAGATTAAAATTATAAATTAGAGAGGACAAAAAAATGTAAAGTGTTTAGAAATTCTTTTAAGAAATTGGATATTGTAAAATATCGTATGAACATATCCAATCCGTTTTATCACAATAATACTTTCGTGTTTCGCTATGTCGAATCTCATCATCATAAGTACCTGCCAACAAATATGTCAATCACAAACGAGATGGGGTTGTACTTTAATAGTACAAAAATTTTACCCCACACTAGAAGTTTTTGTAAAGATAAATAAAGGTAAAAATAAATTAACACACCATAAAAATCATTTTATACAAACAAATACAAAATAAATAATTCTAAAAATAAAAAGAAAAACTAGAAAAATTGCCACGCAGGGCCTCCCTGATCTTCATGTTCTCGCTCCTGTTGCTGCCGTTGTTCATTTAGGCGTTGTTCCTCGTAAAAATGCCTATAGGCTTCCTGACTTGCGGCTAAGGCAGCGTTGGGATCATAAGGTGGAGGTAGAGGGTCACCGTGTCCCTGCCATTGGGGGTATGATGGGAAGACTGAGGGTGCGTATTGTTGTGGGTTAGCTGCGTATAAATAAGCCTGATGATGCGCCCACTCTAACTGTGCTCCCTGGCCCCTCTGATCGTAGCGGATGTTTTCTAATACATTACCCTGAGCTAGGTGGGTATGCCTAATATCCCCTATTTGCCTAGACAAACTAGTGTATTGTTCTTCTGATCTCCGTCCCCAATTATCATACGAGTTCCTTAAATCTAAACTCAATGAATTAAACGAATTTTGTAGCATATCGAAATCAGAAACACCTACATTAGACGTACTAGCCTCATCTGGCTGTCTTCGTCTCCTCCTAGTTTCCCTAGCGGGTTCCTCATCCTCCTCCATAGGAGCGTGAGCGACAACTTCTTGCCGTTTCAAACTAATTACCCCACCCCTCACTTGTATAGCCTTAGCCGTCCTATACACGTCCAATCCTAAAGTTTTAACAGCTTGATCTACCGGTTGGATTGGAGGTTCTGATTCACTCGGGTCGAGCCCGAACCAGCTTCCTAGACACGTGATATAGTGACCCCCCGACATGTCACTCGTCCCTCGAGCACCCTTACCAACATGGGCCAAAAAGTAAGCAACTCCATAAGGAATACTAATAAATGTATCCCTATCTCTGATCGCATCCAAGTACCAAAGGTCAATATAATTAATTTTATCTGTATTAGTAAACGACCTTTTGTTTATTGTGTTCGCTATAAACTTATGAATTATTCTAAAGCGAACATCAGTGATCTTTAGATAAGATTCCTGGCCTGGCTCATATGTATTTCTATTAGTGAAAGATTGCCAAACTATGCCAGAATTATAGTTACCTGTATATCTAGCCCCTGTAAAAATATATTCCCTAAAACCGGGAGCTATCATCTCGTCAACGGTGTAAATCCCTAATGCGGTAGTCACGTCGCTTAGGGACATTGCTCTATCTACCCCACCCAGCCTAAATTGTAGAAAATTAATATCATCGATATTTTCTGGGTGTAAACTTATTCTAACTGTAGAGTAAAACTCTAAACACCATTCTCTATGTACAGGGCTATTTAAACTAAATAACCTCTCGAAATCATTAAAAACCAAAGTCATTCCAAATTCGTTTGTAAAACTTTGGTTTAAAATTCCCCTTATTTGCACATCTAAATTGACTGGGGGTCCTAAAGGAACCCATTCCACAACGTATACTGGAGAGATGTTTCTACTGATCAGAGAAAGTAAGTCCTTAACCTTTTGTAATCGGTTAGGTACATCATCAGGAAATCTGAGGTTTGGGTGTAGATTCTGTAGTTGTTGTTCCATTTCTGGTGTTACTTGTTCTTCCCCTTTCTGTTGGTTAACATCTCTCATTCTAAATAATCCCTGCATAACATTTTAAAACAAGAGAATTTTCCCGATTGGGTATGTTAATGTTAGCAAAGAACTCATTCTTGACATAAAAGTTTGTTTAAACACCACAGGAATCAATATTTCAACAACAGTCTACTCTAAAAATTAAAACAAACAACAATAAATCAAGTTTCATAAAAACAAAGTTAAAATCACAAGTGGAAATACGCAATGAGCTAAGCATATATAATCCAATTCAATCACATTACGTATAATCCAGCTCCTAATCATCAATACAATCTATACTTGATTCATGGCAATTACAAAAAATTATCAAATTTATACGAAAATTAAAATCACAAAATCAATCAAACAAACTTAAATTCAAAGCTTTTACTACTATCAAAATATCTAACAACATATAAAAAGACCCAAAATAACACGATTTAATAGTAATTCTTCAATTTCCCCAATTTACATAAACCCTAATTTTTCAATAATCCATTAAACATTAAATTCTTATGTTAATCGGGTTTAACATCACACTAACAACATAGATATAGCATTAATCAAACAAAATTCAACAATATCATGCATTAATTCGGATTAAAGCCATAAAAATAATAAATGAAAAACTTGAAAAACAAGTGGTAAAAACGGGTTTAGGACCCTTACCAATCTCGGCATGTTGAAAGAGAGATGAATTGGAGGAGATTGATAGTGTTAATTTAGTGTTTGGGTGTGATTTTGGTGATTTTTGTGCTTCTCCTTCGCCCTCTCAGTAAGCAAAAACAATAATAATGTGTGAAGGAGAGAAAAGAGTTCGACCAGATATCTGGACTAATTTTGAACCTACGCGTTTCGTGTAGCTCTACGTGTTTTGCGTAGATTCTAATTATACGCGTTTCGTGTGGAATGTTACACGTTTTGCGTAGGTGTTCTGACCCTTTTTTTTTCAACTTTATAATTAATCAAACTTTTAAAATTCCTTTTATAAATTTATATTTGTAGCTACGGAAATTTCGGTTATTATACCTAGTCTTTATCCGTTTTATAAATTTTAAAAATTAATTTACAAAATTTAATAATTTAAAAGTTAAAGTTTTTAATATTTTATGAAAATAAAAATAAAACAAAAAAAACATTCTTATTTATTTATTTAATTTTTTTTATTATATATATATATATATATATATATATATATATATATATATATATATATATATATATATATATATATATATATATATATATATATATATATATATATATATATATATTTTTCAACTTTATAAGTACTTAAATTTCAAAATATCAATTTTAAATTTATATTTGATGTAACGGAAATTTTGGTTGGTATACCTAGTCTTTATTCGTTTATAAATTTTTAATTTCAATTTATAATTTAATACTTTAAAAGTTAAAGTTTTAATATTTTTCAAAAACAACTTGAAAATAAAACACTCTAATTTTTTTTATTTTTTTAAATTTTATAAAAGAAAATTAATATTTAGAATTAAAAACAAGTACATGAAAAATAAAAATTAAATGAATATAAAATACACTCTATATAATTTTTTTTTTATATATACTTTTAAACCAACTAATTTTCAAACTTAAAACTTTGTTTCCTATCAACTAGGTAGAGACAATCTCGGTTGTTACACCTATCATTACCCACGACAAAGGTTTATAAGTTATATATCTTTACGGTTATTGATAAAAAGTATATTTTTAATAGTTTTAATTTTTCTTTTGCTTTTGGTGGTTTACCATTTAAAAAATATATTATGAATCCAACAATAAATTTCGTGCAATTTGAAGGACGACAATTCAGTTATTACACTTAGCATTATCGTTTTCAATGAAAACAGGTTAAACTCAAGGTTTATCAATTTTAAATGGTAGACCCTTTTTAATAAAAAACACAACAAATAATTACAAACTAAAACACACCAAAACATAAACACACAAAAATTCAAAAATACAAAAATGCGCAAAATACAAAAAATGCACAAAAACACAATTGGCGAGAAAAAGGATTAGATTGTGAAACCGCGTTGACTCGCCTCGTAGTGGAGTCGCATCATTTCGCCCCCATGGCTTCGTATGCGTAACCTCATTGGTTTAAGAGGTTTTCCTTTGAACATTTAAAAGGCCCTTCTCGGCATAAGGTTACGTACTCGAAATTAGAGTCCGTCTGGTTCTTTGGGCAATTTCCGTAATGAGCTGGTTTTCCACATTTTACACATTTGCACAAATGACGCGCTCGACATTTCTTAGCTGATTTTGATTTTCCATTGGCATAATTTTTCTCGTTAAGTTCTTGCCTTATTTCTTTACTCGCCTGATCGCATCTTCTCTTTATATCTAACACCACATCTCTCGGTAAAATTTTATCGCACATTAAAAAGAAGTGGTTGTAGACATATTGATTACGCATCTTGAAAATAAACAATAAATAAAAACAAAAAGAAGAAAATAAAAAGGTAGAATGGAGGGAGAAGACTAGTTCTTTAGTGTCTGCTAGGGAAAGACCAAACAAACCCCACTCTTAAAGATGAAAATAAAGTTTGAGAATGGAGTTAACGAGCTTTAAAGTTACCCTGAATTTACTTGTCCTTAGGGTAGAATGTGATCTCGTCTCTTTCCGTAGTATTGATCCCTTCAAAGTATAATTTGAGTCGATGACCGTTCACTTTGAAAGTTCCACCGTCTTTGCTATATAATTCTGCATATCCAGATGGAAAAACTTGTTTTATTATATATGGTCCAGTCCATCGGGATCTAAGTTTCCCAGGTGAAAACTTAAAACGTGATTGGAATACTAATACTTTATCCCCTTGTTCAAATTCTTTCTTTTCTTTTAACCGTGCATCGTGCCATCTTTTAGTTTTCTCCTTGTATGTTTTAGAGTTTTCATACGCTTGTAGTCTTAATTCATCTAATTCATTCAGTTGCAAGAATCGGTTTTCTCCGGCTTTTACAAGGTCGGTATTACATTCTTTCAGAGCCCAGTATGCCTTGTGTTCAACTTCGACAGGTAGATGACACGCCTTACCGTAAATCAATCAGAAAGGTGTAGTACCGATGGGTGTTTTGAATGCAGTTCTAAATGCCCAAAGTGCATCATCTAGCTTTCGATGCCAGATTTTTGGATTATTTTTAACCGTTCTTTCTAAAATTCGTTTAAGACCTCTGTTCGTGTCTTCAACTTGACCACTCGTTTGAGGGTGGTAAGAAGTTGAAAAACGATGATTAACTCCGTACTTTTTAAGCACTTTCTCGAGTAGTTGATTTGTAAAATGAGTTCCACGATCACTGATTAATGCTTTTGGAATCCCAAAACGCGAGAAAAGATTTTTAAGAAAGTTGATAACAACTCGAGTATCGTTAGTGGGTAGGGCTTTTGCTTCAGCCCATTTAGAAACGTAATCGACTACCACGAGAATTTATTTGCATTTGTTAGAAGCGGGAAATGGACCCATGAAGTCAATACTCCATATGTCGAATACTTCGCATACTAAGATGCCTTGTTGTGGCATTTCGTCTCTCTTGGAGATATTTCCAGATCTTTGACAAGAATTACAAGTTTTTACCATATTGTATGCATCTTTAAAAATTGTAGGCCAGTAAAAACCTGAGTCAAAAACCTTTTTGGCTGTATAGCTAGGTCCGAAATGTCCACCAGCCGGTCCTTCATGACAGTGCTCTAGAATTTGTTGCGCTTCTTTTCCGTATACACATCGACGTATAACTTGGTCAGCCCCTATACGAAAGAGATTAGGGCTTTCCCAAAAGTAAAACTTAAGATCAGCAAAGAATTTCTTCTTTTGCTGATAAGTTTGATTTTTAACAAGAATTCCTGCGGCTAGATAATTAGCATAGCCCGCAAACCATGGAATTTCTTCTTCTATTTCAATTCTCATAAGGAACTCGTCTGGAAAAGTATCGTGAATAACATATTCGTCGAGCGTTTCTAAGTTAGGATTTTCAAGACGGGATAAGTGATCCGCAGCGAGATTTTTAGCACCTTTTTTATCCTTAATTTCAATGTCGAATTCTTGTAGGAGAAGAATCCAACGAATTAGTCTAGGTTTAGCATCTTGCTTTTTGAATAAGTACTTTAGGGCTGAATGATCGGTATAAACAATTGTTTTAGATAACACTAAGTAAGATCTAAACTTATCGAAAGAAAAAACTACTACAAGGAGCTCCTTCTCAGTAGTCGTGTAATTCAACTGAGATCCTGTAAGAGTTTTACTTGCGTAGTAAATTGGTTGAAATTTTTTATCTTGACGTTGACCTAAAACAGCTCCCATCTCGAAATCACTAGCATCACACATTAGTTCGAAAGGTTTGGACCAGTCGGGTGATACCATAATGGGTGCATTCCTAAGTTTATTTTTTAGAATGGAGAAAGCTTGTAAGCATTCGTTATTGAAGTCGAATGTACTGTCTTTCTCGAGAATTTTAGTCATGGGTCGAGCGATTTTGGAAAAGTCCTTTATGAATCGTCGATAGAATCCCGCATGACCTAAGAAACTACGAATTCCTTTAACGTTAGTTGGAGGAGGAAGCTTTGAGATTACATCGATCTTAGCTTTGTCTACTTCCATTCCATCTCGAGAAATCTTGTGTCCTAAAACAATGCCTTCCTTCACCATGAAGTGGCATTTTTCCCAATTTAAAACAAGATTTGATTCCTCACAACGAATTAACATTCGCTCGAGGTTGGAAAGGCATGAATCGAAGGAATCTCCAAAAATAGATAAATCGTCCATAAAGTCTTCCATACTTCCTTCTATCATGTCATGAAATATTGCCATCATACACCTTTGAAAGGTGCCTGGCGCGTTGCATAATCCGAACGGCATTCTTCGGTATGCGAATGTACCAAATGGAAAAGTAAATGTTGTCTTGTCTTGGTCTTTTGGATCAATGGGAATTTGAAAATAACTGGAGAATCCATCAAGGAAACAATAATATTCTTTTCCCGCTAAACGTTCTAGCATTTGGTCAATATAAGGAAGTGGGAAATGATCTTTCCTTGTGGCGTCGTTTAAACGACGGTAGTCTATACAGACTCTCCAGCCAGTGACTGTTCTTGTAGTAACAGGTTCATTATCATCATTAAGAAAGACAGTTGTACCTCCTTTCTTGGGTACTGCTTGTACAGGACTAACCCATGGGCTATCGGATATAGGGTATATTAACCCGGCATCAAGTAACTTGATAACCTCCTTCTTGACAACTTCTTTCATGTTAGGGTTTAACCTTCGTTGTCTTTGTACCACGGGTTTAAAATCTTCTTCCATTAGAATCTTATGAGTACAATAAGCTGGATTAATCCCTGGAATATCGGTTGTTTTCCAAGCAATTGCTTTCTTATGAGTTTTTAAAACGGACATCAACCTACTCTTTTCGTTATCGGAAAGTTTTGATGAAATTATAACAGGTAATTGTGACGTACCTTGAAGAAAAGCATACTCCAAATGTTTCGGGAGTTCTTTAAGTTCCAAGGTTGGCGGTTCTTCCAAGGAAGATTTTATTCGAAACCTGTTACCATCGGTAATTTCTTCAAAGGGTTCATCTTCTTTGGGAGTTTCTTCCTCACAATAATCTTCATCGATTACTACTTTCAGTAATTCGTCAAGTTCAAGTTCTACATCGAATTCATCACCTTCACTCACTGAGGTGAAGTTCGAGGTGTCGACATTTAGTAATTCTTGTAATTCTTTTTCGATACAACAATCAACAATATCTACCTTATAACATTCGTCATCGGAAGAGATAGGTTGTTTCATAGCTTTATCTATGTTTAGGGTAACTCTATCTTCCCCTACACCTAGACTAAGCTTTTTGTCTTTAACACGCACAATTGCATCAGCGGTATTTAAAAATGGTCGCCCTAGAATTAGGGGAACCTTGCTATCTTCTTCCATTTCGAGGACAACGAAGTCGGCAGGAAAGATTAAATGATTGACTTTAACTGGTAGGTTTTCGGCAATACCAATAGGATAGTTAAAAGTTCTATCTGCTAGGCGTATACACATCCTAGTTGGTTTTAGATCACCTAGGTTTAGTTTTAAGTATAAAGAGTGTGGCATAAGATTGATACTTGCGCCTAAGTCAGCTAATGCATCGTATATTACTGAATCTCCCATCAGACACGGAATAATGAAACTACCAGGATCTCCGAGTTTCGGCGGCATCTTTTGCTTTTGCAAAATTGCTGAGCATTCCTCATTGAGGAATGTGGTTGAAACTTCTTCATATTTACCTTTATTGGCTATGAGATCCTTAATAAACCTTCCATAATTTGGCATACCCCTAAGAACTTCCGCGAGTGGCATGTTAATCCTAATTTGCTTGATCATATCTGCAAATTTTTGATATTGGCTAGCGAGTTTGTCTTTCTTTAATGCTTTCGGGTATGGAATAGGTGCTTTGTGCACCTTCAATGGTGGTTCTTCAATTTTATTTGATATGATCTCAGGTGGATCATCTTTCTCTTATTCTTTCTCAACATGTTCATCTATATCAACAGGTTCTTGTAAACTAGAAGAAGATAAAGGAACTTTTAAGGTCTTACTAGTTTCTGGGTTAATAGTTAAACCACTTCTAGTAGTTATAGCATTTACATGCTCATTCCTTGTTGGATTGTTGTTAGGATTCACTTGAGTATTTGAGGGGAGAGTGCCTGGTGGCCTCTCTGATAGTAACTGTGAGATCCTTCCAACACCTCTTTCTAAATTCTGAATCGTAGCTTGTTGGTTTCGAATTTGTTGAGTTTGAATTTCCGCAGTTTGCTCGTGCTTAACCATAAAATCTCTTAAGAGATCTTTTAAACCGGATTTCTTCTCGGGTTGTGGTTGTATAAGTGCTTGTGGTTGTGGTTGTGGTTGATTGTGTTGGAAATTATTTTGATAAATTCGTTTAGGTTGATTTCGGTTGTTTAGGTTATTGTAACCTGGTGGTGGATTTCTTTGATTTTGATTTTGATTTTGGAAATTCCGGTTGTTTTGGTAAACCGGATTTCCTCCTTGATAGTTATTATTATTTAAACCTGAAGGTCCTCCTGTTTGATAGTTGTTAATTGGAGGATATTTTCGGTTATTTACTTCTATCGCTAGAAAATCGTTGAAATTCATTTCACCTTTTCGCAAGTAACCTAAGAAATTTGCTTGCTCTTCCATCATTGTTTTATTACAATCTCTAGTAAGATGAGGGCCTTGGCACATTTCACATCCTACCCTGATAGCATGCATTTCCTTGGTTACTTTCTCAAATTGTCTTGCTTGATTTGCCATTTGAACTTTTAAAGAAGCAATTTCATCATTGCTTTTGATATTAGCAACGGTTGATGATCTAGAGAATTCTATCTCTTGATGCCAATTATATGAATGTGTTGCTATATCGGCAATGATTGTGTGAGCGTCTTCTGGTGTTTTCTTCATTATCGAACCACCGGCTGCAACATCGATATCTTTTCTAGTAGCAACATTTACTCCTTTATAAAATATTTGGACTTTTTGTAATGTATTCAACCTGTGTTGAGGACATACCCTAAGCATTTTGTTGAATCGGGTCCAAGCTTCATAAAGGGTTTCGTTAAGTTTTTGTTTGAAATGATTTATATCACTTTGCAATTTCGCTGCTTTTGAAGCAGGGAAGAATTCTGACAAAAATTTGTCCATCATGTCATTCCAGTTTTTGATATAACCTTCTGGTAATGAGTCTAGCCAATCTCTTGCATCGTCCTTTAAGGACCATGGAAAGATTTTTAAACATGCAACTTCATCGGAGACATCCTTAAGTTTGAATAGTTTGCAAATGCTTACAAACTTACGAAGATGCTCGTTAGCATCCTCATTTGGAGCTCCACCGAATTGGCATGTATTAGTCACCATGTGAAGGAATTGACCTTTTATTTCAAAGCCGTCAGTCATCGTAGGTTGGATGATTGCGTGGCCTTGACCTGTTCTTGTCGCCTTCATTAATGCTTCCATCGTTTGATTTGTAACAGCCATATCTGGTTCTATGATTTGTTGAATATCTAGTTCAGAGTTAGAATCTAATGAAAGTGATTCTAAATCCTCAGCGAGCGATTCTACTTCTTGAGCTCTTAAGCATTCGTGAAATTCTCTTTCGGGTTCAGGATATGGAGAAGTTAATTCAGTGTTGGAGGAACGTAAATTCATGCATTAATTTCTATCATAACATTAGAAGCTTTTCTAGGAATGAATTCCTATAAAAGGATCGAATAACCTAAAGTCTATTAAAATCTTTTAAACGTAACTGTTCCCCGGCAGCGGCGCCAAAAAGTTGATGCGTTGAAACAGTACCTTTATTTATGAGCGGATTTGAGTTGTTTTGTTACACGAATTGATTTATTGTATATATGGTATTTTAACGATTTTAGGTTGGTTTCAAACATATATAGGCAACTAGTCCTATCCGTGTAGTTTAGTTTGTTGGTAAATCCAGTTCGTTCCACAGGGAGACAGTGTTCAATGTGTTTTTTTAATAGTCTTTGAAGTTAAACTTATTTTAAGGGGGTTTTGGATTAGGAATTGATAATACTACATAATAATAAAATATAACTTAATCCTAATTTAATTGAACTACTTATTAATTTATACGAATACATTATTTATAATTATTAACTTAAAAGTGAATTAATTGAAATTATACTAATAAGTTTATTACTAAATGATAATTAATTAAATAATAACTTTTAATAAAACTAATTGTTTAGAATTTTGTTTTGAGTAATTATAATGTAAATTTATTTAAATTAACTAAATAACATGTTTTAACTAAATTAATATAAATTAATAGGAATTATAATAATTAACTAGTTATAAACTAATTACTAATTATAAATTAATACTAATTATAAACTAACACATTAAATATAATAATAAAATAATTAAAACCCTAAATTTTAACCTAGTTCGCTACATTACTCGTATTTGTATTTAAGCGTTTCGTGTAGTGATTTACGCGTTTCGCGTATGGTTTAATACGTACGCGTATCGTGTAGATTTATACGCGATCCGCGTATGTTATAATCCAGGTGACAAAACAGTAATGAATACACTTGGTTATAATGTTGTGTATATATTTTTTTAGTTTTAACTTTACTGAATAAATAAATGTAAATAATAATAATAATGATTTATAAAATAAAAGGGAGTGTTTACTTAAATGTGTCACCTCTAGGTCCATGGATTGTTTTAAGTTTAAGCTCGTATTAAAATTTTTAGTATAAAACTTATATTTTCCTTTCGAATAAATAATAAGTTTTGGCTAACTAAATTAAATCTAATTTTCATTGGTTTATATTTAGATAGTTACTAATCTTTAAGTATTTAAATTGAGACCCAACCCAGTTTTGACCTTCGCCAAAACCCAAATCATAACGGTATCCCTTTTTACAATTTCACTATTATATGACTAGTGATATTACCCAAACCACCGAACCTTACTTTTTAATTTAGTGTTAGTAAATTAGTTATAAGTTCGTCTAGATCACTTTTAATGTTGAAGCTTAATTTATATAAATAAAAATAACTTTCGTTATTTTTAATCTAACAAATTAAGTGACAAGGGTTAAATATCCAAATACATAATAATGGTTCTTTCAATTAGGCTCAATGTTAAAAATACTAAAGTTACATTTTAATTTTTACAAATAATAACAATCCATTTCACTAGGGGCTCTACATCTAAGCGAACACTAGGGAAATTAGCTACTCATTATACTAGGATAAACATAAAAATATAAATATACAAACATAATAATAATGATAAAAACTGATAACGATAATTTTAACAGAATATACTTACGAAAAACTCTTCACTTTCATTAACTTCAATGGTAGAAAATTACAATAACAACACCCCTAATAATACCCTTAATCACGAACAATACACCCTTAATATTTGAAACTATCCTAAATATTGAACCTTGGAATTGAAAATGAAATTGAATGATACAGAGTACTAAAAAAATAAATGACAGTAGCTAATTATTTTGTGATATGTGTTTTTGTTTGTGTATCTCTTGAAAATGTGTACTACTCCTCTATGTGTCTCTCCTTCTTTTGTACGTCTCCTTGTACATATATATCCCATCCTTCACAATATAATTTGTATTTTATTTGAAGTGCAGTAGGTATACTTGAGTGTATACACCATGTACAGTTGAAAAGTTGATGGCGGTAGTAATATTAAACTGAAAAAGCGACCGTCCCATTTGCATTTGAATCTGACTCTGGACAAGATATTACGCGTTTCGCGTAGGAGTCCACACGATCCGCGTAAGGTATAACTACTACGCGTTTCGTGTGGAATGCTACATGATTCGCGTAAGAATAGCCGACAATTTTCTTGTTTTTCTTTTATGTTTTGTTCTCTTTTGATCCCGTGTTTACGTATATCGACTTGGAACTTTTTATTTGAACTCTTCTTCTTTGCTCATCTTGAACTTGTATTCGGGTAACGTTATGTCGATATATATTTGGTTTAAATCCATCGTTTATCGTCTTTTCTTCAAACTTCGAGCTCGTATTATCTTTTGTCGTTTTTCTCGCGATTTATACATTTGAATGTCTTAGTAAATGATAAAAGCTGATGAAATATAAATGATATTGCGTCGAATTATATGTATGTTTAAAGCAATATCATATGGTATATTTCAAAAGACGTTGCATTCAAGTCGTTGAGTTCAATAGAGATTATTATTAAGTAAATGACAGATTCGGTCATTTATAGTTAGATATTATGAAATGGTATGCATGCCTGTCAATTTTCGATGTAAAGAGAGTTTATCTTTTAAAAACGAATGCAATGTCTGAAAAATGTATCATATAGAGGTCAAATACCTCGCGATGTAATCAACTATTGAGAATCATTTATAATGTATATGAACGGGTCCTTTCAGTTGGTATCAGAGCGGTGGTCTTAGCGAACCAGGTCTGCATTAGTGTGTCTGACTGATAAGTCGTTAGGATGCATTAGTGAGTCTGGACTTCGACTGTGTCTGCATGTCAAAAGTTTTGCTTATCATTTCTAGTCGAAAATCATCTGCTTATCATCCTTAGGAAATTACCTACTTATCATTATTAGTCTAGACACATCTTGCTACATTAATTGCATGAGTAGTGTATAGACAAAATTCATATCTTAGTGTATCTGTTACTGTAAACTTTTCCTGACATATTCCGTAAATTCCTCCCTAATCTACGAAATCTTTTGCTCTATATATATATAGATATTCTATGTAACTAGAAGACTATTCGATAGCCAGAAAATCATTTCATATCGAAAAATCCTTTATCCAATCGTACGAAATGGAATTCGTCATCAGTTCAAGTCACTCGGATTCCGAAATGGAATCTCACTCAAGCTCCGAAAGCGGTGTGACTGGAATGGATCAACCAATCAGTCATCATCTATTTTGGATGAATTAGGGGTGGGTTCGTAGCCTCCTCAATCATTGGAGACAAGAAGAAGGCGATCCTTTCCATCCACCACATTGTCCTCTTGACGAAGAACCTGAAGCACTTGCCGGCGAACCAATCCGAAACACCATTTTCTCTTTCATTTCCAGAGTATCTCGTCACGATTATATATTACATCAAATTTTAGATTTTATTTATCCGCTAGTCCGAACCGACAATCACCCCGGTGTAATAGAAGAAGTCCACGAGCTTCGCGCTCGGGTAGTGGCTTTGGAAAATATGGTGCAAAGATTACAAACACCAGCAGCAGCACCAGCAGCATAACCAGTACCACCATCATCAACGCCAACAGTACCATTACCACCTCCAACCATAACCGCGTCGTAAACCTCAACTTCACAATCTGTCCCACGAGCATCAACGTCATACGCACCATAGATACCAAGGAGTACCAACAACAATAATTGACGAAGTATTAACTCATAACTTCATTGGAGAAACATTCCGCGGCGATTATGTAATCTCTAAAGTCTTAGAGATTATCTAATCTAACCTTAACCATAAATCAGTTAAGCGAACCAAAATGATAGAAGGAAGAGTAAAAACTCTGACAAAAATGGTGTGTGAGTAACAATCTAAACTTGTTTTACCAACAACATCAACAGTACCATCAGTGTCACCAGCGTCGTCAGTACAGTCAACATCAGAATCAACAAGACCTATAACATCACAAACCCCGTCAGTTCAAGAATCCCTGTGGACATCATTACGAATCAATAACGCGTATATTGTATCAACGAGTTATGAAGAATTAACTCATTCCCTCTGAAGAAATTATATGTATGTATATATATATATATATATATATATACATATATATATATATATATATATATATATATATATATATATATATATTTTGAAATGAAAATAAATCTTTCCGTGCTAAGCTATTGTGTGTGAATCTTAACTACTCGGTTAATTCATCTTACAAATATGCAATAATGTACGTCCTTCGCCCGCAACTTAACCATCATTAACTACAACCTCTGTCTCAATTTAACAAATTCCAATTCATAATAAATTAAGTATATATTTGATTTTACACTTTCATCATCGATGTACTCGAAACTTTTCCGATACCATCATTCGTACTTTGTGAAGTTCACAAAATTTAACAAAAACCAACATCACGCCTCAACAAATAACGAAGTATTGATTCATTATTTCAATATTATTGAAGAAATACTTATGTAATCTCTAAAGCCTTCAAGGGATTATTCAATTCTAGTTTCAACCGTAAATCGAATGAGTTTAATTTAGCATTAACTCATTAAAATCTATGTTACATCTGAGGAGAATATATACATATATATTTTCACAAAGACTGTAATAAAATTCTTATGTACAAAATATTAATTGTGAAATTTTTTTTTTTTAACTGGTAGGTAATACCCGAGATATATATATATATATGTATATATATATATGTATATATATATATATGTATACATATATATATGTATATATATATATATGTATGTATATATATATATGTATATATATATATATGTATATATATATATGTATATATATATATTCACAATTAATATGTTATATTCTCCGAATCTGATTAAGCAAATTATCAACTATACTTCCTACTTTCACAATAATATACATTCTCTCATAACAATCAAAACAACCATACTCATTCAAACCCAATTACATATTCTGATTTTGAAACCTCAGAATTCAATTCGAGATATAACCGGTATCATCACTTTTAGATTCCTACATCTTTCAAAGCTATACTTTGACTTCAAAACTGTGTTAGAACATCAAATGTATATTAACGATTACAATCTGTCTTCAAACCCTTCGAAAATTTCTGAAGACACTTCAAATAATGAGCAATTGAGATGATGATCCAACCACATATTACCCACAGTTATGTACTTAAAAAGCTCTCGAAACTAAAGTCATAATTCAACACATATCTGTGTCAAAGCCTTTGACATTTATTAGCAAAAATGACTTTTCAATTCCTTTCCAAAGTAGTCAGTTTTGTCACAGCTCCAGCAAGTCAACTTTGACTCTTCATTCGACGCAAACTTATTATAACCCTGATATATATGCGTGCTCTTTTATTGTTACTGGGGAACCTTTCATATTTCACCACATTAGCAATAAACTTATTCACAACTTCACTGATCTTTGATCTTCCGGAGAATCATTATATTTACCGAAACCCCATCATTTACTCATTCGCATCTTGTAACGAGAATTGCCATACGAATCATTGGGAATTAACAATCAGTATTTTGAAATCTCACAGCATGTTGACGCCAACAGTTATACATATAACGTCTATCTCCAAGGCTTACATACTTCGAATGTGAAGTTTTTGAAAAACACTCTGAACAATGAACTAGTTCTCGAAATACTGATGGAGCAACAAAAACTGTAAACGACATTAGCAGTAAAAAGTTTGATGATAAAGATTAGCGTATTGGCAAAGCTCAGAAAAAGAGAAGTTTTGGAACTGGAAAACGGATTGAGCAAAGTATGAAGGATGTTGTGGACAAATCACAAAGACTGAACCTGCCTTCAAAGAATCTAAATGATTCAGTATCTGCTAAAGTCATTAACGAATACCTTGCTCCTTACTCTAAACCCCTGCGAACAATATTCTTCATCATCCTCTTATATTAGAAATTCTAAGATATCATCGTATCTTTCATTATAAATATCCTCCATATTTCTGAAGATATTTTCATAATTATTCTTATCTAAAATCATTTACCTCTTCGCACTATCTGTATTACACCACAAAAGAAACTATTTTAGTTTCTAAATTCTGAAACATTCGAGTTTAAAATAGGAATATTTTTGAAGTAGTGTTGGGAACTGAAGCATGAGTTAGTATAATATAATGACACTTGATCAACGTGATTATATTATAGTAAGTCATGCTGAGTTTCTAATGAAATATGATGATTCACAGACCATACCGTTATCATGTGCCATGTTATACGACTCTTGTATTCTATTTAACCTCTAAAATATCAAGAATCATTTTCTTGATAATTCGTCCTTTTCCGAGGTATTCTGGAAATTTGACAAGTCAAGATCGTGCCATTATAATTCCCTTCCTAGAACATTAACAATGTTCATTCCGAAATTCATATCTGCGAATTCTGTACCATTACAAGCGGTGCTTAATCGCAAGAAGAAGAAACGAGAGGACAAAGCTCCGAAACAGAAAATTGGGATATAAATTGCAGCAAATAAAAGAGAGCATTAATCGGAGATGACAATGATTATAGAAGACAGAAGCAGGGACGTCAAAATATAAGGGAAAATATAAAATCCAACAACCACTCAGAAATTATAAACCGTAAATGTCGATGCATATAGCAATATAAAGACACGGGAGAACTAGAAACACTATAAACCCAAGAGTATAGTAGAAGTAAATAGATTTTTCCGGAGGTAGATGAAAAAGAAGAATGACCGATATGATAGTTAGAAGTATATCGAGAATCAGAACTGGATGGAGCATATTGATGAATACTTTAAAATATGAGTTGAGGGGGGAAGAATAGAAGATGTGAGTTGTAAGGAAACGAAGGAAGTGGATTTATAGGAAAATCTCCGACAGATCAATCAAAATGGATGATCGCATTTAAAGCGGATCCTAATTTCCTTAATCAAATCCTATTACGAAGATTTTCTCCAAATCTCTTGAACTTGGAAATCAATCCTATCTACGTCAAAAGATATTGAGAATCTATACCTACTCATTTCACTCCTTTGGTAATAACTTCACTCGTACTCTTCACAAAATCAAATGATTTTATCTATATTACTCAATGATGATAAAACCCTAATCTTCAGCTTATGTGCGCCATGAAAATATACTTATTGTCAGCCATGACCATCCCAATCAAATTTTGGGACGAAATTTCTTTAACGGGTAGGTACTGTGACAACCCGGAAATTTCTGATCAAATTTAAACTTTAATCTTTATATATTCCTGACACGATAAGCAAAGTTTGTAAGTTGAATCTCAAGAATTTTAAACTGTGTTCATACACTTATTTAACCTCGACCAAATTCCAATGATTCGCTAACCATTATAGGAACGAACATGATTATATATGTATATGTGTATATATTATAACTTGAAAACATTAACAAAGTATTAGACGTATAATACTTTATATAAACATATTTGTTTCAAAATATATTCTAATAGTTATCAATGGAATTAAAAGATGATATCAAATGATTGAATTATTAGATACATTGAATTATGATTACGAGTCTCTGTTAGGAGGTCCACTTTGATTTGGAAAACATTTCATTTTAACGGTATTCGGAATAATTGGTAAAATGATCTTTTAGAAAGAACAAAAGTGTCAATTAACAGGAACTAGACAAGGGTTAGTGGAGATTCCCGTTTGATTTTCAATTTATGCTTTACAATAATTGTCTCGTGACTTTTGATAAGATAAACTATTAAACTTGTATATTATTTAACGTGGAAGTAAAATTGTAGAATATAGATAACTTAGAAAATTAACGTTTTACATTAAAATGATATTATACGTTTACCTAACCTTTAGACGTTATATCACGTTGCACCAACAAACATTAAAAACTTGAAACCTATGAAAAGTATATTTAATCTTACTTCTCTAAAATGTTTTACGATATAACAACTTCAACTAATATAACCTTTTTAGTAAAATGATTCTTAAATATACTTAGTTTGGAAAGCAAATTTTTCATATTCATTTAATATTGTTTCAAACGTACAAAAACAATTTTTAAAAGAACTTTATTAGTGAAATGTTTTATAAGATAAATTGTTCATAAGTTTTAAGGAACTAATTAAAGCTTGTATTATAAATTTTATATATATATATATATATATATATATATATATATATATATATATATATATATATATATATATATATATATATATATATATATATATTATTTCAAAAACGTAAAACGTGATACGACATGATATTTTCTACTACTTAAACGTTTTGAACTTTGAAATATAATTAGATAGATATTTCAATTATATATAAGATATACAAAATCATATTTTGAAGTAAGAATAAATATATATATTTTACAAACGCGTTAATGTATAATTTAAAACGTTTCAATATTATTAAACATATTTTAGTAAACAACGAGACTCTGATTTATAGAAGCAAATGACCACAATGCTCAATTTTATAAGTTATATTTATTATAAGGAAATTTATTGTTGAGTAAGTCAAATTATTAATAAGGGTACACGTCGCATAACGTAAAAGACTAGTTTTCTCAACGTACAAAACGTCGTTCGAAAAATCGAAAGTGGTACATGAGTCGGGTGACAACGACCGTGTCATTTGTGTAAAAATTATATTTTTACCATAAACATAAATATAATATAGTATATAATTAATTATATAGATTAAATAATAATTTATAATTAATATATTAAATAATTATATACGAGTGTCGGCAAGATTCAACAATGCATACCAGCTGGAATTGAGCTCCATGCGATCGCATGGGCTCTCCACTCACCCACCATGCGATCGCATGGCTAAAGAAGTGTGGCCAAGTCCTTTAAAGTTCGACGTACTCGTGTTTCTGATTCATTTATCCTCTTCATCTATCTATCTCTATATATTACTACATATTAGTTATTATATTTATTTTATTATTTATTAATATCATTAAGTATTGATTATAAATCTTATGATATTAATATTAGTAGTATTATTATTACTAATATACATAAAATACTATGACGAGGTTCTGCTCGCGTGTTTTCAAACGAGTTTTGAGACTAGGATAGGGCTAAGGAAATTATGGGTTATAACTATCGAGGTGATTGGTATGGTTCATGGGTATGCTCGTAAGGTCAATCTAGTATTTATCGTCTCCGTTGCGTCTACGTACTTTCTTGCAATATTGAATCTCAATATTGATACGTGAGCACTCATAACTTAACTTTTATATACTATTAGTGTATCCCTGACTAGTGCTCGAGTATTTAGGATTATGCATGTTTGTACTTTTGATATTGCCTTTAGTTAGGTTATGTTGAATCCTGAATTAGTTACATATGCGGTTGAGATAAGATATAAGATATGCATGTCGTTGGAAAGCTAGCGAAAAATTAAGAACTTTTCCTTTAGATATCGAATGGTTTCGATGAACGAATTTGAAGTTATAGTCAATCGAATTTTTGTATTATTATTAAAAATGATTATTATTATCGTCATTATTATCGTCATTCTAGTTTTATCTTATTATTATTATCTTTATCAATAAAAGGATTTATCATTAAAAATTGTTATTTTTATTACTATCATTATTATCGTTAAAGTTATAATTAGTATTATTATTATTATTATTATTTAATTATTTTGATTATTATTATTATCATTATTATTATTATCATTATTAATATATATACATCATTATTTAAAAATGGTTATTATTATTGTTGTTATTATTATTATATTATCATTAAAATAATTATTAGTATTATCGTTAATAATGTTTTAGTAATTATCATTATTAGTATTATTGTAATTAAAACTAATATTAGTAACACCTAATTATTTTGATTACTATTATTATCATTATTATGAACACGATATAAAAGATGATTAAAAGCTATTAAACGAAACAATTAGGAAATAATGAGTATGAGTATCATGATGAAATTAAAATATTGTAAGATATTGATTTAGATAAAACTATCGTTCTTAGTATTTTACTGTTACTATTATTAAATGTATCGTTAGTATTGAAACTATCATTTTAACAAAAATTATCATTTTAAATGAAATGTCATTGTTATTATAAAATATCATTATTATTATCATTTTAAATAAAATTATTATTTTAAAGTTAATATTAAAAGGTATCGTAAATATTAAAAGGTATCGTAAATATTAAAGTTATTATAATTAGAATTATCATTTTATCATAATATCAATTTGAGTAAATATAAATATTGATATTTTTATTAATAGAATAATGATAATTATTATTACAAAATAATACAACTTTTACTTATTATTATCATCAATGTTATTTTATCAAATAAATATGTAATACAAATAATATAATTACCTTAATAAGATTTATCATAATATTTTTATGAACTTTATAAATTTTATTACTTAAGATATATAAAAGTATATTTTTTATATAAAGTTTTATTTATTAATAAATGAATTATATTATTTACTTTATTAAATCTTTTAAAAATATTTAAAAATATAAAACGACGATATTTAAGCTATATAATAATCATGTATAAATTTTGGAAATCATTTTAAGTCAAATTGACTTTTGTCGACTTTTACATACTAGACTCGAGCATTAGGATTATGGTACACTATGACTTGACCTAAATTGTTAGACAAATATTGACCAACATATAAATATATATAATTAATTTAGGTTCGTGAATCCGAGGCCAACCTTGCACTTGTTCAATGACGTTATATGTATTTTTACTACGAAATACAGTATGGTGAGTTTCATTTTCCTTTTTACCCTTTATATTTTTGGGCTGAGAATACATGCGCAATTTTTATAAATGTTTTATGAATTAGACACAAGTAATTGAAACTACATTATATGGGTGAATGATCGAAGCCGAATATGCCTCTTTTGCTTGGTAACCTAAGAATTAGTAAACCGATCTACTAATTGACGCGAATCCTAAAGATAGATCTATTGGGCCTAACAAACCCCATCCATGGTTGCGGATGCTTTAGTACTTCGATGTTGTTTTATCATGTCCGAAGGATTTCCCAGAATGATAGGGGATATTCTTATATGCATCTTGTTAATGTTGGTTACCAGGTGTTCACCATATGAATAATTTTTGTCTCTATGCATGGGACGTATATTTATTAGAACTGGAAATGAAATTCTTGTAGTCTATTAAAATGATGGAAATGATTATTTATGTTAAACTAATGAACTCACCAACCTTTTGGTTGACACTTTAAAGCATGTTTATTCTCAGGTATGAAAGAAATCTTCCGCTGTGCATATTGCTCATTTTAAAGATATTACTTGGAGTCATTCATGGTATATTTCAAAAGACGTTGCATTCAAGTTGTTGAGTTCAATAGAGATTATTATTAAGTAAATGACAGATTAGGTCATTTATAGTTGGATATTATGAAATGGTATGCATGCCTGTCAATTTTCGATGTAAAGAGAGTTTATCTTTTAAAAACGAATGCAATGTCTGAAAAATGTATCATATAGAGGTCAAATACCTCGCGATGTAATCAACTATTGAGAATCGTTTATAATGTATATGAACGGATCCTTTCATAATGTGCACTATTGGGCATGTTTGAATAACTGTATCTACGAGATTCTTGTTTAACATGACCGGTGATCAAACCAAAATCAACTAGTATGAATGGATTTCGGGTTTGAGTGCTTGATTTGGGGAAAAGAGTGAGTCAATTGTTTTAACTCCAATAATTGTGCAAACCCCGATTTGGAATCTGGATTCCAAGGGCTTAAAACAATCGATTAGATTAACATGATTCGATCGAAATCGAATAAGTTAATATCTAAAAGTGAGGATTAGTTCCGACGATGATCGGTGCATTGATCGAAATTGAGTTAACGACTGAGTAATGCTACTGTAATTAATTTGGGCAAAGTAACATTAATGCATCCAGTGTTCTGTGAATAAATGATCTTGTTAGCGTATTTATAGATTTTGTGAGAGAATGATAACGTGGCACATGTCCCTTTCATGGTTGTAACGAACTTTGCCAATCCCGAGGGGTGACGTGGCACCTGTCACTTTCATGGGAATAATCGAGCAGATCCTAACAAACTTTTCTAGATTCGTGGGCTGACGTGGCATGCAAGTTGCTTGTATGCTTGTTCAGGGATCGAGTATTCGTTCCGGGATGAAGTGTCTGTTCCGGGACAGTGCACTTTCTCCGGGACAGCGTGCTTGTCCAGGTAAAGTGTCTTTATGTAGGATTGGAATACTGAACCGGGAAGAGGTGATGGTACCAGCTGCATGTCGGTTCCGGCTAAGGTATCACGGAGCTCTCAGTCTAACCGGGAAGGTTTTTCTTTCTATTTATTCCAAGTGTTTCTTCACGGTTATAATCATTATGACTGGCTATATGATGCCGGATGATTGTTGGGAAATGGATCTTCTTCCGGGACGGACGGTGCCGGGTAAGATCCTAGCCGGGATGCTTATTTGTTTTGAGACGGATCATTATTCGTATCATTAACCGGTACGCCTTTTTTATTGCTTTTTCATCGTAGTTGGCGCCTACGAGTATTTGTTTTAACTCGAGGTACCTGAGTGTCTATTATACCAAGATTGAATATATCCTTTAGCTTTTTAACCAACTCTTTTTTCAAACTTTGAATGCTTATTAAAGTATTCTTTAAAATGTGAAAGTTTTCTGTCACGGTTAACATCGTCATCTTAACAGCGTCATCTTGTGCACATATTGATGATGAATATAGGATCTAAGGGAATATATGTTTCTGCATTCAAATACAAATATACATTATTTTATCCGAAAATTTTATAATGAACAGTTAAATTAGTCAATTGAGTGCGCAAGAATATACTCATGTGAAGTTATATACACTGAAAGTATGCAAGCACATGATAACGCAAAAGAGGCCTGAAGTTGACAATCACAAACATCGTTACGACTCTTAAATCGTTCACGGTATTCAAGCATTTTTTCAAAGCTTTATTTGATATATTACCGTGCAAAGTTTTAAAGCACAATACTAGTTTATGTTGATGAATGCGGCTAATCTGCTCCGTTCCAAGCGTTATTTGATAGATATATGTTGCGACCACATGATTCGATCAATAAAACTTGCAAATCTTTCCAAACTAGAATTCGATCACTCCAAATATGTTTTTAGTTTGGCGTGCTGGCTCTTACTCTTATGGTTGTAGTATTTTCAAAGTGGAGATTTTGAACAATCCAGATACAGACATTTTCTTGAGTTGGTCTAACCAATTATTATTTATAAATTCTAAAACACTAGCAAATGATAACAAGCTTGTATGAGATATATAAAAGATACATAAAGCAAATATATATATATATATATATATATATATATATATATATATATATATATATATATATATATATATATATATATATATATATATATATATATATATATATATATATATATATATATATATAGTGGTAGGATCAAGAGGGAAGTAACCATTCGGGGGGAAGCGGGGGGAAGCAAAAACTTTTTTTTTTTCGTTTTTTGAAAAAACTTTGTTCACGAACATTATAGATGAGATGAAAATATGAACATTTAGTAGAGACACTTTGTGATAAATGTTTTTATTTTGGCGGGAAAACGCTCGAAGAAGTAATATATAACAATTATCGTGTTTTTCGAGCGTATTTTGAGGTTTTAGCTATTTGGGTTTAGATATTAGGGTTTATAGGGTTTAGATATTAGGGTTTAAAAATTTAGGGTTTAGGGTTTAGATTTAGGATTTAGATTGAGTTTTTAACACGAACGGTTTAAAGTTTAGGGTTTAGGGTTTAGGGTTTAGGGTTTAGGGTTTGGTGTTTTGGGTTTATGGAATAAACCCAAAACACCAAACCCTAAACCCTAAACCCTAAACCCTAAACCCTAAACTCTAAATCGGGCTAAATTTTACTTCACAAAACATGAAGAAAAAAAACGTTCATATTCTTCACGAACAAAATTATCTTGAATGTTATTTTTGTCGATCGTTTCCCCGCCTAAATAATAACATTCATCACGAAGTGTCTCTTCTAAATGTTCATATTTTCGTGTGATCTTGATGCCGGAAAAAAAAATTTCAAAAAAAACGAAAAAAAAAAAAAATTGCTTCACCCCCGCTTCCCCCCGATTGGTTACTTCCCCATTGATCTTGCCCATATATATATATATATATATATATATATATATATATATATATATATATATTACGGAGAATGTGCCATATTCTTCATAGTTAAATCCTCATCGGAAAGTCCCATTTCATATGGTTGACATGCCATATAGTCTTCAGGAATGAAGATTATGCTCATCACATATCACATTTAAGATCCATTTAGAATGGTTTCCTTCAAATTTGAACTAACAACACACCACTTCCATTTAATTTTAATTTTTTGGCAGCTTAACAAATACAGTTCCATTAAAGAAACATCAAAATAAAATTATAAATGATAACGTGAAGTGGTTGAGTATACGTAACATGTTTATGTTATTTCAGTGGTGAAATTGGGTCATCCATAAAACTACACAATTACTCATGGTGCTTCCTTCACTTCGTCAATCACTTAATGAACAAAATAAAAATTACAAATTTTGAAAAGAATAAAAAATAAAAGAAATGAGGCTCAAATTCGTGTTAAAATCAAGCAATATAATATAAATGGTCATGGATGCAATATATAGATTGTCCTGCCAAGACACAAAAACATTTTTTCTCGTTGCTTGACCCATCTCCCACATATTTACCATTATAGCCTATTTTTTTTTTTTTTTTTTTTTTTTTTTTTTTTTTTTTTGAAAGGCAATGTTAGTGGTTAGAGTTAATTCACGAAAATCCCCCCCCCCGAGACTCGAACCCTGGTCTCCTCGAACACCATGTTAACATGGTGACCAATGAGGCAAAGCCCCATTGGCACCATTATAGCCTATTTAATTTATAAATCATCTTATAACTCAATTCATTGCTTCCTAGTGGGAGTTTTGAATCGTTGATACAAATCCAAAGTCAAAAATGCTATTGCTAATCATGGCAAATCATATGTTTATATTGCGTGAATCATGTAGCAACAAAGAGGCTACCATGTCTTAAAACGAAAACCATACTCCATGCAGTTGCTCACAATACAGGATATTAAAAATAAAATATTAGTGTAACATGTTGTTAACCCAGTAAAATACACGTGTCCAACTAACGATCACAACTCACTAAGTGTTTCAAAAAGACATTAAAGCCCACCAAAATTTTAAAGCGAAATGACAATTCAAACTTTAGTTATTATATAAAGGAAACAAATGACTCTCAGATTCGTGTTTAAAATCAAGCAAGAGAATATGAATCATCATGGCTGCAATCTATAGATTGCCCTACAAGATATGAAAACATTTTTCCTCATTGTTTGACTCAATTCTCGCATATTTATCATCACAACCTATTTTATTCAACATTCTTTACGGGAGTTGTTAGTCGATGATAACAATTCCAACTCAACAACATTGTTGCTAATGATGGCTCAACGTATGCTTTTATGCCTCAATCATTTAGTAACAAAGAAGCTACCATGTCCTAAGATGACAAGCATAATCTGTAAAGTGGCTCGCATATCTGAAAAAAAAAGCATAAATTAATTTTAAGTGTTTAAAAATATCATTTTAAAGCCTACATACAGCCTAATTTAGGTGATACTCCTACTTCAATTAGATTAAGGCTACATATGATTCTGACCCAATACAATGACATCAATTAAATTAAAGCTACTAATGATACCGCAACCCGCATGCGCAATGAGTATGTATGCGGGCACTCGCTAGCATGCGTATGTGTGCACTTGTATGCGGTATGCGGATTCGTGTCGAATGCCTTTGTCCCCGGTACAGCGGTTACTTTGTGACGCCCCGTACTATATCATCATGTACGGACCATCAACAACAGGATCATTACAAGGTTAAGTACTATATGCGTTTTCAAAACAGAGTTTACATTCATAAATAAAAGTGACGTCATAACATACGTCAATTGTTTTACAAATCAAAAGTATGCTTCGCTAAGTAGAAGCATTAAATAAGTGTACGTGACCATAATGGTCGTTACATAACATAAGTTCATAAGTAAAAAGTTTGAATGCAACATAAGTAGTCATGCGATAACAACTCTAGGCAGCGGGTTCTACAGCACGACTAGTAAGATAGCAGAAGCGACTTCAAGCACCTGAGAAAATACATGCTTAAAAAGGTCAACACAAAGGTTGGTGAGCAATAGTTTAAGTATAACAGTAATGTAAGTAGGCCACGAGATTTCAGTGCTACAACGAGCGTTTCAAAAGTATGTAAAAGTATATGCTTAACCGTGGGCACCCGGTAACTAACTTAACGTTTAATGTACCCCCTTAAAGTGCACTTGGCAAGTGCGTATAACCTCGAAGTATTAAACACTCGTTAAATGCTAGCGCTACTAGCCCGAGTGGGGATGTCAAACCCTATGGATCCATATCTAAGATTCGCGTTCACGGTTCAAAAACCAATGATTAAACGTTACCGAGCTAAAGGGAATGTTTCTGCCGTTATATAACCCACACATATATAAAGTTTAAGTACTCGTGCCTAGTATGTAAAACATAAAATCCGCATGTATTCTCAGTTCCCAAAATAAGTTAAAGTAAAAAGGGAATGCTATAACTCACAATGATTAGTAGTAATGGTAAGGTAGTAGTCGGAAAGTGGTGTGCAAGTAACGGTCCAAACGTCCTCAACCTAAGTCAAATAGCACTAAGTCAATAAGTCGTCTCAAAAGGTTTATAAGTACGTAATTAAGGTCATAAGGGTCATCATCAATCATCATTAAACAAAAGGTAACAAGTAAGACTCGTTTATGAAAGTCGTTTAAAACAAAGGCTGACTTCGGTCAGTCACCACGGCCTCTACCCTTACTGAATTAAGGTGAGACCAGTGGTCATGGCTCCGTCTATGAGTCCCTTAAGTGTGGTAAAATTTACAGAAGCAAACTCGTCTTGGTTTGACCGTGGCGATGGTCTAAGTGCGAGTAGGTCAGAAATTTCTGCACAACGTTAAAGGACATGGTAACGATCGGAGGGCCATAAATCCTAAACCGTAACTCGGATTAAGTCGAGTCCTATATGAAAAGTTATCTACTCGAAAAGTTCTATCTAAAAATCAAGGTTAGAACAGCCCAGGTCTACTGGTCTGTTCCAGAAGCAGTAGGTCAGAAACATTTGGACAGAAACAGTAAGTTTTGAAGAGTTCCGGTTGTCTCGGTGCTTGATGTTCATCACGGTTCTCATCCTTGATGCGTATAGCTTCAAGTGTACAACTCGTTGATGTGTTAACATCATCTTGACCAAGGTTTGTCCATCATAACTCAAGTGCAAGTGTTGTAAGTGTTTGATGAACCAAGGTTACATGTAAGTTTATGAACAAGTTCATGAACACTAAGAAAGATCACAACCAAGTGTTGGATCCATGATACTTGCACCAAAGTGTAAGCTCTTGTTGGTTTCATGTCCTTGTTCAAATGTGTAGTAAGCAACTAACAATAAGAAATAAAGAAAATGAATGATAAACCTAAACCAACCATGAAGGTGGTATTCTAGTAACTTACAACAAACAAGAACACAAGTAACAAAAATTAAAGATTATAAACTTTAAATCTTTTGAAACAAAATATGTAGAACATAACTAGAGAGATTATGTTCTTGATGTTCTTGTTAAATACAAGATATAAATGAAGAATCAAACTAAGAAGTTTGATCTTGTAACATGAAAGTAAGTAAGTAAACAACTTAGTAACCTACAAGTAATTAACTTTAAACAAGAACAAGTAACAAAAGTTTTAACAACAAAGATTGATGATGATGTTGTTCATGTAGAAATCAGTTTTTACCAATAAAGAAAAGAAGAAAAGAAGTTGTTACTTACAAGAAAGAAAGAAGAACTTGAGAGAAAAAGAGAGAAGAAAATTGCAAGTAATGTGTGTGTGTGTTTGAATGAGAGATACAAGGAATGAAGTAATGAATAAATGAAATCAAAACACCACTAATGTGGCACTATGGGTTCGGCATTCAGCTGAAAAGGGAGGGGGGGGAGGTTAAGTTTAATGGTTATTAGCATGTAAAGTTCATAAAGTTGGATAATGGGGATGCATGCATGGGAAGTGTATGTTAACTAGATTCCATGTAAACCAAAACTAGCTAGTTAATGTTCAAGTATCACTTACACTTGTAAGAGTGGGCTTAATGTCCATTAAAAGAAGTAGGGTGGGCTTGGAAGCCCAAGTCATGAGTCCATTTCATTAATTAAAGCCCAAGTTGCAAGTAATCCAATAAAAGTCCAACTTAAGCCCAAGTAACTAACTAATAGCTTTAGTTAATTAAAATGATTAATAAAATTAATCATGAATGTAAATAATATCTTAAAATATTATTCGTGCAAGTTCCGGGTGTCACAAAGACGTTTCGGGCATTTAAAGTTCAAGTACGGGCAATCAAAGCAACATGTAAATGTAATAACATACATTCGTTTAATCAAGCGTATTAATAATAATAATTATTAATAAATAACGTTGGTAAAACCAGGGTCGTTACATTACCCACCTGTTAAAGAAAATTTCGTCCCGAAATTTTAAGCTGAAGTAGATGGAGGAGTCGGGAAAAGATGAGGATATTTCCGCATCATTTGATCCTCTCGTTCCCAAGTAAACTCAGGTCCTCGTTTGGCATTCCATCGTACTCGTACAATCGGAATCTTGTTGCGTTTCAGAGTTTTGATCTCACGATCCATAATTTCAACAGGTTCCTCCACAAAGTGGAGTTTGTCATCAATAGTAAGTTCTTCCATTGGTATGATGAGTTCGGGTGCAGCAAGACACTTCTTCAAGTTTGACACATGGAAGGTAGGATGAACTGAGCTCAATTGTGCTGGTAGATCCAAACGGTATGCAACTGGTCCAACACGTTCCAAGATCTCGAATGGACCAATGTATCGTGGGTTCAACTTTCCACGTTTTCCAAAACGGATCACACCTTTCCAAGGTGCAACCTTCAACATTACACGATCACCAACATTAAATTCAAAGTCTTTCCGTTTAAGATCGGCATAGCTCTTTTGGCGATCACGGGCAGTCTTAAGTCTAGCTTGGATCTGAGCAATCTTCTCCGTGGTTTCGTGAACTACCTCGGGCCCGGTGATTTGCTTTTCGCCTACTTCGGCCCAACAAATAGGAGATCGGCACTTACGACCATACAATGCTTCAAAAGGTGCAGCATTAATGCTTGAGTGATAACTGTTGTTGTACGAGAATTCGGCGAGTGGCAAATGCCTTTCCCAGGCCTTTCCAAAATCAATGACACATGCACGCAGCATGTCCTCCAAGGTCTGAATCGTTCGTTCACTTTGCCCGTCAGTCTGAGGATGATAAGCAGTACTCATGTCAAGACGAGTTCCCATGGCTTCTTGCAAAGAACGCCAAAATCTGGAAGCAAAACGGGGATCGCGATCGGAGATGATTGATAAAGGTACACCATGACGAGATACAACCTCTTTGATGTACAGCTGAGCAAGTCTTTCCATTGTATCAGTTTCCTTCATCGCTAGAAAGTGTGCAGATTTGGTGAGGCGGTCAACAATAACCCAAATAGTATCGCATCCGCCCACCGTCTTCGGCAGCTTAGTAATGAAATCCATTGTGATCCTTTCCCACTTCCATTGTGGGATTTCCGGCTGTTGAAGTAACCCAGAAGGTCTCTGATGTTCGGCTTTAACCTTCGAGCAAGTCAAACACTTACCAACATAAGTCGCAACGTCCTTCTTAAGATTCGGCCACCAATACTGTTCTTTAAGGTCGTGGTACATCTTACCTGCACCGGGGTGAATCGAATATCTCGATTTGTGTGCTTCATCAAGTATCAGGCTTCGTAGATCTCCATAGTAAGGTACCCAAATTCTTCCGGCATAACATCGGAGTCCAGATTCTCTAACCTCGAATCGAGAGACAAGTATGTTCAAATGCTCGTGAGATATGTTCTCCTCCTTGAGAGCCTCAACTTGGGCTACTCTGATCTGGTTGTTGAGGTTCGAATGGATGGTGATGTTCAGAGCCCTAACACGGAGAGGTGCCGTCCTCTCCTTTCGGCTTAAAGCGTCAGCTACAACATTGGCCTTGCCAGGGTGATAACGGAGTTCACAATCGTAGTCGTTGAGCGTCTCGATCCATCGACGCTGTCTCATATTCAATTGCTTCTGATCGAAGATGTGCTGGAGACTCTTGTGATCGGTGAAGATAGTGCTCTTAGTTCCATACAAATAATGTCTCCACAATTTGAGTGCAAAGACAACGGCTCCAAGTTCAAGATCATGTGTAGTGTAGTTCCGCTCGTGAATCTTCAATTGGCGGGAGGCATAGGCAATAACCTTTGATCGTTGCATCAGCACACAACCAAAACCACTCTTTGATGCATCGCAATAAACAACAAAGTCGTCACTGCCTTCAGGAAGTGATAGGATAGGTGCGGAGGTTAACTTCTTCTTCAAAGTTTGGAATGCTGATTCGTGTGTGGGTTCCCAAATGAACTTCTTGCCCTTGTGAGTCAGTGCGGTCAAAGGACGCGCAATCAGAGAAAATCCTTCGATAAACCTTCGATAATAACCGGCGAGACCTAGAAATTGGCGAATATGCGTTGGAGTAGTGGGGGTCTCCCACTTGCTGATGGCTTCAATCTTGGCGGGATCAACTTTGATACCCTGGTCGCTCACAACATGACCCAAAAACTGTACTTCCTTCAACCAAAATTCACACTTGGAGAATTTGGCGTAAAGTTGCTCTTGTCTTAAGAGTTCAAGCACTAATCGGAGGTGTTGCTCATGTTCTTCTTCGCTCTTAGAGTAGATGAGGATATCATCTATGAAGACGATAACAAACTTATCCAAGTAAGGCTTGCAGACACGATTCATGAGATCCATGAACACGGCAGGGGCATTTGTCAAACCGAATGGCATCACGAGGAACTCATAATGACCATAACGGGTCCTGAATGCAGTTTTCATCACGTCACTTTCCTTCACCCTCAGCTGGTGATATCCGGATCGCAAATCGATCTTTGAATAAACGCTCGATCCTTGTAGTTGATCAAAAAGGTCATCAATTCGTGGAAGAGGATATCGATTCTTGATAGTCAATTTGTTGAGTTCACGGTAGTCGATACACATACGGAAGGATCCATCCTTCTTCTTTACAAACAACACAGGTGCGCCCCAAGGCGAGAAGCTTGGTTGGATAAACCCTCGATCTAATAGCTCTTGTAGTTGACTCTGTAATTCTTGCATCTCGGAAGGTGCGAGTCTATAAGGTGCGCGAGCTACAGGTGCAGCTCCTGGCACTAAGTCAATCTGAAACTCTACTGCCCTCGGTGGCGGTAATCCAGGCAGTTCTTCGGGAAAGACATCGGAAAACTCGTTCACAATACGCACATCGTTCACGTTCTTCACTTCAGTTTCTACCGCTTTCACATGTGCTAGGACAGCAAAGCGTCCCTTCTTCATAATCTTTTGCGCTTTCACGCAACTAATGAGATTCAACTTCGAGGTACATCTCTCTCCATAGATAACCAGTGGTTCGCCATCTCCTTGTGGTATGCGAAGTGCTTTATCTCCACAGATAACATCGGCCTTTATCTTGCTCAACCAATCCATACCGACGATCGCGTCAAAACTTCCCAGTTTGATAGGTATCAAATCAATTTCGAAATCTGCACCAGCTATGTTGATAATAGCTCCACGACTAATATGGTCAACCTTTTCAAGTTTTCCATTGGCTACCTCGACAAGCATACTTTCCTTCAAAGGAACTAACGACCAATCTAACTTATCACAAAAATGTCTACACACATAGCTCCTATCGGCACCAGTATCAAATAGGACAGAAGCTAAAAGATTGTTGATCTTGAATATACCTGTCACCAAGTCGGGGTTGTCGCGAGCGTCCCTTGCATTAACATTGAAGGCTCTAGCACGTGGTGGTCCGCCATCCTTACGCTTGTTAGGACACTCGTTTCTGAAATGGCCCGTCTTTCCACATTCATAACACTTCTTAGGCCCATTGTTGTTGTGGTTTGGCTTCACATTCAAAGTGGTAACCTTGCAATCCTTGCCAACATGTCCAGATCGTTGGCACTTCTCACAGATAACATTGCAATACCCAGTGTGGTGCTTGTAGCACCTATTGCATTGCGGTAAGGTTCCTTTGTAGTTCGGATTGGTGCGGTTGTTGTTGTTGGGGTTGGTGTTGTTGTTGTGCATGTTGTTGTTTTGCCTGAACCCTTCATGTCGTTTTGCCGGGTTTTGATCATAGTTCCTACCCCTGTTGTTGTTGTGGTTGTTGTCCCATTTCCTCTTTTCACCACTAACAGTTTCAAACTTAGCCTTCTCCGGCTCGTCAAGGATGATTTGATTCAAGAGAGTATGCGCCATGCGCATCGCTTCGGGAACACTTGGTGGTTTGGATGAGGTAACATTACCCTTGATGGACTTAGGAAGTCCCGAGAAGTATTTCTCCAAACGCTTAAATTCGGGGGTGACCATGGTTGGACACATAAGAGCCAATTCCAAAAACTTACGGTTGTAGCTGTTAAGGTCGTTCCCTACGGTTTTCAATTGCATAAATTCGATTTCCATCTTTTGAATCTCGGTTCTCGGACAGTATTCCTCGATCATAGCACATTTAAATTCTTCCCAAGGCGTAGCATACGCCTCATCAATTCCTTTCGCTTGGGCCATGGTATTCCACCATGTGAGCGCGCCATCAGACAGTGTGCAAGATGCAAATTTCGTCTTGTTAGCCTCAGAACAATTGCTAACCCTGAATACCGATTCCAACTTTTCGAACCATCTGGTGAGACCGACGGGTCCCTCAGTGCCACTGAAGTAGTGTGGCTTGCAGTTTTGGAATTCTTTGTAAGTACACCCATCTCGGATGACAGGTGGATTGACAGGCGGTGGTGGTGGAGCTTGGGGTTGTCTTTCAGCTAGTGCAGCAGCGACTCGCTCGTTAATCATTTCCTCAATTTGTGCCGCGGTGGGGATAGATCTCCCGTTGGCCATGATGTTCTATACAAACATTTTGACTCAAGTCAAAATCCATTATGCAAATAATAATAGTACATTATATAACAACCAACATGAAAACAGCACAACACATGTTGATTAAGTAATGCAAGCATATATAAGTACCACAAAACCATGATATGATAACGTAAATAGAACACTTGCGCACAAAGTAACAACACAAATTCCATTCATTAATGATAATAAGTTCATACATTACAATAAGTTCGTACATTACATAAGTGAAATATGAAATTACAAAAAGAGATTACAATACAGAATCTAGTACAAAGTCCTACGGCGATGGTGGGTACAAGATGTCCAAAACATGAGCCAACTGCTCCTCGAGCTCAGTAACTCGAGTCTGGAGAATCTCAATCTCCCGCCTCATTTCCTCATTAGAGGAAGGTGATGGGGCAGGTGGTGCTGGCGGTGCAGGTGGAGCCGGTGGTGCTGAAGTGGATGGTCCGGCTCTGGGTGGAGACGGTAATATCTGTGGATCGGCGGGGTACGGCACCAGCCGTTTACGTGCAGTGATCCTACGACGCCGACCATAAGCGTCAGTGACAGTACGGCCAGGAATTATGCCAGCGAAGCGATACCGCTTCTTCGGCGGGGTAGAAGGTGCCTGAATCGGTCGGTCAGCGGGATCCTCCTCATCACTGGAGTCGTCAGATGAGGTGTCGTCTGAAGAAGCATCGGTGGAAGAACCGTCGTCTGAATCATGCGGTGGTGGTGCGGGTGGCTCAACATATCCGAAAGCGGCCAACATCTGTCGGTGTCGGCCTGGCGTAATCACGGCTAAGCGGCCGTCGGCGGTGCATCGGCAAGGTGTGTGCCAGTGATTACGGAAGGGTCCTTCCCCGAACTCCGCGGGGATCTCCATGCCACCAATGCGAGCCAGTTGCCTCAGGGGTCTGGAAGAGGACGCCGGGATAGGCACACTAGAGCTAGCTCCAGAACTAGAGGCGCCGGGGTCGCCAGTGGGTGTCGGGGCCGGAATGTCAGCAGCAGCAGCAGCAGCAGCAACAGGTGCAGCAGTGGGAGGAACAACGGGGCCTGAGCCGCTCGGGATGTCAGTAGGTGGAACGTCCGACATCTGAACAAGGAAAAATAAATTTTCCATGTCAGTATGTCATAAAGCAAGCAAATAATAGGCCAATAGTTTAAATCATGTATAACAATAAGTAGCATGGCAATATCAGTAATCGTACGAAACTAGCATGCAATCGAAAGCAAGTAATAGCATGCAGTAGTGAAATCACGTAGTAGCATACGGCATATAGCAGTAACAGTAAGCAGCAGCTTGCAGTAAGTTCAGCGGAAACAAGTAAACTAACAAGTTGTAGATTAGCCCTATTAGTGAATCCTACTCGGGTCGGTCTTAGACTCACTAATGCATCCTAATTCCCTACAACCAATGCTCTGATACCAAATGTGACGCCCCGTACTATATCATCATGTACGGACCATCAACAACAGGATCATTACAAGGTTAAGTACTATATGCGTTTTCAAAACAGAGTTTACATTCATAAATAAAAGTGACGTCATAACATACGTCAATTGTTTTACAAATCAAAAGTATGCTTCGCTAAGTAGAAGCATTAAATAAGTGTACGTGACCATAATGGTCGTTACATAACATAAGTTCATAAGTAAAAAGTTTGAATGCAACATAAGTAGTCATGCGATAACAACTCTAGGCAGCGGGTTCTACAGCACGACTAGTAAGATAGCAGAAGCGACTTCAAGCACCTGAGAAAATACATGCTTAAAAAGGTCAACACAAAGGTTGGTGAGCAATAGTTTAAGTATAACAGTAATGTAAGTAGGCCACGAGATTTCAGTGCTACAACGAGCGTTTCAAAAGTATGTAAAAGTATATGCTTAACCGTGGGCACCCGGTAACTAACTTAACGTTTAATGTACCCCCTTAAAGTGCACTTGGCAAGTGCGTATAACCTCGAAGTATTAAACACTCGTTAAATGCTAGCGCTACTAGCCCGAGTGGGGATGTCAAACCCTATGGATCCATATCTAAGATTCGCGTTCACGGTTCAAAAACCAATGATTAAACGTTACCGAGCTAAAGGGAATGTTTCTGCCGTTATATAACCCACACATATATAAAGTTTAAGTACTCGTGCCTAGTATGTAAAACATAAAATCCGCATGTATTCTCAGTTCCCAAAATAAGTTAAAGTAAAAAGGGAATGCTATAACTCACAATGATTAGTAGTAATGGTAAGGTAGTAGTCGGAAAGTGGTGTGCAAGTAACGGTCCAAACGTCCTCAACCTAAGTCAAATAGCACTAAGTCAATAAGTCGTCTCAAAAGGTTTATAAGTACGTAATTAAGGTCATAAGGGTCATCATCAATCATCATTAAACAAAAGGTAACAAGTAAGACTCGTTTATGAAAGTCGTTTAAAACAAAGGCTGACTTCGGTCAGTCACCACGGCCTCTACCCTTACTGAATTAAGGTGAGACCAGTGGTCATGGCTCCGTCTATGAGTCCCTTAAGTGTGGTAAAATTTACAGAAGCAAACTCGTCTTGGTTTGACCGTGGCGACGGTCTAAGTGCGAGTAGGTCAGAAATTTCTGCACAACGTTAAAGGACATGGTAACGATCGGAGGGCCATAAATCCTAAACCGTAACTCGGATTAAGTCGAGTCCTATATGAAAAGTTATCTACTCGAAAAGTTCTATCTAAAAATCAAGGTTAGAACAGCCCAGGTCTACTGGTCTGTTCCAGAAGCAGTAGGTCAGAAACATTTGGACAGAAACAGTAAGTTTTGAAGAGTTCCGGTTGTCTCGGTGCTTGATGTTCATCACGGTTCTCATCCTTGATGCGTATAGCTTCAAGTGTACAACTCGTTGATGTGTTAACATCATCTTGACCAAGGTTTGTCCATCATAACTCAAGTGCAAGTGTTGTAAGTGTTTGATGAACCAAGGTTACATGTAAGTTTATGAACAAGTTCATGAACACTAAGAAAGATCACAACCAAGTGTTGGATCCATGATACTTGCACCAAAGTGTAAGCTCTTGTTGGTTTCATGTCCTTGTTCAAATGTGTAGTAAGCAACTAACAATAAGAAATAAAGAAAATGAATGATAAACCTAAACCAACCATGAAGGTGGTATTCTAGTAACTTACAACAAACAAGAACACAAGTAACAAAAATTAAAGATTATAAACTTTAAATCTTTTGAAACAAAATATGTAGAACATAACTAGAGAGATTATGTTCTTGATGTTCTTGTTAAATACAAGATATAAATGAAGAATCAAACTAAGAAGTTTGATCTTGTAACATGAAAGTAAGTAAGTAAACAACTTAGTAACCTACAAGTAATTAACTTTAAACAAGAACAAGTAACAAAAGTTTTAACAACAAAGATTGATGATGATGTTGTTCATGTAGAAATCAGTTTTTACCAATAAAGAAAAGAAGAAAAGAAGTTGTTACTTACAAGAAAGAAAGAAGAACTTGAGAGAAAAAGAGAGAAGAAAATTGCAAGTAATGTGTGTGTGTGTTTGAATGAGAGATACAAGGAATGAAGTAATGAATAAATGAAATCAAAACACCACTAATGTGGCACTATGGGTTCGGCATTCAGCTGAAAAGGGAGGGGGGGGAGGTTAAGTTTAATGGTTATTAGCATGTAAAGTTCATAAAGTTGGATAATGGGGATGCATGCATGGGAAGTGTATGTTAACTAGATTCCATGTAAACCAAAACTAGCTAGTTAATGTTCAAGTATCACTTACACTTGTAAGAGTGGGCTTAATGTCCATTAAAAGAAGTAGGGTGGGCTTGGAAGCCCAAGTCATGAGTCCATTTCATTAATTAAAGCCCAAGTTGCAAGTAATCCAATAAAAGTCCAACTTAAGCCCAAGTAACTAACTAATAGCTTTAGTTAATTAAAATGATTAATAAAATTAATCATGAATGTAAATAATATCTTAAAATATTATTCGTGCAAGTTCCGGGTGTCACAAAGACGTTTCGGGCATTTAAAGTTCAAGTACGGGCAATCAAAGCAACATGTAAATGTAATAACATACATTCGTTTAATCAAGCGTATTAATAATAATAATTATTAATAAATAACGTTGGTAAAACCAGGGTCGTTACATACTTGGTTACCAAGTAAATATCTTTTCCATAATTATATCCGTGATTCAGGGGAGTTTGTTATGGAAAGGATTACCATTATCTCGGATGGTTCTAGAATTAGGGTTTGCCTATATATACAAACCCTAACTATCATTCTAACCACAATCACGTTACGTAACCATCATCTACTACACGTCTTACGTAACCAGCATCATCTAGCATCTTCTCAAGGTCAACAGGTTAGTTCCTCGTTAACTTGCACCTACGATCTTACTTGGGGCCTTCTGATCGACGATCGTTATCAAAGGTGGACTTAATCACTTGGCCACCCCGCCGACATCATCATGTCAGCCAGGGTTATTCACGGTAGCCGGACCGGAGAGCCTTGTTCTAAGATCCTTAAACCCCACTTTACGCGTTGAACAGGCATATTAACCCTATGGTCAAAATATGCATGATCAAGTGGTGCTTTCATTGAGAGTCGAACTAATTCAAGACGTGTTTATTTGTTTTTTCTTTCAAAGTTTTGAATTATAAGGCTTATTATTTACAAAAATTTTTTTTTTTGATTTTTTTCTTTAAAAGTATCATGACTTCCGGGGAATCATCGGAACGCACACAAACAGATAATCAAAACACGCCGTCTGGTAATTATCAGACTCAAGCTATGGCTACGGGGGCGGGATACGCGCCTTATCCTCCGCCTGTATCCGACGAGCCTTTTCAGAGGTATAAGCCGATATATCTAGATGGGATTACACCGCCAAGGGCAAACTCGCCAGTCACAACCACGCGATTGGATTTTTCCGCGGTGGATCCAAGGGTCATCTTGGTAGGCACTAGCGGTGAAACAGTAGGCCTGCACGTGGTATGCTGCGGCCAGGTACCTATTTATAGTACCACGGTTTCAATCCATCTGCAGACGCAGAGTGTTCAGCAGAATTCATCGTTTACACCGTTGCAGCCTTGGCAACCACCGCGTCTAATTTCGCAGTTTTTGACTCCTGCTGATGCGCAGGCATTACTTAATAGTTGGGGGTTCGGTGTCATTCCGGATGCCAATTCTCATTGGACGCTGATAACCGCAGAACAGCAAAGCACTGCGCATACGGTTGGGCTTATAGCGGCATATCCTCAGGTCTCGCAGGCATCTGCGCCACAGGTTTCGGCACCTTTTCAGCTACCCGTATACTCTGCACTGGCAAGCCTGCCTTCTTTTCCAACGCCTCAGCCTTGGTTGTATCCACAAACACCGGGGCAACCTTGGCAAAATATTCAGGGACGGGCGAATCTCGCAAGCCAATTTATGCAGGCGGCACCTCCTGACGTGGTACACCTATTTTCGCAACCTAATTTTATTCAGGATATGATGAAGCGTTTCTTCGCAGGGCTCAAAGGTGACCCTGTTAAACCACCTTTTGAGCTATCAACTACTTTTGATAAGTTTCCTCAGCATATAACTGCGTATCCGTTTCCATCAGCGCCAAAGATACCCCATACACTGGGTACTTATAATGGTTTGACTGATCCGGATGACTTCCTGCAGCGTTTCGAGGGCGCAATGCGCACCCAAGGCTGGGTGGATCCGGTTGCATGTCAGATATTTCCCATGACGCTGCAGGGCATTGCTCGCGAATGGTTTAATAAGCTCCCACCAGGTAGCATATCCGGGTTCATGGATCTGCGGACGAAGTTCTTGCTACAATATCAGAATCAGAGGCCACGCAAATGCACTCATATCGAATGTCATGATATTGTACAGAAATCCAAGGAATCTTTGGGTGAATTTCTCAAAATATATACTAATGAGTGTCTGCGCATACCAGATCTTAAGCCAGAGCAACAGATTTTCGGACTCATACATGGTATAAACTCAGAACGTCATCCAACACTGGTAAGGCGTCTGCGCCATACAGTCCCAACAACTTATGCTGAAGCGCTTAATGAATTCCATGACTATATGCGGAGTGGCAAAGACAATGATCGTTCGCGCGATCAAAATCGTGGTAACAACTCTCGCGGAAGGTATCCTAGCGGTGGTCCTATCAGAAATGATAAGGGGAAATCAGGTGGCAATTATCAAAATAGTAACCAGCGCGGCATCGATAATCAGAACTATGCGCTACTGAAAAGTTTGTCTAAAACACCAAAGGAAATTTTGGCAACTGAAACCGTGTGCGCGACCTTTGCGGTTCCAACTCCGCTTACAGAATTTGGTAAGAGCGATAAAACAAAGTATTATGAATTCCATGATGATTATTGTCATGACACTAATCGGTGTAAAAACTTGATGGAATGAGTGCTCGAGGCACTGCGCGCAGGTAAATTGGATCACCTAAAACCACCTAAGAAGGACAAGGGAAAATCCGCAGAGGAAGGGTCGAAGGCTAAAACTTTTGCATGGAAAAAGGCTGATAAAACAAAAAACGCCGACTTAACCATTAATATGGTCGACGCAGAGAAAGTTAGCCAGCGGAGAAAGTACAATGATCACCATAACTGGGAACTTCTCCCAATCACATTTCCTCCTGTAATGTCAATTGACACAGTTAACGAGCCCATTATCATCAAGTGTCGCATCCCCACCTGCGGAGTACAAATTAAACGCATGTATGTTGACACCGGGAGTGGCGTCGATATTATGTATGAGCATTGCTATCGTTTCATCCCTGCAGAAGTTAAAACGCAGCTACGCCAGTCTGATATTACGTTATCTGGGTTCTCTGGAGAAAGCTCATGGCCGCTAGGCCGTATAGAGCTAATAATAGAACTCGCAGATGATAAGAATCCGCAGTTGGTCAGACATGAGTTGGTTGAGTTTTATGTGGTACGTTCAACTTCGCGGTACAATGCGCTGCTTGGGAGAAATTTCATACGACGTTTTAACATTATACCATCGGTGGTGCATGGTTTGATTAAGTTTCCTACGAAGGGAGGGGTTGCCACAATTGCGTCACATCAAACAACCGAGTTGTGTGGTTCAGTTGTGCCTGTAAACATTCCTAGCATAGGAGAACAACTCGCAAGCAGTACGGTCATAGCAAGCTTTTACATCCGGATAAGCGAATTAAAATCGGCGCAGGCTTGTCAGCCGCAACAAAGGCAAAATTGCATGGAATATTATCTGCTAACGCAGATGTTTTCGCGTGGCGTGAATCAGACATGACTGGGGTTCCGCGAGATATTGCGGAACATAAATTGAATGTTAATCCATCACTCAAGCCCGTTAGACAAAAGAAGCGGCATATGGCTCTTGAGCGCAGTGATTGGTTGTGCGCAGAAGTAGATAACCTTGTCAAAGCAAACATTCTACAGGAAGTGCGGTATCAGACATGGGTTGCTAATCCTGTGCTAGTCAAAAAGGCTGACGGTAATTGGCGGATGTGCGTTGATTTTAAAGACATTAATAAAGCGTGTCCTAAGGACAACTACCCTCTCCCAGAGATAGACTGGAAGGTGAAATCATTATCAGGTTTTCGGTACAAGTGTTTTCTAGATGCATACAAGGGTTATCACCAAATCTTAATGACCGCAGAAGATGAAGACAAAACTGATTTACATACGCCGCAGGGTATCTATTGTTATACGAAGATGCCCTTCGGATTAAAGAACGCAGGCGCAGCCTATCAGCGCGTAATTGACGCAGCCTTCAAGCACCAAATTGGCAGAAATCTTGAAGCATATGTCGATGACTTGGTGAGTAAAAGTAACACCGAAGAAGAAATGCTCGCCGGCATCCTAGAAACATTTGCGTCTCTGCGCAGGATCAACATGAAGCTTAACCCGCTCAAATGTAGTTTTGGGGAAGAGGAAGACAAGTTTCTAGGTCATGTGTTGACAGCGCGGGGAATCAAGGCAAATCCCAAAAAGATTGAAGCCAGTGATAGTTTGGCATCTCCGAAGACAAAGAAAGACTTGCAGAGTCTAACCGGAAAGCTTGCGGTAATCACGCGGTTTTTGTCGAAGGCAGCATAGCGACAATTGCCATTCTTCAATACTTTGAAGAATTGTTTAAAGAAAAAAGACTTCGTATGGACTCAGGAAGCAGAATCAGCCTTTCAGGAGATGAAGAAGGTGCTCACTAAATTATCAACACTCACCGCGCCAGTATCAGGAGAAATGCTTACGCTATACCTTGCGGCATCGAAAGAGGCTATCAGCTCAGTTCTTATTGCAGATCACGGAAAGGTAATCTACTTTTATTTACATTGTTTATTTCGCAGAAATTTAACGCTGAGGTTTTCTCAGACGCAAATGCCGGTCTACTTCGTAAGCAAGATGCTGACATCAAGAGAATTAAACTATTCACCAATAGAAAAGTTAGTATATGTGCTAGTCCACATGGCAGGGCGTATGCGCCGATACTTTCAAGCACATCCAATTGTGGTTCTAACTGATCAACCGATCAAACAGGTTGGTACATGCCTAATTTGCGGCAATGTCCGGGGTTACCAAATTGACTAACGCAATCATTTTTCTTTCAGGTGTTATACAAGCCTGAGATTTCTGGCCGAATGGCTAAATGGGCAGTTGAGTTAGGAGAAAATGAAATAAATTTTTCCTCGCGAAGCGCGGTTAAGGGTCAAATACTTGCGGATTACCTTGCAGAGTTACCTGCGGATGTTGACGCATCTGCAGAACATCAGGACACGCCTGTGCCACCTTTGTCACCATGGGAGTTATACACCGATGGTGCCTGCAGCGCAGCCGGCGCGGGTGCAGGTGTAATTTTAACTGGCCCAGATGGAGAAGAGCATACATATGCGCTGCAGTTTAATTTTGCTGTTACGAACAACGAAGCAGAATACGAGGCTTTGTTAGCTGGTATGCGTATTGTGCATAAATTAAATGTTAAAATTCTGCAAGCTTACGTGGATTCAAAGCTGGTATGCAGTCAAGTCAGCGGAGACTTCGAAGCGCATGACATAGCCATGCAGCAGTATTTATCGCTTGTTCATAACCTCGCTGACCAGTTTGAGGCTTTTCAAATCTCCCACGTCATGCGGGGGCAAAATAAGAAGGCGGATGCGCTTAGCAAATTGGCTGCTTTGGCCTTTGATCATCTGGGGAAGAAAGTTCTTATAAAAGAGCTGCATGCGAAATACATTGTTATGATGCCTTTAGTGGCACCTGTTGAGGAATCCAGCTCAACATGGATGACACCTATTATTGCTTTCCTGCGGGACGGCACCTCACCTGCGGATTCCGTTGATGCAAAGAAAGTCCGCACTAAGGCACCGCTGTACGCCCTTGAGGGTGACGTCCTATATTGAAAAAATTATTTAGGACCGCACCTAAGGTGTATTGGTCCGAAAGAGGTAGAGGCGCTTATACGCGAGGTGCATGAAGGTGCATGCGCTCTTCATTCGGGGCACAGGTCTATTGTGTCCAAAATTATGATGCTAGGTTATTATTGGCCCACTATGTACGCAGATACTGCGCGCATAGTTAAGCAATGCGAATCTTGCCAAATACATGCACCTATCAGTAGAGCACCTGCGCATCCAATGATACCAGTCTCCTCACCATGGCCATTCTACAAATGGGCAATTGACATAGTCGGACCATTTCCAAAAGGCCAAGGTAATATTATCATTTATTTTATACCATATGCTATTTACGTCAGTATCTTACGCATACTCTGCACACGCAGGAAACATCAAATTCTTGATTGTTGCAATCGACTATTTCACTAAGTGGGTTGAAGCGCGACCGCTGGCAACAATTTCAGGAAAGAGGGTGCGAAATTTTGTATGGGAAGACATTGTTTGTCGATTCGGCATACCAAACGAAATCGTTAGTGATAACGATACACAGTTTGTGGGGGATCCTTTTCATAGTTGGTGCATGGAACTTAATATTAAGTAAACTTTTACTTCCGTTGCGCTTCCGCAGGCGAATGGCCAGTGCGAAGTCACCAACCAGGATGTAGTGGCCAGAATCAAAGCTAGATTGGGTCATGGTCGCATTGGTTGGGTGGATGAACTACCAAAAGTTTTGTGGGCGCATAGAACAACACCAAAAGCAAGCACTGGTGAGACTCCGTTCAGTTTAGTCTACGGGTCAGAAGCTGTTGTGCCCGCAGAAATTGGGGTACCAACATTCCGCATACAGAATTTTGACAAGCAAAATAACTCAGAAGCTTTGCGGGAAAATATTAACTTGCCGGAAGAACGCAGACTCTCTGCGGTAATAAACGAAGCCAATAATAAGCAGAAAATTGCAAAGTACTACAATTAGCTTGTGCTTTCACGCTCTTATAAGTGTGGGGACTTAGTTTGGCGTCAGAACGACGGAAGTCATGTGGAGGATACTGGGAAATTGGGCCCCCGTTGGGAAGGTCTGTACAGGGTAGCAACAGCAAGCTACACAGGGGCATACCATCTCGATACATTAGATGGAAAACCTGTGAAACGCACTTGGCACGCGACATTGTTGAAAAAATGTTATATGTAGCTGGATGGACCTGATCACTCCTATTTATTTTAGCACATTATTTTTTCTATGCATTTTTCGTCCGTTTGGATGTGTCGCGGTTGTAATCATGATTAATGCCAATTAAATATTTACTCGCGCATACTTTTGTTGTTTATTGTTTTCTTTTTTGTATGCTGTTCCTGCCTACTTAAGGGGTGTCCTCTACCCTCGTGCGGCGGAAGCCTGTTTGGTTACAAGGCTAGACATCAACGGCAGGTGAAGGGAATTGGTTTTCCCCTAGCCAAGCGCCACGCAGACTAGATGGCTGCCAAGTCGACTTAAAACTACAAGCATTGGTTTGCTTGTGCGTAATTACTCTAGCATTGGTTTGCTTGAGGAACTCAAAGTATAAAAGCATTGGTTTGTTTTTAGTTGCGTTGCTTACCATACAGCTAAAGTGCACCTCTAGCACATGACAAAGCAATAACGCAGTAACTTTTGAGTCTAAATTGTTAAAGGTAAAATTGCTAAAATATCGGTTTATTTTACGCAGTACCTGCGTATGCGCATGAGTGTGATGACCCGGAAATTTCTGACCAAATTTAAACTTAATCTTTAAAGTTTACGACACGATAAGCAAAGTATATGAAGTTGAATCTAAAAATTTTAGAACTGTTTCATGTATTCAATTACATTTGACTGCTCTCGACGATTCATGAACAATTATATGTATGTATATATATATGTACAAGTAAAAATGACTTTTCTACAGTAAAACACTATTTGCTACAGTAAAAATGACTTTGCTACAGTAAAACACTATTTGCTACAGTGAAACCATACTTTGCTACAGTGCTACAGTGAAAACTATTTGCTACAGTGAAACCGTACTTTGCTACAACGCTATAGTGAAACCGTACTTGCTACAGTAAAACACTATTTGCTACAGTAACACTATTGCTACAGTAAAACACTATTTGCTACAGTACACTATTTGATGTCGACGAACTAGCAAACAAAAACGGATAAGGCGGCCATGCGATCGTATGGCAAAAATACGGAAAACTCATGCGATCGCATGAGGTACTGTAGCAGGCCACATACTATAAAAGCTCGATCTGGTCTCCACATACTATTATTATTTATTATTTATTATTTATTATATTATTATTATTATTATTATTATTATTATTAAGATTAATATTATTATTATTATTAATCTTATTATAATATTATTATTAGTAGTATATATACATAAAATACTACGACGAGGTTATGAGTGTGTCACCTTCAAAATGGGTTTTTGAGCGGGATAGAGTTAAGGAAATTATGGGTTATTGCCAAGGAGGTTATGGGTAATGTTCGAGGGTATATTTGTGAATCAAATCTTGTGTTTATCATCTCTGTTGCGTCTACGTACTTTCCTACAATATTGAATCTCAATATTGATACGTAAGCATTCATATCTTATCTTTTATATATTAATTGTGTATCCATGTCTAGTGCTCGAGTATATATGTTTATGCAAGCTTGTATGCTAAATTTTGTCGTTACATAGTTTATGATAAATCACGAATTTAATATATATATTACTGATAAAAGGTATATGATATGCATGTTTTTGGAAAGCTGGCGAAAAATCAATAACTGTTCATTTAGAAATCGCGAAATTTTGATGAACGAATTAAAAGATATGGGCAACTGAATTATGATCAACGTTAATTGAAATTGCTTTTGAATCTGCAATTAAGATTTAAACAACTTGTTTACGAGATTAATAAAAAGGATTTTTAAATATTACCAGCCGAGTAAATGAATCCTTATTTAAGGCACGTCTCGTTTTGTTGAATAATTGTCAAAATTGACTGTTTTATCATGTTTTAAAGCCTTATAAAAACTATAGACTAATTTTGCAAGAATTGGAAAACTATGTGAAATGTTAAAATGTTCGATTGCCATGATCATTCAACTATAGTATTAAGTCAGAATGACTTTTTGAAATGACTTTTGATAAACTTTTGTATGTCGATCTCGAGCATTAGAATTGTGATACACTATGACCTGACCTAGCTTGATAGACATTTATTGACCAACATATGTTCTCTAGGTTGAGATATACGGTTATTTGGTAATCCGAGTTTCAGTCACATTTTGGTGAACGACTTTATATGCTGCTAAGGTGAGTTTCATTTGCTCCCTTTTTAATTGCTTTTGCAATCTATATTTTTGGGCTGAGAATACATGCACTTTATTTTAAACGTAATGGATACAAGTACATACTAAATTCTACACCGAGTTTGAACCGAAAATCCCTTAGCTTTGGTAACTAGTAATTGCCGGTTATAAGATCTGGTGGGCGCAAGTAGTTATATATGGATCCATAGGGCTTGACATCCCCGTCTGTTCCAGGTATAGAAACCCTAGCCTGAACTATAAAACAGACGTATGCTATTTGAGTTTAGTACACGTTGGTTTGCGTGTATTGTACATGTTGGTTGCATGTATGTTAAAACAGGGGTACTTATTATAACGTTAAAGTTTAGCTACCAGGATGCTCAATCTTGTAGAATATTTTGATAAACGTTTCTGGAAGAAACAACTGAAATCTTGTGATCCACCTTTATGTACAGAGTATGCAAAACATTAAAACTATGAACTCACCAACCTTTGTGTCGACACTTGTTAGCATGTTTATTCTCAGGTTCCCTAGAAGTCTTCCCCTGTTTGCTTATATGTTAGACAAGCTATGTCCATGGAGTCTTACATGGCATATTTTTCAAGGAAACATTGCATTCACCAAATCATCACCATGTATCTTATTTTGACTGCATTGTCAATGGAAGTAATATTGTAAACTATTATTTACGGTGATTGTCTATATGTAGAAATCATCAGATGTCGAAAACCTTTGATTTAAATATTCATTTATGGTGTGCCTTTTCAAAAGAATGCAATGTTTACAAAACGTATCATATAGAGGTCAAATACCTCGCAATGAAATCGATGAATGACGTGTTCGTCCATATGGATTTGGAGCGATCGTCACATATGGTATCAGAGCGTTGGTCCTAGTGAACCAGGTCTTTCATGAGTGTGTCTAACTGATAGTGGTTAGGATGCATTAGTAAGTCTGGACTTCGACCGTTTCTGCATGTTAAAAGTTTTGCTTATCATTTCTTGTCGGAAATTACATGTTTATCATCTTAAGTCTAAATGCGTATAATATTGCAATGATTGCATAGATAGTGTATAGACAAAATTCATATCTTAGCGTATCGGTTACTGTAAACTTTTCCCGATATCTTCCGAAAATTCCTCCGTGATTTATGGAATTTTGGTATTATATATACATATGTAAATTATGTATTGAAGAGTACCAATCTAAATTCTATAATTTATTTCATATCAAAAATCATCTCTCTAATTATATAAGATGGATCCCGTATCTAGTTCAAATTCCTTAAACTCCGACAGCTATTCCGATATGGATATTCACCTGAATTCCGAAGACATTGTAACCGGAATGGATCAACCAATCAGCCATCACCTATTCTGGATGAATTGGGGATGGGTTCGTAGCCTACTTAATTATTGGAGACAAGAAGAAGGCGATCCCTTTCATCCACCACATTGCCCTCTTGGCGAAGAACCTGAAGCACTTACCGGCGAACCTGTTCGAGACACCATTTTCTCTCTCATTTCCAGAGTATCTCGTCACGATAATATACTATCTCAAATTCTGAATCTTATTCATCCGCTCGTCTGAACCGCCAATCATCCCGGTGTAGTAGAAGAAGTTAACGAGCTTCGCGCTCGGGTAGTGGCTTTAGAGAATATGGTGCAAAGGATACAAGCACCAGCAGCATCACCGGCATCAAAAATACCACCATCATCAACACCAACAGTACCATCACCACCACCAACAACAACATCCGCATCCCACACCTCAACATCACAATCTGTACCTCGAACATCAACGTCATACGCCTCATAGATACCAAGGAATACCAACAACAACAACAAACGATGAAGTATTGATTCATAACTTCACCGAAGAAATATTCTGCAGAGAATATGTAATGTCAAAAAGTTTGAGATTACTTATTCTAGTTCTATTTGTAAACCAGATGAATGAGCGAATAGAAATGATGAAATAAAACCCTGATCGGAATGGTGCACGATTTACAAGCTAGATCTGTTAGCAGTAACACCGTCAGTACCATCAGGCATCAGCAGCATCTACAACAACCACAAGCTCCGCCAGATCCATAATCACCGCAAACATCATCACTAATCAACAATGCATATATCGTATCAACGAGTTATGAAGTATTAACTCATTCCCTCTAAAGAAATTATATGTATATTTTATATGAATTCTGAGATCAAAATAAATCTTTTCGTACTAAGCTATTACGTGTGAATCTTAACTAATAGGTACTACTCGGTTAATTCATATTACTAATATGCTATGATGTACATCCTTCGTTAACTACTTAACCATTGTTAACTACAATCTCTGTTTCAACTTAATGAAATCCATTTCATAATAAACCAAGTGTATTATTCAATTACATAATTAATTTTACATTTTCATTTTCGATATACTCGAAACTTTCCAGAAAACATCATACGTGCCTTGTAAGGTTCACAAAAATTCCACGAGCATCAACATCCTTCACCGAGGAATAAGAATAAATAATGAAGTATTGATTACATTAGTGAAATACTCTGTAAGATTATGAAATCTTTAATATTTTAGAGATTATTCATTTCTAATCCAGCCAAAAATCAAATGAGCTTAATATGATATTAATTCATTAAATATGTATTACATCTGAAGAAAATATACATACATATATTTTCATAAAGACTGTAATAAAATTCTCTGGTACAAAATATTACTTGTGAAACTTTTAACGGGTAGGTAATACCCGAAAGATATATAAATTCACAAGTAATATGTTACATTATTCAATTCTGATTCAACAAATCATCAACTATACTCACTACTTTCACAACAATATACATTCTTTCCGAGAAATCAAAACAACCATCCACATCCAAATTTGATTACATATTCTGATTTTGAAAAATCATAATCCAAGCCAAGATTTAACAGAAAACATCACTCTTAGATTATTACATCTTTCAAAGCTATACTTTGACTTCAAAACTGTGCTAGAACATCACTTCTATTCATAAACCCTAAAAAAAAAAATTTTGTATCATTCAAAAATTCTAGAACATCATATGTATCTTGACAATTACAATCTTCATGCAAACCCTTCAAACTTTTGAAAACACCTCGGATTGATAACCGACAATTCGGTTATGATAACTTTGAATGTTGATGAAGCAGCAAAAACTGTAAACGATCTTAACAGCCAAAAGTTTGATGATAATGAATAGTGTGTTGGCAAAACTCAGAAAAAGAGAAGGTTTGGAACTGGAAAACGGATTGAGCAAACCATGAAGGAGGCTGTGGACAAATCACAAAGACTAAACCTGCCTTCAAAGAATCCAAATGATTCAGTATCTGCCGAAGATATTAACGAATACCTTGCTCCTGACTCTAAACCTTCGCAGACAAATCTTATTCATCATCCGTTGATATTAGAAATTCTAAGATATTATCATATCTTTCATTATAAATATCTTTGATATTTCTGAAGATATCTTCATAACTATCATTGTTCGAGATTATTTATCTCTTCACGCTATCTGTGTAATATCATAAAAGAAACTGTTTTAGTTTCTAGATTCTGAAAAATTCAAATTTAAAATACAATTGTTTTTGAAGTAGTGTTTGGGAACTGAAGCATGAGTTAGTATAATATAATGACACCTGATCAACGTGATTATATTACAGTAAGTCATGTTGAGTTTCTAATGAAACGTGATAAAGGTTCACAGATCATACCCTCATCATGAATCATGTTACATAACTCTTTCATTCTATATGATCTCTAAAAATATCAAGAAAATATTTTCTTAATGATTCGATCTTTTTCGAGGTATTCTGGTAATTTGACAAGTCTGATTGTGCTATTACCATTTCTTTCTTAGAAGATTAGTTATGTTCATTTGAAACTTCATACCTACAAATTCTGGACCATTATCCGCTTGACTTAAGGTCGGGAAGAGATAACGAAAGCATGAAGCTTCGAAATATAATGGAGAATATAAAGCCCGATAACAACCCCAAAATTACAAACCGTGTATATCAATGCGTATAGCAATATAAAGACACGGGAGAATGAAAAACACTATAACCCCAAGGTAATAGTAGAAGAAAATAAATTTCTCTGGTGGCAGATGAAAAAGAAGAATGAAGGATACGATAGCCAGGAAAATATCAAGAATCAGAACTGGATTAAGCATTTTCACAATCTATTGGGATGTATGAAATAAGAAAGAAGATTATAGGAGTGGTGAAAATAAATGAAACGGAATAGGTCAATTTATAGCGAAATATCAGACATAGCAATCGAGGCAGATTACGCATTTAATCAAAGAAAATCCTAATTTCCGCAAATTTCAAAGAATCAAATCTTATATAGATTATGAAGATTTTCTATTCCTTAAATTCCAGAAATCAATCGTTAATACGTCAAAAGTTAAGATGAATCTCTATTCCCTCATTTCACTTTATTACGATAACTTCTCCCATACGCTTCGAGTAATCGGATTATTTTATCCGTGTAATGCAATGGTGATAAAACTCTATTTATCGACTCATATTCGTTATGAAAACATTTTTTATTGTTAGCCATGACGACCTCACTCAAATTTCGGGATGAAATTTCTTTAACGGGGAGGTACTGTGATGACCCGGAAATTTCTGACCAAATTTAAACTTAATCTTTAACGTTTACGACACGATAAGCAAAGTCTATGAAGTTGAATCTCAAAATTTTAGAACTGTTTCATGTATTCAATTACATTTGATTGCTCTCGACGATTCATGAACAATTATATGTATGTATATATATATGTACAAGTAAAAATGACTTTCCTACAGTAAAACACTATTTACTACAGTAAAAATGACTTTGCTACAGTAAAACACTATTTGCTACAGTAAAACACTATTTGCTACTGTGAAACCGTACTTTGCTACATTGCTACAGTAACACTATTTGCTACAGTGAAACCGTACTTTGCTACAGTGCTGCAGTGAAACCGTACTTGTTACAGTAAAACACTATTGCTACATTAAAACACTATTGCTACAGTAAACACTATTTGCTACAGTAAACACTGAAAACTCATGCGATCGCATGAGGTACTGTAGCAGGCCACATACTATAAAAGCTCGATCTGGTCTCCACATACTATTATTATTTATTATTTATATTATTATTATTATTATTATTATTATTAAGAATAATATTATTATTATTAATCTTATTATAATATTATTATTAGTAGTATATATACATAAAATACTACGACGAGGTTATGAGCGTGTCACCTTCAAAATGGGTTTTTGAGCGGGATAAAGCTAAGAAAATTATGGGTTATTGCCAAGGAGAATATGGGTAATGTTCGAGGGTATATTTGTGAATCAAATCTAGTGTTTATCATCTCTGTTACGTCTACGTACTTTCCTACAATATTGAATCTCAATATTGATACGTAAGCATTCATATCTTATCTTTTATATATTAATTGTGTATCCATGTCTAGTGCTCGAGTATATATTTTTATGCATGCTTGTATGCTAAATTTTGTCATTAAATAGTTGATGATGAATCACGAATTTAATATATATATTACTGATAAAAGGTATATGATATGCATGTTTTTGGAAAGCTGGCAAAAAATCAATAACTTTTCATTTAGAAATAGCGAAATTTCGATGAACGAATTAAAAGATATGGGCAACTGAATTATGATCAACGTTAATTGAAATTGCTTTTGAATCTGCAATTAAGATTTAAACAACTTGTTTACGAGATTGATAAAATGGATTTTTAAATATTACCAGCCGAGTAAATGAATACTTATTTAAGGCACGTCTCATTTTGTTGAATAATTGTCAAAATTGACTGTTTTATCATGTTTTAAAGCCTTATAAAAACTATAGACTAATTTTACAAGATTTGGAAAACTATGTGAAATGTTAAAATGTTCGATTGCCATGATCATTCAACTATAGTATTAAGTCAGAATGACTTTTTGAAATGACTTTTGATAAACTTTTGTATGTCGATCTCGAGCATTAGGATTGTGATACACTATGACCTGACCTAGCTTGATAGACATTTATTGACCAACATATGTTCTCTAGGTTGAGATATACGGTTATTTGGTAATCCGAGTTTCAATCACATTTTGGTGAACGACTTTATATGCTGCTAAGGTGAGTTTCATTTGCTCCCTTTTTAATTGCTTTTGCAATCTATATTTTTGGGCTGAGAATACATGCACTTTATTTTAAACGCAATGGATACAAGTACATACTAAATTCTACATCGAGTTTGAACCGAAAATCCCTTAGCTTTGGTAACTAGTAACTGCCGGTTATAAGAACTGGTGGGCGCGAGTAGTTATATATGGATCCATAGGGCTTGACATCCCCGTCTGTTCCAGGTATAGAAACCCTAGCCTGAACTATAAAACAGACGTATGCTATTTGAGTTTAGTACACGTTGGTTTACGTGTATTGTACATGTTGGTTGCATGTATGTTAAAACAGGGGTACTTATTATAACGTTAAAGTTTAGCTACCAAGGTGCTCAACCTTTATGTACAGATTATGCAAAACATTAAAACTATGAACTCACCAACCTTTGTGTTGACACTTGTTAGCATGTTTATTCTCAGGTTCCCTAGAAGTCTTCCGCTGTTTGCTTATATGTTAGACAAGCTATGTGCATGGAGTCTTACATGGCATATTTTTCAAGGAAACGTTGCATTCACCAAATCATCACCATGTATCTTATTTTGACTGCATTGTCAACGGAAGTACTATTGTAAACTATTATTTATGGTGATTGTCTATATGTAGAAATCATCAGATGTCGAAAACCTTTGATTTAAATATTCATTTATGGTGTGCCTTTTCAAAAGAATGCAATGTTTACAAAACGTATCATATAGAGGTCAAATACCTCACAATGAAATCAATGAATGACGTGTTCGTCCATATGGATTTGGAGCGATCGTCACAATGAGTTTTGGTTAACTATGTGCATAGGCATGCGGTTCACCATTTGTTTTTATTCTCGATATATAAATAATTAATACATAACGCATGTACAACATAATAACATATATTACAACTAAGGTCATTACAGAATCATTGTTTCACATGCCTGCCCAACACGGGACTTAGGGCGCAAATAATGTATTTACAATTGCCTTCCTAAGCATATGACTTACGGTGCAAATGATTACAAACAAAATCTAAAATCCTCCTTGAGAAACCCATCAATGGGCATATTGAGATCCGCAGCGAAGGCGTCTATTAGGGGGATCGGGATGGACTGGATGGCCTGCTCCGCTTCTAGGAGCGCCTCAGCTATACCCTCTTTCAAATGTTTTCGCACAACCTCAGGGTATGGTAGTGTGAGGTCGCAGGCTTTGATCACCTCAAGCATGACCTTGTTATTTTCATGCTCTTTCACCGCATCGACGTAGGCATTAAACTTTTCGGTGACGGGCCCAGAGTCCATTACCTTCTGCGCGATGACGGGAAGGGAGGTGCGAAGCTTTGACAAGTCTGCCTCCGCTAGCTCGCGGCCAGTCACCGCATCGTCCATCTCCATGCGCACCCTTTCCAGTTCTACCCGCAGGCACTCCGTCTCCCCTTTAGCCTGGTCAACCGCCCCCACCAGCTCGCGGTTCTTTTTCCTTTCCTCGATCAGTGCGGCTTTTATCTCCACCGCAGTCACCTCCACCGCCTTGCGCGATTATTCCGTGGCGTCCCTGTCTTTTTTGACCTGATCGATGCCCGCTTGCAGCAGTCCCAACTCTGTTTCTTTCCGCACAGCCACTTGATACAAATTGGTGGAGCGGCGGGCCTGATCTGCGAACATACCAAAGAACACAAGGCCGTTCTGGATGAAGGAATTGAGCGCTTGGTGAAAGGGCAGTACGGCTAGCTGATTGCGGAACTCCGCCGAAAAGATTTGTTGCAGAAACGCAGACTGCTCTGCGGCATTTTCGGCGGAGGACTGGGTGAGGTGTGCCAAGTTTGCCAATTGGAAGCTACCTGGCGGTGGGACTGGCGTAGAATCAGAGTCAAGGTATATCGCCTTGTCCCTGGACGTGGCGGTAGCCTCCAGTTCTGGATTTTCCTGCGGCGGTGCCTGCTGCGTCTCCTCAATATGCTCTGCATATCAGTAACTTGTTAGCACGTGAAGTTAATCGTACGGTGTTTACAAAAGAAAAGAGATTCTTACCGATGATAGGAGGAGGAAGATCTGTGGATGCTGGATCGACGGGGAAAAAGTTTTCATTCTGCATGTCCTCCTTTTGTTTAGGAGTTAGCTTCTTCTTCTTCTGCTTGGTTTGGGTGGCTTCGGCAGCCTTGCGTTTGTTGCCCGAGGTGGCAGGTGCTTCCAACTCGTTCTCGTCAGTCTTCTCCTGCTCAAGCAGCTCATTAACGTTCTGCTTGCAGAAGGAGATGGCCGCAATCTCCTCTGCGGTAAGCACTTTCTTCACCTTCATCTCTGCAAGCATATGCGCAATATTAAAACATGTATGTATAAGCTAGTGGTTAAATATTCATATGCATTTATACTATTCCTACCCTTTCCATTCGGCGCAATTATGGCTGGACGCATGTTCTCCCATGGCCAGTGCGCGGATATCCTTCCCAACCGCAGCATAACATTCCTATATGACCGGTGCACAAGCTGTGCGTTAGCGCACTCCGCTAACAGCTTCGTTTCCTCGTCATCAAGGACGGGGGTTTTGTTCACGTCCTTAGCCATGCTTTCGCACCAGATAAGCGTTTGCGGAAAGTTGGCTCCAACAACAGATTGGTCAATGAAAAAGAAAGTTTCTTTCCAGTGACCCGCATTCGATTTTGGGGTTTTGATGAAGTTTTGACGGGCGAAGAATGTGAACCAGGATTTGTGGTGGTTGGCTAAGCGCTATAAATGGCAGAACACCTTAACTAAGGGCACCTTGTTGAGTGCAACGCACCACATCTCAAACAGTACAATCTTTCCTATTGCGTAAGGGTGTAATTGCCCTAACCCTACGCCAAAATGATCTAAAACGCCTAAAAAGAAGTCGGAAGGGGGCACCCTAAAATTTCCATGCTTAAACACATGCTCATATATAGCTACCTTGTTCTCCGGTGGTGAATGAGCACGTTGGTTAGACAGGGGTGTCACCGGATTGTACTGTGCTAGCGGAGGGTATTGTTTCACTAATTAATTAATATGCTTCTGCTCTATAATAGACACTACACTATCTACATATGTTTCGTTAGCCTTAGTCATTTTCTATAAAGTGATCGAAGAATAACTAACCTTTAGCGGTTGGCCGAAATATTCAAGTTTTGATCGGAATTGAAATTGGCAGCGTATCAGGGAAGCTTGGTGCAGAAAAGTGGAAATGTGTGTGAATGAGGTCTATTTATAGTGTGGATTGGAAGCCATGTGATGAAACGGTCTCATCGTAGCTGTACACGTGTTATGCAATCAACGGGTAGCATTTTCTGCACGCGAGTGGATGTCAGGATGATATGGTTCAATAGGAGCGCGTGGCTTGGCACGCGCCTGCCAACTGCCAATTTACGTCTTGTCAGCTGAATGGGCTTCTGCGACAGTGACATGCATTTAATGACATCGAAACACACGCGGAAAATTAAATGCTAGCCGTTTTCTTGTTTTTTCTTTTTCGCTTAATAGTTTGATATCATATGTCTTGCGTCATATAACATCAAACTGTGGGGACATAATGATACCGCAACCCGCATGCACAACGATTATGTATGCGGGCACTCGCTAGCATGCGTATGTGTGCACTTGTATGCGGCATGCGGTATGCGGATTCGTGTCGAATGCCTTTGTCCCCGGTACAGCGGTTACTTGGTTACCAAGTAAATATCTTTTCCATAATTATATCCGTGATTCAGGGGAGTTTGTTATGGAAAGGATTACCATTATCTCGGATGGTTCTAGAATTAGGGTTTGCCTATATATACAAACCCTAACGATCATTCTAACCACAATCACGTTACGTAACCATCATCTACTACACGTCTTACGTAACCAGCATCATCTAGCATCTTCTCAAGGTCAACAGGTTAGTTCCTCGTTAACTAGCACCTACGACCTTACTTGTGTAGTGACCCGAACTTTTCCATGTTTATATATATTAATTGAGATTGATATTTACATGACTAAATGTTTCCAACGTGTTAAGCAATCAAACTTGTTAAGACTTGATTAAATGAAATAAGTTTCATATAGACAATTGATCACCCAAGTTGACCGGCGATTCACGAACGTTACAAATTTGTAAAAACTACATGTTGTGGTATATATAGACATATATATATGGTTGACATGAGATTATGATGAGTAAGTATCTCACTAAGTATATTAACAATGTGTGATATACATAAGAAATGAGATTACTAAGTTAAGAAACTCGAAATGATATATATAACGATTATCGTTATGATAACGTCTACTAAATACATATGTATCATATTAAGATATTGATACACTATATTTAACATGATAAAATAATATTTAAATATATCATTAAGTGTATTAACAATGAACTACGTATGTAAAAACAAGACTACTAACTCAAGAATTACGAAACGAGACTTATATGTAACGATTATCGTTGTAACGATATTTTAATGTATATATCATATTAAGAGATATTCATACATCATAATATCATGACAACATAATAATTTAACATATCATTTGATATAATAAACATTGGGTTAACAACATTAATTGAGATCGTTAACTTAAAGGTTTCAAAACAACACTTACATGTAACGACTAACGAAGACGTAGGCTCCATTAGAATGTATATACATGTTGTGTTTTGATATGTATTCTTACACTTTTGAAAGACTTCAAGACACATATCAAAATACTTCTACTTAACAAAAATGCTTACAATTACATCATCGTTCAGTTTCATCAACAATTCTACTCGTATGCTCCCGTATTCGTACTCGTACAATACACAGCTTTTAGATGTATGTACTATTAGTATATACACTACAATGATCAGCTCTTAGTAGCCCATGTGAGTCACCTAACACATGTGGGAACCATCATTTGGCAACTAGCATGAAATATCTCATAAAATTACAAAAATATTAGTAATCATTCATGACTTATTTACATGAAAACAAAATTACATATCCTTTATATCTAATCCATATACCAACGACAAAAACCACCTACAAACACTTTCATTCTTCAATTTTATTCATCTAATTGATCTCTCTTAAGTTTCATCTTCAAGTTCTAAGTGTTCTTCATAAATTCCATAAGTATAGTTTCATAAAAATCAAGAATACTTCCAAGTTTCCAAGTCTACTTCCAAGCTTTCTAATCCATTCCAAGTAATCATCTAAGATCAAGGAACCTTTGTTATTTACAGTAGGTTATCTTTCTAATTCAAGGTAATATTCATATTCAAACTTTGATTCAATTTCTACAACTATAACAATCTTATTTCGAGTGAAAATCTTACTTGAACTATTTTCGTGTCATGATTCTGCTTCAAGAACTTTTAAGCCATCCAAGGATCCTTTGAAGCTAGATCCATTTTTCTCATTTCCAGTAGTTTTATCCAGAAAACTTGTGGTAGTAATGATGTTCATAACATCATTCGATTCATATATATAAAACTACCTTATTCGAAGGTTTAAACTTGAAATCACTAGAACATAGTTTAGTTAATTCTAAACTTGTTCGCAAACAAAAGTTAATCCTTCTAACTTGACTTTTAAAATCAACTAAACACATGTTCTATATCTATATTATATGCTAACTTAATGATTTAAAACCTGGAAACACGATGAATACCATAAAATTGAATATACGCCGTCGTAGTAAAACCGGGGGCTGTTTTGGTTTGGATAATTAAAAACTTTGATAAACTTTGATTTAAAAGTTGTTCTTCTGGGAAAATAATTTTTCATATGAACATGAAACTATATTCAAAAATCTTGGTTAAACTCAAAGTGAAAGTATGTTTTTCAAAATGGTCATCAAGATGTCGTTCTTTCGACGGAAATGACTACCTCTTTAGTAATTGACATGTAACTTAAATTTCCGACTATAAACCTATACTTTTTCTGTTTGGATTCTTAAATTAGAGTTCAATATGAAACCATAGCAATTTGATTCACTCAAAACGGATTTAAAATGAAGAAGTTATGGGTAAAACAAGATTGGATATTTTTGATCTTTTTAGCTATCGAAAATGTTTAACAAATCTATACAAATCATATCCTAGCTAACTTATATTGTATTATACATGTATTCTAATATATTATGTAATCTTGGGATACCATAGACACGTATTCAAATGTTTTGACATATCATATCGACCCATGTATATATATTATTTGGAACAACCATAGTCACTCTATATGCAGTAATGTTTGAGTTAGCTATATAGGGTTGAGGTTGATTCCAAATATATATATACTTTGAGTTGTGATCTAGCCTGAGACGTGTATACACTGGGTCGTGGATTGATTCAAGATAATATCTATCGATTTATTTTCTGTACATCTAACTGTGGACAACTAGTTGTAGGTTACTAACGAGGACAGCTGACTTAAAACACTCAAATCTTTAAAACATAATAAAAAATGGTTGTAATTATATTTTGATCATACTTTGATATATATGTACATATTTGTATAGGTTCATGAATCGATCCGTGGCCAAGTTTTATTTTCGAGGAAGGAAATATCTGTGAAAGTGAGTTATAGTATCACTTTTAAAATCGAATATTTTTGGGATGAGAATACATGCAAGTTTTATAAATGATTTACAAAATAGACACAAGTACGTGAAACTACATTCTATGGTTGAATTATCGAAATCGAATATGCCCCTTTTTATTAAGTCTGGTAATCTAAGAATTAGGGAACAGACACCCTAATTGACGCGAATCCTAAAGATAGATCTATTGGGCCTAACAAACCCCATCCAAAGTACCGGATTCTTTAGTAATTTGAAATTTATATCATATCTGAAGGGTGTCCCGGAATGATGGGGATATTCTTATATATGCATCTTGTTAATGTCGGTTACCAGGTGTTCACCATATGAATGATTTTTATCTCTATGTATGGGATGTGTATTGAAATATGAAATCTTGTGGTCTATTGTTACGATTTGATATATCTAAGTTAAACCTATAACTCACCAACATTTTTGTTGACGTTTAAAGCATGTTTATTCTCAGGTGAATACTAAGAGCTTCCGCTGTTGCATACTAAAATAAGGACAAGATTTGGAGTCCATGATTGTATGATATTGTGTAAAAACTGCATTCAAGAAACATATGTTGATGTAATATATTTCTATTGTAAACCATTATGTAATGGTCGTGTGTAAACAATATATTTTAGATTATCATTATTTGATAATCTACGTAATGTTTTTTAAAACCTTTATTGATAAAATAAAGGTTATGGTTGTTTTAAAAATGAATGCAGTCTTTGAAAAACGTCTCATATAGAGGTCAAAACCTCGCAACGAAATCAATTAATATGGAACGTTTATAATCAATATGAACGGGACATTTCAACTTGGGGCCTTCTGATCGACGATCGTTAATAAAGGTGGACTTAATCACTTGGCCACCCCGCCGACATCATCATGTCGGCCAGGGTTATTCACGGTAGCCGGACCAGAGAGCCTTGTTCTAAGATCCTTAAACCCCACTTTACGCGTTGAACAGGCATATTAACCCTATGGTCAAAATATGCATGATCAGCTACATATGATACAAAGATTTGGGAGTTTAAAAACAGATTTTAAAGCAATAATATCACTTAATTAGGGTTAAACTTCCCAAAATTACCTAACATAAAAACAAAAGCAGATACTCCCTCTGTCCCAGATTAATTGTCCAATATTTCTTTTCGTGCTGTCCCAAATTAATTGTCCACTTGCAAAAATGAAAAGTAAATTTAATGAAGTTTACAATATTATCCTGGTGAATTAATTAAATTAGAAAAGTTAGAGGCTTTTCTGATTAATTGATTGAGGGTAAAAATGTAAAGTTAAAAAAAGTACAGAAAAAGTACAGTGTGATTACCTAATTGATTGATTAATGTGGCTATCGAATCCGAAATCGTGTATTACCTAGTTTCTTTTCTTTTATTTCGGATTTAGTCTCAGTATTTGTATTTGTATAATTGTGTAATTCGTGACACTGTTTGTGTGGCATGGGTGGGGGTTACACATTATGCCCCCTGTTTTGGTTTGTGTTTATTTGAAATGAAATTTCTATTGCTTTTCAAAAAATAAATAAATAAATAAATAAAAGTACAGTGTGATAATGACATTTTTTAAATTGTGTGTTTGTTGTCTGGGGACAATTAATCTGGGACGGAGGGATTATTAAATTAGCTCATGAACATGGAATTGAGAAGAAGCAAGAGGATTATTATTGACTGATTATGACGACGCATACGGTAGCAACGACGACCATGGAAAGTACGCCAGCGATAGTGAGGGTCTAATTCAAACCAAACGAGAAATCTTAATTTCTCTTCAAAATCTAAACTGGATTGCAGAATACCGATGAAACAGGCATTTAGGGTCGCAACAATGAAGATAGAAGCTACAACAGTGACATACAAGGTGTAAGTACACCACCTCAAACCACCATAATCTCCAATCAAAGGATACAACCCTAATCGCATAAACCCTTTGAAACAGAAACCAAGTTGACGTAATATATAACAGCGGAAGGGATGAGGGTGAAAAAGGACGGCCAAAAATCGCGTAATGAGGCGGTGGAGAAATTCTTTGCAGTTGGCTTGGTCTTGGTTTGTTCCCATATATATATACCTGTTTTGGTTTCATCTGTTATGTTAGTTGGGTTTTGTTGTTGGGCTCTCTACTAGAGCCTTCAGCCTTGGGCTGTTATATTTAGTTTGTTGCTGTTTGTGCATATAAGTCCCTAGTTCATATCAACCGACGCTAATCAAGTTGAACGGGCCTGACGAAAGACATTCGGGCCAAACGAATGACCGAAGCCCATTGAGTATAAATAGAGGTTCAAGGCTTCATTTATTGATTGATCACCTCATTTGTTCCAATCGGTTTTCTCTCTAGTTACAGCAGATCCAAAACCCACCCAAGTCGAATAACGACTCTAGGCGTTGATCTAATCCGATCTATACGATCCGGTTCGACTAAATCGACACCCGAAAGTCAACGATTCGCTAGAACATCGATCCGAAGATCCGAATAGCTCCTACAAAGTGGTATCAGAGCTGTGGCTTGTAGGATCGAATCGTTTCCAGCGAAAAATCATTTTTGAGTTGTTAAAAAATTGAATTTTTGAGTATTTTCATGTTTTTATACAAAAATTGAAAAATTCGTTTATTTTTTGTGCTATTGTTTAAATTGATTCGTGATATATGTTCTTTGTAATCATACAAACGTTCGACAATTTTCAGATCACGTTTTCATTCTAAAATCAGGCCGTAATCGAAGTTTTTAAGTGCAAAAAAAGTGTAGTTTTTGGTCCGATCGAATTAATAGATCTAATGTTGTTTTCGAAAAGGTAGAATTGCAGTTGTGTTAGAAATCATAAACCGTACCTTTCTTCAATTTTTGGTGTGTTAATTCGTTGTTTTGAGCCTCCTCCGCCACTCACCACCACAAACCGCCACTCACCGCCACCAAATTTTGAAAAAACCCTTGAATCTTCAAGAACACCATCGACCGATTGTCTTACACCCACGACCGTGTGAGTACACCCACGACCATTTGAGTCTACACAACCGACCGGAGGAGAAAGACACACGACCGTGTGAGTTGCAATACCAAATAGCTCCAATAGTAATGTTATGCTGGCCGTTTGTCTTCTGAGACACACGACCGTCTGAGACTCACACGACCGATTGTCCTCAACGACCGACTGTGTTTCAGCAACATATTATATAAAAAAAATTGTGTTGCAGGTCTTTGTCTCTGTTCGTGAGCGTTGAGAAGAAGAAGAAGACTACCTTTTTCAAAGTTCTTATTTTATTACTATAACTGAGGAAAGTAGTATATCACGTGCTGTATCCTTTTATTTCAAGGTCGTGGGTCCCATTCCCAATCTTATTACTCCGTATTATATATTTTTTTGGGGTCTTCATTTGATATAAAAAAGGTGTAATTGATTGTGTGGTACAAAAGTAAGAAGGTGGACCCCATGTTGTTTTGTTGAGATCACTTGTTCAAGAAACAAAGAAGACAAAATGCAATTGTTGCTGTGGTTTGGAAGGAATGGGTAGATCCCTTTTGGTTTGTTTTGGTACACAACAAAAGAAAAGAAAAGGCAAAAAGCATTTAATTTGTTCAAGTTTTTGGTGTTTGTTGAAATCGACAACAAAGGGAGTGTTTTTCTTATTTTTATTTATTTACTTTGGTCACTTTTCTGTAAGTATTTAACGAAAGGTTAAAAAAAAAAGGCTGAGAGCGATGATTAATGATATTTTGTACTGATTTTCGACGAGTTGATAAAACTTAATCCAAGTTGACTTTAGGTTAACCAGAGTTGACATTTAACAGTTGACTTTGCCTATCAAACTTTGACTGTTTTTGTTAGTTTTATTCATTTCAATGGTTAACGGAATGGAGAAAAATAAGGAAAAGACCTTGAAGCTGAAGTGGAAAAATTTTGCAGCACTGAGTACTGAGAGTTTAGAGGACACGGTAACGAGGTATCGTCGTCTAATATCTGAGATGGAGAATTGTGGAATCGAGGTGACACAATCTAGAGCTGTAAAAGTTCTAAAAGAGGGATTGCCAAGAAAATGGGATGCATACATTGAGCAGCTTGAATCGAGAGCTTGGGCTACAAATAATGTTCTCACTCTCAATTCATTTATTTCCAAGTTGAGAAAGAAGGAATTGGAACAATGTATTAGAGGAAATATGCTTCAAGATTCTAAGATAAATGTTGAATTTGCATCCGGATCTAATAACGGGGTCGAGATTGTTGGTGATTGCGTTAAGGATGAATCTTCAGATGATAATGGTGATGCTGCTACTGAGATTGAAAATCCGGCTAGGAAAGAAGAGCCAATTTTGAATGTTGTTGCTGATTGTATTGAGAAGCTGGAGATAGTGTAAGATAGTTCTAGGTCAGAGTCTGAAATTGAGGTCTTGAACTTGACTACCGACTATGCATTCATGGCCAACACGTCGGGTAATGATAAGGTATGCAATGAATCTACTTCTGTTTGTTCTGAATGTGTTGATTTTGAACAGGAAATAGCTAGACTTGAATGTGTAGCTTCTAAGCTTAGTGAAATACATGTTACTTGTGAAATTTGTCCGAATCTTAGACTTGAACTTAAAAATTTGAGTCTTGAAAATCAGACAAATAAAAAGAACTATGAGGATGCTATTTTCTACTTAAACAAGTAGAAAGAGTATGTTGATGTTATTAAGGCCTTAGAAAATCAGATAGGTCACTTGAAAGCAACTGTTATAGATAATCAGAAAGCCATTGCCATGTATTTGAATCAGATAGAAAGCCTTAAGAAAGAAAAGGAATCTTTTAAGATAAAATATGAAACTGAAAAGGCTAGGATTGATAATTGGCAGAGATCAAAGTATGTGCTACAGACCTCCAACCCTCCTAAGGATGATAGGCAGAAAGGTGTGAGTTACAACGAGTGTGCACCTCCTCTTATGGATGAATATGTTAATAAGCCTATTGAAAAGAGTAAGGATCCGGTTGTAGAACCAGCTTATGGTAAGCCTGAGGAGACACCAGTTAAGAGTTATGGTAAGGTTGTTGAGAGTAAGAAACCTTTAGATGTTGTCTATGAGACAGAGTCCGATACTGATATCGACACTGAGAAGGACAGCAAACCATTCCGACCTGTGACTAAACCCATCACCATGCAGAAAATTCCTGAGAATGCTCGTAGGGTTAGTGCTAGTAAGAAACCAAAATCAAGAAAAGTTGAGAAGTCTAAGAATCCTAAGGAGAAGCTTGTATTTCAAACACTTGTTAAGTATGAGAAAGGACTGAACTTAGAAAATGAGTATGTTCTTACTCCACCACCTGAAGAACTTTTAAAGAGTGAGAGTTCTAAGACTAGCAGTGTGCCTAAGTGTGTTGAAGAAGTTCTTTCTAATGATGAGACAGTTAAGGAGATTGTGTCAAAACATGTTGATAGACCTGATTTAAAACCAATAAGAGCTACTAAATCCAAGTCCTCTAAGTCTAAATCAAAATCCAAGGTTAAGTCTGATCATAATCCAGTGGCCAAGCCTGTTACTGAGGAAGGAGACCTAGAATGCAAGACTATACCTGGGGTCCCCATCAAGACTCCGAATGTCAAAAATAGGTACATAACTCCACATAGATGGACTGTGAGTCACGAATGTAGACTTGACAGGAGAGCAGGTCATTTTTCAGGTAAATTTGTTGACCGTAGAACATGTTTTGATTGTGGAGAATTAGGACATGTTGCATGGAACTGTCCAAAGAGTTATCGTACACCATATAGGAAGGTTGACCTGAACCAAACGTTTAATGAAAATTTATCTAGGTCAAAATGGAAGCACAATAGACTTTTAAGAATCGTTCAGTCTCTCCTATTAAGAAACGTGCTTACACCCCAACTTTCAGAACTTCCAGACCTCCTAATTTTGACTCGACAATTGTTTATCGTAAACAGTCACCATCTAAGCGTCAGGTTTGGAAAGCTAAGTCTGATGGAGGTGGTATTTCAAATGGTGATGACGTGATTGCAATACCGTCGGGATCCACGGGAAAATGGGTGGATTTACAAGTTGTTGGTGTCAACGGGAAACCCACTGCCATTCGGGCTTGGGTTCCCATTTTGAACTAATTTTGTTTTTAAGCTTTGTGCAGGTCGCTATGTTTGTTTAACCTTGTTGATAGTACCTGGATTATCATCAATGGGGCGGTCCACACATACATGCCCAGGACATGGCTTGTATATACTTCAGTATGCAACCCGAAATGAAACGTATGTTGTTGGCTTCTACAGAATTCAGTGTAGAATGCGTTGAGTAACGTCATTTGGTGTCAAAAATCAGTCTGATATCGTCCCAGAAACGAAACTTCAAATGAGTAACCAACTCTTTTTATGTTTTATTTATTGTATATGTTTACATTTGCATGTTAGGTAGTTTAAATATTTGCATTACATTTTATTTTCTGATTGTATAAAATCCAAAAAGCCAAAAAGATTTTCTGTTTTAGTATTTTAGGGGGGAGAAAATGGTAACATCAGAAAATACAAAAAAATGATAAAATGAAAAACATAAATAAAAAAAGAGTTGCTTGATCAACATGTTGGGGAGATGACTGTATTACTGAACTTGCATGTTTATCGTTTGGCGCGAATAATAAGTAGTATAGATTAAATAAGTGATTATTCATATCAAGTACTGTTAAGCTGTATGACTCAATTATTGAATGAGATGATCACACTCATAATCATGTAAATATATTGATTAGGAAATCATGGAAAGATTTACAGCGGTTGAACGGTAGTCACCTAATTATCACGTGTGCATATTCTAGAAATAATTGTTCAGGAAATCAACATAAGGTGAGGGTATTCCCTATTGAGCTTTATACTGGACATATTTGGCGATGAATACCCCCAATCAATATTCAAAATTTGCTCTACCATTGAGTCTGATGACTAATTGGGATATTCAAGTGATCAATACAAGGTGAGGATATTTTGTACAGATATTGTATATCAAATTCTATCAGCTCGTAATGCTTGAATCCAAACATAGAAAGGTTAGCTTACATAGAGGTAAATATATTTCGAAAATAATGTCTAAAAGTATATCCGACCATCACGGGCCGTCCTTGTCTTTAAGGGAAAACACCTATGAATGATTGGAGGATCCAAAGTAATTATGAAGTCAACGAGCATCTACATAAAGTTCAAGTCAAGTTTCAACAAGATGAAAACAATATTCAAATGTTCAAAGAATAAGAATTCAAGTCAAAATCAATAATGAAGAAAGATAATGATGAGAGTTCCCATAATTAAAGAAGATATGTGCTTAAATCTCAAATCATTTATAGTGTGCTGCTCTCGCGTGGCTTGGATTGTTGATCCAGGGGTTCACATTGAACTGCCGAGCATCCTTGTGCATGTGATATAAGATATACTCATTAAGACAAGAAGCTAAAAATATATTTACATATATGTAATCTAAGTTATGCTATCACAGATGAAAAGCATGGGGTTTATAGCGTTTGTGTATGCACATCTCAGAATATTCAAAATACTATGAGATCTACCCGAGCCATCTAAATCGAAGGTATAGGTTGAGGTAGAAGCCCAAGGCTGACAGGAATATTCAAAATACTGTGAGAGTACCTCCTGATCAATTAGATCAAAAGTATGTGCTAGTGATAACGGACAGCGTCTGGACTTTAGTGCTCAATTGACTACCTGATACATCATGCGATCTCAAATGAGGACTGATTCTATGATCTAATCTAGCATAGCAATATGTTAAAGTAATTAATCAGTGTGATCAACAAAATGTCTATGAGGAAAGAATATAAAAGCTTAATGTGACTTGATATCTATAATCAGAGTTTTAATCTGTAGGTACTTTATCCTAAGAATTGAACAAAGATGATTTGCTACTATAGTTTAGTATTGATTCCATGTTAAGATCAACATCTCGCAAAAATATGTGATTTTGTTTTCGTTAAAATGTTTGTTAGTATTTTAGTGTAATTGCATCAACTTTTCATTCATGCATTCATACTATGAAAAATACAAAAATATTTTTAATGTCTTTTAGCATAATTTTAGAAAATCTAAAAATATTTTCTGTCTTATTTATTTTTTGGTTACTCATGTGAATTCAAATTGATGTATCAGACTGAAGCTGAGTTTGTATGACAGGCGTAAAATGTTTTTGATGATTGAAATTCAATGTGTTTGTTTTGAATGTTTGTGAAAATTGTTGAGTCAAAATGGTTAAACCAGTGTGTGTTTGAACTGAATGTTTGATCTGACCAACAATTTGTCAAAGTTGATATACGTACGAGCCATGTTAACTGTAAGAAGAAGTTAAAGTTGGAGCTTCTGGAGTTCTGATGAAGTGAAGGAATGGCGTACGTAAAAGAAAGGGAAAAAGCTGCTTAATTAATCGTCTCGATAATTAAAATGTTTATGTTGTAAAGAATCGAGAGATTGATTATGTCTAACGTGCTCATGTCTATATATGTCATTGTGCTTTGTGATGTTTACATGTGCAGGTTATGAAGATTTAGAAAGAAATAGAGGTTACTGTGGGGTAATCAGAATCGTCTGATTATTTATGGGCCAAACAATGTCAAATCTTAAAATTCCGCTGCTTCTAAGAAGATTTGAAGAGATTGAAGAACCTGAAGTCACAACAGTCATAAGTTAGGGTTAATCTGATGACTGGTGTGCTTTGAAGATTGTTGAGTATAACTCTCCGGGTATCTAAAGAGATTTTACTCAAATGTTCAACGAAAGTGTATTTCCTGATGATCGTGTCGACTTGCGATTATAATTGGAATATTACAAGGATAAAGATGAAGAGAGAAAGTATGTACCATACAAGGGAGTTTATTGGTGCATAATGAAAAGTCAAGTGAAGCTAAAAGTAACGCCACATCCTATGGGGAGTGTGTTGATCCTCAATGATGGTGTATAAGTCTGGCTAAAGAATGATTATTGATAGAACTAGGTCCTAGGGCGAGTTTGTTGGTGCATATTGTTAGAAACAGGGTATGTAAACAGATAATCCGGATATTTCTAGAATTGTGAAACACTTTCCTAATTGAATATTCCGACCCTCCTTGTCTCGTGTTACACGAAATTTCAATTGGGATAAGACTAGAAATGCAAATCGTTTCCAGACAAGAAGAATGCGATTTATGTGTATAGATTTGTGTGTTCGTTCTGTATGAAATTGAAAATGAATGAAAGCAGTTTTTCCAAAACTGATTATATAAAACAGTTTAGGCGGTTAACAAATGAATGGTTATGACGGTTGAAAAAGGAGCGGGAAAAACGTTTTATTTAAACGTTTCATTAAAATGTATCACTCAAAACGTTTTTGTTTCGGGGCGCTGCCAGGGTCTCTGCCCCTTGGACCCCGCCAGGGGCGCTGCCCCTTGGACCCCGCAAGGGGGCGCAGCCCCCTTGACCCCGCCATTACCGTGCGCCAGTGTCTAGTTCACTCTTATGGGCGTGCACTTCGCACTCACCGAACCCATGTTAAGTATCACTAGTCAACTCCTGCTTTCTAGTAAATCACAATCAGCTAAAATGTTAGTTGGATGACACTAAAAACACCAACAATTATAAGTCCCTAGTTCATATCAACCGACGCTAATCAAGTTGAACGGGCCTGACGAAAGACATTCGGGCCAAACGAATGACCGAAGCTCATTGAGTATAAATAGAGGTTCAAGGCTTCATTTGTTGATTGATCGCCTCATTTGTTCCAATCGGTTTTCTCTCTAGTTACAGCAGATCCAAAACCCACCCAAGTCGAATAACGACTCTAGGCGTTGATCTAATCCGATCTATACGATCCGGTTCGACTAAATCGACACCCGAAAGTCAACGATTCGCTAGAACATCGATCTGAAGATCCGAATAGCTCCTACAGTTAGCTTCTGAGATCAATATACAATTGTTGACCCTTTAATCTATTACTTTGTCTTATAGCTGAAGGTCGTAAAGTTCGGTGAAATGCTTCTTTAAACTTGGTCTTTATGTCATAAAAATAGCATCTTTCAATTCAAATGTTTGATGATTAGTTTATTAGCTGTGTAGACAGATGTAAATAATTAGCTTATGTCTTAATAATCGGTTAATGATTAGTTCGCTCAATGATTCTTTAAGAATAATGAGTAGTTATTAATATTATATTAATTATTAATATTAATAAAATAAAATACTTAATTGAGGATTCTCAATATGGTGTCAATGGGACCCAAGTTTTCTGATATGAAAGATGTAACAAAAAGATTTTAAATGTATATGAATCCAAATAAATATGATTAACTCTATTATATAAATTTAAAAAACTCTATTAATCAGACTACAAAATATAAATATAAATATAAATATAAATATAAATATAAATATAAAAATAAATATAAACATTTGAAAAAATATAATTTCGTTACTTAATTTTGATATGAATGTTTATTTATGATAACTCTGATTTATAAGAATGAAATTAAGTTACATCATACCAGTAGTAGTCACCGGAAGTAGTCATTATTCTCTTAAAAACATATATTCTATGCTCGATCTACTTGCATTCAGGATAATATCGGATTGATCTTAAGCAAACATTATGATACATTGAGGACATTAATTTTAAAATGTTTACTTAGAGCATATATCCAACAAGCATCACTAATTGTGTATGAGGTTTGTGAAGTGGATAATAATTGTGTTAGTGTTGGTGAAAAACTATGTAATAACTTGAAGAGTCAACAGAAGCATCACATGACAGAAAATCATCACAAGATAGAAGGCATTAGTGTTGGTCATCAAGGTGGTTGTAAAGTGTTATCGCCTACGGGTTCGGTTCCTACCACCCCTCGAGTACCGATTGCTTCGGTGTATGGTAATCACTACGACTCGACAAAGGAGAAGGTTGATGCTTCTATGAAAAAGAGTTCGATTACAATGAATAAAAAGATAGTTGTTAATGAGTTCACGCTTCGGGATGAAGATGATCTTGGAGATTCCGACAACAACGGTTCCAGTGTCCTTGATGTGGATCAGAACATTGGCTTTTTTGAAGGTCTTGAGAAGGAAGGGTTGCTCCCTACACCCGTGCCGGGTATCAGGATTGGTTGCTCTTCGACAAAGATTTCATCATATGCAATTGAAAATCGAGGGTGCGAGAAATTTAACCGATTGAAGGTTGACGGTGTGGTTGTTAAGCCGGTCATAAAGACTCGAAAATGTAAAGGTAAATGTAAGGAGGTTTTCGGGTAGTGTTTGAGTAGTTTTGTCGATTTTGTTTTGTTTGTAGTTTTTTGGTTAAATTTGGGTTTTGTATTAGTTCTTGTATTTGTTAGTGTTCTATGTTCATTTAAGTCATCCGGTAGATCAAGACTCGAGCTTAGTTAACTTAGGCTCTTTGTCTAGTGATAAGGTTCGTTATTTGTTTCCGATTTGTATCTGTTTTCGTCTTTTTCATCTATTGATGAAAAGACTTTGTTATATGTTATCGTTATTTTGCCAAATATATATATATATATATATATATATATATATATATATATATATATATATATATATATATATATATATATATATATATAGGGGCAGGATCAATGGGGAAGTAACCAATCGGGGGGAAGCGGGGAGAAGCAAATTTTTTTTTTTTCGTTTTTTTTGAAATTTTTTTTCCGGCATCAAGATCACACGAAAATATGAACATTTAGAAGAGACACTTCGTGATGAATGTTATTATTTAGGCGGGAAAACGATCGACAAAAATAACATTCAAGATAATATTGTTCGTGAAAAATATGAACGTTTTTTTTCTTCATGTTTTGTGAAGTAAAATTTAGCCCGATTTAGAGTTTAGGGTTTAGGGTTTAGGGTTTAGGGTTTGGTGTTTTGGGTTTATTCCATAAACCCAAAACACCAAACCCTAAACCCTAAACCCTAAACTCTAAACCGTTCGTATTAAAAACTCAATCTAAATCCTAAATCTAAACCCTAAACCCTAAATTTCTAAGCCCTAATATCTAAACCCTATAAACCCTAATATCTAAACCCCAATAGCTAAAACCTCAAAATACGCTCGAAAAACACGATAATTGTTATATATTACTTCTTCGAGCGTTTTTCCCAAAATAAAAACATTTATCACAAAGTGTCTCTACTAAATCTTCATATTTTCATCTCATCTATAATGTTCGTGAACAAAGTTTTTTCAAAAAACGAAAAAAAAAAAAAGTTTTTGCTTCCCCCGCTTCCCCCCGAATGGTTATATATATATATATATATATATATATATATATATATATATATATATATATATATATATATATATATATATATATATATATATTCACCAAGCATCATATTCAATTATCATCAATCAATTGTATAAATTGTAAAAGTGGTATTAATTCATCTTTAAAAAATACAAATGTTATCCTCAGATGTCAAACAAATTACATCAATATGAAATTAAATACATTGAACTTTGCAGACTATTAACCATCAAGAAAACACAAAGAAAGCACTAGAAGTTGCTTCTGCTCTTTGCTTTTCATGATGAACAGGAAAAAAAAAAAGTTGTTTAAAAAATATTAATGAAAAAAAAAAAGATTGAGTAACATAAATTATTCAGTCAAAACGTCGTGTACAATTTGTTGTTGAAACCTTTGTAGGTACCCCAACAGCGAGTTAGCCTTTCGTTTCGCCCTTTCTGTTCCATTCTTTGCAAGCTCCATCAATGGAGGCAAGGCACCAAGTCTGCTTATAAAACCAAGATTATCATCATCTCTTTTGCACAAAGAAAGCAAAATCGACGTGGCATTTTCTTTATTTCTTGAATTCCCATTAACCATATGATCAACTATATTTGGTATAACACAAGCTCTCACCATAGCAGCTTTAGCTTCTTGGTGACTCGCAAGAATCGAAAGTATAGTCAACGCTTCATCAACCATTACACCACTCAAATCAGTCAACATTCTGAGTAATGCTGAAATAATCCCAGCCCTAACCGCCTTCCCTTTGTTTCCTTGATAAATACACAGATTAAATAAAGCTGTAGCAGCATCGTTTTTCCCTCTTCTGCTTCCATTTTCAAGAAGATCAACCAAAAGTGGAATTGCACCTGACGCACCGATTATGATCTTGTTTTCATCAGAAAGTGATAAGCTAAAAAGGGTAGCTGCTGCATTTTCTCGCGTTTGCATACTTCCTGTTTTAAGAACTTGTACTATTGAAGGTACTGCATTTGCAAGCATTATGAGTTCTCGATTGTTTTCGTATATTGAAAGGTTGAGAATTGAAGTCACCGCGTGTTGTTGTGTAGTGCTATCTTCAGATGTTAATAAATCAACAAGAACTGGAATTGCACCTGCTTCTGCAATGAGTATTCGGTTATCTGTGCTCCTTTTAGATAACGAGCGTACTTCAGAGGCGGCTGCTCGACGTTCTTCGGTAGATTGGCTTGTGAGGTTATGAACAATTGCTTCGATGAGATCAATGTCTTGGCTTACATCAAGAAATGATCCATCACTCCTTTTTAGTCTTCGGTTTGTTAGTAGTAAACTTGGGTGGTCAACATTGTGATTTGTACACCATTGAGTGATTAAACTTCTCAAGACGTAGTTTGGGGTAAGGGTGAGATTTTGAAGTTTCTGACGAGTTTTTGGGCATGTTTTATTGCCACCATTGATCCATCTTTGTATGTATAATCTGTCATAAGTCTGCAAGTTGATACAATAACTTTAACACATATTGATTCAACTAAAACAGATTATATTTATGAGTAATGTTTTTGTTTATGTTATACTCCGTATAAGATTTTGATAAAAATTATGTCAATGAAGCACGTTTAAATCCTAGTGCATTCATATAATTTTCATCAAATATCATAGAAAATAAACAAACATATTTAAAATCAAAGTTGTGAAAGAAAGACTTTGAAAAGTCAAAATTGATAGTTTGTTTAAGACGGAGGGAGTGGTACATAAGCAATTTCAAGAAATATAAGTAAAAAGACACCTGCAATATTGAATTCGACATGACATACCTGTCCAGTGGACACAATAACAGGATCTCTGATGAGCTCTAATGAAATCGGGCACAGGAAGTCATCTGGAATCACAGGTGAACAACCCTTCTTGTTATCCTCTGGACTGTTCACTGCATTAGTCGGTTTCGACAGTGATGATTCCTCAGACAACGCATTCGTAGACTGATCAACATTTTCATCTTGATCATCTGAAAGAGTGTCACTTTGAGTGTCTCCGGCTTTCGATTCAACATGATGATGATCAATGTTGAGTGTCTGACTAGAATCAGAGTCTTTTGCCAATGACTCAGATGATAAGCCGTACGAAAGACTAATCATATCTTGCGATCCACCATATCGTTCTGAAGCTCTTTTCAACTGGTCTCTTACTAAATCAACCTACAAAAACAGATACATTTCAAAACCAATATCAACAAGATAAGCATACAATCAAATGATTTTCAAGTCTTACTTGTTCTTTCACTTCCTCCGATATGTTGAACTCATCATACGGCAAACTGGCTAATGCTTTTTCCAGTTTCCATGTAATACAATGAAATTGAAACGCAATTTTCTGAGCTGCTCCATCCTTTAATTAAAAGTAACAGACAATACATAGGCTAAGTTTTTTTTTTTCCTCTGTTTAGGAATTTTAAAAAATGCAACAACTAAAAGTGTGTTTATTTGCAGAAATTTCCCTCTAATTGCATATACATTAATCGAGAAAACAAGAGGTGCTTTTTTTTTTTTTTTTTTTTTTTTGTCTTAAACAACTGTTAATCAGTATGAAAACGGATTCAAACATTTCAAAAAAAATTTAGGAAAAATACAATTTCAATACATTTTCAGTTTTCACGTTTCTCAAAACGAAACGTGGAGATAAAATCAGCAAGCTTAGTTTGCTTACAAGTATAATGATAATGGTATACAACAAATCATGAATCCAGAATTTACAATTTACAATTAACAATTGAAGAATTAGCAATATACTTACAGGAGATATATTGTGATTAAAGCTTCCTGCAGATAAAATCAGGCTTTTAGCAGCTTTAAGAGCTGCCATTAGCTCCGATAACGAACAATTTGAGGATGAAGAAGAAGCCGAAGACCTAAATTCACCTTCAAAATCTCGAATTTCTTCCAATAAATGAGATAATAAAGCAACTCTTCTGGAAAGATTAGTGCAGTCTCTCTTGAAACTTCCGGTGACGGAGGTCCGAGCTATGTCGCGGACTAAACGGAGAAGAGACTGTATTCCTGCAATAACAGCTGTAGTATCATCGTCGGCCATTGCAATTAGTAAAGGGGAAGATGAAGGTATATGAGAATTGGATGAATTAAAAAGTGCAAATTGAGAGTTGAAAAGGAAACAAGACGTGTATTTGGTGATAAAGATGACAGTTGTAAATTGGGAATATTATGAAAGAGAGAATATGATGGTTTTTAAAAGTTTGTTGGTTGTATACATACATGTACAATTGTATATCCGATATCTTCTGTACCTACGTATTGTAAAACATATACGGAATATAAAATTATACTGCAAAAGGTTTGATTATCTTATGTCATTTACAGTATTAATTTTAATATTATTTTTTTTTTGCCTAAAATTGCGATAACGCTTATATAAACGATGACGCTGTCAACAACCGGGAAATATAAAAGATGGGGCCGGGTGAGCCTCTCACCTAGAAAGTTACGAAAAAACAAGGACTGCCTATAACCAAGTCACACCCGCCAAACCAAACTAACCAAGCATCGAACATAGCTAAACAATGGAAATAACACAATAATCTAAAAAGCAAGAACCTAACCCAACAAAAACAGCTGACAATAAAAACAATATAGACGAAACAAAGAAAAAAACCAAGGAAGACGACAAACTAAGAGAGAACGTTGGATGAACCATTCCCGATTAAAGTAACCGATGAGGGAGATCCATGATCTTCATCTACAATCCCACGAGCTTCTTCGAACAAACTTTGGGACGCAACCCCGAAATCAAATCATCAACGACAAAGGAAGATTTTTTCTTTTGATGATTCCTTTTAGAGCCGCCAACACACTCAAATTGAACATTTTTATCACGGGCAAACTTCCAAGTCTAAAGGCATTTTTTTCGCAAATCTTGCCATAACACGGGCACGCAAGGAGACCATCCTCCAAAGTCTTACCCATAAAAATAGAAACCGAAACAACTTTAGGAATCGACTTGTCAGCGACCTTTTTAACCAACTTTGGTGATTCAAAAGGCTTAGAATCATAATCTTTTTTTTTTTTTTTTTTTTTTCCAAATGTGATGAAGCACCCTTTATACCATTAAAACAACTGTTCTCATTACTTGATCCCTCACCAAGATAACAAGAATTAAATGCACTCAAAATTTTTATTTATAATTCAAAACTATAATTTTAATTATATTTATTTATTTCCAATTATAAATTAATATTAATTATTATTATATTGTGAAAGGCTCCAAAAAAAAAAAAGACTGAATGCTCTCGAAACCAATTCAATTTTATTAAAAAGGAAAAGGGCTTTTTTAGCCGGTGCACAGTAGCGCACTTCCGTTTTCCCTTGAAGGCCCTTATGTTGTTCCTGGCATAAGTTAGAAAATTTTAACAATAAATTATATATTATATATTATAAATAGAATTTTATGATATATCTCCATGTTAACCTCAATATTCATATATTTACTCACATAAAAAAGATAATATCATGTATATTCATCTTGACATCTAGAATCACACATATTTACCAACTTAAACAAAATAATATTACATGTGTCCATCTTAAACACTTATACTCATTGGATACACATATTAACCGTCTTTTGAGTCGTTTTCAGAAAAAAACATGACGGAGAACTCAAAAAAGCGACGCATCGACCGACACGTCGGCCAAGTCGGCCGACTTTTACAACACTGGATATATCCTTTACCTTTCCATAATATCAAATATGACCAACCTAAATAATAAAAGTCTCATATTTACGTATGTAATTTAAAAATCAATAAAATAATAATTTATTAATTTTAAATGAAATAATTGCTCTATTAATCTTTTTTTAATATATAGTGGAGATTATACAACGTTAAGCTTTCGAAGAAGCATTAATCTATAGTTCATTTATTTTCGTAAGACTCGTGAACATTTGTTTATGCAAAACATAGACCTCTTTCGTTTTATCTTATATTTATTTAATGAAGATTAAGTATTAAGTATTTAAGTGTACTACTGAAATGACCCGTAAAATCACAGGTTTGTTAAACGAAACACTTTAATAACATGTTTTAAGTATTAAGTAAATGTAAATGCTAAAATCATTTATTTTAATGACCAGTTTGACTAACAAACTTGTCGTTGTTTTTACAAATATATAGAGACTTGTATTTTCGCATACATATGTAACATAATTAATTTCGTAAAAAGAATCCATATTTGAATATTAATATTATAATAATTATAATTATAATCATTATATTAAAAGTAAATAATAATAATAATAAAGTTCGCTCAAAATTGAGTATTTATATTTTTAATAATAATAATAATAATTAGTAATAATAAATGCTTTTTAAATTTTTTTAGAAAATTAAAATACAATTATTATATAAAAGTTGTACAATATGCTTTAAAATTTAGGTGTTCTGTAAAATATTTTACAAATTAGGAGAGATTAGTATTTCCCTTTATAAAAGATTTTGTATTATTTTTTAATTAAATTAATATAAAATTTTGACATCATCATTATAAAAAATCAAAGGGGAATTAGCTTAATGATGACATCATTATTTTTAGAGCTTTATATGACTATATAGATAGATTCGATATAATATATTCATTGTATACTTTTTTTTAAAAAGGATAAGTAATTTATATATATAAACCAACACGAAGCTAGACAATACATGAAAACTACTTGAAAAAAAATGACCTAACAAAACAACACAACAACCTACACGACTTGAATCCAACTTCAACAACGCACACGATAAATTAACCCGAAACAATAATACATGAGACTACGATGACAACACTCAAAAGCGGCACATCGAGCTACGAAACCTATAAGTCTACTTGTTGACAATGAATATTGTCTATTTTATGTGGCAAGTGGTTTTAGTGTTACTAATGTAATAGGTAGTTTACTTATTATTGTATTAGTGAGTTTAACCATGGTAAATGTATTTACCACCCTTGTAACTAAAGGGAGGTTGCTAGTATAAAAGTAACCTCCCCACTCACATTGTAACTAGTTGAGTTATAACATATTTTCACTACTTGCAAGTATCTCTCTCTCAACCTTATCATCATACTACTTGTTCTTAACAACTAAACCCACTTACACTAACAAAACCGATCGACCTTAGCTAGATTTGAGACTAACAATTGGTATCAGAGTGGGTCTAAGCTCTTTGTATAGAAGATCCGTTGCTCGAAGGTCTCCATCGCGTGTTTGAAGTGTTTGTGCTCTATTTCAGTTTAGGTACCTATATAACTCAACTCATACTCTTATTTTTGTTGGTTTAATACTTGTTTCATAACATACTTGTTGATAAACCACTTAAACTACTTGATTTTGTGCTTAAAATCGAACTTATATGCATACATAAAACTCACTATTTTTGTGTGTGTGTATATATATATATATATATATATATATATATATATATATATGTGTGTGTGTGTGTGTGTGCGTGTGTGTGTGTGTGTGTCTAAATTCTCTCTTTGAACTTGAACTTACATATGTAAACACAATTTTTTTATTTAATCTTGAAACTGTTAAACCTGCTCGTGTTTGTTTAGAATCTGTTGCAAGAACACTATAAATCTGTTTGTGTTTGCCAAAAGTGGTTTTTTCCATGTAATCAAACTGCTCGAAATTATTGTTTTTCATGCTCGAAAACCTTGTTTTTGTGCTAAAAAGCTGCTCGAAAATACACTGCTGCTCGAAAATCATAAGTATGTGACTAATAAATGTTTGTTCATGCTCGAAAACCCAATAATTTAGGCTCCAAAACGTATAAAGTTTGACTTAGTTTGGCTCCATAGTTTTGTCCTTTAGATAATACCCACCGAAATCCCTTTATTCACTATGTAAGTAACTAGAGGAGGGGTGAATAGTTACTTAGTGTAATTTTTAAAACTTTTTTCGATTTAGAACTTGAGATTGTTATAGTGTGATTCGAATAGTTTGTTCACGAGTATAATAAATAAGTATATAAATGATAAGAAAACAAACACGGAGATTTATAGTGGTTCGAGAAGATGTTAACTAATCTTCCTTAATCCACTCCTCAATTCTAATGAATTGAGAGTTAGTTTCACTATGATGCTCCAAACTCGGTGGAGTCTCCGGATACAACACTAATACCCACCGAAAAGCATCTTTGACCTTTTGTATCATAAAAAGTACAAGGGACAAAAGAACAAAAAGTACAAAAAGTTGACAGGCTGGTGCTCGAAATCCTAAAGCTCGAATACTCAGTGCTCGAAAACTTAGTTAAACACTGCTCGAAAACGTAGTCAAACAGTGTTCGAAACTTTATGTGACGACCGGGAAATTTTTGATCAAATTTAAACTCAATCTTTATATGATTTCGACAAGATAAGCAAAGTCTGTTAAACTGAGTCTCAAAATTTTGAACTGTTTTCATGAATTCATTTAATCTTTCATTATGTCCGACGACTCACGATACGATTGCTTGTAAAATGGATATATATATATATATATATATATATATATATATATATATATATATATATATATATATATATATATATATATATATATATATATATATATATATACATATACATATATATATATATATACACATATATATATTTGTATATAATAATATGAAATAATATATATTGTAATTGTTATTAATTAATTTTGTAAAAATAATAATAATATATAAAAAGTAACTATATATAAATAAAGTACATATAATATATATATTTTGTAATTTCGAAGTTATTTAGAAAGCAAAGGTAACGCTAAATTTTCATTCGATTGATAGTAAACGAGTTAAAAAGAAACTTATGTGATTTTAAAATAAACGGTTAGCCGAAAAATGAGTTTTACAAATTATAGGCTTATTAAAAATGTATTTAGGAACTATTTGTTGAATTTTAGAACTTTTTATATGACAAAATTACGCGCGTCGTCCTTGAACTTGTTTCCAGCCTTCTCACGTCATCCTGATTCTTTTTTTTTTGCTTGCGTCATCCCTGTTCTTCTAAAAGATAACATAGGTCGTCCTTCTGTATACATTCCGTCCAATATCACCGTTAAAGTCAATCATGTGCGAATCATGTGAGGGTATTTCAGTCTTTTTATAACTTGAGGGATGACGAGCGTAATTTTGTCTAATAATAATAATAATAATTTGAGGGACGACGCACGTAATTTTATTTAATAATAATAATAATAATAATTATAATAATAATAATAATTTTAGGGATGACGCACGTAATTTTATTTAATAATAATAATAATAATAATAATAATAATATTATTATAATCATTATAATTATCATTATCATTATTATTATTACTATTATTATTATTATTATTATTATTATTATTATTATTATTATTATTATTATTATTATTATTATTATTATTATTATTATTATTATTATTATTATTATTATTATTAGTATTATGTGCTTATTATTATTGGGGCAAAATCCATAAAAAGGTAACATGTTATACCACTTTTCCTACTTTCGGTAATATATTTCATTTCGCTATAAAAAAGATGTGTATTTTCGAAAGTTAATAAAAAGAGGGGTATCGTTAACTTTCTCAGTTAAGTGTCAACTTTGCATAACATGTCAAGTCCTTTATCAACCAACGTTTTCAAATCGCGATTTTGACGCACGTTTTTGATGCGCGAATCCGAAACGCTTTTTCGAAGTGCATTTTCGATGTGCGTTTTCGACACGCAATTTCGACGTGCGTTTTTAACGCGCGTTTTCAAGGTGTGTTTTTCGATACACGATTTCGACGCGCATTTTCGAGGCGTGTTTTTTCGAAAACACGCCTCGAAAACGAGCGTCGAAATCGTGTGTCGAAAAACACACCTGTAAAACACGCGTCGAAATTACGTGTCGAAAACGCGCATCGAAAACGCGCCTCGAAAACGCGTTTCGAATTCGCGCATCGAAAACGTGCGTCGAAGTCGCGATTTGAAAACGTTGGTCGATAATAACAAAAATAATAATTATTATTATATTATTATTATTGTTATTATTACTGTTATTATTATTATTATTTTTAAATAAAATTACGTGCGTCGTCCCTCAAATTATTATTATTATTAGATAAAATTACGCGCGTCATCCCTCAAGTTATTAAAAGACTGAAATACCCTCACATGATTCGCACATGATTGACTTTAACGGAGATATTGGACGGAATGTATACAGAAGGACGACCTATGTTATCTTTTAGAAGAACAGGGATGACGCAAGCAAAAAAAAAAGAATCAGGATGACTTGAGAAGGCTGGAAACAAGTTCAGGGATGACGCGCGTAATTTTGTCTTTTTATATTTTACTTGGGGTTGAAAGTGAATAATTAATGTAATTTTTATTTAATAGTTAATGACTGAAATTTATACCATAATGACTGAAATAATTAAAGATAATTACTGTAAAAATTTGGGATTTTTTCTGAGAACTTTTATCCGCCGCTAAATATCAACGGAGTACGAAATAACACATCGTAGGAAAAGTGTCGGTAGAATACTACAAAAGTTTATGGCTGCTGAACTGTTTTTAGGATTGAATTCATCCCACTAACTTTTCAATTCATCCCACCCACGTTTTTTTTCTTTCTTTTATGTATTAATTATTATTATATTTTATAATTATATATGCAAGTAACTATCCGATATGTTTTGTGTCTTTTTAAAAAATTCAAGAGCCAAAGTTTTCATGCCCACTATCCTTTCACCATACTGCCCATTATGAGTTTCACACCCATTTATTTCATCACTCTTTTCTTAAATTACTAAAAACATGTTGATGATCACACCATATAATAACCTTTTATGGTTATCCTTCATTTTCTCATGCTTAACGATCAACACCACAACTCAAGCTCAACCTGATTTCATCTACTACTACTGTGACTCACTGTTTAATTATTGATTTTATGACATATTACTATTATATGTTACTGTGGTTGATTGCCTTGATTATTCCTTCACTCAATCATATTTTATATATAATAAACATACATACTTACACATCATATAGTTAAATATATGCATACAACACCTAGCACCACTTTTGGTCTCCTTTTTCTTCTCCATGATTATATAAACCACCACCATATTAGACCACAACAACCATCAAGCCACCACCTTGAATCAAACCTCCACCACCACTTCACCAACCCTTGTAATGAAACCCTTCTCATTCGTGAGAACCCGCCAAGACCACCTTACTTTATTTCTTTTTACAAATGTTACACCCATTTGTCCATTTCTCTACGCTGTAAACGCACCTACAACCATCATGATCACCACACCACCATCATAATTCTCAAAGTCTTGCTGCATCTATTATTTTTGTTCGAACCACCCAACCACAACCACCACAACCTTCGAATCTGTTTCATTTTTTTTTCGTGATCAACCACCGTTAATTTTTTTCTGTTACTGCTGCGTTTTATGTTTAACGAGCCTAAACCCTGAACCAAAGAACCCATATTGATCGGTTAGAACTCACAACCCTCACCACTTTGAAAACCATTATCACCACAACCCCATCATCAAACCCCATCGCTGCAATAGTCGGCTATTTCCTTTTAATTTATATTTTTTCCTTTTTTTTCTTTCTTTTCCTTTTCTTCTCCTCTTCTCTTCGCTAGTTGTTCTATAGCACTGCTGCTGTTACAGTTGTTTTCCTGTTACGAAACTAGGTGAGGATGACACCATGATGACACAGTAACATGAGATGATAGATGAGTGACATTGAATAGTGAATGTTATGGAAAAATGGTGATGATGCAGTGAAGAAAATAATGAGAATGAAGATGAAGACTAGTGATTAATTTAGTTGTTAATGGTGATCCGTTAACATTAAAGTGATGAGATAGATGATATCGCTACTGCATTTTTTTTATGACTGAGCAGTCACGAAACTGAAGGTGAGGAGTGACGTTAAATCGATAAGGTTGAGAAGATGATGAAACGTTGTTAATAATGAGGTTGAGATGAAACAAATTGATGATGACAAATGGAGAGGATGATGAATAGTTGAAGTTAAGATTATGATAATGGTGAACGATTAGGAATTAAGAGAATGATGATTATGGAATGATATGAAAAGATTGTAATTAAGGAAATTGGATGATAGATGATGATTGGAGGCAATACAGTGATGGTATTAAGGAACTGAATTCCTTAAAGAAAATACATGGACTCATTACTAGATGGGCTTAGATAATATAGTTTATTGGGCTGAGATCCAGTTTTATGTTGGGCCGAAGTCTAGTGGGTTGTTAGCAGGAAACAGGAAACAGACGGGTTATATATAATTGGGGTGTTACCAATTTTAGAAAAACAAGGACAGTTGAATGGTTAAGGGGTGTTGTTGGGGGAACTAGAGGTCACGGGTTCAAGCCTTAACTATACCATTTATTTTTTTAAAGGTTAGTATTATTATTTTTATTATTAGGATTATTATAATTATGAATATTTAAGGTTTCAAAAATATTGTTATAAAGATGATTAAATATAATGATTATAAATACGAATATGAAAATGATTAAAGTTATAATTAAATTATGATAAAATTATTATTATTATTATTATTATTATTATTATTATTATTATTAGTATCATTATCATTAAAGCTATCCTTATTATTAAAAGTTATCATTTATATCATTATTTTTAAAAGTATCATTTTTATAAATTATCATTTTTGTTATTATTACTATTATTATTATAAAATAAAACAACTTTTTATTTATTATTATCAATATTATTTTATCAAATAACTACTAGTTATTTAAAAACTATATTTACTACATATAACATAAATATATTAATATTTTTATAATAAATATTAATAAATATAATTAAGTAGGTTATGAATGAAAAACATAATTAAAATAACAATTAAATCACTAATAATATATAAATTCGTTCGATTTCAATTATATGTGTTAATTTATAAATAAATGATATAGTTTCGTGAATCCGAGGCCAACCCTGCATTGTTCAATATCGTCATATGTATTTTTACTACAAAATACGTTAAGTGAGTTCATTTGATTCCCTTTTACTCTTTGCATTTTTGGGACTGAGAATACATACGCTGTTTTTACAACTGCTTTATTAAATGCTTTTGAAATATATTTTTGAACTGCGAATGCATGAAATGGTTTTATAAATGTTTGACGAGATAGATACAAGCAAAACATTCCTCGAATGAATTATTATGCAGACAGAAGTTCTGTGGATTATTATTGAATTATGTGGACATGATAATTGCCACCAATTGATGAATATATTTTCCCCTGATTATTATTGCTTGGTAACCTAAGAATTAGAATCGGGTATGGCTCTAATTTACGCGAATCCTAAAGGTAGCTACCGGGTTTAATACCCCCACCCAGAGTGTTCACTGGACGGAAGAGCTAGTGGGCATGGTGTTTAGTACTTCGAAGTTTATTATTATTATACAGACAAGATGTTCTGTTTTGGGGATATTATTGATGCGCATTATATGTTAAGGTCGGTTACCAATCCAAGCAATGAATGAAAAGTGAATGTTATGTATCGAGAGAATGATTTTATACACAGGTTATGTGTATGATATTTTTGTACACGAGATATGTGTACGGTTACTAAGATTTATGAAAAATGGTTTCGTACACGAGATAGGTGTACTGTATTTGAATCTTGTGGTCTATCAAAATGATGAATTTTATTGTTTACGATAAACTTATGAACTCACCAACCTTTTGGTTGACACTTGAAAGCATGTTTATTCTCAGGTATGAAAGAAATCTTTCGCTTTGCATTTGCTCATTTTAAAGATATTACTTGGAGTCATTCATGGCATATTTCAAAAAGAAATTGCATTCGAGTCGTCGAGTTCATCAAGAATATTATTAAGTCATTTATAGTTGGATATATTATGAAATGGTATGCATGCCGTCAACTTTCGATGTGATGAAAGTTTGTCTTTTAAAAACAAATGCAATGTTTGTAAAATGTATCATTTAGAGGTCAAATACCTCGCGATGTAATCATATGTTATGGTATTCGTCCTTATGGATTAGGATGGGTCTTTACATGTGGTATCAGAGCGGTGGTCTTAGCGAACCAGGTCTTGCATTAGTGTGTCTAACTGATAGTTGTTTAGATTTATTAGTGGGTCTGGACTTCGACCGTGTCTGCATGTCAAAAGTTTTGCTTATCATTTCGTGTCGAAAATTATTTGCTTATCATCCTTAAAGTCTAGACACGTCTTACTGCATTTAGTGCATCGATAGTGTGTCGCCAAAATTCATATCTTAGCGTATCTGTTACTGTAGACTTTGCCTGACAGCTTTCGATATTTTCTCCATAACCTGCGGAATCTTTGTGCTATATATAAGTATTCTATGTAGTTAGAATATCATCCGATAGTCAAAAATCATTCCATATCGAAAACCCTTTATCTAACCGTACAAGATGGAACTCGCAACTAGTTCAAATTCCTCGGCTTCTGACAGCTATTCCGATATGGATTTCCACTCGAGCTTCGAAAGCAGTGTAACTGGAATGGATCAACCAATCACTCATCACCAATTCTGGATGAATTGGGGATGGGTTCGTACTCGACTTAATCAATGGAAACGCGAAGAAGGCGATCTTTTTTACCAACCTAATTTACCCCTTGGCGATGAACCTGAAGCACTTACCGGCGAACCTATCTGAAACACCATTTTCAGCCTCATTTCTAGAGTATCTTGTCACGATTATATATTATCTCACATTCTAGATCTTATTCATCCGTTCGTTCCAACCGACAATCATCCTGGAATAATGGAAGAAGTCAACGAGCTTCGCGCTAGAGTAATTAATTTGGAAAACATGGTGCAAAACCTAATAGCTTCAGCAACAACACTGGCAACACCAGTACCAATAACAACATCCGCAGCACAAGCCTCAACACTACATGCCTCAATATCTCATTCTGTACCTCGAGTATAATCATCGTTCTACATGACGTTCTACATCAATTATCTTCGTTCTTTATGGCGATTATGTAATCTCTAATGTTATAGAGATTATGTATTCTAGTTTTGACGGTAAACCAAATGAGTTTAATAATATATTAACTCATTAAATCCATGATTACATCTAAAGAAAATATATATGTAAGTAAATTTTCACAAAAATTGTAATTAAAAATTCTTTTGTACAAACTGTTAATGGTGAAAATATTTTAACGGGTAGGTAATACCCGAGAAATATTTAGATTTCACATTAATAAGTTACACTGTACATTCTTCGAAGCTGATTCAATAGTCATTTACTATCATATTTACAACCACCGATATACGTATCCGTTCATCGCAGAATAACCATTTTCATTCAGTTTCATATTTAGATTTGATTTTGACCCATCAGAATCCAACAAGTGACATAATGAAGAAAACATTTGACAAAATAAAATTTGTTAGAAACAGACAGATTAACTATGAGGAATTTTGTTAAGAATTCACGCTAACAAAATCCTAGCTAACTGTTAATTCTGTATTAGATTTTATTTATCTCAATTTATTTATCGCATATTTAATTCTCGCAATTTTATTTATCGTCATTTAATTTCTGTTATTTATTTTACGCACTTTAAATATCGGGACACGTATACAAGGTTTTGACATATCATATCGACGCATCCATATATATTATTTGGAATAACCATAGACACTCTATATACAGTAATGTTTGAGTTAGCTATACAGGTTTGAGGTTGATTCTTAAATAATATATATACTTTTAGTTGTGATCGAGTCTGAGACATGTATATAATGGGTCATGACATGTATTAATTAATTCGAATATTATATATTAAACTATAAATGAATTATTGAACTACAAATTGTGGACTACTAACTGTGGACTAATAACATTGGACAATAAAAATAAATTAAAATATTAATTATAACATATGAAATTAAACATTTCTTCAAGTTTGTCACTTGATTTCATCTTAAACCTCATTTGTATCTTGACGATTACAATCTGCGTTCAAACCTTTCATGATTCTTGAAAACACCTCAATCGAGAGGATGAACCAACCGCACTTCATCTACGGGAGAAAAGATTGATGCATATAGTTATGCACCTGAAAACACTCAGAACCTGAGTAAATATTTAACATGTATCTGTGCTAGCTCCTTTGGCATTGTTATTACCGAAAATAACTGTACAATTCCTTTCCAAATTAGCCAATTTTGTCACAGCTCCAACAAATCAACTTCAATTTTTCATTCGAATAAACCTTATTATAAAGATAACCCCTTCCTCATCGTTACCGGAGAACCGTTTATATCCCACCACATTAGAAATAAACTTACCAGCAACTTCATTACCCTTTGACTTAAGCCTCTCCGAAAAATCATTATATTTGTTTATTGAAACCCCATCATATACTCATCTTCTTCTTGTAACAAGATTTACCATACCAATTATCGAAATCAACTATCTGTATTTTGAAATATCGCAGCATGTCTACATCAACAGTTATATGTATACATATAACCTCTATCTCTTAAAATTATGATCTTCCATTCTGAAATTCTAAAAAGCACCCAGTCTACGAATCAATACTTCAAATTTTTAAAAAACTGAATGAAGCAGCAGAAACTGTAGACAACCGTAAACGACCTTAACTGTCGAAAGTTTAATGATAAAGAATAATATGTTGGCAAAGCTCAGAAAAGTTGAAACTGGAAAACGGATTGAGCAAACCATGAAGGAGGCTGTGGAGAAATCACAAAGACTAAACCTGCATTCAAAGAATCCAAATAATTCAGTGTCTGTTGAAGTCCTTATCGAATACCTTGCTCCTGACTCTAAATCTTTACGGACAAATTTTCTTCATCATCCATCAATATTAGAAATCCTAAAATATCATCGTATATTTCATTATAAATATCCTCGATATTTCTGAAGATATTTTCAAAACTATTCTTATCTGAAATCATTTATCTCTTTGTGATATCAGTGTTATATTAGAAAGGAAACTGTTTTTGTTTCTAAATTCTGAAAAATTCGAACTTAAAATGTGAATGTTATTGAAGTAGTGTTAAGAACTTAAGCATGAGTTAGTATAATATAATGACACTTGATCAACGTGATTATATTACAGTAAGTCATGCTGAGTTTCTAATGGAACGTGATGATTCACAAATCATAACGTCATCATGTGCCATGTTACATGACTCTTACATTCTACCTAATCTCTAAATATATCGAGAACATATCTTCCTGATAGTTCTATCTTTTCCCTTGAATTCTGGTAATTTGACAAATCAATATCATGCTATTACAATCTATCTCTTAGAACGTTAGCTATATTCATTCGAAACTCCATACTTACGAATTCTGGATCATTACTTGCGAAGAGAAAGCAAAAGAATGAAGCTCCAAAATAGAAATGGGAGTGTGGAAACAAGGAAATGAAGAGAGTGGATTTATAGTGAAATATCCTACAGAGTAATCAAAACAGATTATCGTATTTAATTAGAGAGATCCTAATTTCCTTAATTACCAAAAAATCAAATATTTTATAGATTTCGAAGATTATTGTGACAACCCAGAAATTTCCAACCAAATATAAACTTAATCTTTACTTGATTTTGACACGATAAGCAAAGTCTGTTAAGTTGAGTCTCAAAAAATTTTGAACTGTTTCATATATTCAATTGACCTTCGACTGCTCTCGACGATTCACGAACAATTAATTGTAAATAGATATGTGTGTATGTATATATAAATAATAATTCGAAATATAATTGGAAGTATTAGATGTTTTTGTTATTCAAAATTTATAAAATAAAAATAGGATATTATAATAATTATTATTTAAAATATATCTCTATATATAAATAAATATATTAAAAATAAATATTAAATGATTGTAATACTCGTTTGATGTTTCGATTGATATTGTAGTGACTCGAAAAATTTCGACTAATTTTAAATCAAACTCTCGATACGATATTGTATTTTCAACATGATAAGCAAAGTCTGTTAGGTTGGATCTCAAAAATTTTGAACTGTTTCATATATTCAATTAACCTTCGACCATTCCCGACGATTCACGAACAACTATTAGTAAATAGTTACATATATATTTAAATATATATATATATATATATATATATATATATATATATATATATATATATATATATATATATATATAATATATATATATATATAAAATATATATAAATATTACTTGTAAATATATAATATTATATTTAGTTGTTTAAAAGAATATAATTAATATATTTATTTACTTAAACTTGTTAATGTGTATATTGAAAATGAATGATTTCGAGCCTAATTATTAAACGTCAATAACACTCGGTAGACGTTTTGTTAGTTTTAATATAGATGTATTACATGTTCATGAAGGATTAAAATAAAAGTTGAACTGTAAATCGATTACGAAGATGTTAGATTTGTTAAAAATATTTTTACCTTTTTAAGTTTAAATATTAGTACTCCGTACATATAAATTGGAACAAAAAATAAATAATTATCGAACCTTTTTGATCAGGTTTCAAACAGTTAATGAGTGAAATAATTAAATATATTTAATCTAAAAATTTGGGATTTTTAGGGACACTTTTATACGTTAACTGTTTAGCAATGGACACGATATAGCCATTCGGGGAAAAGTGTCGGCAGATAAATTTAGAAATTGTGGCAGCTATACTATTTACACACGTTTCCTTTTGAATTTTATGATTTACTTATTATTAGTATATTATTATTATTATTACTTTACTTTATGATTGTTTATATATATATATATATATATATATTATATATCTTTACACATACTGAGAATATAGCAAATACATTTGAGAATTGAGATATGAAATCAATCGTGACCATGCTCCTTGTGTGACTACCATTTCGTCATCATTCAACCACCATCAACTCCACGATTACACTTCACCACCTATTATCATTCGCCACCATCGGCCATCCTCCACACGCCACCACAGCTCCACCATATCATCTTCAATATTATTGTTTTCTTTTACAACCAAACACTATCAAATCAATTACTTTTTTTTACTATTACGGTTCATATTGATCACCAAATACTGCTACACGCTAGTTTTTCTGTTTCACTCACACCATTGCGTTAGTTTTGTTTGTTGGTTCTATTCGAATTCAAACTCAAAAGAACGAAACCCATTTATTATCTATCCAAGGACCACCCAACAAACCACCTTGATCCGTCACCTGCTACCACCACCACGGTTACCCTCACCAAATCACCATCAAACACCACTTCACCAACCTCCCTCACAACAGTCATCGTAACCCATTTGGCCAAACTATTTTTATTTCGAATAAACTATAAACCAAACACCATGTACGTTGCTTATATTTTATGTTTCTTCTTCTACTGTTTCATGGTCGTTCAACACATCCTCTAAATCATCGACTAAACCACCAAACCCATCACCATTAAAGACTTCTGATACGCTCATTTTATTTTTATTTTTTTTATTGTTTCAGCTGCAATCACTTCTATTTTTCTATTTATTTTTGAACCTAGAACCACCACCTACGACCACTGTTACCTCTGTTGCTACAGCTTATACTCTTCTGTTTTGGCCGGAAAATGTAAACACAACCAAGTCATCATGCTGTACTGCTACAGTACGTTTTCTGTTTGTTGTTTTATGTTCGGACGCCACCCAAACACCTTCACACGCCATTACAAGACCATACTATTCTCCTCAGCTACTATTTCGGTTTAAATTCAACGACTATCACAAACCCATTTAATTTTTCCTGTTCGTTAGCTACTACCGGGTTGTGTCTCTTTTCTGTTTCCAAACAAGTAACGAACGGAGTGATGATGATGAATGCATGACAATAAGAATGATAATTTATGTGAGGAAGATGATGTACAGTGTATATATAATAATGAAGATGATACTCGGATCGTGATGATACAGTAAACCTGCGATCTATTTTTTTTCTGTTGATGGGCTTATTTACTTTGTGATTTTGGGCTGCTATAATTACTTCTTTTGGGCTGTAATCTTGTTAGAAATCTAGTTGCTGTTTCAGTTGGGCTTATAAATCGCTGTTGGGCTGCAGGATCTATTGGGCCGAAAAGAGGGAGATAAGAAATAGAAACTGAAGTATGGTATAAGTAAAATTAAGATCAAAGTTATAACAGAAATAGAGAAACAGATCGATGGTTAGGAGGGTTGTTAGGAAACAAGAGGTCTTGGGTTCGAACCTTGTCAAAGGCAGTTATTTTCTTTTTGGAGCTTTTTCATGTGAGGTAGTATTATCATTACTCTTATTATTACTATTACTATTACTATTATTATTATTATTATTATTATTATTATTATTATTATTATTATTATTATTATTATTATTATTATTATTATTATTATTAATATTATTATTATTATTATTATTATTATTATTATTATTATTATTATTATTATTATTATTATTATTATTATTATTATTATTATTATTATTATAATACTAATACCAATCTTGATATCATAATTAATATATTATTAATATCACTAATATTAATATAATTAAGATTACGAATGTTAAGATAAAAACGATTAAGGTTGTGATCATGATTATAGTTAAGGTAATTACTACCGAAAAGTATAATTATAAGTACGTTTATGAGTAAAGATGAATATAAATACAATTAAGTCGTGATTAAATAAAATTATCATTTTTATTAAGATTATCATTATTATTAAGAATAAAATGTTTATTAAAATCATTATTTAAATTATTATTAGTATTATCATTAAAATTATCATTAAAACTAATATTTTTATTAAAGTTATCATTATTAGTAAAATTATCATTAAATATAAAATTAGCATTTTTATTAAACTTATCATTATTATTGAAATTATCATTAAAAGTATCATTATAAAAATTTTCATTTTTACAAAAATTATCATGTTATTATCACTATTATTATTTTTAATAAATATTATGTATATAAAAAATATACTTAAAATAATATTACATATAATAATATATTATCATTATTTATATATAAATGTTTACATACAACAAATTATTGATTTTTAAAACATAATACTAATCACACACACACACACACATACATATATATATATATATATATATATATATATATATATATATATATATATATATATATATATATATATATATATATATATATATATAAACTATATAAATGTTAATTATTTTAAATATATATACACAAATTAAATATATAAGATATATAATTATAGATATATATATAAATTTGTTCGAATACGATTATATGTGTTAATATATATAAATGATATAGGTTCGTGAATCCAAGGCCAACCCTGCATTGTTCAATTCCGTCATATGCATATTTTTACTACAAAATATCGTATTGTGAGTTCATTTGATTTCCTTTTATTTTTTATATTTTTAGGACTGAGAATACATGCGCTGTTTTACAACTGCTTTATTAAATGCTTTTGAAGTATATTTTGAACTGAGAATACATGAAATGCTTTTATAAATATTTGATGAGATAGACACAAGCAAAACATTCCTCGAATGAATTATTATGCAGACAGAAGTTCTGTGGATTATTATTGAATTAGTTGGACGTGATAATTGCCACTAATTGTTGTGAATATTTTCCCCTGATTATTATTGCTTGGTAACCTAAGAATTAGAAATGGGTATGGCTCTAATTCACGTGAATCTAAAGGTAGCTACTGGGTTTAACACCCCCACCCAAAATGTTCACTAGACGGAAGGGCTAGTGGGCGTGGTGTTTAGTACTTCGAAGTTTATATGATTATTATACAGACGAGATGTTCTGTTTTGGGGATATTATTATGCGCATTATATGTTAAGGTCGGTTGCCAAGCCAAGCTATGAAAGCAATGAAAAGTGAATGTTATGTATCGAGAGAATGATTTTATACACAGGTTATGTGTATATTATTTTTGTGCAAGAGATATGTGTACGGTTACTAAAATTTATGAAAGATGATTTCGTACACGAGAAAGGTGTACTGTATTTAAAAGATATCGCATGTGCATTACAGGTGGGTATAGGATTCGGGCACATTTGTACCATGAAGGATTTGAATCTTGTGGTCTATCAAAATGATGAATTTTATTGTTTTATGATAAATCTATGAACTCACCAACCTTTTGGTTGACACTTGAAAGCATGTTTATTCTCAGGTATGAAAAAAATCTTCCGCTGTGCATTTGCTCATATTAGAGATATTACTTGGAGTCATTCATGACATATTTCAAAAGACATTGCATTTGAGTCGTTGAGTTCATTAAGATTATTATTAAGTCAATTATAGTTGGATATGTTATGAAATAGTATGCATATCGTCAACTTTCGATGTAAGGAAAGTTTGTCTTTTCAAAACGAATGCAATGTTTGTAAAATGTATCATATAGAGGTCAAGTACCTTGTGATGTAACCAAATGTAATGTATTCATCCAGATTGGATTAGGATGAGTTACGACATGTGGTATCAGAGCGGTGGTCTTAGCGAACCAGGTATTGCATTAGTGTGTCTAACTGATAGTTATTTAGACACATTAGTGAGTCTGGACTTCGACCGTGTCTGCATGTCAAAAGTTTTGCTTATCATTTAGTGTCAAAAATTATTTGCTTATCATCCTTAAAGTCTAGACACGTCTTACTACCTCTATTGCATAGACAGTGTATAGATAAATTCATATCTTAGCGTATCTGTTATTGTTACCTTTGCCTGACAACTTCCGTAGATTCCTCCGTAACTTATGGGATTTTAGTATTATATATGCATATGTAAACTATGTATTGCAGGGTACTAATCTACATCCTATAATCTATTTCTTATCGAAAATCCTTCATCTGATCGTACGAGATGAATCCCTCAACCAGTTCGAATTCCTCGAATTCCGACAGCTATTCCGATATGGAGTTTCACCTAAGCTCCGAAAGCAGTGTCACCAGAATGAATCAACCAATTCATCTGATGGGTTTGTAGCCTACTTAATCATTGGAGACAAAAAGAAGGTGATCCCTTCCACCCACCGAATTTCCCTCTCAGCAATGAACCTGAAGCGCTTACCGGCGAACCTGTCCGAAATACCATTTTCTCTCTCATTTCCAGGATAACTCATCACGATTATATTCTATCCAAAATTCTAAACCTTATTCATCCGCTCGTTCCGACCGACAATCATCCCGGAATAATAGAATAAGTCAACCAACTTCGCGCTCGAGTAATCAATTTGGAGAATATGGTGCAAAGTTTACCAGCTTCAGCAACATCACCGGCACCAACAGTACCATCAGTAACAGCACCAGTACCATCAACAATCCATGACTCAACATCTCATTCTGTACCTCGAGTATAATCATCATTCTACGTATCGTTCTACATCATTTATCTTCGTTCGACATGGCGATTATGTAATCTCGAATGTTTTAGAGATTATATATTCTTGTTCTAACGGTAAATCAAATGATTTTAATATCATATTGACTCATTAAATCCATGGTTACATCTGAAGAAAAATATATGTATATATGTTTTCATAAAGATTGTAATTAAAAATTCTTTCGTACAAACTGTTAATGGTGAAAATATTTTAACGGGTAGGTAATACCCGAGGAATATTTAGATTTCACATTAATAAGTTACATTGTATATTCTTCGAATCTGATTCAACAGTCATTTACTATCCTACCTACATCCACAGATATACGAATCCGTTCACCGCAGAATAACTATTTTCATCCAATTTCATATTTGGATTTTGATTTATCAGAATCCAACAAGTGGCATAATGAAGAAAACATTGGACAAAATAAAATTTGTTAGAAACAAACAAATTAACTATGAGAAATTTTGTTAAGAATCCACGCTAACTGTTTCTAGCTAACTGTTAATTCTGTATTACCTTTTATTTATCGCAATTTATTTATCACAATTTTAATTCTCGCAATTTTATTTATCGTCATTTACTTTCTGTTATTTATTTTATGCACTTTAAATATCGGGACACGTATACAAGGTTTTGACATATCATATCGACGCATCTATATATATTATTTGGAATAACCATAGACACTCTATATGCAGTAATGCTGGAGTTAGCTATACATGGTTGAGGTTGATTCTACAATAATATATATACTTTGAGTTGTGGTCGAGTCTGAGACATGTACACGGGTCACGATACGTATTAATTAATTCAAATATTATAAATTAAACTATATATGAATTATTGGACTGTTATCTGTGGACTCTCGACTGTGGGCTAATAACATTGGACAATTAAAATAAATTAAAATATTGATTATAATATATGAAACTAAATATTTCTTCAAGTTTGCCACTTGATTTCTACTTAAACCTCATTTATATCTAGACGATTCCAATCTGCGTTCAAACCTTTCATGATTTTTGAAAACACCTCAATCGAGAGGATGAACCAACCGCACTTCATCTACGAAAGAAAAGATTGATGCATATAGTTATGCACATGAGAACACTCGGAACCAGAGTAAACGTTTAACACGTGTCTGTGCTAGCTCCTTTGGCATTGTTATTACCGAAAATAACATTGCAACTCTTTTCAAATTAGCCAAATTTGTCACAGCTCCAGCAAGTCAACTTCGACTTTTCAGTCGGACTAGCCTTACTATAACCTTGATATATATGCGTACTCTTTTATTGTTACCGGGGAACCTTTTATACTCCACCATATTACCAACAGATGTACCAGTAACCTCGTCGCTCCTTGGTTTAAATCCCTCCGATAAATTACTATATTTATCTATTGAAGTCTCATCATGTACTCATCCGCATCTTATAACAAGAAATGCCATACCAATTACCGAGAATCAGCAAATCTGTATTGTGAGTCTCGCAACGTTTCCACATCAACAGTTATATGTATCCATATAACATTTATCTCTTAGAACTATGATCTTCCATTCTGAAATTCTGAAAAGCACCCAGTCTGCGAATTAATACTCTGAATTTTGAAAAGTTGAATGAAGTAACAAAAACTGTAAACGACCTCAACAGCCAAAAGTTGATGATAAATAATTGTATGTTGGTAAAGCTCAGAAAAAGTTTGAAACTGAAAAACTGATTGAGCAAACTACGAAGGAGTCTCTGAACAAATCAAAAGGACTAAACTTATACATTAAGAATCCTGATGATTCTATTTCTGATGAAATCTTTAGCGAATACCTTGCTTCTGACTCCAATCTCTTGCGAGCAAATTTTCTTCACCGTCCTTCGATATTAGAAATTCCAAGATATCATCATATCTTTCATTATAATTATCCTCCATATTTCTAAAGATATTTTCATAACTATTCTTATCTGAAATCATTAATCTCTTCGTGCTATCAGTGTTACATCATATAGAAACTGTTAGTTTCTATATTCTGTAAACTTTCGAGCTTAAAATATGAATGTTATTGAAGTAATGTTGGGAACTGATGCATGAGTTAGTATAATATAATGACACTTGATCAACGTGATTATATTACAGTAAGTCATGCTGAGTTTCCAAATAGAACATGATGATTCACAGACCATAACATCATCATGTGCCATGTTACACGACTCTTACATTCTATCTAATCTATAAACATATCAAGAACAAATTTTCTTGATAGTTAAATCTTTTCTCTTAAATTCTGGTAATTTAACCAATCAAGAGCGTGCCATCACAATTTCTCTCTTAGAACATTAGCCACGGTCATTTGAAACTCCATACTTACGAATTTTGGACTGTTACTCGCTTTACTAGAGGTCGAGAAGAGAATAAAAAAGGCAAAGAGCTCCAAATTATAAGAGGAAATATAAAGTTCAATAACAACACGGAGATTACAAACCGTGGATGTTAATACAGATAGCAAAATAAATACACGGTAGAATTAAGAATAGTGTCAAGCTAATAGTAGAAGTAAATAGATTTTTCTGGTGGAAGATTGAAAAGAAGGATGACAGAAATGATAATTAGAAATTTTTTAAGGATTAGAACGAGATTAAGCATTTTCACAATCTTTTAGATGTATGAATTAAGAAAGAAAGTATTGAAATGGTGAAAGTAATGGAACGTAGGAAGTTGATTTATAGTGAAAATATCCAACAGAGCAATCAGGACTGATAACCACATTTAATTATAGAGATCCTAATTTCCTTAATTACCGAAGAATTAAATCTTTTAGATTTCGAAGATTTTCTCTAAATCCCTTGAATTTCGGAAATCCACTGTGACTACATCAAAAGTTAAATCACGATCTCAATCTTTTGAGACAGCTTCATTCATACGCTTCGAGTAATCGAACTGTTTTATTCATATTACTCAACGGTGATAAAACTCCAATTATCAATTCATATTCGTCATGAAAACATTTTTATTGTTAACCATGATGACCTCACTCAAATTTCGGAACGAAATATCTTTAACGGGTAGGTACTGTAGTGACCGGGAAAATTTCGACTAATTTTAAATCAAACTCTCGATACGATATTGAATTTTCAACACGATAAGCAAAGTCTGTTAGGTTGCATCTCAAAAATTTTGAACTGTTTCATATATTCAATTGACCTTCGACCATTCCCGACGATTCACGAACAACTATTAGTAAATAGTTACATATATATTTAAATATATATATATATGTATATATATATGTATATATATATATATATATATATATATATATATATATATATATATAATATATATAAATATTACTTGTAAATATATAATATTATATTTAGTTGTTTAAAAGAATATAATTAATATATTTATTTACTTAAACTTGTTAATGTGTATATTGAAAATGAATGAGTTCGAGCCTAATTATTAAACGTCAGTAACACTCGGTGGACGTTTTTTTAGTTTTAATATAGATATATTACATGTTCATGAAGGACTAAAATAAAAGTTGAATTGTAAATCGATTACGAAGATGTTAGATTTGTTAAAAATATTTTTACCTTTTTAAGTTTAATATTAGTACTCCGTACATATAAATTGGAACAGAAAATAAATAATTATCGAACCTTTTTGATCAGGTTTCAAACAGTTAATGAGTGAAATAATTAAATATATTTAATCTAAAAATTTGGGATTTTTAGGGACACTTTTATACGTTAACTGTTTAGCAATGAACGCGATATAGCCATCCGGGGAAAAGTATCGGTAGATAAATTTAGAAATTGTGGCAGCTATACTATTTACACACGTTTCCTTTTGAATTTTATGATTTACTTATTATTAGTATATTATTATTATTACTTTACTTTATGATTATATATATATATTATATATCTTTACACATACTGAGAATATAGCAAACACATTTGAGAATTGAGATATGAACTCAATCGTGACCATGCTCCTTGAGTGACTACCATTTCGTCATCATTCAACCACCATCAACTCCACGATTACACTTCACCACCTATTATCATTCGCCACCATCGGCCATCCTCCACACGCCACCACAGCTCCACCATATCATCTTCAATATTATTGTTTTCTTTTACAACCAAACACTATCGAATCAATTACTTTTTTTACTATTACGGTTCATATTGATCACCAAGGACTGCTACACGCTAGTTTTTCTGTTTCACTCACACCATTGCGTTAGTTTTGTTTGTTGGTTCTATTCGAATTTAAACTCAAAAGAACGAAACCCATTTATTATCTATCCAAGGACCACCCAACAAACCACCTTGATCCGTCACCTGCTACCACCACCACGGTTACCCTCACCAAATCACCATCAAACACCACTTCACCAACCTCCCTCACAACAGTCACCGTAACCCATTTGGCCAAACTATTTTTATTTCGAATAAACTATAAACCAAACACCATGTACGTTGCTTATATTTTCCGTTTCTTCTTCTACTATTTCATGGTCGTTCAACACATCCTCTAAACCATCGACGAAACCACCAAACCCATCACCATTAAAGACTTCTGATACGCTAATTTTTTTTATTGTTTCAGCTGCAATCACTTCTGTTTTTCTATTTATATTCAAACCTAGAACCACCACCTACGACCACTGTTACCTCTGTTGCTACAGCTTATACTCTTCTGTTTTGGCCGGAAAACGTAAACACAACTAAGTCATCATGCTGTACTGCTACAGTACGTTTTATGTTTCTTGTTTTATGTTCGGACGCCACCCAAACACCTTCACACGCCATTACAAGACCATACTATTCTCCTCAGCTACTATTTTGGTTTAAATTCAACGACTATCACAAACCCATTTAATTTTTCCTGTTCGTTAGCTGCTACCGGGTTGTGTCTCTTTTCTGTTTCCAAACAAGTAACGAACGGAGTGATGATGATGAATGCATGACAATAAGAATGATAATTATGTGAGGAAGACGATGTACATTGTATATATAATAATGAAGATGATACTCGGATCGTGATGATACAGTAAACCTGCGATCTATTTTTTTTTGTTGATGGGCTTATTTACTTTGTGATTTTGGGCTGCTATAATTACTTCTTTTGGGCCGTAATCTTGTTAGAAATCTAGTTACTGTTTCAGTTGGGCTGCAGGATCTATTGGGCTGAAAAGAGGGAGATAAGAAATAGAAACTGAAGTATGGTATAAGTAAAATTAAGATCAAAGTTATAACAGAAATAGAGAAACAGATCGATGGTTAGGAGGGTTGTTAGGGAACAATAGGTCTTGGGTTCGAGCCTTGTCAAAGGCAGTTATTTTCTTTTTGGAGCTTTTTCATGTGAGGTAGTATTATCATTACTCTTATTATTACTATTACTATTATTATTAATATTATTATTATTATTATTATTATTATTATTATTATTATTATTATTATTATTATTATTATTATTATTATTATTATTATTATAATACTAATACCAATCTTGATATCATAATTAATATATTATTAATATCACTAATATTAATATAATTAAGATTACGAATGTTAAGATAAAAACGATTAAGGTTGTGATCATGATTATAGATAAGGTAATTACTACCGAAAATTATAATTATAAGTACGTTTATGAGTAAAGATGAATATAAATACAATTAAGTCGTGATTAAATAAAATTATCATTTTTATTAAGATTATCATTATTATTAAGAATAACATGTTTATTAAAATCATCATTTAAATTATTATTAGTATTATCATTAAAATTATCATTAAAACTATTATTTTTATTAAAGTTATAATTATTAGTAAAATTGTCATTAAATATAAAATTAGCATTTTTATTAAACTTATCATTATTATTGAAATTATCATTAAAAGTATCATTATAAAATTTTCATTTTTACAAAAATTATCATGTTATTATCACTATTATTATTTTTAATAAATATTACGTATATAAAAAATATACTTAAAATAATATTACATATAATAATATAGTATCAATATTTATATATAAATGTTTACATACAACAAATTATTGATTTTTAAAACATAATACTAATCACATATATATATAAAACTATATAAATGTTAATTATTTTAAACATATATACACAAATTAAATATATAAGATTATATGTGTTAATATATATAAATGATATAGGTTCGTGAATCCGAGTCCGACCCTGCATTGTTAAATTCCGTCGTATGCATATTTTTACTACAAAATATCGTATTGTGAGTTCATTTGATTCCCTTTTACTCTTTATATTTTTGGGACTGAGAATACATGCGCTGTTTTTACAACTGCTTTATTAAATGCCTTTGAAGTATATTTTGAACTGAGAATACATGAAATACGTTTATAAATGTTTGATGAGATAGACACAAGCAAAACATTCCTCGAATGAATTATTATGCAGACAGAAGTTCTGTGGATTATTATTGAATTAGTTGGACGTGATAATTGACACTAATTGTTGTGTATATTTTCCCCTGATTATTATTGCTTGGTAACCTAAGAATTATAAATGGGTATGGCTCTAATTCACGTGAATCTAAAGGTAGCTACTGGGTTTAACACCCCCACCCAAAATGTTCACTAGACGGAAGGGCTAGTGGGCGTGGTGTTTAGTACTTTGAAGTTTATATGATTATTATACAGACGAGATGTTCTATTATAGGGATATTATTATACGCATTATATGTTAAGGTCGGTTACCAAGCCAAGCTATGAAAGTAATGAAAAGTGAATGTTATGTATCGAGAGAATGATTTTATACACAGGTTATGTGTATGTTATTTTTGTGCACGAGATATGTGTACGGTTACTAAGATTTATGAAAGATGATTTCGTACACGAGAAAGGTGTACTGTATTTAAAAGATATCGCATGTGCATTACAGGTGGGTATAGGATTCGGGCCCATTTGTATCATGCAGGATTTGAATCTTGTGGTCGATCAAAATGATGAATTTTATTGTTTTATGATAAACCTATGAACTCACCAACCTTTTGGTTGACACTTGAAAGCATGTTTATTCTCAGGTATGAAAGAAATCTTCCGCTGTGCATTTGCTTATATTAGAGATATTACTTGGAGTCATTCATGACATATTTCAAAAGACGTTGCATTCGAGTCATTGAGTTCATCAAGATTATTATTAAGTCACTTATAGTTGGATATATTATGAAATGGTATGCATATTGTCAACTTTTGATGTAAGGAAAGTTTGTTTTTTCAAAACGAATGCAATGTTTGTAAAATGTATCATATAGAGGTCAAGTACCTCGCGATGTAACTAAATGTAAGGTATTCGTCCAAATTGGATTAGGACGGGTCACGACAGATATTAAGCAAGTTAAATTCAAACTTATGTAATTTTAAAATAAACGGTGATACGAAAATGAGTTATATAAGTTATAGGCTTATTAAAAGTATATTTAGGATCTAATTATTTAATTTTAACACTTTTTATATTTTACCCATAAATGAGAAGGACAGTTGATGTAATTTTATATATTAAATTAATGACTGAATTTTATGCCATAATGACCAAAATAAATAAATATAGTTAATTTAAAAATTTGAGAATTTTCCGAACACTTTTATTCGCCACCAATTATCAACGGGCCACGATTTAATATCCGGTGGAAACTGTCGACACATATAATTGAGGCTGCTAAACTGTTTAATTTAATTCTCACATTTTATTATTATATATGTTATGCTATATTACTGTTTTTTTTGTTATAAAACAATCTAATTATTACAGAGTAATAGATATGCACATACATATCATGTGCATATACATCACCACATCATCTTAATTTGTGTTTCTTTTTCTCGTTTACCAACCCAACCACCACACCCATGAGGAACCATTACAAACACACCTCTATATTTTTTTTTTGGGTTCTTCTCACTCGATCACCACAAACCCTATTTGATCATCACTTTAAACCCAACCAACACCACCGGATGTTGTTTGCTGCTAATACTCCCATCCGAGAGCCACAAACCGAATCATCATAGTTTCTTGCCACTACTCGTTGATCACACCCCATGAAACCCACATATGATGCTAACTATTTCTGTAACCTGTTTCGATGATCAATCCAACATCATCACCCTTTTAATTGCCCGAACTCTACACATCCGCCACCATCCTCCACCCTCACCACTACTCACCACCGATACCACTCTCAAAACCACCATCATAAACCTCACCATCGACCATCTGCAAACTATCACTCTCACCACCTTCAATCTCATCTCTCTCTATGAAATGCCCCGTTCATATACAATATAAACGATTCACAATAGTTGATTACATCACGAGGTATTTGACCTCTATATGATACATTTTACAAACATTGCATTCGTTTTTAAAAGATAAACTTTCTTTACATTGAAAGTTGACGGCAATCATACTATTTCATAATACCTCCAACTATAATTGACTTAATAATAATCTTGATGAACTCGACGACTCGAACGTAACGTCTTTTGAAATATGTCATGAATGACTCCAAGTAATATCTCTAATATGAGCAAATGCACAGCTGAAGATTTCTTTCATACCTGAGAATAAACATGCTTTCAATTGTCAACCAAAAGGTTAGTGAGTTCATTAGTTTATCTTAATCAACCATTTCCATAATTTTAATAGACCACAAGATTTCATATTTCCATTTTTCAATAACATGCAATCTGCATAAAAATCATTCATATATATTGAACACCTGGTAACCGACATTAACAAGATGCATATAAAAATATCCCCATCATTCCGGGACATCCATCGAACATGATATAAAAAATCGAAGTACTAAAGCATCCGCTACAACGGATGGGGTTTGTTGGGCTCACTAGATCTATCTTTGGGATTCGCGTCAATTAGTAGACTGGTTTACTAATTCTTAGGTTACCAAGCAAAAAGGGGCATATTCGGCTTCGATCATTCAACCATATAATGTAGTTTCGATTACTTGTGTCTATTTATTAAAACATTTATAAAAGCAGCGCATGTATTCTCAGTCCCAAAAATATATATTGCAAAAGCATTTAAAAAGGAAGTAATGAAACTCACAATACTGTATTTTGCAGTAAAAATACATATGACGATACTGAACAATGCAAGGTTGGCCTCGGATTCACGAAACTATATCATTTGTATATCTTATTAAAACATATAATGGAAATCACATAATTTCATCTATTAATTATATAATATATATATATATATATATATATATATATATATATATATATATATATATATATATATATATATATATATATATATATATATATATATATATATATATATATATATTTGTTGTTGTAGTTGATATAGAATTTGTACCCTATTTTTTCTATATATTATATTATATACTACATATATGTTAATATGTTTAATATATAATTATAGGTAATATAAATATATTTAATGTACAAAATCTTTATTTGTTATCATTATTCATATAATGATAATAATGAATATGATAATTTTAAATAAAAAAAATGGCATTTTTAATAGTTATGAGAATTTTAATAATAATAATGATAATAATAATAATAATAAATAAATAAATAAAACTACCTTAAAAGCTTTCCTAAAAAGGAATGGCAGAGACCGGACTCGAACCAGCGACCTCTCGCTAAACACAAACACTCCTAACCAACTACTCTATCTATGTTTTTCTGAAATTATTCGTATCTTAATTATTTTAAATCCGTATTAATTTTTTCATTTTCTATATCAAAACTCCATCATCCTTTCTCACCATCATCATTATTCTTACTGTAATACCATATCAACCATCAACATCTAGTTCATCTTCATTCTATCGTGTTTTATTTCATCATCTATACATCGTCTCCTTCATCATAAAATCATGGTTTCATCATCCTTTTCGTTTTTCTTTTTCTTCATCATTATATATCTACAATAAACATCATCTTAATATATCATCTAACCTAATCGTGTATATCTTAATCATCATCAATATTATATATTTATTATTATAACCTTAATCATCATCATTATATCCATCATCATACGCATCACCTCCATTAACCGTAAACATCATCATTCATTATTTTCAGCCTTCGTTCAGTTCAATCAGAAAACCAGAGCTGGTTTATAGCTTAAAGGAAACGAGGCCCAACAACTAACATAGCAGCAGCCCAGCTAGAAGTTAGTAGTTGAGTAATGGCTCAACAAATAACATAGCAGTAGCCCAACAGCGTAATCATATCAGCCCAATAGCAGCTCAAACGAAAGGGATCCAGCAATAAACTATTTGAGACGTTTGCTGATAATGCTAAAAACAAACATATATTTCATAGCATTATCCCTCAAGAAAGACAAGCTTTTAGTTGCAATTGTTCTATTTACAAGTGATATTCGTTTAAATAATAAGAAGTGAAGACAAAAGACAGATTCGACGAATTGAAGACGCAAACGACCAAAAAGCTCAAAAGTATAAAATACAATCAAAGAGGTTCCAATTATTGATAAGAAACGTCTCAAAATTACAAGAGTACAAGATGCAAAACGCAAAATACAAGATATTAAATTGTACGCAAGGACGTTCGAAAATCCGGAACCGGGACCAAAGTCAACTCTCAACGCACGATGCAACGGACTAAAAATTACAAGTTAACTATGCACATAAATAAAATATAATATTTAAATAATTCTTATAATTATTTATATATTATATTATTATTTATAAACGTCGGCAAGAAAGAAAACAAAGGCATTTGAACTTCACCAGCTGGCCATGTGATCGCATGGCCTTGAAGAGTAATCTTCATGCGATTGCATGGAGGCCTTTTTCAGCCCACAGGCCTATAAATTCGCGTGTTTGGCTCAATTAATATATCATATATCCATCTCTCTATCTATACGTAAATATATTTATATTTTAATTTTAATTTTAATTTTAAATTCTAATTATAAGTGTATGTTAGCGAATGTTGTAAGGGTGTAAGTCAAATTCTGTCCGTGTAACGCTACGCTATTTTTAATCACTGTAAGTTATGGTTAATGTTATTTTTAATTTAATGTCTCGTAGCTAAGTTATTATTATGCTTATTTAAGACGAAGTAATCATGATGTTGGGCTAAAAATATTAAGATTGGGTAATTGGGCTTTATACCATAATTGGGGTTTGGACAAAAGAACGACACTTGTGGAAATTAGACTATGGGCTATTAATGGGTTTTATATTAACTAAACGATACCTCGTTAAATTAATAAATAGACTTATAATTTGACGTATTTATATATAACCACATACGTTTGACTGGGTATGGTGGGCGGGATATCTATAAATACCAATAATTGTTCATTTTACCGGACACGGAACTGGATTAATAGTTAATAGACTTGTTGAAATAGGGGTGGATTACATTCAAGGGTAATTGGTATAATTGTTAACAAAGTAGTAAAACCTTGGTTTACACGCAGTCGATAACCTGGTGTATTCATTAAACAAAGTATTAAGACCTTGTTATAATTCGAATCCTCAATTAGTTGGAATATTTGACTTCGAGAATAAGAATAATTTGACGAAGACTTTCGCACTTTATATTTATGCCTGATGGACTATTATGGACAAATCCGTATGGACATATCGAATAATCCAGGACAAAGGACAATTAACCCATGAGAATAAACTAAAATCAACACGTCAAACATCATGATTACGGAAGTTTAAATAAGAATAATTCCTTTATTTTCATATTTAATTGCACTTCTAATTATTGCACTTTTATTTATTGTCTTTGTATTTAATTGCACTTTTAATTATCGTACTCTTTAATTATCGCAATTTTATTTTATCGCACTTTTATTTATCGCAATTTCATTATCGTTATTTACTTTACGCTTTAAATTAAGTCTTTTTATTTATTTAATATTTTACATTAGGTTTTAACTGTGACTAAAGTTTTAAAAATCGACAAATCGGTCATTAAACGGTAAAAACCCCCTTTTATAATAATAATATTACTTATATATATATTTGTATTTTTATAAGTTAAAACTAATATAGCGTTAAGCTTGTTTAAGTGTATCCCTGTGAAACGAACCGGACTTACTAAAAACTACACTACTATACGATTAGGTACACTGCCTATAAGTGTTGTAGCAAGGTTTAGGTTTATCCATTATATAAATAAATAAATATCTTGTATAAAATTGTATCGTATTTAATAGTTTTTCCTAGTAAAATATAAGCTATTTCATATACACCTCGCATAACATCAAGTATTTTTGGCGCCGCTGCCGGGGACATTCTTGCTTAAAACGCCGGAAGCGCAACGCTATATATATATATATAAAAGATTTTTATTAATTTTCAGTTTACTTTTCTAAAAATACATTTTTGTAAAAATACGTCTTAATATATTCAAAAATATAAAAAAAAAACAAAATTTAAGTATTTTTAAGAGTTTGTTAAATATATATGTTTTATAAAGTTTCTTTATTTTTATTTTGTAAAAATATAAGTTTTATTTAATTTATATAAATATATTATAGAAATATCTAAATAAAAAAATAAATAAATTTTATTCGAGGCCCGGTACTGTAGCAGCCCGTAACCTGGCCCGTGACCTTAGCTCATGCGATCGCATGAGCCCGAAGGCAAAACTTCATGCGATCGCATGAAGCTGTCTGACACGCCAACTGTTGCCCTAAAACAGCATTAATTACGGAGTTTATTAATTATTATTATTATAAAACCCTAATTAGGTTATAATTAATTTATTATTTAGTTTAGTTTTTATTATTTAATTTGTATTATTTAGTTTAATTAGTTTTAATAGATTATAAAATTAATAGTTTTATAAAATAAATAATATAAAAATAATATTTTTATAAAATTGTACTTTTTACAACTTTAAGTATATTTTTATATTTTGTTTCTTTTTATTCGTTTTAGCGTAATATTTGTATTTTTCGCTCGTATTTAGTTTTAAGTCATAGTTTTTGCCATAGTTATTTTTACTTCTAGATTTTTAGGCTTTGCCGTAAAATCCCTTAAGTACTTTTTCTTTAGACTAAGATTTAGAAGGTTTAGAATTTTGCGACGCCATTTTTAAATTTTAGTACCTTTTTAAGTTATTACCATTTGGGATACAGTTTTTCTTTTAAGCTTTAATATTTTTAGACGCAACTTTTAATTCTTAGTTTTTAATTCCTTTTTAAGTTTCGACGCCTATTATTTTTCGACCTTTTATTTTTCAACATTTTTCGATGCGCTCTTTTTCTTTCTTATTTCTCGACATTCTAGTTTTTAGGACATAGAATTTTTCTATTTCTTATCTAAAAATTTCTTTAAATTTAAACGAAAAATTATTTTAAGTGATTAAATTGATAGACATCAAAATTTTCTGTTTCGTAGTAATAGTTGGATTTGTACATGGACCGGGTTATTGGAGCCAAACAGTACTCAATTATATTGAGACCAAACGAATCCTGCCCCTCTGCTGCATCTTTTAGCTATTCGAAACGTGGGAAAAATCAGAAAAGTCTATTAATTTGATAACTTATATAATTTTTCTTATTTTTATAACTAATAGGATATTCAGTGAATGCACCGAGCAAAACGTTCACCACCTGTAACTCGATCAAGACATCTAGCAAATATTGTCGCCGTTGATTTTTCTTTAGAATCGTCATCCAGTCGACCAATTACTCCAATTCAAATTTCTGATAATCCATTTTTTGAACCCGACCTCACAATTGAGAATTCGGAGAATATTCAGGGACAATTCATAGATCCTGAACCACTAATCTTTCCTCCGGAACCACCAATCATTCAAACAGAGATTGTTGAGGAACTAACCATTAAATCAGAATTCTCTAGTGATTCAGATTCAACAAATTCAATTATGGAGAATCTGGAACCTTTAAGTATGGAAGACCGAATGAGAGCTAAACGCACTGGCCAAGGTCACGCAATTACTCAACCTGACATTAATGCGCCAGATTATGAAATCAAAGGACAAATTCTACATATGGTAACTAATCAATGCCAATTTAGTGGTGCACCGAAGGAAGATCCAAATGAACATCTTCGTACCTTTAATAGGATCTGCACACTATTTAAAATAAGAGAAGTGGAGGATGAACAGATATATCTCATGTTATTTCCCTGGACTTTAAAGGGAGAAGCCAAAGATTGGCTGGAATCGTTACCTGAAGGAGCGATTGATACATGGGACGTTTTAGTTGAAAAATTTCTTAAACAATTCTTTCCGGCATCTAAAGCCGTGAGACTTCAAGGAGAAATTGTTACGTTCACATAGAAGCCAAATGAAACTCTATATGAAGCATGGACAAGATTTGGAAAGTTATTAAGAGGATGTCCGCAACATGGTTTAGACACTTGTCAAATAGTACAAATATTCTACCAAGGATGCGACATCATTACAAGGAAAGACATCGATATAGCAGTTGGTGGTTCCATTATGAAGAAAACAGCAACTGATGCTTACAAAATTATTGATAACACTGCTTCCCACTCACATGAGTGGCACCAATAAAAAGATATCGTTAGATCATCTAAAGCAGCTAGAGCCGATTCTAGCCATGACTTAGATTCCATTTCCGCAAAAATAGATGCTGTCGAGAGACGAATAGAAAAGATGACTAAAGATACCCACTCAATACGAATTAGTTGTGAGCAGTGTGGAGGACCACATTTGACAAAAGATTGTCTCAGTATTGAATTAACAATGGAACAAAGAGAGAATGTTTCATACATAAACCAAAGGCCTGGAAATAATTATCAGAATAATTATCAACCGCCAAGACCGATCTACAATCAAAATCAGAATTATAACCGAAATGTTCCATACAACAACCATCAAGGTCCTAGCAATCAACAAGTATCCAATAATACTTACAATCAGCAAAGACCTGTTTTTCAAAACAAACCACCACAAACCGATGATAAAAAGCCAAATTTAGAAGATATGATGTCGAAGCTTGTTGATTCTCAAACTCAATTTTTCACATCTCAGAAACAAACCAATGAACAAAATGCTCAAGCATTTAGAAATCAACAAGCATCTATTCAAAATTTGGAACAAGAAGTAAGCAACCTAGCAAGGTTGATAGGTGAAAGAAAACCGGGAAGTCTACCTAGTGATACAAATGCTAACGCCCGAAATGAAACAGCTAAAGCCATTACCACGAGAAGTGGTATTACACTTAAACCACCTGAAATACCTATAATTTCTGATGAAACTATTCCTACTCCACAAGAACCACAATCTGATCAAGATAAGGAAAAAGAACCGGTAGTTGAAAAGGTTAATGAAGATAACACAGTTAAGGCTAAACCTTATGTTAAACCATACCAACCACCACTTCCTTACCCGAGTAAAATGAGAAAAGAGAGACTTGAAGCCGAGCAATCCAAATTCTTGGATATGTTTAAACAAATAAATGTAAATCTTCCTTTCATTGATGTGATTTCAGGAATGCCTAGATACGCTAAATTCTTGAAAGATCTAATCATAAATAGAAAGAAAATGGAAGAACTCTCGGCTGTTACTATGAATGCTAATTGTTCAGCAGTGCTGTTGAATAAGATACCAGAAAAATTATCAGATCCAGGAAGTTTCACAATTCCATGTTTTCTGGGTAGTCTTAGTTCAATAGAAGCATTGGCAGACTTAGGTGCTAGTATAAATCTAATGCCGTATTCACTATACACTAAACTAGACCTTGGAGAATTGAAACCAACAAGAATAAGCATACAACTAGCCGATCGATCAGTAAAATATCCTAGAGGGATAATGGAGAACATGCTAGTTAAAGTTGGTACTTTAGTATTTCCAGTAGATTTTGTTATTCTTGACATGGAAGAAGATTCTCGAGTACCTCTCATATTAGGAAGACCATTCTTAAACACTGCTAAAGCAATAATAGACATGTTTGGTAAGAAACTGACTCTAAGTATAGAGGATGAGAGTGTTACCTTTTCAGTTGATAGAGCCATGCAACAACCGCAATCTACAGATGATACATGTTATTATATTCAAACTATAGAATCACATGCAGAATTGTTAGAAGAATTTCCAGAATTACAAGGAATAGGAGAATGTTCTTTAGGAGAAGGAACTAAACCAATTGATGAAACTGAAATGTTAGCTACACTTATGGCTAATGGATATGAACCAACAACAGAAGAAATTCAAATGCTAAAAGAAGAAGACAGATATCGATATAAATCATCGATAGAAGAACCACCGATATTAGAGTTAAAGCCACTTCCAAACCATTTGGAATACGCTTATTTACATGGTGAATCTGAATTACCTGTAATAATATCGTCTTCTCTTACTGAAAATGAAAAATCTCAACTCATTTCTGTGCTAAAAGCTCATAAACCAGCCATTGCATGGAAAATTCATGATATTAAAGGAATAAGTCCTTCGTATTGCACACATAAAATCCTTATGGAAGAAGGTCATAAAACATATGTGCAACGCCAAAGAAGACTAAATCCTAATATGCAAGATGTTGTTAAGAAAGAAATTATTAAACTACTTGATGCAGGTTTAATTTATCCAATCTCTGATAGTTCATGGGTAAGCCCAGTTCAATGCGTGCCTAAGAAAGGTGGCATGACTGTCATCACAAATGAGAAAAATGAGCTTATTCCTACTAGGACTGTAACAGGATGGCGTGTTTGTATTGATTATAGAAAATTAAATGACGCCACCAAAAAAGATCACTTTCCCTTACCTTTCATTGATCAAATGTTGGATAGATTAGCCGGAAATAGTTACTATTATTTTCTTGATGGTTTTTCCGGATATTTTCAAATTCCAATAGCACCCGAGGACCAAGAGAAAACCACATTTACGTGCCCTTATGGTACTTTTGCTTACAAACGCATGCCATTTGGACTTTGCAACGCCCCTGCAACCTTTCAAAGGTGCATGATGGCGATTTTTCACGACATGATAGAAGAATGCATGGAAGTTTTCATGGATGACTTTTCAATCTTCGGTGATACTTTTGAAACATGTCTAGTTAATCTTGAACGAATGCTTATTAGATGCGAATAGTCAAATCTAGTTCTTAATTGGGAGAAATGCCATTTCATGGTTAAAGAAGGCATCGTTCTTGGTCATAAAATTTCAAAGGAAGGAATTGAAGTGGATAGAGCTAAAGTAGATGTAACTACTAAACTTCCACATCCCACCAATGTTAGAGGAGTTAGGAGTTTTCTAGGGCATGCCGGTTTTTACCGACGTTTCATAAAAGATTTTTCTAAAATTGCCACTCCTATGAATAAACTCCTAGAAAAGGATGCCCCATTCATCTTTTCAGATGAATGCATCAAATCTTTTAATATTCTTAAAGAAAAACTCACTAACGCGCCGATCATGATAACTCCAAATTGGAATCTACCATTTGAACTTATGTGCGATGCAAGTGATTTTGCAATGGGAGCCGTTTTAGGACAAAGGATTGAAAAATGATTTCAACCTATATATTATGCTAGTAAGACGTTACAAGGAGCACAAACGAACTATACAACTACTGATAAAGAACTCCTTGCTATTGTCTTTGCTTTTGACAAATTTCGTTCATATCTCGTTCTAGCTAAAACGGTGGTCTATACCGACCATTCTGCTCTTAGATACCTATTTTCGAAACAAGATGCTAAACCACGATTAATCCGTTGGATCTTACTCTTACAAGAGTTCGATATTGAAATCCGAGATAAAAAGGGAGCAGAAAATCTCGCCGCTGATCATCTTTCTCGTCTTGAAAATCCCGAATTAGAAGTTCTAAATGAATCAGCCATACAAGACAACTTTCCTGATGAATATCTATTGAAGATAGATTATAATGAAATTCCATGGTTTGCAGACTATGCAAACTACTTAGTATGTGGATTCCTTGAAAAAGGATTATCGTACCAAAAACGAAAGAAATTCTTTAGTGATATAAAACACTATTTCTGGGAAGATCCACATTTGTTTAAAAGTTGTCCAGATGGAATAATACGCCGATGTGTATTCGGAGATGAAGCTAGTAAAATCTTAAACCATTGTCACACAGGACCAACAGGAGGGCATTATGGGCCTCAACTTACAGCAAGAAAAGTTTACGATGCTGGATTCTATTGGCCTACAATTTACAAAGACGTACACCTTCTTTGCAAATCCTGTGATGCTTGTCAAAGGGCCGGAAAAATAAGTCAACGTGATGAAATGCCACAAAATGTCATTCAAGTATGTGAAGTATTTGACATTTGGAGTATTGACTTTATGGGTCCATTTCCAAAATCTCATAATAATCTCTACATTCTCGTTGCCATTGATTATGTATCTAAATGGGCGGAAGCACAAGCTCTCCCAACTAACGATGCACGAGTTGTAGTCAATTTTTTAAAACGTCTTTTTACAAGGTTTAGAACACCGAAAGCTTTAATAAGCGATCGGGGTACTCATTTTTGTAATAATCAACTTGAGAAAGTTCTTAAAAGATATGGAGTAACTCATAAAATCTCCACCGCATATCATCCACAAACAAGTGGACAAGTTGAAAATACCAACCGAGCATTAAAACGTATTCTAGAAAAAAACGTAGGATCAAATACGAAGGAATGGTCCTTTAAATTGGAGGATGCACTCTGGGATTTTAGAACAGCCTACAAAACTCCAATTGGAACCACACATTTTAAACTTGTTTATGGAAAAGCATGTCATCTTCCAGTAGAAATTGAACACAAAGCATTTTGGGCTTTGAAGACATGTAATCTTGATTTACATGAAGCTGGACGTCTACGGTTAAGTCAACTAAATGAATTAGAAGAATTAAGACTTGAAGCATACGAAAATTCGTTAATCTATAAAGAAAGAACGAAGAAATGGCATGATAAAAGAATCAGAAGTTCAAAAGCATTTAAAGAAGGAGACAGAGTTCTTCTTTTCAATTCACGATTCAAGCTATTTCTTGGAAAATTGAAATCAAGATGGTCTGAACCATTCATAGTCAAAAGAGTTTTCCCATACGGAACAGTAGAGTTAATAAATTCAAATGGGATTGAATTTAAAGTTAATGGTCACAGATTTAAACATTACATAAATGGTCCGATGGAAGTTGACAATGAAGTTAATCATAATTTCACCACCTAAGAAAACCTTCAAAATGAAAACATAAATATGTTATCAACAACATATGAAAAATCAAAATTGGAAAATAGGGAGGATTCAAATTTGAGTGATGAAGAAGAATTCTTATACAAACCTCCCATTCCAAGAAACGAAGAAAAATGTGAACAAGAAGTTCAAATAGAAGTGAAAGAACCAAGAAAAGAACACCCGAAAAAGGTTTACAAACCAACTCGACTTACTAAAGCAGGAGACCCGGGTGAATTTATCATTTCTTGCTTGCTTAATGATAGTGCTGTATATAATGGACTCGCAGATTTAGGAGCAAGTGCAAATATTATGCCTCTTTCCTTATACAAAAGATTAGGTATGGGTAAATTAAAATCAACCAAAATAGGTGTTCAATCATTTGACCAAACCATTAAATACCCGGTGGAATAGCAAATAATTTACTTGTTAACGTGGGAAGTTTGACCTTTGTTGCAAACTTCATAGTGATTAATATGGAGGAAAACCTTGATATTCCTCTAATTTTAGGTCGCCCTTTTTTAGTAACCACCGAGGCATTCATTGAAGTAAGAGAAGGTAGAATGACACTTAGGGATGGTGATAAATCGATCACCTTTGTGAATCGAAAGTTTAGATCTCCACCAACCAAAACTGTTAGACCAATAAAAACGCATAAGTGTGGGGAAGATGAAGAAATACTTAATGATGATACGATCACAAAGAACCCCGTTGATGATAAGAAATTAGATGAACCCATTTTTAACAGTTCAACAAAGAAACTTTATAAACGGATTCACGATGCTAAGATTAAGGGAAACTTTAAGTTATGTAACCAATTAGTATCCAATTTATCGCCAAAAGAAAAGGCGATGTTAGTTGAATTTGTGAAAGCTACGGAGGAAATCAACAAATGGATTGAAGTAAAAGTCAAAGATATACAAGTTGTTGATGATCCAATTGAAAATAACGTTAATCACAATTTCAACTAAGTGTGGGGAGGTTCGAATCTTTTTAGGGTAATATGTATTTCTGTTAGAGTTAGATTTTCTGTTTTCATGTAGTTCTCGAGAATGGAATCCGAATGGTCTTTCCCTAGCAGACCCTAAAGAACTAGTCTTCTCCCCCCATTCTGAATTTTTATTTTTTTTAGGTTTTACGAGATGAAGACTTCCTGTGAACTAAACCATGGTCTAATGCTACACGCTTTGATCACTAAACGTAATAATGACACCCTTCCAAGTGAAATAGTATCATTAATTAGAGGTAAATTGGACGGAGTAAGAAAAGAATCCAGGAACGAAAATAATAAGTTACAGTTTGGTAAAGGAAAATCAAAATCCGCAGCAAAAAGAAGAGCTCGACACCTTGAAAGATGTCACAAATGTAGAAAATGGTCACACGAAGGAAAATGTTCGACGAATCAAACATATTCCAATACCGAATTTGTTACTTTATGCAGAGATGGACCGTTCATATGTTTAGAAGAAAAAACGTTGAATGCTCGAGGTTACGCCTATGTAGCTATGGAAAATCAATTAGTCCGACTATCTTATGAGTGGGCTAAAGCATATCACTAAGAAAACTATCTCACAGGTAAGTATATGTACAGTTTTTATTTTTATTTTTAACCTTTTGATAATAAATGCTAAATTGTTCGCTATAAAGTATTAAATTGGTATTCAATAAAATTAGGTCTTGCGACCGAAATTATTGATATCATACAAAAATTTATTACATCACTGCGAAATTTACCTTTTATTCTTAAGGTATAAATATCTTTAATCAATCAATCCAAAATATTTCAAAAATTCGTCATGAGTTAAACTAGGTTATGAAACCGAAATTACTTTACCGAAAAGAGGGGCGTATGTTTTTGATAATATTTGATTGATTAAAGTGGGATAAAAGACCAAAAAGATTTTTAATTTTATTTTTACTTTGTTTTTAAAATTAATATTAAAATAATATTGTAAACTTTTTAAATCAATATATTTAAAATTGTAAATATTTAAAAAAATTAATATTTTTAGTATAAGTTTGTATGTATAAAAACAAAAATATAAATTTAAGTTTGGTGTGAATTTAAAAACAAAAATTTACTTTATTTCGCTAAGTTAAAAATATGATTTTTAAAATTCGTCGTGAGTTGAAGACTAGGTCGTTGAACCGAAATTGCTCTACCCAAGGGAGGGACGAGAACTTTTATTATCATTATTTTTAATCTTATTGAACTAAAGTATACCAAAAACATTTAAAAACCCAAAAATCTTTACTTTTAAAACCGCGCTTTGAATTGACAAATTTTAAAATTTTGTCGAGGGACGGACTAGGACAATGATCCGAAACGCCCTCATCCTAAAAGGAAAATTTTTTTTAAAGATTTATTAATTATATGTTTTATAAGTTATAAGGTTTTATATTAAAAAAAAGAGCCAAAACACTGTACCCGGAGCCCCATGCGATCGCATGGGTTTTTAACTCCAACTCCATGCGATCGCATGGAGCTGGAAAATAGGCCAGATAGAAAAGGGCAACGAGTCTGCTCTTCACCATAAACACACACACATATACGAACATACACACATATCCACCCCAAAATTCACCATTTTAACACCAAAATCAGTCAAATTTTTCGCTCTAATCATGAAATTGTTCAGAAGCTTTTCAAAGAAGGTAAAAATTACACCCCTAAACTCATAAATTTTCTAGTTTTTGTGATAATTACCAATATTTTACCTAATGCAATTTTGTTAATTTCTAGTGTAATTAGTGTTAAATTGTTAGTATTTTATGCATGTATAACCTAGATTGATGCTAATTAACATGATTTGAAGCCAAAAACTTTAAAATTTTTAGAAATCTAGGGTTTGTGTTCTTGAGCAATTTGGGGCTTTTTGATATAAACAGGTTATCGCCGATTTTTGTCATGAATTATTGCTAAATTAAGTAGTGTAACATGTTTAGGTAATTAAATGATCCAAACATTGATCCTAAACATGATTTTTGGAGATTAAAGTGGACTTTTTAGGTGCAAAATTCATGAACTTGATTAATTTGATATAATTGCCATTTGAGACTTGTTTCATTGTTAGTAATGACTATTTTGACATGTTATTTGAGTTAAATGCTTATGAACTTTATCTACATTTTCATATGTGCTTATTTGAAAAAGTATAGAATTGTAAAAATTATGAAAATGCATATAAGTTTAAGTTTGATTTAACATGTTATTGTGGTTAATTTAAGTTGTTATTTTGCTAACACTAATGCATATTTGAATGCACAAATTTTGTGTTTAATGTGTTTTGCAGAGAGCCGATACTGGAGGTTCATCATCATCATCATCTAGACAACCCGCTCCAGCTCCAGAACCAGAACCAGAAATGCAATATGAACCTGAACCAGAACAACAACAGGAACAACAACATCAGCCCGATCAACATGTACCTTATTATGATCCGCTACAGTTTGTTAATGAATTCATAGTATTTCCGATGCATCCACCTATAGAATACCCAACGATTCCTGAACACACATTGCATCCTAATCTGAGATTCGATAGACGATGGAGAGATTACCCGGCATATCAAAGTAATAAATTCAAATTAGTAACAAAAGAGGTAGAGGTGCCTAGGGTAATTGATTGGGATCCTTTGGAAAGGGTCCAACTTGCTGACCGTGTTAGGGAGCATTTGATACAAAGGTATGGTGGTTCTTCTTTTACTGATTGGGAACGTCTTTTCACTATTCGTAGACCTGTATATAAGGAATGGTGTGTTGAGCTGATGAGTACTATATCATTAAATGTAGATGTAGATAGATTAGATTATAGAAGTTTTCTTAGGTTAATACTAGGCGGTAGGATGTACAGGATGTCCATGCTGGACATGGCTAGGGCATTACAGATATATACGCCCGCTAAATTACTAATACCCGATTGTATGAGTTTGATTTATCGTGGTGAAAGGGTAGATAGGAATTTTGATGCGAACGCCGTTTGGAGGCGTATGTCTGATTATAATATTTTTGGGCAGGGAGGAACACATACCTACTTACATATTAACAAAGTCGAGCTTCACATAATTCATAGATTTTTGGCTAACTCGATTACACAGAGAGGTCACAACAAGAAAAAATTGACCTTACATGATTTATTTTACCTAAAGTGTATTCGAGACCCAAGAGGCTTTGTTAATATCTCCTACTGTATTGGTTTTTATTTATCTAAGATGGTTGAAGGAAAAGGGGGGATAATTAGAGGAGGTATTTTTGTTACTCTCATTGGAGAGTATTTAGGTGTAGATAAGGACCAAGGGGGTTCACTTTTGGAATGTAGGGAACATGTTGAGCTTTTAGGATTGAGGGTTTATACAGGTGCTAAGGTATTGAAGAGTAGACGCAACCAGGCAATACCCTATGTATGTAGTCAACCTCAGGTAGAGAGAGGCTCGGATGAGGAGATGGAGGAAGCGGATGACATTAGGGATGTCATTCGGGAGGCTATGACTGATGTCTACCAGCGTGTAGATGAGGTAGACATGACAAACGCGGAGAGATTTCGTCGGATGGAGCAGTGGCAAGCCCGGAATGATTACGAGCATTCCAGGCAACGACAGCATGATAGATGGGACTATCATCAGCGTCAGATTATGAGCCAGCTTTCACCTCAGGATCACTACGTCCCGTCCCGACCCGACCCGCTTACTATCCTTAACACCATCCCGAGATGAGACCACCTTATACTCTCTACGACCCTAACCAGGCATACCAGTACACCTATCACCAACCATGGAACCCGGACGATGACATGAACTGGAACCCATATCCATGATTGATATAGTTCCTGTTGGTAATTTTTATGATTGTTATTTTTTATTATTATTTCTGTTTATTTATGTTTAAACACATTATATTATGATACTTTTATTGTAATGTTTAATATTTTTATTATGTTGTACTAATATTTCATATTTAATTTGAAAGTGGGATTTTAAGTCCCATTTCAAATTACCATGCATGTTTATATTTGTATGTATGTATATTGTCAATTGTACAAAACAGGGTAAAACAGCGCATTTTCAAAGACTGGCATTAAGTTCAGCAAAAGCTAGTACTTTTGACGACAAAACGAAAAACAAATGTGATGTAACAACAAGACGGAATGAACAAATGATGTGCACCATTTATCATTCAGCAAACAAACGCCAATATGTTTGGAAACTTTAGTAAAATTTAATCATTTTTCTACGCTAATCACCCTCAATAATTTAAATTGTTACTAATTTCTTGCAAATGAGGGCATTGCAAGATCTTAAGTGTGGGAAGGGGTTAAATTCTTTCGGATTTTTAAAATTTTTTTTATTTATACACTTGGTTACCATTAAAAATACTAGTAAAGCAGTAGTTGTATTAGAATCTAGTGCTCTCTGATAAAAAAGAACAACCCTAGTCTTATATACTGACTACCCAATTCTAGTAAAATTTTTCAAAATTTTCAATTAAATGAACTCAAAATCATGTTTATACATATTTATGAACGATAAAACTAGGTGTTAACACCGAAATTATTGTTACCTCAGAAAGGACATAAATTGAGAAACAAACCAAAATGTTAGAATTCATTTAAAATGGAATAGAGGACAATAAAAAGGCAAATAAAAGGAAATAAAAGCCAAGTGTGGGAAAAATTTACCAAGTTATTTTGAACATATATCACATATTTTTGTACAAATAACTGAAGATACTTTTGCTTTAAACTAATCTAAACAGTTTTACCCAATTTAGTGTAATATATATTTGAAAGAAAAGATGGATCTACACGATGAATCAATTCCATCATTAAAAGGAAGTAAAGTCTTCCGAAAATGAAACGCGCTTCTTGATTTAGGTCATGAAGTTGTCGTCCAGACCAGCTGTAGGTTGACGAAAAATCTAGAAAAGTCATCTATAAAATCAGCAGGAAATCCACGGACCTCAGCATCAAACAGGGTCGCCAAGTGGTCAGACTTATCCTAACCATGAGAGGATCTGTCTCGTAAAATGGGGAGGACACCGTGCAAATTAGCTGGATAAGACTAATGAATCAGATCCCCAGAAAGGATAATCTCCTTAAAGATCAAAAATCAGCTTTTAAGCCTGATATTACTCAATCCTAGAGATTGACCTTAAAGATTGAGAATTACAAACTCATGGAATTCAATGATATCTAAACTCGAGCTTGAACGAGAAAATACTTTGATCAAAATTACAAACCGATTTATTTTCTGAAAACCCATTTTTAATGCGTTCATTACCATTGAACGTAAAATCCTAGGAATTCACCTGGAATTCATTAGGTCACCTGAACCAAATCGGGTGTCAACCGTAAGAACGGTGGTTGCATAGCATGGTCAAAGACAAGACCTTGTGCCAGACCGAAAAATTATAAGGGTGAGCTTTACTATTGCTCCTACCAAGGATAGTAATTGCATCCAACACGTTATAGACCATAATTAAAAGCATGTCAGGGGACATTGCCTTAACAGTTGCTTGTTCAACGCTTTCTTTTACAACCGGATGGTAGTTTATCGAAAGGTAATATACGGAGCAAGTATACTGGACGTGTTGCTTTCCGAATACAAGGTTAGCAAGTGGGTGACACAAAACCACAAGTTTTGAGCTAAAATTTTCAAATCTGAAACCCACCAAACCCACAAAGAAAAAAAAAAAACATTTCGCAAACACCGGTGAAGGGTTATTCCGGAAAACCTATCTAGGATAAAAGCTAGATTCAATTTTCAAAAGATCAAATGTTTTCATAAAGATCCAATTTCCTTAATGGATCTAAATTTTTATAGTCATGTATGACTGTAAACCACATCGTTACTACCATTGTTTATACCGCCGTATAGAAATCACTGATGTACAAAGTGTGAAGAATAAAGAAGTGATTCTAGTATTTTTATTTCAAGACTATATTGCTTGAGGACAAGCAACGCTCAAGTGTGGGAATATTTGATAATGCTAAAAACAAACATATATTTCATAGCATTATCCCTCAAGAAAGACAAGCTTTTAGTTGCAATTGTTCAATTTACAAGTGATATTCGTTTAAATAATAAGAAGTGAAGACAAAAGACAGATTCGACGAATTGAAGACGCAAACGACCAAAAAGCTCAAAACTACAAAATACAATCAAAGAGGTTCCAATTATTGATAAGAAACGTCTCAAAATTACAAGAGTACAAGATGCAAAACGCAAAATACAAGATATTAAATTGTACGCAAGGACGTTCAAAAATCCAGAACCGAGACCAAAGTCAACTCTCAACGCTCGACGCAACGGACTAAAAATTACAAGTTAACTATGCACATAAATAAAATATAATATTTAAATAATTCTTATAATTATTTATATATTATATTATTATTTATAAATGTCGGCAAGAAAGAAAACAAAGGCATGTGAACTTCACCAGCTGGCCATGCGATCGCATGACCTTGAAGAGTAATCTTCATGCGATCGCATGGAGGCCTTTTTCAGCCCACAGGCCTATAAATTCGCGTGTTTGGCTCAGTTAATATATCATATATCCATCTCTCTATCTATACGTAAATATATTTATATTTATATTTTAATTTTAATTTTAATTTTAAATTCTAATAATAAGGGTATGTTAGCGAATGTTGTAAGAGTGTAAGTCGAAATTCTGTCCGTGTAACGCTACGCTATTTTTAATCACTGTAAGTTATGGTTAATGTTATTTTTAATTTAATGTCTCGTAGCTAAGTTATTATTATGCTTATTTAAGACGAAGTAATCATGATGTTGGGCTAAAAATATTAAGATTGGGTAATTGGGCTTTATACCATAATTGGGGTTTGGAGAAAAGAACGACACTTGTGGAAATTAGACTATGGGCTATTAATAGGTTTTATATTAACTAAACGATACCTCCTTAAATTAATAAATAGACTTATAATTTGACGTATTTATATATAACCACATACGCTTGACTGGGTACGGTGGGCAGGATATCTATAAATACCAATAATTGTTCATTTTACCGGACACGGAACTGGATTAATAGTTAATAGACTTGTTGAAATAGGGATGGATTGCATTCAAGGGTAATTGGTGTAATTGTTAACAAAGTAGTAAAACCTTGGATTACACGCAGTCGATAACCTGGTGTATTCATTAAACAAATATTAAGACCTTGTTATAATTCGAATCCCCAATTAGTTGGAATATTTGACTTTGGGAATAAGAATAATTTGACGAAGACTTTCGCACTTTATATTTATGCCTGATGGACTATTATGGAAAAATCCGTATGGATATATCGAATAATCCAGGACAAAGGACAATTAACCCATGGGAATAAACTAAAATCAACACGTCAAACATCATGATTACAGAAGTTTAAATAAGCATAATTCCTTTATTTTCATATTTAATTGCACTTCTAATTATTGCACTTTTATTTATTGTCGTTGTATTTAATTGCACTTTTAATTATCGTACTCTTTAATTATCGTAATTTTATTTTATCGCTCTTTTATTTATCGCAATTTCATTATCGTTATTTACTTTACGCTTTAAATTAAGTCTTTTTATTTATTTAATATTTTACATTAGGTTTTAACTGCGACTAAAGTTTTAAAAATCGACAAACCGGTCATTAAACGGTAAAAACCCCCTTTTATAATAATAATATTACTTATATATATATTTGTATTTTTATAAGTTAAAACTAATATAGCGTTAAGCTTGTTTAAGTGTATCCCTGTAGAACGAACCGGACTTACTAAAAACTGCACTACTATACGATTAGGTACACTGCCTATAAGTGTTGTAGCAAGGTTTAGGTATATCCATTCTATAAATAAATAAATATCTTGTGTAAAATTGTATTTTATTTAATAGTTTTTCCTAGTAAAATATAAGCTATTTCATATACACCTCGTATAACACTCGTGCAATCACACTCGTGTTGTTATTAATCATCACCTTCATCGTGTTGTTATAAAAGAGAACATAAAAAGAATGTTTGCTTGTACTAATTACAATCATGGTGTTGTGTATGGCCGTGTTTTTCAGAAGAAAAGACAGGGATATAACTGTGGTTGTAGCAGTTAACGAGTATTGTATCAACCCGTTTGCTTGCGAGTGGTTTGTGGTTTGAATCGATTCATGGCTTCTTTTTTTGGGTTTACAAAACAACAGAAAAAAATATTTTAGAGAAAGAAGAGAGATAAAATATAATAACCGGTGATGGTGTTTGTTCGTTTTGAATATTCTAAACAGGAACAGTGAAGTAGTTCATGGTCTTCATCGACAACAAAAACAGTAGGATAGCAGCTGCATGGTGGTGATGATAGTTAATGGTGGAGAAGGTTGTTCTAGGGTGACGGCTCATGACTGACACAGAAGATATTTGAGAATACACTATGGTGGTGGTGATAACGTGGTATTTGTCCCGAGGTAAATGTGGTGGTTAAATAGAGATGAAGTGGTGGTTAATGATGGTTTAAATGGTGGTAGTGGACGGTTATATTCACAGTAGAGGTGGTGGATGTGGGTGTAATTGATCATTGAGTTTCTTGTGGGTTGATAGTTATCGATCAGAAACTCTAGGATAACAACGAGAAGTAGTGGTAACAAAAAAACGATGGGTTTGGTGGTGTGATGATCGTTGAGGGTGGTGATCAAGGTCGATGATACAATCCAGAAAACAGTAACAACGATGTTGCAAGGTTTGGTGACGGTCTGTTGATGATGGTGTTTTTTTTTTGAATAGGTTAAGAGAGAGTGAAGAGATATGGATAGCAAGAGAAAAGAGATGCAGATGTATCTATATATATTATATCATATAACATGCCACAATCAATAATCATGTATTAAGTCAAAAGTAGGAATCAAAAAGTGACAATTATATTACACTCTCGTGATGATCATTTGTATATATGTTACCGACAGTTTTCACGGACTATAATTTCGTACCCCGTTATTAAATCAGTGGCGGATAAAAGTCTTCAGAAAAATCCCATATTTTTAATTTAACTATATTTATTTTGGTCATTATAGTATAAGATTCAGTCATTAATTTAATAAATAAAAAATTACATCAACTGTCCTTCTCATTTATGGGTAAAATATAAAAAGTGTTAAAATTAAATAATTAGATCCTAAGTATACTTTTAATCAACCTATAACTTATATAACTCATTTTCGGATCACTTTTTATTTTAAAATCATATAAATTCATTTTTAACTTGATTTATAACCATCAAGATAGTAAACGAGTGCTACGATCGTTTATTAAATAAATTCTAAATTATATATAATCAATGTATTTTTCATATATAGATTGATTTATAGTAATGTCATATATTATTTTATTTACATAATTAATTAACTCATATAATATTTTAATTTATAATAATTAATATATATATATATATATATATATATATATATATATATATATATATATATATATATATATATATATATATATATATATATATATATATATATATATATATATATATATATATATATATATATATATATGCATAATGGTTCGTGAATCGTCGAGAAAGGTCACAGGTTAATTGAATTCAAGTAAACAGTTCCAAAATTTTGAGACTCAACTTTACAGACTTTGCTTATCGTGTCGAAATCGTTTAAGGATTAAGTTTAAATTTGGTCAAAAATTTCCGGGTTGTCACAGTAACTACCCGTTAAAGAAATTTCGTCCCAAAATTTGATCGTGGTCGTCATAGCTAACAATAAAATTGTTTTATGACAATTTGAGCTGATAAATAGAGTTTTATCATTATTGATTAAGATAGATAAAACGATTCGATTACTCGAAGCGTACGAGTGAAGTTATCACAAAATAGTGAAATGAGAAAGGCATGTTTCATCATAACCTTTGACTAGTCATGGTTGAATTCCGGAATTCAAGGGATTCAAAAGAAAATCTTCGAAATCTAACGATTTGATTCTTCGGCGAGTAAGAAAATTAAGATCTCTTTAATTAAATGCGGTTATCTGCCTAGATTACTCTATCTGATAATGCCATTATAAATTAAACTATTCCGTTCCAGTATTCTCACCACTCCTATACTTTCTTTATTAGTTCATACATCCAAAAGATTGTGAAAATGCTTAATCCAGTTCTATTCCTTGATATTTTTCTAAATATCACTTCTGTCATCCTTCTTTTCAATCTTCCACCAGAAAAATCTGTTTACTTCTACTATTACCTTGGGGTGATATTGTTCTTAATTCTACCATGTCTTTATATTGCTATTCGTATTAATATCCATGATTTGTAACCTCCGTGTTGTTATTGGGCTTTATATTTTTTCTTATATTTTGGAGCTCTTTGCCTTTTTATTATCCTCCCGACTTCTAGTAAAGCGAGTAACGGTCCAGAATTCATAAGTATGAAATTTCGGATAAACATCATGTTCTAAACAAAAAAAGAATGTATTAGCACGATCTTGATAGGTTATATTACCAGAATTCAGGAGAAAAGATATAACTATCAAGAAAATATGTTCTTGATATGTTTATAGATTAGGTAGAATGTAAGAGTTGTGTATCATGGCACATGATGACGTTATGATCTGTGAATTATCACGTTCCATTAGAAACTTAGCATGACTTACTGTAATATATAATCACGTTGATCAAGTGTCATTATATTATACTAACTCATGCTTCAGTTCCCAACACTTCTTCAAAAACATTCATAATTTAAACTCGAAGGTTTACAGAATATAGAAACTATACAGTTTCCTTTATAATGTAATACTGATAATGCGAGAAAATAGATGATTTCGGATAAGAATATTTATGAAGATATCTTCAGAAATATTAAGGATATTAATATTGAAATATACGATAATATCTTAGAATTTTAGAATCAAATTGTGATGAAGAAATTCATTCACGATGATTTAGAGCGATTAAGGAGCAAGGTATTCGCTAAAGATTTCATTAGAAATAGAATCATCAGGATTCTTTATGTACAAGTTCAGTCCTTGTGATTTGTTCAGAGTTTCAGAATGAGAGATCATAATTCTAAGAGATAAATGTTATATGTATATATAACTTTTGATGTAGAAACGCTACGAGATTCAAAATACTGATTGCTGATTTCCTGATACTTGGTATGGCAATTCTTGTTACAAGATGCCGATGAGTTCATGATAAGACTTCAATAGATAAATATAGTGTTTTGTCGAAGAGATTTAAGCCAAGGAACAACGAGGTTGCTGGTACGTCTGCTGGTAATATGATGGAATATAAAAAGTTCCCCGGTAACAATAAAAGAGCACACATATATATCAAGGTTAAAATAAGGTTGTTTCGAACGAAAATTCGAAGTTGACTTGTTAGAGCTGTGACAAAATTGGCTAATTTGGAGAGGGATTGAAAAATTATTTTCGATAATAACAACGCCAAAGGAGCTAGCACAGATACGTGTTAAACGTTTACTCAGGTTCCGAATGTTTTTAGGTGCATAACTATATGCATCAATCTTTTCTTCCGTAGATGAGGTGCGGTTGGTTCATTCTCTATATTGAGGTATTTTTAAGAATCATGAAAGGTTTGAACGCGGATTGTAACCGTCAAGATACCAATGAGGTTTAAGATGAAATTAAGTGGCAAACTTGAAGAAATGTTTAGTTTCATATATTATAATCAATATTTTAATTCATTTTAATTGTTCAATGTTATTAGTCCACAGTCGATAGTCCACAGTTAACAGTCCAATAATTCATATATAGTTTAATATATAATATTCGAATTAATTAATACGTATTGTGACCCGTGTACATGTCTCAGACTCGATCACAACTCAAAGTATATATATTATTTGAGTATCAACCTCAACCTTGTATAGAGAACTCGATCATTACTGCATATAGAGTGTCTATGGTGATTCCAAATAATATATATAGATGTGTCAATATGATATGTCAAAACCTTGTATACGTGTCCCGATATTTAAAGTGCGTAAAATAATTACATAAATTAAATGACGATAAATAAAATTGCGAGAATTAAAATTGCGATAATTAAATTGTGATAAATAAATTGCGATAAATAAATGTAATACGGAATTAACAGTTAGCTAGGAACAGTTAGCTAGGATTTTGTTAGCGTGAATTCTTAACAAAATTCCTCATAGTTAATTTGTTTGTTTCTAACAAATTTTATTTTGTCAAATGTTTTCTTCATTATGCCACTTGTTGGATTCTGATAGATCAAAATCCAAATATGAAATTGATTGAAAATGATTATTCTGCGGTGAACGGATACGTATATCGGTGGTTGTAAGTAGAATAGTAAATGACTGTTGAATCAGATTCGAAGAATGTACAATGTAACTTATTAATGTGAAATCTAAATATTCTTCGGGTATTACCTACCTGTTAAAATATTTTCACCATTAACAGTTTGTACGAAAGAATTTTTAATTACAATCTTTATGAAAATATAGATACATATATATTTTCTTCAGATATAATCATGGATTTAATGAGTTAATGTGATATTAATCTCATTTGATTTACCGTTAGAACTAGAATATATAATCTCTAAAACATTAAAGATTACATAATCGTCATGTCGAACGAAGATAAATGATGTAGAACGATTCGTAGAACGATGATTATGCTCGAGGTACATAATGAGATATTGAGGCGTGTTTTGTTGAAACTTGGTTTTTGGTGGTACTGGTGTTGATGCTGGTGATGTTGCTGAAGCTGGTACGTTTTGCACCATATTTCCCAAATTTATTACTCGAGCGCGAAGCTTGTTGACTTCTTCCATTACTCCAGGATGATTGTCGATCAGAATAAGCGGATGAATAAGGTTTAGAATCATAGATAGAATTTAATCGTGATGAGCTACTCTGGAAATGAGAGAGAAAATGGTATTACGAACAGGTTCGCCGGTAAGGGCTTCAGGTTCTTCACCAAGAGGTGAATTCGGTTGGTGGAAGGGATCGCCTTCTTCGCGCCTCCATTGATTAAGTAGTCTACGAACCCATTAGATGAATTGATTGATTCATTCTGGTGACACTGCTTTTGGAGCTTAGGTGAAACTCCATATCGGAATAGCTGTCGGAATCCGAGGAATTCGAACTGATTGAGGGATTCATCTCGTACGATCAGATGAATGATTTTCGATAAGAAATAGATTATAGGATGTAGATTAGTACCCTGCAATACATAATTTACATATGCATATATAATACTAAAATCCCATAAGTTACGGAGGAATCTACGGAAGCTGTCAGACAAAGGTAACAATAACAGATACGCTAAGATATGAATTTATCTATACACTATTCATGCAATTAATGCAGTAGTATGTGTCTAGACTAGGAATGATAAGCAGGTAATTTCCTAAGGATGATAAGTAGATGATTTTCGACACGAAATGATAAGCAAAATTTTGACATGCAGACACGGTCGAAGTCCAGGCCCACTAATGCATCTAAACAACTATCAATTTGACACACTAATGCAAGATCTGGTTTGCTAAGACCACCGCTCTGATACCAACTGAAATGCCCTGTTCATATACAATATAAACGATTCACAATAGTTGATTACATCGAGAGGTATTTGACCTCTATATTGTAGTGACCCGAACTTTTCCATGTTTATATATATTAAATGAAATTGATATTTACATGATTAAGTGTTTCCAACATGTTAAGCAATCAAACTTGTTAAGACTTGATTAATTGAAATAGATTTCATATAGACAATTGACCACCCAAGTTGACCGGTGATTCACGAACCCTAAAACTTGTAAAAACTATATGATGACATATATATGATTATATATATAATTAACATGATATTATGATAAGTAAGTATCTCATTAGGTATTTTAACAATGAGTTATATACATAAAATTGTGTTTATTGAATTAAGAAACTCGAAACGATATATATAACGATTATCGTTATAACAACGTCTTACTAATTACATATGAATCATATTAAGATATTGTTACACTATTTTTAATCATGATAAATGATAAGTAAACATGTCATTATGTATATTAACAATGAACTACATATGTAAAAACAAGACTACTAACTTAAGAATTTCGAAACAAGACATATATGTAATGATTATCGTTGTAACGACATTTAAATGTATATATATCATATTAAGATATATTAATATATCATAATATCATGATAATATAATAATTTAACATCTCATTAGATATAATAAACATTGGGTTAACAACATTTAACAAGATCGTTAACTTAAAGGTTTCAAATCAACATTTACATGTAACGACTAACGATGACTTAACGACTCAGTTAAAATGTATATACATGTAGTGTTTTAATATGTATTCATACACTTTTGAAAGACTTCAAGACACTTATCAAAATACTTCTACTTAACAAAAATGCTTACAATTACATCCTCGTTCACTTTCATCAACAATTCTACTCGTATGCACCCGTATTCGTACTCGTACAATACATAGCTTTTAGATGTATGTACTATTGGTATATACACTCCAATGATCAGCTCTTAGCAGCCCATGTGAGTCACCTAACATATGTGGGAACCATCATTTGGCAACTAGCATGAAATATCTCATAAAATTACAAAAATATTAGTAATCATTCATGACTTATTTACATGAAAACAAAATTACATATCCTTTATATCTAATCCTTGTACCAACGACCAAAAACACCTACAAACACTTTAATTCTTCAATTTTATTCATCTAATTGATCTCTCTTAAGTTCCATCTTCAAGTTCTAAGTGTTCTTCATAAATTCTACAAGTTCTAGTTTCATAAAATTAAGAATACTTCCAAGTTTACTAGTTCACTTCCAATCTTGTAAAGTGATCATCCAACCTCAAGAAATCCTTGTTGTTTACAGTAATATATCATTCCAAATTAAGGTAATACTCATATACACACTTTTATTCAATTCCTATAACTATAACTATCTTAATTTGAGTGATAATCTTACTTGAACTTGTTTTCGTGTCACGATTCTACTTCAAGAACTTTCAAGCCATCCAAGATCCTTTGAAGCTAGATCATTTCTTGTCACTTCCAGTAGGTTTATGTACTAAACTTGAGGTAGTAATGATGTTCATAACATCATTCGATTCATACATATAAAACTATCTTATTCGAAGATTTGAACATGTAATCACTAGAACATAGTTTAGTTAATTCTAAACTTGTTCGCAAACAAAAGTTAATCCTTCTAACTTGACTTTTAAAATCAACTAAACACATGTTCTATATCTATATGATATGCTAACTTAATGATTTAAAACCGGAAAACACGAAAAACACCGTAAAACTGGATATACGCCATCGTAGTAACACCGCGGGCTGTTTTAGGTTAGTTAATTAAAAACTATGATAAACTTTGATTTAAAAGTTGTTCTTCTGGGAAAATGATTTTTCTTATGAACATGAAAGTATATCCAAAAATCATGGTTAAACTCAAAGTGGAAGTATGTTTTCCAAAATGGTCATCTTGACGTCGTTCTTTCGACTGAAATGACTACCTTTACAAAAACGACTTGTAACTTATTTTTCTGACTATAAACCTATACTTTTTATGTTTATATTCATAAAATAGAGTTCAATATGAAACCATAGCAATTTGATTCACTCAAATCAGATTTAAAACGAAGAAGTTATGGGTAAAACAAGATTGGATATTTTTTTGATTGTTGTAGCTACGGGAAATATTGTAACAATTCTATACAAATCATATCCTAGCTAACTTATATTGTATTATACATGTATTATAATGTAATCTTGGGATACCATAAACATGTATGCAAATGTTTTGACATATCATATCGACCCATGTATATATATTATTTGGAACAACTATAGACACTCTATATATAGTAATGTTGAAGTTAGCTATACAGGGTTAAGGTTGATTCCAAAAATATATATACTTTGAGTTGTGATCTAGCCTGAGACGTGTATACACTGGGTCGTGAATTGATTCAAGATAATATATATCGATTTATTTCTGTACATCTAATTGTGGACAACTAGTTGTAGGTTACTAACGAGGACAGCTGACTTAATAAACTTAAAACATTAAAACATATTAAAAATGGTGTAAATATATTTTGAACATACTTTGATATATATGTACATATTTGTTATAGGCTCGTGAATCGACCAGTGGCCAAGTCTTACTTCCCGATGAAGTAAAAATCTGTGAAAGTGAGTTATAGTCCCACTTTTAAAATCTAATATTTTGGGATGAGAATACATGCAGTTTTATAAATGTTTTACGAAATAGACACAAGTAATTGAAACTACATTATATGGGTGAATGATCGAAGCGGAATATGCCCCTTTTGCTTGGTAACCTAAGAATTAGTAAACCGATCTACTAATTAACGCGAATCCTAAAGATAGATCTATTGGGCCTAACGAACCCCATCCAAAGTACCAGATGCTTTAGTACTTCGAATTCGTTTATATCATGTTCGAAGGATTTCCCGAAATGATAGGGGATATTCTTATATGCATCTTGTTAATGTCGGTTACCAGGTGTTCACCATATGAATGAATTTTATCTCTATGTATGGGATGTATATTGAAATATGAAATCTTGTGGTCTATTATTATGATTTGATAATATATAGGTTAAACCTATAACTCACCAACATTTTTTTTGATGTTTTAAGCATGTTTATTCTCAGGTGATTATTAAGAGCTTCCGCTGTTGCATACTAAAATAAGGACAAGATTTGGAGTCCATGCTTGTATGATATTATGTAAAAACTGCATTCAAGAAACTTATTTTTGATGTAATATATTCTTATTGTAAACCATTATGTAATGGTCGTGTGTAAACGGTATATTTTCGATTATCATTATTTGATAATCTACGTAATGCTTTTTAAACCTTTATCAACAAAAGAAAGGTTATGGTTGTTTTAAAAATGAATGCAGTCTTTGAAAAATGTCTCATATAGAGGTCAAAACCTCGGGACAAAATCAATTAATATGGAACGTTTATAATCAATATGAACGGGACATTTCAGTTGGTATCCGAGCGTTGGTCTTAGAGAACCAGAAAATTGCATTAGTGTGTCTTACCGAGTTTGTTAGGATGCATTAGTGAGTCTGGACTTCGACCTTGTTTTTCTTTAAAAACGATTGCTTAACATTTTTTTTTGTTGGAAACTATATATTATTAACATGTAAATATTATGAGATATATTAATCTCTTAACGTGTTTGATATTGTGTGATAGATGTCTACCTCTAGTACAAATCCCATTGATTCACCTAATAATAATGAAGAGTCGAATATATTTTGAGAAGATTCACGAATTCCCGAAGAGGAACCGGAAGAGGAGGAACCGGAAGAGGAGGAACCGGAAGAAGAGGAACCAGAAGAGGAGGAATTGGAAGAGGAGGAACTAGAAGAAGAAGAGGTTCTGGAGGAAGAAATATTGATACCTATAGTAAATCGATTAAATAAAAGAAAATCCTCAACAAACGGACCAAAGTTAATAATGGTCAATGGTGTTTCCGCCGAGGAAGCAAAATATTGGGAAGATTACCAATTTTCCGATGAATCGGATCCCGATGAGGATTCCGATGATGTTATAGAAATTACCTCGACCCAATTTAATAAAGCGAAAGAAAATAATAAGGGAAAAGGTATAAAAATAGAGAAACCCGATTCCAACCCCGATGAACTTTATATGTATCGGCAACATCCGTATTTCCTAAAATGTAACAATGACCCGGGAACCTCTAAACCACCAGGTTTTTCTAAACCATTATGAAAAACAATAGCTCGTATTAGAGGAACACCATATATTCCTAGAAAATTAGGAAAACGAACCAAGTTCGAAGAAGAAGAAACCAGTGATTCAGATTAGAGGGTTGTAATCATGTTGTGAATTATATGTATTGTAGTGTGCTTGTACTTTTATGTTCTATGTAAAAATTGCTTGTATTGTTTGTTATTACGAATCTAATCCTTGTCTATTTTACAGTATAAAAACAAAATGGACGTTAAGGGTAGACAACCGAATATTTTAGAAGACCTACCAGAGGATATGATTGAGGAAATCTTGTCTAGAGTCGGTCAGAATTCATCAGCACATTTAGTTATGACGAAATTAACTTGTCAAACATTTGAAAGACTTTCCAGAAATGCCTTAGTTTATAAAAGGCTTTCCTTTGATAGGTGGGGTATATCATATTAGAGAGACCGTAAGTTATGCCGTGTTTTCTTTAAAGCATTAAATGTGGGGAACCCAAATGCAATTTTACGCTACGGGTTAAGGACCTATTTTAACTCAACATATCCCAACATAGGATTTCGTGAATTAGAAAGAGCTTCTAACATGCAACATAAAGAAGCATGTAATGCTTACGGGTTAGTGATGTTCGGTTCTTACCAAAGTGAGAAAAAGAACATCAGATTGCAACTTTTAAATAAAACCTTCCCACAAGTGACGAATTCAGTAGTTGGGGTGAGAAACAAGGTTTTTAGATTATTACGGGGCTGTTGGACATTAAGAAACCCTCGTCCTTTTGACGACATTACAACATGCTGCCTAGCCAATGGTCATAACGGTTATTTTTCACAAGACCAAGGATGGGAAGTCGTCTTAGTAAAACTAAAATTCATGACTTGTTTCTGGACTTATGAATTACGTGTCTTTATTTTCTTTGCTGAACAACTTGCGTATTAACTAGATTTATCTTCAAAACTGTCCTGTATCATAGTGTACTATATTTCATGTTATATGTAATATAGCAAAGTTGTAAGTTTGAAGAATATTTGTATGTGATATATTATTATAATCAGTTTTTCATATTGAATTGTAGTAATTGAATTGTATATTAGCTACTAAGTATGAACTTAACGGGTAGGTAGTACCAGAATTTAAACTTATAAAACGCTAATATGAAGAAAAATCTTTTATAAATGAGTTCATATTATACTACAAAATACTATTGACTACTCTTAATATTCTGTATGATTAACTCGATTCAGTTGGCTATTTTGAAGGAAATGGCACCGACTACTCGACACACCATGAATATGAGCGAAGAGGAATTTCGTACCTTTCTTGCTGCAAACATAGCTGCAGTACAGGCTGCGCTACATACCAACAATAACTCTGAATCTAGCAATGCAGCTAACAGCGCAAGAAATCGTGTAGGATGCTCCTACAAAGAATTCACTGCCTGCAAACCTTTGGAATTTGATGGAACCGAAGGACCAATTGGATTGAAACGGTGGACCGAGAAAGTCGAATCGGTGTTTGCCATAAGTAAGTGTACTAAAGAGGACAAAGTTAAGTACGCTACGCATAACTTCACAGGTACTGCGTTAACATGGTGGAACATCTATCTTGAACAGGTAGGACAAAATGTTGCTTACGCACTACCGTGGTCGGCATTCAAGCAATTGATGAACGAGCAGTACCGTCCTAGAAACAAAGTCAATAAACTCAAGGCAGAACTTAGAGAGTTACGAACACAAGGGTTCAACGTTACCACATATGAACGACGATTCACAGAGTTGTGCCTATTGTGTCCGGGAGCATTCGAAGATGAAGAAGAGAAGATCGACGCGTTTGTAAAAGGGTTACCAGTAAAGATTCAAGAAGATGTGAGTTCACATGAGCCCGCTTCAATATAGAAGGCAAGTCGAATGGCTCATAAACTCATAAATCAGATTGAGGGAAGAATTAAAGAGCAGGCGGCCGAAGAAGCCAACACGAAACACAATCGCAACAACTATCCCAACAACCACAACAATTACAACCACAACTTTTCCATGTTTATATATAATAAATGAAATTGATATTTACATGATTAAGTGTTTCCAACATGTTAAGCAATCAAACTTGTTAAGACTTGATTAATTGAAATAGATTTCATATAGACAATTGACCACCCAAGTTGACCGGTGATTCACGAACGCTAAAACTTGTAAAAACTATATGATGACATATATAAGATTATATATATAATTAACATGATATTATGATAATTAAGTATCTCATTAGGTATTTTAACAATGAGTTATATACATAAAATTGTGTTTATTGAATTACGAAACTCGAAACGATATATATAACGATTATCGTTATAACAACGTCTTACTAACTACATATGAATCATATTAAGATATTGTTACATTATGTTTAATCATGATAAATGATAAGTAAACATGTCATTATGTATATTAACAATGAACTACATATGTAAAAACAAGACTACTAACTTAAGGATTTCGAAAGGAGACATATATGTAACGATTATTGTTGTAACGACATTTAAATGTATATATATCATATTAAGATATATTAATATATCATAATATCATGATAATATAATAATTTAACATCTTATTAGATATAATAAACATTAGGTTAACAACATTTAACAAGATCGTTAACTTAAAGGTTTCAAATCAACATTTACATGTAACGACTAACGATGACTTAACGACTCAGTTAAAATGTATATACATGTAGTGTTTTAATATGTATTCATACACTTTTGAAAGACTTCAATACACTTATCAAAATACTTCTACTTAACAAAAATGCTTACAATTACATCCTCGTTCAGTTTCATCAACAATTCTACTCGTATGCACCCATATTCGTACTCGTACAATACACAGCTTTTAGATGTATGTACTATTGGTATATATACTCCAATGATCAGCTCTTAGCAGCCCATGTGAGTCACCTAACACATGTGGGAACCATCATTTGGCAACTAGCATGAAATATCTCATAAAATTACAAAAATATTAGTAATCATTCATGACTTATTTACATGAAAACAAAATTACATATCCTTTATATCTAATCCACGTACCAACGACCAAAAACACTTACAAACACTTTCATTCTTCAATTTTCTTCATCTAATTGATCTCTCTCAAGTTCCATCTTCAAGTTCTAAGTGTTCTTCATAAATTGTACAAGTTCTAGTTTCATAAAATCAAGAATACTTCCAAGGTTACTAGCTCACTTCCAATCTTGTAAAGTGATCATCCAACCTCAAGAAATCCTTGTTGTTTACAGTAAGATATCATTCCAAATCAAGGTAATACTCATATACAAACTTTGATTTAATTCCTATAACTATAACTATCTTAATTCGAGTGATAATCTTACTTGAACTTGTTTTCGTGTCATGATTCTACTTCAAGAACTTTCAAGCCATCCAAGATCCTTTGAAGCTAGATCATTTCTTATCACTTCCATTAGGTTTACCTACTAAACTTGAGGTAGTAATGATGTTCATAACATCATTCGATTCATACATATAAAACTATCTTATTCGAAGATTTGAACATGTAATCACTAGAACATAGTTTAGTTAATTCTAAACTTCTCAAACAAAAGTTAATCCTTCTAACTTAACTTTTAAAATCAACTAAACATATGTTCTATATCTATATGATATGTTAACTTAATGATTTAAAACCAGAAAACACGAAAAATACCGTAAAACCGAATATACGCCGTCGTAGTAACACCGCGGGCTGTTTTGATTTAGTTAATTAAAAACTATGATAAACTTTTATTTAAAAGTTGTTCTTCTGGTAAAGTGATTTTTCTTATGAACATGAAAGTATATGCAAAAATCATGGTTAAACTCAAAGTGGAAGTATGTTTTCCAAAATGGTCATCTAGACGTCGTTCTTTCGACTGAAATGACTACCTTTACAATAACGACTTGTAACTTATTTTTCTGACAATAAACCTATACTTTTTATGTTTGGATTCATAAAATAGAGTTCAATATGAAACCATAGCAATTTGATTCACTCAAATCGGATTTAAAACGAAGAAGTTATGGGTAAAACAAGATTGGATATTTTTTTGATTGTTGTAGCTATGGGAACTATTGTAACAATTCTATACAAATCATATCCTAGCTAACTTATATTGTATTATACATGTATTCTAACGTAATCTTGGGATACCAATGACACGTATGCAAATGTTTTGACATATCATATCGACCCATGTATATATATTATTTGGAACAACCATAGACACTCTATATGCAGTAATGTTGGAGTTAGCGATGCAGGGTTGAGGTTGATTCCAAAAATATATATACTTTCAGTTGTGATCTAGCCCGAGACGTGTATACACTGGGTTGTGGATTGATTCAAGATAATATATATCGATTTATTTCTGTACATCTAATTGTGGACAACTAGTTGTAGGTTACTAACGAGGACAGCTGACTTAATAAACTTAAAACATTAAAACGTATTAAAAATGGTGTAAATATATTTTGAACATACTTTGATATATATGTACATATTTGTTATAGGTTCGTGAATCGACCAGTGGCCAAGTCTTACTTCCCGACAAAGTAAAAATCTGTGAAAGTGAGTTATAGTCCCACTTTTAAAATCTAATATTTTGGGACGAGAATACATGCAGTTTTATAAATGTTTTACGAAATAGACAAAAGTAATTGAAACTACATTATATGGGTGAATGATCGAAGCCGAATATGCCCCTTTTGCTTGGTAACCTAAGAATTAGTAAACCGATCTACTAATTGACGCGAATCCTAAAGATAGATCTATTGGGCCTAACGAACCCCATCCAAAGTACCGGATGCTTTAGTACTTCGAATTTGTTTATATCATGTTCGAAGGATTTCCCGGAATGATAGGGGATATTCTTATATGCATCTTGTTAATGTTGGTTACCAGGTGTTCACCATATGAATGAATTTTATCTCTATGTATGGGATGTATATTGAAATATGAAATCTTGTGGTCTATTATTATGATTTGATAATATATAGGTTAAACCTATAACTCACCAACATTTTTGTTGATGTTTTAAGCATGTTTATTCTTAGGTGATTATTAAGAGCTTCCGCTGTTGCATACTAAAATAAGGACAAGATTTGGAGTCCATGCTTGTATGATATTATGTAAAAACTGCATTCAAGAAAGTTATTTTTGATGTAATATATTCTTATTGTAAACCATTATGTAATGTTCGTGTGTAAACGGTATATTTTAGATTATCATTATTTGATAATCTACGTAATGCTTTTTAAACCTTTATCAACAAAATAAAGGTTATGGTTGTTTTAAAAATGAATGCAGTCTTTGAAAAACGTCTCATATAGAGGTCAAAACCTCGCGACGAAATCAATTAATATGGAACGTTTATAATCAATATGAACGGGACATTTCATATATGATACATTTTACAAACATTGCATTCGTTTTTAAAACACAAACTTTCTTTACATCGAAAGTTGACGGCAAGCATACTATTTCATAATACCTCCAACTATAATTGACTTAATAATAATCTTGATGAACTCGATGACTCGAATGCAACGTCTTTTGAAATATGTCATGAATGACTCCAAGTAATATCTCTAATATGAGCAAATACACAGCGGAAGTTTTTTTCATACCTGAGAATAAACATGCTTTCAAGTGTCAACCAAAAGGTTGGTGAGTTCATTAGTTTATCATAATCAACCATTTCCATAATTTTAATAGACCACAAGATTTCATATTTCCATTTTTCAATAACATGCAATCTGCATAAAAATCATTCATATGGATTGAACACCTGGTAACCGACATTAACAAGATGCATATAAGAATATCCCCATCATTCCGGGACATCCATCGGACATGATATAAAAACTCGAAGTACTAAAGCATCTGCTACAACGGATGGGGTTTGTTGAGCCCAATAGATCTATCTTTAGGATTCGCGTTAATTAGTAGACTGGTTTACTAATTCTTAGGTTACCAAGGAAAAATGGGCATATTCGGCTTCGATCATTCAACCATATAATGTAGTTTCGATTACTTGTGTCTATTTCGTAAAACATTTATAAAAGCAGCGCATGTATTCTCAGTCCCAAAAATATATATTGCAAAAGCATTTAAAAAGGGAGTAATGAAACTCACAATACTGTATTTTGTAGTAAAAATACATATAACGATACTGAACAATGCAAGGTTGGCCTCGAATTCACGAACCTATATCATTTGTATATCTTATTAAAACATATAATGAAAATCACATAATTTCATCTATTAATTATATAATATTTATATATATATTTGTTGTTGTAGTTGATATAGAATTTGTACCCGATTTTGTCTATATATTATATTATATACTACATATATGTTAATATGTTTAATATATAATTATAGGTAATATAAATATATTTAATGTACAAAATCTTTATTTGTTATCATATAATGATAATAATGAATATGATAATTTTAAATAAAAAAATGGTATTTTTTAATAGTTATGAGAATTTTAATAATAATAATGATAATAATAATAATAATAAATAAATAAATAAATAAAACTACCTTAAAAGCTTTCCTAAAAAGGAATGGAAGAGACCGGACTCGAACCCGCGACCTCTCGCTAAACACAAACACTCCTAACCAACTACTCTATCTATGTTTTTCTGAAATTATTCGTATCTTAATTATTTTAAATCCGTATTAATCGTTTCATTTTCTATATCAAAACTCCATCATCCTTTCTCACCATCATCATTATTCTTGCTGTAATACCATATCAACCATCAACGTCTAGTTCATCTTCATTCTATCGTGTTTTATTTCGTCATCTATACATCGTCTCCTTCATCATAAAATCATGGTTTCATCATCCTTTTCGTTTTTCTTTTTCTACATCATTATATATCTACAATAAACATCATCTTAATATATAATCTAACCTAATCTTGTATATCTTAATCATCATCAATCTTATATATTTATTATTATAACCTTAATCATCATCATTATATCCATCATCATACGCATCACCTCCATTAACCGTAAACATCATCATTCATTATTTTCAGCCTTCGTTCGGTTCAATCAGAAAAACGGAGCTGGTTCACAGCTTAAAGGAAACGAGGCCCAACAACTAACACAGCAGCAGCCCAGCAGGAAGTTAGTAGTTGAGTAACGGCCCAACAAATAACATAGCAGTAGCCCAACAGCGTAATCATATCAGCCCAATAGCAGCTCAAACGAAAGGGATCCATCAATAAACTATTTGAGACGTTTGCAAAAAGAAAAAAATATAGTTTATTTAATCTTGGAATTAAGATTCCATACTCGACCGAAAGTAAGCTGTACAGCAGCCCCAAAAAGATATATTATGTGGCCACTCTCTCTTATATAAGTCATACCTATATCTCTTTTTTTTTATCAAGTGGTTTAAATTTTTAAAAGGGTGTCGGCCATAAAGTGAAAAAGGAACGTGCAATCACACTCGTGTTGTTATTAATCATCACCTTCATCGTTATTATAAAAGAGAATAGAAAAAGAATGTTTGCTTGTACAAATTACAATCGTGGTGTTGTGTATGGCCGTGTTTTTCAGCAGAAAAGACAGGGATATAACTGTGGTTGTAGCAGTTAACGAGTATTGTATCAATCCGTTTGCTTGCGAATGGTTTGCGGTTTGAATCGATTCATGGCTTTTTTTTTGGGTTTACAAAACAACAGAAAAAATATTTTAGAGAGAGAAGAGAGATAAAATATAATAACCGGTGATGGTGTTTGTTCGTTTTGAATATCCGAAACAGGAACAGTGAAGTAGTTCATGGTCTTCGTCGACAACAGAAATAGCAGGATAACAGCTGCATGGTGGTGATGATAGTTAATGGTGGTGAAGGTTGTTCTAGGGTAACAGCGCATGACTGACACAGAAGATATTTGAGAGTACACGATGGTAGTGGTGATAAAGTGGTGTTTGTCCCGAGGTAAAGGTGGTGGTTAAATGGAGATGAAGTGGTGGTTAATGATGGTTTAAATGGTGGTAGTGGACGGTTATATTCACAGTAGAGGTGGTGGATGTGGGTGTGGTTGATCATCTAGTTTCTTGTGGGTTGATAGTTATCGATCAGAAACTCTAGGATAACAACGAGAAGTAGTGGTAACAAAACAACGATGGGTTTGGTGGTGTGATGATCGTTGAGGGTGATGATCAAGGTCGATGATACAATCCAGAAAACAGTAACAACGATGTTGCAAGGTTTGGTGACGGTCTGTTGATGATGGTGTTTTTTTTTTTTGAATAGGTTAAGAGAGAGTGAAGAGATAGGGATAGCAAGAGAAAAGAGATGCAGATGTATCTATATATATTATATCATATAACGTGCCACAATCAATAATCATGTATTAAGTCAAAAGCAGGAATCAAAAAGTGACAATTATTTTACACTCTCGTGATGCTCATTTGTATATATGTTACCGACGGTTTTCACGGACTATAATTTCGTACCCCGTTATTAAATCAGTGGCAGATAAAAGTCTTCAGAAAAATCCCATATTTTTAAATTAACTATATTTATTTATTTTGGTCATTATAGTATAAGATTCAGTCATTAATTTAATAAATAAAAAATTACATCAACTGTCCTTCTCATTTATGGGTAAAATATAAAAAGTGTTAAAATTAAATAATTAGATCCTAAGTATACTTTTAATCAGCCTATAACTTATATAACTCATTTTCAGATCACTTTTTAAAATCATATAAATTCATTTTTAACTTGATTTATAACCATCAAGATAGTAAACGAGTGCTACGATAGTTTATTAAATAAATTCTAAATTATATATAATCAATGTATTTTTCATATATAGATAGATTTATAGTAATGTCATATATTATTTTATTTACATAATTAATTAACTCATATAATATTTTAATTTATAATAATTAATATATATATATATATATATATATATATATATATATATATATATATATATATATATATATATATATATATATATATATATATATATATATTTATATAAATAATGGTTCGTGAATCGTCGGGAATGGTCACAGGTTAATTGAATTCATGTAAACAGCTCCAAAATTTTGAGACTCAACTTTACGGACTTTGCTTATCGTGTCGAAATCGTTTAAGGATTAAGTTTAAATTTGGTCGAAAATTTCCGGGTTGTCACACTCTATCTCTCTCTCTCTACAAAACTACCACAAGTTGAAACAATTATAGTCGCCTTTACTTTGTCGACCACCAATACTTGATGCTGCCATCGCTATAAACACACCACAAAACCCGTCACCTGGGTTGCTTCATTCGTTCACCAGCCGCTGCTGTACTCTTTTCCTTTCGAACAGACCCACCAACAATCATAAACTGATATGGCTATTCAACTTAACCATGATTGATTACTGTTTATAATCTGTCCAAACGCCACCATGGTTACAAACCCAGAACACGAAGATGATGATATACGCGGATTAAGATGATAGCGAGGATGATAATAAAGGTGACGATGCATAAGGAAGAAGGTGTAAAAGCGATGGTGGAATATTGATGAGGACGATAATGATTATGATGAAGAGCGAGATGGAAGATGATGAAGTCCCTGTCCTCCTACAATTGTTGCAAGCTACTAAAAACAAACCACATATATATTTTTTTTCCAGCGAATTATTTGTGGAGTTTTGCAAATCAGTTTTATTTATATTGGGCTGATTAAATACTTAGGCTTGATTAATTAATAGTTGGGCCTGATCTATATACTTGGGCCGAGAGTGTTTTTGTTCCTGTTGGGCCGTACTCCTGCAGTTGGGCCAAGTGTTTGTGCTTGAGCTTGAATAAAGGAAATTTCGGGTTAAATATTAGTGGGAGGAGTATTGATCAGAAAAGCAAAAATGGAGGGATGGTTTAGGGGTGTTGGTTGTAACGAGAGGTCATGGGTTCGAGTCCTGGCAGGAGCATTTATTCTATTTAGGGCTTGTTACAAGAAGGTAGCCTTTCTAATATTTATTATTATTATTATTATTATTATTATTATTATTATTATTATTATTATTATTATTATTATTATTATTATTATTATTATTATTATTATTATTATTATTATTATTATTATTATTATTATTATTGTTATAATGATTATTATTATAATTGTTAACATTATTATGATTTTGATTATTATTGTTATTATTAATATTAGTATTATGATTATTATTAAGATTATGAATATTATTTGTAATTAAGTATTAGTAAGTAATGTCATTATTGATAATAATATTATTATTATTCTTAAATATTAATAATGTATTTATCATTAATAATATTATCATTTAAGTATTGATATCATTATTATTATTATGAATAATATTACTATCATGAAAATAATAAAATTTATTAGTATTTTCGTTAATATTAATATTAGTATCATTTTAAAATTTTTAGTATTATTAATATTGACGTAAGTATTATTATTAATATTAGCACTTTCGTTAACATGAATATCATTAACAAGTACTATTATTATTGAAAATTAATATAATTACTACTAAAAGTATCATTACTTTAAATCTATATTTTTATAAAAATTATTAGTAATACTATCATTTATATTATTAGTACTATGAAAATTGTTATTATTATCAGTATAATTATTCTAAAGTTATTATAACTAGTATTTTGTAAACAAAAGAGTAATTACACAAAAGTATATTTAATATACATAACTTAACTATATTAATATTTTATATACAAAATGAAAACATTTAATTAAATAATGAATTATATATAAGTTATTAATATAAAAATTATATCACTAATAATAATATATATTTATTCAATTACGATTATATATATTAATGAATCCACAAATAATATAGGTTCGTGAATCCGAGGCCAACCCTGCATTTGTTCAATGTCGTCATATGTATTTTTACTACAAAATACAGTAATGTGAGTTCATTTGATTCCCTTTTACTCTTTACATTTTTGGGACTGAGAATACATGCGCTACTTTTACAACTGCTTTATTAAATGTTTTTGAAATACATTTTGAAATGCGAATACATGAAATGCTTTTATAAATGTTTGATGAGATAGACACAAGCAAAACATTCCTCTAATGAATTATGTGGACATGATAATTGCCACCATTGAATTATGTGGACGTGATAATTGCCACAATTAATATGAATATTTTTCCCCTGATTATTATTGCTTGGTAACCTAAGAATTAGGGAACATCACTAATTTTGAGAATTAGTGCACGCCTAATTGAAGCGAATCCTAAAGGTAGCTACCGGGTTTAACACCCCCACCCAAAATGTTCACTAGACGGAAGGGCTAGTGGACGTGATGTTTAGTACTTCGAAGTTTATATGATTATTATACAGACGAGATGTTCTGTTTTGGGGATATTATTATGGGCATTATATGTTAAGGTCGGTTACCAAGCCAAGCTATGAAAGCAATGAAAAGTGAATGTTATGTATCGAGAGAATGATTTTATACACAGGTTATGTGTATGTTATTTTTTGTGCACAAGATATGTGTACGGTTACTAAGATTTATGAAAGATGATTTCATACACGAGAAAGGTGTACTGTATTTAAAAGATATCGCATGTACATTACAGGTGGGTATAGGATTCGGGCCCATTTATACCATGCAGGATTTAAATCTCGTGGTCTATCAAAATGATGAATTTTATTGTTTTATGATAAACCTATGAACTCACCAACCTTTTGGTTGACACTTGAAAGCATGTTTATTCTCAGGTATGAAAGAAATCTTCCGCTGTGCATCTGCTCATATTAGAGATATTACTTGGAGTCATTCATGACATATTTCAAAAGACGTTGCACTCGGGTCGTCGAGTTCATCAAGATTATTATTAAGTCAATTATAGTTGGAGGTATTATGAAATAGTATGCTTGCCGTCTGTAGTGACCCAATTTTTCCATGTTTATATATATTAAATGAAATTGTTATTTACATGATTAAGTGTTTCCAACATGTTAAGCAATCAAATTTTTTAAGACTTGATTAATTGAAATAGGTTTCATATAGACAATTGATCACCCAAGTTGACCGGTGATTCCCGAACGTTAAAACTTGTAAAAACTATATGATGTCATATATATGGATATATATATATATATATATATATATATATATATATATATATATATATATATATATATATATATATATATATATATATATATATATATATATATATATATAGTTAACATGGTATTATGATAAGTAAACATATCATTAAGTATATTAACAATGAACTACATATGTAAAAACAAGACTACTAACTTAAGGATTTCGAAACGAGGCATATATGTAACGATTATCGTTGTAATGACATTTAATTGTATATATATCATATTAAGATATATTAATACATCATAATATCATGATAATGTAATAATTTAACATCTCTTTAGATATAATAAACAATGGGTTAACAACATTTAACAAGATCGTTAACCTAAAGGTTTCAAAACAACACTTACATGTAACGACTAACGATGACTTAACGACTCAGTTAAAATGTATATACATGTAGTGTTTTAATATGTATTCATACACTTTTAAAAGACTTCAAAACACTTATCAAAGTATTTCTACTTAACAAAAATGCTTACAATTACATCCTCATTCATTTTCATCAACAATTCTACTCGTATGTACTCGTATTCGTACTCGTACAATACCTAGCTTCTAAATGTGTTTACTATTGGTATATACACTCAAATGATCAGCTCTTAGCAGCCCTTGTGAGTCACCTAACACATTTGGGAACCATCATTTGGCAACTAGCATGAAATATCTCATAAAATTACAAAAATATTAGTAATCATTCATGACTTATTTACAAGTAAACAAAATTACACATCCTTTATATCTAATCCATATACCAACGACCAAAAATACCTACAAACACTTTCATCCTTCAATTTTCTTCATCTAATTGATCTCTCTCAAGTTTTATCTTCAAGTTCTAAGTGTTCTTCATAAATTCTATAAGTTCTAGTTTCATAAAATTAAGAATACTTCCAAATTTGGTAGCTTACTTCCAATCTTGTAAAGTGATAATCCAACCTCAAGAAATCTTTCTTATTTACAGTAATATATCTTTCTAATACAAGATAATACTCATATTAAAACTTTGATTCAATTTCTATAACTATAACAATCTTATTTCGAGTGGAAATCTTACTTGAACTTGTTTTCGTGTCATAATTCTGCTTCAAGAACTTTCAAGCCATCCAAGGATCCTTTGAAGCTAGATCTATTTTTCTCATTTCTAGTAGGTTTACCTACTAAAATTAAGGTAGTAATGATGTTCATAACATCATTCGATTCATACATATAAAACTATCTTATTCGAAGATTTAAACTTGTAATCACTAGAACATAGTTTAGTTAATTCTAAACTTGTTCGCAAATAAAGTTAATCCTTCTAACTTGACTTTAAAAATCAACTAAACACATGTTCTATATCTATATGATATGCTAACTTAATGATTTAAAACCTGGAAACACGAAAAACACCGTAAAACCGGATATACGCCGTCGTAGTAACACCGCGAGCTGTTTTGGGTTAGTTAATTAAAAACTATGATAAACTTTGATTTAAAAGTTGTTCTTCTGGGAAAATTATTTTTCTTATGAACATGAAACTATATCCAAAAATCATGGTTAAACTCAAAGTGGAAGTATGTTTTCCAAAATGGTCATCTAGACTTCGTTCTTTCGACTAAAATGACTACCTTTACAAAATTGACTTGTAACCTGTATTTCTGACTATAAACTTATACTTTTTCTATTTAGATTCATAAACTTAAGTTCAATATGAAACCATAGCAACTTGAAACACTTAAAACGGATTTAAAACGAAGAAGTTATGGGTAAAACAAGATTGGATAATTTTTCTTGTTGTAGCTACGTGAAAGTTGGTAACAAATCTATATTAATCATATCCTAGCTAACTCATATTGTATTATACATGTATTCTACCATAGACACGAATACAATGTTTTGACATATCATATCGACCCATCTATATATATATATCGGAACAACCATAGACACTCTATATGCAGTAATGTTGGAGTTAGCTATACAGGGTTGAGGTTGATTCCAAAATATTATATATACTTTGAGTTGTGATCTAGCCTGAGGCTTGTATACACGAGGTCGTGGATTGATTCAAAATAATATATATTGCTTTATTTTCTGTACATCTAACTGTGGACAACTAGTTGTAGGTTACTAACGAGGACAGCTGACTTAATAAACTTAAAACAGCAAAACGTATTAAAAATGTTGTAAATATATTTTGAACATACTTTGATATATATGTACATATTTGTTATAGGTTCGTGAATCGACCAGTGGCCATGTATTACTTCCCGACGAAGTAAAAATATGTGAAAGTGAGTTATAGTCCCACTTTTAAAATCTAATATTTTGGGTGGAGAATACATGCAGTTTTATAATTGTTTCACAAGACACAAGTAAATGAAACTACATTCTATGACTGGATTATTAAACCGGATATGCCCCTTTTTAGTCTGGTAATCTAAGAATTAGGGAACAGACACCCTAATTGACGCGAATCCTAAAGATAGATCTATTGGGCCCAACGAGCCCCATCCAAAGTACCAGATGCTTTAGTACGTAGAATTCATCATGTCCGAAGGGAGTCCCGGAATGATAGGGGATATTCTATATGCATCTTGTTATGGTAGGTTACCAGGTGTTCACCATATGAATGATTTTTATCTATATGTATGGGATGTATATTGAAATATGAAATCTTGTGATCTATTATTACGATTTGATAAATATAGGTTAAACCTATAACTCACCAACATTTTTGTTGACGTTTAAAGCATGTTTATTCTCAGGTGATTATTAAGAGCTTTCGCTGTTGCATGCTATTATATGGACATGATTTGGTGTCAGCATGCTTGTATAATATTGTTTAAAACTGCATTCGAGATTTATTTTGTTGTAACATATTAATATTTGTAAACCAATATGTATTGGTAGTGTGTAAGTGTGATATTTGTTAGATTATCATTTCTGGATAATCTAAGTGGTGTCTTGTTAACTTTGTCGATAAAATAAAGGTTATGGTTTGTTTTAAAAACGAATGCAGTCTTTGAAAAACGCCTCATATAGAGGTTAAAACCTCGCAACGAAATCAATTAATATGGAACGTTTATAATCAATATGAATGGGACATTTCACCGTCAACTTTCGATGTAAAGAAAGTTTGTCTTTTAAAAACGAATGAAATGTTTGTAAAATGTATCATATAGAGGTCAATTACCTCGCGATATAATCAACTATTGTGAATAGATTATATTGTATATGAACGGGTCCTTTCAGTTGGTATCAGAGCGGTGGTCTTAGCGAACCAGGTCTTGCATTAGTGTGTCTAACTAGTAGTTGTTAAGATGCATTAATGAGTCTGGACTTCGACCGTGTCTGCATGTCAAAAGTTTTGCTTATCATTTCTAGTCGGAAATCATCTGCTTATCATCCTTAGGAAATTACCTGCTTATCATTCTTAATCTAGACACATCTTACTGCATTGATTGCATGAATAGTGTATAGACAAATTCAAAACTTAGCGTATCTGCTAATCCATATCTTAGCGTATCTGTTACTGTAGACTTTATCTGACACGTTTCCTTAATTCCCTCCGTAATTTACGGGATCTTCTGTACTATAGACAGGTATTCTATGTAATTAGAATATCATCCGATATCCGAAAACTATTTCATATAAAAAAAACCTTTATCTAACCGTACCTGATGGAACTCACAACTAGTTCAAGTCCCTCGAATTCCGACAGCTATTCTGACATGGATGTTCACCTAAGCTCCGGAAGCAGTGTCACCAGAATGAATCAACCAATCAGCCATCCCCAATTCATCCGATGGGTTCGTATTCGATTTAATCTATGGAGACGCGAAGAAGACGATCCCTTCCACCAACCGAATTCACCTCTTGGTAAAGAACCTGAAGTACTTACCGGCGAACCTATCCGAAACACCATTTTCAGCCTCATTTCCAGGGTAGCTCCACACGATTAGATTCTATCCACAATTCTAAACCTTATTCATCCGCTTGTTCCTATCTAAAATCATTTCGGAGTAATAACAGAAGTCAACGAGCTTCGTGCCCGAGATGTAACTTTGGAAAATATGGTGAAAAACGTACCAGCTTCAGCAACATCACCGGCACCAACAGTACCACCAACAACTCAAGTTTCAACAAAACATGCCTCAACATCTCATTATGTACCTCAAGCATAATCATCGTTCTACGAATCGTTCTACATCATTTATCTTCGTTCGACATGACGATTATGTAATCTACAATGTTTTAGAGATTATATATTCTAGTTCTAACGGTAAATCAAATGAGATTAATATCACATTAACACATTAAATCCATGATTATATCTGAAGAAAATATATATGTATATATATTTTCGTAAAGATTGTAATTAAAAATTCTTTCGTACAAACTATTAATGGTGAAAATATTTTAACGGGTAGGTAATACCCGAGGAATATTTAGATTTCACATTAATAAGTTACATTGTACATTCTTCGAATCTGATTTAACAGACATTTACTATCCTACTTACAACCACCGATATACGTATCCGTTCACCGCAGAATAATCATTTTCATTCCATTTCATATTTGGATTTTAACCTATCAGAATCCAACAAGTGGCATAATGAAGAAAACATTTGACAAAATAAAATTTGTTATTAACAGACAAATTAACTATGAGGAATTTTGTTAAGAATTCACGCTAATAAAATCCTAGCTAACTGTTAATTCCGTATTACATTTAATTATCGCAATTTTAATTCTCGCAATTTTATTTATCGTCATTTAATTTCTGTAATTATTTTACGCACTTTAAATATCGGGACACGTATACAAGGTTTTGACATATCATATCGACACATCTATATATATTATTTGGAATCACCATAGACACTCTATATGCAGTAATGATCGAGTTCTCTATATAGGGTTGAGGTTGATTCTCAAATAATATATATACTTTGAGTTGTGATCGACTCTGAGACATGTACACGGGTCACGATACGTATTAATTAATTCGAATATTATATATTAAAATATATATGAATTATTGGACTGTTAACTGTGGACTATCGACTGCGGACTAATAACATTGGACAATTAAAATGAATTAAAATATTGATTATAACATATGAAACTAAACAATTCTTCAAGTTTTCCACTTGATTTCATCTTAAACCTCATTTGTATCTTGACGATTACAATCTGCGATTCAAACCTTTCATAATTCTTGAAACACTTCAATCGATAGGATGAACCAACCGTACTCCATCTACGGAAGAAGAGATTGATGCATATAGTTATGCACCTGAAAACACTCGAAACCTGTGTAAACGTTTAACACGTGTCTGTACTAGCTCCTTTGGTATTGTTATTACCGAAAATAACATTTCAACTCTTTTCCAAAATAGCCAGTTTTGTCACAGCTTCAGCAAGTCAATTTCGAGTTTTCATCCGGATTGGTCTTATTATAACCTTGATATATAAGGTTGCCTTTCGTCATCGTTATCGAGGAACCGTTTATATTCCACCACATTAGCAGTAAACTTACCAGCAACTTCATTGATCTTTGTCTTTTCAAAAAATTATTATAATCATTGAAACTCTATCATATACTAATCCGCATCATGTAACGAGAACTATCATACCAATTACCGGGAATTAGCAATCAGTATTCAAAAACTCACATCATATCTACATCAACAGTTATATGTATAACATTTATCTCTTAGAATTATGATCTTTCATTCTGAAATTCTGAAAAGCATTCAGTCTACAAATCAATAATCTGAATGATGAAAAAGCTGAATGAAGCAGCAGAAACTGTAGACAACTGTAAACGATCTCAATCGTCGAAAGTTTGATGATAAAGAATAGTATGTTGGAAAAGCTCAGAAAAGTTGGAAATGGAAAACGAATTGAGCTAACCACGAAGGAGACCAAGGAAAAATACAAGGACCATACCTTATATTCAAAGAATCCAGGTAATTCTGGATCCGTTGAAATCTTTAGAGAATATCTTGCTCCGAAGTCATGTTAAAATCTTGCGGAAAATTTTTCTTCATCAACCTTCGAACTTGAAAATTCCTAAATATCATCATAAATATCTTCGATATTTCTGAGGATATTTTCATAAATATTCTTGTCCGAAATTATATACCTCTTCGTGCTTCCTGTGTTTCATTATATTGGAAACTTCTGTAAAATTTAAGTTTAATTTATGAATGAATTCTGGAGAAATGTAAAGAAATTGATGCATGAATTAGTATAATATAATGACACTTGATCAACGTGATTATATTACAATAAGTCATGCTGAGTTTCTAATGGAACGTGATGATTCACAGATCATACCGTCATCCTGTGCCATGTTACACGACTCTTACATTCTATCTAATCTATAAACATATCAAGGACATATTTTCTTGATAGTCCTATCATTTCTCTTGAATTCGGGTAACTTGACAAATCAAATCGTGCAATTACGTTCTTTATTTTTTAGAATATTAAGTTCATTCGAAGTTCCATACTTACAAATTCTGGAACGTTACTCGCTTTACTAGAGATCGAGAAGAGAATAAAAAGACAAAGAGCTCCAAAATATAAGAGAAAATATAAAGCCCAACAATAACACAGGAATTACAAACCGTGGATATTTATATGAATATCAATATAAAGACACGGTAGAATTAAGAATAGTATCACCCCAAGGTAATAGTAGAACTAAACAGATTTTTCTAGTGGAAGATTGAAAAGAAGGATGACAGAAATGATAATTAGGAAAATATCAAGGATTAGAACCGGATTAAGCATTATTATAATCTTTTGGATATACGAACTGAGAAAGAAGGAATAGAAGTGGTGAAAACTAATGGAACTGAAAAGGTAAATTTATAATATCAGACGTAGTAATCGGGACAGATCATCGCATTTAAATAAAGAGATCCTAATTTCCTTAAATCTCGAAGAATCAGATCTTACAGATTTTCAAGATTTTTATTAAATCACTTGAATTCCGGAATTCAACTAAGACAACGTCAAAACTTAAGATGCACCTTATCTTCTAAAATCAACCGTGGCTACGTCACCGGTTAAGACAAACTTGCATTTACTCATTTCATTCTTTTGTGATAGCTTCATTCGTGCTCTTCGAATAATCGAATTGTTTTGTCGATATTACTCAATGATGATAAACCTCTATTTATCAACTCATATTCGTCATGAAAACATTTTTATTGTTAGCCATGACCACCTCACTCAAATTTCGGGACGAAATTTTTTTTAACGGGTAGGTACTGTGACGACCCGGAAATTTCCAACCAAATTTAAACTTAATCTTTACTTGATTCTGACACGATAAGCAAAGTCTGTTAAGTTGAGTCTCAAAAAAATTTGAACTGATTCATATATTCAATTGACCTTCGACTGCTCTCGACGATTCACGAACAATTAATTGTAAATAGATATGTGTGTATGTATATATAAATAATAATTTGAAATATAATTGGAAGTATTAGATGTTGTTGTTATTCAAAATTTATAAAATAAAAATAGGATATTATAATAATTATTATTTAAAATATATCTCTATATATAAATAAATATATTAAAAATAAATATTAAATGATTGTAATACTCGTTTGATGTTTCGATTGATATTAAGCAAGTTAAATTCAAACTTATGTAATTTTAAAATAAACGGTGATACGAAAATGAGTTATATAAGTTATAGGCTTATTAAAAGTATATTTAGGATCTAGTTATTTAATTTTAACACTTTTTATATTTTACTCATAAATGAGAGGGACAGTTGATGTAATTTTTATATATTAAATTAATGACAGAATTTTATGCCATAATGACCAAAATAAATAAATATAGTTAATTTAAAAATTTGAGAATTTTCCGAACACTTTTATTCGCCACCAATTATCAACGGGCCACGATTTAATATCCGGTGGAAACTGTCGGCACATATAATTGAGGCTGCTAAACTGTTTAATTTAATTCTCACATTTTATTATTATATATGTTATGCTATATTACTGTTTTTGTTTTTGTTATAAAACAATCTAATTATTACAGAGTAATAGATATGCACATACATATCATGTGCATATACATCACCACATCATCTTAATTTGTGTTTCTTTTTCTCATTTACCAACCCAACCACCACACCCATGAGGAACCATTACAAACACACCTCTATATTTTTTTTTTTTTGGGTTCTTCTCACTCGATCACCACAAACCCTATTTGATCATGACTTTAAACCCAACCAACACCACCGGATGTTGTTTTCTGCTAATACTCCCATTCGAGAGCCACAAACCGAATCATCATAGTTTCTTGCCACTACTCGTTGATCACAGCCCATGAAACCCACATATGATGCTAACTATTTCTGTAACCTGTTTAGATGATCAAACCAACATCATCAACCTTTTAATTACCCTAACTCTACACACCCGCCACCATCCTCCACCCTCACCACCACTCACCACCGATACCACTCTCAAAACCACCATCATAAACCTCACCATCGACCATCTGCAAACCGTCACTCTCACCACCTTCAATCTCTTCTCTCTCTATCTCTCTCTCTACAAAACTACCACAAGTTGAAACAATTATAGTCGCCTTTACTTTGTCGACCACCAATATTTGCTGCTGCCATCGCTGTAAACACACCACAAAACCCGTCACCTGGGTTGCTTCATTCGTTCACCGACCGCTGCTGTACTGTTTTCCTTTCGAACAGACCCACCACCAATCATAAACTGATATGGCTATTCGACTTAACCATGATTGATTACTGTTTATAATTAGTCCAAACGCCACCATGGTTACAAACCCAGAACACGAAGATGATGATATACGCGGATTAAGATGATAGCGAGGATGATAATAAAGGTGACGATGCATGAGGAAGAAGGTGAAAAAGCGATGGTGGAATATTGATGAGGACGATAATGATTATGATGAAGAACGAGATGGAAGATGATGAAGTCCCTGTCCTCCTACAATTGTCGCAAGCTACTATAAACAAACCACACACACACACACACACACACACACACACACACACACACACACACACACACACACATATATATATATATATATATATATATATATATATATATATATATATATATATATATATATATATATATATATATATATTTTTTTTTTCCAGCGAATTACTTGTGGAGTTTTGCAAATCAGTTTTATTTATATTGGGCCGATTAAATACTTAGGCTTGATTAATTAATAGTTGGGACTGATCTTTATACTTGGACCGAGAGTGTTTTTGTTCCTGTTGGGCCGTACTCCTGCAGTTGGGCCAAGTGTTTGTGCTTGGGCTTGAATAAAGGAAATTTCGGGTTAAATATTAGTGGCAGGAGTATTGATCAGAAAAGCAAAAATGGAGGGATGGTTTAGGGGTGTTGGTTGTAACGAGAGGTCATGGGTTCTTTTTAGGGCTTGTTACAAGAAGGTAGCCTTTCTAATATTTATTTTTATTATTATTATTATTATTATTATTATTATTATTATTATTATTATTATTATTATTTTTATTATTATTATTATTATTATTATTATTATTATTATTATTATTATTATTATTATTATTATTATTATTATTATTGTTGTTATAATGATTATTATTATAATTGTTAACATTATTATGATTTTGATTATTATTGTTATTATTGGTATTAGTATTATGATTATTATTATGATTTTGAATATTATTTGTAATTAAGTATTAGTAAGTAATGTCATTATTGATAATATTATTATTATTAAATATTAATAATGTGTTTATCATTAATAATATTATCATTTAAGTATTGATATCATTATTATTACTATGAATAATATTACTATCATGAAAATAATAAAATTTATTAGTATTTTCGTTAATATTAGTATTAGTATCATTTTAAAATTTTTAGTATTATTAATATTGACGTAAGTATTATTATTAATATTAGCACTTTCGTTAACATGAATATCATTAACAAGTACTATTATTATTGAAAATGAATATAATTATTACTAAAAGTATCATTACTTTAAATCTATATTTTTATAAAAATTATTAGTAATACTATCATTTATATTATTAGTACTATGAAAATTGTTATTATTATCAGTATAATTATTCTAAAGTTATTATAACTAGTATTTTGTAAAAAAAAGAGTAATTACACAAAAGTATATTAATATACAGAACTTAACTATATTAATATTTTATATACAAAATGAAAAAAATTAATTAAATAATGAATTATATATAATTTATTAATATAAAAATTATATCACTAATAATAATATATATTTATTCGATTACGATTATATATATTAATGAATCTACAAATAATATAGGTTCGTGAATCCGAGGCCAACCCTGCATTTTTTCAATGTCGTCATATGTATTTTTTTACTACAAAATACAGTAATGTGAGTTCATTTGATTCCCTTTTACTCTTTACATTTTTGGGACTGAGAATACATGCGCTACTTTTACAACTGATTTATTAAATGTTTTTGAAATACATTTTGAAATGCGAATACATAAAATGCTTTTATAAATGTTTGACGAGATAGACACAAGCAAAACATTCCTCGAATGAATTATGTGGACGTGATAATTGCCACCATTGAATTATGTGGACGTGATAATTGCCACAATTAATATGAATATTTTTCCCCTGATTATTATTGCTTGGTAATCTAAGAATTAGGGAACATCACTAATTTTAAGAATTAGTGCACGCCTAATTAACACGAATCCTAAAGGTAGTTACCGGGTTTAACACCCCCACCCAGAATGTTCACTAGACGGAAGGGCTAGTGGGCGTGGTGTTTAGTACTTCGAAGTTTATATGATTATTATACAGACGAGATGTTCTGTTTTGGGGATATTATTATGCGCATTATATGTTAAGGTCGGTTACCAAGCCAAGCTATGAAAGCAATAAAAAGTGAATGTTATGTATCGAGAGAATGATTTTATACACAGTTTATGTGTATGTTATTTTTTGTGCACAAGATATGTGTACGGTTACTAAGATTTATGAAAGATGATTTCGTACACGAGAAAGGTGTATTGTATTTAAAAGATATCGCATGTACATTACAGGTGGGTATAGGATTCGGGCTCATTTGTACCATGCAGGATTTAAATATTGTGGTCTATGAAAATGATGAATTTTATTGTTTTATGATAAACCTATAAACTCACCAACCTTTTGGTTGACACTTGAAAGCATGTTTATTCTCAGGTATGAAAGAAATCTTTCGCTATGCATTTGCTCATATTAGAGATATTACTTGGAGTCATTCATGACATATTTCAAAAGACGTTGCATTCGAGTCGTCGAGTTCATAAAGATTATTATTAAGTCAATTATAGTTGGAGGTATTATGAAATAGTATGCTTGCCTTCTGTAGTGACCCGAACTTTTCCATGTTTATATATATTAAATGAAATTTTTATTTACATGATTAAGTGTTTCCAACATGTTAAGCAATCAAACTTGTTAAGACTTGATTAATTGAAATAGGTTTCATATAGACAATTGACCACCCAAGTTGACCGGTGATTCACGAACGTTAAAACTTGTAAAAACTATATGATGTCATATAAATGGATATATATATAGTTAACATGGTATTATGATAAGTAAACATATCATTAAGTATATTAACAATGAACTACATATGTAAAAACAAGACTACTAACTTAAGAATTTCGAAACGAGGCATATAAGTAACGATTATCGTTGTAACGACATTTAATTGTATATATATATATCATATTAAGATATATTAATACATCATAATATCATGATAATGTAATAATTTAACATCTCTTTAGATATAATAAACAATGGGTTAACAACATTTAACAAGATCGTTAACCTAAAGGTTTCAAAACAACACTTACATGTAACGACTAACGATGACTTAATGACTCAGTTAAAATGTATATACATGTAGTGTTTTAATATGTATTCATACACTTTTGAAAGACTTTAAGATACTTATCAAAGTATTTCTACTTAACAAAAATGCTTACAATTACATCCTCATTCATTTTCATTAACAATTCTAGTCGTATGCACTCGTATTCGTACTCGTACAATACCCAGCTTCTAAATGTATTTACTATTGGTATATACACTCCAATGATCAGTTCTTAGCAGCCCTTCTGAGTCACCAAACACATGTGGGAACCATCATTTGGCAACTAGCATGAAATATCTCATAAAATTACAAAAATATTAGTAATCATTCATGACTTATTTACAAGTAAATAAAATTACACATCCTTTATATCTATTCCATATACCAACGACCAAAAACACCTACAAACACTTTCATTCTTAAATTTTCTTCATCTAATTGATCTCTCTCAAGTTCTATCTTCAAGTTCTAAGTGTTCTTCATAAATTCTATAAGTTCTAGTTTCATAAAATCAATAATACTTCCAAGTTTGCTAGCTTACCTCCAATCTTGTAAAGTGATCATCCAACCTCAAGAAATCTTTCTTATTTACAGTAAGATATCTTTCTAATACAAGGTAATACTCATATTCAAACTTTGATTCAATTTCTATAACTATAACAATCTTATTTCGAGTGGAAATCTTACTTGAACTTGTTTTCGTGTCATGATTCTGCTTCAAGAACTTTCAAGCCATCCAAGGATTCTTTGAAGCTAGATCTATTTTTCTCATTTATAGTAGGTTTACCTACTAAAATTAAGGTAGTAATGATGTTCATAACATCATTCGATTCATACATATAAAACTATCTTATTCAAAGATTTAAATTTGTAATCACTAGAACATAGTTTAGTTAATTCTAAAATTGTTCGCAAATAAAGTTAATCCTTCTAAGTTGACTTTTAAAATTAACTAAACACATGTTCTATATCTATATGATATGCTAACTTAATGATTTAAAACCTGGAAACACGAAAAACACCGTAAAACCGGATATATGCCTTCGTAGTAACACCGCGGGCTGTTTTGGGTTAGTTAATTAAAAACTATGATAAACTTTGATTTAAAAGTTGTTCTTCTGGGAAAATTATTTTTCTTATGAACATGAAACTATATCCAAAAATCATGGTTAAACTCAAAGTGGAAGTATGTTTTCCAAAATGGTCATCTAGACGTCGTTCTTTCGACTGAAATGACTACCTTTATAAAAACGACTTATAACCTGTATTTTCGTCTATAAACTTATACTTTTTCTATTTAGATTCATAAATTTAAGTTCAATATAAAACCATAGCAACTTGAAACACTCAAAACGGATTTAAAACGAAGAAGTTATGGGTAAAACAAGATTGGATAATTTTTCTTGTTGTAGCTACGTGAAAATTGGTAACAAATCTATATTAATCATATCCTAGCTAACTCATATTGTATTATACATGTATTCTAATATATTATGTAATCTTAGGATACCATAGACACGAATACAATGTTTTGACATATCATATCGACCCATCTATATATATATTTCGAAACAACCATAGACACTCTATATGCAGTAATGTTGGAGTTAGCTATACAGGGTTGAGGTTGATTCCAAAATATTATATATACTTTGATTTGTGATCTATCCTGAGGCTTATATACACGAGGTCATGGATTGATTCAAGATAATATATATTGCTTTATTTTCTGTACATCTAACTGTGGACAACTAGTTGTAGGTTACTAACGAGGACAGCTGACTTAATAAACTTAAAATAGCAAAACGTATTAAAAATGTTGTAAATATATTTTGAACATACTTTGATATATATGTATATATTTGTTATAGGTTCGTGAATCGATCAGTGGCCAAGTCTTACTTCCCGACGAAGTAAAAATCTGTGAAAGTGAGTTATAGTCCCACTTTTAAAATCTAATATTTTGGAATGAGAATACATGCAGTTTTATAATTGTTTCACAAAATAGACACAAGTAAATGAAACTACATTCTATGGCTGGATTATTAAACCGAATATGCCCCTTTTTAGTCTGGTAATCTAAGAATTAGGGAACAGACACCCTAATTGACGCGAATCCTAAAGATATATCTATTGGGTCCAATGAGCCCCATCCAAAGTACCGGATGCTTTAGTACTTCGAATTCATCATGTCCGAAGGGAGTCCCGGAATGATAGGGGATAGTCTATATGCATCTTGTTAAGTTCGGTTACCAGGTGTTCACCATATGAATGATTTTTATCTTTATGTATGGGATGTATATTGAAATATGAAATCTTGTGGTCTATTATTACGATTTGATAAATATAGGTTATGTAACATCCCGCCTTTTTCCGTTTACTTTCCGTTTATTCATTTTAAAGTCCGTTATATATTTATAACATCTCCCGTTGATACGCGTTTTAAATTATCTCGTTTAGGTAATTCACTCACCCGAATGAAAGTTGAGGGACCAAACTCGCCAAAGGATCAAACCTTTGACTAGGTCAAAGGGTCAAACCCCTCTTACCCATTCATTCATCTCTCTCTCATTTTACTATTTCCTCCATTTTCTCTCAACACCCCATTTCAAAGAATCATCATCCAAATCCGAGCTAGCGGGTATTTTGCAAAATAAATTACATTTTTGGAATCCTTGCAACTTCCTCTTCGATTCCATATAGATTTCATTACATTTGGGTAACTTTCTAAAATCACTAGATTTTGTGTTCTTGATGTTTTTAATTTATAAAGTTGTTAGTTAGTGTCTATGGCTCAAGTATAACATGAATACATGTTTTGTTTGCTCGATTTGTTGTTTTGAGTAACTAGTTTGAACATTTGAAATGGGTGTGCTTAATCCTTGCTTTTGGTTGATTAAATGTTGTTTAAATGTTAAATTTCATGTATTAAATGTGTTACTAGCATCATTAGCTTCATTTTGATGTGTAGGTTGATTTAGAAAAGCTTCATTTACAAAATGGTTGAATTCATGATTTTGATTAGGGTTTGATGAACTCTAAAACAAACTTTTGATGCTTTGAATGCCATGAAATGTTATTAGTTAGTGATTAGTTGTATTGTATGTTTCATTACCTTCAAAACGGCATATCGTATGTGTCAATTGGATTCCCGAGTCAAGAAATGCGTTTTATGAACTTGAAACTTCGATTTTGAATATTTAACGATCATTTATTGAGGTTTTCATTGTTGTTAATGATGGAATTGATTCATGAAATGTGTTTAGTTGTATTCCTCTTTAAATTACCTTTCCAACGATATAAGATACGTGTTTTGAATGTTAACGAGTCAAAAGTTATGTTCGTTCGAAGTTGAAATCGTCTAAGTGTTAAACCGCCCCAGAATTGCTGCACCAGACACAGATGTGGCGCATCTGCCTTAGATGCGGCGCATCTGCCTTGGATGCGGCGCATCTGAGGCAGACTGCCTCAAAATGTCAATTTTCTCTTAATTCTAAGTATGCTACGCACCCCCGATCAACATGAAACTTGGCCAACATGCTCATATATGATTTCTAAGCTCAGGAAAATAGTTCGGGACCCGACCCGACCCCGTTGACTTTTTCATTGACTTTGACCAAGTTATGCAATCGTTTTAATCTTATTTTATACTTGATTCTTTCATGAAACTTGACAACGTGATTCACATGCTATATATTCGAGTCGTAACGAGCCATAGGACTAATTGAACACTTTGACCTATCGTGTTTACCGATATTGATACAAACTATTTGTTTAGGTCAAGACTAGCATTCGTTCTTGCACACGTTTACTTGTTGAAGTACTTTTACATACGTGCACTCAAGGTGAGATCATAGTCCCACTTTTACTCTTTTTGAACTTACATTTGGGATGAGAAAACATAAACGTTATTTTTACTAAGTGAACACAAGTACAGGAAAACAAACATTCTACATACGAGTTTGAACAAAAATCCTCAATTCGATTATCATTAGTTACACTTGCCGGGTGTAAGCGAGAACTTATGTTATATGGCCATATGGGTTTGACAAACCCTTATTCAAACGGTTCGCTACCGTTTACGAATGGAATATATTTTCGAGAAACAGTGTATGTTCTAACACTATTGTGATGGGGTTCTATGGAAAGAAATGTTAAGCATTGATAATTGGGTGCTCGTGAAACAAATTTTGGAATGGTGTACTATTATATCAATGTTACAAATCTTGTGGTTCACTTGTACTTACTTACTTAAACCTATGATTTCACCAACATTTTTGTTGACAGATTTCTATGTTTTTCTCAGGTCCTTGAACGTTTTGTGATACATGCTTTCTCTCATTACTTTTGACACTTGCTTGGATGTCGAGTATACATGCATACGTGGAGCGTCTTTTGGCTACTTTTAAATTGTGTCGCATATGTTTCATTTGTACTTTAAACTTTGTAACGTAACTAGTTGTCGAACTACTTTGTAAACCTTGGAACATCTTTACTTTTGAAATGAATGCGACATACTTTTGGTCAAACGTTGTTTTAAAGACTTATGACCATGTAACGGGACCTAAGTAGACGGCACCATTAATGATGATTTTGTCGGGTCGCTACAGGTTAAACCTATAACTCACTAACATTTTTGTTGACGTTTAAAGCATGTTTATTCTCAGGTGATTATTAAGAGCTTCCACTGTTGCATGCTATTATATGGACAAGATTTGGTGTCAGCATGCTTGTATAATATTGTTTAAAACTGCATTCGAGATTTATTTTGTTGTAACATATTAATATTTGTAAACCAATATGTATTGGTAGTGTGTAAGTGTGATATTTGTTAGATTATCATTTCTGGATAATCTAAGTGGTGTCTTGTTAACTTCGTCGATAAAATAAAGGTTATGGTTTGTTTTAAAAACGAATGCAGTCTTTGAAAAACGTCTCTGATAATGCTAAAAACGAACATATATTTCATAGCATTATTTCTCAAGAAAGACAAGCTTTTAGTTGCAATTGTTCTATTTACAAGTGATATTCGTTTAAATAATAAAAGGTGAAGACAAAAGACAGATTCGACGAATTGAAGACGCAAACGACCAAAAAGCTCAAAAGTACAAAAGACAATCAAAAAGGTTCCAATTATTGATAAGAAACGTCTCGAAATTACAAGAGTACAAGATTCAAAACGCAAAGTACAAGATATTAAATTGTACGCAAGGACGTTCGAAAATCCGGAACCGGGACCAGAGTCAACTCTCAACGCTCGACGCAACGGACTAAATATTACAAGTTAACTATGTATATAAATATAATATAATATATAATTAATTATATTAATTATATATATATTATATTTATAAATAAAAACCGTCGGCAGAGAAAGACTCCAAAGTTGTGAGCTGGAATTTCAAACTCCGCGACTCGCGGAGTTTGAAGGCAAAATATGCCGCGAGTCGCGGAGCCCCAAAATGAAAAACCCCCTATAAAGCAAACCGAAATCTGATCATTTTCATCATCTTTTTCTTCCTCATTTATACGTAAAATTTATATTTATATTTATAATTTATATTTTAATTTTAATTATAATTCTAATAATAAGGGAATGTTAGCGAATGTTGTAAGGGTGTAAGTCGAAATTCTGTCCGTGTAACGCTACGCTATTTTTAATCATTGTAAGTTATGTTCAACCTTTTTACATTAATGTCTCGTAGCTAAGTTATTATTATGCTTATTTAAAACGAAGTAATCATGATGTTGGGCTAATTACTAAAATTGGGTAATTGGGCTTTGTACCATAATTGGGGTTTGGACAAAAGAACGACACTTGTGGAAATTAGACTATGGGCTATTAATGGGATTTATATTTGTTTAACTAAATGATAGTTTGTTAATGTTAATATAAAGATTTACAATTGGGCGTCCCTATAAATTACCATATACACTCAATCGGACACGATGGGCGGGGTATTTATATGTACGAATAATCGTTCATTTAACCGGACACGGGAATGGATTAATAGCCACTAGAATAATTAAAACAGGGGTGAAATTACATTCAAGGGTAATTGGTGTAATTGTTAACAAAGTAGTAAAACCTTGGTTTACACGCAGTCGATAACCTGGTGTATTCATTAAACAAAGTATTAAAACCTTGTTACAATTCGAATCTCCAATTAGTTGGAATATTTAACTTCGGGTATAAGAATAATTTGATGAGGACACTCGCACTTTATATTTATGACTGATGGACTGTTATGGACAAAAACCAGACGGACATATTAAATAATCCAGGACAAAGGACAATTAACCCAAGGGTATAAAACTAAAATCAACACGTCGAACATCATGATTACGGAAGTTTAAATAAGCATAATTCTTTTATTTCATATTTAATTTCCTTTATTTTATATTTAATTGCACTTCTAATTATCGCATTTTTATTTATTGTTATTTAATCGCACTTTTAATTATCGTACTTTTTAATTATCGCAATTTTATTTTATCGTACTTTTATTGCAATTTCATTATCGTTATTTACTTTACGCTTAAAATTAAGTCTTGTATTTATTTATTATTTTACATTTGGTTTTAACTGCGACTAAAGTCTTAAAATCGACAAACCGGTCATTAAACGGTAAAAACCCCCCTTTATAATAATAATATTACTTATATATATGTTTGTATTTTTATAAAAGTAAATTAATATAGCGTTGAGCTTTGTTTAAAAAAAAAGATTCCCTGTGGAACGAACCGGACTTACTAAAAACTACACTACTGTACGATTAGGTACACTGCCTATAAGTGTTGTAGCAAGGTTTAAGTATATCCATTCTATAAATAAATAAATATCTTGTGTAAAATTGTATCGTATTTAATAGTTTTTCCTAGTAAAATATAAACTATTTCGTATCCCTTAGCTTTGACATCAAGTATTTTTGGCGCCGCTGCCGGGGACTCTCTTAAACGCCGGAAGCGCAACGCTAATATAAAAATAAAAAAAACGTTTTAAATATTCAAAAATATAAAAAGAAAAACAAAAATATAAGTATTTTTAAGATTTTGTTAAATATTTAAGTTTTATAAGTTTCTTTATTTTTATTTTAGTTTATAAAAATATAAGTTTTATTTAAATATCTTTTATTTATATAAAAAAACAGAAAACAGAAAACAGAAAAAAAAAAAAAATAAAAAAAAAACGCGTAAAATTTCAAACTGCTCCAGATCTGAAATTCTGAACCCCGCGACTCGCGGGGTTTAATGTTTTAAATACCGCAAGTCGCGGAGATAACCTGACACGCCGACAGAAGCCCTAATTCAGCATTAATTACGGTTAATTATTAATTATTATTATTATAACCCTAACTAATTATTATTATTATAATTACTTTTACTTTTTATTTAATTTATATATTTTAGTTAAATTAGTTTAATTAAATTGTAAAATTAGTAGTTTTAATAAATAAATAATTTTAAAATAATATTTTTATAAAAATTGTACTTTTTACAACTTTTTGTATATTTTTATATTTTGTCCCTTTTTAATCGTTTTAGCGTAATATTTGTATTTTTAGCTCATATTTAGTTTTAAACTTAGTTTTTGCTATAAGTCATTTTTACTCCTAGATTTTTAGGCTTTGCCGTAGAATTCCTTAAGTGCTTTTTCTTTAGACTAAGATTTAGGTACTTTAGAATTTTGCGACGCCTTTTTAAGTTTTAGTTTCTTTTTAAGTTATTTCCATTTGGGATTCAGTTTTTCCTGTAATCTTTAATATTTTTAGACGACTTTTTACTATGTATCAATTATCATTCCAATTAGTAATCTCAATTTGCGATTATAATTTTAAGTTAGTTGTAGTAATAAGGTTAGGTTAGTCAAGTATTTTTAAGTTTTATAAGTTTCTTTTATTTTTTTTTTCGTCACCTTTTATTTTTCAACCATTTTTTCTTTTTCGACCTTTTGCGACGAACTCTTTTTCTCTCTTATTTCTCGCCATTCTAGTTTTTAGGACTTAGAATTTTTTCTACTTCTTATCTAAATTTTCTTAAAATTACGAAAATTTATTTTAAGTGGTTAAATTGATAGACATCAAAATTTTCTGGTTCGTAGTAATAGTTGGATTTGTACGTGGACCGGGTTATTGGAGCCAAACAGTCCTCAATTATATTGAGACCAAACGAATCCTGCCCTCTGCTGCATCTTTTGGCTATTCGAAACGTGGACAAAATCAGAAAAGTCTATTGATTGGATAACTTATTATAATTTTTCTTTTCTTTTTAAAAACTAATAGGCTATTCAGTGAATGCACCGAGCAAGACGTTCATCACCTTTTGTACGTTCACCACCTGTAACTAGATCAAGACATTTAGCAAATATAACCGCCGTTGATTTTTCTTTAGAATCGTCATCCAGTCGACCAAGTACTTCAGTTCAAATTTCCGATAATCCGTTTTTTGAACCCAACCTCACAATTGAGAATCCGGAGAATATTCAGGGTTCGTAGATCCTGAACCATTAAACTTTCCTCCGGAGCCACCAATCATTCAAACAGAGATTGTTGAGGAACGAACCATTAAATCAGAATCATCTAGTGATACCGATTCAACAAATTCAATTATGGAGAATCTGGAACCTTTAAGTATGGAAGACCGAATGAGAGCTAAACGCACTGGCCAAGGTCACGCAATTACTCATCCTGACATTAATGCGCCAGATTATGAAATCAAAGGACAAATTCTACACATGGTGACTAATCAATGCCAATTTAGTGGTGCGCCGAAGGAAGATCCAAATGAACATCTACGTACCTTTAATAGGATCTGCACACTATTTAAAATCCGAGAAGTGGAGGATGAACAGATATATCTCATGTTATTTCCCTGGACTTTAAAGGGAGAAGCCAAAGATTGGTTGGAATCGTTACCTGAAGGGGCGATTGATACATGGGATGTTTTAGTTGACAAATTTCTTAAACAATTCTTTCCTGCATCTAAAGCCGTAAGACTTCAAGCAGAAATTGTTAAGTTTACACAGAAACCAAATGAAACTCTATATGAGGCGTGGACTAGATATGGAAAGTTATTAAGAGGATGTCCGCAACATGGTTTAGACACCTGTCAAATAGTACAAATATTCTACCAAGGATGCGATATCACTACAAGAAAAGACATAGATATAGCAGCTGGTGGTTCTATTATGAAGAAAACCGAAACTGATGCCTACAAAATTATTGATAATACTGCTTCCCACTCACATGAGTGGCACCAAGAAAAAGATATCATTAGATCATCTAAAGCAGCTAGAGCCGATTCTAGCCATGACTTAGATTCCATTTCCGCAAAGATAGATGCTGTGGAGAGACGAATGGAAAAGATGAATAAAGATATTCACTCAATACGAATTAGTTGTGAGCAGTGTGGAGGAACACATTTGACAAAAGATTGTCTCAGTATTGAATTAACAATGGAACAAAGAGAGAATATTTCATACATAAACCAAAGGCCTGGAAATAATTATCAGAATAATTATCAACCGCCAAGACCGATTTACAATCAAAACCAGAATTATAACCGAAATATTCCATACAACAACCAACAAGGTCCTAGCAATCAACAAGTATCCAATAATACTTATAATCAGCAAAGACCTAATTTTCAAAACAAACCACCACAACAAACCGATGATAGAAAGCCGAATTTAGAAGATATGATGACGAAGCTAGTTGAAACTCAAACGCAGTTTTTCACATCTCAGAAACAAACCAATGAACAAAATGCTCAAGCATTTAGAAATCAACAAGCTTCTATTCAAAATCTGGAACAAGAAGTAAGTAACCTAGCAAGGTTAATAGGTGAAAGAAAACCAGGAAGTCTACCTAGTGATACAAATGCTAACCCCCGGAATGAAACAGCTAAAGCCATTACCACAAGAAGTGGTACAACACTTAAACCACCTGAAATACCTGTAACTTCTGATGAAGCTATTCCTACTCCACAAGAACCACAACCTGATCAAGATAAGGAAAAAGAACCGGTAGTTGAAAAGGTTAATGAAGATAACACAGTTAAGGATAAACCTTATGTTAAACCATACCAACCACCACTTCCTTACCCGAGTAAAATGAAGAAAGAAAAACTTGAAGCCGAGCAATCTAAATTCTTGGATATGTTTAAACAGATAAATGTAAATCTTCCTTTCATTGATGTGATTTCAGGAATGCCAAGATATGCTAAATTCTTGAAAGATCTAATCTCAAATAGAAAGAAAATGGAAGAACTCTCGGCTGTTACTATGAATGCTAATTGTTCAGCAGTGCTGTTGAATAAGATACCAGAAAAATTATCTGCTCCAGGAAGTTTCACAATTCCATGTTTTCTGGGTAGTCTTAGTTCAATAGAAGCATTGGCAGACTTAGGTGCTAGTATAAATCTAATGCCGTATTCACTATACGCTAAACTAGACCTTGGAGAATTGAAACCAACCAGAATAAGCATACAACTAGCCGATAGATCAATAAAATATCCTAGAGGGATAATGGAGAACATGCTAGTTAAAGTTGGTACTTTAGTATTTCCAGTAGATTTTGTTGTTCTGGACATGGAAGAAGATTCTCAAGTTCCTCTCATATTAGGAAGACCATTCTTAAACACGGCTAAAGCAATGATAGACGTGTTCGGTAAGAAACTGACCCTAAGTATAGAGGATGAGAGTGTTACCTTTTCAGTTGATAGAGCAATGCAACAACCACAATCTGCAGATGATACATGTTATTATATTCAAACTATAGATGCACATGCAGAATTATTAGAAGAATTTCCAGAATTACAAGGAACAGGAGAATGTTCTTTAGGAGAAGGTAATGAACCAATTGATGAAGCTGAAATGTTAGCTACACTTATAGCTAATGGATATGAACCAACAACAGAAGAAATTCAAATGCTAAAAGAAGAAGACAGATATCGATACAAATCATCGATAGAAGAACCTCCGAAATTAGAGTTAAAGCCACTTCCAAACCATTTGGAATACGCTTATTTACATGGTGAATCTGAATTACCTGTAATAATATCGTCTTCTCTTACTGAAAATGAGAAATCACAACTCATTTCTGTGTTGAAAGCTCATAAACCAGCCATTGCATGGAAGATTCATGATATTAAAGGAATAAGTCCTTCGTATTGCACACATAAAATCCTTATGGAAGAAGGTCATAAAACGTATGTGCAACGCCAACGAAGACTAAATCCTAATATTCAAGATGTAGTTAAGAAAGAGATTATTAAACTGCTAGATGCAGGTTTAATTTATCCAATCTCTGATAGTCCATGGGTAAGCCCAGTTCAATGCGTGCCTAAGAAGGGTGGCATGACTGTCATTACAAATGAGAAAAATGAGCTTATTCCTACTAGGATTGTAACAGGATGGCGTGTATGTATTGATTATAGAAAATTAAATGACGCCACCAGAAAAGATCACTTTCCCTTACCTTTCATAGATCAAATGTTGGAAAGATTAGCCGGAAATAGTTACTATTGTTTTCTAGATGGATTTTCCGGATATTTTCAAATTCCAATAGCACCCGAAGATCAAGAGAAAACCACATTTACGTGCCATTATGGTACTTTTGCTTACAAACGCATGCCATTTGGACTTTGCAACGCCCCTGCAACCTTTCAAAGGTGTATGATGGCGATTTTTCACGACATGATAGAAGAATGCATGGAAGTATCCATGGATGACTTTTCAGTCTTCGGTGATACATTTAAATCATGTCTAGTTAATCTGGAACGAATGCTAATTAGATGCAAAAAATCAAATCTAGTTCTTAATTGGGAGAAATGCCATTTCATGGTTAAAGAAGGCATCGTTCTTGGTCATAAAATTTCAAAAGAAGGAATTGAAGTGGATAGAGCTAAAGTAGATGTAATTGCTAAACTTCCACATCCCACCAATGTTAGAGGAGTTAGGAGTTTTCTAGGGCATGCCGGTTTTTACCGACGTTTCATAAAAGATTTTTCTAAAATTGCCACTCCTATGAATAAACTCCTAGAAAAGGATGCGCCATTCATCTTTTTGGATAAGTGTATCAAATCTTTTAATATTCTTAAAGAGAAACTCACTAATGCGCCAATCATGATAACACCAAATTGGAATCTACCATTTGAACTAATGTGCGATGCAAGTGATTTTGCAATGGGAGCCGTTTTAGGACAAAGGATTGAAAAACGATTTCAACCTATATATTATGCTAGTAAGACGTTACAAGGAGCACAAACGAACTATACAACTACTGAAAAAGAACTCCTTGCTATTGTCTTTGCTTTTGACAAATTTCGATCATATCTCGTTCTTGCAAAAACGGTGGTCTATACCGACCATTCTGCTCTTAGATACCTATTTTTAAAACAAGATGCTAAACCAAGATTAATCCGTTGGATCTTACTCTTACAAGAGTTTGATATTGAAATCCGAGATAAAAGAGGAGCAGAAAATCTCGCCGCTGATCATCTTTCTCGTCTTGAAAATCCCGAATTAGAAGTTCTAAATGAATCAGCCATACAAGACAACTTTCCTGATGAATATCTATTGAAGATAGATTATAAAGAAATCCCATGGTTTGCAGACTATGCAAACTACTTAGTTTGTGGATTCCTTGAAAAAGGATTATCGTACCAAAGACGAAAGAAATTCTTCAGTGATATAAAACACTATTTCTGGGAAGATCCACACCTGTTTAAAAGTTGTCCCGATGGAATAATACGCCGATGTGTATTTGGAGATGAAGCTAGTAAAATTTTAAACCATTGTCACACAGGACCAACAGGAGGGCATTATGGGCCTCAACTAACAGCAAGAAAAGTTTATGATGCTGGATTCTATTGGCCTACAATTTACAAAGACGCACACCTTCTTTGCAAATCCTGTGATGCATGTCAAAGGACCGGAAAAATAAGTCAACGTGATGAAATGCCACAAAATGTCATCCAAGTATGTGAAGTATTTGACATTTGGAGTATTGACTTTATGGGTCCATTTCCAAAATCTCATAATAATCTATATATACTCGTAGCCATTGATTATGTATCTAAATGGGCGGAAGCACAAGCTCTCCCAACTAATGATGCACGAGTTGTAGTCAACTTTTTAAAACGTCTTTTTGCAAGGTTTGGAACACCGAAAGCTTTAATAAGTGATCGGGGTACTCATTTCTGTAATAATCAACTTGAGAAAGTTCTTAAAAGATATGGAGTAACTCAAAAAATCTCCACCGCATATCATCCACAAACAAGTGGACAAGTTGAAAATACCAACCGAGCTTTAAAACGTATTCTAGAGAAAACCGTAGGATCAAATCCGAAGGAATGGTCCATTAAATTGGAGGATGCACTCTGGGCTTTTAGAACAGCCTACAAAACTACAATTGGAACCACACCTTTTAGACTTGTTTATGGAAAAGCATGTCATCTTCCAGTAGAAATTGAACACAAAGCATTTTGGGCTTTGAAAACATGTAATCTTGATTTACATGAAGCCGGACGTCTACGATTAAGTCAACTAAATGAATTAGAAGAATTAAGACATGAAGCATACGAAAATTCGTTAATCTATAAAGAAAGAACGAAGAAATGGCATGATAAAAGAATCAGAAGTTCAAAAGAATTTAAAGAAGGAGACAGAGTTCTTCTTTTCAATTCACGATTCAAGCTATTTCCTGGAAAATTGAAATCAAGATGGTCTGGACCATTCATAGTCAAAAGAGTTTTCCCATACGGAACGATAGAATTAATAAATTCAAATGGGATGGAATTTAAAGTTAATGGTCACAGAGTTAAACATTACATACATGGTCCGATGGAAGTCGACAACGAAGTTAATCACAATTTCGACACCACAGCTAACTAAGTGTGGGGAGAATCAAGTCTTTAAAGGATAATATGTATTTCTGTTAGAGTTAGATTGTCTGTTTTCGTGTAGTTCTCGAAAATGGAACCCGAATGGTCTTTCCCTAGCAGACCCTAAAGAACTAGTCTTCTCCCCCCATTCTGAATTTTTATTTTTTTTAGGTTTTTACAAAATGAAGACTGCCTGTGAGCTAAACCATGGTCTAATGCTACACGCTTTGATCACTAAACGTAATAATGACATACTACCGAGTGAAATAGTATCAGTAATCAGAGAAAGAATGGACGGAGTTAGAAAAGAATCCAGATGTGAAGATAATAAGTTACAATTTGGTAAAGGAAAATCAAAATCCGCAGCGAAAAGAAGAGCACGACACCTAGAAAGATGTCACAAATGCGGAAAATGGTCACATGGAGGTAAATGTTCAAATAATCAAACCTATTCAAATACCGAATTTGTTACTTTATGCAGAGACGGACCGTTCATATGTTTAGAAGAAAAGACACTGAATGCTCGAGGTTACGCCTATGTAGCCATGGAAAACCAATTAAACCGACTATCTTATGAATGGGATAGATCATATAACTAAGAAATCTATTTCACAGGTATGTCTGTACAGTTTTTATTTTTATTTTTATTTTTAACCTTTTGATAATAAACGCTAATTTGTTCGCTAAAAAGTATTAAATTGGTATTGAATAAAATTAGGTTTGGCGACCGAAATTATTGATATCATTCAAAAATTTATTACATCACTGCGAAATTTAACGTTTATTCTTAAGGTATAAATATCTTTAATCAATCAACCCAAAATATTTCAAAAATTCGTCATGAGTTAAATTAGGTCTTGGAACCGAAATTACTTTACCGAAAAGAGGGGCGCATATTTTTGATAATATTTGATTGATTAAAGTGGGATAAAAAGACAAAAAGATTTTTAAATTTATTTTTACCATGTTTTTAAAATTAATATTTAAATCTTAAATTAATATTGTAAACTTTGTAAAAACAATATATTTAAAATTGTAAATATTTGAAAAATTAATATAAGTTTGGTATGAATTTATAAATTTTTAAATTAAGTTTGGTGTGAATTTTTAATTTTTAAAATATAAATTTTTAATTTTATGCATTTCAATTTTAAGTTTGGTGTGAATTTTTAATATAAATTTTGAATTTTATATTTAAGTTGTGTGAATTTAAAAACAAAAATTTACTTTATCTCATTAAGTTAAGAATATGATTTTTAAAATTCGTCGTAAGTTGAAGACTAGGTCTTTGAACCGAAATTGCTTTACCCGAGGGAGAGACGAGAACTTTTATTATCATTATTTTTAATCTTATTGAATTAAAGTATGCCAAAAACATTGAAAAAACCCAAAAATCTTAGCTTTTAAAACAATCGCTACAAAAAGACAAATTTTAAAATTTTGTCGAGGGACGGACTAGGACATCGATCCGAAACGACCTCGTCCTAAATAACAAGGGAAACAAAATTTTAAAATTAAGTACTTAATTGTTTCATAAGTTAATGATTATAAAAAAAAAAAAATATATATCAAACTCCGCGACTCGCGGAGTTTGAAGGGTTATTCACCGCGAGTCGCGGAGATATCGGATACAGAAAAAAAATAATAAAGAGCTGCAACAGCTCAGTTTCACACACCCAAAACAGAAAATAACTGCGAAAACCTCTACGAAAATACCCGAGAAAAAACCCCCAAAATCACAATTTTTAACCGTTAATCACCAAATCTTTTGCTAAAATCATGTTGAGAAGGATGCTATCTAAGAATTACTCAAGAAAAACGGTAAATTTCTACACCTAAACACCATTTAATCCGAAATTTGGTGTTCTTGAGTCATTTTTTTCCCAATTTGATTTTGATGCTTTTTAGTGTAATTAGGCTTAAATTGTTTATGTATTATGCTTGTATAACCTAGATTGATGCTGTTTAACATGATTAGAAGCCTTAAACTTCAAATTTTGAATAATCTAGGGTTTGTGTTCTTGAGCAAATTTGGGGCTTTTTGATATAAACAGGTTATGGCTGATTTTTGTCATGAATTGTTGCTAAATTGAGTAGTGTAACATGTTTAGGTAGTTAAATGATCCAAACTTTGAGCCTAAACATGATTTTGAGAATTAAAGTGGACTTTTTCAAGTCTAAAATTCATGAACTTGATTTTTGAAAGATAATGCCATTTGAGACTTGTTTAATTGCTAGTAATGATTATTTTAACATGTTATTTGAGTTGAATGCTTATGAACTTGGCGAACATTTTCGTATATGCTTATTTGAAAAAGTGTAGATTTGATAAAAATGTGAAAATGAGCTTAAGTTTGATATAAATTAATAATGTCATTGTAATTATTTTGATTGATGATTTTGCTGACACTAATGCATATTTGGATGCACAAAAATTGTGTTTGATGTGTTTTGCAGAATGAAAGGGGTGAATCTTCATCCCAAGCCCGCAATGCTCCTGCTGAGAATTTGGAACAACAGGAGGTGGATAACTACTACAAGCAGGATATACCTCATCCAGTCATGACCTTTTCCGATATGCACTTGGAAGAGTTGCACCCGAACCTGAGATTTGACAGACTTTGGATAGATTATCCAAAATATCAAAGGGGTTTGCATACTCTTCATTCTAAGGTTGTTGAGGTACCGAGGGTCATAGAATGGGGACCCTTAGAAGCTGTAGAATTGGCCGGGCCAATTAGGTAATTACTTGTACAGAGGTATGGTAATTCTTCTTTGAATGACTGGGTACATTTATTCACCATACGTAGACCTGTATATAAAGTATGGTGTGAAGAATTGTTATGTAGTATAGAGTTGAATGATCGGGTAGCTAGTTTAACCGATCGTTCTTTTATTAGATTTTTGTTAAGCGGTTCGATGCGCCACATGTCTTTAATGGACATGGCTCAGGCTTTACGTATATATACGCCTGAGGAGTTAGCGTCTGCCGATTGTAGAGGATTGATACTAAACGGTAGAAAGATAGATGAAAATTTTGATACACACGGTGTGTGGAGTCAAATGACAAGCCATCACCGTTTCAAAGGGGGAAATTACTCTTATTTGGATATAGATAGAGCCGAATTAAGAGTGATACATAGGTTTTTAGCTAATTCGATTACACAAAGGGGTAAAAACAAGGAAAAAGTAAATGAACAGGATTTGTTTTACCATATGTGTATTCGAGACCCACAAAGCGCTGTAAGTATACCGTATTGTGTGGGTTATTATTTATCAGCTATGGTTCGGGGGATGCGACCGCATAGTGTAGTGACCCGAACTTTTCCATGTTTATATATATTAATTGAGATTGATATTTACATGATTAAATGTTTCCAACATGTTAAGCAATCAAACTTGTTAAGACTTGATTAATTGAAATATGTTTCATATAGACAATTGACCACCCAAGTTGACCGGTGATTCACGAACGTTAAAACTTGTAAAAACTATATGATGACATATATATGGATATATATATAGTTAACATGATACTATGATAAGTAAACATATCATTAAGTATATTAACAATGAACTACATATGTAAAAACAAGACTACTAACTTAATGATTTTTAAACGAGACATATATGTAACGATTATCGTTGTAAAGACATTTAATGTATATATATCATATTAAGAGATATTCATACATGATAATATCATGATAATATAATAATTTAAAATCTCATTTGATATTATAAACATTGGGTTAACAACATTTAACAAGATCGTTAACCTAAAGGTTTCAAAACAACACTTACATGTAACGACTAACGATGACTTAACGACTCAGTTAAAATGTATATACATGTAGTGTTTTAATATGTATTTATACACTTTTGAAAGACTTCAATACACTTATCAAAATACTTCTACTTAACAAAAATGCTTACAATTACATCCTCGTCAGTTTCATCAACAATTCTACTCGTATGCACCCGCATTCGTACTCGTACAATACACAGCTTTTAGATGTATGTACTATTGGTATATACACTCCAATGATCAGCTCTTAGCAGCCCATTTGAGTCACCTAACACATGTGGGAACCATCATTTGGCAACTAGCATGAAATATCTCATAAAATTACAAAAATATGAGTAATCATTCATGACTTATTTACATGAAAACAAAATTACATATCCTTTATATCTAATCCATACACCAACAACCAAAAACACCTACAAACACTTTCATTCTTCAATTTTATTCATCTAATTGATCTCTCTCAAGTTCTATCTTCAAGTTCTAAGTGTTCTTCATAAATTCCAAAAGTTCTAGTTTCATAAAATCAAGAATACTTTCAAGTTTGCTAGCTCACTTCCAATCTTGTAAGGTGATCATCCAACCTCAAGAAATCTTTGTTTCTTACAGTAGGTTATCATTCTAATACAAGGTAATAATCATATTCAAACTTTGGTTTCAATTTCTATAACTATAACAATCTTATTTCAAGTGATGATCTTACTTGAACTTGTTTTCGTGTCATGATTCTGCTTCAAGAACTTCGAGCCATCCAAGGATCCATTGAAGCTAGATCCATTTTTCCATTTTCCAATAGGTTTATCCAAGGAACTTAAGGTAGTAATGATGTTCATAACATCATTCGATTCATACATATAAAGCTATCTTATTCGAAGGTTTAAACTTGTAATCACTAGAACATAGTTTAGTTAATTCTAAACTTGTTCGCAAACAAAAGTTAATCCTTCTAACTTGACTTTTAAAATCAACTAAAAACATGTTCTATATCTATATGATATGCTAACTTAATGATTTAAAACCTGGAAACACGAAAAACACCGTAAAACCGGATTTACGCCGTCGTAGTAACACCGCGGGCTGTTTTGGGTTAGTTAATTAAAAACTATGATAAACTTTGATTTTAAAGTTGTTATTCTGAGAAAATGATTTTTATTATGAACATGAAACTATATCCAAAAATTATGATTAAACTCAAAGTGGAATTATGTTTTCTAAAATGGTCATCTAGACGTCGTTCTTTCGACTGAAATGACTACCTTTACAAAAACGACTTGTAACTTATTTTTCCGACTATAAACCTATACTTTTCTGTTTAGATTCATAAAATAGAGTTCAATATGAAACCATAGCAATTTGATTCACTCAAAACGGATTTAAAATGAAGAAGTTATGGGTAAAACAAGATTGGATAATTTTTCTCATTTTAGCTACGTGAAAATTGGTAACAAATCTATTCCAACCATAACTTAATCAACTTGTATTGTATATTATGTAATTTTGAGATACCATAGACACGCATACAATGTTTCGACCTATCATGTCGACACATCTATATATATTTCGGAACAACCATAGACACTCTATATGTGAATGTTGGAGTTAGCTATACAGGGTTGAGGTTGATTCCAAAATATATATAGTTTGAGTTGTGATCAATACTGAGATACGTATACACTGGGTCGTGGATTGATTCAAGATAATATTTATCGATTTATTTCTGTACATCTAACTGTGGACAACTAGTTGTAGGTTACTAACGAGGACAGCTGACTTAATAAAGTTAAAACATCAAAATATATTAAAAGTGTTGTAAATATATTTTGAACATACTTTAATATATATGTATATATTGTTATAGGTTCGTGAATCAACAGTGGCCAAGTCTTACTTCCCGACGAAGTAAAAATCTGTGAAAGTGAGTTATAGTCCCACTTTTAAAATCTAATATTTTTGGGATGAGAATACATGCAGGTTTTATAAATGATTTACAAAATAGACACAAGTACGTGAAACTACATTCTATGGTTGAATTATCGAAATCGAATATGCCCCTTTTTATTAAGTCTGGTAATCTAAGAATTAGGGAACAGACACCCTAATTGACGCGAATCCTAAAGATAGATCTATTGGGCCTAACAAACCCCATCCAAAGTATCGGATGCTTTAGTACTTCGAAATTTATATCATATCCGAAGGGTGTCCCAGAATGATGGGGATATTCTTATATATGCATCTTGTTAATGTCGGTTACCAAGTGTTCACCATATGAATGATTTTTATCTCTATGTATGGGATGTGTATTGAAATATGAAATCTTGTGGTCTATTATTATGATTTGATATATATAGGTTAAACCTATAACTCACCAACATTTTTGTTGACGTTTTAAGCATGTTTATTCTCAGGTGATTATTAAGAGCTTCCGCTGTCGCATACTTAAATAAGGACGAGATTTGGAGTCCATGCTTGTATGATATTGTGTAAAAACTGCATTCAAGAAACTTAATTTGTTGTAACATATTTGTATTGTAAACCATTATGTAATTTTCGTGTGTAAACAGGATATTTTAGATTATCATTATTTGATAATCTACGTAAAGCTTTTTAAACCTTTATTGATGAAATAAAGGTTATGGTTTGTTTTAAAATGAATGCAGTCTTTGAAAAACGTCTCATATAGAGGTCAAAACCTCGCAACGAAATCAATTAATATGGAACGTTTTTAATCAATAAGAACGGGACATTTCAGTTGGTATCAGAGCGTTGGTCTTAGAGAACCAGAAAATTTGCATTAGTGTGTCTTATCGTGTTTGTTAGGATGCATTAGTGAGTCTGGACTTCGACCGTGTTTTCTTTAAAAATGATTGCTTAACATTTTTGTTGGAAACTATATATTTTTAACATATGAATATTATGTGATATATTAATCTCTTAACGTGTTTGATATTATGTGATAGATGTCTACCTCTAGAACAAGTCCTATTGACTCACCTAATAATAATGAAGAGTCAAATGTAAATTGGAATGATTTGTGGACTGATTCACAAGTTCCCGAAGAGGAACCGGAAGAAGAGTCGGAACCGGAAGAAGAATCGGAACCGGAAGAAGAATCAGAACCGGATGAAGAAATAGAACCGGTGGGGGAAATAATAAAACGGTTAAGTAAAAGAAAATCCTCAACCAACCGACCAAAGTTAATTATGGTCAATGGTGTTTCCGCCAAGGAAGCAAAATATTGGGAGGATTACCAATTCTCCGATGAATCGGATTCCGACGAGAATTCCGATGATGTTATAGAAATTACCCCAACTGAATTTAAAAAGGCAAAAGAAAATAATAAGGGAAAGGGCATAAAAATAGAGAAATCTAATTCCAACCCCGATGAACTTTATATGTATCGTCAACCCCCGAAGTCCTTAAGTTGTAACAATGACCCGGGAACCTCTAAACCACCAGGTTTTTCTAAACCAATGTGGACAACGACGGCTCGTATTAGGGGAACATCATATATCCCTAGAAACTTGGCAAAACGAACCAAAACCGAAGAAGAAGAAACGAGCGAGTCGGAATAAGATAGTTGTATTCGTGTGGTGTAATATATGTAATATAGTGTTCTTATTCTTTATGATATATGTAAAAATTGCTTGTATTAATAAGTATTTTTTTATGAATCTAACTCTTGTCTATTTTACAGTTTAAAAACACAAAATGGATAGACAACCCAATATTTTAAGAGACCTACCCGGAGACATGATTGATGAAATCTTGTCTAGAGTCGGCCAGAATTCTTCGGCACAACTATTTAAGGCGAGATCAGTTTGTAAGACATTCGAAGAACGTTCCAAGAATGTCTTGGTTTATAAGAGACTTTCGTTTGAAAGATGGGGGATATCACATTGGGAAACCCATAAGTTACGATGTGTTTACTTTGACGCATATATTGCGGGGAACCCAAATGCTATTTTACGCAACGGGTTAAGAAATTATTTTGACTCAATATATCCGAATATTGGACTTCGTGATTTAGAAAAAGCGGCTAACATGCAACATAAAGAAGCATGTTATGCTTACGGATTAGTAATGTTCGCTTCTCACTAAAGTGAGAACAAGAACATCGGGCTACAACTATTAAACAAAACGTTTCCACAAGTGACGGAGTCGGTAATTGGGGTAAGAAATGAGGTTTTTAGATTATTACGGGACTGTTGGACATTACGTAACCCTCGTCCCTTTGATGACGTTACAACACGCTGTCTTATCAACGGCCATAACGGTTATGTTGCACAAGACCAAGGATGGGAAGTAGTCCTAGTAAAACCAGAATGCATGACTTGTTTCTGGACGTATGAATTACGTGTCTTTATTGCCTTTGCTGAACGACTTGTGTACTAGCTAGAATTGTCTTCACAACTATCTTGTATCAAAGTTATTGTGTGCTATATTTCATGCTTTATGTAAAATAATCGGTATTGTAAGTTTGTAAAATATTGTATAAAAGTTTGAACGCGAAATATTATTATAATCAGTTTTTCATATAGAATTGTAGTAGTTGAATTGTATATTAGCTACTAAGTATGAACTTAACGGGTAGGTACTACCCGAATTTAAACTTATAAAATGCTAATATGAAGAAAAAGCTTTTATAAATGAGTTCATATTATGCTACGAAATACTATTAACTACTCTTAATATTCTGTATGATTAACTTGTTCCATTTAACTATTTTGAAGGAAATGGCACCGACTACTCGACACACCGTGAATATGAATGAAGAGGAATTCCGTACTTTTCTAGCTTCAAACATAGCCGCAGTACAGGCTGCGCTACATACCAACAATAACCTTGGATCTAGCAGTACAGGAAATCGTGTAGGATGCACCTACAAAGAATTCACTGCCTGCAAACCTTTGGAATTTGATGGAACCGAAGGACCGATCGGATTGAAACGGTGGACCGAGAAGGTTGAATCGGTGTTTGCCATAAGTAAGTGTACTGAAGAGGACAAAGTGAAGTACGCTACGCATACCTTCACAGGTTCTGCGTTAACATGGTGGAATACCTATCTAGAGCAAGTGGGACAAGATGATGCGTACGCACTACCGTGGTCAGCATTCAAGCACTTGATGAACGAGAAGTACCGTCCCAGAACCGAGGTCAATAAGCTCAAGACAGAACTTAGAGGGTTACGAACCCAAGGATTTCATATTACCACGTACGAAAGACGATTCACAGAATTGTGCCTATTGTGTCCGGGAGCTTTCGAAGATGAGGAAGAGAAGATCGACGCATTTGTGAAAGGTTTACCGGAAAGAATCCAAGAAGATATAAGTTCACACGAGCCCGCCTCTATACAACAGGCATGTAGAATGGCTCACAAACTAGTGAACCAGATTGAAGAAAGAATTAAAGAACAGACTGCTGAAGAGGCCAATGTGAAGCATGTCAAAAGAAAGTGGGAGGAAAACGGTGATAAGAATCACCAATACAACAACAACAGCAATTACAACAATAATCGCAACAATTATCCCAACAATCGCAACATCAATCGCAACTACAACAAACGGCCCAACAACAACAACAACAACAACAACAGCAACTACAACAATCATCCCAACAACAATAATAACCGCAACAACAACAACAATCAGAAGCAGCTATGCCAAAGGTGTGAAAAGAATCACTCGGGGTTCTGCACCAAATTTTGCAACAAGTGTAAAAGAAATGGTCATAGCGCGGCGAAGTGTGAGGTCTACGGACCAGGGGTTAATAGAACGAAAGGAACAAATGGTGTCGGAACGAGTAATGGTGGAGCAAGTAGTGTCGGAGCAAGTTATGCCAATGTAGTTTGTTATAAATGTGGAAAACCAGGCCACATTATTAGAAATTGCCCGAACCAGGAGAACACGAATGGACAAGGCCGTGGAAGAGTTTTCAATATTAATGCGGTAGAGGCACAGGAAGACCCGGAGCTTGTTACGGGTACGTTTCTTATTGACAATAAATCTGCTTACGTTTTATTTGATTCGGGTGCGGATAGAAGCTATATGAGTAGAGATTTTTGTGCTAAATTAAGTTGTCCATTGACGCCTTTGGATAGTAAATTTTTACTCGAATTAGCAAATGGTAAATTAATTTCAGCTGATAATATATGTCGGAATCGAGAAATTAAACTGGTTAGCGAAACATTTAAGATTGATTTGATACCAGTAGAGTTAGGGAGTTTTGATGTGATAATCGGTATGGACTGGTTGAAAGAAGTGAAAGCGGAGATCGTTTGTTACAAAAATGCAATTCGCATTATACGAGAAAAAGGAAAACCCTTAATGGTGTACGGAGAAAAGGGCAACACGAAGCTACATCTTATTAGTAATTTGAAGGCACAAAAACTAATAAGAAAAGGTTGCTATGCTGTTCTAGCACACGTCGAGAAAGTACAAACTGAAGAAAAGAGCATCAATGATGTTCCCGTCGCAAAAGAATTTCCTGATGTATTTTCGAAAGAATTACCGGGATTACCCCCACATCGATCCGTTGAATTTCAAATAGATCTTGTACCAGGAGCTGCACCAATAGCTCGTGCTCCTTACAGACTCGCACCCAGCGAGATGAAAGAACTGCAAAGCCAATTACAAGAACTTTTAGAGCGTAGTTTCATTCGACCAAGCACATCACCGTGGGGAGCTCCTGTTTTGTTTGTCAAGAAGAAAGATGGTACATTCAGGTTGTGTATCGACTACCGAGAGTTGAACAAACTTACCATCAAGAACCGCTACCCACTACCGAGAATCGATGACTTATTTGATCAACTACAAGGCTCGTCTGTTTATTCAAAGATTGACTTACGTTCCGGGTATCATCAAATGCGGGTGAAAGAAGATGATATTCCAAAGACTGCTTTCAGAACACGTTACGGTCATTACGAGTTTATGGTCATGCCGTTTGGTTTAACTAATGCACCAGCTGTGTTCATGGACCTTATGAACCGAGTGTGTGGACCATACCTTGACAAGTTTGTCATTGTTTTCATTGATGACATACTTATTTACTCAAAGAATGACCAAGAACACGGTGAACATTTGAGAAAGGTGTTAGAAGTATTGAGGAAGGAAGAATTATATGCTAAGTTTTCAAAGTGTGCATTTTGGTTGGAAGAAGTTCAATTCCTCGGTCACATAGTGAACAAAGAAGGTATTAAGGTGGATCCGGCAAAGATAGAAACTCTTGAAAAGTGGGAAACCCCGAAAACTCCGAAACACATACGCCAGTTTTTAGGACTAGCTGGTTACTACAGAAGGTTCATCCAAGACTTTTCCAGAATAGCAAAACCCTTGACTGCATTAACGCATAAAGGGAAGAAATTTGAATGGAATGATGAACAAGAGAAAGCGTTTCAGTTATTGAAGAAAAAGCTAACTACGGCACCTATATTGTCATTGCCTGAAGGGAATGATGATTTCGTGATTTATTGTGATGCATCAAAGCAAGGTCTCGGTTGTGTATTAATGCAACGAACGAAGGTGATTGCTTATGCGTCTAGACAATTGAAGATTCACGAACAAAATTATACGACGCATGATTTGGAATTAGGCGCGGTTGTTTTTGCATTAAAGACTTGGAGGCACTACTTATATGGGGTCAAAAGTATTATATATACCGACCACAAAAGTCTTCAACACATATTTAATCAGAAACAACTGAATATGAGGCAGCGTAGGTGGATTGAATTATTGAATGATTACGACTTTGAGATTCGTTACCACCCGGGGAAGGCAAATGTGGTAGCCGATGCCTTGAGCAGGAAGGACAGAGAACCCATTCGAGTAAAATCTATGAATATAATGATTCATAATAACATTACTACTCAAATAAAGGAGGCGCAACAAGGAGTTTTAAAAGAGGGAAATTTAAAGGATGAAATACCCAAAGGATCGGAGAAGCATCTTAATATTCGGGAAGACGGAACCCGGTATAGGGCTGAAAGGATTTGGGTACCAAAATTTGGAGATATGAGAGAAATGGTACTTAGAGAAGTTCATAAAACCAGATACTCAATACATCCTAGAACGGGGAAGATGTACAAGGATCTCAAGAAACATTTTTGGTGGCCGGGTATGAAAGCCGATGTTGCTAAATACGTAGGAGAATGTTTGACGTGTTCTAAGGTCAAAGCTGAGCATCAGAAACCATCAGGTCTACTTCAACAACCCGAAATCCCGGAATGGAAATGGGAAAACATTACCATGGATTTCATCACTAAATTGCCAAGGACTGCAAGTGGTTTTGATACTATTTGGGTAATAGTTGATCGTCTCACCAAATCAGCACACTTCCTACCAATAAGAGAAGATGACAAGATGGAGAAGTTAGCACGACTGTATTTGAAGGAAGTCGTCTCCAGACATGGAATACCAATCTCTATTATCTCTGATAGGGATGGCAGATTTATTTCAAGATTCTGTCAGACATTACAGCAAGCATTAGGAACTCGTCTAGACATGAGTACTGCCTATCATCCACAAACTGATGGGCAGAGTGAAAGGACGATACAAATGCTTGAAGACATGCTACGAGCATGTGTTATTGATTTCGGAAACAGTTGGGATCGACATCTACCGTTAGCAGAATTTTCCTACAACAACAGCTACCATTCAAGCATTGAGATGGCGCCGTTTGAAGCACTTTATGGTAGAAAGTGCAGGTCTCCGATTTGTTGGAGTGAAGTGGGGGATAGACAGATTACGGGTCCGGAGATTATACAAGAAACTACCGAGAAGATCATCCAAATTCAACAACGGTTGAAAACCGCCCAAAGTCGACAAAAGAGCTACGCTGACATTAAAAGAAAAGATATAGAATTTGAAATTGGAGAGATGGTCATGCTTAAAGTTGCACCTTGGAAAGGCGTTGTTCGATTTGGTAAACGAGGGAAATTAAATCCAAGGTATATTGGACCATTCAAGATTATTGATCGTGTCGGACCAGTAGCTTACCGACTAGAGTTACCTCAACAACTCGCGGCAGTACATAACACTTTCCACGTCTCGAATTTAAAGAAATGTTTTGCTAAAGAAGATCTCACTATTCAGTTAGATGAAATCCAAATCAACGAAAAACTTCAATTCATCGAAGAACCCGTCGAAATAATAGATCGTGAGGTTAAAAGACTTAAGCAAAACAAGATACCAATTGTTAAGGTTCGATGGAATGCTCGTAGAGGACCCGAGTTCACCTGGGAGCGTGAAGATCAGATGAAGAAGAAATACCCGCATCTATTTCCAGAAGATTCGTCAACACCTTCAACAGCTTAAAATTTCGGGACGAAATTTATTTAACGGGTAGGTACTGTAGTGACCCGAACTTTTCCATGTTTATATATATTAATTGAGATTGATATTTACATGATTAAATGTTTCCAACATGTTAAGCAATCAAACTTGTTAAGACTTGATTAATTGAAATATGTTTCATATAGACAATTGACCACCCAAGTTGACCGGTGATTCACGAACGTTAAAACTTGTAAAAACTATATGATGACATATATATGGATATATATATAGTTAACATGATACTATGATAAGTAAACATATCATTAAGTATATTAACAATGAACTACATATGTAAAAACAAGACTACTAACTTAATGATTTTTAAACGAGACATATATGTAACGATTATCGTTGTAAAGACATTTAATGTATATATATCATATTAAGAGATATTCATACATGATAATATCATGATAATATAATAATTTAAAATCTCATTTGATATTATAAACATTGGGTTAACAACATTTAACAAGATCGTTAACCTAAAGGTTTCAAAACAACACTTACATGTAACGACTAACGATGACTTAACGACTCAGTTAAAATGTATATACATGTAGTGTTTTAATATGTATTTATACACTTTTGAAAGACTTCAATACACTTATCAAAATACTTCTACTTAACAAAAATGCTTACAATTACATCCTCGTCAGTTTCATCAACAATTCTACTCGTATGCACCCGCATTCGTACTCGTACAATACACAGCTTTTAGATGTATGTACTATTGGTATATACACTCCAATGATCAGCTCTTAGCAGCCCATGTGAGTCACCTAACACATGTGGGAACCATCATTTGGCAACTAGCATGAAATATCTCATAAAATTACAAAAATATGAGTAATCATTCATGACTTATTTACATGAAAACAAAATTACATATCCTTTATATCTAATCCATACAACAACGACCAAAAACACCTACAAACACTTTCATTCTTCAATTTTATTCATCTAATTGATCTCTCTCAAGTTCTATCTTCAAGTTCTAAGTGTTCTTCATAAATTCCAAAAGTTCTAGTTTCATAAAATCAAGAATACTTTCAAGTTTGCTAGCTCACTTCCAATCTTGTAAGGTGATCATCCAACCTCAAGAAATCTTTGTTTCTTACAGTAGGTTATCATTCTAATACAAGGTAATAATCATATTCAAACTTTGGTTTCAATTTCTATAACTATAACAATCTTATTTCAAGTGATGATCTTACTTGAACTTGTTTTCGTGTCATGATTCTGCTTCAAGAACTTCGAGCCATCCAAGGATCCATTGAAGCTAGATCCATTTTTCTCTTTTCCAGTAGGTTTATCCAAGGAACTTAAGGTAGTAATGATGTTCATAACATCATTCGATTCATACATATAAAGCTATCTTATTCGAAGGTTTAAACTTGTAATCACTAGAACATAGTTTAGTTAATTCTAAACTTGTTCGCAAACAAAAGTTAATCCTTCTAACTTGACTTTTAAAATCAACTAAAAACATGTTCTATATCTATATGATATGCTAACTTAATGATTTAAAACCTGGAAACACGAAAAATAACGTAAAACCGGATTTACGCCGTCGTAGTAACACCGCGGGCTGTTTTGGGTTAGTTAATTAAAAACTATGATAAACTTTGATTTTAAAGTTGTTATTCTGAGAAAATGATTTTTATTATGAACATGAAACTATATCCAAAAATTATGATTAAACTCAAAGTGGAATTATGTTTTCTAAAATGGTCATCTAGACGTCGTTCTTTCGACTGAAATGACTACCTTTACAAAAACGACTTGTAACTTATTTTTCCGACTATAAACCTATACTTTTCTGTTTAGATTCATAAAATAGAGTTCAATATGAAACCATAGCAATTTGATTCACTCAAAACGGATTTAAAATGAAGAAGTTATGGGTAAAACAAGATTGGATAATTTTTCTCATTTTAGCTACGTGAAAATTGGTAACAAATCTATTCCAACCATAACTTAATCAACTTGTATCGTATATTATGTAATTTTGAGATACCATAGACACGTATACAATGTTTCGACCTATCATGTCGACACATCTATATATATTTCGGAACAACCATAGACACTCTATATGTGAATGTTGGAGTTAGCTATACAGGGTTGAGGTTGATTCCAAAATATATATAGTTTGAGTTGTGATCAAATACTGAGATACGTATACACTGGGTCGTGGATTGATTCAAGATAATATTTATCGATTTATTTCTGTACATCTAACTGTGGACAACTAGTTGTAGGTTACTAACGAGGACAGCTGACTTAATAAACTTAAAACATCAAAATATATTAAAAGTGTTGTAAATATATTTTGAACATACTTTAATATATATGTATATATTGTTATAGGTTCGTGAATCAACAGTGGCCAAGTCTTACTTCCCGACGAAGTAAAAATCTGTGAAAGTGAGTTATAGTCCCACTTTTAAAATCTAATATTTTTGAGATGAGAATACATGCAGGTTTTATAAATGATTTACAAAATAGACACAAGTACGTGAAACTACATTCTATGGTTGAATTATCGAAATCGAATATGCCCCTTTTTATTAAGTCTGGTAATCTAAGAATTAGGGAACAGACACCCTAATTGACGCGAATCCTAAAGATAGATCTATTGGGCCTAACAAACCCCATCCAAAGTATCGGATGCTTTAGTACTTCGAAATTTATATCATATCCGAAGGGTGTCCCGGAATGATGGGGATATTCTTATATATGCATCTTGTTAATGTCGGTTACCAGGTGTTCACCATATGAATGATTTTTATCTCTATGTATGAGATGTGTATTGAAATATGAAATCTTGTGGTCTATTATTATGATTTGATATATATAGGTTAAACCTATAACTCACCAACATTTTTGTTGACGTTTTAAGCATGTTTATTCTCAGGTGATTATTAAGAGCTTCCGCTGTCGCATACTTAAATAAGGACGAGATTTGGAGTCCATGCTTGTATGATATTGTGTAAAAACTGCATTCAAGAAACTTAATTTGTTGTAACATATTTGTATTGTAAACCATTATGTAATGGTCGTGTGTAAACAGGATATTTTAGATTATCATTATTTGATAATCTACGTAAAGCTTTTTAAACCTTTATTGATGAAATAAAGGTTATGGTTTGTTTTAAAATGAATGCAGTCTTTGAAAAACGTCTCATATAGAGGTCAAAACCTCGCAACGAAATCAATTAATATGGAACGTTTTTAATCAATAAGAACGGGACATTTCACATAGCATAATAGGAGGTGGTATTTTTATTACTTTGATTGGTGAATATCTCGGTATGGATATAAGTCGGGGGGGATTATTAGTAGAAGAACCAGAACCCCGCGATACTATAGGTTTAAATGTATACCATGGTGCGAAAGTTTTGAAGAGGCGAAATAACGCCGCAGTACGATACCATGGTAGACATCCACAGGTGGAGAGAAACCAACAGCAAGGTAATGTAGGAGGGGGGAATGAGATGCAAGAAATGCAAAGGTTTATAGCTTCTCAGGAATACGAAAATGCTAGACAGAGAGCATTTGAAGATTGGCAAGTTCATCAGAACCAAATCATAGCTCATTGCCAACATATAGGTAGAAACTATATTCCTACACCGAAACCCATCTTCCCTCCTTGCTCTATAGAGATGCAGCCACCATATCCTACGTATGACCCTGCCGAAGCATTCTATAGCACCTATGGTTATGCCTGGAACCCCTATTGGTACCAATATCATCCTTAGTTTACTTATTATTTTTTTTTATTTTGTAATTTGTAATTATTGATACGTTTAATACTTTTGTTAATATTGTAATCATTTTTATAATTATCTAACTTTTATTCTTAGATTTTAATAATTTTTGAATGTGGGGTAATATACCAAACTTCAAAAATATGTATATATGTTTGCAGTTTATCTTATGTACACAACAGGGTAAAACAACGCATTTTTCAAAGACTGGCATTAAGTTCAGCAAAAGCAACTAATTTTGACGACAAGATGCAAAATATATGTGAAATAACAACAAGACGGAATGAACAAATGATGTGCACCATTTATCATTCAGCAAACAAACGCCAATATATTTGGAAACTTTGGTAAAAATTTAATCATTTTCACACAAATCACCCTCAATAATTTAAATTGTCACTGATTTCTTGCAAATGAGGGCATTGCAAGATCTTAAGTGTGGGAAGGGGTTAAAATTCTTTCGGATTTAAAAAATTTTTACTTTATACACTTGGTTACCATTAAAAATACTAGTAAAGCAGTAGTTGTATTAGAATCTAGTGCTCTCTGATAATAAAGAACAGCCCTGGTCTTATATACTGACTACCCAATTCTAGTAAATTTTTTTCAAAATTTTCAATTAAATGAACTAAAAATCATGTTTATACATATTTATGAACGATAAAACTAGATTTTAACACCGAAATTATTGTTACCTCAAAAAGGACATAAATTGAGAAACAAACCAAAATGTTAAAATTCATTTAAAATGGAATATAGGACGATAAAAAGGAAAATAAAAGCCAAGTGTGGGAAAATTTACAAAGTTATCTTAAACATATGTCACATATATCTGTAACAAATAACTGAAAATACTTCTGCTTTGGACTAAACTAAACTGTTTTACCCAATGAAAGAAAAGAAGAGATGGATCTACACGATGAATCAATTCCATCATTAAAAGGAAGTAAAGTCTTCCGAAAAAGAAACGCGCTTCTTGATTTAGGTCATGAAGTTGTCGTCCAGACCAGCTGTAGGTTGACGAAAAATCTAGAAAAGTCATCACTAAAATCAGCAGGAAATCCACGGACCTCAGCATTAAACAGGGTCGCCAAGTGGTCAGATTTATCCTAACCATGAGAAGGATTTATCTCGTAAAATGGGGGGGCACCATGCAAATTAGCTTGATAAGACTAATGAATCAGATCCCCAGAAAGGATAATCTCCTTAAAAGATCAAAAATCAGCTTTTAAGCCTGATATTACTCAATCCTTGAGATTGACCTTAAAGATTGAGAATTCAAACTCATGAAATTCAATGATATCTAAACTCAAGCTTGAACGAGAAAATATTTTGATCAAAATTATAAACCGATTTGTTTTCTGAAAACCCTATTTTCAATGCGTTCATTACCATTGAACGTAAAAACCTAGGAATTCACCTGGAATTCATTAGGTCACCTGAACTAAATCGGGTGTCAACCGTAAGAACGGTGGTTGCATAGTGGTCAAAGACAGGACCTTGTGCCATACCGAAAAATTATAAGGGTGAGCTTTACTATTGCTCCTACCAAGGATAGTAATTGCGTCCGACACGTTATAGACCATAATTAAAAGCATGTCAGGGGACATTGCCTTAACAGTTGCTTGTTCAATGCTTTCCTTTCAACCGGACTGTAGTTTACCGAAAGGTAATATACGGAACAAGTAAACTGGACGTGTTGCTTTCCAAATACAAGGTTAGCAAGTGGGTGACATAAAACCGCAAGTTTTGAGCTAAAATTTTCAAATCTGAAACCCACCAAACCCACAAAAATATTTTGCAAACACCGGTAAAGGGTTATCCCGGAAAACTTATCTAGGGTAAAAACTAGATTTAATTTTCAAAAGATCAAATGTTTTCATAAAGATCCAATTTCCTTAATGGATCTAAATTTTTATAGTCATGTGGGACTGTAAACCATATCGTTACTACCATTGTTTATACCGCCGTATAGAAATCACTGATGTACAAAGTGTGAAGAATAAAGAAGTGATTCTAGTATTTCAAGACGATATTGCTTGAGGACAAGCAACGCTCAAGTGTGGGAATATTTGATAATGCTAAAAAAGAACATATATTTCATAGCATTATTTCTCAAGAAAGACAAGCTTTTAGTTGCAATTGTTCTATTTACAAGTGATATTCGTTTAAATAATAAAATGTGAAGACAAAAGACAGATTCGACGAATTGAAGACGCAAACGACCAAAAAGCTCAAAAGTACAAAAGACAATAAAAAAGGTTCCAATTATTGATAAGAAACGTCTCGAAATTACAAGAGTACAAGATTCAAAACGCAAAGTACAAGATATTAAATTGTACGCAAGGACGTTCGAAAATCCGGAACCGGGACCAGAGTCAACTCTCAACGCTCGACGCAACGGACTAAAAATTACAAGTTAACTATGTATATAAATATAATATAATATATAATTAATTATATTAATTATATATATATTATATTTATAAATAAAAACCGTCGGCAGAGAAAGACTCCAAAGTTGTGAGCTGGAATTTCAAACTCCGCGACTCGCGGAGTTTGAAGGCAAAATATGCCGCGAGTCGCGGAGCCCCAAAATGAAAAACCCCCTATAAAGCAAACCGAAATCTGATCATTTTCATCATCTTTTTCTTCCTCATTCATACGTAAAATTTATATTTATATTTATAATTTATATTTTAATTTTAATTATAATTCTAATAATAAGGGTATGTTAGCGAATGTTGTAAGGGTGTAAGTCGAAATTCTGTCCGTGTAACGCTACGCTATTTTTAATCATTGCAAGTTATGTTCAACCTTTTTACATTAATGTCTCGTAGCTAAGTTATTATTATGCTTATTTAAAACGAAGTAATCATGATGTTGGGCTAATTACTAAAATTGGGTAATTGGGCTTTGTACCATAATTGGGGTTTGGACAAAAGAACGACACTTGTGGAAATTAGACTATGGGCTATTAATAGGCTTTATATTTGTTTACCTAAATGATAGTTTGTTAATGTTAATATAAAGATTTACAATTGGGCGTCCCTATAAATTACCATATACACTCAATCGGACACGATGGGCGGGGTATTTATATGTACGAATAATCGTTCATTTAACCGGACACGGGAATGGATTAATAGCCACTAGAATAATTAAAACAGGGGTGAAATTACATTCAAGGGTAATTGGTGTAATTGTTAACAAAGTAGTAAAACCTTGGTTTACACGCAGTCGATAACCTGGTGTATTCATTAAACAAAGTATTAAAACCTTGTTACAATTCGAATCTCCAATTAGTTGGAATATTTAACTTCGGGTATAAGAATAATTTGATGAGGACACTCGCACTTTATATTTATGACTGATGGACTGTTATGGACAAAAACCAGACGGACATATTAAATAATCCAGGACAAAGGACAATTAACCCATGGGTATAAAACTAAAATCAACACGTCGAACATCATGATTACGGAAGTTTAAATAAGCATAATTCTTTTATTTCATATTTAATTTCCTTTATTTTATATTTAATTGCACTTCTAATTATCGCACTTTTATTTATTGTTATTTAATCGCACTTTTAATTATCGTACTTTTTAATTATCGCAATTTTATTTTATCGTACTTTTATTGCAATTTCATTATCGTTATTTACTTTACGCTTAAAATTAAGTCTTGTATTTATTTATTATTTTACATTTGGTTTTAACTGCGACTAAAGTCTTAAAATCGACAAACCGGTCATTAAACGGTAAAAACCCCCCTTTATAATAATAATATTACTTATATATATGTTTGTATTTTTATAAAAGTAAATTAATATAGCGTTGAGCTTTGTTTAAAAAAAAAAGATTCCCTGTGGAACGAACCGGACTTACTAAAAACTACACTACTGTACGATTAGGTACACTGCCTATAAGTGTTGTAGCAAGGTTTAAGTATATCCATTCTATAAATAAATAAATATCTTGTGTAAAATTGTATCGTATTTAATAGTTTTTCCTAGTAAAATATAAACTATTTCGTATCCCTTAGCTTTGACATCAGTCTCATATAGAGGTCAAAACCTCACAATGAAATCAATTAATATGGAACGTTTATAATCAATATGAACGGGACATTTCAGTTAGTATCCGAGCGTTGGTGTTAGAGAACCAGAATTTTTGCATTAGTGTGTCTTACCGAGTTTGTTAGGATGCATTAGTGAGTCTGGACTTCGACCGTGTTTTTCTTCAAAAAAAAAAATAAAAATGATTGCTTAACTTTTTGTTGGAAACTATATATTATTAACATGTAAATATTATGTGATATATTAATATTAATCTCTTAATGTGTTTGATATTGTGTGATAGATGTCTACCGCTAGTACAAATCCCATCGACTCACCTAATAATAATGAAGAGTCGAATATACTTTGGGAAGATTCACAAATTCCCGAAGAGGAACCGGAAGAAGAGGAACCGGAAGAAGAGGAACCAGAAGAGGAGGAACCGGAAGAAGAGGAACCGGAAGAAGAGGAACCAGAAGAGGAGGAACCGGAAGAGGAAGAACCGGAAGAAGAAGAGGTTCCGGAGGAAGAAATATTGATACCTTCAGTAAATCGGTTAAATAAAAGAAAATCCTCAACCAACGGACCAAAGTCAATAATGGTCAATGGTGTTTCCGCCGAGGAAGCAAAATATTGGGAAGATTACCAATTTTTTGATGAATCTGATCCCGATGAGGATTCCCATGATGTTATAGAAATTACCTTGACCCAATTTAATAAAGCAAAAGAAAATAATAACGGAAAAGGTATAAAAATAGAGAAACCTGATTCCAACCCCGATGAACTTTATATGTATCGGCAACGTCCGTATTTCCTAAAATGTAACAATAACCCGGGAACCTCTAAACCACCAGATTTTTCTAAACCATTGTGGAAAACGACATCTCGTATTAGGGGAGCATCATATATCCCTAGGAAATTAGCAAAACGAGCCAAGTCCGAAGAAGAAGAAACGAGTGAGTTGGATTAAAAAGTTGTGATCATGTTGTGTAATATATGTAATATAGTGTGCTTGTGTTTTTTTGATAAATGTAAAATTACTTGTATTGTTTGTTAATTATCTTTTATGAATCTAACCCTCGTCTATTTTTACAGTATAAAAACACAAAATGGACGTTAAGGGTAAACAATCGAATATTTTAGAAGACCTACCAGAGGATATGATTGATGAAATCTTATCTAGAGTCGGTCAGAATTCATCAGCACAATTAGTTATGGCGAAATTAACTTGTCAAACATTTGAAAGACTTTCCAGAAATGCCTTAGTTTATAAAAGGATTTCCTTTGATAGGTGGGGTATATCACATTGGGGAGACCGTAAGTTACGCCATGTTTTCTTTAAAGTGTTAAATGCGGGGAACCCAAATGCAATTTTTTGCTACGGGTTAAGAACCTATTTTGACTCAACATATCCCAACATAGGATTTCGTGAATTAGAAAGACCTTCTAACATGCAACATAAAGAAGCATGTTATGCTTACTGTTTAGTGATGTTCGCTTCTCACCAAAGTGAGAAAAAGAACATCATATTACAACTATTAAATGAAACATTCCCACAAGTGACGGACTCAGTAGTTGGGGTAAGAAACAAGGTTTTTAGATATTACTACGAGGCTGTTGGGCATTATGAAACCCTCGTTCTTTTGACGACATTACAACATGCTGCCTAGCCAATGGTCATAACGGTTACTTTCCACAAGATCAAGGATGGGAATTCGTTTTAGTAAAACCAGAATGCATGACCTGTTTCTGGACTTATGAATTACGTGTCTTTATTGCCTTTGCTGAACAACTTGCGTATTAATTAGAATTACCTTTATAGCTACCGTGTAGCAAGTTATTATGTGCTATATTTCATCCTATAGGTATAATAGTGGTATTGTATGTTTGTAAAATATTGTATAAAAGTTTGAACGCGAAATATTATTGTAATAAGTTTTTCATATAGAATCGTAGTAGTTGAATTGTATAATAGCTACTAAGTATGAACTTAACGGGTAGGTACTACCCGAATTAAAACTATAAAATGCTAATATGAAGAAAAAGCTTTTGTAAATAAGTTCATATTATGCTACGAAATACTATTGACTACTCTTAAATTCAATATGATTAACTCAATTCTTTTGGGCTATTTTTGAAGGAAATGGCATCGGCGACTCGTCAGAATTTGAACATGAGCGAGGAAGACTTCCGTGTTTTTCTTGCAGCAAACATAGCCGCAGTACAGGCTGCGATGCAAAATAACAATAACTCTGGATCTAGCATTGGAACTAATTCCACAAGAAATCGTGTAGGATGCTCCTACAAAGAATTCACTGCCTACAAACCTTTGGAATTTGATGGAACCGAAGGACCAACTGGATTGAAACGATGGACTGAAAAGGCCAAATCAGTGTTTGCCATAAGTAAGTGTACTGAAGAGGACAAAGTTAAGTACGCTACGCATACCTTCACAGGTACTGCGTTAACGTGGTGGAACACCTATCTTGAACAGGTAGGAAAAAATGCTGCTTACCCACTACCGTGGTTGGCATTCAAGCAATTGATGAATGAGCAGTACCGTCCTAGAAACGAAGTCAATAAGCTCAAGGTAGAACTTAGAGAGTTACGAACACAAGGATTCGACATTACCACATATGAACGACGATTCACAGAGTTGTGCCTATTGTGTCCGGGAGCGTTCGAAGATGAAGAAGAGAAGATCGACGCGTTTGTAAAAGGCTTACCAGTAAGGATTCAAGAAGATGTGAGTTCACACGAGCCCGCTTCCATACAGAAGGCAAGTCGAATGGCTCATAAACTCATAAATCAGATTGAGGGGAGAATTAAAGAACAGGCGGCCGAAGAAGCCAACACGAAACAACTCAAGAGGAAGTAGGAGGAAAACGTTGACAAGAGTCACCAGTACAACAACAATAACAATTACAACCACAACCGCAACAACAATTGCAACAATAACCGCAATCCTAACAATAACTACAACAAACGTCCCAACAACAAAAACAACAACTACAACAACCGTTTCAGCAACAATAACAATCCTAACAACAACCTCAATAACAACAAACAACAGAAACAACCATGCTTCAGGTGTGCAGAGTACCATCCGAATGTGTTTTGCACAACAGTTTGCATCAAGTGTAAGAGAAGTGGTCATGGCGCGGCAAAATGTGAGATTTACGGACCAAAGAACAACAAAAATAAAGAAACAAATAAGGTCGGAACAAATAATGCCGACGTAGTTTGTTATAAATGTGGAAAACCAGGCCACATTATTAGAAATTACCCAAACTAAGGGAATACTAATGGGCAAGGCCGTGGAAGAGTTTTCAATATTAATGCGGCAGAAGTGCAGGAAGACCCGGAGCTTGTTACGGGTACGTTTCTTATTGACAATACATCTGCTTATGTTTTATTTGATTCGGGTGCGGATAAAAGCTATATGAGTAGAGATTTTTGTGCTAAATTAAGTTGCCCATTGACGCCTTGGATAGTAAATTTTTACTCGAATTAGCAAACGGTAAATTAATTTCAGTAGATAATATATGTCGGGATAGAGAAATTAAACTGGGGGATGAAACATCTAAAATTGATTTCATATCAGTCGAGTTAGGGAGTTTTGATGTAATAATTGGCATGAACTGGTTGAAAAAGGTGAGAGCAGAGGTCGTTTGTTACAAAAATGCGATTCGCATTATGCGTGAAAAGGGAAAACCTTTAATGGTGTACGGAGAAAAGAACAATGCAAAATTAAATCTTATTAGTAGTTTAAAGGCGCAAAAACTAATAAGAAAAGGTTGTTACGTCATTCTAGCACACATCAAGGAAGTTAAACCTGAAGAAAAGAACATCAGTGATGTTCCCGTCGTAAAAGAATTTCCCGATGTATTTCCAAAAGAATTACCGGGATTACCCCCACATCGATCAGTTGAATTTCAAATAGATCTTGTACCAGGAGTTGCACCAATAGCTCGTGCTCCATACAGACTCGCACCCAGCGAAATGAAAGAATTACAAAGTCAGTTACAAGAACTTTTAGAGCGTGGTTTCATTCGACCAAGTACATCACCATGGGGAGCTCCTGTTTTGTTTGTCAAGAAGAAGGATGGTACATTTAGGTTGTGTATCGACTACCGAGAGTTGAACAAACTTATCATCAAGAACCGCTACCCACTACCGAGAATCGACGACTTATTTGATCAACTACAAGGCTCGTCGGTTTATTCGAAGATTGATTTACGTTCTGGGTATCATCAAATGCGGGTGAAGGAGGATGATATTTCAAAAACTACTTTTAGGACGCGTTACGGTCATTACGAGTTTATGGTTATGTTATTTGGGTTGACCAACGCACCAGCTATGTTCATGGACCTCATGAACCGAGTGTGTGGACCATACCTTGACAAGTTTGTCATTGTTTTCATCGATGACATACTTATTTACTCAAAGAATGACCAAGAGCATGAAGAACATTTGAGAAAAGTGCTAGAGTTGTTAAGGAAGGAAAAAATGTACGCTAAGTTTTCAAAGTGTGCATTTTGGTTGGAAGAAGTTCAATTTCTCAGTAACATAGTGAACAAAGAAGGTATTCAGGTGGATCCAGCAAAGATTGAAACCGTTGAAAAGTGGAAAACCCCGAAAACTCCGAAGCATATACGCCAATTTTTAGGACTGGCTGGTTACTACAGAAGGTTCATCCAAGACTTTTCCAGAATAGCAAAACCCTTGACTGCATTAACGCATAAAGGGAAGAAATTTGAATGGAAAGATGAACAAGAAAAAGCGTTTCAATTGTTAAAGAAAAAGTTAACTACGGGACCTATATTGTCATTACCTGAAGGGAATGATGATTTTGTGATATATTGTGACGCCTCAAAGCAAGGTCTCAGTTATGTATTAATGCAACGAACGAAAGTAATTGCTTATGCGTCTAGACAATTGAAGATTCACGAGCAGAATTATACTACGCATGATTTGGAATTAGGCCCGGTTGTTTTTGCATTAAAGACTTGGAGGCACTACTTATATGGGGTCAAAAGTATTATATATACCGACCACAAAAGTCTTCAACACATATTTAATCAGAAACAACTGAACATGAGACAGTACAGGTGGATTGAATTGTTAAATCGTTACGACTTTGAGATTCGTTACCTCCCGGGGAAGGCAAATGTGGTAGCCGACGCCTTGAGCAGAAAGGATAGAGAACTCATTCTAGTAAAAGCTATGAATATAATGATTCACAATAACCTTACTACTCAAATAAAGGAGGCGCAACAAGGAGTTTTAAAAGAAGGAAATTTAAAGGATGAAATACCCAAAGGATCGGAGAAGCATCTTAATATTCGGGAAGACGGGACCCGGTATAGGGTTGAAAGAATTTGGGTACCAAAATTTGGAGATATGAGAGAAATGGTACTTAAAGAAGCTCATAAAACCAGATACTCAATACATCCTGGAACGGGGAAGATGTACAAGGATCTCAAGAAACATTTTTGGTGGCCGGGTATGAAAGCCGATGTTGCTAAATATGTAGGAGAATATTTGACGTGTTCTAAGGTCAAAGCTGAGCATCAGAAACCATCAGGTCTACTTCAACAATCCGAAATCCCATAATGGAAATGGGAAAACATTACCATAGATTTCATCACTAAATTGCCAAGGGTTGCAAGTGGTTTTGATACTAATTGGGTAATAGTTGATCATCTCACCAAATCAGCACACTTCCTGGGAATAAGAGAAGATGATAAGATGGAGAAGTTAGCACGACTGTATTTGAAGGAAGTCGTCTCCATACATGGAATACCAATCTCTATTATCTCTGATAGGGATGGAAGATTTATTTCAAGATTCTGGCAGACATTACAGCAAGCATTAGGAACTCGTCTAGACATGAGTACTGCCTATCATCCACAAACTAATGGGCAGAGCGAAAGGACGATACAAACACTTGAAGACATGCTACGAGCATGTGTTATTGATTTCTGAAATAGCTGGGATCGACATCTACCGTTAGCAGAATTTTCGTATAACAACAGCTACCATTCAAGCATTGAGATGGCACCGTTTGAAGCACTTTATGGTAGAAAGTGCAGGTCTCCGATTTGTTGAAGTGAAGTGGGGGATAGACGGATTACGGGTCCGGAGATAATACAAGAAACTACTGAGAAGATCATCCAAATTCAACAACGGTTGAAAACCGCCCAAAGTCGATAAAATAGCTACGCTGACATTAAAAGAAAAGATATAGAATTTGAAATTGGAGAGATGGTCATGCTTAAAGTTGCACCTTGGAAAGGCGTTGTTCGATTTGGTAAAAGAGGGAAATTAAATCCAAGGTATATTAGACCATTCAAGATTATTGAGCGTGTCGGACCAGTAGCTTACCGACTTGAGTTACCTTAACAACTCGCAGCTGTACATAACACTTTCCACGTCTCGAATTTGAAGAAATGTTTTGCTAAATAATATCTCACTATTCCGTTAGACGAAATCCAAATCAAAGAAAAACTTCAATTCATCGAAGAACCCGTCGAAATAATGGACCGTGAGGTTAAAAGACTTAAGCAAAACAAGATACCAATTGTTAAGGTTCGATGGAATGCTCGTAGAGGACCCGAGTTCACCTGGGAATGAGAAGATCAGATGAAGAAGAAATACCCGCACTTATTTCCAGAAGATACGTCAACACCTCCAACTGCTTAAAATTTCGGGACGAAATTTATTTAACGGGTAGGTACTGTAGTGACCCGAACTTTTCCATGTTTATATATATTAAATGAAATTTTTATTTACATGATTAAGTGTTTCCAACATGTTAAGCAATCAAACTTTTTAAGACTTGATTAATTGAAATAGGTTTCATATAGACAATTGACCACCCAAGTTGACCGGTGATTCACGAACGTTAAAACTTGTAAAAAATATATGATGTCATATATATGGAAATATATATAGTTAACATGGTATTATGATAAGTAAACATATCGTTAAGTATATTAACAATGAACTACATATGTAAAAACAAGACTACTGACTTAAGGATTTCGAAACGAGGCATATATGTAACGATTATCGTTGTAACGACATTTAATTGTATATATATCATATTAAGATATATTAATACATCATAATATCATGATAATGTAATAATTTAACATCACTTTAGATATAATAAACAATGGGTTAACAACATTTAACAAGATCGTTAACCTAAAGGTTTCAAAACAACACTTACATGTAACGACTAACGATAACTTAACGACTCAGTTAAAATGTATATACATGTAGTGTTTTAATATGTATTCATACACTTTTGAAAGACTTCCAGACACTTATCAAACTATTTATACTTAACAAAAATGCTTACAATTACATCCTCATTCATTTTCATCAACAATTCTACTCGTATGCACTCGTATTCATACTCGTACAATACCCAGCTTCTAAGTGTATTTACTATTGATATATACACTCCAATGATCAGCTCTTAGCAGCCCTTGTGGGAACCATCATTTGGCAACTAGCATGAAATATCTCATAAAATTACAAAAATATTAGTAATCATTCATGACTTATTTACCAGTAAACAAAATTACTCATTCTTTATATCTAATCCATATACCAACGACCAAAAACACCTAAAAACACTTTCATTCTTCAATTTTCTTCATCTAATTGATCTCTCTTATGTTCTATCTTCAAGTTCTAAGTGTTCTTCATAAATTCTATTAGTTCTAGTTTCATAAAATCAAGAATACTTCCAAGTTTGCTAGCTTACTTCCAATCTTGTAACGTGATCATCCAACCTCAAGAAATCTTCCTTATTTATAGTAAGATATCTTTCTAATATAAGGTAATACTCATATTCAAACTTTGATTCAATTTCTATAACTATAACAATCTTATTTCGAGTGGAAATCTTACTTGAACTTGTGTTCGTGTCATGATTCTGCTTCAAGAACTTTCAAGCCATCCAAGGATCCTTTGAAGCTAGATCTATTTTTCTCATTTCTAGTAGGTTTACCTACTAAAATTAAGGTAGTAATGATGTTCATAACATCATTCGATTCATACATATAAAACTATCTTATTCGAAGATTTAAACTTGTAATCACTAGAACATAGTTTAGTTAATTCTAAACTTGTTCGCAAATAAAGTTAATCCTTCTAACTTGACTTTTAAAATCAACTAAACACATGTTCTATATCTATATGATATTCTAACTTAATGATTAAAAACCTGGAAACACGAAAAACACCGTAAAATCGGATATACGCCGTCGTAGTAACACCGCGGGCTGTTTTGGGTTAGTTAATTAAAAATATGATAAACTTTGATTTAAAAGTTGTTCTTCTGGGAAAATGATTTTTCTTATGAACATGAAACTATATCCAAAAATCATGGTTAAACTCAAAGTGGAAGTATGTTTTCCAAAATGGTCATCTAGACGTCGTTCTTTCTACTGAATTGACTACCTTTACAAAAACGACTTGTAATCTATATTTCCGACTATAAACTTATACTTTTTCTGTTTAGATTCATAAACCTAAGTTCAATATAAAACCATAGCAACTTGAAACACTCAAAACGGATTTAAAACGAAGAAGTTATGGGTAAAACAAGATTGGATAATTTTTCTTGTGTAGCTACGTGAAAATTGGTAACAAATCTATGTTAATCATATCCTAGCTAACTCATATTGCATTATACATGTATTCTAATATATTATGTAATCTTGGGATACCATAGATACGAATACAATATTTTGACATATCATATCGACCCATCTATATATATATTTCGGAACAACCATAGACACTCTATATGCAGTAATGTTGGAGTTAGCTATACAGGGTTGAGGTTGATTCCAAAATATTATATATACTTTGAGTTGTGATCTAGCCTGAGGTTTGTATACACGAGGTCGTGGATTGATTTAAGATAATATATATTGCTTTATTTTCTATACATCTAACTGTGGACAACTAGTTGTAGGTTACTAACGAGGACAGCTGACTTAGTAAACATAAAACAGCAAAACGTATTAAAAATGTTGTAAATATATTTTGAACATACTTTGATCTATATGTACATATTTGTGATAGGTTCGTGAATCGACCAGTGACCAAGTCTTACTTCCCGATGAAGTAAAAATCTGTGAAAGTGAGTTATAGTCCCACTTTTAGAATCTAATATTTTGGGATGAGAATACATGCAGTTTTATAATTGTTTCACAAAATAGACACAAGTAAATGAAACTACATACTATGGATGGATTATTAAACCGAATATGCCCCTTTTTAGTCTGGTAATCTAAGAATTAGGGAACAGACACCCTAATTGACGCGAATCCTAAAGATAGATCTATTGGGCCCAACGAGCCCCATCCAAAGTACTGGATGCTTTAGTACTTCGAATTCATCATGTTCGAAGGGAGTCCCGGAAATATAGGGGATATTCCATATGCATCTTGTTAAGGTCGGTTACCAGGTGTTCACCATATGAATGATTTTTATCTCTATGTATGGGATGTATATTGAAATATGAAATCTTGTGGTCTATTATTACGATTTGATAAATATAGGTTAAACCTATAACTCACCAACATTTTTATTGACGTTTAAAGCATGTTTATTCTCAGGTAATTATTAAGAGCTTCCACTGTTGCATGCTATTATATGGACAAGATTTGGTGTCAGCATGCTTGTATAATATTGTTTAAAACTGCATTTGAGATTTATTTTGTTGTAACATATTAATATTTGTAAACCAATATGTATTGGTAGTGTGTAAGTGTGATATTTGTTAGATTATCATTTCTGGATAATCTAAGTGGTGTCTTGTTAACCTTGTCGATAAAATAAAGGTTATGGTTTGTTTTAAAAACGAATGCAGTCTTTGAAAAACGTCTCATATAGAGGTCAAAACCTCACAACGAAATCAATTAATATGGAACGTTTATAATCAATATGAACGGGACATTTCACTGTCAACTTTTGATGTAAAGAAAGTTTGTCTTTTAAAAACGAATGCAATATTTGTAAAATGTATCATACAGAGGTCAATTACCTCACGATGTAATTAACTATTGTGAATCGTTTATATTGTATATGAACGGGTCATTTCAGTTGGTATCAGAGCGGTGGTCTTAGCGAACCAGGTCTTGCATTAGTGTGTCTAACTAGTAGTTGTTAGGATGCATTAATGAGTCTGGACTTCGACCGTGTCTGCATGTCAAAAGTTTTGCTTATCATTTCTAGTCGGAAATCATCTGCTTATCATCCTTAGGAAATTACCTACTTATCATTCTTAATCTAGACAGATCTTACTGCATTAATTGCATGAATAGTGTATAGACAAATTCATAACTTAGCATATCTGCTAATCTATATCTTAGCGTATCTGTTACTGTAGACTTTATCTAACACGTTTCCTTAATTCCCTTCGTAATTTACGGGATCTTCTGTACTATAGACAGGTATTCTATGTAATTAGAATATCATCGATATCCGAAAACCATTTCATATCAAAGAAAACCTTTATCTAACCGTACCTGATGGAACTCACAACTAGTTCAAGTCCCTCGAATTCCGACAGCTATTCTGACATGGATGTTCACCTAAGCTCCGGAAGCAGTGTCACCAGAATGAATCAACCAATCAGCCCCCCCCAATTCATCTGATGGGTTCGTAGTCAACTTAATCTATGGAGACGCGAAGAAGACGATCCCTTCCACCAACCGAATTCACCTCTTGGTGAAGAACCTGAAGTACTTACCGGCGAACCTATCCAAAACACCATTTTCAGCCTTATTTCCAGAGAGCTCGACACGATTAGATTCTATCCACAATTCTAAACCTTAATCATCCACTCGTTCCTACCAAAAATCATTTCGGAGTAATAACATAAGTCAACTAGCTTTGCGCCCGAGATGTAGCTTTGGAAAATATGGTACAAAACGTACCAGCTTCAGCAACATCACCGGCACCAACAATACCACCAACAACTCAAGTTTCAACAAAACACGCCTCAACATCTCATTATATACCTCGAGCATAATCATCGTTCTACGAATCGTTCTACATCATTTATCTTCGTTCGACATGACGATTATGTAATCTTCAATGTTTTAGAGATTATATATTCTAGTTGTAACGGTAAATCAAATGAGATTAATATCACATTAACTCATTAAATCCATGATTATATCTGAAGTAAGTCATGCTGAGTTTCTAATGGAACGTGATTATATTACAGTAAGTCATGCTGAGTTTCTAATGAAACGTAATGATTCACAGATCATACCATCATCATGTGCCATGTTACATGACTTTTATATTCTATCTTATCTATAAACATATCAAGAACATATTTTCTTGATAGTCCTATCATTTCTCTTGAATTCAGGTAACTTGACAAATCAAATCGTGCGATTGCGTTCTTTATTGTTTAGAACATTAAGTTCATTCGAAGTTCCATACTTACGAATTCTGGACCATTACTCGCTTTACTAGAGATCGAGAAGAGAATAAAAAGACAAAGAGCTCCAAAATATAAGAGAAAATATAAAGCCCAACAACAACACATGAATTACAAACCGTGGATATTAATACGAATAGCAATATAAAGACACGGTAGAATTAAGAATAGTATCACCCCAAGGTAATAGTAGAAGTAAATAGATTTTCTAGTGGAAGATTGAAAAGAAGGATGACAGAAATGATAATTAGGAAAATATCAAGGATTAGAACCGGATTAAGCATTATTATAATCTTTTGGATATACGAACTGAGAAAGAAGGTATAGAAGTGGTGAAAACTAATGGAACTAAAAAGGTAAATTTATAATATCAGACGTAGTAATCGGGACAGATCATCGCATTTAAATAAAGAGATCCTAATTTCCTTAAATCTCAAAGACTCGGATCTTATAGATATTCAAGATTTTTCTTAAATCACTTGAATTTCGAAATTCAACTAAGACAACGTCAAAAGTTAAGATGAACCTTCTCTTCTAAAATCAACCGTGGCTACGTCACCGGTTAAGACACACTTGCATTTACTCATTTCATTCTTTTGTGATAGCTTCATTCGTGCTCTTCGAATAATCGAATTGTTTTATCGATATCACTCAATGATGATAAAACTCTATTTATCAACTCATATTCGTCAACTCATATTCGTCATGAAAACATTTTTATTGTTAGCCATGACCACCTCACTCAAATTTCGGGACGAAATTTCTTTAACGGGTAGGTACTGTGACGACCCAGAAATTTCCAACCAAATTTAAACTTAATCTTTACTTGATTCTGACACGATAAGCAAAGTCTGTTAAGTTGAGTCTCAAAAAAATTTGAACTGTTTCATATATTCAATTGACCTTCGACTGCTCTCGACGATTCACGAACAATTAATTGTAAATAGATATGTGTGTATGTATATATAAATAATAATTCGAAATATAATTGGAAGTATTAGATGTTGTTGTTATTCAAAATTTATAAAATAAAAATAGGATATTATAATAATTATTATTTTAAATATATCTCTATATATAAATAAATATATTAAAAATAAATATTAAATGATTGTAATACTCGTTTGATGTTTCGATTGATATTAAGCAAGTTAAATTCAAACTTATGTAATTTTAAAATAAACGGTGATACGAAAATGAGTTATATAAGTTATAGGCATATTAAAAGTATATTTAGGATCTAATTATTTAATTTTAACACTTTTTATATTTTACCCATAAATGAGAGGGACAGTTGATGTAATTCTTATATATTAAATTAATGACTGAATTTTATGTCATAATGACCAAAATAAATAAATATAGTTAATTTAAAATTTTGAGAATTTTCCGATCACTTTTATTCGCCACCAATTATCAACGGGCCACGATTTAATATCTGGTGGAAACTGTCGGCACATATAATTGAGGCTGCTAAACTTTTTAATTTAATTCTCATGTTTTATTATTGTATATGTTATGCTATGTTACTGTTTTTGTTTTTGTTATAAAACAATCTAATTATTACAGAGTAATAGATATGCACATACATATCATGTGCATATACATCACCACATCATCTTAATTTGTGTTTCTTTTTCTCGTTTACCAACCCAACCACCACACCCATAAGGAACCATTACAAACACACCTCTATATTTTTTTTGGGTTCTTCTCACTCAATCACCACAAACCCTATTTGATCATCACTTTAAACCCAACCAACACCACCGGATGTTGTTTGCTGATAATACTCCCATCCAAGAGCCACAAACCGAATCATCATAGTTACAACTACTCGTTGATCACAGCCCACGTAACCCACATATGATGCTAACTATTTCTGTAACCTGTTTCGATGATCAAACCAACATCATCACCCTTATAATTACCAGAACTCTACACACCCGCCACCATCCTCCACCCTCACCACTACTCACCACCGATACCACTCTCAAAACCACCATCATAAACCTCACCATCGACCATCTGCAAACCGTCACTCTCACCACCTTCAATCTCTTCTCTCTCTATCTCTCTCTACAAAACTACCACAAGTTGAAACAATTATAGTCGCCTTTACTTTGTCGACCACCAATACTTGCTGCTGCCATCGCTGAAAACACACCACAAAACCCGTTACCTGGGTTGCTTCATTCGTTCACCGGCCGCTACTGTACTATTTTCCTTTCGAACAGACCCACCAACAATCATAAACTGATATGGCTATTCAACTTAACCATGATTGATTACTGTTAATAATCAGTCCAAACGCCACCATGGTTAGAAACCCAGAACACGAAGATGATGATATACGCGGATTAAGATGATAGCGAGGATGATAATAAAGATGACGATGCATGAGGAAGAAGGTGAAAAAGCGATGGTGGAATATTGATGAGGACGATAATGATTATGATGAAGAACGAGATGGAAGATGATGAAGTCCCTGTCCTCCTACAATTGTCGCAAGCTACTAAAAACAAACCACATATATATTTTTTTTTCCAGCGAATTACTTGTGGAGTTTTGCAAATTAGTTTTATTTATATTGGGCCGATTAAATACTTAGGCTTGATTAATTAATAGTTGGGCCTGATTTTATACTTGGGCCGAGAGTGTTTTTATTCCTGTTGGGCCGTATTCCAGCAGTCGGCCAAGTGTTTGTGCTTGGGCTTGAATAAACGAAATTTTGGGTTAAATATTAGTGGGAGGAGTATTGATCAGAAAAGAAAAAATGGAGGGATGGTTTAGGGGTGTTGGTTGTAACGAGAGGTCATGGGTTCGAGTCCTGGCAGGAGCATTTATTCTTTTTAGGACTTGTTACAAGAAGGTAGCCTTTCTAATATTTATTATTATTATTATTATTATTATTATTATTATTATTATTATTATTATTATTATTATTATTATTATTATTATTATTATTATTATTATTATTATTATTATTATTATTATTATTATTATTATTATTATTATTATTGTTATAATGATTATTATTATAATTGTTAACAATATTATGATTTTGATTATTATTGTTATTATTAGTATTAGTATTATGATTATTATTAAGATTATGAATATTATTTGTAATTAAGTATTAGTAAGTAATGTCATTATTGATAATATTATTATTATTAAATATTAATAATGTGTTTATCATTAATAATATTATCATTTAAGTATTGATATCATTATTATTACTATGAATAATATTACTATCATGAAAATAATAAAATTTATTAGTATTTTCGTTAATATTAGTATTAGTATCATTTTAAAATTTTTAGTATTATTAATATTGACGTAAGTATTATTATTAATATTAGCACTTTCGTTAACATGAATATCATTAACAAGTACTATTATTATTGAAAATGAATATAATTATTACTAAAAGTATCATTACTTTAAATCTATATTTTTATAAAAATTATTAGTAATACTATCATTTATATTATTAGTACTATGAAAATTGTTATTATTATCAGTATAATTATTCTAAAGTTATTATAACTAGTATTTTGTAAAAAAAAGAGTAATTACACAAAAGTATATTAATATACAGAACTTAACTATATTAATATTTTATATACAAAATGAAAACAATTAATTAAATAATGAATTATATATAATTTATTAATATAAAAATTATATCACTAATAATAATATATATTTATTCGATTACGATTATATATATTAATGAATCCACAAATAATATAGGTTCGTGAATCCGAGGCCAACCCTGCATTTGTTCAATGTCGTCATATGTATTTTTACTACAAGATACAGTAATGTGAGTTCATTTGATTCCCTTTTACTCTTTACATTTTTGGGACTGAGAATACATGCGCTACTTTTACAACTTCTTTATTAAATGTTTTTGAAATACATTTTGAACTACGAATACATGAAATACTTTTATAAATGTTTGACGAGATAGACACAAGCAAAACATTCCACGAATGAATTATGTGGACGTGATAATTTCCACCATTGAATTATGTGGACGTGATAATTGCCACAATTAATATGAATATTTTTCCCCTGATTATTATTGCTTGGTAACGTAAGAATTTGGGAACATTACTAATTTTGAGAATTAGTGCACGCCTAATTGACGCGAATCCTAAAGGTAGCTACCGGGTTTAACACCCCCACCCAGAATGTTCACTAGATGGAAGGGCTAGTGGGCGTGGTGTTTAGTACTTCGAAGTTTATATGATTATTATACAGACGAGATATTCTGTTTTGGGGATATTATTATGCGCATTATATGTTAAGGTCGGTTACCAAGCCAAGCTATGAAAGCAATGAAAAGTGAATGTTATGTATCGAGAGAATGATTTTATACACAGGTTATGTGTATGTTATTTTTTGTGCACAAGATATGTGTACGGGTACTAAGATTTATGAAAGATGATTTCGTATACGAGAAAGGTGTAATGTATTTAAAAGATATCGCATGTACATTACAGGTGGGTATAGGATTCGGGCCCATTTGTACCATGCAGGATTTAAATCTTGTGGTCTATCAAAATGATGAATTTTATTGTTTTATGATAAACCTATGAACTCACCAACCTTTTGGTTGACACTTGAAAGCATGTTTATTCTCAGGTATGAAAGAAATCTTCCGCTGTGCATTTGCTCATATTAGAGATATTACTTGGAGTCATTCATGACATATTTCAAAAGACGTTGCATTCGAGTCGTCGAGTTCATCAAGATTATTATTAAGTCAATTATAGTTGGACGTATTATGAAATAGTATGCTTGCCGTCAACTTTCGATGTAAAGAAAGTTTGTCTTTTAAAAATGAATGCAATGTTTGTAAAATGTATCATATAGAGGTCAATTACCTCGCGATGTAATCAACTATTGTGAATCGTTTATATTGTATATGAACGGGTCCTTTCAATTATCTCTAAATCCCTTGGATTTCGGAAGATTAACCGTGACTACATCAAAAGTTAAGATGAATCTCTATTCTTTATTTCATTTTTTTTGTGATAGCTTCACTCGTACTCTTCGAGTAATCGAATTATCATATCCATATTACTCACTGATGGTAAAAACTCTAATTTCTAGCCCATATGCGTCATGAAGACATATTTATTGTCAGCCATGACCATCCCAATCAAATTTCGGGACGAAATTTCTTTAACGGGTAGGCACTGTGATGACTCGGAAATTTTCGACCAAATTTAAACTCAATCTTTATATCATTTCGACAAGATAAGCAAAGTCTGTTAAACTGAGTCTCAAAGTATCTATATATAAATAAAGTACATATAATATATATATTTTGTAATTTCGAAGTTATTTAGAAAGCAAAGGTAACGCTAAATTTTCATTCGATTGATAGTAAACGAGTTACAAAGAAACTTATGTGATTTTAAAATAAACGGTTAGCCGAAAAATGAGTTTTACAAATTATAGGCTTATTAAAAATGTATTTAGGAACTATTTGTTGAATTTTAGAACTTTTTATATTTTACTTGGGGTTGGGAGTGAATAATTAATGTAATTTTTATTTAATAGTTAATGACTGAAATTTATACCATAATGACTGAAATAATTAAAGATAATTACTGTAAAAATTTGGGATTTTTTCTGAGAACTTTTATTCGCTGCTAAATATCAACGGAGTACAAAATAACATATCGTAGGAAAAGTGTCGGTAGAATACTACAAAATTTTATGGCTGCTGAACTGTTTTTAGGATTGAATTCATCCCACTAACTTTTCAATTCATCCCACCCACATTTTTTTTTTCTTTTATGTATTAATTATTATTATATTTTATAATTATATATGCAAGTAACTATCCGATATGTTTTGTGTCTTTTTAAAAAATTCAAGAGCCAAAGTTTTCATGCCCACTATCCTTTCACCATACTGTCCATTATGAGTTTCACACCCATTTGTTTCATCACTCTTTTCTTAAATTACTAAAAACATGTTGATGATCACACCATATAATAACCTTTTATGGTTATCCTTCATTTTCTCATGCTTAACGATCAACACCACAACTCAAGCTCAACCTGATTTCATATACTACTACTGTGACTCACTGTTTAATTATTGATTTTGTGACATATTACTATTATATGTTACTGTAGTTGATTGCCTTGATTATTCCTTCACTCAATCGTATCATATTATATATATAATAAACATACATACTTACACATCATATAGTTAAATATATACATACAACACCTAGCACCACTTTTGGTCTCCTTTTTCTTCTCCATGATTATATAAACCACCACCATATTAGACCACAACAACCATCAAGCCACCACCTTGAATCAAACCTCCACCACCACTTCACCATCCCTTGTAATGAAACCCTTCTCCTTCATGAGAACCCGGCAAGACCACCTTACTTTATTTCTTTTTACAAATGTTACACCCATTTGTCCATTTCTCAACGCTGTAAACGCACCTACAACTATCATGATCACCACACCACCATCATAATTCTCAAAGTCTTACTGCATCTATTATTTTTGTCCGAACCACCCAACCACAACCACCACAACCTTCGAATCTGTTTCATTTTTTTGTCGTGATTAACCACCGTCAATTTTTTTCTGTTACTGCTGCGTTTTATGTTTAACGAGCCTAAACCCTGAACCAAAGAACTCATATTGATCTATTAGAACTCACAACCCTCACCACTTTGAAAACCATTATCACCACAACCCAATCATCAAACCCCATCGCTGCAATAGTCGGCTATTTCCTTTTAATTTATATTTTTTTCTTTTTTTCTTTCTTTTCCTTTTCTTCTCCTATTCTCTTCGCTAGTTGTTCTGCAGCACTGCTGCTGTTACAGTTGTTTTCCTGTTACGAAACTAGGTGTGGATGACACCATGATGACACAGTAACATGAGATGATAGATGAGTGACATTGAATAGCGACTGTGATGGAAAAATGGTGATGATGCAGTGAAGAAAATAATGGGAATGAAGATGAAGACTAGCGATTAATTTAGTTGTTAATGGTGATCCGTTAACATTAAAGTGATGAGATAGATGATACCGCTACTGCGTTTTATTTTTTTATGACTGAGCAGTCACGAAACTTATGAAGGTGAGGAGTGACGTTAAATCGATAAGGTTGAGAAGATGATGAAACGTTGTTAATAATGAGGATGAGATGAAACAAATTAATGATGACAAATGGAGAGGATGATGAATAGTTGAAGTTAAGATTATGATAATGGTGAACGATTAGGAATTAAGAGAATGATGATTATGGAATGATATGAAAAGATTGTAATCAAGGAAATTGGATGATAGATGATGATTGGAGGCAATACAGTGATGGTATTAAGGAACCGAATTTCTTAAAGAAAATACATGGACTCATTACTAGATGGGCTTAGATAATATAGTTTATTGGGCGGAGATCCAGTTTTATGTTGGGCCGAAGTCTAGTGGGTTGTTAGCAGGAAACAGGAAATAGACGGGTTATATATAATTGGGGTGTTACCAATTTCAGAAAAACAAGGACAGTTGAATGCTTAAGGGGTGTTGTTGGGGAATTAGAGGTCACGGGTTCAAGCCTCTACTATACCATTTATTTTTTTAAAGCTTCTTTTAAAGGTAGTCTTACATTATTATTATTATTAGTATTAGTATTAGTATTATTATTTTTATTATTAGGATTATTATAATTATGAATATTTAAGGTTTCAAAAATATTGTTATAAAGATGATTAAATATAATGATTATAAATACGAATATGAAAATGATTAAAGTTATAATTAAATTATGATAAAATTATTATTATTATTATTATTATTATTATTATTATTATTATTATTATTATTATTATTATTATTATTATTATTATTATTATTATTATTATTATTATTATTATTATTATTATTATTATTATTAGTAGTAGTATCATTATCATTAAAGCTATCCTTATTATTAAAAGTTATCATTTATATCATTATTTTTAAAAGTATCATTTTTATAAATTATCATTTTTGTTATTATTACTATTATTATTATAAAATAAAACAACTTTTTATTTATTATTATCAATATTATTTTATCAAATAACTACTAGTTATTTAAAAACTATATTTACTACATATAACATAAATATATTAATATTTTTATAATAAATATTAATAAATATAATTAAGTAGGTTATGAATGAAAAACATAATTAAAATAACAATTAAATCACTAATAATATACAAATTTGTTCGATTTTAATTATATGTGTTAATTTATAAATAAATGATATAGGTTCGTGAATCTGAGGCTAACCCTGCATTGTTCAATATCGTCATATGTATTTTTACTACAAAATACATTAAGTAAGTTCATTTGATTCCCTTTTACTCTTTGCATTTTTGGGATTGAGAATACATGCGCTGTTTTACAACTGCTTTATTAAATGCTTTTGAAATATATTTTTGAACTGTGAATGCATGAAATGCATTTATAAATGTTTGACGAGATAGATACAAGCAAAACATTCCTCGAATGAATTATTATGCAGACAGAAGTTCTGTGGATTATTATTGAATTATGTGGACAAGATAATTGCCACCAATTGATGAATATATTTTCCCCTGATTATTATTGTTTGGTTACCTAAGAATTAGAATCGGGTATGGCCCTAATTCACGCGAATCCTAAAGGTAGCTACCGGGTTTAACACCCCCACCCAGAATGTTCACTAGACGGAAGAGCTAGTGGGCGTGGTGTTTAGTACTTCGAAGTTTATTATTATTATATAGACGAGATGTTCTGTTTTGGGGATATTATTGATGCGCATTATATGTTAAGGTCAGTTACCAAGCCAAGCAATGAATGAAAAGTGAATGTTATATATCGAGAGAATGATTTTATACACAGGTTATGTGTATGATATTTTTGTACACGAGATATGTGTACAGTTACTAAGATTTATGAAAAATGGTTTCGTACACGAGATAGGTGTACTGTATTTGAATCTTGTGGTCTATCAAAATGATGAATTTTATTGTTTACGATAAACTTATGAACTCACCAACCTTTTAGTTGACACTTGAAAGCATGTTTATTCTCAGGTATGAAAGAAATCTTCCGCTGTGCATTTGCTCATTTTAAAGATATTACTTGGAGTCATTCATGGCATATTTCAAAAAGAAGTTGCATTCGAGTCATCGAGTTCATCAAGAATATTATTAAGTCATTTATAGTTGGATATATTATGAAATGGTATGCATGCTAAAATGTCCCGTTCTTATTGATTAAAAACGTTCCATATTAATTGATTTCGTTGCGAGGTTTTAACCTCTATATGAGACATTTTTCAAAGACTGCATTCATTTTAAAACAAACCATAACCTTTATTTCATCAATAAAGGTTTAAAAAGCTTTACGTAGATTATCAAATAATGATAATCTAAAATATCCTGTTTACACACGACCATTACATAATGGTTTACAATACAAATATGTTACAACAAAATAAGTTTCTTGAATGCAGTTTTTACACAATATCATACAAGCATGGACTCCAAATCTCTTCCTTATTTAAGTATGCGACAGCGGAAGCTCTTAATAATCACCTGAGAATAAACATGCTTAAAACGTCAACAAAAATGTTGGTGAGTTATAGGTTTAACCTATATATATCAAATCATAATAATAGACCACAAGATTTCATATTTCAATACACATCCCATACATAGAGATAAAAATCATTCATATGGTGAACACCTGGTAACCGACATTAACAAGATGCATATATAAGAATATCCCCATCATTCCGGGACACCCTTCGAATATGATATAAATTTCGAAGTACTAAAGCATCCGGTACTTTGGATGGGGTTTGTTAGGCCCAATAGATCTATCTTTAGGATTCGCGTCAATTAGGGTGTCTGTTCCCTAATTCTTAGATTACCAGACTTAATAAAAAGGGGCATATTCGATTTCGATAATTCAACCATAGAATGTAGTTTCACGTACTTGTGTCTATTTTGTAAATCATTTATAAAACCTGCATGTATTCTCATCCCAAAAATATTAGATTTTAAAAGTGGGACTATAACTCACTTTCACAGATTTTTACTTCGTCGGGAAGTAAGACTTGGCCACTGGTTGATTCACGAACCTATAACAATATATACATATATATCAAAGTATGTTCAAAATATATTTACAACACTTTTAATATATTTTGATGTTTTAAGTTTATTAAGTCAGCTGTCCTCGTTAGTAACCTACAACTAGTTGTCCACAGTTAGATGTACAGAAATAAATCGATAAATATTATCTTGAATCAATCCACGACCCAGTGTATACGTATCTCAGTATTGATCACAACTCAAACTATATATATTTTGGAATCAACCTCAACCCTGTATAGCTAACTCCAACATTCACATATAGAGTGTCTATGGTTGTTCCGAAATATATATAGATGTGTCGACATGATAGGTCGAAACATTGTATACGTGTCTATGGTATCTCAAGATTACATAATATACAATATAAGTTGATTAAGTTATGGTTGGAATAGATTTGTTACCAATTTTCACGTAGCTAAAATGAGAAAAATTATCCAATCTTGTTTTACCCATAACTTCTTCATTTTAAATCCGTTTTGAGTGAATCAAATTGCTATGGTTTCATATTGAACTCTATTTTATGAATCTAAACAGAAAAATTATAGGTTTATAGTCGGAAAAATTATAGGTTTATAGTCGGAAAAATAAGTTATAGTTATAGAAATTGAACCAAAGTTTGAATATGATTATTACCTTGTATTAAAATGATAACCTACTGTAAGAAACAAAGATTTCTTGAGGTTGGATGATCACCTTACAAGATTGGAAGTGAGCTAGAAAACTTGAAAGTATTCTTGATTTTATGTAACTTGAACTTGTAGAATTTATGAAGAACACTTAGAACTTGAAGATAGAACTTGAGAGAGATTAATTAGATGAAGAAAATTGAAGAATGAAAGTGTTTGTAGGTGTTTTTGGTCGTTGGTGTATGGATTAGATATAAAGGATATGTAATTTTGTTTTCATGTAAATAAGTCATGAATGATTACTCATATTTTTGTAATTTTATGAGATATTTCATGCTAGTTGCCAAATGATGGTTCCCACATGTGTTAGGTGACTCACATGGGCTGCTAAGAGCTGATCATTGGAGTGTATATACCAATAGTACATACATCTAAAAGCTGTGTATTGTACGAGTACGAATACGGGTGCATACGAGTAGAATTGTTGATGAAACTGAACGAGGATGTAATTGTAAGCATTTTTGTTAAGTAGAAGTATTTTGATAAGTGTATTGAAGTCTTTCAAAAGTGTATGAATACATCTTAAAACACTACATGTATATACATTTTAACTGAGTCGTTAAGTCATCGTTAGTCGTTACATGTAAATGTTGTTTTGAAACCTTTAGGTTAACGATCTTGTTGAATGTTGTTAACCCATTGTTTATTATAACAAATGAGATGTTAAATTGTTATATTATCATGATATTATGATATATAATATATCTTAGTATGATGTATATACAGTTAAATGTCGTTACAACGATAATCGTTACATATATGTCTCGTTTCGAAATCATTAAGTTAGTAGTCTTATTTTTACATATGTATTTCATTGTTAATACACTTAATAATATATTTACTTATCATTTAACATAATTAACCAAGTGTATCAATATCTTAATATGATTCATATGTACCTAGTAAGACGTTGTTATAACGATAATCGTTATATATATCGTTTTCGAGTTTCTTAAATTAATAGTCTCATTTTTATGTATATAACTCATTGTTAAAATACCTAATGAGATACATACTTATAATAAAATCATGTTAACTATATATATAACCATATATATGTCATCGTATAGTTTTTAAAAGTTTTAATGTTCGTGAATCACCGGTCAACTTGGGTGGTCAATTGTCTATATGAAACCTATTTCAATTAATCAAGTCTTAACAAGTTTGATTGCTTAAAATGTTGGAAACATTTAATCATGTAAATATCAATCTCAATTAATATATATAAACATGGAAAAGTTCGGGTCACTACAGTACCTACCCGTTAAATAAATTTCGTCCCGAAATTTTAAGCTGTTGAAGGTGTTGACGAATCTTCTGGAAATAGATGCAGGTATTTCTTCTTCATCTGATCTTCATGCTCCCAGGTGAACTCGGGTCCTCTACGAGCATTCCATCAAACCTTAACAATTGGTATCTTGTTTTGCTTAAGTCTTTTAACCTCACGATCCATTATTTCGACGGGTTCTTCGATGAATTGAAGTTTTTTGTTGAATTGGATTTCATCTAATGGAATAGTGAGATCTTCTTTAGCAAAACATTTCTTCAAATTCGAGACGTGGAAAGTGTTATGTACAGTCGCGAGTTGTTGAGGTAACTCAAGTCGGTAAGCTACTGGTCCGACACGATCAATAATCTTGAATGGTCCAATATACCTTGGATTTAATTTCCCTCGTTTACCAAATCGAACAACGCCTTTCCAAGGTGCAACTTTAAGCATGACCATCTCTCCAATTTCAAATTCTATATCTTTTCTTTTAATGTCAGTGTAGCTCTTTTGTCGACTTTGGGCGGTTTTCAACCGTTGTTGAATTTGGATGATCTTCTCGGTAGTTTCTTGTATAATCTCCGGACCCGTAATCTGTCTATCCCCCACTTCACTCCAACAAATCGGAGACCTGCACTTTCTACCATAAAGTGCTTCAAACGGCGCCATCTCAATGCTTGAATGGTAGCTGTTGTTGTAGGAAAATTCTGCTAACGGTAGATGTCGATCCCAACTGTTTCCGAAATCAATAACACATGCTCGTAGCATGTCTTCAAGAGTTTGTATCGTCCTTTCAATTTTCCCATCAGTTTGTGGATGATAGGCAGTACTCATGTCTAGACGAGTTCCTAATGCTTGCTGTAATGTCTGCCATAATCTTGAAATAAATCTGCCATCCCTATCAGAGATAATAGAGATTGGTATTCCATGTCTGGAGATGACTTCCTTCAAATACAGTCGTGCTAACTTCTCCATCTTGTCATCTTCTCTTATTGGCAGGAAGTGTGCTGATTTGGTGAGACGATCAACCATTACCCAAATAGTATCAAAACCACTTGCAGTCCTTGGCAATTTAGTGATGAAATCCATGGTAATGTTTTCCCATTTCCATTCCAGGATTTCGGGTTGTTGAAGTAGACCTGATGGTTTCTGATGCTCAGCTTTGACCTTAGAACATGTCAAACATTCTCCTACATATTTAGCAACATCGGCTTTCATACCCGGCCACCAAAAATGTTTCTTGAGATCCTTGTACATCTTCCCTGTTCCAGGATGTATTGAGTATCTGGTTTTATGAGCTTCTCTAAGTACCATTTCTCTCATATCTCCAAATTTTGGTACCCAAATCCTTTCAGCCCTATACCGGGTTCCGTCTTCCCGAATATTAAGATGCTTCTCCGATCCTTTGGGTATTTCATCCTTTAAATTTCCCTCTTTTAAAACTCCTTGTTGTGCCTCCTTTATTTGAGTGGTAAGGTTATTATGAATCATTATATTCATAGATTTTACTCGAATGGGTTCTCTGTCCTTCCTGCTCAAGGCATCGGCTACCACATTTGCCTTCCCCGGGTGGTAACAAATCTCAAAGTCGTAATCATTCAACAATTCAATCCACCTACGCTGCCTCATATTCAGTTGTTTCTGATTAAATATGTGTTGAAGACTTTTGTGGTCGGTATATATAATACTTTTGACCCCATATAAGTAGTGCCTCCAAGTCTTTAATGCAAAAACAACCGCGCCTAATTCCAAATCATGCATCGTATAATTTTGTTCGTGAATCTTCAATTGTCTAGATGCATAAGCAATCACCTTCGTTCGTTGCATTAATACACAACCGAGACCTTGCTTTGATGCGTCACAATAAATCACAAAATCATCATTCCCTTCAGGCAATGACAATATAGGTGCCGTAGTTAGCTTTTTCTTCAATAACTGAAAAGCTTTCTCTTGTTCATCATTCCATTCAAATTTCTTCCCTTTATGCGTTAATGCAGTCAAGGGTTTTGCTATTCTGGAAAAGTCTTGGATGAACCTTCTGTAGTAACCAGCTAGTCCTAAAAACTGACGTATGTGTTTCGAAGTTTTCGGGGTTTCCCACTTTTCAACAGTTTCTATCTTTACCGGATCCACCTTAATACCTTCTTTGTTCACAGTGTGACCGAGGAATTGAACTTCTTCCAACCAAAATACACACTTTGAAAACTTATCGTACAATTCTTCCTTCCTCAATACTTCTAACACCTTTCTCAAATGTTCACCGTGTTCTTGGTCATTCTTTGAGTAAATAAGTATGTCATCAATGAAAACAATGACAAACTTGTCAAGGTATGGTCCACACACTCGGTTCATAAGGTCCATGAACACAGCTGGTGCATTAGTTAAACCAAACGGCATGACCATAAACTCGTAATGACCGTAACGTGTTCTGAAAGCAGTCTTTGGAATATCATCTTCTTTCACCCGCATTTGATGATACCCGGAACGTAAGTCAATCTTTGAATAAACAGACGAGCCTTGTAGTTGATCAAATAAGTCGTCGATTCTCGGTAGTGGGTAGCGGTTCTTGATGGTAAGTTTGTTCAACTCTCGGTAGTCGATACACAACCTGAATGTACCATCTTTCTTCTTGACAAACAAAACAGGAGCTCCCCACGGTGATGTGCTTGGTCGAATGAAACCACGCTCTAAAAGTTCTTGTAATTGGCTTTGCAGTTCTTTCATCTCGCTGGGTGCGAGTCTGTAAGGAGCACGAGCTATTGGTGCAGCTCCTGGTACAAGATCTATTTGAAATTCAACGGATCGATGTGGGGGTAATCCCGGTAATTCTTTCAGAAATACATCGGGAAATTCTTTTGCAATGGGAACATCATTGATGCTCTTTTCTTCAGTTTGTACTTTCTCGACGTGTGCTAGAACAGCATAGCAACCTTTTCTTATTAGTTTTTGTGCCTTCAAATTACTAATAAGATGTAGCTTCGTGTTGCCCTTTTCTCCGTACACCATTAAGGGTTTTCCTTTTTCTCGTATAATGCGAATTGCATTTTTGTAACAAACGATCTCTGCTTTCACTTTTTTCAACCAGTCCATACCGATTATCACATCAAAACTCCCTAACTCTACTGGCATCAAATCAATCTTAAATGTTTCGCTAACCAGTTTAATTTCTCGATTCCGACATATATTATCTGCTGAAATTAATTTACCATTTGCTAATTCGAGTAAAAATTTACTATCCAAAGGCATCAATGGACAACTTAATTTAGCACAAAAATCTCTACTCATATAGCTTCTATCCGCCCCCGAATCAAATAAAACGTAAGCAGATTTATTGTCAATAAGAAACGTACCCGTAACAAGCTCCGGGTCTTCCTGTGCCTCTGCTGCATTAATATTGAAAACTCTTTCGCGGCCTTGTCCATTCGTGTTCTCCTGGTTCGGGCAATTTCTAATAATGTGGCCCGGTTTTCCACATTTATAACAAACTACATTGGCATAACTTGCTCCGACACTACTTGCTCCGCCATTACTCGTTCCGACACCATTTGTTCCTTTCGTTCTATTAACCCCTGGTCCGTAGACCTCACACTTCGCCGCGCTATGACCATTTCTTTTACACTTGTTGCAAAATTTGGTGCAGAACCCCGAGTGATACTTTTCACACCATTGGCATAGCTGCTTCTGATTGTTGTTGTTGTTGCGGTTATTATTGTTGTTAGGATGATTGTTGTAGTTGCTGTTGTTGTTGTTGTTGTTGTTGTTGTTGTTGTTGGGCCGTTTGTTGTAGTTGCGATTGATGTTGCGATTGTTGGGATAATTGTTGCGATTATTGTTGTAATTGCTGTTGTTGTTGTATTGGTGATTCTTATCACCGTTTTCCTCCCACTTTCTTTTGACTTGCTTCACATTGGCCTCTTCACCAGCCTGTTCTTTAATTCTTTCTTCAATCTGGTTCACTAGTTTGTGAGCCATTCTACAGGCCTTTGTATGGAGGCGGGCTCGTGTGAACTTATATCTTCTTGGATTCTTTCCGGTAATCCTTTCACAAACGCGTCGATCTTCTCTTCCTCATCTTCGAATGCTCCCGGACACAATAGGCACAATTCTGTGAATCGTCTTTCGTACGTGGTAATATCAAATCCTTGGGTTCGTAACCCTCTAAGTTCTGTCTTGAGCTTATTGACCTCGGTTCTGGGACGGTACTTCTCGTTCATCAAGTGCTTGAATGCTGACCACGGTAGTGCGTATGCATCGTCTTGTCCCACTTGCTCTAGATAGGTATTCCACCATGTTAACGCAGAACCTGTAAAGGTATGCGTAGCGTACTTCACTTTGTCCTCTTCAGTACACTTACTTATGGCAAACACCGATTCGACCTTCTCGGTCCACCGTTTCAATCCGATCGGTCCTTCGATTCCATCGAATTCCAAAGGTTTGCAGGCAGTGAATTCTTTGTAGGTGCATCCTACACGATTTCCTGTACTGCTAGATCCAAGGTTATTGTTGGTATGTAGCGCAGCCTGTACAGCGGCTATGTTTGAAGCTAGAAAAGTACGGAATTCCTCTTCATTCATATTCACGGTGTGTCGAGTAGTCGGTGCCATTTCCTTCAAAATAGTCAAATGGAACAAGTTAATCATACAGAATATTAAGAGTAGTTAATAGTATTTCGTAGCATAATATGAACTCATTTATAAAAGCTTTTTCTTCATATTAGCGTTTTATAAGTTTAAATTCGGGTAGTACCTACCCGTTAAGTTCATACTTAGTAGCTAATATATAATTCAACTACTACAATTCTATATGAAAAACTGATTATAATAATATTTCGCGTTCAAACTTTTACACAATATTTTACAAACTTACAATACCGCTTATTTTACATATAGCATGAAATATAGCACACAATAAATTTGATACAAGATGGTTGTGAAGATAATTCTAGCTAGTACATAAGTCGTTCAGCAAAGGCAATAAAGACACGTAATTCATACGTCCAGAAACAAGTCATGCATTCTGGTTTTACTAGGATTACTTCCCATCCTCGGTCTTGTGGAACATAACCGTTATGGCCGTTGATAAGACAGCGTGTTGTAACGTCGTCAAAGGGACGAGGGTTACGTAATGTCCAACAGTCCCGTAACAATCTAAAAACCTCATTTCTTACCCCAATTACCGACTCCGTCACTTGTGGGAACGTTTTGTTTAATAGTTATAGCCCGATGTTCTTGTTCTCACTTTGGTGAGAAGCGAACATTACTAATCCGTAAGCATAACATGCTTCTTTATGTTGCATGTTAGCCGCTTTTTCTAAATCACGAAGTCCAATATTCGGATATATTGAGTCAAAATAATTTCTTAACCCATTGCGTAAAATAGCATTTGGGTTTCCCGCAATATATGCGTCAAAGTAAACACATCGTAACTTATGGATTTCCCAATGTGATATCCCCCATCTTTCGAACGAAAGCCTTTTATAAACCAAGGCATTCTTGGAACGTTCTTCGAATGTCTTACAAACTGATCTCGCCTTAAATAGTTGTGCCGAAGAATTCTGACCGACTCTAGACAAGATTTCATCAATCATGTCTCCGGGTAGGTCTCTTAAAATATTGGGTTGTCTATCCATTTTGTGTTTTTATACTGTAAAATAGACAAGAGTTAGATTCATAAAAAAAATACTTATTAATACAAGCAATTTTTACATATATCATAAAGCATAAGCACACTATATTACATATATTACACCACACGAATACCACTATCTTATTCCGACTCGCTTGTTTCTTCTTCTTCGGTTTTGGTTCGTTTTGCCAAGTTTCTAGGGATATATGATGTTCCCCTAATACGAACCGTTGTTTTCCACATTGGTTTTGAAAAACCTGGTGGTTTAGAGGTTCCCGGGTCATTGTTACAACTTAAGGACTTCGGAGGTTGACGATACATATAAAGTTCATCGGGGTTGGAATTAGATTTCTCTATTTTTATGCCCTTTCCCTTATTATTTTCTTTTGCCTTTTTAAATTCAGTTGGGGTAATTTCTATAACATCATCGGAATTCTCGTCAGAATCCGATTCATCGGAGAATTGGTAATCCTCCCAATATTTTGCTTCCTTGGCGGAAACACCATTGACCATAATTAACCTTGGTCGGTTGGTTGAGGATTTTCTTTTACTTAACCGTTTTATTATTTCCCCCACCGGTTCTATTTCTTCATCCGGTTCCGATTCTTCTTCCGGTTCCGATTCTACTTCCGGTTCCGACTCTTCTTCCGGTTCCTCTTCGGGAACTCGTGAATCAGTCCACGAATCATTCCAATTTACATTTGACTCTTCATTATTATTAGGTGAGTCAATGAGACTTGTTCTAGAGGTAGACATCTATCACATAATATCAAACGCGTTAAGAGATTAATATATCACATAATATTCACATGTTAAAAATATATAGTTTCCAACAAAATTTGTTAAGTAATCATTTTTCAAGTAAACACGGTCGAAGTCCAGACTCACTAATGCATCCTACAAACTCGATAAGACACACTAATGCAAAATTCTAGTTCTCTAAGACCAACGCTCGGATACCAACTGAAATGTCCCGTTCTTATTGATTAAAAACGTTCCATATCAATTGATTTCGTTGCGAGGTTTTGACCTCTATATGAGACGTTTTTCAAAGACTGCATTCATTTTAAAACAAACCATAACCTTTATTTCATCAATAAAGGTTTAAAAAGCTTTACGTAGATTATCAAATAATGATAATCTAAAATATCCTGTTTACACACGACCATTACATAATGGTTTACAATACAAATATGTTACAACAAAATAAGTTTCTTGAATGCAGTTTTTACACAATATCATACAAGCATGGACTCAAATCTCGTCCTTATTTAAGTATGCGACAGCGGAAGCTCTTAATAATCACCTGAGAATAAACATGCTTAAAACGTCAACAAAAATGTTGGTGAGTTATAGGTTTAACCTATATATATCAAATCATAATAATAGACCACAAGATTTCATATTTCAATACACATCCCATACATAGAGATAAAAATCATTCATATGGTGAACACCTGGTAACCGACATTAACAAGATGCATATATAAGAATATCCCCATCATTCCGGGACACCCTTCGGATATGATATAAATTTCGAAGTACTAAAGCATCCGGTACTTTGGATGGGGTTTGTTAGGCCCAATAGATCTATCTTTAGGATTCGCATCAATTAGGGTGTCTGTTCTCTAATTCTTAGATTACCAGACTTAATAAAAAGGGGCATATTCGATTTCGATAATTCAACCATAGAATGTAGTTTCACGTACTTGTGTCTATTTTGTAAATCATTTATAAAACCTGCATGTATTCTCATCCCAAAAATATTAGATTTTAAAAGTGGGACTATAACTCACTTTCACAGATTTTTACTTCTTCGGGAAGTAAGACTTGGCCACTGGTTGATTCACGAACCTATAACAATATATACATATATATCAAAGTATGTTCAAAATATATTTACAACACTTTTAATATATTTTGATGTTTTAAGTTTATTAAGTCAGCTGTCCTCGTTAGTAACCTACAACTAGTTGTCTACAGTTAGATGTACAGAAATAAATCGATAAATATTATCTTGAATCAATCCACGACCCAGTGTATACGTATCTCAGTATTGATCACAACTCAAACTATATATATTTTGGAATCAACCTCAACCCTGTATAGCTAACTCCAACATTCACATATAGAGTGTCTATGGTTGTTCCGAAATATATATAGATGTGTCGACATGATAGGTCGAAACATTGTATACGTGTCTATGGTATCTCAAGATTACATAATATACAATACAAGTTGATTAAGTTATGGTTTGAATAGATTTGTTACCAATTTTCACGTAGCTAAAATGAGAAAAATTATCCAATCTTGTTTTACCCATAACTTCTTCATTTTAAATCCGTTTTCAGTGAATCAAATTGCTATGGTTTCATATTGAACTCTATTTTATGAATCTAAACAGAAAAATTATAGGTTTATAGTCGGAAAAATAAGTTACAATTCATTTTTGTAAAGGTAGTCATTTCAGTCGAAAGAACGACGTCTAGATGGCCATTTTAGAAAACATACTTCCACTTTGAGTTTAACCATAATTTTTGGATATAGTTTCATGTTCATAATAAAAATCATTTTCTCAAAATAACAACTTTTAAATCAAAGTTTATCATAGTTTTTAATTAACTAACCCAAAACAGCCCTCGGTGTTACTACGACGGCGTAAATCCGGTTTTACGGTGTTTTTCGTGTTTCCAGGTTTTAAATCATTAAGTTAGCATATCATATAGATATAGAACATGTGTTTAGTTGATTTTAAAAGTCAAGTTAGAAGGATTAACTTTTGTTTGCGAACAAGTTTAGAAGTAACTAAACTATGTTCTAGTGATTACAAGTTTAAACCTCCGAATAAGATAGATTTATACGTATAAATCGAATGATGTTATGAACATCATTACTACCTTAAGTTCCTTGGATAAACCTACTGGAAAAGAGAAAAATGGATCTAGCTTCGACGGATCCTTGGATGGCTCGAAGTTCTTGAAGCAGAATCATGACACGAAAACAAGTTCAAGTAAGATCATCACTTGAAATAAGATTGTTATAGTTATAGAAATTGAACCAAAGTTTGAATATGATTATTACCTTGTATTAGAATGATAACCTACTGTAAGAAACAAAGATTTCTTGAGGTTGGATGATCACCTTACAAGATTGGAAGTGAGCTAGAAAACTTGAAAGTATTCTTGATTTTATGTAACTAGAACTTGTAGAATTTATGAAGAACACTTAGAACTTGAAGATAGAACTTGAGAGAGATCAATTAGATGAAGAAAATTGAAGAATTAAAGTGTTTGTAGGTGTTTTTGGTCGTTGGTGTATGGATTAGATATAAAGGATATGTAATTTTGTTTTCATGTAAATAAGTCATGAATGATTACTCATATTTTTGTAATTTTATGAGATATTTCATGCTAGTTGCCAAATGATGGTTCCCACATGTGTTAGGTGACTCACATGGGCTGCTAAGAGCTGATCATTGGAGTGTATATACCAATAGTACATACATCTAAAAGCTGTGTATTGTACGAGTACGAATACGGGTGCATACGAGTAGAATTGTTGATGAAACTGAACGAGGATGTAATTGTAAGCATTTTTGTTAAGTAGAAGTATTTTGATAAGTGTATTGAAGTCTTTCAAAAGTGTATGAATACATCTTAAAACACTACATGTATATACATTTTAACTGAGTCGTTAAGTCATCGTTAGTCGTTACATGTAAATGTTGTTTTGAAACCTTTAGGTTAACGATCTTGTTGAATGTTGTTAACCCATTGTTTATTATAACAAATGAGATGTTAAATTGTTATATTATCATGATATTATGATATATAATATATCTTAGTATGATGTATATACAGTTAAATGTCGTTACAACGATAATCGTTACATATATGTCTCGTTTCGAAATCATTAAGTTAGTAGTCTTATTTTTACATATGTATTTCATTGTTAATACACTTAATAATATATTTACTTATCATTTAACATAATTAACCAAGTGTATCAATATCTTAATATGATTCATATGTACCTAGTAAGACGTTGTTATAACGATAATCGTTATATATATCGTTTTCGAGTTTCTTAAATTAATAGTCTCATTTTTATGTATATAACTCATTGTTAAAATACCTAATGAGATACATACTTATAATAAAATCATGTTAACTATATATATAACCATATATATGTCATCGTATAGTTTTTACAAGTTTTAACGTTCGTGAATCACCGGTCAACTTGGGTGGTCAATTGTCTATATGAAACCTATTTCAGTTAATCAAGTCTTAACAAGTTTGATTGCTTAACATGTTGGAAACATTTAATCATGTTAATATCAATCTCAATTAATATATATAAACATGGAAAAGTTCGGGTCACTACACATGCCGTCAACTTTCGATGTGATGAAAGTTTGTCTTTTAAAAATGAATGCAATGTTTGTAAAATGTATCATTTAGAGGTCAAATACCTCGCAATGTAATCATATGTTATGGTATTCGTCCTTATGGATTAGGACGGGTCTTTACATGTGGTATCAGAGCGGTGATCTTAGCAAACCAGGTCTTGCGTTAGTGTGTCTAACTGATAGTTGTTTAGATGCATTAGTGGGTCTGGACTTCAACCGTGTCTGCATGTTAAAAGTTTTTCTTATCATTTCATGTAGAAAATTATTTGCTTATCATCCTTAAAGTCTAGACACGTCTTACTGCATTTAGTGCATCGATAGTGTATAGACAAAATTCGTATCTTAGCGTATCTGTTACTGTAGACTTTACCCGACAGCTTTCGATATTTTCTCCATAACCTGCGGAATCTTTGTGGTATATATAAGTATTCTATGTAGTTAGAATATCATCCGATAGTCGAAAATCATTTCATATCGAAAACCCTTTATCTAACCGTACAAGATGGAACTCGCAATTATGGCAAATCATGATGATCACGTGTTAAACACCCGTCCATTTAACATGGCAAATCGTGATGATCACGTGTCCTCTGATGTTGAGTAAGAGGTACAATTATACACTGATATTACTCATTATTACTACAACTTTGTGCACAATAATTATGTATTTATATCTGATGTATTACGAACTTTTCCTGAAATACCTCGTGATCAAAATGATACAATTGCATGTAGCTCTGCTTGTCATACCCCACTCCCACATGTCCAAATGAAACTGCCCATTAAATTTGAATATGTGCCTTTTAATGATGAATGTGGGTTTCCTATACTACCTAATATGTATGTAGACAACTTTGCCAAGATGAATAGAGACCTTAGATCATTTGCTAGTCAAATTAGCGAACTAAAAAATGAGAACTCTAGGTTGAAATCAGAATTGGAATTAAAAGTGTCTAATCATACTTATTTGAAATTAAAACACAATCAAGCTGACAAAGTAACTGAATTAAGAGAGATAGAAAGTAGTGTGAAACCCCTACGGATAGAAAGGACAGGTTTTAAACTGAGGAATGCATTTCTCACGAAAAAATTTAACAACGCTGAAAAAGAACTTAAAAAGCTTAATGATTCTAAGATACTTTTCCTAGAGACTGTAGAACAGAAAACTAGAAAGCCTTTGAGTGACCTGGATTAGAAGACTTCTGAATGCTCTAAGTTAGTTACAGATAACTTAGACTTAAAAACTAAACTAAGTTTACTTGAAGAAAAACTTTACAAAACTGACCAAGCTAAAGTAGTCTTAGATGGCCACATTTCTAAACAAGCTCTATTCATGAATCGACCAAAAAACTCCTACCGAAAACACCTGGGGTTAGGGTTTGAAAATCCTCAAATACAATCCAAGATCTCTAAAGCCGAACCTAGTCTATATGATGGTAAATACATTAAGATAGGTTTGCCAGAAAGACTCACTTTTGCCAATGAAAGTGAGATTGAGGAGAGAATATCCAATCGATCAACAAAAATGAAACGTGAGGTGTCGTTAATTTATGACAAAATAAATGCAACTTACATGAAAAAAGATGGTTCATATTATAACACCCTTCTTAATTTATTCAATGATTTTGAAAGTTTGAATGCTCAAAATAGTCCTAAAAAGCGTATAATCTATTTACCAACCTTGGTTTTAGAAAGATACATCATCAGTTTGGAGGACGAACTTGATGAAAACAAACTCAAATATTTTGACAACGAACTCAAATTTCAAATGATCATTAAGGCTTTACAACACCAAATCTATGTCATTGAATCCCAAAACAACAAACTGGTCTCCAATGCTCATAAACTTGAAAATCAAATTGCAAATCAAGTTGTTAACTTTGTGAATTGATTTCAAAGAACACTGAATCACATGACTCAAACCCAAGATCCGTGAATGACTCCACCATTTGTGAAGGTCTAGCACAAGAACTCAAAGACTTTAGTGATTCTCTTTTGACCAAGTTTGACATTGTTGAACGTAGGTTAGAATTATCTAGGTCCAAATCACTAGATCACTTCTTAGAATCTCAACCCAAGATTCCAGAAGTTAAGTTAGAACCACAACTAGAGAAAGAACCTATCTCTTTAGGAGTTCGGGATGCTGAGACTGACCTTACTCAATTTTTTAACAAGTTAGAACGAGAAAACATAGATCTGCAGGTTAAATGTGAGACCTACAAGAAAATTCTAGCAACAATTGAGAAAATGCATGTAGTTCCCAAAGTAGAACCCACTTATGATTTCAAAGACTCTATCGTAGTTTCTATTGATGACCTTGTCTTAGAAATTCAGGAGTTAAAAGTTCATGTGAATCTACTTAAGAAAGAGAATGAAACCTTGCATGATCAATGTGATTCCCTAGAAAGTATGGACTTTGTGACCAAGACCATATATTCTGAACCTAATAGATCCATTATTAGTAGGAAATTCACTTTTGATTCTAAACCTGGTTTTTACAAGATTTGTCTTGGTACTGATACCCTACTAACCTCTCTTGACACTCCAAAATCAAATGTGTCAGTTGGTTCCCGAGTTACTAAGTCTGCGTTGTTCAATGCTTCAACGTCTACACCCAAGACTATGAAAAAGCAGGTGAGCTTTACCAAGACCAATCCTAAACCCATAGTGTACCAATCCTCAATGTACGCGAAGAATGCTTTACTTAAAACACCAAAGACAGTGGAGGTTCCAAAACCAAAAGACAACGGTCCTCCTAAGTCTATAAATACAGTAAGGAAATCCCTCATGAATTCAAAAGTTTACCTGGATAACTCACCCAAAAGGTCCTCTAACCCCAAACCAAAAGAACGAGGTTCTCCATAGTCTACAGTGACTCCGAGAAAAACATCCTCGAAACCAAATAAACCTAAAGTTACCTAACCCAAACCAAAGGAATTTAACATTGCCCTACTCGTAGCATCCAAGTTCCCAAGAAAAAAGATTTACTCTAATTACCAGACCAAGATCAACCGTCTGTTTCTTGAAACAACTTATGGGAAAAATGGGGAGATTACTGGGCTTCAAGATCAATATGGTTGGCTTCCACACAAACCCATGAAGCCATCCATAGGCCCAAGAAATACTCCGCGCACCAAAAATGAACTTGTTTTTAAACACTCCAAGAATAATTTTGCTAAACACGTGTCAAATAAGAAGTGGACAACCAAATCATTTTCAACACTAAGATCCACTTCTTCTTCAAAACCACTTAAGTACTCTTCGTCTGAGTTACATAAACTTAAGCCAAGATCTATTTCTCTGGCTATGTCCAAAGATTTTCAATCATCCTTGATTCCACAAAATCAACTTTTTAAGGATACGTCGTGTATTAAACCCAGTTGGAATTCAATGTCCATAAGTCAGATCGACAATGCTTATAAATGGTATTCAAATTTGACTTTCAAAATAAGATTTGAATTCAAAATGGTTCTTGGACACAAAGGTTCAAGACCCAAACTTAAGCCACTGACACCTGACTGTCCACTCAGGCCTGCCCCACTCGCAACCTCGGATGACCTCGAGATGTTGTTTGGACCTATCGTTTCTCTAACCTCTCTCGAATGCATTGCATATGCCTAGGGGGATCATTGTTTCATAACCCGTCCTAATCCATCTGGACGAAGTCCATATCGATTATAAACGATTCACAATAGTTGATTTCATCGCGAGGTTCATGACCTCTATATGATACATTTTACAAACATTGCATTCGTTTTTCGAAAGACAAACTTTCTTTACATCAAAAGTTGACGACATGCATGCCATTTCATAATACATCAAACTATAATTGACTTAATAATAATCTTGATGAACTCGACGACTCGAATGCAACGTCTTTTGAAATATGTCATGATTGACTCCAAGTAATATCTCTAATATGAGCAAATGCACAGCGGAAGATTTCTTTCGTACCTGAGAATAAACATGCTTTAAAGTGTCAACCAAAAGGTTGGTGAGTTCATTAGTTTAACATAAATAATCATTTCCATCATTTTAATAGACCACAAGGTTTTCATTTCCAGTTCTCATAAATAAGCGTCCCATGCATAGAGACAAAAATATCATTCATATGGATTGAACACCTGGTAACCGACGTTAACTTAATGCATAGAATATCCCCAAATAGAACCTCTCGTCTGTATAATAATAATCTCGAAGTACTAAAGCATTCTTACCCCGAATGGGACTTGTCAAGGTCCATAGATCTACCTTTAGGATTCGCGTCAATCAGGGGCCATTTTCCTAAATTCTTAGGTTACCAGACTTGAAGGGCGATATTCGGTTTAATAATCCAACCATATAATGTAGTTTTTGATCACTTGTGTCTATTTCGTAAAACATTTATAAAAGCAGCGCATGTATTCTCAGTCTCAAAAATATATATTGCAAAAGAATTTAAAAAGGGAGCAAATGAAACTCACAATACTGTATTTTGTAGTAAAAATACATATGACGATATTGAACAACTGAACAATGCAGGGTTGGCCTCGGATTCACAAACCTATATCATTTGTATATATATATTAAAACGTATATTGGAAATCACATAGTTTCATTTATTAGTTACATAACATTTATTTATATCTATAGTTATTTATTTTATTCTAATCTTCATCAAGACATATTCTTTATTTATATATATCATATCTTAACTTATATGATATATATATATTTATTTCATATATATATCATTACAATAATTAATATCTATACTTTTAGTTATATTAATATTTATATATCTTTAGATACACATTTAGTATTATATTTAAAACATTGTATAAGTATTTCAAATGTTAGCCTGTTTGATATGTTATTATATGAGATATTGTTTTACTTATAGTATCCGTAATAAGCATCTTTTACAAAACTAATATTTATTTGTTTTTAATAAACTAGTTTTTATAATCATAAGTTACTAATAATAACAACTTTATTAATAATGAAAATATTAATAATTTTGTCAATGACGATACTTAGTTTAATAATAGTAATATTAATAATACTAATGTTTACAAAACTGATACTAGTACCAATATTAATGAAAATAATAATACTTTGTACCATTTTCATAATAATTACAATAATAATAATAATAATAATAATAATAATAATAATAATAATAATAATAATAATAACAATCCTATTATGTTAATATCAATAATCACCCTACTTAATACTATTAAAGACAATAATATTAGTAATAATATCAATCATACCTGTAATTATATTCAAGATAATAATAATTTTAATCGTAATAATAATAATAATAATAATAATAATAATAATAATAATAATAATAATAATAATAATAATATTAAGAATAATAATAATAATAATAATAGTAACAATAATAAAAATGAAGTTACCTTCAATGAAATTTGGCCTAAAAAGAAAAACTTCCACTCCCGGGACTCGAACCCACAACCACTCGAATATCCTCTAATACCCTTGACCATCGCTCTGTCTACTGTCTTTCTGTTTTAATTCCCCATTAATAAATATATAACCTTTACAAATATAGTGCCTTCTTCCTCACAATATAATTCAATCAGAGATGAACTATAAACACTCACTAGTTTTAATCTTGATTACGATTTAAAGTATAATTATAAATGATCGTTTGGATTCTTTTATTTAACTACACAATCAACAAATAAAAAAAATAATAATAAAATAAATAGAAGAACAACAGGTCTGTTGCTTGTCGCAGGTTCCATCACAAAAAAAAATTTGATAAAGAGATTGAAAGCGTTTTAGCCCAAACTTCCTACACGAAAAATGTTTTAAAACTTTTCTATAATCTTTATAAAATCTCAATTTCACTTAATTAGTAACACCAAGATCGAATTTAAATGGAGAACACCGTTTGACTTTTTTGTGAAATTTACTTTGACTCTGAAATTTGATTTCGATACTGAAAATTGGAAACTGAAACTTTCCAGATAGTTTAAGGGAATGATTTCCAACAACTTTGCATTAATACTTTTTGAAGATTGATTCAAATTCAAGTTTTGACTAAAAAGTGTATGTACAGAGGTTATGAGCTTTGTTTTTGTATTTCGGTTTGAATTCAATTAACAATAGTTGTTAATGAGTTTTTGTAGCTGTTAAAGGAAGATAATTGAATGGTTTTAATTCGTAGCATCCAGATTAATAAATTGATTAAAGGACAGTTATAATCGACTTCCTGTTTAATCAAGAAGGAAAATATGAAAAACAGACAAAAAATTGTACAATTAGAAAAGGATATGTAACAAAATTTAGCCAGATTACAAAATAACGAAAGTCTGAAGTTGAAAAATAGGAATTGATTCGTACACTCTTTGAAATTGCTGAAGTAATTTAACAGACAATTTTAAAAAGATCAGATAGTGATATCAAGCTGCTTTTGGATTCTATATAAAAAAATGCGTATATATATCTAATTATATCAGTATATATCAGTATAAGTATATTTTGTATTTATATATTAATTTAACTGTAAATATGTATTTAATTATATATATAACTAAAATTTATATATGTATATGTATCTATATCCGTGTTTGTATAATTATATATATATATATATATATATATATATATATATATATATCGATTATGTATGTATATATATATATACATGTATAATAAAAATATATCAGAAAACATAATATTCTTTATTATATAAACATTACTACTTACTAATAATATTGAAATTAATAAAAATAATAATAATACAAATAATAATGATAATAATGATAATAAAGATAATAATATGATAATATTCATAATGATAAAATTAATAAGAATAATGATAATGATAATTTTAAATAATAATTTTTAATATCACTAATAATACTAATAATAACAATTAATGTATTAACTATATTTTAACTTATAATTTAAATATATTAAAGTTACAATTTATTAATTATATCCTATTTATAATATATATACTATGTGATAATGTATATTGGTTATTTAATATTTATAAATTACAATATAATGGTTATTAATATAAATCATTTATATATAGATTCATTATGATATTATATATCTATTTATATATATATTCATGTTAATAATAATTTACTTATTTTGTTTGTTATTTTATATTTTTAATTTTAATTGATTAAAGTATACTTTATTTATATATATATATAGATATATTTTGAATAATAATTATTATAATATCCTATTTTTTTATATAGTAATAACATATAATATTTCAAATTATATTTTTAATTACCATATATATATATATATATATATATATATATATATATATATATATATATATATATACACACACACACACACACATAACTATTTACAATTAACGGTTCGTGAATCGTCGAGAACAGTCAAAGGTTATTTAATTACATGAATAAAATTCCAAAACTTTTAAGACTCAATATTACAGACTTTGCTTATCGTGTCGAAGGCATAATAAAGTTTAAGTTTAAATTTGGTCGGAAAGATTGAGATAAGGTAATAGATATTCGTCTTTACTTTTGATGTATTCATGGTTGAATTCCGGAATTCAAGGGATTTAAAGAAAATCTTCTAAATCTAAAAGATTTGATTTCTCGGCGAATAAAGAAATTTAGATCCCTATAATTAAATACGGTGATCTGCCTTGATTTGTCTGATATTTCCATTATAAATTAAACTCTTCCATTCCATTATTCTCATCATTCCTATACTTTCTTTCTTAGTTTATACTTCTAAAAGATTGTGAAAATGCTTAATCCAGTTCAAATCGTTAATATCTTCCTAATTATCATTTCTGTATCCTTCTTTTCAATCTTCCACCAGAAAAATCTGTTTACTTTTAATATAACCTTGGGGTGATACTATTCGTAATTATGCCGTGTCTTTATATTGCTATTCCTATTAATATCCACGGTTTGTAACTTCCGTGTTGTTATTGAGCTTCATATTCTCCCTTATATTTTGGAGTCCTGGTTTCCGTCTTCTATATTCATCGTCATTCACAGTTAATGCTCTCTCTTATTTGCTACGATTTATACCCCCTTTCTATTTCGGATCTTCATGCTTTTGTTTTCTTTTCGCAAGTAATGGTCCAGAATTCGTAGGTATGAATTATCATAATATACAAGGTAGAAAGGAAAGGTAGTAGCATGATTTGATTTGTCGAATTTCCAGAATATCTGGAAAAGACCGAATCATCAAGAAAATATTTTCTTGGTATTTTTGAAGTTATATAGAATACAAGAGTTGTGTAACATGGCACATGATGACGTTATAATCTGTGAATCATCATGTTCCATTTAGAAACTCAGCATGACTTACTGTAATATAATCACGTTGATCAAGCGTCATTATATTATACTAACTCATGCATCAGTTCCCAACATTACTTCAATAACATTCATATTTTAAGCTCGAAAGTTTACAGAATATAGAAACTAATAGTTTCTATATGATGTAACACTGATTGCACGAAGAGATTAATGATTTCAGATAAGAATAGTTATAAAAATATCTTCAGAAATATGGAGGATATTTATAATAAAAAATACGATGATATCTTGGAATTTCTAATATCGAAGGATGGTGAAAAAAATTTATCCGCAAGAGTTTGGAGTCAGAAGCTAGGTATTCGCTAAAGATTTCATCAGAAACAGAATCATCAGGATTCTTAATGTACAAGTTTAGTCCTTGTGATTTGTTCAGAGACTCATTCGTAGTTTGCTCAATCAGTTTTTCAGTTTCCAACTTTTTCTGAGCTTTGCCAACATACAATTCTTTATCATCAACTTTTAGCTGTTGAGGTCGTTTATAGTTTTTGTTATTTCATTCAACTTTTCAAAATTCAGAGTATTAGTTGCAGACTGGGTGCTTTTCAAAATTTCAGAATGGAAGATCATAGTTCTAAGAGATAAGTGTTATATGGATACATATAACTGTTGTGGTGGAAACGTTGTGAGACTCACAATACAAATTTGCTGATTTCTGGTAATTAGTATGGAAATTCTTGTTACAAGATGCGGATGAGTACATGATGAGACTTCAATAGATAAATATAGTGATTTGCTGGAGAGATTTAAACCAAGGAGCGACGAGGTTGCTGGTACATCTGCTGCTAATATGGTGGAATATAAAAGGTTCCCCGGTAACAATAAAAGAGCACGCATATAAATCAAGGTTATAATAAGGTTGTTTCGAACGAAAAGTCAAAGTTGATTTGCTGGAGCTGTGACAAAATAAGCCATCTCGAACAGGAGTTGCAAGGTTATTTTCGGTAATAATAATGCCAAAGAAATTAGCACATATACGTGTTAAATGTTTCCTCAGTTTCCGAGAGTTTTTCAGGTGCATCACTATATGCATAAATCTTTCCTTCTGCAGATGAAGTGTGGTTGGTTCATCCTCTCGATTGAGGTGTTTTCAAGAATCATGAAATGTTTGAACGCAGTTTATAATCATCAAGATACAAATGAGGTTTAAAAGGAAATCAAGTGGCAAACTTGAAGAGATGTTTAGTTTCATATGTTATAATCAATATTTTAATTCATTTTAATTATCCCATGTTATTAGTTCACAGTCGATAGTCCACAGTTAACAGTCCAATAATTCATATATAGTTTAATATATAATATTCGAATTAATTAATACGTATCGTGACCCGTGTACATGTCTCAGACTCGATCACAACTCAAACTATTTATATTATTGTAGAATCAACCTCAACCCTGTATAGCTAACTCCAGCATTACTGCATATAGAGTGTCTATGGTTATTCCAAATAATATATATAGATGCGTCGATATGATATGTCAAAACCTTGTATACGTGTCTCGATATTTAAAGTGCGTAAAAATAAATAACAGAAATTAAATGACGATAAATAAAATTGCGAGAATATAAATTGCGATAAATAAACTGCGATAAATAAATTGCGATAAATAAAATGTAATACGAAATTAACAGTTAGCTAGGAACAGTTAGCGTGGATTCTTAGCAAATTTTCTCATAATTAATTTGTTTGTTTCTAACAAATTTTATTTTGTCCAATGTTTTCTTCATTATGCCACTTGTTGGATTCTAATAGATCAAAATCCAAATATGAAATTGAATGAAAATGGTTATTCTTCGGTGAACGGATCCGTATATCTGTGGATGTAAGTAGAATAGTAATTGACTGTTGAATTAGATTTGAAAGAATGTACAGTGTACTTATTAATATGAAATCTAAATATTCCTCGGGTATTACCTACCCATTAAAATATTTTCACCATTAACAGTTTGTGCGAAAGAATTTTAAATTACAATCTTTATGAAAAAATATATATACATATATATTTTCTTCAGATATAATCATGGATTTAATGAGTCAATGTGATATTAAACTCATCAGATTTACGGCTAGAACTAGAGTACATAATCTCTAAAACTTTAGAGATTACATAATTGTCATGAAGGAAGAAGATAGTTTATGTAGAACGATTCGTAGAACGATGATTATGCTCGAGGTACAGAATGAGATGTCGGGGCATGGATTATTGATGGTACTGGTGCTGTTACTGATGGTACTATTGGTGCCGGTGATGTTGCTGAAGATGGTAAATTTTGCACCATATTTTCCAAATTTATTTTTTGAGCGCGAAGTTTGTTGACTTCTTTTATTATTTCGAGATGATTGTCGGTTGGAACGAGCGAATGAATAAGGTTTAGAATCTGAGATATTATGTAATCATGACGAGATATTCGAGAAATGAGGGTGAAAATGATATTTCGGACTGGTTCACCGGTAAGTGCTTCAGGTTCTTTGCCAAGAGGTAAATTCAGTTGGTGGAAGGGATCGCCTTTTTCGCGTCTCCATTGATTAAGTCGAATACGAACCCATCAGATGAATTGGGGATGACTGATTAGTTGATTCATTCCGGTGACTACGAACCCATTAATGTAGTTTTTGATCACTTGTGTCTATTTCGTAAAACATTTATAAAAGCAGCGCATGTATTCTCACTCCCAAAAATATATATTGCAAAAGCATTTAAAAAGGGAGCAAATGAAACTCACAATACTGTATTTTGTAGTAAAAATACATATGACGATATTGAACAACTGAACAATGCAGGATTGGCCTCGGATTCACAAACCTATATCATTTGTATATATATATTAAAACGTATATTCGAAATCACATAGTTTCATTTATTAGTTACATAACATTTATTTATATCTATAGTTATTTATTTTATTCTAATCTTCATCAAGACATATTCTTTATTTATATATATCATATCTTAACTTTTATGATATATATATATTTATTTCATATATATATCATTACAATAATTAATATCTATACTTTTAGTTATATTAATATTTATATATCTTTAGATACACATTTAGTATTATATTTAAAACATTGTATAAGTGTTTCAAATGTTAGCCTGTTTGATATGTTATTATATGAGATATTGTTTTACTTATAGTATCCGTAATAAGCATCTTTTACAAAACTAATATTTATTTGTTTTTAATAAACTAGTTTTTATAATCATAAGTTACTAATAATAACAACTTAATTAATAATGAAAATATTAATAATATTAATAATTTTGTCAATGACGATACTTAATTTAATAATAGTAATATTAATAATACTAATGTTTACAAAACTGATACTAGTACCAATATTAATGAAAATAATAATAATTTGTACCATTTTCATAATAATAACCATAATAATAATAATAACAATCCTATTATGTTAATATCAATAATCACCCTACTTAATACTATTAAAGACAATAATATTAGTAATAATATCAATCATACCTGTAATTATATTCAAGATAATAATAATTTTAATCGTAATCATAATAATAATAATAATACTAATAATAATAATAATAATAATATTAAGAATAATAATAATAATAATAGTAACAATAGTAAAAATGAAGTTACCTTCAATGAAATTTAGCCTAAAAAGAAAAACTGCCACTCCCGGGACTCGAACCCACAACTACTCGAATATCCGCTAATACCCTTGACCATCGCTCTATCTACTGTCTTTCTGTTTTAATTCCCCATTAATAAATATATAACCTTTACAAATACAGTGCCTTCTTCCTCACAATATAATTCAATCAGAGATAAACTATAAACACTCACTAGTTTTTATCATGATTAAGATTTTAAGTATAATTATAAACGATCATTTGGATTCTTTTATTCAATTAAACAATCAACAAATAAAAAATAATAATAATAAAATAAATAGAAGAACAACAGGTCTGTTGCTCGTCGCAGGTTCCACCACAAAAAAAAAATTTGGTAAAGAGTTTGAAAGCGTTTTAGCCAAAACTTCCTACACGAAAAATGTTTTAAAACTTTTCTGTAATCTTTATAAAATCTCAATTTCACTTAATTCGTAACACCAAGATCGAATTTAAATGGAGAACACCGTTTGACTTTTTTTGAGAAATTTACTTTGACTCCGAAATTTGATTTCGATACTGAAAATTGGAAACTGAAACTTTCCAGATAGTTTAAGGGAATGATTTCCAACAACTTTGCATTAATACTTTTTGAAGATTGATACAAAATCAAGTTTTGGCTAAAAAGTGTATGTACAGAGGTTATGAGCTTTGTTTTTGTATTTCGGTTTGAATTCAATTAACATCAGTTGTTAATGAGTTTTTGTAGCTGTTAAAGGAAGATAATTGAATGGTTTTAATTCGTAGCATCCAGATTAATAAATTGATTAAACGACAGTTATAATCGACTGCCTGTTTAATTAAGAAGGAAAATATGAAAAACAGATTGTACAATTAGAAAAGGACAGGTAACAAAATTTAGCCAGATTACAAATTAACTAAAGTCTGAAGTTGAAAAATAGGAATTGATTCGTACACTCTTTGAAATTGCTGAAGTAATTTAACAGACAATTTTAAAAAGATCAGATAGTGATATCAAGCTACTTTTGGATTCTATATAAAAAAAATGCGTATATATATCTAATTATATAAGTATATATCAGTATAAGTATATTTTGTATTTATATATTAATTTAACTATAAATATGTATTTAATTATATATATAACTAAAATTTATATATGTATATGTATCTATATCCGTGTTTGTATAATTATATATATATATCGATTATGTATGTATATATATATACAAGTATAATAAATATATCAGAAAACATAATATTCTTTATTATATAAACATTACTACTTACTAATAATATTGAAATTAATAAAAATAATAATAATACAAATAATAATGATAATAATGATAATAAAGATAATAATATGATAATAAGAATAATGATAAAATTAATAAGAATAATGATAATGATAATTTTAAATAATAATTTTTAATGACACTAATAATACTAATAATAAAAATTAATGTATTAACTATATTTTAACTTATAATTTAAATATATTAAAGTTACAATTTATTAATTATATCCTATTTATAATATATATACTATATGATAATGTATATTGGTTATTTAATATTTATAAATTACAATATAATGGTTATTAATATAAATCATTTATATATATATTCATTATGATATTATATATCTATTTATATATATATTCATGTTAATAATAATTTACTTATTTTGTTTGTTATTTTATATTTTTAATTTTAATTGATTAAAGTATACTTTATTTATGTATATATAGATATATTTTGAATAATAATTATTATAATATCCTATTTTTTTATATAGTAATAACATATAATATTTCAAATTATATTTTTAATTACCACATATATATATATATATATATATATATATATATATATATATATATATATATATATACACACACACACATAACTATTTACAATTAACGGTTCGTGAATCGTCGAGAACAGTCAAAGGTTATTTGATTACATGAATAAAATTCCAAAACTTTTAAGACTCAATATTACAGACTTTGCTTATCGTGTCGAAAGCATAATAAAGTTTAAGTTTAAATTTGGTTGAAAATTCCCGGGTCGTCACACATTGCATGTGTCTAGGGGGAGCAATGCATGTTCCTAGGGGCAGAAATAAACAAAGGCGAGAAATGGCGATTATCAAAATCTGATACTTCAAAATTTTTTTAGGGGAGAAGGATGGAATGTTGGTTCCCATATAGATCATGATCGTTCCTATAATAGATCTATATGAGACCCGCACTTGAAAGAAGGTTTTCATTAAAACCTTATACGATGTATGCACACATTTCAGTGTATGCCTCACGTCTCAAATGCCTTCCATTTTTTCTCTTAAAAATATTTCATTAGAAATGTCAGAATTTTCTTAGGGGGAGACGGAAGGAATGTTGGTTCCTATATAGATCATGATGGTTCCCATAATAGATTTGTATGGGACCCGCACTTCAAAGAAGGTTTTCACCAAAACCTTATATGGTGTATGCACATATATCCATGTATGCCTCGCGCCTCAAATGTCTTCCATTCTTTCTCTTAAAAATATTTCAGTGGAAACGTAAAAAATTTTTTAGGGGGACAAGGAGAGAATGTTGGTTCCCATATAGATCATGATGGTTCCCATAATAGATCTGTAACGACCCAACTTTTTCGACTTGCTTTTGCGCTTTGTGCTTTCACGAATATGAGCGTACTGAGCTAGTTTATGCTATGAGATCTTATTTAATGATTAATTACTTTGGTTAATATCTTACAACAAGCTATTAAGTGTGTAATCACTTAACTTGATCCCTGAAAGCTTTTACGACCGTTGGTGTCACTTGACGTTGAAACCAGCTATGTACTTGGTACACGTTTAACTTTGGTCATAATCGGAATATTATGACTATGAAATACTAATAGTTATTTTATAATAACAATTACTTGGGTTTTTGGATTCTTAATTTTGCTTAGTAATTTACTAGAGCACACAAGTTGGTCTTGTTGGACTTTCTACCTTGTTGGACCTTAGCCTACCCTACACTAGCTAGTGGACTATTTAATTAGCCCAATTAAAATAAGTTAGTGAGCCATAATAATGAAAGACAAATGCCCATTTATGATGTTAAAGCGAAGGGGTACAAAATAGTTATATTTTTACTAAAAAAAACTATTAAATACGATACATTTTTACACAAGTTATTTATTTATTTATAGAGTGGATATACCTAAACCTTGCTACAACACTTATAGGTAGTGTACCTAATCGTACAGTAGTGTAGTTTTTAGTAAGTCCGGTTCATCCACAGGGAACTCGCCAAGTTAAACGCTATATTTTTAAAAACTATATTTGTAAAAATATAAATATATATATAAGTAGTATTATTATTATAAAAGGGGGGTTTTTACCGTTTAATGACCGGTTTGTCGATTTTGAAACTTAAGTCGCAGTTAAAACCTAATGTAAAATATTAAATATATAAAAGACTTAATTTAAAGCGTAAAGTAAATAACAATAATGAAATTGCGATAAATAAAAGTACGAAAAATAAAATTGCGATAATTAAAAAGTACGATAATTAAAAGTGCAATTAAATAAAATGATAGTAAATAAAAGTGCAATTAAATATGTAATAAAGGAATTATGCTTATTTAAACTTCCGTAATCATGATGTTTGACGTGTTGATTTTAGTTTATTACCATGGGTTAATTGTCCTTTGTCCTGGATTATTCAATATGTCTATACGGATTTGTCCATAATCGTCCATCAGTCATAAATATAAAGTGCGAGAGTCTTCGTCAAATTATCCTTATACCCGAAGTCAAATATTCCAACTAATTGGGGATTCGAATTTTAACAAGGTCTTAATACTTTGTTTAATGAATACACCAGGTTATCGACTGCGTGTAATCCAAGGTTTTATTACTTTGTTAACAATTACACCAATTACCCTTGAATGTAATCCACCCCTGTTTCAACTAGTCCATTAACTATTAATCCAGTTATTGGTATTTATAGATATCCCGCCCACCGTACCCGATTAAGTGTATGTGGTTATTTATAGATACGTCAAATTATAATCTTTATATTAAATTAACGAGGTATCGTTAAGTTAATATAAAACCCATTAATAGCCCATAGTCTAACTTCCACAAGTGTCGTTCTTTTATCCAAACCCCAATTATGGTCCAAAGCCCAATTACCCAATTTTAATATTTAGCCCAACATCACGATTACTTCGGCATTAAATAAGCATAATAATGACTTAGCTACGAGAAATTAATTTAAAAAGGTTGAACATAACTTACAATGATTAATAATAGCGTAACGTTACACGGACAGAATTTCGACTTACACCCTTACAACATTCGCTAACATACCCTTATTATTAAAATTAAAATTAAAATTAAAATTAAAATTAATATATATATATATATATATATATATATATATATATATATATATATATATATATATATATATATATATATATATATATATATATATATATATATATATATATATATATATATATTACGAGTGAGATAGAGAGATAGATGGATGTTCAAAAAATGGCCAAAACACGCGAAATTTATAGAAGTGTGGCCTGCTACAGGAGATTGCATGGAAATTACTCTTCCAGGCCATGCGATCGCATGGCCAGCTGGGAGAGTTCACATATGCTTGTTTTCTTCTTGCCGACGGTTTTAAATAAATATATATAATATATAAATAATTTTAAGAATTATTTCAATATTATATTATATTTATGTGCATAGTTGAATTGTAATTTTTAGTCCGTTGCGCCGAGCATTGAGAGTTGACTCTGGTCCCGGTTCCGGATTTTCGAACGTCCTTACGTACAATTTAATATCTTGTATTTTGCGTTTTGTGTCTTGTACTCTTGTAATTTTGAGACGTTTCTCATCAATAATTAGAACCACTTTGATTGTACTTTGTACTTTTTAGCTTTTTGGTCGTTTGCGTCTTCAAATCGTCGAATCTGTATTTTGTCTTCACCTTTTATTATTTAAACGAATATTACTTGTAAATAGAACAATTGCAACTAAAAGCTTGTTTTTCTTGAGGGATAATGCTATGAAATATATGTTCGTTTTTAGCATTATCAAATATTCCCACACTTGAGCGTTGCTTGTCCTCAAGCAATATAGTCTTGAAATAAAAATACTAGAATCACTTCTTTATTCTTCACACTTTGTACATCAGTGATTTCTATACGGCAGTATGAACAATGGTAGTAACGTTGTGGTTTACAGTCCCACATGACTATGAAAATTTAGATCCTTAAGGAAATTGGATCTTTATGAAAATATTTGATCTTTTTAAAAATTCAATCTAGCTTTTACCCTAGATAAGTTTTTCGGAATAACCCTTCACCGGTGTTTGTGAAATGTTTTTGTGGGTTTGGTGGGTTTCAGATTTGAAAATTTTAGCTCAAAACTTATGGTTTTGTGTCACCCACTTGCTAACCTTGTATTGGGAAAGCAACACGTCCAGTTTACTTGCTCCGTAAATTACCTTTCGGTAAACTACCGTCCGGTTGTAAAGGAAAGCGTTGAACAAGTAACAGTTAAGGCAATGTCCCCTGACATGCTTTTAATTATGGTTTATAACGTGTCGGATTCAATTACTATCCTTTGTAAGAGCAATAGTAAAGCTCACCCTATAGTTTTTTGGTCTGGCACAAGGTCCTATCTTTGACCATTCTATGCAACCACCGTTCTTACGGTTGACACCCGATTTAGTTCAGGTAACCTAATGAATTCCAGGTGAATTCCTAGGATTTTACGTTCAATGGTAATGAACACATTGAAAATGGGTTTTCAGAAAACAAATCGGTTTGTAATTTTGATCAAAATATTTTCTCGTTCAAGCTCGAGTTTAGATATCATCGAATTCCATGAGTTTGTAATTCTCAATCTTTAAAAGTCAATCTCTAGGATTGAGTAATATCAGGCTTAAAAGCTGATTTTTAATCTTTTATGAGATTATCCTTTCTGGGGGTCTGATTCATTAGTCTTATCAAGCTAATTTGCACGGCGCCCTCCCCATTTTACGAGACAGATCCTCTCATGGTTAGGATAAGTCTGACCACTTAGTGACCCTGTTTGATGCTGAGGTCCGTGGATTTCCTGCTGATTTTCGAGAAAACTTTTCAAGGTTTTTCGTACATTCTACAACTGGTCTGGACGACAACTTCCTGACCTAAATCAAGAAGCGCGTGTCTTTTTCGGAAGACTTTACTTCCTTTTAATGATGGAATTGATTCATCGTGTAGATCCATCTTTCTTTCAAATATCTTACAATTTACCGGGTAAAATAGTTAATTTTGTCCAAAACAAAAGTATCTTCAATTATTTGTACAAAAATATGTGATATATGTTTTAAATAACTTGGTAAATTTTTCCCACATTTGGCTTTTATTTTCCTTTCTTTGCCTTTTTATTGTTCCCTATTCCATTTTAAATGAATTCTAACATTTTGGGTTGTTTCTCAATTTATGTCCTTTCCGAGGTAACAATAATTTCGGTGTTAACACTTAGTTTTATCGTTCATAAATATGTATAAACATGATTTTGAGTTTATTTAATTGAAAATTTTGAAAAATTTTACTAGAATTGGGTAGTCAGTATATAAGACTAGGGTTGTTCTTTATTATCAGAGAGCACTAGATTCTAATACAACTACTGCGTTACTAGTATTTTTAATGGTAACCAAGTGTAATCTGAAAGAATTTTACCCCTTCCCACACTTAAGATCTTGCAATGCCCTCATTTGCAAGAAATCAGTAACAATTTAAATTATTGAGGGTGATTAGCGTAGAAAAATGATTAAATTTTACCAAAGTTTCCAAACATATTGGCGTTTGTTTGTTGAATGATAAATGGTGCACATCATTTGTTCATTCCGTCTTATTGTTACATCACATTTGTTTTTCGTTTTGTTGTCAAAATTAGTAGCTTTTGCTGAACTTAATGCCAGTCTTTGAAAATGCGCTGTTTTACCCTGTTGTGCACAATGGATAATATACATACAATACAAATAATAATATGCATGGTAATTTGAAATGGGACTTAAAATCCCACTTTTAAATCAAATATGAAATATTAGTACAACATAATAAAAATATTAAACATTACATAAAAGTATCAATATTTGTATGTTTAAACATAAATAAATAAAAATAATAAAAAATAAAAATCATAGAAATCACCAACGGGAACTATATCAAACTGGATAGGGGTTCCAGTTCATGTCGTCGATCGGGTTCCATGGTTGGTGATAGGTGTACTGGTAGGCCTGGTTAGGGTCGTAGAGAGTATATGGTGGTCTCATCTCGGGCTGGTGTGGAGGATAGTAAGCGGGTCAGGTTGGTACGTAGTGATCCTGAGGTGATAGCTGGCTCATGATCTGACACTGATGATAGTCCCATCTATCATGTTGTCGTTGCCTAGAATGCTCGTACTCATTCCGGGCTTGCCACTGCTCGTACCGTCTATGTCTCTCCTCGTTTGTCATTTCTACCTCATCTACACGCTGGTAGATGTCAGTCATAGCCTCCCTAATGACATCCCTAATGTCATCTGCTTCCTCCATTTTCTCATCTGAACCTCTCTCTACCTGTGGATGATTACCAACATATGGTATTACCTGATTGCGTCTAATCTTCAATACCTTAGCACCCTGATAGACCCTCAATCCTAAAGGCTCAACCTGTTCCCTACATACCAAAAGTGGACCTCCTTAATCCCTCTCTACACCCAAATACTCTCCAATGAGAGTAACAATAATACCTCCTCCTATTATTCCCCTTCCTGTATTCCTTCCACCATCTTAGACAAATAAAAACCAACACAGTAAGGGATATTAACAAAGACTCTTGGGTCTCGAATACACTTTAGGTAGAATTAATCATGTAAGCTCATTTTCTCCTTGTTGTGACCTCTCTGTGTAATCGAGTTAGCCAGAAATCTATGAATTATACGAAGTTCGGCTTTGTTAATATGTAAGTAGGTATGTGTTCCTGCCCGTCCAAAAACATTAAAATCTGACATACGCCTCCAGACGGCGTTAGCATCAAAATTCCTATATACCCTTTCACCATGATAAATCAAATTCATACAATCAGGTAGTAGTAATTCAGTGGGCGTATATATCTGTAAAGCCCTGGCCATGTCCAGCATGGACATCCTGTACATCCTACGGCCAAGTATAAATCTAAGAAAACTTCTATCATCTAACCTATCTACATCCGCATTTAACGCTATAGTACTCATAAGCTCAACACACCATTCCTAATATACAGGTCTACGAATGGTGAATAAACGTTCCCAATCGGAAAAAGAAGAGCTGCCATACCTTTGGATCAAATGTTGTCTAACTGAGTTAGCAATTTGGACCCTTTCCAAAGGCTCCCAATCGATTACCCTTGGCACTTCTATATTTTTCGGTACCAATTTGAATTTGTTACTTTGATATGTTGGGTAATCTTTCCAGCTTCGATCAAATCTTAGATTGGGATGCAACTGTTCTTCATGAATCGTTGGGTGAGCTATTATCGGATGCATCGGAAATACTACATAAACATCAACATATTCTTGATGCGGATCATAATAAGGTACGTATTGATTAGGTTGTTGTTGTTGTTCCTGTTGTTGCTCCGGTTCATATTGCATTTTCGGTTCAGGTTCTGGAGCAGGTTGTCTAGATGATGATGATGCACCATCAGTATTAGTAAATCTCTGCAAAACACATTAAACACAAAATTTGTGCATCCAAATATGCATTAGTGTTAGCAAAATAACAAATTAACACAATTACAATAACATGTTAAATCAAAATTAAACTTATATGTGACGAGCCCGTCAAAACACTTAACGGATCCGTCAGTTGGTCCCATAGCTTGATCGGACTTAAATGAATTAAATAAACAAAGTTGCATTCTTTTATTTCAAAATGTTGCCCAAAAAGGAAACAAACCCAATTAAGTAGTTTAAAATCAACCAACCATAGTAATGAACCAAAAGTTGACACAAAACATTGCCAACAAACCCACAATTTAAATTATCCAAAATAGAATGCAAACTTAAGTTTCATAAAATGTTTCATAAAATCTGCCCCAAATGCATGCAGACTCTTCTAAACACAGCGGAAGCATCACAAAACTCAAGTACCTGTGAAAACATGCAAGTAAACTGTCAACACAAAGGTTGAGTGAATTATAGGTTTAAATAAATAAGTAAACTTTAGACCACAAGATTTAAAAATGTTAGAAAACATTAAACATTATTCCATTATCAATGAGCCACCTGGTAACCACTTAAACCTTTATTTACCCTTGCCAAACACAATAAAAATATACACTTGGACAGTGTATCTACAACAAATTACGAAGTACTAAACATTCCGATTATAAATTGCTAGCGCGACTAGCTCGAAATGGGGTTGTCAAACCCGATAGATCTATCCGTAGGATTCGCGTTCACCGGTAGAAACCAATGATTACAGTTACCAGACTAGGGAATATTTTTGTCCAACTCACAATGAATAATTAAATTTAACTGTTACTTGTGTCTAACCGTAAATAAAAATATGCATGTAATCACATCCCAAAAAGTATACTTTGAAAAGTATATAAAAACGGGACTATAACTCACCTTAAAATCAACTGAAGAAACCACACAAACAAGCGAATAGCAAATAGAATAAAGTGATCAGGAACGATCACAACGCCGACCTATAAATAAAGCAGGTCGATATAAATAACTAACTTAGGTCAAGTCTTAGTATGATAGCTATTGTACATGTTGCAAGTAGACATAGAACAATACTCGGCAAGCATCGGTTTGACTGGAACAGCGTACGGACACATACTTTCTATTTTTAGAAAGTTTCTATTTTTGGCAGGTTTCCATTTTTGGGAAGTTTCTATTTTAGGAAAGTTTCTATTTTTGGAAAGTTTCTATTTTTGGAAAGTTTCTATTTTTGGAAAGTTTCTATTTTTGGAAAGTTTCTATTTTTAGAAAGTTTTTAGGTTAGGAAAGTTTCCTTATTTAGAAAGTCAACAAAAGTCAACTGAAAGTCAAAGTCAACCGAAAGTCAACTCAAAAGTCAAACTTGGTCAAACATAGTCAACGTTAATTTGAAAAGTGTAAGTTATAATAATAACATAAGTTATAATGTTTATTAAAGTTAAAAGTGTATAATTATGTCATAACATAAGTTTAATTAAATAAAATGAATTATTAAAGTTAATATAAGTTGAAATGATATAATTAATATAACATAAATATTTAATTAATTAATTAAATATTAGTCATAATATAAATATTATTAATTAATAATAAATTTTAAATCATATCATAAGTATTATTAATTAATAATGAATTATTAATCATATCATAAGTTTCTAAATATAATTATTAAATCATAAGTATTTAATAATTAAATCATAATTAAACAATAATTAAGTCTTATAATAATTAAATAATTATTTAATCTTCATTATAAGTCTTATAATAATATTCTTATAAAATAAATTTAATACTTATCATAAGTATTTTCCATTAATAATAAAAGTGTCATTAATCATAAGTTAAATTAAAATGTTAATTAAATCATAAATAATAATTAAATGATATAATAAATATTTATATCATAATTATTAAATAATAATAATTACTTCTTTTATCTAAAGTAATTTATTAATAATGAAATCCATAATTTTTATCATAAGTTTAATCATTAACCACAAGTTTTAAGTTTAAAAGTTCATCGGGTCGTATCTTGAGCCCCGGGTGTCGGTTTCGGGCGAGCCACATATGCATTTCCGCCTACTCAAACCACCCAACACAATTATGAACTCAAGAACACTCCAAGAACAGTCCATAGGTCGTGGATATCAGCCATGACCACACTTGGGAAAATCAATTTACTTAAAACAGTAATTTATGCACAACGGGTGAACCGTGGCTCGGATTTAGGTGACCCGAACATGAAAATTCGTCCCACCATCAGTCCTAACCAAATGAAACACCCTAAAGACACCAAGGATGGTCAAAAAGTCGGACCCAACCTTGTTCATGCCAAGAACACCTTTCAGTCTTTAACAAAAATCAAATTAAGCATATCTAGGGCTCCGGGAATCGAAACGACATGAATCCGGAGTCTAAAATTAATGTCTTGATGAGAGGAACTCATTTATGTACTTTATTTTAACATTCATATCAGTTACAAAGTCAGAAAACATGAATCAAACTGCTGTCCAAAATTTACAAACCGAAAACATATGCAAACGAGTAATTCTACGCATCCAAACAACATTACAACAACTAATAAACATCATACTAATAATATAAACACAAAATACAGAAATATAAATAAATATGAAAAGTTCTAGGGTTAGGGTTTATACCCAAATCGAGAATCAAAGTATATAATCGCGTAGAGCACGAAGAGGAGAACACGTTTATGCTAGCTATCTCTTGATCCAAGCTTGAAAATTAATGAAGATGATGATAATGGTGGTGGTAGGCGATGGCTAGGGAGAAGGGAGAAGAGGGAGAGAAAAACTAAATTAGGTTTAGATGAAAGTAGAAGTAAAATTGCAAAAATGGGAAAACAAGAGCCAACACTCCCTCCCCTTAGGAGTGTTCGGCCGAATTTGGAAGGGGGTGGGCCCCTTAGTGGGCCAACTTGTCCATTATTGAAAAATGTGCAATTCCTGATGGCCCGAAAGCCCGAACGAATCCCGAAACGCGAAAACACGCTTACGCGATTAAAATTTCGGAAAGATAACAAACGCGCGGCGAAAAATAAATATAAATACACCTATTAATAATATGATCATAAAATATCATATTTAAAATATTTAGGATTTAAAAATCCCAAAAGCTCGACCGTTGGTTTAAAAACCGAAAAGATTCGCCGGATGGAAATCCGCGAGACGTAGAAACGTATAAATTAAAATATGAATACATATATTCACATAACACATAATAATTATTATATATATATTATTACAAAAATAATAATATATGTCATAGAAATGACGTGGCACACTAACAGTTAACGGTCGTTAAATAATTAACGGAAAAAGATAACGGAAAAAGTAGGGTCGTGACAGTACCTCCCCGTTACGGAAATTTCGTCCCGAAATTTAAGCAGGCGCAGGGGTTGACTCGGCATCTGAGAACAAATGCGGGTACTTCTGCTTCATTTGATCCTCACGCTCCCAAGTGAACTCGGGACCGCGTCTAGCGTTCCATCGGACCCGAACAATAGGAATTCTGCTTTGTTTAAGAGTCTTAACCTCTCGGTCCATGATCTCAACTGGCTCCTCAATAAAATGCAATTGCTTGTCAACTTGAAGTTCCTCCAAAGGAATAGTCTGATCAAATTCAGCCAAACACTTCTTTAAGTTCGAAATATGGAAAACATCGTGAACAGCACTGAGTTCTTGTGGCAACTTCAAACGATAAGCCACCGGTCCAACTCTTTCAATGATCTCAAACGGTCCCACGAAACGAGGACTTAACTTCCCTCTTTTACCAAAACGAATAACACCCTTCCAAGGCGAAACCTTTAACATAACACGATCACCAACTTGAAATTCAACATCTTTCCTTCCCTTATCAGCATAACTCTTTTGCCGACTTCTACCAGTTCTCAACCTTTCTTTATTTTGAACAATCTTCTCAGTAGTCTCGTGAATAATCTCTGGACCTGTAAGTTGAGCATCCCCAACCTCATTCCAACAAATAGGAGACCTACATTTCCTACCGTACAAAGCTTCAAACGGTGCGGCTTTAATACTTGCGTGATAACTGTTGTTATAAGAAAACTCAGCTAACGGCAAATACTTATCCCACCCATTCCCAAAATCAATCACACAAGCTCGCAACATATCTTCTAATGTCTGAATGGTCCTCTCACTTTGACCATCTGTTTGAGGATGATAAGCGGTGCTCATATCTAATCTAGTTCCCAAGGCTTCCTGTAAAGATCACCAAAACCTCGATACAAAACGACTGTCTCGGTCCGAAATAATGGATACAGGAACACCATGCCTAGAAACAATCTCCTTCAAGTACAAACGAGTGAGCTTCTCCATTGAATCTGTTTCCCTGATTGGCAAAAAGTGAGCCGACTTAGTGAGTCGATCTACAATCACCCAGATAGTGTCATAGCCACCCGCAACTCTCGGTAACTTAGTAATAAAATCCATTGTAATTCCTTCCCACTTCCACTCGGGAATATCGGGTTGTACCAACAGTCCAGACGGTTTTTGATATTCAGCTTTAACCTTAGCACAGGTCAAACACTTAGCCACATACGTAGCCACATCACCTTTCAAATTTGGCCACCAATACAGATCCTTAAGATCATGATACATCTTTCCTGAACCAGGATGAATAGAGTACCTAGACTTATGAGCCTCATCCAAAACAAGTTATCGCAGTTCACCAAACTTCGGAACCCAAAGACGTCCTACAAAGTACCTAGTACCATCTGCTCGAATCTCAAATTTCTTAGCCATACCTCTTACGTTCTTTTTCACAAAATTCTCTTCCTTTAAGGCTTCTTGTTGTGCCTCAAGAATCTGCCTTGCGAGGTAATTGTCATATTCAAGGCCCTAAACCTGCGAGGCTCAGCCCTTTCTTTACGACTCAACGCATCCGCCACCACATTGGCCTTACCCGGATGATACAAAAGTTCACAATCGTAATCATTCAACGTCTCAATCCATCTTCGTTGTCTCATGTTCAACTGTTTCTGATCGAGGATATGTTGAAGACTTTTGTGATCTGTGTACACAGTACTCTTGACCCCATACAAATAATGTCTCCAAATCTTAAGTGCAAAAACAACGGCCCCCAACTCTAAATCATGAGTTGTATAGTTCTGCTCGTGAATCTTCAACTGACGTGATGCGTACGCAATAACTTTCTTTCGTTGCATCAAAACACAACCAAAGCCTTGACGCGAAGCATCACAATAAACAACAAAATCATCATTACCCTCAGGTAGTGACAATATCGGAGCGGTAGTCAACTTCTTCTTTAAAATCTGAAAAGCATTCTCTTGTTCATCCTTCCACTCATACTTCTTCCCCTTATGCGTTAAAGCAGTCAGAGGTTTCGCAATACGAGAGAAATCCTGGATGAACCTTCGATAGTAACCTGCCAACCCTAAGAACTGACGAATCTAAGTAGGAGTTTTTGGGGTTTCCCACTTTTCAATCGCCTCAATTTTAGCAGGATCAACTTGTATTCCCTGTTTACTAACAATATGACCAAGGAACTGAACTTCTCTTAACCAAAAAGCACACTTAGAGAACTTAGCGTACAACTCTTCTTTCTTTAACAAATCAAGCACTAACCTCAAGTGTTCTTCGTGCTCTTCATCACTCTTAGAATAGATAAGGATGTCGTCGATGAAAACAATAACGAACTTGTCCAGATAGGGTCTACACACACAGTTCATGAGGTCCATGAACACAGCAGGTGCATTTGTCAATCCGAACGGCATAACAAGAAATTCAAAGTGACCGTAACGGGTGCGAAAAGCAGTTTTCGAAACATCAGATTCTTTAACACGCAACTGATGATAGCCAGAACGAAGATCAATTTTTGAATAAACATAAGAACCCTGAAGCTGATCGAACAGATCATCAATTCTCGGAAGAGGATAATGATTTTTAACAGTGAGCTTATTCAGTTCACGATAATTAATGCATAAACGAAAAGAACCATCCTTCTTCTTAACAAACAGAACAGGAGCTCCCCAAGGGGACGAACTAGGACGAATAAAGCCTTTGTCTAACAACTCACGGAGTTGACTTGACAATTCTTGAAGTTCAGAAGGCGCAAGACGATAAGGAGCACGTGCTACAGGAGCAGCGCCGGGAACAAGATCAATCTGAAATTCTACCGCGCGTTGCGGCGGAAGGCCAGGTAAGTCATCGGGAAACACCTCGGGAAAATCCCTAACAATATGAACGTCATCAACGTTCTTTACTTCCTTACTAGGATCAACAACATGAGCAAGGATAGCATGACAGCCTTTGCGGAGATGTTTACGAACTTTCATACAGCTAATAAGGTTTAACTGTGTGCATTTCTTATCTCCAAAGACCATCAGTGGCTCTCCAATCACATCAGTAATACGAATAGCCTTATCATAACACACGATCTCAGCACGGTTCGCAGACAGCCAATCCATACCAATAACAATATCAAAACTACCAAGTTCAATCGGTATCAAATCTATCTCGAAATCCCTACCACCCAGATTAATGTTACACTTACGATGTACAGTCTTAGCAGTAAGTTCCTTACCATTAGCTACTTCAACAACATAAGTATTGTCTAAGAGAGTTAACGGCGTTTTGATTCTCGGACTTAATTTACTCGACACGAAACTTAAATCAGCCCCTGAATCAAATAACATATAAACTGATAAATCGTTGACTGAGAACGTACCAGTAACAAGCTTAGGATCTTCCTCCGCATCCTTAGCATTAATGTTGAACGCTTGGCCGCGTGCAGTCTCTACAGTCTTCTTGTTGGGACAAGCATCTCGGAAATGCCCCGGCTTCCCACACTTATAACAAACCCTTGGATTACCTCCATTATTCGATTTCCCATTACCGTTACCGTTACCACCTCTATTACCAACATTATTATTATTACCACCAGTCGCGGGAGTAGCAGACCCCGGCAAAAGCACTGTACAATCTTTAGCAATGTGCCCTTGCTTAGAGCACCTCTTATAAGTAACTGTGCAGTAACCATCATGAGCTTTATAGCAACGAGGACACACACGATGATTTCTGTTATTAGCACCTGAGGTATCCTGTTTCTTCTGCTGACCCTGGTTTTGATTGCGGTTGTTATCCCACTTTCGTTTCCCATTATCAGCCTTCTTGACAACCTCCTCACTACTTTCAACAACTGTAGTCTTGCTTCTTCTCAACACCTTGCCATTAAGTTTGTGGGCCATAGACATAGCTGCCTCAATAGTATGGGGTTCACTGGACTCAACCCCGTGTTCAATCTTCTCGGACAAACCATCAATGTAAGCCTCAATTTTGCGGTCCTCATCCGCATAAACCCTAGGACACAGCAAAGTTAACTCGAAAAACCTTCATTCATAGGCATCTAACTCGGTGCCATGCATTTTCAAATTCTTGAGCTCAACCTCTAGCTTCTTAAGCTCACCCCGAGGTCTATAGCGGGTGATCAATCTTTCCTTAAAATCATTCCAGGCCAAACCATAAGCTACATCGCTTCCCAAACTACTAACCAGATTGTTCCACCATGTCAAGGCACTATCCTTGAGAGTGCAACTAGCGAAACTAACTTTGTCCTCTTCACGGACCCGACTGACCCTGAAAATAGATTCAATTTTCTCGAACCAACGAGTAAGCCCTATTGGTCCTTCCGTACCACTGAATTCTTGGGGTCGACCAGCCATAAAAGTTTTGTGGGAGCATCCCACGTTGTTGTTCACATTGGCGTTAACATTAGCATTTGCTGCCATAGCAGCAGCAATTCCTTCATTGATCAGGCGTTGCATACGTGCTTCAGTGGACTCCCTTGGAGGCATGATCTTCAAAATAGAATAACACATCCGTTAGTACCAAGAATAATACTAGTGTCATAAAGGAATAGATCAAAACACGAAAAGACTAACCATTAAGATATTAGTCAACTAACACTATGAGTAATAACATGACAGTTATGATTGTTATAGAAATAACCATCACATGCATACATATTTTATGATAACATCATACAACATACATAGCACCTAACATACATGAACATATATTACGCATAATATAACATGCCAAGAGCCATAATATCAGAAATAAAACATGATAATAGACGTCATAAAAATAACCATCCATACATAATGAAAAAAAATATCCCATAACAAAATCTTAATAAAATCCTCGCCAAAACGCCGTACATAACCCAAAATGTATGTATAAAAAGGACATTAAGTCTGATGAAATAGATAATCAATATGAATAATCACATCACATTCGCTTAGAGCGGGTGTGATAAGCTGGTCCAGCATGAGTCTCAGCAGGATCCTCATACTTACGCAACTTCCCTTTCACAACATCCAACTCTTCCTTCAACACACGAACACTGCTCTCGAGAGCCTCGAACTTAGCATTAACTTCTCGATCACGTTTACGGTTCGCATCCTCAACCCTATGCTTGAAAGTGATAAAGTTACCCATGTCGGCACGGATCTCGTCCATAACTTCATTATGTGGCAAAGTGCGCAAACAATCACTAAGGGCGTTAATACGTGTCACCTCATTATAAGCCTGGTTCATATGAGTAATGGTAGAAAAATAGTAATGAACAGGATCATCGATCTCTGGTTGATTAGCACGACGTCTAGCAGGAGACGGTGGAGCAGGAGCAGCAACAGAGTTATCGCTCGAAGTCGACATCTGCAAACAGCGAAACCGCAAACCACATACTAAAAAGATATGAAAGCTAATAATATAACTTATACGAAATGAAATGCATAATAATGCTATAGCAAAAAGGTCGGGCTGTAGACTAGACTCTAATGCACCCTAATAACCACGGGTTGACCACATTAAGACCGCCTAGTTCCCTACAACCAGAGCTCTGATACCACATGTGACGACCCCGTCAAAACACTTAACGGATCCGTCAGTTGGTCCCATAGCTTGATCGGACTTAAATGAATTAAATAAACAAAGTTGCATTCTTTTATTTCAAAATGTTGCCCAAAAAGGAAACAAACCCAATTAAGTAGTTTAAAATCAACCAACCATAGTAATGAACCAAAAGTTGACACAAAACATTGCCAACAAACCCACAATTTAAATTATCCAAAATAGAATGCAAACTTAAGTTTCATAAAATGTTTCATAAAAACTGCCCCAAATGCATGCAGACTCTTCTAAACACAGCGGAAGCATCACAAAACTCAAGTACCTGTGAAAACATGCAAGTAAACTGTCAACACAAAGGTTGAGTGAATTATAGGTTTAAATAAATAAGTAAACTTTAGACCACAAGATTTAAAAATGTTAGAAAACATTAAACATTATTCCATTATCAATGAGCCACCTGGTAACCACTTAACCCTTTATTTACCCTTGCCAAACACAATAAAAATATACACTTGGACAGTGTATCTACAACAAATTACGAAGTACTAAACATTCCGATTATAAATTGCTAGCGCGACTAGCTCGAAATGGGGTTGTCAAACCCGATAGATCTATCCGTAGGATTCGCGTTCACCGGTAGAAACCAATGATTACAGTTACCAGACTAGGGAATATTTTTGTCCAACTCACAATGAATAATTAAATTTAACTGTTACTTGTGTCTAACCGTAAATAAAAATATGCATGTAATCACATCCCAAAAAGTATACTTTGAAAAGTATATAAAAACGGGACTATAACTCACCTTAAAAGCAACTGAAGAAACCACACAAACAAGCGAATAGCAAATAGAATAAAGTGATCAGGAACGATCACAACGCCGACCTATAAATAAAGCAGGTCGATATAAATAACTAACTTAGGTCAAGTCTTAGTATGATAGCTATTGTACATGTTGCAAGTAGACATAGAACAATACTCGGCAAGCATCGGTTTGACTGGAACAGCGTACGGACACATACTTTCTATTTTTAGAAAGTTTCTATTTTTAGCAGGTTTCCATTTTTGGGAAGTTTCTATTTTAGGAAAGTTTCTATTTCTGGAAAGTTTCTATTTTTGGAAAGTTTCTATTTTTGGAAAGTTTCTATTTTTGGAAAGTTTCTATTTTTAGAAAGTTTTTAGGTTAGGAAAGTTTCCTTATTTAGAAAGTCAACAAAAGTCAACTGAAAGTCAAAGTCAACCGAAAGTCAACTCAAAAGTCAAACTTGGTCAAACATAGTCAACATTAATTTGAAAAGTGTAAGTTATAATAATAACATAAGTTATAATGTTTATTAAAGTTAAAAGTGTATAATTATGTCATAACATAAGTTTAATTAAATAAAATGAATTATTAAAGTTAATATAAGTTGAAATGATATAATTAATATAACATAAATATTTAATTAATTAATTAAATATTAGTCATAATATAAATATTATTAATTAATAATAAATTTTAAATCATAAATGAATTATTAATCATATCATAAGTTTCTGAATATAATTATTAAATCATAAGTATTTAATAATTAAATCATAATTAAACAATAATTAAGTCTTATAATAATTAAATAATTATTTAATCTTCATTATAAGTCTTTTAATAATATTCTTATAAAATAAATTTAATACTTATCATAAGTATTTTCCATTAATAATAAAAGTGTCATTAATCATAAGTTAAATTAAAATGTTAATTAAATCATAAATAATAATTAAATGATATAATAAATATTTATATCATAATTCTTAAATAATAATAATTACTTCTTTTATCTAAAGTAATTTATTAATAATGAAATCCATAATTTTTATCATAAGTTTAATCATTAACCACAAGTTTTAAGTTTAAAAGTTCATCGGGTCGTATCTTGAGCCCCGGGTGTCGGTTTCGGGCGAGCCACATATGCATTTCCGCCTACTCAAACCACCCAACACAATTATGAACTCAAGAACACTCCAAGAACAGTCCCTAGGTCGTGGATATCAGCCATGACCACACTTGGGAAAATCAATTTACTTAAAACAGTAATTTAGGCACAACGGGTGAACTGTGGCTCGGATTTAGGTGACCCGAACATGAAAATTCGTCCCACCATCAGTCCTAACCAAATGACACACCCTAAAGACACCAAGGATGGTCACAAAGTCGGACCCAACCTTGTTCATGCCAAGAACACCTTTCAATCTTTAACAAAAATCAAATTAAGCATATCTAGGGCTCCGGGAATCGAAACGACATGAATCCGGAGTCTAAAATTAATGTCTTGATGAGAGGAACTCATTTATGTACTTTATTTTAACATTCATATCAGTTACAAAGTCAGAAAACACGAATCAAACTGCTGTCCAAAATTTACAAACCGAAAACATATGCAAACGAGTAATTCTACGCATCCAAACAACATTACAACAACTAATAAACATCATACTAATAATATAAACACAAAATACAGAAATATAAATAAAAATGAAAAGTTCTAGGGTTAGGGTTTATACCCAAATCGAGAATCAAAGTATATAATCGCGTAGAGCACGAAGAGGAGAACACGTTTATGCTAGCTATCTCTTGATCCAAGCTTGAAAATTAATGAAGATGATGATAATGGTGGTGGTAGGCGATGGCTAGGGAGAAGGGAGAAGAGGGAGAGAAAAACTAAATTAGGTTTAGATGAAAGTAGAAGTAAAATTACAAAAATGGGAAAACAAGAGCCAACACTCCCTCCCCTTGGGAGTGTTCGGCCGAATTTGCAATTGGGTGGGCCCCTTAGTGGGCCAACTTGTCCATTATTGAAAAACGTGCAATTCCTGATGGCCCGAAAGCCCGAACGAATCCCGTAACGCGAAAACACGCTTACGCGATTAAAATTTCGGAAAGATAACAAACGCGCGACGAAAAATAAATATAAATACACCTATTAATAATATGATCATAAAATATCATATTTAAAATATTTAGGATTTAAAAATCCCGAAAGCTCGACCGTTGGTTTAAAAACCGAAAAGATTCGCCGGATGGAAATCCGCGAGACGTAGAAACGTATAAATTAAAATATGAATACATATATTCACATAACACATAATAATTATTATATATATATATTATTACAAAAATAATAATATAGGTCATAGAAATGACGTGGCACACTAACAGTTAACGGTCGTTAAATAATTAACGGAAAAAGATAACGGAAAAAGTAGGGTCGTGACATTATACGTATTTTCGCAATTTTAACAATTCTACACTTTTTCAAATAAGCATTTATGAAAATGTTTACAAAGTTCATAAGCATTCAACTCAAATAACATGTTAAAACAACCATTACTAGCAATTAAACAAGTTTCAAATGGCATTTACATCAATTTAATCAAGTTCATGAATTTTATACCTAAAAAGTCCACTTTAATTCTCAAAAATCATGTTTAGGATCAAAGTTTGGATCATTTAGCTACCTAAACATGTTACACTACTTAATTTAGCAATAATTCATGACAAAAATCGGCCATAACCTGTTTATATCAAAAAGCCCCAAATTGCTCAAGAACACAAACCCTAGATTCCTAAAAATTTTGAAGTTTTTGACTTCAAATCATGTTAAATAGCATCAATCTAGGTTATACATGCATAATATACTAACAATTTAACTCTAATTACACTAGAAATTAATAAAATCAAATTAGAAAAATTTTAGCTCAAGAACACTAAAAAATCAAATTTAAAGAGGTTTAGGGGTGAAATTGTTACCCTTCTTGATAAACTTCTTATCAAATTCATGATTAGAGCGGATTGTAGCAAGAAATTTGGTGAATTTTGGTATTAAAATGATGAAAATTGAGAAAGTTTGTGTGTGTGTGCGTGATATGTGTGTGTTGTGGGGAGAGAAGAAGCAGCGAGCTGCTCTTTTTCTATCTCACCAGATTTTTGCCTCCATGCGATTGCATGGAGGTATAGTTTAAATCCCATGCGATCGCATCGGGTCCGGTTTTTTGTTTTTTTTTTTTTTTTATAAAAACCTTATAACTTTTAACGTAAAATAATTAATTTAATTTTAAAAATTTTGTTTCTTTTTAGGAGTGAGGGCGTTTCGGATCGTTGTCCTAGTCCGTCCCTCGACAAAATTTTAAAATTTGTCATTTTTTTAAGCGCAGTTTTAAAAGCAAAGATTTTTGAGTTTTTTTTTTTTAATGTTTTTGGCATACTTTAATTTAATTAGATTAAAAATAATGATAATAACAATTCTCGTCCCTCCCTTGGGTAAAGTAATTTCGGTTCAACGACCTAGTTTTGAACTCACGACGAATTTTAAAAATCATATTTTTAACTTAGTGAAATAAAGTATATTTTTGTTTTTAAATTCACACCAAACTTTAATTTAAAATGCATAAAATTAAAAATTCATACCAAATATCATTTTTATACATACAAACTTATATTAAAAATATTAATTTTTCAAATATTTACAAACTTAAATATATTGATTTTAACAAGTTTACAATATTAATTTAATATTTATATATTAATTTTAAAAACATAGTAAAAATAAATTTAAAAATCTTTTTGGTCTTTTATCCCACTTTAATCAATCAAATATTATCAAAAATATACGCCCCTCTTTTCGGTAAAGTAATTTCGGTTCAATGACCTAGTTTACTCCTGACGAATTTCTGAAATATTTTGGGTTGATTGATTAAAGATATTTATACCTTAAAAATAAACGCTAAATTTCGCAGTGATGTAATAAATTTTTGTATGATATCAATAATTTCAGTTACGCATACCTAATTTTATTGAATACCAATTTAATACTTTATACCGAACGATTCAGCGTTTATTATCAAAAGGTTAAAAGTAATAAAAATAAAAATAAAAACTGTGCATACTTACCTGTGAGAAAGAATTCTCAGAGACCTGCTTTAGCCGACTCATAGGAGAGTCGTGTGATTTGGTTCTCCATAGCTACGTAAGCATAACCTCGAATCTTCAATATTTTTTCTTCTAAACATATGAACGGTTCTTCTCTGCATAGAGTAACAAATTCGGTATTTGAATATGTTTGATTATTTGAACATTTACCTTCGTGTGACCATTTTCCGCATTTATAACATCTTTCAAGGTGTCGTGCTCTTCTTTTTGTTGCGGATTTTGATTTTCTTTTACCAAAATGTATCTTATGATGATCTTTTCTGAGTTCTTTTCTTACTCCGTCTATTTTTCCTCTTATGAATGATACCAGTTCACTCGGAAGTGTGTCATTATTACGTTTAGTAATCATAGCGTGTAGCATTAGTGTAGTGACCCGAACTTTTCCATGTTTATATATATATTAAATGAAATTGTTATTTACATGATTAAGTGTTTCCAACATGTTAAGCAATCAAACTTGTTAAGACTTGATTAATTGAAATAGGTTTCATATAGACAATTGACCACCCAAGTTGACCGGTGATTCACGAACGTTAAAACTTGTAAAAACTATACGATGACATATATATGGTTATATATATAGTTAACATGATTTTATTATAAGTATGTATCTCATTAGGTATTTTAACAATGAGTTATATACATAAAAATGAGATTATTAATTTAAGAAACTCGAAAACGATATATATAACGATTATCGTTAAAACAACGTCTTACTAGGTACATATGAATCATATTAAGATATTGACACACTTGGTTAATTATGTTAAATGATAAGTAAATATATTATTAAGTGTATTAACAATGAAATACATATGTAAAAATAAGACTACTAACTTAATGATTTCGAAACGAGACATATATGTAACGATTATCGTTGTAACGACATTTAACTGTATATATATCATACTAAGATATATTATATATCATAATATCATGATAATATAACAATTTAACATCTCATTTGTTATAATAAACAATGGGTTAACAACATTCAACAAGATCGTTAACCTAAAGGTTTCAAAACAACATTTACATGTAACGACTAACGATGACTTAACGACTCAGTTAAAATGTATATACATGTAGTGTTTTAATATGTATTCATACACTTTTTAAAGACTTCAAGACACTTATCAAAATACTTCTACTTAACAAAAATGCTTACAATTACATCCTCGTTCAGTTTCATCAACAATTCTACTCGTATGCACCCGTATTCGTACTCGTACAATACACAGCTTTTAGATGTATGTACTGTTGGTATATACACTCCAATGATCAGCTCTTAGCAGCCCATGTGAGTCACCTAACACATGTGGGAACCATAATTTGGCAACTAGCATGAAATATCTCATAAAATTACAAAAATATGAGTAATCATTCATGACTTATTTACATGAAAACAAAATTACATATCCTTTATATGTAATCCATACACCAACGACCAAAAACACCTACAAACACTTTTATTCTTCAATTTTCTTCATCTAATTGATCTCTCTCAAGTTCTATCTTCAAGTTCTAAGTGTTCTTCATAAATTCCAAAAGTTCTAGTTTCATAAAATCAAGAATACTTCCAAGATTGCAAGTTTACTTTCAAGTTTTCTAAATCCATTCCAAGTAATCATCCAAGATCAAGAAACCTTTGTTACTTATAGTAGGTTATCTTTCTAATACAAGGTAATAATCATATTCAAACTTTAATTCAATTTCTATAACTATAACAATCTTATTTCGAGTGGAAATCTTACTTGAAATTGTTTTCGTGTCATGATTCTGCTTCAAGAACTTTCAAGCCATCCAAGGATCCTTTGAAGCTAGATCTATTTTTCTCATTTCCAGTAGGTTTATCCAAGGAACTTGAGGTAGTAATGATGTTCATAACATCATTCGATTCATACATATAAAGCTATCTTATTCGAAGGTTTAAACTTGTAATCACTAGAACATAGTTTAGTTAATTCTAAACTTGTTCGCAAATAAAAGTTAATCCTTCTAACTTGACTTTTAAAATCAACTAAACACATGTTATATATCTATATGATATGCTAACTTAATGATTTAAAACCTGGAAACACGAAAAACACCGTAAAACCGGATTTACGCCGTCGTAGTAACACCGCGGGCTGTTTTGGGTTAGTTAATTAAAAACTATGATAAACTTTGATTTAAAAGTTGTTATTCTGGGAAAATGATTTTTATTATGAACATGAAACTATATCCAAAAATTATGGTTAAACTCAAAGTGGAAGTATGTTTTCTAAAATGGTCATCTAGACGTCGTTCTTTCGACTGAAATGACTACCTTTACAAAAATGACTTGTAACTTATTTTTTCGACTATAAACCTATACTTTTTCTATTTAGATTCATAAAATAGAGTTCAATATGAAACCATAGCAATTTGATTCACTCAAAACGGATTTAAAATGAAGAAGTTATGGGTAAAACAAGATTGGATAATTTTTCTCATTTTAGCTACGTGAAAATTGGTAACAAATCTATTCCAACCATAACTTAATCAACTTGTATTGTATATTATGTAATCTTGAGATACCATAGACACGTATACAATGTTTCGACCTATCATGTCGACACATCTATATATATTTCGGAACAACCATAGACACTCTATATGTGAATGTTGGAGTTAGCTATACAGGGTTGAGGTTGATTCCAAAATATATATAGTTTAAGTTGTGATCAATACTGAGATACATATACACTGGGTCGTGAATTGATTCAAGATAATATTTATCGATTTATTTCTGTATATCTAACTGTGGACAACTAGTTGTAGGTTACTAAAGGACAGCTGACTTAATAAACTTAAAACATCAAAATATATTAAAAGTGTTGTAAATATATTTTGAACATACTTTGATATATATGTATATATTGTTATAGGTTCGTGAATCAACCAGTGGCCAAGTCTTACTTCCCGACGAAGTAAAAATCTGTGAAAGTGAGTTATAGTCCCACTTTTAAAATCTAATATTTTTGGGATGAGAATACATGCAGGTTTTATAAATGATTTACAAAATAGACGCAAGTACGTGAAACTACATTCTATGGGTGAATTATCGAAATCGAATATGCCCCTTTTTATTAAGTCTGGTAATCTAAGAATTAGGGAACAGACACCCTAATTGACGTGAATCCTAAAGATAGATCTATTGGGCCTAACAAACCCCATCCAAAGTACCGGATGCTTTAGTACTTCGAAATTTATATCATATCCGAAGTTTGTCTCGGAATGATGGGGATATTCTTATATATGCATCTTGTTAATGTCGGTTACCAGGTGTTCACCATATGAATGATTTTTATCTCTATGTATGGGATGTGTATTGAAATATGAAATCTTGTGGTCTATTGTTACGATTTGATATATATATAGGTTAAACCTATAACTCACCAACATTTTTGTTAACGTTTATAGCATGTTTATTCTCAGGTGAATACTAAGAGCTTCCGCTGTTGCATACTAAAATAAGGACAATATTTGGAGTCTATGTTTGTATGATATTGTGTAAAAACTGCATTCAAGAAACTGATTTCGATGTAACATATTTGTATTGTAAACCATTATGTAATGGTCGTGTGTAAACAGGATAATTTAGATTATCATTATTTGATAATCTACGTAAAGCTTTTTAAACCTTTATTTATGAAATAAAGGTTATGGTTTGTTTTAAAAATGAATGCAGTCTTTGAAAAACGTCTCATATAGAGGTCAAAACCTCGTAACGAAATCAATTAATATGGAACGTTTTTAATCAATAAGAACGGGACATTTCAGTTGGTATCCAAGCGTTGGTCTTAGAGAACCAGAAATTTGCATTAGTCTGTCTTATCGAGTTTGTTAGGATGCATTAGTGAGTCTGGACTTCGACCGTGTTTTCTTTAAAAATGATTGCTTAACATTTTTGTTGGAAACTATATTTTATTAACATGTATATATTATGTGATATATTAATCTCTTAACATGTTTGATATTGTGTGATAGATGTCTACCTCTAGCACAAATCTCATTGACTCACAATATATATTGGACTGATTCACAATAATAACGAAGAGTCGAATATATATTGGACTGATTCACAAGTTCCCGAAGAAGAACCGGAAGAAGAATCAGAACCGGAAGAAGAATCAGAACCGGAAGAGGAGGAACCGGAGGAGGAAATAGAACCGGTGGGGGAAATAATAAAACGGTTAAGTAAAAGAAAATCCTCAACCAACCGACCAAGGTTAATTATGGTCAATGGTGTTTCCGCCAAGGAAGCAAACTATTAGGAGGATTACCAATTCTCCGATGAATCGGATTCCGACGAGAATTCCGATGATGTTATAGAAATTACCCCAACTGAATTTAAAAAGGCAAAAGAAAATAATAAGGGAAAGGGCATAAAAATAGAGAAATCTAATTCCAACCCCGATGAACTTTATATGTATCGTCAACCCCCGAAGCCCTTAAGTTGTAACAATGACCCGGGAACCTCTAAACCACCAGGTTTTTCTAAACCGTTGTGGAAAACGACAGCTCGTATTAGGGGAACATCATATATCCCTAGAAACCTGGCAAAACGAACCAAAACCGAAGAAGAAGAAACGAGCAAGTCGGAATAAGATAGTTGTATTCGTGTGGTGTAATATATGTAATATAGTGTACTTATGCTTTTTGATATATGTAAAAATTGCTTGTATTAATAAGTATTTTTTTTATGAATCTAACTCTTGTCTATTTTACAGTATAAAAACACAAAATGGATAGACAACCCAATATTTTAAGAGATCTACCCGGAGACATGATTGATGAAATCTTGTCTAGAGTCGGTCAGAATTCTTCGGCACAACTATTTACGGCGAAATCAGTTTGTAAGACATTCGAAGAACGTTCCAAGAATGTCTTGGTTTATAAGAGACTTTCGTTTGAAAGATGGGGGATATCACATTGGGAAACCTATAAGTTACGATGTGTTTACTTTGACGCATATATTGCGGGGAACCCAAATGCTATTTTACGCAACGGGTTAAGAAATTATTTTGACTCAATGTATCCGAATATAGGACTTCATGATTTAGAAAAAGCGGCTAACATGCAACATAAAGAAGCATGCTATGCTTATGGGTTAGTAATGTTCGCTTCTCACCAAAGTGAGAAAAAGAACATCGGGCTACAACTATTAAACAAAACGTTCCCACAAGTGACGGAGTCGGTAATTGGGGTAAGAAATGAGGTTTTTAGATTATTACGAGACTGTTGGTCATTACGTAACCCTCATCTCTTTGACGATGTTACAACACGCTGTCTTATCAACAGCCATAACGGTTATGTTCCACAAGACCAAGGATGGGAAGTAGTCCTAGTAAAACCAGAATGCATGACTTGTTTCTGGACGTATGAATTACGTGTCTTTATTGCCTTTGCTGAACAACTTGTGTACTAGCTAGAATTATCTTCACAACTATCTTGTATCAAAGTTATTGTGTGCTATATTTCATGCTTTATGTAAAATAAGCGGTATTGTAAGTTTGTAAAATATTGTATAAAATTTTGAACGCGAAATATTATTATAATCAGTTTTTCATATAGAATTGTAGTAGTTGAATTGTATATTAGCTACTAAGTATGAACTTAACGGGTAGGTACTACCCGAATTTAAACTTATAAAACGCTAATATGAAGAAAAAGCTTTTATAAATGAGTTCATATTATGCTACGAAATACTATTAACTACTCTTAATATTCTGTATGATTAACTTGTTCCATTTGACTATTTTGAAGGAAATGGCACCGACTACTCGACACACCATGAATATGAATGAAGAGGAATTCCGTACTTTTCTAGCTTCAAACATAGCCGTAGTACAGGCTGCGCTACATACCAACAATAACCTTGGATCTAGCAGTACAGGAAATCGTGTAGGATGCACCTACAAAGAATTCACTGCCTGCAAACCTTTGGAATTTGATGGAACCGAAGGACCGATCGGATTGAAACGGTGGACCGAGAAGGTCGAATCGGTGTTTGCCATAAGTAAGTGTACTGAAGAGAAAAAAGTGAAGTACGCTACGCATACCTTCACAGGTTCTGCGTTAACATGGTGGAATACCTATCTAGAGCAAGTGGGACAAGATGATGCGTACGCACTACTGTGGTCAGCATTCAAGCACTTGATGAACGAGAAGTACAGTCCCAGAACCCAGGTCAATAAGCTCAAGACAGAACTTAGAGGGTTACGAACCCAAGGATTTGATATTACCACGTACGAAAGATGATTCACAGAATTGTGCCTATTTTGTCCAGGAGCGTGCGAAGATGAGGAAGAGAAGATCGACGCGTTTGTGAAAGGATTACCGGAAAGAATCCAAGAAGATATAAGTTCACACGAGCCCGCCTCCATACAACAGGCGTGTAGAATGGCTCACAAACTAGTGAACTAGATTGAGGAAAGAATTAAAGAACAGACGGCCGAAGAGGCCAATGTGAAGCAAGTCAAAAGAAAGTGGGAGAAAAACAGTGATAAGAATCACCAATACAACAACAACAGCAATTACAATAATAATCGCAACAATTATCCCAACAATCGCAACATCAATCGCAACTACAACAAACGGCCCAACAACAACAACAACAACAACAACAACAACAACAACAACAACAACAACAACAACAACAACAACAACAACAACAACAACAACAACAACAACAACAACAACAACAACAACAACAACAACAACAACAACAACTACTACTACAACAATCATCCCAACAATAACAACCGCAACAACAACAACAACAATCAGAAGCAGCTATGCCAAAGGTGTGAAAAGTATCACTCAGGGTTCTGCACCAAATTTTGCAACAAGTGTAAAAGAAATGGTCATAGCGTGGCGAAGTGTGAGGTTTACGGACCAGGAGTTAACAGAACGAAAGGAACAAATGGTGTCGGAATGAGTAATGGCGGAGCAAGTAGTGTCGGAGCAAGTTATGCCAATGTAACTTGTTATAAATGTGGAAAACTGGGCCACATTATTAGAAATTTCCCGAACCAGGAGAACACGAATGGACAAGGCCGCGGAAGAGTTTTCAATATTAATGCGGCAGAGGCACAGGAAGACCCGGAGCTTGTTACGGGTACGTTTCTTATTGACAATAAATCTGCTTACGTTTTATTTGATTTGGGTGCGGATAGAAGCTATATGAGTAGAGATTTTTGTGCCAAATTAAGTTGTCCATTGACGCCGTTGGATAGTAAATTTTTACTCGAATTAGCAAACGGTAAATTAATTTCAGCAGATAATATATGCCGGAATCGAGAAATTAAACTGGGTAGCGAAATATTTAAGATTGATTTGATACCAGTAGAGTTAGGGAGTTTTGATGTAATAGTTGGCATGGACTGGCTGAAGAAGGTGAAAGCAGAGATCGTATGTTATAAAAATGCAATTCGCATTGTACGAGAAGAAGGAGAACCCTTAATGGTGTACGGAGAAAAGGGCAACATGAAGCTACATCTTATTAGTAATTTGAAGGAACAAAAACTAATAAGAAAAGGTTGCTATGCTATTCTAGCACACGTCGAGAAAGTACAAACTGAAGAAAAGAGCATCAATGATGTTCCCGTCGCAAAAGAATTTCCCGATGTATTTTCGAAAGAATTACCGGGACTACCTCCACATCGATCTGTTGAATTTCAAATAGATCTTGTACCAGGAGCCACACCAATAGCTCGTGCTCCTTATAGACTTACACCCAACGAGATGAAAGAACTGCAAAGCCAACTGCAAGAACTATTAGAACGTGGTTTCATTTGACCAAGCACATCACCATGGGGAGCTCCTGTTTTGTTTGTCAAGAAGAAGGATGGTACATTTAGGTTGTGTATTGACTACAGAGAGTTGAACAAACTTAGAATCAAAAACCGTTATCCACTGCCGAGAATTGACGACTTATTTGATCAACTATAAGGCTCGTCGATTTATTCGAAGATCGATTTACGTTCTGGATATCATCAAATGTGAGTAAAGGAGGATGATATTCCAAAAACTGCTTTTAGAACGCGTTATGGTCATTACGAGTTTATGGTTATGCCGTTTAGATTGACTAACGCACCCGTTGTGTTCATGGACCTTATGAACCGAGTGTGTGGGCCATATCTTGACAAGTTTGTCATTGTTTTCATCGATGACATACTTATTTACTCAAAGAATGATTAAGAGCACGAAGAACATTTGAGAAAAGTGCTAGAAGTATTGAGGAAAGAAAAACTGTACGCTAAGTTTTCAAAATGTGCATTTTGGTTGGAAGAAGTTCAATTCCTCGGTCACATAGTGAACAAAGAAGGTATCCAGGTGGACCCGGCAAAGATCGAAACCGTTGAAAAGTGGGAAACCCCAAAAATTCCGAAGCATATACGTCAATTTTTAGGATTGGCTGGTTACTACAGAAGATTCATCCAAGATTTCTCCAAAATAGCAAAACCCTTGACTGCATTAACGCATAAAGGGAAGAAATTTGAATGGAAGGATGAACAAGAGAAGGCGTTTCAATTATTGAAGAAAAAGCTAACTACGGCACCTATATTGTCATTGCCTGAAGGGAATGATGATTTTGTGATTTATTGTGACGCATCAAAGCAAGGTCTCGGTTGTGTATTAATGCAACGGACGAAGGTGATTGCTTATGCGTCTAGACAATTGAAGATTCACGAGCAAAATTATACGACACATGATTTGGAATTAGGCGCGTTGTTTTGCATTAAAGACTTGGAGGCACTACTTATATGGGGTTAAAAGTATTATATATACCGACCACAAAAGTTTTTAACACATATTTAATCAAAAACAACTGAATATGAGGCAGCGTAGGTGGATTGAATTATTGAATGATTACGACTTTGAGATTCGTTACCACCCGGGGAAGGCAAATGTGGTAGCCGACGCCTTGAACAGAAAGGACAGAGAACCCATTCGAGTAAAATCTATGAATATAATGATTCACACTAACCTTACTACTCAAATAAAGGAGGCGCAACAAGGAGTTTTAAAAGAGGGAAATTTAAAGGATGAAATACCCAAAGTGAAGGTATTTCGTATGCCCGAGAGACATATTAAATTAATGTGGCCAACATGTTATGATCCAAGTCGGGTCATACCCAATAACAAGCTTACCAACACTTTATATGTATTTAATCTTAACGACTGGATCGTTAAATAAATACGCGACACTTGAACTTTAAGAAATCGGTTTTCTGAAATGTTATTACTTGAAACAAATTATTTGGATAATTTGTATTTAATTATTTATAGGTTTAAATAATTATGTTGTGTTATATTTTATAAAATTGGTTTATAAAATAAGTGATTTAACAAATGCATACTTTATATAACAAGTTTTATATAATTACAAAGTATTTTATAACAAGTTGTATAAAATATAAACCTTGTTATAAAATTAATAGTGTGCAGATTTTGGAGTCTCCAAGGAGACACCCATGCTTTGTTTTGTCACTTTTAAGATAGCACAACTCCTTAGGTACATGCTTAAGTAGTCTACCAAGGTCTTGACTCAAGTAATGGATGTAACACATATCAAAAGATCAAAGAAAACTGCACACAATTCAGCTCTTTTGCTGCCTGCTGCCATGGCCTTTTGGAGGTCAAAAGGAGTTCAAATTTTGATCTTTGCAAGCTCTAATTAAGTGTCATTAAATCCTAACTAAAGTACTAGGTGTTGGAGGTTGGCTTGGGGTATTATCTCTTGAGGTTCCATAGTTTTGGAACTCCATTCATCACCAACTTTTGAAGGTAGCTGCTGTCCAAATCAGTAAGCTCAAAAGGAAGAGGTTCTTGCTTGGTTATTTAGCTCATTAAGTGTCTAAATCCTAACTTAAATCAAGGGTGGTTTTGGCGCTTCAAAGGCTTGAAGTTCTACACTTTTGTTCATCATCTTACTACCATTTTGAACAGCCCTTAAACTTGTTTTAAGGAGGTATATAACTCTTCCTTTTCTTGTTAATTGTAAGCATGATTTCATAACTTGATCCTTGTGGGATTTAACTTTAATTGGTTTAAAGATTAAACATGTTTAATTGGTAATTACACGCTTCCGTTCATAATGATTCTTAAAAGGTTTTAAGACTTATCAAACTTGTTAAAATCCCAACATTGGTATCTAGAGCCGAAGTTGTTGAAATATGCTTCGAATTGTTGTTTTAAAACCCATCAACTTTGCATTCTAAGTACATGCATGAAAGAAGAATGCAAAAATCATGGGTTTTGGGAGGGTGTTTGATGAATGCCGAATTGTTAGGGCTCCAAAATTGGGTTTGGGCTCTTGCATTTTGGTCACAATTGGTTGCATGTTGATGTTCACAATCCTAGCCTTGACCGTGTGTTGATTGCATGCTATATTTGGTTGATTTATGATTCATTTGGTTTGTAATTATAATTATTCAATGGCATGTAATATTTGTTCAATTGGTATATAATAATTCATTCATAAGGCTATGTAATTTTATTTTATATTTGGTATGTAAAATAGATTAGGTTGTATTTTCATTTTCTAGAAAAATGTATTAGGATACATATTTTGTAAAATGAAGATACAAGATGATGAATGAAGACTTGAAGAACACAAGTAGCATTTGGATGCAAGGTTAAGTGGGAGATTGGAAATCTCTTGCTTTGTGTTGAAAACCCTTACCCGGTGACATTTGTTTTCGGCTAAACAAATGTCCACCTAAATGGCTAGATTGTGAACATACTTATTTTGCATGTGTGGTTGTTTGTATGTTTATGGATTGTATGTTTGATTGTAACAAATTAATCACACAAGTTAACAACAAACATAACGACAATTTAATTGGTTAAATTAGACGTATTAACGACATGCAAAACGGCAATTTAAATGGTTAAATTGAAAAGGCAACTAAAGACCTTAATAAATGGTTATTAGGAACAAGAAAAGGATAACATATATAAATTGGTTTATATCAAGTAATTGGCTCAATTACAAGACATGAAATTGGTTTTTCATAAGTACCATACACTAAATGCATGTTGGTGTATGGCATAAATGTTTTCTCAAACTAGAAATAACGAAAACTTAAAATCCCTTTTAAACAACAAGACAAACAAGTTAAATGCCATCCTTTTGTGCAAACACTTAAAAATATTAGGGAACTCTTAATGGGATAAAGGCCACCTAACCGTTATGAGCAAACTAATATGATTGAGGTAAATTTCGCACACTTGTGGGATAAAGGTCACCTAACCACTAGTATGTTGAATTTACACGTTAGCACAAGTAGGACGACTTGATTTGGGAATCATGAACTTAGGGTCACCGAAGCATGATGAACAAATATGCGTTGATGGGATAATATGCCATGCAAAAGGATTGCATGATCCCATAACTTAGAAGTTGCAAAAGGATTGCAATTGTCATATAATGACTACCTAGCTAAATCAAATGACGGGATAAAGGTCACCTAACCGAAATTTGGTTTACTGTTGGATTCTAAAATTTAATAAATATCAATTGGATTTAAAGGGTATTGATTGTTAAATTAAAATTAATACTTAAACAACTTTGTTAAATTTTGTAGATGGCCGCCAATAACAACAACATGCAAAACGCACCTATTAACTTGAACAACCTATTGTTAAGGTCTCTCCTCGAGAAAGACAAACTCAACCATACGAACTTTATGGATTGGTTCCGCAATCTTAGGATTGTCCTCAAACTTGAGGATAAGGCGTATGTGTTGGAAGACCTCATTCCCGATCAACCCGACGAGGATGATACGGAAGGCATGGCTTATTGGGATAAGTATTGCGCCGATTCGGTGCAAGTCGCTTGCCTAATGCTTGGGACTATGATACCCGAACTCCAAAAGGATTTCGAACATCATAGTGCATATGACATGATTACGCAATTGAAGGAGATGTTCCTTCAACAAGCACGTGTCGAGCGCTTCGAAACGGTTCGAGCGTTACATGCATGTCGTATGGATGACACCCAATCCGTATCCTCTTATGTCCTCAAAATGAAAAGCCTTATTGATCGCGCAAACCGTCTTAATCTCAACATATCTAATGAGCTAGCCACTGATCTTATCCTAAACTCCCTGTCAAAGAGGTTTGACCAATTTGTAATTAATTACAATATGAATGGGATGGATAAGACCATTGGTGAACTTCATGGCATGTTAAGGACGGCGGAAACTAGCATGGGTAAGAGGGCTTCACCCGTGCTAATGATCAATGATGGTGGGTCCAAAGGTAACAACACCTCTAAGCCAAAGGCGGCTAAGAGGAAAGGACCCGCCCATCAAGGCAAAGGAAAGGGGAGAATGGTTACCCTAACCAAAAACAAGAACAAGAAGCAAAAGGTTGCCGGACAAGCAAACCCCAAGGAAGACCCGTGCTTCGGTTGCGGTGAAATGGGTCACTGGAAACGCAATTGCCCGGTCTACCTTAAGGAGTTGAAGGAAAAGAAGGATGCGGGGCAATCCTCAGGTAACATATATATGGTATATATAGAGCTTAGTATTACTTCTTCTAATACATGGGTATTAGACACTGGATGTGGAACTCACATTTGCAATTCTTTGCAGGGGTTCAAAAGAAGTAGCAAGCAAATGGGAACATCAAGTCTCTTTATGGGTAATGGAGCCAAAGTGCAAGTGAAGGCTCAAGGAGACTTTGTATTAAAGCTTCCAAGTGGTTTGGAACTTATTTTAAACAATGTTTTGTATGCACCGGATTTATGTCGAAACATTATTTCAGTTTCCCGTTTAAAACGATGTGGTTTTTATCTTAATTTTGTTAATGATGATATACACGTTTATTTAGATAATGTATTCTATTTTAAGGCTTCGCCTTCAAATGGAATTTATGAATTGGTTCATGATGACACATCATCTAATAGCTCAATATACCATACAAGTACCAAGAAACTCAAAAGGGATTTGAGTGATTCCTACTTATGGCATTGTCGCCTTGGTCACATAAACAAGAACCGAATGCATACACTTCAAAAGAATGGACTTTTGAAATCAAATGAGATGGACTCGTTTGATGTATGTGAATCTTGTTTACAAGGCAAAATGACTAAAGCACCTTTCAAAGGGACCTATGAAAGGGCTAAAGACTTATTGGAATTAATACATTCGGATGTGTGTGGACCCTTTAAGCCCATGACTAGGAATGGTGAAAGATACTTTGTTACATTCATTGATGACTTCAGTCGTTTCGGATATGTCTACTTGTTAAGGCATAAGGATGAAACTTTTGAAGCATTCAAAGAATATCAAAACGAAGTACAAAATCAACTCAACAAGACAATCAAGGTACTGCGTACCGATAGAGGAGGTGAATACCTAAGCGATGCTTTCCAAGAACATCTTAGGAGTTGTGGGATTATCTCACAACTTACTACACCAGGAACACCCCAACTTAATGGAGTTTCCGAAAGGAGGAACCGAACCCTAATGGATATGGTTCGATCTATGATGGCAAGAAGCTCGTTACCTCTATCATTTTGGGGTTATTGTCTATGCTCCGCGGCTCGTATTCTAAATATGGCCCCAACCAAGAAAGTGGAACGAAATCCTCATGAGATGTGGTTTGGAAAACCTCCATCTCTATCATACTTAAAGGTATGGGGATGTGAAGCTTATCCTAAGCGTTACGTCCCTAATAAGTTGGATGCTCGATCCACGAAGTGTATCTTCATAGGATATCCCAAGGATGATATGGGATACTATTTCTATGATCCATCCGAGCAGAATGTATTTGTTGCTCGGAAGGCGGAATTCCTTGAAACTAAGTTCCTAATGGAAGGAAATAGTGAAAGGAAGATAGATCTTGAAGAGGTTCAAGATCAAGTAGATGATACACAATTGGTTGACACTAGCACTCAACATGAAAATGTTGAGAGTGATCAAATGGATGATCAAAATACACAAGACATTCGTAGATCTGGTAGGATTAGCAATCCTCCTGAGAGATATGGGTTTCTCATAGATGGTTGCTATACGGTTGATTTGGATGAACCAACAAACTACCAAGATGCTTTATCAAGGATTGATAAAGATAAATAGTAAGAAGCCATGAAATCTGAGATGCAATCCATGTATGACAACCAAGTTTGGGAACTTGTTACGCAACCCCCTGGCTCTAGGCTAGTTGATTGCAAATGGCTTTTCAAAATGAAAACCGACATACATGGAAACTTGGATACATACAAAGCTAGACTTGTAGCAAAAGGTTTCACTCAAACTCAAGGGGTTGACTATGATGAAACTTTTTCGCCTGTGGCAATGCTAAAGTCTATCAGGATATTATTTGCCATTGCTGCTCATTATAATTACGAAATATGGCAAATGGATGTCAAGACCGCTTTCCTAAATGGATATCTTATGGAAGATGTCTATATGGTTCAGCCTGAAGGTTTTGTTGATCCGAAATATCCTAAAAAGGTATGCAAGTTAAAGAAGTCAATCTACGGATTGAAACAAGTATCTAAAATGTGGAATCATCGTTTTAATGAGGAAGCTGAGAAATTTGGCTTCATTAAAAATGGTGATGAAGCTTGTGTATATAAGAAAGCTAGTGGGAGCACTATCATGTTCCTTGTATTATATGTGGATGATATATTGTTATTTGGGAACGATATTCCGGCAATGCAAGGTGTTAAAACTTGGTTAAGTAAATGCTTCTCCATTAAGGATCTTGGAGTAGCACAATACGTTTTGGGGATTGGGATCTACAGGGATAGATCCAAGAAATTGATAGGTTTGAATCAAAGTGCATACATTGAAAAGATCTTGAAAAGGTTCAAGATGGAGAACTCTAAGAAAGGTTTGGTACCTATTCAAAAGGGAACACTTCTCAGTTCATCTCAGTGCCCCACCACGAAAGATGAACAGGAGAGAATGAAGAAAGTCCCATATGCGTCTGCCATTGGGTCTATCATGTATGCAATGATATGCACTAGACCGGATGTGTCATGTGCTCTTAGCCTGACAAGTAGATACCAGAATAACCCAGGAAACAGTCATTGGATTGCTGTTAAAAGTATATTGAAATACCTTAGGAGGACTAAGGATATGTTTCTAATATATGGGTCTGGTGAGGAGGAACTCGCTGTAAAAGGTTACGTGGATGCGAGTTTCCAAACTGATCGAGATGATTCTCGATCACAATCCGTTTATGTCTTCACATTAAATGGTGGTGCGGTCTCTTGGAAGAGTTCAAAACAGGATGTTGTTGCATTATCCACTACAGAGTCGGAGTACATTGCCGCCTCATTGGCAGCTCAGGAAGCTGCATGGATGAAGAAATTCATAGACGACTTAGGAGTGGTCCCATCCATTCAGGACCCTCTTGAGATCTTTTGTGACAACGAGGGTGCGATTGCTCAAATCAAAGAACCTCGTGCTCACCAAAAGACCCGTCACATTTAACGGAGATTCAACTACATAAGGGATGAAGTTGAAAAGGGAAAGATATGTATTCGCAAAGTTCACACAGATCTTAACATAGCGGATCCTCTCACGAAGCTCTTACATGGATCAAAACATGCTGGACATGTTTGTGCGTTAGGGCTTCGATATTCTAGTGATTGGTCATGATCTGTTTTAAGTATTGTAACGGAACGAAGTAGTTCAAACTCATTTATACAATTATGGCATTAATTTATCTTGAGTTATGTTCCTATTTTGCGTATTTTATCCATGAATAAGTAATTATTCTAAAATTCCGTAGTCGATCACATTCGTGGGAACAAGTGTGAGGTTTAGACTATTATGAACTTGGATTGGTATACATTCACGGGATGAATGTGGGGCAAGGTTGCAACCAAGGTTCATAGATATTTGTGGGACACAAATATTGGAAGACCCGCTCTCAAGACTTACTAAATAGAGCCTTTGTGGTCGATCACATGTAGTCTTGATTAAAGGCGAATATCATTGTATCCTCTGACCTGAGATACATATTGGGTTCGGATATTTACCAAGTATTGTACCTTGATTCTTTCCTTCGCTAGTCTGAAATATGGTAGTTCATAAGGGAGAGCTCAGGTACAATGCAAGATACATATTTAGGACGTATGTAGTCAAGATGGAATTTGTCCCTCTTATTCGTTGAGAGTCAGATGTCTAAGGCCTGATAAAGTTAAATCTATAAGAGAGTGATCACTCTGTATCTCTTGGATTTAACATGACATCTAGGACGAAAGGAAATAATGATAGATTCACCTATTCATGTTCGAGACGGGAACTCGAAAAGGATGATGTTATTGAATGGCACAAAGTCATAACATATTAGGGTGATGGATGGTCGTTAGGTGGTATCCGTCACTTGCATTAATTTCTTATGTTTCTCGTGCAAGTGGGAGATTGAAGGTATTTCGTATGCCCGAGAAACATATTAAATTAATGTGGCCAACATGTTATGATCCAAGTCGGGTCATACCCAATAACAAGCATACCAACACTTTATATGTATTAAATCTTAACGACTGGATCGTTAAATAAATACGCGACACTTGAACTTTAAGAAATCGGTTTTCTGAAATGTTATTACTTGAAACAAATTATTTGGATAATTTGTATTTAATTATTTATAGGTTTAAATAATTATGTTGTGTTATATTTTATAAAATTGGTTTATAAAATAAGTGATTTAACAAATGCATACTTTATATAACAAGTTTTATATAATTACAAAGTATTTTATAACAAGTTGTATAAAATATAAACCTTGTTATAAAATTAATAGTGTGCAGATTTTGGAGTCTCCAAGGAGACACCCATGCTTTGTTTTGTCACTTTTAAGATAGCACAACTCCTTAGGTACATGCTTAAGTAGTCTACCAACGTCTTGACTCAAGTAATGGATGTAACACATATCAAAAGATCAAAGAAAACTGCACACAATTCAGCTCTTTTGCTGCCTGCTGCCGTGGCCTTTTGGAGGTCAAAAGGAGTTCAAATTTTGATCTTTGCAAGCTCTAATCAAGTGTCATTAAATCCTAACTAAAGTACTAGGTGTTGGAGGTTGGCTTGGGGTATTATCTCTTGAGGTTCCATAGTTTTGGAACTCCATTCATCACCAACTTTTGAAGGTAGCTGCTGTCCAAATCAGTAAGCTCAAAAGGAAGAGGTTCTTACTTGGTTATTTAGCTCATTAAGTGTCTAAATCCTAACTTAAATCAAGGGTGGTTTTGGTGCTTCAAAGGCTTCAAGTTCTACACTTTTGTTCATCATCTTACTACCATTTTGAACAGCCCTTAAACTTGTTTTAAGGAGGTATATAACTCTTCCTTTTCTTGTTAATTGTAAGCATGATTTCATAACTTGATCCTTGTGGGATTTAACTTTAATTGGTTTAAAGATTAAACATGTTTAATTGGTAATTACATGCTTCCGTTCATAATGATTCTTAAAAGGTTTTAAGACTTATCAAACTTGTTAAAATCCCAACACAAAGGATCGGAGAAGCATCTTAATATTCGGGAAGACGGAACCCGGTATAGGGCTGAAAGAATTTGGGTACCAAAATTTGGAGATATGAGAGAAATGGTATTTAGAGAAGCTCATAAAACCAGATACTCAATACATCCTGGAACGGGGAAGATGTACAAGGATCTTAAGAAACATTTTTGGTGGCCAGGTATGAAAGCCGATATTGCTAAATATGTAGGAGAATGTTTGACGTGTTCTAAGGTCAAAGCTGAACATCAGAAACCATCAGGTCTACTACAACAACCTGAAATCCCAGAATGGAAATGGGAAAACATTACCATGGATTTCATTACTAAATTGCCAAGGACTGCAAGTGGTTATGATACTATTTGGGTAATAGTTGATCGTCTCACCAAGTCAGCAAACTTCCTGCCAATAAGAGAAGATGACAAGATAGAGAAGTTAGCACGACTGTATTTGAAGGAAGTCGTCTCCAGACATGGAATACCAATCTCTATTATCTCTGATAGGGATGCCAGATTTATTTCAAGATTCTGGCAGACATTACAGCAATCATTAGGAACTCATCTAGACATGAGTACTGCCTATCATCCACAAACTGATGGGCAGAGTGAAAGGACGATACAAACGCTTGAAGACATGCTACGAGCATGTGTTATTGATTTCAGAAACAGTTGGGATCGACATCTACCGTTAGCAGAATTTTCCTACAACAACAGCTACCATTCAAGCATTGAGATGGCACCGTTTGAAGCACTTTATGGTAGAAAGTGCGGGTCTCCGATTTTTTGGAGTGAAGTGGGGGATAGACAGATTACGGGTCCGGAGATAACATAAGAAACTACCGAGAAAATCATCCAAATTCAACAAAGATTGAAAACCGCCCAGAGTCGACAAAAGAGCTACGCGGACAGTAAAAGAAAAGATATAGAGTTTGAAATTGTAGAAATGGTCATGCTTAAGGTTTCACCTTGGAAAGGCGTTGTTCGATTTGGTAAACGAGGGAAACTAAATCCAAGGTACATTAGACCATTCAAGATTATAGATCGTGTCGGACCAGTACCTTACCAACTGGAGCTACCTCAACAACTCGCGGCTGTACATAACACTTTCCACGTCTCAAATTTGAAGAAATGTTTTGCTAAAGAAGATCCATCGTTCGATGAAATCCAAATCAACGAAAAACTTCAATTCATCGAAGAACCCGTCGAAATAATGGATCGTGAGGTTAAAAGACTTAAACAAAACAAGATACCAATTGTTAAGGTTCGATGGAATGCTAGTAGAGGACCTGAGTTAACCTAGGAGCGTGAAGATCAGATGAAGAAGAAATACCCGCATTTATTTCCAGAAGATGCGTCAACACCTCCAACTGCTTAAAATTTCGGGACGAAATTTATTTAACGGGTAGGTACTGTAGTGGCCCGAACTTTTCCATGTTTATATATATATTAAATGAAATTGTTATTTACATGATTAAGTGTTTCCAACATGTTAAGCAATCAAACTTGTTAAGACTTGATTAATTGAAATAGGTTTCATATAGACAATTGACCACCCAAGTTGAGCGGTGATTCACGAACGTTAAAACTTGTAAAAACTATATGATGACATATATATGGTTATATATATAGTTAACATGATTTTATTATAAGTATGTATCTCATTAGGTATTTTAACAATGAGTTATATACATAAAAATGAGACTACTAATTTAAGAAACTAGAAAACGATATATATAACGATTATCGTTTTAACAACGTCTTACTAGGTACATATGAATCATATTAAGATATTGATACACTTGGTTAATTATGTTAAATGATAAGTAAATATATTATTAAGTGTATTAACAATGAAATACATATGTAAAAATAAGACTACTAACTTAATGATTTCGAAACGAGACATATATGTAACGATTATCATTGTAACGACATTTAACTGTATATATATCATACTAAGATATTTTATATATCATAATATCATGATAATATAACAATTTAACATATCATTTGTTATAATAAACAATGGGTTAACAACATTCAACAAGATCGTTAACCTAAAAGTTTCAAAACAACATTTACATATAACCACTAACGATGACTTAACGACTCAGTTAAAATATATATACATGTAGTGTTTTAATATGTATTCATACACTTTTTAAAGACTTCAAGATACTTATCAAAATACTTCTACTTAACAAAAATGCTTACAATTACATCCTCGTTCAGTTTCATCAACAATTCTACTCGTATGCACCCGTATTCGTACTCGTACAATACACAGCTTTTAGATGTATGTACTATTGGTATATACACTCTAATGATCAGCTCTTAGCAGCCCATGTGAGTCACCTAACACATGTGGGAACCATCATTTGGCAACTAGCATGAAATATCTCATAAAATTACAAAAATATGAGTAATCATTCATGACTTATTTACATGAAAACAAAATTACATATCCTTTATATCTAATCCATACACTAACGACCAAAAACACCTACAAACACTTTCATTCTTCAATTTTCTTCATCTAATTGATCTCTCTCAAGTTCTATCTTCAAGTTTTAAGTGTTCTTCATAAATTCCAAAAGTTCTAGTTTCATAAAATCAAGAATACTTCCAAGATTGCAAGTTTACTTCCAAGTTTTCTAAATCCATTCCAAGTAATCATCCAAGATCAAGAAACCTTTGTTACTTACAGTAGGTTATCTTTCTAATACAAGGTAATAATCATATTCAAACTTTAATTCAATTTCTATAACTATAACAATCTTATTTCGAGTGGAAATCTTACTTGAAATTGTTTTCGTGTCATGATTCTGTTTCAAGAACTTTCAAGCCATCCAAGGATCCTTTGAAGCTAGATCTATTTTTCTCATTTCCAGTAGGTTTATCCAAGGAACTTGAGGTAGTAATGATGTTCATAACATCATTCGATTCATACATATAAAGCTATCTTATTCGAAGGTTTAAACTTGTAATCACTAGAACATAGTTTAGTTAATTCTAAACTTGTTCGCAAATAAAAGTTAATCCTTCTAACTTGACTTTTAAAATCAACTAAACACATGTTCTATATCTATATGATATGCTAACTTAATGATTTAAAACCTGAAAACACGAAAAACACCGTAAAACCGGATTTACGCCGTCGTAGTAACACCGCGGGCTGTTTTGGGTTAGTTAATTAAAAACTATGATAAACTTTGATTTAAAATTTGTTATTCTGGGAAAATGATTTTTATTATGAACATGAAACTATATCCAAAAATTATGGTTAAACTCAAAGTGGAAGTATGTTTTCTAAAATGGTCATCTAGACGTCGTTCTTTCGACTGAAATGACTACCTTTACAAAAATGACTTGTAACTTATTTTTCCTACTATAAACCTATAATTTTTCTGTTTAGATTCATAAAATAGAGTTCAATATGAAACTATAGCAATTTGATTCACTCAAAACGGATTTAAAATGAAGAAGTTATGGGTAAAACAAGATTGGATAATTTTTCTCATTTTAGCTACGTAAAAATTGGTAACAAATCTATTCCAACCATAACTTAATCAACTTGTATTGTATATTATGTAATCTTGAGATACCATAGACACGTATACAATATTTCGACCTATCATGTCGACACATCTATATATATTTCGGAACAACCATAGACACTCTATATGTGAATGTTGGAGTTAGCTATACAGGGTTGAGGTTGATTCCAAAATATATATAGTTTGAGTTGTGATCAATACTGAGATACGTATACACTGGGTCGTGGATTGATTCAAGATAATATTTATCGATTTATTTCTGTACATCTAACTGTGGACAACTAGTTGTAGGTTACTAAAGGACAGCTGACTTAATAAACTTAAAACATCAAAATATATTAAAAGTGTTGTAAATATATTTTGAACATACTTTGATATATATGTATATATTGTTATAGGTTCGTGAATCAACCAGTGGCCAAGTCTTACTTCCCGACGAAGTAAAAATCTATGAAAGTGAGTTATAGTCCCACTTTTAAAATCTAATATTTTTGGAATGAGAATACATGCAGGTTTTATAAATGATTTACAAAATAGACACAAGTACGTGAAACTACATTCTATGGTTGAATTATCGAAATCGAATATGCCCCTTTTTATTAAGTCTAGTAATCTAAGAATTAGGGAACAAACACCCTAATTGACGCGAATCCTAAAGATCGATCTATTGGGCCTAACAAACCCCATCCAAAGTACCGGATGCTTTAGTACTTCGAATTTTATATCATATCCGAAGGGTGTCCCGGAATGATGGGGATATTTTTATATATGCATCTTGTTAATGTCGGTTACCAGGTGTTCACCATATGAATGATTTTTATCTCTATGTATGGGATGTGTATTGAAATATGAAATCTTGTGGTCTATTGTTACGATTTGATATATATAGGTTAAACCTATAACTCACCAACATTTTTGTTGACGTTTATAGCATGTTTATTCTCAGGTGAATACTAAGAGCTTCCGCTGTTGCATACTAAAATAAGGACAAGATTTGGAGTCTATGTTTGTATGATATTGTGTAAAAACTGCATTCAAGAAATTGATTTTGATGTAACATATTTGTATTGTAAACCATCATGTAATGGTCGTGTGTAAACAGGATAATTTAGATTATCATTATTTGATAATCTACGTAAAGCTTTTTAAACCTTTATTTATGAAATAAAGGTTATGATTTGTTTTAAAAATGAATGCAGTCTTTGAAAAACGTCTCATATAGAGGTCAAAACCTTGCAACGAAATCAATTAATATGGAACGTTTTTAATCAATAAGAACGGGACATTTCAATTAGACCATGGTTCAGATCAAAAGAATTCTTCATCTCGTAAAACCTAAAAAAAATAAAAATTTAGAATGGAGGGAGAAGACTAGTTCTTTAGGGTCTGCTAGGGAAAGACCATACGGATTCCATTTTCGAGAACTACAGGAAAACAGAAAATCTAACTCTAACAGAAATATATATTACCCTAAAAAGATTCGATTCTCCCCACACTTAGTTTGCTGTGGTGTCGAAATTGTGATTAACTTCATTTTCAATTGGACTATCAACAACTTGTATATCTTTGACTTTTACTTCAAGCCAATTGTTGATTTCCTCTGTAACTTTCACAATTTCAACTAATATTGCCTTTTCTTTTGGCGATAAATTGGATACTAATCGGTTACATAACTTAAAGTTTCCCTTAATCCTAGCATCGTGAATTCGTTTATAAAGTTTCTTCATTGAACTGTTAAAAATGGGTTCATCTAATTTCGTATCATCAACGGGGTTCTTTGTGATCGGATCATCATTAAGTGTTTCTTCATCTTCCCCACACTTATGCATTTTTATTGGTTTAACAGTTTTGGTTGGTGAAGATCTAAACTTTCGGTTCACAAAGGTGATCGATTTATCACCATCCCTAAGTGTCATTCTACCTTCTCTTACATCAATGAACGCTTCGGTGGTTGCTAAAAATGGGAGACCTAAAATTAGAGGAATATCAAGGTTTTCCTCCATATTAATAACTATGAAGTTTGCAACAAAGGTCAAACTTCCCACGTTAACAAGTAAATTATTTGCTATTCCAACCGGGTGTTTAATGGTTAGGTCAAATGATTGAATATTTTGGTTGGTTTTAATTTACCCATACCTAATCTTTTGTATAAGGAAAGAGGCATAATATTTGAACTTGCTCCTAAATCTGCGAGTCCATTATATATAGCACCATCATTAAGCAAGCAAGAAATGATAAATTCACCCGGATCTCCTACTTTACTAAGTCGAGTTGGTTTGTTAACCTTTTTTGGATGTTCTTTTCTTGGTTCTTTCACTTCTATTTGAACTTCTTTTTCTTTATTTCTTGGAATGGGAGGTTTGTATAGAAATTCTTCTTCATCACTCCAATTTGAATCCTCCCCTTTTTTCATTTTTGATTTTTCATATGTTGTTGATAACATATTTATGTTTTCATTTTGAAGGTTTTCTTGGGTGGTGAAATTATGATTGACTTCATTGTCAACTTCCATCGGACCATGTATGTAATGTTTAACTCTGTGACCATTAACTTTAAATTCAATCCCATTTGAATTTATTAATTCTATTGTTCCGTATGGGAAAACTCTTTTAACTATCAATGGTCTAGATCATCTTGATTTCAATTTTCCAGGAAATAGCTTGAATCGTGAATTGAAAAGAAGAACTCTGTCCCCTTCTTTAAATTCTTTTGAACTTCTGATTCTTTTATCATGCTATTTATTCGTTCTTTCCTTATAGATTAACAAATTTTCATATGCTCCATGTCTTAATTCTTCTAATTCGTTTAGTTGACTTAACTGTAGACGTCCGGCTTCATGTAAATCAAGATTACATGTCTTCAAAGCCCAAAATGCTTTGTGTTCAATTTCTACTTGAAGGTGACATGCTTTTCCGTAAACGAGTCTAAAAGGTGTGGTTCCAATTGGAGTTTTGTAGGCTGTTCTAAAAGCCCAAAGTGCATCCTCCAATTTCATGGACCATTGCTTAGGATTTGATCCTACGGTTTTTTCTAGAATACGTTTTAAAGCTCGGTTGGTATTTTCAACTTGTCCACTTGTTTGTGAATGATAAGCAGTAGAGATTTTATGAGTTACTCCATATCTTTTGAGAACTTTCTCAAGTTGATTATTAAAGAAATGAGTACCCCTATCACTTATTAAAGCTTTCGGTGTTCCAAACCTTGCAAAAAGACATTTTAAAAAGTTGACTACAACTCGTGCATCGTTAGTTGGGAGAGCTTGTGCTTTCGCCCATTTAGATACATAATCAATGGCAACGAGAATGTAGAGATTATTATGAGATTTTGGAAATGGACCCATAAAGTCAATACCCCAAATGTCAAATACTTCACATACTTGAATGACATTTTGTGGCATTTCATCACGTTGACTTATTTTTTCAGCCCTTTGACAAGCATCACATGATTTGCAAAGAAGGTGTGCGTCTTTGAAAATTGTAGGCCAATAGAATCCAGCATCGTAAACTTTTCTTGCTGTGAGTTGAGGCCCATAATGCCCTCCTGTTGGTCCTGTGTGACAATGGTTTAAGATTTGACTGGCTTCATCTCCGAATACACATCGGCGTATTATTCCATCGGGACACCTTTTAAACAAATGTGGATCTTCCCAGAAATAGTGTTTTATATCACTAAAGAATTTCTTTCGTTTTTGGTACGACAACCCTTTTTTAAGGAATCCACATACTAAGTAGTTTGCATAGTCTGCAAACCATCGAATTTCATTATAATATATCTTTAATAGATATTCATCAGCAAAGTTATCTTGTATGGCCGATTCATTTAGAACTTCTAATTCAGGATTTTCAAGATGAGAAAGATGATTAGTGGCGAGATTTTCTGCTCCCTTTTTATCTCGGATTTCAACATCGAACTCTTGTAAGAGTAAGATCCAATAGATTAATCGTGGCTTGGCATCTTGTTTTGAAAATAAGTATCTAAGAGCAGAATGATCGGTATAGACCACCGTTTTTGCTAGAACAAGATATGAACGAAATTTGTCAAAAGCAAAGACAATGGCAAGGAGTTCTTTTTCAGTAGTTGTATAATTCGTTTGTGCTCCTTGTAACGTCTTACTAGCATAATAAATAGGTTGAAATCGTTTTTCAATCCTTTGTCCTAAACCGGCTCCCATTGCAAAATCACTTGCATCGCACATTAGTTAAAATGGTAGATTCCAATTTGGAATTATCATGATCGGCGCATTAGTGAGTTTTTCTTTAAGAATATTAAAAGATTTGATGCATTCATCTGAAAAGATGAATGGTGCATCTCTGTTTCTAGGAGTTTATTCATAGGAGTGGAAATTTTAGAAAAATCTTTTATGAAACGTCGGTAAAAACCGGCATGCCCTAGAAAACTCCTAACTCCTCTAACATTGGTGGGATGTGGAAGTTTATCAATTACATCTACTTTAGCTCTATCCACTTCAATTCCTTCCTTTGAGATTTTATGTCCAAGAACGATGCCTTCTTTAACCATGAAATGGCATTTCTCCCAATTAAGTACTAGATTTGATTGTTCGCATCTAATAAGCATTCGTTCAAGATTAACTAGACATGATTCAAATGTATCACCGAAGACTGAAAAGTCATCCATGAAAACTTCCATGCATTCTTCTATCATGTCGTGAAAAATTGCCATCATGCACCTTTGAAAGGTTGCAGGGACATTGCAAAGTCCAAATGGCATGTGTTTGTAAGCAAAAGTACCATAAGGGTACGTGAACATGGTTTTTGCTTGGTCCTCGGGTGCTATTGGAATTTGAAAGTATCCGAAAAAACCGTCAAGAAAACAATAGTAACTGTTCCTGGCTAATCTTTCCAACATTTGATCAATGAAAGGTAAGGGAAAGTGATCTTTTCTGGTGGCGTCATTTAATTTTCTATAATCAATACAAACACGCCATCCTGTTACAGTCCTAGTAGGAATAAGCTCATTTTTCTCATTTGTGATGACAGTCATGCCACCCTTCTTAGTTACGCATTGAACTTGGCTTACCCATGGACTATTAGAGATTGGATAAATTAAACCTGCATCAAGCAGTTTAATAATTTCTTTCTTAATAACATCTTGCATATTAGGATTTAGTCTTCGTTGACGTTACACATACATTTTATGACCTTCTTCCATAAGGATTTTATGAGTGTAATACGAAGGACTTATGCCTTTAATGTCATGAATCTTCCATCCAATAGCTGGTTTATGAGCTTTTAACACAGAAATGAGTTGAGATTTTTCATTTTCAGTAAGAGAAGACGATATTATTACAGGTAATTCAGATTCACCATGTAAATAAGCGTATTCCAAATGGTTTGGAGGTGGTTTTAACTCTAATGTCGGTGGTTCTTCTATTGATGATTTGTATCGATATCTGTCTTCTTCTTTTAGCATTTGAATTTCTTCTGTTGTTGGTTTATATCCATTAGCCATAAATGTAGCTAACATTTCAGTTTCATCAATTGGTTCAGTTCCTTCTCCTAAAGAACATTCTCCTGTTCCATGTAATTCTGGAAATTCTTCTAACAATTCTGCATGTGAATCTATAGTTTGAATATAATAACATATATCATCTGCAGATTATGGTTATTGCATTGCTCTATCAACTGAAAAGGTAATACTCTCGTCCTCTATACTTAGGGTCAGTTTCTTACCGAACACGTCTATTATTGCTTTAGCTGTGTTTAAGAATGGTCTTCCTAATATGAGAGGAACTCGAGAATCTTCTTTCATGTCCAGAATAACAAAATCTACTGGAAATACTAAAGTACCAACTTTAACTAGCATGTTCTCCATTATCCCTCTAGGATATTTTACTGATCGATCTGCTAGTTGTATACTTATTCGTGTTGGTTTCAATTCTTCAAGGTCTAGTTTAGCGTATAGTGAATACGGCATTAAATTTATACTAGCACCTATGTCTGCCAATGCTTATATTGAACTAAGACTACCCAGAAAACATGGAATTGTGAAACTTCCTGGATCTGATAATTTTTCTGGTATCTTATTCAACAGTACTGCAGAACAATTAGCATTCACTGTAACAACTGAGAGTTCTTCCATTTTCTTTCTATTTGTGATTAGATCTTTCAGAAATTTAGCATATCTTGGCATTCCTGATATCACATCAATGAAAGGAAGATTGACATTTATTTGTTTAAACATATTCAAGAATTTGGATTGCTCGGCTTCAAGTCTCACTTTTCTCATTTTACTCGGGTAAGGAAGTGGTGGTTGGTATGGTTTAACATAAGGTTTTGCCTTAACTGTGTTATCTTCATTAACCTTTTCAACTACCGGTTCTGTTTCTTTATCTTGCTCAGATTGTGGTTCTTGTGGAGTAGGAATAGAGTCATCAGAAATTATAGGTATTTCAGGTGGTTTAAGTGTAATACCACTTCTTGTGGTAATGGCTTTAGCTGTTTCATTCCGGGGGTTAGCATTTGTATCACTAGGTAGACTTCCCGATTTTCTTTCACCTGTTAACCTTGCTAGGTTACTTACTTCTTGTTCCAAATTTTGAATAGAAGCTTGTTGATTTCTAAATGTTTGAGCATTTTGTTCATTGGTTTGTTTCTGAGATGTGAAAAACTGCGTTTGAGATTCAACTAGCTTCGACATCATATCTTCTAAATTTGGCTTTTTATCATCGGTTTGTGGTGGTTTATTTTGAAAAATAGGTCTTTGCTGATTGTGAGTATTATTAGATACTTGCTGATTACTAGGACCTTGTTGGTTGTTGTATGGAAAATTTCGGTTATAATTTTGATTTTGATTGTAGATTGGTCTTGGCGGTTGATAATTATTCTGATAATTATTTTCAGGCCTTTGGTTCATGTATGAAACATTTTCTCTTTGTTCCATTGTTTGTTCAATACTGAGACAATCTTTTGTCAAATGTGGTCCTCCACACTTCTCACTACTAATTCTTATTGAGTGAATATCCTTATCATTTTTTCCATTCGTCTCTCGACAGCATCTATCGTTGCAGAAATGGAATCGAAGTCATGGATAGAATCGGCTCTAGCCGCTTTAGATGATCTAATGATATCTTTTTCTTGGTGTCACTCATGTGAGTGGGAAGCAGTGTTATCAATAATTTTGTAAGCGTCAGTTGCGGTTTTCTTCATAATGGAACCACCAGCTGCTATATCGATGTCTTTTCGTGTAGTGATGTCGCATCCTTGATAGAATATTTGTACTATTTGACAAGTATCTAAACCATGTTGCGGACATCCTCTTAACAATTTTCCAAATCTTGTCCACGCTTCATATAGAGTTTCGTTTGGCTTTTTTGTGAACGTAACAATTTCTCCTTGAAGTCTTACGGCTTTAGATGCCGGAAAGAATTGTTTAAGAAATTTTTCAACTAAAACGTCCCATGTATCAATCGCCACTTCAGGTAACGATTCTAACCAATCTTTGGCTTCTCCCTTTAAAGTCCAGGGAAATAACATGAGATATATCTGTTCATCCTCCACTTCTCTTATTTTAAATAGAGTACAGATCCTATTAAATGTACGAAGATGTTCGTTTGGATCTTCCTTCGGCGCACCACTAAATTGGCATTGATTAGTCACCATGTGTAGGATTTGTCCTTTGATTTCATAATCTGGCTCATTTATGTCAGGTTGAGTAATTGCGTGACCTTGGCCAATGCGTTTAGCTCTCATTCGGTCTTCCATACTTAGAGGTTCCAGATTTTTCATGATTTAATTTGTTGAATCTGAATCACTAGAGTATTCTGATTTAATGGGTTGTTCCTCGACAATCTCCGTTTGAATGATTGGTGGTTCTGGAGGAAAGATTAATGGTTCAGGATCTCGGAATTGTCCCTGAATATCCTCCGAATTCTTAATTGTGTTGTCGGGTTCAAAAAATGGATTATCGGAAATTTGAATTGGAGTACTTGGTCGACTTGATGACGATTCTAAAGAAAAATCAACGGCGACAATATTGGCTAGATGTCTTGATCGAGTTACAGGTGGTGAACGTATAAAAGGTGGTGAACGTTTTGCTCGGTGCATTCACTGAATATCCTATTAGTTATAAAAGATAAAAATTATATAAGTTATCAAATTAATAGACTTTTCTGCTTTTGCCACGTTTCGAATAGCCAATAGATGCAGCAGGGAGCCAGAACCCTTTAAATCGGAAGCTCACAACTCGGCCACTAACAAATTCAACTATTACTACGAAGCAGAAAATTTGGATGTCTATCAATTTAACCACTTAAAATAATTTTTCGTTGAAATTTAAAGAAATTTTAGAGAAGAAATAGAAAAAAATCTAAGTCCTAAAAATCTAGAGCGTCTAGAAATAAGAAAGAAAAAGAGCGCGTCGAAAATCGTCGAAAAATAATAAAAAGAACGTAGCGCGTCGAAACTTAAAAGTCTAAAAACTAAGAATTAAAAGTAGCGTCTAAAGGTATTAAAGCATAAAGGAATTCTATATCCAAAACGGCAATTACTTAAAAAGGTACTAAAATATAAAAAAAAAAGGGCGTCGCAAAATTCTAAAGCACCTAAATCTTAGTCTAAAGAAAAAGTACTTAAGGGATTTTACGGCAAAGCCTAAAAATCTAGAAATAAAAATAACTACGGCAAAAACTAAGTTTAAAACTAGTTACGAGCGAAAAATACAAATACTATGCTAAAACAAATAAAAAGATACAAAATTTAAAAATAAAACTTAAATTTATAAAAAGTACAATTTTTATAAAAATATTATTTTTATATTATTTATTTATAAAAGTATTAATTTTATATAAATTAAAACTAATTAAAACTAAAAATGCAAATTAAATCAAAAAAAACTAAAACTAAATAATTAAATAAACTAAACCTAATTAGGGTTATTAATTAATAATAATAAAATTATTCCCGTAATTAATGCAGAATTAGGTCAATTTGGGCGTGTCAGAACCTGTCATGCGATCGCATGACTTTTTGCCTACGGATCCATGCGATCGCATGACCCAAATATTCAGGTTACAAATTGGGCTACTACAGTGTAGCCCGATTCTTTTAGTTATTATTTTTTTTCTTTTCTGTTTTTAGATTATATAAAATATATATATAACTTAAATAAAAATTTAATTTTAAAAACTAAAATAAAAATACTTTTTAACTTTATATATATTTTACAACTCTTAAAAACAAATATATAGAATTTTTTTATATATTTTCTTTTTATAATTTTGTATTTTTTTATATTTAAAACGTATTTTTACAAAAGCGTATTTTTACAAAAGCGTATTTTTACAAAAGTAAACTAAGACTTAAAAAAAATCTTTTTTATAGCGTTGCGCTTTCGGCGTTTTAGTTTTCCCGGCAGTGGCGCCAAAAATACTTGATGTTAAAGCGAAGGGGTACAAAATAGTTATATTTTTACTACAAAAAACTATTAAATACGATACATTTTTACACAAGTTATTTATTTATTTATAGAGTGGATATACCTAAACCTTGCTACAACACTTATAGGCAGTGTACCTAATCGTACAGTAGTGTAGTTTTTAGTAAGTCCAGTTCGTCCACAGGGAACTCGCCAAGTTAAACGTTATATTTTTAAAAACTATATTTGTAAAAATATAAATATATATATAAGTAGTATTATTATTATAAAAGGGGGGGGGGGTTTTACCGTTTAATGACCGGTTTGTCGATTTTAAAACTTAAGTCGCAGTTAAAACCTAATGTAAAATATTAAATATATAAAAGACTTAATTTAAAGCGTAAAGTAAATAACAATAATGAAATTGCGATAAATAAAAGTGCGATAAATAAAAGTGCGATAATTAAAAAGTACGATAATTAAAAGTGCAATTAAATAAAATGACAGTAAATAAAAGTGTGATAATTAAAAGTGCAATTAAATATGAAATAAAGGAATTATGCTTATTTAAACTTCCGTAATCATGATGTTTGACGTGTTGATTTTAGTTTATTACCATGGGTTAATTGTCCTTTGTCCTGGATTATTCAATATGTCCATACGGATTTGTCCATAATAGTCCATCAGTCATAAATATAAAGTGCGAGAGCCTTCGTCAAATTATCCTTATACCCGAAGTCAAATATTCCAATAAATTTATAAAAGTATTAAGATATTAAAAATACAAGATATTAAAAATACAAGTCAACTATGCACATAAATATAATATAATATATAAATAATTCTTAAAATTATATATATATATATATATATATATATATATATATATATATATATATATATATATATATATATATATATATATATATTATATATATAAACCGTCGGCAAATAAACAAACAAAAGCATGTGAGCTGTAAAAAGTCACCATGCGATCGCATGGCCTGGAGGTGCAAAATCCAAGCGATCGCATGGCCCCAAATTTTGGGTCAGGTCCTATAAATTTCGCAGTTTTGGTCGAATTTCATACATCTTTTTCTCTTCTCTATCTCTCAACGTAATATATATATATATATATATATATATATATATATATATATATATATATATATATATATTTAATTTTAATTTTAATTTTAATTTTAATTTTAATAAGAAGGGTATGTTAGCGAATGTTGTAAGGGTGTAAGTCAAAATTCTGTCCGTGTAACGCTACGCTATTATTAATCATTGTAAGTTATGTTCAACCTTTTTAAATTAATGTCTCGTAGCTAAGTTATTATTATGCTTATTTAAGCCGAAGTAATCATGATGTTGGGCTAAATATTAAAGACGGAGTAATTGGGCTTTGTACCATAATTGGGGTTTGGTCAAAAGAACGACACTTGTGGAAAATAGACTATGGGCTATTAATGGGATTTATATTTTTTTAATTAAATGATAGTTTGTTAATTTAATATAAAGATTTACAATTGGACGTACCTATAAATAACCGCATACACTCGATTGGACATGATGGGCGGGATATTTATAAGTACTAATAATCGTTCATTTAACCGGACACGGGAATGGATTAATAGTCAATGGACTTATTAAAACAGGGGTGAATTATATACAAGGAAAATTGCTATAATTATAGTTTAAGTCCCTAATTAGTTGGAATATTTGACTTCAGATATAAGGATAATTTGACGAGGACACTCGCACTTTATATTTATGACTGATGGACTGTTATGGACAAAAACCAGATGGACAAATTGAATAATCCAGGACAAAGGACAATTAACCCATGGTAATAAACTAAAATCAACACGTCAAACATCATGATTACGGAAGTTTAAATAAGCATAATTCCTTTATTTCATATTTAATTGCACTTTTAATTATCGCACTTTAATTTATTGTCATTTTAATTATCGTACTTTTTAATTATCGCAATTTTATTTATTGTCATTTTATTTATCGCACTTTAATTTATCGCACTTTAATTATTGTCATTTACTTTACGCTTTAAATTAAGTTATTTTTATTTTTAATATTTTACATTAGGTTTTAACTGCGACTTAAGTTTTAAAATCGACAAAACGGTCATTAAACGATAAAAACCCCCTTTTATAATAATAAAACTAATTATTTATATATATATAATTATATACAAATATAGTTTTTAAAAATATAGCGTTAAACTTGGCTAGCTCCCTGTGGAACGAACCGGACTTACTAAAAACTACACTACTGTACGATTAGGTACACTACCTATAAGTGTTGTAGCAAGGGTTAGGTATATCCACTCTATAAATAAATAAATAACTTGTGTAAAAATGTATCGTATTTAATAGTATTTATTATTTTTATTTATTTATGTTTAAACATACAAATATTGATACTTTTATGTAATGTTTAATATTTTTATTATGTTGTACTAATATTTCATATTTGATTTAAAAGTGGGATTTTAAGTCCCATTTCAAATTACCATGCATATTATTATTTGTATTGTATGTATATTATCCATTGTGCACAACAGGGTAAAACAGCGCATTTTCAAAGACTGGCATTAAGTTCAGCAAAAGCTACTAATTTTGACAACAAAACGAAAAACAAATGTGATGTAACAATAAGACGGAATGAACAAATGATGTGCACCATTTATCATTCAACAAACAAACGCCAATATGTTTGGAAACTTTGGTAAAATTTAATCATTTTTCTACGCTAATCACCCTCAATAATTTAAATTGTTACTGATTTCTTGCAAATGAGGGCATTGCAAGATCTTAAGTGTGGGAAGGGGTAAAATTCTTTCAGATTACACTTGGTTACCATTAAAAATACTAGTAACGCAGTAGTTGTATTAGAATCTAGTGCTCTCTGATAATAAAGAACAACCCTAGTCTTATATACTGACTACCCAATTCTAGTAAAATTTTTCAAAAGTTTCAATTAAATAAACTCAAAATCATGTTTATACATATTTATGAACGATAAAACTAAGTGTTAACACCGAAATTATTGTTACCTCGGAAAGGACATAAATTGAGAAACAACCCAAAATGTTAGAATTCATTTAAAATGGAATAGGGAACAATAAAAAGGCAAAGAAAGGAAAATAAAAGCCAAGTGTGGGAAAAATTTACCAAGTTATTTAAAACATATATCACATATTTTTGTACAAATAATTGAAGATACTTTTGTTTTGGACAAAATTAACCATTTTACCCGGTAAATTGTAAGATATTTGAAAGAAAGATGGATCTACACGATGAATCAATTCCATCATTAAAAGGAAGTAAAGTCTTCCGAAAAAGACACGCGCTTCTTGATTTAGGTCAGGAAGTTGTCGTCCAGACCAGTTGTAGAGTGTACGAAAAACCTTGAAAAGTTTTCTCGAAAATCAGCAGGAAATCCACGGACCTCAGCATCAAACAGGGTCACTAAGTGGTCAGACTTATCCTAACCATGAGAGGATCTGTCTCGTAAAATGGGGAGGGCGCCGTGCAAATTAGCTTGATAAGACTAATGAATCAGACCCCCAGAAAGGATAATCTCATAAAAGATTAAAAATCAGCTTTTAAGCCTGATATTACTCAATCCTAGAGATTGACTTTTAAAGATTGAGAATTACAAACTCATGGAATTCGATGATATCTAAACTCGAGCTTGAACGAGAAAATATTTTGATCAAAATTACAAACCGATTTGTTTTCTGAAAACCCATTTTCAATGCGTTCATTACCATTGAACGTAAAATCCTAGGAATTCACCTGGAATTCATTAGGTTACCTGAACCAAATCGGGTGTCAACCGTAAGAATGGTGGTTGCATAGAATGGTCAAAGATAGGACCTTGTGCCAGACCAAAAAACTATAGGGTGAGCTTTACTATTGCTCTTACAAAGGATAGTAATTGAATCCGACACGTTATAAACCATAATTAAAAGCATGTCAGGGGACATTGCCTTAACTGTTGCTTGTTCAACGCTTTCCTTTACAACCGGACGGTAGTTTACCGAAAGGTAATTTACGGAGCAAGTAAACTGGACGTGTTGCTTTCCCAATACAAGGTTAGCAAGTGGGTGACACAAAACCATAAGTTTTGAGCTAAAATTTTCAAATCTGAAACCCACCAAACCCACAAAAACATTTCGCAAACACCGGTGAAGGGTTATTCCGAAAAACTTATCTAGGGTAAAAGCTAGATTGAATTTTTAAAAAGATCAAATATTTTCATAAAGATCCAATTTCCTTAAGGATCTAAATTTTCATAGTCATGTGGGACTGTAAACCACAACGTTACTACCATTGTTCATACTGCCGTATAGAAATCACTGATGTACAAAGTGTGAAGAATAAAGAAGTGATTCTAGTATTTTTATTTCAAGACTATATTGCTTGAGGACAAGCAACGCTCAAGTGTGGGAATATTTGATAATGCTAAAAATGAACATATATTTCATAGCATTATCCCTCAAGAAAGACAAGCTTTTAGTTGCAATTGTTCTATTTACAAGTAATATTCGTTTAAATAATAAAAGGTGAAGACAAAATACAGATTCGACGATTTGAAGACGCAAACGACCAAAAAGCTAAAAAGTACAAAGTACAATCAAAGTGGTTCTAATTATTGATGAGAAACGTCTCAAAATTACAAGAGTACAAGACACAAAACGCAAAATACAAGATATTAAATTGTACGTAAGGACGTTCGAAAATCCAGAACCGGGACCAGAGTCAACTCTCAATGCTCGGCGCAACGGACTAAAAATTACAATTCAACTATGCACATAAATATAATATAATATTGAAATAATTCTTAAAATTATTTATATATTATATATATTTATTTAAAACCGTCGGCAAGAAGAAAACAAGCATATGTGAACTCTCCTAGCTGGCCATGCGATCGCATGGCCTGGAAGAGTAATTTCCATGCAATCTCCTGTAGCAGGCCACACTTCTATAAATTTCGCGTGTTTTGGCCATTTTTTGAACATCCATCTATCTCTCTATCTCACTCGTAATATATATATATATATATATATATATATATATATATATATATATATATATATATATTAATTTTAATTTTAATTTTAATTTTAATTTTAATTTTAATAATAAGGGTATGTTAGCGAATGTTGTAAGGGTGTAAGTCGAAATTCTGTCCGTGTAACGTTACGCTATTATTAATCATTGTAAGTTATGTTCAACCTTTTTAAATTAATTTCTCGTAGCTAAGTCATTATTATGCTTATTTAATGCCGAAGTAATCGTGATGTTGGGCTAAATATTAAAATTGGGTAATTGGGCTTTGGACCATAATTGGGGTTTGGATAAAAGAACGACACTTGTGGAAGTTAGACTATGGGCTATTAATGGGTTTTATATTAACTTAACGATACCTCGTTAATTTAATATAAAGGTTATAATTTGACGTATCTATAAATAACCACATACACTTAATCGGGTACGGTGGGCGGGATATCTATAAATACCAATAATTGTTCATTTTACCGGACACGGAACTGGATTAATAGTTAATGGACTAGTTGAAACAGGGGTGGATTACATTCAAGGGTAATTGGTGTAATTGTTAACAAAGTAATAAAACCTTGGATTACACGCAATCGATAACCTGGTGTATTCATTAAACAAAGTATTAAGACCTTGTTACAATTCGAATCCCCAATTAGTTGGAATATTTGACTTCGGGTATAAGGATAATTTGACGAAGACTCTCGCACTTTATATTTATGACTGATGGACGATTATGGACAAATCCGTATAGACATATTGAATAATCCAGGACAAAGGACAATTAACCCATGGTAATAAACTAAAATCAACACGTCAAACATCATGATTACGGAAGTTTAAATAAGCATAATTCCTTTATTACATATTTAATTGCACTTTTAATTATCGTACTTTTTAATTATCGCAATTTTATTTTTCGTACTTTTATTTATCGCAATTTCATTATTGTTATTTACTTTACGCTTTAAATTAAGTCTTTTATATATTTAATATTTTACATTAGGTTTTAACTGCGACTTAAGTTTCAAAATCGACAAACCGGTCATTAAACGGTAAAAACCCCCCTTTTATAATAATAATACTACTTATATATATATTTATATTTTTACAAATATAGTTTTTAAAAATATAGCGTTTAACTTGGCGAGTTCCCTGTGGATGAACCGGACTTACTAAAAACTACACTACTGTACGATTAGGTACACTACCTATAAGTGTTGTAGCAAGGGTTAGGTATATCCACTCTATAAATAAATAAATAACTTGTGTAAAAATGTATCGTATTTAATAGTATTTTGTAATAAATATATAACTATTTCGTATACACCTCTACGCACATCAATATTTTTGGCGCCGCTGCCGGGGAACTGCTTAAATGCCGGAAGCAAAACACTATAATAAAAAAAATTTATTAAGTTTTAATACGTTATAAATTTTAAAAATACAAAAATATAAAAAGAAAAACAAAATATATATATTTTTAAGAATTGCTCAAAATATATAAATTATAAAATATTTCTATTTCTATTTTTAGTTTGTAAAAATATAAGTTTTATTTATTTTATATAAATACTTTATATAAATATAAAACAGAAAATTAAAAATCAAAAATATAAATAAAAAGTTTACGGGCTCAACTGTAGAGGCCCAACTATCCGGCCTGGTAACCAGGGTCATGCGACCGCATGAATTTATAACATACATCTCATGCGATCGCATGAGTTAAAAAGACAGTCCACATACCTGGTACGTACGATTAGGGTTAAGATTTATATATAATTATTATTAATTAATTTAGATTTAGGGTTAATTAAAATAATAATTAGTATTATTTAGTTTTATTTTGTATTTTTAGCTTTAATTTAGTTTTATTAAATATATAAACTTAATACTTTTATAAAATAATAATATAAAAATAATATTTTTATAACTTTAAGCCTATTTTTATATTTTGTATATTTTTAATCGTTAAAGCGTACTTTTATATTTTTCGCTCATAACTAGTTTTAAAATATAGTATTTGCCGTAGTTATTTTTATTTCTAGATTTTTAGGATTTGCCGTAAAATCCCTTAAGTGCTTTTTCTTTAGACTAAGATTTAGGTGCTTTAGAATTTTGCGACGCTATTTTATAAATTTTAGTACTTTTTAAGTTATTGCCGTTTTGGATATAGTATTCCTTTTAAGCTTTAATACTTTTAGACGCAACTTTTAATTCTTAGTTTTTAGACTTTTAAGTTTCGACGCGCTACGTTCTTTTTATTATTTTTCAACCATTTATTTTTCGACGTTTTTCGACGCACTCTTTTTCTTTCTTATTTCTCGACGCTCTAGTTTTTAGGACATAGAATTTTCTATTTCTTCTTTAAATTTCAACGAAAAATTATTTTAAGTGGTTAAATTGATAGACATCCAAAATTTTCTGGTTCGTAGTAATAGTTGGATTTGTTAGTGGCGAGTTGTGGGCTTCCGATTTAAAGGGTCCTGGCTACCTGCTGCATCTATTGGTTATTCGAAACGTGGGTAAAATCAGAAAAGTCTATTAATTTGATAACTTATATAATTTTTCTCTTTTATAACTAATAGGATATTCAGTAAATGCACCGAGCAAAACGTTCACCACCTGTAACTATATCAAGACATCTAGCCAATATTGTCACCGTTGATTTTTCTTTAGAATCGTCATCCAGTCGACCAAGTACTCCAATTCAAATTTCCGATAATCCATTTTTTGAACCCGACCTCACAATTGAGAATTCGGAGGATATTCAGGGACAATTCAGAGATCCTGAACCATTAATCTTTCCTCCGGAACCACCAATCATTCATCCAGAGATTGTCGAGGAAGAAACTATTAAATCAGAATCCTCTAGTGATTCAGATTCAACAAATTCAATCATGGAAAATCTGGAACCTCTAAGTATGGAAGACCGAATGAGAGCTAAACGCACTGGCCAAGGTCACGCAATTACTCAACCAGACATTAATGCGCCAGATTATGAAATCAAAGGACAAATCCTACACATGGTGACTAATCAATTGCCAATTTAGTGGTGCGCCGAAGGAAGATCCAAATGAACATCTTCGAACCTTTAATAGGATCTGTACTCTATTTAAAATAAGAGAAGTTGAGGATGAACAGATCTATCTCATGTTATTTCCCTGAACTTTAAAGGGAGAAGCCAAAGATTGGTTAGAATTGTTACCTGAAGGAGCGATTAATACATGAGATGTCTTAGTTGAAAATTTTCTTAAACAATTCTTTCCGGTATCTAAAGCCGTGAGACTTCAAGGAGAAATTGTTACGTTCATGTAAAAGCCAAATGAAACTCTGTATGAGGATGTCCGCAGCATGGTTTAGACACTTATCAAATAGTACACATATTCTACCAAGGATGCGACATCACTACAAGAAAAGACATCGATATAGCAGCTGGTGGTTCCATTATGAAGAAAACCGCAAATGAAGCTTACAAAATTATTGATAACACTGCTTCCCACTCACATGAGTGGCACCAAGAAAAAGATATCGTTAGATCATCTAAAGTGGCTAGAGCCGATTCTAGCCATGACTTTGATTTCATTTTTGCAAAGATAGATGATGTCGAGAGACGAATGGAAAAGATGACTAAAGATATTCACTCAATACGAATTAGTTGTGAGCAGTGTGGAGGACCACATTTGACAAAAGATTGTCTCAGTATTGAACAAACAATGGAACAAAGAGAGAATGTTTCATACATGAACCAAAGTCCTAGAAATAATTATCAAAATAATTATCAACCGCCAAAACCAATCTACAATCAAAACCAGAATTATAATCGAAATGTTCCATACAATAACCAACAAGGTCCTAACAATCAACAAGTATCCAATAATACTTACAATCTGCAAAGACCTATTTTTCAAAACAAACCAACACAAACCGATGATAAAAAGTCAAATTTAGAAGATATGATGTCGAAGCTAGTTGAATCTCAAACTCAATTTTTTACATCTCAGAAACAAACCAATGAACAAAATGCTCAAGCATTTAGAAATCATCAAGCTTCTATTCAGAATCTGGAACAAGAAGTAAGCAACCTAGCAAGGTTAATAGGTGAAAGAAAATCGGGAAGTCTACTTAGCGATACAAATGCTAACCCCCGGAATGAAACAACTAAAGCCATTACCACAAGAAGTGGTATTACACTTAAACCACCTGAAATGCCTGTAATTTCTGATGACGCTATTCCTACTCCACGAGAACCACAATCTGAGCAAGATAAAGAAACAGAACTGGTAGTTGAAAAGGTTAATGAAGATAACACAGTTAATGCTAAATCTTATGTTAAACCATACCAACCACCACTTCCTTATCCGAGTAAAATGAGAAAAGAGAGACTTGAAGCCGAGCAATCCAAATTCTTGGATATGTTTAAACAAATAAATGTAAATCTTCCATTCATTGATGTAATTTCAGGAATGCCTAGATATGCTAAATTCTTGAAAGATCTAATCACAAATAGAAAGAAAATGGAAGAACTCTCGGCTGTTACAACGAATGCTAATTGCTCTGCAGTGCTGTTGAATAAGATACCAAAAAAATTATCAGATCCAGGAAGTTTCACGATTCCATGTTTTCTGGGTAGTCTTAGTTCAAAAGAAGCATTGGCATATTTAGGTGCTAGTATAAATTTAATGCCGTATTCACTATACGCTAAACTAGACCTTGGAGAATTGAAACCAACACGAATAAGCATACAACTAGCCGATCGATCAGTAAAATATCCTAGAGGGTTAATGGAGAACATGCTAGTTAAAGTTGGTACTTTAGTATTTCCAGTAGATTTTGTTATTCTGGACATGGAAGAAGATTCTCGAGTTCCTCTCATATTAGGAAGACCATTCTTAAACAGGGCTAAAGCAATAATAGACGTGTTTGGTAAGAAACTGACCCTAAGTATAGAGGACGAGAGTGTTACCTTTTCTGTTGATAGAGCCATGCAACAACCGCAATCTGCAGATGATACATGTTGTTATATTCAAACTATAGATTCACATGCAGAATTGTTAGAAGAATTTCCAGAATTACAAGGAACAGGAGAATGTTCTTTAGGTGAAGGGACTGAACCAATTGATGAAGCTGAAATGTTAGCTACACTCATGACTAATGGATATGAACCAACAACAGAAGAAATTCAAATGCTAAAAGAGGAAGACAGATATCGATATAAATTATCGATAGAAGAACCACCGACATTAGAGTTAAAGCCACATCCAAACCATTTGGAATACGCTTATTTACATGGTGAATCTGAATTACCTGTAATAATATCGTCTTCTCTTACTGAAAATGAAAAATCTCAACTCATTTCTGTGTTAAAAGCTCATAAACCAGCTATTGCATGGAAGATTCATGACATTAAAGGAATAAGTCCTTCGTATTGCACACATAAAATCCTTATAGAAGAAGGTCATAAAACGTATGTGCAACACCAATGAAGACTAAATCCTAATATGCAAGATGTTGTTAAGAAAGAAATTATTAAACTGCTCGATGCAGGTTTAATTTATCCAATTTCTGATAGTCCATGGGTAAGCCTAGTTCAATGCGTACCTAAGAAGGGTGGCATGACTGTCATCACAAATGAGAAAAATGAGCTTATTCCTACTAGGACTGTAACATGATGGCGTGTTTGTATTGATTATAGAAAATTAAATGATGCCACCAGAAAAGATCACTTTCCTTTACCTTTTATTGATCAAATGTTGGAAAGATTAGCCGAAAATAGTTACTATTGTTTTCTTGACGGTTTTTCCGGATACTTTCAAATTCCAATAGCACCCGAGGATCAAGAGAAAATCACGTTCACGTGCCCTTATGGTACTTTTTCTTACAAAAGCAAACCTTTTAGACTTTGCAACGCCCCTGCAACCTTTCAAAGGTGCATGATGGTGATTTTTCACGACATGATAAAAGAATGCATGGAAGTTTTCATGGATGACTTTTCAATCTTCGATGATACATTTGAATCATGTCTAGTTAATCTTGAACGAATGCTTATTAGATGCGAACAATCAAATCTAGTTCTTAATTGGGAGAAATGCCATTTCATGATTAAAGAAGGTATCGTTCTTGGTCACAAAATCTCAAAGGAAGGAATTGAAGTGGATAGAGCTAAAGTAGATGTAATTGCTAAACTTCCACATCCCACCAATGTTAGAGGAGTTAGGAGTTTTTTAGGGCATGCCGGTTTTTACGGATGTTTCATAAAAGATTTTTCTAAAATTGTCACTCCTATGAATAAACTCATATAAAAGGATGCTCCATTCATCTTTTCAGATGAATGCATCAAATCCATTAATATTCTTAAAGAAAAACTCACTAATGCGTCGATCATGATAACTCCAAATTGGAATCTACCATTTGAACTCATGTGCGATGCAAGTGATTTTGCAATGGGAGCCGTTTTAGGACAAAGGATTGAAAAATAATTTCAACCTATTTATTACGCTAGTAAGACATTACAAGGAGCACAAACGAATTACACAACTACTAAAAACAACTCCTTGCTATTATCTTTGCTTTTGACAAATTTCGTTCCTATCTCGTTCTAGCTAAAACGGTGGTCTATACCGACCATTCTGCTCTTAGATATCTATTTTCAAAACAAGATGCCAAACCAAGATTAATCTGTTGGATCTTACTCTTACAAGAATTCGATATTGAAATCCGAGACAAAAAGGGAGCAGAAAATCTCGCAGCTGATCATCTTTCTCGTCTTGAAAATCCTGAATTAGAAGTTCTAAATGAATCCGCCATACAAGATAACTTTCCTGATGAATATCTATTGAAGATAGATTATAGTGAAATTCTATGGTTTGCAGACTATGCAAACGACTTAGTATGTGAATTCTTTGAAAAAGGATTATCGTACCAAAAACGAAAGAAATTCTTTAGTGATATAAAACACTATTTCGGGGAAGATCCACATTTATTTAAAAGTTGTCCCGATGGAATAATACGCCGATGCGTATTCGGAGGTGAAGCTAGTCAAATCTTAAACAATTGTCACACAGGACCAATAGGAGGGCATTATGGGCCTCAACTTACAGCAAGAAAAGTTTACGATGCTGGATTCTATTGGCCTACAATTTTCAAAGACGCGCACCTTCTTTGCAAATCCTGTGATGCTTGTCAAAGGGCCAAAAAATAAGTCAACGTGATGAAATGCCACAAAATGTCATTCAAGTATGTGAAATATTTGACATTTGGGGTATTGACTTTATGGGTCCATTTCCAAAATCTCATAATAATCTCTACATTCTCGTTGCCATTGATTATGTATCTAAATGGGCGGAAGCACAGGCTCTCCCAACTAACGATGCACGAGTTGTAGTCAACTTCTTAAAACATCTTTTTGCTAGGTTCGGAATACCGAAAGATTTAATAAGTGATCGTGGTACTCATTTCTGTAATAATCAACTTGAGAAAGTTCTCAAAAGATATGGAGTAACTCATAAAATCTCAACCGCTTATCATCCACAAACAAGTAGACAAGTTGAAAATACCAACCGAGCATTAAAACGTATTCTAGAGAAAACCGTAGGAACAAATTCGTAGGAATGGTCCATGAAATTGGAGGATGCACTCTGGGCTTTTAGAACAGCCTACAAAACTCCAATTGGAACCACACCTTTTAGACTCGTTTACGGAAAAGCATGTCACATTTCAGTAGAAATTGAACACAAAGCATTTTGGGCTTTGAAGACATGTAATCTTGATTTACATGAAGTCGGACGTCTACGTTTAAGTCAACTAAACAAATTAGAAGAATTAAGACATGAAGCATACGAAAATTCGTTAATCTATAAAGAAAGAATGAAGAAATGGCATGATAAAAAAATCAGAAGTTCAAAAGAATTTAAAGAAGGAGATTGAGTTCTTCTTTTCAATTCATGATTCAAGCTATTTCCTAGAAAATTGAAATCAAGATGGTCTGGACCATTCATAGTTAAAAGAGTTTTCCCATACGGAACAGTAGAATTAATAAATTCAAATGGGATTGAATTTAAGGTTAATGGTCACAGAGTTAAACATTATATAGATAATCCAATGGAAGTTGAAGATGAAGTTAATCACAATTTCAACACCACAGCTAACTAAGTGTGGGAAGGTTCGAATCTTTTTAAGGATAATATTTATTTCTGTTAGAGTTAGATATTCTGTTTTCGTGTAGTTCTCGAGAATGGAATGAAATGTCCCGTTCATATTGATTATAAACGTTCCATATTAATTGATTTCGTCGCGAGGTTTTGACCTCTATATGAGACATTTTTCAAAGACTGCATTCATTTTTAAAACAACCATAACCTTTATTTTATCGATAAAGGTTTAAAAAGCATTACGTAGATTATCAAATAATGATAATCTAAAATATACCGTTTACACACGACCATTACATAATGGTTTACAATAAGAATATATTACATCAAAAATAAGTTTCTTGAATGTAGTTTTTACATAATATCATACAAGCATGGACTTCAAATCTTGTCCTTATTTTAGTATGCAACAACGGAAGCTCTTAATAATCACCTGAGAATAAACATGCTTAAAATGTCAACAAAAATGTTGGTGAGTTATAGGTTTAACCTATATATTATCAAATCATAATAATAGACCACAAGATTTCATATTTCAATATACATCCCATACATAGAGATAAAATTCATTCATATGGTGAACACCTGGTAACCGACATTAACAAGATGCATATAAGAATATCCCCTATCATTCCGGGAAATCCTTCGAACATGATAAAAACGAATTCGAAGTACTAAAGCATCTGGTACTTTGGATGGGGTTCGTTAGGCCCAATAGATCTATCTTTAGGATTCGCGTCAATTAGTAGATCGGTTTACTAATTCTTAGGCTACCAAGCAAAAGGGGCATATTCGACTTCGATCATTCACCCATATAATGTAGTTTCAATTACTTGTGTCTATTTCATAAAACATTTATAAAACTGCATGTATTCTCATCCCAAAATATTAGATTTTAAAAGTGGGACTATAACTCACTTTCACAGATTTTTACTTCGTCGGGAAGTAAGACTTGGCCACTGGTCGATTCACGAACCTATAACAAATATGTACATATATATCAAAGTATGTTCAAAATATATTTACAACACTTTTAATACATTTTGATGTCTTAAGTTTATTAAGTCAGCTGTCCTCGTTAGTAACCTACAACTAGTTGTCCACAGTTAGATGTACATAAATAAATCGATATATATTATCTTGAATCAATCCACGACCCAGTGTATACACGTCTCAGGCTAGATCACAACTCAAAGTATATATATTTTTGGAATCAACCTCAACCCTGTATAGCTAACTCCAACATTACTGCATATAGAGTGTCTATGGTTGTTCCAAATAATATATATACATGGGTCGATATGATATGTCAAAACATTTGCATACGTGTCTATGGTATTCCAAGATTACATAATATATTAAAATACATGTATAATACAATATAAGTTAGCTAGGATATGATTTGTATAGAATTGTTAATATTTCCCGTAGCTACAAAAATAAAAAAATATCCAATCTTGTTTTACCCATAACTTCTTCATTTTAAATCCGTTTTGAGTGAATCAAATTGCTATGGCTTCATATTTGACTCTATTTTATGAATATAAACAGAAAAATTATAGGTTTATAGTCGGAAATATAAGTTACAAGTTGTTTTTGTAAGATGTAGTCATTTCAGTCGAAAGAACGACGTCTTGATGGCCACTTTGAAAAACATACTTCCACTTTGAGTTTAACCATGATTTTTGGATATAGTTTCATGTTCATAAGAAAAATTATTTTCCCAGAAGCACAACTTTTAAATCAAAGTTTATCATAGTTTTTAATTATCAAACCCAAAACAGCCCGCGGTGTTACTACGACGGCGTATGTCCAGTTTTACGGTGTTTTTCGTGTTTCCAGGTTTTAAATCATTAAGTTAGCATATCATATAGATATAGAACATGTGTTTAGTTGATTTTAAAAGTTAAGTTAGAAGTATTAACTTTTTTTTGCGAAAAAGTTTAGAATTAACTAAACTATGTTCTAGTGATTTCAAGTTTAAATCTTCGAATAAGATAGCTTTATATGTATGAATCGAATGATGTTAAGAACATCATTACTACCTCAAGTTTTGTGGATAAACCTACTGGAAAAGAGACAAATGGATCTAGCTTCAAAGGATCTTGGATGGCTTGAAAGTTCTTGAAGTAGAATCATGACACGAAAACAAGTTCAAGTAAGATTTCCACTCGAAATAAGATTGTTATAGTTATAGAAATTTAATCAAAGTTTGAATATGAGTATTACCTTGTATTAGAAAGATATCTTACTTCAAATAAGAAAGATTTCTTGAGGTTGAATGATCATTCTACAAGATTGGAAGTAAGCTAGCAAACTTGGAAGTATTCTTGATTTTATGAAACTAGAACTTGTAGAATTTATAAAGAACACTTAGAACTTGAAGATAGAACTTGAGAGAGATCAATTAGATAAAAAAAATTGAAGAATGAAAGTGTTTTTAGGTGTTTTTGGTCGTTGGTGTATGGATTAGATATAAAGGATATGTAATTTTGTTTTCATGTAAATAAGTCATGAATGATTACTCATATTTTTGTAATTTTATGAGATATTTTATGCTAGTTGCCAAATGATGGTTCCCAAATGTATTAGGTGACTCACATGGGCTACTAAGAGCTAATAATTGGAGTGTATATACCAATAGTACATACATCTAAAAGTTGTGTATTGTACGAGTACGAATACGAGTGCATACGAGTAGAATTGTTGATGAAACTGAACGAGGATGTAATTGTAAGCATTTTTGTTAAGTAGATGTATTTTGATAAGTGTCTTGAAGTCTTTCAAAAGTGTATGAATACATATTAAAACACTACATGTATATATATTTTAACTGAGTCATTAAGTCATCGTTAGTCGTTACTTGTAAGTGTTGTTTTGAAACCTTTAGGTTAACGATCTTTTTTAATGTTGTTAACCAATGTTTATAATATCAAATGATATTTTAAATTATTATATTATCATGATATTATGATGTATGAATATCTCTTAATATGATATATATATACATTAAATGTCGTTATAACGATAATCGTTACATATATGTCTCGTTTCAAAATCATTAAGTTAGTAGTCTTGTTTTTACATATGTAGTTCATTGTTACTATACTTAATGATATGTTTACTTATCATAATATCATGTTAACTATATATATATCCATATATATGTCATCATATAGTTTTTACAAGTTTTAATGTTCGTGAATCACCGGTCAACTTGGGTGGTCAATTGTCTATATGAAACCTATTTCAATTAATCAAGTCTTAATATGTTTGATTGCTTAACATGTTGGAAACACTTAATCATGTAAATAATAATTTCATTTAATATATATATAAAGATGGAAAAGTTCGGGTCACTACATGGAATCCGAATGGTCTTTCCCTAGCAGACCCTAAAGAACTAGTCTTCTCCTCCCATTCTGAATTTTTATTTTTTTTTAGGTTTATTAGATGAAGAATTCCTTTGATCTGAACCATGGTCTAATGCTACATGCTATGATTACTAAACGTAATAATGACACCCTTCCGAGTGAATTGGTATCATTCATAAGAGGAAAAATGGACGGAGTAAGAAAAGAACTCAGAAAAGATCATAATAAGATACATTTTGGTAAAGGAAAATCAAAATCCGCAACAAAAAGAAGAGCACGATACCTTGAAAGATGTTATACATGCGGAAAATGGTCACACGAAGGTAAATGTTCAAATAATCAAACATATTCAAATACCGAATTTGTTACTCTATGCAGAGAAGGACCGTTCATATGTTTAGAAGAAAAGATATTGAAAAATCGAGGTTATGCTTACGTAGCTATGGAAAATCAAATCACACGACTCTCCTATGAGTCGGCTAAAGCAGGTCTCTGAGAATTATATCTCATAGGTAAGTATGTACAGTTTTTATTTTTTTTATTGCTTTTAACCTTTTGATAATAAACGCTGAATCGTTCGCTATAAAGTATTAAATTGGTATTCAATAAAATTAGGTATGCGTAACCGAAATTATTGATATCATACAAAAATTTATTACATCACTGCGAAATTTACCGTTTATTCTTAAGGTATAAATAGCTTTAATCATTCAATCCAAAATATTTCAAAAATTCGTTAGGAGTAAAACTAGGTTATGGAACCGAAATTACTTTACCGAAAAGAGGGGAGTATATTTTTGATAATATTTGATTGATTAAAGTGGGATAAAAGACCAAAAAGATTTTTTAATTTTTATTTTTACTTTGTTTTTAAAATTAATATTCAATTATTAATGTAAACTTTTTAAAATCAATATATTTAAGTTTGTAAATATTTGAAAAATTAATATTTTTAATATAAGTTTGTATGTATAAAAACAAAAATATAATATAAATTTAGTGTGAATTTTTAATTTTATTAATATGAATTTTTAATTTTATGCATTTTAAATTTAAGTTTGGTGTGAATTTAAAAACAAAAATTTATTTTATTTCACTAAGTTAAAAATATGATTTTTTAAAAATTCGTTGTGAGTTGAAAACTAGGTCGTTGAACCGAAATTGCTTTACCCCGGGACGAGAACTTTTATTATCATTATTTTTAATATTATTGAATTAAAGTATGCCAAAAACATTAAAAAACTCAAAAATCTTTGCTTTTAAAACAACGCTTTGAAATGTCAAATTTTTAAAATTTTGTTGAGAGACGAACTAGGACAACGATCTAAAACGCCCTCACTCCTAAAAAGAAACAAATTTTTAAAATTTATTGATTTATGTTTTAAAAGTATAAGATTTTTTATATAAAAAAAAAACAGACCACATGCGATCGCATCGTTTCCTTCACAAAATCCATGCGGTCGCATGGAGTGAAAAAACTGGTCAGGAAAAAATAACCAGCGAGCTGTTCTGTCTCATTCCACAAACACACACACATACACGAACATACTCCCCAAACTCTCTCAAATTTCACCAATTTTTCACCAAAATCAACCAAATTTCTTGCTATAATCCGCTCTAATCATGAAATTGTTCAGAAGCTTTTCAAAGAAGGTAAAGATTTCACCCTTAAACCTCTTTAAATTTGATTTTTAGTATTCTTGAGCTATAATTTACCTAATTTGATTTTGTTAATTTTTAGTGTAATTAGAGTTAAATTGTTAGTATATTATGCATGTATAACCTAGATTGATGCTATTTAACATGATTTGAAGCCAAAAACTTCAAAATTTTTAGGAATCTAGGGTTTGTGTTCTTGAGCAATTTGGGGCTTTTTGATATAAACAGGTTATGGCCTATTTTTGTCATGCATTATTGCTAAATTAAGTAGTGTAACATATTTAGGTAGCTAAATGATCCAAAATTTGATCCTAAACATGATTTTTGAGAATTAAAGTAGACTTTTTAGGTCTAAAATTCATGAACTTGATTAAATTGATGTAAATACCATTTGAAACTTGTTTAATTGCTAGTAATGGTTGTTTTAACATGTTATTTGAGTTGAATGCTTATGAACTTTGTAAACATTTTCATATATGCTTATTTGAAAAAGTGTAGAATTGTGAAAATTGTGAAAATGTGTATAAGTTTAATTTTGATTGAACATGTTATTGTAATTGTTTCAAGTTGTTATTTTGCTAACACTAATGCATATTTGGATGCACAAATTTTATGTTTAATGTATTTTGTAGAGATTTACCGATACTAATGGTGCATCATCATCATCTAGACAACCTGCTCCAGAACCTGAACCAGAAATGCAATATGAACCGGAGCAATAACAGGAACAACAATAACAACCTGATCAACACGTACCATATTATGATCCGCAACAAGAATATATTAATGCCTATGTAATTTTTCCGATTCATCCGATAGTAGAACACCCAACGATTCATGAAGCACAGTTGCATCCCAATCTGAGATTTGATCGAAGTTGGAGAGATTACCCGACATATTAAAGTAACAAATTCAAACTGGTAACAAAAAATGTAGAAGTGCCAAGGGTAATCGATTGGGAGCCTTTGGAAAGGGTCCAGCTAGTTAACTCAGTTAGACAACATTTGATCCAAAGGTATGGCAGCTCTTCTTTTCCCGATTGGGAACGTTTATTCACCATTCGTAGGCCTGTATATAAAGAGTGGTGCGTTGAGCTTATGAGTACTATTTCACTTAATGCGGATGTAGTTAGGTTAGATGATAGAAGTTTTCTTAGATTTATACTTGGCCGTAGGATGTATAGAATGCCCATGCTGGACATGGCCAGGGCTTTACAGATTTACACTCCTTGTGAATTACTACTACCCAATTGTACAAATTTGATTTATCATGAGGAGCGGGTAGATAGGAATTTTGACGCAAACGCCATCTGGAGGCGTATGTCAGATTATAATGTTTTTTCGCTAGGAGGAAGACACTCCTACTTAGATATTAACAAAGCAGAGCTACGTATTATACATAGATTTTTAGCTAATTCGATTACACAAAGAGGTAAAAACAAGGAAAAGATGACCTTACACGACTTATTTTACCTTAAGTGTATTCGAAACACTAGAAGCTTTGTTAATATCCCCTACTGTGTTGATTTTTATCTGTCCAAAGTAGTGGCAGGAATACAGGACGGGGGAATAATAGGAGGAGGTATCTTTGTTACTCTCTTTGGAGAGTATTTGGGTGTAGATAGGGATCAAAGGGGTCCACTTTTGGTATGTAGGGAACAGGATGATACTTTAGGATTGAAGGTCTATCAGGGTGCTAAGGTATTAAAGAGCAGACGCAATCAGGCAATACCATATGATGGTAGTCATCCTCAGGTAGAGAGAGGTTCAGATGAGGAAATGGAGGAAGTGGATAACATTAGGGATGTCATTAGGGAGGCTATGACTGACGTCTACCAGCGTATAGATGAGGTATAAATGACAAACGAGGATAGACATAGTCGATACGAGCAGTGGCACGCCCAGGATGTGTACGAGCATTCTAGGAAACGACAGCATGATAGATAGCACTATCATCAGCATCAGATCATGAGCCAGCTATCACCTCAGGATCACTACGTACTGACCCGACCTGCTTACTATCCTCCACACCAGCCCGATATGCGACCACCACTTACTCTCTACGACCCTAACCAGGCCTATCAGTACACCTATAACCAACCATGGAACCCGCCCGACGACATGAACTGGAACCCCTATCCAGATTGATATAGTTCCGTTGGTGATTTTTGTGATTTTTATCTTTTTATTATTTTTATTTACTTATGTTTAAAACATATGATATTGTGATACTTTATTGTAATGTTTAATATTTTTATTATTTTGTACTAATATTTCATATTTGATTTGAAAGTGGGATATTAAGTCCCATTTCAAATTACCATGCATGTTATTATTTGTATGTATGTATTTTGTCAATTGTACACAACAGGGTAAAACAGCGCATTTTCAAAGACTGCCATTAAGTTCAGTAAAAGCTACTAATTTTGACGACAAAACGAAAAACAAATGTGATGTAACAACAAGACGGAATGAACAAATGATGTGCACCATTTATCATTCAGCAAACAAACGCCAATATGTTTGGAAACTTTGGTAAAATTTAATCATTTTTCTACGCTAATCGCCCTCAATAATTTAAATTGTTACTGATTTCTTGCAAATGAGGGCATTACAAGATCTTAAGTGTGGGAATGGGTTAAATTCTTTCGGATTTTTAAATTTTTTTTTTTGACTTATACACTTGGTTACCATTAAAAATACTAGTAACGCAGTAGTTGTATTAGAATCTAGTGCTCTCTGATAATAAAGAACAGCCCTAGTCTTATATACTGACTACCCAATTCTAGTAAAAATTTTCAAAATTTTCAATTAAATGAACTCAAAATCATGTTTATACATATTTATGAGTGATAAAACTAGGTGTTAACACCGAAATTATTGTTACCTCGTAAAGGACATAAATTGAGAAACAACTTAAAATGTTTAAATTCATTTAAAATAGAATAGAGGACAATAAAAAGGCAAAGAAAGGAAAATAAAAGCCAAGTGTGGGAAAAATTTACCAAGTTATTTAAAACCTATATCACATATTTTTGTACAAATAATTGAAGATACTTTTGTTTTGGACAAAATTAACCGTTTTACCCAATAAATTGTAATATATTTGAAAGAAATATGAATCTACACGATGAATCAATTCCATCATTAAAAGGAAGTAAAGTCTTTCGAAAAAGACACGCGCTTCTTGATTTAGGTCAGGAAGTTGTCGTCCAGACCAGTTGTAGAGTCTATGAAAAATATTGAAAAGTTTTCTCGAAAATCAGCTGGAAATCCACGGACCTCAGCATCAAACAGGGTCGCCAAGTGGTCAGACTTATCCTAACCATGAGAGGATCTGTCTCGTAAAATGGGGAGGGCGCTGTGCAAATTAGCTTGATAAGACTAATGAATCTGTAACGACAATGGAATTTCCAACGTTAATTTATTAATAATTATTATTATTAATACGTGTGATTAAACGAATGTATGTTATTACATTTACATGTTACCATGATTGCCCGTACTTGACTTTTAAGTGCCCGAAACGTCTTTGTGACACACGAAACTTTTACGAATAATATTTTCAAGTATTATTTACATTCATGATTAAGTTTATTAATCATTTTAATTAACTAAAGTTACTAGTTAATTACTTGGGCTTTGATTGGGTCTATTTATTAATTATTTAAACTTGGGCTTTGTTAGTGTAGTGGACTCATGATATTGGGCTTCTAAGCCCATCCTACCTTTTAAGTGGACTTAGTTAGCCCACTAACTCATGTAAGTATCATTTGGCAATGGAACTAGATAGTTATTACTTAAGGAATCTTGCTACAACTCTTTCCCATAACAATACACCAAATGACCAACTTTATGAACCTTTACTTGCTTGAAACCATTGAACATTTGCCTTCTTTTTTTCCTGCTGTAACCGTGGCCTAGATGGGCACAAAGGGGATTCAAAATCTTTTTTTTTCGTTACTTGTTTACTTGCATTCACTTCTCATTTCTCACACTTCAACTTGCATTTCATTTTTCTCTTACTTTTCTCTCATATTCTCTCAAAGTCTTGTAAGTAATATGAACACTTTTCCTCTCTTTTCTTCATCTTAAAACCAAATTACATATACACATTCATCATCATTTGTTAGTTAATATTTGTTCATGTTTGTTAATTAATTACTTGTTGTTGTTTACTTACTATTTTCTAAGAAGCAAACTTGTTAGTTTGATTCTTCATCTAACTTGTTCTTACAAGGCATAAAAGAACATAAAGTTTCTAGCTTATGTTCTTCATTTATTGTTTTAAAAGATTTAGAGTTCATGTGTTGCAAACCATACTTGTGATTCATGAAGTAAACTTTAAAGTTTACTTTCTTAAAGATCAAACCTTGGTTTGAATCTTTAAAGTATGAACAACCATGAACAAATTACTTGTTTACTTAGTTTACTTCTTCATATTATGCACTTTAATTTCATGTAGTTAGTTTATATGGTCAAGTACTACAAGTTAGTCTTGATCTCATATCTCTTGAACAAATTAAGTTAACTTTGAAAGTTCAAGAACACACAAATAAGTTTTCTTTAAATATAACTTTGGATCTAGACTTTTGAGTCTTGGATCTTCAAGATCAAACTAAGAACTATGTTCTACTACTTATGATCTTGATTAGTTAGTTAACTTTCAAGTTTATAGTTCAATATTTCTATTATAGTTCATGTAAGTGTCAAACCTAAGACTTTGATGTAACTTTGGTTCATCAAACTACATGTAACTCTTAAGTGAGTTATGCTTCATGTCTTAGACTTGCACTAGGGTTATGATGGTCAAGACTTGGCTAAGATGATGTAGATACATCAATGAGTTATACACTTGAAGCTATATGCATTAAGGATGAGAACCATGATGAATATCAAGCACCAAGACCACCGGAACCCTTTTAAACTTACTGTTTCTGTCCAAAAGCTACGGATCTGATGTTTCTGTAACAGACCAGTAGACCTGGGCTGTTCTAACCTTTATTTTTAGATAGAATTTTTCGAGTAGATAACTTTTCATATAGGACTTGTCTTAATCCGAGTTACGGTTTAGGATTTATGGCCCTCCGATCGCCACTATGTCCTTTAACGTTGTGCAGAAATTTCTGACCTACTCGCACTTAGACCGTCGCCACGGTCAAACAAAGATGAGTTTTCTTCTAGAATTTTTACCACACTTAAGGGACTCATAGACGGAGCCATGGCCACTAGTCTCACCTTAATTCAGTAAGGGTAGACGCCGTGGTGACTGACTGAAGTCAGACTTTGTTTTAAACTACTTTCATAAACGAAACCTACCTTACGCCTTTTGTTTAATGATGAATGATGATGACCCATAAGACCTTATTTACATACTTTTAAACCTATTAAGACGATTTACTGACTTAGTATTATTTGCCTTATGTTGAGGACCTTCGGACCGATTACTTGCACACCTTTTCCGAACCGACTTTACGACTACATTATCATTGTGAGTTATAGCATTCCCTTTTTACTTTAACTTATTTTGGGAACTGAGAATACATGCGGATTTTATGTTTTACATACTAGGCACGAGTACTTAAACTTATATATGTGTGGGTTATACAACGGCATAAACATTCCCTTTAGCTCGGTAACGTTTAATCATTGGTTTTTGAACCGTGAACGCGAATCTTAGATATGGATCCATAGGGTTTGACATCCCCACTCGGGCTAGTAGCGCTAGCATTTAACGAGTGTTTAATACTTCGTAGACATACGCACTTGCCAAGTGTACTTTCAGGGGGTATAAACGTTAAGTTAGTTACCAAGTGCCCATTGTTAACATATACTTTATCATACTGTTTTGAAACGCTCTTTGTAGCACTGAAATCTCGTGGCCTACCTTACATACTGTTATACTTAAACTATAGCTCACCAACCTTTGTGTTGATGTTTTTAAGCATGTTTTTCTCAGGTGCTTGAGGTTAGCTTCCGATGTGTACTAGTCGTGCTGTAGACACCCGCTGCTTAGAGTTGTCATCGCATGAACTACTTTATTTTGCATTCAAACATTCGTACTTTTGAACTATGACTTGTAACGACCATTGTGGTCACATACACTTATTATTTGCTTCTACTTAGTGAAGCATGCTTTTGAAATGTAAAACATTTGATGTCGATTATGACATCACCTTTTTATCGTGAATGCAACTTCTTTAATTACAGCATATAGTACTTAACCTTGTAATGATCCTGTTGTTGATGATTCGTACACGATGGTTTTATACGGGGCATCACATTTGGTATCAGAGCATTGGTTGTAGGGAATTAGGTTGCATTAGTGAGTCTAAGACCGACCCGAGTAGGATTCACTAATAGGACTAATCTACAACTTGCTAGTTTACTTGTTTCCGCTGAATTTACTGCATGCTACTGCTTACTTTTTCCGCTATATGCCGTATGCTACTGCATGATTTCACTACTTCATGATGCTACTTGCTTTCAATTGCATGCTACTTTCATACGAATTACTGTTATTGCCATGCTATTTACCGTTATACATGATTTAAACTGTTGGCCTATTATTTGCTTGCTTTATGACATACTGACATGTAAAATTTATTTTTCCTTGTTCAGATGTCGGATGTTCCACCTGCTGGCATTTCGGGCAGTACAGACTCAGACCCCGTCGCCCTACCTACTGCTACACCTGCTGCTGCTACTGCCGATACACCGGCCCCGACACCCACTAGTGATCCCGGCGCTTCCACTTCCGGAGCTGGTACTAGTGCACCTGCCCCAGTGTCTGCTCCCGGACCCTCGAGGTCACAGCCCCGCATTGGTGGTATTGAGATCCCCGCGGAGTTCGGGGAAGGGCCGTTTCGTAATCACATGCGCACGCCTTGCCGACGCACTCCCGACGGACGTTTAGTCATGATTCCGCCAGGCAGACACAGACAGATGTTGGCCGCCTTCGGATGCTTCGGATTACCAGCTCAGCCACCAGTGTCACCACCACACGATTCGGATGACTCATCATCCGCCGATTCTTCATCATCAGACAACTCCAGCGATGATGAGGATCCTGCTGATAGACCTATTCAGGCACCCTTCACCCCGCCGAAGAAGCGGTACCGTTTCGACGGCACCGTCATTCCAGGGGTGAATGGAGGTCGTGCTTTTACTGACGCATTTGGCCATCGTCGTAGGGTTACCGCCTGTAAACGGGTTGTGCCATACCCTGCCGACCCTCAGATACGTAAGGTTCCCAGTTATGTATTGACTATTCCTGGAACCGTACCACCTAGATTTAGATACGGACCATCTACATCAGCACCACCAGCACCACCAGCACCACCTGCCCCACCTACACCGCCTACCCCACCAGCTCCCTCTAATGAGGAACTGATGAGGGAGATTGAGACTCTCCGAGATCGAGTCACTGAGCTCGAGGAGCAGTTGGCTCGAGGAGCAGTTCACCCGCCTTCACCGTAGGACCTTGTATTTAGATTTCATGATGTAATCTAGATATAGTTTCATGTATTTCATATGTATTGTACAAACCTATGCGATGTATGAAACTTATTATTATTAATGGAAATTTGTGTTGTTTATTTTTTTTTGCACAAGTGTCCTATTTACATTACTATGTGGTGATTTGTGGTACTTATATCTAGTTGCGTTACTTAATCAACATGTGTTGTGCTGTTTTCATGTTGGTTGCTATATACTATATTATTACTATACTGAATGCTGGATTTTGACTTGGGTCAAAATTTTTGTTTAGAATATCATGGCTAACGAAAGATCCACACCTACCGCCGCCCAGATTGAGGACATGATCAACGAACGGGTCGCTGCAGCCCTGGCAGAAATAAATCTCGAAGCTCCACCGCCACCACCACCGGTTATTCCACCCATTCGAAATGGGTGTACATACAAGGAATTCCCGAGCTGCAAACCGCATAACTTCAGCAGCACCGAGGGACCAGTTGGTCTCACCAGATGGTTCGAGAAACTTGAATCAGTATTTTGAGTTAGCAACTGTTCGGAGGATAATAAGACCAAGTTTGCATCTTGCACGCTATCTGACGGCACGCTAACGTGGTGGAACACGTTAGCTCAAGCAAAAGGGATTGATGAGGCGTATGCTATGCCTTGGGAAGAGTTTAAGTGTTCTATGATTGAAGAATACTGTCCAAGGACCGAAATACAAAAGATGGAGATCGAATTTATGCAGTTGAAAGCCGTGGGAAATGATCTTAACAGTTACAATCGTAGGTTTTTGGAGTTAGCATTAATGTGTCCGACCATGGTCACCCCCGAATTCAAGCGCATGGAGAAATACTTCTCGGGACTTCCTAAGTCCATCAAGGGTAATGTCACCTCATCCAAGCCACCGAATGTCCCCGAAGCAATGCGCATGGCGCATACTCTCCTGAATCAAATCATCCTTGACGAGCCGGAGAAGGCTAAGTTTGAAGCCGGTAGTAGTGAAAAGAGGAAATGGTACAACAACCATAACCACAACAACAACAACAACAGGGGGAGAAACTACGATCAAACCCCCGCCAAGAGGCACAACAACGGTGGAAACCCTAATCCCAACAACAACACCAACACCAACCCGAACTACAAAGGAACCTTACCACAATGCAAGAGGTGTTACAAACACCACAATGGGTATTGCAATGTTGTTTGTGAGAAGTGCCAACGGGCTGGGCACATAGGGAAGGACTGCAAGGTCACTACTTTGAATGGGAAGACAAACACCAATGGGCCAAAGAAGTGTTATGAATGCGGGCAGACGGGCCATTTCAGAAATGCATGCCCCAACAAGCGAAAAGATGGCAGGCCACCCCGTGGTAGAGCTTTTAATGTTAATGCAAGGGATGCACGTGATAACCCCGACTTGGTGACAGGTATATTCACAATCAACAATCTTTTAGCTTCTGTCTTGTTTGATACTGGTGTGGATAGAAGTTATGTATGTAGATATTTTTGTGATAAGATTAATTGGTCATTAGTCCCGTTAAAAGAGAGTATGCTTATCGAGGTCGCCAATGGAAAACTTGAAAAGGTTGACCATATTAGTCGTGGAGCTATTATCAACATGGCTGGTGCAGATTTCGAAATTGATTTGATACCTATCAAACTGGGAGGCTTTGACGTGATCGTTGGTATGGATTGGTTGAGCAAGATAAAGGCCGATATTATCTGTGGAGATAAAGCACTTCGCATACCACAAGGAGATGGCGAACCACTGGTTATCTATGGAGAGAGATGTACCTCAAAGTTGAACCTCATTAGTTGCGTGAAAGCGTAAAAGATTATGAAGAAGGGACGTTTTGCTGTCCTAGCACATGTTAAAGCGGTAGAGGTGAAGAGCGTGAATGACGTTCGAATTGTGAACGAATTTTCCAATGTCTTCCCAGAGGAATTGCCTGGTTTACCGCCGCAGAGAGCAGTAGAGTTTCAGATTGACTTAGTTCCAGGAGCTGCACCTATAGCTCGCGCACCTTATAGACTCGCACCTTCCGAGATTCAAGAATTATAGAGTCAACTACAAGAGCTGTTAGACCGTGGATTTATCCAACCAAGTTTCTCGCCTTGGGGCGCACCTGTGTTGTTTGTGAAGAAGAAGGATGGATCCTTTCGTATGTGTATCGACTACCGTGAGCTCAACAAATTGACAATCAAGAATCGGTATCCTCTTCCACGAATTGACGATCTTTTTGATCAACTATAAGGATCGAGTGTCTACTCAAAGATTGATTTGTGATCCGGATATCACCAGCTGAGGGTGAAGGAAAGTGACGTGATGAAAACTGCATTCAGGACCCGTTATGGCCATTATGAGTTTCTCGTGATGCCATTCGGTTTGACAAATGCACCTGCCGTGTTCATGGACCTCATGAATCGTGTCTGCAAGCCTTACTTGGACAAGTTTGTTATCGTCTTCATAGATGATATCCTCATCTACTCTAAGAGCCAAGAAGAACATGAGCAACACCTCCGATTAGTGCTTGAACTCTTAAGACAAGAGCAACTTTACGCCAAATTCTCCAAGTGTGAATTTTGGTTGAAGGAAGTACAATTTTTGGGTCATGTTGTAAGCGACCAGGGTATCAAAGTTGATCCCACCAAGATTGAAGCCATCAGCAAGTGGAAGACCCCCACTACTCCGACGCATATTCGCCAATTCCTAGGTCTTACTGGTTATTACCGAAGATTCATCGAAGGATTTTCTCTGATTGCGTGTCCTCTGACCTCACTGACTCACAAGGGCAAGAAGTTCATTTGGGAACCCGCACACGAATCAGCATTTCAAACTTTGAAGAAGAAGTTAACCACCGCACCTATCCTATCACTTCCTGAAGGCAGTGACGACTTTGTTGTTTATTGTGATGCATCGAAGAGTGGTTTTGGTTGTGTACTGATGCAACGATCAAAGGTTATTGCCTATGCCTCCCGCCAATTGAAGATTCACGAGTGGAACTACACTACACATGATCTTGAACTTGGAGCCGTTGTCTTTGCGCTTAAATTGTGGAGACACTATTTGTATGAAACTAAGAGCACTATCTTCACCGATCACAAGAGTCTCCAGCACATCTTCGATTAGAAGCAACTGAATATGAGACAGCGTCGATGGATCGAGATGCTCAACGACTATGATTGTGAACTCTGTTATCACCCTGGCAAGGCCAATGTTGTAGCTGACGCTTTAAGCCGAAAGGAGAGGACGGCACCTCTTCGTGTTAGGGCTCTGAACATCACCATCCATTCGAACCTCAACAGCCAGCTCAGAGTAGCCCAAGATGAGGCTCTCAAGGAGGAGAATATATCTCATGAACATTTGAACATACTTGTCTCTCGATTCGAGGTTATGGAGTCTGGACTCCGATGTTATGCCGGAAGAATTTGGGTACCTCTTTATGGAGATCTACAGAACCTGATACTTGATGAAGCACACAAGTCGAGATATTCGATTCTTCCTGGAGCGGGAAAAATGTACCACGACCTTAAAGAACAGTATTGGTGGCTGAATCTTAAGAAGGACGTTGCGACTTATGTTGGTAAGTGTTTGACTTGCTCGAAGGTTAAAGCCGAGCATCAGAGACCTTCTGGGTTACTTCAGCAACCGGAGATCCCACAATGGAAATGGGAAAGGATCACAATGGATTTCATTACTAAGCTGCCGAAGACGGTGGGCGGATACGATACTATTTGGGTTATTGTTGACCGCCTTACCAAATCTGCACACTTTCTAGCGATGAAGGAAACGGATACAATGGAGTGACTTGCTCAATTATACATCAAGGAGGTTGTATCTCGTCATGGTGTACCTTTATCGATCATCTCCGATCGCGATCCCCGTTTTGCCTCTAGATTTTGGCGTTCTTTGCAAGAAGCATGGGAACTCGTCTCGACATGAGTACCGCGTATCATCCACAGACTGACGGGCAAAGTGAGCGAACGATTTAGACCTTGGAAGACATGCTGCGTGCATGTGTCATTGATTTCGAAAAGGCCTGGGAAAGGCATTTTCCACTCGCCGAATTCTCGTACAACAACAGTTATCACTCTAGCATTAATGCTGCACCTTTCGAAGCGTTGTATGGCCGCAAGTGCCGATCTCCTATTTGTTGGGCCGAAGTAGGCGAAAAGCAAATCACCGGACCCGAGGTAGTCCACGAAACCACGGAGAAGATTGCTCAGATTCAAGCTAGACTTAAGACTGCCCGCGATCGTCAGAAGAGTTATGCCGATCTTAAACGTAAAGACTTTGAATTCAACGTTGGTGATCATGTAATGTTAAAGGTTGCACCTTGGAAAGGTGTGATTCGTTTTGGAAAACGTGGAAAGTTAAACCCACGATACATTGGTCCTTTTGAAATCTTGGGACGTGTTAGACCCGTTGCATACCGTTTAGATCTACCAGCACAATTGAGCTCAGTTCATCCTATCTTCCATGTGTCAAACTTGAAGAAGTGTCTTGCTGCACCTGAACTTATCATACCACTGGAAGAACTTACAATTGACGACAAACTCCACTTTGTGGAAGAACCAGTTGAGATTATGGATCGTGAGATCAAAACTTTGAAACGCAACAAAATTCCGATCGTCCGAGTGCGATGGAATGCCAAACGAGGACCTGAGTTTACTTGGGAGCGGGAGGATCAAATGATGTGGAAGTATCCTCACCTTTTCCCAACTCCTCCATCTACCTCAGCTTAAATTTCGGGACGAAATTTTCTTTAACAGATGGGTAATGTAACGACCCTGGAATTTCCAACGTTAATTTATTAATAATTATTATTATTAATACGTGTGATTAAACGAATGTATGTTATTACATTTACATGTTACCAAGATTGCCCGTACTTGACTTTTAAGTGCCCGAAACGTCTTTGTGATACACAAAACTTTTACGAATAATATTTTCAAGTATTATTTACATTCATGATTAAGTTTATTAATCATTTTAATTAACTAAAGTTACTAGCTAATTACTTGGGCTTTGATTGGGTCTATTTATTAATTATTTAAACTTGGGCTTTGTTAGTGTAATGGACTCATGATATTGGGCTTCTAAGCCCACCCTACCTTTTAAGTAGACTTAGTTAGCCCACTAACTCATGTAAGTATCATTTGGCAATGGAACTAGATAGTTATTAATTAAGGAATCTTGCTACAACTCTTTCCCATAACAATACACCAAATGACCAACTTTATGAACCTTTACTTGCTTGAAACCATTGAACATTTGCCTTCTTTTTTTCTTGCTGTAACCATGGCCTAGATGGGTACAAAGGGGATTCAAAATCTTTTTTTTTCATTACTTGTTTACTTGCATTCACTTCTCATTTCTCACACTTCAACTTGCATTTCATTTTTCTCTTACTTTTCTCTCATTTTCTCTCAAAGTCTTGTAAGTAATATGAACACTTTTCCTCTCTTTTCTTCATCTTAAAACCAAATTACATATACACATTCATCATCATTTGTTAGTTGATATTTGTTCATGTTTGTTAATTAATTACTTGTTGTTGTTTACTTACTATTTTCTAAGAAGTAAACTTGTTAGTTTGATTCTTCATCTAACTTGTTCTTACAAGGCATAAAAGAACATAAAGTTTCTAGCTTATGTTCTTCATTTATTGTTTCAAAAGATTTAGAGTTCATGTGTTGCAAACCATACTTGTGATTCATGAAGTAAACTTTAAAGTTTACTCTCTTAAAGATCAAACCTTGGTTTGAATCTTTAAAGTATGAACAACCATGAAAAAATCACTTGTTTACTTAGTTTACTTCTTCATTTTGTGCACTTTAATTTCATGTAGTTAGTTTATATGGTCAAGTACTACAAGTTAGTCTTGATCTCATATCTCTTGAACAAATTAAGTTAACTTTGAAAGTTCACACAAATAAGTTTTCTGTAAATATAACTTTGGATCTAGACTTTTGAGTCTTGGATCTTCAAGATCAAACTAAGAACTATGTTCTACTACTTATGATCTTGATTAGTTAGTTAACTTTCAATTTTATAGTTCAATATTTCTATTATAGTTCATGTAAGTGTCAAACCTAAGACTTTGATGTAACTTTGGTTCATCAAACTACATGTAACTCTTAAGTGAGTTGTGCTTCATGTCTTAGACTTGCACTAGGGTTATGATGGTCAAGACTTGGCTTAGATGATGTAGATACATCAATGAGTTGAACACTTGAAGCTATATGCATCAAGGATGAGAAACATGATGAACATCAAGCACCAAGACCACCGGAACAATTTTAAACTTACTGTTTCTGTCCAAAAGCTACTGATCTGATGTTTCTGTAATAGACCATTAGACCTAGGCTGTTCTAACATTGATTTTTAGATAGAACTTTTCTAGTAGATAACTTTTCATATAGAACTCGTCTTAATCCGAGTTACGGTTTAGGATTTATGGCCCTCCGATCGCCACTATGTCCTTTGACGTTGTGCAGAAATTTCTGACATACTCGCACTTAGACCGTCGCCACGGTCAAACGAAGACGAGTTTGATTCTGGAATTTTTACCACACTTAAGGGACTCATAGAAGGATCCATGGCCACTGGTCTCACCTTAATTCAGTAAGGGTAGAGGCCGTGGTGACTGACTGAAATCAGACTTTGTTTTAAACTACTTTCATAAACGAAACCTACCTTACGCCTTTTGTTTAATGATGAATGATGATGACCCTTAAGACCTTATGTACATACTTTTAAACCTATTAAGACAATTTACTGACTTAGTATTATTTGCCTTAGGTTGAGGACCTTTGGACCGATTACTTGCACACCTTTTCCGAACCGACTTTACGACTACATTATCATTGTGAGTTATAGCATTCCCTTTTTACTTTAACTTATTTTGGGAACTGAGAATACATGCGAATTTTATGTTTTACATACTAGGCACGAGTACTTAAACTTATATATGTGTGGGTTATACAACGGCATAAACATTCCCTTTAGCTCGGTAACGTTTAATCATTGGTTTTTGAACCGTGAACGCGAATCTTAGATAAGGATCCATAGGGTTTGACATCCCCACTTGGGCTAGTAGCACTAGTATTTAACGAGTGTTTAATACTTCGTAGACATACGCACTTGCCAAGTGTACTTTCAGGGGGTATAAACGTTAAGTTAGTTACCAAGTGTCCACGGTTAACATATACTTTATCATACTGTTTTGAAACGCTCTTTGTAGCACTGAAATCTCGTGGCCTACCTTACATACTGTTATACTTAAACTATAGCTCACCAACCTTTGTGTTGACATTTTTAAGCATGTTTTTCTCAGGTGCTTGAGGTTAGCTTCCGCTGTGTACTAGTCGTGCTGTAGACACCCGCTGCTTAGAGTTGTCATCGCATGAACTACTTTATTTTGCATTCAAACATTCGTACTTTTGAACTATGACTTGTAACGACCATTGTGGTCACATACGCTTATTATTTGCTTCTACTTAGTGAAGCATGCTTTTGAAATGTAAAACATTTGATGTCGGTTATGACATCACCTTTTTATCGTGAATGCAACTTCTTTAATTACAGCATATAGTACTTAACCTTGTAATGATCCTGTTGTTGATGATTCGTACACGATGGTTTTGTACGGGGCATCACAGAATCAGATCCCCAGAAAGGATAATCTCCTTAAAGATCAAAATCAGCTTTTAAGACTAATATTACTCAATCCTTGAGATTGACCTTAAAGATTGAGAATTCAAACTCATGGAATTCGATGATATCTAAACTCGAGCTTGAACGAGAAAATATTTTGATCAAATTACAAACCGATTTATTTTCTGAAAATCCATTTTCAATGCGTTCATTACCATTGAACGTAAAATCCTAGGAATTCACCTGAAATTCATTAGGTCACCTGAACCAAATCGGGTGTCAACCGTAAGAACGGTGGTTTCATAGCATGGTTAAAGACAGGACCTTGTGCCAGACCAAAAAACTATAGGGTGAGCTTTACTATTGCTCCTACAAAGGATAGTGATTGCATCCGACACGTTATAGACCATAATTAAAAGCATGTCACGGGACATTGCCTCAACAGTTGCTTGTTCAACGCTTTCCTTTACAACCGGACGGTAGTTTACCGAAAGGTAATATACGGAGCAAGTATACTGGACGTGTTGCTTTCCCAATACAAGGTTAGCAAGTGGGTGACACAAAACCATAAGTTTTGAGCTAAAATTTTCAAATCTGAAACCCACCAAACCCACAAAAACAATTTGCAAACACCGGTGAAAGGTTATTCCGGAAAACTTATCTAGGGTAAAGGCTAGATTGAATTTTTAAAAGATCAAATGTTTTCATAAAGATCCAATTTCCTAAAGGATCTAAATTTTCATAGTCATGTGGGACTGTAAACCACATCGTTACTACCATTGTTCATACCGCCGTATTAAAATCACTGATGTACAAAGTGTGAAGAATAAAGAAGTGATTCTAGTAAAGTTTTATTTCAAGACTATATTGCTTGAGGACAAGCAACGCTCAAGTGTGGGAATATTTGATAATGCTAAAAATGAACATATATTTCATAGCATTATCCCTCAAGAAAGATAAGCTTTTAGTTGCAATTGTTCTATTTACAAGTGATATTCGTTTAAATAATAAAAGGTGACGACAAAAGATAGATTCGACGAATTGAAGAAGCAAACGACCAAACAGCTAAAAAGTATAAAGTACAATCAAAGTGGTTCAAATTATTGATGAGAAACGTCTCAAAATTACAAGAGTACAAGACGCAAAACGCAAAATACAAGATATTAAATTGTACGCAAGGACGTTCGAAAATCCGGAACTGGGACCAGAGTCAACTCTCAATGCTCGACGCAACGGACTAAAAATTACAAGTCAACTATGCACATAAATATAATTTAATATATAAATAATTCTTAAAATTATATATATATTATATTATATATATAAACCATCGGCAAATAAACAAACAAAAGCATGTGAGCTGTAAAAAGTCACCATGCGATCGCATGGCCTGGTGGTGCAAAATTCATGCGATCACATGGCCCCAAATTTTGGGCAGGTCCTATAAATTTCGCAGTTTTGGTCGAATTTCATACATCTTTTTCTCTTCTCTATCTCTCAACGTAATATATATATATATATATATATATATATATATATATATATATATATATATATATATATATATATATATATATATATATATATATATATATATATATTAATTTTAATTTTAATTTTAATTTTAATTTTAATTTTAATAAGATGGGTATGTTAGCGAATGTTGTAAAGGTGTAAGTCGAAATTCTGTCCGTGTAACGCTACGCTATTATTAATCATTGTAAGTTATGTTCAAGCTTTTTAAATTAATGTCTCGTAGCTAAGTTATTATTATGCTTATTTAAGCCGAAGTAATCATGATGTTGGGCTAAATATTAAAGACGGGGTAATTGGGCTTTGTACCATAATTGGGGTTTGGATAAAAGAACGACACTTGTGGAAACTAGACTATGGGCTATTAATGGGCTTTATATTTGTTTAATTAAATGATAGTTTGTTAATTTAATATAAAGATTTACAATTGGACGTACCTATAAATAACCACATACACTCGATCGGACACGATGGGTGGGATATTTATAAGTACTAATAATCGTTCATTTAACCGGAAACGGGAATGGATTAATAGTCAATGGACTTATTAAAATAGGGGTGAATTATATACAATGAAAATTGGTATAATTATAGTTTAAGTCCCCAATTAGTTGGAATATTTGACTTTGGATATAAGGATAATTTGACGAGGACACTCGCACTTTATATTTATGACTGATGGACTGTTATGGACAAAAACCAGATGGACATATTGAATAATCCAGGACAAAGGATAATTAAACCATGGTAATAAACTAAAATCAACACGTCAAACATCATGATTACGGAAGTTTAAATAAGCATAATTCCTTTATTTCATATTTAATTGCACTTTTAATTATCGCACTTTAATTTATTGTCATTTTAATTATCGTACTTTTTAATTATCGTAATTTTATTTATTGTCATTTAATTTATCGCACTTTAATTATTGTCATTTACTTTACGCTTTAAATTAAGTTATTTTTATTTTTAATATTTTACATTAGGTTTTAACTGCGACTTAAGTTTTAAAATCGACAAACAGGTCATTAAACGGTAAAAATCCCCTTTTATAATAATAAAACTACTTATTTATATATATATTTATATACAATTATAGTTTTTAAAAATATAGCGTTAAACTTGGCTAGCTCCCTGTGGAACGAACCGGACTTACTAAAAACAACACTACTGTACGATTAGGTACACTGCCTATAAGTGTTGTAGCAAGGTTTAGGTATATCCACTCTATAAATAAATAAATAACTTGTGTAAAAATGTATCGTATTTAATAGTATTTCATAATAAATATATAACTATTTCGTATACACCTCTACGCACATCAACTTTTTAAGCATGTATTTCTCAGGTGCTTAGACGTTGTTGCTTCCGCTGTTAGACTTGCTGTCTTGGTGTTATAGACTTGCTGTTACGGACCTGCTGTGTTAGATTTCTGCTGCATTACTTAGAGATGTCTCAATCATGGAACTTTTCTTTTGCATTCGTAACTTACGTTATTTTTCAAACAATGGCTTTGTAACGACCTTTGGGTCACATACTTATGTTAACGCTTCTATTCATAAAAAGCACCTTATCTTTTGTAAAACACTATTTTTTTATGAATGCAAAACTGGTTTTCAAACAGCATATAGTGTTTGACCTTGTAATGATCCTGTTGTTGATGAACCGTACACGATGGTTTTGTACGAGGCATCACATTTGGTATCAGAGCATTGGTTGTAGGGAATTAGGTTGCATTAGTGAGTGTAGACCAGGCCGAGTAGGATTCACTAATAGGACTAATCTACAACTTGCTTGTTTACCTGTTTTTGCGAAACTGCTGCATGCTACTGTATTATATTACTGCATGTTGCTGCTTACTACTACTGCATGCTACTGCTTATTTTTACTGCTATATGAACTTGTTGCATGCTACTGCCTACTTTCACTGCTATGTGAACTTACTGTATGCAGCTGCTTATTCTCGCTACTGCATGCTACTATCTACTTTTTGCATGATACTTCTGTTGATACTGCTATTACTGCCATGCTATGTACTTTTGTAGACGCTCTAGGCTGCTGTAGTTACTATGCCTGATTACATGCTTGCTACCCATCTGCTTTTCGCTGTACCGACTTGGAGAAATTATTTTTCCTAGTTCAGATGTTTTTCTGAACTACCGTCCCGGTCGCCTAACCCTAAGGATTAGTATTGTAATCCACTTGTTACTACCGTTCCACTGTTCCAGAGATCGAAACATTACTTCACGCAATCTAGGAGGAGTACTCCTCGGAATATACGCCCACTATAGTTGATCCTCGGAGGAGGAGATATGTGAGGACTTGTTGGAGTAACTGCACCCGAGCTCACCCTAATTAGCCACGTACAACGTATGAACATTAGAATGATGCTCAGTTTCTGCAAGATGACTCGTATCCCGTACACTTTCATGACCGTCACCTATCTCATCCATTCTCCACCACTACTCTATGATCTAACGACACTTCTGGACTTAGGTCACTAACACTCATAGGCATTGGAGAAGTCAGGAAGGCATCTCCTTTCACAAGGTCAGAGTGTCATCTACTGATACCCAGCCATACCCGAAGACTTGGGAGTCGCCTCAAGACATATCGTATTACTACTTTCTACACGTACAGTTTGACACGAGACCCGGATGGAATTTCTAGAAAGGAACCTAACGACGATACCTAAACCCAAACATTTTGAAGAAATTCTGGGACCTTTAGGCATTGATGCATGACCTACGGAACCTACGCACCCACACCGAGAAACCATGAGATAATTATGTAGAATTTGTTTTGAGATAGCATAGATAAAGCACCGTTAGATGAAATTGAGTAGAACTGGAAGTGATCACGTTACATTGACCATATGGAGTGATATTGGAATGGACGTATGATTTAGTACAATATAATGATGCCAGGCCAGCATGGTTATATTGAAGTGAATCATGCAGAAGTCCCAATGTTACTATGTAAGGAATATGAAGTGATTCAAAGAAAATATTGGTAGGAACCACTTGAGTATACGCAATATGGTCTGTTCGAGGTAAGGAAAGAATAACCACGTAGCCCAGAAACTGTACAAGGAGGGCCTTGATTGCAGAATTGATAACCCAAATTTTTTTTATCGATATAGACACCATGTACACTTAAGGAAAAAGTTCTCAAATAGTAAAAACTTTGGACTTACTTGCGATAGAGCAATCGTTATCTCGGCTATGGAAACTCGCGTGGATCCTGATTTTAGTTTGGATACGTTTCGTCACAACGTTTTATTGTCTTGAAGTTGTTTAATACTAGAGTGATAGAAACCTTATATCTAAGAACCTTAGTGTTATGACTAATAAGCCATTAACAACCATGAGAGTTAAGTATTCTATAGGACAAGCTAATTGTAAGCTGGCAGAGATAGGGGAATAATTTAAGGTAGTACCTTAAAATTAACAGGTGGGTCATTTGGAGATGACCACATGTCAACAAAACTTGGAAATTTTAATAAAGTAGTGGAAAGGATTAGTTACCTATGCATAAACAAATGTTACTTGAGAAGGTTGATAGAATTTTTTTTTTCGCGATAGTATAATAAGATTTGGTTAGAATGAACTTTAAGATTAACCTAATACTCATCAAGTCAGGAAGCTTGATATAAAAGTTGGAATGGACTTTAGGATTAACCTAATACTCATCAAGTTAGGAAACTTTGATGAAATAGTGTGAATGGACTGGCTTTCAAGGATGAAAGCGAAAGTTATTTATAGTGAGAAGATTTTTCGTATACCCCACGAGAATGGTGAGTCATTAATAGTTTATGGGGAGAGAAGTAGCCCGAAGCTGAACCTTATTAGTTGCATGACAACAACCCGAAATCCCATAATGGAAATGGGAAGGAATAACAATGGATTTCATCACGAAGCTACCAAAAACGGTAGGCGGTTATGACACTACCTAGGTAATTGTTGACCATCTCACCAAATCTGCTTAGACATGAAAGCAACCGATACAATGGACCAACCTGCATAATGATACATAGAGGAAATTGTATCCCGTCACTTCAGCGATTCGAATTCTATATTAAGGACTACCTAAGAATCTCATTTGATACTCATTCTTAAGCGACTCTGAACCCTAATTTATTCAGAGAGAATACTTAATCGATGATAATCACACCATCATCCTTCTTACTTCGATATTAGTCATACCAGTTCGAAATATTCCAAAATCAATGGGTGGTTAATTCTCATCCTCATACTCTCCCTTTCGTATCTCACTTATAAGCAACAACTTTACACTTAAGCATTTTTGGTCTAAGGACTTATGCCCTACTAATAAGTCATCAACCACATTTAAATTCAATAGTTTTTATTACCTGAAATATCACCCGAAATTTTCAAAATCTTTTACTCAATCCTCATCAATCTTTTTCCAAATTGTAACCTCCGAAATATGAAAATTTTGTTTGCCAAAAATTTACACACACTATTTTACTGTGCGATCCTCTCAAAGTTTTGTAAAAATAAATTTATTTTATTTGCCATATGTGCAAATTTTAGAAACCGTATATGTTAAAGTAAATAATTACTTATTTTGACGAGTACACATGAAATTTTACTTTCACTTTTACAAATCCATTCTTTTATTCGAAAGATATGTTACTTAGAATAGTACATGTTGTACATAACTCCAGTTTACTAAGAACTTCGTTTCTTTTCTTACGTTGTCACCTTAAACGATTTCTATAAAATTTTCATTGCTTATTATATAAAATTTTTCGTTGCTTATTCGTATCCAAATCATCATGAAGAATGACAATCGTCGAAATTGAGAAATTCATGTGTGGGTGTATGTGATGAAGGCACTTACTACCACGTCATGCAGAGCCTTCGGGCATCCACTAACACTTAAACCATAGCTAATGCGTTACACCAAGGATCTTATTTGCCACGCCTGTTGGAACGATGCTCTTTCTTACATAACTCGAGGTCCTGACTTATTCCAAGATATTCTCATCTAGCGATATTAACACCATCAGTATTCTGACTTTAGTATTGGTCATAACCTGTTTGGCATTTTGCAAAGTCAAGAAGTGATTAACCTCTCATCCTCATGCTCTATCCTTCATACCTCACTTTTCAGCAACGGCTTCACACGTGAATATTTTTGGCACAAAGACTTGTGTCATGATAATTATCAAAACTACATTTAATTCATTAGTTTTCATTACCTAGTGACATGTCACCCGATGATTCAAAGATTTTCCACTCAATCTTTTTCAACTCGTTCTAAAATATAAAAAACTATGCTTATCAAAAAAAAATTACACGTTGCTTATCTGTGCGGTCCTCACGAGATTTATGGACAAATGAAAGTACTAAAAACTTTTATGTCACTTATGCGATTTATAAAATCATATACGTATAAATTTACCTTTACTTATTTTGGTTAGTACATACTAAGTTATACCTCCAAATTATTTAAAAATCGCTCCTATATTGAGTTGTTTAACTTAAGTCAAATAGTTTTGTGCAAAATGATACACGTTGTACATACTCCTAAATTTACTAGGAACTTCATTCCGTTTATGTTGTCGCAACAAACGTTTAAAGGTTTTTCAAAACTTCCCTGGTTGATTTCATTAAAGATTTTTGTATTAGTCTACACCATGTATGGATCACACTTCTTCTCGTCCTCCGTTTAGGGATGAAGCTTACGATTAAGATCTTTGTTAAAACCTCTTGAGCCACTCTGGATGGCAGTTTTATAAAATTTGTTAGAAAGTATTTGCGCTCATAAAAATGTTCCTTTAAGGTTAGACATGGCAAAAACGCCGGCCGATAAATCAGTTTTCTGAGGTACACTTAGTAGTCACCCTATCGTAGGAAAGGCACTAGGTGGGTTTCTACTCTCAATATTTCATGGCTAATCGCAAAACTCTCGTAAACATCATCTCTATGAATCAGTAGGTTGAGGTACAAGGAATCATTTTTGAGATTCTTTTCACTTGGAGTAAACCATTCTTTAGAACCAAAAGTTCACGTATATTCTCATCTGCGCATCCCCTTAAGTATAAGGATAAATTCAGAACGAACCGCTCGAAGAGTTCACTCTCGTTCAAAGATCATACCTTTCGTGCGATTTTCTTTCGGAAATGTAGTATAAAATACTTTAAGAATCTATGAATCTTGTTATCCTCTTGGAAGGGACTGCTTAAAACGGCTATAACACATATGTGGTTACTCTACACATTCCTTCCTTCGTTGGTTGCAAATATATGTTGTTCTAGTTAATGGTAACCCTAACTTCAACATGTAACTGAAAGGATAAAGTTACATCATGGAACTGTGCTTTCATTCTATTCAAGGATTAAATAACATGCATCATGGAAAACTGGGTGATATCTTTCATTGTTCGTTCAGACCTCCCTGAAGACACTATAAATAATTATGGCTGGCATTGCATGTAAGTCTGATTTGTCACTTTCGGCTAAAATTTTAATTCATTAAATCGAACAAACGTTTCTTAAATATCGGGTTCTTTATACCTATGGTCTCCTTCCGAAATTAAGGGATTAGTATAATCCGTGGCTAACACTATCCAGACATCAAATTGCATGGTTGTAATCACCATGTTTTCCATCCTACCTGTCAGCCTTGTATTGCGACGTAAGAATTCAATGTTTTAGATGAGTTTGGTAACACCCATGATGCATTTCATGCATCCAGCTTACTGAAGATGCATGTAAGGCTAAAAACATCATCTTTCTTTTTGTGGATATATATTCAGATGACATACCCATGTTAACAAGAAACGAAATCTATTTGTTGATATTAAGGTCAAGAGACTTAATTATGGCATATACCTATTCTTACTTTTATACGCCCAAGTACCTTTCAAGGTAAATAGCTCACTTCTGAGCTCACGAGTCCCTCGAAACTTTGATACGCTCCTTCCTATTCAAAAACGGTACCATTGTTGGTCACTCCTCAAAATTTCGGGACGAAATTTTCTTTAACAGGTGGGTAATGTAATGACCCGGCTTTTTCGACTTGCTTTTGCGCTTTCCGCTTTCACGAAACTGCGTATATGTACGTACTGAGCTAGTTTATGCTCTGGAATCTTATTTAATGATTAATTACTTTGGTTAATATCTTACAACAAGCTATTAAGTGTGTAATCACTTAACTTGATCCCCGAAAGCTTTTACGACCGTTGTTGTCACTTGACGTTGAAACGAGCTATGTACTTGGTACACGTTTAACTTTGGTCATAATCGGAATATTATGACTACGAAATACTAATTGTTATTTTATAATAACAATTACTTGGGTTTTTGGATGCTTAATTACGCTTAGTAATTTACTAGAGCACACTAGTTGGTCTTGTTGGACTTTCTACCTTGTTGGACCTTAGCCCACCCTATACTAGCTAGTGGACTATTTAATTAGCCCAATTATAATAAGTTAGTGATCCATTATAATGAAATACAAATGCTCATTTATTAGAGGGAACATACTATCATTTTTGTTAAGCATTATCCTTAATGTTGCATGGGATCCTAACATAAGCACCAACTTTAGACAATCATTAACCAAAAAGCAAAAAGGTGTCCCCTTTGTCCCCTCCCAAACCACATGACCTAAAACACCTCACTACACCCACACCTCCTATAAATACCAAGCTTATCCCATTCATTTCACACTTGATTCATTTACAAATTACACACACTTAATCTCTAATTCTCTCTCTAGTCTTTCTCACTCTAAAAAGTGTAAGTTTTAAATTTTTCTTTCTCTTCTTCTCCTCTTCTCATCCACGACATCATCATCATCATTTAATGGATCTAGCTTTTTGTTTTTGATCTTGTTATATCTTGTAGATTTAAACTTGGGTTTGAATCCTTCAAGAACATGAAAGATTCAAGCTTTCTAGCTTTGAATCTTCATTTACTTGTTAGATCTAGCTTGTTATTTCTTTGTTTTGTTATAAAGATCAAAACTTGTGTTTATGATCTTCATGTATCTTAAAGATCCAAGCTTTATGCTTCAAGATCTTCAAGAACACTAAAGATCCAAGTTTCTAGCTTAGGGTTTTATTATTTTGTTAAAGATCTTAGCTTTTTAGCTTATGGTCTCATTACTTTCATTATTTTGTTAAAGATCTTAGCTTTCTAGCTTATGGTCTCATTAATCTTGTAAAGATCCAAGCTTTCTAGCTTAGGATTTTCTTAATACTTTAAATCTAAGTTATTATTGTAGATCTCACTTACTTGGAACCTTTTTGTATTTATTGTGATGAAAAAGATCAAGTCTTCATCATCACATATGTTGGAGATGCATAAACTTGTGTAAAATGGACAGAGGTTGAATCTTTATTGGATCTATGCAATAAAGAGGCAATCTTGATGTTCAAAACTTGTAGAATGATAGATTTTACTCTTATGTGTGTATTGATGGTTGAACCTTGGTCAAATTGATGCTAAAACATCAAAGAGTTGTACACTTGAAGCTTACAAGCATCAAGGATGAGAACCGTGATGAGCATCAAGCACCAAGAATCTCACCGGAGCACTTGTTTGCTGTTTTTAGTGTCTTATCAGACTCCTGGGCATCTGGAAAATTGATTTTCAGATAGTTCGTTTCGAGTAGATGACTTTCCGTTTAGGCCTCGACTTAATTCGATATACGATTTAGGATTTATAGCCTTCCGAAAGTCACTACGCCTTTGTAACGTTGTGCTGAAATTTCTGACCTACTCGCACTTAAACCGTAGCCACGGTCAAACGAAGATGAGTTAGGTTCTGAAAATTGGTCAGCTGTTAGAGGATTCACATACGGAGCCATGGCTAGAGGTCGTAACAGCTGTCCGAAGTCAGCCTTTTGTATAGAGGTCGTAACAATTTCTGACCTACTCCCACTGACTACGCGTCTTTTCGATTTGTATAGAGGTCATAACAGCTGTCCGAAGTCAGCCTTTTGTTTCGATATCTATTCTTGTTAAACTTACCTTAGTGTTGATGAATGATGATGATAATGATGATGTTGATGATGACACTTAAACTTAATTTATTCACTTTTAACCCTTTTAGGACAACATACTGACCTAGTGACCTTTGACTTAGGTTGACGACCTTTCGGACCGACTTACTATCTGCATACATTTCATATCGACTTTTACTGCTTATTCACTGTGAGTTATAGCTCCCTTTTTACTTTAACTATTTTTGGGACTGAGAATACATGCGCTTTTTATGTTTTACATACTAGACACGAGTACTTAAACTTTACATATGTGTGGGTGACATAACGGCACAAAGATTCCCCTTAGCTCGGTAACGTTTAACTATTGGTTTATGAACCGGTAGACGCGAATCTTATATATGGATCCATAGGGTTTGACATCCCCACTCGGGCTAGTCGCGCTAGCATTTAACGGGTGTTTGATACTTCGAGGACATACGCACTCGCCAAGTGTACTTTTAGGGGGTATTATTATTATGTTAAGTTAGTTACCGGGTGCCCACAGATAAGCATATACTTTATCATACTGATTCGAATTACTGATTTAAACTGCTTGTTGAAGCACTGAAATCTCGTGGTCTACATTACTGATTACAAATAAACTATAGCTCACCAACATTCGTGTTGACTTTTTAAGCATGTATTTCTTAGGTGATTAGACGTTGTTGCTTCCGTTGTTAGACTTGCTGTCTTGGTGTTATAGACTTGCTGTTACGGACCTGCTGTGTTAGATTTCCGCTGCATTACTTAGAGATGTCTCAATCATGGAACTTTTCTTTTGCATTCGTAACTTACGTTATTTTTCAAACAATGGCTTTGTATCGACCTTTGGGTCACATACTTATGTTAACGCTTCTATTCATAAGAAGCACCTTATCTTTTGTAAAACGCTATCTTTTTATGAATGCAAAACTGGTTTTCAAATAGCATATAGTGTTTGACCTTGTAATGATCCTGTTGTTGATGAACCGTACACGATGGTTTTGTACGGGGCGTCACAAGATCTGTATGGGAACCGCACTTCAAATAAGGTTTTCTCCAAAACATTAAATGGCTCGCATCTCAACTGATTTCTAATCTTTCTCATCAAAACCTATATTCTCTGAGCAGCAAATTGTCAAAATATGTTTTAATTCCAGATAAATCATATTTTGAGGGGAGAAAAAGACCAAGAAAATAATGGTTTTATCAAAATATTGTACGCCATATATTGAGGGGGAGGATAAAAGGATTAAAACTAAAATGAGTTCCATCCAAAATGGCTTCTTCATACTTCTGTGTAGAACCCGCATCTCAAAGTGGTGTTAAACATCAAAATGACTTTTGCACACATAACACTGTAAAACCCGGCCTTTCACATCAAACTTACCCAAAACGTACAACTATCAAGGGGGAGTTAAAGAATGAAATATCAGTAATGACGAAGGATGTGTCCTATAGACTGCCTCAGGAGGATGTGTCTAGATGACTGCCTCAAACAAAATAGTCATCAAATGGCTGAAGATGTGTCCTAGTAACTGCCTCGGGAGGATGTGTCTAGATGACTGCCTCAAATGTGGAATGACCCAACAACTTGATACAAATTAAGTGTTTGGAGTCTCGAACTGCCGAAGGGACCCTACGTATCGGCCGAAAGTCCTCTATCAACACCTTATTTTAGAAGGTGGGACCTCAAACAGGGTCCAGAGGTCATACTTATCTTGATGAAGGAGATCTTTCTAGTTCAATGGAGAGGCAATATGACAATGCTTATGCTTACCTTGGTAGATTTATCAGACCTCCGGAAGGATGATTGCCTTAACGATCATTCAGCATTTAAGCTTGACCACACACACTCTTTAGAGAGTATAACAACTGAAAGAGATTTTTCACCTCATGACATATCAATGACTTCAGGACACGATGTAACATCTTCCTACATTATATTAAATTCTTCCGACACCAATGTGGTTTTAGGTACAGTTGGAAGACTTGGTATAACCAAGAGCGGCATAGTCGCACAAAATTCCCATGATACTTTAATCATGGAGGTGGATAGCTTGCTAACGCTGTAATGACCCGAACTTTTCCATGATTATATATTAAATGAAAACTATATTTGCATGATTAAATGTTTCCAACATGTTAAGCAATCAAACTTGTTAAGACTTGATTATTTGAAATAGGTTTCATGTAGATAATTGACCACCCAAGTTGACCGGCGATTCACGAACGTTAAAACTTGTAAAAACTATATGATGATATATATATATATATATATATATATATATATATATATATATATATATATATATGTATATATATATATATATATCTGTATATATATATATATATCTGTATATATATATATATATATATATATATATATATATATATATATATATATATATATATATATATATATATATATATATATATATATATAGTTAACATGATATTATGATAAGTAAGTATCTCACTAGATATATTAACAATGAGTTATATACATAAAAATGAGACTACTAAGTTAAGAAACTTGAAACGATATATATAACGATTATCGTTATAACCACGTATTACTAAATATATATGTATCATATTAAGATAATGTTACACTGTATTTAACATGATAAAATGATAATTATATATATCATTAAGTATGATAACAATGAACTACATGTGTAAAACAAGACTACTAACTTAAGAATTTCGAAACGAGACATATATGTAACGATTATCGTTGTAACGACATTTAAATGTATATATATATATATATATGTATATATATATATATATATATATATATAATATTAAGATATATTAATACATCATAATATCATGATAATGTAATAATTTAACATCTCATTAGATATAATAAATAATAGGTTAACAACATTAAATGAGATCGTTAACTTAAATGTTTCAAAATAACACTTACATGTAACGACTAACGATGACTTAATGACTCAGTTAAAATGTATATACATGTAGTATATTAAGATGTATTAGTACACTTTTGAAAGACTTCAAGACACATATCAAAGTACTTCTACTTAACAAAAATGTTTACAATTGCATTCTCATTCATTTTCATCAACAATTCTACTCGTATACACCCGTATTCGTACTCGTACAATACACAGCTTCTAGATGTATTTACTATTGGTATATACACATCAAATCACCTCATTAGCAGCCCTATGATTAGCCATTTAATAAGTGGGAAACATCTTTAAACAACTCTTAACCTCTTATGCCAATTATTAAGCTAGATTACAAACTAAAATTTGTATATATCCATCCACCCATTCATGTGAACCTACACACACACATATCCATTTCATTTCAACTTTGATTAGCTCTAATCTCTCTCTAATCTCCTAGTCATTCAAGAACACAAAAACCTCCATCAATTCAGCAAGTTTTGATCATCTAAACTAAGCTATAAACATCATAACAAAGCTTGATCAAGAACATATCAAGATAGTCTTCCAACTTCAAGAAGTTTGCTTCCTACTTTTAATCCAATCCAAAAACTCTTTAGGATCAAGAATTTTAGTTAAATTCCAGTAGCTTTTCATATCATAATCAAGGAAATAAACTTATTTAAGCATTGGTTCAATTCTTATAAACATAACTATCTTAAATCAAGATAGAAATTCTTATTCAAACTTTTGTAGATTTCATGATTCTACTTCAAGAACTTCCAAGCCATCCAAGATCCTTTGAAGCTAGATCATTTCTTGTCACTTCCAGTAGGTTTACCTACTAAACTTGAGGTAGTAATGATGTCCATAACATCATTTGATTCATATATATATATATATATATATATATATATATATATATATATATATATATATATATATATATATATATATATATATATATATATATATATATATATATATATATATATATATATATATATATATATATATATATATATATATATATATATTTATAACTATTCTATTCGAGGATTTAAACTTGAAATAACTAGAACATAATTTAGTTAATTCTAAACTTATTCGCAAACAAAGTTAATCCTTCTAACTTGAATTTTAAAATCAACTAAACACATGTTCTATATCTATATGATATGCTAACTTAATGATTTAAAACCTGGAAACACGAAAAACACCGTAAAACCGGACATACGCCGTCGTAGTGAAACCGGGGGCTGTTTTGGGTTAGATAATTAAAAACTATGATAAACTTTGATTTAAAAGTTTTTATTCTGGGAAAATGATTTTTCTTATGAACATGAAACTATATCCAAAAATCATGGTTAAACTCAAAGTGAAATTATGTTTTTCAAAATGGTCATCAAGACGTAGTTTTTTCGACTGAAATGACTACCTCTACAAAAATGACTTGTAACCTATATTTCTGACTATAAACCTATACTTTTTATATTTAGTTTCATAAAATACAGTTCAATATGAAACCATAGCAAGTTGATTCATTCAAAATGAAGAAGTTATGGGTAAAACAAAATTGGTTAAAAATGGTTAATTTGACTACGGGATGAATTGACAAAAATCTATACTAACCATATCCTAACTAACTTATATTGTATTATACATGCATTCTAACATATATTATGTAATCTAGATAGACCATAGACACGTATACTATGTTTTGACATATCATATCGACGTCATCTATATATATTATTTAGAACAACCATAGACACTCTATATGCGGTAATGTTCGAGTTAGCTATACAGGGTTGAGGTTGATTCCAAAATAATATATATACTTTAAGTTGTGATCGAGTCTGAGATTTGTATACACTGGGTCGTGGATTGATTTGAGATAATATATATTAATTTATTTCTGTACTACTAACTGTGGACAACTAATTGTGGACTACGAACGTTGGACTGTTAACTTAATAAACTTAAATCGTTAAAATATAATAAAACATATTGTGAAAATATTTCGATCATACTTTGATATATATATGTATATATTTGTTATAGGTTCGTGAATCGACCAGTGGCCAAGTGTTATTTTCCGACGAAGTGATAATATGTGAAAGTGAGTTATAGTCCTATTTTTACTATCGAATATTTTTGGGATGACAATACAGGCAGTTTTATAAATGATTTACAAAATAGACACAAGTACTTGAAAATTACATTGTATGATTGAATTATCTTATTGAATATCACCCTTTTTCTTGGTAACCTAAGAATTAGTGAACGCCACTAATTGACGCGAATCCTGAAGATAGATCTATGGGCCTAACGAACCCCATCCAGGTTATGGATGCTTTAGTACTTCGATTTTTATATACAGATGAGTGTACCTGTATATTTGGGGATATTCTATATGCATTTGTTAATGTCGGTTACCAGGTGTTCTTCATATGAATGATTTTTATACAGATGAGTGTTCATGTATTATATTTTTTTGCAGATGAGTGTTCCTGCAGTTAATTATGAAAAATGAAATCTTATGGTCTATTAATATAATTTGATATATAGGTTAAACCTATAACTCACCAACATTTTTGTTGACATTTAAAGCATGTTTATTCTCAGGTGATTATTAAGAGCTTCCGCTGTTGCATGCTAAATAAAGATAGGATTGGAGTCTGTATGCTTGTACAATATTGTTTAAAAACTGCATTCGAAGACTTAAGTTGTTGTGTAATATTATTGTAAACTATTATGTAATGGTCATGTGAAAACGCTACATTTTAGATTATCATTATTTGATAATCTTCGTAATATTTTAAACCTTTATCTCAAATATAAAGGTTATGGTTTGTTTCAAAAATCGAATGCAGTCTTTGAAAAACGTCTCATATAGAGGTCAAAACCTCGCAACGAAATCAATTAATATGAAACGTTTATAATTATTATGAATGAGACATTTCAGTTGGAATCAGAGTGTTGGTCTTAGAGAACCAAAAATTGCATTAGTGTGTCTTATCGAGTTTTTTAGGATGCATTAGTGAGTCTGGACTTCGACCGTGTTTTCTTTAAAAACGATTGCTTAACACTTTTTGTTGGAAACTACAAATTGTTAACATGTAAATACTATGTGATATATTAAACTCTTAACGTGTTTGATATTGTGTGATAGATGTTTACCTCTAGTACAAATCCCATCGACTCACCGAATAATAATGAAGAGTCGAATATATATTGGGAAGATTCACAAATTCCCGAAGAGGAACCGGAAGAAGAGGAACTGGAAGAAGAAGAGGAACCGGAAGTGGAAATATTAGGAATCACAGAAAAACAGATAAATAAAAGAAAATTCTCAACCAATGGACCAAAGTTAAAAATGGTCAATGGTGTTTCCGCCGAGGAAGCAAAATAGTGGGAAAATTACCAATTTTCTGATGAATCGGATCCCGATGAGGATTCTGATGATGTTATAGAAATTACCTCGACCCAATTTGAAAAAGCAAAAGAAAACAATAAGGGAAAAGGCATCAAAATAGAAAAATCTAATTCCAACCCCGATGAACTTTACGTTAACATGAAATATCCCGATGAGAAATACCGTCAACACCCGTATTTCTTAAGTTTTAACTATAACCCGAGGACATCTAAGCCCCCAGGGTTTTCTAAAACATTTTTGAAAACAACGGTTCGTATTAGAGGAACACCATATATCCCTGGGAAATTAGCGAAATGAACCAAGTCCGAAGAGGAATAAACAAGTGAGTCGGAATGAAGAGTAGTAATCATGTTGTGTAATATATGTATTATAGTATGCTGGTACTTCGATGATATATGTAAAAATTGCTTGTATTGTTTGTTAATTATCTTTTACAAATCTAATCATTATCTATTTTACAGTATAAAACACACAATGGACGTTAAGGATAGATAACCACAAATTTTAGAAGACCTACCAGGGGATATGATTGATGAAATCTTGTCTAGAGTCTGTCAGAATTCATCGGCACAATTATTTATGGCGAAATTAGTTTGTCAAACATTTGAAAGACATTCCAAGCATGCCTTAGTTTATAAAAGGTTTTCCTTTGAAAGATGGGGTATATCACATTGGGGAGACTTTAAGTTACGCCGTGTTTTCTTTAAGGCATTAAATGCGGGAAACCCAGATGCAATTTTACACTACGGGTTGAGAACCTATTTTGACTCCACATATCCCAATATAGGACTTCGTTCTTTAGAATGAGCTTCAAACATGCAACATAAAGAAGCATGTTATGTTTACGGGTTAGTGATGTTCGCTTCTCACCAAATTGAGAAAAAGAACATCGGATTGCAACTATTAAATAAAACATTCCCACAAGTGACGGATTCAATAGTTGGGGTGAGAGATAAGGTTTTTAGATTGTTACAGGGCTATTGGGCATTACGTAACCCTTGTCCTTTTGACGACGTTACAACATGCTGTCTTGCCAATGACCACAACAGTTATTTTCCACAAGACCAAGGATGGGAAATAATACTTGTAAAACCCGAATACATGACTTGTTTCTGGACTTATGAATTACGTGTCTTTATTGTTTTGCTGAACGACTTGCGTATTAACTAGAATTGTCTTCACAACTGCCTTGTATCAAAGTTATTGTGTAATATATTGCATGCTATATGTAAAATAGCGGTATTGTAAGTTGTAATTTTTTTTATAAAAGTTTGAACACAAAAAATTATTGTATTTATTTTTTCATATAGAATCGTAGTAGTTGAATTGTATAGTATATACTAAGTATGAACTTAACGGGTAGGTACTACCCGAATTAAAAACTATAAAAACACTAATATGAAGAAAAAGCTTTTATAAATAAGTTCATATTATGCTACGAAATACTATTGACTACTCTTAATATTCTATATGATTAACTTAATTCTTTTGGCTATTTTTGAAGGAAATGGCACCGACTACTCGTCAGAACTTGAACATGAGCGAGGAATACTTCCGTGTTTTCCTTGCAGCAAACATAGCCGCAGTGCAGGCCGCAATGAAAAATAACAACAATAAATCTGGATCTAGCAGTGGAACTAATTCCACAAGAAATCGTGTGGGATATTCCTACAATGATTTCACTGCTTGTAAACCTCTGGAATGGAACCGAAGGTCCAATCGGATTAAAATAGTGAACCGAGAAGGTCGAATCTGTGTTTGCCATAAGTAAGTGCACTGAAGAAGACAAAGTAAAGTACGCTACGCATACCTTCACAGGTACTGCGTTAACATGGTGGAACACCTATCTCGAGCAGGTGGAACAAGATGCTGCTAACACACTACCGTGGTCAGCATTTAAGCACTTAATGAACAAACAGTACCGTCCCAGAAACGAGGTCAATAATCTCAAAGTAGAGCTTAGAGGATTACGAACGCAAGGTTTCGACATTACCACCTACGAATGACGATTCACAGAGTTGTGCCTATTGTGTCCAAGAGCGTTCGAAGATGAAGAAGAGAAGATCGATGCATTTGTAAAAGGATTACCAGAAAGGATTCAAGAAGATGTGAGTTCACACGAGCCTGCCTCCATACAAAAGGCAAGTCGAATGGCTCACAAACTCATAAATCATATTGAGGGAAGGATTAAAGAACAGGAGGCCGAAGAAGCCAACACGAAACAAGTCAAGAGAAAGTGGGAAGAAAACAGTGACAAAAGTCACTAACACAACAACAGTAACAATCACCTCAACAATCATCACAACAATAATCACAAATTCAATCGCACCATTTATCGCAACAACAAACGCCCCAACAACAATAATAACCACTACAACAACTGTCCCAACAACAATTTCAACGACAACAACAACCCCAACAATAACAACAACAACAAGAGGTAGAAAAATCGATGCCTAAGGTGTGAGAAATATCATTCGGATGACTTTTGTAGGGAGTTATGCACCAAATGCAACAGAACGGGTCACAGTTCTACAAAGTGTGAAGTCTACAGACCAGCGGATAACCGAAATAAAGGAACGTATAACGCCGGAATAAGTATTGCCAACGTTACATGTTTCGGATGCGGGAAGAAGGGCCATTACAGAAATACGTGTCCAAACCCAGGGAATAATAATGGTCAAGGCCGAGGAAGAGTCTTCAACATAAATACGGTTGAAGCAAAGGAAGACCCGGAGCTTGTTACGGGTACGTTCCTTATTGATGAAAAACCTGCTTATGTTTTATTTGATTCTGGTGCGGATAGAAGCTATATGAGTAGAGATTTTTGTGCTAAATTATGTTGTCCATTGACACCTTTAGATAATAAATTTTAACTCGAATTAGCAAACGGTAAATTAATTACAACAGATAAAATATGTCGGAACAGAGAAATTAAACTGGTTAGCGAAACATTTAAGATTGATTTGATACCAGTAGAGTTAGGGAGTTTTGATGTGATAATTGGCATGGACTGGTTGAAAGAGGTGAAAGCAGAAATCGTTTGTTACAAAAATGTGATTCGCATTATGCGCGAAAAGAGAAAACCCTTAATGGTGTACGGAGAAAAGAGCAACGCGAAGTTAAATCTTATTAGTAACCTGAAGGCGCAAAAACTAATAAGAAAAGGTTGCTATGCCGTTCTAGCACACGTCGAGAAAATACAAACTGAAGAGAAGAACATCAATGATGTTCCCGTCGCAAAAGAATCTCCCGACGTATTTCTGAAAGAATTACCGGGACTACCTCCACACCGATCTGTGGAATTTCAAATAGATCTTGTACCAGGAGCTTCACCAATAGCTCGTGCTCCATACAGACTCGCACTTAGCGAAATGAAGGAATTACAAAGTCAACTACAAGAAATTTTAGAACGTGGTTTCATTCGACCAAGCACATCACCATGGGGAGCTCCTGTCTTGTTTGTCAAAAAGAAGGATGGTACATTCAGGTTGTGTATCGACTACCGAGAGTTGAACAAACTTACTATCAAGAATCGTTACCCACTACCACGAATTGATGACTTATTTGATCAACTACAAGGCTCGTCAGTTTATTCGAAGATCGGTTTACATTCCGGGTATCATCAAATGCGGGTGAAGGAGGATGATATTCCAAAGACTGCTTTTAGGACGCGTTACGGTCATTATGATTTTAGGGTTATGCCGTTTGGATTGACTAACGCACCAACTGTGTTCATGGACCTAATGAACCGAGTGTGTGGACCATATCTTAACAAGTTTGTCATTGTTTTCATCGATGACATCCTTATTTACTCAAAGAATGATCAAGAGCACGGAGATCATTTGAGAAAAGTGTTAGAATTGTTGAGGAAAGAAAAATGGTACGCTAAGTTTTCAAAGTGTGCATTTTGGTTGAAAGAAGTTCAATTCCTCGGTCACGTAGTAAATAAGGAAGGTATTCATATGGATCCGTCAAAGATTGAAACCGTTAAAAACTGGGAAACCTCGAAAACTTCGAAGCATATACACCAATTTTTAGGACTGGCTGGTTACTACAGAAGATTTATCCAAGATTTTTCCAAAATAGCAAAACCCTTGACTTCATTAATGCATAAAGGGAAGAAATTTGAATGGAAGGGTGAGCAAGAGAAAGCATTTCAATTGTTGAAGAAAAAGTTAACTACGGCACCTATATTATCATTGCCTGAAGGGAATGATGATTTTGTGATTTATTGTGATGCTTCAAAGCAAGGTCTTGGTTGTGTATTAATGCAACGAACGAAGGTAATTGCTTATGCGTCCAGAAAATTGAAGATTCACGAACAAAATTATGCGACTCACGATTTGGAATTGGGCGCTGTTGTTTTTGCATTAAAGACTTGGAGGCACTATTTATATGGGGTCAAAAGTATTATATATACCGACCATAAAAGTCTCCAACATATATTTAATTAGAAACAACTGAACATGAGGCAGCGTAGGTGGATTGAGATGTTGAATGATTACGAATTTCAGATTCGTTACCACCCGGGGAAGGCGAATGTGGTAGCCGACGCTTTGAGTAGAAAGGACAGAGAACCTATAAGGGTAAAAGCTATGAATATAATTATTCATACTAACCTTACTACTCAAATAAAGGAGGTGCAACAGGGAGCTTTAAAAGAGGAAAAATTGAAGGATGAAATACCCAAAGGTTCGGAGAAACATCTTAATATTAGGGAAGATGGAACCCGGTATAAGGCTGAAAGAATTTGGGTACCAAAGTTTGAAGATGTGAGAGAAATGGTACTTAAGGAAGCACATAAAACCAGATACTCAATACATCCTGGAGCAGAAAAGATGTACAAAGATCTCAAGAAACACTTTTGGTGGTCGGGTATGAAAGCCAATATTGCTAAATACGTAGGAGAATGTTTGACGTGTTCTAAGGTCAAAAATGAACATCAGAAACCATCAGGTCTACTTCAACAAGCTGAAATCCCGGAATGGAAATGGGAAAACATTACCATGGATTTCAATACTAAATTGCCAAGGACTGTAAGTGGTTATGATACAATTTGGGTAATAGTCGATCGTCTCACCAAGTCAGCACACTTTCTGCCAATGAGAGAAGATGATAAAATGGAGAAGTTGGCACTTGAAGGAAGTTGTCTCGAGACATGGAATACCAATCTCTATTATCTCTGATAGGGATGGAAGATTTGTTTCAAGGTTTTGGCAAACATTACAACAAGCATTGGGAACTCGTCTAGACATGAGTACTGCCTATACCCACAAACTGATGGGCGGAGCGAAAGGATGATACAAACACTTGAAGACGTGCTACGAGCATGTATTATTGATTTTGGAAAGAGTTGGGATCGACATCTACCGTTAGCAAAATTTTCCTACAACAACAGTTACCACTCGAGTATTGAGATGGCACCGTTTGAGGCACTTTATGGTAGAAAGTGCAGGTCTCTGATCTATTGGAGTGAAGTTGGGGATAGACAGATTACGGGTCCAGAAATTCTCCAAGAAACTACAGAGAAAATCATTCAAATTCAACAACGGTTGAAAACCGCCCAAAGTCGACAAAAGAGCTACGCGGATATTAAGAGAAAAGATATAGAATTTGAGATTGGAGAAATGGTCATGCTTAAGGTTTCACCTTAGAAGGGCGTTGTTCGATTTGGTAAATGGGGGAAACTAAACCCAAGGTACATTGGGCCATTCAAGATTATAGATCGTGTCGGACCAGTAGCTTACCGACTTGACTTACCTCAACAACTTGTCGGGGTACATAATACTTTTCATGTCTCGAATCTGAAGAAATGTTTTGCTAAAGAAGATCTCACTATTCTGTTAGATGAAATTCAAATCAATGAAAAACTTCAATTCATCGAAGAACCTGTCGAAATAATGGATCGTGAGGTTAAAAGACTTAAGCAAAATAAAATACCAATTGTTAAGGTTCGATGGAATGCTCGTAGAGGACCCGAGTTCACCTGGGAATGTGAAGATCAGATGAAGAAGAAATACCCGCACCTTTTTCCAGAAGATGCGTCAACACCTCCAACAGCTTAAAATTTCTGGACGAAATTTATTTAACGGGTAGGTACTGTAGTGACCCGAACTTTTCCATGATTATATATTAAATGAAAACTATATTTGCATGATTAAATGTTTCCAACATGTTAAGCAATCAAACTTGTTAAGACTTGATTATTTGAAATAGGTTTCTTGTAGACAATTGACCATCCAAGCTGACCGGCGATTCACGAACGTTAAAACTTGTAAAAACTATATATATATATATATATATATATATATATATATATATATATATATATATATATATATATATATATATATATATATATATATATATATATATATATATATATATATATATATAGTTAACATGATATTATGATAAGTAAGTATCTCACTAGGTATATTAATAATGAGTTATATACATAAAAATGAGACTACTAAGTTAAGAAACTCGAAACGATATATATAACGATTATCGTTATAACCACGTCTTACTAAATATATATGTATCATATTAAGATAATGTTACACTGTATTTAACATGATAAAATGATAATTATATATATCATTAAGTATGATAACAATGAACTACATGTGTAAAACAAGACTACTAACTTAAGAATTTCGAAACGAGACATATATGTAACGATTATCGTTGTAACGACATTTAAATGAATATATATCATATTAAGATATATTAATACATCATAATATCATGATAATGTAATAATTTAACATCTCATTAGATATAATAAACAATGGGTTAACAACATTAAATGAGATTGTTAACTTAAAGGTTTCAAAATAACACTTACATGTAACGACTAACGATGACTTAACGACTCAGTTAAAATGTATATACATATAGTATATTAAGATGTATTAGTACACTTTTTAAAGACTTCAACACACATATCAAAGTACTTCTACTTAACAAAAATGCTTACAATTGCATTCTCATTCATTTTCATCAACAATTCTACTCGTATACACCCGTATTCGTACTTGTACAATACACAGCTTCTAGATGTATTTACTATTGGTATATACACATCAAATCACCTCATTAGAAGCCCTAGGATCAGCCATTTAACAAGTGGGAAACATCTTTAAACAACTCTTAACCTCTTATGCCAATTATTAAGCTAGATTACAAACTAAAATTTGTATATATCCATCCACTCATTCACGTGAACCTACACACCCACATATCCATTTCATTTCAACTTTGATTAGCACTAATCTCTCTAATCTACTGCTCATTCAAGAACACAAAAACCTCCATCAATTCAGCAAGTTTTGATCATCTAAACTAAGCTATAAACATCATAACAAAGCTTGATCAAGAACATATCAAGATAGTCTTCCAACTTCAAGAAGTTTGCTTCCTACTTTTAATCCAATCCAACAACTCTTCAGGATCAAGAATTTTAGTTAAATTCTAGTAGCTTTTCATCTCATAATCAAGGTAATAAACTTATTTAAGCTTTGGTTCAATTCTTATAAACATAACTATCTTAAATCAAGATAGAAATTCTTATTCGAACTTTTGTTGATTTCATGATTCTACTTCAAGAACTTTCAAGCCATCCAAGATCCTTTGAAGCTAGATCATTTCTTATCACTTCCAGTAGGTTTACCTACTAAACTTGAGGTAGTAATGATGTTCATAATATCATTCAATTCATATATATATAACTATCTTATTCGAAGATTTAAACTTGTAATAACTAGAACATAGTTTAGTTAATTCTAAACTTGTTCGCAAACAAAGTTAATGTGACGACCCGAGAATTTCTGACTAAATTTAAACTTAATCTTTGTATGATTTTGACACGATAAGTAAAGTCTATTTAATTGAATCTCAAAATTTTTGAACTATTTTCATATATTCATGTGACCTTCGACTGTCCCCGATGATTCATGAACCATTGCTTGTAAATATGTGGATATATATAAGAATGTGTATATATAAATATATGTATAATATATATAATAACATGAACATTAATAAACTATTATATACATTTATTGTTATAAATAAGTATGTACAATAAAATACATTGTAATAAAAACTATTATTTTATATGTATATTTCTTGTATATATATATTGTAATATTTAATCTAATTATTTAATATATATTTATTTGCGTAGTAATTTTTGTTATTTAAAACTGTTTATATATATACATAGTTTATATTAAATATAATTAATTTTGAGTTTAAATGGTAAATGTCTGTAACTTACGATTGACGTTTAATTATTTTTAAAATAGGTCTAATATATATATGAAGTTTAAAAATAAAAGTTCTTCCAAAATTTGATTAAAAAGATAATAGTTTTGATATATATATTTTTTTACCTTTTTAAACTAAGTTTTTATACTCCGTACATATAAATTGAAACAAAAAATAAATAATTATCGAATCTTTTTGATCAGGTTTCAAACAGGTAATGACCAGAATAAATAAATGGACTCAATATAAAAATTAGGATTTTTTAGGAACACTTTTATACGTTAACTGTTTAGTAATGGACACGATGTTATACTCCGTGTAAACCGTTGGAAGCCTAATAGTTTATTATGTCCGTGATCATTTGAATTATGAGTGAAAATTACTGTGTTTATTATATATCTATATTAATACATACACATGAGTTAGATAAACACACACCTTCCACCCTTGCTTTGGCAACCATCGATTAACCACCTCACTGCCACCACCGTCGACCACCGCCTGCTACCATGTCACCATCATCTCCTTTACAATTCCCCATATCCCATCTCTCTCTCTCCCTCTTCAACTCCTTCTCACGATTTCTGTCCAAACAAATCCAATGAGACCCACTTTAGATCACCAACACTCCACCATCTTCTTGATTAAACCCATCACTTTCACCATTGACAAATATGAACCACCACCATCTCAGCTGATTACTACAAGAATTACGTTTACCGTTTCTGTTTATTTGGCTAGTATTCGAGTTGATATATCATGAACAAGAGGAATCAGTGGTGATGTTAGATGAACACGATGAAGACACGGAAACATGTTGATGATGATGAAAATCGTAACATGATGACGTTTGTTGATAGCGTAATTATGATGATATGAAAGGATCATGATATAAATGATGACCGAATGTTGATGATGATGGTAAGGATGTAACGATGATGATGATGATGCGTTGGTGATAATGATTATAATGATGGAGATGATGATCATTCATGATAATTCACGATGGGTTTTATGATGGTATGGTATGAAGCTCGATGATGAAAATGAAGGTAAACGATAGTGATTATTGCATAATAATAGTGACGGGAGGAAGCTTGATGATGATGGGAAGATTCGAATGATGGTGATACAAAGATGACAATGAGATGTTTGATGAACATGATCATAACGATGATGTTAGGTAACGGTTTTCGTTCTTGAATCAATTAGAAACGATGATAATTATGATTACACTTATGGTTATAACTAAGATTATATTATGATTAGAATTATGAGGTTACCTATGATAATTAGATGACAATGGTGATGTTGTTCGATGATGATAAATCTGAGATGTTAGAGAATTAGGATGATGATGAATTTAAGAAAAAGAAGATGATGAAACAGAAAGTTACAGGTTAATTATATATGGGAATTAAAATAAAACAGAAAAATAGATTAGTGCAGTTGGTTGGGGACATGTTTGGTAAGCAAATGGTCCTGAGTTCGATCCTAGCAAGCAGCGTTTTTTTTATTTAACTAGTAACATGCTTATGGACTGGGCCATCAATTGATAATTAGACTTGGGATCCTTTTTGCACTTGGGCCGAGTATTTTCTTTTCAGTTGGGCCGAAGGATGTCCTCATTGGACTAGGAAAGTTGGGCTGTGTCCCCTTTTGTGTTATTGGGCCGAAACAAAAATAAATGGGTTAACTAGTTTTAGCTGGGAAGTATAAACAGAAAAGTAGAAGCAGCGGAATGGTTAGTGATGTTGTGGGTGAGCGGGAGGTCATGGGTTCGAGCCCCGTCCGAGGCCTTTCTTTTTAGAAACCCTTTTTGAAGGTAGTTTTCATTTTTAAAATTGATATTATTATTAGTATTGTTATTATTATTATTATTATAGTTATTTTTAGAAGACTTATTAGTTCAAATACAAGTATTATCACAAAGTCTATCATTTATTATTATTATGATTATAATTATAATTATGACTAGGATTATTATTATTATTATTGTGAAAATAATACAAGATATTATTATTAGTATCACTTTTGTAACTATTAGTAATATTATTGTTATTATTAAACATAAGCATCATTGTTAACAATATCATTATTAATAAAACTATTATTATTATTAATAGTAAATTATTATTATCCGGATTATCATTTTAAACAAATAAATATTTAGTACATAAAATATACTTTTTACATATACTATAATTATATTAATATTTCACAAAACTATATATATCAAACTCATTAACATTATACTTACATATAACAAACTATTGATTTTAGATAAAACATTAAACATATATGTATATATATAGATATTTTAAAATAACTAAATGAATAAATAATAACTATTTTAAAGTAATTTATATAATATATAAGTTAAGATATAATAAATATAAATGAAGTATATTTTTAATAAAATTTAGTATAAAATTTATGTAAACTATAAACACATAAATAATATATAAGTTATAAAGGAAATTATGTGATTTTCATTATATGTTTTAATAAATATACAAATGATATAGGTTCATGAATCTGAGGCCAACCCTACATTGTTCAGTATCGTCGTATGAATATTTTTACTACAAAATATTGTATTGTGAGTTTCATTTGCTCCCTTTTTAAATGCTTTTACAATATATATTTTTGGGACTGAGAATACATGCACTATTTTTATAACTGTTTTATGAAATAGACACAAGTAATCGAAACTACATTATATGGTTGAATGGATCAAAGCCGAATATGCCCCTTTTAGCTTGGTAGCCTAAGAATTAGGGAACATACCCCCTAATTGACGCGAATCCTAAAGATAGATCTATCAGGCCCAACAAGCCCCATTCTGGAATTTGGAATGCTTTAGTACTTCGAAATTATCATGTCCGATGGGTGTCCCGGAATGATGGGGATATTCTATATGCATTTTGTTAATGTCGGTTACCAGTTGTTCAATCCATATGAATGATTTTTGTCTCTATGTATGGGACGTATATTTATGAGAAATGGAAATGAAAATCTTGTGGTCTATTAAAATGATGGAAATGAATGTTTATGATAAACTAATGAACTCACCGACCTTTTGGTTGACACTTGAAAGTATGTTTATTCTCAGGTTTGAAAGAAATCTTCCGCTGTGCATTTGCTCATATTAGAGATATTACTTGGAGTCATTCATGACATATTTCAAAAGACGTTGCATTTAAGTCATCGAGTTCATCAAGATTATTATTAAGTAGATTATAGTTGGATATATTATGAATTGGTATGCATGCCGTCAACTTTCGATGTATTGAAAGTTTGTCTTTTAAAAACGAATGCAATTTTTGTAAAATGTATCATATAGAGGTCAAGTACCTCGCGATGTATCCAAATGTAATGTATTCATCCAGATGGATTAGGATGGGTCGTTAAAGTTGGTATCAGAGCGGTGGTCTTAGCGAACCAGGTCTTGCATTAGTGTGTCTAACTAATAGTTGTTTAGATGCATTAGTGGGTCTGGACTTCGACCGTGTTTACATGTCAAAAGTTTTGCTTATCATTTTGTGTCAAAAATTACCTTCTTATCATTCTTAGTCTAGACACCTCTTACTGCCTCTATTGCATAGATAGTGTATAGATAAATTCATATCTTAGCGTATATGTAGTGACCCGAACTTTTCCATGTTTATATATATTAATTGAGATTGATATTTACATGACTAAATGTTTCCAACGTGTTAAGCAATCAAACTTGTTAAGACTTGATTAAATGAAATAAGTTTCATATAGACAATTGATCACCCATGTTGACCGGCGATTCACGAACGTTACAAAATTGTAAAAACTACATGTTGTGGTATATATAGACATATATATATGGTTTACATAAGATTATGATGAGTAAGTATTGTACTAAGTATATTAACAATGTGTGATATACATAAGAAATGAGATTACTAAGTTAAGAAACTTGAAATGATATATATAACGATTATCGTTATGATAACGTCTACTAAATACAAATGTATCATATTAAGATATTGATACACTATATTTAACATGATAAAATGATATTTAAATATATCATTAAGTGTATTAACAATGAACTACATCTGTAAAAACAAGACTACTAACCCAAGAATTACGAAACGAGACTTGTATGTAACGATTATCGTTGTAACGATATTTTAATGTATATATCATATTAAGAGATATTCATACATCATAATATCATGATAATATAATAATTTAACATCTCATTTGATATAATAAACATTGGGTTAACAACATTAATTGAGATCGTTAACTTAAAGATTTCAAAACAACACTTACATGTAACGACTAACGAAGACTTAACGACTCCATTAGAATGTATATACATGTTGTGTTTTGATATGTATTCTTACACTTTTGAAAGACTTCAAGACACATATCAAAGTACTTCTACTTAACAAAAATGCTTACAATTACATCCTCGTTCAGTTTCATCAACAATTCTACTCGTATGCACCCGTATTCGTGCTCTTACAATACACAGCTTTTAGATGTATGTACTATTGGTATATACACTCCAATGATCAGCTCTTAGCAGACCATTTGAGTCACCTAACACATGTGGGAACCATCATTTGGCAACTAGCATGAAATATCTCATAAAATTACAAAAATATTAGTAATCATTCATGACTTATTTACATGAAAACAAAATTACATATCCTTTATATCTAATCCATATACCAACGACCAAAAACACCTACAAACACTCTCATTCTTCAATTTTCTTCATCTAATTGATCTCTCTCAAGTTCCATCTTCAAGTTCTAAGTGTTCTTCATAAATTCCATAAGTATAGTTTCATAAAAATCAAGAATACTTCCAAGTTTGCAAGTCTACTTCCAAGCCTTCTAATCCAATCCAAGTAATCATCTAAGATCAAGGAACCTTTGTTATTTATAGTAGGTTATCTTTCTAATTCAAGGTAATATTCATATTCAAACTTTGATTCAATTTCTACAACTATAACAATCTTATTTCGAGTGAAAATCTTACTTGAACTGTTTTCGTGTCATGATTCTGTTTCAAGAACTTTCAAGCCATCCAAGGATCCTTTAAAGCTAGATCCATTTTCTCATTTCCAGTGGTTTTATCCAGAAAACTTGAGGTAGTAATGATGTTCATAACATCATTCGATTCATACATATAAAGCTATCTTATTCGAAGGTTTAAACTTGTAATCACTAGAACATAGTTTAGTTAATTCTAAACTTGTTCGCAAACAAAAGTTAATCCTTCTAACTTGACTTTTAAAATCAACTAAACACATGTTATATATCTATATTATATGCTAACTTAATGATTTAAAACCTGGAAACACGATGAACACCATAAAATCGGATATACGCCGTCGTAGTGAAACTGGGGGGCTGTTTTGGTTTGGATAATTAAAAACTATGATAAACTTTGATTTAAAAGTTGTTCTTCTGTGAAAATGATTTTTCACATGAACATGAAACTATATCCAAAAATCTTGGTTAAACTCAAAGTGAAAGTATGTTTTTCAAAATGGTCATCAAGATGTCGTTCTTTCGACGGAAATGACTACCTCTTTAGTAATTGACATGTAACTAAAATTTCCGACTATAAACCTATACTTTTTCTGTTTGGATTCTTAAATTAGAGTTCAATATGAAATCATAGCAATTTGATTCACTCAAAATGGATTTAAAATGGAGAAGTTATGGGTAAAACAAGATTAGATATTTTTGGTCTTTTTAGCTACGGGAAATGTTTAACAAATCTATACAAATCATATCCTAGCTAACTTATATTGTATTTTACATGTATTCTAATATATTATGTAATCTTGGGATACCATAGACACGTATGCAAATTTTTTCACATATCATATCGACCCATGTATATATATTATTTAGAACAACCATAGACACTCTATATGCAGTAATGTTGGAATTAGCTATACAGGGTTGAGGTTGATTCCAAATATATATATACTTTGAGTTGTGGTCTAGCCTGAGACGTGTATACACTGGGTCGTGGGTTAATTTAAGATAATATATATCAATTTATTTCTGTACATCTAACTGTGGACAACTAGTTGTAGGTTACTAACGAGGACAGCTGACTTAATACACTCAAATCTTTAAAACATAATAAAAATAGTTGTAATTATATTTTGATCATACTTTGATATATATGTACATATTTGTATAGGTTCGTGAATCGATCCGTGGCCAAGTCTTATTTCCGAGGAAGGAAATATCTGTGAAAGTGAGTTATAGTCCCACTTTTAATATCTAATATTTTTGGGATGAGAATACATGCAGGTTTTATAAATGATTTACAAAATAGACACAAGTACGTGAAACTATATTCTATGGTTGAATTATTGAAATCGAATATGCCCCTTTTTATTAAGTCTGGTAATCTAAGAATTAGGGAACAGACACCCTAATTGACGCGAATCCTAAAGATAGATCTATTGGGCCTAACAAACCCCATCCAAAGTACCGGATGCTTTAGTACTTCGAAATTTATATCATATCCGAAGGGTGTCCCGGAATGATGGAGATATTCTTATATATGCATCTTGTTAATGTCGGTTACCAGGTGTTCACCATATGAATGATTTTTATCTCTATGTATGGGATGTGTATTGAAATATGAAATCTTGTGGTCTATTGTTACGATTTGATATATATAGGTTAAACCTATAACTCACCAACATTTTTGTTGACATTTAAAGCATGTTTATTCTCAGGTGAATACTAAGAGCTTCCGCTGTTGCATACTAAAATAAGGACAAGATTTAGAGTCCATGTTTGTATGATATTGTGTAAAAACTGCATTCAAGAAACATATGTCGATGTAATATATTTCTATTGTAAACCATTATATAATGGTCATGTGTAAACAGTATATTTTAGATTATCATTATTTGATAATCTATGTAATGTTTTTAAAACCTTTATTGATAAAATAAAGGTTATGGTTGTTTTAAAAATGAATGTAGTCTTTGAAAAACGTCTCATATAGAGGTCAAAACCTCGCAACGAAATCAATTAATATGGAACGTTTATAATCAATATGAACGGGACATTTCAGTTGGTATCCGAGCGTTGGTCTTAGAGAACCAGAAAATTTTCATTAGTGTGTCTTATCGAGTTTGTTAGGATGCATTAGTGAGTCTGGACTTCGACCGTGTTGTCTTTAAAAATGATTGTTTAACATTTTTGTTGGAAACTATATATTATTAACATGTAAATATTATGTGATATATTAATCTCTTAACATGTTTGATATTGTGTGATAGATGTCTACCTCTAGCACAAATCCCATTGACTCACCTAATAATAATGAAGAGTCGAATATATATTGGCAAGATTCACAAGTTCCCGAAGAACCAGAAGAAGAGGAAACGGAACCGGAAGAAGAGGAACCCGAAGAAGAGGAACCAGAAGAAGAGGAACCAGAAGAAGAAGAGGTTCCGGAGGGGGAATAGTAGGAACCATAGAAAACCGGTTAAATAAAAGAAAATCCTCAACCAATGGACCAAAGTTAATAATGGTCAATGGTGTTTCCGCTGAGGAAGCAAAATATTGGGAAAATTACCAATTTTCCGATGAATTGGATCCTGATGAGGATTCCGATGATGTTATTGAAATTAACCCGACCCAATTTAATGAGGCAAAAGAAAATAATAAGGGAAAAGGCATCAAAATAGAGAAATCTGATTCCGACCCCGATGAACTTTATATGTACCGTCAACACCCGTATTTTCAATATCGTGACAATAACCCGGGAACCTCTAAACCACCAGGTTTTTCTAAACCAATGTGAAAAACGACTACTCGTATTAGAGGAACATCATATATCCTAGAAGATTAGGAAAAAGAACCAAGTCTGAAGAAGAAGAAACCAGTGATTCAGATTAAAGGGGTGTGAGCATGTTATGTAATAAATGTATTGTAGTGTGCTTGTACTTTTATGTTCTATGTAAAAATTGCTTGTATTGTTTGTTATTATGAATCTAATATTTGTCTATTTTACAGTATAAAAACAAAATGGACGTTAAGGGTAGACAACCGAATATTTTAGAAGACCTACCAGAGGATATGATTGAGGAAATCTTGTCTAGAGTTGGTCAGAATTCATCAGCACATTTAGTTATGGCAAAATTAACTTGTCAAACATTTGAAAGACTTTCTAGAAATGCCTTAGTTTATAAAAGGCTTTCCTTTGATAGGTGGGGTATATCACATTGGGGAGACTTTAAGTTACGCCGTGTTTTCTTTAAAGCGTTAAATGCGGGGAACCCAAATGCAATTTTACGCTACGGGTTAAGAACCTATTTTGACTCAACATATCCCAACATAGGATTTCGTGAATTAGAAAGAGCTTCTAACATGCAACATAAAGAAGCATGTTATGCTTACGGGTTAGTGATGTTCGCTTCTTACCAAAGTGAGAAAAAGAACATCGGATTGCAGCTTTTAAATAAAACTTTCCCACAAGTGACGGATTCAGTAGTTAGGGTGAGAAACAAGGTTTTTAGATTATTACGGGGCTGTTGGACATTACGAAACCCTCATCCTTTTGACGACATTACAACATGCTGCCTAGCTAATGGTCATAACGGTTATTTTCCACAAGACCAAGGATGGGAAGTCGTCTTAGTAAAACCAGAATGCATGACTTGTTTCTGGACTTATGAATTACGTGTCTTTATTTCCTTTGCTGAACAACTTGCGTATTAACTAGATTTATCTTCAAAACTGTCCTGTATCATAGTGTACTATATTTCATGTTATATGTAATATAGCGAAGTTGTAAGTTTGAAGAATATTTGTATGTGATGTATTATTATAATCAGTTTTTCATATGGAATTATAGTAGTTGAATTGTATATTAGCTACTAAGTATGAACTTAACGGGTAGGTAGTACTCGAATTTAAAATTATAAAACACTAATATGAAGAAAAAGCTTTTATAAATGAGTTCATATTATGCTACGAGATACTATTGACTACTCTTAATATTCTGTATGATTAAATTGTTTCATTTGACTATTTTGAAGGAAATGGCACCGACTACTCGACACACCTTGAATATGAGCGAAGAGGAATTTCGTGCCTTTCTTGCTTCAAACATAGCCGCAGTACAGGCCGCGCTACATACCAACAATAACTCTGAATCTAGCAATACAGCTAACGGTGCAAGAAATCGTGTAGGATGCTCCTACAAGGAATTCACTGCCTGCAAACCTTCAGAATTTGATGGGACCGAAGGACCAATCGGATTAAAATGATGGACCGAGAAAGTTGAATCGGTGTTTGCCATAAGTAAGTGTGCTGAAGGAGACAAAGTGAAGTACGCTACGCATACCTTCACAGGTATTGCGTTAACATGGTGGAATACCTATCTAGAACAAGTGGGACAAGATGCTGCTTACGCGCTACCGTGGTCAACATTCAAGCACTTGATGAACGAGAAGTACCGTCCCAGAACCGAGGTCAATAAGCTCAAGTCAGAACTTAGAGGGTTCGAAGATGAGGAAGAGAAGATCAACACGTTTGTGAAAGGGTTACCGGAGAGAATCCAAGAAGATATAAGTTCACACGAGCCTGCCTCCATACAAAAGGCATGTAGAATGGCTCACAAACTAGTGAACCAGATTGAGGGAAGAATTAAAGAACAGACGGCCGAAGAGGCCAACGTGAAGTTAGTCAAAAGAAAGTGGGAGGAAAATGGTGATAAGAGTCACCAAAACAACAACAACTATCCCAACAATCGCAACATCAAGCGCAACTACAACAAACGGCACAACAACAACAACAACAACAACAACAACAACTACTACTACTACTACTACTACTACTACTACTACTACTACAATAATCATCCCAACAACAATAACAATCGCAACAACAACAACAACAATCAGAAGCAGCTATGCCAAAGGTGTGAAAAGTATCACTCGGGGTTTTGCACCAAATTTTGCAACAAGTGTAAAAGAAATGGTCATAGCGCTGTGAAGTGTGAGGTCTACGGACCAGGGGTTAATAGAACGACAGGAACAAATGGTGTCAGAACGAGTAATGGCGGAGCAAGTAGTGTCGGAGCAAGTTATGCCAATGTAGTTTGTTATAAATGTGGAAAACCGGGCCACATTATTAGAAATTGCCCGAACCAGGAGAACACGAATGGACAAGGCAGCAGAAGAGTTTTCAATATTAATGCGGCAGAGGCACAGGAAGACCCGGAGCTTGTTACAGGTACGTTTCTTATTGACAATAAATCTGCTTACGTTTTATTTGATTCGAGTGCGGATAGAAGCTATATGAGTAGAGATTTTTGTGCTAAATTAAGTTGTCCATTGACGTAGAGTTAGAGAGTTTTGATGTAATAGTTGGCATGGACTGGCTGAAGAAAATGAAAGCAAAGATCGTATGTTACAAAAATGCAATTCGCATTGTACGAGAAGAAGGAGAACCCTTAATGGTGTACGGAGAAAAGGGCAACACGAAGCTACATCTTATTAGTAATTTGAGGGCACAAAAAATAATAAGAAAAGGTTGCTATGCTGTTCTAGCACACGTCGAGAAAGTACAAACTGAAGAAAAGAGTATCAATGATGTTCCCGTCACAAAAGAATTTCCCGATGTATTTCCGAAAGAATTACCGGGACTACCTCCACATCGATCTGTTGAATTTCAAATAGATCTTGTACCAGGAGCTGCACCAATAGCTCGTGCTCCTTACAGACTCGCACCCAGCGAGATGAAAGAACTGTAAATTCAACTGCAAGAACTATTAGAACGTGGTTTCATTCGACCAAGCACATCACCATGGGAAGCTCCTGTTTGTTTGTCAAGAAGAAGGATGGTACATTTAGGTTGTGTATTGACTACAGAGAGTTGAATAAACTTACCATCAAAAACCATTATCCAATGCCGAGAATTGATGACTTATTTGATCAACTACAAGGCTCGTCAGTTTATTCGAAAATCGATTTACGTTCTGGATATCATCAAATGCGAGTAAAGGAGGATGATATTCCAAAAACTGCTTTTAGGACGCGTTATGGTCATTACGAGTTTATGGTTATGCCGTTTGGATTGACTAACACACCAGTTGTGTTCATGGACCTTATGAACCTAGTGTGTGGGCCATATCTTGGCAAGTTGTCATTGTTTTCATCGATGACATACTTATTTACTCAAAGAATGATCAAGAGCACGAAGAATATTTGAGAAAAGTGCTAGAAGTATTGAGGAAAGAAAAACTGTAGGCTAAGTTTTCAAAGTATGCATTTTGGTTGGAAGAAGTTCAATTCCTCGGTCACATAGTGAACAAAGAAGGTATCCAGGTGGACCCGGCAAAGATCGAAACCGTTGAAAAGTAGGAAACCCCAAAAACTCCGAAGCATATACGTCAATTTTTAGGATTGGCAGGTTACTACAGAAGATTCATCCAAGATTTCTCCAAAATAGCAAAACCCTTGACTGCATTAACGCATAAAGGGAAGAAATTTGAATGGAAGGATGAACAAGAGAAGGCGTTTCAGTTATTGAAGAAAAAGCTAACTACGGCACCTATATTGTCATTGCCTGAAGGGAATGATGATTTTGTGATTTATTGTGATGCATCAAAGCAAGGTCTCGGTTGTGTATTAATGCAACGAACGAAAGTGATTGCTTATGCGTCTAGACAATTGAAGATTCACGAGCAAAATTATACAACTCACGATTTGGAATTGGGTGCTGTTGTTTTTGCATTAAAGACTTGGAGGCATTATTTATATGGGGTCAAAAGTATTACATATACCGACCACAAAAGTCTCCAACATATATTTAATCAGAAGCAACTGAATATGAGACAACGCAGGTGGATTGAACTGTTGAATGATTATGATTTTGAGATTCGATACCACCCGGGGAAGGCGAATGTGGTAGCTGACACTTTGAGTAGAAAGGACAGAGAACCTATACGGGTAAAAGCTATGAATATAATTATTCGTACTAACCTTACTACTCAAATAAAGGAGGCGCAACAGGGGGTTGTAAAAGAAGGAAAGTTGAAGAATGAGATACCCAAAGGATCAGAGAAACATCTGAATATTCGGGAAGACGGAACCCGATATAGGGCTGATAGAATTTGGGTACCAAGGTTTGGAGATGTGAGAGAAATGGTACTTAAAGAAGCACATAAAACCAGATATTCAATACATCCCGGAGCGGTGAAGATGTATAAAGATCTCAAGAAACACTTTTGGTGGCCGGGTATGAAAGCCGATATTGCTAAATATGTAGGAGAATATTTGACGTGTTCTAAGGTCAAAGCTGAACATCAGAAACCATCAGGTCTACTACAACAACCTGAAATCCCGGAATGGAAATGGGAAAACATTACCATGGATTTCATTACTAAATTTCCAAGTACTGCAAGTGGTTATGATACTATTTGGGTAATAGTTGATCGTCTCACCAAGTCAGCACACCTCCTGCCAATGAGAGGAGATGACAAAATGGAGAAGTTGGCGCGATTGTATTTGAAGGAGGTTGTCTCCAGACATGGAATACCCGTCTCTATTATCTCTGATAGGGATGGTAGTTTATTTCAAGGTTCTGGCAGACGTTGCAACAAGTATTGGGGACTCGTCTAGACATGAGTACTGCCTATCATCCACAAACTGATGGGCAAATCGAAAGGACGATACAAACGCTTGAAGACATGCTACGAGCATGTGTTATTGATTTCGGAAACAGTTGGGATCGACACCTACTGCTAGCAGAATTTTCCCACAACAAAAGTTATCATTCTAGTATTGAGATGGCGCCGTTTGAGGCACTTTATGGTAGAAAGTGCAGGTCTCTGATTTATTGGAATGAAGTGGGGGATAGACAGATTACGGGTCCGGAGATAATACAAGAAACTACCGAGAAAATCATCCAAATTCAACAACGATTGAAAACTGTCCAGAGTCGACAAAAGAGCTACGCGGACAGTAAAAGAAAAGATATAGAGTTTGAAATTGGAGAAATGGTCATGCTTAAGGTTTCACCTTGGAAAGGCATTGTTCGATTTGGTAAACGGGGGAAACTAAATCCAAGGTACATTGGACCATTCAAGATTATAGATCATGTCAGACCAGTAGCTTACCAACTGGAGCTACCTCAACAACTCACGGCTGTACATAACACTTTCTACATCTCGAATTTAAAGAAATGTTTTGCTAAAGAAGATCTCACTATTCCGTTGGACGAAATCCAAATCAATGAAAAACTTCAATTCATTGAAGAACCCGTCGAAATAATGGATCGTGAGGTTAAGAGACTTAAGCAAAACAAGATACCGATTATTAAGATTCAATGGAATACTCGTAGAGGACCCGAGTTCACCTGAGAGTGTGAAGATCAGATGAAGAAGAAATACCCGCATCTATTTCCAGAAGATTCGTCAACACCTACAACAGCTTAAAATTTCGGGACGAAATTTATTTAACGGGTAGGTACTGTAGTGACCCGAACGTTTCCATGTTTATATATATTAATTGAGATTGATATTTACATGACTAAATGTTTCCAACGTGTTAAGCAATCAAACTTGTTAAGACTTGATTAAATGAAATAAGTTTCATATAGACAATTGATCACCCATGTGGACCGGCGATTCACGAACGTTACAAAATTGTAAAAACTACATGTTTTGGTATATATAGAAATATATATATGGTTGACATAAGATTATTATGAGTAATTATCGTACTAAGTATATTAACAATGTGTGATATACATAAGAAATGAGATTACTAAGTTAAGAAACTCGAAATGATATAAATAACGATTATCGTTATGATAACGTCTACTAAATACATATGTATCATATTAAGATATTGATACACTATATTTAACATGATAAAATGATATTTAAATATATCATTAAGTGTGTTAATAATGAACTACATATGTAAAAACAAGACTACTAACCCAAGAATTACGAAACGAGACTTATATGTAACGATTATCGTTGTAACGATATTTTAATGTATATATCATATTAAGAGATATTCATACATCATAATATCATGATAATATAATAATTTAACATCTCATTTGATATAATAAACATTGGGTTAACAACATTAATTGAGATCGTTAACTTAAAGGTTTCAAAACAACACTTACATGTAACGACTAACGAAGACTTAACGACTCCATTAGAATGTATATACATGTTGTGTTTTGATATGTATTCTTACACTTTTGAAAGACTTCAAGGCACATATCAAAGTACTTCTACTTAATAAAAATGCTTACAATTACATCCTCGTTCAGTTTCATCAACAATTCTACTCGTATGCACCCGTATTCGTACTCGTACAATACACAGCTTTTAGATGTATGTACTATTGATATATACACTCCAATGATCAGATCTTAGCAGCCCATGTGAGTCACCTAACACATGTAGGAACCATAATTTGGCAACTAGCATGAAATATCTCATAAAATTACAAAAATATTCGTAATCATTCATGACTTATTTACATGAAAACAAAATTACATATCCTTTATATCTAATCCATATACCAATGACCAAAAACACCTACAAACACTTTCATTCTTCAATTTTCTTCATCTAATTGATCTCTCTCAAGTTCCATCTTCAAGTTCTAAGTGTTCTTCATAAATTCCATAAGTATAGTTCCAAGTTTGCAAGAATACTTCCAAGTAATCAAGAATACTTCCAAGTTTGCAAGTCTACTTCCAAGCCTTCTAATCCATTCCAAGTAATCATCTAAGATCAAGGAACCTTTGTTATTTACAGTATGTTATCTTTCTAATTCAAGGTAATATTCATATTCAAACTTTGATTCAATTTTTACAACTATAACAATCTTATTTCGAGTGAAAATCTTACTTGAACTGTTTTCGTGTCATGATTCTGTTTCTAGAACTTTCAAGCCATCCAAGGATCCTTTAAAGCTAGATACATTTTTCTCATTTCCAGTGGTTTTATCCAGAAAACTTGAGGTAGTAATGATGTTCATAACATCATTCGATTCATACATATAAAGCTATCTTATTCGAAGGTTTAAACTTGTAATCACTAGAACATAGTTTAGTTAATTCTAAACTTGTTCGCAAACAAAAGTTAATCCTTCTAACTTGACTTTTAAAATTAACTAAACATATGTTCTATATCTATATGATATGCTAACTTAATGATTTAAAACCTGGAAACACGATGAACACCATAAAATCGGATATACGCCGTCGTAGTGAAACCGGGGGCTGTTTTGGTTTGGATAATTAAAAACCATAATAAACTTTGATTTAAAAGATGTTCTTTTGGGAAAATGATTTTTCATATGAACATGAAACTATATCCAAAAATCTTGGTTAAACTCAAAGTGAAAGTATGTTTTTCAAAATGGTCATCAAGATGTCGTTCTTTCGATGGAAATGACTACCTCTTTAGTAATTGACATGTAACTTAAATTTCCAACTATAAACCTATACTTTTTCTGTTTGGATTCTTAAATTAGAGTTCAATATGAAACCATAGCAATTTGATTCACTCAAAACGGATTTAAAATGAAGAAGTTATGGGTAAAACAAGATTGGATATTTTTGATCTTTTAAGCTACGGGAAATGTTTAACAAATCTATACAAATCATATCCTAGCTAACTTATATTGTATTATACATATATTTTAATATATTATGTAATCTTGGGATACTATAGACACGTATGCAAATGTTTTGACATATCATATCGACCCATGTATATATATTATTTGGAACAACCATAGACACTTTATATGCAGTAATGTTAGAGTTAGCTATACAGGGTTGAGGTTGATTCCAAATATATATATACTTTGAGTTGTGATCTAGCCTGAGATGTGTATACACTGGGTCGTGGGTTGATTCAAGATAATATATATCAATTTATTTCTGTACATCTAACTGTGGACAACTAGATGTAGGTTACTAACGAGGACAGCTGACTTAATACACTCATATCTTTAAAACATAATAAAAATGATTGTAATTATATTTTGATCATACTTTGATATATATGTACATATTTGTATAGGTTCGTGAATCGATCCATGGCCAAGTCTTATTTTCGAGGAAGGAAATATCTGTGAAAGTGAGTTATAGTCCCACTTTTAAAATCTAATATTTTTGGGATGAGAATACATGTAGGTTTTATAAATGATTTACAAAAGAGACACAAGTACGTGAAACTACATTCTATGGTTGAATTATCGAAATCGAATATGCCCCTTTTTATTAAGTCTGGTAATCTAAGAATTAGGGAACAGACACCCTAATTGACAGGAATCCTAAAGATAGATCTATTGGGCTAACAACCCCCATCCAAAGTACCGGATGCTTTAGTACTTCAAAATTTATATCATATCTGAAGGGTGTCCCGGAATGATGGGGATATTCTTATATATGCATCTTGTTAATGTCGGTTACCAGGTGTTCACCATATGAATGATTTTTATATCTATGTATGGGATGTGTATTGAAATATGAAATCTTGTGGTCTAATGTTACGATTTGATATATATAGGTTAAACCTATAACTCACCAACATTTTTGTTGACGTTTAAAGCATGTTTATTCTCAGGTGAATACTAAGAGCTTCAGCTATTGCATACTAAAATAAGGACAAGATTTGGAGTCCATGTTTGTATGATATTGTGTAAAAACTGCATTCAGGAAACATATGTCGATGTAATATATTTCTATTGTAAACCATTATATAATGGTCGTGTGTAAACAGTATATTTTAGATTATCATTATTTGATAATCTACGTAATGTTTTTAAAACCTTTATTGATAAAATAAAGGTTATGGTTGTTTTAAAAATGAATGCAGTCTTTGAAAAACGTCTCATATAGAGGTCAAAACCTCGCATCGAAATCAATTAATATGGAACGTTTATAATCAATATGAACGGTACATTTCAGTATACGTTACTGTAAACTTTGTCTGACAACTTCTGAAGATTCCTCTGTAACTTATGGGATCTTGGTATTTTATATACATAAAAAAAATTATGTATTTCTAAGTCTTATAATCTATCTCATATTGAAAAAAATCATTTCTCTGATCGTACGAAATGGATCCTTCAACAAGTTCGAGTTCTTCAGACTCCGACAACTATACCGACATGGATGTTCACCTAAGCTCCGAAACCAGTGTCACCAGAATGAATCAACCAATCATCCATCCCCAATTCATCTAATGGGTTCATAGTCAACTTAATCAATGGAGACAAGAAGAAGGAGATTCCTTTCACCAACCAAATTCACCTCTTGGCAAAGAACCTAAAGCACTTACCGGAAAACCCATTCGAAACACCATTTTCACATACATTTCCAAAGTATCTCGCCACGATTATATTCTATCTAAAATTCTAAACCTTATTCCTCCACTCGTTCCAACTGACCATCATCCTGGAATAATAGAAGAAGTCAACGAATTTCGCGCTCGGGTAGTGACTTTGGAGAATATGGTGCAAAATTTAACAGCTTCAGAAACATCACCGACACCAACAGTACCATCAGTAACAGCACCAGTACCATCAACAATCCATGCCTCAACATCTCATTCTATACCTCAAGTATAATCATCGTTCTACGTATCATTCTAAATCGATTATCTCCGTTCTACATGACGCTTATGTAAACTCTAATGTTTTAGAGATTATGTATCATAGTTCTAATCGTAAATCTGATGAGTTTAATATCACATTGACTCATTAAATCCATGATTACATCTGAGGAAAATATATATGTAAGTATATTTTCATAAAGATTGCAATTAAAAATTCTTTTGTACAAACTATTAATGGTGAAAATATCTTAATGGGTAGGTAATACCCGAAGAATATTTAGATTTCACATTAATAAGTTACACTGTACATTCTTCGAATACTGATTCAACAGTCATTTACTATCCTACTTACATTCACAGATATACGTATCCGTTCATCGGAGAATAACCATTTTTATTCAATTTCATATCTGGATTTTGACCTATCAGAATCCAACAAGTGGCATAATGAAGAAAACATTGGACAAAATAAAATTTGTTAGAAACAAACAAATTAACTATGAGAAACTCTGTTAAGAAACCACGCTAACAAAATCCTATCTAACTGTTCCTAGCTAACTATTAATTCCCTATTACATTTTATTTATCGCAATTTAATTATCGCAATTTACATTCTCGCAATTTTATTTATCATTATTTAATTTCTGTTATTTATTTTACGCACTTTAAATATCGGAACACGTATACAAGATTTTGACATATCATATCGACGCATCTATATATATTATTTGAAATAACCATAGACACTCTATATGCAGTAATGCTTGAGTTAGCTATACAGGGTTGAGGTTGATTCTACAATAATATATACTTTGAGTTGTGATCGAGTCTGAGACATGTACACGGGTCACGATACGTATTAATTAATTCGAATATTATAAACTATATATGAATTATTGAGTTAGTAACTGTGGACTGCTAATAGTGGACTACCAAGATTGGACAATTAGAATGAATTAAAATATTAATTATAACATATGAAACTAAACAATTCTTCAAGTTTGCCACTTGATTTCATCCTAAACCTCATTTGTATTTTGACGATTACAATCTGCATTCAAACCTTTCATGATTCTTGAAAAACACCTCAATCGAGAGTATGAACTAACCGCACTTCATCTACGGAAGAAAAGATTGATGCATATAGTTATGCACCCGAAAAACTCTTAAGAACCTGAGTAAACGTTTAACACGTATCTGTGCTAACTCCTTTGGCGTTGTTATTACTGAAAATAGCTGTACAATCCCTTTCCAAATTAGCCAATTTTGTCACAGCTTCAGCAAATCAACTTCAAACTTTTCATTCGGATTTGCTTTATTATAACCTTGATATATACGTTGCCTATATGACATTGTTATCAGAGAACCGTTTATATCCTACCATATTAGCAGTAAACTTATCAACAACTTCATTATTCATTGGTTTAAGCCTCTCCGAAGAACCATTATATTTGTCCATTAAAACCCTATCATATACTCATTCGCATCTTGTAATGAGGACAGCCACACCAATTACCGAGAATCGGCAATCAGTATTTTGAAATCTCGCAGAATGCCTACATCAACAGTTATATGTATACATATAACCTTTATCTCTTAGAATTATGATCTTCCATTCTGAAATTCTGAAAAAGCACCCAGCCTACGAATCAATACAGTGAAACTTTGAAAAAGTTGATGAAGCTGTGAAAACTGAAGACTACCTTAATAGTCAAAAGTTTAATGATAAAGAATGGAGGGTTGGAAACACTCGATGTAAAATTTATACTGGAAAAATGGATTGAGCAAACCATGAAGGAGACTCTGAACAAATCACAAAGACTAAACCTGCCTTCAAAGAATCCTGATGATTCTGTTTCTGATGAAATCTTTATCGAATACCTTGTTTCTGACTCTAAACTTTTACGGACAATCTTCATCATCATCCATCGATATTAGAAATTCTAAGATATCATCGTATCTTTCATTATAAATATCCTCCATATTTCTGAAGATATTTTCATAACTATTCTTATCTGAAAGCATTTATCTCTTCGCTTGTCAGTGTTACATCATATAAGAAACTATTTAGTTTCTATATTCTGTAAACTTTCTAGTTTAAACAATGAATGTTTTTGAAGTATTGTTGGATACTGAAGCATGAGTTAGTATAATATAATGACACTTGATCAACGTGATTATATTACAGTAAGTCATGCTGAGTTTTTAATGGAACGTGATGATTCACAGATCATAACATCATCATGTGCCATATTACATGACTCTTACATTCTACCTAATCCCTAAACATATTAAGATCATATCTTGTTGATAAATCTATTTCTCCAGGATATTCTGGAAATTTGACAAATTAAAATCGTGCCATTACAATTTCCTTCTTAGAACATCAACTATGCTCATTCCGAATTTCATATCTACGAATTCTGGACCATGATTCGCTTGACTTAAAGTCAGGAAGAGGAAAACAAAGGGATGGAACTTCAGAAATATAAAGGAAATGAAGAGGGTGAATTTATAGTGAAATATCCGACAAAACAATCAGTACATATTATCACATTTAACCAAAGATGGTCCTAATTTCCTTAATTACCGAAGAATCAAATCTTATATAGATTTCGAAGATTTCCTTTAATTCCATGAATTTCAGAAATCCACCTTGACTACATCAAAAGCTAAATCTTTATCTCAATCTTTTGTGACAGCTTCACTTGTACGCTTCACCGAATCATTTTATCTATATTAATCAATAATGATCAAACCCTAGTTATCAACTCCTATTCATCATGAAAACATTTTTATTGTTAACCATGACGACCACATTCAAATTTCGGGACGAAATTTCTTTAATGGGTAGGTACTGTTACGACCCAAGAATTTCCGACTAAATTTAAACTTAATCTTTGTATGATTTCGACACGATAAGTAAAGTCTATTTAATTGAATCTCAAAATTTTTGAACTATTTTTATATATTCATGTGACCTTCGACTGTCCCCGATGATTCATGAACCATTGCTTGTAAATATATGGATATATATAAGAATGTGTATATATAAATATATATATAATATATATAATAACATGAACATTAATAAACTATTATATACATTTATTGTTATAAATAAGTATGTACAATAAAATATATTGTAATAAAAACTATTATTTTATATGTATATTTCTCGTATATATATATATTGTTATATTTAATCTAATTTTTTAATATATATTTATTTGCGTAGTAATTTTTGTTATTTAAAACTGTTTATATATATACATAGTTTATATTAAATATAATTAATTTTGAGTTTAAATGATAAATGTCTGTAACTTACGGTTGACGTTTAATTATTTTTAAAATAGGTCTAATATATATATATATATATATATATATATATATATATATATATATATATATATATATATATATATATATATATATATATATATATATATATATATATATGAAGTTTAAAAATAAAAGTTCTTCCAAAATTTGATTAAAAAGATAATAGTTTTGATATATATTTTTTTTTACCTTTTTAAACTAAGTTTTTACACTCCGTACATATAAATTGAAACAGAAAATAAATAATTATCGAATCTTTTTGATCAGGTTTCAAACAGGTAATGACCAGAATAAATAAATGGACTCAATTTAAAAATTAGGATTTTTTTAGGAACACTTTTATACGTTAACTGTTTAGAAATGGACACGATGTTATACTCCGTGTAAACCGTCGGCAGCCTAATAGTTTATTATGTCCGTGATCATTTGAATTATGAGTGAAAATTACTGTGTTTGTTATATATCTATATTAATACATACACGTGAGTTAGATAAACACACACCTTCCACCCTTGCTTTGGCAACCATCGATTAACCACCTCACTGCCACCACCGTCGACCACCGCCTGCTACCATGTCGCCATCATCTCCTTCACAATTCCCCATATCCCATCTCTCTCTCTCCCTCTTCGTCTCCTTCTCATGATTTTTGTCCAAACAAATCCAATGAAACCCACTTTAGATCACCAACACTCCACCATCTTCTTGATTAAACCCATCACCTTCACCAACGACAAACATGAACCACCACCATCTCACCTGATTACTACAAGAATTACGTTTACCGTTTCTGTTGATTTAGTTAGTACTCGAGTTGATATATCATGAACAAGAGGAATCAGTAGTGATGTTAGATGAACACGATGAAGACACAGAAACATGTTGATGACGATGAAAATCGTAACATGATGACGTTTGTTGATATCGTAATTATGATGGTACGAAAGGATCATGATATAAATGATGACCGATTATGTTGATGATGATGGTAAGGATGTAATGATGATGATGATGCATTGGTGATAATGATTATAATGATGGAGATGATGATCATTCATGATAATTCACGATGGGTTTTATGATGGTATGGTATGAAGCTCGATGATGAAAACGAAGGTAAACGATGGTGATTATTGCGTAATAATGGTGACGAGAGGAAGCTTGATGATGATGGGAAGATTCGAATGATGGTGATACAAAGATGACAATGAATGTTTGATGATGATGATCATAACGATGATGTTAGGTAACGGTTTTCATTCTTGAATCAATTAGAAACGATGATAATTATGATTACGCTTATGGTTATAACTAAGATTATATTATGATTAGAATTATAAGGTTACCTATGATAATTAGATGACAATGGTGATGTTGTTCGATGATGATAAATCTGAGATGTTAGAGAATTAGGATGATGATGAATTTAAGAAAAAGAAGATTATGAAACAGAAAGTTACAGGTTAATTATATATGGGAATTAAAATAAAACAGAAAAATAGATTAGTGCAGTTGGTTGGGGACATGTTTGGTAAGCAAATGGTCCTGAGTTCGATCCTAGCAAGCAGCGTTTTTTTTATTTAACTAGTAACATGCTTATGGACTGGGCCATCAATTGATAATTAGACTTGGGATCCTTTTTGCACTTGGGCCGAGTATTTTCTTTTCAGTTGGGCCGAAGGATGTCCTCATTGGACTAGGAAAGTTGGGCTGTGTCCCCTTTTGTGTTATTGGGCCGAAACAAATATAAATGGGTTAACTAGTTTTAGCTGGGAAGTATAAACTGAAAAGTAGAAGTAGCAGAATGGTTAGTGATGTTGTAGGTGAGCGGGAGGTCATGGGTTCGAGCCCCGTCTGAGGCCTTTCTTTTTAGAAACCCTTTTTGAAGGTAGTTTTCATTTTTAAAATTGATATTATTATTAGTATTGTTATTATTATTATTATTATTATTATAGTTATTTTTAGAAGACTTATTAGTTCAAATACAAGTATTATCACAAAGTCTATCATTTATTATTATTATGATTATAATTATGACTAGGATTATTATTATTATTATTATTATTATTATTATTATTATTATTATTATTATTGTGAAAATAATACAAGATATTATTATTAGTATCACTTTTGTAACTATTAGTAATATTATTGTTATTATTAAACATAAGCATCATTGTTAACAATATCATTATTAATAAAACTATTATTATTATTAATAGTAAATTATTATTATCCGGATTATCATTTTAAATAAATAAATATTTAGTACATAAAATATACTTATTACATATACTATAATTATATTAATATTTCACAAAACTATATATATCAAACTCATTAACATTATACTTACATATAACAAACTATTGATTTTAGATAAAACATTAAACATATATGTATATATATAGATATTTTAAAATAACTAAATGAATAAATAATAACTATTTTAAAGTAATTTATATAATATAAAAGTTAAGATATAATAAATATAAATGAAGTATATTTTTTAATAAAATTTAGTATAAAATTTATGTAAACTACAAACACATAAATAATATATAAGTTATAAAGGAAATTATGTGATTTTCATTATATGTTTTAATAAATATATAAATGATATAGGTTCGTGAATTCGAGGCCAACCCTGCATTGTTCAGTATCGTCGTATGAATATTTTTACTACAAAATATTGTATTGTGAGTTTCATTTGCTCCCTTTTTAAATGCTTTTACAATATATATTTTTGGAACTGAGAATACATGTGCTATTTTTATAACTGTTTTACGAAATAGACACAAGTAATCGAAACTACATTATATGGTTGAATGGATCGAAGCCGAATATGTCCCTTTTAGCTTGGTAGCCTAAGAATTGGGGAACAGACCCCCTAATTGACGCGAATCCTAAAGATAGATCTATCGGGCCCAACAAGCCCCATTCTGGAATTTGGAATGCTTTAGTACTTCGAAATTATCATGTCCGATGGGTGTCCCGGAATGATGGGGATATTCTATATGCATTTTGTTAATGTCGGTTACCAGTTGTTCAATCCATATGAATGATTTTTGTCTCTATATATGGGACATTTATTTATGAGAAATGAAAATGAAAATCTTGTGGTCTATTAAAATGAAGGAAATGAATGTTTACGATAAACTAATGAACTCACCAACCTTTTGGTTTACACTTGAAAGCATGTTTATTCTCAGGTATGAAAGAAATCTTCCGCTGTGCATTTGCTCTTATTAGAGATATTACTTGGAGTCATTCATGACATATTTCAAAAGACGTTACATTCGAGTCATCGAGTTCATCAAGATTATTATTAAGTAGATTATAGTTGGATATATTATGAATTGGTATGCATGCCATCAACTTTCGATGTATTGAAAGTTTGTCTTTTAAAAACGAATGCAATGTTTGTAAAATGTATCATATAGAGGTCAAGTACCTCGCGATGTATCCAAATGTAATGTATTCGTCCAGATGGATTAGGACGGGTCGTTAAAGTTAATCCTTCTAACTTGAATTTTAAAATCAACTAAACACATGTTATATATCTATATGATATGCTAACTTAATGATTTAAAACCTGGAAACACGAAGAACACCGTAAAACCGGACATACGCCGTCGTAGTGAAACCGGGGGCTGTTTTGGGTTAGATAATTAAAAACTATGATAAACTTTTATTTAAAAGTTTTTCTTCTGGGAAAATGATTTTTCTTATGAACATGAAACTATATCCAAAAATCAAGGTTAAACTCAAAGTGGAAATATGTTTTTCAAAATGGTCATCAAGACGTCATTTTTTTGACTGAAATGACTACCTCTACAAAAATGACTTGTAACCTGTATTTCTGACTATAAACCTATAATTTTTCTGTTTAGTTTCATAAAATACAGTTCAATATGAAACCATAGCAAGTCGATTCACTCAAAACAGATTTAAAATGAAGAAGTTATGGGTAAAATAAAATTGGTTAAAAATGGTTAATTTGACTACGGGATGAATTGACAAAAATCTATACTAACCATATCCTAACTAACTTATATTGTATTATAAATGTATTCTAACATATATTATGTAATCTTGATCGACCATATACACGTATACTATGTTTTGACATATCATATCGACGTCATCTATATATATTATTTGGAACAACCATAGATACTCTATATGCGGTAATGTTCGAGTTAGCTATACAGGGTTGAGGTTGATTCCAAAATAATATATATACTTTGAGTTGTGATCGAGTCTGAGATTTGTATACACTGGGTCTTGGATTGATTCGAGATAATATATATTGATTTATTTCTGTACTACTAACTGTGGACAACTAATTATGGACTACGAACGTTGGACTGTTAACTTAATAAACTTAAATTGTTAAAACATAATAAAACATATTGTGAATATATTTCGATCATACTTTGATATATATGTATATATTTGTTATAGGTTCGTGAATCGACCAGTGGCCAAGTGTTATTTTCCGACGAAGTGATAATCTGTGAAAGTGAGTTATAGTCCTATTTTTACTATCGAATATTTTTGGGATGAGAATACATGCAGTTTTATAAATGATTTACAAAATAGAAACAAGTACTTGAAAATTACATTCTATGATTGAATTATCTTATTGAATATCACCCTTTTACTTGGTAACCTAAGAATTAGTGAATGCCACTAATTGACGCGAATCCTGAAGATAGATCTATGGGCCTAACGAACCCCATCCAGGTTATGGATGCTTTAGTACTTCGATTTTTATATACAGATGAGTGTACCTGTATATTTGGGGATATTCTATATGCATTTGTTAATGTCGGTTACCAGGTGTTCTTCATATGAGTGATTTTTATACAGATGAGTGTTCCTGTATTATATTTTTTTGCAGATGAGTGTTCCTGCAGTTAATTATGAAAAATGAAATCTTGTGGTCTATTAATATAATTTGATATATAGGTTAAACCTATAACTCACCAACATTTTTGTTGACGTTTAAAGCATGTTTATTCTCAGGTGATTATTAAGAGCTTCCGCTGTTGCATGCTAAATAAAGACAGGATTGAAGTCTATATGCTTGTACAATATTGTTTAAAAACTGCATACGAAGACTTAAGTTGTTGTGTAATATTATTGTAAACTATTATGTAACGGTCATGTAAGACCCTAATCAGTTTGTACTGCAGTGTAAATATGTTACATAGAGGGTGGGTGATGTTGTACAGTTAAACAGAAGTCACTGAGTGAGCTGAGCCTAGTGCGCGCCGCGCTCACTAAAGGGAGTGCGTCGCGCACCCCTTACTGTAGCTGGGTTCCAGCTTTTTAAATCAGATATTTTGATGGGCATTTTAGTAAATTCACTTATGGACGGGTTAAAGACAGATAGGTCAGTTTGTGGAGCACCATTACTCCATTATCAACAACCTTATCACTTTAACTTTAATTCTAGAGAGAGATTGTGATTTTTGAGAGAGAAAGCTTAAATCCAAGAGGAAGGAGCTTGTTTTGGGTTAAAGTTCAAGCATTAAAGTCGTTCATCTTATCTCTAGCTTCGTTGTGGTAGTTGTGGTATGTTCTAATTTTATTTTCCTTACTTTGATTTAGTGTAAGGGTTAGGGTTTGAGTAAATGATGAACACAAAACCCATTATTGGTGATTTTGGGTGTTCTTGGGTAAAATTGAGTCTTGAATACTAATTGGTGACTAGTATAGGGTTTCAAAGTATTAAATGATGTTTATGAACCCTAATTGGTGAGTTAATTGCTAACACACCAAGTTATTTAGTAAATGGGTGTTGGTTAGTTAGTGGATGACCCGAAATGGGTGTGTTGTCTTAAAATGGTTATTTGGGTAATAAATTGACCTAGTTTAGAAAGATGGGTATGAATTACCCTAATTATGTATTAGTTGGTGTTGTTGGACCTTAATCACTAGCTTTTAAGTGATTAGTGGTGGTCTTGACTTTAATTGGGCGGTTTTGGTATAAATGGGCGATTTAATACATTAAGTCATTAAATGCTCATGTGTAAGTGTTAGTATTGAGTCCACTTAGCTTGTGTGTTGATCAAATACTTATTATATTAGGTACTTTGCTTTGAAGCTTGTGGAGGTTGAAATCGTCATCTAATTGTTAAGGTGAGTGGAATAATTATATGCGTATGTATATAATGTATCTATTTGTTGTAGCGTAAAATGTGTAGTGTCGAGGTGTTAAGACACCACGTTTCACGTGAAGGGTGTAGCATCGAGGTGTTAAGATGCCACTCGGGTGTAGCATCGAGGTGTTAAGATGCCACCTAGGAGTGTAGTGTCGAGGTGTTAAGACACCACTCCGTAAAATAATGAGTGTTGCATCGAGGTGTTAAGATGCCACTCGGGGTGATGTGGCGAGGTGTTAAGGTGCCACCCTAGGGGTTAGTGGTGCGAGGTGTTAAGTGCCCTAATGGATGTTATAAACACCGATGGCGTTTTCGCGAGCGCCGTTCCCTTGTACTATTGGTCGACCATGGTTACTTGTGTTGTAAGCATATTATATCATTTCGAGTTATATTATTATGCGGTTGTTGCTAGCTTGTGGTATTGGAGATTATAGCTTGTTAACGTGACGATAACCTAATTGTGTTGCTAGCATGTTTGCGGTTTGTGTAAGTGTATGCAAGTAGGTATAATTATATATGTATTCATATAATTATTGCATTTACTAAGCTTTGCTTACCCTCTCGTTGTTTACCATTTTATAGGTTCTGTTTTGGACAAGGGTAAGGGCATCGTATTGGACTAGAGATCCCGCTTGATGCTAGGGGACGCTTTTGGCTTTAGTAGCTCTTGGAGTTTGACCGGTAGTTGGGTAGTTTAATCCTAAACGCCATGCTCGTTGTGTAGTTTGGAACTTAAACTTTTTGGTGGTCGAAACTCTAAACTTGTATTAAACTTGTATTTTGGGTCGTGTGGGCCCCACTTGTAAAACATCATTTTTATGTTTGATTCGTGTTAGTTTTACATATATAAGTTTGTTGTGAAAAGCGTTCGGTCTAAAAATGTCGGGAAGTGGTCCATCTTTTTGTGTGTTAAAAACATTTCGGACAGAAGCTGGAATGCTCTGTGCGCGCCGCGCACTACAGGGGATGCGCGCCGCGCACTCCCCTGTCCAGCAGCTTTTAAAAAAAAATTTTGGGACTGTTTATGGTCGGTTATCGGGTTGGGTTGTTACAAGTGGTATCAGAGCATGGTCTAAGGGATTTAGGCGACTTGAGATAGGTGCCTAGACTTAGACTTTAATGTGTATTCGCTTTTTGCGGGACTTGTAGGAGACGGGTCGGACCGGGATTTGGTTAGTGCTTAGGTCTATGTGAACTAACCTTGCACTAATCGTTTTGTGTTGTTTTAGCAATCATCAAGCGAGATAGACGTTGTACTAGCAAGTTAATGCGACGTGCTCTCGTAACAATGATTAGCTACCATTGTTACAGGTTCAAGACGTGTCAAACAAGCAATGTACGATGAGTATCAACCAAGATGAGGCGGTGTGGTATATGTATGTCGTTCCTTTTCGTTTCGTTGTTTAATCTATATGCATTCTTTAGAATGAAGAAGGAAGATGGAACCGGAACGGACGCGCCTATTCATGAGGGGAAGGATGAGTTAACATTAAGGATTGAGGCGGAGTTCAAACGCTATATCTTGATTTTCGCCAACAAGGTTAAGCAAGTTCTCCAAGAGTCGTTTGAGGGAATAGTGACCGAGATGGTTCGAGACCGAGTGCCTAAGGTCGTGAAGGAAGAGTTAGAAAAGAGGTTTCCTAAACCTCAAGGTGACGGTGACGAAGGAGCAACTATGGGGATTGAATCTCATGCTTCAAAATTTGCTGATCACTCTTTGGGTAAGAGAAAGTTAGAATCAAGAGGTGCTCCTAGTAAAAGGGCGAGAAGTACGCCCGGAGGTGTTGAAAAAGTGAAGAAGAGGAGTAAGACAGGTTATGGGCCTACGTGCTTTCGGTGTGGAGGACGAGGTCATTTTGCACGGGATTGTACGAGTGTACCTTTAAGCACGATCAAGTGCTTTATTTGCCAAAAGAAGGGACACCGTAAGTCGGAATGTTCCGAATCGTTTGTAGATCGGGTTAGGAGGTTAGAGCGTGACTATCTGATGATCAGTGGAGCGCAAGGGTCCAACGATGATGTTTCAGGTATTTTCGTCTTTGGTACAAATATGCCTTATTATTATTTATTTGTGCCGATGGATTCGTGTATGTATTAGGGACTTAAACTTTGCTTCGAGATCTATTTAGACTCAAGTGAACTCGGTAAAGATTCGGTTTGTTGATGGTTTTGATGATAGTGCACCAGGGTAGCGCCTGAGTCGTTGACTCGTGGAAACGCGCCCTGGGGACGAATGCATAGTGGTAATACGTAGTATTGATGCGGGTGACATTCCTAATGGAAACACCCTATGATGACATTTGTATTGACGGACGAGGGCGTAAGACTTGGTGCAATCAAGCATTTCTTAGTGATAGGGTAAATGAATCCACTAAGCCATGAGAACGAACTTTGGCGTTAGGTTGTGAGCGCGTGTTCGTGTTTGTAGTGAAGTGGGTAAAACCCTTGAGAGCATGTGTGTATCGTTGACCGGATGCTTTCTTAGTGGTAACGGGTAGAAAGGATTTGATAGTTAGAAAAGTCTACCTTGCGGGTAGCGGTAATTTCGTTCTAAAAGGATACGTGTTATGTTGACATTGTGTCATCACTTTAGTGGCACAATCGGGTGACGGTAGACGTTAGTATTTATTATTATCGAATTGAGCTCTCGAGAATTCAGGAAGAGGGACCGACGCCAAGTATGGTCGTGTACGACGGTAAATGGCGAAATCATTTGACTTTGTAATCTTGACGATTTGATTTAGCAACGAGGTTCTACGTTGGGAAGTTGGTAGTGTTACATCAAAGAAATTGTGTCGACTTTATTAGGATTTATATTCCTACTGAGGAAGCGTAATGGGATTCGAGAAAGGGTACGATGCCTCATTGTCGTATACTTTGGGTAGTAGTTACAAAATAGCCATTTTGTGTACTACGAGGAAATTAGATATATGTGTTTATTTGGGGTCATCTCTCTGTTGACCGCGTTTGACTTGTGATAGGTGATGAGGGATATCCGGAAGGATTAACTCTTCGTTACCACCCTTAGTTGTGATGGATGGCAAGCGGCTCTCGGGAAGAACCGTTACTTGTATATTTACGATTTTAATTGCCCGTAGGAATTGTGCACATAGCCGTTTTATGCACATGGTTTTGAGTAATAGTCGGTTTTACTCACACATTGGTATTAATAGTGCGGTAGCCTTGTTTCACACACATATTGTTGGTAGTGTTGCAATAGCCGTTTTTGCGCACTACGGATATATCAAGATAGCCGTTTTTGTACACCTTGAGTTTTGTATTGAATAACCTTCTTATTGTTAGTATTGAAAACTACTGGTTGTATACGCCGGTGGTTCGGTCATGAGGATCATGTTGTGTGACTAGTGATACAATAGCCGTGTTTTGATCAAATACTTGTGGTAGATGTGTATTAGCCGTGTATGCGTACTAAGAGGGGTGTTAGGTGGAAGGAGTTATCCGTAAGGATTCATTTTTACTTGGCCTTCATCTTTTGGGTTGTTGACATTAGGTTGAGACTTGGTGGTTTTTAGCATTGTACTTGGTAAGGGTACGCTAGGGGATTGATATCTTGGCACGAGATCGGTTAAGTTCTTCCCGATATAAAGGATTGAGCAAACTTTGTACTCGGAATTGTGGACTTTAGTAAATTGTGGGTGACAATTTGGTTAATAATGTTGACTCTTAGAGAATGATTGCCTAGAGAAGTTGGAAGAATACGTGACGACTTCACGTATTCTAAGTGATCATTATAGACTTCGGATGTTTTGTGCATTGCACGTTTCGGAATGCGTGCAAGTGTGTATTTAGTTATTGGAATAATCTTCGAATAATGATTAATTGACGATTCGATTTCAATGGAGGTTTTGTGATTGTGTGGCGAGTGTTGTACGCTCTTGACGGCCACTCTTTTCTTTTATGATTTTGGGGGTGTGCGCGGTGTGCCGTTCTAGAGGCATTTCCGTTAATCGCGTTCGTGTGCGAGTAGAGTCTTGGTGGTTAACTATCCTTATGTATGTAGGTAACCGGGTTAATGGTTAGGACCAAGTTGGAAAGGTGTAAGCCTTGGTGTCCCAAGCGCCTCCTTAGTGTTGAGATGGAATATAAGTAGACTAGCTATGCGGCCTAGGTGGATAGTGACTAGCAGGTGCCGCTAGGAAGTCATGGGTGTCGAGCCGTAAGGTTCGTTAGATTTGTGTGACCGCGTGTAGTTAGGTGACGTGTGACATCAGGAGTAGACCCCGTAAGGGTCGAGTCTGGGAAACTCGGTGTTAGTAATCGGAGTTGGATAACACAACGTCAGGTGCCTCCTTATACCTACTAGTGTAACTTTTGACCCCGATGATGTGATTGCTTTGATTTTGGGTACCGGTGAGAAACTCGAATTTACAACGGTGGTATAGTGTGATGTTTAGCGAGCGTTGACACTCAAATGATTTGAAAGACCGAGGTTCGAATATCTTATAGCGAGTCCTTGGAAGGATTATTTAGTATGACCAACGCCGGAGAATGCGGAAAACTTCCTATCTAGTAGACGTGATGAGCGAACTGGTGTCGCTCATTTAGGAAAGGAAAGCTTCGATGGTCTTCGAAAAAGTCCCAAGTTGGACTTTGGAGTTAATTGCGAAGGTAGTTAGTAACGTGAGACGGTATGTCGAAGTTCCCGATAGAGGGATACGAGAGATTTTCGAAAAGTGTCGGGATGATTCCCGAATATTCCACGATTGATAGGCGTGACGACAATGATTATCGGTGGATTGTACTACTTTTAGGACGATTGTGGAGTGTAGGGTACGAGTTTGGATACTCGGCGTAAGAGCAAATGGTTGTAGTTATTGGGTCTCGTGGGTTGATTACCCGATATCGTGAAATGATGGAGTGCTATGGCTTTTGGAAAGATATATTATGATGTTTTCACGATGTATTTCCGAGTGAGTGGTGAGAATTTTGATCGAATGGAAGTGTGAAGTACGGTTATTGTATTATGATGCATTAGTGTACGAAGTGAGAACCCTGATGAGTGATTGCTACAAGTGTAATTCCGCATTGGAGACGGAAATGTACAAGGTAGAGTGCTTAACTTCTAGTATTTGGTGCGGATCACGAGGACGTGATCCAATCTAAGTGGGGGAGAGTTGTAAGACCCTAATCAGTTTGTACAGCAGTGTAAATATGTTACATAGAGGGTAGGTGATGTTGTGCAGTTAAACAGAAGTCACTGAGTGAGCTGAGCCTAGTGCACGCCGCGCACACTAAAGGGAGCGCGACGCGCACCCCTTACTGTAGCCGAGTTCCAGCTTTTTAAATCAGATATTTTGATGGGCATTTTGGTAAATTCACTTATGGACGGGTTAAAGACAGATAGGTCAGTTTGTGGAGCACCATTACTCCATTATCAACAACCTTATCACTTTAACTTTAATTCTAGAGAGAGATTGTGATTTTTGAGTGAGAAATCTTAAATCCAAGAGGAAGGAGCTTGTTTTGGGTTAAAGTTCAAGCATTAAAGTCGTTCATCTTATCTCTAGCTTCGTTGTGGTAGTTGTGGTATGTTCTAATTTTATTTTCCTTACTTTGATTCAGTGTAAGGGTTAGGGTTTGAGTAAATGATGAACACAAAACCCATTATTGGTGATTTTGGGTGTTCTTAGGTAAAATTGAGTCTTGAATACTAATTGGTGACTAGTCTAGGGTTTCAAAGTATTAAATGATGTTTATGAACCCTAATTAGTGAGTTAATTGCTAACACACCTAGTTATTTAGTAAATGGGTGTTGGTTAGTTAGTGGATGATCGAAATGGGTGTGTTGTCTTAAAATGGTTATTTGGGTAATAAATTGACCTAGTTTGGAAAGATGGGTATGAATTACCCTAATTATGTATTAGTTGGTGTTGTTGGACCTTAATCACTAGCTTTTAAGTGATTAGTGGTGGTCTTGACTTTAATTGGGCGATTTTGGTATAAATGGGCGATTTAATACATTAAGTCATTAAATGCACATGTGTAAGTGTTAGTATTGAGTCCACTTAGCTTGTGTGTTGATCAAGTACTTATTATATTAGGTACTTTGCTTTGAAGCTTGTGGAGGTTGAAATCGTCATCTATTTGTTAAGGTGAGTGGAATAATTATATGCGTATGTATATAATGTATCTATTTGTTGTAGCGTGAAAGGTGTAGTGTCGAGGTGTTAAGACACCACGTTTCACGTGAAGGGTGTAGCATCGAGGTGTTAAGATGCCACTCGGGTGTAGCATCGAGGTGTTAAGATGCCACCTAGGAGTGTAGTGTCGAGGTGTTAAGACACCACTCCGTAAAATAATGAGTGTTGCATCGAGGTGTTAAGATGCCACTCGGGGTGATGTGCCGAGGTGTTAAGGTGCCACCCTAGGGGTTAGTGGTGCGAGGTGTTAAGTACCCTAATGGATGTTATGAACACCGATGGTGTTTTCGCGAGCGCCGTTCCCTTGTACTATTGGTCGACCATGGTTACTTGTGTTGTAAGCATATTATATCATTTCGAGTTATATTATTATGCGGTTGTTGCTAGCTTGTGGTATTGGATATTATAGCTTGTTAACGTGAAGATAAGCTGATTGTGTTGCTAGCATGTTTGCGGTTTGTGTAAGTGTATGCAAGTAGGTATAATCATATATGTATTCGTATAATTATTGCATTCACTAAGCTTTGCTTACCCTCTCTGTTTACCATTTTATAGGTTCGGTTTTGGACAAGGGTAAGGGCATCGTATTGGACTAGAGATCCCGCTTGATGCTAGGGGACGCTTTTGGCTTTAGTAGCTCTTGGAGTTTGACCGGTAGTTGGGTAGTTTAATGTAGTGACCCGAACTTTTCCATGTTTATATATATTAATTGAGATTGATGTTTACATGATTAAATGTTTCCAACATGTTAAGAAATCAAACTTGTTAAGACTTGATTAATTGAAATAGGTTTCATATAGACAATTGACCACCCAAGTTGACCGGTGATTCACGAACGTTAAAACTTGTAAAAAACTATATGATGACATATAGATGGTTATATGTATAGTTAACATGATATTATGATAAGTAAACATATCATTAATTATATTAACAATGAACTACATATGTAAAAACAAGACTACTAACTTAATGATTTTGAAACGAGACATATATGTAACGTTTATCGTTGTAACAACATTTAATGTATATATATCATATTAAGAGATATTCGTACATCATAATATCATGATAATATAATAATTTAAAATCTCTTTTGATATTATAAACATTGGGTTAACAACATTTAACAAGATCGTTAACCTAAAGGTTTCAAAACAACACTTACATGTAACGACTAACGATGACTTAACGACTCAGTTAAAATGTATATACATGTAGTGTTTTAATATGTATTTATACACTTTTGAAATACTTAAATACACTTATCAAAATACTTCTACTTAACAAAAATGCTTACAATTACATTCTCGTTCAGTTTCATCAACAATTCTACTCGTATGCACCCGTATTCGTACTCGTACAATACACAGCTTTTAGATGTATGTACTATTGGTATATACACTCCAATGATCAGCTCTTAGCAGCCCATGTGAGTCACCTAACACATGTGGGAACCATCATTTGGCAACTAGCATGAAATATCTCATAAGATTACAAAAATATGAGTAATCATTCATGACTTATTTACATGAAAACAAAATTACATATCCTTTATATCTAATCCATACACCAACGACCAAAAACACCTACAAACACTTTCATTCTTCAATTTTCTTCATCTAATTGAACTCTCTCAAGTTCTATCTTCAAGTTCTAAGTGTTCTTCATAAATTCCAAAAGTTCTAGTTTCATAAAATCAAGAATACTTTCAAGTTTGCTAGCTCACTTACAATCTTGTAAGGTGATCATCCAACCTCAAGAAATCTTTGTTTCTTACAGTAGGTTATCATTCTAATACAAGGTAATAATCATATTCAAACTTTGGTTCAATTTCTATAACTATAACAATCTTATTTCAAGTGATGATCTTACTTGAACTTGTTTTCGTGTCATGATTTTGCTTCAAGAACTTTGAGCCATCCAAGGATCCATTGAAGCTAGATCCATTTTTCTCTTTTCCAGTAGGTTCATCCAAGGAACTTAAGGTAGTAATGATGTTCATAACATCATTCGATTCATACATATAAAGCTATCTTATTCGAAGGTTTAAACTTGTAATCACTAGAACATAGTTTAGTTAATTCTAAACTTGTTCGCAAACAAAAGTTAATCCTTCTAACTTGACTTTTAAAATCAACTAAACACATGTTCTATATCTATATGATATGCTAACTTAATGATTTAAAACCTGGAAACACAAAAAACACCGTAAAACCGGATTTACGCCGTCGTAGTAACACCGCGGGCTGTTTTGGGTTAGTTAATTAAAAACTATGCTAAACTTTGATTTAAAAGTTGTTATTCTGAGAAAATGATTTTTATTATGAACATGAAACTATATCCAAAAATTATGGTTAAACTCAAAGTGGAAGTATGTTTTTCTAAAATGGTCATCTAGACGTCGTTCTTTCGACTGAAATGACTACCTTTACAAAAACGACTTGTAACTTATTTTTCCGACTAGAAACCTATACTTTTTTTGTTTAGATTCATAAAATAGAGTTCAATATGAAACCATAGCAATTTGATTCACTCAAAACGGATTTAAAATGAAGAAGTTATGGGTAAAACAAGATTGGATAATTTTTCTCATTTTAGCTACGTGAAAATTGGTAACAAATCTATTCCAACCATAACTTAATCAACTTGTATTATATATTATGTAATCTTGAGATACCATAGACACGTATACAATGTTTCGACCTATCATGTCGACACATCTATATATATTTCGGAACAACCATAGACACTCTATATGTGAATGTTGGAGTTAGCTATACAGGGTTGAGGTTGATTCCAAAATATATATAGTTTGAGTTGTGATCAATACTGAGATACGTATACACTGGGTCGTGGATTGATTCAAGATAATATTTATCGATTTATTTCTGTACATCTAACTGTGGACAACTAGTTGTAGGTTACTAACGAGGACAGCTGACTTAATAAACTTAAAACATCAAAATATATTAAAAGTGTTGTAAATATATTTTGAACATACTTTGATATATATGTATATATTGTTATAGGTTCGTGAATCAACCAGTGGCCAAGTCTTACTTCCCGACGAAGTAAAAATCTGTGAAAGTGAGTTATAGTCCCACTTTTAAAATCTAATATTTTTGGGATGAGAATACATGCAGGTTTTATAAATGATTTACAAAATAGACACAAGTACGTGAAACTACATTCTATGGTTGAATTATCAAAATCGAATATGCCCCTTTTTATTAAGTCTGGTAATCTAAGAATTAGGGAACAGACACCCTAATTGACGCGAATCCTAAAGATAGATCTATTGGGCCTAACAAACCCCATCCAAAGTACCGGATGCTTTAGTACTTCGAAATTTATATCATATCCGAAGGGTGTCCCGGAATGATGGGGATATTCTTATATATGCATCTTGTTATTGTCGGTTACCAGGTGTTCACCATATGAATGATTTTTATCTCTATGTATGGGATGTGTATTGAAATATGAAATCTTGTGGTCTATTGTTACGATTTGATATATATAGGTTAAACCTATAACTCACCAACATTTTTGTTGACGTTTAAAGCATGTTTATTCTCAGGTGAATATTAAGAGCTTCCGCTGTTGCATACTAAAATAAGGACAAGATTTGGAGTCCATGTTTATATGATATTGTGTAAAAACTGCATTCAAGAAACTGATTTCGATGTAACATATTTGTATTGTAAACCATTATGTAATGGTCGTGTGTAAACAGGATATTTTAGATTATCATTATTTGATAATCTACGTAAAGCTTTTTAAACCTTTATTTATGAAATAAAGGTTATGGTTTATTTTAAAAATGAATGCAGTCTTTGAAAAACGTCTCATATAGAGGTCAAAACCTCGCAACGAAATCAATTAATATGGAACGTTTTTAATCAATAAGAACGGGACATTTCAGTTGGTATCCGAGCGTTGGTCTTAGAGAACCAGAATTTTGCATTAGTGTGTCTTATCGAGTTTATTAGGATGCATTAGTGAGTCTGGACTTCGACCGTGTTTACTTGAAAAATGATTGCTTAACAAATTTTGTTGGAAACTATATATTTTTAACATGTGAATATTATGTGATATATTAATCTCTTAACGCGTTTGATATTATGTGATAGATGTCTACCTCTAGAACAAGTCCCATTGACTCACCTAATAATAATGAAGAGTCAAATGTAAATTGGAATGATTCGTGGACTGATTCACAAGTTCCCGAAGAGAAACCGGAAGAAGAGTCGGAACCGGAAGAAGAATCGGAACCGGAAGAAGAATAGGAACCGGATGAAGAAATAGAACCGGTGGGGGAAATAATAAAACGGTTAAGTAAAAGAAAATCCTCAACCAACCGACCAAGGTTAATTATGGTCAATGGTGTTTCCGCCAAGGAAGCAAAATATTGGGAGGATTACCAATTCTCCGATGAATCGGATTCCGACGAGAATTCCGATGATGTTATAGAAATTACCCCAACTGAATTTAAAAAGGCAAAAGAAAATAATAAGGGAAAGGGCATAAAAATAGAGAAATCTAATTCCAACCCCGATGAACTTTATATGTATCGTCAACCCCCGAAGTCCTTAAGTTGTAACAATGACCCAGGAACCTCTAAACCACCAGGTTTTTCTAAACCAATGTGGATCACGACGGCTCGTATTAGGGGAACATCATATATCCCTAGAAACTTGGCAAAACGAACCAAAACCGAAGAAGAAGAAACAAGCGAGTCGGAATAAGATGGTTGTATTCGTGTGGTGTAATATATGTAATATAGTGTGCTTATGCTTTATGATATATGTAAAAATTGCTTGTATTAATAAGTATTTTTTTTTATGATTCTAACTCTTGTCTATTTTACAGTATAAAAACACAAAATGGATAGACAACTCAATATTTTAAGAGACCTACCCGGAGACATGATTGATGAAATCTTGTCTAGAGTCGGTCAGAATTCTTCGGCACAACTATTTAAGGCGAGATCAGTTTGTAAGACATTCGAAGAACGTTCCAAGAATGTCTTGGTTTATAAGAGACTTTCGTTTGAAAGATGGGGGATATCACATTGGGAAACCAATAAGTTACGATGTGTTTACTTTGACGCATATATTGCGGGGAACCCAAATGCTATTTTACGCAATGGGTTAAGAAATTATTTTGACTCAATATATCCGAATATTGGACTTCGTGATTTAGAAAAAGCGGCTAACATGCAACATAAAGAAGCATGTTATGCTTACGGATTAGTAATGTTCGCTTCTCACCAAAGTGAGAACAAGAACATCGGGCTACAACTATTAAACAAAACGTTCCCACAAGTGACGGAGTCGGTAATTGGGGTAAGAAATGAGGTTTTTAGATTGTTACGGGACTGTTGGACATTACGTAACCCTCGTCCCTTTGATGACGTTACAACACGCTGTCTTATCAACGGCCATAACGGTTATGTTGCACAAGACCAAGGATGGGAAGTAGTCCTAGTAAAACCAGAATGCATGACTTGTTTCTGGACGTATGAATTACGTGTCTTTATTGCCTTTGCTGAACGACTTGTGTACTAGCTAGAATTGTCTTCACAACTATCTTGTATCAAAGTTATTGTGTGCTATATTTCATGCTTTATGTAAAATAAGCGGTATTGTAAGTTTGTAAAATATTGTATAAAAGTTTGAACGCGAAATATTATTATAATCAGTTTTTCATATAGAATTGTAGTAGTTGAATTGTATATTAGCTACTAAGTATGAACTTAACGGGTAGGTACTACCCGAATTTAAACTTATAAAACGCTAATATGAAGAAAAAGCTTTTATAAATGAGTTCATATTATGCTACGAAATACTATTAACTACTCTTAATATTCTGTATGATTAACTTGTTCCATTTAACTATTTTGAAGGAAATGGCACCGACTACTCGACACACCGTGAATATGAATGAAGAGGAATTCCGTACTTTTCTAGCTTCAAACATAGCCGCAGTACAGGCTGCACTACATACCAACAATAACCTTGGATCTAGCAGTACAGGAAATCGTGTAGGATGCACCTACAAAGAATTCACTGCCTGCAAACCTTTGGAATTTGATGGAACCGAAGGACCGATCGGATTGAAACGGTGGACCGAGAAGGTTGAATCGGTGTTTGCCATAAGTAAGTGTACTGAAGAGGACAAAGTGAAGTACGCTACGCATACCTTCACAGGTTCTGCGTTAACATGGTGGAATACCTATCTAGAGCAAGTGGGACAAGATGATGCGTACGCACTACCGTGGTCAGCATTCAAGCACTTGATGAATGAGAAGTACCGTCCCAGAACCGAGGTCAATAAGCTCAAGACAGAACTTAGAGGGTTACGAACCCAAGGATTTGATATTACCACGTACGAAAGACGATTCACAGAATTGTGCCTATTGTGTCCGGGAGCATTCGAAGACGAGGAAGAGAAGATCGACGCGTTTGTGAAAGGATTACCGGAAAGAATCCAAGAAGATATAAGTTCACACGAGCCCGCCTCCATACAACAGGCATGTAGAATGGCTCACAAACTAGTGAACCAGATTGAAGAAAGAATTAAAGAACAGACTGCTGAAGAGGCCAATGTGAAGTAAGTCAAAAGAAAGTGGGAGGAAAACGGTGATAAGAATCACCAATACAACAACAACAGCAATTACAACAATAATCGCAACAATTATCCCAACAATCGCAACATCAATCGCAACTACAACAAACGGCCCAACAACAACAACAACAACAACAACAACAACAGCAACTACAACAATCATCCCAACAACAATAATAACCGCAACAACAACAACAATCAGAAGCAACTATGCCAAAGGTGTGAAAAGAATCACTCGGGGTTCTGCACCAAATTTTGCAACAAGTGTAAAAGAAATGGTCATAGCGCGGCGAAGTGTGAGGTCTACGGACCAGGGGTTAATAGAACGAAAGGAACAAATGGTGTCGGAACGAGTAATGGCGGAGCAAGTAGTGTCGGAGCAAGTTATGCCAATGTAGTTTGTTATAAATGTGGAAAACCAGGCCACATTATTAGAAATTGCCCGAACCAGGAGAACACGAATGGACAAGGCCGTGGAAGAGTTTTCAATATTAATGCGGTAGAGGCACAGGAAGACCCGGAGCTTGTTACGGGTACGTTTCTTATTGACAATAAATCTGCTTACGTTTTATTTGATTCGGGTGCGGATAGAAGCTATATGAGTAGAGATTTTTGTGCTAAATTAAGTTGTCCATTGACGCCTTTGGATAGTAAATTTTTACTCGAATTAGCAAATGGTAAATTAATTTCAGCAGATAATATATGTCGGAATCGAGAAATTAAACTGGTTAGCGAAACATTTAAGATTGATTTGATACCAGTAGAGTTAGGGAGTTTTGATGTGATAATCGGTATGGACTGGTTGAAAGAAGTGAAAGCGGAGATCGTTTGTTACAAAAATGCAATTCGCATTATACGAGAAAAAGGAAAACCCTTAATGGTGTACGGAGAAAAGGGCAACACGAAGCTACATCTTATTAGTAATTTGAAGGCACAAAAACTAATAAGAAAAAGTTGCTATGCTGTTCTAGCACACGTCGAGAAAGTACAAACTGAAGAAAAGAGCATCAATGATGTTCCCATTGCAAAAGAATTTCCCGATGTATTTCCGAAAGAATTACCGGGATTACCCCCACATCGATCCGTTGAATTTCAAATAGATCTTGTACCAGGAGCTGCACCAATAGCTCGTGCTCCTTACAGACTCGCACCCAGTGAGATGAAAGAACTGCAAAGCCAATTACAAGAACTTTTAGAGCGTGGTTTCATTCGACCAAGCACATCACCGTGGGGAGCTCCTGTTTTGTTTGTCAAGAAGAAAGATGGTACATTCAGGTTGTGTATCGACTACCGAGAGTTGAACAAACTTACCATCAAGAACCGCTACCCACTACCGAGAATCGACGACTTATTTGATCAACTACAAGGCTCGTCTGTTTATTCAAAGATTGACTTACGTTCCGGGTATCATCAAATGCGGGTGAAAGAAGATGATATTCCAAAGACTGCTTTCAGAACACGTTACGGTCATTACGAGTTTATGGTCATGCCGTTTGGTTTAACTAATGCACCAGCTGTGTTCATGGACCTTATGAACCGAGTGTGTGGACCATACCTTGACAAGTTTGTCATTGTTTTCATTGATGACATACTTATTTACTCAAAGAATGACCAAGAACACGGGGAACATTTGAGAAAGGTGTTAGAAGTATTGAGGAAGGAAGAATTGTACGCTAAGTTTTCAAAGTGTGCATTTTGGTTGGAAGAAGTTCAATTCCTCGGTCACATAGTGAACAAAGAAGGTATTAAGGTGGATCCGGCAAAGATAGAAACTGTTGAAAAGTGGGAAACCCCGAAAACTCCGAAACACATACGCCAGTTTTTAGGACTAGCTGGTTACTACAGAAGGTTCATCCAAGACTTTTCCAGAATAGCAAAACCCTTGACTGCATTAACGCATAAAGGGAAGAAATTTGAATGGAATGATGAACAAGAGAAAGCGTTTCAGTTATTGAAGAAAAAGCTAACTACGGCACCTATATTGTCATTGCCTGAAGGGAATGATGACTTTGTGATTTATTGTGACGCATCAAAGCAAGGTCTCGGTTGTGTATTAATGCAACGAACGAAGGTGATTGCTTATGCGTCTAGACAATTGAAGATTCACGAACAAAATTATACGACGCATGATTTGGAATTAGGCGCGGTTGTTTTTGCATTAAAGACTTGGAGGCACTACTTATATGGGGTCAAAAGTATTATATATACCGACCACAAAAGTCTTCAACACATATTTAATCAGAAACAACTGAATATGAGGCAGCGTAGGTGGATTGAATTATTGAATGATTACGATTTTGAGATTCGTTACCACCCGGGGAAGGCAAATGTGGTAGCCGATGCCTTGAGCAGGAAGGATAGAGAACCCATTCGAGTAAAATCTATGAATATAATGATTCATAATAACATTACTACTCAAATAAAGGAGGCGCAACAAGGAGTTTTAAAAGAGGGAAATTTAAAGGATGAAATACCCAAAGGATCGGAGAAGCATCTTAATATTCGGGAAGACGGAACCCGGTATAGGGCTGAAAGGATTTGGGTACCAAAATTTGGAGATATGAGAGAAATGGTACTTAGAGAAGCTCATAAAACCAGATACTCAATACATCCTGGAACGGGGAAGATGTACAAGGATCTCAAGAAACATTTTTGGTGGCCGGGTATGAAAGCCGATGTTGCTAAATACGTAGGAGAATGTTTGACGTGTTCTAAGGTCAAAGCTGAGCATCAGAAACCATCAGGTCTACTTCAACAACCCGAAATCCCAGAATGGAAATGGGAAAACATTACCATGGATTTCATCACTAAATTGCCAAGGACTGCAAGTGGTTTTGATACTATTTGGGTAATAGTTGATCGTCTCACCAAATCAGCACACTTCCTACCAATAAGAGAAGATGACAAGATGGAGAAGTTAGCACGACTGTATTTGAAGGAAGTCGTCTCCAGACATGGAATACCAATCTCTATTATCTCTGATAGGGATGGCAGATTTATTTCAAGATTCTGGCAGACATTACAGCAAGCATTAGGAACTCGTCTAGACATGAGTACTGCCTATCATCCACAAACTGATGGGCAGAGCGAAAGGACGATACAAACGCTTGAAGACATGCTACGAGCATGTGTTATTGATTTCGGAAACAGTTGGGATCGACATCTACCGTTAGCAGAATTTTCCTACAACAACAGCTACCATTCAAGCATTGAGATGGCGCCGTTTGAAGCACTTTATGGTAGAAAGTGCAGGTCTCCGATTTGTTGGAGTGAAGTGGGGGATAGACAGATTACGGGTCCGGAGATTATACAAGAAACTACCGAGAAGATCATCCAAATTCAACAACGGTTGAAAACCGCCCAAAGTCGACAAAAGAGCTACGCTGACATTAAAAGAAAAGATATAGAATTTGAAATTGGAGAGATGGTCATGCTTAAAGTTTCACCTTGGAAAGGCGTTGTTCGATTTGGTAAACGAGGGAAATTAAATCCAAGGTATATTGGACCATTCAAGATTATTGATCGTGTCGGACCAGTAGCTTACCGACTTGAGTTACCTCAACAACTCGCGGCTGTACATAACACTTTCCACGTCTCGAATTTGAAGAAATGTTTTGCTAAAGAAGATCTCACTATTCCGTTAGATGAAATCCAAATCAACGAAAAACTCCAATTCATCGAAGAACCCGTCGAAATAATGGATCGTGAGGTTAAAAGACTTAAGCAAAACAAGATACCAATTGTTAAGGTTCGATGGAATGCTAGTAGAGGACCCGAGTTCACCTGGGAGCGTGAAGATCAGATGAAGAAGAAATACCCGCATCTATTTCCAGAAGATTCGTCAACACCTTCAACAGCTTAAAATTTCGGGACGAAATTTATTTAACGGGTAGGTACTGTAGTGACCCGAACTTTTCCATGTTTATATATATTAATTGAGATTGATGTTTACATGATTAAATGTTTCCAACATGTTAAGAAATCAAACTTGTTAAGACTTGATTAATTGAAATAGGTTTCATATAGACAATTGACCACCCAAGTTGACCGGTGATTCACGAACGTTAAAACTTGTAAAAAACTATATGATGACATATAGATGGTTATATGTATAGTTAACATGATATTATGATAAGTAAACATATCATTAATTATATTAACAATGAACTACATATGTAAAAACAAGACTACTAACTTAATGATTTTGAAACGAGACATATATGTAACGTTTATCGTTGTAACAACATTTAATGTATATATATCATATTAAGAGATATTCGTACATCATAATATCATGATAATATAATAATTTAAAATCTCTTTTGATATTATAAACATTGGGTTAACAACATTTAACAAGATCGTTAACCTAAAGGTTTCAAAACAACACTTACATGTAACGACTAACGATGACTTAACGACTCAGTTAAAATGTATATATATGTAGTGTTTTAATATGTATTTATACACTTTTGAAATACTTAAATACACTTATCAAAATACTTCTACTTAACAAAAATGCTTACAATTACATTCTCGTTCAGTTTCATCAACAATTCTACTCGTATGCACCCGTATTCGTACTCGTACAATACACAGCTTTTAGATGTATGTACTATTGGTATATACACTCCAATGATCAGCTCTTAGCAGCCCATGTGAGTCACCTAACACATGTGGGAACCATCATTTGGCAACTAGCATGAAATATCTCATAAGATTACAAAAATATGAGTAATCATTCATGACTTATTTACATGAAAACAAAATTACATATCCTTTATATCTAATCCATACACCAACGACCAAAAACACCTACAAACACTTTCATTCTTCAATTTTCTTCATCTAATTGAACTCTCTCAAGTTCTATCTTCAAGTTCTAAGTGTTCTTCATAAATTCCAAAAGTTCTAGTTTCATAAAATCAAGAATACTTTCAAGTTTGCTAGCTCACTTACAATCTTGTAAGGTGATCATCCAACCTCAAGAAATCTTTGTTTCTTACAGTAGGTTATCATTCTAATACAAGGTAATAATCATATTCAAACTTTGGTTCAATTTCTATAACTATAACAATCTTATTTCAAGTGATGATCTTACTTGAACTTGTTTTCGTGTCATGATTTTGCTTCAAGAACTTTGAGCCATCCAAGGATCCATTGAAGCTAGATCCATTTTTCTCTTTTCCAGTAGGTTCATCCAAGGAACTTAAGGTAGTAATGATGTTCATAACATCATTCGATTCATACATATAAAGCTATCTTATTCGAAGGTTTAAACTTGTAATCACTAGAACATAGTTTAGTTAATTCTAAACTTGTTCGCAAACAAAAGTTAATCCTTCTAACTTGACTTTTAAAATCAACTAAACACATGTTCTATATCTATATGATATGCTAACTTAATGATTTAAAACCTGGAAACACAAAAAACACCGTAAAACCGGATTTACGCCGTCGTAGTAACACCGCGGGCTGTTTTGGGTTAGTTAATTAAAAACTATGCTAAACTTTGATTTAAAAGTTGTTATTCTGAGAAAATGATTTTTATTATGAACATGAAACTATATCCAAAAATTATGGTTAAACTCAAAGTGGAAGTATGTTTTTCTAAAATGGTCATCTAGACGTCGTTCTTTCGACTGAAATGACTACCTTTACAAAAACGACTTGTAACTTATTTTTCCGACTAGAAACCTATACTTTTTTTGTTTAGATTCATAAAATAGAGTTCAATATGAAACCATAGCAATTTGATTCACTCAAAACGGATTTAAAATGAAGAAGTTATGGGTAAAACAAGATTGGATAATTTTTCTCATTTTAGCTACGTGAAAATTGGTAACAAATCTATTCCAACCATAACTTAATCAACTTGTATTATATATTATGTAATCTTGAGATACCATAGACACGTATACAATGTTTCGACCTATCATGTCGACACATCTATATATATTTCGGAACAACCATAGACACTCTATATGTGAATGTTGGAGTTAGCTATACAGGGTTGAGGTTGATTCCAAAATATATATAGTTTGAGTTGTGATCAATACTGAGATACGTATACACTGGGTCGTGGATTGATTCAAGATAATATTTATCGATTTATTTCTGTACATCTAACTGTGGACAACTAGTTGTAGGTTACTAACGAGGACAGCTGACTTAATAAACTTAAAACATCAAAATATATTAAAAGTGTTGTAAATATATTTTGAACATACTTTGATATATATGTATATATTGTTATAGGTTCGTGAATCAACCAGTGGCCAAGTCTTACTTCCCGACGAAGTAAAAATCTGTGAAAGTGAGTTATAGTCCCACTTTTAAAATCTAATATTTTTGGGATGAGAATACATGCAGGTTTTATAAATGATTTACAAAATAGACACAAGTACGTGAAACTACATTCTATGGTTGAATTATCGAAATCGAATATGCCCCTTTTTATTAAGTCTGGTAATCTAAGAATTAGGGAACAGACACCCTAATTGACGCGAATCCTAAAGATAGATCTATTGGGCCTAACAAACCCCATCCAAAGTACCGGATGCTTTAGTACTTCGAAATTTATATCATATCCGAAGGGTGTCCCGGAATGATGGGGATATTCTTATATATGCATCTTGTTATTGTCGGTTACCAGGTGTTCACCATATGAATGATTTTTATCTCTATGTATGGGATGTGTATTGAAATATGAAATCTTGTGGTCTATTGTTACGATTTGATATATATAGGTTAAACCTATAACTCACCAACATTTTTGTTGACGTTTAAAGCATGTTTATTCTCAGGTGAATATTAAGAGCTTCCGCTGTTGCATACTAAAATAAGGACAAGATTTGGAGTCCATGTTTATATGATATTGTGTAAAAACTGCATTCAAGAAACTGATTTCGATGTAACATATTTGTATTGTAAACCATTATGTAATGGTCGTGTGTAAACAGGATATTTTAGATTATCATTATTTGATAATCTACGTAAAGCTTTTTAAACCTTTATTTATGAAATAAAGGTTATGGTTTATTTTAAAAATGAATGCAGTCTTTGAAAAACGTCTCATATAGAGGTCAAAACCTCGCAACGAAATCAATTAATATGGAACGTTTTTAATCAATAAGAACGGGACATTTCATTTAATCCCAAACGCCATGCTCATTGTGTAGTTTGGAACTTAAACTTTTTGGTGGTCGAAACTCTAAACTTGTATTAAACTTGTATTTTGGGTCGTGTGGGCCCGCTTGTAAAACATCATTTTTATGTTTGATTCGTGTTAGTTTTACATATATAAGTTTGTTGTGAAAAGCGTTCGGTCTAAAAATGTCGGGAAGTGGTCCATCTTTTTGTGTTTTAAAAACAGTTCGGACAGAAGCTGGAATGCTCTGTGCGCGCCGCGCACTACAGGGGATGCGCGTCGCGCACTCACCTGTCCAGCAGCTTTTAAAATTTTTTTTTTGGGACTGTTTATGGTCGGTTATCGGGTTGGGTTGTTACAGGTCATGTGAAAACGCTACATTTTAGATTATCATTATTTGATAATCTTCGTAATATTTTATACCTTTATTGAAAATATAAAGGTTATGGTTTGTTTCAAAAATCGAATGCAGTCTTTGAAAAACGTCTCATATAGAGGTCAAAACCTCGCAACGAAATCAATTAATATGAAACGTTTATAATTATTATGAACGGGACATTTCAAACACCGACTGGAACTTCGGTGACCAGTCATCCTCAACATCCACCTGGGTTAAACATGGACCTACCAATACTGGTGAGGTCCCCAAATTCAGAAAATGCTTTGGTTTCAGAAAAACTTGCCTAGCGTAACAATTAGCGTGAATGTTTTAAACCTGTCTAGTGTAACAACTAGCTTGACTTAAACAAATCCAAAACATTTTCTGAAGATCCTGTTTTCCCTAAGGATCAAACTTTTACCTTAACCACTTTGCTTCTTCTTAGCAGGTACTCGTTCCCTCTCTGGCGGTAAACATATATTCTCTCTCTGTTATTTTGTGATCACACTGGATGCCATATTCATGCTACACATGCTGAACACGGTACACCATATTCATCATGCGGAGAGAATGATACACAAGTAAAAAACAAACCAATCACGGTCACAAAAAAGACGACTCAACATTTGAGGGGGACCAAAAGAGGTTTACTCAAGATCATATCAACCTACTTTCAAGACCTTCTCAGCTTTACATAAAGATGGTCGAAAGTAAAAAATCAAGACCTCTTCTCCCAGGCTAAAGAAGATGACAAAACAAATCAGTCATAACACTCCCAGATCAGTTTTTCCTATGTGTTAAAGTTCGTGTTCAAAGCTGATAGCATCAAAAGCTTCATTGCTTCAAACCAAAATTAATGCCCAGAAGAAGGCTGCATAAGAAACTGCAAGAGAATGATCAAGGGAGGGTTACATCTTTTGAAAAACCCAGGCAATTGTTGATAATCAAGGGGAAGTCTGTTGACCATGGGAAAATTGTTGACAGTTAACACTATGTTGAAAACCCCATGCCAAGGGGGAGAGTGTTGACAATGAATATTGTCTATTTTATGTGGCATGTGGTTTTAGTGTTACTAATGTAATAAGTAGTTTACTTATTATTGCATTTGTGAGTTTAACCATGGTAAATGTATTTCCCACCCTTGTAACTAAAGGGAGGTTGCTAGTATAAAAGCAACCTCCCCACTCACATTGTAACTAGTTGAGTCATAACACATTTTCACTACTTGCAAGTATCTCTCTCTCAACCTTATCATCATACTACTTGTTCTTAACAACTAAACCCACTTACACTAACAAAACCAACCGACCTTAGCTAGATTTGGGACTAACACTACTTTTGAGAATTCAAAGCCAAACAAAACCTATGAGCCACGAAACCTAACTACGCCATTTTCAGCATCTTCTAAACTCGCGATCACCTATAGTTATAGTTGCTAGAATGATATCGGCTAGAAAGTCACGTTTTTACCCCGATATTAAGGCCCAAAAATGATAAAGTTCCAATCTTTATCGCCAAAATAATCGCTTTGACTGTTAAAATTGAAGATCAAGTAATTACAAAGATGATGCAAAAAGAATCAAGCGAAACAGAGCTAAACGAAAATTCTAGAGCAAAAATGAAAGACCAGAAGCCCACACCGGCCTGCCACGCCAGCTTGCGAGTGTGGCGCTGGCTTGCCATGATCACCCTGCACCGGGCATGGGAAATGGGCTTGGCAAACGGCTTGCCTGGCACCGGCCACCCACGCCTGCTTGTTGCGCCGGCTTGCCAGCCATTTCCCAGCCAAACTCAAGTATATAAATGGGCCATTTATCATCCAATTTTACACATACTTCAATTCACTTCTTTCTCTCTCTTTCTACAATAATTAGTCATACTTTCAAGGTCTTCGACTTCGAGCAGGAAAATTAGTACCCAGAGAAGAATGCCGAAGATTGTATTAGGAGCGTTCTGGAGTATGTCAGCACTTGTAATGGTACATACTTCGTTAGTAAACGGTGAACGCTTTCATTAACTTAATGATATGACTTTGTTATGTTGAATTTCTTTCATTTCGCATCCATGTCTATCTGTTATGAATGTTTATTATATGTTGAATATTTATTCTGAAACTTATATTGTTGTTATGCTGAAACCTTGTCGGGCCTAGAAATCTAATTTACGGACCACCCTTTCCAATTACCAACGTGGCTATAACCTAGTGTTAGGACCTGATCAATTCTAGGATATAAGGTAAGTAGTTATATGTGCTTAACATCACAATAGGGTTTAGTACATACGTATAGGTAGTTCCCTATCTTTCAGAGAAGAGCTACCCGTTGAGGTTGTGATTGGAGTTAGTAGCCTAGCATACATTGAATATTGGTTTACTTAAAAGCATGGTTCGCGTCAAAAGCAAGACCCTTGCGGTGTGGTAAGATGATCCGGTGTTGTGTACTTGATCGCAAAGGAGAGACTTTTAAACCAACTAGGATTAAGAAAAGCAGTACCTTAGGATATCTAAGATTGCACATATGTTAACGTTTTAAGAATAACTAAGTATCAAGTGGAGATTGTCATAACAGTTAAACCAACTAGGATTAAGAAAAGCTAGGACCTTACCTTTAGGTATACCACTTTATTCATGTACCTAGGAATCCATCCATAAGGTCGTTTAAACCCATTAAGGTTAACATTGGGAGTAGGTATATCTGTATTGGCCAGAATCTTCAAAGCCTAATTTCTTAGTGACAAATTAATTTGGTTAATTACCCGATTGATTGAGGTTTAGTGTTCATTCTAGGAAGTGAAACCATGTCAACAATTCTCCGCCAGTATTAAATATCACAAACCTTTCCCTTTATTATTTAAATGTTCTGTGTTTGACTTAATTTAAACCAATCTATCACTACTTGTCATTAAGGTTGACTTTAGGTAAACTTTGATCCCACAATATCAATAAACGTACAAAAATACGAACCTGAGTTATGTTGCTGCTTACTCATTTTAGGAAGGACAAGTAGGTGACATATAGCTAGGAAACACAGCTAAATATAAATTATAAACCATATCCTCCCTCTGGTAGCTTGAATTGACGATCTGCGACCTAACGACACCGCATAAACAAAATCGTCCATTTTAGCCATATCAGTTTTTAACGTTGTTATTAAGACATCGCGAACCTTGATGCAAAGTAACTATCTATGTTAAACCTATGGTTAGATATAACATTATGAGAACTTCATGAGATACATAATGTCATGGTTACGGAGGCACACCAGTGGTAGTAAGTACCTTCAAGCATTATGAACTCTACATGAATAATAATCGTGAAGTATCACTGATAATGGAAATACTTTCCACTCACCCTATTGACATCTTTAAATACAATGTTATACAATTACCTTTTAGTATAACTGTTACAAGGATCTCTAGAATATTCATAGTCAAATGCACAACGGTTTATTAGGCTATTAGTTAAATCTTATCTATTGTACTTCACATATCAAAGCATTTAACCGTGATTTGAGTGAAGGGCATGTAGTTATACATTATACCATCGATCAATTTAATAAAACATAGTTTGTAAATTAGGAGAAGGGATCTGCTTCAGGCACCGTACCTTAGCCAAGCTCTAAAGTCTCTTTAATCTGATATATTAAACTAGGTTGATAAATACATACTGTAATATGATCTTTTGACAATAAACTAATTAAAAGAAGAAAAACTGTGAGATTAACATCCATCTTAGTAAACAACAGTATACCTACTTTAATAGCTAAGAGACATTCTAACCATTAGGTGGTCAAATAGAAGATCATGTCATTGTGGTTCAATGATTCGCATCAAGCTCGTCTCATAAAGGACTTAAGGAAGATTTTTTGAGTCATGGGTTGTGTTTGTGGGTTTAGCACATATGTTATTTTTCTATATGTTAGTGTTTATGATCCTTGTGTGGTCCTTTTTGTTAAGATATGGCTTGTTGGAGTTTAATTGATATTTCCCAAATTATACCTACTATCACAACACTTGTAGGGCAGTTTCTTCTAAATTTATCCCACAAAAGTGACCTTTTAATTGATTTTTATGCATAATTCATGTAACAAGGTCTACTAACATCTTTGGTGAGAAAAGAAGATTTAAATAGGTAAAAAAGCCAAAAAGATCAAGAAAAAAAGAAAGTCAACAAAAAGTCAAAGACATAGCCAGCGACTGGGAATCCCGGCCGCCGGCTGTCATCCAGATTTTAGCCACCGTGCTAAGTTAAGGACAAAAGCCTGTGAACATTTGAAGTCCAGGCACCGGCTGAGCCACTTCAGCCACCGGCTAAAGAAGAAACGACAGGAGCATCTAACTAGATTAATAGATTTTCTCGATTTTTTCCCAAGTCGTCCGCTCAACAAGTCAAGCCGCCGGCCAGGCACTAAAATTAAATGTAGAAATTTGTAACTGAAGCCTCAGCCGCCGGCTAAGCCACTGGCTGCAGGCATCATAAACAAAAAGATCGTAACTGCAAAGTCAAGCGGCCGACTATATTAGAACCGCCGACCACGGATCTTAGTCAGACCGACGATCGAGGTGATTTTTAGCCCATAAACTGAATCCGAATTCAGGCATTTTTAAGAGACACTATACAACTCTTTTCATTGTAGTTTCATCTTTGGATTAGTTTATTGACATTTTCTTTTGTAATTTACCATTTTTATTAAACTTTTAAGCTTCTAAGTAGTTTAACCTTTCAATTTTGGTTCAAGACTTGGAGAACTTCTTGTCCCATGCTTCAATCCAATCCTTGTAATTATTCTAATAATTATCCATTTTATCTTTCAAATTGAGGTATTATCTTTTTTATATTTTTGTCTTCTTTACATTTAGATATGTATTCTTTTGTTTTTACTTTTGTTCTTACCTGCACTATGGGTTAAAAACCTCATAGTGTTTGCTTTGAGAAATGAGGTAAGAAATTCGGATGAAAAAGTATCTATCCACTTTCACCCCGTCGACTGGCTTTATGAAGCCGCCAACTGAAAGGACATGAAGCTGATGGGTTAGTGACAACCAGCCACCGGCATCATCAGGTCAAAAGCTAGTAAATCAGTTTAATTAAATTATACTTTAATCTCTGTTTTTACGCGTATCATTCAAAATACCTTTTCGGTGATTCGGTTAAACTCTTTTTTTTCTTAAAAGACGGCTAAGAATGCTTTACGAAGAATTAGTTTAAACCTTTTTTACATGCGAGTGGGATGGGAAATTAGACGACGACTCGTTTATTTAAACACTCATATGTCCTCATACGTCTTTTATAAAAATGAGACTATTAAAGATACATTAAGACAGATTTTTAGTAAAACTCGTATGCTTTTTAAACCTAACCGAAACTATGAAATTGTGATAGTCACTGAAAGTAACAAGAAGGGGGGGTGAATAGTTACTTAATACGATTTTTAAAACTTTTTCGATGATCAATAAGATTTGAACCATACTTGATCACCTTAATCAACTCAAACCAATGTGTGGTGTATTTATGTTTGTAATAGTGGGGAATGTTGATGTCGTAGCGTGGGAGTATGAAATAGTTTATATTTTTACTAGGAAAAGCGATACAAATTACACAAGTTTTAATTATTTATTTACAAATGGGATATACCTAAACCTTGCTACAACACTATAGGCAGTGTACCTAATCGTAGAGTAGTGTAGTTTTTAGTAAGTCCGGTTCGTTCCACAGGGAGCTGGCTTATTTCACACTATATTTTAAACAATTATATTCGTGCAAAATATATTATATTAATAATATATAAAAGGGGGTTTTACCGTTTAATGACCGGTTTGTCGATTTTATATTTTAAGCGAAGCGTAAAGTAAATGACGATATTTAACTAACAATATAAAATAAATAACAATAATTAAAATGACAATAAATAAAAGTACGAGGAAATATGAAATAAAATATATTATGCTTATTTAAACTTCCGTAACCATGATGGTTGACGTGTTGATTTTAGTTTTATGCCCATGGGTTAATTGTCCTTTGTCCTGGATTATTTAATATGTCCGTCTGGTTTTTGTCCATAACAGTTCATCGGTCATAAATTTAAAGTGCGAGTGTCCTCGTCAATTTATTCTTATACCCGAAGTCAAATATTCCAACTAATTGGGGACTTAAACTGTAACAAGGTTTTAATACTTTGTTTAATAATTACACCAGGATATCAACTGCGTGTAACCCAAGGTTTTAATACTTTGTTATCAATTATGCCAAGTGTCCTTGTACATAATTTCACCCCTGTTTTAATAATTCTAGTGACTATTAATCCATTCCCGTGTCCGGTTAAATGAACGATTATTCGTACATATAAATACCCCGCCCATCGTGTCCGATCGAGTGTATATGGTTATTTATAGGGACGTCCAATTGTAAATCTTTATATTAAAATTAACAAACTATCATTTAGTTAAACAAATATAAAGCCCATTAATAGCCCATAGTCTAATTTTCACAAGTGTCGTTCTTTTGTCTAAACCCCAATTATGGTACAAAGCCCAATTACCCAATTTTAATATTTTTGGCCCAACATCATGATTACTTCGTCTTAAATAAGCATAATAATAACTTAAGTACGAGACATTAATTTAAAAAGGAGAACATAGCTTACATTGATTATTTATCGCGTAGTGTTACACGGACAGAGCTCTGACTTTAAAACCCGTAAAATAACCTTTACATAACCCGAACTAATCTAATATAACACTAATCTATATTATATATATATATTATATATATTTATTTATATTATACTAGGGAGTATTATTATTATTATTTATATTTTTTATATGCAGAATTCGTGAGCTTTTATAGGAGTTTTGATTTCTGACAGCTCCGCGAGTCGTGGAGTTTTAAGCCTTCAAACTCCGCGAGTCGCGGAGTTTGAAAATCCAGCTCAGGATCATTTGTCTCATAGCTTGTCGACATAATTTTTAAATATATATAATATATAAATAATTTATATAATTATTTAAATATTATATTATATTCTTGTGCATAGTTGACTTGTAATTTTTGGTCCGTTGCGTTGGGCGTTGATAGTTGACTCATTTCCCGGTTCCAGATTTTTGAACGTCCTTGCGTACAATTTAATATCTTGTACTTTGCGTTTTGTAACTTGTACTCTTGTCATTTTTAGACGTTTTTCATCAATAAATTGAACCTTTTGAATTGTAACTTGAACATTTGAGCTTTTTGGACGTTTGTGTCTTCAAATCTTCGTTTTCGCCTTTTGTCTTCGCACTTATTTATTTAAACAATTACAATGAAAATATAATACAATTACATATGAAAACCTATTATTTAGGAGGGATATTGCTATGAAATATATGTTCCTTTTTAGCCTTATCAAACATCCCCACACTTGAGCGTTGCTTGTCCTCAAGCAATACAGAACTTGAAATAAAAACATACATGAATCACTTTTTTATTCATCAAACTTTGTACATCAGTGATTTTGATATGGTGGTATAAACAATGATAGTAACAATAGAACCATGGTTAAAGGTGGGTGTGTCATCCACAGTTGCCTCGGGTTTAGGTCAACGACACTTGCAATCAAATAGCCGATTTACTTTCGGTTTCCAAGGCAAAGTGCATATTTGAAAGGCGGTTTACAGTCCCACATGACTATGAAAATGTAGATCCTTAAGGAAATTGGATCTTTATGAAAATATTTGATCTTTTGAAAATTCAATCTAGCTTTTACCATAGATAAGTTTTCCGGAATAACCCTTCACCGGTGTTGCAAAATATTTTTGTGGGTTTTGTGGGTTTCAGATTTGAAAATTTTAGCTCAAAACTTATGGTTTTGTGTCACCCACTTGCTAACCTTGTATTAGGAAAGCAACACGTCCAGTTCACTTGTTCCGTATATTACCTTTCGATAAACTACCGTCCAGTTGTAAAGGAAAGCGATGAACAAGCAACTGTTAAGGCAATGTCCCATGACTTGCTTTTGATTATGGTCTATAAACGTGTCGGATGCTAGTACTATCCTTTGTAGGAGCAATAGTAAAGCTCACCCTTATGATTTTTCGGTCTGGCATAAGGTCCTGTCTTTGACCATGCTATGCAACCACCGTTCTTACGGTTGACACCCGATTTGGTTCAGGTGACCTAATGAATTCCAGGTGAATTCCTAGGATTTTACGTTCAATGGTAATGAACGCATTGAAAATGGGTTTTCAGAAAACAAATCGGTTTATAATTTTGATCAAAATATTTTCTCGTTCAAGCTCGAGTTTAGATATCATTGAATTCCATGAGTTTGAATTCTCAATCTTTAAGGTCAATCTCAAGGATTGAGTAATATCAGTCTTAAAACCTGATTTTTAATCTTTAAGGAGATTATCCTTTTTGGGGATCTGATTCATTAGTCTTATCAAGCTAATTTGCACGGTGCCCCCCCATTGTACGAGATAAATCCTTCTCATGGTTGGGATAAATCTGACCACTTGGCGACCCTGTTTGATGCTGAGGTCCATGGATTTCCTGCTGATTTTAGTGATGACTTTTCTAGATTTTTCGTCAACCTACAGCTGGTCTGGACGACAACTTCTTGACCTAAATCAAGAAGCGCGTGTCTTTTTCAGAAGACTTTACTTTCTTTTAATGATGGAATTGATTCATCGTGTAGATCCATCTTTTCTTTTCTTTCATCGGGTAAAACAGTTAATTTAGTCCAAAACAAAAGCACCTGCAATAACTTTACGGAAACATGTGATAGATATTTTTTTTTTTATTGAATAACTTGGTATATTCTCCCCACACTTGGCTTTTATTTATTATGTTCTTTGCCTTTTTATTCTCTTATATTCCATTTTAAATGAATTCAAGCGTTTTGGGTTGTTTCTCAATTTATGTCCTTTCCGAGGTAACGATAATTTCGGCATTAACACCTAGTTTTATCGTTCATAAATATGTATAAACATGATTTTGAATTCATTTAGTTTAAATTTTTTTAAATTTTCATAAAATTTGGCAAATAAGCTAAGTATAAACCCGAGAGAATTTATAACCCTTCCCCACACTTGAGATCATGCAATGCCCTCATTTGCATGAAATCAGACTATAATTATAAATTCATGAGGGTGATTAGCGTAGAAAGTAGTTAAAGATACCATAAAATTGCAGGATGATAGATGGTGCACCTCATCGTTCATTCCTTCTTGTTTTATCACACATGTTTTTCTTCAAAAACGGTTGCTTTTATGAACTGTTTGATAATTTTTGAAAATGCGTCTTTTACCCTAATCGTGCATTTTTATTAACTAGTTATGCACTAACCCGAACCCCGAATTTAACGTTAAGTGGGGTTAGACTTCCCCACACTTAGCTTACGACATGTGAAGTCGGTAGAATAAGTTCCACGAATTAAAATAGTGAGCCAGTTATTTACATCTCGGGTGGTATAAAATATATCAATGGGTTTAAAGTTTAGACCCACCCGAATATCACTACTTAATTCTTTTTTAAGTGTAGCTTTTAGTAAATAGATATGTCTCTTTTCTGGTTCTTGGTCAAATGGATCGATATACACCGACATACATATTATAGGGTGGACAATTTCTAACGTTTCCTTCCTTTTATTCTCAAGATCAAAGTTTTCACCTCTATTACCCAATTGGGTGAAATCCGAGGTGTCATTATCTATTACAGCTCGTAGTTCATCTTCGCTAGATGACTCGTCTATTGAGAATATTGGGTTGGAAGGTTGTGGAATGGTGAATTTCGGGATTGGAGTAGATTCTTTTTCATTAACGGTACTTATCAGTCCCTCCATTTTGGTCTCGGGGGTAAAATTTTCAACGTTATCGTTTTCCCAAGAGTACAAATTTGTCTTCCTTACTTCTTCTTCATCCATAGATGGATCGATGATTTCGTCGGTAGAGGCTAATGTGTCGATATGTTGTGAAATTGGTAAGACTGAATAAAAAGTATCATCGGGATAGTTGGTAATTTCGGAGCTCTCGAATTCATCAAAATTCGATGATATGAGATTTTCTTGCACAATACTCCTCAGATCAACAGGTGTGTAGTCTGATAGAGTTTCAGCTTGCCAGTTTATAAACTCTCTCATTTGTTCATTTTGAGCATTGAGTTCTTCGAGTTTGATTTTCATATTGTCTAATAAATTTTCAGACACGTAATTTTCCTCGTCTACTGGTTGTTGAGTTTGGATATATTCTTGGGAATAATCCCAATTTGAATTGTATTCTTCATAATCATTCCATTCTGGTTCCGTGGGTGCGTAATTTTCCATAAGAACGTAATAATAACATTCCCATGTTGAGTGATAATCTCCACAGATTTCACAACCAGTTATTGTTTCGTCATTCGTGATCCAAGATTGACCGAACGAATTGTCATCAACACTCGTTTGAGAGTATTGATTTAATTGATTTTGGATATCAAAAAGGGTTTCCATAGCCTTGTTTTCAAAATTTTCCATTTTATTGCGATGGCCAAATTTTAGCTACAATGTGGTGCATTTACTAATTATCCTATTAGTTATAAAAATAGAAAAACTTATATAAGTTGTCTAATTAATAGACTTTTCTGCTTTTGCCCACGTTTCGAATAGCCAAAAGATGCAGCAGGGAGCCAGAACCCTTTAAATCGGAAGCTCACAACTCAGCCACTAACAAATCCAACTATTACTACGAAGCAGAAAATTGTCAACGTCCATTAATTTAACCACTTAAATAATTTTTCTTTCTGTTTGAGATATTAGATAAGAAATAGAGAAAATTTCTAAGTCCTAAAAACTAAAGCGTCGAGAAATAAGAAAGAAAAAGAATGCGCGTCGAAAAACGTCGAAAAATAAAAATAAGAAAATAGCGCGTCATAACTTAAAAAGGAATTAAAAACTAAGAATTAAAAGTTGCGTCTAAAAATATTAAAGCTTAAAAGAAAAACTATATCCCAAATGGTAATAACTTAAAAAGGTACTAAAATATAAAAACGGCGTCGCAAAATTCTAAAGCACCTAAATCTTAGTCTAAAGAAAAAGCACTTAAGGGATTTTACGGCAAAGCCTAAAAATCTAGAAGTAAAAATAACTATGGCAAAAACTAAGTTTAAAACTAAATATGAGCTAAAAATAAAAATATTACGCTAAAACGATTAAAAAGGGACAAAATATAAAAATATACAAAAAGTTGTAAAAAGCACAATTTTTATAAAAATATTATTTTTATATTATTTATTTATTAAAACTATTAATTTTACATATAATAAAACTAATTAAAATTTAAAATACAATTTAATTAAAAAAAACTTAAAATAATTATAATAATTAAACTAATTAGGGTTTATTAATAATAATAATAATAAAATCCGTAATTAATGTGAAATTAGGGTTCTGTCACGTGTGTCAGAGTGTCTCCGCGAGTCGCGGTATTTCAAGCAGCAAACCCCGCGAGTCGCGGGGTTCCAAAATTCAACTCTGGTACAGTTTTTAATTCGACGTGTTTTTTTTTTATATTGTTTTTCTAAAAATATATTTATACAAATATATATTAAAAATATAGCGTTTCGCCAAGTTCCCCGGCAGCGGCGCCAAAAACTTGATGTCGTAGCGTGGGAGTATGAAATAGTTTATATTTTTACTAGGAAAAGCGATACAAATTACACAAGTTTTAATTATTTATTTACAAATGGGATATACCTAAACCTTGCTACAACACTATAGGCAGTGTACCTAATCGTAGAGTAGTGTAGTTTTTAGTAAGTACGGTTCGTTCCACAGGGAGCTGGCTTATTTCACACTATATTTTAAACAATTATATTCGTACAAAATATATTATATTAATAATATATAAAAGGGGGTTTTACCGATTAATGACCGGTTTGTCGATTTTATATTTTAAGCGAAACGTAAAGTAAATGACGATATTTAACTAACAATATAAAATAAATAACAATAATTAAAATGACAATAAATAAAAGTACGAGGAAATATGAAATAAAATATATTATGCTTATTTAAACTTCCGTAACCATGATGGTTGACGTGTTGATTTTAGTTTTATGCCCATGGGTTAATTGTCCTTTGTCCTGGATTATTTAATATGTCCGTCTGGTTTTTGTCCATAACAGTTCATCGGTCATAAATTTAAAGTGCGAGTGTCCTCGTCAATTTATTCTTATACCCGAAGTCAAATATTCCAACTAATTGGGGACTTAAACTGTAACAAGGTTTTAATACTTTGTTTAATAATTACACCAGGATATCAACTGCGTGTAACCCAAGGTTTTAATACTTTGTTATCAATTATGCCAAGTGTCCTTGTACATAATTTCACCCCTGTTTTAATAATTCTAGTGACTATTAATCCATTCCCGTGTCCGGTTAAAAACGATTATTCGTACATATAAATACCCCGCCCATCATGTCCGATCGAGTGTATATGGTTATTTATAGGGACGTCCAATTGTAAATCTTTATATTAAAATTAACAAACTATCATTTAGTTAAACAAATATAAAGCCCATTAATAGCCCATAGTCTAATTTTCACAAGTGTCGTTCTTTTGTCTAAACCCCAATTATGGTACAAAGCCCAATTACCCAATTTTAATATTTTTGGCCCAACATCATGATTACTTCGTCTTAAATAAGCATAATAATAACTTAAGTACGAGACATTAATTTAAAAAGGAGAACATAGCTTACATTGATTATTTATCGCGTAGTGTTACACGGACAGAGCTCTGACTTTAAAACCCGTAAAATAACCTTTACATAACCCGAACTAATCTAATATAACACTAATCTATATTATATATATATATATTATATATATTTATTTATATTATACTAGGGAGTATTATTATTATTATTTATATTTTTTATATGCAGAATTCGTGAGCTTTTATAGGAGTTTTGATTTCTGACAGCTCCGCGAGTCGTGGAGTTTTTAGCCTTCAAACTCCGCGAGTCGCGGAGTTTGAAAATCCAGCTCAGGATCATTTGTCTCATTGCTTGTCGACATAATTTTTAAATATATATAATATATAAATAATTTATATAATTATTTAAATATTATATTATATTCTTGTGCATAGTTGACTTGTAATTTTTGGTCCGTTGCGTCGGGCGTTGATAGTTGACTCATGTCCCGGTTCCAGATTTTCGAACGTCCTTGCGTACAATTTAATATCTTGTACTTTGAGTTTTGTAACTTGTACTCTTGTCATTTTTAGACGTTTTTCATCAATAAATTGAACCTTTTAAATTGTAACTTGAACATTTGAGCTTTTTGGACGTTTGTGTCTTCAAATCTTCGTTTTCGCCTTTTGTCTTCGCACTTATTTATTTAAACAATTACAATGAAAATATAATACAATTACATATGAAAACCTATTATTTAGGAGGGATATTGCTATGAAATATATATTCCTTTTTAGCCTTATCAAATGTAAAGTAAATACGATAAACCCAAGGATTTATAGTAGTTCGGGTGGAAGTTAACTAATCCACCTTAATTCACTCCCCGATTCACTAATCAAGATTTCTTGCTTCACTAAGCACCTTTCTCCAAATTCGGTGGAGATCCGATTTACAAGCCTTGTACTTCTTCTTAGACAACAAACCTAATCCTTCTATCCCTTTGAAGGATTACCTCCAACTTAGATCAAGTTGTCTTCCCCTTGGACAAGTATTAATCCCCAATGAGATTAATTAACTCCCTTATTCCCTTTAAGGAAGAAGATAGCTAAGCTAGCATATGCTTCTAATTACAAAGTACAAAGACTCACCCTAACTACTGCTGACAATCCTAAGATAATTCTAAGGATTATTACAACACTTTGAAAACTTACAAAGATTAAAATTTGAAAGTAAGTTTACAAACACCCTTTTTATAATCTATGAGATTATAAAACTTATCTTGCTAATCACAAACATATGTATGAATGTTATGTTCTTGTGATTCTCTGATGATTTTGAGTTGTAGCATGCAAGAGGTCCAAGTCTTCAAAGTTCTCCAAGTCTTGCTATTTATATGGAGAGATAAAAAGTCAGCCATGTCTACGGTTTGACCGACGGTCGACTGTGGGTCGACCGCACATGGTTCAGTCCAAAATATGTATCCATTGTATAGCTGTTTGAATCAATTTTGCACATCACTCTTTGGACACTTTACTTCATTTAACACCTACAAAAGATACCCAACATCCCATACAAGTACTATATGCATTAAATATCCATTTACCTTGGATGTATTGCCTTGATAGTGACTTATCATGCTTAAAGTGAAAAGTCTAACATTCTTGGATACAAGTCATGATAATCATTTGAGGTAATCTCAGTTTTGTCATAAACCTTTATTTGTAATTAACACAATTGCTAAATCTCTATTGGTTGGTCAACATGTCATTGATGACAAAAACCCACTTTAATCACAAAGCATGCTAGTATTCAAATTTGAACTTGTTTGTAATTAATAAAGTGTGGTAATGATGTCTTGGCAAATTAAGCAAGTAATAACAATTAAGCACGTTGCAAGACATCAAGTTAATCAAGTTTAAACTTATTCATAAACTTAATTTTAGACTTAAGCAAACCTATGTGTGTTAATGTTTCATTGTCTTTTAAGCTTACTAGATTATGAAATTCTAAGTACTATCCAAGTAACACATGCATATATTGAAGTAGTCCATATACTAGTTCCATCTTGTAACAATAGGAAGAAAAGATTGATACATATACATCTTAACTAACTACTTATCATTTAGCACTTAACACTTAGTCAAATAATACACATGTATTAATAGCAAGTAGTCAAGTAACATTCATGTAATGACTAGCAAGAGATCACTAAATAATCTTAGAATTAAGCATATAGTGATAACATAGCATTAAACTAAGGCTATGTAAGTTTTACTTGCAAATTTGCATTTGCAAGATTAATGTATGAGTATACATTAATATCCAACACATATACAAGGAATGAGCAACTCTTGGTTGGGACTTAGTGACCATCCCAAGTATGTCTAGATACATTTTAGATGTACATGTTTTCCTATAAAACTTATGTGTTATCCTTAATCAAGGCTTAATCGTCATTAAGGTGTCATTAGGCGTGATTAACCAAGATTAGTGTTCTAGTGACTAAAACTCCTTTGGGAATGAAGGAGGCAACTATCCTAAGCATGTTTGAACAGGTTTCATAAATTATAGATGCCCGGAAGTGGTCAAACATTTTTCAATCAAAATCCGGACAGTAGGTTTCTACGGTCAATCCATGGTCAGCCGTGGAGTCGACCGTACAACCCTGATTTCGTAAATCTTGGTGCAAGTCTCCACGATCTGACCTGCGGTCGCCCATGGTTTAGCCGTGTACCATTTTCTTTCATTTCAAGATTTTTTTGGTTTTGGTCTTTTGCTAGAGCAAGTGTGAATTAGTGAACTTGTTTATTTATGTCAAGATGTCTACCATCACCTTTAGCTATGTGCATATGCCATCATCAAAACAATTATTGTTATGGGTTAAGATTAGTATAGTCATTAAGCATAATCCCATGTTAACCCATATTCTCCCCCAACAGTTACGACTAAGAATCAGGCTACGATTAGGTTAAACACACCAATCATCATATGTCGTAACCATTTAAGATTGTTTGATTTAAACTTAACTCTGTTAATCAATGTGTGACACTTGGTCTATAATCGTCATATTGTTAAAACTGGTATATTGAAATTAAACATAAAAATATAATAGAAGTAATCTTGAACCGAAGTATCTAAGCAAGCACTATCTTTTTATTCTTGTTATTTTTATCTTGCCAGCAAACCAAAACCCCTCAAAAGAATTAATCTCTCAATCATAAAATTGGTCGTTTTTCTTGAAGCAATCAACTAATAATATAATAAATTGCGAAAATTCCTATAATCCACACTATCCTGCCTCTCTTGGGATGAATCCCGTTTTCCAATCACTATACTACACATACGCACGTCACACTTTTTGGCACCGCCACCTGGGAGATACAATTTTTAGATAATCGAGCGTAGTACTTCTTGATAAGTTTATCAGTGAGTGGTGCCTAACAAGTCTAACAATGGACTTTGTTGTTGGATTTCCAATTTAAAGGGTCCTGCCTCTCCACTAGCATGGCCACTTGACAACGAGTAAAGAACAGTTTGCTTATTTAAATAAGGACGAAGTATCAAGAAATTTTTCTCACTTCTATCTTTTTATCTCTCTATCTTTTATCTTTTTCTATTATTTCTTTTGTGAAGACTCTCTTTTCGCAAATTTTCTTTTCCATTTCAGTTGGTGTATGACCAGAGTCGCCAGTACACAACTTTTTTAGCCATACCTAGATCCCGAGAGACTGATTCGTCTTCCATCAATAAGAAAAAGATATAAAGAAAGGAATGAATCTAGTTGCGGGGTTTTTGAAGCCTCTACACCTGTTAACTCTCCTAATTCAGATAATCTCTCTTCAACAACTACCATGGATGAGCAAATTTGTGTTTCGATGGAAGAACTTGTAAGTAACTAGAGGGGGTGAATAGTTACTTAATACGTTTTTAACACTTTTTCGATTGATCACCAAATTCGATTCAACTTTGATCAACCTACTCAACTCAAACTTGATGTGTGTAGTGTATATGTTCAAAATGATAAATGAAGTAATGTAAAGAACATAGACACAAGGATTTATAGTGGTTCGGGTGGATATTAACTAATCCACCTTAATCCACTCCCCGATTACACTAATCGGGATGTGTTGCTTCACTAAGCACTTTTCTCCAAACCCGGTGGAGATCCGATTTACAAGTCTTCAACTTCCTTGGTAGATAACAAACCTAATCTTTCTATCCCTTTGAAAGATCAACTCTAACCTAGATCAACTTGTCTTCACCTTGGAAAAGTATTAATCTCCAAATAAGATTAATCAACTTCCTAAGTCCCTTTAAGGAAGTAGATCACTAAGCTAGCCTATGCTTCTACTAATTAAAGTTACAAGACTTATACACTTTTCAATGATGATCCTAACACAATACTAGGACATACATTACATGTGATGCCCCGTACAAAATTAACATGTACGGATCATCAACAACAGGATCATTACAGGGTTAAACACTATATGCTGTTTTAAAAGAAGTTTGCTTTCATAAAAAGGGGTAACATCTTTACCGATGTCAAATGTTTTACAAACGATAGTGTGCTTCTATGAATAGAAAGCAATAACATAAGTACGAGACTCAAAGGTCATTACAATTTCATTGTTCAAAAGTAACATAGATTGTGAATGCAAAGTAAATGTTTCATGCAGAGACATCTCTAAACCAAAGCAGCGGGAGTCTACACAGCAAGTCTATCAGCGAGACTAATACAGCGGAAGCATCAAATGTTTAAGCACCTGAGAAATAACATGCTTAAAAGTCAACACGAATGTTGGTGAGCTATAGTTTAATTGTAACAATAATGTAATGTAGACCACGAGATTTCGTATTCAAAATAGTATGAAAAGTATATGCTTAACCGTGGCCACTTGGTAACTAACTTAACGTAAATTTCACCCCCTAAAAGTACACTTGACGAGTGCGTAAATTTACGAAGAATTAAACACCCGTTAAATGCTAGCGCGACTAGCCCGAGTGGGGATGTCAAACCCTATGGATCCATATCTAAGATTCGAGTTCACCGGTTCAAAAACCAATGACTAAACGTTACCGAGCTAAGGGGAAAGTTTATGCCATTATATAACCCACACATATATAAAGTTTAAGTACTTGTGCCTAGTAAGTAAAACATAAAAAACGCATGTATTCTCAGTCCCAAAAATAGTTGAAGTAAAAAGGGAGCTATAACTCACAGTGAATGCGCGGTAAAAGTCGATATGAGGTAAGTAAGCAAGTAAGTCGATCCGAAAGGTCGTCAACCTAAGTTAATAGTTACTAAGTCAGTAAATCGTCCTAACGGGTTTAAAAAATACGTAATTTAAGTCTTAAGTGTCATCATCATCAACATCAACATCATATGTAAAAAGTAAAGTAAGTTTTCAATCAAAAATAGAGACCGAAACAAAGGCTGACTTCGTTCAGCTGCTACGATCTCTATACAAACTGAAATGATGTGAGGCCAGTGGCCATGGCTCCGTATATGAGTCCTCTAATCGCTGAAAAATTTTTAGAACCAAACTCGTCTTCGTTTGACCGTGGCAAAGGTTTAAGTACGAGTAGGTCAGAAATTTTAGCACAACGTTACAAGGGCGTAGTGACTTTCGGAAGGCTATAAATCCTAAACCGTATATCCGATTTAGGCGAGGCCTAAACGAAAAGTCATCTAAGAGAACCGAAATAACTAAAAATAAACTTTCCAGTAGCCTAGAGAGTCTGATCAGACCCTAAAAAATAGAAAGTAAGTGCTCCGGTAGGATTCTTGGTGCTTGATGCTCATCACGGTTCTCATCCTTGGTGCTTATAGCTTCAAGTGTACAACTCGTTGATGTGTTTGCATCACTTTGACCAAGGTTTAACCATCAACACACAAGGTTAAGACTAGGAAACAAAATACAACTTATGTAAGAGTTTGAGCAAGATGATGAACCAAAGTTACATCAATTTCCTAGTTTCAACACAATCACAAGTTCTATTAAGCTATAAACTTTGAATCAAACTAAATAATCAAGACCTTAAACTAGAGAGCTTAGATATTAACTAGATATTAAATACCTTAGACTAAAAAGTCTAGATCTCATGTTCTTGGTGAAACCCTAAGTCAAAACACTTAGACTTTCAACTTTACACAACCATAAGTTATGAAACTTAGATTTTGTAAAGTAAGGTGCGCACAAATTAATGAACTATTATTTTAACAAATTAGATGACCATAAGTTATGGAACTTAGATCAATATTAGATGAGTGAAAGTTATAAACTAGTAAGCTTAAACTTTCTTGCTCTTGAACTTTCAAAGTTAGACTTTGGTTACAAGATTTATGAGATCAAAGTTAACAAGTAATCTTTGACCAAGTAACTTATACAAATCGAAATCCATAAACAAATTTAAAGTTAAAAATAAACAAGTTCAAGTTTGGATTCATATATAAAGCGATATCAAGTCACAAACTTGAATCTCCATGAAATGAACTTTAAAGTTCCAACACTTGAACATAAAAAGGATCTTAAAGTGTTTGATCCTTAAATTTGTTACAAGTTCATGTAGAACCAAAAGCTACAAAGCTTTGATCCTTGTTCTTGCTTCTTTATCAAAAAAGTGATTAAAGGTTACAAGATAATATGAGGATTGAAGTTATAAAAACCAAAATCCAAAAACAAATAATGATGATGATGATTTACGGTTTTGAAGGAAGAAAAAGAAGAGAAAAAGAATTAAAACCTTCAAGTTCTTCAAGAAAAGTTGAGAGAAAAGAAGTGTGTGTTTTTGAAATGAAATGAGAGTGTTTAAAATGAAATGGTGATGGTGGTGTGTGGTATAACGACCCGTCCTAATCCATCTGGACGAATACATTACAATTGGTTACATCGCGAGGTACTTGACCTCTATATGATACATTTTACAAATATTGGATTTGTTTTTAAAAGATAAACTTTCATTTCATCGAAAGTTGACGGCATGCATACTATTTCATAATATATTCAACTATAAATGACTTGATAATATTCTTGACGAACTCAATGACTCGAATGCAACGTCTTTTGAAATATGTCATAAACGACTCCAAGTAATATCTCTAAGATAAGCAAATGCACAGTGGAAGATTTCTTTCGTACCTGAGAATAAACATGCATTCAAGTGTCAACCAAAAAGGTTAGTGAGTTCATTAGTTTATCATAAATAATCATTTCATAATTTTAATAGACCACAAGATTTCATATTTCCATTTCTCATAAACATACGTCCCATGCATAGAGACAAAAATCATTCATATGGATTGAACACCTGGTAACCGACATTAACAAGATGCATATAAGAATATCCCCTATTATTCCGGGAAATCCTTCGGACATGATAAAAAAAACATCGAAGTACTAAAGCATCCGCTACAACGGATGGGGTTCGTTAGGCCCAATAGATCTATCTTTAGGATTCGCGTCAATTAGTATATCGGTTTACTAATTCTTAGGTTACCAAGCAAAAAGGGGCATATTCGGCTTAGATCATTCAACCATATAATGTAGTTTCGATTACTTGTGTCTATTTCATAAAACAGTTATAAAAGCAGCGCATGTATTCTCAGTCCCAAAAATATATATTGCAAAAGCATTTAAAAAGGGAGTAATGAAACTCACCTAATGTATTTTGTAGTAAAAATACATATGACTATATTGAACAATGCAGGGTTGGCCTCGTATTCACGAACCTATATCAGTTGTATATTTATTAATATTCATAGTTGTAATTGAACACACACACACACACACACACACACACATATATATATATATATATATATATATATATATATATATATATATATATATATATATATATATATATATATATATATATATTAGTTATATTATTTTCATGTTAGTAATATGTATATATATATGTTTTATATGTTTATTTTGTATATATATAAAAATATTAAATTTTGTTATGTTATATGTGTTAAATATATATATTTATGTATGTATTTAATTTGTTTATCAAAACTATAGTTCTATTATACTAAGTTAATATTAGTAAAAATAAATAATGATAATAACATTAATAATATACATATATTAATAATAACCCTATTAGTGATAATAACAATGAAATTATTAATAGTACTTGTAACAATATTAATTTTACTGTTTATGGTAGTTATGATATTAAATGATTTACCAATAATAATAGTAACTTAGTTAAAAATGATAATATTAATAAAGATATTGTTAATAATGATACCTTTGTTTAATAAAAATAAAAATAATACTAATAGTTACAAAAGTGATACTAGTACTAATATTAATGAGAAAAATGATAACTTGTATTATATTTCGTAATAATAATGATAACCCTAATCATAATAATAATAATACATATATTAGTAACAATATCTATATTTCATAAATGATGCAATTTAACAATAATCACCATATTAATAATACTTATAGCAATAATAGTAATAATAATAATAATAATAATAATAGTAACAATAATGATTATGATATTATTAATAATCATGGTAATTATAATACTAACACTAATATTAATTATAACACTTATAATCATAATAATAACATCAATAATCAATAATAATCATATTAATAACATAACAGTAATAATGATAATTGAAGTAAAAATAAAAGTTTATACCCTTTAAAAAGCTTTGAGTAAAAAGAATTGTTGCAGACAGGACTCAAACCCAAGACCTCTCGTTCATCCACAAACCCCTAACCATTCGTCCACTTCTAATTTCTTTGAATTAACTCCTAACCCAACTATATATAATCCGTTCTATCTTTTACAGTCCACAAGTCTCTGTGTGGTTTGGCCCAACAGACCCAACAGCTCAAGACATCTTCAAAAAAATATATATTTGTATATGCAATCGCCCAGTTTTGAACCCATGACCTCCAGGTTAACCCTACCACTCCAAGACCATTCCGCTGATTCCCCTTTTTCTGTTCTAATCTACACCTTAAGTTCATTAACCCGTATTTTCTGTATTCTTTTTCTTCTTTTCTTCTCATCATCACTAACGTTTATCATTTTCTAATTGTCATCAACTATCATCCTATATCTATAACATCATGATCATCATATATGAATCATTTTTCATTTCATCATTAACATCAATTTCATCATCCTACATCTTCATAACCGTACCCATTATCATCATTATTATTAATTTCTTATTTAGTAACTTAATTCCCCTTAAATAATTGTGGGATGGCCCAACACATATCCCACTCAATAAAGTAAGCTCAAAAAGGAGAAACATACTTGGCCCGTTAAATAGAAATGGGACTAAATAATACGCATGTGAAGGTTGAAACCGAAAGGTAGTAGAAACATGTCACAATCATCTTTATGATCATCACTCCATTTGTAGTAAAATATCACCATATTAATAATTGGATCGAGGATATGAGAGTAAACTACGAGGAAAAAAAATGCTTGGGTAGTAGGTTGGCGGTTGAACCAAAAGCGGAATGGCAGCACAGTAATATAACAAGAGCAGCTATAGCATAATGTTTCTTCTTCAATCATCATTTTCAGTTTAAAAAGCAGCAGGTTTTGATGGTTTTTGGCTGTGTTTTTCGAACAGAAACAGCTTGTAACGAAGCTGTGAATCGTAGGTAGGAAATCAAATAGTTGTAGACGGTTTATGATGATGTATGAGGTGGTAGGAGATGTCGTGAAGGTGGTTATCCTTGGTAGTTTACGGTGGTGGTAAGTTTGCAAAAGAAAAACAGAAAATGGGTGATGGTTTATGTTGGTGGTGATATGGTGATGTGAAATGGTGGCAGTAGCGTAGGGTAGTTCATGGTTATTTTGTGCTTCTACGAAAACAATGAAGAAAAAGAATAATAGAAGTGTTCCGTTTGTTTTAACCGGTGGTTATCCGATGGTGGTATTGTTGTGGTGTTAAATCGAAACAACAACCATATTAACTAAAGGTGATCGAGAAGAAATAGTAAGTGGGTTTTCTTTGCTTGGATGGCTCGAAACAAATACATGAAAAAGAAACAAACAAAGGAAAACAGGAAGTGGGTTTCGAATTCAAATTCTTGATAAAATTACGCGTACTGGGGAGAAAAGAAAAAAAATATGAGCTGTGTTCTTCATTCCCACAATAAAATAATTATAATCGATAATGAAAAGTTGAACGTGTTAGTTAAATTCACAAGCTAATAGATTATTATAAACCAGGGTGTCGACATAATCACAATCAGGTAAACAGAAAGAAAGGAAAAAAAATTAAAGTAGATGGTGAAGTATAACTAATTTGTACTATTCTCTGACTTTAAGATTATATAATTAATATTAATAATTAATAAATTTTAATTTTAATAATACTACTAACTATTAATAATATCTAAAATAATAATAATAATAAATATAATAATTATAACATTATTATTGATAATAATCATAATACTAACTAATAGAGATAATAATAATGTAAGTAATAATAATATATCAAGTTATATCAAATTTCATATTTATATGTTATGTCTTTAAAATAATAATATTAATACTATAAATTTTGATATTTTCATTGAAGGTAAATAATAATATTACTATAGCAATTATATTTTAACTTGTAATAAAATTTAATATATTAACATTACATATTATAAATTATGTAATATTTACTAATATAATAATGTATATTGAATATTTAATATTTATAAATTTTATATATATATAACAACATACATATAATAATATATATGTATAGAATTCACATACATATATTTTCAAATTATAATATCTACAATTATGTTTTATCAAATTTTATTACATAGATAATTATATTAAATATATGTTGAAATAGATAAATTTAAAGTATACATTTATATATATATATATATATATATATATATATATATATATATATATATATATATATATATATATATATATATATATATATATATATATTTATTTACAAACAATTGTTCGTGAATTGTCGGGCATACTCAAAGGTAATTGATTACAAGAATATAGTTTCCAAAAATTTTGAGACTCCACATTACAGACTTTGCTTATCGTATCGAAACCATATAAAGATTAAGTTTAAATTTGGTCAGAAATTTCCGGGTCGTCATATGTGGGGGTGTGGCCGACGGTTTAAGGGAGCAAGGGGAGGGGACCATTTGCTTGCTATTGGATGGTGGTACATTGTAACGACCCGTCCTTATCCACCTGGACGAAGTCATCAACATTTGGTCCCATTGCGATGATCGACTCCAAGTAATGTCCTTAAATTGAGCAAATGCACAGCGGAAGAGTTAATTCGTACCTGAGAATAAACATGCTTTAAAGTGTCAACTAAAAGGTTGGTGAGTTCATAGGTTTATCATAACAATCATTTCAATATTTTAATAGACCACAAGATTTCATAATCATAAACATAATACACTCGCAAGTGTATGTAAAGCATTCTAAGTGGTTGAGCACTTGGTAACCATACTTAACATTTAATCACGTCGCATATTCCCTTTATTATGAAATCTCACTACACCGTACCAAGTGTAGTCACCGAAACGAAGTACTGTGCAACCGTTGAATACTGGTCGTCCAGTCCGGTTGGGGTTGTCAGGCCCGATAGATCTATCAACAGGATTCGCGTTTACAATACCACATGTAAATAGTAGTTACCAAGCTACAGGGAAGTATGCCAGTGGTACATCTCAACGTAGAATATATTTTTAAGTACTTGTGTCTATTTCGTAAACATTTATAAAAGCAGCGCATGTATTCTCAGCCCAAAAATATATATTGCGAAAGCAATTAAAAAGGAAGCAAATGAAACTCACAATACTGTATTTTGTAGTAAAAATACATATAACGACATTGAGCAAGTATATGGTTGGCCTCGGATTCACGAACCTATATCGGTCATATATATATATTAACACATATAACGGAAATCGAACGAATTTATGTATTATTAGTAAATTAATTGTTATTTTAATTATGTGTTTCCTTAATAATCTAATTAATTACATTTATTATAAAAATATTAATATAGTTATGTTATATGTAGTAAATACGGTTTTTTTTTTTATAATAAACAGTTATTTGATAAAATAATATTGATAATAATAAATAATAAATATCTTTTTATGATAATAATAATTAGACAAATAATAATTATAATTATAATAATAATAACAATACTAATAAAATGATGTTAAAAATAATAATAATAATGGTAAAAGTAATACTACCTCATAGAAGTTGTCCTTAAAAATGCCTAAGCCCGGGTTTGAACTCGTGACCTCCCGCTAACCCAATAACATTCCTTAACCATTCCATTGCCATTTCATTTATGTTTTAACCACTACCCTAAATCATAGTTCACATAAAATTACGATCCTAATCATCATCCCATTGTTTAATCATCAACAAGATACTATCATCTATATCATCATCACCAAAACTAACCATCATCATCATATTTATTATTATCATCTTTTGTGATTTTATGTATTATCACGCGTAATTATTGTTATCTCCAATTATGTTAATCATCATCATTATCATCTCGTTCCCAACTATCATCCTAATCCTACACGTATCATAATCTTTTGCTTTTAATCATCATCATAACTTCGTAAGTTTTAATCAGGGAATGAACATAGCTGTAGCAGCTTTCGTGATACAGGCCCAATAATAGCCCAACCAAATCATAGTCCAACAAGTAAAATCATCACGGCCCAACAATGGCTCACGGCCCAACAATGGCTAAAACAAACCACGGCCCATTATACATAAACAAGTCTCGGTCTAACTAATTGGTTGATTTAAATGACCCATCGTGCAAAGCAAACCCTCGACCCAACCAGCTACTTCATCAATATGTAACTGTCATGTTAGTGGACGGGACCAGAAGAATTCTTTCATCACTTGCTGTAAATCATTAATTTAGTTGGTAGAATTTTCGGTACCCACCTTGATTAATATAATACCACGTAACATCAACTTTTGATAAAAATATCAAGTGGTTACAGCAATTCTCATAGTCACTTTAGTTTATTTATCAAGTATGCCCCATCCACTATTATGTGTCGGTCCTAGACCTTAATATATACATGAAGTGGTTCGCTAAATTTCAGCAGTTTATAAGAAGTTTTAGAGGTGACCGTTAATCGATGTTGCAGAAAGAAAAGTGGCATTTCAGCAGTTTTTTTGAAATCACTCCTGTTCTAGGTTTCGGGGATAGAAATATAACAGAAAGAGTGCAACAACATGTGGTGTAATGGTGTTGGCAGTTTCAAGTAATATAAATGAAAACACAAGGTAGATTTTAGAATTGAGATTTATGGTGATGTTGGAGGTGTCGATGGTTACAACCTCAAGGAAGAAAAATAGAAGGCATGGAAGGTGGTTGTTATGGTTCAAATGAAGTAGAAACAAACCGTATATCAGTAGCAATAATTGGTTTCAATGATGATTATGAAATTTGATCGAAACCTGTAACACACATGAGTGTTGGACTTTGGTTTTGGGGTTTTGTTTCTCGACAGTTTAAAACAATGACACAGCTATAACAGCTGTAACAGGAATCAATCAGATAAGTGGCTTGTTGATGAGTGGTTGTACATGGGTTTGTGTATTTGATATTTGTGATAGAAAACAGAAATATGATGGCAACAGTTAGCATCGATAATCATTATCTTTTACTGTTGCAAACTTCTAATAGAAATAACAACGATTGGATTTGCAGGTGATGATTATGGTTTTAAGTCGTTGGTGGCGGTTGAGATGGGTTTCGGTTCAAGTGGGTTTTTGTTGGGTGGGTTAAGGTATTCACAGTAAAGAAAATAGAAGACACAATTAGATAGATTGTTTGATAGGTGGTGATGTTGCAATATATCCATGTATATATATTATATTGTTATATGGAAAGGGACAAACACAATGATCTATCATCTATCGCATATGTTTAAATTTCTAATGGATATTAGCTGGAAGAGAATAGACTGAAATATATAACACTAATATCTAAAAGAAAACAACCTGTCATTTTTGTTTTCAAGTGCCGGCGCTATTGCTTTTCCATGCCACGGATGTCAAAGAATTTAACTAAATTATATACATTAATTTTTTATTATCCAGCAAGTTGTCATTTACCTTTAACTATAATACTTTGTTAGTATCTCAAATATATATATATTGATATTGATTTAATTAAGATAATGAATAAAGATCTAACTCGTTATTGTTATCGTAATCCCAAATTACATTTTTAAGAATTTAATTATAAATTTTAAGTCAAATGATTATAACATAGATGTTACAAATAATTCAGATTATCATAAGGCATCTCAATTAAAATGATTTCGTATATTATTTTAAATTACAATTCCAATTTATTATATATACATATATATACATATAATTAAATCTATATGTATCTATTTACAAATAGTTGTTCGTGAATCGTCAGATATGGTCGAAGGTCAATTAAATATATGAAACAGTTCAAGATTTTTGAGACTCAACCTAACAGACTTTTCTTATCGCATCATAATATTAAATCGTATCGAGAATTTGGTTTAAAATTAGTCGAAATTTTCCGGGTCGTGACAGTACCCACCCGTTAAAGAAATTTCGTCCCGAAATTTGATCGAGGTCGTCATGGCTAACACTAAAATTGTTTTTATGACGAATATGAGTTGATAAATAAAGTTTTATCATCATTGAGTAATGTGGATAAAACAATTCGATTATTTGAAGAGTACGAATGAAGCTGTCACAAAATAGTTGAATAAGGAAAAATAAGTTTCGTCATAACTTTTGACGTAGTCATGGTTGAATTCCGAAATTCAAGGGATTAAAGAAAATCTTTAAAATCTAAAAGATTTGCCTCTTCGGCGAATAAGGAAATTAGGATCTCTCTAATTAAATGCGGAAATCTGTCTTGATTTCTTTGTCTAGTATTTTCACTATAAATGGACTTCTTTCGTTCCATTATTTTCACCACTTCAATTCTTTCTTCTCGATCCATACTTTCAAACAATTGTGAAAATGCTTAATCCAGTTCTGATCGTTGTCCTCATCCTTATTATCGCAACATTCATTCTCCTTTTTCAACTTCCACCAGAGGAATCTACTTTCTTCTACTTCGCCTTTGAGGTTATATTGTTTTTAATTCTCCCGTGTCTTTATGTTGCGATAAACATTGACATACACGGTTTGTAATTTATGTGTTGTTATCGGGCTTTATATTCTCCCTTATATTTCGAAGCTCTATGCTTTTGTTTTCTCTTCCTGACTTCAAGTCAAGCGAATAATGGTCCAGAATTCGTAAATATAGAAGTTCGAATGATTATAATGTTCTAGGCAAGAAGGAACGTGATAGCACGATTTGATTTTCAAATTTATCAAAATTACTGAAGATAGAATTATCAAGAATATATTCTTCTTGATAAGTTCGGAGGTTATGTAGAATGAAAGAGTTAGGTAATATGACACATGATGATGGTATAATCTACTGTGAACCATCATCACATTTCATTAGAAACTCAGCATGATTTACTGTAATGTAATCACGTTGGCCAAGCGCATTATATTATACTAACTCATGCTTCAGTTCCCAACACTTATCCACAATTCATTCATAATTTATACTTGGATTTTACCGGAGTTTCCAATATAATGGGATACTGGAAACACGAAGAGGTAGATAATTTCGGATAAGAATATTTATGTAAATATCCTCAGAAATATCGAAGATATTTATGATGATATTTTGAAATTTCTAAGTTCGAAGGTGAATGAAGAAAGATTTTCCGCAAGATTTTAACATGACTTTGGAGCAAGATATTCTCTAAAGATTTCATCGGATCCAGAATTACCTGGATTCTTTGAATATAGGGTTTGGTACTTGTATTTGTTCTTTGTTTCCTTCACGGTGTGCTCAATCTGATTTTCAGTACCAAATTTTCTATCGAGCGTTCCTAACACTTCCTTCTTTATCATCAACTATTGGTCATTAAGACCATCTACAACATGCTACTTTGTCAGCATTTTCAAAGTTAACGGATCTGGGTCATCGGTTATCAAACTGAGGTGGTTTCAGGAGAATTGTATTTTTAGATGATTAAACGCTGATGGTAATATGGTGGAATATAAAAGATTCTCCAGTAACAATAAAGAGTACGCATATATATCAAGGTTATATTAAGGTTATTTCAAATAAAAAGTCGGAGTTGACTTGCTGGAGCTGTGATAAAATTTGCTACATTGAAAGGGATTACCAAATCATTTTGGGTAATAATAACACTAAAGGAATTAGTACAGCTACGTGTTAAATGTTTACTCAGTTTTCGAGGGTTTTTCAGGTGTATAACTATATGCATCAATCTTTTCTTCCGTAGATGAAGTGCGGCTGGTTCATCCTCTCGATCGAGGTGTTTTCAAGAGTCGTGAAAGGTTTGAACGCAGATTGTAATTGTCAAGATATGAATGTGGTTTAAGATAAAATCAAGTGGCAAGCTTGAAGAAATGTTTAGTTTCATATGTTATAATCAATATTTTAATTCATTTTAATTGTCCAATATTATTAGTCCACAGTCGATAGTCCACAGTTAACAGTCCAATAATTCATATATAGTTTAATATATAATATTCAAATTAATTAATACGTTTCGTGACCCGTATACGTCTCAGACTCGATCACAACTCAAAGTATGTATATTATTTGAGAATCAACCTCAACCCTGTATAGCTAACTCCCGCATTACTGCATATAGAGTGTCTATGGTTATTCCAAATAATATATATAGATGCGTCGATATGATATGTCAAAACCTTGTATACGTGTCCCGATATTTAAAGTGCGTAAAATAAATAACAGAAATTAAATGACGATAAATTAAATGCGTAAAGTAAATAACAGAAATTAAATGACGATAAATAAAATTGCGATAATTAAATTGCGATAAATAAAATGTAATCAGTTAGCTAGGAACAGTTAGCTGGAACAGTTAGCGTAGATTCTTAACAAAATTTCAATTAGTTAATTCGTTTGTTTCTAACAAATTTTATTTTGTCCAATGTTTTCTTCATTATGCCACTTGTTGGATTCTGATAGGTCAAAATCCAAATATGAAATTGAACGAAAATGGATTCTGTGGTGAACGGATACGTATATCTATGGATACAAGTAGGATAGTGACTGACTGTTGAATCAGAGTCGAAGAATGTACCGTGTAGCTAATTAATGTGAAATCTAAATATTCCTCGGGTATTACCTACCCGTTAAAATATTTTCACCATTAACAGTTTGTACAAAAGAATTTTAATTACAATCTTTATGAAAATATACTTGCATATATATTTTCTTCAGATGTAATCATGGATTTAATGAGTCAATAAGATATTAAACTCATTTGATTTACCGTTAATACTAGATTACATAATCTCTAAAACTTTAGAAATTACATAATCGCCATGTCGAGCAAAGATAATCGATGTAGAACGATTCGTAGAACGATGATTATACTCGAGGTGCAGAATGAGATGGTGAGGCATGGATTGTTGAAACTTGGGTTATTGGTGGTACTGGTACCGTTGGTGCTGAAGCTGGTGATGTTACTGGTGTTGGTGATACTGCTGGTGCTTGCAAATTGTGTACCGTGCTCTCTAAAGTTAACACTCGAGCTCGGAGTTCTTTAACTTCTTCTACTAACCCTGGTTGGTTATCAGTGTGAGGTAAAGGTCGGATATCTTCTCTAGTTCCGTTAATGGTAGCCTCAAGACGAAAAATTCTTGCAAAAAGGGTATAAACGGTGTTGCGAACAGGTTCGCCGGTGAGCGGGTCGAGCACTCCGACGTTAGGTGGTAAGTTCGGCTCGTGATATGGAGTACCTTCTTCATTTCTCCATAGGGTAAGTATTTCGCGAACCCATCCCCACTTTCTAAAGAAATCACGGTAGTTGATCGGTTGGTGCGCTCCCGTCACGCTATCTTCGGAGTCAGAAGAACTTGGTCGATTCGTAGAGGCCATCGTACGCGATCACAGAAAAGATTTTTGGTATGAAAAGCTTAGTGACAGCAAATAATAGTTGGATGGTATTCTCAATGCATAATATGCATAGATATATATAGTACCAGGATCCCTTAAATTACGGAGAAATTTACGGAAGATATTAAGCAAAGTCTATCGTAATAGGTACGCTAAGATATAAATTTGTCTATACACTATCTATGCAATAAAGGCAGTAAGGCATGTCTAGACTTAGGAATGATTAGCAGGAAATTTTTCCACTAGGAATGATATACAATACTTATAATATGCAGCTAAGGTCGAAGTCCAGACTCGCTAATGCATCCCAACAACTATCAGTTAGACACACTAATGCAAGACCTGGTTCACTAGGACCAACGCTCTGATACCACCTGTAACGACCCGTCCTTATCCACCTGGATGAAGTCATCAACATTTGGTCCCATTGCGATGATCGACTCCAAGTAATGTCCTTAAATTGAGCAAATGCACAGCGGAAGAGTTAATTCGTACCTGAGAATAAACATGCTTTAAAGTGTCAACTAAAAGGTTGGTGAGTTCATAGGTTTATCATAACAATCATTTCAATATTTTAATAGACCACAAGATTTCATAATCATAAACATAATACACTCGCAAGTGTATGTAAAGCATTCTAAGTGGTTGAGCACTTGGTAACCATACTTAACATTTAATCACGTCGCATATTCCCTTTATTATAAAATCTCACTACACCGTACCAAGTGTAGTCACCGAAACGAAGTACTGTGCAACCGTTGAATACTGGTCGTCCAGTCCGGTTGGGGTTGTCAGGCCCGATAGATCTATCAACAGGATTCGCGTTTACAATACCACATGTAAATAGTAGTTACCAAGCTACAGGGAAGTATGCCAGTGGTACAACTCAACATAGAATATATTTTTAAGTACTTGTGTCTATTTCGTAAACATTTATAAAAGCAGCGCTTGTATTCTCAGCCCAAAAATATATATTGCGAAAGCAATTAAAAAGGAAGCAAATGAAACTCACAATACTGTATTTTGTAGTAAAAATACATATAACGACATTGAGCAAGTATATGGTTGGCCTCGGATTCACGAACCTATATCGGTCATATATATATATTAACACATATAACGGAAATCGAACGAATTTATGTATTATTAGTAAATTAATTGTTATTTTAATTATGTGTTTCCTTAATAATCTAATTAATTACATTTATTATAAAAATATTAATATAGTTATGTTATATGTAGTAAATACGGTTTTTTTTTTATAATAAACAGTTATTTGATAAAATAATATTGATAATAATAAATAATAAATATCTTTTTATGATAATAATAATTAGACAAATAATAATTATAATTATAATAATAATAACAATACTAATAAAATGATGTTAAAAATAATAATAATAATGGTAAAAGTAATACTACCTCATAGAAGTTGTCCTTAAAAATGCCTAAGCCCGGGTTTGAACTCGTGACCTCCCGCTAACCCAATAACATTCCTTAACCATTCCATTGCCATTTCATTTATGTTTTAACCACTACCCTAAATCATAGTTCACATAAAATTACGATCCTAATCATCATCCCATTGTTTAATCATCAACACGATACTATCATCTATATCATCATCACCAAAACTAACCATCATCATCATATTTATTATTATCATCTTTTGTGATTTTATGTATTATCACGCGTAATTATTGTTATCTCCAATTATGTTAATCATCATCATTATCATCTCGTTCCCAACTATCATCCTAATCCTACACGTATCATAATCTTTTGCTTTTAATCATCATCATAACTTCGTAAGTTTTAATCAGGGAATGAACATAGCTGTAGCAGCTTTCGTGATACAGGCCCAATAATAGCCCAACCAAATCATAGTCCAACAAGTAAAATCATCACGGCCCAACAATGGCTCACGGCCCAACAATGGCTAAAACAAACCACGGCCCATTATACATAAACAAGTCTCGGTCTAACTAATTGGTTGATTTAAATGACCCATCGTGCAAAGCAAACCCTCGACCCAACCAGCTACTTCATCAATATGTAACTGTCATGTTAGTGGACGGGACCAGAAGAATTCTTTCATCACTTGCTGTAAATCATTAATTTAGTTGGTAGAATTTTCGGTACCCACCTTGATTAATATAATACCACGTAACATCAACTTTTGATAAAAATATCAAGTGGTTACAGCAATTCTCATAGTCACTTTAGTTTATTTATCAAGTATGCCCCATCCACTATTATGTGTCGGTCCTAGACCTTAATATATACATGAAGTGGTTCGCTAAATTTCAGCAGTTTATAAGAAGTTTTAGAGGTGACCGTTAATCGATGTTGCAGAAAGAAAAGTGGCATTTCAGCAGTTTTTTTGAAATCACTCCTGTTCTAGGTTTCGGGGATAGAAATATAACAGAAAGAGTGCAACAACATGTGGTGTAATGGTGTTGGCAGTTTCAAGTAATATAAATGAAAACACAAGGTAGATTTTAGAATTGAGATTTATGGTGATGTTGGAGGTGTCGATGGTTACAACCTCAAGGAAGAAAAATAGAAGGCATGGAAGGTGGTTGTTATGGTTCAAATGAAGTAGAAACAAACCGTATATCAGTAGCAATAATTGGTTTCAATGATGATTATGAAATTTGATCGAAACCTGTAACACACATGAGTGTTGGACTTTGGTTTTGGGGTTTTGTTTCTCGACAGTTTAAAACAATGACACAGCTATAACAGCTGTAACAGGAATCAATCAGATAAGTGGCTTGTTGATGAGTGGTTGTACATGGGTTTGTGTATTTGATATTTGTGATAGAAAACAGAAATATGATGGCAACAGTTAGCATCGATAATCATTATCTTTTACTGTTGCAAACTTCTAATAGAAATAACAACGATTGGATTTGCAGGTGATGATTATGGTTTTAAGTCGTTGGTGGCGGTTGAGATGGGTTTCGGTTCAAGTGGGTTTTTGTTGGGTGGGTTAAGGTATTCACAGTAAAGAAAATAGAAGACACAATTAGATAGATTGTTTGATAGGTGGTGATGTTGCAATATATCCATGTATATATATTATATTGTTATATGGAAAGGGACAAACACAATGATCTATCATCTATCGCATATGTTTAAATTTCTAATGGATATTAGCTGGAAGAGAATAGACTGAAATATATAACACTAATATCTAAAAGAAAACAACCTGTCATTTTTGTTTTCAAGTGCCGGCGCTATTGCTTTTCCATGCCACGGATGTCAAAGAATTTAACTAAATTATATACATTAATTTTTTATTATCCAGCAAGTTGTCATTTACCTTTAACTATAATACTTTGTTAGTATCTCAAATATATATATATTGATATTGATTTAATTAAGATAATGAATAAAGATCTAACTCGTTATTGTTATCGTAATCCCAAATTACATTTTTAAGAATTTAATTATAAATTTTAAGTCAAATGATTATAACATAGATGTTACAAATAATTCAGATTATCATAAGGCATCTCAATTAAAATGATTTCGTATATTATTTTAAATTACAATTCCAATTTATTATATATACATATATATACATATAATTAAATCTATATGTATCTATTTACAAATAGTTGTTCGTGAATCGTCAGATATGGTCGAAGGTCAATTAAATATATGAAACAGTTCAAGATTTTTGAGACTCAACCTAACAGACTTTTCTTATCGCATCATAATATTAAATCGTATCGAGAATTTGGTTTAAAATTAGTCGAAATTTTCCGGGTCGTGACATACATGGTGGTGGTTGTACATGTTGGGTGGCATGACAAAAGATGTTAAAATATGTAAGTAATGGTACACTAGCATGCTTAATACTTGTCTTAATGTCTAATGGACTTGTCTCATGTAGTAATGGGCTAACTAGTCCATTAAGTGAGTCCATTAAGTTAAGTAGGTTGGGCCTTTAATTAACTAGGTCCATTAAGGTGTTAGGTCCATTAAAACTAACTAGTAAGCATTAGTAACCACTAAGGATAATTAAGGAACCATAAAGCTAGGTAATTGTCATAAATAAATAACAATTATGTTTACGTAGTTTAAATAAATAACAATTATGACCAAAGTTTAACGTGTACCAAGTACGTAGCTCGTTTTAAACGGTAAGTGACACTAACGATCGTAAATGCATTCAAGGATCATGTTAAGCACTTAATATCACGTTGTAAGGCATTAACGAAAGTAATTAACATAATTAATGACCCCAGAGTATAATCTATCATAGTACGCACAAATACGCAGTTTTGTAAAAGTAATAAATATAAATAAAAGTCGAAAAAGTCGGGTCGTTACATTACCCACCTGTTAAAGAAAATTTCGTCCCGAAATTTAAGCTGAGGTAGATGGTGGATTCGGGAAAAGGTGAGGATACTTCTGCATCATTTGATCCTCTCGTTCCCAGGTAAACTCGGGTCCTCATTTTGCATTCCATCGGATTCGGACAATTGGAATCTTGTTACGTTTCAAGGTCTTGACCTCACGATCCATAATTTCAACAAGTTCTTCCACAAAGTGGAGTTTGTCATTAATCGTAAGTTCTTCTAGTAGTATGACAAGTTCCGGTTCAGCAAGACATTTCTTCAGATTTGACACGTGAAAAGTAGGATGAACGGAGTTCAATTGTGTCGAAAGATCCAAACGGTAAGCAACGGGTCCAATACGCTCTAAGATTTCAAAAGGACCAATGTATCGCGGATTTAACTTTCCACGTTTTCCGAAACGGATTACACCTTTCCAAGGTGCGACTTTCAATATAACGCGGTTACCCACGTTGAATTCGAAGTCTTTTCATTTAAGGTCGGCATAACTCTTTTGGCGATCACAGGCTGTCTTAAGCCTCGCTTGAATTTGAACAATTTTCTCGGTTGTTTCATGAACGAGTTCGGGTCCGGTGATTTTCTTTTCACCCACTTCGGCCCAACAAATAGGAGAACAGCACTTACGGCCATACAACGCTTCGAAAGGTGCGGCATTAATACTCGAATGATAGCTGTTGTTGTAAGAAAATTCAGCTAGCGATGAATGCTTCTCCCAAGCTTTTCCGAAATCAATAACACATGCACGCAACATGTCCTCCAAATTTTGAATCGTGCATTCACTTTATCCGTCGGTTTGCGGGTGATATGCGGTACTCATGTCGAGACGTGTTCCCAAAGCTTCTTGTAAGGAAGCCAAAATCTAGAAGCAAAACGGGCATCTCGGTCTGAAATAATCGATAAGGGTACACCATGACGAGATACAATTTCCCTTTTGTATAGCTGAGCGAGTTTTTTCATCGTATCAGTTTCTTTCATGGCTAGAAAGTGTGCAGAATTGGTAAGACGGTCAATGATAACCCAGATGGTATTGTATCCACCCGCCGTCTTTGGTAGTTTCGTGATGAAGTCCATCGTTATCCTTTCCCACTTCCATTGCGGGATTTCATGTTACTGAAGTAACCCGGATGGCCTTTAATGTTCGGCCTTAACCTTTGAACAAGTCAAACACTTCCCAACGTAAGTAGCAACATCCTTCTTAAGATTTGGCCACCAATACTGTTCCTTGAGGTCGTAGTACATCTTACCGGCTCCTGGATGAATCGAATATCTTGACTCGTGGGCTTCGTCTAGAATGAGGCTTCGTAAATCCCCATAACTAGGCACCCAGATTCTTCCATCAAAGTACTGGAGTCCAGTCTCCTTAACCTCGAATCGAGAGACGAGAATGTTCAAATGTTCTTGAGAAATATTCTCCTCTTTGAGAGCCTCATCTTGGGCTACCCGGATTTAGCTATTGAGATTCAAATGGATGATGATGTTCAAGGATCGGACACGAAGAGGTACCATTCTTTCCTTTCGGCTCAATGCATCGGCTACAACATTTGCCTTGCCAGGATGGTAACGGAGTTCACAATCATAGTCGTTCAGCATCTCGATCCATCGTCGCTGTCTCATGTTCAGTTGCTTCTGATCAAAGATGTGTTGGAGGCTTTTGTGGTCGGTGAAGATGGTACTTTTTGTTCCAAAAAGATAGTGTCTCCACAGTTTTAATGCAAATACAACGGCTATAAGTTCGAGATAATGAGTCGTGTAGTTTCGCTCGTGAATTTTTAGTTGACGAGAGGCATAAGCAATAACTTTCGTTCGTTGCATTAGTATACACCCAAAACCATTTTTCGAGGCATCACAATAAATAACAAATTCATTACTACCTTCGGAGAGGGATAGGATAGGTGCGGTGGTCAACTTCTGCTTCAAGGTTTGAAATACTGACTCTTGTTCGGTTGCCCAAACGAATTTCTTCCCTTTGTAAGTCAGTGCGGTTAATGGGCGTGCAATTAGAGAGAAATCTTCAATGAACCTTCGTTAATAACCGGCGAGGCCTAGAAATTGGCGGATATGGGTTGGAGTAGTGGGGGCTTCCCACTTGCTGATGGCTTCGATATTTGCGGGATCAACTTTGATACCTTGATCGCTCACAATATGACCCAGAAATTGGACTTCCTTCAACCAAAACTCACACTTGGAGAATTTGGCATAAAGTTGATCTTGTTTCAAGAGTTCAAGTACATGTCGGAGATGTTGCTCATGTTCCGCTTCACTTTTGGAGTAGATGAGGATATCATCTATTAAGACGATAACGAACTTGTCCAGGTATGGTTTGCATACACGATTCATGAGATCCATGAACACGGCAGGTGCGTTGGTTAAACGAAATGGCATCACAAAAAATTCATAATGACCATAACGGGTTCGGAACATAGTTTTAAGTACATCGCTCTCCTTCACCCTCAACTAGTGATAACCGGATCACAAATCGATCTTAGAGTAAACGCTGGATCCTTGCAGCTGATCAAATAGGTCGTCAATCCTGGGAAGGGGATACCGATTCTTGATCGTCAACTTGTTGAGTTCGCGGTAATCAATACACATGCGGAAAGATCCGTCCTTCTTCTTTACAAACAAAACAGGAGCGCCCCAAGGCGAAGAGCTTGGTTGGATAAATCCACGATCTAACAATTCTTGTAGTTGACTCTGCAACTCTTGCATTTCAGAAGGTGCAAGTCGATAAGGTACGTGAGCTACAGATGTAGCTCCTGGTACTAGATCAATCTGGAATTCCACTAATCGAGGCGGCCGTAATCCAGGTAACTCTTCTGGAAAGACGTCGAGAAATTCGTTCACAATTCGTACATCATCAAGGCTCTTCTCCTCGGTTTCTAACTTCTTCACATGTGCTAAAATAGCAAAACGTCCTTTCCTCATTACTTTATGTGCCTTCATGCAACTAATAAGGTTCAACTTTGGGCTACCTTTCTCTCCGTATACAATCAATGGCACACCGTCTTCAAGAGGTATACGGATAATCTTCTCTCCAAAAACAACTTCTGCTCTTACTTTGGACAACCAATCCATACCAACTATCACACCAAAATTTCCCAACTTGATGGGTATCAAATCAATCTCAAAGTCCACATCGGCTAGGTTTATTATGCCTCCTCGGCCAATTTGGTCAGCTTTCTCAAGTTTCCCATTGGCTACTTCAACAAGAATACTCTCGTCTAAAGGTACTAACGACCAGTCTATCTTAGAACAAAAATGTCTACATACATAACTCCTATCGGCACCGGTATCAAATAAGATAGAAGCAAATAGGTTATTGATAGTGAATGTACCTGTGACCAAGTCAAGATCCTCACGGGCATCCCTGACGTTCATGTTGAAAATCCTTCCACGTGCTGGCCCGCCATCCTTTTTCTTGTTCGGACAATCTTTCTTAAAGTGACCTTGCTGACCGCACTCAAAACACTTTCTTGGTCCAGTAGGGTTTGTCTTCACAGCTGGGGTGGTGATCTTGCAATCTTTGCCAATGTGCCCAGTCCTCTTACACTTTTCACATACCACGTTGCAGTACCTAGTATGATGCTTATAACATCTCTTGCACTGTGGGAGACTACCCTTGTAGTTAGGGTTCGAGCTAGGGTTCGCGTTGGGGTTTCTCCAGTTGTTATTTTCCTTAAAACTCTCATGCCTCTTAGCTGGGTTCTGATCAAAGACCTTTCCTTTGTTGTCTTCCCACTTACGCTTCTCATTACTAGCTCCTAATTCTGATTTCTCTTTCTCTGGTTCCTTGCGGGTGATCTGGTTCATTAGGGTGTGCGCCATGTGCATAGCTTCCGGGACATCTGTTGGTTTCGAAGAGGTGACATTTCCCTGAATGGTCTTGGGAAGTCCCCACAAATACCATTCCATTCGCTTAAATTCAGGGGTAGCCATCGTGGGGCACATCAAAACTAACTCCAAGTACCTGAGGTTATAGCCATCAAGATCAGTCTGATACAACTTTCAGTTCCCAAAACTCTGCTTCCATCTTCTGAATTTCGGTTCTAGAGCAGTACTCCTCGATCATAGCACTTTTAAACTCCTCCCATGGTGCAACGTAAGCCTCGTCAATTCCCTTAGCCTGAGTAAGTGTGTTCCACCAGGTTAAAGCGCCGTCCAACAACGTGCAGGAGGCGTACTTAGTTTTGTTCACTTCTGAGCAGTTACTCACACGGAATACAGCTTCCAACTTCTCAAACCACCTCATTAATCCAACCAGCCCCTCTGTACCACTGAAATTGTGGGGGCTTGCAGCTCTGGAATTCCTTATAGGTGCACCCGTTCTGAATGTTCTGGTTAGCCGGTGGAGCTTGGGGGTTGACATTCGCCATTGCTGCGGCTACTCGAGCAGTTATCATTTCCTCAATCTGTGCCGCTGTGGGTGTTTCCCTTGGAACTCTTCCGTTTGCCATTGATCTTCTAAACAAAATTTCGACTTAAGTCAAAATCCAGTAGTCAATAAGTCATAATATTATAGTATATGGTAACCAATATGGAATCAACACAAAACGCGATAACTAAGCATGGCAAACAGCAGTAGATTGCACAAAAGCCAACATGCAATAACTTAAATAAACATTGTACAATAATTAAACAACATTAAGTTCTATTCATTAATAAGAAAGTTGCATACATCTTCATAAGGTTCGTACAATACATGAATAAAACAAGAAACTACCAACGGGATTACATAATGAAATCTAATACAATAACCCTATGGTGATGGTGGGTAAATGATGTCCATCAGGTGGTTCATCTGGTCCTTGAGCTCAGTCACCCGAGCACGGAGGGTATGCACTTCCCTCGTCAGCTCCTCGACGGTGGGAGATGATGGTGGGGCAGATGGTGCAGATGGTGTAGATGGTGCTGGTGGTGCAGATGGTGCAGTGCCAAAAGTAGAAGGCGCATAACGAGTGGCCTTACGCACGAATTGATCAGCAGGATATGGCACAACCCGCTTACGGGCGGTAACCCTAACCAACTGTCCACGTGCGTCTACGAACGGTCTACCTCCGTTAACCCCTGGAATAATAGTACCATCGAAACGACACTGCTTCTTCGGCGGGATACAGGGCGGCTGCACGGGTTCCTCCTCAGGGTCCTCCTCGGAATCCTCCTCGGAATCCTCCTCGAAATCCTCCTCGCTGGTGTCATCGAATGATGAACCGTCTGAATCATCTGAAGGTGGATCTGCCCGGCCGGTGGTCATGAGTCGATATCTGCTAGGCGGGATCAGCACGCCATGTCCATCAGCAAGGCGTCTAGCCCAATGTCCATGATCATTACAGAAAGGACCGTCCCCATTTCCCCCAGGAATCACAGTACCACCGAAATGGTGCTGTGGTCCCGAGAGTCTAGGGCTGGGTGGAGCTGGAATCTCTGCGGGATCGTCGTCTCTGTCTGAGACGTCCATAAGGTCAAGCACGAGTCCACTGGAAGGTGAATCGTCAGAGTCGTCGGAGGGTAGCGGTGACGGGATCTGTGAGTCAGCAACAATGGTAGGCGATGCAGCGGACGAATCTGAGTCACTATCCAAATCAACGATATAACGACTCTCATTTTTCCATTCTATATTTCTCATTTTTACATTTAATACTTTTCCTTATTAAATGCCCAATAAAATAATTAAACTTAATAAGTAAACTTTAATCGATAAAGGTTAAGCGTTAAGAATTTTAAAATACGATAATTGACTTTGTACAAGTTAATAAAAATAATAAGCTAATAAACTTTTGTGAGTAAATAAATAACTATAAAGACTTGTGTAATTAAAATAAATAAACTTGGATAATTAAGGTTTATTAAGCTAAATTAAAGTGCAAGGTTTAAAGTAAAAAATGTAAACCCTAATCACCCTAAACCCTAGCCGATTTTTAGAGGGTAAAATTACCCTCATACCCCTCTAATTTTCGGCCAAATCAACAACCCTTAACCCCTTTTCCAAGCCTACTTGTTCCCTAAGTAATTCCTTATTAAAACCTAATTCTAGAATCCTCCTATCCTCACTATAAATAGAGATCTATGCTAAACCATTCCATGTACCAAATCACAATTAAATCCCTCACTCAAAAATCTCTCTCTCCCTCTCTAGATTTCGGCCAAAAACCGAAATCCCCACCACCCATCGAAATCCTCAAGGGTTTCCAAGAAATCTTCAAGTGTTCTTCAAGAATCTTCAAGGTGTTCTTTGTAGTGACCCGAACTTTTCCATGTTTATATATATATTAAATGAAATTGTTATTTACATGATTAAGTGTTTCCAATATGTTAAGCAATCAAACTTGTTAAGACTTGATTAATTGAAATAGGTTTCATATAGACAACTGACCACCCAAGTTGACCGGTGATTCACGAACGTTAAAACTTGTAAAAACTATACGATGACATATATATGGTTATACTTATAGTTAACATGATTTTATTATAAGTATGTATCTCATTAGGTATTTTAACAATGAGTTATATACATAAAAATGAGACTATTAATTTAAGAAACTCGAAAACGATATATATAACGATTATCGTTATAACAACGTCTTACTAGGTACATATGAATCATATTAAGATATTGATACACTTGGTTAATTATGTTAAATGATAATTAAATATATTATTAAGTGTATTAACAATGAAATACATATGTAAAAATAAGACTACTAACTTAATGATTTCGAAACGAGACATATATGTACCGATTATCGTTGTAACGACATTTAACTGTATATATATCATACTAAGATATATTATATATCATAATATCATGATAATATAACAATTTAACATCTCATTTGTTATAATAAATAATGGGTTAACAACATTCAACAAGATCGTTAACCTAAAGGTTTCAAAATAACATTTACATGTAACGACTAACGATGACTTAACGACTCAGTTAAAATGTATATACATGTAGTGTTTTAATATGTATTCATACACTTTTGAAAGACTTCAAGACACTTATCAAAATACTTCTACTTAACAAAAATGCTTACAATTACATCCTCGTTCAGTTTCATCAACAATTCTACTCGTATGCACCCGTATTCGTACTCGTACAATACACAGCTTTTAGATGTATGTACTATTGGTATATACACTCCAATGATTAGCTCTTAGCAGCCCATGTGAGGCACCTAACACATGTGGGAACCATCATTTGGCAAATAGCATAAAATATCTCATAAAATTACAAAAATATGAGTAATCATTCATGACTTATTTACATGAAAACAAAATTACATATCCTTTATATCTAATCCATACACCAACGACCAAAAACACCTATAAACACTTTCATTCTTCAATTTTCTTCATCTAATTGATCTCTCTCAAGTTCTATCTTCAAGTTCTAAGTGTTCTTCATAAATTTCAAAAGTTCTAGTTTCATAAAATCAAGAATACTTCCAAGATTGCAAGTTTACTTCCAAGTTTTCTAAATCCATTCCAAGTAATCATCCAAGATCAAGAAACCTTTGTTACTTACAGTAGGTTATCTTTCTAATATAAGGTAATAATCATATTCAAACTTTAATTGAATTTCTATAACTATAACAATCTTATTTCGAGTGGAAATCTTACTTGAAATTGTTTTCGTGTCATGATTCTGCTTCAAGAACTTTCAAGCCATCCAAGGATCCTTTGAAGCTAGATCCATTTTTCTCATTTCCAGTAGGTTTATCCAAGGAACTTGAGGTATTAATGATGTTCATAACATCATTCTATTCATACATATAAAGCTATCTTATTCGAAGGTTTAAACTTGTAATCACTAGAACATAGTTTAGTTAATTCTAAACTTGTTCGCAAATAAAAGTTAATCCTTCTAACTTGACTTTTAAAATCAACTAAACACATGTTCTATATCTATATGATATGCTAACTTAATGATTTAAAACCTGGAAACACGAAAAACACCGTATAACTGGATTTACGCCGTCGTAGTAACACCGCGAGCTGTTTTGGGTTAGTTAATTAAAAACTATGATAAACTTTGATTTAAAAGTTGTTATTCTGGGAAAATGATTTTTATTATGAACATGAAACTATATCCAAAAATTATGGTTAAACTCAAAGTGGAAGTATGTTTTCTAAAATGGTCATCTAGACGTCGTTCTTTCGACTGAAATGACTACCTTTACAAAAACGACTTGTAACTTATTTTTCTGACTATAAACCTATACTTTTTCTGTTTAGATTCATAAAATAGAGTTCAATATGAAACCATAGCAATTTGATTCACTCAAAACGGATTTATGAAGAAGTTATGGGTAAAACAAGATTGGATAATTTTTCTCATTTTAGCTACGTGAAAATTGGTAACAAATCTATTCCAACCATAACTTAATCAACTTGTATTGTATATTATGTAATATTGAGATACCATAGACACGTATACAATGTTTCGACCTATCATGTCGACACATCTATATATATTTCGGAACAACCATAGACACTCTATATGTGAATGTTGGAGTTAGCTATACAGGGTTGAGGTTGATTCCAAAATATATATAGTTTGAGTTGTGATCAATACTGAGATACATATACACTGGGTCGTGGATTGATTCAAGATAATATTTATTGATTTATTTCTGTACATCTAACTGTGGACAACTAGTTGTAGGTTACTAACGAGGACAGCTGACTTAATAAACTTAAAACATCAAAATATATTAAAAGTGTTGTAAATATATTTTGAACATACTTTGATATATATGTATATATTGTTATAGATTCGTGAATCAACCAGTGGCCAAGTCTTACTTCCCGACGAAGTAAAAATCTGTGAAAGTGAGTTATAGTCCCACTTTTAAAATCTAATATTTTTGGGATGAGAATACATGCAGGTTTTATAAATGATTTACAAAATAGACACAAGTACGTGAAACTACATTCTATGGTTGAATTATCGAAATCGAATATGCCCCTTTTTATTAAGTCTGGTAATCTAAGAATTAGGGAACAGACACCCTAATTGACGCGAATCCTAAAGATAGATCTATTGGGCCTAACAAACCCCATCCAAAGTACCGGATGCTTTAGTACTTCGAAATTTATATCATATCCGAAGGGTGTCCCGGAATGATGGGGATATTCTTATATATGCATCTTGTTAATGTCGGTTACCAGGTGTTCACCATATGAATGATTTTTATCTCTATGTATGGGATGTGTATTGAAATATGAAATCTTGTATTCTATTGTTACGATTTGATATATATAGGTTAAACCTATAACTCACCAACATTTTTGTTGACGTTTAAAGCATGTTTATTCTCAGGTGAATACTAAGAGCTTCCGCTGTTGCATACTAAAATAAGGACAAGATTTGGAGTCCATGTTTGTATGATATTGTGTAAAAACTGCATTCAAGAAACTGATTTTGATGTAACATATTTGTATTGTAAACCATTATGTAATGGTCGTGTGTAAACCGGATATTTTAGATTATCAAATAAAGCTTTTTAAACCTTTATTTATGAAATAAAGGTTATGGTTTGTTTTAAAAATGAATGCAGTCTTTGAAAAACGTCTCATATAGAGGTCAAAACCTGGCAACGAAATCAATTAATATTGAACGTTTTTAATCAATAAGAACGGGACATTTCATTCTTCAAGATATTCAAGGCTTTGATCTTCCATCTTCATCAAGTTCTTCTTTTCTTCGTTAGTCATCTTCGAATCTTCAAGGTATAATATAAACCCTAAACTATTTACATAAACTTTGATCTTTGTTAATTCATATTCATATTATAAACATGTTATACATAGGTAATTACATAAGAACAAACCTAGATCTACATGTATAAAAAAAGAGATAAATCTATACATATATGTATGTATGTCGACTAGGATAAGAAAAAAAGGGAAGAAACTTTGATCTTTAAAACCCTAGATACAATTAAGAGATTTGTTAGTGGTTAATTAAGGAAACAAAATAACTATATATACATATACATATATATCGACACATATACATATATACATGTAAAAAATAAATTTTTATATACATATACACGACATTATATATGTATACATACTAAAACCCTAAACCCTAATTAAAATTATACTACTTTAATTAAAATCTTAGTTTTATTAAAAACCTAATTAATTATTAAACCCTAATTCATTAAACCTAACCCTAATTATTTAATACCACTTTAATTATTAAACCCTAATCATTACCTAATCATTACTACATTAAATAAAACCCTAATTTACTAAACCCTAATTTATGAAACCCTAGGACATTAACTGCTAAACCCTAGTTAATTAATTATTACTTTAATTAACTAACTCTAATTAATGAAACCCTAATACTACTTATACTATTAATTAACATGTATACACTATTACTATTACTAGTATCTATAACCTACTACTTATATTATAACACTTAAGAACGTTTTGGGATATGTATTAGAGATGTATAGATCTTCGAACTTTCTTGACGAATGGTTCTACGAGACTCTAGGCAGAGGGTTTGGACTTCTGATTTAAAGGGTCCTATGGCTCAAGCCCCTAGATCTCAAATGGCCATTCGAAGGAAAAGGGGTGATTGGAAGCTGATCTAATACGACAAGTATCCTAAAATGGAAAACACTCTTAAAGTAGAACTTCCTAAGTATAGAAACTTACTAGGAATAGAAACTTACTTAAACAAACTATACATAAACACGTACCTAAAATCAATCATGGGCAAAACACTTAACTACTCTTAAATGTCAATAGGTTGACTTTTCCTGCTCACTCGTTCAACTCTCTATTCCGAGGAATAACTCTCTCTCTACTTACTAAGGTGAATTCATAGCCCCTCTTTACTGCTAGCAAACTTACTTACTTTACTTGGGGTGAGAAACATGCTGTTTTTACTTTTTACACTTTAGACACAAGTAGCAAACTGTTAAACTATGATATACCCGGCTATGTCTGACTAAGTCCCTACAGTGATATTTTTAATTGTTGCTGCATGCTTAATTATTGGGGGTAGGCCTATCGGGAGTAACGTCCCCGATACATTTGACTCAGTCTTTGTATTACTTGATAATGAAATTAAAACCGACAAGGACAGACACAACTTGTCATGGGGCAAACTTAAACGTTTAGTCTAAATATCACGCTTTGGCATAACTTTAGATCCTGCGGGAGATCAACTTTACAAACAAAATCTTGTGGTCTAAAACAACGGTCAAACTTTTGTTAAACCTATGAACTTCACTCAACCTTTTTGGTTGACACTTTAGCATGTTTTGTCTCAGGTGCTGTTTGATTCAAGCTTACTTATCTACTGCTTATGTGATGCTACTTGGACATAGGATCAAGAGATTATCGCATATTTAACTATTGCATTTAAACATTTACTTTATTCCAGTGTAACGACATTTCATTTTCCGCTGCGTACTCATTAAAGTTAATTTTCTCATTTAGTATTGTTCTCGTTATTATAATATGTTGGTATATTTTGGTATTAAGTCACATTTCGCCCAGGCCCTAACTGGGGGTGTGATAAACGATAATGGGCGGTACGTCCGACATCTGAACCAGGAAAAATAACTTTTTCCATGTCAGTAAGACATATAGCAAGCACGTAATTAGGCATTACAGCATCCTAGCAGTACATAGCATGGCAATATTAACAGTATTAAACAAAAGTAACATGCAATCAAGGGCAGATAGTAGCATGCAATAGTGAGAATGAACAGTAGCATATAGTAAGTTGATATAGCGGTAAAAGTAAGCAGTAGCATGCAGCAAGTTCCGCAGAAACAAGTAAACAAGTAAGTTGTAGATTAGTCCTATTAGCGAATCCTACTCGGCTCGGTCAAGACTCACTAATGCAACCTAATTCCCTACAACCAATGCTCTGATACCAAATGTGAGGCCCCGTACAAAATTAACGTGTACGGATCATCAACAACAGGATCATTACAGGGTCAAACACTATATGCTATTTTAAAAGAAGTTTGCACTCATAAAAAGGGGTAACGTCTTTACCGACGTCAAATGTTTTACAAACGATAGTGTGCTTCTACGAATAGAAAGCAATAACATAAGTACGAGACTCAAAGGTCATTACAATTTCATTGTTCAAAAGTAACATAGGTTGTGAATGTAAAGTAAATGTTTTATGCAGAGACATCTCTAAACAAAAGCAGCGGGAGTCTACACAGCAAGTCTAACAGCGAGACTAATACAGCGGAAGCATCAAATGTCTAAGCACCTGAAAAATAACATGCTTAAAAGTCAACACGAATGTTGGTGAGCTATAGTTTAATTGAAATAGAAATGTAATGTAGGCCACGAGATTTCATATTCAAAATAGTATGAAAAGTATATGCTTAACCGTGGGCACTTGGTAACTAACTTAACGTAAATATCACCCCCTAAAAGTACACTTGGAGAGTGCGTAAATTTACGAAGAATTAAACACCCGTTAAATGCTAGCTTGACTAGCCCGAGTGGTGTTGTCAAACCCTATGGATCCATATCTAAGATTCGCGTTCACCGGTTCAAAAACCAATGACTAAACGTTACCGAGCTAAGGGGAAAGTTTATGCCACTATATAACTCACACATATATAAAGTTTAAGTACTCGTGCCTAGTAAGTAAAACATAAAAAGTGCATGTATTCTCAGTCCCAAAAATAGTTGAAGTAAAAAGGGAGCTATAACTCACAGTGAATGCGAGTGTAAAAGTAGATACGAGGTAAGTAAGCAAGTAAGTCGGTCCGAAAGGTCGTCAACCTAAGTTAAAAGTTACTAAGTCAGTAAATCGTCCCAACGGGTTTAAAAATATGTAATTTAAGTCTTAAGTGTCATCATCATCACCATCATATGTAAAAAGTAAAGTAAGTTTTTAATCAAAAATAGAGACTGAAATAAAGGCTGACTTCGTTCAGCTGCTACGACCTCTATACAAACTGAAATGATGTGAGGCCAGTAGCCTTGGCTCCGTATATGAGTCCTCTAATTGCTGACTAATTTTCAGAACCAAACTCGTCTTCGTTTGACCGTGGCGACGGCTTAAGTGCGAGTAGGTCGGAAATTTCAGCACAACGTTACAAGGGCGTAGTGACTTTCAGAAGGCTATAAATCCTAAACCGTATTTTGGATTTAGGCGAGGCCTAAACGAAAAGTCATATACTCGAACCGAAATAACTGAAAATCAACTTTCTAGTAGCCCAGAGAGTCTGATCAGACCCTGAAAAACAGAAAGTAAGTGCTCCGGTGAGATTCTTGGTGCTTGATGCTCATCACGGTTCTCATCCTTGATGCTTGTAGCTTCAAGTGTACAACTCATTGATATGTTTGCATCACTTTGACCAAGGTTTAACCATCAACACACAAGGTTAAGACTAGGAAACAAAATACAATTTATGTAAGAGTTTGAGCAAGATGATGAACCAAATTTACATCAATTTCCTAGTTTCAACACAATCACAAGTTCTATTAAGCTATAAACTTTGAATCAAACTAAATAATCAAGACCTTAAGCTAGAGAGCTTAGATCTTAACTAGATATTAAAGACCTTAGAATAAAAAGTCTAGATCTCATGTTCTTGGTGAAACCCTAAGTTAAAACACTTAGACTTTCAACTTTACACAACCATAAGTTATGAAACTTAAATTTTGTAAAGTAAGGTGAGCACAAATTAATGAACTATTGTTTTAACAAGTTAGATGACCATAAGTTATGGAACTTAGATCAATCTTAGATGAGTGAAAGTCATAAACTAGTAAGCTTAAACTTTCTTGTTCTTGAACTTTCAAAGTTAGACTTTGGTTACAAGATTTATGAGATCAAAGTTAACAAGTAATCTTTGACCAAGTAACTTATACAAATCGAAATACACAAACAAATTTAAAGTTAAAAATAAACAAGTTCAAGTTTGGATTCATACATAAAGAGATATCAAGTCACAAACTTGAATCTCCATGAAATGAACTTTAAAGTTCCAACACTTGAACATAAAAAGGATCTTAAAGTGTTTGATCCTTAAATTTGTTACAAGTTCATGTAGAACCAATAGCTACAAAGCTTTGATCCTTGTTCTTGCTTCTTTATCATAAAAGTGATCAAAGGTTCCAAGATAACATGAGGATTGAAGTTATAAAAACCAAAATCCAAAAACAAATAATGATGATGATGATTTACGGTTTTGAAGGAAGAAAAAGAAGAGAAAAATAATTAAAACCTTCAAGTTCTTCAAGAAAAGTTGAGAGAAAAGTTAGAGAGAATTTGAAAGAAAAGAAGTGTGTGTTTTTGAAATGAAATGAGAGTGTTTGAGATGAAATGGTGATGGTGGTGTGTGGAGGTGTGGCCGACGGTTTAAGGGAGCAAGGGGAGGGGACCATTTGCTTGCTATTGGATGGTGGTACATGGTGGTGGTTGTACATGTTGGGTGGCATGGCAAAAGATGTTAAAACATGTAAGTAATGGTACACTAGCATGCTTAATACTTGTCTTAATGTCTAATGGACTTGTCTCATGTAGTAATGGGCTAACTAGTCCATTAAGTTAAGTAGGTTGGGCCTTTAATTAACTAGGTCCATTAAGGTGTTAGGTCCATTAAAACCAGCTAGTAAGAATTAGTAACCACTAAGCATAATTAAGGAACCATAAAGCTAGGTAATTGTAAGATATCTCTCTAGATTCGGTGAGAGCAAAGCCTAAAATGGCATAACCAAACAATTTAGTATCCAATTATGGACTCCGTGCTACTGAATGGATCAACGAACTGAATATCTTTCCAATTCCGACTGCAGCTCCAGCTAAAACAATCGTAGCAGTTCCAGCACCGATGACATATATATATATATACATATATATATATATATATATATATATATATATATATATATATATATATATATATATATATATATATATATATATATATATATATATATATATATGTATATATATATATATATATATCATACCGAAAGTAGGAATTGAAATTGATGGAATGAGCGTTCTTCTCCGTGCGGTCGATCTCCTCAGCCGTGTGTAGGTGTGTGTTTTTTGAAGTGGGTTGAAAAGAAATAAAAGTGAGGGTTTAGTTTAAATTAAAACAGAATCAGACCACGCACGGTAGAAGCACGGTCGATCGTGGTGTTAGCCGTGCAGATATTTTTACACGTTCAGGACAGGAGTCTGCGGTCGTGTATACGGTCAGCCGTGGTGCTACCATGGATCCTTCTGATCACTTATTTCTTCACTTCTTCTTTCTTTGAACGCGTTTTGACGATTCTTAGGTTCTATAGAATACTTGAGGACAAGTTTTCTTTCCCTAACATTGAATGATTACATCCTCCCGATATTTAATCATCAATGACATGTAATATACTATATCTATATGTATATATATATATATATATATATATTCATATTTAATCATTCACATAGTATACACAAAACACATCAATCTAGTATTTAGCATGCAATACATATTTTCTCATAAATACACAATCCTAAGGCAAGTAAGCTTCCTACACTAATCTTTTAAAATCACTTTTCAAAAACAATTTTGCATTTGTAAGAAAAACATTTCATTAATACAAAGTCTTTTTGAGAAGGTTATTCTCATTAGCATTTTGATCATTGAATTTGATTGATTTTAAGATTACTCAATCCTTGACTTATCCCTACCATGGAATTGCTAGCTTGGTCCATTTTTCCCATATTCTCAATTTTCCTAATAATAGACAATGGACTTTGATTACAAGATTTGTGTTTGCTAGAGTCGTGACATATATTCATTTCATGTTTATCTCTTGATGAATCACAAATGGTTATCCTTTCAATTTTTCTTTTCAAGGTGTTATTTTCATCAATTAAAACTTTGTTAAGTTGTCTAACTTTGTGTAATTATTTTTCCACAAGTTTTACTTTGTCACGACTACTATCATATACAAATTTAATAGTCTTGTAATCATCTAACAATTCTTCATAATTAGAAGGATAGAATACATGTACCTTATTGCAATCCATGCTTGAGACATCATCTTCTTTGAATGGAGATTCAACCTCTTCTTCACTTTGACCATCTTGATCCAAATCATTCAAAGAACTCATGAGGTAAAAGTCTTTATTTCCATTCAACCCTTTTACTTGAGAATCACTAACTTCTTCCAAATCCTTCCCAATTCCTTTACCCTTTAAACTCCTAGAGTTTAAATCTTCTTGAGAATATAGTGAATCCCAACATTCTTTAGCACTTTCACATGAAATTATCTTTAACCTTTCTTCACTAGGAAGAATTCTATGAAGTGGTGAAATTGCATCAAATTGTTTCAAAACATCATTGTTTTGAATTGTTGACTTCACTAGCCTTGAACTAGCTTATGGTACAAAGTCTCCTACTTTAATTATTCTCCACAAGTAGTAATCCTTGGATTTGAGATAAGACTCAAATCTTAATTTCCACACATCAATATTCATCTTATCAAAGATTGGTGCTTCTTTCATCAATTCTTCCAAGTATCCCATAGTTTGAGTTGATCCGAGAATCGTTGACTCAAGTTTTTGCACAAAACGAATTTTGACGCTTTCGCGATCGTTTATAGCGCAATGATTTGAGCAACCGCTCTGATACCAATTGTAAGTAACTAGAGGGGGGTGAATAGTTACATACGTTTTTAACACTTTTTCAATTGATCACCAAATTCGATTCAACTTTGATCAAACTACTCAACTCAAACTTGATGTTTAACGACCCGTCCTAATCCATCTGGACGAATACATTACATTTGGTTACATCGCGAGGTACAAGTTGTAAATATATGTTTCAATATCCAATCCTAAGTTAAAACATGTAGTAGCTGTGAATTTGGTTTTGGTTCGTGTCAATCTAAGGTTAGTGAGGAAGAAGATGAATTCGGGTTAAGGGATAAATAAAACTGAGAGGGGAATCTATTCAGAAAATGGGCATCAGCCCAACGGTCTTGAGTGTTGTGGGTGAGCGAGTGGTCGAGGGTTCGAGCCCAGCTGGTGGCATCTTTTTCTTTTTCAGCCTATTTTGAGATGTAGTGATCTTATTATTTGTATTATTATTATTTCATTATTATTATTATCATTAGTATTATTGTTATTATTGTTATTATCATTACAAATATAATTATTACCATTATTATTATTATTACTAGTATAAGTATTATTATTATTATTATGATTATGATTATTATTATCATTATTAAGAAAACAATACAATCTATTATTATTATCATAGTATTAAGTATTATAATAATTGTTATTACTATTATTGTAAGTATTATTAATGTTATTATTAGTATTATTAACAAGAATATAAGTATTATTGTGATTAGGATTATTATTATTATGAGTATCATTTAATGAACTATTACTAAAATTATTATTAGAAACACTAAAATTATCATTAGGATTATTATTATTACTAAAACTATTACTAAAATTATTATTAGTAACACTAATAATAATTTTATTAGGATTATAATTTTATTACTAAAACTATTACTAATAATTTTATTATTAGGATATTTTTATAGTTATTAATAATAATATCAATATTATTACTCTTATCGTTAATACTAGAAGTATCATTATTTTAAACTATAATTTTATTAAAAACTAAGTAGTATCATTATTATTAACATTATAAGTATTATTAAACTTATCATCTTATATATAAAATTTGCATTATTAGTATTATTATTAAATCTAATAGTATTATTACCCATATCTTAATACTTTCATTAAAATAACTAACAAATGATATTCATATAACAATATATTTAATACACAAAAGTAAAGTATATTAATATTTTATTTATTAAAGTAAATAAAATGAATATAATGAAACATATAAGTTATTGATATTAAAACGTATATTACTAATAATATATATATTTGTTCGATTACAAGTATATGTATTAATATATATACAAATGATATAAGTTCATGAATCCAAGGCCAACCCTGCATTGTTCAGTTTCATCGTCTGAATATTTTTACTACAAAATATGGTATAGTGAGTTTCATTTGCTCCCTTTTTAAATGCTTTTGCAATATATTTTTGAGACTGAGAATACATGCGCTGTTTTTATAAATGTTTGACGAAATAGACATAAGTAATCTAAACTACATTATATGGTTGAATGATCGAAATCGAATATGCCCCCTTTTAGTCTAGTAATCTAAGAATTAGGGAATAGACTGAAATGTCCCGTTCTTATTGATTAAAAACGTTCCATATTAATTGATTTCGTTGCGAGGTTTTGACATCTATATGAGACGTTTTTCAAAGACTGCATCATTTTAAAACAAATCATAACCTTTATTTCATCAATAAAGGTTTAAAAAGCTTTACGTAGATTATCAAATAATGATAATCTAAAATATCCAGTTTACAGACGACCATTACATAATGGTTTACAATACAAATATGTTACAACAAAATAAGTTTCTTGAATGCAGTTTTTACACAATATCATACAAGCATGGACTTCAAATCTCGTCCTTATTTAAGTATGCGACAGCGGAAGCTCTTAATAATCACCTGAGAATAAACATGCTTAAAACGTCAACAAAAATGTTGGTGAGTTATAGGTTTAACCTATATATATCAAATCATAATAATAGACCACAAGATTTCATATTTCAATACACATCCCATACATAGAGATAAAAATCATTCATATGGTGAACACCTGGTAACCGACATTAACAAGATGCATATATAAGAATATCCCCATCATTCCGGGACACCCTTCGGATATGATATAAATTTCGAAGTACTAAAGCATCCGGTACTTTGGATGGGGTTTGTTAGGCCCAATAGATCTATCTTTAGGATTCGCGTCAATTAGGGTGTCTGTTCCCTAATTCTTAGATTACCAGACTTAATAAAAAGGGGCATATTCGATTTCGATAATTCAACCATAGAATGTAGTTTCACGTACTTGTGTCTATTTTGTAAATCTTTTATAAAACCTGCATGTATTCTCATCCTAAAAATATTAGATTTTAAAAGTGGGACTATAACTCACTTTCACAGATTTTTACTTCGTCGGGAAGTAAGACTTGGCTACTGGTTGATTCACGAACCTATAACAATATATACATATATATCAAAGTATGTTCAAAATATATTTACAACACTTTTAATATATTTTGATGTTTTAAGTTTATTAAGTCAGCTGTCCTCGTTAGTAACCTACAACTAGTTGTCCATAGTTAGATGTACAGAAATAAATCGATAAATATTATCTTGAATCAATCCATGACCCAGTGTATACGTATCTCAGTATTGATCACAACTCAAACTATATATATTTTGGAATCAACCTCAACCCTGTATAGCTAACTCCAACATTCACATATAGAGTGTCTATGGTTGTTCCGAAATATATATAGATGTGTCGACATGATAGGTCGAAACATTGTATACGTGTCTATGGTATCTCAAGATTACATAATATACAATACAAGTTGATTAAGTTATGGTTGGAATAGATTTGTTACCAATTTTCACGTAGCTAAAATGAGAAAAATTATCCAATCTTGTTTTACCCATAACTTCTTCATTTTAAATCCGTTTTGAGTGAATCAAATTGCTATGGTTTCATATTGAACTCTATTTTATGAATCTAAATAGAAAAAGTATAGGTTTATAGTCGGAAAAATAAGTTACAAGTCGTTTTTGTAAAGGTAGTCATTTCAGTCGAAAGAACGACGTCTAGATGACCATTTTAGAAAACATACTTCCACTTTGAGTTTAACCATAATTTTTGGATATAGTTTCATGTTCATAATAAAAATCATTTTCTCATAATAACAACTTTTAAATCAAAGTTTATCATAGTTTTTAATTAACTAACCCAAAACAGCCCGCGGTGTTACTACGACGGCGTAAATCCGGTTTTACGGTGTTTTTCGTGTTTTCAGGTTTTAAATCATTAAGTTAGCATATCATATAGATATAGAACATGTGTTTAGTTGATTTTAAAAGTCAAGTTCGAAGGATTAACTTTTGTTTGCGAACAAGTTTAGAATTAACTAAACTATGTTCTAGTGATTACAAGTTTAAACCTTCGAATAAGATAGCTTTATATGTATGAATCGAATGATGTTATGAACATCATTACTACCTCAAGTTCCTTGGATAAACCTACTGGAAAATAGAAAAATGGATCTAGCTTCAACGGATCCTTGGATGGCTCGAAGTTCTTGAAGCAGAATCATGACACGAAAACAAGTTCAAATAAGATCATCACTTGAAATAAGATTGTTATAGTTATAGAAATTGAACCAAAGTTTGAATATGATTATTACCTTGTATTAGAATTATAACCTACTGTAAGAAACAAAGATTTCTTGATGTTGGATGATCACCTTACAAGATTGGAAGTGAGCTAGCAAACTTGAAAGTATTCTTGATTTTATGTAACTAGAACTTGTAGAATTTATGAAGAACACTTAGAATTTGAAGATAGAACTTGAGAGAGATCAATTAGATGAAGAAAATTGAAGAATGAAAGTGTTTGTAGGTGTTTTTGGTCGTTGGTGTATGGATTAGATATAAAGGATATGTAATTTTGTTTTCATGTAAATAAGTCATGAATGATTACTCATATTTTTGTAATTTTATGAGATATTTCATGCTAGTTGCCAAATGATGGTTCTCACATGTGTTAGGTGACTCACATGGGCTGCTAAGAGCTGATCATTGGAGTGTATATACCAATAGTACATACATCTAAAAGCTGTGTATTGTATGAGTACGAATACGGGTGCATACGAGTAGAATTGTTGATGAAACTGAACGAGGATGTAATTGTAAGAATTTTTGTTAAGTAGAAGTATTTTGATAAGTGTATTGAAGTCTTTCAAAAGTGTATAAATACATATTAAAACACTACATGTATATACATTTTAACTGAGTCGTTAAGTCATCGTTAGTCGTTACATGTAAGTGTTGTTTTGAAACCTTTAGGTTAACGATCTTGTTAAATGTTGTTAACCCAATGTTTATAATATCAAATGAGATTTTAAATTATTATATTATCATGATATTATCATGTATGAATATCTCTTAATATGATATATATACATTAAATGTATTTACAACGATAATCGTTACATATATGTCTCGTTTAAAAATCATTAAGTTAGTAGTCTTGTTTTTACATATGTAGTTCATTGTTAATATACTTAATGATATGTTTACTTATCATAGTATCATGTTAACTATATATATATCCATATATATGTCATCATATAGTTTTTACAAGTTTTAACGTTCGTGAATCACCGGTCAACTTGGGTGGTCAATTGTCTTTATGAAACATATTTCAATTAATCAAGTCTTAACAAGTTTGATTGCTTAACATGTTGGAAAAATTTAATCATGTAAATATCAATCTCAATTAATATATATAAACATGGAAAAGTTCGGGTCACTACATAGACACCCTAACTGACGCGAATCCTAAAGATAGATCTATCGGGCCCAACAAGTCCCATCCAAAGTACCGGATGCTTTAGTACTTTGAAATTTATCATGTCCGAAGGATGTCTCGAAATGATGGGGATATTTTATATGCATCTTGTGAATGTCGATTACTAGGTGTTCAATCCATATGAATGATTTTTGTCTCTATGTATGGGACGTATATTTATGAGAAATGGATATGGAAATCTTGTGGTCTATTAAAACTATGGAAATGATTGATTATGATAAACTAATGAACTCACCAACCTTTTGGTTGACACTTGAAAGCATGTTTATTCTCAGGTATGAAAGAAATCTTCCGCTGTGCATTTTCTCATTTTAGAGATATTACTTGGAGTCATTCATGACATATTTCAAAAGACGTTGCATTCAAGTCGTTGAGTTCATCAAGATTATTATTAAGTCAATCATAGTTGAATGTATTATGAAATGGTATGCATGCTGTCAACTTTCGATGTAAAGAAAGTTTGTCTTTTAAAAACGAATACAATGTTTGTAAAATGTATCATTTAGAGGTCAAATACCTCGCGATGTAACCAAATGTAATGTATTCGTCCAGATGGATTAGGACGGGTCATTAAAGTTGGTATCAGAGCGGTGGTCTAGCGAACCAGGTCTTGCATTAGTGTGTCTAACTGGTAGTTGTTTAGATGCATTAGTGAGTCTGGACTTCGACCGTGTCTGCATGTCAAAAGTTTTGCTTATCATTTTCTGTCGGAAATTACCTGCTTATCACTCTTAGTCTAGACACATTTTACTGCATTGATTGCATGAATAGTGTATAGACAAAATTCATATCTTAGCGTATCTGTTACTGTAAACTTTGCCTGGCATATTCCGTAAATCCTTCCGTAATCTACGAAACCTTTTGCTCTATATATATAAGATATTCTATGTAATTAGAATACCACCCGATAGTCGGAATATCATTCCATATCGAAAAATCCTTTATTCGAAAGTACGAAATGGGACTCGTCTCTAGCTTAAGTTCTTCGGAACCCGACAGCTATTCTGACATGGATGTTCACCTAAGCTCCGGAGACAGCGTCACCAGAATGATAATAATGTTAATAGTGATAATAAAAATAATAATAATAATAATAATAATAATAATAATAATAATAATAATAATAATAATAATAATAATAATAATAATAATAATAATAATAGTGATAATAAAAATAATAATAATAATAATAATAAAATATATAAAAAATTTAATAATGGTAGTAATAATAATAAAATAAAAAGGTTGTATTATTTTTACAATAAAAACACTAATTTTGAAAAAAATTTAATACTAATAATACTTAATAATAATACTTGTTAATAAATATATTAATGTTAATAATAATAGTAATAATAATAATAATAATAATGATGATAATAATAATAATAAAAATAATAAATATAGAATACAACCTTTGAAGCAACAAGCATTCAAAAAGAAACGCAACTGCCCAGGCTCGAACCCGCAACCTCTCGCTCGCTCAATAACACCACAAACCACTCGACCAATTCTATTTTTCTGAATTTGTTTGTAACCCATGTATATATATTACGTTCTATCAGTCTCAGCCCAATCGTAAACCAGTGGGTCTCGGCCCAATAAACAGAATACGGCCCATATAGAAAACACAAGTGTTCGACCCAGCTAGAAAAGGAAATTCAGCCGAAACTAGATAAACGGACAGCCCAAGAATTAATTACAAGCCGATTCAATTGTATAATTCGTGAGTTTAAAAATGACAGCTGGATGTTAGGTTTTGTGGGGTTTGTGAGGTCGACAGAAAGAACCCGAGGTTGGATCCATTATCAACATTAACATCGATCTTTAATTCCCATCAATTAACACGTCCAATATCGTTACTGTAGCTTTATTTATTTTCGAACAGAGCAGGAAGTATAGCAGTGACAGTCGAAGGAGGTTATAGGTTGCAGGTATGATGTTTGGTAATGGTGAGGTTATATCGATTAATGGTAGCAGGCAATAATAATGGTTGCAGGCTTGATGTTCCGATTAGAAGAGAGAAAAAGAGATATAGAGAGAAGAGATATGGAGGGTATTGGTGGTTTTTGTGAATGGCATAGGAAACAAAGAACGAAACAGGAATTATACAACAGCAGTTTACGATGATTTATTGGATGTTCTTCGTTGCCAGGAATAGAAACAGTAATTATATAGTAGCTGCAGTCGTTAGCTTTATTAAGGACGTGATTAAATGATGTTTGAGGTGGTTTACTGTGATGTTCAAGTGGTGAATGAAAATAGAAAAACAGATAGCTATTTTGTGGATTAAAAGCAACGAACAGGAGCTGTATAACAGCTATAATCAGTGACCTTCAACGGTTTCTTGAGCAGTAAAATAGCAGCCTATTATCGATGATTTTATGGTGGTGTTGGTTTAAATAAAAACCCATAAGCAGCAGGTACAACAGTTTATTTGGTTTGTAAACTGGTTGAAACAGGAAACATAAGTAGAACTGCAGTAGCAGGTGAGTTTGGTTTGTGGTGGTGAGATGATTGACGACTGTAGCATCAGCAACGGATGAGAATCAATTGAAAGTGGTTGTGGTGGTAGCTCGATGAAGGAGGGAAGTCAAAGGTGGCGGATGGGTAGGTTGTAGTGAATTTCTGGCTTGGCTTGAACAGAAAGAAAACCCAGCTGCAATTGTTGATGATGGTAGTGTGTTCATGACGGGAAAAAGAAGCAAGTAGGTTCTATGGTGTTGTGGAGCAGAAAGAAATCGAAGATATAGTTTTGTTGTTGGTCGAGTAGCAAACAATAAGTAGTCACACATCATGATAATTGATGGTGAGGGTTCGTGTTGGTTTCGAGTGGTTCATGGTGATCATGGGTTGTGATTTTGGGTCTCGTTATAGCTGAAATAGGAACAAGATAATAGCAACAACGGTAAGCTAACAGGAAGAAAAATGGGAGTAGTAGTCGCATGAAATAACAAGAAAGATGGGTTTACAATGGTGATTGTTTGGTTGACGATTTGTGTTAGCTCGATGGTGCAAGGTGGTGAGGGTGTTGGCCGAATGGTGGTGATGGTTGGTGATTAAAGAGGGGCAAGCTAGATAGACAGATGGTTTCATGCCTCCATTGTTATTTATGTATATATTAATTATATATAGATAGATTAGACAGTAGGGATCAAAAGAAAAATAGAAAAAGGTCACTATAATAATTTCATTCACTGGAGTAATTCACTAGTTATCTGACGATACTATTAATTAATAGGGGTATTATATTATGGTCTGTTGATAATTAGTGGCGAATAAAAGTGTTCAGAAAAATTCCATATTTTTAAATTAACTATATTTATTTATTTTGATCATTATGGTATAAAATTCGATCATTAACTATTAAATAAAAATTACATTAATTATTCACTCCCAACCCCAAGTAAAATATAAAAAGTTTTAAAATTTAATAAATAGTTCCTAAATACATTTTTAATAAGCCTAAAATTTATATTACTCATTTTCGGATCACCGTTTATTTTAAAATTATATAAGTTTGAATTTAACTTGCTTAATATCAATCGAAACATCAAACGAGTACTACAATTATTTAATATTTATTTTTAATATACTTTTATTTATATATAGATACGTTTTTAAATAATTATTATAATATCATATTTCATAACAACATTTAATATTTCAAATTGTACTTCCAATTATTATTTATATATATATACACACATATCTATTTACAATTAATTGTTCGCGAATTGTCAAGAGCAGTCGAAGGTCAATTGAATATATGAAACAGTTCAAAATTTTTGAGACTCAATATTACAGACTTTGCTTATCGTGTCGAAAACATATAAAGATTAATTTTAAATTTGGTCGGAAATTTCCGGGTCGTCACATGATGTGTGTAGTGTATATGTTCAAAATGATAAATGAAGTAATGTAAAGAACATAGACACAAGGATTTATAGTGGTTCGGGTGGATGTTAACTAATCCACCTTAATCCACTCCCCGATTACACTAATCGGGATTTGTTACTTCACTAAGCACTTTTCCCCAAACCCGGTGGAGATCCGATTTACAAGTCTTCAACTTCCTTGATAGACAACAAACCTAATCTTTCTATCCCTTTGAAAAATCAACTCTAACCTAGATCAACTTGTCTTCACCTTGGACAAGTATTAATCTCCAAATAAGATTAATCAACTTCCTAAGTCCCTTTAAGGAAGTAGATCACTAAGCTAGCCTATGCTTCCACTAATTGAAGTTACAAGACTTATACACTTTGCAATGATGATCCTAACACAATACTAGGACATACATTACATTAAGTAAACTCACAAGATAAATGATTTTGATTAGTAAGTTTACAACAACCCAATTCTATATCTATAAGATCATAGAATCTTCTCTTGCTTGATCACATTTGAGTAGTAATTGATGCACTTGTGATCATTGGAAATAAGCCTTTGAAATATGCAAGAGGGTCAGTTTAAAATGCTCTTAAATGTTTGCCTTTTATAATGAGATTCAAAAAGTAGCCGTTGACACACGGTTGACATCACGGTCGATCATGGTACGACTGTGCGTGCTCCAGTCCAAAGTTGGTATCCATTGTATAGCCGTTTGACTCAAATTTGAACCCCACATTTTGGCACCTTTACTCCTTCTAGCACCTGCAAAAGAAACCAAACATCCTATACAAGTACTATATGCATTAAGTGTGTGAGATTTGGTCTTAATGCATGAAAGTGACTAATCATTCCAAAAGTGGTAAACCCAACATTCTTGGAGAAGTGTCTTGATTGATATTTTGAGAAATCTCAGTTTGGTCAAGACTTAGTTAGTCACTTTAATGCCCTTGGTTCAATTCTAAAGACTAGTCACTATGTCATTAACTTTCTAGTTTCAATTAATCACAAGTCATGTTCTCTTTGAGTTTAATTAGAGATTAATTGAATGATGTCTCTATAAGATAATCATGAAGTATGTAGAGACATTAAGGTTAAGCTATTCTTGAATAAGCAATCACACTTAGTTACTTAGACTAGACCAAATAGACAATTGACTATAATTTCATTGTGAACCATTTTACACTTAATCTATTGGAGTAGGTTAGTTACTTGAATCCTAACTAATGAGTACATGACAAACATATTAATCAAGTTGACAAGTTTATGAGTATTAACCATATTGACAAGTAGCAAGTAATACTCACATAGCAAGAGATAGTTATTCTAGGATCAATCATATAGAAACTTGCACAACTTATAATTCAAGCACTTAATAAGTTTAATTTGCAATATAACATATTACATGATTAATGTGTAAATACTCATTAATGTCCAACACATGCACAAGGGAAGAACAATCTCTAGTTGGGACTTGGTGACCATCCTAAATGTATCTAAGTGTGTTTTAGGATTGCAAGTCATTACCTGTTAACTTTGAGAGCATTTGTCCTCATTTAGCCTTAATTAATCACTAAGTCATTTCTAATAGCAATCATTGTTCTAGTGACATTGGCTTAAGTGTGTCGGTACTTGATGATCATACTAAGGATATCTAGATAAGAATTAAGATCACAAGTTGTTGATTAACACTTATGTGTTATGCCTAATCTTGATTAATTTGTCATTAAGATGTCATTATGCGTAATTAATCACAATTAGTGTTTTTATGACCAAAACTCAATTGAGTATGGAGAAGACATCTATTCTAAGCATGTTGAGAAATGTTTCATGAATTATAAATGTCGGGAACTAGTCAAACTTTATTTGGTCGAAAATGGTAACAGAGAAAACTGCGGTCGCACTGCGGTTGACCGTGTGGCGACCGTGCAACCTGTTTTCACAAAACTGCGTTGCAATTCAGTTTGGGGTTTCACGGTTGACTATGCGGTCGACCGTACCTCGACCGTGTGTTTAGCTGAACTTTTAATTTCATTCTTTAACCTATGTTTGACTTGGTCGTTTGCAAGATAAAGTATGGATTAGTGACCTTGCGTGTTTTATGTTAAGATGTCAGTCATCACTTATGCATATGTATGTGTCATCTTCAAAACATATTCTTTGGTTAATCATACTTTGGCTAATCATACTTAAGTTTATCGTTTAGTGCATTAACCCACATTCAACCAACAGAACTCATGAGAGCAAAGCAATTGTACAACCCGAGATCGCGACTAATTTCGAAATTAGATCTCAATTTCTCCATATGATTTGTGAGTAGTGCCATTTAGTGATACACCTAAGGAAGATGCCAACAAGCATCTCAGAACTTTTAAACACGATGTACGATGTTTTAAATCTGCTCTATCGTGGAAGAAGTCGTGTACCTTGGGATATTTTCATGGACGCTAAAAGGAGAAGCCAAAGATTGGTTGGAGTATAATCCAGAAAGAGAAATCAAAATATGGCATGAAATGGTTGAAAAATTCTTAGTACATTTCTTCTCCACCTTGAAAACTGTGAACCAATAAGCAGAAATCACTTAGTTTAATCAAAAGTTTAACGAAACTTTATACGAGGCATGGTCACGTTTTTTAAAAATGTTGAGAATATTCCCACAACATGGGTTAAGTACCTTTAAATTTATTTTTTTAACCATCTACAAAGGTTCATCAATAGCCACCTGCAAGGAAATATATACGATAGTCGGATGAAACATGATGAAGAAAACTCGGAAGAAGCATATGAGATAATTGAGAAACTTTCCTCTCACTAACATGAGTGGCATGAAGATCAACCCTTTTCACGGTTTCTCAATGTCGTAAGTTCTGAAGCTAGTGATTAGCTGGCCGCTGTCAGCCCCGCTTTTTTGATTCGATATTTTTATCATTCGACGTTTGAATTCTACTATTTGACATGTTAGAAATATTCAAGAGTCGTTTAAAAATATATTTATATGTGTAGCATATAATGTTTTTAAATGTTCTCGATTTAGAGGTTTTCGAATTTCTATTTAGGAAACCTAGGCTAAAACTACCGAGCTCAACAAATAAATCGTTAATAAATAAATATAAATAATACTCCAATAAATAAATAGATAAATAAAAAATTAAATAAATAAATACATAAAATAAATAAACAAATGAAAATACCCGAATACCCGGAGTGTGCATTTGCAGCATTTTGGACTGCCACTGAGAAACACACCGCCCTTGAAGCAGCGAAGATCCAAATTCAATGAGTATTCCAAATCCAGTCATCGAGCAACATCAAATTACATTATCAGCAGCAGCAGCAGATTCACATTCACAATTAGCCATGAAAAAGGCAACGGAAGCTACTGATGATCTCTACAACATTCGTGACACATATTTTACATCAGACCTAAATAAAAAACGTTCTAAATTGCAATCACTATCTCAAATCGCTCTCAATATCCTCGATTCCATCCCTCCTGGTAACCATTTCAAACCCTAACCTCTTAACATTTGTTAATCTTTGTATCTATATGCTCATGTTTTTAGTGTGTTTGTAGCGCTAATTGATGAGATTAGGGTTAGGTCAGGTATTTGTTAATTTGTGATCTGTGTTACAAAAAATGATCCAAATTTGATGGTTTATGATTTGTTTGGCATGAAAATTTTGAAGTATAGCTCTGTTTAAGGGGATTGCATTTCAGGTCGATTAGTATGAATTGAATAATTTTGCCTTGAATGTATGAATAATGTGCAGAACAAAGGAAATTGTCTACACAACGTGCAATGTATGAATATTTGAAAGGGAAGATATTGGATGTGTTCCCTGAATATTCAAAACAAGCAGAAGATCATCTTTCGAAAGCTGTATGTCAAAATATTTTTTCGGTTCTTCATTTTATTATATGTAAATGACTGCTTTGTATGAAATTAACTGTTTCACTTTACAGGTTAAGTTGAATCCTTCTCTAGCAGACGCTTGGCTATGTTTAGGAAATTGTTTTTGGAAAAAAGGAGATTTAGCCGGAACAAAGAACTGCTTTACCCTTTCGTTAAGCAAGGTTATTCGTCTGAGTTATTGCTGTTTATTCTTTTTAATAAATCGGTACTACTAGTGTTAGTTTAGTACCCTTTCAACACTTTATCTTTAATGTTATTATATAGGGCCCAAATAAGAGGATACTAAGCCAGCTGTCGATGCTTGAAAGACGAATGGCTCAAGGCAAGAACCATTGCTTCTTTTATGTTATTTATTTTATTCAGTTCAGTAATACAGTGTCATTTGAATTTTTGTTTTTCTTTTTGCTGTTTATGTTTATTAACTTGTATCTTTACCTTTCTTATTCATCATTAGGAGCGGATAATCAGGAGGAAATTGTTGCTGACAGTATTAAACATGCGAAGGAAGCTATTGCTTTAGATGTAAAAGATGGAAATTCATGGTGTAAGAATTATTTATTTCATTTCAGTTCTTTATCATCCATTTGTTCATTGACTATTTATATAAGTGAGACTTAACAAGTTACGTGCATTGACTATTTTGACCTTTTATGGTACTGACAGACAACCTCGGAAATGCATGTCTAACGTCTTTTTTTGTGACGGGTGCATGGGATCACAGCAAATTACACCAATCTCTGAAAGCGTACCAAAATGCTGTATGTTGTAAATCTTCTTCTTAACAAATATTGTCGGTCTTGAATTTTATCTATTTTCTTATGTTTTCATGATTAACAGGAAAAAGATGAGAACATGAAGTTGAACCCAGACCTATATTTTAACTGTGCTACTGTAAGTTTCTATTCTTTATGATGTGGTTTTATTTTCTGTTTTCTGTTTGTCGGGTGATAGATTTTATTTTTTCAATTGTGAAGGTAAATACATATCTAGAGAATTATGAGAGGGCACTCAGTGGATTTGAAGCAGCTGCATCGAAAGATCCTTGTCTTAATGCTGCTGAGGAAGTTCAAAAGATGCTTAATCTTTTTGATAAGCTTGACAGTTTGTTGAAGGTGAGTTTCAATTGTGATAGAATACTTAATCAAATTGTAATAAATGTCATAGTGATATGAAACTGAACTTATGCCCAAATTTGTAAAATACGTCATGTGAATAAATGCAATGTTTAAGTAGACCTGGCAATTGTGACCCATACACTCAAATTCGGGTCAAATGGGTCAAGCTTTCAGGTCAATTGGGTGTTGAGAAAAATTAAGCCTAACAATGTCAATCAAAACCTAAAAAAAGATCAAAACGGGTTTCTCTCCAACCTATTGAGTCCTATACAAAAAATGAAGGAACGGGTCTAATGGGTATCAATACTCAAAGATCAATAAATTGAAATGGGTCTAATGGGTCTTGTGAATGGGTCGAGCACAAAAAGTTTCATCCGTCAAAAATTTATGAAAGTATTCATAGTTATGTCATTTATTATGTATATTAAATGCTCTTATGTATATATAATAATAATAAATATAAATAATAATAACTAAAATAATGTAATAAATGTAAAAAAAGCGATGTAACCCATTTGACCCATTTGACCCAACTGACCTGTGACCCGTTTCGACCTGTTACCCAAACCGACCCAACCTGACCCATTTTGACCCGTTTAAAAAATTGACCCGTTTGACCTATGACCCTTTCAACCAAAAACCATTTTGACCCGTTACCCAAACCGACCCAACCTGACCCGTTTACCAGGCATTTGTTTAAGAGGTCATAAATGTACCAGAACAATATTAGTTCCTTGAATAACTTCATCAGTCATTCTAGAAAGTACATGAGCTCGATTCATATGTGCAGAACTTGAATTACTCATTTGTTCTATTTGTAATGAAGATGTATTTGAAAGTTTGTAATGTTAGTCTCTGTTCTGTATTTATACATTAACAAAACTGTGATACGTTGCAACAAACAATATAGAGTTACATAGTTAAATTCTTTTTTGGCTATATAATTCACCTTTATTTTTATGTCAAATGAAAACATGAATGATATGCACATTAATATGATGGAATTATGATCATTTCTCCAAATCAGTTGTGTTTTTTTTTTTCGAACTTTTACCTTGGAAAAGAAAATGAAAAAATTCCAGGATAGTTTATCATAAGTTCAACCATAAAGCTGTAGTATTTGATATTAACTAATTATGCATGCTGCAGGCACCAATTAAAGCCAAACGTCTTGCTTCCTTGACATCATCTCTTGCTGAAATCAAGTGTAAGCTACCTTACTTTATCACCTTGTACAGCCACCATCTTTTGTGTAATGAGTTTGTTCACCTTTTAAAACCTAAATGTATTATTCATTTTTATTTTTATTTTTGAAGTGAACCCATCGTACAAGAGAGCCACCATTGATAATCTGTTGGATGGTCTAAACAAGACAATTGCAGTTGTAGGAAAAGTCCTGTACTTTGTTAAGCATGATAATGCCACTCCCCTGTAAGTAATGCCGATTGAAGATTTTTGATCCGTTCGTCCCTTGATCTTTTTTTTACTTTTCACATTATTGGATTAAATTAGTTCACCCAATTGACATTCTCCTTGTATGCTTGTAGGTATTATGTGTTGTGTGATTCAAACCAATTATGTTTTGTCCTCACAGTATACGGGATAAACAACACCGCCGTAAGTCTCCTACAAATCTTGTATTATAAACAAAATAGTTAACCATCCAGGCATAGACTGGGTGGCCACCAGGACTTCCAATGAAGCAAGAGGTCACGGGTTCGATTCCCTTCAAGGTAAATACTTGGGGCGAACTCCATTTAGTGACTGATTGACTAGAGGATGCCTTACCTGGTAGCGGTGGAGGCCTGGCTTGCCGTTTACCCGGAGTTTACCTGCTAGAGGGGAGCCATTATGGCTCGTCGCTAGGGGGTTCCTCGTAAAAAAAAATAATAATAAACAAAATAGTTTTTTTTTCCTTTCTTTCTGAATATTTGTTTTTGCAATTCGGGTTATCATCTTCTGTTTCTAATGTTTTCATTCTTTCTTTTCTGTACAGATTAAAGAAGGTGACCAGGTCACACTGTTGGATCCATATTTTCGTAACAATGATTTTTCATGGAGTGAAAAGGTTTGTTCTTTCGATACACACATACGCACACGCACACACAAACACATATTTCTCAGTCATTTGTCATTGCATGAAAAATGTATTTTAGGAGTGTAACCGCTGAACAAAAGTTAAGTTTGGTTTGGTTTTGTGATTGTTCGTTTCAGTGTGGGATCAATAGTCAGGATTACCCGTTTGATTATGAATTGAACTGTCTATATGTTATATGGAGAAAGTCATTTATCCTTTAGAATTGTTTATTTTCGTTCCTTTTTTCAATCAACAAATCAAATAGAGCCTGAGGTTATTAAATATAAACTTTGCAGCGCTATCAATTTAGAGCAGTACGTGTGGATTTTTTGGAGCAAGTGCATGTAAATGGAAAACCTGTCCCTCGTCATCATTGTGTTCGCTCATCAATTTACGCCCAACATAAACCTTGAAGATTTATAGTTTGATTCTGCTGTAGAGACATGTAAGAAGACTGAAAATGACAGATACATGAAAACAGGTACAAGAGTGCATAGTAGTGTTGAAGCTTGCATTTGATTTGGGTGGAGAGAGTGGCTTTTGTTTCTGTAATTTGTGTACAGACAATTTTGTTTGTAACTCCTGCTGAATTACATTACAAAGGTAGAGTTTGTCAATTTATATGAAGTGATATGGTTTCATAAAAACATTGTTTAGTATTAATTCACGATGTTGTGAAAATCGGTTATTAGTTTTTCTTGGCTTTGATGATATGATTCTAATAATAGTTTTCTTGGATTTTTTTAAGGGCAAAGCCTCAAAATCTAGCTAGTGGGGATTGAGCTTTGATCTCCTTTGAATTTGGGAAGTGATATATACACAACTATTTTTTACACGTACACAACCAAACACGCTTTACAGTGTTGTGCAGTATAACACTGTAAGGCATATTTGGTTGTCTATGTGTAAAAAGTGGTTGTGTACATATCATCACCCTTACTTGGATACCTTAACTAATTCTTCTCAATAACGTATTTCGGTACAAGTATAGGAGTATACCGTGCATGTCGTTTAGAAACCTATTTATTAAACTACAAATATATCCATATTTCAATCATTTTTACACGCACAATCTCCATTTCTTCATATCTTTCTCTCTAGTTTTATGAAGAAACCCAACCCGCATTCGACACGTCAACAAATTTTTTTTTTTTAAATAAATAATCATTAACGCCCGCTTAAACGGTTACATAACGTAAAACGTTCCATTCAACCCATTAAAACAATATCACAAGTTTAATGTTTACAAAGAAGGCACGAAGACCCTTAATCAAATGTAATGTAAATTCGACCCATTAACATGATAGTTTTAATCCAAACAACACCCGAGCATGGTTTGGGGCTAAACTACCCAAAACACTAGGTCGACTTCCAAAAGCTTCAACAAGCATCCAACAAGGGAACTAGTGCCCAACAACCCCCTTCCCTTTCTCCGCACCTGCATCTAAAAAGTAAACAACGAGAGGGGTAAGCTAACGCTTAGTGAATGCAATAATTATATATATACATATATAACCTCCTGAGACGTCCCGTTCATATCGAATATAAACGTCACGTATTCATTGGTGTCATTGCGAGGTATTGACCTCTATATGTGACATTTTTAAAAAAAAATCTGCATACGTTTTTATGATACAAACCATAAACTTTATTATAACCAAAGACTTAAACAACATAATAATGATTATCGTTTAGCGATAATCTTAGTCTTACAAACTTTACATTTGATAATAACAGTACGATTTCCAACATATTTCACATTACAAATCTTTCGATATGCAGTTTTATTTTTGACACAAATATGCATACTCCAAATCTTGCTTAAATTCGGCATAATGCAGCGGAAGCTTTTAATTATCACCTGAGAATAAACATGCTTAAAACGTCAACATAAAGTTGGTGAGATATAGGTTTAATGCTAGCAGCGTTATAAATATAGACCACAAAATTTCATATACACAAACGTTTTAATAAAAATATTCTAAGTGGTTGAGCACTTGATAACCATACTTAACATTTAATCAACGTCGCATATTCCCTTTATTATGAAATCTCACTACACCGTACCAAGTATAGTTACCGAAACGAAGTACTGTGCAACCGTTGAATACTGGTCGTCCAGTCCGGTTGAGGTTGTCAGGCCCGATAGATCTATCAACAGGATTCGCGTTTACAATACCGCATGTAAATAGTAGTTACCAAGTTACACAGAAGTATGCCAGTGGTACAACTCAACGTAGAATATATATTTTTTATCACTTGTGTCCATAACGTAAATCATAAAATGCATGTATTCTCATCCCGAAATATTTAGAGTTTAAAAGTGGGACTATATACTCACTTTTGCCTTGAAGATATTTAACACGACTTGGTCTCCGATAGATATCACGAATCTAACCATATATATAATATATCAACATATTTTCTTTTCAAATAATCGTTTCATATATACTTATAATACTTTTAATATCTATTAGTCCGTAGTTAGCAGTCCGATGTTAGTGGTCCACAATTAGTTGCTCAATAAAATAAATAAAGACCCCATCGTATTCGTATTGATCGGAATTAATCTCGACCCATGGTACCATGTTGTCAAATGACGTGTTGCGTACATAAAGTACCGTGTTGTCAAATGACGTGTTGCGTACAATCATGAGGTCTTATAATTAATCCTCTCGTGTTGTTTATGGGTGGTCCTGAAATATATAAAATCAAATCATAAGTAAATATATATAAAATATCATATTAATTAGCAAAGACATGATTAGTTTAGTTTTACTCCAAGTAATTTCGTAGCTAAACTAGCTTCGGATACCCAATTTTGTTTTAGCTGCAGTTTCTTCAATACAACTCCGTTTTTGTTGGTTCAACTTGCTACTTCCTTGGATCGAGCCATTATTTATGAATATGAACTGTAAATACCTTAGTTTGCATACGAAATCACAGGTTATAGGTCAAACTTTGGTGAATCTTATGAAAGTGATCATTTCCGTTGTAAAAACAACACCTAGATGATCATTTTTACAAAAATACTTACACTTTGAGTTACACCATGAGATTTTTATATATTAACATATTCATAAGAAATATCATTTTCCAGAATATAAACTTCCAATTCAAAGTTTAAGATGGTTTTTAATTATCCAACCCAAAACAGCCCCCGGTTGCACTCCAACGATGTAGATTCAGTTTTAAGGTGTTCTTTGTAAAATCAAGTTGTATCTTGTTAAGTTAGCATATCATTATGATATATTACAGGTCTTGAAGTGTTTTAAAAGTCAAGTTAGAAGGATTTATTTAGTTTGCGAACAAGTTTGAAATCATTCAAACTATGTTCTTGTTGTTATGATTTGTATATTTTTAATAAGAGAGTTATAATTGAACAAGATGATGAACAAAGGTTATACCTCAAGTATGATGAAGAAAGTTACTGAATAAACAAGATATGAACTTGTTCTTGATGACTTGGAAGATTAAGAAGTGAAATCATGAAAAGAAACAAAGGTTGTAAGTAAGTTTATATCTTGATTTAAGATAAATAACTTACATGAATTGAATCAAAGTTTAAACATAGTTTTACCTTGATTATGAAGCTAAAAGATGGTGAAAATGCTTGGAGATGATCAAGTATGATGTTAGGAGTATTTTGAGAGAGAATTTGGAGTGTAAGTATGAGAAAATGGAATGGAAAAATGGGGTGAAATCATAAAAATGAATTTACTTGTTATATAGAAAAAAAAATTCTTAAGTTTATTTTTTAGCTCATAAGTCTTCCTAATTGATCCCACATGTTGTTGACTAACAATGGCTGCTAAGAGCAGATAATTGAGGTCTAATAATGTGATGACCTGGGAATTTCCGACCAAATTTAAACTTAATCTTTATATGAATTCGACACGTTAAGCAAAGTCTGTAAGGTTGAGTCTCAAAATGTTTGAACTGTTTTATGAAATCATCTAACATGTGCCTATTCACAGCGATTCACGAACCATTCTTTGTATATATATATATATATATATATATATATATATATATATATATATATATATATATATATATATATATATAATAATTCGAAATAATAAAATATAATTTAAACCTTAGAAATAAATAGGATACAAAATAATTAAGGATAATTTAAAAATGAATTTACATATATATATGTATGTATAATCTCTATTTATGTAATATATAGATAATTTAAAAATATTAAATAGACTATACATTAGATAACTAGTAAATATGATATAATTAATAAAATGTATTATATTAAATTTAATTACAAGTTTGAATATAATGGTCATAATCATTATTAATAAGAATATTATATCATTTTTATTAACATTATTATTAATTAAATTTATTAAAATTATCATTATCATATTACAATTTACCAGCTATTATTACTTTTAATATTAATATCAATATTAGTGATAATACAATTATTTAATTAAATAATCTAAGAATATGAATTTAATATATATAGATTAATATAGTATCATTATTATTAACATGATAATTATTAATAATATTAGTATTATTAGTATTATTGTTATAAACAACATTATTGTTATATATTTCTATAATAATTGTTATCATTATCATTACTATTATATTATTATAGATTTGTATCATTATTATTATAATATTAAGAGTATTATTATTATAATTATATTTATTAATAGGATAAATTATAATCTATAAAAGTAAATATATAAATATAAGTGTTATATAAATACGGAATTAAATGCAGATATATTAGGAAAACAGTTTAATTTTTTTTATGACATTACAGCCTATTATTATTAATTAATCATTATTTATAAATTTATTAACATTATATATAAGATAATTAATAATATAAAGTGTTAAAATTCGTAATCAACTTTATCTGATTTTGTTGCCATCTGAATTTTTTGTTATATGTCAACTTCAGATCAGTCAGGATTCACAAACTTGTACAAATCGATTTTCCAAATTTTATTTTATCTGATTCAGTTAGAAACCTTTATCTGCTTTTATATATTTTATACTTTTATTTTATTTATTTTTTTCTCTCTCTTCTGTATATGATTGAGCTAACCTGTCGACTTCAATTCAGCTACCAAACAATTTTGAACGAATCTGGTTACAGTAAATGAGCTCCATTATACTCCATAAAAATCATTGAATCAATTGAATGAGTGAAATCAAATAAAATAAAACACAGAAAAAGAAAAAAACGTTCTGTGTTCTTGAGTCAAATTAGCAATACTTCGATTTCGAATGAAAAATTAAAATGTGTAAATGCAGTCTCGTTAGGAATTGTTTACTTAATCAAACTTCAAAATCTTAAACTCCAACTCTTCCTAACGAATCCAAATTTTCAAGTCAAAGTTCTGATTTTAAAAAAGTCAAATTACGTTCTTCAATTAAATTCGAGATCTCTGTTTTAATTCAAGTCCAATTGAAGATTTGGGAAGTTTACATGAATGAATCCTAACCTATTTCATGTTATAAGTACAGTCTAAAACACTCACGATTTCGAAATCAAATTTTTTTTTTTAAACCGTAAACAGCAGCACGCTGTTCTTCTTCTTAAAATTTTTTTTTATTTTAATTGCTTAATTTAACAAAAGTGAACATCACTGATTATTGTTAGATCCTAATTTGAAATTATAAAACACGTTTTTGTTGGGATTGAATGCTCTGGTCGACTGAATAATATGAAGAAGAAGGAGAAATATAACAAAAGCATTATAAATAAATCGGGGTATATAAAAACAGAAAAATTGGGATGGTTCAATGGTCTTGGATGTTGTCGGGTTAACGAGAGGTCAGGGGTTCGAACCCGGGCGCGAGCTGTTTTTTTTTTTTTTTGGAACTCATTTTTCTTTTGAGGTAGTCTTTTGTATTATTATTATTATTATTGTTGTTGTTGTTATTATTGTTATTGTTATTATTATTATTAGTATTAGTATTATACTTATTATTATCATATTTACATTTAAAGTATTATAATTATTGTATCATGAAAATTATTATCATTTTAGTATCATCCTTAGGTATTATTATTATTGTTATTATCATTAATTACTATAAGTATTATTAATACTATTGTTATTTAATGTTACCATTTTAGTGTTAATATTATTATTATGATTATGGATATTATTATTATCATCACACTTATCATTTTTTGTTACTATTATTATTATTATTATTATTATTATTATTATTATTATTATTATTATTATTATTATTATTATTATTATTATTATTATTATTATTATTATTATTGTTAAGTGTTAGAATTATTAATAGTATTAGTATTATTAATATTAGTTATTACTATTATTATTATTATTAAATCATTATTATTATTATCAAAACTATCTCTTTAACCAGACAAATATTTTGTATATATAAAATATACTTATTACATATACTATAATTATATTTCTCATAACTATATATATATATATCAAACCTATCAATATCATATATATATACTTACATATAATCAACTAATGATTTTAAATATAATACAAATCATATAATATATATAGATATATTGATACAACTAAATATATAATATTAATCATTTTAAATATATCTACAAATAAATATATATATAACATATAATGTAAGATATAATATATGTAAATGTTTTAATGGATTTTTAGAATAAATTCTATATAACTAAAATATATAAATAACAAATAATAATAAATGAAATTATGTGAATCCATGATATATTTTAATAATTATACAAATGATATAGGTTCGTGAATCTGAGGCCATCCTTGCATCGTTTTGTTGTTCAATGTCGTTATATGTATTTTTACTATAAAATACAATACGGTGAGTTTCATTTACCTTTTTACCCTTCATATTTTTGGGCTGAGAATACATGCGCAATTTTTTATAAATGTTTTTACGAAATAGACACAAGTAATCAAAACTACATTATATGGTTGAATGATCGAAATCGAATATGCCCTTTTTTTATTAAGTCTGGTAATCTAAGAATTAGGGAACATACACCTTAATTGACGCGAACTCTAAAGATAGATCTATCGGGCCCAACAAGCCCCATCCAAAGTACCTGATGCTTTAGTACTTCGAAATTTATATCATGTCCGATGGAGGATCCCGGAATGATGGGGATATTTTTATATGCATCTTGTGAATGTCGGTTACCAGGTGTTCAATCCATATGAATGATATTTTTGTCTCTATGCATGGGACATATGATTATGAGAAATGGAAATATGAAATCTTGTGGTCTATTGAAATGATGGAAATGATTATTTATGTTAAACTAATGAACTCACCAACCTTTTGGTTGACACTTTAAAGCATGTTTATTCTCAGGTACGAAAGAAATCTTCCGCTGTGCATTTGCTCATTTTAGAGATATTACTTGGAGTCATTCATTACATATTTCAAAAGACGTTGCATTCGAGTCGTTGAGTTCATCAAGATTATTATTAAGTCAATTATAGATGGATATATTATAAAATGTTATGCATGCTGTTAACTGTCGATGTAAATGAAAGGTTGTCTTTTAAAAACGAATGCAATGTTTGTAAAATGTATCATATAGAGGTCAAGTACCTCGCGATGTAATCAACTATTGTGAATCATTTGTAATCAATATGGACTTCGTCCGGATGGATTAGGACGGGTCCTTTCAGTTGGTATCAGAGCGGTGGTCTTAGTGAACCAGGTCTTGCATTATTGTGCCTAACTGATAGTCATTAGGATGCTTTAGTAAGTATGGACTTCGATCGTGTCTGCATGTCAAAAAGTTTTGCTTATCATTTTGTGTCAAAAATTATTTGCTTATCATTCTTAGTCTAGACACGTTTTGCTGCATTGATTGCATGAATATTCTATAGACAAAATTCATATCTTAGCGTATCTGTTACTGTAAACCTTACCTGGCGTATCCCGTAAATTCCTCCGTAATCTACGAAACCTTTTGTTCTATATATATGGATATTCTATGTAATTAGAATACCATCCGTTAGCCAGAAAATCATTTCATATCTAAAAATCCTTTATTCATTCGTACGAAATGGAATTCGTCATTAGTTCAAGTCACTCGGATTCCGAAATGGAATCCCACTCAAGCTCCGAAAGCAGTGTGACCGGAATGGATCAACCAATCAGTCATCATCTATTCTGGATGAATTGGGGATGGGTTCGTAGCCTCCTCAATCATTGGAGACAAGAAGAAGGTGATCCTTTCCATCCGTCACATTGCCCTATTGACGAAGAACCTGAAGCACTTACCGGTGAACCTGTTCGAAACACCATCTTTTCTCTCATTTCTAGAGTATCTCGCCACGATTATATATTATACCAAATTCTAGATTATATTTATCCACTAGTCCGAACCGAAAATCACCCCGGTGTAATAGAAGAAGTCAACGAGCTTCGCGCTCGGGTAGTGACTTTAGAGAATATGGTGCGAAGGTTACAAACACCAGCAGCAGCACCAGCAGCATAACCAGTACCACCACCAACGCCAACAGTACCAGTACCACCACCAAAAACAATCGCATCGCAAACCTCAACTTCACAATCTGTCACGCGAACACCAACGTCATACGCACCATGGATACCAAGGAGTACCAACAACAATGAACGATGAAGTATTAATTCATAACTTCATTGAAGAAATATTCTGCGAAGAATATGTGGTTTCTAAAAGTATTACAGATTATTTGTCTTAGCTCAAACCGAAAATTAAATAAGTTTAATATCATATTGACTCATTAAATCCATAATTATATCTGAAGAAAATATATATGTATATATATTTTCATAAAGATTGTAATTAAAAATTCTTTCGTATAAACTGTTAATGGTGAAAATATTTTAACGGGTAGGTAATACCCGAGGAATATTTAGATTTCACATTAATAAGTTATACTGTACATTCTTCGAATCTGATTCAACAGTCATTCACTATGTTCACCGCAGAATAACCATTTTTATTCAATTTCATATTCGGATTTTGACCTATCAGAATTCAACAAGTGGCATAATGAAGAAAACATATGACAAAATAAAATTTGTTAGAAACAGACTAATTAACTATGAAAAATTTTGTTAAGAATCCACGCTAACTGTTCCACTAGCTAATTGATTACATTTTAATTATCGCAAATTATTTATCGTAATTTAATTATCGCAATTTATTTTATCGCAATTTTATTTATCGTCATTTAATTTCTGTTATTTACTTTACACATTTTATTTATCGTCATTTAATTTCTGTATTTATTTTACGCACTTTAAATATCGAGACACGTATACAAGGTTTTGACATATCATATCGACGCATCTATATATATTATTTGGAATAACCATAGACACTCTATATGCAGTAATGATCGAGTTCTCTATACAGGGTTGAGGTTTATTCTACAATAATATATATAGTTTGAGTTGTGATCGAGTCTGAGACATGTACACGGGTCACGATACATATTAATTAATTCGAATATTATAAATTAAACTATATATGAATTATTGGACTGTTAACTGTGGACTATCGAATGTGGACTATCAAGATTGGACAATTAAAAAATGAATTAAAATATTGAATATAACATATGAAACTAAACAATTCTTCAAGTTTGCCACTTGATTTCATCTTAAACCTCATTTGTATCTTGACGATTACAATCTGCGTTCAAACTTCTCATGATTCTTGAAAACACCTCAAATGATAGGATGAATCAACCACACTTCATCTACGGAAGAAAAGATTTATGCATCTAGTTATGCACCTGAGAAACTCTCAGCAACTGAGTAAAAGTTTAGCACGTAGCCGCGTCAGATCCTTTGGCATTTATTAGAAAAAATAACTTTGCGATCCCTTTTCAAAGTAGCAAATTTTGTCACAGCTCCAGCTGGTACATCAACCTTTCATTCGAATAAGTCTTATTATAACTTTGATATATAAGTTTACCTTTCATCATCGTTACCGGAGAACCGTTTATATTCCACCACATTAGCAGTAAACTTACCAGCAACCTCAATACTCCTTGGCTTAAACCTCTCTGATAAATCACTATATTTATCCATTGAAACCCTATCATATACTCATCCGCATCTTGTAACGAGAACTGGCATAACAATTATCAGGAATCAGCAATCAGTACTTTGAAAACTCACAGCATATCTACATCAACAGTTATATGTATGACATTTATCTCTTAGAATTATGATCTCTCGTTTTGAAATTCTGAAAAGTACTCAGTCACAAATCAATACTCTGAATGTTGAAAAAGCTGAATGAAGCAACAGAAACCATTGACAACTGTAAACGACCTTAATCATCGAAAGTTTGATGATAAAGAATAGTATGTTGGAAAAGCTCAGAAAAGTTGGAACTGGAAAACGGATTGAGCTAACCACGAAGGAGACCAAGGACAAATACAAGTAGCAAACCCTATATTCAAAGAATTCAGGTAATTCTGGATCCGTTGAAATCTTTAGAGAATATCTTGCTCCGAAGTCATGTTAAAATTTTACGGAAAATCTTTCTTTATCAACCATCGAACTTAGAAATTCCAAAATATCATCATCAATATCTTCGATATTTCTGAGGATATTTTCATAAATATTCTCGTCCGAAATTATATACCCCTTCGAGCTTCCTGTGTATCATTATATTGAAACATTCAATAGAAAATTTAGTACCGAAAAGCAGATTATGCGAAACTATTAAGAAAGCCGTGGACAAATCACAAAGAATAAGTTTGACTTCAAAGAATTCTAATGATTCAATGTCTGCTAAAGTCTTTAATGAATATCTTTCTATTTACTCTAAGCCCTTGCAGACAATAGTTTCTATCATCCTCTGATCTTAGACATTCCGAGATATTATCGTATCTTTCATTATAAATATCCTCCATATTTCTAGAGATATTTTTATAATTATTTTTATCTGAAATCATTAATCTCTTCGTGCTATCAGTGTTACATCATATAGAAACTGTTAGTTTCTATATTCTGTAAACTTTCGAGCTTAAAATATGAATGTTTTGGAAGTAGTGTTGGGAACTGATGCACGAGTTAGTATAATATAATGACACTTGATCAACGTGATTATATTACAGTAAGTCATGCTGAGTTTCTAAATGGGACATGATGATTCACAGATTATAACGTCATCATGTGCCATGTTACACGACTCTTATATTTTATCTGATATACAAACATATCAAGAATATATTTTCTTGATAGTTCTATTTTTTCCGGATACTCTGGTAATTTGACGAATCAAGATCGTGCTATTGCCATTTCTTTCCTAGAACATTAACTATGTTCATTTCGAAATTCATATCTATGAATTCTGGACCGTTTCTCGCTTTACTAGGAGTCGAGAGGAGAATAAAAAGGCAAAGAGCTCCAAAATATAAGAGAAAATATAAAGCCCAATAACAACACGGAGGTTACAAATCATGAATATTAATAAGAATAGCAATATAAAGACACGGTATAATTACGAATAGTATCATCCCAGGGTAATAGTAGAAGTAAACAGATTTTTTCTGGTGGAAGATTGAAAAGAAGGATGACAGAAATGATAGTTAGGAAAATATTAGGGATTAGAACTGGACTAAGCATTTTCACAATCTTTTGGATGTATGAACTAAGAAAGAAAGTATAGGAATGGTGAGAATAATGGAACGAATGAGTTTAATTTATAATGGAAATATCAGACATAGTAATCGAGGAAGATCATCGTATTTAATTATAGAAATCTTAATTTCCTTACTCGCCGAAGAATCAAATCTTTTAGATTTCAAAGATTTTCATTAAATTCCTTAAATTCCGGAAATCAACCGTGACTACGTCACTGGTTAAGACAAATCTGCATTTACTCATTTCACTCTTTTATGATAGCTTCATTCGTACTCCTCAATAATCAAAATTATTTTATCCATATTTCTCAAAAATGATAAAATTCTATTTATCAACTCATATTCGTTATGAAATCATTTTTATTTGTTAACCATGACCACCTCACTCAAATTTCGGGACGAAATTTCTTTAACGGGTAGGTACTGTGATGACCCGGGAATTTCCGACCAAATTTAAACTTAATCTTTATATGAATTCGACACGTTAAGCAAAGTCTGTAAGGTTGAGTCTCAAAATGTTTGAACTGTTTTATGAAATCATCTAACATGTGACTATTCACAGCGATTCACGAACCATTCTTTGTATATATATATATATATATATATATATATATATATATATATATATATATAATAATTCGAAATAATAAAATATAATTTAAACCTTAGAAATAAATAGGATACAAAATAATTAAGGATAATTTAAAAATGAATTTACATATATATGTATGTATAATCTCTATTTATGTAATATATAGATAAATTATAAATATTAAATAGACTATACATTAGATAACTAGTAAATATGATATAATTAATAAAATGTATTATATTAAATTTAATTACAAGTTTGAATATAATGGTCATAATCATTATTAATAAGAATATTATATCATTTTTATTAACATTATTATTAATTAAATTTATTAAAATTATCATTATCATATTACAATTTACCAGTTATTATTACTTTTAATATTAATATCAATATTAGTGATAATACAATTATTTAAGTATATAATCTAAGAATATGAATTTGATATATATAGATTAATATAGTATCATTATTATTAACATGATAATTATTAATAATATTAGTATTATTAGTATTATTGTTATAAACAACATTATTGTTATATATATTTCTATAATAATTGTTATCATTATCATTACTATTATATTATTATAGATTTGTATCATTATTATTATAATATTAAGAGTATTATTATTATAATTATATTTATTAATAGGATAAATTATAATCTATAAAAGTAAATATATAAATATAAGTGTTATATAAATACGGAATTAAATGCAGATATATTAGGAAAACAGTTTAATTTTTTTTATGACATTACAGCCTATTATTATTAATTAATCATTATTTATAAATTTATTAACATTATATATAAGATAATTAATAATATAAAGTGTTAAAATTCGTAATCAACTTTATCTGATTTTGTTGCCATCTGAATTTTTTGTTATATGTCAACTTCAGATCAGTCAGGATCCACAAACTTGTACAAATCGATTTTCCAAATTTTATTTTATCTGATTCAGTTAGAAACCTTTATCTGCTTTTATATATTTTATACTTTTATTTTATTTATTTTTTTTCTCTCTTTTGTATATGATTGAGCTAACCTGTCGACTTCAATTCAGCTACCAAACAATTTTGAACGAATCTGGTTACAGTAAATGAGCTCCATTATACTCAATAAAAATCATTGAATCAATTGAATGAGTGAAATCAAATAAAATAAAACACAGAAAAAGAAAAAAACGTTCTCTGTTCTTGAGTCAAATTAGCAATACTTCGATTTCGAATGAAAAATTAAAATGTGTAAATGCAGTCTCGTTAGGAATTGTTTACTTAATCAAACTGCAAAATCTTAAACTCCAACTCTTCCTAACGAATCCAAATTTTCAAGTCAAAGTTCTGATTTTAAAAAAGTCAAATTACGTTCTTCAATTAAATTCGAGATCTCTGTTTTAATTCAAGTCCAATTGAAGATTTGGGAAGTTTACATGAATGAATCCTAACCTATTTCATGTTATAAGTACAGTCTAAAACACTCACGATTTCGAAATCAATTTTTTTTTAAAAACCGTAAACAGCAGCACGCTGTTCTTCTTCTTAAATTTTTTTTTTATTTTAATTGCTTAATTTAACAAAAGTGAACATCACTGATTATTGTTAGATCCTAATTTGAAATTATAAAACACGTTTTTATTGGGATTGAATGCTCTGGTCGACTGAATAATATGAAGAAGAAGGAGAAATATAACAAAAGCATTATAAATAAATCGGGGTATATAAAAACAGAAAAATTGGGATGGTTCAATGGTCTTGGATGTTGTTGGGTTAACGAGAGGTCGGGGGTTCGAACCCGGGCGCGAGCTGTTTTCTTTTTTTTGGAACTCATTTTTCTTTTAAGGTAGTCTTTTGTATTATTATTATTATTATTATTATTGTTGTTGTTATTATTGTTATTGTTATTATTATTATTAGTATTAGTATTATACTTATTATTATCATATTTACATTTAAAGTATTATAATTATTGTATCATGAAAATTATTATCATTTTAGTATCATCCTTAGGTATTATTATTATTGTTATTATCATTAATTACTATAAGTATTATTAATACTATTATTATTTAATGTTACCATTTTAGTGTTAATATTATTATTATGATTATGGATATTATTATTATCATCACACTTATCATTTTTTGTTACTATTATTATTATTATTATTATTATTATTATTATTATTATTATTATTATTATTATTATTATTATTATTATTGTTAAGTGTTAGAATTATTAATAGTATTAGTATTATTAATATTAGTTATTACTATTATTATTATTATTAAATCATTATTATTATCAAAACTATCTCTTTAACCAGACAAATATTTTGTATATATAAAATATACTTATTACATATACTATAATTATATTTCTCATAACTATATATATATATCAAACCTATCAATATCATATATATATATATATATATATATATATATATATACTTACATATAATCAACTAATGATTTTAAATATAATACAGATCATATAATATATATAGATATATTGATACAACTAAATATATAATATTAATCATTTTAAATATATCTACAAATAAATATATATATAACATATAATGTAAGATATAATATATGTAAATGTTTTAATGGATTTTTAGAATAAATTCTATATAACTAAAATATATAAATAACAAATAATAATAAATGAAATTATGTGAATCCATGATATATTTTAATAATTATACAAATGATATAGGTTCGTGAATCTGAGGACATCCTTGCATCGTTTTGTTGTTCAATGTCGTTATATGTGTTTTTACTACAAAATACAATACGGTGAGTTTCATTTACCTTTTTACCCTTCATATTTTTGGGCTGAGAATACATGCGCAATTTTTTATAAATGTTTTTACGAAATAGACACAAGTAATCAAAACTACATTATATGGTTGAATGATCGAAATCGAATATGCCCTTTTTTATTAAGTCTGGTAATCTAAGAATTAGGGAACAGACACCCTAATTGACGCGAACTCTAAAGATAGATCTATCGGGCCCAACAAGCCCCATCCAATGTACCGGATGCTTTAGTACTTCGAAATTTATATCATGTCCGATGGAGGATCCCGGAATGATGGGGATATTTTTATATGCATCTTGTGAATGTCGGTTACCAGGTGTTCAATCCATATGAATGATATTTTTGTCTCTATGCATGGGACGTATGATTATGAGAAATGGAAATATGAAATCTTGTGGTCTATTGAAATGATGGAAATTATTATTTATGTTAAACTAATGAACTCACCAACCTTTTGGTTGACACTTTAAAGCATGTTTATTCTCAGGTACAAAAGAAATCTTCCGCTGTGCATTTGCTCATTTTAGAGATATTACTTGGAGTCATTCATTACATATTTCAAAAGACGTTGCATTCGAGTCGTTGAGTTCATCAAGATTATTATTAAGTCAATTATAGATGGATATATTATAAAATAGTATGCATGCTGTTAACTGTCGATGTAAATGAAAGGTTGTCTTTTAAAAACGAATGCAATGTTTGTAAAATGTATCATATAGAGGTCAAGTACCTCGCGATGTAATCAACTATTGTGAATCGTTTGTAATCAATATGGACTTCGTCCAGATGGATTAGGACGGGTCCTTTCAAATAATTGGTATTTATCAATAGTAAATACATCTAGAAGCTGCGTATAATACGGGTACATATACCCTATGTATACGTGTAGAAATCTTGAGAAAATGGAACGAGAATTCAAATATAACTATCTTTTATGAATATACTTATGTTGTTTTATGTATTTAAGCCCTTTAAAAGTGATTAAATACGTATTTATACGATACTTGTATAAGCATTATAGATTATAGGTATATATGTCAAAGAACGTTACGTATAGTTACCGTTTTGAAAACTTAAGTTAGTAGTATCAAAGTATACTTATAACTCATTGTTATTAGTACACAATGATATGTTAAACCATCCTTAGATCATGTTAAATATGTATAAATATGTATATGTACACAATCATATAATTATCGTATGTTATATAGTTCGTGATATCATCGGTCAAATTGGACGGTCAAACGTTGTGTAAAACTCTTTTCAAAAACACAAGACTCAACAATTTGGATTCCTTATCATGTTGGTAATGTTTAATTTATGTAAATATTAATCTTATATGTATAAAATGATCGGAAAAATCCGGGTCGTTACAGTACCTACCCGTTAAATAAATTTCGTCCCGAAAATTTAAAGTTGTACCTATTTTGCGTTCTCGGGAAACAAATGTGGGTACTTTTGTTTCATCTGATCCTCTCGTTCCCAAGTAAACTTGGGACCCTTTCGAGCATTCCAACGAACCTTAACGATTGGTATGTTGCTCTGCTTGAGCTGTTTAACTTCACGGTCCATGATTTCGACTGGTTCTTCTATGAATTGTAGTTTCTCGTCGACTTAGATTTCTTCAAGGGGAATGGTGAGGTCTTCCTTTGCAAGACACTTCTTAAGGTTTGAAATGTGAAATGTATTATGTACTCCGGCAAGTTGTTGTGGTAACTCGAGTCGATAAGCTACCGGTCCAATGCGTTCGATGATCTTGAACGGGCCTACATACCTTGGGTTCAGTTTACCCCTTTTGCCGAAACGTATTACACCTTTCCAAGGTGACACCTTTAGCATAACCATGTCACCGATCTGAAACTCTAATGGTTTCCTTCGGACATATGCGTAGCTCTTTTGGCGACTACGGGCTGTTTTCAATCTCTCCTTGATTTGTACTATCTTCTCAGTAGTTTCGTGTATGATCTCGGGACCAGTTAATCGTCGATCTCCTACTTCATTCCAACATATAGGGGATCTACACTTCCTTCCATACAGTGCTTCAAATGGTGCAGCTTTAATGCTCGCATGATAACTATTATTATACGAGAATTCTGCTAATGGTAGATATTTATCCCATCCGTTTCCAAAATCGATCACACATGCCCTGAGCATCTCTTCAAGAGTCTGAATTGTTCTTTCACTCTGCCCGTCAGTTTGTGGATGATATGCGGTGCTCATATCCAAACGAGTTCCCAGGGCCTCTTGTAGTGATTGCCAGAACTTTGATGTAAATCTACTATCACGATCGGATATAATGGAAATAGGTATTCCATGCCTTGAAACAATTTCCTTTATGTATAATCGTAATAGTTTCTCCATTCTATCCGTTTCTTTTATAGGCAAGAAATGTGCAGATTTGGTGAGACGATCAACTATTACCCAAATGGTGTCATAACCCCATGCAGTCTTGGGTAACTTCGTGATAAAATCCATGGTAATACCGTCCCACTTCCATTCTGGAATTTCTAGTTGTTGAAGTAACCCTGACGGCTTCTGGTGTTTTGCTTTGACTTTGGAACAAGTTAAACATTCCAAGACATATGTTGCAACGTCTGTTTTTAAATTAGGCCACCAATAATGCGTCTTAAGATCTTGATACATCTTTCCAACTCCAGGATGTATCGAGTATCTTGTCTTATGTGCCTCGTTCAATATCAACTTCCTTAATCCACCCAACTTTGGTACCCATATACGTTTTGCAAAATATCGAATTCCATCTCCCCGTATAATGAGTTGCTTCTCATACTTCTTCATTGTTTCATTTCTTATGTTTTCTTTAGTAAGAGCTTCTCGTTGAGCCTCTTTGATTTGTGAGTTGAGATTCATGCGATTTTTTATGTTCATCGCTCGTACTCGAATTGGCTCTCGTTCCTTTCTGCTTAGAGCTTCGGCCACTACATTTGCTTTCCCGGGATGATAGCGAATCTCACAATCATAGTCGTTTATTAGCTCGACCCACCTACGTAGCCTCATGTTCAGCTGTTTTTGATCGAAAATATGTTGAAGGCTTTTATGATCGGTAAACACAGTGCATTTAACCCCATATAAGTAGTGTCTCCATATCTTCAATGCAAGCACTACTGCTCCCAGTTCTAGATCATGCATCGTATAATTTCGCTCGTGAATCTTCAATTGTCAGGATGCGTACGCAATAACTTTCTTTCGTTGCATAAGGACGCAACCAAAACCTTGTCGCGAAGTGTCACAATATATCTCAAAATCATCGTTCCCTCCAGGTAACGATAAAATAGGCGCCGTAGTCAACTTCTTCTTCAGTAATTGAAATGCACTCTCCTGCTCAGAAGTCCATTCGTACTTCTTCCCTTTTTGCGTTAACGCTGTTAATGGTTTAGCTATTCGGGAAAAATCTTGAATAAATCTTCTATAATAACCGGCTAAACCTAAAAATTGACGTATTTGTGTTGGTGTCTTAGGAGTCTCCCACTTTTTAATGACCTCAATTTTAGCTGGATCAACCTGAATTCCTTTGCTTCTAACAACGTGACCAAGAAATTGCACTTCTTTCAACCAAAATGCACACTTAGAAAATTTGGCGTATAACTGTTCTTTTCTTAACAATTCTAATACCAACCTTAAATGCTGCTCATGCTCTTGCTCATTTCTGGAATAGATGAGAATATCGTCAATGAAAACGATAACAAACTTATCTAAATACGGACTACAAACTCGATTCATGAGGTCCATGAATACAGCTGGCGCATTCGTCAATCCAAACGGCATGACCAAAAATTCGTAATTACTGTAGAGTGTCCAGAAAGCAGTTTTCGGAATATCTTCTTCTTTGACGCGTAGTTGATGATAGCCCGATCTTAGGTCGATTTTTGAATAAACACATGATCCTTGCAGTTGATCAAATAAGTCGTCAATTCTTGGTAGTGGATACCCATTCTTGATAGTTAACTTATTTAATTCATGGTAATCTATACACATTCGGAAGGATCCATCTTTCTTCTTGACGAATAAAATCGGAGCTCCCCACGGTGAAATGCTCGGTCGAATGAAACCACGGTCCAGTAATTCTTGTAACTGGCTTTGTAACTCTTTCATCTCAGATGGTGCAAGTCTGTATGGAGCACGAGCCACTGGTGCCGCCCCTGGTACTAGATCTATTTGAAATTCTACAGATCTAAATGGAGGTAATCCCGGCAACTCTTCCGGAAATACATCAGCAAAATATTTTGCTACAGGCACGTCATTGATGCTCTTCTCTTTTTCCTTTGTTTCGACTTTATTAACATGTGCTAAGATAGCATAGCACCCTTTCTTCAAGCACTTTTGGGCTTTCAAACAGCTAATGAGTTTTAGCTTTGAGTTACCCTTCTCTCCATAAATCATTACTGGCGTTTTATCCTTACGAGGAATGCGAATTGCCTTCTTGGCACACACAACTTCAGCTCCTATTTTGGACATCCAGTCCATGCCGACTATTACATCAAAACTTCCTAATTCTACGGGTATCAAATCAATTTTAAACGTTTCTCCGGCTAAATTTATTTTACAATCACGGCAAATTTTATCGGCTTTAATTAGTTTACCATTAGCTAACTCAATCATGTACTTAGCATCTAGAGGTAATGATGAGCAATTCATTTTAGCGTAAAAGTCTCTACACACGTAAATTCTATCGGCACCAATATCAAATATAATAGATGCTGATAAGTTATTAATGGTAAACGTACTCGTAACAAGCTCCGGGTCTTCACACGCCTCTCTAGTATTAATAATAAATGCTCTTCCATGTGCAGATCTGTTATTCTTCTCTGGATTCGGGCACTGGCTCTTATAATGACCCTGTTTCCCACACCCATAACAAGTAACAGTGGCCAAGGCAGTTCTATTTGCATTGGTGGCAGGAGTCTTGGTGCCATTGGTATTTGTAACAGGAATCCTACAATCTTCAGCAAGATGACCCCTTCGATTACAATTATCGTACACCACATTACAATAACCATAGTGATGTTTGTGGCATCTGTTACATAAAGGATTTCGTCCTTTGTAACTTGAGCTTGAACCACTACCCACACCTTGCGTGGTTTCTTGTTTCTTGTTGGATTGTTGATTACCTTCCCACTTTCTTTTGTTTTCCGATGTCTTGACATCGGTGTTCTTATCCAGAATAATCTGGTCCATCAACTCGTTTGCCATAGTGATGGCTTCATGAATATTCTTGGGTTTCGATGCTGTAACATTTTCCTTGACATTTTTAGGCAAACCATCTTTGTACAGTTCTATCTTCCGTTCTTCGGTTGGTACCAATTCGGGACATAGCAAAGCTAATTCTATGAATCGCTGATTGTAGTTGGTGAGTTCAGTACCAACAACTTTCAGGCTTCGTAATTCAGCTTCCAACTTCCTAACCTCGTTCCTTGGACAATTCTCGTTGATTAGCATTGTTTTGAATTCTTCCCATGGAGTATCATAAGCTACATCTCCTCCTACGACCTTCACATAGTTTTTCCACCACGTGAGTGCACTATCTTGTAAGGTGCACGATGCATACTTGGTCATGTCATTCTCAATACAACCACTAATTTTAAACACAGACTCAATCTTTTCGATCCACCGGGTTAAACCGATCGGTCCTTCTGTTCCACTGAATGATGAGGGCTTGCAACCTTGAAAAGTTTTGTAGGTGCATCCCACACGAGGATTTGGGTTAACTGCAGCACCTCTTGCAGCCTCGATCGATAACATTCTATCGTTCACTCGCTGATTGATGAGTTCCTCGATTTCTTGTTCCGTCATTCGGTTCATTCGCGCCATATTCTTCAATAAGAATGAAAAAAATAATTATTCACATGGAATATTATAGATGTAGTGTGTATTTACAGTACATCGTAGCTTATTAATAATATGAACCAGTTATTATTATAAAAGCCTTTTCTTCTTATTAGCGTTTTATAATTATATCTAGGGTAGTACCTACCCGTTAAAGTTCATACTTAATAGCTTAGTACGGAAATCAATTACTACCATCCAAATAATACTCCACCATGGAAAATTATTGCATTTCACACTTCACTATTTTACATATGCTTATCTTACATCAAACATTAAGCAAACCACACTAGTAATATTATACAAAATGTTATACGATCCCATGGTTTAAAACAACAGCGCATCATTTAACCCAAAATGTTTGTGTTCAAAGAAATCGCTTAAAGCTTATCCTGACTGTCTCCCTACGTTTTGACTGAGGGGCCGAAGAACTGGATGCCGGGATAGAACTAATAGGAATAGTGGGAATAGGGGTGGAAGTGTCTGGTGGAGTTGGTGCCACAACATCCTCACTAAACTCGGGATTTGGATTTTCCAATTCAGTAGCCTTTCATTTATTTCCTCGTTCGAACTTGTCTTTCGTAATTTCCTGTATTTCTTCCTCCTCGGGATCACTTTCCGGTTCCTCTTCAATTGATTCATCCGGAAATTGTGAGTCTTCCCCAAAGGTGTCGTTTTCATCATCGGATAGGTTAATGACTGGAACACCATCTGAGGATTCTGGTTCGGAGTCGCTGAATGTGATAACAAGTTCTAAGCCAGACATCTATCACAAAACAACTAGCACGTTAGTACCACATAATATTTACATATTAATTTTTAGCTAACAAGGATAAGCAATAGTTTTCGAAATCAAACACGGTCAAAGTCCAGACTCACTAATGCATTCTAACAAACTCGATAAGACACACTAATGCAAATTTTCTGGTTCTCTAAGACCAACGCTCTGATACCACCTGAGACGCCCCGTTCATATCGAATATAAACGTCACGTATTCATTGGTGTCATTGCGAGGTATTGACCTCTATATGTGACATTTTAAAAAAAAATCTGCATACGTTTTTATGATACAAACCATAAACTTTATTATAACCAAAGACTTAAACAACATAATAATGATTATCGTTTAGCGATAATCTTAGTCTTACAAACTTTACATTTGATAATAACAGTACGATTTCCAACATATTTCACATTACAAATCTTCCGATATGCAGTTTTATTTTTGACACAAATATGCATACTCCAAATCTTGCTTAAATTCGGCATAATGCAGCGGAAGCTTTTAATTATCACCTGAGAATAAACATGCTTAAAACGTCAACATAAAGTTGGTGAGATATAGGTTTAATGCTAGCAGCGTTATAAATATAGACAACAAGATTTCATATACACAAACATTTTAATAAAAATATTCTAAGTGGTTGAGCACTCGATAACCATACTTAATATTTAATCAACGTCGCATATTCCCTTTATTATGAAATCTCACTACACCATACCAAGTATAGTTACCGAAACGATGTACTGTGCAACCGTTGAATACTGGTCGTCCAGTCCGGTTGGGGTTGTCAGGCCCGATAGATCTATCAACAGGATTCACGTTTACAATACCGCATGTAAATAGTAGTTACCAAGTTACAGGGAAGTATGCCAGTGGTACAACTCAACGTAGAATATATATTTTTTATCACTTGTGTCCATAACGTAAATCATAAAATGCATGTATTCTCATCCCGAATATTTAGAGTTTAAAAGTTGGACTATATACTCACTTTTGCCTTGAAGATATTTAACATGACTTGGTCTCCGATAGATATCACGAACCTAACTATATATATAATATATCAACATATTTTCTTTTCAAATAATCGTTTCATATATGCTTATAATACTTTTAATATCTATTAGTCCGTAGTTAGCAGCCCGATGTTAGTGGTCCACAATTAGTTGCTCAATAAAATAAATAAAGACCCCATCGTATTCGTATTGATCGGAATTAATCTCGACCCATGGTACCATGTTGTCAAATGACGTGTTGTGTACATAAAGTACCGTGTTGTCAAATGACGTGTTGCGTACAATCATGAGGTCTTATAATTAATCCTCTCGTGTTGTTTATGGGTGGTCCTGAAATATATAAAATCAAATCATAAGTAAATATATATAAAATATCATATTAATTAGCAAAGACATGATTAGTTTAGTTTTACTCCAATTAATTTCGTAGCTAAACTAGCTTCGGATACCCAATTTTGTTTTAGCCGCAGTTTCTTCAATACAACTCCGTTTTTGTTGGTTCAACTTGCCACTTCCTTGGATCGAGCCATTATTTATGAATATGAACTGTAAATACCTTAGTTTGCATTCGAAATTACAGGTTATAGGTCAAACTTTGGTGAATCTTATGAAAGTGATCATTTCCGTTGTAAAAACAACACCTAGATGATCATTTTTACAAAAATACTTACACTTTGAGTTACACCATGAGATTTTTATATATTAACATATTCATAAGAAATATCATTTTCCAGAATATAAACTTCCAATTCAAAGTTTAAGATGGTTTTTAATTATCCAACCCAAAACAGCCCCCGGTTGCACTCCAACGATGTAGATTCAGTTTTAAGGTGTTCTTTGTAAAATCAAGTTGTATCTTGTTAAGTTAGCATATCATTATGATATATTACAGGTCTTGAAGTGTTTTAAAAGTCAAGTTAGAAGGATCTATTTAGTTTGCGAACAAGTTTGAAATCATTCAAACTATGTTCTTGTTGTTATGATTTGTATATTTTTAATAAGATAGTTATAATTGAACAAGATGATGAACAAAGGTTATACCTTAAGTATGATGAAGAAAGTTACTGAATAAACAAGGTATGAACTTGTTCTTGATGACTTGAAAGATTAAGAAGTGAAATCATGAAAAGAAACAAAGGTTGTAAGTAAGTTTATATCTTGATTTAAGATAAATAACTTACATGAATTGAATCAAAGTTTAAACATAGTTTTACCTTGATTATGAAGCTAAAAGATGGTGAAAATGCTTGAAGATGATCAAGTATGATGTTAGGAGTATTTTGAGAGAGAATTTGGAGTGTAAGTATGAGAAAATGGAATGGAAAAATGGGGTGAAATCATAAAAACGAATTTACTTGTTATATAGAGAAAAAAAAAATCCTTAAGTTTGTTTTTTAGCTCATAAGTCTTCCTAATTGATCCCACATGTTGTTGACTAACAATGGCTGCTAAGAGCAGATAATTGAGGTCTAATAATTGGTATTTATCAATAGTAAATACATCTAGAAGCTGCGTATAATACGGGTACATATACCCTAAGTATACGTGTAGAAATCTTGAAGAAATGGAACGAGAATTCAAATATAACTATCTTTTGTGAATATACTTATGTTGTTTTATGTATTTAAGCCCTTTAAAAGTGATTAAATACGTATTTATACGATACTTGTATAAGCATTATAGATTATAGGTATATATGTCAAAGAACGTTACGTATAGTTACCGTTTTGAAAACTTAAGTTACTAGTCTCAAAGTATACTTATAACTCATTGTTATTAGTACACAATGATATGTTAAACCATCCTTAGATCATGTTAAATATGTATAAATACGTATATGTACACAATCGTATAATTATCGTATGTTATATAGTTCGTGATATCATCGATCAAATTGGACGGTCAAACGTTGTGTAAAACTCTTTTCAAAAACATAAGACTCAACAATTTGGATTGCTTATCATGTTGGTAATGTTTAATTTATGTAAATATTAATCTTATATGTATAAAACGATCGGAAAATCCGGGTCGTTACACCTACTTACTTGCAATCAATTACACATTTACCGCATACATGCTAGCAATAATTATCATACCATCGTAAAGTATAACAATAGCATATAACAATAGCATATAACAAGAATAATATAATATGTTATACTACAACATATAACCATGGTTAACCAATTGTACAAGGAATGATACTCAAATTTCTCATCGGTGTTCATAACAACCGTTAGTGTGCTTAGCACGTCGCACACTAACCCCACGGGTGGCATCTTAGCACGTCGATACTTCACCCCGGGTGGTGTCTTAACACATCGACACTTCACCCCGAGTGGTGTCTTAACACATCGATACTTCACTCGTCAAATTACTTGGAGTGGCATCTTAACACGTCGATACTTCACTCCGAGTGGTTTCTTAACACGTCGACACTTCACTCTTCATATTACTTGGGGTGGCATCTTAGCACATCGATACTTCACCCGAGGTGGTGTCTTAACACATCGACACTTCACCCCGAGTGGTGTCTTAACACATCGACACTTCACTCGTTAAATTACTTGGAGTGGTGTCTTAGCACATCGACACTTCACTCTTCACGTGAAACGTGGTGTCTTAACACGTCGACACTTCACCTCTCACGCTACACAAGTAAATACATTATATACCTACACATATAATTATTCCACTCACCTTAGCACGTCGGTGATGATTAAACACTTTCGTAAGCTTCAAGCGAAGTACCTAATACATTAATTACCCAAATCAACATACAAACTAGTGGAACTAACCACCAACACTTACTCTTGAGCATTTAATGACCCAAATGCATTAAATGACCCATTTACACCAAAACCGCCCATTTAAGGCCAAGACTCATCATTAATAACCAAAAGCTAGTGATTAAAGTCTACCAACACCAACTAACACAAACTTAGGGTGTTTCATACCCATCTCACCCAATTAGGTCAACCATTACCCATTTGACCCAATTTAACACTTAGACTTACAAATTGGTCAAACCTCGAACCCATTAACAACCTTTCAACATTACACAAGTGTATTAGTGATCTAACAACACAATTAACACTTACAAACCTCAATTTACATGACCAAACCCTAGATTATAACCATTAGGGTGTCCTTTCATCAATTTAACCCAAACTTACCCATTTAACCCCCAAATGGGTCTTACAAGTCTCAAATGAAACAAACCCTAGCCATAAATCAAATTAAACTTAAAACTCGGAGTTAGAACTTACCAACTCTATCACAACGTAGCTAGGGATGTAGGGAACAACTTTAAAACTCGGTCTCGGGTGAGATTTGGTCTCCTTCTTCTCCAAGTGAGCTCTCTCTCACTAGAACCCTAACTCTCTCTCTCTCTCTCTCTCTCTCTCTCTCTCTCTAAAATTGAATGTGATGAAGTTGAAAGAGTGTTTAATGAGTTAGGATAAGCTTGAATCAGCTTTTGAGTCTCCAAAACCGGCCATAAGTGAAAAGACCAATACACCCCCAAAGATGCCATTTAATTTGGCTAATATTGTCATTACAACGACATTTGTCGCGTTTCGCGACACCAGAACGCGATAAACAACACTGAAACGCGACAAAAGGGGCAGAAATCAAGTATCAGAAGTTGTCGCGTTTCAACCATGTTTGTCACGGAACGAGACACACCAGAACGCGACAAACTGCACTCAAACTCGACAGTTTACCTGATGTACTCCAATTTCACTTTTAAAACATACCAAAGTCAAATGTGGTCAAGTAAATACGTCCAAAAGATCAAATACCTATTCTTAGACTCCGTATGATGCCTCGAGCATCATGTTTAAAAAAACGGGGTGTTACATTTTATATATTTTATAATAATAATATGAGCCGCAATTGCAATTATTTCTTCATATCTTTCTCTCTAATTTTATATATTTTATAATAATAATATGAGCTGCAATCGCAATTGTAACGATGAAACGTACTATGAGATATGCTTATCGAATAAATTTAGAACCTTCCACCTAATTATCGTGTTCGAAATCATCTAGTCAAGGGACCTTCAAACAATCAAGAGGCGGGACCTTCTCAGAGCACAATGTGTCATTCAGTATCCACTTTCAATGTTAATTTGAGACACTGACTATGGTGAGAGAAACTAAATGTGTCGCTCAATGTCTATTTTAAGTGTTCATTTTAGTATTTTATTTATTTTAATACTTCTATTTTTATTTAATTTATTTTATTTAAAATATCGGTTCACGGAGAACTACCTTCGGTCCTCCAAGCTGACTTACTCATGGCAACCTTTCGGCCGCCCAACGACCTATAACGCTAGTCACTACTCCCACTGGGGCTAGGAAGTAAGCCCCACAACCCAAATCGGCGAAAACAAATAGAATCTGCTACAAAAGCAGGCTAACAGGGGTATTCATGCATATGAGAACATAGTAATGAAGGTAATAGCTGATATAGGATTCGTTTGGGCTAGAGCGCCTAAATCCACTATATATTTCACACGGCTTTTCCGTAATGCTGAAACTATGGCGAATGCGTCTTTCGTCATTGATGCATAAATAAAGATACCAATTAGTACAGCTTGAATTCCTTTTAACAAATTTTCGTCAAAATAATAATTTAATTATAGTCAAGAATAAAACACTTTAATACGGTTGTCTTGATAAGTTTTCTCAAATTGATAACTTTTATTAACATCTTGTATCTTTATTAAATAACTAACGTGTATAATGGCTCATTTTTATTTTCGCTCAGAGTCTTCTTAATTATTGAGATGGCCCTGGTTATGTCTAATTTCTTATATTATAAAATGATATTAAAGTTTATCACTTTTCATTAATGTAATTTATAGGTTCGATTTTTGGTTTCTTCGATTTATAAATTTTGGGAGCAAAACTAAACTGATATTTCCAAACCGAAAGGTTTGTTTTCAATTACATCGAAATAATGACAAAATTAAATGTTAATCAAAACAATATTTATCCATTAGTGTTTGTTGTGTCGAAACTTGGCCAAATAACATGGTGAGATTGGTCATTTAGGTTGATTGTAAAGAATGTATGAACGAGCTATAAATACATCTTCTCTAGTCACTTTGTAACTTGAGGCTAATAAATGTTTTGTAATGTGATTAAGAAAGCCGTAGAAATCTAATTGTAACCCTAAACACATTCATCTCTTGATATTATTGTATTCTTTGATAGTTGTTATTGTGAATATCAAGTGGTATCAGAGCGAGAGAACAACAACCGAATTGTTCTTTAAATTTAGCATACGATTTTAGCAAGGATTAGTGTCTTTATTCTCATATACAGTGCCAACTATTGATTTGCTACATCGGGTATAATTTTTGTTATTTATAAGCATCAATCTTCTATTTTATCATCATATACTAGATCTAAATCATATTACCGGTTTATTTTATTTTTATGAATCGAGCTAAAATTATATATTTAATCGTATCTTTATGATCCAACCGAAAAGTGTGACCGAAATCTTGAAGTTCATCAATCGGAATCTTCCACATATCGGTCCAAAATGATCGAAAACTTGAACATTTCGGTCATTTAACCACTAGATAGAGTTTATGGTACATATGCTTTGTAGGGTCTCCATTGGAGGGTGCATACGTACAACATGTTATTTTTTTTTTCCTTTTTTTTAATATTAATCATTGTTCATCTCTTTCGTTGTGTAAAGTGATAGAGGTCTCACTAGATAGAACATTGAGCATAATGCTTTGTAGGTATTGCATCAAAGTTAAGAGACACAGATGTGTGCTGCATTAATCCTACTCAAATTGCGATCGAGGTCCGTCTGTCCTACACACAACTTGCATACTTGGTAAAATTTCAACCAGTAGAGCTTAATAATGCAACAAGACTGTATAGATGGTAAAACAAATCATATGATTCCAGTGTGTACTGTAAACAAATCATAATAAAAGTCACTATAAATTTTGTGTTTGTCCTGTAAAATTTGCAAGTCTTTACCATTTTCACATTATTGTGCTGTCGTCTGATTGTGGTCCATGATATCATTTTATATTGTTCTTCTTATTGTTCAACATTTTAAAGTAAGTAGCATAACATATTTTTAGTACCATATGTGAGGCCTAACATAGCAACTTGATTATCTTTTGCGTATTAAGTTTGCATCTCATTTTTGTAGACACACACCAAAATTCAGAACTACCTGAAGAAATAGAGTGATCATTTGGGTTGTGCACTTAACCTGCTAAATACTAAATGTGTAACAGATTAATAGCAGATGCTCTTGATTGTATACAAATATAGCAGAACATGGAAAGGGTTTGTTGAATGGTTCATTGTGTTCGGAGTTTTCAGTTTCATAACTAGTTTGAACTTCAGTTACAAAGTTATAGGATGTACTTTATTTAAACCATTTATGGATAAGTTAATTCATTATACTAACCTCGGTTAATTTCACTCTTAATAGACCTAAACTCGGTTTATTTTACTCTTTACAGATCCTAAACCCGGTTTATTTCAATCTTTATAAAAAAATTCATCCAGCATTAAAGAATATAGATAAATACATATGTAAAGATCATTTTTCAAGTCAACCATAACTGTTGGAACAATTTTACATTAACAATACATATGCTTTACTCTACTAATATGCTACAAAAACATTAAACTACATTTGCTATAAATTGGCACTTCAAGTATAGTAACATATATATAACAATACACAAAACAAGTAAAAAAGTTAACATACTTGGAATCTATAATCTCCTATCACCTAACCGAAGTGTCGTCTCAATCAAACGAGCGGTAAACTCTCCATCGCTAACTTTCAGCATATCCCACAATGGTACTGAAAGCCCTCGATCAACTAACAACCGATGCCTACGCATAATCTTACCCTCCAAACTATACGAAAAATACTGAGGAAACTTCTTCAAATCCCTTAAATCCCCTTTCATTTCATTCAAGAAGTACTCAACTTTCGGCTTGAAATTATTCTCAATACTAAAGGTTAACAACCCAGGTGATCTCAACACCATATTAACCACATCTTCATACTCAAATCCTAATCCCATTAAGTAATCTAATTTAGGCATCAATGTGCCTTTTACACTTGAAACCAACAACAATGTTGTTTGTGAGGTAATTTTATTAGGACCCACAAACCCTAATTTTCTTAAGAACAGCAATGTGGGTTTTAATTGATCTTCCACACTGCAAATTAAAAGCCTTGGGCACCGAATTATCGATTTCCGAATATCGAAGAAACATAAACCTACATCGTCTAATAAGAATCCAAACACAGGGTAAAGGTCAGTGTGTGGATCAGATGATAGAAGCTGTGGGTACATATCGAATATACGCCCAAATTCGGAGCGTAAAATTCCCATCGAAGATAAACAATTTTCAACGGATTTTAGGGATTGAAGTGAAGTTGATCGAAAATTAGGGTTTTTTTGTAGGGCTTTTGTGGGATTTACCTTCAGGGCTTTAAGATACAGAATTTTTTGCCGGAAAAGGAGGCCGGAGTCGGTGGTAATTAGAGGAGGCGGTGGTGATACGGTGGCGGTAAAGACTCCATTTTTAGGGTTTATTGAAGGATTTTTGATGGTTTTGTGGTGGGGGTTTGAAGGGTTTTGGTGGGATGCTTGCAGTATTGAAGGTTGAGGAGGAAGATGAATGAATCTAACTATCATTTGTTGGTCGGTTGTTGGGTCGAGTGTGTTTTCAGTGAGTGTTTTTGTGAAGAAATAAAGGATGACTTTTTGACATATCATAATGTTAGTGTCCCTCGTGAAAACTGAAGTTCAGGGGTACCTTTTGTAATTATTATTTATCACACAATAAAGACGTTGCTAGTTGTATTTCTTTTCTTTTTCTATAATAAAATTATTGCCTTTAAAAAAAAAATTAAATAAATAAATAAAGACGTCGCTAATTTTTTTGAGGGCAATTTTATAAAGCAAAACACACTACCAAAGAACTACGAGTAATAAACAAGAAAAAACGAAGATATTATAAAGGTTTACGTAGTCACATAGTCAATCAATTTAGTATGTTTAATCCAAATAATATAATCAAATAAACTATGATCTATTGTGTTTAAGGAGGCTAATAGATTACCCTACTTGACCCCAAAACATCTTCCTCGAATTCTCGCAACTACACAAAAAGAAAGAAACTCAAATCCTTAGAGCTTTTTGAAAATTGATCCCAAGCATTTAAAAAGCGAGAGATAGTTAATGTCAAAACTTGGACAAATGAGTCGGATGTCGTCACCACTCACCCGGGTACACATGTATCGGAGAGGTTACAAACTATGTTATCACGTCAAGGCCCACTTGGCCAAACACACCAGTCTTCCGACAATACCTACAAAAAACGCTACGGATAAATGTATGAACCGATTGCAGCCACACCTGACCAGGAGAAGACCGTGAAGAAACATTTGGAATAAACACCAGGTAAAACCCCTTTTAACTAACCAATGGTGAAGACATTCATCCGACGCATCATAGTCGGAACAACCATACCACATCAAAAACATTTCTTGGTCCCGGAACATACACTTGATCCTGGAACGAACGCTTGGTCCCGGAACAGACACAGTTTTGTATGTTGCGTCAACCCACGAACCTAGTAAAGTTTGTTAGGATCTGTCTGTTACGCCAATGAAAGGGACAGGTACCACGTCAGCCCACGAATTTGGTAAAGTTTTTATGACCATGAAAGAGACATATGCCACGTCATCATCCCCTCAAAACACCTATAAATACACTCATAGGGTTATTCATTACACAACGCTGAATACGTGCTAATTCTTTACCAGGTGGCATTAATTTGATTTTTGAATTGGTTATCACAGATACTTTTGAAAAAGGGGGGAAATGCTTATTATTTACCAACCTCTATTAATGAAGAAGACTTAGCTTCTGACATGTATTCCAATGTGCATTCACAACTATTATTCCATAAGTGAATACTCTGAAAAAAAAACTTTTTCCTCTAACTTGAAGAACGTGCCATCCATCCTTGTTGACCAACTTTTCCTTCTTGTTTTACTTTTTGCTCCAGCACCTCTACAGTTTATATCCTTCTCAACAATTTAATTCAACAATTTAATAGCAGAGAAATTTCAACTGTAATAGTGTGACGCCCCGTACAAAATCAACGTTTACGGATCATCAACAACAGGTCCATTACATGGTACAATACTACATGCTATTTTAAAACAAGTTTTGCATTCATGAAAATGTGACGTCTTTACCAACGTCAAATGTTTTACAAAGATAACGTGCTTCTACGAATAGATAGCATTAACATAAGTACGTGACACAAATGTCATTACAAAGTCATTGTTCAAAAGTAACATAAGTTGTGAATGCAAAGTAAAAGTTCCATGATTGAGACATCTCTAAGCAATGCAGCGGAAGTCTAACACAGCGAGTTTGTAACAGCAAGTCTATAGCACGAAGACTATAACAACAAGTCTAACAGCGAAAGCAACAACGTCTAAGCACCTGAGAAATACATGCTTAAAAAGTCAACACGAATGTTGGTGAGCTATAGTTTGTTTGTAATCAGTAATGTAATGTAGGCCACGAGATTTCAGTGCTTCAACCATCGATTCAAATCAGTATTTCAAATTAGTATGATAAAGTATATGCTTATCCGTGGGCACCCGTTAACTAACTTAACAAGTAATATCACCCCCTAAAAGTACACTTGACGAGTGCGTATGTTTACAAAGTATTAAACACCCGTTGAATGCTAGCGCGACTAGCCCGAGTGGGGATGTCAAACCCTATGGATCCATATCTAAGATTCGCATCTACCAGTTCATAAACCAATAGTTAAACATTACCGAGCTAAGGGGAATCTTTGTGCCGTTATGTCAGCCACACATATATAAAGTTTAAGAACTCGCGTCTAGTATGTAAAACATAAAAAGCGCATGTATTCTCAGTCCCAAAAATAGTTAAAGTAAAAAGGGAGCTATAACTCACAGTAAATGTGCGGTAAAGTCAATATAAAAAGTATGCAAGTAGTAAGTCGGTCCGAAAAGTCCTCAACCTAAGTCAAAGGTTACTAATTCAGTATATTGTCCTCAAAAGTTTAAAAGTGAATAAGTTAAGCCTTAAGTATCATCATCATCATCATCATCATTCGTAAAAGATAAAGTAAGTTTTCAACAATAATAGAGATCGAAACAAAAGGCTGACTTCGGACACTGCTACGACCTCTATACAAACCGAAAAGATGTGTGGTCAGTGGCCAAGGCTCCGTATGTGAGTCCTTGTACCGCTATCCAATTTTCAAATCCTAACTCGATGTTGTTTGACCGTGGCGACGGTTCAAGCGCGAGTAGGTCAGAATTTTCAGCACGTCGTTACAAAGGCGTAGTGATTTTCGAAAGGCTATAAATCCTAAACCGTATATCGGATTTAGGCGAGTCTTAAACGAAAAGTCATTTAATCGAAACAAACTATCTGAAAATCAACTTTCGAGAAGTCCCCCATGTAGTGACCCGAACTTTTCCATGTTTATATATATTAATTGAGATTGATATTTACATGATTAAATGTTTCCAACATGTTAAGCAATCAAACTTGTTAAGACTTGATTAATTGAAATATGTTTCATATAGACAATTGACCACCCAAGTTGACCGGTGATTCACGAACGTTAAAACTTGTAAAAACTATATGATGACATATATATGGTTATATATATAGTTAACATTATATTATGATAATTAAACATATCATTAAGTATATTAACAATGAACTACATATGTAAAAACAAGACTACTAACTTAATGATTTTGAAACGAGACATATATGTAACGATTATCGTTGTAACGACATTTAATGTATATATATCATATTAAGAGATATTCGTACATCATAATATCATGATAATATAATAATTTAAAATCTCTTTTGATATTATAAACATTGGGTTAACAACATTTAACAAGATCGTTAACCTAAAGGTTTCAAAACAACATTTACATGTAACGACTAACGATGACTTAACGACTCAGTTAAAATGTATATACATGTAGTGTTTTAATATGTATTTATACACTTTTGAAAGACTTCAATACACTTATCAAAATACTTCTACTTAACAAAAATGCTTACAATTACATCCTCGTTCAGTTTCATCAACAATTCTACTCGTATGCACCCGTATTCGTACTCGTACAATACACAGCTTTTAGATGTATGTACTATTGGTATATACACTCCAATGATCAGCTCTTAGCAGCCCATGTGAGTCACCTAACACATGTGGGAACCATCATTTGGCAACTAGCATGAAATATCTCATAAAATTACAAAAATATGAGTAATCATTCATGACTTATTTACATGAAAACAAAATTACATATCCTTTATATCTAATCCATAAACCAACGACCAAAAACACCTACAAACACTTTCATTCTTCAATTTTCTTCATCTAATTGATCTCTCTCAAGTTCTATCTTCAAGTTCTAAGTGTTCTTCATAAATTCCAAAAGTTCTAGTTTCATAAAATCAAGAATACTTTCAAGTTTGCTAGCTCACTTCCAATCTTGTAAGGTGATCATCCAACCTCAAGAAATCTTTGTTTCTTACAGTAGTTTATCATTCTAATACAAGGTAATAATCATATTCAAACTTTGGTTCAATTTCTATAACTATAACAATCTTATTTCAAGTGATGATCTTACTTGAACTTGTTTTCGTGTCATGATTCTGCTTCAAGAACTTCGAGCCATCCAAGGATCCATTGAAGCTAGATCCATTTTTCTCTTTTCCAGTAGGTTTATCCAAGGAAATTAAGGTAGTAATGATGTTCATAACATCATTCGATTCATACATATAAAGCTATCTTATTCGAAGGTTTAAACTTGTAATCACTAGAACATAGTTTAGTTAATTCTAAACTTGTTCGCAAACAAAAGTTAATCCTTCTAACTTGACTTTTAAAATCAACTAAACACATGTTCTATATCTATATGATATGCTAACTTAATGAATTAAAACCTGGAAACACGAAAAACACCGTAAAACCGGATTTACGCCGTCGTAGTAACACCGCGGGCTGTTTTGGGTTAGTTAATTAAAACCTATGATAAACTTTGATTTAAAAGTTGTTATTCTGAGAAAATGATTTTTATTATGAACATGAAACTATATCCAAAAATTATGGTTAAACTCAAAGTGGAAGTATGTTTTCTAAAATGGTCATCTAGACGTCGTTCTTTCGACTGAAATGACTACCTTTACAAAAACAACTTGTAACTTATTTTTCCGACTATAAACCTATACTTTTTCTGTTTAGATTCATAAAATAGAGTTCAATATGAAACCATAGCAATTTGATTCACTCAAAACGGATTTAAAATGAAGAAGTTATGGGTAAAACAAGATTGGATAATTTCTCTCATTTTAGCTACGTGAAAATTGGTAACAAATCTATTCCAACCATAACTTAATCAACTTGTAATGTATATTATGTAATCTTGAGATACCATAGACACATATACAATGTTTCGACCTATCATGTCGACACATCTATATATATTTCGGAACAACCATAGACACTCTATATGTGAATGTTGGAGTTAGCTATACAGGGTTGAGGTTGATTCCAAAATATATATAGTTTGAGTTGTGATCAATACTGAGATACGTATACACTGGGTAGTGGATTGATTCAAGATAATATTTATCGATTTATTTCTGTACATCTAACTGTGGACAACTAGTTGTAGGTTACTAACGAGGACAGCTGACTTAATAAACTTAAAACATCAAAATATATTAAAAGTGTTGTAAATATATTTTGAACATACTTTGATATATATGTATATATTGTTATAGGTTCGTGAATCAACCAGTGGCCAAGTCTTACTTCCCGACGAAGTAAAAATCTGTGAAAGTGAGTTATAGTCCCACTTTTAAAATCTAATATTTTTGGGATGAGAATACATGCAGGTTTTATAAATGATTTACAAAATAGACACAAGTACGTGAAACTACATTCTATGGTTGAATTATTGAAATCGAATATGCCCCTTTTTATTAAGTCTGGTAATCTAAGAATTAGGGAACAGACACCCTAATTGACGCGAATCCTAAAGATAGATCTATTGGGCCTAACAAACCCCATCCAAAGTACCGGATGCTTTAGTACTTCGAAATTTATATCATATCCGAAGGGTGTCCCGGAATGATGGGGATATTCTTATATATGCATCTTGTTATTGTCGGTTACCAGGTGTTCACCATATGAATGATTTTTATCTCTATGTATGGGATGTGTATTGAAATATGAAATCTTGTGGTCTATTGTTACGATTTGATATATATAGGTTAAACCTATAACTCACCAACATTTTTGTTGACGTTTAAAGCATGTTTATTCTCAGGTGAATACTAAGAGCTTCCGCTGTTGCATACTAAAATAAGGACAAGATTTGGAGTCCATGTTTGTATGATATTGTGTAAAAACTGCATTCAAGAAACTGATTTCGATGTAACATATTTGTATTGTAAACCATTATGTAATGGTCGTGTGTAAACAGGATATTTTAGATTATCATTATTTGATAATCTACGTAAAGCTTTTTAAACCTTTATTTATGAAATAAAGGTTATGGTTTGTTTTAAAAATGAATGCAGTCTTTGAAAAAACGTCTCATATAGAGGTCAAAACCTCGCAACGAAATCAATTAATATGGAACGTTTTTAATCAATAAGAACGGGACATTTCACCCTAGGTGTCTGATCAGACCCCAAAAAACAGTAAACAAGTGCTCCGGTGGGTTTCTTGGTGCTTGATGCTCATCACGGTTCTCATCCTTGATGCGCGTAAGCTTCAAGTGTACAACTCTTTGATGTTTTAGCATCACTTTGACCAAATTTCAACCATCAACACACAACTAAGAGTAAAAGCTAACATTCTACAAGTTTTGAACATCAAGGTTGTCTCTTTATTGCATAAACACGATAAAGCTTCAACCTTTGTCCTTTTGACACAATTTTATGCATCTTCATCATATGAGATGATGAAGACTTGGATTTTATCACCATAAAAATCATAAAAGGTTCCAAGTAAGTGAGATCTACAATAATAACTTAGATCTCAAGTATTAAGAAATCCTAAGTTAGAAAGCTTGGATTTTTACAAGATTAATGAGACCATAAGCTAGAAAGCTAAGATCTAGTGAAAGTAATGAGACCATAAGCTAAAAAGCTAAGATCTAAACAAAATAATGAAACCCTAAGTTAGAAATCTTGGATCTTTAATGTTCTTGAAGATCCTTAAAGAAAAAAGCTAGATCTACAAGTTACATGAAGATCATAAACACAAGTTTTGATCTTTTAACAAAAATAAAGTGATCTTAAGCTATAAAGCTTAGATCCATCAAAATAATGAAGATTCAAAGCTAGAAAGCTTGAATCTTTCATGTTCTTGAAGGATTCAAATCAAAGTTTGAATCTACAAGATATAACAAGATCAAAAAGCTAAAAAGCTTGATCCTTTAATGATGATGATGATGTCGATTTTATGAAGAGAAAAAGAAGAAGAAGAAAACTTAAAACTTACAATTTTTAGTGTGAGAAAGACTAGAGAGAAAATTAGAGAGAAAGTGTGTAAAATGAAAATGAGATCAAGTGTGAAATGGGTGAATGAGACTTGGTATTTATAGTGGTGGTGGTGAGGGTTGGCAGTGGGTACATGGGGAGGAAAGGGGACACCTTTTTGCTTTTTGTATGGCGGTGGTCTAAAGGTAGTGCTTATTGTTGGGATCCCATGCAACATGTTTAGTAATGGTTAACAAAAATGCTAGTATGTTGGCTCATCTTAATGGGTTTTTGTCCTACATATTAATGGGTCGTAATTCCATTAAAATTGGGCTAACTTAAAAGTCCAATAGCTAGAGTAGGGTGGGCTTAAGTCCAATAAGGTAGAAAGTTCATTAAGACTAACTAGTGTGCATTAGTAAAATACTAAGCATAATTAAGCAAAGAATAAGCCAAGTAATTGTCATTAGAAAATAACAATTAGTATTACGTAGTCATAATATTCCAATTATGACAAAAGTTAAACGTGTACCAAGTACGTAGCTCGCTTTAAACGTCAAGTGACACTAACGGTCATAAAAGCATTCGAGGATCAAGTTAAGTGATTAAGCACTTAATAGCATGTTGTAAGGTATTAACGAAAGTAATTAACATGAATAATGATGATCCCAGAATATAATCAAACACAGTACGCATAAATGCGTAGTTTCGTGAAAGTATAGAGCACAAAAATATAAGTCAAACAAGTCGGGTCGTTACATTACCCACCTGTTAAAGAAAATTTCATCCCGAAGTTTTGAGGAGGGACCAACAGCGGTACCGAATTTGAAGAAGAAGGAGCGTATCAAAGTTCCGAGGGACTCGTGTGTGACGACCCAGAAATTTACGATCAAATTTAAACTTAATCTTAATATGATTTCGATATGATAAGCAAAACTTTTAATGTTGAGTCTTGAAAACTTTGAACTGTGTTCATGTATACATTTAACCCTTGCCTATTCCCGACGATTCACGAACAATTGGGTGTATATATATATATATATATATATATATATATATATATATATATATATATATATATATACAAATATAAATATAGGTAAGTAAATAATATTCTAAAAATTAATAAAGTATACTTTAATCATTTGAATTAAAATACAAAATAATATATATAATAATTAAGTTGATATTGAAATAAATATATATACGACTTCTATATACAAGTAAGATTACATGTATATTGTAAAATACATAATATATATAAATATTAAATATTCGATACATTAGATAACTAGTAAATAAGATATAATTGTAATAATAATACATTAAATGTAAATACAAGTTAGAAATAAATGTCATAATAATATTATCATTTTTTTTTCAATAATAATATCAAAATTATTATTATCAATATAACATACAAATAGGAAACTTGACATATATATAAATTATTATAATATTAATACCATTAATATTCTCATCATTTATAATATAAATAATTATTATAATTAATATAGTATTATAATCATTAATTATTATCATTCTTAGTATTATTTTGGTATTATTACTATAAACATTATTGTTTCTATTATTATTATTATTATTATTATTATTATTATTATTATTATTATTATTATTATTATTAATTGTTTCATTAAGAGTAGATTATAATAATTGTGTAAGTAATATTATTATATTATTTATTCTTTATTATTACTAGTTCAATCATCAATAATGCTAATATTATTAGAAATATTATTATTAGTAATAATATAGTAATATTTATTAATAACCAAAAATTATAAAGTTTATACAGATAGATATAAACTCGCATATATGAATACAGTTAATATAGGAGATTATGTGATTCATAGCACACACATTGTCAAATTTTAAATCTGTTCCCATGTGAGAAAATTCGATCCAACCACTAAATTACAAAGTTTGTTGTGAGTCTTTATCAAGTTCTATTTATTTATTCCTTTAAACACCTGCTCGAATATGATGACTGTCCGTATACCATTTTATATAGATCTGTCGTCTTTAAATCAGTGATAGAAATTCAGTTGATTCTTTCAATCTCCTTATCAATTATCAACACCCAAATCATCTTCCACCGATAACCATCACAAAACCCACTAAATGATCGACAACCACTGCTATCTCCTGCTGCTGCAATTCACATATTTTTGTGCAGCCAATACCACGAACCCACAGCAACCACCTTAATTTTTCACTGCTGCTATGAGTATTTTTCTGTTTTTAATCGTTACCGGCCAGAGTTTCAAACAAATCACCACAAGAATACTATCAACCATTTATTTCTCTATTATATACATATACATACATAAAAAAAACCCATTTATATCTTTGCCCGTTTAGGGTTGATAACCGAGAACACCACCATCACCAAACCATCGAAAGTCTACTGCTACTAAACGCTCTCTGTTCCATTCAAAAAAAAAAAAATATCATTTAGTTATTACCACCCATAACCATAACAACCCAGGTCAAGAATATTCACAAGCAATCAAAGAAATACATGACAATAGAGCAAGATATTTACAATTATACTTAGAGAGAGTTAAGAAGAACAATATACCGAAGGGTGCAAATTTATTGAACCAGCTCTTCGAATTTTTCCTTCAAATAACACATGTACAATTCTGTTACTGATAATGATCTATTCCAAAGTGGAGAGCAAGAGAAAGCTGGTATAATTTTAAATCTATGTGTATGATTAACTATTTATCTGAATTCCTTATTGTAACTATGAAGCTATTAGAACCTAGAACTTAACAACATAAATCATCAATTTCATTAACATCAAATCAGAAACTATAAATTTAAATATGAACAAATACATATAGAAACACAATTTTTTTTTTACTTAATTCGAATAGTATCCAATTCAAAACCCTAATTTCACCTCCAAACAAATATGTCCGTGAGAAGTAATAATCGAAGAGCTTGTTGAGTTGTCGATATAATAAACGATTTTGAAATATGCAGTTTTAAACTATGAGATCAATTTCGAATTCAAATAAAATGAACATAATTGTCATACCTGATGATAATGATGATTTAATGAAATCCTTGTTACTACACGATGCAGTGATAAATCTTCCTTCTTAATTTGAACGAACACCAACTAAACATCAACTACGGCTTCAATTTCTCTGATTATTGTTCGATGACGAAGATAATTAGGGTTGATGATAACGACTGAATGATGATGATAATGAATTGATTCACTATTAAACATTTAGAATCATTGATTGGTTGATTTATTGAAGAATCTAAAAACCCTAAAAATCGTGATACGTTTCTTCTCTGCTTTTCTTTTTATCCCTGTTTTCTCGATTTGATTTGGGAACGGATATATAAAACGCGTACAAATCATTATTATTATTATTATTATTATTATTATTATTATTATTATTATTATTATTATTATTATTATTATTATTATTATTATTATTATTATTATTATTATTATTATTATTATTATTATTATTATTATTATTATAATAATTATTATTATTAATTATTATAAACATTACTAATATAATTATCACTAAAATTTGTATCATTATAATAGTTATTATTATTATTATTATTAAAAATTTTCATATAAAGATTTTAAAATACATTACAAATTATTATATTTAATACGTTAATATTATTTAAATTTGCATATATTATTATTAATGACATGTATATAATTATTATATATTAACTAAATATATTCATAAAAGATAAATTGTAATATATATTATAAAACATTGATATAATATTAATTAGATATTATTATAAAATCTTATAGATATAAATTAAAACATTATATAACCTACATAAACATTAAAATATAATAAAGTATCAATAACATAAACATAAATATATTATAATAAGTTATAAATAAAATTATTAAAATATTTTACCAAAGAATTTCTATCTTAGTATTAATAATTGAATATTATGATAACTTAATACTATAGTATATAAAATAAATATATTAAATATACATATACAACATATAAATTAAGGATGTAATAAATATATAAAGTACATATTGGAATTTAACATAAAACTTTTATAAATATCATATAATTAATATTTGATTTATTATCATTATACGTTTATGATATTATCTGATATATAAATGATATAGGTTCGTGAATCCGAGACCAACCCTGCATTGTTCAGTATCGTCATATGTATTTTTACTACAAAATACATTATGGTGAGTTCATTTGAATCCCTTTTTACTCTTTATATTTTTGAGACTGAGAATACATGCGCTGTTTTTACAACTGCTTTATTAAATACTTTTGAAATATATTTGAACTGTGAATACATGAAATGCTTTTATAAATGTTTGACGAGATAGACACAAGCAAAACATTCCTCGAATGAATTATTATGCAGACAGAAGTTCTGCGGATTATTATTGAATTATGTGGACATGATAATTGCCACCATTGAATTATGTGGACATGATAATTGCCACCATTGAATTATGTGGACATGATAATTGCCACCATTGAATTATGTGGACATGATAATTGCCACAAGTTGATGTGAATGTTATATATCGAGAGAATGATTTTATACACAGGTTATGTGTATGTTATTTTTGTACACAAGATATGTGTACGGTTACTATAATTTATGAAAATGGTTTCGTACACGAGAAAGATGTACCGTATTGAAAAGATATAGCATGTACATTACAGGTGGGTATAGGATTCGGGCCCATTTGTACCATGCAGCATTTAAATCTTGTGGTCTATCAAAATGATGAATTTTATTGTTTTATGATAAACCTATGAACTCACCAACCTTTTGGTTGACACTTTAAAGCATGTTTATTCTCAGGTATGAAAGAAATCTTCCGCTGTGCATTTGCTCATATTACATGGAGTCGTTCATGGTATATAGAGGTCAGAACCTCGCAATGGGACCAACTGTTGAAGACTTCGTCCAGATGGATTAGGACGGGGCATTTCAGTTGGTATCAGAGCGGTGGTCTTAGCGAACCAAGTGTTGAATTAGTGTGTCTAACTGATAGTTGTTTATATGCATTAGTGAGTCTGGACTTCGACCATGTCAGTATGTCAAAAGTTTTGCTTATCATTTCATGTCGAAAATTGCCTGCTTATCATTCTTAAGGAATCACTTGCTTATCACTCTTAGTCTAGACACCTCTTACTGCCTCTATTGCATAGAAAGTGTATAGATAAATTCATATCTTAGTGTATCTGCTACTCCATATCTTAGCGTATCTGTTACTGTAACTTTGCCTGACATATTCCGTAGATTCCTCCGTAACTTGTGGGATTTTAGTATTATATATGCATATGTAAATTATGTATTGCAGGGTACTAATCTACATCCTATAATCTATTTCTTATCGAAAATCCTTCATCTGATCGTACGAGATGAATCCCTCAACCAGTTCGAGTCCCTCAGATTTCGATAGCTATTCCAATAGTTATTCCGAAAGCTATTCTGATATGAATATTCACCTAAGCTCCAAAAGCGGTGTCACCAGAATGGATGAATCAATCAGCCATCCTCAATTCATCTAATGGGTTCGTAGTCGACTTAATCAATGGAGACAAGAAGAATGTGATCCTTTCCATCAACCGAAATCACCTCTTGGCGAAAGAACCTGAAGCACTTACCGGCGAACCTACTCGAAACACCATTCTCACATTCATTTCCCGAATATCTCGCCAAGACTATATCATAACTCAGATTCTAAACCTTATTCATTTGCCTGTTCTTACTGACAATCATCCCGGAGTAATAAGTCAACGAACTACGCGCCCGAATTGTAGCCTTGAAAAATATGGTGCAAAACGTACCAGCTTCAGCAACATCAACGGCACCAACAGTATCATTAGTAACAGCACCAGTACCATCAACAATTCATGCCTCAACATCTCATTTTGTACCTCGAGTATAATCATCATCCTACGTATCGTTCTACATCGATTATCTTCGTTCTTATGATAATTTAGTAATCTCTAAATGTTTTAGAGATTATGTATTCTAGTTCTAACGGTAAACCAAATGAGTTTAATATCATATTAACTCAATGAATCCATGATTACATCTGAAGAAAATATATATGTATATATGTTTTCATAAAGACTGTAATTAAAATTCTTTCGTACAAAGTATTAATTGTGAAAATATTTTAACGGGTAGGTAATACCCGAGGAATATTCAGATTTCACATTAATAAGTTACAATGTACATTCTTCGAAGCTGATTCAACAGTCGTTTACTATCCTACTTACAACCACAGATATGCGTATCCATTCACCGCAGAATAACCATTTCCATTCAATTTCATATTTGAATTTTGACCTATCAGAATCCAACAAGTGGCATAATGAAGAAAACATTTGACAAAATAAAATTTGTTAGAAACAAACAAATTAACTATGAGAAATTTGTTAAAAATCCACGCTAAATGTTTCTAGCTAACTGTTCCTAGCTAACTGATTACATTTTATTTATCGCAATTTATATTCTCGCAATTTTATTTATCGTCATTAAATCTCGGTTATTTACTTTACGCGTTTTATTTATCGTCATTTAATTTCTGTTATTTACTTTACGCATTTAATTTATCATCATTTAATTTCTGTTATTTACTTTACGCATTTGATTTATCGTCATTTAATTTCTGTTATTTATTTTACGCACTTTAAATATCGGGACACGTATACAAGGTTTTGACATATCATATCGATGCATATATATATATATATATATATATATATATATATATATATATATATATATATATATATATATTATTTGGAATAACCATAGACACTCTATATGCAGTAATGATCGAGTTGTCTATACAGGGTTAAGGTTGATTCTACAATAATATATATACTTTGAGTTGTGATCGAGTCTGAGACGAATACGGGTCACGATACTTATTAATTAATTCAAATATTATATATGAATTATTGAATTGCTAACTGTGGACTATCAACTATGGATTGCCAACATTGGACAATTAAAATGAATTAAAATATTGATTATAACATATGAAACTAAACAATTCTTCAAGTTTGTCACTTGATTTCATCTTAAACCTCATTTGTATTTTGACGATTACAATCTGCGTTCAAAATCTTTCACGATTCTTGAGAACACCTCAATTGAGAGAATGAACCAACCGCACTTCATCTACTAAAGAAAAGATTGATACATATAGTGATACACCTAAAAACACTCGAAACCTGAGTAAACGTTTAACACGAATCTGTGTTAGCTCCTTTGGCGTTGTTATTACCAAAAATAACCTTGCGATTCCTTTCCAAATTAGCCAATTTTGTCACAGCTCCAGCAAATCAACTTCGGTTTTCATTCGGATTGGCCTTATTATAGCCTTGATATATAAGTATGCCTGTCGTCATCGTTATCGGGGAACCTTTTATATTCCACCATATTACCATCAGCGTTTAACCATCTAAAACACAATTCTCCTGAAACCACCTCGGATTGATAACCGATGATTCAGATATCATAGCATTAAATGCAGAGGAAACAGAAAAATTTTAGATGGTCTAAACGGCCAAAAGTTTGATGATAAAGAAGGGAGTGTTAGGAACGCTCGATAGAAAATTTAGTACTGAAAAACGGATTGAGCTAACCATGAAGGAGATCAAGGACAAATACAAGGACCATACCCTATATTCAAAGAATCCAGGTAATTCTGGATCCGTTGAAATCTTAGAGAATATCTTGCTCCGAAGTCATGTTAAAATCTTGAAAAAATTTTTCTTCATCAACTCTCGAACTTAGAAATTCCAAAATATCATCATAAATATCTTCGATATTTCTGAGGATATTTTCATAAATATTCTCGTCCGAAATTATCTACCTCTTCGTGTTTTCTGTATTTCATTATATTGGAAACTTCTGTAAAAATCTAAGTATAAATTATGAATGAATTATGGAGAAGTGTTGGGAATTGAAGCATGGGTTAGTATAATATAATGACGCTTGGCCAACGTAATTATATTACAGTAAGTCATGCTGAGTTTCTATTGGAACAAGATGATTCACAGATTATACCATCATCATGTGTCATGTGACATAACTCTTTCATTCTATTTAACCTCTAAATATATCAAGAACATAATTACTTGATAGTTCCATCTTTCTCGGATATTCTAGTAATTTGACAAATTAAATCGTGCTATCACGTCCCTTCCTGCTTAGAACATTATAATAATTCGAAACTCTATATCTACAAATTCTGGACCATTATTCGCTTGACTTGAAGTCGGGAAGAGAAAACAAAAGCATAGAGCTTCGAAATATAAGGGAGAATATAAAGCCCGATAACAACACATAAATTACTAACCGTGAATATCAATGTTTATCGCAACATAAAGACACGGGAGAATTAAAAACACTATAACCCCAAGGGCGAAGTAGAAGAAAGCAGATCCCTCTGGTGGAAGTTAGAAAAGGAGAATGATTGTTGCGATAGTAAGGATGAGGACAAGGATCAGAACTGGATTAAGCATTTTCACAATCATTTAGATGTATGAACTAAGAAAGAAAGTATAGGAATAATGAGAATAATGGAACGGAAGATTTTAATTTATAATAGAAAAATCAGACAGAGCAATCGAGGCAGATCATCACATTTAATTAAAAGAGATCCTAATTTCCATAAATCCCGAAGAATCAGATCTTATAGATTTTCAAGATTTTCTTTTAAATCTCTTGAATTCCAGAATGTAATCGAGAAAATGTCAAAAGTTAAGACGCACCTTATTTTCTAAATTCAACCATGACTAGTAAAAAGTTATGATGAAACTTGTCTTTCTCATTTCACTCGTTAGTGATAGCTTCACTCGTACGCTCCGAGTAATCGAATTATATTATCTGTATTACTCAATAATGATAAAACTCTATTTATCAACTCATATTCGTCATGAAAACATTTTTATTGTTAGCCATGACAACCTCACTCAAATTTCGGGACGAAATTTCTTTAACGGGTAGGTACTGTGACGACCCGGAAATTTACGATCAAATTTAAACTTAATCTTAATATGATTTCGATATGATAAGCAAAACTTTTAATGTTGAGTTTTGAAAACTTTGAACCGTGTTCATGTATACATTTAACCCTTGCCTATTCCTGACGATTCACGAACAATTGGGTGTATATATATATATATATATATATATATATATATATATATATATATATATATATATATATATATATATATATATATATATAATATAGGTAAGTATATAATATTTTAAAAATTAATAAAGTATACTTTAATCATTTGAATTAAAATACAAAATAATATATATAATAATTAAGTTGATATTGAAATAAATATATATACGACTTCTATATACAAGTAAGATTACATGTATATTGTAAAATACATAATATATATAAATATTAAATATTCGATACATTAGATAACTAGTAAATAAGATATAATTGTAATAATAATACATTAAATGTAAATACAAGTTAGAAATAAACGTCATAATAATATTATCATTTTTTTTTTCAATAATAATATCAAAATTATTATTATCAATATAACATACAAATAGGAAACTTGACATATATATAAATTATTATAATATTAATACCATTAATATTCTCATCATTTATAATATAAATAATTATTATAATTAATATAGTATTATAATCATTAATTATTATCATTCTTAGTATTATTTTGGTATTATTACTATAAACATTATTGTTTCTATTATTATTATTATTATTATTATTAATTATTTCATTAAGAGTAGATTATAATAATTGTGTAAGTAATATTATTATATTAATTATTCTTTATTATTACTAGTTCAATCATCAATAATGCTAATATTATTAGAAATATTATTATTAGTAATAATATAGTAATATTTATTAATAACCAAAAATTATAAAGTTTATACAGATAGATATAAACTCGCATATATGAATACAGTTAATATAGGAGATTATGTGATTCATAGCACACACATTGTTAAACTTTAAATCTGTTCCCATGTGAGAAAATTCGATCCAACCACTAAATTACAAAGTTTGTTGTGAGTCTTTATCAAGTTCTATTTATTTATTCCTTTAAACACCTGCTCGAATATGATGACTGTCCGTATACCATTTTATATAGATCTGTCGTCTTTAAATCAGTGATAGAAATTCAGTTGATTCTTTCAATCTCCTTATCAATTATCAACACCCAAATCATCTTCCACCGATAACCATCACAAAACCCACTAAATGATCGACAACCACTGCTATCTCCTGCTGCTGCAATTCACATATTTTTGTGCAGCCAATACCATGAACCCACAACAACCACCTTAATTTTTCGCTGCTGCTATGAGTATTTTTCTGTTTCTAATCGTTACCGGCCAGAGTTTCAAACAAATCACCAAAAGAATACCAACAACCATTTATATCTCTATTATATACATATACATACATAAAAAAAAATCCATTTATATCTTTACCCGTTTAGGGTTGATAACCGAGAACACCACCATCACCAAACCATCGAAAGTCTACTGCTGCTAAACGCTCTCTGTTCCATTCAAAAAAAAAAATATCATTTATTTATTACCACCCACAACCATAACAACCCAGGTCAAGAATATTCACAAGCAATCAAAGAAATACATGACAATAGAGCAAGATATTTACAATTATATTTAGAGAGAGTTAAGAAGAACAATATACTGTAGGGTGCAAATTTATTGAACCAGCTCTTCGAATTTTTCCTTCAAATAACACATGTACAATTCTGTTACTGGTAATGATCTATTCCAAAGTGGAGAGCAAGAGAAAGCTGGTATAATTTTAAATCTATGTGTATGATTAACTATTTATCTGAATTCCTTATTGTAACTATGAAGCTATCAGAACCTAGAACTTAACAACATAAATCATCAATTTCATTAACATCAAATCAGAAACTATAAATTTAAATATGAAAAAATACATATAGAAACACAATTTTTTTTTACTTAATTCGAATAGTATCCAATTCAAAACCCTAATTTCACCTCCAAACAAATATGTCCGTGAGAAGTAATAATCGAAGAGCTTGTTGAGTTGTCGATATAATAAACGATTTTGAAATATGCAGTTTTAAACTATGAGATCAATTTCGAATTCAAATAAAATGAACATAATTGTCATACCTGATGATAATGATGATTTGATGAAATCCTTGTTACTACACGATGCAGTGATAAATCTTCCTTCTTAATTTGAACGAACACCAACTAAACATCAACTACAGCTTCAATTTCTCCGATTATTGTTCGATGACGAAGATAATTAGGGTTGATGATAACGACTGAGCGATGATGATAATGAATTGATTCACTATTAAATATTTAGAATCTTTGATTGGTTGATTTATTGAAGAATCTAAAAACCCTAAAAATCGTGATACGTTTCTTCTCTGCTTTTCTTTTTATCCCTGTTATCTCGATCTGATTTGGGAACAGATATATAAAACGCGTACAAATCATTATTATTATTATTATTATTATTATTATTATTATTATTATTATTATTATTATTATTATTATTATTATTATTATTATTGTTATTATAATTATTATTATTATTAATTATTATAAACATTACTAATATAATTATCACTAAAATTTGTATCATTATAATAGTTATTATTATTATTATTAAAAATTTTCATATAAAGATTTTAAAATACATTACAAATTATTATATTTAATACGTTAATATTCTTTAAGTTTGCATATATTATTATTAATAACATGTATATAATTATTATATATTAACTAAATATATTCATAAAAGATAAATTGTAATATATATTATACAACATTGATATAATATTAATTAGACATTATTATAAAATTTTATAGATATAAATTAAAACATTATATAACCTACATAAACATTAAAATATAATAAAGTATCAATAACATAAACATAAATATATTATAATAAGTTATAAATAAAATTATTAAAATATTTTACCAAAGAATTTCTATCTTAGTATTAATAATTGAATATTATGATAACTTAATACTATAGTATATAAAATAAATATATTAAATATACATATACAACATATAAATTAAGGATGTAATAAATAAATAAAGTACATATTGGAATTTAACATAAAACTTTTATAAATATCATATAATTAATATTTGATTTATTATCATTATACGTTTATGATATTATCTGATATATAAATGATATAGGTTCGTGAATCCGAGACCAACCCTGCATTGTTCAGTATCGTCATATGTATTTTTACTACAAAATACATTATGGTGAGTTCATTTGAATCCCTTTTTACTCTTTATATTTTTGGGACTGAGAATACATGCGCTGTTTTTACAACTGCTTTATTAAATGCTTTTGAAATATATTTGAACTGCGAATACATGAAATGCTTTTATAAATGTTTGACGAGATAGACACAAGCAAAATATTCCTCGAATGAATTATTATGCAGACAGAATTCTGCGGATTATTATTGAATTATGTAGACATGATAATTGCCACCATTGAATTATGTGGACATGATAATTTCCACCATTGAATTATGTGGACATGATAATTGCCACCATTGAATTATGTGGACATGATAATTGCCACCAGTTGATGTGAATGTTATATATCGAGAGAATGATTTTATACACAGGTTATGTGTATGTTATTTTTGTGTACAAGATATGTGTACGGTTACTATGATTTATGAAAATGGTTTCATACACGAGAAAGATGTACCGTATTTAAAAGATATAGCATGTACATTACAGGTGGGTATAGGATTCGGGCCCATTTGTACCATGCAGTATTTAAATCTTGTGGTCTATCAAAATGATGAATTTTATTTTTTTATGATAAACCTATGAACTCACCAACCTTTTGGTTGACACTTTAAAGCATGTTTATTCTCAGGTATGAAAGAAATCTTCCGCTGTGCATTTGCTCATATTACATGGAGTCGTTCATGGTATATAGAGGTCAGAACATCGTAATGGGACCAACTGTTGTAGACTTCGTCCAGATGGATTAGGACGGGGCATTTCATTGTGGGCTTGGAAGTGAGCTATTTACCTTGAAAGGTACTTGGGCGTATAAAAGTAAGAATAGGTATATGCCATTAATTAAGTCTCTTGACCTTAAGATCAACAAATTGATTCCGTTTCTTGTTAACATGAATATGTCATCTGAATATATACCCACAAAAGGAAAGATGATTTTTTTAGCCTTACAGGCATCTTCAGTAAGCTGGATGCACAAAATGCATCATGGATGTTACCAACTCATCTAAAACATTGAGCGCTTATGTCGCAATACAAAGCTGACAGGTAGAATGGAAAACATGGTGATCACAACCATGTGATTTGATATCTGGATAGTGTTAGTCACGGATTTTACTAATCCATTAATTTCGGAAGGAGACCATAGGCATAAAGAACTCGATATTTAAGAAACGTTTCATTTGAATAAATGAATTGAAATTTTAGCTGAGAGTGACTAATCATACTTACATGCAATGCAAGCCATAATTATTTATAGTGTCTTCAGGACGGTCTGAACAAACAATGAAGGATATCACCCAGTTTACCATACTACATGTGAACTTATCCTTGGATGGAATGAAAACACCGTTCCCTAATGTAACTATATGCTTTCAGTTACTTGGGTTAACATTGACTAGAACAACATATAGTTGCAACCAACGAAGAAAGAAATATATAGAGTAATCACCTCAGTGTTATAGATGTTTTAAGCAGTCCCTTCCAAGAGGATAACATGATTCATAGATTTTTAAAGTAATTGAAAGAAAATCGCACGAAAGGTGTGATCTTTGAACGTGAGTGAACTCTTCGTACAACAAGCGAGTTGATCTGAATTCATCCTTATACTTAAGGGGATGCGCGGATGAGAAGATACGTGAACCCTTGTGAAAGGACCAGTTCATATACATTATAAACAATTCACAATAGTTGATTACATCGCGAGGTATTTGACCTCTATATGATACATTTTACAAACAATGCATTCGTTTTTAAAAAACAAACTTTCTTTACATCGAAAATTGACAGGCATGCATACCATTTCATAATATCCACTATCCAACTATAAATTGACTTAATAATAATCTTTGATGAACTCAATGACTCGAATGCAACATTCTTCGAAATATGCCATGAAAGACTCCAAGTAATATCTTGAAAATGAGTAAATGCACAGTGGAAGATTTCTTTCAATCCTGAGAATAAACATGCTTTAAAGTGTCAACCAAAAGGTTGGTGAGTTCATTAGTTTATCATAATCATTCATTTCCATTATTTTAATAGACCACAAGAATTTCATTTCCATTTCTCATAAGTATACGTCCCATGCATAGAGATAAAAGTCATTCATATGGATTGAACACCTGGTAACCGACATTAACAAGATGCATATAAGAATATCCCCTATCATTCCGGGAAATCCTTCGGACATGATAAAGACGAATTCGAAGTACTAAAGCATCCGGTACTTTTGATGGGGTTCGTTAGGCCCAATAGATCTATCTTTAGGATTCGCGTTAATTAGTAGATCGGTTTACTAATTCTTAGGCTACCAAGCAAAATGGGCATATTCAGCTTCGATCATTCAACCATATAATGTAGTTTCGATTACTTGTGTCTATTTCGTAAAACATTTATAAAAGCGCATGTATTCTCAGTCCCAAAAATATATATTGCAAAAGCATTTAAAAAGGGAGCAAATGAAACTCACCATACTGTATTTCGTAGTAAAAATACATATAACGTCATTGAACAAGTGCAAGGTTGGCCTCAGATTCACGAACCTAAATTAATTATATATATATGTGTGTTGGTCAATTTTTGTCTAACAAATTAGGTCAAGTCATAGTGTACCACAATCCTAATGCTCGAGACTAATATGCAAAAGTCAACAAAAGTCAATTTGACTCAAAATGATTTCCAAAATTTATACATGATTATTATATAGTTTAAATATCGTCGTTTTATATTTTTAAACATTTTTAAAAGATTTATTAGAGTAAATAATATAATTAATTTATTAATAAATAAAACTTTATATAAAAATATACTTTTATATATCTTAAGTAATAAAATTTATAAAGTTCATTTAATATCATAAAAATATTATGATAGGTTTTATTAAGGTAAATTATATTATTTGTATTACATATTTATTTGATAAAATAACATTGATAATAATAATAAGTACAAGTTGTATTATTTTATAATAATAATTATTATTATTCTATTAATAAAAATATCAATACTTATATCTACTAAAAAAGATATTATGATAAAATGATAATTCTAATTATGATAACATTAATATTTACGATACTTTTTAATATTAACTTTAAAATAATAATTTTATTTAAGATGATAATAATAATGATATTTTGTAATAACAATAACATTTCATTTAAAATGATAATTTTTGTTAAAATGATAGTTTTAATACTAACGATACTTTTAATAATAGTAATGATAAGAATAATAAGAACGATAATTTTATCTAAATCAATATTGAAAGGACCCGTTCATATACATTATAAACGATTCACAATATTTGATTACATTGCGAGGTATTTGACCTCTATATGATACATTTTACAAACATTGCATTCGTTTTTAAAAGACAATCTTTCTTTACATCGAAAATTGACAGGCATGCATACCATTTCATAATATCCACTATCCAACTATAAATTGATTTAATAATAATCTTTGATGAACTCAATGACTCGAATGAAACGTTCTTCGAAATATGCTATGAAAGACTCCAAGTAATATCTTTAAAATGAGAAAATGCACAGCGAAAGATTTCTTTAACACCTGAGAATAAACATGCTTTAAAGTGTCAACCAAAAGGTTGGTGAGTTCATTAGTTTATCATAATCATTTATTTCCATCATTTTAATAGATCACAAGAATTTCATTTCCAGTTCTCATAAATATACGTCCCATGCATAGAGACAAAAATAATCATTCATATGGTGAACACCTGGTAACTGACATTAACTAGATACATATAAGAATATCCCCTATCATTCCAGGATCCTCCTTCGGACATGATATAAATTTCGAAGTACTAAAGCATCCGGTACTTTGGATGGGGTTTGTTAGGCCCAATAGATCTATCTTTAGGATTCGCGTCAATTAGGGTGTCTGTTCCCTAATTCTTAGATTACCAGACTTTAATAAAAAGGGGCATATTCGATTTCAATAATTCAACCATAGAATGTAGTTTCAATTACTTGTGTCTATTTCGTCAGACATTTATAAAAGCGCATGTATTCTCAGTCCCAAAAATATAAAGGGTAAAAAGGCAAATGAAACTCACCATACTGTATTTCGTAGTAAAAATACATATAACGTCATTGAACAAGTGCAAGGTTGGCCTCGGATTCACGAACCTAAATTAATTATATATATTTATGTGTTGGTCAATATTTGTCTAACAAATTAGGTCAAGTCATAGTGTACCACAATCCTAATGCTCGAGACTAATATGCAAAAGTCAACAAAAGTAAATTTGACTCAAAATAATTTCCAAAAATCTATACATGATTAATATATAGTTTAAGTATCATCGTTTTATATTTTTAAATATTTTTAAAAGATTTAATAGAGTAAATAATATAATTTATTTATTAATAAATAAAATTTTATATTAAATTTATATAATAAAATATACTTTTATATATATTAAGTATTAAAATTTATAGGGTTCATTTAATATCATAAAGATAATATGATAGGTATTATTAAAGTAAGTTATTACACGTAGTAAAATATGTTTGTATCACATATTTATTTGATAAAATAATATCTATAATGATAGTAAGTAAAAGTTGTATTATTTTGTAATAATAATTATTATTATAAAAATATCAATATTTATAATTACTAAGATGACATTTTGATAAAACGATAATTCTAATTATGATAACTTTAATATTTATGATAATTTTTAATATTATCTTTAAAATAATAATTCTATTTAAAATAATAATAATAATGATATTTTATAGTAACAATGACATTTCTATTAAAATGATAATTTTTGTTAAAATGATAGTTTTAATACTAACGATACTTTTAATAATAATAGTAATGATAAAAATAATAAGAACGATAATTTTATCTAAATCAATATCTTATAATATTTTAATTTCATCATGATACTCTTACCCATTATTTCCTAATCGTTTCGTTTAATAGCTTTTAATCGTCTTTTTTATCGTGTTCATAATAATGATAATAATAGTAATCAAAATAATTAGGTGTTACAAATATTTGTTTTAATTACACTAATATTAATAATGATAGTTACTATAATATTATTAACGATAATACTAATAATTATCTTAATGATAATATAGTAATAGTAATAATAATAATAACAATAACTATAACCATTTTTAAATAATGATATATATATTAATAATGATAATAATAATAATAATACCAATAATAATAATAATAATAATAATAATAATAATAATAATAATAATAATAATAATAATAGGATAATAATAATAATACTAATTATAACTTTAACGATAATAACGATAGTAATAATAAAAAAAATAACAATTTTTAATGATAAATCCCTTTTATTGATAAAGATAATAATAATGATAATAATAAGATAAAACTAGAACAACGATAAAAACGACGATAATAATAATCATTTTTAATAAAAATATCGAAAATTCAATTGATTATAACTTCTAATCCGTTCATCGAAACCATTCGATATCTAAAGGAAAAGTTCTTAATTTTTCGCTAGCTTTCCAAGGACATGCATATCTTATACCTTATCTCAACCGCAGTAACTAATTCAAGATTCAACCTAACCTGTCTAAGGGCAATATCAAAAGTACAAGCATGCATAATCCTAAATACTCGAGCACTAGTCAGGGATACACTATTAGTATGTAAAAGTTAAATTATGAGTACTCACGTATCAATATTGAGATTCAATATTGCAGGAAAGGTACGTAGACGCAACGGAAATGATAAACACTATATTGACCTCACGAGCATACCCATGAACCATACTCAATCACCTCCATAGCTATAACCCATAATTTTCTTAATCCTATCCCACTCGAAAAACAATTTCGAAATCCCTCGGACAGCACTCCGTCGTAATATTTTATGTATACTAATAATATCTTGAAATAATATGGAGTAAATATATTTATGTAAATCGATTGAGAGAGTTTAGAGAAAAATATTTTCAAGTTTCTATGAAATAATGAAACTTATTGAATTCTATTTATAATAGATTTTTGAATTATTAAAGTGAATTATTAAAGTGAATTATTAAAGTATGAATTATTAAAGTATGAATTATTAAAGTGAATTATTAAAGTTAAAGTAAAGTAAAAATAAAGTAAAGGTAGAGTTTAAGTATAGTAAAAGTATAAAACTATGTACGTATAATACGCGTATAAATATATATAATATTAATTTAAATCGTTATATATATTTAATAAAATAAAATATAAATATCGTTATCTTTATCATACTAGTTAAGTAATGAGTTGTCAAAAGTGATTCTAGATATTTATAAAAGTTATATACGTTTTAATAATAAAGTTCTTTTTAAACTGAAAACGTTTTTATACGTTTGAAACTAAATAGATCAATCGAGTCTTTATGAGATTCAATCTTCCACTATCCTTTGTCTAGTTCTCAATGATTGACAATTTGTTCTTATTTATAAATCACTTTACCATTTTCCGAATATTGATAAAATGGAAAGATTTCTCAAATCAACGTGGGCATTTCAACAGAGACTTGTAATCATAATTCAATATATCTGATAATTCAATCATTTGATCTTATCTTCTAATTCCATTGATAAACATTTTGAAACAGATACAATCATATAAAGTATTTAATCCAATATTTTGTTTACGTTTCAAGTTATAATATATATACACATATACATATATAATCATATTCATTTAATGGTTTGTGAATCGTTGGAACTTGGTCGAGGTTGAATGAATGTATGAACATAGTTTAAAATTCTTGAAATTTAACTTAACAAATATTGCTTATCGTGTCGGAAACATATAAAGATTAAAGTTTAAATTTGGTTGGAAATTTCCGGGTTGTCACAAATATCTTACAATATTTTAATTTCATCATGATACTCATACTCATTATTTCTTAATCGATTCGTTTAATAGCTTTTAATCGTCTTTTATATCGCGTTCATGTTAATGATAATAATAGTAATCATAATAATTAGATATCACTAATATTAGTTTTAATTATAATAATACTAATAATAATAAATATTATGATATTATTAATGATAATACTAATAACATTTTGACGATAATAACAATACTAATTATAACTTTAATGATAGTAACAATAGTAATAATAATAAAAATAACAATTTTTAATAATAATACCTTTTATTGATAATGATAATGATAATAATAATAATAATAATAATAATAATAATAATAATAATAATAATAATAATAATAATAATAATAATTAGATAAAAACTAGAACGATGATAATAACGACGATAATAATATTCATTTTTAATAATAATACAAAAATTCAATTGACGATAACTTCTAATCCGTTCATCGAAATCATTCGATATCTAAATGAAAAGTTCTTAATTTTTCGCTAGCATTCCAACGACATGCATGTTAGGAATTTATGGACCCAACAACGATCACCAATCAATGGATTGTGATCCCATCAATGATAAACGGACAAAATAAATGCAAAAAAAGTAAAAGACACAAAAATTTACGTGGTTATATGCAATCGGTATGATTGCTTTAGTCCACGGGCAACTAGAGAGCTTTTTTTTTTTATTGATTTTCGTACATAGGGTTACAGAATACAAAGGGTATATTTATAGTGCTAATCAAAATTAGGAAACAAATCAAATAACTTGCTGGCCACGAACATAGTCGCGTTTCGCGACACCCCATCGCGTTCCGTGATAAACTGCATCCACACGCGACAAACTTGATCAAAACGCGATAGCCATCGAGTCCTGATTACTGATTGATTTGTCGCATTCCAGCTCCATGTGTCGCATTATAACATGTCGCGTATCGCGACAAACCATACCCGAACGCGACCTAGTACCTGTTTCTTGTTTTGATCTTCTTTGCACATCCAACAATCTCCCACTCAAAGGAGAGCAAAATCCATAAATCTCGTCAACCTCAAAAAACCAACCATTTCAACCAAGAATGTCGAACCACCTTTCATACCGCCAATCAAACATGGGACACGCAAACTCAACATCACTGGAAGAGCAGACTTTCGATACAAGGTCTTCAACACTACTTGTCGAAATCAAAACCAATAACCCTTAGAGCTCTCTAGTTGCCGTCTTCTTTCATCAGGTAATAAGAAGACCAGTTGAAGCTATGCAAAGCTTCAACTTTCCGATCATAACCACCTTAGTACACATATCAGCAGGATTCTCCGTACCAGGAATTTTCTTAACAACTAAAGTACCATCTTCAATAAGTTCACGAATTTTATGATACCTTAGCTTTATGTGTTTCGTACAACCATGAAACACCGGGTTCTTCACCAAATTAATAGCACTTTGATTATCACAGTGCATGACATAATCTTGTTGAACACGTCCTAACTCAAACATAAAATTCTTTAGCCATACAAGTTCTTTGCATGCTTCTGCTGCTGCCATATACTCAGCCTCCGTTGTTGACAACGCCACACAACTTTGAAGTTTGGACATCCAACTAACCGTCGTCTTACCAACCGTGAAAACATACCCCGTAGTGCTTCTTCCCAAATCGTCACAACCACCCAAATCTGCATCAACGTACCCTCTCAAAATGGAATCACCTTTAGTGAATTGCAACCCCATTTTAGAAGTACCTTTCAAGTAGCGCAAAAGCCACTTTATACCTTCCCAATTCTCTTTACCCGGATTCGACATAAATCGACTCACAACTCCCACTGCATAAGCTATGTCGAGTCTTGAACAAATCATTGCATACATAATACTACCCACTGCCGACGCATACGGAATTTGAGCCATCTCCTATTTGTCTACTTCCGTTGTAGGTGCTTGACTTTTTTTTAACTTTAAGGTACCGCCTAAAGGCACGGATCTTGCCTTTGAATCACCCATGTTGAACCGTTCTAACACTTTCTCGATATACTTGGTTTGAGATAAAGTTAAAGTACCTTCAACCCGATTCCTTTCAATACTCATTCCGAGTATCCGTTTAGCAGCCCCTAAGTCTTTCATCTCGAATGCATGAGACAATTTTCTCTTCAAACTGTTGATCTCTAACATGTCCGAACTTGCAATCAACATGTCATCAACATAAAGTAACAATATAACATAGGAGGACTTGAATTTCTTCAAGTAGCAACAATGATCCGACTCGCTTCTTGTAAAGCCACTCCTTGTCATAAATTCATCAAACTTCAAGTACCATTATCGTGGTGCTTGTTTTAACCCATACAGACTTTTCTTCAATTTGCAAACCCATCTCTCTTTACCAACTACCTCGAAGCCCTTTGGTTGCACCATACAAATCTCCTCTTTAAGATCCCCATGTAAAAGTGCGGTCTTTACATCTAATTGTTCTAGATGTAAGTCATCAGCAGCAACAATACTCAAAACCAAGCGAATAGTAGTCATCTTCACAACCGGAGAAAAGATCTCATTATAATCAACTCCTTCTCTTTGTTGAAACCCCTTAACTACCAACCGAGCTTTGTACCGCTTTTTCCCGTTCAACTCATCTTTAACTCGAAAGACCCATTTACTGTGCAATGCCTTTTTCGTTAGAGGTAATTTCACCAAAGACCATGTCTTATTCTTGGTAAGTGACCCCATCTCTTCTTTCATAGCAAGCTCCCACTGTATGGATTCTTTAGATTGTCTTGCTTCAAAATAACTCTCGGGTTCACCATTTTCGGTATAGAGCAAATAGTTTGCTGATGGAGAAAACCTAACAGTAGGTTTGGGCGTTCTACTAGAGCATCTCAATGGTGGAGTAACGGGTGGTGGTGATCGAGTTAAGTCACCATCATCCCCACCAATAGAGCTCTCATCATTTTCGGAGCTAGCACCACTCTCCGAATCATCTCCATCACTTTGGTCCTCACCGTTAATTTGCAATTCAATAGTTCTCGAACTCCCACTAGAACCTGTATTCACATCAATAAACTTATCAAGCATAACCGGACTATGATTAGAACTAACCGTTACCTTGGTGCCATACAACGAGCTTTCATCAAAAGTAACATCTCTACTACGAATCACCTTCCTCGCCTCATTGTCCCAACACCTATAACCCATGTCATCCAACCCATACCCGATAAAAGTACACTTTCTTGATTTAGCTTCAAGCTTGTCTTTGTCAATGTCTTTGGTTTTCATATACACATTACAACCGAAAACCCTTAAGTCAGCCAAACTCACCTTTTTACCGGTACACTCTTCCTCTGGAATTCGAAACTCTAACGGTGTTGAGGGTCCGCTGTTAATCAAATAAGATGCCGTGTTCACGGCATCTGCCCAAAACATCTTTGGTAGACCCGCATGTAACCGCATACTCCTAGCCCGCTCATTGAGCTTCCGGTTCATGCGTTCGGCAACCCCATTGTGCTGTGGTGTTTCCAGAACAGTTTTCAACATACGAATACCATGTTCCGCACAATAGTCTTTAAATTCTTTACTGCTGTATTCTCCTCCATTGTCAGATTTCAAGCACTTAACCTTCAAGTTAGTCTTGTTTTCAACAGCAGCTCTCCACACTTTAAAAGTAGAAAACACATCAGATTTAACTTTGAGAAAGTAAACCCATACCTTTCTTGTGGAGTCATCAATGAAGGTGACATAATAGCGGGAACCACCATGCGACTCAACTGTTGTAGGTCCATAGACATCGGAATGAACAAGTTCAAGCTTCTCCTTCTTTGGTGCAATTCCCGATTTCCCGAATGATACCTTATTTTGTTTCCCCACAGTACATGGCTCACAAAACCCGATATCCACTTTCTTCAAACCCGGAATCTTCCCATTAGAAACTAGCAACTTCATCCCCTTCTCACTCATATGTCCTAATCTTCGGTGCCATAGAGTAGAATCGGTCCCTACATTACTCGTCACATTAACCTCATCATCATCGAATACCTCGACCATGTATAAATTTCCCCTTTTATGTCCCGATGCCACGACTTGACCATCCTCTAGAACACGCCATTTTCGATCACTGAAGGTAGTATGATTACCTTCTTCATCCAACTGACCTATAGAGATAAGCTTCCTTTTCAAATCCGGAATATACCTCACATCTTTCAGAGTCCAATTGGAACCATTGGATGTCTTCAATGTCACATCTCCAATGCCTCTTATGTCTAAGCGTTTGTCATCTGCCAATCTCACCTTCCCTCGATACGCCTTAAAATTCTTCATCATCTCCTTACTAGGATTAGCATGGAATGATGCACCCGAATCCATGATCCAAGCTTCAACCAAATTTTTAACACAACACACCAAAGCGTCATCCGTATCCTCGGAAGTGAAGTTCACCCTAGCTTTATCCACCTTTGGATTCTTACATTGAGTGCTAAAGTGACCCTTTTGATTGCAATTCCAACAAATCGCAGATTCTTGGTCCTTAGAGTTAAACCTCTTTTTGAATTTCTTACCCTTCTTCGTACCCTTATCGTTCTTCCTGCCCCTGTCGGTATTTAAGAGCGACCCCGATGATTCCCCGGAATTCCTCCTACGAGTTTCTTCCCCTAGAATCAAATCCTTGATCCCCTCAAGCTTGAGCTTAGTGGTTCCTGTGGAACTACTAACTGCAGTAACTATACCCGACCAACTTTCAGGCAAAGACGAAAGCAAAATCAGTGCCTGAAGTTCATCATCAAACACAATCTCCACCGAGGCAAATCTTGTAATGAGATTGTTAAAATCATTGATATGATCTGCAGCACACGCACCTTCTTTCATCTTTTGGTTGAACAATTGACGCATGAGAAAAACCTTATTAGCGGCATTAGGTTTTTCATACATGTTTGTAAGTGCCTTTAAGCACCCAAACGTAGTCTTCTCGTTAATAACGTTATATGCAACGTTTTTTGCAAGAGACATCCTAACCGCCCCTAAAGCTTGGCCATCTAGGAGATCTCAATCTTCTTGTTTAACGCTATCCGGCTTCTTCTCTTCAAGTGGTAAGTGTAATTTTTTCTGGTACAAATAGTCTTCTATTTGTATCTTCCAAAATCTAAAATCTTTCCCATCAAACCGATCAATCCTAAACTTTCCTTCGTCCACCATCGCGCCCAATACGAACCTTGTGCTCTGATACCAGTTGCTAGGAATTTATGAACCCAACAACGATCACCAATCAATGGATTGTGATCCCACAAACAACAAACGGACAAAATAAATGCAAGAAAAGTAAAAGACACGAGAATTTACGTGGATATATGCAATCGGTATGATTGCTTTAGTCCACGGGCAACTAGAGAGCTTTTTTTTTTATTGATTTTCGTACATAGGGTTACAGAATACAAAGGGTATATTTATAGTGCTAATCAAAATTAGGAAATAAATCAAATAACTTGCTGGCCATGAACATAGTCGCGTTTCGCGACACCCCATCGCGTTCCGCGACAAACTGCATCCACACACGACAAACTTGATCAAAACGCGATAGCCATCGAGTCCTGATTACTGATTGATTTGTCGCGTTCCAGCTCCATGTGTCGCGTTCCAACATGTCACGTATCGCGACAAACCATACCCGAACACGACCTAGTACCTGTTTCTTGTTTTGATCTTCTTTGCACATCCAGCAATGCATATCTTATACCTTATCTCAACCGCGTATATAACTAATTCAGGATTCAACATAGCCTAACTAAAGGCAATATCAAAAGTACAAACATGCATAATCCTATATACTCAAGCAATAGTCAGGGATACACTATTAGTATGTAAAAGTTAAATTATGAGTACTCACATATCAATATTGAGATTCAATATTGCAGGAAAGGTACGTAGACGCAACGGAGATGATAAACACTATATTGACCTCACGAGCATACCCATGAACCATACCCATCACCTCCATAGCTATAAACCATAATTTCCTTAGTCCTATCCCACTCGTAAAACTCATTTTTAAATTAATCAATCAACACTCTGTCGTAGTATTTTATGTATAAATACTAATAATATCACTCCTAATACTACTAATAATGATCATATGATTAATAATAATAATAATAATAATAATAATAATAATAATAATAATAATAATAATAATAATAATAATAATTAATATACATATATATTTGAGAGAGATCGAGAGAGTTAGATGAAAGATTGAATCAGAAAACGAGTACGTTCGATATTTAAATGGACTTGGCCTCACCATCCTCCTCATGCGATCACATGAGTATGTGAGGGGACCTTCATTCGATCGCATGAGGCGCTTTACCAGCTCATGTTCGACTAAAAGTCCTGCCGACACTCTTATTAAATTATATAATATATATATTAATATATATTTAATCTAGGTAATTATTTATATAATATATTATATTTATGAGCATGGTAAAAATGTAATTTCGTTCTACTGACTCGTACGTTGTCACTCGACTCATGTCCCGCTTTCGGTTTTTCGAACGTATATTGATCCTGCATATATATATACATACACACACACACACACACACACACACACACATATATATATATATATATATATATATATATATATATATATATATATATAACTAACACTTTTCGTTACGCGACGTGTACCTTTTACAAAAATTAGACTTTAACGTTGGTGAATCATATTATAATAAATGTAACTTATATATTTGAGCGTTGTGGTCATTTGCTTCTATAAATCAGGGACTAGCTGTTTATTAAAATATGTTTAATAATATTGAAACATTTGTAAAATATATATATATATATTCTTACTTCAAAATATAATTTTTGTATATCTTATATATAATTGAAATATCTATCTAATTATATTTCAAAGTTCAAAACGTTTAAGTAATAGAAAATATCATGTCGTATCACGTTTTACGTTTTTGAAACAATATATATATATATATATATATATATATATATATATATATATATATATATATATATATATATATATATATATATATATATATATATATATATATATATATATATATATATATATATATATATCAATGGGGAAGTAACCAATCGGGGGGTAGCGGGGGGAATCAAATTTTTTTTTTTCGTTTTTTTTGAATTTTTTTTTCCGGCATCAAGAGCACACGAAAATATGAACATTTAGAAGAGACACTTCGTGATGAATGTTATTATTTAGGCGAGAAAAAAATTGACAAAAATAACATTCAAGATAATATTGTTCGTGAAGAATATGAACGTTTTTTTCCATGTTTTGTGAAGTAAAATTTAGCCCGATTTAGAGTTTAGGGTTTAGGGTTTAGGGTTTGGTGTTTTGGGTTTATTCCATAAACCCAAAACACCAAACCCTAAACCCTAAACCCTAAACTCTAAACCGTTCGTGTTAAAAACTCAATCTAAATCTTAAATCTAAACCCTAAATTTCTAAACCCTAATATCTAAACCCTAATATCTAAACCCCAATAGCTAAAACCTCAAAATACGCTCGAAAAACACGATAATTGTTATATATTACTTTTTCGAGCATTTTTCCGCTAAAGTAAGAACATTTATCACAAAGTGTCTCTACTAAATGTTCATATTTTCATCTCATCTATAATGTTCGTGAACAAAGTTTTTTCAAAAAACGAAAAAAAAGAAGAAAGTTTTTGCTTCCCTCCGCTTCCCCCCGAATGGTTACTTCCCTCTTGATCCTACCACTATATATATATATATATATATATATATATATATATATATATATATATAAAATTTATAATACAAGTTTTAATTAGTTCCTTAAAACTTATTAACAATTTATCTTATAAAACGTTTCACTAATAAAGTTCTTTAAAAATTGTTTTTGTATGTTTGAAACAATATTAAATAAATATGAAAACTTTATTTTCCAAAACTAAGTATTTTTAAGAATCATTTTACTAAAAAGTTATATTAGTAGAGGTTGTTATATCGTAAAACATTTTAGAGAAATAAAATTAAATATACTTTTCATAGGTTTCAAGTTCTTAACGTTTGTTAGTGCAACGTGGTATAAAGTCTAAAGGTTAGATAAACGTACGAAATCACCTTAATGTACAATGTCGATACCCATTGTCTAAGTCATTTACATTCCACATTCCAACTTTAAAATGATAATCATAATAGTTATCTTATTAATATCACGAGGAAAATGTTGTAAGGTATGAATTAAAAATCAAATAAGAATCTTCACTAACTCTTGTCTAGTTCTCGTTAGTTGACACTTTGTTCTTATTTGTAAAATCACTTTACCATTTTCCGAATATGGTTAAAAAGGAAAGGTTTTCTAAATCAAAGTGGACCTCCTAATAGGGACTCGTTGCCATAATTCAATGTATCTAATAATTCAATCATTTGATATTATCTTTTAATTTCATCGATAATTATTTTAAATATATTTTAAAACAATTACGTTCATGTAAAGTATTATACGTCTAATACTTGTTAACGTTTTCAAATTATAATATATACATATATACATATATAATAATATCCGTTCCTATAATGGTTCGTGAATCTTTGGAATTTGGTCGAGGTTAAATGAATGTATGAACACAGTTTAAAATTCTTGAGATTCAACTTAACAAACTTTGATTATCGTGTCGGGAATATATAAAGGTTAAAGTTTAAATTTGTTCAGAAATTTCCAGGTCGTCACAGTACCTACCCGTTAAAGAAATTTCGTCCCCGAAATTTGATAGAGGTCGTCATGGCTAACAATGCGAATGTTATAATGACGTATGTAAGCTGATATATAGAGTTTTACCATGATTAAGAAATACGGATAAAATAATTCAATTTCTCGAAGCGTATGAGTGAAGTTATTGTAAATGAATGAAATAAGATAATAGTGATTCGTCATATCTTTTGACGTAGATAGGGTGGATTTCCAAGTTCAATAGATTTGGAGAAAATCTTTGTAATAGGATTTGATTCTTCGATAATCAAGGGAATTAGGATCTGCTTTAAATGCGATCATCTGTTTTGATTACTCTTTCGGATATTTTACTATAAATCCACCTTCTTCATTTACTTTTAACTCACACCTTCCATTATTTCTCTCTCAACTCATACTTTAAAGCATTCATCAATATGCTCCATTCAGTTCTGCTTCTTGATATATTCCTAATCTTCATATCGGTCATTCTTCTTTTTCATCTACCATCGGAAAAATCTATCTACTTCTACTATACACTTGGTTTTATAGTGTTTTTAGTTCTCCCGTGCCTTTATATTTCCATATGCATCGATATATATGGTTTATAATTTCTGGTTTGTCGTTGGGCTTTATATCTTCCCTCATATTTCAAAGTCTCTATTTCTGTCTTCTATAATCATTGTTATCCACAGTTAATGCTCTCTTTTATTTGCTGCGATTTATACCCCAATTTATATTTCGAAGTTTTGTCCTTTCGTTTCTTCTTCTTGCGATTAAGCACCGCTTGTAATGGTCCAAAATTCGCAGATATAAATTTCGGAATGAACATTGTTAATGTTCTAGGAAGGAAATTGTAATGGCACGATCTTGACTTGTCAAATTATCAGAATAACTCGGAAAAGGCCGAATCATTAAGAAATATTTTCTTGATATTTTAGAGGTTAAATAGAATACAAGAGTCGTATAACATGGCACATGATGATGTTATGATCTGTGAATCATCACGTTCCATTTAGAAACTCAGCATGACTTACTGTAATATAATTACGTTGATCAAGTGTCATTATATTATACTAACTCATGCTTCAGCTCCCAATACTACTTCAAAAATATTCCTATTTTAAACTCGAATATTTCAGAATTTAGAAACTAAAGTAGTTTATTTTATGATGTAATACAGATAGCGCGAAGAGGTAAATGATTTCAGATAAGAATAATTATAAAAATATCTTTAGAAATGTGGAGGATATTTATAATGAAAGATATGATGATATCTTAGGATTTCTAATATCAAAGGATGATGAAGAATATTGTCCGCAGGGGTTTCTGATCAGGAGCAAAATATTTGTTAATGACTTCAGCAGATACTGAATCATTTGGATTCTTTAAATGTAGGTTTCGTCCTTGTGATTTATCCACAACCTCTTTCATACTTTGCTCAATCCGTTTTCCAGTTCCAAAACTTCTCTTTTTCTGAGCTTTGCCAATACACTATTCTTTATCATCAAACATTTTACTGTTAAGATCGTTTACAGTTGTTGCTGCTTCGTCAGCATTTCAAGAACTAGTTCGCAGTTCAAGGTGTTTTTCAGAAACTTCACATTCAAAGTTTGTAAGTCCAGGAGATAGATGTTGTACGTACACATATAACTGTTGGCGTAGACATGCTGCGAGATTTCAAAATACTGATTGCTAATTCCTGATGATTCGTATGGCAATTCTAGTTACAAGATGCGAATGAGTAAATGATGGGGTTTCGGTAAATATAATGATTCTTCGGAAGGTCAAAGATCAGTGAAGTTGTGAATAAGTTTATTGCTAATGTGGTGGAATATGAAAGGTTCTCTGGTAACAAAAGGGTAATCATATATATCAAGATTATGATAAGGCTATTCCGAATGAAAAATCGAAGTTGTCTTGCTGGAGCTGTGATAGAATTTGCTACTTTGAAAAGGAATTGCAAAGTTATTTTTTCTAATAAATGCTAAAGGATCTGACACAGATATGTGTTGAATTATGACTTTGGTTTCGAGACCTTTTTAAGTACATAACTGTGGGTAATTTGTGGTTGGATCATCATCTCGATTACTCATTATTTGAAGTGTCTTCAGAAATTTTTGAAGGGTTTGAACACAGATTGTAATCATTAATATACATTTTGTGATGCCCCGTACAAAACCATCGTGTACGGATCACCAACAACAGGATCATTACAAGGTCAAACACTATATGCTGTTTGAAAACCAGTTTAGCATTCATGAAAAATATAGCGTTTTACAAAAGATAACGTGCTTTCTATGAATAGAAGCATAAACATAAGTACGTGACCCAAAGGTCGTTACAAAGCCATTATTTGAAAATAACGTAAGCTACGAATGCAAAATAAAAGTTCCATGATTGAGACATCTCTAAGTAGTGCAGCGTGAAATGTCCCGTTCATATTGATTATAAACGTTCCATATTAATTGATTTCGTCGCGAGGTTTTGACCTCTATATGAGACGTTTTTCAAAGACTGCATTCATTTTTAAAACAACCATAACCTTTATTTTATCGATAAAGGTTTAAAAAGCATTACATAGATAATCTAATAATGATAATCTAAAATATACCGTTTACACACGACCAATACATAATGGTTTACATTAAGAATATATTACATCAAAAATAAGTTTCTTGAAAGCATTTTTACACAATATCATACAAGCATAGACTCCAAATCTTGTCTTAATAATCACCTGAGAATAAACATGCTTAAAACGTCAACAAAAAATGTTGGTGAGTTATAGGTTTAACCTATATATTATCAAATCATAATAATGGACCACAAGATTTCATATTTCAATATACATCCCATACATAGAGATAAAATTCATTCATATGGTGAACACCTGGTAACCGACATTAACAAGATGCATATAGAATATCCCCATCATTCCGGGACTCCCATCGGACATGATAATTTCGAAGTACAAAAGCATTCCAAATTCCAGAATGGGGCTTGTTGGGCCCGATAGATCTATCTTTAGGATTTGCGTCAATTTGGGGGTCTGTTCCCAAATTCTTAGGCTACCAAGCTAAAAAGGGGCATATTCGGCTTCGATCATTCACCCATATAAAGTAGTTTCATTTACTTGTGTCTATTTCGTAAATCATTTATAAAATTTCATGTATTCTCAACCCAAAATATCAGATTTTTAAAAGTGGGACTATAACTCACTTTCACAGATTTTTACTTCGTCGGGAAGTAAGACTTGGCCACTGGTCGATTCATGAACCTATAACAAATATGTACATATATATCAAAGTATGTTCAAAATATATTTACAACATTTTTAATACGTTTTAATGTTTTAAGTTTATTAAGTCAGCTGTCCTCGTTAGTAACCTATAACTAGTTGTCCATAGTTAGATGTACAGAAATAAATCGATATATATTATCTTGGATCAATCCACGACCCAGTGTATACACGTCTTAGGCTAGATCACAACTCAAAGTATATATATTTTTGGAATCAACCTCAACCCTGTATAGCTAACTCCAACATTACTGCATATAGAGTGTCTATGGTTGTTCCAAATAATATATATACATGGGTCGATATGATATGTCAAAACATTTGCATACGTGTCTATGGTATCCCAAGATTACATAATATATTATACTACATGTATAATACAATATAAGTTAGATAGGATATGATTAGTATAGAATTGTTACAATATTTCCCGTAGCTACAACAATCAAAAAAATATCCAATCTTGTTTTACCCATAACTTCTTCGTTTTAAATCCGTTTTGAGTGAATCAAATTGCTATGGTTTCATATTGAACTCTATTTTATGAATCTAAATAGAAAAATTATAGGTTTATAGTTGGTAATACAGGTTACAAGTCATTTTTATAAAGGTAGTCATTTCAGTCGAAAGAACGACGTCTAGATGACCATTTTGGAAAACATACTTCCACTTTGAGTTTAACCATGATTTTTGGATATAGATTCATGTTCATAAGAAAAATCATTTTTCCATAAGAACAACTTTTAAATCAAAGTTTATCATAGTTTTTAATTATCAAATCCAAAACAGCCTGCGGTGTTACTACGACGGCGTATGTCCGGTTTTACGGTGTTTTTTGTGTTTCCAGGTTTTAAATCATTAAGTTAGCATATAATATAGATATAGAACATGTGTTTAGTTGATTTTAAAAGTCAAGTTAGAAGGATTAACTTTTGTTTGCGAACAAGTTTAGAATTAACTAAACTATGTTCTAGTGATTTCAAGTTTAAACCTTCGAATAAGGTAGTTATATATATATGAATCGAATGATGTTATGAACATCATTAATACCTTAGGTTTTGTGGATAAACCTACTAGAAATGAGAAAAAATATATTTAGCTTCAAAGGATCCTTGGATGGCTTGAAAGTTCTTGAAGCAGAATCATGACACGAAAACAAGTTCAAGTAAGATTTCTACTCGAAATAAGATTGTTATAGTTATAGAAATTAAATCAAAGTTTGAATATGAGTATTACCTTATATTAGAAAGATATCTTACTGTAAATAAGAAAGATTTCTTGAGGTTGGATGATCACTTTACAAGATTGGAAGTAAGCTAGCAAACTTGGAAGTATTCTTGATTTTATGAAACTAGAACTTATAGAATTTATGAAGAACACTTAGAACTTGAAGATAGAACTTGAGAGAGATCAATTAGATGAATAAAATTGAAGAATGAAAGTGTTTTTAGGTGTTTTTAGTCGTTGGTATATGGATTAGATATAAAGGATGTGTAATTTTGTTTGTAAATAAGTCATGAATGATTACTAATATTTTTGTAATTTTATGAGATATTTCATGCTAGTTTCCAAATGATGGTTCCCACATGTGTTAGGTGACTCACATGGGCTGCTAAGATCTAATCATTGGAGTGTATATACCAATAGTACATACATCTAAAAGCTGTGTATTGTACGAGTACGAATACGGGTGCATACGAGTAGAATTGTTGATGAAACTGAACGAGAATGTAATTGTAAGCATTTTTGTTAAGTAGAAGTATTTTGATAAGTGTCTTGAAGTCTTTAAAAAGTGTATGAATACATATTAAAACACTACATGTATATACATTTTAACTGAGTCATTAAGTCATCGTTAGTCGTTACATGTAAATGTTGTTTTCAAGCCTTTAGGTTAACGATCCTGTTAAGTGTTGTTAACCCATTGTTTATTATATCAAATGAGATGTTAAATTATTACATTATCATGATATTATGATGTATTAATATATCTTAATATGATATATATATACATTTAAATGTCGTTACAACGATAATCGTTACATATATGCCTCGTTTCGAAATCCTTAAGTTAGTAGTCTTGTTTTTATATATGTAGTTCATTGTTAATATACTTAATGATATGTTTAATTATCATAATACCATGTTAACTATATATATATATATATATATATATATATATATATATATATATATATATATATATATATATATATATTACATCATATAGTTTTTACAAATTTTAACGTTCGTGAATCACCGGTCAACTTGGGTGGTCAATTGTCTATATAAAACCTATTTCAATTAATCAAGTCTTAACAAGTTTGATTGCTTAACATGTTGGAAACACTTAATCATGTAAATAACAATTTCATTTAATGTATATAAACATGGAAAAGTTCGGGTCACTACAGTACCTACCCGTTAAATAAATTTCGTCCCGAAACTTTAAGCAGTTGGAGGTGTTGACGTATCTTCTGGAAATAAGGGCGGGTATTTCTTCTTCATCTGATCTTCTCGTTCCCAGGTGAACTCGGGTCCTCTACGAGCATTCCATTGAACCCTAACAATTGGTATATTGTTTTGCTTAAGTCTTCTTAACCTCACAATTGGTATATTGTATTGCTGAAGTTTTTCGTTGATTTGAATTTCGTCTAATAGAATAGTGAAATCTTCTTTAGCAAAACATTTCTTCAAATTCGAGACGTGGAAAGTGTTATGTAAAGCCGCGAGTTGTTGAGGTAACTCAAGTCGGTAAGCTATTGGTCCGACACGATCAATAATCTTGAATGGTCCAATATACCTTGGATTTAATTTCCCTCGTTTACCAAATCGAACAACGTCTTTCCAAGGTGCAACTTTAAGCATGACCATCTCTCCAATTTCAAATTCTATATCTTTTCTTTTAATGTCAGCGTAGCTCTTTTGTCGACTTTGGGCGGTTTTTAATCGTTGTTGAATTTGGATGATCTTCTCGGTAGTTTCTTGTATTATCTTCGGACCCGTAATCTATCTATCCCCCACTTCACTCCAACAAATCGAAGACCTGTACTTTTTACCATAAAGTGCTTCAAAACAACACTTACATGTAACGACTAACGATGACTTAACGACTCAGTTAAAATGAATATACATGTAGTGTTTTAATATGTATTCATACACTTTTGAAAGACTTCAAGACACTTATCAAAATACTTCTACTTAACAAAAATGCTTACAATTACATCCTCGTTCAGTTTCATCAACAATTCTACTCGTATGCACCCGTATTCGTACTCGTACAATACACAGCTTTTAGATGTATGTACTATTGGTATATACACTCCAATGATCAACTCTTAGCAGCCCATGTGAGTCACCTAACACATGTGGGAACCATCATTTGGCAACTAGCATGAAATATCTCATAAAATTACAAAAATATGAGTAATCATTCATGACTTATTTACATGAAAACAAAATTACATATCCTTTATATCTAATCCATACACCAACGACCAAAAACACCTACAAACACTTTCATTCTTCAATTTTCTTCATCTAATTGATCTCTCTCAAGTTCTATCTTCAAGTTCTAAGTGTTCTTCATAAATTCTACAAGTTCTAGTTTCATAAAATCAAGAATACTTCCAAGTTTGCTAGCTTACTTCCAATCTTGTAGAGTGATCATCCAATCTTAAGAAATCTTTCTTATTTACAGTAAGATATCTTTCTAATATAAGGTAATACTCATATTCAAACTTTGATTTAATTTCTATAACTATAACAACCTTATTTCGATTGGAAATCTTACTTGAACTTGTTTTCGTGTCATGATTCTACTTCAAGAACTTTCAAGCCATCCAAGATCCTTTGAAGCTAGATCCATTTGTCTCTTTTCTAGTAGGTTTATCCACAAAACTTGAGGTAGTAATGATGTTCATAACATCATTCGATTCATACATATAAAGCTATCTTATTCGAAGGTTTAAACTTGAAATCACTAGAACATAGTTTAGTTAATTCTAAACTTGTTCGCAAAAAAAAGTTAATCCTTCTAACTTGACTTTTAAAATCAACTAAACACATGTTCTATATCTATATGATATGCTAACTTAATGATTTAAAACCTGGAAACACGAAAAACACCGTAAAACTGGACATACGCCGTCGTAGTAACACCGCGGGCTGTTTTGGGTTTGATAATTAAAAACTATGATAAATTTTGATTTAAAAGTTGTTCTTCTGGAAAAATGATTTTTCTTATGAACATGAAACTATATCCAAAAATCATGGTTAAACTCAAAGTGAAAGTATGTTTTTCAAAATGGTCATCAAGACGTCGTTCTTTCAACTGAAATGACTACCTCTTACAAAAATGACTTGTAACTTATATTTCTGACTATAAACCTATAATTTTTCTGTTTATATTCATAAAATAGTGTTCAATATGAAACTATAGCAATTTGATTCACTCAAAACGGATTTTAAATGAAGAAGTTATGGGTAAAACAAGATTGGATATTTTTTGATTTTTGTAGCTACGGGAAATATTAACAATTCTACACAAATCATATCCTAGCTAACTTATATTGTATTATTCATGTATTCTAATATATTATGTAATCTTGGGATACCATAGACACGTATGCAAATGTTTTGACATATCATATCGACCCATGTATATATATTATTTGGAACAACCATAGACACTCTATATGCAGTAATGTTGGAGTTAGCTATACAGGGTTGAGGTTGATTCCAAAAATATATATACTTTGAGTTGTGATCTAGCCTGAGACGTGTATACACTGGGTCGTGGATTGATTCAAGATAATATATATCGATTTATTTCTGTACATCTAACTGTGGACAACTAGTTGTAGGTTACTAACGAGGACAGTTGACTTAATAAACTTAAAACATCAAAATGTATTAAAAGTGTTGTAAATATATTTTGAACATACTTTGATATATATGTACATATTTGTTATAGGTTCGTGAATCGACCAGTGGCTAAGTCTTACTTCCCGACGAAGTAAAAATCTGTGAAAGTGAGTTATAGTCCCACTTTTAAAATCTAATATTTTGGGATGAGAATACATGCAGTTTTATAAATGTTTTACGAAATAGACACAAGTAATTGAAACTACATTATATGGGTGAATGATCGAAGCTGAATATGCCCCTTTTACTTGGTAGCCTAAGAATTAGTAAACCGATCTACTAATTGACGTGAATCCTAAAGACAGATCTATTGGACCTAACGAACCCCATCCAAAGTACCGGATGCTTTAGTACTTCGAATTCATTTTTATCATGTCCGAAGGATTTCCCGGAATGATAGGGGATATTCTTATATGCATCTTGTTAATTTTGGTTACCAGGTGTTCACCATATGAATGAATTTTATCTCTATGTATGGGATGTATATTGAAATATGAAATCTTGTGGTCTATTATTATGATTTGATAATATATAAGTTAAACCTATAACTCACCAACATTTTTGTTGACGTTTTAAGCATGTTTATTCTCAGGTGATTATTAAGAGCTTCTGATGTCACATACTTAAATAAGGACGAGATTTGGAGTCCAATGTTGTATGATATTGTGTAAAAACTGCATTCAAGAAACTTATTTCATTGTAACATATTTGTATTGTAAACCATTATGTAATGGTCGTATGTTGTAGTGACCCGAACTTTTCCATGTTTATATATATTAATTGAGATTTATATTTACATGATTAAATGTTTCCAACATGTTAAGCAATCAAACTTGTTAAGACTTGATTAATTGAAATATGTTTCATATAGACAATTGACCACCCAAGTTGACCGGTGATTCACGAACGTAAAACTTGTAAAAACTATACGATGGCATATATATGGTTATATATATAGTTAACATGTTTTTATTATAAGTATGTATCTCATTAGGTATTTTAACAATGAGTTATATACATAAAAATGAGACTATTAATTTAAGAAACTCGAAAACGATATATATAACGATTATCGTTATAACAACGTCTTACTAGGTACATATGAATCATATTAAGATATTGAGACACTTGGTTAATTATGTTAAATGATAAGTAAATATATTATTAAGTGTATTAACAATGAAATACATATGTAAAAATAAGACTACTAACTTAATGATTTCGAAACGAGACATATATGTAACGATTATCGTTGTAACGACATTTAACTGTATATACATCATACTGAGATATATTATATATCATAATATCATTATAATATAACAATTTAATATCTCATTTGTTATAATAAACAATGGGTTAACAACATTCAACAAGATCGTTAACCTAAAGGTTTCAAAACAACATTTACATGTAACGACTAACGATGACTTAACGACTCAGTTAAAATGTATATACATGTAGTGTTTTAATATGTATTCATACACTTTTGAAAGACTTCAAGACACTTATCAAAATACTTCTACTTAACAAAAATGCTTACAATTACATCCTCGTTCAGTTTCATCAACAATTCTACTCGTATGCACCCGTATTCGTACTCGTACAATACACAGCTTTTAGATGTATGTACTATTGGTATATACACTCCAATGATCAGCTCTTAGCAGCCCATGTGAGTCACCTAACACATGTGGGAACCATCATTTGGCAACTAGCATGAAATATCTCATAAAATTACAAAAATATGAGTAATCATTCATGACTTATTTACATGAAAACAAAATTACATATCCTTTATATCTAATCCATACACCAACGACCAAAAACACCTACAAACACTTTCATTCTTCAATTTTCTTCATCTAATTGATCTCTCTCAAGTTCTATCTTCAAGTTCTAAGTGTTCTTCATAAATTCCAAAAGTTCTAGTTTCATAAAATCAAGAATACTTTCAAGTTTGCTAGCTCACTTCCAATCTTGTAAGGTGATCATCCAACCTCAAGAAATATTTGTTTCTTACAGTAGGTTATCATTCTAATACAAGGTAATAATCATATTCAAACTTTGGTTCAATTTCTATAACTATAACAATCTTATTTCAAGTGATGATCTTACTTGAACTTGTTTTCGTGTCATGATTCTGCTTCAAGAACTTCGAGCCATCCAAGGATCCATTGAAGCTAGATCCACTTTTCTCTTTTCCAGTAGGTTTATCCAAGGAACTTAAGGTAGTAATGATGTTCATAACATCATTCGATTCATACATATAAAGCTATCTTATTCGAAGGTTTAAACTTGTAATCACTAGAACATAGTTTAGTTAATTCTAAACTTGTTCGCAAATAAAAGTTAATCCTTCTAACTTGACTTTTAAAATCAACTAAACACATGTTCTATATCTATATGATATGCTAACTTAATGATTTAAAACCTGGAAACACGAAAAACACCGTAAAACCGGATTTACGCCGTCGTAGTAACACCGCGGGCTGTTTTGGGTTAGTTAATTAAAAACTATGATAAACTTTGATTTAAAAGTTGTTATTCTGGGAAAATGATTTTTATTATGAACATGAAACTATATCCAAAAATTATGGTTAAACTCAAAGTGGAAGTATGTTTTCTAAAATGGTCATCTAGACGTCGTTCTTTCGACTGAAATGACTACCTTTACAAAAACGACTTGTAACTTATTTTTCCGACTATAAACCTATACTTTTCTGTTTAGATTCATAAAATAGAGTTCAATATGAAACCATAGCAATTTGATTCACTCAAAACGGATTTAAAATGAAGAAGTTATGGGTAAAACAAGATTGGATAATTTTTCTCATTTTAGCTACGTGAAAATTGGTAACAAATCTATTCCAACCATAACTTAATCAACTTGTATTGTATATTATGTAATCTTGAGATACCATAGACACGTATACAATGTTTCGACCTATCATGTCGACACATCTATATATATTTCGGAACAACCATAGACACTCTATATGTGAATGTTGGAGTTAGCTATACAGGGTTGAGGTTGATTCCAAAATATATATAGTTTGAGTTGTGATCAATACTGAGATACGTATACACTGGGTCGTGGATTGATTCAAGATAATATTTATCGATTTATTTCTGTACATCTAACTGTGGACAACTAGTTGTAGGTTACTAACGAGGACAGCTGACTTAATAAACTTAAAACATCAAAATATATTAAAAGTGTTGTAAATATATTTTGAACATACTTTGATATATATGTATATATTGTTATAGGTTCGTGAATCAACAAGTGGCCAAGTCTTACTTCCCGACGAAGTAAAAATCTGTGAAAGTGAGTTATAGTCCCACTTTTAAAATCTAATATTTTTGGGATGAGAATACATGCAGGTTTTATAAATGATTTACAAAATAGACACAAGTACGTGAAACTACATTCTATGGTTGAATTATCGAAATCGAATATGCCCCTTTTTATTAAGTCTGGTAATCTAAGAATTAGGGAACAGACACCCTAATTGACGCGAATCCTAAAGATAGATCTATTGGGCCTAACAAACCCCATCCAAAGTACTGGATGCTTTAGTACTTCAAAATTTATATCATATCCGAAGGGTGTCCCGGAATGATGGGGATATTCTTATATATGCATCTTGTTAATGTCGGTTACCAGGTGTTCACCATATGAATGATTTTTATCTCTATGTATGGGATGTGTATTGAAATATGAAATCTTGTGGTCTATTGTTACGATTTGATATATATAGGTTAAACCTATAACTCACCAACATTTTTGTTGACGTTTAAAGCATGTTTATTCTCAGGTGAATATTAAGAGCTTCCGCTATTGCATACTAAAATAAGGACAAGATTTGGAGTCCATGTTTGTATGATATTGTGTAAAAACTGCATTCAAGAAACTGATTTCGATGTAACATATTTATATTGTAAACCATTATGTAATGGTCGTGTGTAAACAGGATATTTTAGATTATCATTATTTGATAATCTACGTAAAGCTTTTTAAACCTTTATTTATGAAATAAAGGTTATGGTTTGTTTTAAAAATGAATGCAGTCTTTGAAAAACGTCTCATATAGAGGTCAAAACCTCGCAACGAAATCAATTAATATGGAACGTTTTTAATCAATAAGAACGGGACATTTCAGTTGGTATCAGAGCGTTGGTCTTAGAGAACCATAATTTTTCATTAGTGTGTCTTATCGAGTTTGTTAGGATGCATTAGTGAGTCTGGACTTCGACCGTGTTTACTTGAAAATTGATTGCTTAACAAATTTTGTTGGAAACTATATATTTTTAACATGTGAATATTATGTGATATATTAATCTCTTAACGCGTTTGATATTATGTGATAGATGTCTACCTCTAGAACAAGTCCCATTGACTCACCTAATAATAATGAAGAGTCAAATGTAAATTGGAATGATTCGTGGACTGATTCACAAGTTCCCGAAGAGGAACCGGAAGAAGAGTCGGAACCGGAAGAAGAATCGGAACCGGAAGAAGAATCGGAACCGGATGAAGAAATAGAACCGGTGGGGGAAATAATAAAACGGTTAAGTAAAAGAAAATCCTCAACCAACCGACCAAGGTTAATTATGGTCAATGGTGTTTCCGCCAAGGAAGCAAAATATTGGGAGGATTACCAATTCTTCGATGAATCGGATTCCGACGACAATTCCGATGATGTTATAGAAATTACCCCAACTGAATTTAAAAAGGGAAAAGAAAATAATAAGGGAAAGGGCATAAAAATAGAGAAATCTAATTCCAACCCCGATGAACTTTATATGTATCGTCAACCCCCGAAGTCCTTAAGTTGTAACAATGACCCGGGAACCTCTAAACCACCAGGTTTTTCTAAACCAATGTGGATCACGACGGCTCGTATTAGGGGAACATCATATATCCCTAGAAACTTGGCAAAACGAACCAAAACCAAAGAAGAAGAAACAAGCGAGTCGGAATAAGATAGTTGTATTCGTGTGGTGTAATATATGTAATATAGTGTGCTTATGCTTTATGATATATGTAAAAATTGCTTGTATTAATAAGTATTTTTTTTTATGAATCTAACTCTTGTCTATTTTACAGTATAAAAACACAAAATGGATAGACAACCCAATATTTTAAGAGACCTACCCGGAGACATGATTGATGAAATCTTGTCTAGAGTCGGTCAGAATTCTTCGGCACAACTATTTAAGGCGAGATCAGTTTGTAAGACATTCGAAGAACGTTCCAAGAATGTCTTGGTTTATAAGATACTTTCGTTTGAAAGATGGGGGATATCACATTGGGAAACCAATAAGTTACGATGTGTTTACTTTGACGCATATATTGCGGGGAACCCAAATGCTATTTTACGCAATGGGTTAAGAAATTATTTTGACTCAATATATCCGAATATTGGACTTCGTGATTTAGAAAAAGCGGCTAACATGCAACATAAAGAAGCATGTTATGCTTACGGATTAGTAATGTTCGCTTCTCACCAAAGTGAGAACAAGAACATCGGGCTACAACTATTAAACAAAACGTTCCCACAAGTGACGGAGTCGGTAATTGGGGTAAGAAATGAGGTTTTTAGATTGTTACGGGACTGTTGGACATTACGTAACCCTCGTCCCTTTGACGACGTTACAACACGCTGTCTTATCAACGGCCATAACGGTTATGTTCCACAAGACCAAGGATGGGAAGTAGTCCTAGTAAATCCAGAATGCATGACTTGTTTCTGGACGTATGAATTACGTGTCTTTATTGCCTTTGCTGAACGACTTGTGTACTAGCTAGAATTATCTTCACAACCATCTTGTATCAAATTTATTGTGTGCTATATTTCATGCTATATCTAAAATAAGCGGTATTGTAAGTTTGTAAAATATTGTGTAAAAGTTTGAACGCGAAATATTATTATAATCAGTTTTTCATATAGAATTGTAGTAGTTGAATTGTATATTAGCTACTAAGTATGAACTTAACGGGTAGGTACTACCCGAATTTAAACTTATAAAACGCTAATATGAAGAAAAAGCTTTTATAAATGAGTTCATATTATGCTACGAAATACTATTAACTACTCTTAATATTCTGTATGATTAACTTGTTCCATTTAACTATTTTGAAGAAAATGGCACCGACTACTCGACACACCGTGAATATGAATGAAGAGGAATTCCGTACTTTTCTAGCTTCAAACATAGCCGCAGTACAGGCTACGCTACATACCAACAATAACCTTGGATCTAGCAGTACAGGAAATCGTGTAGGATGCACCTACAAAGAATTCACTGCCTGCAAACCTTTGGAATTTGATGGAACCGAAGGACCGATCGGATTGAAACGGTGGACCGAGAAGGTCGAATCGGTGTTTGCCATAAGTAAGTGTACTGAAGAGGACAAAGTAAAGTACGCTACGCATACCTTCACAGGTTCTGCGTTAACATGGTGGAATACCTATCTAGAGCAAGTGGGACAAGATGATGCGTACGCACTACCGTGGTCAGCATTCAAGCACTTGATGAACGAGAAGTACCGTCCCAGAACCGAGGTCAATAAGCTCAAGACAGAACTTAGAGGGTTACGAACCCAAGGATTTGATATTACCACGTACGAAAGACGATTCACAGAATTGTGCCTATTGTGTCCGGGAGCATTCGAAGATGAGGAAGAGAAGATCGACGCGTTTGTGAAAGGATTACCGAAAAGAATCCAAGAAGATATAAGTTCACACGAGCCCGCCTCCATACAACAGGCATGTAGAATGGCTCACAAACTCGTGAACCAAATTGAAGAAAGAATTAAAGAACAGACTGCTGAAGAGGCCAATGTGAAGCAAGTCAAAAGAAAGTGGGAGGAAAACGGTGATAAGAATCACCAATACAACAACAACAACAATTACAACAATAATCGCAACAATTATCCCAACAATCACAACATCAATCGCAACTACAACAAACGGCCCAAAAATAACAACAACAACAGCAACTACAACAATCATCCCAACAACAATAATAACCGCAACAACAACAACAATCAGAAGCAGCTATGCCAAAGGTGTGAAAAGAATCACTCGGGGTTCTGCACCAAATTTTGCAACAAGTGTAAAAGAAATGGTCATAGCGCGGCGAAGTGTGAGGTCTACGGACCAGGGGTTAATAGAACGAAAGGAACAAATGGTGTCGGAACGAGTAATGGCGGAGCAAGTAGTGTCGGAGCAAGTTATGCCAATGTAGTTTGTTATAAATGTGGAAAACCGGGCCACATTATTAGAAATTGCCCGAACCAGGAGAACACGAATGGACAAGGCCGTGGAAGAGTTTTCAATATTAATGCGGCAGAGGCACAGGAAGACCCGGAGCTTATTACGAGTACATTTCTTATTGACAATAAATCTGCTTACGTTTTATTTGATTCGGGTGCGGATAGAAGCTATATGAGTAGAGATTTTTGTGCTAAATTAAGTTGTCCATTGACGCCTTTGGATAGTAAATTTTTACTCGAATTAGCAAATGGTAAATTAATTTCAGCAGATAATATATGTCGGAATCGAGAAATTAAACTGGTTAGCGAAACATTTAAGATTGATTTGATACCAGTAGAGTTAGGGAGTTTTGATGTGATAATCGGTATGGACTGGTTGAAAGAAGTGAAAGCGGAGATCGTTTGTTACAAAAATGCAATTCGCATTATACGAGAAAAAGGAAAACCCTTAATGGTGTACGGAGAAAAGGGCAACACGAAGCTACATCTTATTAGTAATTTGAAGGCACAAAAACTAATAAGAAAAGGTTGCTATGCTGTTCTAGCACACGTCGAGAAAGTACAAACTGAAGAAAAGAGCATCAATGATGTTCCCGTCGCAAAAGAATTTCCTGATGTATTTCCGAAAGAATTACCGGGATTACCCCCACATCGATCCGTTGAATTTCAAATAGATCTTGTACCAGGAACTGCACCAATAGCTCGTGCTCCTTACAGACTCGCACCCAGTGAGATGAAAGAACTACAAAGCCAATTACAAGAACTTTTAGAGCGTGGTTTCATTCGACCAAGCACATCACCGTGGGGAGCTCCTGTTTTGTTTGTCAAGAAGAAAGATGGTACATTCAGGTTGTGTATCGACTACCGAGAGTTGAACAAACTTACCATCAAGAACCGCTACCCACTACCGAGAATCGATGACTTATTTGATCAACTACAAGGCTCCTCTGTTTATTCAAAGATTGACTTACGTTCCGGGTATCATCAAATGCGGGTGAAAGAAGATGATATTCCAAAGACTGCTTTCAGAACACGTTACGGTCATTACGAGTTTATGGTCATGCCGTTTGGTTTAACTAATGCACCAGCTGTGTTCATAGACCTTATGAACCGAGTGTGTGGACCATACCTTGACAAGTTTGTCATTGTTTTCATTGATGACATACTTATTTACTCAAAGAATGACCAAGAACACGGTGAACATTTGAGAAAGGTGTTAGAAGTATTGAGGAAGGAAGAATTGTACGCTAAGTTTTCAAAGTGTGCATTTTGGTTGGAAGAAGTTCAATTCCTCGGTCACATAGTGAACAAAGAAGGTATTAAGGTGGATCCGGCAAAGATAGAAACTGTTGAAAAGTGGGAAACCCCGAAAACTCCGAAACACATACGCCAATTTTTAGGACTAGCTGGTTACTACAGAAGGTTCATCCAAGACTTTTCCAGAATAGCAAAACCCTTGACTGCATTAACGCATAAAGGGAAGAAATTTGAATGGAATGATGAACAAGAGAAAGCGTTTCAGTTATTGAAGAAAAAGCTAACTACGGCACCTATATTGTCATTGCCTGAAGGGAATGATGATTTTGTGATTTATTGTGATGCATCAAAGCAAGGTCTCGGTTGTGTATTAATGCAACGAATGAAGGTGATTGCTTATGCGTCTAGACAATTGAAGATTCACGAACAAAATTATACGACGCATGATTTGGAATTAGGCGCGGTTGTTTTTGCATTAAAGACTTGGAGGCACTACTTATATGGGGTCAAAAGTATTATATATACCGACCACAAAAGTCTTCAACACATATTTAATCAGAAACAACTGAATATGAGGCAGCGTAGGTGGATTGAATTATTGAATGATTACGACTTTGAGATTCGTTACCACCCGGGGAAGGCAAATGTGGTAGCCGATGCCTTGAGCAGGAAGGACAGAGAACCCATTCGAGTAAAATCTATGAATATAATGATTCATAATAACCTTACTACTCAAATAAAGGAGGCGCAACAAGGAGTTTTAAAAGAGGGAAATTTAAAGGATGAAATACCCAAAGGATCGGAGAAGCATCTTAATATTCGGGAAGACGGAACCCGGTATAGGGCTGAAAGGATTTGGGTACCAAAATTTGGAGATATGAGAGAAATGGTACTTAGAGAAGCTCATAAAACCAGATACTCAATACATCCTGGAACGGGGAAGATGTACAAGGATCTCAAGAAACATTTTTGGTGGCCGGGTATGAAAGCCGATGTTGCTAAATATGTAGGAGAATGTTTGACGTGTTCTAAGGTCAAAGCTGAGCATCAGAAACCATCAGGTCTACTTCAACAACCCGAAATCCCGGAATGGAAATGGGAAAACATTACCATGGATTTCATCACTAAATTGCCAAGGACTGCAAGTGGTTTTGATACTATTTGGGTAATAGTTGATCGTCTCACCAAATCAGCACACTTCCTGCCAATAAGAGAAGATGACAAGATGGAGAAGTTAGCACGACTGTATTTGAAGGAAGTCGTCTCCAGACATGGAATACCAATCTCTATTATCTCTGATAGGGATGGCAGATTTATTTCAAGATTCTGGCAGACATTACAGCAAGCATTAGGAACTCGTCTAGACATGAGTACTGCCTATCATCCACAAACTGATGGGCAGAGCAAAAGGACGATACAAACGCTTGAAGACATGCTACGAGCATGTGTTATTGATTTCGGAAACAGTTGGGATCGACATCTACCGTTAGCAGAATTTTCCTACAACAACAGCTACCATTCAATCATTGAGATGGCGCCGTTTGAAGCACTTTATGGTAGAAAGTGCAGGTCTCCGATTTGTTGGAGTGAAGTGGGGGATAGACAGATTACGGGTCCGGAGATTATACAAGAAACTACTGAGAAGATCATCCAAATTCAACAACGGTTGAAAACCGCCCAAAGTCGACAAAAGAGCTACGCTGACATTAAAAAAAAAGATATAGAATTTGAAATTGGAGAGATGGTCATGCTTAAAGTTGCACCTTGGAAAGGCGTTGTTCGATTTGGTAAACGAGGGAAATTAAATCCAAGGTATATTGGACCATTCAAGATTATTGATCGTGTCGGACCAGTAGCTTACAGACTTGAGTTACCTCAACAACTCGCGGCTGTACATAACACTTTCCACGTCTCGAATTTAAAGAAATGTTTTTCTAAAGAAGATCTCACTATTCCGTTAGATGAAATCCAAATCAACTAAAAACTTCAATTCATCGAAGAACCCGTCGAAATAATGGATCGTGAGGTTAAAAGACTTAAGCAAAACAAGATACCAATTGTTAAGGTTCGATGGAATGCTCGTAGAGGACCCGAGTTCACCTGGGGGCGTGAAGATCAGATGAAGAAGAAATACCCGTATCTATTTCCAGAAGATTCGTCAACACCTTCACCAGCTTAAAATTTCGGGACGAAATTTATTTAACGGGTAGGTACTGTAGTGACCCGAACTTTTCCATGTTTATATATATTAATTGAGATTTATATTTACATGATTAAATGTTTCCAACATGTTAAGCAATCAAACTTGTTAAGACTTGATTAATTGAAATATGTTTCATATAGACAATTGACCACCCAAGTTGACCGGTGATTCACAAACGTAAAACTTGTAAAAACTATACGATGACATATATATGGTTATATATATAGTTAACATGTTTTTATTATAAGTATGTATCTCATTAGGTATTTTAACAATGAGTTATATACATAAAAATGAGACTATTAATTTAAGAAACTCGAAAACGATATATATAACGATTATCGTTATAACAACGTCTTACTAGGTACATATGAATCATATTAAGATATTGACACACTTGGTTAATTATGTTAAATGATAAGTAAATATATTATTAAGTGTATTAACAATGAAATACATATGTAAAAATAAGACTACTAACTTAATGATTTCGAAACGAGACATATATGTAACGATTATCGTTGTAACGACATTTAACTGTATATACATCATACTGAGATATATTATATATCATAATATCATGATAATATAACAATTTAATATCTCATTTGTTATAATAAACAATGGGTTAACAACATTCAACAAGATCGTTAACCTAAAGGTTTCAAAACAACATTTACATGTAACGACTAACGATGACTTAACGACTCAGTTAAAATGTATATACATGTAGTGTTTTAATATGTATTCATACACTTTTGAAAGACTTCAAGACACTTATCAAAATACTTCTACTTAACAAAAATGCTTACAATTACATCCTCGTTCAGTTTCATCAACAATTCTACTCGTATGCACCCGTATTCGTACTCGTACAATACACAGCTTTTAGATGTATGTACTATTGGTATATACACTCCAATGATCAGCTCTTAGCAGCCCATGTGAGTCACCTAACACATGTGGGAACCATCATTTGGCAACTAGCATGAAATATCTCATAAAATTACAAAAATATGAGTAATCATTCATGACTTATTTACATGAAAACAAAATTACATATCCTTTATATCTAATCCATACACCAACGACCAAAAACACCTACAAACACTTTCATTCTTCAATTTTCTTCATCTAATTGATCTCTCTCAAGTTCTATCTTCAAGTTCTAAGTGTTCTTCATAAATTCCAAAAGTTCTAGTTTCATAAAATCAAGAATACTTTCAAGTTTGCTAGCTCACTTCCAATCTTGTAAGGTGATCATCCAACCTCAAGAAATCTTTGTTTCTTACAGTAGGTTATCATTCTAATACAAGGTAATAATCATATTCAAACTTTGGTTCAATTTCTATAACTATAACAATCATATTTCAAGTGATGATCTTACTTGAACTTGTTTTCGTGTCATGATTCTGCTTCAAGAACTTCGAGCCATCCAAGGATCCATTGAAGCTAGATCCACTTTTCTCTTTTCCAGTAGGTTTATCCAAGGAACTTAAGGTAGTAATGATGTTCATAACATCATTCGATTCATACATATAATGCTATCTTATTCGAAGGTTTAAACTTGTAATCACTAGAACATAGTTTAGTTAATTCTAAACTTGTTCGCAAATAAAAGTTAATCCTTCTAACTTGACTTTTAAAATCAACTAAACACATGTTCTATATCTATATGATATGCTAACTTAATGATTTAAAACCTGGAAACACGAAAAACACCGTAAAACCGGATTTACGCCGTCGTAATAACACCGCGGGCTGTTTTGGGTTAGTTAATTAAAAACTATGATAAACTTTGATTTAAAAGTTGTTATTCTGGGAAAATGATTTTTATTATGAACATGAAACTATATCCAAAAATTATGGTTAAACTCAAAGTGGAAGTATGTTTTCTAAAATGGTCATCTAGACGTCGTTCTTTCGACTGAAATGACTACCTTTACAAAAATGACTTGTAACTTATTTTTCCGACTATAAACCTATACTTTTCTGTTTAGATTCATAAAATAGAGTTCAATATGAAACCATAGCAATTTGATTCACTCAAAACGGATTTAAAATGAAGAAGTTATGGGTAAAACAAGATTGGATAATTTTTCTCATTTTAGCTACGTGAAAATTGGTAACAAATCTATTCCAACCATAACTTAATCAACTTGTATTGTATATTATGTAATCTTGAGATACCATAGACACGTATACAATGTTTCGACCTATCATGTCGACACATCTATATATATTTCGGAACAACCATAGACACTCTATATGTGAATGTTGGAGTTAGCTATACAGGGTTGAGGTTGATTCCAAAATATATATAGTTTGAGTTGTGATCAATACTGAGATACGTATACACTGGGTCGTGGATTGATTCAAGATAATATTTATCGATTTATTTCTGTACATCTAACTGTGGACAACTAGTTGTAGGTTACTAACGAGGACAGCTGACTTAATAAACTTAAAACATCAAAATATATTAAAAGTGTTGTAAATATATTTTGAACATACTTTGATATATATGTATATATTGTTATAGGTTCGTGAATCAACCAGTGGCCAAGTCTTACTTCCCGACGAAGTAAAAATCTGTGAAAGTGAGTTATAGTCCCACTTTTAAAATCTAATATTTTTGGGATGAGAATACATGCAGGTTTTATAAATGATTTACAAAATAGACACAAGTACGTGAAACTACATTCTATGGTTGAATTATCGAAATCGAATATGCCCCTTTTTATTAAGTCTGGTAATCTAAGAATTAGGGAACAGACACCCTAATTGACGCGAATCCTAAAGATAGATCTATTGGGCCTAACAAACCCCATCCAAAGTACTGGATGCTTTAGTACTTCGAAATTTATATCATATCCGAAGGGTGTCCCGGAATGATGGGGATATTCTTATATATGCATCTTGTTAATGTCGGTTACCAGGTGTTCACCATATGAATGATTTTTATCTCTATGTATGGGATGTGTATTGAAATATGAAATCTTGTGGTCTATTGTTACGATTTGATATATATAGGTTAAACCTATAACTCACCAACATTTTTGTTGACGTTTAAAGCATGTTTATTCTCAGGTGAATATTAAGAGCTTCCGCTGTTGCATACTAAAATAAGGACAAGATTTGGAGTCCATGTTTGTATGATATTGTGTAAAAACTTCATTCAAGAAACTGATTTCGATGTAACATATTTGTATTGTAAACCATTATGTAATGGTCGTGTGTAAACAGGATATTTTAGATTATCATTATTTGATAATCTACGTAAAGCTTTTTAAACCTTTATTTATGAAATAAAGGTTATGGTTTGTTTTAAAAATGAATGCAGTCTTTGAAAAACGTCTCATATAGAGGTCAAAACCTCGCAACGAAATCAATTAATATGGAACGTTTTTAATCAATAAGAACGGGACATTTCATATGTAAACAGGATATTTTAGATTATCATTATTTGATAATCTACGTAAAGCTTTTTAAACATTTATTGATGAAATAAAGGTCATGGTTTGTTTTAAAATGAATGCAGTCTTTGAAAAACGTCTCATATAGAGGTCAAAACCTCGCAACGAAATAAATTAATATGGAACGTTTTTAATCAATAAGAACGGGACATTTCAGTTGGTATCCGAGCGTTGGTCTTAGAGAACCAGAATTTTGCATTAGTGTGTCTTATCGAGTTTCTTAGGATGCATTAGTGAGTCTGGACTTCGACCGTGTTTAATTGAAAAATGATTGCTTAACAAATTTTGTTGGAAACTATATATTTTTAACATGTGAATATTATGTGATATATTAATCTCTTAACGTGTTTGATATTATGTGATAGATGTCTACCTCTAGAACAAGTCCCATTGACTCACCTAATAATAATGAAGAGTCAAATGTAAATTGAAATGATTCGTGGACTGATTCACAAGTTCCCGAAGAGGAACTGGAAGAAGAGTCGGAACCGGAAGAAGAATCGGAACCGGAAGAAGAATCGGAACCGGAAGAAGAAATAGAAGCAGTGGGGGAAATAATAAAACGGTTAAGTAGAAGAAAATCCTCAACCAACCGACCAAAGTTAATTATGGTCAATGGTGTTTTCGCCAAGGAAGCAAAGTATTGGGAGGATTACCAATTCTCCGATGAATCGGATCCCGACAAGGATTCCGATGATATTATAGAAATTACCCCAACACAATTTAATAAGGCAAAAGAGAACAATAAGGGAAAGGGCATAAAAATAGAGAAATTTGATTCCAAACCCGATGAACTTTATATGTATCGTCAACACCCGTATTTCTTAAGTTGTGACAATAACCCGAGAACCTCTAAACCACCAGGTTTTTCTAAACCAATGTGGAAAACGACGACTCGTATTAGGAGAACATCATATATCCCTAGAAACTTGGCAAAACGAACCAAAACCGAAGAAGAAGAAACGAGCGAGTCGGAATAAGATAGTTGTATTCGTGTGGTGTAATATATGTAATATAGTGTGCTTATGCTTTATGATATATGTAAAAATTGCTTGTATTAATAAGTATTTTTTTTTTATGAATCTAACTCTTGTCTATTTTACAGTATAAAAACACAAAATGGATAGACAACCCAATATTTTAAGAGACCTACCCGGAGACGTGATTGATGAAATCTTGTCTAGAGTCGGTCAGAATTCCTCGGCACAACTATTTAAGGCGAGATCAATTTGTAAGACATTCGAAGAACGTTCCAAGAATGCCTTAGTTTATAAAAGGCTTTCGTTCGAAAGATGGGGGATATCACATTGGGAAATCCATAAGTTACGATGTGTTTACTTTGACGCATATATTGAGGGGAACCCAAATGTTATTTTACGCAACGGGTTAAGAAATTATTTTGACTCAATATATCCGAATATAGGACTTCGTGATTTAGAAAAAGCGGCTAACATGCAACATAAAGAAGCATGTTATGCTTACAGGTTAGTAATGTTCGCTTCTCACCAAAGTGAGAACAAGAACATCGGGCTACAACTATTAAACAAAACGTTCCCACAAGTGACGGAGTCGGTAATTGGGGTAAGAAATGAGGGTTTTAGGTTATTACGAGACTGTTGGTCATTACGTAACCTTCATCCTTTTGACAACGTTACAACACATTGTCTTACTATCGGTCACAACAGTTATGTTCCACAAAACCAAGGATGGGAAGTGGTATTAGTAAAACCAGAATGCATGACTTGTTTCTGGACGTATGAATTACGTGTCTTTATTGCCTTTGCTGAACGCCTTATTTATTAACTAGAATTATCTTCGCAGCTACTTTGTATCAAAGTTTTATGTGCTATATTTCATGCTATATGTAAAATAGCGGTATTGTAAGTTTGCAAGTTATTGTATAAATGTTTGAATATGATATATTTTTTTTTTGTGATTAGTTTTTCATATAGAATTGTAGTAGTTGAAATGGTATGTTAGCTACTAAGTATGAACTTAACGGGTAGGTACTACCCGAATTAAAGAGTATAAAACGCTAATATGAAGAAAGAGCTTTTATAAATAAGTTCATATTACGCTACAAAATACTATTGACTACTCTTGATATTCTATATGATTAACTCGTTTCTTTTGGCTATTTTTGAAGGAAATTGCACCAACTACTCGACATACCATGAGTATGAACGAAGAGGAGTTTCGTACCTTTCTTGCTGCAAACATAGCCGTAGTACAGGCTGCTCTACATACCAACAATAATGCTGAATCTAGCAATGCAGCTAACGGCGTAAGAAATCGTGTAGGATGCACCTACAAAGAATTCACTGCCTGCAAACCTTTGGAATTTGATGGAACCGAAGGACCAATTGGATTGAAACGGTGGACCGAGAAAGTCGAATCGGTGTTTGCCATAAGTAAGTGTACTGAAGAGGACAAAGTTAAGTACGCTACGTATACCTTCACAGGTACTACATTAGCATGGTGGAACACCTATCTTGAACAGGTAGGACAAAATGCTGCTTATGCACTATCGTGGTCGGCATTCAAGCAATGAACGAGCAGTACCGTCCTAGAAACGAAGTCAATAAACTCAAGGCAGAACTTAGAGAGTTACGAACACAAGGGTTCGACGTTACCACATATGAACGATGTGACGACCCGGGATTTTTTGACTTAATTTAAACTAAATATTTATATGTTTCCGACACGATAAGCAACGTCTGTATTGTTGAGTCTCGAAAATTTTGAAACTATGTTTACTTATTCAATTGACCTTTGACTATTCCCGACGATTCACGAACGATTGTTTGAAAATAAATATAATTATATAAATAAATGTGAGTATATATATGTAATAATAATTTGGAAATAACAAAATATAATTTAAACATTAAAAGTAAATATGTGAATTAGAATATAAAATAATTAAGTTACTATTAAATGAATATATATATATATATATATATATATATATATATATATATACATACAGGATTTACATTATTAATTATTTGTAACATATATAAAATATATAAATATTAAATGAATGTTATCATATTATATAATTGTAATATTAATATAATTACAAGTCTAACTATAATTGTTATATTGTTATTACATTTATTATTATTATTATTATTAGAATTGATGATATAAAATTTAGATACATTTGATTTGCTATATGTATTATTGTTATCATTATTAATATTATATTAAATTTTATTATTGATAATATTAGTATTTTATTGTTGTAATCTAATAAAACAATAACTATAATTATTAATAATTATGTAATAAAACAAATACACATAAAAATGGATTCAATTTCATTTAACCACTTGCTTGTAATCTAATTATGATTCTATTTTCAATACCAAACAAAAATGGTTAGACATCAACATCTATAGTACAAGTTGTTAACTTTCACCATATGTTTTTCTTTTGATTTTGATTCCCATCGACTTCTTCACAATACAAACAAACCAATCCTATCAACTACTTTGTTTCTTTCTTGTATCAACCAACAAGAAAATCACAATACTTTAACTATAAGATTCGAAGGGCAACATCATCAAAACACCATGTTTTTTTCTTCGGATTCTATCCAGGTATACATCATCTTCATCACCATCAAAACTGCCACAATCATTATTCTGTACCCTATTCTGTCGAGCATTTATACTCCATGGGTATTGTCCCTACTCCTTGAACGATTGCCATTGTAAAACACATCATTAAACCATCACAACTGCTGCAGAGACTACCATTTAAACCATCGAAGACTGCACTTGCAACTGCAGCTGCAAAATCACTTCAATCTCCATCAGCAACATGAACCTCAAACCATCACAAACATCAATTCCTAAAACTCTATCTGCTTCTACATTATTTCTGTTTTATGATAAAATACCCTGCAATCATCAAGAGCAAACAGACACTTATCTGAGCTAATTTGAAGTCCACTGTATTGATAATTGAAACTGCTCTTTTCCTGTCTGCTCGAACAGCCATGAGGAACCCACAAATTTCACCTGCTATAAGTTTTGCTGTTGTTATTTTTTTTTATTACCTTCGTTAACCTGTTTCTATCCAAAAATAACACAATAACAAACCTGCAATAATCTTTTAAGGTCATTCATGCGACCAAATCCTGTTCCAGTATTTATTCGAAACCCTAACACAATAACCTCACTAAAAACTGTTGTGACATATTCATTTTATCTCATCAAACCTTTTTCTGCAAAACACCATTTAAAAATTATTTTTTTTTCACGAATCACATCGAACCAATTTTCAAATTAACAAAAGAAAAATAAAATACTTCAATCTTTTATATACAGATAGGTTACATTACTGTAAATACAAATGAAATAAATTTACAATTTACAGTCAACAAGAGGATTAATAAAAATATATTTACATAAATAATTAAGTAAATAAATAAAAAGAACACCTAATACCGTATTCTGTCGATACCTGGAATAACGAAAATCGATGATGATTGAACGAGCATGATGAAGAGTGATGCAATACCTGTATTTATATGATGTGGTGATTTTTGATCCCTTCCTAATTCGACAGACACCGTTTACTGTTTCGATTCCTTTGTTATTGTTCGATTACGAAGATGATTAAGATTGAATGAAAGATGATGATGAATAGATGACCCGTTATACTCCGATGATGGTTGATTAATCGATTGATCAATTAACCTATCGAAGAACCCAAGAATCCTAATTTATTCTGCCTTTTGCTCTACATCTCGATCTATTCTTTTCTTTTCTTTTTTTTGAAACCCTAATAACACGCGTGATTTCCTTTTATTAGGTATAAATTAATATAATAATAATAATAATTATTATTATTATTATTAATATTATTAATATTATTATTAATATTATTATTATTATTATTATTATTATTATTATTATTATTATTATTACAAATATTATTATCAAAGTATTATCAATATTATTATACAAGTATTATTAATATTATTATTAGTATCATTAAAATTATTATGTTTATGAGTATTACTATTATTTTTATAAAATTACTATTATTAACATTAAAAATTATTATATTTAACATTATTATTATTATTGATATATCAAATGAAGATTTTATACATAAAAATATATATATATTTTTATATATATATAAAACCTAATCATATTAATACTTTTGTAATAAATGTTAATTACCTATATAAAGATAAATTATATCTAATTAAGTTATTAATAAAACACATGTTATAAAATAACAATTAAAATCACTATTAATATATATAAATATATAATTGTTCGATTACAAGTATAGGTATTAATATATATATATATATATGAATGATATAGGCTCGTGAATCCGAGGCCAACCCGGCATCGTTCAGTTGTTCAATGTCGTCATATGTATTTTTACTACAAAATACAGTAGAGTGAGTTTCATTATTCCCTTTTTAAATGCTTTTGCAATATATATTTTTGGGACTGAGAATACATGCGCAACTTTTATAACTGTTTTACAAAATAGACACAAGTAATCGAAACTACATTATATGGTTAAATTATCGAAATCGAATATGCCCTTTTTTATTAAGTCTGGTAATCTAAGAATTAGGGAACAGACACCCTGATTGACGCGAATCCTAAAGATAGATCTATCGGGCCCAACAAGCCCCATCCAAAGTACCGGATGCTTTAGTACTTCGAAATTTATATCATGTCCGAAGGAGGATCCCGAAATGATGGGGATATTCTATATGCATCTTGTTAAGGTCGGTTACCAGGTGTTCAATCGATTGAATGATATTTTTGTCTCTATGCATGGGACGTATGTTTATGAGGAATGAAAAATGAAAATCTTGTGGTCTATTAAATTAATAGAAATGATTGCTTATGATAAACTAATGAACTCACCAACCTTTTAGTTGACACTTTAAAGCATGTTTATTCTCAGGTATGAAAGAAGTCTTCCGCTGTACAATTGCTTATTTTAAAGATATTACTTGGAATCATTCATGACATATTTCAAAAGACGTTGCATTCGAGTCATTGAGTTCATCAAGATTATTATTAAGTCCATTATAGTTGGATGTATTATGAAATGGTATGCATGTCATCAACTTTCAATGAAATGAAAGTTTGTCTTTTAAAAACGAATGCAATGTTTGTAAAAATGTATCATATAGAGGTCAAGTACCTCGCGATGTAATCAACTATTGTGATTCATTTGTAATCGATGTGGACTTCGTCCGGATGGATTAGGACGGGTATTTATAGTTGGTATCAGAGCGGTGGTCTTAGCGAACCAGGTCTGCATTAGCATGTCTAACTGATAAGTCGTTAGGATGCATTAGTGAGTCTGGACTTCGACCGTGTCTGCATGTTAAAAGTTTTGCTTATCATTTAGTGTCGAAAATTATTTGCTTATCATCCTTAAAGTCTAGACACGTCTTACTGCCTCTATTGCATAGACAGTGTATTGATAAATTCATATCTTAGCGTATCTGTTATTGTTATCATTGCCTGACAGCTTCCGTAGATTCCTCCGTAACTTATAGGATTTTAGTATTATATATGCATATGTAAATTATGTATTGCAGGGTACTAATCTACATCCTATAATCAATTTCTTATCAAAAATCCTTCATCTGATCGTACGAGATGAATCCCTCAACCAGTTCGAGTCCCTCTGATTTCGATAGCTATTCCGATAGTTATTCCGACAGCTATTCCGATATGGAGTTTCATCTAAACTCCGAAAGCAGTGTCACCAGAATGAATCAACCAATTCATTTGATGGGTCCGTAGCCTACTTAACCAATGGAGACGAGAAAAAGGCAATCCTTTTCACCCACCAACCTGCACTCTTGACAAAGAACCTGAAGCACTTACCGGCGCACCCATTCGAAACACCATTTTCACACTCATTTCCAGATTATCTCTCCACGATTACATTCTATCTAAAATTCTAAACCTTATTCATCCGTTCGTTCCGACCGACAATCATCCCGGAATAATAGAAGAAGTCAACGAGCTTCGCGCTCAAGTAATCAATTTAGAAAACATGGTGCAAAACTTACCAGCTTCAGCAACATCACCGGCACCAATAGTACCATCAACAACCCAAGTCTCAACATCACATGTCTCAACATCTCATTCTGTACTTCGAGTATAATCATCGTTCTACATGACGTTCTACATCATTTATCTTCGTTCGACATGGCGATTATGTAATCTCTAATGTTTTAGAGATTATATATATTCCTGTTCTAACGGTAAATCAAATGAGATTAATATCATATTAACTCATTAAATCCATAATTACATCTGAAGAAAATATATATGCAAGTATATTTTCATAAAGATTGTAATTAAAAATTCTTTTGTACAAACTGTTAATGGTGAAAATATTTTAATGGGTAGGTAATACCCAAAGAATATTTAGATTTCACATTAATAAATTACACTGTACATTCTTCGAATCAGATTCAATAGTCATTTACTATCCTACTTACATCCACCGATATACAAATCCGTTCACCATAAAATAACCATTTTCATTCAATTTCATATTTGGATTTTGATCTATCAGAATCCAACAACTGGCATAATGAAGAAAACATTGGACAAGATAAAATTTGTTAGAAACAAACAAATTAACTATGAGAAATTTTGTTAAGAATCCTCGCAACGAAATCAATTAATATGGAACGTTTATAATCAATATGAACGGGACATTTCAAACGACGATTCACAGAGTTGTGCCTATTGTGCCCGGGAGCATTCGAAGATGAAGAAGAGAAGATCGACGCGTTTGTAAAAGGGTTACCAGTAAGGATTCAAGAAGATGTAAGTTCACACGAGCCCGCTTCTATACAGAAGGCAAGTCGAATGGCTCATAAACTCATAAATCAGATTGAGGGTAGAATTAAAGAGCAGGCGGCCGAAGAAACCAACACGAAACAACTCAAGAGGAAGTGGGAGGAAAACGGTGACAAGAGTCACCAGTACAACAACAATAACAATTACAACCACAATCGCAACAACTATCCCAACAACCGCAACAACAATCGCAACAATAACCGCAATCCTAACAATAACTACAACAAACATCCCAACAACAACAACAACTACAACAACTGTTTCAACAATAATAAAAATCCCAACAACAACCTCAATAACAACAACGGCAACAAAAACCAAAAACAGCCATGTCATAGGTGTGAAGAAAATCACCAGGGTTTTGCCCGACATTTTGCAACAGGTGTAAAAGAAATGGTCATAGCACGACAAAGTGTGAGGTCTACGGACCAAAGTTTAACAGAACTAAGGGAGCAAATAATGCCAGAACAAGTAATGCCGAAACGAATAGTGTCAGAGCAAGTAATACCAACGATGTTTCTTATAAATGTGGAAAACTGGGCCACATTATTAGAAATTGCCCGAATCAGGGGAATACTAATGGGCAGGGCCGTGGAAGAGTTTTCAATATTAATACGGCAGAAGCACAGGAAGACCTGGAGCTTGTTACGGGTACGTTTCTTATTGACGATAAATCTGCTTATGTTTTATTTGATTCAGGTGCGGATAGAAGCTATATGAGTAAAGAATTTTGTGCTAAATTAAGTTGCCCATTGACGCCTTTGGATAGTAAATTTTTACTTGAATTAGCAAATGGTAAATTAATTTCAGCAGATAATATATGTCGGAATCAAGAAATTAAACTGGTTAGCGAAACATTTAAGATTGACTTGATACGAGTAGAGTTAGGGAGTTTTGATGTGATAATCGGTATGGACTGGTTGAAAGAAGTGAAAGCAGAGATCGTTTGTTACAAAAATGCAATTCGCATTATACGAGAAAAAGGAAAACCCTTAATGGTGTACGGAGAAAAGAGCAACGCAAAGTTAAATCTTATTAGTAACCTGAAGGCACAAAAACTAATAAGAAAAGGTTGCTATGCTGTGCTAGCACACGTCGAGAAAGTCAATTTCGAAGAAAAGAACATCAATGATATTCCCGTCGCAAAAGAATTTCCCGATGTATTTTCGAAAGAATTACCGGGACTACCTCTACACCTATCCGTTGAATTTCAAATAGACCTTGTACCAGGAGCTACACCAATAGCTCGTGCTCCATACAGACTCGCACCTAGCGAAATGAAGGAACTTCAGAGCCAATTACAAGAACTTTTAGAGCGTGGTTGCATTCGACCAAGCACATCACCGTGGGGAGCTCCTGTTTTGTTTGTCAAGAAGAAAGATGGTACATTCAGGTTGTGTATCGACTACCGAGAGTTGAACAAACTTACCATTAAGAACCGCTACCCACTACCAAGAATCGACTACTTATTTGATCAACTACAAGGCTCGTCTGTTTATTCAAAGATTGACTTACATTTCGAGTATCATCAAATGCGGGTGAAAGAAGATGATATTCCAAAGACTGCTTTTAGAACACGTTACGGTCATTACGAGTTTATGAATTGGTTCATGATGACACATCATCTAGTAGCTCAATATACCATACTAGCACCAAGAAACTCAAAAGGGATTTGAGTGATTCCTACTTATGGCATTGTCGCCTTGGTCACATAAACAAGAATCGAATGCATACACTTCAAAAGAATGGCCTTTTGAAATCAAATGAACTAGACTCGTTTGATGTATGTGAATCTTGTTTACAAGGCAAAATGACTAAAGCACCTTTCAAAGGGACCTATGAAAGGGCTAAGGACTTATTGGGATTAATACATTCGGATGTATGTGGACCCTTTAAGCCCATAACTAGGAATGGTGAAAGATACTTCGTTACTTTCATTGATGACTTCAGTCATTTCGGATATGTCTACTTGTTAAGACATAAGGACGAAACTTTTGAAGCATTCAAAGAGTATCAAAGCGAAGTACAAAATCAACTCAATAAGACAATCAAGGTACTTCGTACCGATAGATGAGGTGAATACCTAAGTGATGCTTTCCAAGATCATCTTAGAAGTTGTGGGATTATCTCGCAACTCACTCCTCCTGGAACACCCCAACTGAATGGAGTTTCCGAAAGGAGGAACCGAACCCTAATGGATATGGTTCGATCTATGATGGCTAGAAGCTCGTTACCTCTATCATTTTGGGGTTATTGTCTATGCTCCGCGGCTCGTATTTTAAATATGGCCCCAACCAAGAAAGTGGAACGAACACCTCATGAGATGTGGTTTGGAAAACCTCCATCTCTAGCATACTTAAAGGTATGGGGATGTGAAGCTTATCCTAAGCGTTACGTCCCTAATAAGTTGAATGCTCGATCCACGAAGTGTATCTTCATAGGATATCCCAAGGATAATATGGGATATTATTTCTATGATCCATCCGAGCAGAATGTATTTGTTGCTCGGAAGGCGGAATTCCTTAAAACTAAGTTCCTAATGGAAGGAAGTAGTGAAAGGAAGATAGATCTTGAAGAGGTTCAAGATCAAGTAGATGATACATAATTGGTTGACACTAGCACTCAACATGAAAATGTTGAGAGTGATCAAATGGATGATCAAAATACACAAGACGTTCGCAGATCTGGTAGGATTAGTAATCCTCCTGAGAGATATGGGTTTCTCATGGATGGTTGCTATGTGGTTGATTTGGATGAACCAATAAACTACCAAGATGCTTTATCAAGGATTGATAAAGATAAATGGCAGGAAGCCATGAACGCTGAGATGCAATCCATGTATGACAACCAAGTTTGGGAACTTGTTACACAACCTGCTGGCTCAAGGCTAGTTGATTGTAAATGGCTTTTCAAAATGAAAACCGACATACATGGAAACTTGGATACATATAAAGCTAGACTTGTAGCAAAAGGTTTCACTCAAACTCAAGGGGTTGACTATGATGAAACTTTTTCGCCTGTGGCAATGCTAAAGTCTATTAGGATATTACTTGCCATTGCTGCTCATTATGATTATGAAATATGGCAAATGGATGTCAAGACCGCTTTCCTAAATGGATATCTTGTGGAAGATGTCTATATGGTTCAGCCTGAAGGTTTTGTTGATCCGAAATATCCTAAAAAGGTATGCAAGTTAAAGAAGTCAATCTACGGATTGAAACAAGCATCTAGAATGTGGAATCATCGTTTTAATGAGGAAGCCGAGAAATTTGGCTTCATTAAAAATGGTGATGAAGCTTGTGTATATAAGAAAGCTAGTGGGAGCACTATCATGTTCCTTGTACTATATGTGGATGATATATTGTTATTTGGAAATGATATTCCGGCAATGCAAAGAGTTAAAACTTGGCTAAGTAAATGCTTCTCCATTAAGGATCTTGGAGAAGCACAATACGTTTTGGGAATTCGGATCTACAGGGATAGATCCAAGAAACTGATAGGTTTGAATCAAAGTGCATACATTGAAAAGATCTTGAAAAGGTTCAAGATGGAGAACTCTAAGAAAGGTTTGGTACCTATTCAAAGAGGAACACTCCTTAGTTCATCTCAGTGCCCCACCACGAAAGATGAACAAGAGAAAATGAAGAAGGTCCTATATGCGTCTGCCATTGGGTCAATCATGTATGCAATGATATGCACTAGACCGGATGTGTCATGCGCTCTTAGCCTGACAAGTAGATACCAGAATAACCCAGGAAACAGTCATTGGATTGCTGTCAAAAGTATATTGAAATACCTAAGGAGGACTAAGGATATGTTTCTGATATATGGGTCTGGTGAGGAGGAACTTGCTGTAAAAGGTTACGTGGATGCGAGTTTCCAAACTGATCGAGATGATTCTCAATCACAATCCGGTTATGTCTTCACATTAAATGGAGGTGCGGTCTCTTGGAAGAGTTCAAAACAGGATGTTGTTGCTTTATCCACTACAGAGTCGGAGTACATCGCCGCATCATTGGCAGCTCAGGAAGCTGCATGGATGAAGAAATTCATCGACGACTTAGGAGTAGTCCCTTCCATTCAGGACCCTCTTGAGATCTTTTGTGACAACGAGGGTGCTATTGCTCAAATCAAAGAACCTCGTGCTCATCAAAAGACCCGTCACATTGAGCGAAGATTCAACTACATAAGGGATGAAGTTGAAAAGGGAAAGATATGTATTCGCAAAGTTCACACAGATCTTAATATATCCTCTCACGAAGCTCTTACATGGAGCAAAACATACTGGACATGTTTGTGCATTAGGGCTTCGATATTCTAGTGATTGGTCATGATCTGTTTTAAGTATTGTAACGGAACGAAATTGTTCAAACTCATTAATATAATTATGGTATTAATTTATTTTGAGTTATGTTCCTATTTTGCATATTTTATCCATGAATAAGTAATTATTCTAAATTCCGTAGTCGATCACATTTGTGGGAGCAAATGTGAGGTTTAGACTATTATGAACTTGGATTGGTATACATTCACGGACTGAATGTAGGGCAAGGTTGCTACCAAGGTTCATAGATATTTATGGGATACAAATATTGGAAGACCCGCTCTCAAGATTCACTAAATGGAGCCTTTGTGGTTGATCACATGTAATCTTGAGTAAAGGCGAATATCATTGTATCCTCTGACCTGAGATACATATTGGGTTCAGATATTTGCCAAGTATTGTGCCTTGATTCTTTCCTTCGCTATTCTGAAGTATGGTAGTTCATAAGGAGGAGCTCAGGTATAATGCAAGGTATATATTTAGGACATATGTAGTCAAGATGGAATTTGTCCCTCTTATTCGTTGAGAGTCAGATGTCTAAGGTCTGATAAAGTTAAATCTAAAGGAGAGTGATCACTCTGTATCTCTTGGATTTAACATGACATCTAGGACAAAAGGATGTAATGAAAAGATTCACCTATTCATATTCGAGATGGGAACTCGAAAGGAATGATGTTATTGAATGGCACAAAGTCATAACATATTGGGGGTGATGGACGGTCGTTAGGTGGTATCCATCACTTGCATTAATTTCTTATGTTTCTCGTGCAAGTGGGAGATTGAAGGTATTTCGTATGCCCGAGAGACATATTAAATTAATGTGGCTAATGTGTTATGATCCAAGTCGGGTCATACCCAATAACAAGCTTACCAACACTTTATATGTATTTATTTTAACGGTTGGATTGTTAAATAAATACGCGACACTTGAACTTTAGAAAAATCGGTTTTCTAAATAATAATCACTTGAGATAAATTATTTGGATAATTTATATATGATGAGGATTTAATTATTTATAGGTTTAAATAATTATGTTATGTTATATTTTATAAAATGGTTTATAAAATTATTGCAAGTAACAAATACATGTTTATTTTATACAAGTTTTATAAAATTATTACAAGTTTTATAAAATCATTCTTGTTATAAAATAATGGATGGTGGGCAGATTTTGGAGCCCCAAGAAAGTCTATCCCATGCTTATTCTTGTTGCTTTCCATAACACAATTCCACATATACATGTCCTTTGACTAGTAGCAATACATACATGCAATTGTACATCAAAATTCTGCAAAAAACTCTCCTAAAACCCAGCTGAATTTTGTGGCCTTTTGGGACGAAGAAAGTGTTCTTCATTTTGGTTATTGTAAGCTCAATTCAAGTGTTATTAAATCCTAACCAAAGGCTAGGTGTTGGTGCAAAAGCTTGGGGTATTTCTCCTTGAGGTTTCATCACTTTGAAGCTCCATTCTTCATCATCTTCATCATCTTCTTTTGAACTAACCCTCAACTAGCTTGAGGAGGTATAAACTATAAACCCACTCTTAGTTTGTAAGTATGTTTCACAACTTGATCCTTATTGGGATTTAACTTTAATTGGTTAAAGATTTACAATTTTCAAAATGGTAATCTACACGCTTTCGCAAATCTTATTTCTTGAATGATTATAAGTATTATGAAACTTGTAAAATCCCAACAATGGTATCTAGAGCCGAAGAAGTTGAAATATGCTTCGAGATGGTTATTAAACCCACTATAATTTTGCATTCTATGAACATGCATGAAGTAGAATGTAAAATTTTCAGTTTTGGGTGGTTTGTCATTTTGGCCAAAATCACTTGTGATTCTACATTCTGTACTGCCAATCACTTGTGATTCTTTACTGCCAATCACTTATGATTCTGTACTGCCAATCACTTGTGATTCTGTACTGCCAATCACTTGTGATTCTGTATTGCCTATCTCTTATGTAGTTAAAGTTCACAATCTAAGCCTTGACCTTGTGTTTGGTTGCATGCATGGTTGATTGATATTTATTCAATTGGTTTGTAATAATATTTATTCATTTGGCATGTAATAATTCATTTGGTTATGTAATTTATTTTATATTTGGTATGTAAAATAGATTAGGTTGTAATTTCATTTTTTAGACAAAATGTATTAGGATATATTTTGTAAAATGATGAAGAATGATGAAGACTTGAAGAACACATGAAGAAGCATTTGGATGCAAGGTTAAGTGGGAGATTTGAAATCTCCTACTTTGTGTAATTACCCCTTATCCGGTGGCATTTGTTTTCGGCTAAACAAATGTCTACCAAAATGGCTTGATTGTGAACATATTTGTTTTGCATGCATGGTTGTTTATTGTATGATTGTGGATTGTATGTTTGTATGCTACAAGTTAATCACACAAGTTAACAACAAGCAAAATGGCAATTTAATTGGTTAAATTATACATTAATTAACGACATGCAAAACGACAATTTAATTGGTTAAATTAAAAATGGCTAAAAGGACATTAATAAACGGTTATTAAGAACATGATTAGGATCATATATATAAAATGGTTTATAGACATGAAAATGGATTTTCATAAGAACCATACACTAAATGCATGTTGGTGTATGGCATAAAAGTTTTCTCAAACTAGAAATAATGAAAACTTAAAATCCCTTTAACACACTAGGTTAACAAGTTTAAACGCCATCCTATTGTATGACACTTAGACGTATTAAGGAACTTATAATGGGATAAAGGTCACCTAACCGTTATGAGCAAACTAATATGATTAAGGTAAATTTTGCACACTTATGGGATAAAAGGTCACCTAACCACTTGTATGTTAAGTTTACATGTCTAAACAAGTAGGACGACTTGATTTGGAAATCATGAACTTAGGGTCACCGAAGCATGATGAACAAATAGGCGTTGATGGGATAATATGTCATGCAAAAGGATTGCATGATCCCATAACTTAGAAGTTGCAAAAGGATTGCAATTGTCATATAATGACTACCTAGCTAAATCAAATGACGGGATAAAGGTCACCTAACCGAAATTTGGTTTACCGTTGGATTCTAAAATTTAATATATATCAATTGGATTTAAAGGGTATTGATTGTTAAATTTAAAATCGATACTTAAATGAACTTTGTTAAATTTTGTAGATGGCCGCCAATAACAACAACATGCAAAACGCACCTATTAACTTGAACAACCTATCGTTAAGGTCTCTCCTAGGAAAAAAAAACTCAACCATACGAACTTTATGGATTGGTTTCGCAATCTTAGGATTGTCCTCAAACTTGAGGATAAGGCGTATGTGTTGGAAGACCCCATTCCCGATCAACCCGACGAGGATGATACGGAAGGCATGGCTTATTGGGATAAGTATTGCACCGATTCGGTGCAAGTCACTTGCCTAATGCTTGGGACAATGATACCCGAACTCCAAAAGGATTTCGAGCATCATACTGCATACGACATGATCACGTAATTGAAGGAGATGTTCCTTCAACAAGCTCGTGTGGAGCGCTTTGAAACGGTCCGAGCGCTTCATGCATGTCGTATGGACGACTCCCAATCCGTTTCATCTTATGTCCTTAAGATGAAAATCCTCATTGATCGCGCAAACCGTCTTAATCTCAACATATCTAATGAGCTAGCCACGGATCTTATCCTAAACTCCTTGTCAAAGAGGTTTGACCAATTTGTAATTAATTACAATATGAATGGGATGGATAAGACCATTGGCGAACTTCATGGCATGCTTAGGACGGCAGAAACTAGCATGGGTAAGAGGGCTTCACCCGTGCTAATGATCAATGATGGTGGGTCCAAAGGTAATAACACCTCTAAGCCAAAGGCGGCTAAGAGGAAAGGACCCGCCCATCAAGGCAAGGGAAAGGGGAGGATGGTTAGCCCAACCAAAAACAAAAACAAGAAGCAAAAGGTTGCCGGACAAGCAAACCCCAAGGAAGACCCGTGCTTCGGTTGCGGTGAAATGGGTCACTGGAAACGAAACTGCCCGGTCTACCTTAAGGAGTTGAAGGAAAAGAGGGATGCGGGGCAAACCTCAGGTAATATATATATGGTATATATAGAGCTTAGTATTACTTCTTCTAATACATGGGTATTAGACACTGGATGTGGAACTCACATTTGCAATTCTTTGCAGGGGTTCAAAAGAAGTAGTAAGCTAACGGGAACATCAAGTCTCTTTATGGGTAATGGAGCCAAAGTGCAAGTGAAGGCTCAAGGAGACTTTGTATTAAAGCTTCCAAGTGGTTTGGAACTTATTTTTAACAATGTTTTGTATGCACCGGATTTATGTCGAAACATTATTTCAGTTTCCCGTTTAAAACAATGTGGTTTTTATCTTAATTTTGTTAATGATGATATTCACGTTTATTTAGATAATGTATTCTATTTTAAGGCTTTGCCTTTGATGTGTGCAGCGGGGTGTACGAAATAGTATTAATTTTTACTACAAAATGCGACGAAATATTACACAAGTTTTATTTATTTATTTATCGAGTGGATATACCTAAACCTTGCTACAACACTTATAGGCAGTGTACCTAATCGTAGAGTAGTGTAGTTTTTAGTAAGTCCGGTTCGTTCCACAGGGAGCTGGTGAAGTTAACGCTATATTATTAAGTTTATTTGTAAAAATATATATATATAAATAAGTAGTAGTATTATTATAAAATGGGGGTTTTACCGTTTAATGACCGGTTTGTCGATTTTAAGCGTAAAAATAAATGACAAAAATTAAAGTGCGTAAAATAAATTGCGATAAATAAAATGACAGAAAATAAAATGACAGAAAATAAAAGTGCGATGAAAAATACAATAAAACAATTATGCTTATTTAAACTTCCGTAATCATGATGTTTAACGTTTTGATTTTAATTAATTGTTACTCGGGTTAATTGTCCTTTGTCATGGTTTATTTGATACCTATCTGGTTTTTATCCATAATAGTCCATCGGTCATAAATATAAAGTGCGAGTGTCCTCGTCAAATTACCCTTATACCCGAAGTCAAATATTCCAACTAATTAAGGATTTAAACTGTGACGCAGTTATCACTTCTGTCAACAATTACACCAGTTATCACTGTATGTAATCTACCCCTGTTTTGATTAGATATGAATATTAATTTACCCACTTGATCAGTTTGAATAATCAATTACCCAACCCGAATAATTAATTAAATGATTATAATAGATTCCATATGAACGTCACTAAATAGGACAACCATAATCATTATTAATTATTAGGATAATTAATTTGAAGATAGGTTCGACAGACTCCAATGAGTTGTCACTCAATTAGACAATACCCCCCATCTATTAATAGTCAATAGTCCAATTTCCACAAGTGTCGGTCTTTTGCCCAAACCTTAATTATGGTACAAAATCCAATAACCCCGTCTTAATATTTAGTCAAACATCACGATTACTTCGGCTTAAATAAGCATAATAATGACTTAGCTACTAGACATTAATTTTAAAAAGGAAGAACATAGCTTACAGTGGTGATTAATCGCGTAGCGTTACACGGACAGAGTTCCTACTTTAAAACCCGTAAAACATTTCTTACAATAACCCAATTATTATTAATCTTAAATTAAACTTAATATTATAAATATAAATATAAATTACATAAGAAAGAAATAAGATTGGAAAAAGGTGTATCTAAATCATCGATTTAGATGGCCTTTTATAGGCAAATGATAAATTGAAATTTTCACTTATGACCCCTGAACTATGCTCAATTAACAACTTTTTATTATTTAATATTATTCTTATTATGAATTATTTAAATATTATATTATATTCTTGTGCATAGTTGACTTGTACTTTTTACACCGTTGCGTCGAGCGTTGAGAGTTGGCTCGGGTACCGGTTCCGGATTTTCGAACGTCCTTTCGTATAATTTAATATCTTGTACTTTGCGTTTTGTAACTTGTACTCTTGTCATTTTTAGACGTTTCTCATCAATAAATTGAACCACTTTAATTGTATCTTGTACTTTTTAGCTTTTCGGACCTTTGTGTCTTCAATTCGTCGAATCTGCCTTTTGTCTTCGCACTTATTTAATATAAACAAATATTACTTGAAAATAGAACAATTGCAACTAAAATCTTGTCTTTCTTGAGGGATAATGCTATGAAATATATGTTCCTTTTTAGCCTTATCAATATCCCCACACTTGAGCGTTGCTTGTCCTCAAGCAATACAGTCTTGAAATAAGATAATACAAATCACACGAATCACTTCTTTATTCTTCACACTTTGTACATCAGTGATTTTGATAGAGCGGTATAAACAATGATAGTAACGATAGAACCATGGTTGAAGGTGGTTGTGCCATCCACAGTTGCCTCGGGTTCAGGTCAACGACACTTGCAATCAAATAGCCGATTTACTTTCGGTTTCCAAAGCAAAGTGCACATTTGAAAGGCGGTTTACAGTCCCACATGACTATAAAAATGTAGATCCTTAAGGAAATTGGATCTTTATGAAAACATTTGATCTTTTGAAAATTCAATCTAGATTTTACCCTAGATAAGTTTTCTGATTTGATCCACCATCGGTGTTGCAAAATTTATTTGTGGATCAATATTTTGGCTAAAAACTTTTAGGTTCGTGTTATCCACTACTATCCCGGTATTGGAAAGCACACATCCAGTTTACTTGTTCCGTATATTACCTTTCGGCAAACTACCGTCCGGTTGTAAAGGAAAGCGATGAACAAGAAACTGTTAAGGCAATGTCCCGTGACATGCAGATGATTATGGTCTTATTAACGTGTCGTATGCTAGAACTATCCTTGGTAGGAGCGATAGTAAAGATCATCCTATAATTTTTCGGTCTGGCACAAGGTCCTGTCTCCGACCATGCTATGCAACCACCGTTCTTACGGTTGACACCCGATTTGGTTCAGGTGACCTAATGAATTCTGATGAATTCTCAAGATTTTACGTTCAATGGTAATGAACGCATTGAAAATGGGTTTTCAGAAAACAAATCGGTTTGTATTTTTGATCAAAATATTTTCTCGTTCAAGCTCAAGTTTAGATATCATCGAATTCCATGAGTTTGAATTCTCAATCTTTAAGGTCAATCTCTAGGATTGAGTATTATCAGTCTTAAAAGCTGATTTTTAATCTTTAAGGAGATTATCCTTTTCTGGGGATCTGATTCATTAGTCTTATCAAGCTAATTTGCACGGTGCCTCCCCATTGTACGAGATAAATCCTTCTCATGGTTAGGATAAATCTGACCACTTGGCAACCCTGTTTGATGCTGAGGTCCGTGGATTTCCTGCTGATTTTAGAGATGACTTTTCTAGATTTTTCGTCAACCTACAGCTGGTCTGGACGACAACTTCATGACCTAAATCAAGAAGCGCGTGTCTTTTTCGGAAGACTTTACTTCCTTTTAATGATGGAATTGATTCATCGTGTAGATCCATCTTTCTTTAAAATATATTACAGTAAACCGGGTAAAACTGATTAGTATCGTCCAAAGCAAAAGTACCTGCAATAATTCTTATACAAAAATGTGATAGATAGTTTTTAATTGAATAACTTGGTACATTCTCCCCACACTTAGCTTTTATTTCTTCTTTTCTTTGCCTTTTTATTCTCTTCTATCCCATTTTAAATGAATTCAAGCGTTTTGGGTTGTTTCTCAATTTATGTCCTTTTCGAGGTAACGATAATTTCGGTATTATCACCTAGTTTTCACCGTTCATAAATATGTATAAACATGATTTTAAATTCATTTAGTTTAAAATTTTTCAAATTTTCACAAAATTTGGCAAATAAACTAAGTGCAAACCCGAAAGAATTTATAACCCTTCCCCACACTTGAGATCTTGCAATGCCCTCATTTGCAAGAAATCAGTAAAAATTTAAATTCATGAGGGTGATTAGTGTAGAAAAATGATTAAAAATACCGAGTTTGCAAACATATTGTTGTTATTTCACATTTGATATTTTGTTTCTTGTCGTCAAAATTAGTACCTTTTTCTGAACTTAATGACAGTCTTTGAAAGTGCGTTATTTTACCCTGTTTTGTATATAACATAAAATACAAACATACATAATTTTGAAGTTGGGTATATTACCCCACGTTCAAAAATTTATAAAATCTAATATTTTTTTTTTCGGCATACTTTAAATCAATTAAATTAAAAATAATGATAACAAAATTTCTCGTCCCACCCTCGGTTAAAGTAATTTCGGTTCAACTACCTAATCTTCAACTCACGACGAATTTTAGAAATCATTTTTTTACTTAATGAAATAAAGTAAATTTTGTTTTTAAATTCACACAAAACTTAAATTTAAAAAGCATATTAATTTCATATAAAACCTACAAAATAAAAAAAAATCAGAATGGGGGGAGAAAACTAGTTCTTTAGTGTCTGCTAGCGGAAAAGACCAATCGAATTCCATTCTCGGAACTACACGAGAACAGAACAACTAACTCCAAACAGCATTTTCTTTTTAGAATATTTGAATCTCCTCACACTTAGGTAGATGTGGTGTCGAAATTGTGATTAACTTCATCGTCAATTTCTCTTGGACCATAATCAACTTGCATATCTGTGACTTTTGCTTTAAGCCAGTGACCAGCTTTTTCCGTAATATCCACAAATTCAACTAGCTTCGCCTTTTCTTTAGGCGACAGATTGGATACTAACCGGTTATATAACTTAGAGTTCCCCTTACTTTTAGCATCAATAACCCGTTTAAAAAGTTTCTTCATTGAACTGTTAATAACGGGGTTATTTAATTTCGTATCAACTATGGGGTTCTTTATTATCAAGTCATCATTAGGTGTTACTTCATTTTCCCCACACTTAGGCGTTCTATTATTGTTAAGCATTACCGTTGGAGTTGGTAAAACAACATGGTTCTTACCAATCGTTTTTGTCGGTTCAACGGTTTTGGTTTGTGGATATTTAGACTTTCGAATCATAAAGGTGATCGATTTCTCATCATTACTAAGTGTCATTCTACCATTTCTTACATCAAATAACGCCCCGGTGGACGCTAAGAATGGTCGACCTAAAATTAGAGGAACGTTTGAGTCCTCTTCTATGTCAATGACAATGAATTCGACTAGAAAAATTAAATTACCTACTTGAACGGGTAGGTTGTCAGAAATTCCAACTGGGTGCTTAATGGTTTGATCAAGGAGTCGAACACTCATATCCGTTGGAGTTAACTCACCTACACCTAATCTCTTATATAATGAAAGAGGCATAACACTCACACTTGAACCTAAATCTGCTAGTGCATCATACATGACACAGTCACTAAGTAGACAAGGAACAATAAATTCACCCGGATCACCTACCCTAGGTGGAGGATTTGGTGGAACTGTCTTCACCGGGTTTACTTCTACTGTTTTTGTTTCTTGCACTTTTTTATTCTTCTTCTTCTTCTTTCCAGAGGTATCACAAACTTTATTACCTATTACTTGCTCATACTCAACTCCTTTTCTTGGAAACGGGATGGGTGGTCTGTATGATACCACCACTGGCTTTACATACTCGGGTGGTGGTGGTGGTGTAACTTCTTCATTGTTACTTACATCTAAAACTTTCCCATCTTCTGGTATTGGTTTTTCAGAATTTGTTGATATCATGTTAACATTTTCATTCCGAGGATTTACTTCATTATTACTCGGTAGCTTTCCTTGTTCCCTTTCACTCATCAATCTAACAAGAGTACCTACTTGTTTTTCTAGATTCAAAATGGAAGCTTGTTGAGTTCTAAATGACTGATCAAACCTCTCATTCGTTTGGGTTTGAGTTTCAATAAATTGTGTTTGAGATTCAACTAGCTTAAATATCACTTCTTCCAGATTTGACTTTTTCTCTTCGGTTTGTTGTGGTGGTTTATACAAGCCAGGTCTTTGTTGATTGAAAGTGTTGTTTTGAGTTGGTTGGTTATTCGGACCTTGTTGGTTATACGAGTTATTGTCGGGTCCTTTTGGATTGTAAAGAATGTTTTGATTTCGATTGAAGTTTGGCCTTGGCGGTTGATAATTATTCTGATAACTATTTTCCAGCCTTTGGTTCATGTAGACAACATTCTCACGTTGTTCCATCTTTTGTTCAATGTGACAGTCTTTCATTAAGTGTGGTCCACCGCATTGCTCACAACTGATTCGTATCGCGTGAATATCTTTATTCATCTTTTCCATTCGTCTCTCGAAAGCATCTATTTTTGCGGAAACGGAATCAAAGTTATGGCTAGAATCGGCTCTAGCCGCTTTAGATGAACGATATATATCTTTCTCTTGGTGCCACTCATGAGAGTGGGAGGCTGTGTTATCAATAATTTTGTAAGCTTCAGTTGCGGTTTTCTTCATAATGGAACCACCAGCTGTTATGTCGATGTCTTTTCGTGTAGCAACGTTGACACCTTGGTAGAATATTTGTACTATTTGATAACTGTCTAAACCGTGTTGAGGACATCCTCTCAACAACTTTCCAAATCTTGTCCACGCCTCATATAGAGTTTCATTTGACTTTTGTGTGAACGTAACAATTTCTCCTTGAAGTCTCACAGCTTTAGATGCCGGAAAGAATTGTTTAAGAAATTTTTCAACTAAAACATCCCATGTGTCAATCGCCCCTTCAGGTAACGATTCTAACCAATCTTTGGCTTCTCCCTTTAAAGTCCAGGGAAACAACATGAGATAGATCTGCTCATCTTCCACTTCTCGGATTTTGAATAGTGTACAAATTCTTTTAAACATACGAAGGTGTTCGTTAGGATCTTCATTCGGTGCACCACTGAATTGGCATTGGTTAGTTACCATGTGTAGAATTTGTCCTTTGATTTCATAATCTGGCGCATTAACTTCTGGCTTAATAATGGCGTGACCTTGGCCCGTGCGTGTGGCTCTCATTCGATCTTCCATACTTAGAGGTTCCGTTACTTCCATAATTGAATTTGTTGAATACGAATCACTAGAGGATTCTGATTTAATGGTTTGTGGCTCAGGAGGAATAATTAGTGGTTCAAGATCTTGGAATTGTCCTTGAATATGCTCCGGGTTCTTAATTGTGAAGTCGGGTTCAAAAGATGGATTATCGGAAATTTGAGTTGGAGTTCTTGTTCGACTAGATGACGATTCTAAAGAAAAATCAACGGCGACAATATTTGCTAGATGTCTTGATCGAGTTACAGGTGGTGAACGTATGAAAGGTGGTGAACGTTTTGCTCGGTGCATTCACAGAATATTCTATTAGTTATAAAAATAAGAAAAACTTATATAAGTTGTCCAATCAATAGACTTTTCTGATTTTGCCCACGTTTCGAATAGCCAAAAGATGCAGCAGAGGGGCATGATTCGTTTGGTCTCAATATAATTGAGTACTGTTTGGCTCCAATAACCCGGTCCACGTACAAATCCAACTATTACTACGAACCAGAAAATTTTGATGTCTATCAATTTAACCACTTAAAATAAATTTTCGTAATTTTAAGAAATTTAGAGAAGAAGTAGAAAAAAATCTAAGTCCTAAAAACTAGAATGGCGAGAAATAAGAAAGAAAAAGATTGCGCGTCGAAAAAGGTCGAAAAATAAAAAGGTCGAAAAATAGGCGTCGAAAAATAAAAATAAGAAAGTAGTGCGAAATACGGCGTCGTAAAATTCTAAAGCACCTAAAACTTAATCTAAGGAATAAGCACTTAAGAGATTTTACGGCAAAGCCTAAAAATTCTAGAAGTAAAAATAACTATGGCAAAACTAAACTTAATACTAAAAGTTGCGACTATAGTCTAAAAATCTAAAGGTAATAAAACTAAAAAAAACAATTTTTTTTTATAGACAAAATCTTAAAAAATATATATTTTTTTTAATAATTTTTTTTTTTTTTTTACGTTTTTTTTTTTTTTACGTTTTTGTTTTTTTTTTACGTTTTTTTTTTTTTTAAGTTTTTTTTTTTTTTTTTTACGTTTTTTTTTTAAAACGAATTTTTTTTTCTAAAAAAAAAACGTTTTTTTTTTACAATTTTTTTTTTTTTTTAAAAAAATGATTTTTTTTACAAATTAATACTTTTTTATAATTATTATTTTTTTTCAAAACTTTTTTTTTAATTCATTTACTATTCATGAATAGTAAATAAAAAAAAATTAATTAATTTACTATTCACATGAAAGCGACATGATAGAAATTATTAATTACAAGTTACATAATATACCCCTGAAGTATTTAATAAATACGACTTTTTAAAATTTTACGTATCAAATTTTGATTCTAAAATATTATTATATTATTATATTCTATTTCAATATTATTATATTATTATATTCTATTTCAATATTATTATATTATTATATTTTATTTCAATATTATTATAATTAAAAATATAGCGTTTTAGCGCTCCCCGGCAGCGGCGCCAAAAACTTGATGTGTGCAGCGGGGTGTACGAAATAGTATTAATTTTTACTACAAAATGCGACGAAATATTACACAAGTTTTATTTATTTATTTATCGAGTGGATATACATAAACCTTGCTACAACACTTATAGGCAGTGTACCTAATCGTAGAGTAGTGTAGTTTTTAGTAAGTCCGGTTCGTTCCACAGGGAGCTGGTGAAGTTAACGCTATATTATTAAGTTTATTTGTAAAAATATATATATATAAATAAGTAGTAGTATTATTATAAAATGGGGGTTTTACCGTTTAATGACCGGTTTGTCGATTTTAAGCGTAAAAATAAATGACAAAAATTAAAGTGCGTAAAATAAATTGCGATAAATAAAATGACAGAAAATAAAATGACAGAAAATAAAAGTGCGATGAAAAATACAATAAAACAATTATGCTTATTTAAACTTCCGTAATCATGATGTTTAACGTTTTGATTTTAATTAATTGTTACTCGGGTTAATTGTCCTTTGTCATGGTTTATTTGATACCTATCTGGTTTTTATCCATAATAGTCCATCGGTCATAAATATAAAGTGCGAGTGTCCTCGTCAAATTACCCTTATACCCGAAGTCAAATATTCCAACTAATTAAGGATTTAAACTGTGACGCAGTTATCACTTCTGTCAACAATTACACCAGTTATCACTGTATGTAATCTACCCCTGTTTTGATTAGATATGAATATTAATTTACCCACTTGATCAGTTTGAATAATCAATTACCCAACCCGAATAATTAATTAAATGATTATAATAGATTCCATATGAACGTCACTAAATAGGATAACCATAATCATTATTAATTATTAGGATAATTAATTTGAAGATAGATTCGACAGACTCCAATGAGTTGTCACTCAATTAGACAATACCCCCCATCTATTAATAGTCAATAGTCCAATTTCCACAAGTGTCGGTCTTTTGCCCAAACCTTAATTATGGTACAAAATCCAATAACCCCGTCTTAATATTTAGTCAAACATCACGATTACTTCGGCTTAAATAAGCATAATAATGACTTAGCTACTAGACATTAATTTAAAAAGGAAGAACATAGCTTACAGTGGTGATTAATCGCGTAGCGTTACACGGACAGAGTTCCTACTTTAAAACCCGTAAAACATTTCTTACAATAACCCAATTATTATTAATCTTAAATTAAACTTAATATTATAAATATAAATATAAATTACATAAGAAAGAAATAAGATTGGAAAAAGGTGTATCTAAATCATCGATTTAGATGGCCTTTTATAGGCAAATGATAAATTGAAATTTTCACTTATGACCCCTGAACTATGCTCAATTAACAACTTTTTATTATTTAATATTATTCTTATTATGAATTATTTAAATATTATATTATATTCTTGTGCATAGTTGACTTGTACTTTTTACACCGTTGCGTCGAGCGTTGAGAGTTGGCTCGGGTACCGGTTCCGGATTTTCGAACGTCCTTTCGTATAATTTAATATCTTGTACTTTGCGTTTTGTAACTTGTACTCTTGTCATTTTTAGACGTTTCTCATCAATAAATTGAACCACTTTAATTGTATCTTGTACTTTTTAGCTTTTCGGACCTTTGTGTCTTCAATTCGTCGAATCTGCCTTTTGTCTTCGCACTTATTTAATATAAACAAATATTACTTGAAAATAGAACAATTGCAACTAAAATCTTGTCTTTCTTGAGGGATAATGCTATGAAATATATGTTCCTTTTTAGCCTTATCAGCCTTCAAATGGAATTTATGAATTGGTTCATGATGACACATCATCTAGTAGCTCAATATACCATACTAGCACCAAGAAACTCAAAAGGGATTTGAGTGATTCCTACTTATGGCATTGTCGCCTTGGTCACATAAACAAGAATCGAATGCATACACTTCAAAAGAATGGCCTTTTGAAATCAAATGAACTAGACTCGTTTGATGTATGTGAATCTTGTTTACAAGGCAAAATGACTAAAGCACCTTTCAAAGGGACCTATGAAAGGGCTAAGGACTTATTGGGATTAATACATTCGGATGTATGTGGACCCTTTAAGCCCATAACTAGGAATGGTGAAAGATACTTCGTTACTTTCATTGATGACTTCAGTCGTTTCGGATATGTCTACTTGTTAAGACATAAGGACGAAACTTTTGAAGCATTCAAAGAGTATCAAAGCGAAGTACAAAATCAACTCAATAAGACAATCAAGGTACTTCGTACCGATAGAGGAGGTGAATACCTAAGTGATGCTTTCCAAGATCATCTTAGAAGTTGTGGGATTATCTCGCAACTCACTCCTCCTGGAACACCCCAACTGAATGGAGTTTCCGAAAGGAGGAACCGAACCCTAATGGATATGGTTCGATCTATGATGGCTAGAAGCTCGTTACCTCTATCATTTTGGGGTTATTGTCTATGCTCCGCGGTTCGTATTTTAAATATGGCCCCAACCAAGAAAGTGGAACGAACACCTCATGAGATGTGGTTTGGAAAACCTCCATCTCTAGCATACTTAAAGGTATGGGGATGTGAAGCTTATCCTAAGCGTTACGTCCCTAATAAGTTGAATGCTCGATCCACGAAGTGTATCTTCATAGGATATCCCAAGGATAATATGGGATATTATTTCTATGATCCATCCGAGCAGAATGTATTTGTTGCTCGGAAGGCGGAATTCCTTAAAACTAAGTTCCTAATGGAAGGAAGTAGTGAAAGGAAGATAGATCTTGAAGAGGTTCAAGATCAAGTAGATGATACACAATTGGTTGACACTAGCACTCAACATGAAAATGTTGAGAGTGATCAAATGGATGATCAAAATACACAAGACGTTCGCAGATCTGGTAGGATTAGTAATCCTCCTGAGAGATATGGGTTTCTCATGGATGGTTGCTATGTGGTTGATTTGGATGAACCAATAAACTACCAAGATGCTTTATCAAGGATTGATAAAGATAAATGGCAGGAAGCCATGAACGCTGAGATGCAATCCATGTATGACAACCAAGTTTGGGAACTTGTTACACAACCTGCTGGCTCAAGGCTAGTTGATTGTAAATGGCTTTTCAAAATGAAAACCGACATACATGGAAACTTGGATACATATAAAGCTAGACTTGTAGCAAAAGGTTTCACTCAAACTCAAGGGGTTGACTATGATGAAACTTTTTCGCCTGTGGCAATGCTAAAGTCTATTAGGATATTACTTGCCATTGCTGCTCATTATGATTATGAAATATGGCAAATGGATGTCAAGACCGCTTTCCTAAATGGATATCTTGTGGAAGATGTCTATATGGTTCAGCCTGAAGGTTTTGTTGATCCGAAATATCCTAAAAAGGTATGCAAGTTAAAGAAGTCAATCTACGGATTGAAACAAGCATCTAGAATGTGGAATCATCGTTTTAATGAGGAAGCCGAGAAATTTGGCTTCATTAAAAATGGTGATGAAGCTTGTGTATATAAGAAAGCTAGTGGGAGCACTATCATGTTCCTTGTACTATATGTGGATGATATATTGTTATTTGGAAATGATATTCCGGCAATGCAAAGAGTTAAAACTTGGCTAAGTAAATGCTTCTCCATTAAGGATCTTGGAGAAGCACAATACGTTTTGGGGATTCGGATCTACAGGGATAGATCCAAGAAACTGATAGGTTTGAATCAAAGTGCATACATTGAAAAGATCTTGAAAAGGTTCAAGATGGAGAACTCTAAGAAAGGTTTGGTACCTATTCAAAGAGGAACACTCCTTAGTTCATCTCAGTGCCCCACCACGAAAGATGAACAAGAGAAAATGAAGAAGGTCCTATATGCGTCTGCCATTGGGTCAATCATGTATGCAATGATATGCACTAGACCGGATGTGTCATGCGCTCTTAGCCTGACAAGTAGATACCAGAATAACCCAGGAAACAGTCATTGGATTGCTGTCAAAAGTATATTGAAATACCTAAGGAGGACTAAGGATATGTTTCTGATATATGGGTCTGGTGAGGAGGAACTTGCTGTAAAAGGTTACGTGGATGCGAGTTTCCAAACTGATCGAGATGATTCTCAATCACAATCCGGTTATGTCTTCACATTAAATGGAGGTGCGGTCTCTTGGAAGAGTTCAAAACAGGATGTTGTTGCTTTATCCACTACAGAGTCGGAGTACATCGCCGCATCATTGGCAGCTCAGGAAGCTGCATGGATGAAGAAATTCATCGACGACTTAGGAGTAGTCCCTTCCATTCAGGACCCTCTTGAGATCTTTTGTGACAACGAGGGTGCTATTGCTCAAATCAAAGAACCTCGTGCTCATCAAAAGACCCGTCACATTGAGCGAAGATTCAACTACATAAGGGATGAAGTTGAAAAGGGAAAGATATGTATTCGCAAAGTTCACAGAGATCTTAATATATCCTCTCACGAAGCTCTTACATGGAGCAAAACATACTGGACATGTTTGTGCATTAGGGCTTCGATATTCTAGTGATTGGTCATGATCTGTTTTAAGTATTGTAACGGAACGAAATTGTTCAAACTCATTAATATAATTATGGTATTAATTTATTTTGAGTTATGTTCCTATTTTGCATATTTTATCCATGAATAAGTAATTATTCTAAATTCCGTAGTCGATCACATTTGTGGGAGCAAATGTGAGGTTTAGACTATTATGAACTTGGATTGGTATACATTCACGGACTGAATGTAGGGCAAGGTTGCTACCAAGGTTCATAGATATTTATGGGATACAAATATTGGAAGACCCGCTCTCAAGATTCACTAAATGGAGCCTTTGTGGTTGATCACATGTAATCTTGAGTAAAGGCGAATATCATTGTATCCTCTGACCTGAGATACATATTGGGTTCAGATATTTGCCAAGTATTGTGCCTTGATTCTTTCCTTCGCTATTCTGAAGTATGGTAGTTCATAAGGAGGAGCTCAGGTATAATGCAAGGTATATATTTAGGACATATGTAGTCAAGATGGAATTTGTCCCTCTTATTCGTTGAGAGTCAGATGTCTAAGGTCTGATAAAGTTAAATCTAAAGGAGAGTGATCACTCTGTATCTCTTGGATTTAACATGACATCTAGGACAAAAGGATGTAATGAAAAGATTCACCTATTCATATTCGAGATGGGAACTCGAAAGGAATGATGTTATTGAATGGCACAAAGTCATAACATATTGGGGGTGATGGACGGTCGTTAGGTGGTATCCATCACTTGCATTAATTTCTTATGTTTCTCGTGCAAGTGGGAGATTGAAGGTATTTCGTATGCCCGAGAGACATATTAAATTAATGTGGCTAATGTGTTATGATCCAAGTCGGGTCATACCCAATAACAAGCTTACCAACACTTTATATGTATTTATTTTAACGGTTGGATTGTTAAATAAATACGCGACACTTGAACTTTAGAAAAATCGGTTTTCTAAATAATAATCACTTGAGATAAATTATTTGGATAATTTATATATGATGTGGATTTAATTATTTATAGGTTTAAATAATTATGTTATGTTATATTTTATAAAATGGTTTATAAAATTATTGCAAGTAACAAATACATGTTTATTTTATACAAGTTTTATAAAATTATTACAAGTTTTATAAAATCATTCTTGTTATAAAATAATGGATGGTGGGCAGATTTTGGAGCCCCAAGAAAGTCTATCCCATGCTTATTCTTGTTGCTTTCCATAACACAATTCCACATATACATGTCCTTTGACTAGTAGCAATACATACATGCAATTGTACATCAAAATTCTGCAAAAAACTCTCCTAAAACCCAGCTGAATTTTGTGGCCTTTTGGGAGGAAGAAAGTGTTCTTCATTTGGTTATTGCAAGCTCAATTCAAGTGTTATTAAATCCTAACCAAAGGCTAGGTGTTGGTGCAAAAGCTTGGGGTATTTCTCCTTGAGGTTTCATCACTTTGAAGCTCCATTCTTCATCATCTTCATCATCTTCTTTTGAACTAACCCTCAACTAGCTTGAGGAGGTATAAACTATAAACCCACTCTTAGTTTGTAAGTATGTTTCACAACTTGATCCTTATTGGGATTTAACTTTAATTGGTTAAAGATTTACAAGTTTCAAAATGGTAATCTACACGCTTCCGCAAATCTTATTTCTTGAATGATTATAAGTATTATGAAACTTGTAAAATCCCAACAAGTGAAAGGACGATACAAACGCTTGTGGACATGCTACTAGCATGTGTTATTAATTTCAGAAACAGTTGGGATCGACATCTACCGTTAGCAGAATTTTCCTACAACAACAGCTACCATTCAAGCATTGAGATGGCACCATTTGAAGCACTTAATGGTAGAAAGTGCAGGTCTTCGATTTGTTGGAATGAAGTGGGGGATAGACAGATTACGGGTCCGGAGATAATACAAGAAACTACCGAGAAGATCATTCAAATTCAACAACGGTTGAAGATCGCCCAAAGTCGACAAAAGAGCTACGCTGACATTAAAAGAAAAGATATAGAATTTGAAATTGGAGAGATGGTCATGCTTAAAGTTGCACCTTGGAAAGGCGTTGTTCGATTTGGTAAATGAGGGAAATTAAATCCAAGGTATATTGGACCATTCAAGATTATTGATCGTGTAGGACCAGTAGCTTACCGACTTGAGTTACCTTAACAACTCGCGGCTGTACATAACACTTTCCACGTCTCGAATTTGAAGAAATGTTTTGCTAAAGAAGATCTCACTATTCCATTAGATGAAATCCAAATCAACGAAAAACTTCAATTCATCGAAGAACCCGTCGAAATAATGGATCGCGAGGTTAAAAGACTTAAGCAAAACAAGATACCAATTGTTAAAGTTCGATGGAATGCTCGTAGAGGACCCGAGTTCACCTGGGAACGAGAAGATCAGATGAAGAAGAAATACCCGCATTTATTTCCAGAAGATACGTCAACACCTCCAACTGCTTAAAATTTCGGGACGAAATTTATTTAACGGGTAGGTACTGTAGTGACCCGAACTTTTCCATGTTTATATATATATTAAATGAAATTGTTATTTACATGATTAAGTTTTCCAACATGTTAAGCAATCAAACTTGTTAAGACTTGATTAATTGAAATAGGTTTCATATAGACAATTGACCACCCAAGTTGACCGGTGATTCACGAACATTAAAACTTGTAAAAACTATATGATGACATATATATGGATATATATATATATATATATATATATATATATATATATATATATATATATATATATATATATATATATAGTTAACATGATATTATGATAAGTAAACATATCATTAAGTATATTAACAATGAACTACATATGTAAAAGCAAGACTACTAACTTAATGATTTTGAAACGAGACATATATGTAACGATTATCGTTGTAACGAAATTTAATGTATATATATCATATTAAGAGATATTCATACATCATATTATCATGATAATATAATAATTTAAAATCTCATTTGATATTATAAACATTGGGTTAACAATATTTAACAAGATCGTTAACCTAAAGGTTTCAAAACAACACTTACATGTAACGACTAACGATGACTTAACGACTCAGTTAAAATGTATATACATGTAGTGTTTTAATATGTATTCATATACTTTTGAAAGACTTCAAGACACTTATCAAGATACTTCTACTTAACAAAAATGCTTACAATTACATCCTCGTTCAGTTTCATCAACAATTCTACTCGTATGCACCCGTATTCGTACTCGTACAATACACAGCTTTTAGATGTATGTACTATTGGTATATACACTCCAATTATTAGCTCTTAGCAGCCCATGTGAGTCACCTAACACATGTGGGAACCATCATTTGGCAACTAGCATGAAATATCTCATAAAATTACAAAAATATGAGTAATCATTCATGACTTATTTACATGAAAACAAAATTACATATCCTGTATATCTAATCCATACACCAACGACCAAAAACACCTACAAACACTTTCATTCTTCAATTTTCTTCATCTAATTAATCTCTCTCAAGTTCTATCTTCAAGTTCTAAGTGTTCTTCATAAATTCTACAAGTTCTAGTTTCATAAAATCAAGAATACTTCCAAGTTTGCTAGCTTACTTCCAATCTTGTAGAGTGATCATCCAACCTCAAGAAATCTTTCTTATTTACAGTAAGATATATTTCTAATATAAGGTAATACTCATATTCAAACTTTGATTCAATTTCTATAATTATAACAACCTTATTTCGAGTGGAAATCTTACTTGAACTTGTTTTCGTGTCATGATTCTACTTCAAGAACTTTCAAGCCATCCAAGATCCTTTGAAGCTAGATCCATTTGTCTCTTTTCCAGTAAGTTTATCCACAAAACTTGAGGTAGTAATGATGTTCATAACATCATTCAATTCATACATATAAAGCTATCTTATTCGAAGGTTTAAACTTGAAATCACTAGAACATAGTTTAGTTAATTCTAAACTTGTTCGCAAACAAAAGTTAATCCTTCTAACTTGACTTTTAAAATCAACTAAACACATGTTCTATATCTATATGATATGCTAACTTAATAATTTAAAACCTGGAAACACGAAAAACACCGTAAAACTGGACATACGCCGTCGTAGTAACACCGCGGGCTGTTTTGGGTTTGATAATTAAAAACTATGATAAACTTTGATTTAAAAGTTGTTCTTCTGGAAAAATGATTTTTCTTATGAACATGAAACTATATCTAGAAATCATGGTTAAACTCAAAGTGGAAGTATGTTTTTCAAAATGGTCATCAAGACGTCGTTCTTTCGACTGAAATGACTACTTCTTACAAAAATGACTTGTAACTTATATTTCCGACTATAAACCTATACTTTTTCTAATTAGATTCATAAAATAGAGTTCAATATGAAACCATAGCAATTTGATTCACTCAAAACGGATTTAAAATGAAGAAATAATGGGTAAAACAAGATTGGATATTTTTTTATTTTTGTAGCTACGAGAAATATTAACAATTCTATACAAATCATATTCTAGCTAACTTATATTGTATTATTCATGTATTCTAATATATTATGTAATCTTGGGATACCATAGACACGTTTGCAAATGTTTTGACATATCATATCGACCCATGTATATATATTATTTGGAACAACCATAGACACTCTATATGCAGTAATGTTGGAGTTAGCTATACAGGGTTGAGGTTGATTCCAAAAATATATATACTTTGAGCTGTGATCTAGCCTGATACGTGTATACACTGGGCCGTGTATTGATTCAAGATAATATATATCGATTTTTTTCTGTACATCTAACTGTGGACAACTAGTTGTAGGTTACTAACGAGGACAGTTGACTTAATAAACTTAAAACATCAAAATGTATTAAAAGTGTTGTAAATATATTTTGAACATACTTTGATATATATGTACATATTTGTTATAGGTTCGTGAATCGACCAGTGGCCAAGTCTTACTTCCCGACGAAGTAAAAATCTGTGAAAGTGAGTTATAGTCCCACTTTTAAAATCTAATATTTTGGGATGAGAATACATGCAGTTTTATAAATGTTTTACGAAATAGACACAAGTAATTGAAACTACATTATATGGGTGAATGATTGAAGCCGAATATGCCCCTTTTGCTTGGTAGCCTAAGAATTAGTAAACCGATCTACTAATTGATGCGAATCCTAAAAATAGATCTATTGGGCCTAACGAACCCCATCCAAAGTACTGGATGCTTTAGTACTTCGAATTCATTTTTATCATGTCCGAAGGATTTCCCGGAATGATAGGGGATATTCCTCTATGCATCTTGTTAATGTCGGTTACTAGGTGTTCACCATATGAATGAATTTTATCTCTATGTATGGGATGTATATTGAAATATGAAATCTTGTGGTCTATTATTATGATTTGATAATATATAGGTTAAACCTATAACTCACCAACATTTTTGTTGACGTTTTAAGCATGTTTATTCTCGGGTGATTATTAAGAGCTTCCGCTGTCGCATACTTAAATAAGGACGAGATTTGGAGTCCATGCTTGTATGATATTGTGTAAAAACTGCATTCAAGAAACTTATTTCATTGTAACATATTTGTATTGTAAACCATTATTTAATGGTCGTATGTAAACAGGATATTTTAGATTATCATTATTTGATAATCTACGTAAAGCTTTTTAAATCTTTATTAATGAAATAAAGGTTATGGTTTGTTTTAAAATGAATGCAGTCTTTGAAAAACGTCTCATATAGAGGTCAAAACCTCCCAACGAAATCAATTAATATGGAACGTTTTTAATCAATAAGAACGGGACATTTCATTAGTCAACCCAAATAGCATAACCATAAACTCGTAATGATCGTAACGCGTCCTAAAAGCAGTCTTTGGAATATCATCCTCCTTCTCCCGCATTTGATGATACCCAGAACGTAAATCAATCTTCGAATAAACCAACGAGCCTTGTAGTTGATCAAATAAGTCGTCGATTCTTGGTAGTGGGTAACGGTTCTTGATGGTAAGTTTGTTCAACTCTTGGTAGTCAATACACAACCTAAATGTACCATCCTTCTTCTTGACAAACAAAACAGGAGCTCCCCATGGTGATGTGCTTGGTCGAATGAAACCACGCTCTAAAATTTCCTGTAACTGACTTTGTAATTCTTTCATTTCGCTGGGTGCGAGTCTGTATGGAGCATGAGCTATTGGTGCAGCTCCTGGTACAAGGTCTATTTTAAATTCAACGAATCGATGTGGGGGTAATCCCGGTAATTCTTTCGGAAATACATCGGGAAATTCTTTTGCGACGGGAACATCACTAATGTTCTTTTCTTCAGGTTTAACTTCCTTGATGTGTGCTAGAATGACGTAACAACCTTTTCTTATTAGTTTCCACGCCTTCAAACTACTAATAAGATTTAATTTCGCATTGTTCTTCTCTCCGTACACCATTAAAGGTTTTCCATTTTCACGCATAATGCGAATCGCATTTTTGTAATAAACGACCTCTGCTCTCACCTTTTTCAACCATTCCATACCAATTATTACATCAAAACTCCCTAACTCGACTGGTATTAAATCAATTTTAAACGTTTCATCCCCCAGTTTAATTTCTCTATCCCGACATATATTATCTGCTAAAATTAATTTACCGTTTGCTAATTCGAGTGAAAATTTACTATCCAAAGGCGTTAATGGTCAACTTAACTTAGCACAAAAATCTCTACTCATATAGCTTTTATCCACACCCGAATCAAATAAAATATAAGCAGATTTATTATCAATAAGAAACGTACCCGTAACAAGCTCCGGGTCTTCATGCGCTTCTGCCGTATTAATATTGAAAACTCTTCTGTGGCCCTGCCCATTAGTATTCCCCTGATTCGGGCAATTACTTCTAATGTGGCCCGGTTTTTCACATCCATAACAAATAAAGGCGGCATTACTTGTTTCGCCACTATTTGTTCCTTTAGTTCTATTAAACTTTGGTCTGTAGACCTCACACTTTTTCGCACCATGGCCAGTTCTTTTGCACTTGGTGTAAAATGTCATGCAGAACCCATTCTGGTGGTACTCTTCACACCTTTGGCATTTTTGGTTTTTGTTACCGTTGTTGTTATTGAGGTTGTTGTTGGGATTGTTATTGTTGTTGGAACGGTTGTTGTAGTTGTTGTTGTTGTTGGGACGTTTGTTGTAGTTATTGTTGGGATTGCGGTTATTGTTGCGATTGTTGTTGCGTTGTGGTTGTAATTGTTGTTGTTGTTGTTGTTGTATTGGTGACCCTTGTCACTGGTTTCTTCCCACTTTCTCTTGAGTTATTTTGTGTTGGCTTCTTCGGTCGCCTGCTCTTTAATTCTTCCCTCAATCTGATTTATGAGTTTATGAGCCATTCGACTTGCCTTTTGTATGAAAGCGGGCTCGTGTGAACTCACATCTTCTTAAATCCTTACTGGTAACTCTTTTATAAATGCGTCGATCTTCTCTTCTTCGTCTTCGTACGTTCCTGGACATAATAGGCACAACTTTGTGAATCGTCATTCATATGTGGTAATGTCGAACCCTTGTGTTCGTAACTCTCTAAGCTCTACCTTGAGCTTATTGACTTCGTTTCTAGGACAGTACTGCTCGTTCATCAATTGCTTGAATGCCAACCACGGTAGTGCATAAGCAGCATTTTGTCCTACCTGTTCAAGATAGGTGTTCCACCACGTTAACGCAGTACCTGTGAAGGTATGCATAGCGTACTTAACTTTATCCTCTTCAGTACACTTACTTATGGCAAACACCTATTCGACTTTCTCGGTCCACCGTTTCAATCCAATTGGTCCTTCAGTTCCATCAAATTCCAAAGGTTTGCAGGCAGTGAATTCTTTGTAGGAGCATCCTACACGATTTCTTGTGGAATTAGTTCCACTACTAGATCCAGAGTTATTGTTATTTTGCATCGCAGCCTGTACTGCAGCTATGTTTGCTGCAAGGAAAACACGGAAGTCTTCCTCGCTCATGTTCAAATTCTGACGAGTCGCCGGTGCCATTTCCTTCAAAAATAGCCAAAAGAATTGAGTTAATCATATAGAATTTAAGAGTAGTCAATAGTATTTCGTAGCATAATATGAACTCATTTATAAAAGCTTTTTCTTCATATTAACATTTTATAAGTTTAAATTCGGGTACTACCTACCCATTAAGTTCATACTTAGTAGCTAATATACAATTCAACTACTACAATTCCATATGAAAAACTGATTATAATAATATATCACATATAAATATTCTTCAAACTTACAACATCGCTATATTACATATAACATGAAATATAGTACACTTTGATACAGGACAGTTTTGAAGATAAATCTAGTTAATACGCAAGTTGTTCAGCAAAGGAAATAAAGACACGTAATTCATAAGTCCAGAAACAAGTCATGCATTCTGGTTTTACTAAGACGACTTCCCATCTTTGGTATTGTGGAAAATAACCGTTATGACCATTGGCTAGGCAGCATGTTGTAGTGTCGTCAAAAGGACGAGGGTTTCGTAATGTCCAACAGCCCCGTAATAATCTAAAAACCTTGTTTCTCACCCCAACTACTGAATCCGTTACTTGTGGGAAGGTTTTATTTAAAAGCTGCAATCCGATGTTCTTTTTCTTACTTTGGTAAGAAGTGAACATCACTAACCCGTAAGCATAACATGCTTCTTTATGTTTCATGTTAGAAGCTCTTTCTAATTCACGAAATCCTATGTTGGGATATGTTGAGTCAAAATAGGTTCTTAACCCGTAGCGTAAAATTGCATTTGGGTTCCCCGCATTTAACGCTTTAAAGAAAACACGGCGTAACTTACGGTCTCCCCAATGTGATATACCTCACCTATCAAAGGAAAGCCTTTTATAAACTAAGGCATTTCTGGAAAGTCTTTCAAATGTTTGACAAGTTAATTTTGCCATAATTAATTGTGCTGATGAATTCTGATCGACTCTAGACAAGATTTCTTCAATCATATCCTCTAGTAGATCTTCTAAAATATTCAGTTGTCTACCCTTAACGTCCATTTTGTTTTTATACTGTAAAATAGACAAAGATTAGATTCGTAAAAGATAATTAACAAACAATACAAGCAATTTTTACATAGAACATAAAAGTACAAGCACACTACAATACATATAATACACAACATGATTACAACCCTCTAATCTGAATCACTGGTTTCTTCTTCTTCGGACTTGGTTCGTTTTCCTAATTTTCTAGGAATATATGGTTTTCCTCTAATACGAGCCGTCGTTTTCCACAATGGTTTAGAAAAACCTGGTGGTTTAGAGGTTCCCGAGTCATTGTTACATTTTAGGAAATACAGATGTTGCCGATACATATAAAGTTCATCGGGATTGGAATCGGGCTTCTCTATTTTTATACATTTTCCCTTATTATTTTCTTTCGCTTTATTAAATTGGGTCGAGGTAATTTCTATAACATCATTGGAATCCTCATCGGGATCCGATTCATCGGAAAATTGATAATCTTCCCAATATTTTGCTTCCTCGACGGAAACACCATTGACCATTATTAACTTTGGTCCGTTGATTGAGGATTTTGTTTTATTTAATTGATTTACTATAGGTATCAATATTTCTTCCTCCGGAACCTCTTCTTCTTCTGGTTCCTCCTCTTCTGATTCCTCTTCTTTCGGTTCCTCTTCTTCCGGTTCCTCTTCTTACGGTTCCTCTTCTTCCGGTTCCTCTTCGGGAATTTGTGAATCTTCCCAAATTATATTCGACACATCATCATTATTAGGTGAGTCAATGGGATTTGTACTAGTGGTAGACATCTATCACACAATATCAAACACATTAAGAGGTTAATATATCACATAATATTTACATGTTAATAATATATAGTTTCTAACAAAAGTGTTAAGCAATCGTTTTTAAAGAAAACACGGTCGAAGTCTAGACTCACTAATGTATCCTAACAAACTCGATAAGACACACTAATGCAAATTTTTGGTTCTCTAAGACCAACGCTCGGATACCAACTGAAATGTCCCGTTCATATTGATTATAAACGTTCCATATTAATTGATTTCGTCGCGAGGTTTTGACCTCTATATGAGACGTTTTTCAAAGACTGCATTCATTTTTAAAATAACCATAACCTTTATTTTATCGATAAAGGTTTAAAAAGCATTACATAGATTATCAAATAATGATAATCTAAAATATACCGTTTACACACGACCAATACATAATGGTTTACATTAATAATATATTACATCAAAAATAAGTTTCTTGAATGCAGTTTTTACATAATATCATACAAGCATAGACTCCAAATCTTGTCCTTATTTTAGTATGCAACAGCGGAAGCTCTTAATAATCACCTGAGAATAAACATGCTTAAAACGTCAACAAAAAATGTTGGTGAGTTATAGGTTTAACCTATATATTATCAAATCATAATAATAGACCACAAGATTTCATATTTCAATATACATCCCATACATAGAGATAAAATTCATTCATATGGTGAACACTTGGTAACCAACATTAACAAGATGCATATAGAATATCCCCATCATTCTGGGACACCCATCGGACATGATAATTTCTAAGTACTAAAGCATTCCAAATTCTAGAATGGGGCTTGTTGGGCCCGATAGATCTATCTTTAGGATTCGCGTCAATTTGGGGGTCTGTTCCCAAATTCTTAGGCTACCAAGCTAAAAAGTGGCATATTCGGCTTCGATCATTCACCCATATAAAGTAGTTTCATTTACATGTGTCTATTTCGTAAATCATTTATAAAATTACATGTATTCTCATCCCAAAATATTAGATTTTTAAAAGTGAGACTATAACTCACTTTTACAGATTTTTACTTCGTCGGGAAGTAAGACTTGGCCACTGGTCGATTCACGAACCTATAACAAATATGTAAATATATATCAAAGTATGTTCAAAATATATTTACAACATTTTTAATACGTTTTAATATTTTAAGTTTATTAAGTCAGATGTCCTCGTTAGTAACCTATAATTAGTTGTCCATAGTTAGATGTACAGAAATAAATTGATATATATTATCTTGGATCAATCTACGACCCAGTGTATACATGTCTCAGGCTAGATCACAACTAAATGTATATATATTTTTGGAATCAACCTCAACCCTGTATAGCTAACTCCAACATTACTGCATATGGAGTGTCTAAGGTTGTTCCAAATAATATATATACATGGGTCGATATGATATGTCAAAACATTTGCATACGTGTCTATGGTATCCCAAGATTACATAATATATTAGAATACATGTATAATACAATATAAGTTAGCTAGGATATGATTTGTATAGAATTGTTACAATATTTTCCGTAGCTACAACAATCAAAAAAATATCCAATCTTGTTTTACCCATAACTTCTTCGTTTTAAATCCGTTTTGAGTTAATCAAATTGCTATAGTTTCATATTGAACTCTATTTTATGAATCTAAACATAAAAATTATCTGTTTATAGTCTGAAATACAGGTTACAAGTCGATTTTGTAAAGGTAGTCATTTCAGTCGAAAGAACGACGTCTAGATGACCATTTTGGAAAACATACTTCCACTTTGAGTTTAACCATGATTTTTGGATATAGTTTCATGTTCATAAGAAAAATCATTTTCCTAGAAGAACAACTTTTAAATCAAAGTTTATCATAGTTTTTAATTATCAAACCCAAAACAGTCCGCGGTGTTACTACGACGGCGTATGTCCGGTTTTACGGTATTTTTCGTGTTTCCAGGTTTTAAATCATTAAGTTAGCATATCATATAGATATAGAACATGTGTTTAGTTGATTTTAAATTTCAAGTTATAAGGATTAACTTTTGTTTGCGAACAAGTTTAGAATTAACTAAACTATGTTCTAGTGATTTCAAGTTTAAACCTTCGAATAAGGTAGTTTTATATATATGAATCGAATGATGTTATGAACATCATTACTACCTCAGGTTTTGTGGATAAAACTACTGGAAATGAGAAAAAAATAGATCTAGCTTCAAAGGATCCTTGGATGGCTTGAAAGTTCTTGAAGCAGAATCATGACACGAAAACAAGTTCAAGTAAGATTTCCACTCGAAATAAGATTGTTATAGTTATAGAAATTAAATTAAAGTTTGAATATGAGTATTACCTTATATTAGAAAGATATATTACTGTAAATAAGAAAGATTTCTTGAGGTTGGATGATCACTTTACAAGATTGGAAGTAAGCTAGCAAACTTGGAAGTATTCTTGATTTTATGAAACTAGAACTTATAGAATTTATGAAGAATACTTAGAACTTGAAGATAGAACTTGAGAGAGATCAATTAAATGAAGAAATTGAAGAATGAAAGTGTTTGTAGGTGTTTTTGTTCGTTGGTATATGGATTAGATATAAAGGATGTGTAATTTTGTTTACATGTAAATAAGTCATGAATGATTACTAATATTTTTGTAATTTTATGAAATATTTCATGCTAGTTGTCAAATGATAGTTCCCACATGTGTTAGGTGACTCACATGGGCTGCTAATAGCTGATCATTGGAGTGTATATATCAATAGTACATACATCTAAAAGCTGTGTATTGTACGAGTACGAATACGGGTGCATACGAGTAGAATTGTTGATGAAACTGAATGATGATGTAATTGTAAGCATTTTTGTTAAGTAGAAGTATTTTGATAAGTGTATTGAAGTCTTTCAAAAGTATATGAATACATATTAAAACACTACATGTATATACATTTTAACTGAGTCGTTAAGTCATCGTTAGTCGTTACATGTAAATGTTGTTTTGAAGCCTTTAGGTTAACAATCCTGTTAAGTGTTGTTAACCCATTGTTTATTATATCAAATGAGATGTTAAATTATTACATTATCATGATATTATGATGTATTAATATATCTTAATATGATATATATACATTTAAATGTCATTACAACGATAATCGTTATATATGCCTCGTTTCGAAATCCTTAAGTTAGTAGTCTTGTTTTTACATATGTAGTTCATTGTTAATATACTTAATGATATTTTACTTATCATAATACCATGTTAACTATATATATATATATATCCATATATATTACATCATATAGTTTTTACAAGTTTTAACGTTCGTGAATCACCGGTCAACTTGGGTGGTCAATTGTCTATATAAAACCTATTTCAATTAATCAAGTCTTAACAAGTTTGATTGCTTAACATGTTGGAAACACTTAATCATGTAAATAACAATTTCATTTAATATATATAAACATGGAAAAGTTCGGGTCACTACACAGCGGAAGTCTAACATAGCAAGTCTAATACACCAAGACAGCAAGTATAACAGCGGAAGCAACAATGTCTAAGCTCCTGAGAATATACATGCTTAAAAAGTCAACACGGATGTTGGCGAGCTATAGTTTGTTTGTAATCAGTAATGTAGTGTAGGCCACGAGATTTCAGTGCTTCAACCAGCAGTTTAAATCAGTATGATAAAGTATATGTTTAACCGTTGGCACCCGGTAACTAACTTAACGTAATAATACCCCCTAAAAGTACACTTGGCGAGTGCGTATGTTCACGAAGTATTAAACACCCATTAAATGCTAGCGCAACTAGCCCGAGTGGGGATGTCAAACCCTATGGATCCATATCTAAGATTCGCGTTCACCGGTTCAAAAACCAATGACTAAACGTTATCGAGCTAAGGGGAAAGTTTATGCCGTTGTATCACCCACACATATATAAAGTTTAAGTACTCATTCCTAGTATGTAAAACATAAAATGCGCATGTATTCTCAGTCCCAAAATAGTTAAAGTAAAAAGGGATGCTATAACTCACAGTGAAAAGTAGTAAAAGTCAATACGCGGGAATGGTAAGCAAGTGGTTGGTCCGAAAGGTCCTCAACCTAAGTCAAAAGTTACTAAGTCAGTAAATCGTTCCTAAAGGTTTAAAAGTATGTAAATTAGGTCTTAAGTATCATCATCATTCATCATTTATCAAAAAGGGTAAAGTAAGTTTCAATCAAGAATAGAGTTTGAAATAAAGGCTGACTTCGTTCAGTCACCACGACCTCTATACTAACTGAAATGAGGTAAGACCAGTGGCCATGGCTCTGTATATGAGTCCACTAGAGGCTGACCAATTTTCAGAACCAAACTCATCTTCTTTTGACCATGGCGATGGTTTAAGTGCGAGTAGGTCAGAAATTTCAGCACTACGTTAAAAGGGTGTAGTGACTTTCGGATGGCCATAAATCCTAAACCGTAACTCGGATTAAGAAGAGGTCTAAATGAAAAATCATCTAATCGAACCGAAATAGCTGGAAATCAACTTTTACAGTAGCCTAGGTTATTTATCAGTTCCATTAACAGTAAGTAAATGTGTTCCAGTGGGTTCTTGGTGCTTGGTGCTCATCACGGTTCTCATCCTTGATGCGTATAGCTTCAAGTGTACAACTCGTTGATGTGTTTACATCATCTTAACCAAGTTTTGACCATCATAACACTAGTGTAAGTCTAAGATATGTAGCACAACTCACTTAAGAGTTGTAAGTAGTTTGATGAACCAAAGTTATATCAAGATCTTAGATCCGACACATACATGCGTTCTAATAGTAATGTTAAGCTACAAACTTGAAAGTAAACTAAATAAACAAGATCTTAAGTTGTAGAACTTAGATCTTAGCTAGATCTTAAAGATCCTAGACTAGAAAGTCTAGATCTAGTGTTCTTAAGTTAGATCCTAAGTTACAAAACTTGGATCTACACTTTAATGAAACCATAAGTTATGAAACTTAGATTTTCATCTTGTAAAATGTATATATAAGCTTATAAGCTCTTGTTTACAACAAAATTAGAAGACCATAAGCGATATAAACTGAGATCTAACATAAGTGTTTGAAGTTATAACTAGAAAGTTATACTTCCATGTTCTTGAACTTATAAAGTTAACTTTAGTTTCAAGAAATTTGAGATCAAGATTAACTAGTAATACTTGACCAAATTAATAATTAAAATACTTACAAAAGAAAGAAATAAACTAAAGTTACAAGTTTTATGTTCATGTTTGTTTCATATTTAAGAAGATTCAAGTCAAGCTTGGATCTTAAGAAAACAAACTTTAAGTCTACAAAACATGAACACAAGTAAGCTCTCAAGGCTTATGAGTTTTAGATCTTTAAAACATTTAAGTGTAGAACCATAAGTTATAGAAACTTAGATCCTTGTTCTTGGTTCTTCATCAAACAAAGATGAGAGTAACAAGATTACATGAAGATACAAACTAACAAGTTTGATCTTTTAACAACAAACAACAACTAGTAACAAGTAAATGATGATGAACTTGATGATTTTTGAAGGAAAAAGAAGAAAGAAAATAAACATATTACTTACAATTTTAGAGAGAAAGTTGAGAGAAAGATAAAGTAGTGTATGTATGTGTGTGTAAATGAAGTAGTAACTAGCAATATAAGTAACAAAAAAAATGAAAATGGAATCTCCCTCCCCATTCAAAACCCACGGTTTTGGAGTCCAAAAAGGGTAAGTCAAAAGCCAACTTTCTAGCATGGGGTGAAGGTGTAAGCTTAGAATGGTATTAACGTTAAATGTATGGGAAAGAGTTCTTGCATGCTTGAAACATTTTTGTCTCCAACTTAGCTTAATTAATCTATTTTAGTCTTAATAAATTACTAGCATAAAAGTGAGCTCTTAATAGTCCATTAAGAAAAGTAGGGTGGGCTTCCAAGTCCAAAAATAATAAGGGCCCAAGTAAGTAAGCAACAATTTAGTAAAAGCTCAAGTAATTAACTACTTACATTAGTTAATGAAAAATGATTAATAAAAATTAATCATGAACGTAAATAATATCCTAAATATTATTCGTGAAAAGCGTGTGTCACAAAGACAAGTCGGGACATGGAAAGTCAAATACGGTGACAAGTCCATTCAGGTAACTAGTAAGCATTAGTAAACACTAAGCTCAATTAAATAAGCCCTTAAGCCAAGTAATTGTTATAATAAATAACAATCAAGTTTACACAGTCATAATATTCCAATTACGACAAAAGTTTAACGCGTACCAAATACGTATCTCGTTAAAATGATAAGTAACACCAACGGTCGTAAAAGTATTCGGGGATCAAGTTAAGTGATTACACACTTAATAGCACGTAGTAAGATATTAATGAGAGTAATTAATCATGATAAAAGATCCCAGAGCATAAGCTAGCTCAGTACGCACAAATAGGCAGTTTCGTGAAAGTACAAAAGCAAGTCAAAAAACCGTTACATTACCCACCTGTTAAAGAAAATTTCGTCCCAAAATTTTGAGGAGTGACCAACAATGGTACCATATTTGAATAAGAAGGAGCGTATCAAAGTCCCGTGAGACTCGTGGGCTTTGAAGTGAGTTATTTACCTTGAAAGGTACTTCGGCGTATGAAAGTAAGAATAGGTATATGCCATAAATTAAGTCTCTTGTCCTACGAGATCGACAAATTGATTTTGTTTCTGTTTAACATGAGTATGTCATCTGAATATATATCCACAAAAGGAAAGATGGTGTTTTTAGTCTTACAGGCATCTTCAGTAAGCTGGATTCATGAAATGCATCATGAATGATTCTAAGCTCATCTAAAACATTGAGCGCGTATGTCGCAATATAAGCTGATAGGTAGAATGGAAAACATAGTGATTACAACCATGCGATTTGATGTCTGGATAGTGTTAGCCATGGATTTTACTAACCCCTTGATTTCGAAAGGAGGCCATAGGCATAAAGAACCCGATTCTTAAGAATGTTTGCAATCCATAATTACTTATGGTGCCTTCAGAATGGTCTGAACGAACAATGAAAGATATCACCCAGTTTAACATATTGTATGTGAACTTATCCTTGGATGAAATGAAAACATAGTTCCATAATGTAACTTTATCCTTTCAGTTACATGTTGAAGTTAGGGTTAACATTAACTAGGACAACAGATAGTTGCAACCACGAAGGAAGAAATATATAGAGTAACCACATCAGTGCCGCAAATGTTTTAAGCAGTCCCTTCCCAAAGGGATAACAAGATTCATAGGTTCTCAAAGTATCTTACATTACATTTCTGAAAGAGAATCACACGGAAGGTGTGATCTTTGAACGAGAGTGAACTCTTCGAGGGTTCGTTTTGAATTTATCCTTATAGTTAAGGAGATGCGCGGATGAGAAGATACGTGAACCCTTGGTCCTAGAGAATGGTTTACTCCGAATGAAAAGAATCCCCAAAAATGATTCTTGTACCTCTACATACAGATTTATAGAGATGAGGTTTACGAGGATGTTGCGATTTGCCGTGAAGTATTGAGAACAGAAACCCACCTCGTGCCTTTCCTACAATAGGGTGACAACTGAGTGTACCTCAGAAAACTGATTTATTGGCCCGCGCTTTTGTCATGTCTAACCATAAAAGGAACATTTTATGGGTGCGAAGATTTTTTAACAAATTTTATTAAACTTCCATCCAAAGTGGCTCAAGAGTTTTTAACAAAGATCTTAATGGTAAGCTTCATCCCCAACGGAGGGCGAAAAGAAGTGTGATCCATACATGGTGTAGTATAATACGAAAACCTTTAATAAAATCAACCAAGGAAGTTTTGAAAAACCTTTAAACGTTTGATGCGGCAACATAAATGGAACGAATTTCTTAGTAAATTTAGAAGTAGGTACAACGTGTACCATTTTGCACAAAACTATTTGACTTAAATTGAATAACTCGATAAAGGAGCGATTTTTAAATAATTTGAAGATATAACTTAGTATGTACTAACCAAAATAGGTAAAGGTAAGTTTATTAACTTAATTATACATACATATATGATTTTATAAATTGCATAAGTGACAGAAAAATTTTGTTACTTTCATTTGTCCATAAATCCCGTGAGGACCACACGAATAATTCAACGTGTAAAAATTTTGATAAACATAGCTTTTCGTATTTCAGAGGTTGCGATTTGAAAAAAAAGATTAAGTGGAGAATCTTTAAATCATCGGGTGACAAGTTACTAGGTAATGAAAACTAATAACATAAATGTAGTTTTGATAATTATCAAGACATAAGTCTTTGGGCCCAAAATGTTCATGTGCGAAGTCGTTGCTAAAAGGTGAGGTATGAAGGCTAGAGCATGAGGACGAGAAGTTAATTGCTTCTTGACTTTGCAAAATGCCAAACAAGTCATGACTAATAATAAAGTCGGAATACTGATGGTGTTAATATCACTAAATGAGAGTTTCGTGGAATGAGTCAGGACTTAGAGTTATGTAAGAAAGAGCATTGTTCCAACAGGTGTGGTGAAATAGATCCATGGGGTAACGCAATAATTTTGAATGGTGTAAGTGTTAGTGGATGCCCGAAGGCCTTGCATGACGTGGTGGTCAGTGCCTTTATCACATACACATGAATCTCTCGATTTTGACGGTTATAAAGTCTTCATGATGACTTGGATACGGATAAGCAACGAAAAATTTTATATAATAAGCAACGAAAGTTTTATAGAAATTGTTTATGGTGACAATGTAAGAGAAGAAACGAAGTTCTTAGTAAATTAGGGTTATGTACAACACGTACCATTCAAAGTATAATATCTTTTGAATAAAAGATTTGATTTGTAAAAGTGAAAGTGAAGTTTCATATGTATTTGTCAAAAATAGGTAATTATTTACTTTATTTTATATAACGTATACGATTTCAAAAATTTTCATGAATGGCAAATAAAATAAATTTACTTTTATAAAACCTTGAGAGGATCGTTCCGTAAAATAGTGGGTGAAAAATTTTTGGCAAACAAAATTTTCATATTTCGGAGGTTACAAATTGGAAAAAGATTGATGAGGATCGAGTAAAAGATTTTTTTTTTTAAATTTCAGGTGATATTTGAGCAAAAATGTTACGAGGTAATGAAAACTGTTGGATTTAAATGTGGTTGATGACTATTAGTAGGGCACAAGTCCTTTGACTAAAAATATTTAAGTGTGAAGTTGTTGCTTATAAGTGAGATACGAATGAGAGAGTATGAGGATGAGAATGAACCACCCATTGATTTTGGAAATTTTGAACTGTTATGACTAATATCGAAGTGAGAAGGATGATGGTATGACTATCATCGAATAAGAAATCTCTCGGGATAAGTTAGGATTCAGAGTCGCGTAAGAATGAGTATCAAATAGGATTCTTGGGTAATCTTTAATATAGAATTTGAATAGCTGAAGCGACAGAATACAATTTCCTTTATGAATCGTTGTGCAAGTTTGTCCATTGTATCGGCTTCTTTCATGGCTAGAAGGTGAGCAGATTTGGTGAGGCGGTCAACAATAACCCAGATAGTGTCCTAACCGCCTTACCGTCTTTGGTAGCTTAGTGATGAATTCCTTCCCATTTCCATTGTGAGATTTCGGGTTGTTGTCATGCAACTAATAAGGTTCAGCTTTCGGCTACTTCTCTTCCCGTGATAGTTCACCATTCTCGCGAGGTATACGAATAAATTTTCTCACTATAAATAAATTCCGCTTTCATCCTTGAAATCTAGTCTGCTCCAACTATTTCATCAAGCTTCCTAACTTGATGAGTATTAGGTTAATCCTAAAGTCCATTCCAACCAAATCTTATTATACTATCGTGAAAAATTCTATCCGCCTTCTCAAATTACATCTACTTGTACGTAGGTAACTAATCCTTTCCAACTACTACATTAAAACTTCCAAGTTTTGTTGACATGAGGTCATCTCCAAATAACCCACCTGTTAATTGTAAGGTACTACCTTAAATCATTCCTCTATCTCTGCCAGCTTACAATTAGCTTATCCTATAGAATACTTAACTCTCATGGTTGTTAATGGTTTATTAGTCATAACACTAAGATTCTTAGATATAAGGTTTCTATCACTCCAGTATTAAACAACCTTGAGACAATAAAACGTTGTGATGAAACGTACCCTAACTAAAATCAAGATTCATGCGAGTTTCCATAACTAAGATAACGATTGCTCTACCGCAAGTCAGTACAAAGTTTTTCCTATTTGAGAACTTTTTCCTTAAATGTCCAGGGTGTCGATATCTATAACAAATTTTTGGGTTATCAATTCTGCAATCAAGGCCCTTCTTGTATAGTATATGGGCTACGTGGTTATTCCTTCCCTACCTTTAACAGACTATAATGCGTATGCTCAAGTGATCCCTGCCAAAATTTTCCCTGGTTCACCTCATATTCCTCATGTAGCAACATTGGGACTTCTGCATGATTCACCTCAATATAATCATGCTGGCCTGGCGTCATTATATTGTACTAAATCATACGTTCATTCCAATATCATTCCATATGGTCAAAGTAACGTGATCACTTCCAGTTCCACTCAGTTTCGTCTAACGGTGCTGTAACGACCCGGATTTTTCCGCTAATATATTGAAGATTAATATTTACATAATTAATGTTTCCAACATGTTAAGTAATCAAACTCATTAAGAATTTGTTATTTGCAATGAATTTTATACAAACGTTTGGCCATCCAGTTTGTCTGACGATTCACGAACGTCATAAATTGAAATAATTATATAATGATGTCTATATAGATATATATATACTTATGATTTGTTAAAATGATATTTAAGTATCTCATTATATATAATAACAATTGGTTATATACATAAAATGAGATTACTAACTTAAAGACTTCAAGACTATATACATAAATTAAAATGTATGTATATGTATTGTATTAATATGTATTAATACATTTTTGAAAGACTTAATAATATATATCAATATATTTATACTCAATAAAGATAGCTATACTCATTTTCTCATTCAATTTTATCAAGAATCCTATTCGTATTCATACGGTATTTATACCCGTATCATACCGAGCTTCTATACGTATTTACTATGGGTATATACATACTAAATCATTGATCTTAGCAGCCCTCAATCAGTTGTGAGACATGTATAAACATGATGTAGACTTGTGGGAACCATGGCTTGGAAACTAGTATGACTAAATCCATAAAATTACAAACCATGGAGTCATGTTGTTGCCCTCATTTTGATGCCAACATGTAGGATAAATAACCATTCATTTCATTCCAATTAACTACATCATTTTACTCTCTAAAAAAATACTCAAACACTCTCTCAAACCTCCATTCAATTCAGCAAGTATTGGTCTCATAATCCAAGTTATAATCATCATAACAAAGCTTGATCAAGAACACTTCAAGAATTCCAAGCCATCAAGGGTATCTTTGAACTCAAGATATTCTCCTTATTTCTCCAGCAACTTTACTCATTTGATTTGAGGTAGTAACCTTATTCATAATCTTATTTGATTCGTATTCATATAGCTATCTTATTTTGAGTTATAACTAATAACAACAAGAACATAGTTTAGATTATTTCTAAACTTGTTTGTAAATAAACTTAATCCTTCTAACTTGACTTTTAAAACACTTCAACACATGTATTATGATAGTATGTCAAGCTAACATAAGGATATAAAACTTGTAAACACGAAGAACACCTTAAAATCGAATATACGCCGTCTTAGTCGAACGGGGGCTGTTTTGGGTTTGATTTTAAAAACCTATCTTAAACTTTGAATTAAAAGATTTCCTTCAGTGAAAAATCTTATTTTATATGGATATGAAATATATCCAAAATCCATGATTAAACTCTAATTGGAAGTATGTTTTTCAAAAGAGTCATCAAGATGTCGTTCTTACGATGGATATGACTATCTTCTTGTATTTGACACCTAAGCTGTATTTTCGAGTATAAACATATACTTTTTCTATTTAGATTAATAAATAATGGTTCGATACAAAACCATGGCAAGTCGAATCACTCAAAACGGATTTGTAACGAAGAAATTATGGGTAAAACAAAATTGGATATTTTTGTTTGTTTTTAGCTACGGTTTTGATTAATAAAAATGGATGCTAACCTTATCCTAGCTAACTTACCTTGTATCTTACATGTATTTATACATGTCTTGTTCCCGAACTTATGGAAATACAATTTATAATAGTCGTGATTAAGTTCTACGACAATATATTATAGTCTTAATAAAGATCGTAAGGCACCATATATATATATATATATATGACTTGATCACCGTGGATTCGTATATAAAGTTTTGACATATCATTTTGACTTCTTCTATATATACTATTGGAACGAGCTATTAGACACCATTAGCAGTAATCTCGAGTTAGCTGTGGGTCGAAGTGGATTCCAAAATATTATATACTTTGAGTTGTGATCGAGTCTGAGACATGTATACAATGGGTCGCGGATTGCTCAGACAATATACATATTATGTGTCTTATTATATTAAGACAATATATTATAGTGTTAGTGAATTCTAACACAATATACGCATTTATATTTATATATATATTTATACTGTTGGACTATTGGACTATTGGACTACGAACGTTAGACTACTAACAATAGACAATTAAAATTATCACAAGTATCATAAGTATGGAATATATATATATATATATATATATATATATATATATATATATATATATATATATATATATATATATATATATATATATATATATATATATATCTTGACACAAGAATATTATTATTAGGTTCGTGAATTTGTCAAAAGGCCAAGTCTTATCACCATCTATTCGGAAATCATCACAAGTGAGTTATAGTCCCATTTTTACTATCTAAATTATTTTGGGATGAGAATACATGCAAAATTTATAAATGTTTTACAAAATAAGCACAAGTTCATGGAACTACATTCTACGATTATTTTGTTATACCGGATATCTGTACTTATTATTATTATGCTTGGTAACCTATGAATTAGTGAAAAACACTAATTGACGCGAATCCTAAAGGTAGATCTACGGGCACCCACCACCCCCATTTTCGAATAGTGGAAATGCTTTAGTACTTCGAAGGGTTCTTGTCATACGTTTGAATAGTGGAATGTATGATGCCAGATATCTTAAGTGCTCTATGTTAAGGTTAGTTACCAGGCGACTCATCGTATGAATGATTTTTGCAGTTGTAATGATCCTGCGCATTTAATTAAATGAAATCTTGTGGCTTATTAAATGTTATGATTATTATATAGAAATTAAACCTATGACTCACCAACATTTTGTTGATGTTTTAAGCATGTTTATTCTCAGGTGAATATTAAAAATGCTTCCGCAGTCGTATACCAACCCAAGGTCAAGATTTGGAGTCGGCATAATTGTTTATATTGTTTAAACTTGCATTCGGAGTATTTGTTGTAATATATTTGATCATATTGTAATGGGTTGTGTAAAAACTTATTTATTTGAGGAGATTGTCTTTGATAGACAATCTAAATTATGTCATTAAGACCTTTATTCAATAATAAAGGTTATGTTTGTTTTTTTTAAAACGAATGCAAGATTTGAAAAACGTCTCATATAGAGGTCAAAACCTCGCAAAGAAACCAATTAATATGAAATGTTTATAATTAATATGAACGGGGCATTTCAGGTGCTTTATCTATGCTATCTCAAAACAGATTCTACATAATTAATCTCACAGTTTCTCGATGTGGGTGCGTAGGTTCCGTAGGTCATGCATCAATGCCTAAATGTCCCGAAATTTCTTCAAAATGTTCGGGTTCAGGTAATGTCGTTAGGTTCCTTTCTAGAATTTCAATCTGGATCTCGTGTCGAGTTGTACATATAGCAAGTAGTAATACAATATGTTTTGAGGCGACTCCCAAGTCTTTGGGTATGGCTGAGCATCAGTAGAAGACACTATGACCTTGTGAAAGGGGAGGCCTTCCCGACTTCTCCATTTTCTAGGAGTGTTAGGGACCTAAGTCCAGAAGTGTCGTTAGATCGTCGAGTAGTGATGAAGAATGAAGGAGATAAGTGACGATCATGAAAACGCACGGGATACAAATCAACTTGTGGAAACTGAATATCCTTCCAATGTTCATACGATGTACGTGGCTAATTAGGGTGAGCTCGGGGTGCGGTTACTCTGACAAGTCCTTCAATATCTCCTCCTCTGAGGATCAAATTTAGTGGGCACGTAATCCGAGGGGGTACTCCTTCTAGATTGCGTGAAGTAATGTTTCAATCTCTGGACGGTGGAACAGTAGTAATAGGTGGATTACACTACTAGTTCTTAGGGTTAGACGAGTGGGAGAGTAGTTCAGAAAAACATATGAACTGGAAAGGATAAGTTCTCCAAGTCGGTATAGCGAATAGCAGACATGTAGCATGAGCGTAATCAGGCATATCAACTACAGCAGCCTAGATCATCTACAGCAGTACATAGCATGGCAATAGTAAAAGTATTATACCAAAGTAACATACTAAAAGCAGATAGTAGTATGCAGTAGCGAGGATAAGTAAAAGCATACAACGAGTTTACATAGCAGTAAAAGGAAACGGTAGCATGCAGCAAGTTCATACAGTAGTAGAAGTAAGTAGTGGTATGCAGTAGTAGTAAGAAGTAGCATGCAGTAATATAACACAGTAGCATACAGCAGGTTCCACAGAAACAAGTAAACGGGAAAGTTGTAAATTAGTCCTATTAGCGAATCCTACTCAACTCGGTCAGGACTCACTAATGCAACCTAATTCCCTACAACCAGTGCTCTGATACCAAATGTGATGCCCCGTACAAAACCATCGTGTATGGATCACCAATAACAGGATCATTACAAGGTCAAACACTATATGCTGTTTGAAAACCAGTTTAGCATTCATGAAAAATATAGCGTTTTACAAAAGATAACGTGCTTCCTATGAATAGAAGCATAAACATAAGTACGTGACCCATAGGTCGTTACAAAGCCATTGTTTGAAAATAACGTAAGCTACGAATGCAAAATAAAAGTTCCATGATTGAGACATCTCTAAGTAGTGCAGTGGAAGTCTAACATAGAAAGTCTAATACACCAAGACAGCAAGTATAACAGCGGAAGCAACAACGTCTAAGCACCTGAGAATATACATGTTTAAAAAGTCAACACGAATGTTGGCGAGCAATAGTTTGTTTGTAATCAGTAATGTAGTGTAGGCCATGAGATTTCAGTGCTTCAACCAGCAGTTTAAATCAGTAATTCAAATCAGTATGATAAAGTATATGTTTAATCGTGGGCACCCGGTAACTAACTTAACGTAATAATACCCCTAAAAGTACACTTGGTGTGACGACCCGGAAATTTCTGACCAAATTTAAACTTAACCTTTATATGTTTCCGACACGATAAGCAGAATTTGTAATGTTGAATCTCAAAAAATTTGGAACTACATTCATGTAATCAATTACCCTTTGACATTGTTCGACGATTCACGAACAATTATGAGTATATAGATATGTATATATAATATATAATATTAACTGAAAACATTAGCAAAGTATTAGATATATGATACTTTACATGAACGTATTTGTTTCGATATATTTATCGACAGAATTAAGAGATAATATCAAATGATTGAATTATCAGATACATTATGATATGATTATGGGCCTATGTTATGAGGTCCACTGTGATTTAAGAAATCTATTCTTTTTGACAACATTCGGAAAATGGTAAAGTGATTTATAAATAAGAACAAATGTGTCAATTAACGGGAACTAGACAAGAGTTAGTGGAAATTCCTGTTTAATTTCCAAGGCATGTTTTATAATATTTTCCTCGTGACCTTGATAAGATAACTATGTTAACTTTCATTTTATTTAATATGAAAATAAGAACGTGGAGTGTAAATAACTTAGATGTTGGATATCGACAAGTTAAGTAACTTGACATTTTTCATTAAGATGATTTCATACGTTTATTTAACCTTTGGACTTTATCCCATGCTTCACCAACAGACTGTAATTTAAAAACTTGAAACCTATTATGAATATATATAATTCAACTTTTCTAAAATGTTTTGTGATATAACGATTTCCATTATTTTAACCTTTTAACAAAATGATTCTTAAATATATTTAGTTTTGGAAAACAAAATTATCATATTTATTTGATTTAGTTTCAAAAGTACAAAAAACGTTTTCAGTTTAAAAAGAACTTTATTATTAAAACGTATATATCTTTTATAAATATCTAGAACCACTTTTGACAACTCATTACTTAACCAGTATGATAAAGATAACGATATTTATATTTTATTTTATTAAATATATATAATGATTTGAATTAATATTATATATATTTATACGCGTATTATACGTATATAGTTTTATACTTTTACTATACTTTAACTTTAACTTTACTTTACTTTTATTTTACTTTAACTTTAATAATTTATACTTTAATAATTCATACTTTAATAATTCACTTTAATAATTCACACTTTAATAATTCACTTTAATAATTCATACTTTAATAATTTACTTTAATAATTCACTTTAATAATTCATACTTTAATAATTCACTTTAATAATTCACTTTAATAATTCATACTTTAATAATTCACTTTAATAATTCATACTTTAATAATTTACTTTAATAATTCAAAAATCTATTATAAATAGAATTCAATAGGTTTCATTATTTCATAAAAACTTGAAAATATATTTCTCTAAACTCTCTCAATCGAATTACATATATATATTTTCTTTGTATTATTTCAAGATATTATTAGTATACATAAAATACTACGACGGAGTTATACTCAGACGATTTCAAAATAAGTTTTCAAACGGGATAGAGCTAAGGAAATTATGGGTTATAGCTATGGAGGTTATGGGTATTGATCGAGGGTATTGCTCGTGAGGTCAACCTAATGTTTATCATTTTTGTTGCGTCTACGTACTTTCCTGCAATATTGAAGAACAATATTGGTACGTTCGTGAATCCGAGACAAACCCTGCACTTGTTCAGTGTCGTCATATACATAATTGCTACGAAATACAGTATTGTGAGTTTCATTACTCCCTTTTTATATATATTTTTGGGCTGAGAATACATGCGCTGTTTTATAAATGTTTTACAAAATAGGCACAAGTACTAAAACTAATTCTATGTGGGTTTAAACCAGAAATATACCCTTAGCTTGGTAACATTAAACTACTTGTCTATGTACAGTAGGCGCGAATCCTAAAGATAGATCTATTGGGCCTGACAAACCCCATCCTGACTATGGGATGCTTTAGTACTTCGAGGTTATTTTAAACACACCTGATATGGTGTACTTCAAGGGGTAAAACATGAACGTTAAGGCTTGTTATAGGGTGCCTACAACTTATAGAATACTTTTAAACACTTGCGAGTGTACAGATATTTATGGAAACTGAAATCTTGTGGTCTATTACTATTACGGAAATGATTGATTATGATAAACTAATGAAATCACCAACCTTTTGGTTGACACTTTAAAGCATGTTTATTCTTAGGTATTAAAGAAATCTTCTACTGTGCATTAGCTCATTTTAAGGATATTACCTGGAGTCATTCATGACATACTTTGAAAGACGTTGCATTCGAGTCGTTGTGTTCATCAAGATTAATATTAAGTCAATTATAGTTGGATGTAATATGAAATGGTATGCATGTCGTCAATTTTTGATGTAAAGAAAGTTTGTCTTTTAAAAACAAATGCAATGTTTGTAAAACGTATCATATAGAGGCCAAATACCTCGCGATGTAATCAACTATTGTGAATCGTTTATAATGTATATGAACGGGTCCTTTCAGTTGGTATCAGAGCAGTGGTCTTAGCGAACCAGGTCTTGTATTAGTGTGTCTAACTGATAGTTATTAAGATGCATTAGTGAGTCTGGACTTCGACCGTGTCTGCATGTCAAAAGTTTTGTTTATCATTTTTAGTCGGAAATCATCTACTAACCATCCTTAGGAAATTACCTGCTTATCATTCTTAGTTTAGACACGTCTTGCTGCATTGATTGCATGAATAGTGTATAGACAAAATTCATATCTTAGCGTATCTGCTAAATCATATCGTATCATATCTTTTACCGTAAACTTTTCCTGACATATTCCGAAAATTCCTCCGTAATCTATGAAATCTTTTGATCTATATATATAGATATTCTATGTAGTTAGAATATCACACGATAGCCGAAAAATCATTTTGTATCAAAAAATCCTTTATCAAATCGTATGAAATGGAATTCGTCATCAGTTCAAGTTCCTCGGATTCCGAAATGGAATCCCACTCAAGCTCCGAAAGCAGTGTGACTGGAATGGATCAACTAATCAGCCATCATCTATTCTGGATGAATTGGGGATGGGTTCCTAGCCTCCTTAATCATTGGAGACAAGAAGAAGGCGATCCTTTCCATCCACCACATTGCCCTCTTGGCAATGAACCTGAAGCACTTACCGGCGAACCTGTTCAAAACACCATTTTCTCTCTCATTTCCAGAGTATCTCGTCATGATTATATACTACACTAAATTCTAGATCTTATTTATCCGCTCGTCTGAACCCACAATCACCCCGGTGTAATAGAAGAAGTCATGAGCTTCGCGCTCAGGTAGTGGCTTTGGAGAATATGGTGCAAAGGTTACAAACACCAGCAGCAGCACCAGCAACATAACCAGTACCACCATTAACAACATCAACAGTACCATTACCACCACCAATAACAACCGCATCGCAAACCTTAACTTCTCAATCTGTCCCATGAGCATCGACGTCATACGCCCTGTAGATACTAAGGAATACCACAACGATGAAGTATTGATTCATAACTTCATTGGGAAAACATTCTATGACGATTATGTAATTTCTAAAGTTTAGAAATTATCTATCCTAGCCTTAACCATAAATCAAGTGAGTTTAATTTAATATTAACTCATTAAATCTATATTACATCTGAAGAAATATACACATATATTTCCATAAAGACTGTATCAAAATTATTTTGTACAAAATATTAATTGCGACATTTTTTTTAACGGGTAGGTAATACCCGAGAGATATATAAATTCACAATTAATATGTTACATTCTTCAAATCTGATTCAGCAAATCATCCATTATACTCCCTACTTTCACAACAATATACATTCTTTTATATAAATCAAAACAACCATACTCATTCAAAAATCTAATTACATATTCTGATTTTGAAATTTCCGAATTCAATTCAGGTTATAACCGGTATCATCACTCTTAGATTCCTACATCTTTTAAAGCTATACTTTAACTTCAAAACTGTGTTAGAACATCGTATGTATATTAACGATTATAATCTGTGTTCAAGCCCTTCGAAATACCTGAAGACACTTCAAATAATGAACAATCGAGATGATGATCCAACCACATGTTATCCACAGTTACGTACCTGAAAAACTCTTGAAACCAAAGTCATAATTTAACATGTATCCATGTCAGACCTTTTGGCATTTACTAGCTAAAATAACTTTTCAATCCCTTCTAAAAATAGACGATTTTGTCACAGCTCCAGCAAACCAACTTCAATTGTTCAATCGAATATGCCTTATTACAATGATTACCCCTTCATCATTATTACCGGGGAACCTTTCATATCTCGCCACATTAGCAGTAAACTTATTAACAACTTCATTGATCTTTGACTTTCCGAAAAATCTTTATATTTATCAAAACCCCATCATTTACTCATCTGCATATTGTAACGAGAATTGCCATACGAATCATCGGAAATTAGCAATCAGTATTTTGAAATCTCGCAGCATGTCTACGCCAATAATTATATGTGTCTATCTTCTGGACTTATATACTTTGAATGTGAAGTTTCTGAAAAACACCCTAAACTGCGAACTAGTTCTCGAAATACTGATGAAGCAGCAAAAATTATAAACGACCTTAACAGTAAAAAGTTTGATGATAAAGAGTAGTGTGTTGGCAAAGTTCAGAAAAAGAGAAGATTTGGTACTGAAAAATACGGATTGAGCAAACCATGAAGAAGGCTGTGGATAAATCACAAGGACGAAATCTACCTTCAAAGAATCCAAATGATTCCGTGTCTGCTGAAGTCATTATCGAATACCTTGCTCCTGACTCGAAACCCTTACGGACAATATTCTTCATCATCCTCTGATATTAGAAATTTTAAGATATCATCGTATCTTTCATTATAAATATCCTCCATATTTCTGAAGATATTTTCATAATTATTCTTATCTGAAATCATTTACCTCTTCGTGTTGTCTGTATTACATCATAAAAGAAACTATTTTAGTTTCTAAATTCTGAAACTTTCGAATTTAAAATAGGAATATTTTTGAAGTAGTGTTGGGAACTGAAGCATGAACTAGTATAATATAATGACACTTGATCAACGTGATTATATTACAGTAAGTCATGCTGAGTTTCTAAATGGAACATGATGATTCACAGATCATAACGTCATCATGTGCTATGTTACACGACTCTTGTATTCTCTTTAACCTCTAAAATATCAAGGAAAATATTTCTTGATGATTCGGCCTTTTTTGAGGTATTCTAGTAATTTGACAAGTCAAGATTGTGCCATTACAATTTCCTTCTTAGAACATTAACAATGTTCATTCCGAAATTCATATATGCGAATTCTGGACCATTACAAGCGGTTCTAAATCGCAAGAAGAAGAAACGAAAGGACAAAACTCCGAAATAGAAATTGGGGTATAAATCGCAGAAAATAAAAGAGAGCATTAATTGGGGATGACAATGATTATAGAAGACAGAAGCAGGGACATCGAAATATAAGGGAAGATATAAAAGAAGAAACTATAAACCGTATATATCGATGCATATAGCAAAATAAAGACACGGGAGAACTAAAAACACTATAAAACTAAGAGTATAGTAGAAGTAAATAGATTCTTCCGGAGGTAGATGAAAAAGAAGAACGGCAGATATGAAAGTGAGGAGTATATCGAGAATCAGCACTGGATGAAGCATATTGACGAATAATTTTAAAGTAAGAATTGAGAAAGAGAAAGAATAGAAGGTGTGAATTAAAAGGAAACGAAGGAGGTGGATTTATAGTGAAATATCCGACAGAAAAATCGAGATGAATCATCGCATTAAATCGAATAGGATCATAATTTCCTTAATCACTGAAGAATCAGATCCTATATAGATTACAAAGATTTTCTTTAATCCAGAGATCAACCGTGATGACGCCAAAAGATAAGACGAATCCCTATTTTCTCATTTCACTCTTTTACGATAGCTTCACTCATACGTTTCGAGTAATCGAATTATTTTATCCATATTTCTCAATCATGATAAAACCCTATGAATCAACTTATATTCATCATAATAACATTCTTATTGTTAGCCATGATGACCTCGATCAAATTTCGGGACAAAATTTCTTTAACGGGTAGGTACTGTGACGACCCGGAAATTTCCGACCAAATTTAAACTTAACCTTTATATGTTTCTGACACGATAAGCAGAATTTGTAATGTTGAATCTCAAAAAGTTTGAAACTACATTCATGTAATCAATTACCCTTTGACCGTGTTCGACGATTCACGAACAATTATAAGTATATAGATATGTATATATAATATATAATATTAACTGAAAACATTAACAAAGTATAAGATATATGATACTTTACATGAACGTATTTGTTTCGATATATTTATCGACAGAATTAAGAGATAATATCAAATGATTGAATTATAAGATACATTATGATATGATTATGGGCCAATGTTATGAGGTCTACTGTGATTTAAGAAATCTATTCTTTTTGACAACATTCGGAAAATGGTAAATTGATTTATAAATAAGAACAAATGTGTCAATTAACGGGAACTAGACAAGAGTTAGTGGAAATTCCTGTTTAATTTCCAAGGCATGTTTTATAATATTTTTCTCGTGACCTTGATAAGACAACTATGTTAACTTTCATTTTATTTAATATAAAAATAAGAACGTGGAGTGTAAATAACTTAGATGTTGGATATCGACAAGTTAAGTAACTCGACATTTTTCATTAAGATGAGTTCATACGTTTATTTAACCTTTTGACTTTATCCCATGCTTCACCAACAGACTGTAATTTAAAAACTTGAAACCTGTTATGAATATATATAATTCTACTTTTCTAAAATGTTTTGTGATATAACGATTTCCATTATTTTAACCTTTTAACAAAATGATTCTTAAATATATTTAGTTTTGAAAAACAAAATTATCATATTTATTTGATTTAGTTTCAAAAGTACAAAAAACGTTTTCAGTTTAAAAAAAACTTTATTATTAAAACGTATATATCTTTTATAAATATCTAGAACCACTTTTGACAACTCATTACTTAACCAGTATGATAAAGATAACGATATTTATATTTTATTTTATTAAATATATATAATGATTTAAATTAATATTATATATATTTATACGCGTATTATACGTATATAGTTTTATACTTTTACTATACTTTAACTTTAACTTTACTTTACTTTTATTTTACTTTAACTTTAATAATTCATACTTTAATAATTCACTTTAATAATTCACACTTTAAAAATTTACTTTAATAATTTACTTTAATAATTCACTTTAATAATTCACTTTAATAATTAATATTTTAATAATTTACTTTAATAATTCACTTTAATAATTCATACTTTAATAATTCACTTTAATAATTCACTTTAATAATTCATACTTTAATAATTCATACTTTAATAATTTACTTTAATAATTGATGTTATGCAAGGCGTATATGAAATAGCTTATATTTTACTAGGAAATACTATTAAATACGATACAATTTTACACATGATATTTATTTATTTATAGAATGGATATACTTAAACCTTGCTACAACACTTATAGGCAGTGTACCTAATCGTACAATAGTGTAGCTTTTAGTAAGTCCGGTTCGTTCTACAGGGAAAAATCTTTAAACAAAGCTTAACGCTATATTAGTTTAATTTATAAAAATACAATATATATATATATATATATATATATATATATATATATATATATATATATATATATATATATATATATATATATATATATATATAAGTAATATTATTATTTTAAAGGGGGGTTTTTACCGTTTAATGACCGGTTTGTCGATTTTAAAACTTTAGTCGCAGTTAAAACCTAATATAAAATATTAAATAAATAAAAGACTTAATTTAAAGCGTAAAGTAAATAACGATAATGAAATTACGATAAATAAAAGTGCGATAAAATAAAATTGCGATAATTAAAAAGTACGATAATTAAAAGTGCAATTAAATACAATAACAATAAATAAAAGTACGATAATTAGAAGTGCAATTAAATATAAAAATAAATGAATTATGCTTATTTAAACTTCCGTAATCATGATGTTTGACGCGTTGATTTTAGTTTATTCCCATGGGTTAATTGTTCTTTGTCCTGGATTATTTAATATGTCCATACGGATTTGTCCATAATAGTCCATCAGTCATAAATATAAAGAGCGAAAGCCTTCGTCAAATTATTCTTATTCCCGAAGTCAAATATTCCAAGTAATTGGGGATTCGAATTGTAACAAGGTTTTAATACTTTGTTTAATGAATACACCAGGTTATCGACTGCGTGTAAACTAAGGTTTTACTACTTTGTTAACAATTACACCAATTACCCTTGAATGTAATTCACCTCTGTTTCAACAAGTCTATTAACTATTAATCCAGTTCCGTGTCCGGTAAAATGAATAATTATTGGTATTTATAGATATCCCGCCCACCGTACCCAGTCAAGCGTATGTGGTTATATATAAGTACGTCAAATTATAAGTTTGTATATTAAATTAACAAGGTATTGTTTAGTTAATATAAAACCCATTAATAGCCCATAGTCTAATTTCCACAAGTGTCGTTCTTTTATCCAAACCCCAATTATGGTACAAAGCCCAATTACCCAATTTTAATATTTTTAGCCCAACATCATGATTACTTCGATATTAAATAAGCATAATAATAACTTAGCTACGAGACATTAAATTAAAAAGGTTGAACATAACTTACAATGATTAAAAATAGCGTAGCGTTACACGGACAGAAATTCGACTTACACCCTTACAACATTCGCTAACATATCCTTATTATTAGAAATTAAAATTTAAATTAAAATTAAAATATAAATATATATATATATAATACGTTTAGATAGAGAGATTGATATATGATATATAAAACGTTCAGAATGCGTTGCCTTTTATAGGCATTTTCGAATTTGGCTGCTCCGCAACTCGCGGCACTTTTGCACTACAAACTCCGCAACTCGCGGAGTTCGTAAAACCATCTCACACAAGTTTGGATCCTAGTCTGCCGACGGTTTTAATATAAATATAATATATATAGTTTATATAATTAATTATATATTATATTATATTTATATACATAGTTAACTTGTAATTTTTAGTTCGTTGCGTCGAGCGTTGAGAGTTGACTCTGGTCCCTGTTCCGGATTTTCGAACGTCCTTGCGTACAATTTAATATCTTGTACTTTGCGTTTTGAATCTTGTACTCTTGTAATTTTGAGACGTTTCTTATCAATAATTGGAACTTCTTTGATTGTATTTTGTACTTTTGAGCTTTTTGGTCGTTTGCGTCTTCAATTCGTCGAATCTGTCTTTTGTCTTCACCTTTTATTATTTAAACAAATATCACTTGTAAATAGAACAATTGCAACTAAAAGCTTGTCTTTCTTGATGGATAATGCTATGAAATATATGTTCGTTTTTAGCATTATCAAATATTCTCACACTTGAGCGTTGCTTGTCCTCAAGCAATATAGTCTTGAAATACTAGAATTGTAACAGCCCGTCCTTATCCACCTGGACGAAGCCATCAACATCTGGTCCCAGTGCGATGATCGACTCCAAGTAATGTCTATAAAATGAGCTAATGGACAGCGAAAGACTTAATTCGTACCTGAGAATAAACATGCTTAAAAGTGTCAACCAAAAGGTTGGTGAGTTCATAGGTTTATCATAACAATCATTTCAATATATTAATAGACCACAAGATTTCTGTTCATAAATATATGTACACTCGCAAGTGTATAAAAGTATTCTATAAGCTGTAGGCACCCGGTAACAAGCCTTAACATTCATGTTTTACCCTCTGAAGTACACCAGATCAGGTGTGTTTAAAATAACTTCGAAGTACTAAAGCATCCCATAGTCAGGATGGGGTTTGTCAGGCCCAATAGATCTATCTTTAGGATTCGCGCCTACCGTACATAGACAAGTAGTTTAATGTTACCAAGCTAAGGGTATATTTCTGGTTTAAACCCATGTAGAATTAGTTTTAGTACTTGTGCCTATTTGGTAAAACATTTATAAAAACCGCGCATGTATTCTCAGTCCCAAAAATATATATAAAAGGGAGCAAATGAAACTCGCCATACTGTATTTTGTAGTAAAAATACATATGACATCATTGAATAAGTATAGGGTTGACTTCGGACTGACGAACCTATATCATTTATATATATATTAACACATAATATGGTAATCGAACAAATTTATATATTATTAGAGATTTAATTGTTATTTTAATTAGGTTTTTCATTAATAACCTTATTAATTGTAAAAGTATTAATATAATTATGTTATGTGTAGTAAATATAGTTTTATATAACTAATAGTCATTTGATAAAATAATATTAATAATAATAATAATTAAAAGTTGTTTTTATTTTACAATAATAATAATAATAGTTATTATGATAGTAATATTGATAATATGAAAATAATAATATTTATGTCAAAATAATAATTAATGATAGTAATAATAATAATTTTGATAAAAAAACAAATGATAATCTTTCTAATAATGATAATAATAATAATAATAATAATAATAATAATAATAATAATAATAATAATAATAATAATGATGATACTTTTAATATAAATGATAGTTTTTAATAAAAATGACACGAATAATAATATTGATGATATTATTTATAAAATTTTAATAATGCTAATAATAATAATGATGCTAATAATAATAATAATAATAATAATAGATAAATAACTACCTCAGGGGAGTAGCCCTTAAAAATGTCCAAGCCCGGGTTTGAAGTCGCGACGTCCCACTAACCCGATAACATCCTTAACCATCCTAATCATCATCGTCATTCGATTTACATTTTTATCGTCGTCACCAAGTAATATCTTATTCGTAACCTTCATTATAAAATCATCATCATTCAAACCAACCTCATCATCTTTATCACTTCTTTATCGTGATTGTAGTCATTAAAACTTATTCGTTTATTATTATGTTCGCATCATAACGAAACACGTATCATGTATATAACACTATTATTATCTAATTATTATTATATAATCATCATCTATATCATTAGTCATCTCTATGATCATAACTCACGTTCATCATCAACAAACGTCTATCATCTTCATAACTTGGCCCAATTTCCCTCGGCCCAACATCAGTTTATTAAACCCAAATTCATTGAAACCCAATTATCGATCAGTGGCCCGATAGCAAAGTAAGTTCACTAACTAAATGGGCCGTAGTAGTCCAACAAGCATAAATAGCATGGCCCAACAGCAATTGCAGTTTCGGACCAACAATAAAAAAATAATTACGGCCCAAATTAATCCATCAGTCTAATTGTCGGAACTTCTGTGGTATTACCCGATTAAAAGGAGTTCCAAAAGAAAAAGATGCAGCTCAAAGTCTTCAAGTGGGGTTTGTCTACCTAATACATGTTGGCCATACTTGTAAACCGTCCCACAAGAAATAATCTAATACTCCGTAATATTTTATACCCGTTTCATTGATTTGTCAATAATAGAGAGTAATAATTCTTCTAGTGGGTTAGGTTAAAATAATAAAAAGCGTGTTCTCTTTCTTGTTTGGCTACCTAATATCCACGATTAGAGGACCTACAAGTCACAATCTAGTTTGCCACTCTACCTACCAGTCATAATGGTTTAATAAAGTAATGGTTATGGTGATAGTTTAAAGGTACGTACAGCAGCAATAGGAAAACAAAGGAACTACATATTGTAGTAGTTTTAATGGGTGTTGGTGTTCTTGCTTGATAGGAAACAAAAACAGACGAGATGGGTGACAATTGGTGGTTGTGGTTGATGAAGAGGAGAGAGAGAGATGGATTGAGTGAGATATAGTGAGAGAGGAGGGACTTACGGTAGTAGTTGTTTAATGATGATCCATGATGGTGGTGTTTATTCAATGGTTGTGAAAGGTGGTCTTGTTGGTGATCCTTGGTGGATCACGATGGAAGTAAAAACAGAAAGTAGGCGAGCAACTATAGTAGTTTAATGGTGGTTCATCCGTGATTTTAGAGAGAAGATAGGTGAGATATGGAGGATGGTGGTGATCAAGCATGAAATATAATTGATAGTGGAGAAAGGTGGTGTTTGATCTCGATGGTGGTTGAGTTTGGATTTTTGGAACCGTAAACACAAGGATAAGGTGGTGATGGCGGGTGTATGTGTTTGTAGCTTAGCAATAGCAAAAGGAAGCAAGGTGATGTTCGAACCTGATGATCATTTGGTGGTGTCTATAATATTGATGACAGAGGATAGATAGATATAATCTATACATACAAATGATATTGATAATGATAATTTAGTTATGTCCTAAAATTACGGAAGTCTTTTCTATTAGTTATCATTTAACAAAGGTGATAGGTAGTTTAATTATGTCCGTTTTCTAATGTATATATCTATACATATATATAATACAAGATTTGAATTATGAGTAATACAAACACAGTAATACAAACACAGTGATATTTCAATAATTACAAGTCTTAAACTGTGCCAATATGATAAATAATTTAGCAGTGATTTCAATAGTATAGCAGCCCCAACTTTAGAATTTTTTTTTTTAATCGACAGTTAAATTACGGAAATTGTATCGTGGTTCTTCGGTAAACAGTTAAAATATAAAAGTGTTCCTAAAAATCCCAGAATTTTAAATTAAGTCCATTTAATTATTTCGATCATTTACGGTTGGAAGCCTGATTAAGAAGGTTCGTTAATTATTGGTTTTATGTTCCAATTAATATGTACGGAGTACTAAAATTTAAACTAAAAGGTACAAATATTTTTGTCAAACCTATAATCTTCGTAATCAATTTACAGACTAACTTTTATTTTAAATCTTCGTAAACTTGTATTGGATCTATATGAACACTAAAGAAATGTCAACCGAGTATTACAATTAATTAATAAATGTATTCTATAAACTTTTATATCTAAATATAGACTCATTTTAAATAATAAATTTTATTATATCTTACATTATTTTATTTTTTTAAAAAAAATTAATTCTAATAACCAAATAATATAATATTTTGAATTAATAAATATATTTATATTTTTTTAAATATATATGTATCTATTTACAAATAGTTGTTCGTGAATCGTCGAGAACAGTCGAAGGTCAATTGAATATATGAAACAGTTCAAAAATTTTTGAAATTCAACCTAACAGAATTTGTTTATCGTGTTGAAAATACAATATCGTATCGAGAGTTTGATTTAAAATTAGTCAAAATTTTCCGGGTCGTGACAGTACCTACCCGTTAAAGAAATTTCGTCCCCGAAATTTGAGTGATGTCGTTATGGCTGACAATAAAAATGTTTTCATGACGAATATGAGTTGATAAATAGAGTTTTATCATTATTGCTTAATATAGATAAAACGATTCGATCGTGCGAAGCGTACGAGTGAAGCTATCACAAAAGAGTGAAATGAAGTGATAAGAGGTTTGTCTTAACTTCTGACATAGTCAAGGTTGATTTTCAGAATTCAAGAAATTTAAAGAAATCTTCCAATCAGAAGGAAAATGTATTAGCACGAATTATTAACAACTGTTGAAATTACGGAAGAACAGAAATATCAAGGAAATATTTTCGTGATATGCTTAGAGATTAAGTAGAATGAAAGAGTCATGTGACATGGCACATGATGGGGGTAAGGTCTGTGAATCATCACGTTCCATTAGAAACTCAGCATGACTTACTGTAATATAATCACGTTGGCCTGACGTCATTATATTATACTAACTCATGCCTCAATTCCTAACACTTCTCTAGGAAATCATTCATAATTTAACTTGAATTTTAAAGAATATAGAAACAAAAACAGTTTCTTTTAGGATGTAACACAGATAGCACGAAGAGGTAAATAATTTCGAACAAGAGTATTTATGAATATATCTTCAGAAATATCGAAGATATTTATGACGATATTTTGGAATTTCTAAGATCGAAGGTTGATGAAGAAAATCCTTCCACATGGATTTAGAATATGTAGGAGCAAGATATTCGTTTAAAGGTTTCAGCAGATACTGAATCATCTGGATTCGTTAAGTACAGGCTTAGTCTTTGTGATTTGTTCACAATCTCCTTCATGGTTAGCTCAATCTATTCTTCAGTACCAGATTTTCTATCGTGCGTTCCCAACATTCCATTCTTTATTATCAAACTTTTAGCCGTTTAGACCATCTACGATTTTGCTGTTTCCTCTGCATTTAATGCTACCATATCTAAATCATCGGTTATCAATCCGAGGTGGTTTCAAGAGAATTGTGTTTTTAGATGATTAAACGATGATGGTAATATGGTGAAATATAAATGGTTTCCCGGTAATAATGAATGAGCACGCATATATATCAAAGTTATAATAAGACAACCCCGAATGAAAGTTGAAATTGACTTGCTGGAGTTGTGACAAAATTTGCTACTTTGAAAGGGATTACCAAATTATTTTGGGTAATAATAACACTAAAAGAATTAGCACAGCTACGTGTTAAATGATTACCCAATTTCCGAGAGTTTTTCAGGTGCATAACTATATGCATCAATCTTTTCTTCCGTAGGTGAAGTGCGGTTGGTTCATCCTCTCGATCGAGGTGTTTTCAAGAATCATGAAAGATTTGAACACGGATTGGAATTGTCAAGATTCAAATGAGGTTTAAGATGAAAAACAAGTGGCAAACTTGAAGAATTATTTAGTTTCATATGTTATAATCAGTATTTTAATTCATTTTAATTGTCCACTGTTGTTAGTCCATTAGTCCAATAGTCCAATAGTTCATATATATAGTTTAATATATAACATTCGAATTAATTAATACGTATCATGACCCGTGTACCGGTCTCAGTATTGATCACAACTCAAACTATATATATATTTTGGAATCAACCTCAACCCTGTATAGCTAACTCCGTCATTTGCATATAGAGTGTCTATGGTTGTTCCAAGATAAATATATAGATGGGTCAATATGATATGTCGAAACCTTGTATACGTGTCCCGTTATTTAAAGTGCGTAAAATAAATACAGAAATTAAATGACGATAAATAAAATTGCGAGAATGTAAATTGCGATAATTAAATTGCGATAAATAAAATGTAACCAGTTAGCTAGGAACAGTTTGCTAGGAACAGTTAGCGTGGATTCTTAACAAAATTTCAAGTAGTTAATTCGTTTGTTTCTAATAAATTTTATTTTGTCCAATGTTTTCTTCATTATGCCACTTGTTGGATTCTGAGAAGTCAAAATTCAAATATGAAATTGAATGAAAATGATTATTTTGTGGTGAATAGATTTGTATATTGGTGAATGTAAATAGGATAGTAAATGACTGTTAACTTAGATTTGAAAGAATGTACAGCGTATTTATTAATGTGAAGTATGAATATTCCTCGGGTATTACCTACCCGTTAAAATATTTTCACAATTAACACTTTATACGAAAGAATTTTTAATTACAATCCTTATGAAAACATATATACATATATATTTTCTTCAGATGTAATCATGAATTTAATGAGTTAATATGATATTAATCTCATTTGCTTTACGGCTAGAATTAGAGTACATAATCTCTAAAACATTAGAGATTACATAATTGCCATGTCGAACGAAAATAAATGATGTTGAATGTTATGTAGAACGACGATTATGCTCAAGGTGTATAATGAAATATTGAGGCGTGTGATGTTGAAACTTAGGTTGTTGGTGGTACTCGTATTGTTACTGATGGTACTGTTAGTGTCGGTGATGCTGCTGAAGCTGGTAAGTTTGCACCATATTCTCCAAAGCCACTACTCGATCGTGAAGCTCGTTGACTTCTTCTATTACTCCGGGATGATTGTCGGTCGAAACGAGCGGATGAACAAGGTTTAGAATTATAGATAGAAGATAATCGTGACGAGATATTCGGAAAATGAGGATGAAAATGGTGTTTCGGATAGGTTCACCGGTAAGTGCTTCAGGTTCTTCGCCGAGGGTGAAATTTGGTTGATGGAAAGGATCGCCTTCTTCTTGTCTCCATTGGTTAAGTCGACTACGAACTCATCAGATGAATTGGGGATGGCTGATTGATTGATTCATTCTGGTGACGCTGCTTTTGGAGCTGGAGTGGGACTCCATATCGGAATCCGAGGGACTTGAACTAGTTGTGAGTTCCATTGCATACGATTGAATAAAGGATTTTTCGATATGAAATGATTTTCGGATATCGGATGATATTGTAATTACATAGAATACATATACATAGTACAGAAGATCCCGTAGATTTCGATGGGATTTAAGGAAACGTGTCAGATAAAGTCTACAGTAATAGATACGCTAAGATATGAATTAGCAGATACGCTAAGATATGAATTTATCTGTACACTATCTATTAAATAAGTGCAGGAAGTCGTGTCTAGACTTAGGAATGATAAATAGGTAATTTTCCACTAGAAATGATAAACAATACTTATAATATGCAGCTAAGGTCGAAGTCCAGACTCGCTAATGCATCCTAACAACTATTAGTTAGACACACTAATGCAAGACCTGGTTCGCTAGGACCAACGCTCTGATACCACCTGTAACTAGTGAGGACGCATCCCACTCAGTGCCTTCCCAGCTAACCACCTGTGACCACTGAGCGTACCTCAGATACTGATTTTACGGCCCGCCTCTCATCAACGTACAGCCAACCCTAATAGGGACCGCGAGGAGTAAGAGCCAATGCTTCGTCACAGGTAACACTGTGAGAACCCCCTCTACGATTAACCCGCTAATAAACAGCATTAAACCAGCTCTGATACCACCTGTAACATCCCGTCCTTATCCACCTGGACGAAGCCATCAACATCTGGTCCCAGTGCGATGATCGACTCCAAGTAATGTCCTTAAAATGAGTTAGTGCACGGCGGAAGACTTAATTCGTACCTAAGAATAAACATGCTTAAAAGTGTCAACCAAAAGGTTGGTGAGTTCATAGGTTTATCATAACAATCATTTCAATATATTAATAGACCAAAAGATTTCCGTTCATAAATATATGTACACTCGCAAGTGTATAAAAGTATTCTATAAGCTGTAGGCACCCGGTAACAAGCCTTAACGTTCATGTTTTACCCTCTGAAGTACACCAGATCAGGTGTGTTTAAAATAACTTCGAAGTACTAAAGCATCCCATAGTCAGGATGGGGTTTGTCAGGCCTAATAGATCTATCTTTAGGATTTGCTCCTACTGTACATAGACAAGTAGTTTAATGTTACCAAGCTAAGGGTATATTTCTGGTTTAAACCCACGTAGAATTAGTTTTAGTACTTGTGCCAATTTCGTAAAACATTTATAAAAACAACGCATGTATTCTCAGTCCCAAAAATATATATAAAAGGGAGCAAATGAAACTCACCATACTGTATTTTGTAGTAAAAATACATATGACGTCATTGAATAAGTATAGGGTTGACTTCGGACTGACGAACCTATATCATTTATATATATATATTAACACATAATATGGTAATCGAACAAATTTATATATTATTAGAGATTTAATTGTTATTTTAATTAGGTTTTTCATTAATAACCTTATTAATTGTAAAAGTATTAATATAATTATGTTATGTGTAGTAAATATAGTTTTATATAACTAATAGTCATTTGATAAAATAATATTAATAATAATAATAATTAAAAGTTGTTTTTATTTTACAATAATAATAATAATAGTTATTATGATAGTAATATTGATAATATGAAAATAATAATATTTATATCAAAATAATAATTAATGATAGTAATAATAATAATTTTGATAAAAAAAACAACTGATAATCTTTCTAATAATGATAATAATAATAATAATAATAATAATAATAATAATAATAATAATAATAATAATAATAATAATAATAATAATAATAATAATAATAATAATAATAATAATAATAATAATAATAATAATGATGATGATGATACTTTTAATATAAATGATAGTTTTTAATAAAAATGACACGAATAATAATATTGATGATATTATTAATAAAAATTTTAATAATGCTAATAATAATAATGATGCTAATAATAATAATAATAATAATAATAATAATAATAATAATAATAATAATAATAGATAAATAACTACCTCAGGGGAGTAGCCCTTAAAAATGTCCAAGCCCGGGTTTGAACCCGCGACGTCCCACTAACCCGATAACATCCTTAACCATCCTAATCATCATCGTCATTCGATTTACATTTTTATCGTCGTCACCAAGTAATATCTTATTCGTAACCTTCATTATAAAATCATCATCATTCAAACCAACCTCATCATCTTTATCACTTCTTTATCGTGATTGTAGTCATTAAAACTTATTCGTTTATTATTATGTTCGCATCATAACGAAACACGTATCATGTATATAACACTATTATTATCTAATTATTATTATATGATCATCATCTATATCATTAGTCATCTCTATGATCATAACTCACGTTCATCATCAACAAACGTCTATCATCTTCATAACTTGGCCCAATTTCCCCCGGCCCAACATCAGTTTATTAAACCCAAATTCATTAAAACCCAATTATCGATCAGTGGCCCGATAGCAAGGTAAGTTCACTAACTAAATGGGCCGTAGTAGTCCAACAAGTATAAATAGCATGGCCCAACAGCAATTGCAGTTTCGGACCAACAATAAAAAAATAATTACGGCCCAAATTAATCCATCAGTCTAATTGCCGGAACTTCTGTGGTATTACCCGATTAAAAGGAGTTCCAAAAGAAAAAGATGCAGTTCAAAGTCTTCAAGTGGGGTTTGTCTACCTAATACATGTTGGCCATACTTGTAAACCGTCCCACAAGAAATAATCTAATACTACGTAATATTTTATACCCGTTTCATTGATTTGTCAATAATAGAGAGTAATGATTCTTCTAGTGGGTTAGGTTAAAATAATAAAAAGCGTGTTCTCTTTCTTGTTTGGCTACCTAATATCCACGATTAGAGGACCTACAAGTCACAATCTAGTTTGCCACTTTACCTACCAGTCATAATGGTTTAATAAAGTAATGGTTATGGTGATAGTTTAAAGGTACGTACAGCAGCAATAGGAAAACAAAGGAACTACATATTGTAGTAGTTTTAATGGGTGTTGGTGTTCTTGCTTGATAGGAAACAAAAATAGATGAGATGGGTGACAATTGGTGGTTGTGGTTGATGAAGAGGAGAGAGAGAGATGGATTGAGTGAGATATAGTGAGAGAGGAGGGATTTACGGTAGTAGTTATTTAATGATGATCCATGATGGTGGTGTTTATTCAATGGTTGTGAAAGGTGGTCTTGTTGGTGATCCTTGGTGGATCACGATGGAAGTAAAAACAGAAAGTAGGCGAGCAACTATAGTAGTTTAATGGTGGTTCATCCGTGATTTTAGAGAGAAGATAGGTGAGATATGGAGGATGGTGGTGATCAAGCATGAAATATAATTGATAGTGGAGAAAGGTGGTGTTTGATCTCGATGGTGGTTGAGTTTGGATTTTTGGAACCGTAAACACAAGGATAAGGTGGTGATGGCAGGTGTATGTGTTTGTAGCTTAGCAATAGCAAAAGGAAGCAAGGTGATGTTCGAACCTGATGATCATTTGGTGGTGTCTATAATATTGATGACAGAGGATAGATAGATATAATCTATACATACAAATGATATTGATAATGATAATTTAGTTATGTGTTAAAATTACGGAAGTCTTTTCTATTAGTTATCATTTAACAAAGGTGATAGGTAGTTTAATTATGTCCGTTTTCTAATGTATATATCTATACATATATATAATACAAGATTTGAATTATGAGTAATACAAACACAGTAATACAAACACAGTGATATTTCAATAATTAACAAGTCTTAAACTGTGTCAATATGATAAATAATTTAACAGTGATTTCAATAGTATAGCAGCCCCAACTTTAGATTTTTTTAATCGACAGTTAATTGACGGAAATTGTATCGTGGTTCTTCGGTAAACAGTTAAAATATAAAAGTGTTCCTAAAAATCCCAGAATTTTAAATTAAGTCCATTTAATTATTTCGATCATTTACGGTTGGAAGCCTGATTAAGAAGGTTCGTTAATTATTGGTTTTCTGTTCCAATTAATATGTACGGAGTACTAAAATTTAAACTAAAAGGTACAAATATTTTTGTCAAACCTATAATCTTCGTAATCAATTTACAGACTAACTTTTATTTTAAATCTTCGTAAACTTGTATTGGATCTATATGAACACTAAAGAAATGTCAATCGAGTATTACAATTAATTAATAAATGTATTCTATAAACTTTTATATCTAAATATAGATTCATTTTAAGTAATAAATTTTATTATATCTTACATTATTTTATTTTTTAAAAAAAATTAATTCTAATAACCAAATAATATAATATTTCAAGTTATATTTCGAATTAATAAATATATTTATATTTTTTTAAATATATATGTATCTATTTACAAATAGTTGTTCGTGAATCGTCGAGAACAGTCGAAGGTCAATTGAATATATGAAACAGTTCAAAAATTTTTGAAATTCAACCTAATAGACTTTGCTTATCGTGTTGAAAATACAATATCGTATCGAGAGTTTGATTTAAAATTAGTCGAAATTTTTCGGGTCGTGACAGAATCACTTCTTTATTCTTCACACTTTGTACATCAGTGATTTCTTTACGGTGGTATAAACAATGGTAGTAACGATGTGGTTTACAGTCCCACATGACTATAAAAATTTAGATCCATTAAGGAAATTGGATCTTTATGAAAACATTTGATCTTTTGAAAATTTAATCTAGCTTTTACCCTAGATAAGTTTTCCGGAATAACCCTTCACCGGTGTTTGCAAATTGTTTTTGTGGGTTTAGTGGGTTTCAGATTTGAAAATTTTAGCTCAAAACTTGCGATTTTGTGTCACCCACTTGCTAACCTTGTATTGGGAAAGCAACACGTCCAGTATACTTGCTCTGTATATTACCTTTCGGTAAACTACCGTCCGGTTGTAAAGGAAAGCGTTGAACAAGCAACTGTTAAGGCAATGTCCCCTGACATGCTTTTAATTATGGTCTATAACGTATCGGATGCAATTACTATCCTTGGTAGGAGCAATAGTAAAGCTCACCCTTATAATTTTTTGGTCTGGCACAAGGTCCTGTCTTTGACCATGCTATGCAACCATCGTTCTTACGGTTGACACCCGATTTGGTTCAGGTGACCTAATGAATTCCAGGTGAATTCCTAGGATTTTATGTTCAATGGTAATGAACGCATTGAAAATGGGTTTTTAGAAAACAAATCGGTTTGTAATTTTTATCAAAATATTTTCTCGTTCAAGTTCGAGTTTAGATATCATTGAATTCCATGAGTATGTAATTCTCAATCTTTAAGGTCAATCTCTAGGATTGAGTAATATCAGTCTTAAAAGCTGATTTTTAATCTTTAAGGAGATTATCCTTTCTGGAGATCTGATTCATTAGTCTTATCCAGCTAATTTGCACGGCGTCCTCCCCATTTTACAAGACAGATCCTCTCATGGTTAGGATAAGTCTGACCACTTGGCGACCCTATTTGATGCTGAGGTCCGTGGATTTCCTGCTAATTTTAGAGATGACTTTTCTAGATTTTTCGTCAACCTACAGCTGGTCTGGACGACAACTTCTTGACCTAGATCAAGAAGCGCGTGTTTTTTTCGGAAGACTTTACTTTCTTTTAATGATGGAATTGATTCATCGTGTAGATCCATCTTTCTTACAGTAAATCGGGTAAAACTGTTTAGTTTAGTCTAAAGCAAAAGTATCTTTAATTATTTGTTACAGAAATATGTGACATATGTTTAAAATAACTTGGTAAATTTTCCCACACTTGGCTTCTATTTTTCCTTTTTGTTTTCCTCTATTCCATTTTAAATGAATTCTAACATTTTGGTTTGTTTCTCAATTTATGTCCTTTCCGAGGTAACAATAATTTTGGTGTTAACACCTAGTTTTATCGTTCATAAATATGTATAAACATGATTTTGAGTTCATTTAATTGAAAATTTTGAAAAATTTTACTAGAATTGGGTAGTCAGTATATAAGACTAGGGCTGTTCTTTATTATCAGAGAGCACTAGATTCTAATACAACTACTGTGTTACTAGTATTTTTAATGGTAACCAAGTGTTTAAAATAAAAATTTTAAAATCCGAAAGAATTTAACCCCTTCCCACACTTAAGATCTTGCAATGCCCTCATTTGCAAGAAATCAGTAACAATTTAAATTATTGAGGGTGATTAGCATAGAAAAATGATTAAATTTTATCAAAGTTTCCAAACATATTGTTCTTTGTTTGCTGAATGATAAATGGTGCATATCATTTGTTCATTCCATCTTGTTGTTATTTCACATATATTTTGCATCTTGTCGTCAAAATTAGTTGCTTTTGCTGAACTTAATGCCAGTCTTTGAAAATCCGTTGTTTTACCCTGTTGTGTACATAAGATAAACTGCAAACATATATACATATTTTTGAAGTTTGGTATATTACCCCACATTTAAAAATTATTAAAATCTAATAATAAAAGTTATAAAATTATAAAAAACTATTACAATATCAACATAAGTGTTAAATGTAGTAACATTACAAAAATAAATAAAACTAAATAAACTAGGGTTGATACTGATACCAGTAGGGGTTCCATGCATAACCGTATGTGTTATAGAATGCTTCAGCTGGGTTATAAGTAGGATACGGTGGTTGGATCTCTATAGACCAGGGAGGAAATACGGGCTTTGGAGTAGGAATATAGTTTCTACCTATATGTTGGCAATGAGCTATGATGTGGTTTTGATGAACTTGCCAATCTTCAAATGCTTGATGTCTAGCATTTTCATACTCTTGTGAAGCTATAAACCTTTGCATTTCTGTCATTTCATTTCCCCCTCCCACATTACCTGGCTGTTGATTTCTTTCAACCTGTGGATGTCTTCCATTATATTGTACTGCGGTGTTATTTCGCCTCTTCAAAACCTTAGCACCATGATATACATTTAAACCAATTGTATCGTGGGATTCTGGTTCTTCGATTAATAATCCCCCTGACTTATATCCACATCGAGATACTCAGCAATTAATGTAATAAATATACCACCTCCTATTATACTGTGCAGTCTCATCCCCCTAACCATAGCTGATAAATAATAACCCACACAATAAGGTATACTTACAGCACTTTGTGGGTCTCGAATACACATGTGGTAAAATAAATCTTGCTCATTTACCTTTTCCTTATTTTTACCTCGCTGTGTAATCGAGTTCGCTAGAAACCTGTGAATTAATCTTAATTCAGCTCTATCAATATCAAGATAAGAGTAGTTTCCCCCTTTAAATCGGTGATGGCTAGTCATTTGACTCCATACACCATGCGTATCAAAATTTTCATCAATCTTCCTACCATTTAATATCAACCCTCGACAATCGGCAGATGCTAGCTCCTCAGGCGTATATATACGTAAGGCCTGAGCCATGTCTAGTAGAGACATGTGGCGCATCGAACCTCCTAACAAGAATCTAATAAAAGTTCGATCGGTTAAACTAGCTACCCGATCATTTATTTCTATACTACACAATAATTCTTCACACCATACTTTATATACAGGTCTACGCATGTTGAATAATCGTACCCAATCGTTAAAAGTAGAATTACCATACCTCAGTGTAAGTAATTCTCTAATCCGTTCGGCCAATCCTACGGCTTCTAACGGTTCCCATTCTATTACCCTAGGTACTTCAACAGCTTTAGAATGAAGAGTGTGCAAGCTCCTTTGGTATTTTGGATAATCTATCCAACGTCTGTCTAATCTCATGTTCGGGTGCAAATCTTCCACGTGCATATCTGAAAATGTCATAACTGGATGAGGTATATCTTGTTTGTAATAGCTATCAACATCCTGTCGTTCCGCATTCTCAGGAGGAGCAATACGAGCTTGGGATGAAGATTCACCCCTTTCAGTCTGCAAAACACATCAAACACAATTTTTGTGCATCCAAATATGCATTAGTATCAGCAAAATCATCAATCAAAATAACTACAATGACATGTTCAATTTATATCAAACTTATGCTCATTTTCATATTTTTATCAAATCTACACTTTTTCAAATAAGCATATACGAAAATGTTTGTCAAGTTCATAAGCATTCAACTCAAATATCATGTCAAAATAATCATTATTAGCTATTAAACAAGTTTGAAATGGCATTATCTCTCAAAAATCAAGTTCATGAATTTTAGACTTGAAAAAGTCCACTTTAATTCTCAAAAATCATGTTTAGGCTCAAAGTTTGGATCATTTAACTACCTAAACATGTTACACTACTTAATTTAGCAATAATTCATGACAAAAATCGGCCATAACCTGTTTATATCAAAAAGCCCCAACTTTGCTCAAGAACACAAACCCTAGATTACTCAAAATTTGAAGTTTAAGGCTTCTAATCATGTTAAATAGCATCAATCTAGGTTATACAAGCATAATACACAAGTAATTTAAGCATAATTACACTAAAAAGCATCAAAATCGAATTGGGTATAAAATTGCTCAAGAACACTAAATTTTCGGATTAAAGGGTGTTTTGGTGTAGAAATTTACCGTTTTTCTTGAGTAATTCCTTGATAGTATCCTTCTCAACATGATTTTGTGAAAGATTTGATGAAAAATGGTGAAAAAATTCGATTTTTGTGTGTGTTTTTCGCTGTGTTTTCGCAGTTTTGTGGTGTGGTTGTGTTGGGGACTGATCTGTTTTTACGTTTTATTTTTTTTCTGGAATTTACAAACTCCGCGAGTCGCGGTACTTTCCTTTTCAAACTCCGCGAGTCGCGGAGTTTGATTTTTTTTTTTATATAAAAAAACTTAACTTATAAAACAATTAATTAATTAACTTTAAAATTTTGTTTCCCTTGTTATTTAGGAAGAGGTCGTTTTGGAACGATGTCCTAGTCCGTCCCTCGACAAAATTTTAAAATTTGTCAATTTAAAGCGCGGTTTTAAAAGCAAAGATTTTTGGGTTTTTTAATATTTTTGGCATACTTCAATTCAATAAGATTAAAAATAATGATAATAAAAGTTCTCGTCCCTCCCTCGGGTAAAGCAATTTCGGTTCAATGACCTAGTCTTCAACTCAAGACGAATTTTAAAAATCATATTTTTAACTTACGAAATAAAGTAAATATTTGTTTCTAAATTCACACCAAACTTAAATTTAAAATGCATAAAATTAAAAAAAATTCACACCAAACTTAATTAAAAATTCATATTATAAATTCACACCAAAATTAAATTATATTTTTGTTTTTATACATACAAACTTATATTAAAAATATTAATTTTCCAAATATTTACAATTTTAAAAGTTTACAATATTTATTTAATATTAATTTTTTAATTTTTTAAAAACATGGTAAAAATAAAATTAAAAATCTTTTTGGCTTTTATCCCACTTTAATCAATCAAATATTATCAAAAATATGCGCCCCTCTTTTCGGTAAAGTAATTTCGGTTCCATGACCTAATTTAACTCATGACGAATTTTTGAAATATTTTGAGTTGATTGATTAAAGATATTTATACCTTAAGAATAAACGTTAAATTTCGCAGTGATGTAATAAATTTTTGTATGATATCAATAATTTCGGTCGCAAGACCTAATTTCATCGAATACCAATTTAATACTTTATAGCGAACAAATTAGCGTTTATTATCAAAGGGTTAAAACTAAAAATAAAAAATAAAAACTGTACAAACTTACCTGTGAAATAGATTTCTTAGTGATATGCTCTAGCCCACTCATAAGATAGTCGGACTAATTGATTTTCCATGGCTACATAGGCATAACCTCGAGCATTTAATGTTTTTTCTTCTAAACATATGAACGGTCCATCTCTGCATAAAGTAACAAATTCGGTGTTTGAATAGGTTTGATTATTTGAACATTTACCTTCGTGTGACCATTTTCCGCATTTGTGACATTTTTCAAGGTGTCGTGCTCTTCTTTTCGCTACGGATTTTGATTTTCCTTTACCAAATTGTAACTTATTATCTTCGCATCTGGATTCTTTTCTTACTCCATCCAATTTACCTCTGATTAATGATACTATTTCACTTGGAAGTGTGTCATTATTATGTTTAGTGATCAAAGCGTGTAGCATTAGACCATGGTTTAATTGACAGGAAGTCTTTATTTCGTAAAAACCTAAAAAAAATAAAAATTCAGAATAGGGGGAGAAGACTAGTTCTTTAGGGTCTGCTAGGGAAAGACCATTCGGGTTCCATTTTCGAGAACTACATGAAAACAGAAAATCTAACTCTAACAGAAATACATAAACCTCCCTACACTTAGTTGAAATTGTGATTAACATTATTTTCAATTGAATCATCAACAACTTGTATATCTTTGACTTTTACTTCAATCCATTTGTTGATTTCCTCCGTAACTTTCACAAATTCAACTAACATTGCCTTTTCTTTTGGCGATAAATTGGATACTAATCGGTTACATAACTTAAAGTTTCCCTTAATCTTAGCATCATGAATACGTTTATAAAGTTTCTTCGTTGAACTGTTAAAAATGGGTTCATCTAATTTCGTATCATCAACGGCATTCTTTGTGATTGGATCATCATTAAGTGTTTCTTCATCTTCCTCACACTTATGCATTTTTATTGGTCTAACAGTTTTGGTTGGTGGAGATCTAAACTTTCGGTTCACAAAGGTGATCGATGTATCACCATCCCTAAGTGTCATTCTACCTTCTCTTACATCAATGAATGCCTCGGTGGTTGCTAAAAATGGGCGACCTAGAATTAGAGGAATATCAAGGTTTTCCTCCATATTAATCACTATGAAGTTTGCAACAAAGGTCAAACTTCCCACGTTAACAAGTAAATTATTAGCTATTCCAACCGGGTATTTAATAGTTTGGTCAAATGATTGAACACCTATTTTGGTTGGTTTTAATTTACCCATGCCTAATCTTTTGTATAAGGAAAGAGGCATAATATTTGCACTTGCTCCTAAATCTGCGAGTCCATTATATACAGCACCATCATTAAGCAAACAAGAAATGATAAATTCACCCGGGTCTCCTACTTTAGTAAGTCGAGTTGGTTTGTAAACCTTTTTCGGGTGTTCTTTTCTTGGTTCTTTCACTTCTATTTGAACTTCTTGTTCACATTTTTCTTCGTTTCTTGGAATGGGAGGTTTGTATAAGAATTCTTCTTCATCACTCAAATTTGACTCCTCCCTATTTTCCAATTTTGATTTTTCATATGTTGTTGATAACATATTTATGTTTTCATTTTGAAGGTTTTCTTGGGTGGTGAAATTATGATTAACTTCATTGTCAACTTCCATCGGACCAGGTATGTAATGTTTAACTCTGTGACCATTAACTTTAAATTCAATCCCATTTGAATTTATTAATTCTACTGTTCCGTATGGGAAAACTCTTTTGACTATGAATGGTCCAGACCATCTTGATTTCAATTTTCCAGGAAATAGCTTGAATCGTGAATTGAAAAGAAGAACTCTGTCTCCTTCTTTGAATTCTTTTGAACTTCTGATTCTTTTATCATGCCATTTCTTCATTCTTTCCTTATAGATTAAGGAATTTTCATATGCTTCATGTCTTAATTCTTCTAATTCGTTTAATTGACTTAACCGTAGACGTCCGGCTTCATGTAAATCAAGATTACATGTCTTCAAAGCCCAAAATGCTTTGTGTTCAATTTCTACTGGAAGATGACAAGCTTTTTCGTAAACGAGTTTAAAAGGTGTAGTTCCAATTGGAGTTTTGTAGGCTGTTCTAAAAGCCTAGAGTGCATCCTCCAATTTTATGGACCATTCCTTCGGATTTGATCCTACGGTTTTCTCTAGAATACGTTTTAATGCTCGGTTGGTATTTTCAACTTGTCCACTTGTTTGTGGATGATATGCGGTGGAGATTTTATGAGTTACTCCATATCTTTTGAGAACTTTCTCAAGTTGATTATTACATAAATGAGTACCCCGATCACTTATTAAAGCTTTCAGTGTTCCAAACCTTGCAAAAAGACGTTTTAAAAAATTGACTACAACTCGTGCATCGTTAGTTGGGAGAGCTTGTGCTTCCGCCCATTTAGATACATAATCAATGGCTACGAGAATATAGAGATTATTATGAGATTTTGGAAATGGACCCATAAAGTCAATACCCCAAATGTCAAATAATTCACATACTTGAATGACATTTTGTGGTATTTCATCACGTTGACTTATTTTTCCGGCCCTTTGACAAGCATCACAGGATTTGCAAAGAAGGTGTGCGTCTTTGTAAATTGTAGACCAATAGAATCCAGCATCATAAACTTTTCTTGCTGTTAGTTGAGGCCCATAATGCCCTCCTGTTGGTCCTGTGTGACAATGGTTTAAGATTTTACTAGCTTCATCTCCGAATACACATCGGCGTATTATTCCATCTGGACAACTTTTAAACAGATGTGGATCTTCCCAGAAATAGTGTTTTATATCACTAAAGAATTTCTTTCATTTTTGGTACGATAATCCTTTTTCAAGGAATCCACATACTAAGTAGTTTGCATAGTCTACAAACCATGGTATTTCATTATAATCTATCTTCAATAGATATTCATCAGGAAAGTTGTCTTGTATGGCCGATTCATTTAGAACTTCTAATTCGGGATTTTCAAGACGAGAAATATGATCAGCGGCGAGATTTTCTGCTCCTCTTTTATCTTGGATTTTAATATCAAGCTCTTGTAATAGTAAGATCCAATGGATTAATCGTGGTTTAGCATCTTGTTTCAAAAATAGGTATCTAAGAGCAGAATGATCGGTATAGACCACCGTTTTTGCTAGAACGAGATATGAACGAAATTTATCAAAAGCAAAGACAATAGCAAGGAGTTCTTTTTCAGTAGTTGTATAATTCGTTTGTGCTCCTTGTAACGTCTTACTAGCATAATTTATAGGTTGAAATTGTTTTTCAATCCTTTGTCCTAAAACGGCTCCCATTGCAAAATCACTTGCATCGCACATAAGTTCAAACGGTAGATTCCAATTTGGTGTTATCATGATCGGCGCATTAGTGAGTTTCCCTTTAAGAATATTAAAAGATTTGATACATTCATCTGAAAAGATGAATGGAGCATCCTTTTCTAGGAGTTTATTCATAGGAGTGGCAATTTTAGAAAAATCTTTTCTAAAATGTCGGTAAAAACCGGCATGCCCTAGAAAACTCCTAACTCCTCTAACATTAGTGGGATGTGGAAGTTTAGCAATTACATCTACTTTAGCTCTATCCACTTCAATTCCTACCTTTGAAATTTTATGTCCAAGAACGATGCCTTCTTTAACCATGAAATGGCATTTCTCCCAATTAAGAACTAGATTTGATTGTTCGCATCTAATAAGCATTCGTTCAAGATTAGCTAGACATGTTTCAAAAGTATCACCGAAGACTGAAAAGTCATCCATGAAAACTTCCATGCATTCTTCTATCATGTCGTGAAAAATTGCCATCATGCACCTTTGAAAGGTTGCAGGGGCGTTACAAAGTCCAAATGGCATGCGTTTGTAAGCAAAAGTACCATAAGGGCACGTGAACGTGGTTTTCTCTTGGTCTTCGGGTGCTATTGGAATTTGAAAATATCGGGAAAATCCATCAAGAAAACAATAGTAACTGTTTCCGGCTAATCTTTCCAACATTTGATCAATAAAAGGTAAGGGAAAGTGATCTTTTCTGGTGGCGTCATTTAATTTTCTATAATCAATACATACACGCCATCCTGTTACAGTCCTAGTAGGAATAAGCTCATTTTTTTCATTTGTGATGACAGTCATGCCACCTTTCTTAGGCACGCATTGAACTGGGCTTACCCATGGACTATCAGAAATTGGATAAATTAAACCTGCATCAAGCAGTTTAATAATTTCTTTCTTAACTACATCTTGCATATTAGGATTTAGTCTTCGTTGGCGTTGCACATACGTTTTATGACCTTCTTCCATAAGGATTTTATGTGTGCAATACGAAGGACTTATTCCTTTTATATCATGAATCTTCCATGCAATAGCTGGTTTATGAGCTTTTAACACAGAAATGAGTTGTGATTTTTCATTTTCAGTAAGAGAAGACGATATTATTACAGGTAATTCAGATTCACCATGTAAATAAGCGTATTCCAAATAGTTTGGAAGTGGCTTTAACTCTAATGTCGGAGGTTCTTCTATCGATGATTTATATCGATATCTGTCTTCTTCTTTTAGTATTTGAATTTCTTCTATTGTTGGTTCATATCCATTAGCTATTAGTGTAGCTAATGTTTCAGTTTCATCAATTGGTTCAGTTCCTTCTCCTAAAGAACATTCTCCTGTTCCTTGTAATTCTGGAAATTCTTCTAACAATTCTGCATGTGAATCTATAGTTTGAATATAATAACATGTATCATCTGCAGATTGCGGTTGTTGCATTGCTCTATCAACTGAAAAGGTAACACTCTCATCCTCTATACTTAGGGTCAGTTTCTTACCGAACACGTCTATCATTGCTTTAGCCGTGTTTAAGAATGGTCTTCCTAATATTAGAGGAACTTGAGAATCTTCTTCCATGTCCAGAACAACAAAATCTACTGGAAATACTAAAGTACCAACTTTAACTAGCATGTTCTCCATTATCCCTCTAGGATATTTTATTGATCTATCAGCTAGTTGTATGCTTATTCTTGTTAGTTTCAATTCTCCAAGGTCTAGTTTAGCGTATAGTGAATACGGTATTAAATTTATACTAGCACCTAAGTCTGCCAATGCTTCTATTGAACTAAGACTACCCAGAAAACATGGAATTGTGAAACTTCCTGGATCTGATAGTTTTTCTGGTATCTTATTCAACAGCACTGCTGAACAATTAGCATTCATAGTAACGGCCGAGAGTTCTTCCATTTTTTTCTATTTGAGATTAGATCTTTCAAGAATTTAGCATATCTATGCATTCCTGAAATCACATCAATGAAAGGAAGATTTACATTTATCTGTTTAAACATTTCCAAGAATTTGGATTGCTCGGCTTCAAGTTTCTCTTTTTTCATTTTACTCGGGTAAGGAAGTGGTGGTTGGTATGGTTTAACATAAGGTTTAGCTTTAACTGTGTTATCTTCATTAACCTTTTCAACTACTGGTTCTTTTTCCTTATATTGTTCAGGTTGTGGTTCTTGTGGAGTAGGAATAGCTTCATCAGAAATTACAGGTATTTCGGGTGGTTTAAGTGTTGTACCACTTCTTGTGGTAATGGCTTTAGCTGTTTCATTCCGGGGGTTAGCATTTGTATCACTAGGTAAACTTCCCGGTTTTCTTTCACCTATTAACCTTGCTAGGTTACTTACTTCTTGTTCCAAATTTTGAATAGAAGCTTGTCGATTTCTAAATGCTTGAGCATTTTGTTCATTAGTTTGTTTCTGAGATGTGAAAAACTGCGTTTGAGTTTCAACAAGCTTCGTCATCATATCTTCTAAATTCGGCTTTTTATCATCGGTTTGTGGTTTGTTTTGAAAATTAGGTCTTTGCTGATTGTAAGTATTATTGGATACTTGTTGATTGCTAGGACCTTGTTGGTTGTTGTAAGAAACATTTCGGTTATAATTCTGGTTTTGATTGTAAATTGGTCTTGGCGGTTGATAATTATTCTGATAATTATTTCCAGGCCTTTGGTTTAGATATGAAATATTCTCTCTTTGTTCCATTGTTAGTTCAATACTGAGACAATCTTTTGTCAAATGTGGTCCTCCACACTGCTCACAACTAATTCGTATTGAGTGAATATCCTTAGTCATCTTTTCCATTCGTCTCTCGACAGCGTCTATCTTTGCGGAAATGGAATCTAAGTCATGGATAGAATCGGCTCTAGCTGCTTTAGATGATCTAACGATATCTTTTTCTTGGTGCCACTCATGTGAGTGGGAAGCAGTGTTATCAATAATTTTATAAGCATCAGTTTCTGTTTTCTTCATAATGGAACCACCAGCTGCTATGTCTATGTCCTTCCTTGTAGTGATGTCGTATCCTTGGTAGAATATTTGTACTATTTAACAGGTGTCTAAACCATGTTGCGGACATCCTCTTAATAACTTTCCAAATCTTGTCCACGCCTCATATAGAGTTTCATTTGGTTTCTGTGTGAACGTAACAATTTCTCCTTGAAGTCTTACGGCTTTAGATGCCGGAAAGAATTGTTTAAGAAATTTTTCAACTAAAACATCCCATGTATCAATCGCCCCTTCAGGTAACAATTCCAACCAATCTTTGGCTTCTCCCTTTAAAGTCCAGGGAAATAACATGAGATATATCTGTTCATCTTCAACTTCTCTTATTTTAAATAGTGTGCAGATCCTATTAAAGGTACGAAGATGTTCATTTGGATCTTCCTTCGGCGCACCACTAAATTGGCATTGATTAGTCACCATGTGGAGAATTTGTCCTTTGATTTCATAATCTGGCGCATTAATGTCTGGATGAGTAATTGCGTGACCTTGGCCAGTGCATTTAGCTCGCATTCGGTCTTCCATACTTAAAGGTTCCAGATTCTCCATAATTGAATTTGTTGAATCTGAATCACTAGAGGATTCTGATTTAATGGTTCATTCCTCAACAATCTCTGTTTGAATGATTGGTTGTTCCGGAGGAAAAATTAATGGTTCAGGATCTATGAATCGTCCCTGAATATTCTCCGGATTCTCAATTGTGAGGTCGGGTTCAAAAAATGGATTATCGGAAATTTGAATTGGAGTACTTGGTCGACTGGATGACGATTCTAAAGAAAAATCAACGGCGGCAATATTTGCTAGATGTCTTGATCTGGTTATAGGTGGTGAACGTACAAAAGGTGGTGAACGTCTTGCTCGGTGCATTCACTGAATATCCTATTAGTTTTTAAAAGGAAAGAAAAATTATATAAGTTATCCAATTAATAGACTTTTCTGATTTTGCCCACGTTTCGAATAGCCAAAAGATGCAGCAGAGGGGCAGGATTCGTTTGGTCTCAATATAATTGAGTACTGTTTGGCTCCAATAACCCGGTCCACGTACAAATCCAACTATTACTACGAATCAGAAAATTTTGATGTCTATCAATTTAACCATTTAAAATAAATTTTTGTAATTTTAAGAAATTTAGAGAAGAAATAGAATAAAAATCTATGTCCTAAAAACTAGAATGATGAGAAATAATAAAGAAAAAGAGCGCGTTGAAAAAGGTCGAAAAATCCCTTAAGTGCTTTCTTTTTAGACTAAGATTTAGGTGCTCTAGAATTTTGCGACGCCTTTTTAAGTTTTAGTACCTTTTTAAGTTATTGCCATTTGGGATATAGTTTTATTTGTAAGCTTTAATATTTTTAGACGCAACTTTTAGTACCTTTTTTCAATTTTTTTGTTGGTTTTTTATTTTATGTTTTTAAATTAACACAAAATATTTAAATAAAACTTATATTTTTATAAAAATAAAGAAACTTTATAAAACTTAAATATTTAACAAACTCTTAAAAATATTTATATTTTTGTTTTCTTTTTATGTTTTCGAATATTTAAAACGTATTTTTACAAAAGCGTATTTTTTATAAAAGTAAACTAAAAATAATTTTTTTTTATATTAGCGTTGCGCTTCCGGCTTTTAAGCAAGGCATCGATTCGATCCCCGGCAGCGACGCCAAAAAATACTTGATGTTATGCAAGGCGTATATGAAATAGCTTATATTTTACTAGGAAATACTATTAAATACGATACAATTTTACACAAGATATTTATTTATTTATAGAATGGATATACTTAAACCTTGCTACAACACTTATAGGCAGTGTACCTAATCGTACAGTAGTGTAGTTTTTAGTAAGTCCGGTTCGTTCCACAGGGAAAAATCTTTAAACAAAGCTTAACGTTATATTAGTTTAATTTATAAAAATACAAATATATATATAAGTAATATTATTATTTTAAAGGGAGGTTTTTACCGTTTAATGACCGGTTTGTCGATTTTTAAAACTTTAGTGGCGGTTAAAACCTAATATAAAATATTAAATAAATAAAAGACTTAATTTAAAGCGTAAATTAAATAACGATAATGAAATTGCGATAAATAAAAGTGCGATAAAATAAAATTGCGATAATTAAAAAGTACGATAATTAAAAGTGCAATTAAATACAATAACAATAAATAAAAGTACGATAATTAGAAGTGCAATTAAATATAAAAATAAAGGAATTATGCTTATTTAAACTTCCGTAATCATGATGTTTGACGTGTTGATTTTAGTTTATTCCCATGGGTTAATTGTTCTTTGTCCTGGATTATTTAATATGTCCAGACGGATTTGTCCATAATAGTCCATCAGTCATAAATATAAAGAGCGAAAGCCTTCGTCAAATTATTCTTATTCCCGAAGTCAAATATTCTAACTAATTGGGGATTCGAATTGTAACAAGGTTTTAATACTTTGTTTAATGAACACACCAGGTTATCGACTGCGTGTAAACCAAGGTTTTACTACATTGTTAACAATTACACCAATTACCCTTGAATGTAATTCACCCCTGTTTCAACAAGTCTATTAACTATTAATCCAGTTCCGTGTCCGGTAAAATGAATAATTATTGGTATTTATAGATATCCTGCCCACCGTACCCAATCAAGCGTATGTGGTTATATATAAGTACGTCAAATTATAAGTTTGTATATTAAATTAACAAGGTATTGTTTAGTTAATATAAAACCCATTAATAGCCCATAATCTAATTTCCACAAGTGTCGTTCTTTTATCCAAACCCCAATTATGGTACAAAGCCCAATTACCCAATTTTAATATTTTTAGCCCAACATCATGATTACTTCGGTATTAAATAAGCATAATAATAACTTAGCTACGAGACATTAAATTAAAAAGGTTAAACATAACTTATAATGATTAAAAATAGCGTAGCGTTACACGGACAGAAATTCGACTTACACCCTTACAACATTCGCTAACATACCCTTATTATTAGAAATTAAAATTAAAATTAAAATTAAAATATAAATATATATATATATATATATATATATATATATATATATATATATATATATATATATATATATATATAATACGTTTAGATAGAGAGATTGATATATGATATATAAAACGTTCAGAATGCGTTGCCTTTTATAGGCATTTTCGAATTTGGCTGCTCCGCAACTCGCGGCACTTTTGCACTACAAACTCCGCAACTCGCGGAGTTCGTAAAACCAGCTCACATAAGTTTGGATCCTAGTCTGCCGACGGTTTTAATATAAATATAATATATATATAATTTATATAATTAATTATATATTATATTATATTTATATACATAGTTAACTTGTAATTTTTAGTCCGTTGCGTCGAGCGTTGAGAGTTGACTCTGGTCCCGGTTCTGGATTTTTGAACGTCCTTGCGTACAATTTAATATCTTGTACTTTGCGTTTTGAATCTTGTACTCTTGTAATTTTGAGACGTTTCTTAACAATAATTGGAACTTCTTTGATTGTATTTTGTACTTTTGAGCTTTGGTCGTTTGTGTCTTCAATTCGTCGAATCTATCTTTTGTCTTCACCTTTTATTATTTAAACAAATATCACTTGTAAATAGAACAATTGCAACTAAAAGCTTGTCTTTCTTGAGGGATAATGCTATGAAATATATGTTCGTTTTTAGCATTATCAATAATTCAAAAATCTATTATAAATAGAATTCAATAGGTTTCATTATTTCATAGAAACTTGAAAATATATTTCTCTAAACTCTCTCAATCGAATTACATATATATATTTTCTTTGTATTATTTCAAGATATTATTAGTATACATAAAATACTACGACGGAGTTATACTAAGACGATTTTAAAATAAGTTTTCAAATGGGATAGAGCTAAGGAAATTATGGGTTATAGCTATGGAGGTTATGGGTATTGATCGAGGGTATTGCTCATGAGGTCAACCTAACGTTTATCATTTTCGTTGCGTCTACTTACTTTCCTGCAATATTGAATCACAATATTGATACGTTCATGAATCCGAGACAAACTCTGCACTTGTTCAGTGCCGTCATATACATAATTGCTACGAAATACAGTATTGTGAGTTTCATTACTCCCTTTTTATATATATTTTTGGGCTGAGAATACATGCGCTGTTTTATAAATGTTTTACGAAATAGGCACAAGTACTAAAACTAATTCTATGTGGGTTTAAACCAGAAATATACCCTTAGCTTGGTAACATTAAACTACTTGTCTATGTACGATAGGCACGAATCCTAAAGATAGATCTATTGGGCCTGACAAACCCCATCCTGACTATGGGATGCTTTAGTACTTTGAGGTTATTTTAAACACACCTGATCTGGTGTACTTCAGAGGGTAAAACATGAACGTTAAGGCTTGTTACCGGGTGCCTACAACTTATAAAATACTTTTAAACACTTGCGAGTGTACGGATATTTATGGAAACTGAAATCTTGTGGTCTATTACTATTACGGAAATGATTGATTATGATAAACTAATGAAATCACCAACCTTTTGGTTGACACTTTAAAGCATGTTTATTCTCAGGTATTAAAGAAATCTTCCGCTATGCATTAGCTCATTTTAAGGATATTACCTAGAGTGATTCATGACATACTTTGAAAGACGTTGCATTCGAGTCGTTGAGTTCGTCAAGATTAATATTAAGTCAATTATAGTTGGATGTAATATGAAATGGTATGCATGCCATCAATTTTTGATGTAAAGAAAGTTTGTCTTTTAAAAACGAATGCAATGTTTGTAAAACGTATCATATAGAGGTCAAATACCTCGCGATGTAATCAACTATTGTGAATCGTTTATAATGTATATGAACGGGTCCTTTCACTTGGTGAGTGCGTATGTTCACGAAGTATTAAACATACGTTAAATGCTAGCGCGACTAGCCCTAGTGGGGATGTCAAACCCTATGGATCCATATCTAAGATTCGCGTTCACCGGTTCAAAAACCAATGACTAAACGTTACCGAGCTAAGGGGAAAGTTTATGCCGTTGTATCACCCACACATATATAAAGTTTAAGTACTCGTGCCTAGTATGTAAAACATAAAACGCGCATGTATTCTCAGTCCCAAAATAGTTAAAGTAAAATGGGATGCTATAACTCACAGTGAAAAGTAATAAAAGTCGATACGCGGGAATAGTAAGCAAGTGGTTGGTCCGAAAGGTCCTCAACCTAAGTCAAAAGTTACTAAGTCAGTAAATCGTTCCCAAAGATTTAAAAGTATGTAAATTAGGTCTTAAGTATCATCATCATTCATCATTTATCAAAAAGGGTAAAGTAAGTTTCAATCAAGAATAGAGTTTGAAATAAAGGCTGACTTCATTCAGTCTCCACAACCTCTATACAAACCGAAATGACGTGAGACCAGTGGCCATGGCTCCGTATATGAGTCCCCTAGAGGCTGACCAATTTCCAGAACCAAAATCGTCTTCATTTGACCGTGGCGATGGTTTAACCGCGAGTAGGTCAGCAATTTCAGCACAACGTTAAAAGGGTGTAGTGACTTTCGGAGGGCCATAAATCCTAAAACGTAACTCGGATTAAGATGAGGTCTAAACGGAAAATCATCTAATCGAACCGAACTAGCTGGAAATCAGATTTTCCAGTATCCCAGGTTATTGATCAGTTCCAGAAACAGTAAGTAAAGGTGCTCCGGTGGGTTCTTGGTGCTTGATGCTCATCACGGTTCTCATCCTTGATGCGTATAGCTTCAAGTGTACAACTCGTTGATGTGTTTACATCATCTTAACCAATTTTTGACCATCATAACACTAGTGTATGTGACGACCCAGATATTTTTGACCAAATTTAAACTTTATCTTTATATGTTTCCGACAAGATAAGCAAAGTCTATAATGTTGAATCTCGAAAATTTTGGAACTATGTTCATGTATTCATTTACCTTCGACCAGTTTCGACGATTCAAAAAAAATTAATTGTAAATAGATATGTGTATATATATATATATATATATATATATATATATATATATATATATATATATATATATATATATATATATATATATATATATATAAATGGTAACTGAAAATATAATTTGAAATATTATATTTTATTGCTATTAAAATTTAATTATGTAAAATAAAATAAAAATAGGATATTATAATAATTATTATTTAAAATATATCTATATATATAAATAAAGTATATTAAAAATAAATATTAAATGATTGTAATACTCATTTGATGTACCGATTGATATTAAGTAAGTTAAATTCAAACTTATATGATTTCAAAATAAACGGTGATTCAAAAATGAGTTCTATAAATTTTAGGCTTATTATAAATATATATACTTTGAGTTGTGATCTAGCCTGAGACGTGTATACACTGGGTCATGGATTGGGTCAAGATAACATATAAATTTATTTCTGTACATCTAACTATGGATAACTAGTTGTAGGTTACTAACGAGGACAGCTGACTTAATAAACTTAAAACATTAAAACGTATTAAAAATGTTGTAAATATATTTTGAACATACTTTGATATATATGTACATATTTGTTATAGGTTTGTGAATCGACCAGTGGCCAAGTCTTACTTCCCGACGAAGTAAAAATCTGCGAAAGTGAGTTATAGTCCCACTTTTAAAATCTAATATTTTGGGATGAGAATACATGCAAATTTATAAATGTTTTACGAAATAGACACAAGTAAATGAAACTACTTTATATGGGTGAATGATCGAAGCTGAATATGCCCCTTTTTAGTTTGGTAGCCTAAGATTTTGGGAACAGACCCCCAAATTGACGCGAATCCTAAAGATAGATCTATCGGGCCCAACAAGCCTCATTCTGGAATTTGGAATGCTTTAGTACTTCGAAATTATCATGTCCGATGGGTGTCCCGGAATGACGGGGATATTCTATATGCTTCTTGTTAATGTCGGTTACCAGGTGTTCACCGTATGAATGATTTTTATCTCTATGTATGGGATGTATTGAAATATGAAATCTTGTGGTCTATTATTTCGATTGATAAATATATAGGTTAAACATATAACTCACCAACATTTTTATTGACATTTAAAGCATGTTTATTCTCAGGTGATTATTAAGAGCTTCCGCTGTTGCATACTAAAAAAAGGACAAGATTTGGAGTCCATGCTTGTATGATATTATGTAAAAACTGCATTCAAGAAACTTATTTTTGATGTAATATATTCTTATTGTAAACCATTATGTAATGGTCGTGTGTAAACGGTATATTTTAGATTATCATTATTTGATAATCTACGTAATGCTTTTTAAACCTTTATCGATAAAATAAAGGTTATGGTTGTTTTAAAAATGAATGCAGTCTTTGAAAAGCGTCTCATATAGAGGTCAAAACCTCGCGATGAAATCAATTAATATGGAACGTTTATAATCAATATGAACGGGACATTTAACTCTACATAGAATTTAGTTTTTGTGTCTATTTCGTCAAACATTTATAAAACAGCGCATGTATTCTCAGCCCAAAAATATATAATGTAAAAGCAATTAAAAAGGGAGCAAATGAAACTCACGATACTGTATTTTGTAGTAAAAATACATATGACGACATTGAACAAGTGTAGGGTTGGCCTCGGATTCACGAACCTATAACAATTATATATATTAAAACATATAATAGTAATCAAACGAGTTTATATATAATATTAGTAATATACCTTATATATTCATTTTCTATCTTGTAAATAAATAATTAATATTTATTATCAGCTTTTAAAAGTTATTAAATATTTACTCCATAAAATTTAAATATAAACTCGAATCACATGGAATTCTTTTTTACTGAATAATAGAAAGGACAAGCAGATACGATTATACACCATTCTCAACACCGCGACACATTGGATTACAACTCTACATTCCCATAAAACACACCCAATAAAGTGCACAACTATATGCTGTTTAGCATGGATTATTATATGCTGTTTAGCATTGATTTTAAATTCTAAGCTGAGTTGTATCATTAAATATTTTTGTTACACCTCAATGTAGAATAATTTTATAAAATGTTTTATAAATCTATTGGGCCTAACGAATCCCATCCAAAGTACCTGATGCTTTAGTACTTCGAAGTTGTTTTTATCATGTTCGAAGGATTTTCCGGAATGATAGGGGATATTCTTATATGCATCTTGTTAATGTCGGTTACAAGGTGTTCACCATATGAACGATTTTTGTCTCTATGCATGGGACGTATATTTATGAATCTGGAAATGAAATTCTTGTAATCTATTAAAATGATGGAAATGATTATTTATGTTAAACTAATGAACTCACCAACCTTTTGGTTGACACTTTAAAGCATGTTTATTCTCAGGTATTAAAGAAATCTTCCGCTGTGCATTTGCTCATTTTAGAGATATTACTTGGAGTCATTCATGACATATTTCAAAAGACGTTGCATTCGAGTCGTTGAGTTCATCAAGATTATTAATAAGTCAATTATAGTTGGATATATTATGAAATGGTATGCATGTCGTCAATTTTTGATGTAAAGAAAGTTTGTCTTTTAAAAACGAATGCAATGTTTGTAAAATGTATGATATAGAGGTCAAGTACCTCGCGATGTAATCAACTATTGTGAATCATTTATAATGTATATGAACGGGTCCTTTCAGTGTAAGTCTAAGATATGTAGCAAAACTCACTTAAGAGTTGTAAGTAGTTTGATGAACCAAAGTTACATCAAGATCTTAGATCCGACACATACATGCGTTCTAATAGTAATATTAAGCTACAAACTTGAAAGTAAACTAAATAAACAAGATCTTAAGTTGTAGAACTTAGATCTTAGCTAGATCTTAAAGATCCTATACTAGAAAGTCTAGATCTAGTGTTCTTAAGTTAGATCCTAAGTTACAAAACTTGGATCTACACTTTAATGAAACCATAAGTTATGAAACTTAGATTTCCATCTTGTAAAATGTATATATAAGCTTATAAGCTCTTGTTTACAACAAAATTAGAAGACCATAAGCTATATAAACTTAGATCCAACATAAGTGTTTAAAGTTATAACTAGAAAGTTATACTTCCATGTTCTTGAACTTATAAAGTTAACTTTAGTTTCAAGAAATATGAGATCAAGATTAACTAGTAATACTTGACCAAATTGAAAGGACCCGTCCTAATCCATCTGGACGAAGTCCGTATCGATTATAAATGATTCATAATAGTTGATTACATCGCGAGGTACTTGACCTCTATATGCTACATTTTACAAACATTGCATTCGTTTTTGAAAAGACAATATTTCATTACATCGAAAGTTGACGGCATGCATACCATTTCATAATATACCTAACTATAATTGATTTAATATTAATCTTGATGAACTCAACGACTCGAATGCAACATCTTTTGAAATACGTCATGAATGACTCCAAATAATATCCCTAAAATGAGCAAATGCACAGCGGAAGATTTCTTTCGTACCTGAGAATAAACATGCTTTAAAGTGTTAACCAAAAGGTTGGTGAGTTCATTAGTTTATCATAAATAATCATTTCTATCATTTTAATAGACCACATGATTTCATATTTCCATTTCTCATAAACATACGTCCCATACATAGAGACAAAAATATCATTCATATGGATTGAACACCTGGTAACCGACATTCACAATATACATATAAGAATATCCCCATCATTCCGGGATCCTCCTTCGAACATGATATAAATTTCGAAGTACTAAAGCATCCGGTACTTTGGATGGGGCTTGTTGGGCCCGATAGATCTATCTTTAGAGTTCGCGTCAATTAGGGTGTCTGTTCCCTAATTCTTAGATTACCAGACTATATAAAAAGGGGCATATTTGATTTAATAATTCAACCATAGAATGTAGTTTCATTTACTCGTGTCTATTTTGTAAAACAGTTATAAAATTTGCGCATGTATTCTCAGCCCAAAAATATAAAGGGTAAAAAAAGGCAAATGAAACTCACCATACTGTATTTTGTAGTAAAAATACATATGACGTCATTGAACAACTGAATAATGCAGGGTTGGCCTCGAATTCACGAACCTATATTATTTGTATATATATTAATACATATACTTGTAATTGAACAAATATGTATATTATTGGTAATATAAGTTTTAATATTAATAACTTATATGCTTCATTATATTCATTTTATTTATTTTAATAAATAAGATATTAATATAGTTTACATTTGTATTATAACATATATTGTTATATGAAGATCATTTGCTAGTTAAATTAATGAAAATATTAAGATATGGATGATAATACTATTAGATTAAATAATAACAATATTAATGCAAATTTTATATAAAATGATAAGTTTAATAATAATAATAATGTGAATGAAAATAATAATTTTGATAATAATACATTATACTTTATAATAATAACTATTAATATACGATCTTATTACTAATGATAGTCATTATAATAATACTTTTGTTAATAATATTAATAAGTCTACAATGATACTAATACTAATATTAATGATACTAATAATAATAGTTTGTGTTATTTTCGTTGGAACAATAATAATAATAATCATATTCGAAATAATAATAATCGTACTTTGTATTAATAATAATAATAATACTTTTAGTTCATAATGATATTACTTAATAATAGCTAAAATGATAATAATAAGAACCATGTTATAACAATAACAATAATTAATAATGATCATAATATCAATAATAATACTACTAAGTGTTGTAATACATATAGTTGTGATGATAATAATAATAATAATTGAACTAATAATAATAATACTATTACTTAATACAAATACTTATATTAATAAGATCACACATTTTCATAATTATAAGTAAATAATATTTATTACTTGTATTAGTAATAAAGATGTCAATAATAATATTCCTAATACAAATAATAATAACAATAATTAGATTAATAATAATAATAATAATAATATTAATATTAATAATAATAATAATAATAATAATAATAATAATAACAATAAAATTTAAAATTTGAAAACTACCTCAAATTTTCGGAGCAAAAAGAAATGCCTCATCAGGGTATCGAACCCGAGACCCTTCGCTCACCCGACTAACACCTTAACCATTGTGCTGTTTTCATTTTTCTATTTTATAACCTCATTGAATTAATATAACCCGTATAACTATGATTTCCTATTTCTTCTTCTTCCTCAATCTAATTCTCCATCGACCCGACACTAAAGCCAACCCTCCAACGAGTTAATTAACTAGTTTTAGGATTTTAGAATGAAGCATAAACATTTACAGGTGATAACTGGGATTAATCAAACTCAGAAAAGAAAATAATTCTGCTGTAACAGGAGATAAACGTCGATAATGAACTCAAATCCAATTTTTGATTTCTAGTCTGTTTTAGTTAAAAGTTATAACACGAAGATGTTGCAACCGGTTCCTATAAACTATCTGGAACCTCAATTGATTCTAAAACGTCGAATTAAATTCGAATTTAGCGATGAACAAACTTTTGACTTTTAATAACCTAAACTTTGACTCGAAAATTCAAACTCGTTTCAAAAAATTGAAAGCTCAAATTTTGTAGAAAGATTGAGTGGATGATTCCTAACAAGACCACATTTATAGATTTTGAAAATTGATTCGTTTTCGAATTTTTGATTTAAAGTTTTTGATACAGAGTTAGCGAGCTCAGAAGGAAGAAAAAGAAAAGAAAAAAATAATAATAATAAATATATATAAAAAGAACCTGGTTTTTCCCATTCGATCATAGCAGCATGAGTATGTATATATTGAAAGGATTTTGTTTGATACAGTGAATGAAATGGACTTGTAACCAATTTTGGATGATAATCCAAATCAGTGGAATAAAGAACTAAAAAAAATAAATCGATAGTGACATGAAATTTTAATTCGTACCAATTAAGAGATTTGATGTCCAGGAAACTGTTTCCAAAAGGTGTTGCTTTTTAACAGATCAAATACGTTATATATAAATATATATATAATCTATAATTATATATATAAGATAATTATTAATATATTTAATAATAATAATAGAAATATTAATAATAACATAAATAACCAAAATAATACTAGTTATAAAAATGGTACCAATATTCATGACATAAAAAAATATGATAATTATAATATTATTAATGGTAATAGTAAAGATACTAATAATAATAATATGATTAGTGATAATAATAATATTATTAATAATATAACAATTTATATATATCAAAATTTCATTTCTTATAGTTATATATTCAAAGTAATAATACTAGTAATAATCCGGGTATAACATGTTACATGTATCAAATAATAATATTAGGTGTAAGTAATAATATTAATATTGCTATAGCAATTTATACATATCAACTCTCATATATTTATACTTATATATTAAATTTATACTATTAATAATAGTGATATCAATATTAATAACGAAGTAATATAACAACTATATTTTAATTCGTAATTAAATTCAATATAATAATATTACATTTTAGTAATTATGTAACACCTATAATAACACATTTGAACATTTAATATTTATATATTTTAGATATATTACAACTTACAGATAATATTAATTGTGTACTGAATTTATATATATATTTATATATTTACCTTAATACCATCTTATTTATTTTGTCAATTACTTTATATGTTTAAATCAATTGATTTAAATGGTATTATATTAATTCAAATTAATATATATACTTATATTTATATTTACATAAATATTTTTATTTATTTATCTATTTACACACAATTGTTCGTGAACCGTCGAAAATAGACAATGGTCAATTGAATTCATAAAACAGTTTAACTTTTTGAGACTCAACATTACAGACTTTGCTTATCATGTCGGAAACATATAAAGATTAAAGTTTAAATTTGGACGGAAATTCCCGGGTCACTACACAAATTAATAATTAAAATACTTACAAAAGAAAGAAATAAACTAAAGTTACAAGTATTATGTTCATATTTGTTTCATACTTAAGAAGATTCAAGTCAAGCTTGGATCTTAAGAAAACAAACTTTAAGTCTACAAAACATGAACACAAGTAAGCTCTCAAGGCTTATGAGTTTTAGATCTTTAAAACATTTAAGTGTAGAACCATAAGTTATAGAAACTTAGATCCTTGTTCTTGGTTCTTCATCAAACAAAGATGAGAGTAACAAGATTACATGAAGATACAAACTAACAAGTTTGATCTTTTAACAACAAACAACAACTAGTAACAAGTAAATGATGATGAACTTGATGATTTTTAAAGGAAAAAGAAGAAAGAAAATAAATATATTACTTACAATTTTAGTGAGAAAGTTGAGAGAAAGATAAAGTAGTGTATGTATGTGTGTGTAAATGAAGTAGTAACTAGCAATATAAGTAACAAAAAAATTGAAAATGGAATCTCCCTCCCCATTCAAAACCCACGGTTTTGGAGTCCAAAAAGGGTAAGTCAAAAGCCAACTTTCTAGCATGGGGTGAAGGTGTAAGCTTAGAATGGTATTAAAGTTAAATGTATGGGAAAGAGTTCTTGCATGCTTGAAACATTTTTGTCTCTAACTTAGCTTAATTAATCTAGTTTAGTCTTAATAAATTACTAACATAAAAGTGGGCTCTTAATAGTCCATTAAGAAAAGTAGGGTGGGCTTCCAAGTCCAAAAATAATAAGGGCCCAAGTAAGTAAGCAACAAGTTAGTAAAAGCCCAAGTAATTAACTACTTACATTAGTTAATTAAAAATGATTAATAAAAATTAATCATGAATGAATAATATCCTAAATATTATTCGTGAAAAGCGTGTGTCACAAAGACAAGTCGGGACATGGAAAGTCAAATACGGTAACAAGTCCATTAAGGTAACTAGTAAGCATTAGTAAACACTAAGCTCAATTAAATAAGCCCTTAAGCCAAGTAATTGTTATAATAAATAACAATCAAGTTTACGCAGTCATAATATTCCAATTACGACAAAAGTTTAACGCGTACCAAGTACGTATCTCGTTTAAAATGATAAGTGACACCAACGATCGTAAAAGTATTCGGGGATCAAGTTAAGTGATTACACACTTAATAGCACGTAGTAATATATTAATGAGAGTAATTAATCATGATAAAAGATCCCAGAGCATAAGCTAGCTCAGTACGCACAAATACGCAGTTTCGTGAAAGCACAAAAGCAAGTCGAAAAAGCCGGGCCGTTACACATTTGATGTTCTAACACAGTTTTGAAGTCAAAGTATAGCTTTGAAAGATGTAGGAATTTAAAAGTGATGGTACCGGTTATATCTCGAATTGAATTCTGAGGTTTCAAAATCATAATATGTAATTGAGTTTGAATGAGTATAGTTGTTTTGATTTCTATGAAAGAATGTATATTATTGTGAAAGTAGGAAGTATAGTTGATAATTTGCTTAATCAGATTCGAAGAATGTAACATATTAATTGTGAATATATATATATATATATATATATATATATATATATATATATATATATATATATATATATATATATATATATATATATATATATATATATCGGGTATTACCTACCCGTTAAAAAAATTTCACAATTAATATTTTGTACAAAAGAATTTTATTACAGTCTTTATGAAAATATATTTGTATATATTCTCTTCAGATGTAACATAGATTTTAATGAGTTAATACTAAATTAAACTCATTCGATTTACGGTTGGAACTAGAATTGAATAATCCCTTGAAGGCTTTAGAGATTACATAAGTATTTCTTCAATAATATTGAAATTATGAATCAATATTTCTTTATTTGTTGAGACGTGATGTTGGTTTTCGTTAAAATTCTTGTGAACTTTGCAAAGTACGAATGATGTTATCTGAAAAGTTTCGGTTACATTGATGATGAAAGTATAAAATCAAATATATACTTGATTTATTAGGAATTGGAATTTGTTGAATTCAGACAGAGATTGTAGTTAACGATGGTTAAGTTACGGGCGAAGGACGTACATTATTGCATATTTGTAATATGAATTAACATTCACACACAATAGCTTAGCACGAAAAGATTTATTTTTATTTCAAATATATATATATATATATATATATATATATATATATATATATATATATATATATATATATATATATATATATATATATATATATAATATACATATAATTTCTTCAGAGGGAATGAGTTAATTCTTCATAACTTGTTGATACAATATACGTGTTATTGATTCGTAATGATGTCAACAGTGATTCTTGAACTGACGAAATTTGTGATGTTATAGGTGTTGTTGATTCTGATGTTGACTGTACTGACGATGCTGGTGACGCTGACGGTACTGTTGATGATGTTGGTAAAACAAGTTTAGCTTGTTAATCACACACCATTTTTGTCAGGGTTTCTACTCTTCCTTCTATCATTTTGGTTCGCTTAACTGATTTATGGTTAGGGCTAGATTAGATAATCTATAAGACTTTAGAGATTACATAATCGCCGCGGAATGTTTCTCCAATGAAGTTATGAGTTAATACTTTGTCAGTTATTGTTATTGGTACTCCTTGGTATCTATGGTGCGTATGACGTTGATGCTCGTGGGACAGATTGTGAAGTTGAGGTTTATGACGCGGTTGTGGTTGGAGGTGGTAATGGTACTGTTGGCGTTGATGACAGTGGTACTGGTTATGCTGCTGGTGCTGCTGCTTGTGTTTGTAATCTTTGCACCATATTCTCCAAAGCCACTACCCGAGCGCGAAGCTCGTTGACTTCTTCTATTACACTGGGGTGATTGTCGATTCGGATGAGCGGATAAATAAAATCTAAAATTTGAAGTAATATATAATCATGACGAGATACTCTGGAAATGAGAGAGAAAATGGTGCTCCGGACAGGTTCATCGGTAAGTGCTTCAGGTTCTTCGTCAAGAGGGCAATGTGGTGGATGGAAAGGATCGCCTTCTTCTTGTCTCCAATGATTGAGGAGGCTACGAACCCATCCCCAATTCATCCAGAATAGGTGATGACTGATTGGTTGATCCATTCCGGTCACACTGCTTTCAGAGCTTGAGTGGGATTCCATTTCAGAATCCGAAGAACTTGAACTAATGGCGAATTCCATTTCGTACGATTGAATAAAGAATTTTTCGATATGAAATGATCTTCCGGCTATCGGATGGTATTCTAATTACATAGAATATCTATATATATAGAGCAAAAGATTTCGTAAATTACGGAGGAATTTACGGAATATATCAGGCAAAGTTTAAAGTAACAGATACGATAAGATATGATTTAGCAGATACGCTAAGATATGAATTTTGTCTATACACTACTGATTCAATTAATGTAGCAAGATGTGTCTAGACTAATAATGATATGCAGGTAATATCCTAAGGATGATAAGCAGATGATTTCCGACTAGAAATGATAAGCAAAACTTTTGACATGCAGACACGGTCGAAGTCCAGACTCACTAATGCATCCTAACGACTTATCAGTTAGACACACTAATGCAGACCTGGTTCGCTAAGACCTGTGACAACCCGGAAATTTCTGACCAAATTTAAACTTTAATCTTTATATATTCCCGACACGATAAGCAAAGTTTGTAAGTTGAATCTCAAGAATTTTAAACTGTGTTCATACATTCATTTAACCTCGACCAAATTCCAAAGATTCACGAACCATTATAGGAACGGATATGATTATATATGTATATATTATAACTTAAAAACGTTAACAAGTATTAGACGTATAATACTTTACATGAACGTTGTTGTTTTAAAATATATTTAAAATAATTATCGACGGAATTAAAAGATAATGTTAAATGATTGAATTATTAGATACATTGAATTATGGCTACAAGTCCCTGTTAGGAGGTCCACTTTGATTTAGGAAACCTTTCCCTTTTTACCATATTCGGAAAATGGTAAAGTGATTTTACATATAAGAACAAAGTGTCAACTAACGAAAACTAGACAAGAATTAGTGAAGATTCCTATTTGATTTTCAATTCATACCTTACAACATTTTTCTCGTGATGTTAATAAGATAACTAGTATGACAATCATTTTAAAGTTGGAATGTGGAATGTAAATAACTTAGAAGATGGATATCGACAAGTTAAGTAAATTAGCGTTTTACATTAAAATGATTTTATATGTTTACCTAACCTTTAGACTTTATATCACGTTGCACCAACAGATTGTAATTTAAAAACTTGAAACCTATTATGAATATATATGATTCTACTTTTCTAAAACGTTTTATGATATAACGATTTCCATTATTTTAACCTTTAAACAAAATGATTCTTAAATATATTTAGTTTTGGAAAACAAAATTATCATATTTATTTGATTTAGTTTCAAACGTACAAAAACGTTTTCAGTTTAAAAAGAACATTATTATTAAAACGTATATAACTTTTATTATCTAGAACCACTTTTGATAACTCATTACTTAACTAGTATGATAAAGATAACGATATTTATATATTATTAAATATATATAATGATTTAAATTAATATTATATATATTTATACGCGTATTATACGTACATAGTTTTATACTTTTACTATACTTAAACTTTACCTTTACTTTATTTTTACTTTACTTTAACTTTAATAATTCACTTTAATAATTCACTTTAATAATTCATACTTTAATAATTCACTTTAATAATTCATACTTTAATAATTCACTTTAATAATTCATACTTTAATAATTCATACTTTAATAATTCACTTTAATAATTCAAAAATCTATTATAAATAGAATTCAATAGGTTTCATTATTTCATAGAAACTTGAAAATATTTTTCTCTAAACTCTCTCAATCGATTTACATATATATATTTACTCCGTATTATTTCAAGATATTATTAGTATACATAAAATATTACTACGGAGTGCTATCCGAGTGATTTCGAAATTGTTTTTCGAGCGGGATAGAGCTAAGGAATTTATGGGTTATAGCTATGGAGGTTATAGGTATGGTTCGGGAGTATTGCTTGTGAGTCAAACTAGTGTTTATCATCTCCGTTGCATCTACGTACTTTTCCTGCAATATTGAATCTCAATATTAATACGTGAGCACTCATAACTTAACTTTTATATATTATTAGTGTATCCCTGACTAGTGCTCGAGTATATAAGATTATGCATGCTTATATGTTCGTTATCGTCGTTAGATAGGTTATGTCGAATCTTGAATTAAATACATATGCTATTAAGATAAGGTATATGATATGCATGTCGTTGGAAAGCTAGCGAAAAATTAAGAACTTTTCCTTTAGATATCGAATGGTTTCGATGAACGGATTTGAAGTTATAGTCAATCGAATTTTTGTATTATTATTAAAAATGATTATTATTATCGTCGTTATTATCTTCGTTCTAGTTTTATCTTATTAATTATTATTATCATCTTTATCAATAAAAGGTTTTATCATTAAAAATTGTATTTTTACGTTATTATCGTTAAAGTTATAATTAGTATTATTATTATTATCTTATTATTATTATTATTATTATTATTATTATTATTATTATTATTATTATTATTATTATCATTATTATTATCATTATTAATATATATATATCATTATTTAAAAATGGTTCTTGTTATTGTTATTATTATTATTATTATATTATCATTAAAATAATTATTAGTATTATCGTTAATAATGTCATAGTAATTATCATTATTAGTATTATTGTAATTAAAACTAATATTAGTAACACCTAATTATTTTGATTACTATTTTTATCATTATTATAAACACGGTATAAAAGACGATTAAAAACTATTAAACGAAACGATTAGGAAATAATGAGTAAGAGTATCATGATCAAATTAAAATATTATAAGATATTGATTTAGATAAAATTATCGTTCTTATTATTTTTATTATTACTATTATTATTAAAAGTATCGTTAGTATTAAAACTATCATTTTAACAAAAATTATCATTTTAATAGAAATGTCATTGTTGCTGTAAAATATCATTATTATTATCATTTTAAATAGAATTATTATTTTAAAAATAATATTAAAAAGTATCGTAAATATTAAAGTTATCATAATTAGAATTATCGTTTTATCATAATGTCATCTTAGTAAATATAAATATTGATATTTTTATAATAATTATTATTACAAAATAATACAACTTTTACTTACTATTATTATAGATATTATTTTATCAAATAAATTTGTGATACAAACATATTTTACTACGTGTAATAAATTACTTTAATAATACCTATCATATTATCTTTATAATATTAAATGAACTCTATAAATTTTATTACTTAATATATATAAAAGTATATTTTATTATATAAATTTTAATATAAAATTTTATTTATTAATAAATGAATTGTATTATTTACTCTAATAAATCTTTTTAAAAATATTTAAAAATATAAAACGGCGATATTTAAAATATATTATAATCATGTATAAATTTTGGAAATCATTTTGAGTCAAATTGACTTTTGTTGACTTTTGCATATTAGTCTCGAGCATTAAGATTGTGGTACACTATGACCTGACCTAATTGTTAGACAAATATTGACCAACATATAAATATATATAATTAATTTAGGTTCGTGAATCCGAGGCCAACCTTGCACTTGTTCAATGATGTTATATGTATTTTTACTACAAAATACAGTATGGTGAGTTTCATTTTCTCCCTTTTTAAATGCTTTTGCAATATATATTTTTGGGACTGAGAATACATGCGCTGCTTTTATAAATGCTTTACGAAATAGACACAAGTAATCAAAACTACATTCTATGGTTGGATTATCTAATCGAATATGCCCTTTTTATTAAATCTGGTAATCTAAGAATTAGGGAACAGACACCCTAATTGACGCGAACTCTAAAGATAGATCTATCGGGCCCAACAAGCCCCATCCAAAGTATCGGATGCTTTAGTACTTCGAAATTTATATCATGTTCGAAGGAGGATCCCGGAATGATGGGGATATTCTTATATGCATATTGTGAACGTCGGTTACCAGGTGTTCAATCCATATGAATGATATTTTTGTCTCTATGCATGAGACGTATATTTATGAGAACTGGAAATGAAATTCTTGTGGTCTATTAAAATGATGAAAATGAATGATTATGATAAACTAATGAACTCACCAACCTTTTGGTTGACACTTTAAAGCATGTTTATTCTCAGGTATTAAAGAAATCTTCCGCTGTGCATTTGCTCATATTAAAGATATTACTTGGAGTCATTCATGGCATATATTTTCGAAAGACGTTGCATTCGAGTCATTGAGTTCATTAAGATTATTATTAAGTCAATTATAGTTGGATAGTGGATATTATGAAATGGTATGCATGCCTGTCAACTTTCTATGTAAAGAAAGTTTATCTTTTAAAAATGAATGCAATGTTTGTAAAATGTCTCATATAGAGGTCAAACACCTCGCGATGTAATCAGCTATTGTGAATCGTTTATAATGTATATGAACGGGTCCTTTCAGTTGGTGTCAGAGCAATGGTCTTAGCGAACCAGGTCTGCATTAGTGTGTCTAACTGATAAGTCGTTAGGATGCATTAGTGAGTCTGGACTTCGACCGTGTCTGCATGTCAAAAGTTTTGCTTATCATTTCTAGTCGGAAATCATCTGCTTATCATCCTTAGAAAATTACCTGCTTATCATTATTAGTCTAGACACGTCTTTCTACATTAATTGCATGAGTAGTATATGGACAAAATTCATATCTTAGTGTATCTGCTAAATCATATCTTATCGTATCTGTTACTTTAGACTTTGCCTGATATATTCCGTAAATTCCTCCGTAATTTACAAAATCTTTTGCTCTACATATATAGATATTCTATGTAATTAGAATACCATCCGATAGCTGGAAGATCATTTCATATCGAAAAAATCCTTTATCCAATCATACGAAATGGAATTCATCGTTAGTTCAAGTCACTCGGATTCCGAAATGGAATCTCACTCAAGCTCCAAAAGCAGTGTGACCGGAATGGATCAACCAATCAGTCATCACCTATTCTGGATGAATTGGGGATGGGTTCGTAGCCTCCTCAATCATTGAAGACAAGAAGAAGGCGATCCTTTCCATCCACCACATTGCCCTCTTGACGAAGAACCTGAAGCACTTACAAGCGAACCTGTCTGAAACACCATTTTCTCTCTCATTTCCAGAGTATCTCGTCACGATTATATACTACATCAAATTCTAGATTTTATTTATCCGCTCGTCCGAACCGACAATCACCCCGGTGTAATAGAAGAAGTCAACGAACTTCGCGCTCGGGTAGTGGCTTTGGAGAATATGGTACAAAGATTACAAACACCATCAGCAGCATCAGCAGCATAACCAGTACCACCATCATCAATGCCAACAGTACCATTACCACCTCCAACCATAACCGCGTCGTAACCCTCAACTTCACAATCTGTCCCAAGAGCATCAAAGTCATACGCACCATAGATACCACGGAATACCAACAACAATAACTGACAAAGTATTAATTCATAACTTCATTGGAGAAACATTCCGTGGAGATTATGTAATCTCTAAAGTCTTAGAGATTATCTAATCTAGCCCTAACCATAAAGCAGTTAAGCAAACCGAAATGATAGAAGAAAGAGTAGAAACCCTGACAAAAATGGTGTGTGATTAACCAGCGTTAACTACAATCTCTGTCTCAATTCAACAAATTCCAATTCATAATAAATCAAGTATATATTTGATTTTACACTTTCATCATCGATGTGCCCGAAACTTTTTCAGATAACATCATTCGTACTTTGCGAAGTTCACAAGAATTTAACGAAAACCAACATCACTCCTCAACAAATAACGAAGTATTGATTCATAACTTCAATATTATTGAAGAAATACTTATGTAATCTCTAAAGCCTTCAAGGGATTATTCAATTCTAGTTCCAACCGTAAATCGAATGAGTTTAATTTAGTATTAACTCATTAAAATCTATGTTACATCTGAGGAGAATATATACATATATATTTTCATAAAGACTGTAATAAAATTCTTATGTACAAAATATTAATTGTGAAAATTTTTTTTAATGGGTAGGTAATACCCGAGATATATATATATATATGTATATATATATATATATATATATATATATATATATATATATATATATATATATATATATATATATATATATATTCACAATTAATATGTTACATTCTTCGAATCAGATTAAGCAAATTATCAACTATACTTCCTACTTTCACAATAATATACATTCTTTCATAGAAATCAAAATAACCATACTCATTCAAACCCAATTACATATTTTGATTTTGAAACCTCAGAATTCAATTAGAGATATAACCGGTACCATCACTTTTTGATTCGTACATCTTTCGAAGCTATACTTTTACTTCAAAACTATGTTAGAACATCAAATGTATATTAACGATTACAATCTGTGTTCAAACCCTTCGAAAATTTCTGAAGACACTTCAATTAATGAGCAATCGAGATGATGATCCAACCACATATTACCCACAGTTATGTACTTAAAAAAAAAAGCTCTCGAAACCAATGTCGTAATTCAACACATATCTGTGTCAGATCCTTTGGCATTTATTAGCAAAAATAACTTTGCAATTCCTTTTTCAAAGTAGCAAATTCTATCACAGCTCCAGCAAGACAACTTCAATTTTTCATTCGGAGTAGCCTTATCATAATCTTGATAAATATGTTGCCCTTTCGCCATTGTTACTAGGGAACCTTTCATATCTCACCACATTAGCTGTCTTATCAGCAACCGTAATGATCTGAGATTTTCCGAAAAATCATTATATTTATCAAAACCCCATCATTTTCTCATTCGGATCTTGTAACGAGAATTGCCATACGAATCATCGAGAATTAACAATCAGTATTTTGAAATCTCGCAGCATGTCCACGCCAACAGTTATATGTGTATATATAACGTCTATCTCCTGGACTTACATACTTGAATGTGAAGTTTCTGAAAAACACCCTAAACTGCGGAATAGTTCTCGAAATTGTTGATGAAGCAGCAAAAACTATAAAACAACCTTAACAGTAAAAAGTTTGATAATAAAGAGTAGTGTGTTGGCAGAACTCAGAAAAAGAAAAGAGTTGGAACTGGAAAACGGATTGATCAAAGCATGAAGGAGGCTGTGGACAAATCACAAAGGCTAAACCTGCCTTCAAAGGATCCAAATGATTCAGTATCTGCTGAAATCATTATCGAATACCTTGCTCCTGACTCTAAACCCTTGCGAACAATATTCTTCATCATCCTCTGATATTAGAAATCCTAAGATATCATCATATCTTTCATTATAAATATCCTCCATATTTCTGAAGATATTTTCTTAATTTTTTTTATTTGAAATCATTTACCTCTTCGCGCTATCTGTATTACATCATAAAAGAAACTAATTTAGTTTCTAAATTCTGAAACATTCAAGTTTAAAATAGGAATATTTTGAAGTAGTGTTGGGAACTGAAGCATGAATTAGTATAATATAATGACACTTGATCAACGTGATTATATTACAGTAAGTCATGCTGAGTTTCTAAATAGAACGTGATGATTCACAGATCATAACATCATCATGTGCCATGTTATACGACTTTTGTATTCTATTTAACCTCTAAAATATCAAGAAAATTTTTCTTAATGATTCGGCCTTTTCCAAGGTATTCTGGTAATTTGGCAAGTCAAGATCGTGCCATCACAATTTCCTTCCTAAAACATTAACAATGTTCGTTCCGAAATTCATATCCGTGAATTCTGGACCATTACAAGCTGTGCTTAATCGTAAGAAGAAGAAACGAAAGGGACAAAACTCCGAAATAGAAATTGGAGTATAAATTGCAGCAAATAAAATAGAGCATTAACTGTGAATGACAATGATTATAGAAGACAGAAGCAGAGACTTTGAAATATAAGGGAAGATATAAAGCCCAACGACAAACCAGAAATTATAAACCATATATATCATATAGCAATATAAAGACACGGGAGAACTAGAAACACTATAAACCCAAGAGTATAGTAGAAGTAAATAGATTCTTCCGGCGGTAGATGAAAAAGAAGAATGACCGATATGAAAGTTAGAAGTATATCGAGAATCAGAACTGGATGGAGCATATTGATGAATACTTTAAAATATGAGTTGAGGGGGAAAGAATAGAAGATGATGAAACATGACTAGGAACTTAGAAATCAACAGATTTAACTCACACAATGGCGGAATAAGTGAATCAAACCCTCTAGTGAATAGGTTAATTTTTTTTGGATTAATTTAGTCAAACCATAACTAAATAAAGTGTGATTAGATCAACACCTAGAGCTATTATTCACCACCTGGGTGATTTGAACTGAGAGAAAATTGAAGGAGCTCACCAGATCTAAGTGTGTGTAACAAATGAGAGGCTTAACCTAAAATGAAGAACATAAGACTTTATATACCCCTGCTGTTGACTCACTCATACGATTCATCCATCACATGTACGAGTTGGCTTCATCAGCCGTACGGGTGACCACTCACTCGTGTCTTCTCATTTGGGTTGTAATTGTGACTTAGCTCAGCATCAACCGTGCGTATGAGCCTGTCATCCGTACTAGTGAGGTTTCACTCATACGTCTAACTAAGTCTAACATAGTCAAACATCCAAATCTCGTTCCTGCAGTTCCTGTAACCACATACAAACACGGATAGGATAATAACGAGCAATCATGGTGGCCTGTAAACTGTTGTACCTGCAATGGAAATGGGTAGATGTCTAGGGACTTGCATAAAATGCATCAACAGAAGGTATGAGTTGTAAGGAAATGAAGGAGGTGAATTTATAAGAAAATCTCCGACAGAACAATTAAAATAGACGATTGCATTTAAATCGGATCCTAATTCCCTTGGTTACCGGAGAATCAAATCTTATTACGAAGATTTTCTTCAAATCCCTTGAAATCTGGAAATTAATCATATCTACGTCAAATGATAAGATGAATCTACACTTACTCATATCACTCTTTTATGTTAGCTTCATTCGTACTCTTCATATAAATGAATTGTTTATCCAAATTATTCGCTGATAATAAAACTATAATTTTCTGCCCGTATGCATCATGAAAACATACTTATTATCATTCACAACCTTTCCACTCAAATTTCGGGACGAAATTTCTTTAACGGGTAGGTACTGTGACAACCCAGAAATTTCTGACCAAATTTAAACTTTAATCTTTATATATTCCTGACACGATAAGCAAAGTTTGTAAGTTGAATCTCAAGAATTTTAAACTGTGTTCATACATTCATTTAACCTCGACCAAATTCCAAAGATTCACGAACCATTATAGGAATGGATATGATTATATATGTATATATTATAACTTAAAAACGTTAACAAGTATTAGACGTATAATACTTTACATGAACGTTGTTGTTTTAAAATATATTTAAAATAATTATCGACGGAATTAAAAGATAAGGTTAAATGATTGAATTATTAGATACATTGAATTATGGCTACAAGTCCCCGTTAGGAGGTCCACTTTGAGTTAGGAAACCTTTCCCTTTTTACCATATTCAGAAAATGGTAAAGTGATTTTACATATAAGAACAAAGTGTCAACTAACGAAAACTAGACAAGAGTTAGTGAAGATTCCTATTTGATTTTCAATTCATACCTTACAACATTTTTCTCGTGATGTTAATAAGATAACTAGTATGACAATCATTTTAAAGTTGGAATGTGGAATGTAAATAACTTAAAAGATGGATATCGACAAGTTAAGTAAATTAACGTTTTACATTAAAATGATTTTATACGTTTACCTAACCTTTAGACTTTATATCACGTTGCACCAACAGATTGTAATTTAAAAACTTGAAACCTATTATGAATATATATGATTCTACTTTTCTAAAACATTTTATGATATAACGATTTCCATTATTTTAACCTTTAAACAAAATGATTCTTAAATATATTTAGTTTTGGAAAACAAAATTATCATATTTATTTGATTTAGTTTCAAACATACAAAAACGTTTTCAGTTTAAAAAGAACTTTATTATTAAAACGTATATAACTTTTATAAATATCTAGAACCACTTTTGATAACTCATTACTTAACTAGTATGATAAAGATAACGATATTTATATTTTATTAAATATTTATAACGATTTAAATTAATATTATATATATTTATACGCGTATTATACGTACATAGTTTTATACTTTTACTATACTTAAACTTTACCTTTACTTTATTTTTACTTTACTTTAACTTTAATAATTCACTTTAATAATTCATACTTTAATAATTCACTTTAATAATTCATACTTTAATAATTCACTTTAATAATTCATACTTTAATAATTCACTTTAATAATTCATATTTTAATAATTCATACTTTAATAATTTACTTTAATAATTCAAAAATCTATTATAAATAGAATTCAATAGGTTTCATTATTTCATAGAAACTTGAAAATATTTTTCTCTAAACTCTCTCAATCGATTTACATATATATATTTACTCCGTATTATTTCAAGATATTATTAGTATACATAAAATATTACTACGGAGTGCTATCCGAGTGATTTCGAAATCGTTTTTCGAGCGGGATAGAGCTAAGAAATTTATGGGTTATAGCTATGGAGGTTATGGGTATGGTTCGGGAGTATTGCTCGTGAGTCAAACTAGTGTTTATCATCTCCGTTGCATCTACGTACTTTTCCTGCAATATTGAATCTCAATATTGATACGTGAGCACTCATAACTTAACTTTTATATATTATTAGTGTATCCCTGACTAGTGCTCGAGTATATAAGATTATGCATGCTTATATGTTCGTTATTGTCGTTATATAGGTTATGTCGAATCTTGAATTAAATACATATGCTATTAAGATAAGGTATATGATATGCATGTCATTGGAAAGCTAGCGAAAAATTAAGAACTTTTCCTTTAGATATCGAATGGTTTCGATGAACGGATTTGAAGTTATAGTCAATCGAATTTTTGTATTATTATTAAAAATGATTATTATTATCGTCGTTATTATCGTCGTTCTAGTTTTATCTTATTAATTATTATTATCATCTTTATCAATAAAAGGTTTTATCATTAAAAATTGTTATTTTTACGTTATTATCGTTAAAGTTATAATTAGTATTATTATTATTATTATCTTATTATTATTATTATTATTATTATTATTATTATTATTATTATTATTATCATTATTATTATCATTATTAATATATATATATCATTATTTAAAAATGGTTCTTGTTATTGTTATTATTATTATTATTATTTTATTATCGTTAAAATAATTATTAGTATTATCGTTAATAATGTCATAGTAATTATCATTATTAGTATTACTGTAATTAAAACTAATATTAGTAACACCTAATTATTTTGATTACTATTATTATCATTATTATAAACACGGTATAAAAGACGATTAAAAACTATTAAACGAAACGATTAGGAAATAATGAGTAAGAGTATCATGATGAAATTAAAATATTATAAGATATTGATTTAGATAAAATTATCGTTCTTATTATTTTTATTATTACTATTATTATTAAAAGTATCGTTAGTATTAAAACTATCATTTTAACAAAAATTATCATTTTAATAGAAATGTCATTGTTACTGTAAAATATCATTATTATTATCATTTTAAATAGAATTATTATTTTAAAAATAATATTAAAAAGTATCGTAAATATTAAAGTTATCATAATTAGAATTATCGTTTTATCATAATGTCATCTTAGTAAATATAAATATTGATATTTTTATAATAATTATTATTACAAAATAATACAACTTTTACTTACTATTATTATAGATATTATTTTATCAAATAAATATGTGATACAAACATATTTTACTACGTGTAATAAATTACTTTAATAATACATATCATATTATCTTTATAATATTAAATGAACTCTATAAATTTTATTACTTAATATATATAAAAGTATATTTTATTATATAAATTTTAATATAAAATTTTATTTATTAATAAATGAATTGTATTATTTACTCTAATAAATCTTTTAAAAATATAAAACGGCGATATTTAAAATATATTATAATCATGTATAAATTTTGGAAATCATTTTGAGTCAAATTGGCTTTTGTTGACTTTTGCATATTAGTCTCGAGCATTAAGATTGTGGTACACTATGACCTGACCTAATTGTTAGACAAATATTGACCAACATATAAATATATATAATTAATTTAGGTTCGTGAATCCGAGGCCAACCTTGCACTTGTTCAATGATGTTATATGTATTTGTACTACAAAATACAGTATGGTGAGTTTCATTTGCTCCCTTTTTAAATGCTTTTGCAATATATATTTTTGGGACTGAGAATACATGCGCTGCTTTTATAAATACTTTACGAAATAGACACAAGTAATCAAAACTACATTCTATGGTTGGATTATCTAATCGAATATGCCCTTTTTATTAACTCTGTTAATCTAAGAATTAGGGAACAGACACCCTAAATGACGTGAACTCTAAAGATAGATCTATCGGGCCCAACAAGCCCCATCCAAAGTATCAGATGCTTTAGTACTTCGAAATTTATATCATGTCCGAAGGAGGATCCCGGAATGATGGGGATATTCTTATATGCATATTGTGAACGTCGGTTACCAGGTGTTCAATCCATATGAATGATATTTTTATCTCTATGCATGGGACGTATATTTATGAGAACTGGAAATGAAATTCTTGTGGTCTATTAAAATGATGAAAATGAATGATTATGATAAACTAATGAACTCACCAACCTTTTGGTTGACACTTTAAAGCATGTTTATTCTCAGGTATTAAAGAAATCTTCCGCTGTGCATTTGCTCATATTAAAGATATTACTTGGAGTCATTCATGGCATATATTTTCGAAAGACGTTGCATTCGAGTCATTGAGTTCATCAAGATTATTATTAAGTCAATTATAGTTGGATAGTGGATATTATGAAATGGTATGCATGCCTGTCAACTTTCTATGTAAAGAAAGTTTATCTTTTAAAAACAAATGCAATGTTTGTAAAATGTATCATATAGAGGTCAAACACCTCGCGATGTATTCAGCTATTGTGAATCGTTTATAATGTATATGAACGGGTCCTTTCAAGACCACCGCTCTGATACCAACTGAAAGGACCCATTCATATACATTATAAACGATTCACAATAGTTGATTACATCGCGAGGTATTTGACCTCTATATGATACATTTTACAAACATTGCATTTATTTTTAAAAGACAAACTTTCTTTACATCGAAAATTGACAGGCATGCATACCATTTCATAATATCCACTATCCAACTATAAATTGACTTAATAATAATCTTTGATGAACTCAATGACTCGAATGCAACGTTCTTCGAAATATGCCATGAAAGACTCCAAGTAATATCTTGAAAATGAGTAAATGCACAGTGGAAGATTTCTTTCAATCCTGAGAATAACATGCTTTAAAGTGTCAACCAAAAGGTTGGTGAGTTCATTAGTTTATCATAAGCATTCATTTCCATCATTTTAATAGACCACAAGAATTTCATTTCCATTTCTCATAAGTATACGTCCCATGCATAGGGACAAAAATCATTCATATGGATTGAACACATGGTAATCGACATTAACAAGATGCATATAAGAATATCCCCTATCATTCTGGGAAATCCTTCGGATATGATAAAAACAAATTCGAAGTACTAAAGCATCTGGTACTTTCGATGGGGTTCGTTAGGCCCAATAGATCTATCTATCTTTAGGATTCGCGTCAATTAGTAGATCGGTTTACTAATTCTTAGGCTACCAAGCAAAAGGGGCATATTCGGCTTCGATCATTTAACCATATAATGTAGTTTCGATTACTTGTGTCTATTTCGTAAAAAATTTATAAAAACGCATGTATTCTCAGTCCCAAAAATATATATTGCAAAAGCATTTAAAAAGGGAGCAAATGAAACTCACCATACTGTATTTCGTAGTAAAAATACATATAACGTCATTGAACAAGTGCAAGGTTGGCCTCGGATTTACGAACCTAAATTAATTATATATATATATATATATATATATATATATATATATATATATATATATATATATATATATATATATATATATATATATATATATATATATATATATATATATATATATATATATATATATATGTGTGTGTGTGTGTGTGTGTGTGTGTGTGTGTGTGTGTGTGCTGGTCAATATTTGTCTAACAAATTAGGTCAAGTCATAGTGTACCACAATCCTAATGCTCGAGACTAATATGCAAAAGTCAACAAAAGTCAATTTGACTCAAAATGATTTCCAAAATTTATACATGATTATTATATAGTTTAAATATCGTCGTTTTATATTTTTAAACATTTTTAAAAGATTTATTAGAGTAAATAATATAATTCATTTATTAATAAATAAAACTTTATATAAAAATATACTTTTATATATCGTAAGTAATAAAATTTATAAAGTTCATTTAATATAATAAAAATATTATGATAGGTTTTATTATGGTAAATTATATTATATGTATTACATATTTATTAGATAAAATAACATTGATAATAATAATAAGTACAAGTTGTATTATTTTGTAATAATAATTATTATTATTCTATTAATAAAAATATCAATACTTATATTTACTAAAAATGATATTATGATAAAATGATAATTCTAATTATGATAACATTAATATTTACGATACTTTTTAATATTAACTTTAAAATAATAATTTTATTTAAGATGATAATAATAATGATATTTTGTAATAACAATAACATTTCATTTAAAATGATAATTTTTGTTAAAATGATAGTTTTAATACTAACGATACTTTTAATAATAGTAATGATACGAATAATAAGAACGATAATTTTATCTAAATCAATATCTTACAATATTTTAATTTCATCATGATACTCATACTCATTATTTCTTAATCGATTCGTTTAATAGCTTTTAATCGTATTTTATATCGCGTTCATGTTAATGATAATAATAGTAATCATAATAATTAGATATCACTAATATTAGTTTTAATTATAATAATACTAATAATAATAAATATTATGATATTATTAATGATAATACTAATAACATTTTAACGATAATAATAATACTAATTATAACTTTAATGATAGTAACAATAGTAATAATAATAAAAATAACAATTTTTAATAATAATACCTTTTATTGATAATGATAATAATAATAATAATAATAATAATAATAATAATAATAATAATAATAATAATAATAATAATAATCATAATAATAATAATAATAATAATAGTAATAATAATAATCATAATCATAATAATAATAATAATAATAATAATAATAATAATAATTAGATAAAAACTAGAACGATGATAATAACGACGATAATAATATTCATTTTTAATAATAATACAAAAATTCAATTGACGATAACTTCTAATCCGTTCATCGAAATCATTCGATATCTAAATGAAAAGTTCTTAATTTTTTGCTAGCTTTCCAACGACATGCATATCGTATACCTTATCTCAACCACATATATAACTAATTCGGGATTCAACATAACCTAACTAAAGGCAATATCAAAAGTACAAACATGCATAATCCTATATACTCGAGCACTAGTCAGGGATACACTATTAGTATGTAAAAGTTAAATTATGAGTACTCACGTATCAATATTGAGATTCAATATTGCAGGAAAGGTACGTAGATGCAACGGAGATGACCTCACGAGCATACCCATGAACCATACCCATCACCTCCATAGCTATAACCCATAATTTTCTTAGTCCTATCCCACTCGTAAAACTCATTTTTAAATTAATCAATTAACACTCCGTCGTAGTATTTTATGTATAAATACTAATAATATCACTCCTAATACTACTAATAATGATCATATGATTAATAATAATAATAATAATAATAATAATAATAATAATAATAATAATAATAATAATAATAATAATAAAAATAATAATAATAATAATTAATATACATATATATTTGAGAGAGATCGAGAGAGTTAGATGAAAGATTGAATCAGAAAATGAGTACGTTCGATATTTAAATGGACTTGGCCTCACCATCCTCCTCATGCGATCGTATGAGTATGTGAGGGGACCTTCATACGATCGCATGAGGCCTTTTACCAGCTCATGTTCGACTAAAAGTCTTGCCGACACTCTTATTAAATTATATAATATATATATTAATATATATTTAATCTAGGTAATTATTTATATAATATATTATATTTATGAGCATGGTAAAAATGTAATTTTCATTCCACTGACTCGTATGTTGTCACTCGACTCATGTCCCGCTTTCGGTTTTTCGAACGCATATTCGTACGCTTAGATAACTAACACTTTTCGTTACGCGACGTGTACCTTTTACAAAAATTAGACTTTAACGTCGGTGAATCATATTATAATAAATGTAACTTATATATTTGAGCGTTGTGGTCATTTGCTTCTATAAATCAGGGGCTCACTGTTTATTAAAATACGTTTAATAATATCGAAACGCTTTAAATTATACATTAACGCGTTTGTAAAATATATATATATATTCTTACTTCAAAATATAATTTTTGTATATCTTATATATAATTGAAATATCTATCTAATTATATTTCAAAGTTCAAAACGTTTAATTAATAGAAAATATCATGTCGTATCACGTTTTACGTTTTTGAAACAATATATATATATATATATATATATATATATATATATATATATATATATATATATATATATATATATATATATATATATATGTAATTTATAATACAAGCTTTAATTAGTTCCTTAAAACTTATTAACAATTTATTTTATAAAATGTTTCACGAATAAAGTTCTTTAAAAATTGTTTTTGTACGTTTGAAACAATATTAAATAAATATGAAAACTTTATTTTCCAAAACTAAGTATTTTTAAGAATCATTTTACAAAAAAGTTATATTAGTAGAGGTTGTTATATCGTAAAACATTTTAGAGAAATAAAATTAAATATACTTTTCATAGGTTTCAAGTTCTTAACGTTTGTTGGTGCAACGTGGTATAAAGTCTAAAGGTTAGATAAACGTACGAAATCACCTTAATGTAAAATGTCGATACCCATTGTCTAAGTCATTTACATTCCACATTCCCACTTTAAAATGATAATCATAATAATTATCTTATTAATATCACGAGGAAAATGTTGTAAGGTATGAATTAAAAATCAAATAAGAATCTTCACTAACTCTTGTCTAGTTCTCGTTAGTTGACACTTTGTTCTTATTTGTAAAATCACTTTACCATTTTCCGAATATGGTTAAAAAGGAAAGGTTTCCTAAATCAAAGTGGACCTCCTAATAGGGACTCGTAGCCATAATTCAATGTATCTGATAATTCAATCATTTGATATTATATTTTAATTCCGTCGATAATTATTTTAAATATATTTTAAAACAACTACGTTCATGTAAAGTATTATACGTCTAATACTTTTTAACGTTTTCAAGTTATAATATATACATATATACATATATAATCATATCCGTTCCTATAATGGTTCGTGAATCTTTGGAATTTGGTCGAAGTTAAATGAATGTATGAACACAGTTTAAAATTCTTGAGATTCAACTTAACAAACTTTGCTTATCGTGTCGGAAATATATATAAAGATTAAAGTTTAAATTTGTTCGGAAATTTTCGGGTCGTCACACCTTGGTCATAAAGAATGGTTTACTCTAAGTGAAAAGAATCCCAAAAATGATTTCTTGTACCTCAACATACTGATTCATAGAGATGATGTTTACGAGGGTGTTGCGATTAGTCGTGAAATATTGAGAGTAGAAACCCACCTAGTGTCTTTCCTACAATGGGGTGACCACTGAGTGGACCTCAGAAAACTGATTTATCGGCCCGCGTTTTTTCCATGTCTAACCTTAAAATGAATATTTTATGAGTGCAAAGACTTCCTAACAAATTTTATAAAACTATCATCCATAGTGGCTCAAGAGTTTTTAACAAAGATCTTAATGGTAAGCTTCATCCCTAAACGGGGGACGAGAAGAAGTGTGATCCATACATGGTGTAGACTAATACGAAAACCTTTAATAAAATCAACCAAGAAAGTTTTGAAAAACCTTTCAACGTTTGATGTGACAATATAAACAAAACGAAGTTCTTAGTAAATTTAGAAGTATGTACAACGTGTACCATTTTGCACAAAACTATTTGCCTTAAGTTAAACAACTCAATAAAGGAGCGATTTTTAAATAATTTGAAGGTATAACTTAGTATGTACTAACCAAAATAAATAAAGGTAAATTTATTAACTTAATTATATACATACATATATGATTTTATAAATCGCGTAAGTGACAGATAAATTTTATTACTTTCATTTGTCCATAAATCTCGTGAGGACCGCACAAATAAACGTGTAAAATTTTTGATAAACATAGTTTTTTGTATTTCAGAGGTTACGAGTTGAAAAAGATCGAGTGAAAAATCTTTGAATCATCGGGTGACATGTTACTAGGTAATGAAAACTAATGAATTAAATGTAGTTTTGATAATTATCAGGACATAAGTCTTTTGGCCAAAAGTGTTCACGTGCGAAGCCGTTGCTAAAAAGTGAGGTATGAAGGATAGAGCATGAGGAACGAGAAGTTAATCGCTTCTTGACTTTGCAAAATGCCAAACAGGTTATGGCTAATAGTAAAGTTGGAATACTGATGGTGCAAATATCACTAAATGAGAATTCCCCTGGAATAAGTCAGGACTTAGAGTTATGTAAGAAAGAGCATTGCTCCAACAGGTGTGGCAAATAAGATCCCTGGGGTAACGCAATAATTTTTGAATGGTTTAAGTGTTGGTGGATGCCTAAAGGCTCTGCATGACGTGGCAGTAAGTGCCTTTATCCCATACACACACACATACACACACACATGAATCTCTCGATTTTGACTGTTGTAAAGTCTTCATGGTGACTAGGATACAAATAACATGAAAAATTTTATATAACAAGCAACAAAATTTTTATAGAAATCGTTTAAGGTGACAATGTAAGAAAAGAAACGAAGTTCTTAGTAAACATGTACTATTCTAAGTAAAATATCTTTTGATTAAAAGAATTGATTTGTAAAAGTGAAAGTAAAATTTCACATGTACCAGTCAAAAATAAGTAATTATTTACTTTATTATATATAACATATACGATTTCTAAAATTTGTACGAATGGCAAAGAAATAAATTTATTTTTATAAAACTTTGAGAGCATCGCACAGTAAAATAGTGTGTGTAAAAATTTTGGCAAACAAAATTTTCATATTTCGGAGGTTACAAGTTGGAAAAAGATTGATGAGGGTCGAGTAAAAGATTTTTTTTTTTATTTTGAAAATTTCGGGTGATATTTGAGCAAAAATGTTACGAGGTAATGAAAATTGTTGAATTTAAATGTGGTTGATGACTATTAGTAGGGCATAAGTCCTTTGACCAAAAATGCTTAAGTGTGAAGCTGTTGCTTATAAGTAAGATATGAATAGGAGAGTATGAGGATGAGAATTAACCACCCATTGATTTTGGAAAATTTCGAACTGGTATGACTAATATCGAAGTAAGAAGGATGATGGTGTGACTATCATCAAATAAGAAATCTCTCGGAATAAGTTAGGATTTAGAGTCGCGTGAGTATCAAATAAGATTCTTGGGTAGTCCTTAATATAGAATCTGAATCACTGAAGTGACGGGATACAATTTCTTTTATGTATCATTGTGCAAGTTTGTCCATTGTATCGGTTTCTTTCATGGCTAGAAAGTGAGCAGTTTTGGTGAGACGGTCAACAATAACCCATATAGTGTCCTAACCGCCTACCATTTTCGGTAGCTTCGTGATGAAATCCATTGTTATTCCTCCCCATTTCCATTGTAGGATTTTGGGTTATTTTCATGCAACTAATAAGGTTCAGCTTCAGGCTACTTCTCTCCCCGTAACTATTAATGGCTCACCATTCTTGCGAGGTATACGAATAATCTTCTCACTATAAATACTTTCGCTTTAATCCTTGAAAGCCAGTCCGTTCCAACTATTTCATCAAAGCTTCCTAACTTAATGAGTATTAGGTTAATCTTAAAGTCCATTCCAACCAAATCTTATTATACTACCGTGAAAAATCCTATCAATCTTCTAAAAAACATCTGCTCGTGCGTAGGTAACTAATACTTTCCAACTACTACTTTAAAACTTCCAAGTTTCGTTGACATGAGGTTATCTCCAAATGACCCTCCTGTTAAATTTAAGGTACTTCCTTAAATTATTCCTCTATCTCCGCCAACTTACCATTAGCTTGTCCTATAGAATACTTAACTCTTATGGTTGTTAATGGCTTATTAGTCATAACACTAAGGTTCTTAGATATAAGGTTTCTTCTATTGCTCTAGTATTAAACAACTTCGAGGCAATGAAACGTTGTGACGAAACGTACCCTAACTAAAATCAGAATCCATGCGAGTCTCCATAACTGAGATAACGATTGCTCTACCGCAAGTAAGTCCAAAATTTTTCCTATTTGAGAACTTTTTCCTTAAGTGTCCAGGGTGTCTATATCTATAACAAATTTTTGGGTTATCAATTCTGCAATCAAGGCCCTTCTTGTACAGTATCTGGGCTACGTGGTTATTCTTTCCCTACCTCTAATAGACCATAATGCGTATACTTAAGTGGTTCCTACCAAAATTTTCTTTGAGTCACTTCATATTCCTTACGTTGTAACATTGGGACTTCTGCATGATTTACTTCAATATAATCACGCTGGCCTGGCATCATTATATTGTACTAAATTGCACGTTCATTCCAATATCACTCCATATGGTTAATGTAACGTGATCACTTCAAGTTCTACTCAGTTTCATCTAATGGTGCTTTATCTATGCTATCTCAAAACAAAATCTACATAATTAATCTCACGGTTTCTCGGTATGGGTATGTAGGTTTCGTAGGTCATGCATCAATGCCTAAATGTCCTGAAATTTTCTTCAAAATGTTCGGGTTCAGGTAATGTCGTTAGGTTCCTTTCTAGAAATTCAATCTGGGTCTCGTGTTGAGTTGTACGTGTAGCAAGTAGTAATACGATATGTCTTGAGGCGACTCCCAAGTCTTTGGGTATGGCTGAGCATCAGTAGAAGACACTATGACCTTGTGAAAGGAGATGTCCTCCCGACTTCTCCAATGCCTAAGAGTGTTAGGGACCTAGTCCAAAGGTGTCGTTAGATCGTCGAGCAGTGGTAAAGGATTAAAGAGATAAGTTACGATCATGAAAGTGTACGGGATATGGGTCAACTTGCGGAAACTAAACAACCTTCTAATGTTCATACATTGTACGTTGCTAATTAGGGTAAGCTCGGGGGTGGGGCAAGGTGTGGTTACTCCAAAAAGTCCTCACATATCTCCTCCTCTGAGGATCAACTTTAGTGGGCGTGTAATCCGAGGGGTACTCTTCCCAAATTGCGTGAAGTAATGTTTCGATCTCCGGAATGGTGGAATGGTGGAACGGTAGTAACAGGTGGATTACATTACTAGTTCTTAGGGTTAGACGAGTGGGAAAAGGGTTCAGAAAAATATCTGAACTAGGAAAGATAAATTTTGCAAGTTGGTACAGTGAATAGCAGACATGTAGCAAGAATGTAATCAGGCATAATAACTACAGCAGCCTAGATTGTCTACAGCAGTACATAGAATGACAATAATAACAGTGTCAAAAAGAAGTAACATGCAAAAAGCAGATAGTAGCATGCAGTAGCGAGAATAAACAGTAGCATACAGCAAGATCATATAGCAGTAAAAGTAAGCGGTAGCATGCAGCAGTTCCGCAGAAACAAGTAAATGAGCAAGTTGTAGATTAGTCCTATTAGTGAATCCTACTCGACTCGGTCAAGACGCACTAATGCAACCTAACTCCCTACAACCAATGCTCTGATACCAAATGTGACACCCCGTACAAAATCAACGTGTATGGATCATCAACAACAGGTCCATTACACGGTACAATACTACATGCTGTTTTAAAACAAGTTTTACATTCATGAAAAGGTGACGTCTTTACCAACGTCAAATGTTTTACAAAGATAACGTGCTTCTACGAATAGAAAGCATTAACATAATTACGTGACACAAAGGTCATTACAAAGCCATTGTTCAAAAGTAACATAAGTTGTGAATGCAAAGTAAAAGTTCCATGATTGAGACATCTCTAAGCAATGCAGCGGAAGTCTAACACAGCGAGTTTGTAATAGCAAGTCTATAGCACGAAGACTATAAAAACAAGTCTAACTGCGGAAGCAACAACGTCTAAGCACCTGAGAAATACATGCTTAAAAAGTTAACACGAATGTTGGTGAGCTATAGTTTGTTTGTAATCAGTAATGTAATGTAGACCACGAGATTTCAGTGCTTCAACCAGCGATTCAAATCAGTATTTCAAATCAGTATGATAAAGTATATGCTTATCCGTGGCACCCGGTAACTAACTTAACAAGTAATATCACCCCCCTAAAAGTACACTTGGCGAGTGCGTATGTTTACGAAGTATTAAACACCCGTTGAATGCTAGCGCGATTAGCCTGAGTGGGGATGTCAAACCCTATGGATCCATATCTAAGATTCGTGTCTACCGGTTCATAAACCAATAGTTAAACGTTACCGAGCTAAGGGGAATCTATGTGCCGTTATGTCACCCACACATATATAAAGTTTAAGTACTCGTGTCTAGTATATAAAACATAAAAAGCGCATGTATTCTCTGTAAAGACCCGTCCTAATCCATAAGAATGAATACAATAACATATGATTACATCGTGAGGTACTTGACCTCTATATGATATATTTTACAAACATTGCATTCGTATTTTTTTAAAAGACAAACTTTCATTACATCGGAAGTTGACGGCATGCATACCATTTTATAATATATCCAACTATAATTGACTTAGTAATAATCTTGATGAACTCGACGACTCGAATGCAACGTCTTTTGAAATATGTCATAAATGACTCCAAGTAACATCTCTAAAATGAGCAAATGCACAGCGGAAGATTTCTTTCATACCTGAGAATAAACATGCTTTAAAGTGTCAATCAAAAGGGTTGGTGAGTTCATTAGTTTAACATAAATAATCATTTCCATCAATTTAATAGACCACAAGATTTTCATTTTCAGTTCTCATAAATATACGTCCCATACATAGAGACAAAAATATCATTCATATGGATTGAACACCTGGTAACCGACATTAACAAGATGCATATAAGAATATCCCCTATCATTCCGGGAAATCCTTCGGACATGATAAAACAACATCGAAGTACTAAAGAATCCGCTCCAACGGATGGGGTTCGTTAGGCCCAATAGATCTATCTTTAGGATTCGCGTCAATTAGTAGACTGGTTTACTAATTCTTAGGTTACCAATTCTTAGGTTACCAAGCAAAAGGGGCATATTCGGCTTCGATCATTCAACCATATAATGTAGTTTCGATTACTTGTGTCTATTTCGTAAAACATTTATAAAAAAATTCGCATGTATTCTCAGCCCAAAAATATAAAGGGTAAAAAGGCAAATGAAACTCACAATACTGTATTTTGTAGTAAAAATACATATGACGAAACTGAACAATGCAGGGTTGGCCTCGAATTCACGAACCTATATCATTTGTATATTTATCAATACACATAATCGTAATCGAATATGTTTGTATATATATAACTTATTAATTATATCATTTTTATATTAATAATATATTTATGTTTCATATAATTATTTTATATATATATATATATATATATATATATATATATATATATATATAAATACTTTGTTATGTTGTATGTGTTGAATATATTTATGTATATATATTTTATTTGTTTATCAAAACAGTAGTTCTAATTATACTAAGTTAATATTAGTAAAGATAAAAATAATGATAATAACATTATTAATATACTTATGTTAATAATAATAGTTCTACTATTTGTAAAATGATAATAATAATGTTATTTCCAATACTAATGTTAGTAATAATAATAACCATACTTTTATCATTCATTTTAATACTAATGATAATAATTTTAATAGTAATAGTAATAACACTTTTATTACTTCTAATAATAACAATGATCTTACAAAGTTTAGGATGATAATAATATTCCGAATATCAATAACCTTAATCATAATAATGATATTACCTATATTGGTAATAATAAATATAATACTTAAATGATAAACTTTAACAATAATATATATGACTAATATTTATAAGAATATAATAATAATAATAATAATAAAATTAATAATAATAATAATAATAATAATAATAATAATAATAATAATAATAATAATAATAATAATAATAATAATAATAATAATAATAATAATAATAATAATAAAAATAATAATAAAAAGGATAGTAAACTACCTTCCAATCGTGTTCTAAAAAAAAATAGGCTATTGCAGGGCTCGAACCCATGACCTCTCGTTCACCCATCAAACTGCCTAACCATTCCTCTCTTTACACATTTCTAATTTATTTTACACAACTAATTTATTTAACTTGACATTTCCTGTTTCCTTTTTATCATGTATCATCAAATCAAGTTTCAGTATACACCATGGATTGGGTTTGAACATAGTAGCGGCCCAACTTATAAACCGGATTTCTTTTGGCCCAACAACATAAATCGAATTGAAGCCCACATACCAAGTTTAACAAGTCCAAATAATCAAATCCATTTAATTTAAACAAACCGAAGCACAAAAAAAATGTGAAGGGTTTCATTGATTAAAAATTGTCGGCCACTAACAATAACAACTGGAACACTCATCATCATGTAACATCTTCTTCGTTATGGTATATCATCACCATACATCATCGATCCCCCACTGTCATCATCATGATCATCTTATCATTAATATCAATTTATGACCATAATCGCTTATTATCTTCACTGTTTAACATTCATCTGATGGAATATCATTATATCGGCATTAACACAGGTCATCATCATCATTCATCTTAATTTTTTGCTGCACTGAACTAGAAAAGCACACTGTTGTAGCAGCAACAATGAAGAAGAAAGAAAAAGATAAAGGTGTTCGGTTGTGCGGTGTTTGGGTAGCTGTGGAGTTCGATTAAATCAGATAAAAAATAGACAGGTTCCAGGTTGTCATGTATGTGGTGGATGGTGATGGGCCTCTTGGTTAGTTGGATAGGAACAACAACCGAAGGAAGAAGGAAAAAAATGACATGGTAGCAGTGGTTGTTTGGTTCACGGCCATAATAGGAAGAGAAGGAAGAGAGAGGAGAGAGAGAAAATAGGTGGTGTTCATGAAGATGGTGGTGGTGGCGGTTGTATGGTTTTGGTGGTGATGGTTGCCGTGATCTCACATGGTGATCATGGTGTTTTGATGTTGATGATCATAAGTTGTTGGTGTATTATGTGGTCTTGTTCACGTTGATTTTAAAAACAAGAAATAAGTGGGTTTTGTGAAGAAAAGTGGTGGATGAGATATAGTGGCGGTGTTGGTAAGATAGAAGAAGAAGAAAATGAGAGTAGCAAGACAATGGTTTCGGTTGTGGTGTGTAATTTGAGTAATTGTTGGGGGTTTGTGGATGTTTCACGGTTACAAAGGCATAACAGCAAGCGTTGGTTAATGGTAAACGAAGGTGGTGACTTGGTTACACTCAGTGCATATCTATGTATATGTATATATAATTTAGAGAGATATAGAGATGGATAAAAGAAAATAAGAAAGCAGGAGATGGTTTCAAGTGGCTAAATGGGGATGGCTACTGATGTGCAGCGTGGTGTATATAAAATAGTTATTAATTTTAGCAGGATATTTATTTATTTATAGAATGGATATACTTAAACCTTGCTACAACACTTATAGGCAGTGTACCTAATCGTAAAGTAGTGTAGTTTTTAGTAAGTCCGGTTCGTTCCACAGGGAAATCTTTAAACAAAGCTTAACGCTATATTAGTTTACTTTTATAAAAATACAAATATATATATATAAGTAATATTATTATTATAAAGGGGGGTTTTTACCGTGTAATGACCGATTTGTCGATTTTAAAACTTTAGTCGCAGTTAAAACCAAATGTAAAATATTAAAAATAAATACAAGACTTAAATTAAAGCGTAAAGTAAATAACGATAATGAAATTGCGAATAATAAAAGTGCGATAAAATAAACTTGCGATAATTAAAAAGGACGATAATTAAAAGTGCAATTAAATAACAATAAATAAAAGTGCGATAATTAGAAGTGCAATTAAATATAAAATAAAGGAAATTAAATATGAAATAAAAGAATTATGCTTATTTAAACTTCCGTAATCATGATGTTTGACGTGTTGATTTTAGTTTTATGCCCATGGGTTAATTGTCCTTTGTCCTGGATTATTTAATATGTCCGTCTGGTTTTTGTCCATAACAGTCCATCAGTCATAAATATAAAATGCGAGTGTCCTCGTCAAATTATTCTTATACCCGAAGTTAAATATTCCAACTATTTGGGGATTCGAATTGTAACAAGGTTTTAATACTTTGTTTAATGAATACACCAGGTTATCGACTGCGTGTAAACCAAGGTTTTACTACTTTGTTAACAATTACACCAATTACCCTTGAATGTAATTCACCCCTGTTTCAACAAGTTTATTAACTATTAATCCATTTCCGTGTCCGGTTAAATGAACGATTATTCGTACATATAAATACCCCGCCCATCGTGTCCGATTGAGTGTATATGGTAATTTATAGGGACGCCCAATTGTAAATCTTTATATTAACATTAACAAACTATCATTTAGTTAAACAAATATAAAGCCCATTAATAGCCCATAGTCTAATTTCCACAAGTGTCGTTCTTTTGTCCAAACCCCAATTATGGTACAAAGCCCAATTACTCAATTTTAGTAATTAGCCCAACATCATGATTACTTCGTTTTAAATAAGCATAATAATAACTTAGCTACGAGACATTAATGTAAAAAGGTTGAACATAACTTACAATGATTAAAAATAGCGTAGCGTTACACGGACAGAATTTTGACTTACACCCTTACAACATTCGCTAACATACCCTTATTATTAGAATTATAATTAAAATTAAAATATAAATTATAAATATATATATATATTTTACGTATGAGAAGAAGAAGAAAAAGATTATGTTTTGCGATCAGAATTCGGTTGCTTTTATAGGAAAAGTCGACTTTTGGGGCTCCGCGACTCGCGGCATTTTTGCCTTCAAACTCCGCGAGTCGCGGAGAATGAAATTACAGCTCAGTCCCTTGGAGTCTTTCTCTGCCGACGGTTTTTATTTATAAATATAATATATATATAATTAATATAATTAATTATATATTATATTATATTTATATACATAGTTAACTTGTAATTTTTAGTCCGTTGCGTCGAGCGTTAAGAGTTGACTCTGGTCCCGGTTCCGGATTTTCGAACGTCCTTGCGTACAATTTAATATCTTGTACTTTGCGTTTTGAATCTTGTACTCTTGTAATTTGGAGACGTTTCTTATCAATAATTGGAACCTTTTTTATTGTCTTTTGTACTTTTGAGCTTTTTGGTCGTTTGCGTCTTCAATTCGTTGAATCTGTCTTTTGTCTTCACCTTTTATTATTTAAACGAATATCACTTGTAAATAGAACAATTGCAACTAAAAGCTTGTCTTTCTTGAGGAATAATGCTATGAAATATATGTTCGTTTTTAGCATTATCAAATATTCCCACACTTGAGCATTGCTTGTCCTCAAGCAATATCGTCTTGAAATACTAGAATCAATTCTTTATTCTTCACACTTTGTATATCAGTGATTTCTATACGGCGGTATAAACAATGGTAGTAACGATATGGTTTACAGTCCCACATGGCTATAAAAATTTAGATCCATTAAGGAAATTGGATCTTTATGAAAACATTTGATCTTTTGAAAATTAAATCTAGTTTTTACCCTAGATAAGTTTTCGGGAATAACCCTTTACCGGTGTTTGCAAAATATTTTTGTGGATTTGGTGGGTTTCAGATTTGAAAATTTTAGCTCAAAACTTATGGTTTTGTGTCACCCACTTGCTAACCTTGTATTTGGAAAGCAACACGTCCAGTTTACTTGTCCCGTATATTACCTTTCGGTAAACTACCGTCCGGTTGTAAAGGAAAGCGTTAAACAAGCAACTGTTAAGGCAATGTCCCCTGACATGTTTTTAATTATGGTCTATAACGTGTCGGACGCAATTACTATCCTTGGTAGGAGCAATAGTAAAGCTCACCCTTATAATTTTTCTGTATGGCACAAGGTCCTGTCTTTGACCACTATGCAACCACCGTTCTTACGGTTGACACCCGATTTGGTTCAGGTGACCTAATGAATTCCAGGTGAATTCCTAGGATTTTACGTTCAATGGTAATGAACGCATTGAAAATAGGGTTTTCAGAAAATAAATCGGTTTGTAATTTTGATCAAAATATTTTCTCGTTCAAGCTCGAGTTTAGATATCATTGAATTCCATGAGTTTGTAATTCTCAATCTTTAAGGTCAATCTCTAGGATTGAGTAATATCAGTCTTAAAAGCTGATTTTTAATCTTTAAGGAGATTATCCTTTCTGGGGATCTGATTCATTAGTCTTGTCCAGCTAATTTGCATGGTGCCCCCCCATTGTACGAGATAAATCCTTCTCATGGTTAGGATAAATCTGACCACTTGGCGACCCTGTTTAATGCTGAGGTCCGTGGATTTCCTGCTGATTTTAGAGATGACTTTTCTAGATTTTTCGACAACCTACAGCTGGTCTGGACGACAACTTCATGACCTAAATCAAGAAGCGCGTTTCTTTTTCGGAAGACTTTACTTCCTTTTAATGATGGAATTGATTCATCGTGTAGATCCATCTCTTCTTTTCTTTCATCGGGTAAAACAGTTTAGTTTAGTCCAAAGCAAAAGTATTTTCAGTCATTTGTTACAGATATATGTGACATATGTTTAAGATAACTTGGTAAATTTTTCCACACTTGGCTTTTATTTTCCTTTTTATCGTCCTCTATTCCATTTTAAATGAATTTTAACATTTTGGTTTGTTTCTCAATTTATGTCCTTTTTGTGGTAACAATAATTTCGGTGTTAAAACCTAGTTTTATCGTTCATAAATATGTATAAACATGATTTTTAGTTCATTTAATTGAAAATTTTGAAAAATTTTACTAGAATTGGGTAGTCAGTATATAAGACCAGGGCTGTTCTTTATTATCAGAGAGCACTAGATTCTAATACAACTACTGCTTTACTAGTATTTTTAATGGTAACCAAGTGTATAAAGTAAAAATTTTTAAAATCCGAAAAAAGAATTTAACCCCTTCCCACACTTAAGATCTTGCAATGCCCTCATTTGCAAGAAATCAGTAACAATTTAAATTATTGAGGGTGATTTGTGTGAAAATGATTAAATTTTACCAAAGTTTCCAAATATATTGGCGTTTGTTTGCTGAATGATAAATGGTGCACATCATTTGTTCATTCCGTCTTGTTGTTATTTCACATATATTTTGCATCTTGTCGTCAAAATTAGTTGCTTTTGCTGAACTTAATGCCAGTCTTTGAAAATGCGTTGTTTTACCCTGTTGTGTACATAAGATAAACTGCAAATATATATACATATTTTTGAAGTTTGGTATATTACCCCACATTCAAAAATTATTAAAATCTAAGAATAAAAGTTAGACAATTATAAAAATGATTACAATATTAACAAAAGTATTAAACGTATCAATCATTACAAATTACAAAATAAAAAAAATAATAAGTATACTAGGGATGATACTGGTACCAATAGGGGTTCCAGGCATAACCATAGGTGCTATAGAATGCTTCGGCAGGGTCATACGTAGGATACGGTGGCTGCATCTCTATAGACCAGGGAGGGAAGATGGGTTTCGGTGTAGGAATATAGTTTCTACCTATATGTTGGCAATGAGCTATGATTTGGTTCTGATGAACTTGCCAATCTTCAAATGCTCTCTATCTAGCATTTTCGTATTCCTGAGAAGCTATAAACCTTTGCATTTGGTTTCTCTCCACCTGTGGATGTCTACCATGGTATCGTACTGCGGCGTTATTTCGCCTCTTCAAAACTTTCGCACCATGGTATACATTTAAACCTATAGTATCGCGGGGTTCTGGTTCTTCTACTAATAATCCCCCCCCCCCCCCGACTTATATCCACACCGAGATATTCACCAATCAAAGTAATAAAAATACCACCTCCTATTATGCTATGCGGTCGCATCCCCCGAACCATAGCTGATAAATAATAACCCACACAATATGGTATACTTACAGCGCTTTGTGGGTCTCGAATACACATATGGTAAAACAAATCCTGTTCATTTACTTTTTCCTTGTTCTTACCCCTTTGTGTAATCGAATTAGCTAAAAACCTATGTATCACTCTTAATTCGGCTCTATCTATATCCAAATAAGAGTAATTTCCCCCTTTGAAACGGTGATGGCTTGTCATTTGACTCCACACACCGTGTGTATCAAAATTTTCATCTATCTTTCTACCGTTTAGTATCAATCCTCTACAATCGGCAGACGCTAACTCCTCAGGCGTATATATACGTAAAGCCTGAGCCATGTCCAGTAAAGACATGTGGCGCATCGAACCGCCTAACAAAAATCTAATAAAAGAACGATCGGTTAAACTAGCTACCCGATCATTCAACTCTATACTACATAACAATTCTTCACACCATACTTTATATACAGGTCTACGCATGGTGAATAAACGTACCCAGTCATTAAAAGAAGAATTACCATACCTCTGTACAAGTAATTCCCTAATTGGCCCGGCCAATTCTACAGCTTCTAAGGGTCCCCATTCTATGACCCTCGGTACCTCAACAACCTTAGAATGAAGAGTATGCAAACCCCTTTGGTATTTTGGATAATCTATCCAAAGTCTGTCAAATCTCAGGTTCGGGTGCAACTCTTCCAAGTGCATATCAGAAAAGGTCATGACTGGATGAGGTATATCCTGCTTGTAGTAGTTATCCACCTCCTGTTGTTCCATATTCTCAGCAAGAGCATTGCGGGCTTGGGATGAAGATTCACCCCTTTCAGTCTGCAAAACACATCAAACACAATTTTTGTGCATCCAAATATGCATTAGTGTCAGCAAAATCATCAATCAAAATAATTACAATGACATGATTAATTTATATCAAACTTAAGCTCATTTTCACATTTTTATCAAATCTACACTTTTGCAAATAAGCATATACGAAAATGTTCGCCAAGTTCATAAGCATTCAACTCAAATAATATGTCAAAATAATCATTACTAGCAATTAAACAAGTCTCAAATGGCATTATCTTTCAAAAATCAAGTTCATGAATTTTAGACTTGAAAAAGTCCACTTTAATTCTCAAAATCATATTTAGGCTCAAAGTTTGGATCATTTAACTACCTAAACATGTTACACTACTTATTTTAGCAACAATTCATGAAAAAAATCGGCTATAACCTGTTTATATCAAAAAGCCCCAAATTTGCTCAAGAACACAAACCCTAGATTATTCAAAATTTGAAGTTTAAGGCTTCTAATCATGTTGAACAGCATCAATCTAGGTTATACAAGCATAATACATAAACAATTTAAGCCTAATTACACTAAAAAGCATCAAAATCAAATTGGGAAAAAAATGACTCAAGAACACCAAATTTCGGATTAAATGGTGTTTAGGTGTAGAAATTTACCGTTTTTCTTGAGTAATTCTTAGATAGCATCCTTCTCAACATGATTTTAGCAAAAGATTTGATGATTAACGGTTAAAAATTGTGATTTTGGGGTGTATTTTTCGGGTTTTTTCGTGGGTATTTCGCTGTGTTTTTGAGTTTTGGGTTGTGTGGACTGAAACTGATCGTTCAGCTCTTTTTATTTTTTTTCTGATTTTCGGTCCCTCCGCGACTCGCGGTGAATAACCCTTCAAACTCCGCGAGTCGCGGAGTTTGCTATTATTTTTTTTTTTTTATAATCATTAACTTATGAAACAATTAAGTACTTAATTTTAAAATTTTGTTTCCTTTGTTATTTAGGACGAGGTCGTTTCGGATCGATGTCCTAGTCCGTCCCTCGACAAAATTTTAAAATTTGTCTTTTTGTAGCGATTGTTTTAAAAGCTAAGATTTTTGGGTTTTTTCAATGTTTTTGGCATACTTTAATTCAATAAGATTAAAAATAATGATAATAAAAGTTCTCGTCCCTCCCTCGGGTAAAGCAATTTCGGTTTAAAGACCTAGTCTTCAACTTACGACGAATTTTAAAAATCATATTTTTAACTTAATGAGATAAAGTAAATTTTTGTTTTTAAATTCACACAACTTAAATATAAAAAAAAAAATTCACACCAAACTTAAAATTGAAATGCATAAAATTAAAAATTTATATTTTAAAAATTAAAAATTCACACCAAACTTAATTTAAAAATTTATAAATTCATACCAAACTTATATTAATTTTTCAAATATTTACAATTTTAAATATATTGTTTTTACAAAGTTTACAATATTAATTTAAGATTTAAATATTAATTTTAAAAACATGGTAAGAATAAAATTAAAAATCTTTTTGTCTTTTTATCCCACTTTAATCAATCAAATATTATCAAAAATATGCGCCCCTCTTTTCGGTAAAGTAATTTCGGTTCCAAGACCTAATTTAACTCATGACGAATTTTTGAAATATTTTGGGTTGATTGTTTAAAGATATTTATACCTTAAGAATAAACGTTAAATTTCGCAGTGATGTAATAAATTTTTGAATGATATCAATAATTTCGGTCGCCAAACCTAGTTTTATTCAATACCAATTTAATACTTTTTAGCGAACAAATTAGCGTTTATTATCAAAAGGTTAAAAATAAAAATAAAAATAAAAACTGTACAGACATACCTGTGAAATAGATTTCTTAGTTATATGATCTATCCCATTCATAAGATAGTCGGTTTAATTAGTTTTCCATGGCTACATAGGCGTAACCTCGCGCATTCAGTGTCTTTTCTTCTAAACATATGAACGGTCCGTCTCTGCATAAAGTAACAAATTCGGTATTTGAATAGGTTTGATTATTTGAACATTTACCTCCATGTGACCATTTTCCGCATTTGTGACATTGTTCTAGGTGTCGTGCTCTTCTTTTCGCTGCGGATTTTGATTTTCCTTTACCAAATTGTAACTTATTATCTTCGCATCTGGATTCTTTTCTAACTCCGTCCATTCTTTCTCTGATTACTGATACTATTTCACTTGGTAGTATGTCATTATTTCTTTTAGTGATCAAAGCGTGTAGCATTAGACCATGGTTTAGCTCACAGGCAGTCTTCATTTTGTAAAAACCTAAAAAAATAAAAATTCAGAATGGGGGGAGAAGACTAGTTCTTTAGGGTCTGCTAGGGAAAGACCATTCGGGTTCCATTTTCGAGATTTACACGAAAACAAACAATCTAACTCTAACAGAAATACATATTATCCTTTAAAGACTTGATTCTCCCCATACTTAGTTAGCTGTGGTGTCGAAATTATGATTAACTTCATTGTCGACTTCCATCGGACCATGTATGTAATGTTTAACTATGTGACCATTAACTTTAAATTCCATCCCATTTGAATTTATTAATTCTATCGTTCCGTATGGGAAAACTCTTTTGACTATGAATGGTCCAGACCATCTTGATTTCAATTTTCCAGGAAATAGCTTGAATCGTGAATTGAAAAGAAGAACTCTGTCTCCTTCTTTAAATTCTTTTGAACTTCTGATTCTTTTATCATGCCATTTCTTCGTTCTTTCTTTATAGATTAACGAATTTTCGTATGCTTCATGTCTTAATTCTTCTAATTCGTTTAGTTGACTTAATCGTAGACGTCCAGCTTCATGTATATCAAGATTACATGTTTTCAAAGCCCAAAATGCTTTGTGTTCAATTTCTACTGGAAGATGACATGATTTTCCATAAACAAGTCTAAAAGGTGTGGTTCCAATTGGAGTTTTGTAGGCTGTTCTAAAAGCCCAGAGTGCATCCTCCAATTTAATGGACCATTCCTTCGGATTTGATCCTACGGTTTTCTCTAGAATACGTTTTAAAGCTCGGTTGGTATTTTCAACTTGTCCACTTGTTTGTGGATGATATGCGGTGGAGATTTTATGAGTTACTCCATATCCTTTAAGAACTTTCTCAAGTTGATTATTACAGAAATGAGTACCCCGATCACTTATTAAAGCTTTCGGTGTTCCAAACCTTGCAAAAAGATGTTTTAAAAAATTGACTACAACTCGTGCATCGTTAATTGGGAGAGCTTGTGCTTCCGCCCATTTAGATACATAATCAATGGCTACGAGTATATATAGATTATTATGAGATTTTGGAAATGGACCCATAAAGTCAATACCCCAAATGTCAAATACTTCACATACTTGGATGACATTTTGTGGCATTTCATCACGTTGACTTATTTTTCCGGCCCTTTGACATGCATCACAGGATTTGCAAAGAAGGTGTGCATCTTTGTAAATTGTTGGCCAATAGAATCCAGCATCATAAACTTTTCTTGCTGTTAGTTGAGGCCCAAAATGCCCTCCTGTTGGTCCTGTGTGACAATGGTTTAAAATTTTACTAGCTTCATCTCCAAATACACATCGGCGTATTATTCCATCGGGACAACTTTTAAACAGATGTGGATCTTCCCATAAATAGTGTTTTATATCACTGAAGAATTTCTTTCGTCTTTGGTACGATAATCCTTTTTCAAGGAATCCACATACTAAATAATTTGCATAGTCTGCAAACCATGGGATTTCTTTATAATCTATCTTCAATAGATATTCATCAGGAAAGTTGTCTTGTATGGCCGATTCATTTAGAACTTCTAATTCGGGATTTTCAAGACGAGAAAGATGATCAGCGGCGAGATTTTCTGCTCCTCTTTTATCTCGGATTTCAATATCAAACTCTTGTAAGAGTAAGATCCAATGGATTAATCTTGGTTTAGCATCTTGTTTTGAAAATAGGTATCTAAGAGCAGAATGGTCGGTATAGACCACCGTTTTTGCTAGAACGAGATATGATCGAAATTTGTCAAAAGCAAAGACAATAGCAAGGAGTTCTTTTTCAGTAGTTGTATAGTTCGTTTGTGCTCCTTGTAATATCTTACTAGCATAATATATAGGTTGAAATCGTTTTTCAATCCTTTGTCCTAAAACGGCTCCCATTGCAAAATCACTTGCATCGCACATTAGTTCAAATGGTAGATTCCAATTTGGTGTTATCATGATCGGCGCATTAGTGAGTTTCTCTTTAAGAATATTAAAAGATTTGATACACTCATCTGAAAAGATGAATGGAGCATCCTTTTCTAGGAGTTTATTCATAGGAGTGGCAATTTTAGAAAAATCTTTTATGAAACGTCGGTAAAAACCGGCATGCCCTAGAAAACTCCTAACTCCTCTAGCATTGGTGGGATGTGGAAGTTTAGCAATTACATCTACTTTAGCTCTATCCACTTCAATTCCTTCTTTTGAAATTTTATGTCCAAGAACGATGCCTTCTTTAACCATGAAATGGCATTTCTCCCAATTAAGTACTAGATTTGATTTTTCGCATCTAATTAGCATTCGTTCCAGATTAACTAGACATGATTTAAATGTATCACCGAAGACTGAAAAGTCATCCATGAATACTTCCATGCATTCTTCTATCATGTCGTGAAAAATCGCCATCATACACCTTTGAAAGGTTGCAGGGGCGTTGCAAAGTCCAAATGGCATGCGTTTGTAAGCAAAAGTACCATAAGGGCACGTGAATGTGGTTTTCTCTTGGTCCTCGGGTGCTATTGGAATTTGAAAATATCCGGAAAATCCATCTAGAAAACAATAGTAACTATTTCCGGCTAATCTTTCCAACATTTGATCTATGAAAGGTAAGGGAAAGTGATCTTTTCTGGTGGCGTCATTTAATTTTCTATAATCAATACATACACGCCATCCTGTTATAGTCCTAGTAGGAATAAGCTCATTTTTCTCATTTGTAATGACAGTCATGCCACCCTTCTTAGGTACACATTGAACTGGGCTTACCCATGGACTATCGGAAATTGGATAAATTAAACCTGCATCTAGCAGTTTAATAATCTCTTTCTTAACTACATCTTGCATATTAGGATTTAGTCTTCGTTGGCGTTGCACATACGTTTTATGACCTTCTTCCATAAAGATTTTATGTGTGCAATACGAAGGACTTATTCCTTTAATATCATGAATCTTCCATGCAATGGCTGGTTTATGAGCTTTTAACACAGAAATGAGTTGTGATTTCTCATTTTCAGTAAGAGAAGACGATATTATTACAGGTAATTCAGATTCACCATGTAAATAAGCGTATTCCAAATGGTTTGGAAGTGGCTTTAACTCTAATTTCGGAGGTTCTTCTATCGATGATTTGTATCGATATCTGTCTTCTTCTTTTAGCATTTGAATTTCTTCTGTTGTTGGTTCATATCCATTAGCTATAAGTGTAGCTAACATTTCAGCTTCATCAATTGGTTCATTACCTTCTCCTAAAGAACATTCTCCTGTTCCTTGTAATTCTGGAAATTCTTCTAATAATTCTGCATGTGCATCTATAGTTTGAATATAATAACATGTATCATCTGCAGATTGTGGTTGTTGCATTGCTCTATCAACTGAAAAGGTAACACTCTCATCCTCTATACTTATGGTCAGTTTCTTACCGAACACGTCTATCATTGCTTTAGCCGTGTTTAAGAATGGTCTTCCTAATATGAGAGGAACTTGAGAATCTTCTTCCATGTCCAGAACAACAAAATCTACTGGAAATACTAAAGTACCAACTTTAACTAGCATGTTCTCCATTATCCCTCTAGGATATTTTATTGATCTATCGGCTAGTTGTATGCTTATTCTGGTTGGTTTTAATTCTCCAAGGTCTAGTTTAGCGTATAGTGAATACGGCATTAGCTTTATACTAGCACCTAAGTCTGCCAATTCTTCTATTGAACTAAGACTACCCAGAAAACATGGAATTGTGAAACTTCCTGGATCAGATAGTTTTTCTGGTATCTTATTCAACAGCACTGCTGAACAATTAGCATTCATAGTAACAGCCGAGAGTTCTTCCATTTTCTTTCTATTTGAAATTAGATCTTTCAAGAATTTAGCATATCTAGGCATTCCTGAAATCACATCAATGAAAGGAAGATTTACATTTATCTGTTTAAACATATCCAAGAATTTGGATTGCTCGGCTTCAAGTTTCTCTTTCTTCATTTTACTCGGGTAAGGAAGTGGTGGTTGGTATGGTTTAACATAAGGTTTATCCTTAACTGTGTTATCTTCATTAACCTTTTCAACTACCGGTTCTTTTTCCTTATCTTGATCAGGTTGTGGTTCTTGTGGAGTAGGAATAGCTTTATCAGAAGTTACAGGTATTTCAGGTGGTTTAAGTGTTGTACCACTTCTTGTGGTAATAGCTTTAGCTGTTTCATTTTGGGGGTTAGCATTTGTATCACTAGGTAGACTTCCTGGTTTTCTTTCACCTATTAACCTTGCTAGGTTACTTACTTCTTGTTCCAGATTTTGAATAGAAGCTTGTTGATTTCTAAATGCTTGAGCATTTTGTTCATTGGTTTGTTTTTGAGATGTGAAAAATTGCGTTTGAGTTTCAACTAGCTTCGTCATCATATCTTCTAAATTTGGCTTTTTATCATCGGTTTGTTGTGGTGGTTTGTTTTGAAAATTAGGTCTTTGCTGATTATAAGTATTATTGGATACTTGTTGATTGGTAGGACCTTGTTGGTTGTTGTATGGAATATTTCTGTTATAATTCTGGTTTTGATTGTAAATCGGTCTTGGCGGTTGATAATTATTCTGATAATTATTTTCAGGCCTTTGGTTTATGTATGAAATATTCTCTCTTTGTTCCATTGTTAATTCAATACTGAGACAATCTTTTGTCAAATGTGGTCCTCCACACTACTCACAACTAATTCGTATTGAGTGAATATCCTTAGTCATCTTTTCCATTCGTCTTTCCACAGCATCTATCTTTGCGGAAATGGAATCTAAGTCATGGCTAGAATCGGCTCTAGCTGCTTTAGATGATCTAACGATGTCTTTTTCTTGGTGCCACTCATGTGAGTGGGAAGCAGTGTTATCAATAATTTTGTAAGCATCAGTTTCGGTTTTCTTCATAATAGAACCACCAGCTGCTATATCTATGTCTTTTCTTGTAGTGATGTCGCATCCTTGGTAGAATATTTGTACTATTTGACAGGAGTCTAAACCATGTTGCGGACATCCTCTTAACAATTTTCCATATCTAGTCCAAGCCTCATATAGAGTTTCAATTGGTTTCTGTGTGAACGTAACAATTTCTGCTTGAAGTCTTACGGCTTTAGATGCAGGAAAGAATTGTTTAAGAAATTTGTCAACTAAAACATCCCATGTATCGATCGCCCCTTCAGGTAACGATTCTAACCAATCTTTGGCTTCTCCCTTTAAAGTCCAGGGAAATAACATGAGATATATCTGTTCATCCTCCACTTCTCGGATTTTAAATAGTGTGCAGATCCTATTAAAGGTACGTAGATGTTCATTTGGATCTTCCTTCGGCGCACCACTAAATTGGCATTGATTAGTCACCATGTGTAGAATTTGTCCTTTGATTTCATAATCTGGCGCATTAATGTCTGGATGAGTAATTACGTGACCTTGGCCAGTGCGTTTAGCTCTCATTCGGTCTTCTATACTTAAAGGTTCCAGATTCTCCATAATTGAATTTGTTGAATCGGTATCACTAGATGATTCTGATTTAATGGTTCGTTCCTCAACAATCTCTGTTTGAATGATTTGTGGCTCCGGAGGAAAGTTTAATGGTTCAGGATCTACGAACCGTTCCTGAATATTCTCCGGATTCTCAATTGTGAGGTCGGGTTCAAAAAAATGGATTATCGGAAATTTGAACTGAAGTACTTGGTCGACTGGATGACGATTCTAAAGAAAAATCAACGGCGGTTATATTTGCTAAATGTCTTGATCTAGTTACAGGTGGTGAACGTACAAAAGGTGATGAACGTCTTGCTCGGTGCATTCACTGAATATCCTATTAGTTTTTAAAAGGAAAGAAAAATTATAATAAGTTATCCAATCAATAGACTTTTCTGATTTTGCCCACGTTTCGAATAGCCAAAAGATGCAGCAGAGGGGCAGGATTCGTTTGGTCTCAATATAATTGAGGACTGTTTGGCTCCAATAACCCGGTCCACGTACAAATCCAACTATTACTACGAACCAGAAAATTTTGATGTCTATCAATTTAACCACTCAAAATAAATTTTGGTAATTTTAAGAAATTTAGATAAGAAGTAGAATAAAAATCTATGTCCTAAAACTAGAATAGCGAGAAATAAGAAAGAAAAAGAGTTCGTCGAAAAAGGTCGAAAAAGAAAAATGGTTGAAAAATAAAAGGTGACGGAAAAATAAAAGAAACTTATAAAAACTTAAAAATACTTGACTAACCTAACCTTATTACTACAACTAACTTAAAATTATAATCGCAAATTGAAATTACTAATTGGAATGATAATTGATACATAGGTAAAAGTTGTCTAAAAATATTAAAGCTTACAAGAAAAACTAAATCCCAAATGGAAATAACTTAAAAAGAAACTAAAACTTAAAAAGACGTCGCAAAATTCTAAAGCACCTAAATCTTAGTCTAAAGAAAAAGCACTTAAGGAATTCTACGGCAAAGCCTAAAAATCTAGGAGTAAAAATGACTATGGCAAAAACTAAGTTTAAAATTAAATATGAGCGAAAAAAATACAAATATTACGCTACAACGATTAAAAAGGGACAAAATATAAAAATATACAAAAAGTTGTAAAAAGTACAATTTTTATAAAAATATTATTTTTATATTATTTATTTTATTAAACTATTAATTTTACAATTTAATTAAACTTAATAAACTAAAATATAAATTAAATAAAACTTAAATTAAACTAAAACTAATTATAATAATAATAATAATTAGGGTTAATAATAATAATAATTAATAATAATAAGTAATAAATGCAGGATTAGGGTTTCTGTCGGTGTCAGAATTACTCCGCGACTTGCGGTATTTAATGCATCAAACCCCGCGACTCGCGGGGTTCAGAAATTCAGATGACAACTTATTTAAATTCGACGCGTTTTTCTTTATTTATTTTTTTTTATTTTCTGTTTTCTGTTTTTATATAAATAAAAGATATTTAAATAAAACTTATATTTTTATAAACTAAAATAAAAATAAAGAAACTTATAAAACTTTTAACAAACTCTTAAAAATATATAAATTTTTTGTTTTTCTTTTTATATTTTTGAATATTCAAAACGTATTTTTACAAAAGCGAATTTTAATAAAAGTAAACAAAAAATCTTTTTTTTTATATAGCGTTGCGCTTTCGGCTTTTAAGAAGATGTCCCCGGCAGCGGCGCCAAAAATACTTGATGTGCAGCGGGGTGTATATAAAATAGTTATTAATTTTAGCAGGAAATACTATTAAATACGATACAATTTTACACAAGATATTTATTTATTTATAGAATGGATATACTTAAACCTTGCTACAACACTTATAGGCAGTGTACCTAATCGTAAAGTAGTGTAGTTTTTAGTAAGTCCGGTTCGTTCCACAGGGAAATCTTTAAACAAAGCTTAACGCTATATTAGTTTACTTTTATAAAAATACAAATATATATATATATAAGTAATATTATTATTATAAAGGGGGGTTTTTACCGTTTAATGACCGATTTGTCGATTTTAAAACTTTAGTCGCAGTTAAAACCAAATGTAAAATATTAAAAATAAATACAAGACTTAAATTAAAGCGTAAAGTAAATAACGATAATGAAATTGCGAATAATAAAAGTGCGATAAAATAAACTTGCGATAATTAAAAAGGACGATAATTAAAAGTGCAATTAAATAACAATAAATAAAAGTGCGATAATTAGAAGTGCAATTAAATATAAAATAAAGGAAATTAAATATGAAATAAAAGAATTATGCTTATTTAAACTTTCGTAATCATGATGTTTGACGTGTTGATTTTAGTTTTATGCCCATGGGTTAATTGTCCTTTGTCCTGGATTATTTAATATGTCCGTCTGGTTTTTGTCCATAACAGTCCATCAGTCATAAATATAAAATGCGAGTGTCCTCGTCAAATTATTCTTATACCCGAAGTTAAATATTCCAACTATTTGGGGATTCGAATTGTAACAAGGTTTTAATACTTTGTTTAATGAATACACCAGGTTATCGACTGCGTGTAAACCAAGGTTTTACTACTTTGTTAACAATTACACCAATTACCCGTGAATGTAATTCACCCCTGTTTCAACAAGTTTATTAACTATTAATCCATTTCCGTGTCCAGTTAAATGAACGATTATTCGTACATATAAATACCCCGCCCATCGTGTCCGATTGAGTGTATATGGTAATTTATAGGGACGCCCAATTGTAAATCTTTATATTAACATTAACAAACTATCATTTAGTTAAACAAATATAAAGCCCATTAATAGCCCATAGTCTAATTTCCACAAGTGTCGTTCTTTTGTCCAAACCCCAATTATGGTACAAAGCCCAATTACCCAATTTTAGTAATTAGCCCAACATCATGATTACTTCGTTTTAAATAAGCATAATAATAACTTAGCTACGAGACATTAATGTAAAAAGGTTGAACATAACTTACAATGATTAAAAATAGCGTAGCGTTACACGGACAGAATTTCGACTTACACCCTTACAACATTCGCTAACATACCCTTATTATTAGAATTATAATTAAAATTAAAATATAAATTATAAATATATATATATATATATATATATTTTACGTATGAGAAGAAGAAGAAAAATATTATGTTTTGCGATCAGAATTCGGTTGCTTTTATAGGAAAAGTCGACTTTTGGGGCTCCGCGACTCGCGGCATTTTTGCCTTCAAACTCCGCGAGTCGCGGAGAATGAAATTACAGCTCAGTCCCTTGGAGTCTTTCTCTGCCGACGGTTTTTATTTATAAATATAATATATATATAATTAATATAATTAATTATATATTATATTATATTTATATACATAGTTAACTTGTAATTTTTAGTCCGTTGCGTCGAGCGTTAAGAGTTGACTCTGGTCCCGGTTCCGGATTTTCGAACGTCCTTGCGTACAATTTAATATCTTGTACTTTGCATTTTGAATCTTGTACTCTTGTAATTTTGAGACGTTTCTTATCAATAATTGGAACCTTTTTGATTGTCTTTTGTACTTTTGAGCTTTTTGTTCGTTTGCGTCTTCAATTCGTTGAATCTGTCTTTTGTCTTCACCTTTTATTATTTAAACGAATATCACTTGTAAATAGAACAATTGCAACTAAAAGCTTGTCTTTCTTGAGGAATAATGCTATGAAATATATGTTCGTTTTTAGCATTATCAGCTACATATAACACATATATTTATATTACACCGTAAAGTTTGAGGTGTGAGAAGAATAAAACGAAAACAGTAATAATATACATGATTCATAATTCATATGCATATTCATATTCATATTATAATTAAAAGGAAACAGTGAGAAACAGTTAAGCCATCGGATGTTTTGGTTTATTCTACCGACACTCTATCACGGATAACTATATCGTGTCCATTGCTAAATAGTTGTCGTATAAAAGTGTTCCTAAAAATCCCAAACTTTTAGATTAAATATAATTAATTATTTCACTCATTAACTATTTGAAACCTGATCAAAAAGATTCGATAATTGTTTATTTTCTGTTTCAATTTATGTGTACAGAGTACTAATATTTAAACTTAAAAATGTAAAAATATTTTTAACAAATCGAAAATCTTCGTAATCAATTTACAGTCCAACTTTTATCTTAATCATTCATGAACGTGTATTATATCTATATTAAAACTAACGAAACGTCAACCGAGTGTCACTGACGTTTACTAATTAGGCTCGAAATCAATTATTTTCAATATATTCTCTTTCTACATACAAACAGTTTTAAATAGAAAGTTTTAACTACTAAAATAAATATATTATATATTTTTAAACAATTAGATTTAATATAATTTTATATATTTACAAGAAATATTTATATATACATACATATACCTATCTATATATTTATAATAGTAGTTTTCATTACATCGCATATTATTTTATATATTTATTTCCTAAAATTTAAATCATATATTATATCAAATAATATTTTAAATTATTATTATTATATATATTATATTTAAATATATATGTAACTATTTATAACTAGTTGTTCGTGAATCGTCGGGAACAGCCGAAGGTCAATTGAATATATGAAACAGTTCAAAATTTTTGAGACTCAACTTAACAGACTTTGCTTATCGTGTCAGAATCAAGTAAAGATTAAGTTTAAATTTGGTCAGAAATTTCTGGGTCTTCACATTACCTACCCATTAAAAAAATTTTGTCCCGAAATTTGAGTGGGATCGTCATGGCTTACAATAAAAAAGTTTTCCTGACGATTATGAGTGATAAATAGAGTTTTATTATGGTTGAGTAATATGGATAAGATAATTAGACTACTCGAAGAGTACGAGTGAAGTTATCGTAAAAGAGTGAAAAGTTTCATCTTAACTTTTGACGTTGAATTCCGAATTTCAAGGGATTCAAAAGAAAATCTTGAAAATCTATAAGATTTGATTCTTCGACTTATAAGAAATTTAAGATCTCTATAATTAAATACGGTGATCTGCCTCGAATACTCTGTCTGATATTTCCATTATAAATTAAGCTCTTCCGTTCCATTAGTTTTCATCACTTCTATACTCAATTCCCAATTTCAAAAGATTATGAAAATGCTTAATCCAACTTTGATCCTTGTCCTTATCCTGACTATCGCAACCATCATTCTCCTTTTCCAACTTCCACCGGAGGAATCTGTTTTCCTCTACTTTTCCCTTGGGGTTATAGCGTTTTTAATTCTCCCGTGTCTTTATGTTGCGATAAACATTGATATACACGGTTTGTAATTTATGTGTTGTTATCGAGATTTATATTCTCCCTTATATTTCTGAGCTCTTTGTCTTTTTATTCAATTCTCGACTATAAGTCAAGCGAATAATGGTTCAGAATTTGTAGATATGAATTTCGAAATGAACATTGGTAATGTTCTAAGAAGGAAATTGTAATGGCACGATCTTTATTTGTCAAATTACCAGAATTCAAGGGAAAGATAGGACTATCAAGGAAATATGTTCTTGATATATTTATGGATTAGACAGAATGAAGAAGTCGTGTAACATGGCACATGATGACGTTATGGTCTGTGAATCATCACGTTTCATTAGAAACTCAGCATGACTTACTGTAATATAATCACGTTGATCAAGTGTCATTATATTATACTAACTCATGCATCAATTTACAACACTACTTCAAAATCATTCATAATTCAAATTCGAATTTTAAAGAATTTTAGAAACTAAAGTAGTTTCCTTTATGATATAATAAAGATAGCACGAAGAGATAAATAATTTCGGACGAGAATATTTATGAAAATATCTTCAGAAATATCGAAGATATTTATGATGATATTTTGGAATTTCTAAGTTCGATGGTTGATGAAGTAAGATTTTTTCGTAAGATTTTAACATGACTTCAGAGCAGGATATTCGCTAAAGATTTTATCGGATCTAGAACTACCTGGATTCTTTGAATATAGGACATGGTCCTTGTATTTGTCCTTGGTCTCCTTCATGGTTAGCTCAATCCGTTTTCCAATTCCAACTTTTCTGAGCTTTTCCAACATAATATTCTTTATCATCAAACTTCCGATGATTAAGGTCGTTTACGGTTGTCTACGTTTTCTGCTGCTTCATTCAGCTTTTTCAACATTTGTAGACTGAGTGTTTTTCAAAATTTCAGAATGAAAGGTCATAATTCTAAGATATAAATGTTATATATAACTGTTGATGTAGATATGCTGTGAGTTTTCAAAGTACTGATTGCTGATTCCCGATAATTGGTATGGCAATTATTGTTACAAGATGAGTACATGATAGAGTTTCAACGAACAATAATGATTTTTTTTTCGAAAAGTCAAAGATTAATGGAGTTGCTGGTAAGTTTACTGCTAATGTGGTGAAATATAAACGATTTTCAGTTAACGACAACGAAAGGCGAACTTATATATCAAAGTTATAATAGAGTTTATTCGAATGAAAAGTCGAAATTGATTTGTTGAAGCTGTGACAAAATTGGCTAATTTGGAAAGAGATTGCAAAGTTATTTTCGGTAATAGTAACGCTAAAGGATTTAGCACAGCTACGCGTTAAACGTTTACTCAGTTTCCGAGAGTTTTTCAGGTGCAATACTATATGCATCAATCTTTTCTTCCGAAGATGAAGTGCGGTTGGTTCATCATCTCGATTGAGGTGTTTTCAAGAATCATGAAAGGTTTAAACGCAGATTGTAATCGTCAAGATACAAACGAGGTTTAAGATGAAATCAAGAGGCAAACTTGAAGAGATATTTAGTTTCATATGTTATAATCAATATTTTAATTCATTTTAATTTTCCAATATCATTAGTCCACAGTCGATAGTCCAGAGTTAACAGTCCAATAATTCATATATAGTTTAATATATAATATTTGAATTAATTAATACGTATCATGACCTGTGTACATGTCTCAGACTCGATCACAACTCAAAGTATATATATTATTATAAAATCAACCTCAACCCTGTATAGCTAACTCGATCATTACTGCATATAGAGTGTCTATGGTAATTCCAAATAATATATATAGATGCGTCGATATGATATGTCAAAACCTTGTATACGTGTCCCGATATTTAAAGTGAGTAAAAATAAATAACAGAAATTAAATGACAATAAATAAAATTGCGAGAATTAAAATTGCGATAAATAAATTGCGATAAATAAATTGCGATAAATAAAATGTAATATGGAATTAACAGTTAGCTAGGAACAGTTAGCTAGGATTCTGTTAGCGTGGATTCTTAACAAAATTTCTCATAGTTATTTTGTTTGTTTCTAACAAATTTTATTATGTCAAATGTTTTCTTCATTATGCCACTTGTTGGATTCTAGTAAGTCAAAATCCAAATATGAAATTGAATGAAAATGGTTATTCTGCGGTGAACGGATACGTATATCGGTAGTTGTAAATAGGATAGTAAATGACTGTTGAATTAGATTTGAAAGAATGTACAGTGTACTTATTAATGTGAAATCTAAATATTCCTAGGGTATTACCTACCCGTTAAAATATTTTCACCATTAACAGTTTGTACGAAAGAATTTTTAATTACAATCTTTATGAAAAAATATATATACCTATATATTTTCTTCAGATGTAATCATGGATTTAATGAGTCAATATGATATTAAACTCATTTGATTTACCATTAGAACAAGAATATATAATCTTGAAAAATATTAGAGATTACATAATCGCTATGTCGAACGTAGATAAATGATGTAGAACGTCATGTAGAACGATGATTATACTCGAGGTACAGAACGAGATGTCGAAGCTGGTGACACGGATGTTGTTATTGGTGGTACTGGTATTGATGTTGGTGGTACTTTTTGTGCCGGTGATGTTGCTGAAGCTGGTACATTTTACACCATATTTTCCAAGGCTACAACTCGGGCGCGAAGCTCGTTGACTTCTTCTATTATTCCGGGATGGATGTCGGTCGAAACGAGTGGATTAATAAGGTTAAGAATTTTAGATAGAATATAATTGTGGCGAGGTATTCAGAAAATGAGGGTGGAAATGGTGTTTCGGACTGGTTCGCCGGTAAGTGTTTAGGGTTCTCCGTCAAGTGGTGAATTCGGTTGGTGGAAAAGATCGCCTTCTTCGCGTCTCCATTGATTAAGTCAACTATGAACCCATCAAATGAATTGGGGATGGCTGATTGGTTGCTCCATTCCGGTTACACTGCTTTCGGAGTTTGAGTGGAAATCCATATCGGAATAGCTGTCGGAATCTGAGGGACTCGAACTGGTTGAGGGATTCATCTCGTACAATTAGATGAAGGATTTTTGATAAGAAATAGATTAAAGGATGTAGATTAGTACCCTGCAATACATAATTTACATATGCATATATAATACTAAAATCCCATAAGTTACGGAGGAATCTACGGAAAATGTCAGGCAAAGGTAACAATAACAGATAAGCTAAGATATGAATTTATCTATACACTGTCTATGCAATAGAGGCAGTAAGACATGTCTAGACTAAGAATGATAAGCAGGTAATTTCCTAAGGATGATAAGCAGATGATTTACGACTAGAAATGATAAGCAAAACGTTTGACATGCAGACACGGTCGAAGTCCAGACTCACTAATGCATCTAAACAACTATCAGTTAGACACACTAATGCAAGAATTGGTTCACTAAGACCACCGCTCTGATACCATATGTAAAGACCCGTCCTAATCCATAAGAACAAATACAATAACATATGATTACATCGCGAGGTACTTGACCTTTATATGATACATTTTACAAACATTGCATTCATTTTTTTTTAAAGGCAAACTTTCATTACATCGGATGAATACATTACATTTGGTTACATTTCGAGGTACTTGACCTCTATATGATAAATTTTACAAACATTGCATTCGTTTTTAAAAGACAAACTTTCATTACATCGAAAGTTGACGGCATGGATACCATTTCCTAATATATCCAACTATAATTGAATTAGTAATAATCTTTATGAACTCGACGACTCGAATGCAACATCTTTTGAAATATGTCATAAATGACTCCAAGTAACATCTCTAAAATGAGCAAATGCACAGCGGAAGATTTCTTTCATACCTGAGAATAAACATGCTTTAAAGTGTCAACCAAAAGGGTTAGTGATTTCATTAGTTTAACATAAATAATCATTTCCATCATTTTAATAGACCACAAGATTTTCATTTTCAGTTCTCATAAATATACGTCCCATACATAGAGACAAAAATATTATTCATATGGATTGAAAACCTAGTAATCGACATTAACAAGATGCATATAAGAATATCCCCTATCATTTCGGGAAATCCTTCGGACATGATAAAACAACATCGAAGTACTAAAGCATCCGCTCCAACGGATGGGGTTCGTTAGGCCCAATAGATCTATCTTTAGGATTCGCGTCAATTAGTAGACTGGTTTACTAATTCTTAGGTTACCAAACAAAATGGGCATATTCGACTTCGATCATTCAACCATATAATGTAGTTTCGATTACTTGTGTCTATTTCGTAAAATATTTATAAAAAAATTCGCATGTATTCTCAGCCCAAAAATATAAAGGGTAAAAAGGCAAATGAAACTCACAATACTGTATTTTGTAGTAAAAATACATATGACGAAACTAAACAATGCAGGGTTGGCCTCGGATTCACGAACCTATATCATTTGTATATTTATCAATACACATAATCGTAATCGAATATGTTTGTATATATATAACTTATTAATTATATCGTTTTTATATTAATAATATATTTATGTTTCATATAATTATTTTATATATATATATAAATACTTTGTTATGTTGTATGTGTTGAATATATTTATGTGTATATACTTTATTTGTTTATCAAAACAGTAGTTCTAATTATACTAAGTTAATATTAAAATAATGATAATAACATTATTAATATACTTATGTTAATAATAATAGTTCTACTATTTGTAAAATGATAATAATAATGTTATTTCCAATACAAATGTTAGTAATAATAATAACCATACTTTTATCATTCATTTTAATACTAATGATAATAATTTTAATAGTAATAATAATAACACTTTTATTACTTCTAATAATAACAATGATCTTATAAAGTTTAGGAAGATAATAATATTCCTAATATCAATAACCTTAATCATAATAATGATACTACCTATATTGGTAATAATAAATATAATACTTAAATGATAAACTTTAACAATAATATATATGACTAATATTTATAAGAATATAATAATAATAATAATAATATTAATAATAATAATAATAATAATAATAATAATAATAATAATAATAATAATATTAATAATAATAATAATAATAATAATAATAATAATAATAATAATAATAATAATAATAATAATAATAATAATAATAATAATAATAATAATAATAATAATAATAATAATAATAATAATAATAATAATAATAATAAAAATAAAAATAATAATAAAAAGGATAGTAAACTACCTTCCAATCGTGTTCTAAAAAAATAGGCTATTGCAGGGCTCGAACCCATGACCTCTCGTTCACCCATCAAACTGCCTAACCATTCCTCTCTTTACACATATCTGATTTATTTTACACAACTAATTTATTTAACTTGACATTTCTTGTTTCCTTTTTATCATGTATCATCAAATCAAGTTTCAGTATACACCATGGATTGGGTTTAAACATAGTAGCGGCCCAACTCATAAACCGGATTTCTTTTGGCCCAATACCATAAATCGAATTGAAGCCCACATACCAAGTTTAACAAGTCTAAATAATCAAATCCATTTAATTTAAACAAACCGAAGCACAAAAAAAAATGCGAAGGGTTTCATTGATTAAAAATTGTCGGCCACTAACAATAACAACTGGAACACTCATCATCATGTAACATCTTCTTCGTTATGGTATATCATCACCATACATCATCGATCCCCCACTGTCATCATCATGATCATCTTATCATTAATATCAATTTATGACCATAATCGCTTATTATCTTCACTGTTTAACATTCATCTGATGGAATATCATTATATCGTCATTAACACAGGTCATCATCATCATTCATCTTAATTTTTTGCTGCACTGAACTAGAAAAGCACACTATTGTAGCAGCAACAATGAAGAAGAAAGAAAAAGATAAAGGTGTTCGGTTGTGCGGTGTTTGGGTAGCTGTGGAGTTCGATTAAATCATATAAAAAATAGACAGGTTCCAGGTTGTCATGTATGTGGTGGATGGTGATGGGCCTCTTGGTTAGTTGGATAGGAACAACAACCGAAGGAAGAAGGAAAAAAATGACATGGTAGCAGTGGTTGTTTGGTTCACGGCCATAATAGGAAGAGAAGGAAGAGAGAGGAGAGAGAGAAAATAGGTGGTGTTCATGAAGGTGGTGGTGGTGGCAGTTGTATGGTTTTTGTGGTGATGGTTACCGTGATCTCACATGGTGATCATGGTGTTTTGATGTTGATGATCATAAGTTATTGGTGTATTATGTGATCTTGTTCACGTTGATTTTAAAAACAAGATATAAGTGGGTTTTGTGAAGAAAAGTGGTGGATGAGATATAGTGGCGGTGTTGGTAAGATAGAAGAAGAAGAAAACGAGAGTAGCAAGACAATAGTTTCGGTTGTGGTGTGTAATTTGAGTAATTGTTGGGGGTTTGTGGATGTTTCACGGTTACAAAGGCATAACGGCAAGCGTTGGTTGATGGTAAACAAAGGTGGTGACTTGGTTACACTCAGTGCATATCTATGTATATGTATATATAATTTAGAGAGATATAGAGATGGACAAAAGAAAATAAGAAAGCAGGAGATGGTTTCAAGTGGCTAAATGGGGATGGCTATATATAACACATATATTTATATTACACCGTAAAGTTTGAGGTGTGAGAAGAATAAAACAAAAACAGTAATAATATACATGATTCAAAATTCATATGCATATTCATATTCATATTATAATTAAAAGGAAACAGTGAGAAACAGTTAAGCCATCGGATGTTTTGGTTTATTCTACCGACACTCTATCACGGATAACTATATCGTGTCCATTGCTAAACAGTTGTCGTATAAAAGTGTTCCTAAAAATCCCAAACTTTTAGATTAAATATAATTAATTATTTCACTCATTAACTGTTTGAAACCTGATAAAAAAGGTTCGATAATTGTTTATTTTCTGTTCCAATTTATGTGTACGGAGTACTAATATTTAAACTTAAAAATGTAAAAATATTTTTAACAAATCAAAAATCTTCGTAATCAATTTACAGTCCAACTTTTATCTTAATCATTCATGAATGTGTATTATATCTATATTAAAAGTAACGAAACGTCAACCGAGTGTCACTGACGTTTACTAATTAGGCTCGAAATCAATTAATTTTAATATATTCTCTTTCTACATACAAACAGTTTTAAATAGCAAGTTTTAACTACTAAAATAAATATATTATATATTTTTAAACAATTAGATTTAATATAATTTTATATATTTACAATAAATATTTATATATACATATATATACCTATCTATATATTTATAATAGTAGTTTTTATTACATTGCATATTATTTTATATATGTATTTCCTAAAATTTAAATCATATATTATATCAAATAATATTTCAAATTATTATTATTATATATATTATATTTAAATATATATGTAACTACACTAGTTGTTCGTGAATCGTCGAGAACAGTCGAAGGTCAATTGAATATATGAAACAGTTCAAAATTTTTGAGACTCAACTTAACAGAATTTGCTTATCGTGTCAGAATCAAGTAAAGATTAAGTTTACATTTAGTTGGAAATTTTCGGGTCGTCACATTCTCAGTCCCAAAAATAGTTAAAGTAAAAAAGGGAGCTATAACTCACAGTGAATGTGAGGTAAAGTCGATATGAAAAGTATGCAAGTAGTAAGTCGGTTCGAAAATTCCTCAATCGAAGTCAAAGGTTACTAAGTCAGTATATTGTCCCAAAAGTTTAAAAGTGAATAAGTTAAGCCTTAAGTATCATCATCATAATCATTCGTAAAAGATAAAGTAAGTATTCAACAAGAATAGAGATCGAAACAAAAGGTTAACTTCGGACAGCTGCTACGACCTCTATACAAACCAAAAAGATGATTGGTCAGTGGCCAAGACTCCGTATGTGAGTCCTTGTACTGCTGTCCAATTTTCAGATCCTAACTCGATGTCGTTTGACCGTGGCGACGGTTCAAGCGCGAGTAGGTCAGAATTTTTCAGCACGTCGTTACAAAGGCGTAGTGATTTTCGGAAGGCTATAAATCCTAAACCGTATATCGGATTTAGGCGAGTCTTAAACGAAAAGTCATCTAATCGAAACGAACTATCTGAAAATAAACTTTCAAGAAGTCCCAGGTGTCTGATCAGACCCCAAAAACAGTAAACAAGTGCTCTGATGGGTTTTTTGGTGCTTGATGCTCATCACGGTTCTCATCATTGATGTGCGTAAGCTTCAAGTGTACAACTCTTTGACGTTTTAGCATCACTTTGACCAAGTTTTAATCATAAACACATAACTAAGAGTAAAAGCTAACATTCTACAAGTTTTGAACATCAAGGTTGTCTCTTTATTGCATAAACACAATAAAGCTTGAACCTTTGTCCTTTTGACACAAGTTTATGCATCTTCATCATATGAGATGATGAAGACTTGATTTTTATCACCATAAAAGTCATAAAAGGTTCCAAGTAAGTGAGATCTACAATAATAACTTAGATCTCAAGTATTAAGAAATCCTAAGCTAGAAAGCCTGGATTTTTACAAGATTAATGAGACCATAAGCTAGAAAGCTAAGATCTAGTGAAAGTAATGAGATCATAAGCTAAAAAGCTAAGATCTAAACAAAATAATGAAACCATAAGCTAGAAAGCTTGGATCATTAATGTTCTTGAAGATCCTTAAAGCAAAAAAGCTAGATCTACAAGTTACATGAAGATCATAAACACAAGTTTTGATCTTTTAACAAAAATAAAGTGATCTTAAGCTATAAAGCTTAGATCCATCAAAATAATGAAGATTCAAAGCTAGAAGCTTGAATCTTTCATGTTCTTGAAGGATTCAAATCAAAGTTTGAATCTACAAGATATAACAAGATCAAAAAGCTAAAAAGCTTGATCCTTTAATGATGATGATGATGTCGATTTTATGAAGAGAAAAAGAAGAAGAAGAAAACTTAAAACTTACAATTTTTAGTGTGAGAAAGACTAGAGAGAAAATTAGAGAGCAAGTGTGTGTAAAATGAAAATGAGATCAAGTGTGAAATGGGTGAATGAGGCTTGGTATTTATAATGGTGGTGGTGAGGGTTGGCCGTGGGTATATGGGGGGGACAAGGGGACACCTTTTTACTTTTTGTATGGTGGTGTCTAAAGGTGGTTGATGTTATGCGAGGTGTATATGAAATAGCTTTATTTTTACTAGGAAATACTATTAAATACGATACAATTTTACACAATATATTTATTTATTTATAGAATGGATATACCTAAACCTTGCTACAACACTTATAGGCAGTGTACCTAATCGTACAGTAGTGTAGTTTTTAGTAAGTCCGGTTCGTTCCACAGGGAAAATCTTTTAAACAAAGCTTAACGCTATATTAGTTTTAATTTATAAAAATACAAATATATATATAAGTAATATTATTATTATAAAGGGGGGTTTTTACCGTTTAATGACCGGTTTGTCGATTTTAAAACTTAGTCGCAGTTAAAACCTAATGTAAAATATTAAATAAAATAAAGACTTAATTTAAAGCTTAAAGTAAATAACGATAATGAAATTGCGATAAATAAAAGTGCGATAAAATAAAATTGCGATAATTAAAAAGTACGATAATTAAAAGTGCAATTAAATACAATGAAAATAAATAAAAGTGCAATAATTAGAAGTGCAATTAAATATGAAAATAAATAAATTATGCTTATTTAAACTTCCATAATCATGATGTTTGACGTGTTGATTTTAGTTTTATGCCCATGGGTTAATTGTTCTTTGTCCTGGATTATTTAATATGTCCGTCTGGTTTTTGTCCATAATAGTCCATCAGTCATAAATATAAAGTGCGAGTATCCTCGTTAAATTATCCTTATATCCGAAGTTAAATATTCCAACTAATTGGGGACTTAAACTGTAACAAGATCTTAATACTTTTTTTAATAATTACACCAGGATATCGACTACGTATAACCCAAGGTTTTAATACTTTGTTATCAATTATGCCAAGTGTCCTTGTACATAATTTCACCCCTATTTTAATAATTCTAGTGACTATTAATCCATTCCCGTGTCCGGTTAAATGAACGATTATTCATACATATAAATATCCCGCCCATCGTGTCCGATCGAGTGTATATGGTTATTTATAGGGACGTCCAATTGTAAATCTTTATATTAAAATTAACAAATTATCATTTAGTTAAACAAATATAAAGCCCATTAATAGCCTATAGTCTAATTTCCACAAGTGTCGTTCTTTTGTCCAAACCCCAATTATGGTACAAAGCCCAATTACCCAAATTTAATATTTAGTCAAACATCACGATTACTTCGGCATTAAATAAGCATAATAATAACTTAGTTACGAGACATTAATGTAAAAAAGGTTGAACATAACTTACAATGATTAAAAATAGCGTAGCGTTACACGGACAGAATTTCGACTTACACCCTTACAATATGCGCAAACATACCCTTATTATTAGAAAAATTAAAATTAAAATATATATATATATATATATATATATATATATATATATACACGTTTAGATAGAGAGATTGATATATGATGATTATGATGAACCAAACACGCGAATTTATAGGGCTGTGGCCAGAAAAAGGGCCTCATGCGATCGCATGAGCTTTGCCTTTAAGGCCATGCGATCACATGGCCAGCTGGGGAGGCTCAAAAGTCTTTAAAAACGTGGGCTGCTTATTTATTTATTATATAATATAATATATATAATTAAATTTAATTATATATATATATTATATTATATTCTTGTACTCCGTTGACTTGTAATTTTTAGTCCGTTACGTCGAGCGTTGAGAGTTGACTCTGGTCCCGGTTTCGGATTTTCGAACGTCCTTGCGTATAATTTAATATCTTGTACTTTGCGTTTTGAATCTTGTACTCTTGTAATTCTGAGACATTTCTAATCAATAATTGGAACCTCTTTGATTGTACTTTGTACTTTTAAGCTTTTTGGTCGTTTGCGTCTTCAATTCGTCGAATCTGTCTTTTGTCTAAACCTTTTATTATTTAAATGAATATCACTTGTAAATAGAATAATTGCAACTAAAAGCTTGTCTTTCTTGAGGGATAATGCTATGAAATATATGTTCGTTTTTAGCCTTATCAAATATTCCCACACTTGAGCGTTGCTTGTCCTCAAGCAATATAGTCTTGAAATACTAGAATCACTTCTTTATTCTTCACACTTTATACATCAGTGATTTCTATACGGCGGTATAAACAATGGTAGTAACGATGTGGTTTACAGTCCCACATGACTGTAAAATTTAGATCCTTTAAGGAAATTGGATCTTTATGAAAACATTTGATCTTTTGAAAATTAAATCTAGTTTTTACTGTGACGACCCGGGAATTTTCGATCAAATTTAAACCTTACTCTTTATATGATTTCGACATGATAAGCAAAGTCTGTAATGTTGAGTCTTAAAAATTTTGGAACAGTTTACATAAATGCATTTACCCTTTTGACTGCTCCCGACGATTCACGAACAATTGTATGTAAATAAATATGTAAATATAAATATAAGTATATTTATAATAATTCGAAATAATATATGATTAATTGTAAGAACTAAATTGTAAAATAATAAATGATATAATAATAATTAAGTTATTATTAATCTATAAATATAACACATGGTTTCTGTACATATTTATTATTAGGTGTATGTTAAAAATATAAAAGTTATACTGTTAACCTTACTTCTATTATAAATGAAAATATTAACATTTGTATTATTAATATTATTAATTTTAATATGAGATATAAATATATAGATATAAAATTTGATATGTGTAAGTGATAATATTATTATTAATATTAATATTACTATTAACATTATAACTAATAAGATTATGAGAACTATTGATATTATTATTATCATTATTGGTAATTATCATTGATGTTAGTATTAATACTATTATATTATTATCATTTATCATTATTAGCCTTTGTTAATAAAATTATTATTTATAATATTATTATTAGTATTATTGATATTAATACTATTAATATAATTATACTAGTTATTTATAAAAAGAAAAAAAATCAGAATTTGATACATATACAGATATATAATCCATATATACAAATACAGATATTTATAATTACTTATACATATAAAACACAGATATATATATATATATATAGAACCAGTATTATTACTTATTATTATTTAGAATTATTATATATATTATTAATTATATATAATATAAAAACAAGAACAATTCGTACCAGTTGTTATGAGTATCAACTTAACTATTCCAAATGTGATTTTTGTCTCCAATCTGTTTAACATTGATTCCTAATCCACTTCAGTATCAAACAAAGTCTGTTAGGGTTATTGTCCTTTTATTGTTATTTTATTTTTTTTCTTTCTTTTTCTCTAATTTGATTTAATCCTGTCGAGGTTACTGGATTACAAAACAAGTGTGTATTCAGTGTTTTGATAAGCTCATTCAATTTCACATTCACAATATCAATTACAACCATTTTACACAGAGTATAATTGTTAATTTAACAATTTTTTTTTTAAAACTGTCGCATACCTCTGTTCATGGTTTCCTTTGTCAAAAGCTCAATTTCTACTGAAACTTTAAAATCCATAAATGTAGGATTGTTAAGAATACTCTAAACAATCTTTCTGGAAAATTCGGTGTTCCAATTCCTCCAAACACGATCGAATTTACAAGTCAAACTTTTAGTTTCAAAAGTCAACTGATTTTTCAAAGATCAAATTGGAGTGTTATAAATCGATTTTGTTAAAATTAAGGATTTATAAAGTTTCTAGGAATCATTTGGAACACAATTCATATTGTAAATATTTTCTAAAACGCGACCAAACTCGAAAATGAATTTTTTTTTTCTTTATTCAGCGACGGCAGGAAGTTTTTTTTCAGTTTATTTTTGTTGTTTTCAAATCATTCAAGAGCAATACTTTTAGTTCTCTGTTGGTTTACAAGTGTTAATTGAAACAGCAAATTCGCTACTTCGATTTTAAACTTCTATGGTTGATGTGATTATGATGAAGATGATGAATATGGGAAAAGATAATACGGGATATAAAATTTAGAACGTATAAAATAACAGAAAAATGGGGTTTGGCTGGATGGTAGGAAGTGTTTGTGCGTGAGCGGGAGGTCTCGGGTTCGAGCCCGTCGAGTAGCAACTATTTTTTTAAATGACCTTATGAGGTAGCTTTTAATTTCAAAAATCTTTAATATTATTATTATTGTTATTATTATTATTATTATAAATTATTGTTAATGTAAGTTGTTATTATTATTAATATCATTAATATGTTTATTAGAATAATTAAAAGTATTATTATTAAGGATATTACTAGTATAACCATTATTATTATTAACATGATTAGGGTTATTAATATTATTATCATTAATATTAAAATTTGAGTCATTTTATAAATATGAGTATTATCAATATGCTATAATTATTAATATTATCAATACTAATATTATCGTTATTGTAGTATTATTATTATTATTACTAGTAGTATAATTGGTAATGTAATTATTATTATTATTATCATAACTATCAGTATCATGTCTATTACTATTATTATCATCATAAGTATTATAATTAATATCACTATTATTATTAGTATTAATAATATATGTATTATTAGTATTAATAATATATGTATTATTATTATTATTATTAATAAAAATAATGGATTATTATTATTATTATTATTATTATTATTATCATTATCATTATTACTAAATATATCATTATTGTTAAAGTTACAGTTTTTGTTAAAATCAGTATCACCATTGAAATTAACATTTTTGTCAAAATTATCAATTTACTATGAAGATTATTATTACTATTATTATTAAGAATTATCATGAGTTTATCAAAATTAGTATTATGTTATTATCATTATTATTATTATTATTATTATTATTATTATTATTATTATTATTATTATTATTATTATTATTATTATAACTTTTAACACTAATATTATTATTATTATTACAATAAAAACTTGTTATTAAAATACTTATATAAAACATATATAAAAATATATAGATATAAAAATATAATCAATTGAAATAATATATATATATTAATATATAACTTATTCGATTACGATTATATATATTAATATATATACAAATGATATAGGTTCGTGAATTCGAGGCCAACCCTGCATTGTTCAGTTTTCGTCATATGTATTTTTACTACAAAATACATTACTGTGAGTTTCATTAATCCCTTTTTAAATGCTTTTGCAATATATATTTTTGGGACTGAGAATACATGCGCTGCTTTTATAACTGTTTTACTAAATAGACACAAGTAATCGAAACTACATTCTATGGTTGGATTATCTAATCGAATATGCCCTTTTTATTAAGTCTGGTAATCTAAGAATTAGGGAACAGACACCCTAATTGATGCGAACTCTAAAGATAGATCTATCGGGCCTAACAAGCCCCATCCAAAGTACTGGATACTTTAGTACTTCGAAATTTATATCATGTTCGAAGGAGGATCCCGGAATGATGGGGATATTCTTATATGTATATTGTGAATGTCGGTTACCAGGTGTTCAATCCATATGAATGATATTTTTGTCTCTATGCATGGGACGTATGTTTATGAGAAATGGAAATATGAAATCTTGTGGTCTATTAAAATTATGAAAAGATTATTTATGTTAAACTAATGAACTCACCAACCTTTTTGGTTGACACTTTAAAGCATGTTTATTCTCAGGTACGAAAGAAATCTTCCGCTGTGCATTTGCTCATTTTAGAGATATTACTTGGAGTCATTCATGACATATTTCAAAAGACATTGCATTCGAGTCGTTGAGTTTATCAAGATTATTATTAAGTCAATTATAGTAAGAAATATTACGAAATGGTATGCATGTTGTCAATTTTCGATGTAATGAAAGATTCTCTTTTCAAAAATGAATGCAATGTTTGTAAAATGTATCATATAGAGGTCAAGTACCTCGCGATGTAATCAACTGTTGTGAATCGTTTATAATCGATATGGACTTTATCCGGATGGATTAGGACGGGTCCTTTCAGTTGGTATCAGAGCGGTGGTCGTAGCGAACCAGGTCTTGCATTAGTGTGTCTAACTAGAAGTCGTTAGGATGCATTAGTGAGTCTGGACTTCGACCGTGTCTGTATGTCAAAAGTTTTGCTTATCATTTAGTGTCGAAAAATTAATTGCTCATCATCCTTAAAGTCTAGACATGTCCTACTGCCTCTATTGCATAGACAGTGTATAGATAAATTCATATCTTAGTGTATCTATTACTGTAACTTTGCCTGACAACTTCCGTAGATTCCTCCGTAACTTATGGGATTTTAGAATTATATATGCATATGTAAATTATGTATTGCAGAATACTAATCTACATCCTATAATCTAATTCTTATCGAAAATCCTTCATCTGATCGTACGAGATGAATCCTGCAACCAGTTCGAGTCCCTCAGATTCCGATAGCTATTCCGATAGTTATTCCGACAGCTATTCAGACATAGATGTTCACCTAAGCTCCGAAAACAGCGTCATCGGCATGAATCAACCATTCCCAATTCATCTGATGCATTCGTAGTCGACTTAATCAATGGAGACGCGAAGAATGCAATCCCTTCCACCAACTGAATTCACCTCTTGATAATGAACCTGAAGTGTATACCGGCGAACCTGTTCGAGACACCATTTTTAGTCTCATTTCCAGGGTAACTCGACAAGATCATATTCTATCCACAATTCTAAACCTTATTCATCCGTTTGTTCCAACCGCCAATCATCCCGGAGTAATCAAAGAAGTCAACGAACTTCGCGCTCGAATAATCAATTCGGAGAATATGGTGCAAAATGTACCAGCTTCAGCAACATCACCGGCACCAACAGTACCATCAATAATAGTACCAGTACCATCAACAATCCATGCTTCAATATCATCGTCTGTACTTTGAGTATGATCTTCGTTCTACGTATCGTTCTACCTCATTTATCTTCGTTCGACATGACGAATATGTAATCTCTAAAATTTTAGAGATTATTTATTCTTGTTCCAACCGAAAACTAAATGAGTTTAATATTATGTTAACTCATTAAATCCATGATTACATCTGAAGAAAATATATATGTAAATATGTTTTCATAAAGATTGTAATTAAAAATTCTTTTGTACCAAAGGTTAATGGTGAAAATATTTTAACGGGTAGGTAATACCCGAGGAATATTTAGATTTTACATTAATAAGTTACATTGTACGTTCTTCAAATCTGATTCAACAGTCATTTACTATCCTACTTACACCCACAGATATACGTATCCGTTCACCGCAGAATAACTATTTTCATTCCATTTCATATTTGGATTTTGACCTATCAGAATCCAACAAGTGGCACAATGAAGAAAACATTTGACAATATAAAATTTGTTAGAAACAGACAAATTAACTATGAGAAATTTTGTTAAGAATCCACGCTAACTGTTCCTAGCTAATTGTTCCTAGCTAACTGTTAATTTCGTATTACCATTTAATTATCGCAATTTATTTATCGCAGTTTATTTATCGCAATTTACATTCTCGCAATTTTATTTATCGTCATTTAATTTCTGTTATTTATTTTACGCACTTTAAATATCGGGACACGTATACAAGGTTTTGACATATCATATCGACGCATCTATATATATTATTTGGAATCACCATAGACATTCTATATGCAGTAATGATCGAGTTCTCTATACAGGGTTGAGGTTGATTCTCAAATAATATATATACTTTGAGTTGTGATCGAGTCTGAGACATGTACACGGGTCACGATATTTATTAATTAATTCGAATATTATATATTAAACTATATATGAATTACTGGACTGTTACTGTGGACTATCAACTATGGACTACCGACACTGGACAATTAAAATGAATTAAAATATTGATTATAACATATGAAACTAAACAATTCTTCAAGTTTGCCACTTGATTTTATTTTAAACCCCATTCGTATCATCACAATTACAATCTGTGTTCAAACCTTTCATGATTCTTGAAAACACCTCAATCGATAGGATGAATCAACCGCACTTCATTTACGGGAGAAAAGATTGATGCATATAGTTATGCACCTGAAAATACTCGAAACCTGAGTAAACGTTTAACACGTATCTGTGCTAGCTTCTTTGGCGTTATTATTACCGAAAATAACCATGCAACTCCTGTTCGAGATAGCTAATTTTGTCACAGCTCCAGCAAATCAACTTTGACTTTTCGTTTGAAACAACCTTATTATAACCTTGATTTATATGTGTGCTCTTTTATTGTTACCAGGGAACCTTTCATATTCCACCATATTACCATCAGCGTTTAATCATCTAAAAACACAATTTTCCAGAAACCACCTCGGATTAATAACCGATGATTCAGATATCATAGCATTAAATGCAGAGGAAACAGAAAAATGGTAGATGGTCTAAACGACCAAAAGTTTAATGATAAAGAAAGGAGTGTTAGGAACGCTCGATAGAAAATTGGGTATTGAAAAACAGATTGAGCTACACATGAAGGAGACCAAGGACAAATACAAGGACCAAACCCTATATTTAAAGGATTCGGGTAATTCTGGATCCGTTGAAATCTTTAGAGAATATCTTGCTCCGAAGTCATGTTAAAATCTTGCGGAAAATCTTTCTCCATCAACCATCAAACTTAGAAATTCCAAAACATCATCATCAATAACTTCGATATTTCTGAGGATATTTTCATAAATATTCTCGTCCAAAATTATATGCCTCTTCGTACTTCCTGTGTATCATTATATTGGAAACATTCAATAGAAAATTTAGTACCAAAAAGCAGATTATGCGAAACTATGAAAGAAGCTGTGGACAAATCACAAAGAATAAGTTTGACTTCAAAGAATCCAAATGATTCTGTTTCTGATGAAATCTTTAACGAATACCTTGTTTCCAAATCTAAACCCTTACAGATAAATCTTCTTCATCATCCCTCGATATTAGAAATTCCAAGATATCATCGTATCTTTCATTATAAATATCCTCCATATTTCTGGAGATATTTTTTTTATAACTATTCTTATCTGAAATCATTAATCTCTTCGTGCTATCAGTATTACATCATATAGAAACTGTTAGTTTCTATATTCTGTAAACTTTCGAGCTAAAAATATGAATGTTATTGAAATAATGTTGGGAACTGATGCATGGGTTAGTATAATATAATGACACTTGATCAACGTGATTATATTACAGTAAGTCATGCTGAGTTTCAAATGGGACGTGATGATTCACAGATCCTAACGTCATCACGTGCCATGTTACATAACTCTTTCATTATGCTTAACTTCTGAACATATCAAGAAAGTATATTCTTGATAGTTCTATTCTCAGTGATTCTGGTAATTTGATAAAACAAATCGTGCTAATACATTAGTTCTTATTTAGAACACGATGTTTATTCGAAATTTCATACTTACGAATTCTAGACCGTTACTCGCTTTGCTAGAGGTCGGGAGGATAATAAAAAGGCAAAGAGCTCCAAAATATAAGAGAAAATATAAAGCCCAACAACAACACCGAAACTACAAACTGTGGATATCAGTGCGTATAGCAATATAAAGACATGGGAGGATTATAAATACAATAATCCCTAAAGCATAGTAGAAATAAACGGATTCCTCCACTGGAAGTTGGAAAAGGAGAATGATTGTTGCGATAATCAGGATCAGAACTGGATTAAGCATTTTCACAATCTTGTGGATGTAAGAACCAGGAAAGAAAGTATAGGAATGGTGAAAATTATAGAACGGGAAGAGTTTAATTTATAATGGAAATATCAGACGGAGAAATCGAGGCGGATCACCGTATTTAATTATAGAGATCCTAATTTCCTTATTCGCCGAAGAATCAAATCTTTTAGATTTCGAAGATTTACTTTAAATCCCTTGAATTCCGAAATTCAACCAAGACAATATCAAAAGTTAAGACACACCTTATTTTCTAAATTCTACCATGACTACGTCAAAAGTTAAATCTCTATCTCAGTCTGTTGTGACAGCTTCACTCGTACACTCCACCTAATCAAATCCTTTCATTTATATTAATCAATAATGATAAAACCCCATTTATCAACTCCTATTCATCATGAAAGCATTTTTATTGTTAGCCATGACCACCTCACTCAAATTTCGGGACGAAATTTCTTTAACGGGTAGGTACTGTGACGACCCGGGAATTTTCGATCAAATTTAAACCTTACTCTTTATATGATTTCGACATGATAAGCAAAGTCTGTAATGTTGAGTCTTAAAAATTTTGGAACAGTTTACATAAATGCATTTACCCTTTTGACTGCTCCCGACGATTCACGAACAATTGTATGTAAATAAATATGTAAATATAAATATAAGTATATTTATAATAATTCGAAATAATATATGATTAATTGTAAGAACTAAATTGTAAAATAATAAACGATATAATAATAATTAAGTTATTATTAATCTATAAATATAACACATGGTTTCTGTACATATTTATTATTAGGTGTATGTTAAAAATATAAAAGTTATACTGTTAACCTTACTTTTATTATAAATGAAAATATTAACATTTGTATTATTAATATTAGTAATTTTAATATGAGATATAAATATATACATATAAAATTTGATATGTGTAAGTGATAATATTATTATTAATATTAATATTACTATTAACATTATAACTAACAAGATTATGAGAACTATTGATATTATTATTATTATTATCATTATTGGTAATTATCATTGATGTTAGTATTAATACTATTATATTATTATCATTTATCATTATTAGCCTTTGTTAATAAAATTATTATTTATAATATTATTATTAGTATTATTGATATTAATACTATTAATATAATTATACTAGTTATTTATAAAAAGAAAAAAATCAGAATTTGATACATATACAGATATATAATCCATATATACAAATACAGATATTTATAATTACTTATACATATAAAACACAGATATATATATATATGGAACCAGTATTATTACTAATTATTATTTAGAATTATTATATATATTATTAATTATATATAATATAAAAACAAGAACAATTCGTACCAGTTGTTATGAGTATCAACTTAACTATTCCAAATGTGATTTTTGTCTCCAATCTGTTTAACATTGATTCCTAATCCACTTCAGTATCAAACAAAGTCTGTTAGGGTTATTGTCCTTTTATTGTTATTTTATTTTTTTTCTTTCTTTTTCTCTAATTTGATTTAATCCTGTCGAGGTTACTGGATTACAAAACAAGTGTGTATTCAGTGTTTTGATAAGCTCATTCAATTTCACATTCACAATATCAATTACAACCATTTTACACAGAGTATAATTGTTAATTTAACAATTTTTTTTTTAAAACTGTCGCATACCTCTGTTCATGGTTTCCTTTGTCAAAAGCTCAATTTCTACTGAAACTTTAAAATCCATAAATGTAGGATTGTTAAGAATACTCTAAACAATCTTTCTGGAAAATTCGGTGTTCCAATTCCTCCAAACACGATCGAATTTACAAGTCAAACTTTTAGTTTCAAAAGTCAACTTATTTTTCAAAGATCAAATTGGAGTGTTATAAATCGATTTTGTTAAAATTAAGGATTTATAAAGTTTCTAGGAATCATTTGGAACACAATTCATATTGTAAATATTTTCTAAAACGCGACCAAACTCGAAAATGAATTTTTTTTTCTTTATTCAGCGACGGCAGGAAGTTTTTTTTTCAGTTTATTTTTGTTGTTTTCAAATCATTCAAGATCAATACTTTTAGTTCTCTGTTGGTTTACAAGTGTTAATTGAAACTGCATATTCGCTACTTCGATTTTAAACTTCTATGGTTGATGTGATTATGATGAAGATGATGAATATGGGAAAAGATAATACGGGATATAAAATTTAGAACGTATAAAATAACAGAAAAATGGGGTTTGGCTGGATGGTAGGAAGTGTTTGTGCGTGAGCGGGAGGTCTCGGGTTCGAGCCCGTCGAGTAGCAACTATTTTTTTAAATGACCTTATGAGATAGCTTTTAATTTCAAAAATCTTTAATATTATTATTATTGTTATTATTATTATTATTATAAATTATTGTTAATGTAAGTTGTTATTATTATTAATATCATTAATATGTTTATTAGAATAATTAAAAGTATTATTATTAAGGATATTACTAGTATAACCATTATTATTATTAACATGATTAGGGTTATTAATATTATTATCATTAATATTAAAATTTGAGTCATTTTATAAATATGAGTATTATCAATATGCTATAATTATTAATATTATCAATACTAATATTATCGTTATTGTAGTATTATTATTATTATTACTAGTAGTATAATTGGTAATGTAATTATTATTATTATTATCATAACTATCAGTATCATGTCTATTACTATTATTATCATCATAAGTATTATAATTAATATCACTATTATTATAAGTATTAATAATATATGTATTATTATTATTATTAATAAAAATAATGGATTATTATTATTATTATTATTATTATCATTATCATTATTACTAAATATATCATTATTGTTAAAGTTACAGTTTTTGTTAAAATCAGTATCACCATTGAAATTAACATTTTTGTCAAAATTATCAATTTACTATGAAGATTATTATTACTATTATTATTAAGAATTATCATGAGTTTATCAAAATTAGTATTATCATTATTATCATTATTATTATTATAACTTTTAACACTAATATTATTATTATTATTATTACAATAAAAACTTGTTATTAAAATACTTATATAAAACATATATAAAAATATATAGATATAAAAATATAATCAATTGAAATAATATTTATATATATTAATATATAACTTATTCGATTACGATTATATATATTAATATATATACAAATGATATAGGTTCGTGAATCCGAGGCCAACCCTGCATTGTTCAATTTTCGTCATATGTATTTTTACTACAAAATACATTACTGTGAGTTTCATTAATCCCTTTTTAAATGCTTTTGCAATATATATTTTTGAGACTGAGAATACATGCGCTGCTTTTATAACTGTTTTACGAAATAGACACAAGTAATCGAAACTACATTCTATGGTTGGATTATCTAATCGAATATGCCCTTTTTATTAAGTCTGGTAATCTAAGAATTAGGGAACAGACACCCTAATTGACGCGAACTCTAAAGATAGATCTATCGGGCCCAACAAGCCCCATCCAAAGTACTGGATGCTTTAGTACTTCGAAATTTATATCATGTCCGAAGGAGGATCCCAGAATGATGGGGATATTCTTATATGTATATTGTGAATGTCGGTTACCAGGTGTTCAATCCATATGAATGATATTTTTGTCTCTATGCATGGGACGTATGTTTATGAGAAATGGAAATATGAAATCTTGTGGTCTATTAAAATTATGTTAAACTAATGAACTCACCAACCTTTTTGGTTGACACTTTAAAGCATGTTTATTCTCAGGTACGAAAGAAATCTTCCGCTGTGCATTTGCTCATTTTAGAGATATTACTTGGAGTCATTCATGACATATTTCAAAAGACGTTGCATTCGAGTCGTTGAGTTCATCAAGATTATTATTAAGTCAATTATAGTAAGGAATATTACGAAATGGTATGCATGTTGTCAATTTTCGATGTAATGAAAGATTGTCTTTTCAAAAATGAATGCAATGTTTGTAAAATGTATCATATAGAGGTCAAGTACCTCGCGATGTAATCAACTGTTGTGAATCATTTATAATCGATATGGACTTTGTCCGGATGGATTAGGACGGGTCCTTTCATTTACCCTAGATAAGTTTTCCGGAATAACCCTTCACCGTTGTTTGCAAATTCTTTTTGTGGGTTTGGTGGGTTTCAGATTTGAAAATTTTAGCTCAAAACTTATGGTTTTGTGTCACCCACTTGCTAACCTTGTATTGGGAAAGCAACACGTCCAGTATACTTGCTCCGTATATTACCTTTCGATAAACTACCGTCCGATTGTAAAGGAAAGCGTTGAACAAGCAACTGTTAAGACAATGTCCCCTGACATGCTTTTAATTATGGTCTATAATGTGTCAGACGTAAATACTATCCTTTGTAGGAGCAATAGTAAAGCTCACCCTTATAATTTTTTGGTCTGGCACAAGGTCCTGTCTTTGACCATGCTATGCAACCACCGTTCTTACGGTTGACACCCGATTTGGTTCAGGTGACCTAATGAATTCCAGGTGAATTCCTAGGATTTTACGTTCAATGGTAATGAACGCATTGAAAATGGGTTTTCAGAAAACAAATAGGATTGTAATTTTGATCAAAATATTTTCTCGTTCAAGCTCGAGTTTAGATATTATTGAATTCCATGAGTTTGTAATTCTCAATCTTTAAGGTCAATCTCAAGGATTGAGTAATATCAGTCTTAAAAGCTGATTTTTGATCTTTTAAGGAGATTATCCTTTCTGGGGGTCTGATTCATTAGTCTTATCAAGCTAATTTGCACGGTGTCCTCCCCATTTTACAAGACAGATCCTCTCATGGTTAGGATAAGTCTGACCACTTGGCGACCCTGTTTGATGCTGAGGTCCGTGGATTTCCTGCTGATTTTAGAGATGACTTTTCTAGATTTTTCGCCAACCTACAGCTGGTCTGGACGACAACTTCATGACCTAAATCAAGAAGCGCGTTTCTTTTTTGGAAGACTTTACTTCCTTTTTATGATGGAATTGATTCATCGTGTAGATCCATCTTTCTTACAGTAAATCGGGTAAAACTTTTTATTTTAGTCCAAAGCAAAAGTATCTTCAATTATTTGTTACAGAAATATGTGACATATGTTTAAAATAACTTGGTAAATTTTCCCACACTTGGCTTTTATTTTCTTTTATTTGCCTTTTTATTGTCCTCTATTCCATTTTAAATGAATTCTAACATTTTGGTTTGTTTCTCAATTTATATCCTTTTCAAGGTAACAATAATTTCGGTGTTAACACCTAGTTTTATCGTTCATAAATATGTATAAACATGATTTTGAGTTCATTTAATTGAAAATTTTGAAAAAAATTTACTAGAATTGGGTAATCAGTATATAAGACTAGGGATGTTCTTTATTATGAGAGAGCACTAGATTCTAATACAACTACTGCGTTACTAGTATTTTTAATGGTAACCAAGTGTATAAATTAAAAATTTTTAAAAATCCGAAAGAATTTAACCCCTTCCCACACTTAAGATCTTGCAATGCCCTCATTTGTAAGAAATCAGTAACAATTTAAATTATTGAGGGTGATTAGCGTAGAAAAATGATTAAATTTTACCAAAGTTTCCAAGCATATTGGCGTTTGTTTGCTGAATGATAAATGGTGCACATCATTTGTTCATTCCGTCTTGTTGTTTCATCACATTTGTTTTTCATTTTGTCGTCAAAAGTACTAGCTTTTACTGAACTTAATGCCAGTCTTTGAAAATGCGTTATTTTACCATGTTTTGTACAATCGACAATATACATACATACAAATATAAACATGCATGGCAAATTGAAATGGGACTTAATATCCCACTTTCAAATCCTAAATGTGAAATATTAGTACACAATAATAATAAAAATGATAAAAATTACATAAGTATATCCAATAACATAAGTTTAAACATGAATAAGTAAAAAGATAAAAACATAAAAATCATAAAAATAACCAATGGAACTAAATCAGTCTGGATAGGGGTTCCAGTTCACCTCGTCAGGTGGGTTCCATTGTTGATTATAGGTGTCCTGATAGGCTTGGTTATAGTCATACCGGTTAAAGGGTGGTCGGATCTCGGGGTTGTGTGGCGGAAAATGAGCAGGTAGAGTAGGCACGTAATTATTTGGTACCTGATATGATAGCTGGCTCATGATTTGGTGCTGATGAACTAACCAGCTATTGTGTTGGCGTCACCTATAATCCTCGTATACTCGCTCGGAGTTCCACTGCTCGTACACACTATGTCTGGCCGCGCTCGTCATTGCTTCCTCATCTATACGAACGTGGACGTCAAGAATAGCATCTCGAAAGACATCCCTAATGTCTTCCGCTTCCTCCATTTCCTCATCTGAGCCTCTCTCTACCTGAGGATGAGGGCCCTCATATGGTACTGCCTGGTTGCGTCTACTTTTCAATACCTTAGCACCCACATAAACTTTCAATCATAAAGGCTCAACATGTTCTCTACAAAGCTGTAATGGACCCCCTTGGTTTCTATCAACACCTAAATACTCTCTAATGAGAGTAACAAAAATACCTCCTCCTATTATACTCCCGTCCTGCATTTCTTCTACCATTTTAGATAAATAAAAACCAACATAGTAAGGGATATTGACAAAGCTTCTAGGATCCCGAATACACTTTAGGTAGAATAAATCATGTAAGGTTATTTTTTCTTTATTGTTACCTATTTGTGTAATCGAGTTAGCCAAAAATCTATGAATGATACGAAGCTCGGCTCTGTCAGTATGTGTATAGGAGTGTCCTCCCGCTCGTGTAAAAACATCAAAATGTGACATACGCCTCCAAATGGCGCCAGCGTCAAAGTTGCTATCTACCCTTTCACCATAATGAATCAAATTTGTACAATCGGGTAGTAGCAACTCACCAGGAGTATATATCTGTAAAGCCCTGGCCATGTCCAGCATGGACATTCTGTACATCCTACCGCCAAGGATAAACCTAAGAAATCTTCTATCATCTATTCTAACTATATTTGTATCAAGTGATACAGTACTCATGAGCTCAACATACCATTCCTTATATACAGGTCTACGAATGGTGAAAAGACGTTCCCAATCTGTAAAAGAAGAGTTCCCGTACCTCTGAATCAGTAGCAGTCTGACTCTATTAGCTAGATGAACTATTTCCAAAGGATCCCAATCGATTACCCTTGGCACCTCTACATTTTTAGTTACCAATCTGAATTTGTTCCTTTGATATGTCTCGTAATCTCTCCATCTTCTATCAAATCTCAGATTAGGATGCAAAGTGTGCTCAGGAATCGTTGGGTATTCTACTGGCGGCCTCATCGGGAATACTATGAATTCATTAACAAACTGTACCGGATCATAATAAGGGACGTGTTGATCAGGCTATTGTTGTGGTTCCTGTTGTGGTTCTTGTTCGGGTTCTGGCTCGTGTTGCATTTCTGGTTCTGGTTCTGGTGCTGGAGCAGGTCGTCTAGATGATGATGCTCCTGAACCTCCAGTATCGGCTTTCTGCAAAACACATTAAACACAAAATTTGTGCATCCAAGTATGCATTAGTGTTAGCAAAATAACAATTTAAAACAATCACAATAACATGTTAAATCAAAATTAAACTTATACACATTTTCACAATTTTTACAATTCTATACTTTTTCAAATAAGCAAATATGAAAATGTAAACAAAGTTCATAAGCATTTAACTCAAATAACATGTCAAAATAGTCATTACTAACAATTAAACAAGTCTCAATTGGCAATTATATCAAATTAATCAAGTTCATGAATTTTCGCCTAAAAAGTCCACTTTAATCTTTAAAAATCATGTTTAGGGTCAATGTTTGGATCATTTAACTACCTAAACATGTTACACTACTCAATTTAGCAATAATTCATGACAAAAATCGGCCATAACCTGTTTATATCAAAAAGCCCCAAATTGCTCAAGAACACAAACCCTAGATTTCTAAAATTTTTGAAGTTTTTGGCTTCAAATCATGTTAAATAGCATCAATCTAGGTTATACATGCATAAAATACTAACAATTTAACACTAATTACACTAGAAATTAACAAAATTGCATTAGGTAAAATATTGGTAATTATCACAAAAACTAGGAATTTATAGAGTTTAGGGTTGTAATTTTTACCTTTTTGCTGAAGAATGAGAATCTAGGCATGATTAGAGCAAGAAATTTGATGAATTACGGTGAAAAATTGCGAATTTTAGAGGTGATTTGGGAGTGTTTTCGTATGTGTTGTGTGTTTTGTGTGTTGAAGAACAGAACAGGCGACTGCTTGTATCAGGCCTGATTTTACTCCCCATGCGATCGCATGGAAACAAAGGCCTAACTCCATGCGATCGCATGGAGTCCCGGGTACAGTACTTTTGCATTTTTTTTTATATAAAACCTTATACTTTATAAAACTTATAATTAATTAAATTCTAAAAAAAAAATTTCCTTTAGGAGCGAGGGTGTTTCGGATCGTTGTCCTGGTCCGTCTCTCGACAAAAATTTAAAATTTGTCAATTTAAAGCGCGGTTTTAAAAGCAAAGATTTTTTGGGTTTTTTTAATGTTTTTGGCATACTTTAATTCAATAAGATTAAAAATAATGATAATAAAAGTTCTCGTCCCTCCCTCGGGTAAAGCAATTTCGGTTCAACGACCTAGTCTTCAACTCACGACGAATTTTAAAAATCAAATTTTTAACTTAACGAAATAAAGTAAATTTTTTTTTAAAATTCACACCAAACTTAAATTTAAAATGCATAAAATTAAAAATTCATATTATTAAAATTTAAAAATTCACACCAAATTTATATTATATTTTTGTTTTTATACATACAAACTTATATTAAAAATATTAATTTTTCAAATATTTACAATTTTAAATATATTGATTTAAAAGTTTATAATAGTATTTTAATATTTATATATTAAATTTTAAAAACAAAGTAAAAATAAAATTAAAAATCTTTTTAGTCTTTTATCCCACTTTAATCAATCAAATATGATCAAAAATATACGCCCCTCTTTTCGGTAAAATAATTTCGGTTAAATAACCTAGTTTAACTCATGACGAATTTTTGAAATATTTTGGGTTGATTGATTAAAGATATTTATACCTTAAGAATAAACGTTAAATTTCGCAGTGATGTAATAAATTTTTGAATGATATCAATAATTTCGGTCGCAAGACCTAATTTTATCGAATACCAATTTAATACTTTATAGCGAACAAATTAGCGTTTATTATCAAAAGGTTAAAAATTAAAATAAAAAATGAAAACTGTACAAACTTACCTGTGAAATAGATTTCTTAGTGATACGCTCTAGCCCACTCATAAGATAGTCGGACTAATTGGTTTTCCATGGCTACATAGGCGTAACCTCGAGCATTTAACGTTTTTTCTTCTAAACATATGAACGGTCCGTCTCTGCATAAAGTAACAAATTCGGTGTTTGAATAGGTTTGATTATTTGAACATTTACCTTCGTGTGACCATTTTCCGCATTTGTGACATTTTTCAAGGTGTCGTGCTCTTCTTTTCGCTGCGAATTTTGATTTTCCTTTACCAAATTTTAACTTATTATCTTCGCATCTGGATTCTTTTCTTACTCCGTCCAATTTACCTCTTATTAATGATACCAATTCACTTGGAAGTGTATCATTATTATGTTTAGTGATCAAAGCGTGTAGCATTAGACCATGGTTTAATTCACATGAAGTCTTCATTTCGAAAAACCTAAAAAAAATAAAAATTCAGAATGGGGGGAGAAGACTAGTTCTTTAGGGTCTGCTAGGGAAAGACCATTCGGGTTCCATTTTCAAGAACTACATGAAAACAGAAAATCTAACTCTAACAGAAATACATATTATCCTTAAAAGACTTAATTCTCCCCACACTTAGTTAGCTGTGGTGTTGAAATTGTGATTAACTTCGTTGTATCGGACTATCTATGTAATGTTTAACTCTGTGACCATTAACCTTAAATTCAATCCCATTTGAATTTATTAATTCTATTGTTTCGTACGGGAAAACTCTTTTAAATATGAATGGTCCAGACCATCTTGATTTCAAATTTCCAGGAAATAGCTTGAATCGTGAATTGAAAAGAAGAACTCTGTCTCCTTCTTTAAATTCTTTTGAACTTCTGATTCTTTTATCATGCCATTTCTTCGTTCTTTCCTTATAGATCAACGAATTTTTGTATGCTTCATGTCTTAATTCTTCTAATTCGTTTAGTTGACTTAACCGTAAATGTCCAGCTTCATGTAAATCAAGATTACATGTCTTCAAAGTCCAAAATGCTTTGTGTTCAATTTCTACTGGAAGATGACATGCTTTTCCGTAAACGAGTTTGAAAGGTGTGGTTCCAATTGGAGTTTTGTAGGCTGTTCTAAAAGCCCAGAGTGCATCCTCCAATTTAATGGACCATTCCTTCGGATTTGATCCTACGGTTTTCTCTAGAATACGTTTTAATGCTCGGTTGGTATTTTCAACTTGTCCACTTGTCTGTGGATGATAAGCGGTGGAGATTTTATGAGTTACTCCATATCTTTTAAGAACTTTCGCAAGTTGATTATTACAGAAATGAGTACCCCGATCACTTATTAAAGCTTTCGGTGTTCCAAACCTTGCAAAAAGACGTTTTAAAAAGTTGACTACAACTCGTGCATCATTAGTCGAGAGAGCTTGTGCTTCTGCCCATTTAGATACATAATCAATGGCAACGAGAATGTAGAGATTATTATGAGATTTTGGAAATGGACCCATAAAGTCAATACCCCAAATGTCAAATACTTCACATACTTGAATGACATTTTATGGCATTTTATCACGTTGACTTATTTTTCTGGCCCTTTGACAAGCATCACATGATTTGCAAAGAAGGTGTGCGTCTTTGAAAATTGCAGGCCAATAGAATCCAGCATCATAAACTTTTCTTGCTGTTAGTTGAGGCCCATAATGCCCTCCTGTTGGTCCTGTGTGACAATGGTTTAAGATTTTACTAGCTTCATCTCCGAATACACATCGGCGTATTATTCCATCGGGACAACTTTTAAACAAATGTGGATCTTCCCAGAAATAGTGTTTTATATCACTAAAGAATTTCTTTCGTTTTTGGTACGACAATCCTTTTTCAAGGAATCCACATACTAAGTAGTTTGCATAGTCTGCAAACCATGGAATTTCATTATAATCTATCTTCAATAGATATTCATCAGGATAGTTGTCTTGTATGGCCGATTCATTTAGAACTTCTAATCCGGGATTTTCAAGACGAGAAAGATGATCAGCGGTGAGATTTTCTGCTCCTCTTTTATCTCGGATTTCAATATCAAACTCTTGTAAGAGTAAGATCCAATGGATTAATCGTGGTTTAGCATCTTGTTTCGAAAATAGGTATCTAAAAGCAGAATGGTCGGTATAGACCACTGTTTTTGCTAGAACGAGATATGATCGAAATTTGTCAAAAACAAAGACAATAGCAAGGAGTTCTTTTTCAGTAGTTGTATAATTCATTTGTGCTCCTTGTAACGTCTTACTAGCATAATAAATAGGTTGAAATCGTTTTTCAATCCTTTGTCCTAAAACGGCTCCCATTGCAAAATCACTTGCATCGCACATTAGTTCAAACGGTAGATTCCATTTTGGTGTTATCATGATCGGCACATTAGTGTGTTTCTCTTTAAGAATATTAAAAGATTTGATGCATTCATCTAAAAAGATGAATGGAGCATCCTTTTCTAGGAGTTTATTCATAGGAGTGGCAATTTTAGAAAAATCTTTTATGAAACGTCGGTAAAAACCGGCATGCCCTAGAAAACTCCTAACTCCTCTAACATTGGTGGGATGTGGAAGTTTAGTAATTACATCTACTTTAGCTCTATCTACTTCAATTCCTTCCTTTGAAATTTTATGTCCAAGAACGATGCCTTCTTTAACCATGAAATGGCATTTCTCCCAATTAAGTACTAGATTTGATTGTTCACATCTAATAAGCATTCGTTCAAGATTAACTAGACATGATTCCAATGTATCACCGAAGACTGAAAAGTCATCCATGAAAACTTCCATACATTCTTCTATCATGTCGTGAAAAATCGCCATCATGCACCTTTGAAAGGTTGCAGGGGCGTTGCTGTAGTGACCCGAACTTTTCCATGTTTATATATATTAATTGAGATTGATATTTACATGATTAAATGTTTCCAACATGTTAAGCAATCAAACTTGTTAAGACTTGATTAATTGAAATATGTTTCATATAGACAATTGACCACCCAAGTTGACCGGTGATTCACGAACGTTAAAACTTGTAAAAACTATATGATGACATATATATGGATATATATATATAGTTAACATGATACTATGATAAGTAAACATATCATTAAGTATATTAACAATGAACTACATATGTAAAAAGAAGACTACTAACTTAATGATTTTTAAACGAGACATATATGTAACGATTATCGTTGTAAAGACATTTAATGTATATATATCATATTAAGAGATATTCATACATGATAATATCATGATAATATAATAATTTAAAATCTCATTTGATATTATAAACATTGGGTTAACAACATTTAACAAGATCGTTAACCTAAAGGTTTCAAAACAACACTTACATGTAACGACTAACGATGACTTAACGACTCAGTTAAAATGTATATACATGTAGTGTTTTAATATGTATTTATACACTTTTGAAAGACTTCAATACACTTATCAAAATACTTCTACTTAACAAAAATGCTTACAATTACATCCTCGTTCAGTTTCATCAACAATTCTACTCGTATGCACCCGTATTCGTACTCGTACAATACACAGCTTTTAGATGTATGTACTATTGGTATATACACTCTAATGATCAGCTCTTAGCAGCTCATGTGAGTCACCTAACACATGTAGGAACCATCATTTGGCAACTAGCATGAAATATCTCATAAAATTACAAAAATATGAGTAATCATTCATGACTTATTTACATGAAAACAAAATTACATATCCTTTATATCTAATCCATACACCAACGACCAAAAACACCTACAAACACTTTCATTCTTAAATTTTCTTCATCTAATTGATCTCTCTCAAGTTCTATCTTCAAGTTCTAAGTGTTCTTCATATATTCTACAAGTTCTAGTTACATAAAATCAAGAATACTTTCAAGTTTGCTAGCTCACTTCCAATCTTGTAAGGTGATCATCCAACCTCAAGAAATCTTTGTTTCTTATAGTAGGTTATCATTCTAATACAAGGTAATAATCATATTCAAACTTTGGTTCAATTTCTATAACTATAACAATCTTATTTCAAGTGATGATCTTACTTGAACTTGTTTTCGTGTCATGATTCTGCTTCAAGAACTTCGAGCCATCCAAGGATCCATTGAAGCTAGATCCATTTTTCTATTTTCCAGTAGGTTTATCCAAGGAACTTAAGGTAGTAATGATGTTCATAACATCATTCAATTCATACATATAAAGCTATCTTATTCGAAGGTTTAAACTTGTAATCACTAGAACATAGTTTAGTTAATTCTAAACTTGTTCGCAAACAAAAGTTAATCCTTCTAACTTGACTTTTAAAATCAACTAAACACATGTTCTATATCTATATGATATGCTAACTTAATGATTTAAAACCTGGAAACACGAAAAACACCGTAAAACCGGATTTACGCCGTCGTAGTAACACCGCGGGCTGTTTTGGGTTAGTTAATTAAAAACTATGATAAACTTTGATTTAAAAGTTGTTATTCTAAGAAAATGATTATTATTATGAACATGAAACTATATCCAAAAATTATGGTTAAACTCAAAGTGGAATTATGTTTTCTAAAATGGTCATCTAGACGTCGTTCTTTCGACTGAAATGACTACCTTTACAGAAATGACTTGTAACATATTTTTCCGACTATAAACCTATACTTTTTCTGTTTATATTCATAAAATAGAGTTCAATATGAAACCATAGCAATTTGATTCACTCAAAACGGATTTAAAATGAAGAAGTTATGGGTAAAACAAGATTGGATAATTTTTCTCATTTTAGCTACGTGAAAATTGGTAACAAATCTATTCCAACCATAACTTAATCAACTTGTATTGTATATTATGTAATCTTGAGATACCATAGACACATATACAATGTTTCGACCTATCATGTCGACACATCTATATATATTTCGGAACAACCATAGACACTCTATATGTGAATGTTGGAGTTAGCTATACAGGGTTGAGGTTGATTCCAAAATATATATAGTTTGAGTTGTGATCAATACTGAGATACGTATACACTGGGTCGTGGATTGATTCAAGATAATATTTATCGATTTATTTCTGTACATCTAACTGTGGACAACTAGTTGTAGGTTACTAACGAGGACAGCTGACTTAATAAACTTAAAACATCAAAATATATTAAAAGTGTTGTAAATATATTTTGAACATACTTTGATATATATGTATATATTGTTATAGGTTCGTGAATCAACCAGTAGCCAAGTCTTACTTCCCGACGAAGTAAAAATCTGTGAAAGTGAGTTATAGTCCCACTTTTAAAATCTAATATTTTTGGGATGAGAATACATGCAGGTTTTATAAATGATTTACAAAATAGACACAAGTACGTGAAACTACATTCTATGGTTGAATTATCAAAATCGAATATGCCCCTTTTTATTAAGTCTGGTAATCTAAGAATTGGGGAACAGACACCCTAATTGACGCGAATCCTAAAGATAGATCTATTGGGCCTAACAAACCCCATCCAAAGTACCGGATGCTTTAGTACTTCGAAATTTATATCATATCCGAAGGGTGTCCCGGAATGATGGGGATATTCTTATATATATGCATCTTGTTAATGTCGGTTACCAGGTGTTCACCATATGAATGATTTTTATCTCTATGTATGGGATGTGTATTGAAATATGAAATCTTATGGTCTATTATTATGATTTGATATATATAGGTTAAACATATAACTCACCAACATTTTTGTTGACGTTTTAAGCATGTTTATTCTCAGGTGATTATTAAGAGCTTCCGCTGTCGCATACTTAAATAAGGATGAGATTTGGAGTCCATGCTTGTATGATATTGTGTAAAAACTGCATTCAAGAAACTTATTTTTTTGTAACATATTTGTATTGTAAACCATTATGTAATGGTCGTGTGTAAACAGGATATTTTAGATTATCATTATTTGATAATCTACGTAAAGCTTTTTAAACCTTTATTGATGAAATAAAGGTTATGGATTGTTTTAAAATGAATGCAGTCTTTGAAAAACGTCTCATATAGAGGTCAAAACCTCGCAACGAAATCAATTAATATGGAACGTTTTTAATCAATAAGAACGGGACATTTCAGTTGGTATCCGAGCGTTGGTCTTAGAGAACCAGAATTTTGCATTAGTGTGTCTTATCGAGTTTGTTAGGATGCATTAGTGAGTCTGGACTTCGACCATGTTTACTTGAAAAATGATTGCTTAACAAATTTTGTTGGAAACTATATATTTTTAACATGTGAATATTATGTGATATATTAATCTCTTAACGCGTTTGATATTATGTGATAGATGTCTACCTCTAGAACAAGTCCCATTGACTCACCTAATAATAATGAAGAGTCAAATGTAAATTGGAATGATTCGTGGACTGATTCACAAGTTCCCGAAGAGGAACCGGAAGAAGAGTCGGAACCGGAAGAAGAATCGGAACCGGATGAAGAAATAGAACCGGTGGGGGAAATAATAAAACGGTTAAGTAAAAGAAAATCCTCAACCAACCGACCAAGGTTAATTATGGTCAATGGTGTTTCCGCCAAGGAAGCAAAATATTGGGAGGATTACCAATTCTCCGATTAATCGGATTCCGACGAGAATTCCGATGATGTTACAGAAATTACCCCAACTGAATTTAAAAAGGCAAAAGAAAATAATAAGGGAAAGGGCATAAAAATAGAGAAATCTAATTCCAACCCCGATGAACTTTATATGTATCGTCAACCCCCGAAGTCCTTAAGTTGTAACAATGACCCAGGAACCTCTAAACCACCAGGTTTTTCTAAACCAATGTGGAAAACGACGGCTCGTATTAGGGGAACATCATATATTCCTAGAAACTTGGCAAAACGAACCAAAACCGAAGAAGAAGAAACAAGCGAGTCGGAATAAGATAGTTGTATTCGTGTGGTGTAATATATGTAATATAGTGTGCTTATGCTTTATGATATATGTAAAAATTGCTTGTATTAATAAGTATTTTTCTTTTATGAATCTAACTCTTGTCTATTTTACAGTATAAAAACACAAAATGGATAGACAACCCAATATTTTAAGAGACCTACCCGGAGACATGATTGATGAAATCTTGTCTAGAGTCGGTCAGAATTCTTCGGCACAACTATTTAAGGCGAGATCAGTTTGTAAGACATTCGAAGAACGTTTTAAGAATGCCTTGGTTTATAAAAGGCTTTCGTTCGAAAGATGGGGGATATCACATTGGGAAATCCATAAGTTACGATGTGTTTACTTTGACGCATATATTGAGGGGAACCCAAATGCTATTTTACGCAATGGGTTAAGAAATTATTTTGACTCAATATATCCGAATATTGGACTTCGTGATTTAGAAAAAGCGGCTAACATGCAACATAAAGAAGCATGTTATGCTTACGGATTAGTAATGTTCGCTTCTCACCAAAGTGAGAACAAGAACATCGGGCTACAACTATTAAACAAAACGTTCCCACAAGTGACGGAGTCGGTAATTGGGGTAAGAAATGAGGTTTTTAGATTGTTACGGGACTGTTGGACATTACGTAACCCTCGTCCCTTTGACGACGTTACAACACGCTGTCTTATCAAAGGCCATAACGGTTATGTTCCACAAGACCAAGGATGGGAAGTAATCCTAGTAAAACCAGAATGCATGACTTGTTTCTGGACGTATGAATTACGTGTCTTTATTGCCTTTGTTGAACGACTTGTGTACTAGCTAGAATTATCTTCACAACCATCTTGTATCAAATTTATTGTGTGCTATATTTCATGCTATCTGTAAAATAAGCGGTATTGTAAGTTTGTAAAATATTGTGTAAAAAGTTTGAACGCGAAATATTATTATAATCAGTTTTTCATATAGAATTGTAGTAGTTGAATTGTATATTAGCTACTAAGTATGAACTTAAAGGGTAGGTACTATCCGAATTTAAACTTATAAAACGCTAATATGAAGAAAAAGCTTTTATAAATGAGTTCATATTATGCTACGAAATACTATTAACTACTCTTAATATTCTGTATGATTAACTGGTTCCATTTGACTATTTTGAAGGAAATGGCACCGACTACTCGACACACCGTGAATATGAATGAAGAGGAATTCCGTACTTTTCTAGCTTCAAACATAGCCGCAGTACAGGCTGCGCTACATACCAACAATAACCTTGGATCTAGTAGTACAGGAAATCGTGTAGGATGCACCTACAAAGAATGCACTGCCTACAAACCTTTGGAATTTGATGGAACCGAAGGACCGATCGGATTGAAACGGTGGACCGAGAAGGTCGAATCGGTGTTTGCCATAAGTAAGTGTACTAAAGAGGACAAAGTGAAGTACGCTACGCATACCTTCACAGGTTCTGCGTTAACATGGTGAAATACCTATCTAGAGCAAGTGGGACAAGACGATGCGTACGCACTACCGTGGTCAGCATTCAAGCACTTGATGAACGAGAAGTACCGTCCCAGAACCGAGGTCAATAAGCTCAAGATAGAACTTAGAGGGTTACGAACCCAAGGATTTGATATTACCACGTACGAAAGACGATTCACAGAATTGTGCCTATTGTGTCCGGGAGCATTCGAAGATGAGGAAGAGAAGATCGACGCGTTTGTGAAAGGATTACCGGAAAGAATCCAAGAAGATATAATTTCACACGAGCCCGCCTCCATACAACAGGCATGTAGAATGGCTCACAAACTAGTGAACCAGATTGAGGAAAGAATTAAAGAACAGACGGCTGAAGAGGCCAATGTGAAGCAAGTCAAAAGAAAGTGGGAGGAAAACGGTGATAAGAATCACCAATACAACAACAACAGCAATTACAATAATAATCGCAACAATTATCCTAACAATCGCAACATCAATCGCAACTATAACAAACGGCCTAACAACAACAACAACAACAACAACAACAACTACAACAATCATCCCAACAACAATAACAACTGCAACAACAACAACAACAACAACAATCAGAAGCAGCTATGCCAAAGGTGTGAAAAGTATCACTCGGGGTTCTGCACCAAATTTTGCAACAAGTGTAAAAGAAATGGTCATAGCGCGGCGAAGTGTGAGGTCTATGGACCAGGGGTTAACAGAATGAAAGGAACAAATGGTGTCGGAACGAGTAATGGCGGAGCAAGTAGTGTCGGAGCAAGTTATGCCAATGTAGTTTGTTATAAATGTGGAAAACCGGGCCACATTATTAGAAATTGCCCGAAACCAGGAGAACACGAATGGACAAGGCCGCGGAAGAGTTTTCAATATTAATGCGGTAGAGGCACAGGAAGACCCGGAGCTTGTTACGGGTACTTTTCTTATTGACAATAAATCTGCTTACGTTTTATTTGATTCGGGTGCGGATAGAAGCTATATGAGTAGAGATTTTTGTGCTAAATTAAGTTGTCCATTGACGCCTTTGGATAGTAAATTTTTACTCGAATTAGCAAATGGTAAATTAATTTCAGCAGATAATATATGTCGGAATCGAGAAATTAAACTGGTTAGCGAAACATTTAAGATTGATTTGATACCAGTAGAGTTAGGGAGTTTTGATGTGATAATCAGTATGGACTGGTTGAAAGAAGTGAAAGCAGAGATCGTTTGTTACAAAAATGCAATTCGCATTATACGAGAAAAAGGAAAACCCTTAATGGTGTACGGAGAAAAGGGCAACACGAAGCTACATCTTATTAGTAATTTGAAGGCACAAAAACTAATAAGAAAAGGTTGCTATGCTGTTCTAGCACACGTCGAGAAAGTACAAACTGAAGAAAAGAGCATCAATGATGTTCCCATTGTAAAAGAATTTCCCGATGTATTTCCGAAAGAATTACCGGGATTACCCCCACATCGATCCGTTGAATTTCAAATAGATCTTGTACCAGGAGCTGCACCAATAGCTCGTGCTCCTTACAGACTCGCACCCAGTGAGATGAAAGAACTGCAAAGCCAATTACAAGAACTTTTAGAGCGTGGTTTCATTCGACCAAGTACATCACCGTGGGGAGCTCCTATTTTGTTTGTCAAGAAGAAAGATGGTACATTCAGGTTGTGTATCGACTACCGAGGGTTGAACAAACTTACCATCAAGAACCGCTACCCACTACCGAGAATCGACAACTTATTTGATCAATTACAAGGCTCGTCTGTTTATTCAAAGATTGACTTACGTTCCGTGTATCATCAAATGCGGGTGAAAGAAGATGATATTCCAAAGACTGCTTTCAGAACACGTTACGGTCATTACGAGTTTATGGTCATGCCGTTTGGTTTAACTAATGCACCAGCTGTGTTCATGGACCTTATGAACCGAGTGTGTGGACCATACCTTGACAAGTTTGTCATTGTTTTCATTGATGACATACTTATTTACTCAAAGAATGACCAAGAACACGGTGAACATTTGAGAAAGGTGTTAGAAGTATTGAGGAAGGAAGAATTGTACGCTAAGTTTTCAAAGTGTGCATTTTGGTTGGAAGAAGTTCAATTCCTCGGTCACATAGTGAACAAAGAAGGTATTAAGGTGGATCCGGCAAAGATAGAAACTGTGGAAAAGTGGGAAACCCCAAAAACTCCGAAACACATACGCCAGTTTTTAGGACTAGCTGGTTACTACAGAAGGTTCATCCAAGACTTTTCCAGAATAGCAAAACCCTTGACTGCATTAACGCATAAAGGGAAGAAATTTGAATGGAATGATGAACAAGAGAAAGCGTTTCAGTTATTGAAGAAAAAGCTAACTACGGCACCTATATTGTCATTGCCTGAAGGGAATGATGATTTTGTGATTTATTGTGACGCATCAAAGTAAGGTCTCGGTTGTGTATTAATGCAACGAACGAATGTGATTGCTTATGCGTCTAGACAATTGAAGATTCACGAACAAAATTATACGACGCATGATTTGGAATTAGGCGCGGTTGTTTTTACATTAAAGACTTGGAGGCACTACTTATATGGGGTCAAAAGTATTATATATACCGACCACAAAAGTCTTCAACACATATTTAATCAGAAACAACTGAATATGAGGCAGCGTAGGTGGATTGAATTATTGAATGATTACGACTTTGAGATTCGTTACCACCCGGGGAAGGCAAATGTAGTAGCCGATGCCTTGAGCAGGAAGGACAGAGAACCCATTCGATTAAAATCTATGAATATAATGATTCATAATAACCTTACTACTCAAATAAAGGAGGCACAACAAGGAGTTTTAAAAGAGGGAAATTTAAAGGATGAAACATCCAAAGGATCGGAGAAGCATCTTAATATTCGGGAAGACGGAACCCGGTATAGGGCTGAAAGGATTTGGGTACCAAAATTTGGAGATATGAGAGAAATGGTACATAGAGAAGCTCATAAAACCAGATACTCAATACATCTTGGAAAGGGGAAGATGTACAAGGATCTCAAGAAACATTTTTGTTGGCCGGGTATGAAAGCCGATGTTGCTAAATACGTAGGAGAATGTTTGACGTGTTCTAAGGTCAAAGCTGAGCATCAGAAACCATCAGGTCTACTTCAACAACTCGAAATCCCGAAATGGAAATGGGAAAACATTACCATGGATTTCATCACTAAATTGCCAAGGACTGCAAGTGGTTTTGATACTATTTGCATAATAGTTGATCGTCTCACCAAATCAGTACACTTCCTGCCAATAAGAGAAGATGACAAGATGGAGAAGTTAGCACGACTGTATTTGAAGGAAGTCATCTCCAGACATGGAATACCAATCTCTATTATCTCTGATAGGGATGGCAGATTTATTTCCAGATTCTGGCAGACATTACAGCAAGCATTAGGAACTCGTCTAGACATGAGTACTGCCTATCATCCACAAACTGATGGGCAGAGTGAAAGGACGATACAAACGCTTGAAGACATGCTACGAGCATGTGTTATTGATTTCGGAAACAGTTAGGATCGACATCTACCGTTAGCAGAACTTTCCTACAACAACAGCTACCATTCAAGCATTGAGATGGCACCGTTTGAAGCACTTTATGGTAGAAAGTGCAGGTCTCCAATTTGTTAGAGTGAAGTGGGGGATACACAGATTACGGGTCCGAAAATTATACAAGAAACTACCGAGAAGATAATCCAAATTCAACAACGGTTGAAAACCGCCCAAAGTCGACAAAGAGCTACGCTGACATTAAAAGAAAAGATATAGAATTTGAAATTGGAGAGATGGTCATGCTTAAAATTGCACCTTGTAAAGGCGTTGTTCGATTTGGTAAACGAGGGAAATTAAATCCAAGGTATATTGGACCATTCAAGATTATTGATCGTGTCGGACCAGTAGCTTACCGACTTGAGTTACCTCAACAACTCGCGGCTGTACATAACACTTTCCACGTCTCGAATTTGAAGAAATGTTTTGCTAAAGAAGATCTCACTATTCCGTTAGATGAAATCCAAATCAACGAAAAACTTCAATTCATCGAAGAACCCGTCGAAATAATGGATCGTGAGGTTAAAAGACTTAAGCAAAACAAGATACCAATTGTTAAGGTTCGATGGAATGCTCGTAGAGGACCCGAGTTCACCTGGGAGCGTGAAGATTAGATGAAGAATAAATACCCACATCTATTTCCAGAAGATTCGTCAACACCTTCAACAGCTTAAAATTTCGGGACGAAATTTATTTAACGGGTAGGTACTGTAGTGACCCGAACTTTTCTATGTTTATATATATTAATTGAGATTGATATTTACATGATTAAATATTTCCAACATGTTAAGCAATCAAACTTGTTAAGACTTGATTAATTGAAATATGTTTCATATAGACAATTGACCACCCAAGTTGACCGGTGATTCACGAACGTTAAAACTTGTAAAAACTATATGATGACATATATATGGATATATATATAGTTAACATGATACTATGATAAGTAAACATATCATTAAGTATATTAACAATGAACTACATATGTAAAAAGAAGACTACTAACTTAATGATTTTTAAACGAGACATATATGTAACGATTATCGTTGTAAAGACATTTAATGTATATATATCATATTAAGAGATATTCATACATGATAATATCATGATAATATAATAATTTAAAATCTCATTTGATATTATAAACATTGGGTTAACAACATTTAACAAGATCGTTAACCTAAAGGTTTCAAAACAACACTTACATGTAACGACTAACGATGACTTAACGACTCAGTTAAAATGTATATACATGTAGTGTTTTAATATGTATTTATACACTTTTGAAAGACTTCAATACACTTATCAAAATACTTCTACTTAACAAAAATGCTTACAATTACATCCTCATTCAGTTTCATCAACAATTCTACTCGTATGCACCCGTATTCGTACTCGTACAATACACAGCTTTTAGATGTATGTACTATTGGTATATACACTCCAATGATCAGCTCTTAGCAGCCCATGTGAGTCACCTAACACATGTGGGAACCATCATTTGGCAACTAGCATGAAATATCTCATAAAATTACAAAAATATGAGTAATCATTCATGACTTATTTACATGAAAACAAAATTACATATCCTTTATATCTAATCCATACACCAATGACCAAAAACACCTAAAAACACTTTCATTCTTCAATTTTCTTCATCTAATTGATCTCTCTCAAGTTCTATCTTCAAGTTCTAAGTGCTCTTCATATATTCTACAAGTTCTAGTTACATAAAATCAAGAATACTTTCAAGTTTGCTAGCTCACTTCCAATCTTGTAAGGTGATCATCCAACCTCAAGAAATCTTTGTTTCTTACAGTAGGTTATCATTCTAATACAAGGTAATAATCATATTCAAACTTTGGTTCAATTTCTATAACTATAACAATCTTATTTCAAGTGATGATCTTAGTTGAACTTGTTTTCGTGTCATGATTCTGCTTCAAGAACTTCGAGCCATCCAAGGATCCATTGAAGCTAGATCCATTTTTCTATTTTCCAGTAGGTTTATCCAAGGAACTTAAGGTAGTAATGATTTTCATAACATCATTCGATTCATACATATAAAGCTATCTTATTCGAAGGTTTAAACTTGTAATCACTAGAACATAGTTTAGTTAATTCTAAACTTGTTCGCAAACAAAAGTTAATCCTTCTAACATGACTTTTAAAATCAACTGAACACATGTTCTATATCTATATGATATGCTAACTTAATGATTTAAAACCTGGAAACACGAAAAACACCGTAAAACCGGATTTACGCCGTCGTAGTAACACCGCGGGCTGTTTTGGGTTAGTTAATTAAAAACTATGATAAACTTTGATTTAAAAGTTGTTATTCTGAGAAAATGATTATTATTATGAACATGAAACTATATCCAAAAATTATGGTTAAACTCAAAGTGGAAGTATGTTTTCTAAAATGGTCATCTACACGTCGTTCTTTCGACTGAAATGACTACCTTTACAGAAATGACTTGTAACTTATTTTTCTGACTATAAACCTATACTTTTTCTATTTATATTCATAAAATATAGTTCAATATGAAACCATAGCAATTTGATTCACACAAAACGGATTTAAAATGAAGAAGGTATGGGTAAAACAAGATTGGATAATTTTTCTAATTTTAGCTACGTGAAAATTGGTAACAAATCTATTCCAACCATAACTTAATCAACTTGTATTGTATATTATGTAATCTTGAGATACCATAGACACATATACAATGTTTCGACCTATCATGTCGACACATCTATATATATTTCGGAACAACCATAGACACTCTATATGTGAATGTTGGAGTTAGCTATACAGGGTTGAGGTTGATTCCAAAATATATATAGTTTGAGTTGTGATCAATACTGAGATACGTATACACTGGGTCGTGGATTGATTCAAGATAATATTTATCGATTTATTTCTGTACATCTAACTGTGGACAACTAGTTGTAGGTTACTAACGAGGACAGCTGACTTAATAAACTTAAAACATCAAAATATATTAAAAGTGTTGTAAATATATTTTGAACATACTTTGATATATATGTATATATTGTTATAGGTTCGTGAATCAACCAGTAGCCAAGTCTTACTTCCCGACGAAGTAAAAATCTGTGAAAGTGAGTTATAGTCCCACTTTTAAAATCTAATATTTTTGGGATGAGAATACATGCAGGTTTTATAAATGATTTACAAAATAGACACAAGTACGTGAAACTACATTCTATGGTTGAATTATCGAAATCGAATATGCCCCTTTTTATTAAGTCTGGTAATCTAACAATTAGGGAACAGACACCCTAATTGACGCGAATCCTAAAGATAGATCTATTGGGCCTAACAAACCCCATCCAAAGTACCGGATGCTTTAGTACTTCGAAATTTATATCATATCCGAAGGGTGTCCCGGAATGATGGGGATATTCTTATATATATGCATCTTGTTAATGTCGGTTACCAGGTGTTCACCATATGAATGATTTTTATCTCTATGTATGGGATGTGTATTGAAATATGAAATCTTGTGGTCTATTGTTACGATTTGATATATATAGGTTAAACCTATAACTCACCAACATTTTTGTTGACGTTTTAAGCATGTTTATTCTCAGGTGATTATTAAGAGCTTCCGCTGTCGCATACTTAAATAAGGACGAGATTTGGAGTCCATGCTTGTATGATATTGTGTAAAAACTGCATTCAAGAAACTTATTTTGTTGTAACATATTTGTATTGTAAACCATTATGTAATGGTCGTGTGTAAACAGGATATTTTAGATTATCATTATTTGATAATCTACGTAAAGCTTTTTAAACCTTTATTGATGAAATAAAGGTTATGGTTTGTTTTAAAATGAATGCAGTCTTTGAAAAACGTCTCATATTGATGTCAAAACCTCGCAACAAAATCAATTAATATGGAACGTTTTTAATCAATAAGAACGGGACATTTCAGTTGCAAAGTCCAAATGGCATGCATTTGTAAGCAAAAGTACCATAAGGGCACGTGAAGATGGTTTTTTCTTGGTCCTCGGGTGCTATTGGAATTTGAAAATATCCGGAAAAACCATCAACAAAACAATAGTAACTATTTTCGGCTAATCTTTCTAACATTTGATCAATGAAAGATAAGGGAAAGTGATCTTTTCTGGTGGCGTCATTTAATTTTCTATAATCAATACAAACACGCCATCCTGTTACAGTCCTAGTAGGAATAAGCTCATTTTTCTCATTTGTAATGACAGTCATGCCACCTTTCTTAGGCACGCATTGAACTGGGCTTACCCGTGGACTATCAGAGATTGGATAAATTAAACCTGCATCAAGCAGTTTAATAATTTCTTTCTTAACAACATCTTCCATATTAGGATTTAGTCTTCGTTGGCGTTGCACATATGTTTTATGACCTTCTTCCATAAGGATTTTATGTGTGCAATACGAAGGACTTATTCCTTTAATATCATGAATCTTCCATGCAATAGCTGGTTTATGAGCTTTTAGCACAGAAATGAGTTGAGATTTTTCATTTTCAGTAAGAGAAGACGATATTATTACAGGTAATTCAGATTCACCAGGTAAATAAGCGTATTCCAAATGGTTTGGAAGTGGCTTTAACTCTAATGTCGGTGGTTCTTCTATCAATAATTTGTATCAATATCTGTCTTCTTCTTTTAGCATTTGAATTTCTTCTGTTGTTGGTTCATATCCATTAACCATAAGTGTAGCTAACATTTCAGTTTCATCAATTGGTTCAGTTCCTTCTCCTAAAGAACATTCTCCTGTTCCTTGTAATTCTGGAAATTCTTCTAACAATTCTGCATGTGATTCTATAGTTTGAATATAATAGCATGTATCATCTGCAGATTGCGGTTGTTGCATTGCTCTATCAACTGAAAAGGTAATACTCTCGTCCTCTATACTTAGGGTCAATTTCTTACCAAACACGTCTATCATTGCTTTAGCCGTGTTTAAGAATGGTCTTCCTAATATGAGAGGAACTTGAGAATCTTCTTCCATGTCCAGAACAACAAAATCTACTGGAAATACTAAAGTACCAATTTTAACTAGCATGTTTTCCATTATCCCTCTAGGATATTTTATTGATCGATCGGCTAGTTGTATGCTTATTCGTGTTGGTTTCAATTCTCCAAGGTCTAGTTTAGCGTATAGTGAATACGGCATTAGATTTATACTAGCACCTAAGTCTGCCAATGCTTCTATTGAACTAAGACTACCCAGAAAACATGGAATTGTGAAACTTCCTGGATCTGATAATTTTTCTGGTATCTTATTCAACAGCACTGCAGAACAATTAGCATTCATAGTAACAGCCGAGAGTTCTTCCATTTTCTTTCTATTCGTGATCAGATCTTTCAGAAATTTAGCATATCTAGGCATTCCTGAAATCACATCATTGAAAGGAAGATTTACATTTATCTGTTTAAACATATCCAAGAATTTAGATTGCTCAGCTTCAAGTCTCTCTTTTTTCATTTTACTAGGGTAAGGAAGTGGTGGTTGGTATGGTTTAACATAAAGTTTAGCTTTAACTGTGTTATCTTCATTAACCTTTTCAACTACCGGTTCTTTTTCCTTATCTTGTTCAGGTTGTGGTTCTTGTGGAGTAGGAATAGCTTCATCAGAAATTACAGGTATTTCAGGTGGTTTAAGTGTAATACCACTTCTTGTGGTAATGGCTTTAGCTGTTTCATTCTGGGGGTTAGCATTTGTATCACTAGGTAAACTTCCCAATTTTCTTTCACCTATTAACCTTGCTAGGTTGCTCACTTCTTGTTCCAAATTTTGAATAGAAGCTTGTTGATTTCTAAATGCTTGAGCATTTTGTTCATTCGTTTGTTTCTGAGATGTGAAAAACTGTGTTTGAGATTCAACTAGCTTCGTCATCATATCTTCTAAATTCGGCTTTTTATCATCGGGTTGTGGTGGTTTGTTTTGAAAATTAGGTCTTTGCTGATTGTAAGTATTATTAGATACTTGTTGATTACTTGGACCTTGTTGGTTGTTGTATGGAACATTTCGATTATAATTCTGGTTTTGATTGTAAATCGGTCTTGGCGGTTGATAATTATTCTGATAATTATTTCCAGGCCTTTGGTTTATGTATGAAACATTCTCTCTTTGTTCCATTGTTAGTTCGATACTGAGACAATCTTTTGTCAAATGTGGTCCTCCACACTGCTCACAACTAATTCGTATTGAGTGTATATTCTTAGTCATCTTTTCCATTCGTCTCTCGACAGCATCTATCTTTGCGGAAATGGAATCTAAGTCATGGCTAGAATCGGCTCTAGCTGCTTTAGATGATCTAACGATATCTTTTTCTTGGTGCCACTCATGTGAGTGGGAAGCAGTGTTATCAATAATTTTGTAAGCATCAGTTTCGGTTTTCTTCATAATGGAACCACCAGCTGCTATATCGATGTCTTTCCTTGTAGTGATGTCGCATCCTTGGTAGAATATTTGTACTATTTGACAAGTGTCTAAACCATGTTGCGGACATCCTCTCAATAACTTTCGAAATCTTGTCCATGCCTCATATAGAGTTTCATTTGGTTTTTGTGTGAATGTAACAATTTCTCCTTGAAGTCTTACGGCTTTAGATGCTGGAAAGAATTGTTTAAGAAATTTTTCAACTAAAACATCCCATGTATCAATCGCCCCTTCAGGTGACGATTCCAACCAATCTTTGGCTTCTCCCTTTAAAGTCCAGGGAAATAACATGAGATATATCTGTTCATCCTTAACTTCTCTTATTTTAAATAGAGTGCAGATCCTATTAAAGGTACGAAGATGTTCATTTGGATCTTCCTTCGGCGCACCACTAAATTGGCACTGATTAGTCACCATGTGTAGGATTTGTCCTTTGATTTCATAATCTGGCGCATTAATGTCTAGTTGAGTAATTGCGTGCCCTTGGCCAGTGCGTTTAGCTCTCATTCGGTCTTCCATACTTAGAGGTTCCAGATTCTCCATAATTGAATTTGTTGAATCTGAATCACTAGAGGATTCTGATTTAATGGTTCGTTCCTCAACAATCTCTGTTTGAATGATTGGTGGTTCCGGAGGAAAAATTAGTGGTTCAGGATCTATGAATCGTCCCTGAATATTCTCCGGATTCTCAATTGTGAGGTCGGGTTCAAAAAATGGATTATCGGAAATTTGAATTGGAGTACTTGGTCGACTGGTTGACGATTCTAAAGAAAAATCAACGGCGACAATATTTGCTAGATGTCTTGATCGAGTTACAGGTGGTGAACGTACAAAAGGTGGTGAACGTTTTGCTCGGTGCATTCACTGAATATCCTATTAGTTTTTTTAAAAAGGAAAAAAAATTATATAAGTTATCCAATTAATAGACTTTTCTGATTTTGCCCACGTTTTGAATAGCCAAAAGATGCAGCAGAGGGGCAGGATTCGTTTGGTCTCAATATAATTGAGTACTGTTTGGCTCCAATAACCCGGTCCACGTACAAATCCAACTATTACTACGAACCAGAAAATTTTGATGTCTATCAATTTAACCGCTTAAAATAATTTTTCGTAATTTAAAGAAATTTAGAGAAGAAGTAGAAAATTCTATGTCCTAAAAACTAGAATGGCAAGAAATAAGAAAGAAAAAGAGCGCGTCGGTATTAAAATTGGAAAAATAAGAAAGAAAAAGAGTGACTTATAAAACTTTAAAACACTCAACTAACCCAACCTTATTATTATCACTAACTTAAAATTAAAATTGCAAATTGAGATTACTAATTGGAGTGATAATTGATACATAGGTAAAAAGCGTCGAAAAATAAAATTAAGAAAGTAGCGCGTTGAAACTTTAAAAAGGAACTAAAAACTAAGAATTAAAAGTTGCGTCTAAAAATTTTAAAGCTTACAAGTAAAACTATATCCCAAATGGCAATAACTTAAAAAGGTACTAAAACTTAGAATGGCGTCGCAAAATTCTAGAGCACCTAAATCTTAGTCTAAAGAAAAAGCACTTAAGGGATTTTACGGCAAAGCCTAAAAATCTAGAAATAAAAATAACTATGGCAAATACTATGATTTAAAACTAAATACGAACGAAAAATACAAATATTACGCTAAAACAATTAAAAAGAGTACAAAATATAAAAATATACTAAAAGTTGTAAAAAGTACAATTTTATAAAAATATTATTTTTATATTATTTATTTTATAAAACTTATTAATTTTATAATTTAATTAAACTAATTATAACTTAATAAAACAAATTAATAACTAAAATTAATTAATATTAAAAACTAAACCTAATTAGGGTTTTAGTTAAATAATAATAATAATAATAATAATAATAATAATAATTACCCGTAATTAATGTAGTACGAGAATCAATTAGGGCGTGTCAGACACTTTCATGCGATCGCATGAAAATATGCCTTCGAGCTCATACGATCGCATGAGCTAGGGTTTCGGGCCAGTTACTGGGCTGCTACAGTACTGGACTCGGGTTTTTTTTTCTGATTTGTGTTTTATTTTTCTGTTTTATATATTTATATAATATATTTATATAAATTAAATAAAACTTATATTTTTATAAAATAAAGATAAAGAAACTTTTATAGAACTTAAATATTTAACAAACTCTTAAAAATATTTATATTTTTGTTTTTCTTTTTATATTTTAGAATATTTAAAACGTATTTTTACAAAAGTGTATTTTTTTATAAAAGTAAACTTAAAAATAAAAATCTTTTTTTTATATATATTAGCGTTGCGCTTCCGGCGTTTAAGCAGAAATCTTTCCCCGGCAGCGGCGCCAAAAATACTTGATGTTATGCGAGGTGTATATGAAATAGCTTTATTTTTACTAGGAAATACTATTAAATACGATACAATTTTACACAAGATATTTATTTATTTATAGAATGGATATACCTAAACCTTGCTACAACACTTATAGGTAGTGTACCTAATCGTACAGTAGTGTAGTTTTTAGTAAGTCCGGTTCGTTTCACAGGGAAAATCTTTTAAACAAAGCTTAATGCTATATTAGTTTTAATTTATAAAAATACAAATATATATATAAGTAATATTATTATTATAAAGGGGGGTTTTATCGTTTAATGACCGGTTTGTCGATTTTAAAACTTAGTCGCAGTTAAAACCTAATGAAAAATATTAAATAAAATAAAGACTTAATTTAAAGCGTAAAGTAAATAACGATAATGAAATTGCGATAAATAAAAGTGCGATAAAATAAAATTGCGATAATTAAAAAGTACGATAATTAAAAGTGCAATTAAATACAATGACAATAAATAAAAGTGCAATAATTAGAAATGCAATTAAATATGAAAATAAAGAAATTATGCTTATTTAAACTTCCATAATCATCATGTTTGACGTGTTGATTTTAGTTTTATGCTCATGGGTTAATTGTCCTTTGTCCTGGATTATTTAATATGTCCGTCTGGTTTTTGTCCATAACAGTCCATCAGTTATAAATATAAAGTGCGAGTATCCTCGTCAAATTATCCTTATATCCGAAGTTAAATATTCCAACTATTTGGGAACTTAAACTGTAACAAGATCTTAATACTTTGTTTAATAATTACACCAGGATATCGACTTCGTGTAACCCAAGGTTTTAATACTTTGTTATCAATTATGCCAAGTGTCCTTGTACATAATTTCACCCCTGTTTTAATAATTCTAGTGACTATTAATCCATTCCCGTGTCCAGTTAAATGAACGATTATTCATACATATAAATATCCTTCCCATCGTGTCCGATCGAGTGTATATGGTTATTTATAGGGACGTCCAATTGTAAATCTTTATATTAAAATTAACAAATTATCATTTAGTTAAACAAATATAAAGCCCATTAATAGCCCATAGTCTAATTACCGTTCTTTTGTCCAAATCCCAATTACCCAAATTTAATATTTAGTCAAACATCACGATTACTTCGGCATTAAATAAGCATAATAATAACTTAGTTACGAGACATTAATGTAAAAAGGTTGAACATAACTTACAATGATTAAAAATAGTGTAGCGTTACACGGACAGAATTTCGACTTACACCCTTACAATATGCGCTAACATACCCTTATTATTAGAAAAATTAAAATATAAATATAAATATATATATATATATATATATATATATATATATATATATATATATATATATATATATATATATATATATACGTTTAGATAGAGAGATTGATATATGATGATTATGATGAACCAAACACGCGAATTTATAGGGCTGTGGCTAGAAAAAGGGCCTTATGCGATCGCATGAGCTTTGCCCTTTAAGGCCATGCGATCGCATGGCCAGCTGGGGAGGCTCAAAAGTCTTTAAAAACGTGGGCTGCTTATTTATTTATTATATAATATAATATATATAATTAAATTTAATTATATATATATTATATTATATTCTTGTACTCCGTTGACTTGTAATTTTTAGTCCGTTGCGTTGAGCGTTGAGAGTTGACTCTGGTCCCGGTTTCGGATTTTCGAACGTCCTTGCGTATAATTTAATATCTTGTACTTTGCGTTTTGAATCTTGTACTCTTGTAATTCTGAGAAGTTTCTAATCAATAATTGGAACCTCTTTGATTGTACTTTGTACTTTTGAGCTTTTTGGTCGTTTGCGTCTTCAATTCGTCGAATCTGTCTTTTGTCTTCACCTTTTATTATTTAAACGAATATCACTTGTAAATAGAACAATTGCAACTAAAAGCTTGTCTTTCTTGAGGGATAATGCTATGAAATATATGTTCGTTTTTAGCCTTATCAGTGGTGCTTATTGTTGGTATCCAATGCAACATGTTTAGTAATGGTTAACAAAAATGCTAGTATGTTGGCTCATCTTAATGGATTTTTGTCCTACATATTAATGGGTCATAATTCTATTAAAATTGGGCTAACTTAAAAGTCCAATAGCTAGAGTAGGGTGGGCTTAAGTCTAATAAGGTAGATAGTCCATTAAGACTAACTAGTGTGCATTAGTAAAATACTAAGCATAATTAAGCAACCAATAAGCCAAGTAATTGTCATTAGAAAATAACAATTAGTATTACGTAGTCATAATATTCCAATTATGACAAAAGTTAAACATGTGACGACCCGGAAATTTTTGAGCAAATTTAATCTTTATTCTTATATGATTTCGACACGATAAACAAAGTCTGTAATGTTCAGTCTTAAAAATTTTGAACTATTTACATGGATTCAGTTAACCTTTGACTATTCCCGATGATTCATGAACAATTGATTTATAGATAAATATGAATATAGATATATATAAATAAATGTAAGTATATATAGTAATTTGAAATTATAAAATATAAGTTTAACATTAAAATGAAATATGTAAAATAAGAAACAAAATAATTAAGTGTATCTTAAAATAAATCATATATGATTTCTATAGATAATTATTATTATATGTATATTGTAAAATATATAGAAATTATAAATAATAAATTATTATGTGGTTATTAAGTATTAAATAATTAATATAAGATACAAGTTAAAACATAATTGTTATATTTAGTATTACTCTCATTAATATCTGTGTCATTAATAATATATATACATACATACATACATACATACATACATATATATATATATACATATATATATATATATATACATATATATATATATATATATATATATATATATATACACACATATATATATATATATACATATATATATATATATATATATATATATATATATATATATATATATATATATATATATATATATATATATGTATATATATATTTATATATGCATATATATATATATAATTCGATGCAATTAATTTGTTATAGTATTATTATTATTATTAGTATTATTATTATTATTATTATTATTATTATTATTATTGTTAATATCATTAAAACTAGTAGAAATAAAATTATAATTTTAATTATTAATATTAGTATTAGTAGATATTATTATTACTATCATTTTTATTATTATCTATAAATCTTATAAATATTATAAATATAATTACTATTAGTATTATTATTAATGATAATAGAATTAGTATTAATATTTATTAACTATAAATTAAACACACACATATACAAAATTCAGTTACATATATATAGATAAATACATATACACTAATATATAAATATATAATACGGGATATACATATAAAATACATATTTATAAGCATAGATATATATAAAAAATACATATACGATTTATATAAAAAAAATAAAATGAAAACGTATTCTGTTGTGCATTGCTTTCCATCTGTTTGTGAATTGATTTCCTGTCTCCAATTCGTACCAATCAAGAGTTGAAATTGTATGAACGAATCTAAATCAGTTATCAATTGGTATCGTCCTTTATTTTTATTTTATTTTTTTCATGTACGATTGATTCTTGCTTATTCAATTTGGTTATATAAATCCAATTCAGTTGTTAATTGACATCATGTAACTTTACACTATCATTTACAAACCACAGAACATTCTAACAACTCTTACCTAATCGAAATCAATCAGAAAAGATGAAGAACACAGGCACTGAAAGGATCCGTTCATATACATTATAAACGATTCACAATAGTTGATTACATCGCGAGGTATTTGACCTCTATATGATACATTTTACAAACATTGCATTCGTTTTTAAAAGACAAATTTTCTTTACAACAAAAGTTGACGGCATGCACACCATTTCATAATACATCCAACTATAATTGGCTTAATAATAATCTTGATGAACTCAATGACTCGAATGCAACGTCTTTCAAAATATGCCATGAATGACTCCAAGTAATATCCTTAAAATGAGCAAATGCACAGCGGAAGATTTCTTTAACACCTGAGAATAAACATGCTTTAAAGTGTCAACCAAAAGGTTGGTGAGTTCATAGGTTTATCATAACAATCATTTCAATATATTAATAGACCACAAGATTTCCGTTTATAAATATATGTACACTCGCAAGTGTATAAAAGTATTCTATAAGTTGTAGGCACCCGGTAACAAGCCTTAACGTTCATGTTTTACCCTCTGAAGTACACCAGATCAGGTGTGTTTAAAATAACCTCGAAGTACTAAAGCATCCCATAGTCAGGATGGGGTTTGTCAGGCCCAATAGATCTATCTTTAGGATTCGCGCCTACCGTATATGGACAAGTAGTTTAATGTTACCAAGCTAAGGGTATATTTCTGGTTTAAACCCACGTAGAATTGGTTTTAGTACTTGTGCCTAGTTCGTAAAACATTTATAAAAACAGCGCATGTATTCTTAGTCCTAAAAATATATATAAAAGGGAGCAAATGAAACTCACAATACTGTATTTCGTAGCAATTATGTATATGACGGCGTTGAACAAGTGCAGGGTTTGTCTCAGATCCACGAACGTATCAATATTGTGATTCATTATTGCAGGAAAGTACGTAGACGCAACGAAAATGATAAACCTTAGGTTGACCTCACGAGCAATACCCTCGATCAATACCCATAACCTCCATAGCTATAACCCATAATTTCCTTAGCCCTATCCTGTTTGAAAACTTATTTTGAAATCGTCTGAGTATAACTCCGTCGTAGTATTTTATGTATACTAATAATATCTTGAAATAATACAAAGAAAATATATATATGTAATTCGATTGAGAGAGTTTAGAAAAATATATTTTCAAGTTTCTATGAAATAATGAAACCTATTGAATTCTATTTATAATAGATTTTTGAATTATTAAAGTGAATTATTAAAGTATGAATTATTAAAGTGAATTATTAAAGTATGAATTATTAAAGTAAATTATTAAAGTGAATTATTAAAGTATGAATTATTAAAGTGAATTATTAAAGTGAATTATTAAAGTATGAATTATTAAAGTGAATTATTAAAGTGAATTATTAAAGTATGAATTATTAAAGTGAATTATTAAAGTGAATTATTAAAGTATGAATTATTAAAGTGAATTATTAAAGTATGAATTATTAAAGTGAATTATTAAAGTATGAATTATTAAAGTTAAAGTAAAATAAAAGTAAAGTAAAGGTAAAGTTAAAGTATAGTAAAAGTATAAAAACTATGTATGTATAATACGCGTATAAATATATATAATATTAATTTAAATCGTTATATATATTTAATGAAATAAAATATAAATATCGTTATATTTATTATACTGGTTAAGTAATGAGTTGTCAAAAGTGATTCTAGATATTTATAAAAGTTATATACGTTTTAATAATAAAGTTCTTTTTAAACTGAAAACGTCTTTGTACGTTTGAAAATAGATTAATAGAATATTATGAAAACCAATTCTCCACTAACTTTTGTCTAACTTTCGTAAATGACACTTTTTATTTTTATTTATAAATAGCTTTACAAATTATTCTGAATATCGTTAAGAGGAATAGATTTTCTCAAATCATAGTGGACCTCTCAACAGAGACTTGTAATCATAATTCAATGTTTCTGATAATTCAATCATTTAATATATTTTTTTTCGTCGAAAATCATATTGAAACAAATACGTTCGTGTAAAGTATTATACGTTTAATACTTTATTAATATTCTTAAGTTATAATATATATATATATATATATATATATATATATATATATATATATATATATATATATATATATATATATATACATACATATACATATCTATTTATATATAACGGTTCGTGAATCGTCGGAATTTGGTCGAGGTTATAATGAATGTATGAACACAGTTTAAAATTCTTGAGATTTAACTTAACAAACTTTGCTTATCGTGTTGGAATAATATAAAGATTAAAGTTTAAATTTGGTCGAAAATTTTCGGGTCGTCACAGTACCTACCCGTTAAAGAAATTTCGTCCCCGAAATTTGATAGAGGTCGTCATGACTAACAATGATAATGTTATTATAACGATTATAGAGTTTTATCATGTTCAAGAAGAATGGATAAAATAATTCGATTACTCGAAGCGTGTTAGTGAAGTTATCGTAAATGAATGAAATAAGATAATAGTGATTCGTCGTATCTTTTGACGTCATCACGATTGATCTCCAAAAAGAAAATCTTTGTAATCTATATTGGATTTGATTATTCGGCGATTAAGAAAATTATGATCCTCTTCGAATTAATGCGATAATCCATTTTGATTTCTCTGTCGGATATTTCACTATAAATCCACCTCATTTGTTTTCTTACAACTCACACCTTCTCAACTCATATTTTAAAGTATTTGTCAATATGCTTCATCCAGTGCTGATTCTTGATATACTCCTCACTTTCATATCTGTCGCTCTTCTTTTTCATCTGCCTCCGGAAGAATCTATTTACTTCTACTATACTCTTGGTTTTATAGTGTTTTTAGTTCTCCCGTGTCTTTTTATTGCTATATGCATTGATATATACGGTTTGTGATTTCTGGGTTGTTGTTGAGTTTTATATCTTCCCTTATATTTCAAAGTCCTTGCTTCTTCTATAATCATTGTCATCCACAGTTAATACTCTCTTCTATTTGCTATGATTTATACTCCTATTTCTAGTTCGGAGCTTTGTCCTTTCGTTTCTCCTTCTTGCGATTAAGCACCGCTTGTAATGGTCCAGAATTCGCAGATATAAATTTCAGAATGAACATTGTTAATGTTCTAGGAAGGAAATTGTAATGGCACGATCTTGACTTGTCAAATTACCAGAATACCTCGGAAAAGGCCGAATCGTCAAGAAATATTTTCTTGATATTTAGAGATCAAAGAGAATACAAGAGTCGTGTAACATAGCACATGATGACGTTATGATCTGTGAATCATCATGTTCCATTTAGAAACTCAGCATGAATTACTGTAATATAATCACGTTGATCAAGTGTCATTATATTATACTAACTCATGCTTCAGCTCCCAACACTTCTTCAAGAATATTCCTATTTTAAACTTGAATGTTTCAGAATTTAGAAACTAAAATAGTTTCTTTTATGATATAATATAGATAGCGCGAAGAGGTAAATGATTTCAGATAAGAATAATTATAAAAATATCTTCAGAAGTATGGATGATATTTATAATGAAAGATACGATGATATCTTAGAATGTCTAATATCAGAGGATGATGAAGGATATTGTCCGCAGGGGTTTAGAGTCAGGAGCAAGGTATTCGTTAATGACTTCAGCAAGTACTGAATCATTTGGATTCTTTGAAGGCAGGTTCAGCCTTTGTGATTTGTCCACAGCCTCCTTCATACTTTGCTCAATCCGTTTTCCAGTTCCAAAGCTTCTCTTTTTCTGAGCTTTGCCAATATACTATCCTTTATCATCCAACTTTTTACTGTTAAGGTCGTTTACAGTTTTTGCTGCTTCATCAGCATTTTTCAAAATTTCGAGAACTAGTTCGCAGTTTAGGGTGTTTTTCAGAAATTTCTCATTCAAAAAATGTAAGTCTTGGAGGTAGACATTGTGTGTATATGTAATTGTTGATGTAGACATGCTGCGAGGTTTCAAAATACTGATTGCTGATTCTCAATAATTGGTATGGCAATTCTTGTTATAAGGTACGAATGAGTATATGATAGGGTTTCGATAATTATAATGATTTTTTTTTTTTTTGGAAAGTCAAATATCAGTGAAGTTGTTGGTAAGTTTATTGCTAATGTGGTGAATATAAACGATTCCCCCGGTAACGTTGGCGAAAGGGCAACGTATCTATCGAGGTTATAATAAGACTGTTTTGATTGAGAAGTCGAAGTTGACTTGCTGGGGCTGTGACAAAACTGTCTATTTTGAAACGGAATTGAAAAGTTATTTTAGCTAGTAAATGCCAAAGGGTCTAACACGGATACTTGTCGAACTATGACTTGGGTTTTCAGAGTTTTTCAGGTGTATAACTGTGGGTAACATGTGGTTGGATCATCATCTCGATTGTTCCTTAGTTGAAGTGTCTTCAGGAATTTCGTAGGGTTTGAGCACATATTGTAATTGTTAATACATATGATGTTCTAACACAGTTTTGAAGTCAAAGTATAGCTTTGAAAGATATAGGAATCTAAGAGTGATGATACTGGTTATATTTCGAATTGAATTATGCGATTTCAAAATCAGAATATGTAATTGAATTTGAATGAGTATGATTGTTTTGATTTATATGAAAGAATGGATATTGTTGTGAAAGTAGGGAGTATAGTTGATGATCGCTGAATCAGTTTCGAAAAATGTAATATATTAATTGTGAATTTATATATCTCTCGGATATTACCTACCCGTTAAAAAATTTTCACAATTAATATTTTGTACAAAAGAAGTTTATTACAGTCTTTATGAAAATATATGTGTATATTTTCTTTAGATGTAATATAGATTTAATGAGTTAATTTTAAATTAAACTCATTTGTTTTATGGTTGGAACTAGAATTGAGTAATCCCTAAAACTTTATAAATTGCATAAGTATTTCTTCAATAATATTGAAATTATGAATCATTACTTTGTTATTTGTTGGTTTTCGTGAAATTCTTGTGAACTTCGCAAGGTACGAATGATGTTATTTGAAAAGTTTCGAGTACATCGATGATGAAAGTGTAAAATCAAACATATATTCGAATAATACACTTGATTTATTATGAATTGGATTTTTATTGAATTGAGACAGAGATTGTAATTAACGATGGTTAAGTTGCGGACGAAGGACGTACATCATTGCATATTTGTAATATGAATTAACTGAGTAGTTAAGATTCACACATAATAGCTTAGTACGGGAAGATTTATTATGGTTTAAAAATTTATACATATAAAATATACATATAAATCTTTCGATTGGAAATGAGTTAATACTTCATAACTCGTTGATACAATATATTTGTTGTTGATTCGTAATGATGTCCACAATAAATCTTGAACTGACAGAGTTTGTGATGTTACAGGTGCTGTTGATTCTGACGATACTGACGGCACTGACTGTGTTGATGATGCTACGGTCCTGTTGATGCTGTTGGTAAAACAATTCTAGCTTGTAAATCGTACACCATTTTCGATCAAAGTTTCTACTCTACCGTCTCCGTTCACTCATCTGATTTACGGTCAGAATTAAATAATCTCTAAGATTTTGGAGATTACATAACTGCCGCAGAGATATCTCTTCAATGAAGTTTATGAATTAATACTTCATCGTTTGTTGTTGTTGATATTCCTGGATATTTACAGGGCGTATGACGTTGATGTTTGAGATACAGATTGTGATGTTGCGGTGTGGGATGTGGATGTTGTTTTTGGTGGTGGTGATGGTACTGTTGGTGTTGCTGATGGTGGTACTGTTTATGCTGCTGGTGCTGCTGCTGGTGTTTGTAACCTTTGCACCATATTCTCCAAAGCCACTACCCGAGCGCGAAGCTCGTTGACTTCTTCTATTACACCGGGGTGATTGTCGGTTTGGACGAGCGGATAAATAAAATCTAGAATTTGGTGTAGTATGTAATCGTGACGAGATACTCTAGAAATAAGAGAGAAAATGGTGTTTCGGATAGGTTCGCCGGTAAGTGCTTCAGGTTCTTCGCCAAGAGGGCAATGTGGTGGATGGAAGGGATCACCTTCTTCTTGTCTCCAATGATTAAGGAGGCTACGAACCCATCCCCAATTCATCCAGAATAGATGATGACTAATTGGTTGATCCATTCCGGTCACACTGCTTTCGAAACTTGAGTGGGATTCAATTTCGGAATCCGAGGGACTTGAACTAATGACGAATTCCATTTCATACGATTGAATAAAGAATTTTTCGATATGAAATGATTTTCCGGCTATCGGGTGGTATTCTAATTATATAGAGCAAAAGGTTTCGTAGATTACGGAGGAATTTACGGAATATGTCAGGCAAAGTTTACAGTAACAGATACGCTAAGATATGAATTAGCAGATATGCTAAGATATGAATTTTGTCTATACACTATTCATGCAATCAATGCAATAAAATGTGTCTAGACTAATAATGATAAGCAGGTAATTTTCGACAAAAATGATGAGCAAAACTTTTGACATGCAGACACGGTCGAAGTCCAGACTCACTAATGCATCCTAACGACTATCAGTTAGACACATTAATGCAGACCTGGTTCGCTAAGACCACCGCTCTGATACCAACTGAAAGGATCCGTTCATATACATTATAAATGATTCACAATAGTTGATTACATCGCGAGGTATTTGACCTCTATATGATACATTTTACAAACATTGCATTCGTTTTTAAAAGACAAACTTTCTTTACAATGAAATTTGACGGCATGCACACCATTTCATAATACATCCAACTATAATTGGCTTAATAACAATCTTGATGAACTCAATGACTCGAATGCAACGTCTTTCAAAATATGCCATGAATGACTCCAAGTAATATCCTTAAAATGAGCAAATGCACAGCGAAAGATTTCTTTAACACCTGAGAATAAACATGCTTTAAAGTGTCAACCAAAAGGTTGGTGAGTTCATAGGTTTATCATAACAATCATTTCAATATATTAATAGACCACAAGATTTCCGTTTATAAATATATGTACACTCGCAAGTGTATAAAAGTATTCTATAAGTTGTAGGCACCCGGTAACAAGCCTTAACGTTCATGTTTTACCCTCTGAAGTACACCAGATCAGGTGTGTTTAAAATAACCTCGAAGTACTAAAGCATCCCATAGTCAGGATGGGGTTTATCAGGCCCAATAGATCTATCTTTAGGATTTCGCGCCTACCATACATAGACAAGTAGTTTAATGTTACCAAGCTAAGGGTATATTTCTGGTTTAAACCCACGTAGAATTGGTTTTAGTACTTGTGCCTATTTCGTAAAACATTTATAAAAACAGCGCATGTATTCTCAGTCCCAAAAATATATATAAAAGGGAGCAAATGAAACTCACAATACTGTATTTCGTAGCAATTATGTATATGACGGCATTGAACAAGTGCAGGGTTTGTCTCAGATTAACGAACGTATCAATATTGTGATTCAATATTGCAGGAAAGTACGTAGACGCAACGAAAATGATAAACGTTAGGTTGACCTCACGAGCAATACCCTCGATCAATACCCATAACCTCCATAGCTATAACCCATAATTTCCTTAGCTCTATCCAGTTTGAAAACTTATTTTGAAATCGTCTGAGTATAACTCCGTCGTAGTATTTTATGTATACTAATAATATCTTGAAATAATACAAAGAAAATATATATATGTAATTCGATTGAGAGAGTTTAGAGAAATATATTTTCAAGTTTCTATGAAATAATGAAACCTATTGAATTCTATTTATAATTGATTTTTGAATTATTAAAGTGAATTATTAAAGTATGAATTATTAAAGTGAATTATTAAAGTATGAATTATTAAAGTAATTATTAAAGTGAATTATTAAAGTATGAATTATTAAAGTGAATTATTAAAGTATGAATTATTAAAGTGAATTATTAAAGTGAATTATTAAAGTATGAATTATTAAAGTGAATTATTAAAGTGAATTATTAAAGTATGAATTATTAAAGTGAATTATTAAAGTATGATTTTATTAAAGTGAATTATTAAAGTATGAATTATTAAAGTTAAAGTAAAATAAAAGTAAAGTAAAGGTAAAGTTAAAGTATAGTAAAAGTATAAAAACTATGTATGTATAATACGCGTATAAATATATATAATATTAATTTAAATCGTTATATATATTTAATGAAATGAAATATAAATATCGTTATATTTATTATACTGGTTAAGTAATGAGTTGTCAAAAGTGATTCTAGATATTTATAAAAGTTACATACGTTTTAATAATAAAGTTCTTTTTAAACTGAAAACGTCTTTGTACGTTTGAAAATAGATTAATAGAATATTATGGAAACCAATTCTCCACTAACTTTTGTCTAACTTTCGTAAATGACACTTTTTGTTTTTATTTATAAATAGCTTTACAAATTATTCAGAATATCGTTAAGAGGAATAGATTTTCTCAAATCATAGTGGACCTCTCAACAGAGGCTTGTAATCATAATTCAATGTTTCTGATAATTCAATCATTTAATATATTTTTTTTCGTCGAAAATCATATTGAAACAAAATCGTTCGTGTAAAGTATTATACGTTTAATACTTTATTAATATTCTCAAGTTATAATATATATATATATATATATATATATATATATATATATATATATATATATATATATATATATATATATATATATATATATATATATATATATATATATATTTATATATATACATATACATATCTATTTATATATAACGGTTCGTGAATCGTCGGAATTTGGTCGAGGTTATAATGAATGTATGAACACAGTTTAAAATTCTTGAGATTTAACTTAACAAACTTTGCTTATCGTGTTGGAATAATATAAAGATTAAAGTTTAAATTTGGTCAAAAATTTCCGGGTCGTCACAGGCTTGCTGCCCTGTTCTTACTTCGTTTTCCAAATCAAACAATTTTGTAATTAATTTCAAAATTTGTTAATGTAGTATTGTTAGAAAGATTTCGTTTAAACTAACTGCAAAGTTGCAGGTTCCAATTTTTCATAATGAGTCCAAATTTTCGAGTCAAAGATGTTGAAATCAAAAGTCAAACTTAGTTCCAAGATCAAATTGGAGGCTTGTGTGATATTTCTGTTATAATTAATGGTCTCCGAAGTTTATATGAGTCCTTTGAAACACAATTCATGTTCTAAGTATTAGCTAAAATGTTTTCAAAATTCTAATTTGATTTTGGATTGGGTACGTGTTCTTCAGCATATAACCCAGTTCTTTTTTCTTATTTATTTTAAATTATGTATCAACTAAATTGATCAAGCAAATTATGTTTATGTATAAACATTTGTTTCTAAAACTAGTTAAGCAAATGATTATTATGTAAGAATCGAATCATGGACGACTTATTATTTTTTTGAGGAAGAAGATAAATTAATTAAAGGGAATACGGGTTATATAGATTTGGAAATGGGTTTATATCAGAAAAAAAAGAAGCGGACGAATGGTTAAGTGTTGATTTGGGTTAGCTAGAGGTCTTGGGTTCGAGTGTCATAACCCGTCCTTAACCATAAGAACGCGTTAGATAACGTATGATTTCATTGCGAGGTATTGACCTCTATATGAGACATTTTTGAAAGAAAACTGCATATATTATACATTACAAACCATAACCATTATTTTTGTTACAAGCTTAAGACAATAAAAAGAAGATTAACGTTTAGCGATAATCTTTGACTTACAAACTTTACAAATGATGACAACAACACGGTTTCTAGCATATTTTACAATACAACATCTCGGATATGCAGTTTTATTTTTGACACAAACATGCGTACGCAAGATCCTGGTTAGATCCAACATGATGCAGCGGAAGCTTTAGAAATCACCTGAGAATAGACATGTTTTAAAAGGTCAACATAAAGTTGGTGAGATATAGGTTTAATGCCGGCAGCAATATATATATAGACCACAAGATTTCGTATATAAACAGTTTAATAAAAGTATTCTAAGTGGTTGAGCACTTGGTAACCATACTTAACATTTTCACGTCGCATATTCCCTTTAATATGAAATCTTACTACACCGTACCAAGTGTAGTCACAAAACGAAGTACTGTGCAACCGTTGAATACTGGTCGTCCAGTCCGGTTGGGGTTGTCAGGCCCGATAGATCTATCAACAGGATTCGCGTTTACAATACCGCTGTAAATATTAGTTACCAAGCTACAGGGAAGTATGCCAGTGGTACAACTCAACGTAGAACATATTTTTCAGTTACTTGTGTCCATATCGTAAAACATAAAATACATGTATTCTCATCCCGAAATATTTAGAGTTTAAAAGTGGGACTATATACTCACCCTTGTCTTGATGATATATATATTTTGACTCGGTCTTCCGGTTGATATCACGAACCTATCCATATATAATATATCAATATGTTTTCATTTTTAAACAAACGTTATAAATATATACTTGTTATACTTTTAATACTTTGAATAATTCCTTAGTCCGTAGTTAGCAGTCCGATGTTAGTAATTCAATTTTAATGGTTCATTTTTAGATGTTTAATATACCCGCAATGAAATAAATAAAACCCCCAACAAAATAAATAAAACCCCATCGTATATGTATTGGTCGAGATTAATCTTGACCCATGGTACCGGTGTTGTCAAATGACGTGTTGCGTACAATCATGGGATCTTATGATTAATCTTCTCGTATTGTTTACGGGTGATCCTGAACCATATAAAATTGAATTATAAGTACATATATATCAAATATCATGTTATCTTAGAAATATGTGATTTATATCATTTTTTCCCAATTGATCCCGTAGTTGAAATGATCTAGGATAACCAATTTTGTTTCGGTCATAGTTTCTTCGTTACAAATCCGTTTTCGTTGATTCAAATTGCCATCTTCTTGGATCGAGTTCTTCTTTAAGACTATGAACTGTAAATACCTTGGTTTGTATTCAAAATCATACGGCATAAGTGAAACATTAGTGAAACATATGAAGTTAAACATTTTTGTTACAACAAAATCATTTAATGACCATTTTTCTAAAAATACTTATACTTTGAAAAACCAAGTTTTACCTTGTTAAATTAACATATAAATAAGTTATGTTACATGTCTTGAAGTATTTTAAAAGTTAAGTTAGAAGGATCTATTTAGTTTGCAAACAAGTTTGAAAACATTCAAACTATGTTCTTGTTGTTAAACTTTTGTACCACAAAATAAGATAGCTATATATATATGAATCGAATAAGGTTATGAACATAGTTACTACCTCAAGTTCCTTGGATAAGTTTGCTGTAAAAGAGGAGTAAGAAGCTAGAATCAAAAGGGTGATAGAAGTGGATGAAAGATTGGAAGTAAGTTGGTGTTCTTGGAGGGTTTTCTTGAAGTGTTTTTGTATGGTTTTCTTATGGTGTTTTAGTATGGTTTTTGAAGCTAGATCTTCATGGAACTTTGCTGGATTGTTGAAGGTGTTTAAGGCTTCAAAGTATGTGTGTGTTTTGGCTAGAAAGTTGAAGTAAAATGAATGAAGATGATGATACATATAAAGGCCTTAAAAAACGTGGCATTAGGTGTTCATGGACAAAATTCTAGTTTGTAATCTTGCTAATTAGTCAAGTAATCATCCAAAAGTAATTACCTAGCTCTAAGGGCATGAATAATGGCTGGTTAGGTGGTGATTTTGATGTGTATTTACTATTAGTAAATACGTATAGGAGCTAGGTATGATACGAGTACAAATACTCTAGGTATACGTATAGAAATTTTGTGAAAAATGAAATGAGGATTCAAATATAGCTATCTTTTGTGAATACACTTATATGGTTTTATGTATTTAAGTTCTTTAAAAGTAATTAAATACATTACTTATACAATATAGGTATAACATTATAAGTCTTAAGTATATATGTCAAATAACGTTACGTATTGTTATCGTTTTGAAAACTTAAGTTAGTAGTTTCAAAATACACATATAACTTGTTGTTATTAATATAAAATGAGGTATTAAAACATTCTTTAATCATGTTAAATATGTATATATACATATATATACACAAACGTATAATTATCATATATTGTATAGTTCGTGATATCATCGGTCAAACTAGACGGTCAAACGTTATGTAAAACTCTTTTCGGAAATATAAATCTCGACAATTTGGATTACTTATCAAGTTGGTAATGTTTAATTTATGTAAATATCAATCTTATAAGTATAGAACGATCGAAAAAGTGCGGGTCGTTACATTACCTCCCCGTTAAATAAATTTCGTCCCGAAATTTTAAAATTGTACCTATTTTGCGTCATCGAGAAACAAGTGTGGATACTTTTGTTTCATCTGATCCTCTCGTTCCCAAGTAAACTCAGGACCTCTTCGAGCATTCCAACGAACCTTAACGATCGGTATATTGCTCTGTTTGAGCTGTTTAACTTCACGGTCCATGATTTCAATTGGTTCTTCGACGAATTGTAGTTTCTCGTCGACATGGATTTCTTCAAGAGGAATGGTGAGGTCTTCCTTTGCAAGACACTTCTTCAGGTTTGAGACGTGAAAGGTATTATGTACTCCAGCGAGTTGTTGCGGTAACTCGAGCCGATAAGCTACCGGTCCAATGCGTTCGATGATCTTAAACGGGCCTACGTACCTTGGGTTCAGTTTACCCCTTTTTCCAAAACGTATCACACCTTTCCAAGGTGACACCTTTAGCATAACCATGTCCCCGACCTGAAACTCTAATGGTTTCCTTCGGACATCGGCGTAGCTCTTTTGGCGACTACGGGCTGTTTTCAATCTCTCCTTGATTTGCACTATCTTCTCAGTCGTTTCATGTATGATCTCGGGACCAGTTAAATGCCGATCTCCTACTTCATTCCAACAGATAGGAGATCTACACTTCCTTCCATACAATGCTTCGAATGGTGCAGCTCCAATGCTCGCATGATAACTATTATTATACGAGAATTCTGCTAACGGTAGATACTTATCCCATCCGTTTCCAAAATCGATCACACATGCCCTGAGCATATCTTCAAGAGTCTGAATTGTTCTTTCACTCTGCCCATCGGTCTGCGGATGATATGCGGTACTCATATCCAAACGAGTTCCTAGTGCCTCCTGTAGTGATTGCCAAAACTTTGAGGTAAATCTACCATCACGATCGGATATAATGGAAATAAGTATTCCATGTCTTGAAACAACTTCCTTTATATACAATCGTAATAGTTTCTCCATTCTATCCGTTTCCTTTATAGGCAAGAAATGTGCAGACTTGGTGAGACGATCAACAATCACCCAAATGGTGTCGTATCCCCAGGCAGTCTTTGGTAACTTCGTGATGAAATCCATGGTAATACCATCCCATTTCCATTCTGGGATTTCTGGTTGTTGAAGTAACCCTGACGGCTTCTGGTGTTCTGCTTTGACTTTGGAACAAGTTAAACATTCCCCAACATATGTTGCAACGTCTGTCTTCAAATTAGGCCACCAATAATGCGTCTTAAGATCTTGGTACATCTTTCCAACTCCAGGATGTATCGAATATCTTGTCTTATGTGCCTCGTTCAATATCAACTTCCTTAATCCACCCAACTTCGGTACCCAAATACGATTTGCAAAATATCGAATTCCATCTTCCCGCATAACGAGTTGCTTCTCATACTTCTTCATTATTTCATTTCCTATATTTTCTTTAGTAAGTGCTTCTCGTTGAACTTCTTTGATTTGTGAGTTGAGATTCATGCGAATTTTTATGTTCATCGCTCGTACTCGAATTGGTTCTCGTTCCTTTCTGCTTAAAGCATCGGCCACCACGTTCGCCTTTCCGGGATGATAACGAATTTCACAATCATAGTCGTTTATTAACTCGACCCACCTACGTTGCCTCATGTTCAATTGTTTCTGATCAAAAATATGTTGAAGGCTTTTATGATCAGTAAACACAGTGAATTTAACCCCATACAAGTAGTGTCTCCACATCTTCAATGCAAACACGACTGCTCCCAATTCTAGATCATGCGTCGTATAATTTTGCTCGTGAATCTTCAATTGTCGGGATGCAAATGCAATAACTTTCTTCCGTTGCATAAGAACACAACCAAAACCTTGTCGCGAAGCGTCACAATATATTTCAAAATCATCGTTCCCTTCAGGTAACGATAAAATAGGCGCCGTAGTTAACTTCTTCTTCAGTAATTGAAATGCGTTCTCCTGCTCCGAGGTCCATTCGTATTTCTTCCCTTTTTGTGTTAATGCTGTCAACGGCTTAGCTATTCGGGAAAAATCTTGAATAAACCTTCTATAATAACCGGCTAAACCCAAAAATTGGCGTATCTGTGTTGGTGTCTTAGGAGTCTCCCATTTTTCAATAGCTTCAGTTTTTGCTGGATCGACCTGAATTCCTTTGCTATTAACAACGTGACCAAGAAATTGCACTTCTTTCAACCAGAAAGCACACTTAGAAAATTTAGCATAAAGTTGTTCTTTTCTCAACAACTCCAGTATCAACCTTAAATGCTCTTCATGCTCTTGCTCACTCTTGGAATAGATAAGAATATCATCAATGAAAACGATAACAAACTTATCTAAATACGGACTACAAACTCGATTCATGAGGTCCATGAATACAGCTGGCGCATTTGTCAACCCAAACGGCATGACCAAAAATTCGTAATGACCATAACGTGTTCGAAAAGCAGTTTTCGGAATGTCCTCTTCTTTGACACGTAGTTGATGATAGCCCGATCTTAGGTCGATTTTCGAATAAACACATGATCCCTGGAGTTGATCAAATAAGTCGTCAATTCTCGGTAGTGGATACCGATTTTTGATAGTTAACTTATTTAATTCACGATAATCTATGCACATCCTAAAAGATCCATCTTTCTTCTTAACAAACAAAATTGGAGCTCCCCACGGTGATGTACTTGGTCGTATGAATCCACGGTCCAATAATTCTTTTAACTGACTTTGAAGTTCTTTTAATTCGGACGGTGCAAGTCTATATGGCGCACGAGCCACTGGTGCAGCTCCTGGTACTAAATCTATTTGAAATTCTACCGATCTAAATGGAGGTAATCCCGGCAATTCTTCCGGAAAAACTTCAGGAAAATCTCTTGCCACAGGCACGTCGTTGATGCACTTTTCTTTCTTTTCGACTTTATTAACATGTGCTAGAATAGCGTAACATCCCTTTTCTAAACACTTCTTGGCTTTCAAACAGCTAATGAGTTTTAGCTTTGAATCACCCTTCTCTCCGTAAATCATCACCGGCATTTTATCCTTACCAGGAATACGAATTGCCTTCTTGGCACAAACAACTTCCGCTCCTATTTTGGACATCCAGTCCATGCCAACTATTACATCAAAACCTCCTAATTCTACGGGTATTAAGTCGATTTTAAACGTTTCTCCGGCTAGATTTATTTCACAATCACGACAAATTTTATCGGCTTTAATTAGCTTACCATTAGCTAACTCAATCAAGTACTTAGCATCTAGAGGTAATGATGAACAATTCAATTTAGTGTAAAAATTTATACACACGTAACTTCTATCGGCGCCAGTATCAAATAAAATAGATGCTGATAAGTTATTAATGGTAAACGTACCCGTAACAAGTTCCGGGTCTTCTCGTGCCTCTCTAGCATTAATAACAAATGCTCTTCCACGTGCAGGTCCGCCATTCTGATTCGGGCACTGGCTCTTATAATGACCTTGTTTTCCACACCCAAAACAAGTAATGTTAGCCAAAGCAGTTCTATTTGCGTTGGTGGCAGGAGTCTTGTTACCATTTGCATTCGTAACGAGAGCCTTACAATCTTCAGCAAGATGTCCCTGTCTATTGCATTTGGTGCACAACACACTGCAGTAACCAAAATGATGTTTGTGACAACGGTTGCATAAAGGACTTTGTCCTTTGTAACCAAAGCCTGAACCGCTACCCGCACCTTTCGTGGTTTCTTGTTTCTTATAAGGTTGTTGTTGGTTACCTCGATCATAACCTCCATTCCACTTTTTCTTGTTCCCCGATACCTTCACCTCAGTATTGAATGCTTTCTTGTCCAAAATGACCTGATCCATTAGCTCGTTTGCCATGGTTATAGCTTCATGAATTGTCTTAGGTTTCGATGCTGTAACGTTTGCCTTGACCTTTTTGGGCAAACCACCTTTGTACATTTCAATCTTCCGTGCTTCGGTTGGGACCAATTCAGGACATAGTAAAACTAATTCCATGAATCGCTGGTTGTAGTTGGTGATTTCAGTACCAACCACCTTCAAACTTCGTAACTCATCTTCTAACTTAATAACCTCATTCCTTGGACAATACTCGGTGATTATCATTGCTTTGAATTCTTCCCATGGAGTATCATAAGCTACATCTCCTCCTACCGCCTTCACATAATTCTTCCACCATGTGAGTGCACTATCTTGTAAAGTGCACGATGCATACTTGGTCATGTCTTTTTCATCACAACCGCTGATTTTGAACACCGTCTCCATCTTTTCTATCCATCGGGTTAAACCGATAGGTCCTTCCGTTCCACTGAATGATGATGGCTTGCAAGCTTGGAACGTCTTGTAGGAGCATCCTACATGAGGATTTGGGTTAACTGCAGCAGCTCTTGCAGCCTCAACCCATAACATTCTGTCGTTCACTCGCTGGTTGATGAGTTCCTCGAGTTCTTGTTCCGTCATTCGATTCAATCGCGCCATTTCCTAATGAAAGAAAATAATTATTCACATGGAATATTATAGATGTAGTGTGTATTTATAGTACATTTATAGCTTGTTAATAATATGAACCAGGTATTATTATAAAAGCCTTTTCTTCTTATTAGCGTTTTATAATTATATCTTGGGTAGTACCTACCCGTTAATGTTCATACTTAATAGCTTAGTACAGAATCAATTACTACAATCTAAATAATACTTAACCATGGAAAATTATTACATTTCATACTTCGCTATTTTACATATGCTTACATCAAACTTTAAGTAAACCACACTAATAATATTATACAAAACATTATATGATTCCATGGCTTAATACGGCAGTGCATCGTTCGGTCTATTTTCTAGGGCGTTTAGTTCCAATGAATGGCCTAACGCTTATCCTAGCTGTCTGCCTACGTTTTGGCTGAGGAGCCGAAGAACTAGATGCGGGGATAGCACTAATAGGAATAGCGGGAATAGGGGTGGTAGTGTTGAGTGGAATTGGTGCTACGTCATTCTCACTAAGTTCGGGATTTGAATTTTCTAATTCATTCGCTTTTCGTTTCTTTCCTTGATCGAATTTTTCTTTCGTAATTTCTAGTATTTCTTCCTCGGGTTCACTTTCTTCTTCGGGTTCACTTTCCTCTTCGGGTTCACTTTCCTCCTCGGGTTCACTTTCCGATATTTCTATAGTTGGTTCATCTGGAAATTGTGAGTCTTCCCCAAAAATACCATTTTCGTCATCGGATATGTTAATGACTGAAACACAATCTGAAGATTCTGATTCGGAGTCGCTGAATGTGATAATAAGTTTCGAGCCCGACATCTATCACACAACAACTAACCCATTAGTACTACATAATATTTACATATAAATTTTAACCAACAGTGATAAGCAATGGTTTTTTTTTTTTTTTAAATCAGACCCGGTCAAAGTCCAGACTTTACTAATGTATCCTAACGACTTCTCAGTTAGACACACTAATGCAAACCTGGTTCGCTAAGACCAACGCTCTGATACCACATGTCATAACCCGTCCTTAACCATAAGAACGCGTTAGATAACGTATGATTTCATTGCGAGGTATTGACCTCTATATGAGACATTTTTGAAAGAAAACTGCATATATTATACATTACAAACCATAACCATTATTTTTGTTACAAGCTTAAGACAATAAAAAGAAGATTAACGTTTAGCGATAATCTTTGACTTACAAACTTTACAAATGATGACAACAACACGGTTTCTAGCATATTTTACAATACAACATCTCGGATATGCAGTTTTATTTTTGACACAAACATGCGTACGCAAGATCCTGGTTAGATCCAACATGATGCAGCGGAAGCTTTAGAAATCACCTGAGAATAGACATGTTTTAAAAGGTCAACATAAAGTTGGTGAGATATAGGTTTAATGCCGGCAGCAATATATATATAGACCACAAGATTTCGTATATAAACAGTTTAATAAAAGTATTCTAAGTGGTTGAGCACTTGGTAACCATACTTAACATTTTCACGTCGCATATTCCCTTTAATATGAAATCTTACTACACCGTACCAAGTGTAGTCACAAAACGAAGTACTGTGCAACCGTTGAATACTGGTCGTCCAGTCCGGTTGGGGTTGTCAGGCCCGATAGATCTATCAACAGGATTCGCGTTTACAATACCGCTGTAAATATTAGTTACCAAGCTACAGGGAAGTATGCCAGTGGTACAACTCAACGTAGAACATATTTTTCAGTTACTTGTGTCCATATCGTAAAACATAAAATACATGTATTCTCATCCCGAAATATTTAGAGTTTAAAAGTGGGACTATATACTCACCCTTGTCTTGATGATATATATATTTTGACTCGGTCTTCCGGTTGATATCACGAACCTATCCATATATAATATATCAATATGTTTTCATTTTTAAACAAACGTTATAAATATATACTTGTTATACTTTTAATACTTTGAATAATTCCTTAGTCCGTAGTTAGCAGTCCGATGTTAGTAATTCAATTTTAATGGTTCATTTTTAGATGTTTAATATACCCGCAATGAAATAAATAAAACCCCCAACGAAATAAATAAAACCCCATCGTATATGTATTGGTCGAGATTAATCTTGACCCATGGTACCGGTGTTGTCAAATGACGTGTTGCGTACAATCATGGGATCTTATGATTAATCTTCTCGTATTGTTTACGGGTGATCCTGAACCATATAAAATTGAATTATAAGTACATATATATCAAATATCATGTTATCTTAGAAATATGTGATTTATATCATTTTTTTCCAATTGATCCCGTAGTTGAAATGATCTAGGATAACCAATTTTGTTTCGGTCATAGTTTCTTCGTTACAAATCCGTTTTCGTTGATTCAAATTGCCATCTTCTTGGATCGAGTTCTTCTTTAAGACTATGAACTGTAAATACCTTGGTTTGTATTCAAAATCCTACGGCATAAGTGAAACATTAGTGAAACATATGAAGTTAAACATTTTTGTTACAACAAAATCATTTAATGACCATTTTTCTAAAAATACTTATACTTTGAAAAACCAAGTTTTACCTTGTTAAATTAACATATAAATAAGTTATGTTACATGTCTTGAAGTATTTTAAAAGTTAAGTTAGAAGGATCTATTTAGTTTGCAAACAAGTTTGAAAACATTCAAACTATGTTCTTGTTGTTAAACTTTTGTACCACAAAATAAGATAGCTATATATATATGAATCGAATAAGGTTATGAACATAGTTACTACCTCAAGTTCCTTGGATAAGTTTGCTGTAAAAGAGGAGTAAGAAGCTAGAATCAAAAGGGTGATAGAAGTGGATGAAAGATTGGAAGTAAGTTGGTGTTCTTGGAGGGTTTTCTTGAAGTGTTTTTGTATGGTTTTCTTATGGTGTTTTAGTATGGTTTTTGAAGCTAGATCTTCATGGAACTTTGCTGGATTGTTGAAGGTGTTTAAGGCTTCAAAGTATGTGTGTGTTTTGGCTAGAAAGTTGAAGTAAAATGAATGAAGATGATGATACATATAAAGGCCTTAAAAAACGTGGCATTAGGTGTTCATGGACAAAATTCTAGTTTGTAATCTTGCTAATTAGTCAAGTAATCATCCAAAAGTAATTACCTAGCTCTAAGGGCATGAATAATGGCTGGTTAGGTGGTGATTTTGATGTGTATTTACTATTAGTAAATACGTATAGGAGCTAGGTATGATACGAGTACAAATACTCTAGGTATACGTATAGAAATTTTGTGAAAAATGAAATGAGGATTCAAATATAGCTATCTTTTGTGAATACACTTATATGGTTTTATGTATTTAAGTTCTTTAAAAGTAATTAAATACATTACTTATACAATATAGGTATAACATTATAAGTCTTAAGTATATATGTCAAATAACGTTACGTATTGTTATCGTTTTGAAAACTTAAGTTAGTAGTTTCAAAATACACATATAACTTGTTGTTATTAATATAAAATGAGGTATTAAAACATTCTTTAATCATGTTAAATATGTATATATACATATATATACACAAACGTATAATTATCATATATTGTATAGTTCGTGATATCATCGGTCAAACTAGACGGTCAAACGTTATGTAAAACTCTTTTCGGAAATATAAATCTCGACAATTTGGATTACTTATCAAGTTGGTAATGTTTAATTTATGTAAATATCAATCTTATAAGTATAGAACGATCGAAAAAGTGCGGGTCGTTACATCGAGTCTCTGATGAAGCATTTTTTTTAAACCCGTTTCTGAAATGTCCCGTTCTTATTGATTAAAAACGTTCCATATTAATTGATTTCGTTGCGAGGTTTGTACCTCTATATGAGACGTTTTTCAAAGACTGCATTCATTTTAAAACAAACCATAACCTTTATTTCATCAATAAAGGTTTAAAAAGCTTTACGTAGATTATCAAATAATGATAATCTAAAATATCCTGTTTACACACGACCATTACATAATGGTTTACAATACAAATATGTTACAACAAAATAAGTTTCTTGAATGCAGTTTTTACACAATATCATACAAGCATGGACTCCAAATCTCGTCCTTATTTAAGTATGCGACAGCGGAAGCTCTTAATAATCACCTGAGAATAAACATGCTTAAAACGTCAACAAAAATGTTGGTGAGTTATAGGTTTAACCTATATATATCAAATCGTAACAATAGACCACAAGATTTCATATTTCAATACACATCCCATACATAGAGATAAAAATCATTCATATGGTGAACACCTGGTAACCGACATTAACAAGATGCATATATAAGAATATCCCCATCATTCCGGGACACCCTTCGGATATGATATAAATTTCGAAGTACTAAAGCATCCGGTACTTTAGATGGGGTTTGTTAGGCCCAATAGATCTATCTTTAGGATTCGCGTCAATTAGGGTGTCTGTTCCCTAATTCTTAGATTACCAGACTTAATAAAAAGGGGCATATTCGATTTCGATAATTCAACCATAGAATGTAGTTTCACATACTTGTGTCTATTTTGTAAATCATTTATAAAACCTGCATGTATTCTCATCCCAAAAATATTAGATTTTAAAAGTGGGACTATAACTCACTTTCACCGATTTTTACTTCGTCGGGAAGTAAGACTTGGCCACTGGTTGATTCACGAACCTATAACAATATATACATATATATCAAAGTATGTTCAAAATATATTTACAACACTTTTAATATATTTTGATGTTTTAAGTTTATTAAGTCAGCTGTCCTCGTTAGTAACCTACAACTAGTTGTCCACAGTTAGATGTACAGAAATAAATTGATAAATATTATCTTGAATCAATCCACGACCCAGTGTATATGTATCTCAGTATTGATCACAACTCAAACTATATATATTTTGGAATCAACCTCAACCCTGTATAGCTAACTCCAACATTCACATATAGAGTGTCTATGGTTGTTCCGAAATATATATAGATGTGTCGACATGATAGGTCGAAACATTGTATACGTGTCTATGGTATCTCAAGATTACATAATATACAATACAAGTTGATTAAGTTATGGTTAGAATAGATTTGTTACCAATTTTCACGTAGCTAAAATGAGAAAAATTATCCAATCTTGTTTTACCCATAACTTCTTCATTTTAAATCCGTTTTAAGTGAATCAAATTGCTATGGTTTCATATTGAACTCTATTTTATGAATATAAACAGAAAAAGTATAGGTTTATAGTCAGAAAAGTAAGTTACAAGTCGTTTTTGTAAATGTAGTCATTTCAGTCGAAAGAACGACGTCTAGATGACCATTTTAGAAAACATACTTCCACTTTGAGTTTAACCATAATTTTTGGATATAGTTTCATGTTCATAATAAAAATCATTTTCTCAGAATAACATCTTTTAAATCAAAGTTTATCATAGTTTTTAATTAACTAATACAAAACAGCCCGCGGTGTTACTACGACGGCGTAAATCCGGTTTTACGGTGTTTTTCGTGTTTCCAGGTTTTAAATCATTAAGTTAGCATATCATATAGATATAGAACATGTGTTTAGTTGATTTTAAAAGTCAAGTTAGAAGTATTAACTTTTATTTGCGAACAAGTTTAGAATTTACTAAACTATGTTATAGTGATTACAAGTTTAAACCTTTGAATAAGATAGCTTTATATGTATGAATCGAATGATGTTATGAACATCATTACTACCTTAAGTTCCTTGGATAAACCTACTGGAAAAGAGAAAAATGGATCTAGCTTCAACGGATCCTTGGATGGCTCGAAGTTCTTGAAGCAGAATCATGACACGAAAACAAGTTCAAGTAAGATCATCACTTGAAATAAGATTGTTATAGTTATAGAAATTGAACCAAAGTTTGAATATGATTATTACCTTGTATTATAATGATAACCTACTATAAGAAACAAAGATTTCTTGAGGTTGGATGATCACCTTACAAGATTGGAAGTGAGCTAGCAAACTTGAAAGTATTCTTGATTTTATGTAACTAGAACTTGTAGAATATATGAAGAACACTTAGAACTTGAAGATAGAACTTGAGAGAGATCAATTAGATGAAGAAAATTGAAGAATGAAAGTGTTTGTAGGTGTTTTTGGTCGTTGGTGTATGGATTAGATATAAAGGATATGTAATTTTGTTTTCATGTAAATAAGTCATGAATGATTACTCATATTTTTGTAATTTTATGAGATATTTCATGCTAGTTGCCAAATGATGGTTCCCAAATGTGTTAGGTGACTCACATAGGCTGCTAAGAGCTGATCATTGGAGTGTATATACCAATAGTACATACATCTAAAAGCTGTGTATTGTACGAGTACGAATACGGGTGCATACGAGTAGAATTGTTGATGAAACTGAACGAGGATGTAATTGTAAGCATTTTTGTTAAGTAGAAGTATTTTGATAAGTGTCTTGAAGTCTTTCAAAAGTGTATGAATACATATTAAAACACTACATGTATATACATTTTAACTGAGTCGTTAAGTCATCGTTAGTCGTTACATGTAAATGTTGTTTTGAAACCTTTAGGTTAACGATCTTGTTGAATGTTGTTAACCCATTGTTTATTATAACAAATGAGATGTTAAATTATTATATTATCATGATATTATGATATATAATATATCTTAGTATGATGTATATACAGTTAAATGTCGTTACAACGATAATCGTTACATATATGTCTCGTTTCGAAATCATTAAGTTAGTAGTCTTATTTTTACATATGTATTTCATTGTTAATACACTTAATAATATATTTACTTATCATTTAACATAATTAACCAAGTGTATCAATATCTTAATATGTGTAACATCCCGCATTTTTCCGTTAAATTATTTTAACGCCCGTCTTTTTCTTTTTAAATAATACCCTTCGTATCTAGATTCGTATCCTTTGTTATGTAACATTTTAAATATTCTCGTTGTTGGAAGATAACGTCTCCCGTACTCTCGTGTAATTTAAAATATTCGATCGGTTAAATCCCGCACCCGCTTCTAAACTCGAGGGACTAAAATTGACACGGGGCAAACTAGTTGACTAGGTCAACTAGTCCACCCCAATCACCACCATTCAACCATCTCCCTCTCTCTCTCTTTCTCTCTAGCAAGAACACACACACAAACCCCAACTTCATAAAATCATCATCTAAATTCGGGATTGGAAGCAAACTTCAAAACAAATTACATTTTCGTGATCCTCTCTTCATCCTCTTCATTTTGGTACCAACTTCATCTCGTTTGGGTAACATTTCTAAAACTCTAGATTTCTCTAAATTCGTGTTTTTGACTTGAAATGGTGTTAGTTAGTGTCTATGGCTCATTGTGATGTTGTGTATGTAATTTATATGCTCGATCTCGTTGTTTTAGTGTAACTAGCATGAACTTGAATTTTGGTGTGTTGTTCTTGAATTTTGGATGATCATATGTTGTTAGATGTTAAAAGTTCATGTTTTAATTGTGTTCCTAGTATCACTAGCTTCAAATTGATGTGTAGGTTGCTTGAGAAAACTCCATAAACTTGATTAGTGATTTTTGGTGGAATTGAGCTAGGGTTTAATGAACTTGAAATGATTATTTGATGCATTGATTGCCATGATTTGTTGTTAGTAAGTTGTTAGTTGTATTGTATGCTCAATTACCTACAAAATGGCATGTCATATGTATGCATTGAATGCCTAAATCATTAAATGTGCATTGGTGAGTTTGAAGCATTAATGTGTGCATTGAATGATCACTTGGTTTGAAAACTCGGTTGTTACAAATGAGGTTTTTGATTGATGAATTGTGTTTAGTTGCATTCTACGTCAAAAGAGCTTTCCAACGATATAAGGTGCGAGTCCTAAGTGTTAGCGGTTTGTGTTTTATGCACAAAAAGGTTTTGGATTGAGACTTGAACATTTGGGACTGGCCAGGCACCAGCACCCGGCCTTTGCCGCGGCGCGGCCCTTTCATGTCGCGGCGCGACATATAAGGGGGTCAGGTTCTGACCTCCATGTCCAAAATACGAAAAATGTTTGGCATACTACGGACCTCTGATTCACATGAGACTTGTTCTAACATGCTTATATATGAATAAAAATCTCAGAAAAATAGTTCGGAACCCGACCCGAACGTGTTGACTTTCGTTGACTTTGACCGACCAAAGTTTGACTTTTTGTCAAACTTAACCAATTAATTATGCAATCTTCCTAACATGCTTTTATACTTGTATCTTGCATGAAACTTGACAATTTGCTTCACATGCTATATTAATCGAGTCGTATTGAGCCATAGGACTAATTGAACATCTTTGACCTATCGTGTTTACCGTTATTGATACAACCTATTGTTTAGGTCAAGACTAGCATTGTTCTTTGCACACGTTTACTTGTTGAAGTACTTTACTACTCGTGCACTCAAGGTGAGATCATAGTCCCACTTTTACTCTTTTTGAACTTATATTGGGATGAGAAAACATAAACGATTCTTTTGAACTAAGTGAACACAAGAACGGGAAAACAAACATTCTACATACGAGTTTAGAACAAAATCCTCAATTCGATTATCATTAATTACACTTGCCGGGTGTAAGCGAGAACTTATGTTATATGGCCATATGGGTTGACAACCCTTATCCTTGACGGTTCGCTACCGTCTACGGATGAAATATAATTTCGAGAATCAGTGTTTGTTCTAGCACTAAGTGATGGGGTATACAATGGAAGGAATGTTAAGCTTTGATAATTGGGTGCTCGTGAAACAAACTTTTGGAATGTATTACTATTATTTCATTGATGCAAATCTTGTGGTTCACTTGTACTTACTTACTTAAACCTATGATTTCACCAACGTTTTCGTTGACAGATTTCTATGTTTTTCTCAGGTCTTGCACGATATGTGAAACATGCTTCCGCTTACTATTTGATACTTGCATCCGATGTCGAGTATACATGCATTTCATGGAGCGTCTTTTGACTTTACTTTAAACCGTGTCGCCTAGATTTCAATCGTATCTATAACGTTGTAACTTAACTTTTGGTTGAACAATTCTTGTAAACTTTGAAACAATCTTTATTTTGAAATGAAGGCGACATATTTTGGTCAAACGTTATCTTAAAGACTTATAATCAGGTAATGGGACCCACGTAGCTGACGCCGTCACTTGACGATTTGTCGGGGTCGCTACAGGTGGTATCAGAGCCTTGGTTGTAGGGATTTAGAGTTCATTTGTGTTCACCCCGAGTCATAGGGTACATAGGTGAATCTAGACTACAACCGGCATATAGACTGAAGTAGGAATTATTTGACTAATTGTGCATTTATACTCGAACTCTTCTATCATATCTAACTCGTATTCGATCTTGATCTTACGTTGATAAATTTTGTTGGTGCGCCACCTTGACTTTATGAAGTAATGTTAAATGCACATGAGAATCAGGGTAATATAATTTCCGGGATTATATTACGGTGATTCACATGGACGTTCCGACATTATGACATAGAGAATTTAAGGCGAGTCAAGGAAAATTTTCTCTCTATCCTTATTCCATGCCACGGTTAGTATTGTTGAAAATACTAACCAACGATATTCTTGTCTCATGAAGGAACAATGGCTCACCAAAGTCAACACAATACTCCTCTTGAAACTCTAGAACAAGCTCTTCAACGAATGATAACCACCGCCGTGGGTACGGCCGTGGCCGATCACTTTTCTAACAACAACAATCATAGAGCCGGTAATTCAATCGAAGGTTGCTCCTACAAGAACTTCATGAAGTACAATCCTCCCACTTTCGATGGAACCGGGGGACCGGTTACTCTCACCCGATGGTTTGAACAAATGGAGACCGTTTTTAACACAAGCGGTTGTCGAGACCAAGATAAGGTCAAGTTTTCCACCCTCACTTTCACCGGTATTGCTCTCTCATGGTGGAACACGTATGTACAATTAGTGGGAAGCGATGAAGCCCACACACTCTCTTGGACCGAATTAAGAGAAATAATGATCACCGAATACTTCCCGCGCGACGAGACTCGAAGGCTCGAACAGGGTCTAAGGAATTTAAAAACGGCCGGAAAGGACCTCGAGGCTTATAATCAACGGTTTACCGAACTAGTCTCGATGTGTCCAATTCTCATGACTCCCGAATCCTAAGAGTCGAACTTTACATGGATGGCCTCCCTAAGAGCATTCAACACAAGGTAATGACATCTCAACCCACTAACCTACAAGAGGCTTTAACAATGGCCCGCCAAGCCTTAGAAACGGTGAATGAAATGGAAGCACCGGCACCAATGGTCGAGAACCACCCGAGTAACAACAAAAGAACATGGGAAGCCTCTCAATCAAGCAACCACAACAATAACAACAACCCCGCCAAGAAGCCTTTTACCTCCAACGACAAGAAAGGCTATGCCGGAAAACTGCCTTTTTGTGACGAATGCCACAAGCATCACTTTGAAGGATGCGGCAGGTTTCGCCACCGGCGCCAAGGACCCGTCGCTCGAAAGATGCCCAACGCACACAGAACGGGTGCTTGCTTCGAATGTGGCCAACTGGGTCATTTTAGGAATGTGTGCCCAAATAAGAAAATCAACCCCAACGCACGCCGTTGAACCTTCGACATCGACACCAAGGATGCCCGGAACGACGATGGACTAGTAACGGGTACGTTTCTTCACAACAAACCGTATATTTCATACTTGTTCGATTCGATTACCGCTAGACGTTTTATAACCAAGGATTTGACTCATGCTCTTTATATTCCACCTCTTTCCCCCAGATACTACTTAGACGATTTAAGTGACCGACGGAAAAATATTGTGTGCCTATAAATTTTATTGGAGGAAATACGTTAAGACTTTTGACTTGACACATATAGAACTAGGGAGCTCGGAACCTATTCGTAAAAAAAAAAAAAAAAAAAAAAAAAAAAAAAAATGTTTCCCCATCATCTTGTATAGATTATTGTGAACTGAGTAATTTTCGGTTGGAAACCGATACCCTCTCCCTCGCATCCATGACCTCATGATTATTTGCACGAATCCCGTATGTTCCAAATCGACCTCCGTTCCGGTTATCATCAATTGGGGGTTAAGTGAGACGATGTCTCCTAAGCCACTTTCCGAACTCGCAACGTTAGTTGTAAATCTCTCTTAGTACCGCTTGATTTATTTAGGGCTCGCCCGTATCCATAAACCTCTTGAACCGCGTATGCAAATTCATATAGACTAATCTGTTATCGTATTTATAGATGACATCCTAACTTATTTAAGTAAAGAAGGAAAACGAACAACATCACCATCTTACGCTCGAACTTTTGAGAAAAGAGCAACTTTATACCAAATTCTCCGAGTGAGAATTTCTGTTGAACGAAGTCCAATTTTCTAGACCATGAAGTTAATGGTCAAGGCATTACAATCAATCTCGAAATCAAGCCACATGTAATCAGGAAACTCTCCCAACTCAGACTTGTATTCGTAAAAATCTTAGATCTCACCGGTTGTTACCGAAGATTCATTTCTGACTTTTCTCGTATTACACGACTTTAATCTCTCCGCGATCGAACCTTGAGCGTGATTCTTCACACCAACATTTCTAGCTAAATTCGTACAACACCAGATGGGACTCAAATATGGAAATATTTCTACTTGGACGCCGAAAGGCATACTCCCTCGACTCGAAATCAACGGGACGGAAATTCGTTATTTTGCACGAAGAATTCGAATACTAAATTGTGGATCCGATCAATATTCTTGTCATCACGTACCACACTACATACCTCTGTTATTTCACCGTTACCGTCTGATATTACTGGAAATTAAGATAACACACAATCCAACGATACTTCACTCTTCTTTGACTTAACGCCCTTGTGTTTCTGATAATCGGTCAACTATTATTCAACCCCGAACTATACAACTACGTGTACTACCTCGTTTCTCTTTCAGACTTCAACTTTTGACAACTAGAGGCACGTTATAGCAACCTCGAGATGTAAACTCATCCTATTCTAAGTCCTCATTTCACTACTATCTTTACCGTTCGCATTTCCGTTTAAAGAAACTCCTTGTAACATTTCTCCATGGATAGAGAAACTCCTCATATTACATAAGTATTCGCCACGAGGGTGAACAGTCCTAACGAACATTTTTCGAACCCTAACTAACTTGTTCAAACGTATCTTAAGAGATTCTATTCCAACACGGTGTATCTTTGTGAATTATTCTGTATCGAAATACTCGTTTCACTTCTAGTTTTACAAGAAACCTTGGGAACCCGCTTAGACATGAGTACCGCGTACCACCCACAAACTGACGAACCGAGCAAACGAACGATTTACGTCTTGGAAAGACATCTCACAAACTCGTATTGTCACCTTTAGTAGATCACTCTTACAACAGTAGTTACCACTCGTGTGTTCACGCGCACTTTTCGAAACCTTATATGACCGCTAATGTCATACCCCTGTTCATTTAACCAAAGCATCAACCACCGAAATCTGAACTCCATCAAGAAACAACAATTGAGATCGTTCAAGTCCGAGAAGGGCTCGAGACAACCCATTGTCGCCAGAAGAGTTATACCAAACTTAGAGGAGAACCTCACAAATCCCAGTGTGTAACCGCGTAATATTGAGAACCCGCACCTTGGAAGGGTGTAATCCGTTTCGGGAATCAGGGAAAGTTAAACCCGCGACATGTTAACCCTTTTGAAACCTTGGGGCGTATTGGAACCGCTCCCTACCGTTTAAAACTTCCGACTCAATTAAGTTTCCGTTTACCCTACATTTCGTGTAACAAACTTAGAAACGTGTCCTGCGGAACAGGAACGTGCAATCCTGCTGGATACATCAACTATCGATGACAAACTTCTCTTCATAGGAAAACCAGTTGAAACCGGGGATCGTAAAAACCGAACCTTAATGCAACGTAAAACCCTGACTATCCAAATTCATGAGAACCCTCAAGAACGTACTTTCACTTATTCATAGCATTGACAACGTAAAGTCTCGAGTAAGAGATATCGACTACTACTTCCAACTAAAATTCGGGACGAAATTTCTTTTGAGGTGTGGATAATGTAACATCCCGCATTTTTCCGTTAAATTATTTTAACGCCCGTCTTTTTCTTTTTAAATAATACCCTTCGTATCTAGATTCGTATCCTTTGTTATGTAACATTTTAAATATTCTCGTTGTTGGAAGATAACGTCTCCCGTACTCTCGTGTAATTTAAAATATTCGATCGGTTAAATCCCGCACCCGCTTCTAAACTCGAGGGACTAAAATTGACACGGGGCAAACTAGTTGACTAGGTCAACTAGTCCACCCCAATCACCACCATTCAACCATCTCCCTCTCTCTCTCTTTCTCTCTAGCAAGAACACACACACAAACCCCAACTTCATAAAATCATCATCTAAATTCGGGATTGGAAGCAAACTTCAAAACAAATTACATTTTCGTGATCCTCTCTTCATCCTCTTCATTTTGGTACCAACTTCATCTCGTTTGGGTAACATTTCTAAAACTCTAGATTTCTCTAAATTCGTGTTTTTGACTTGAAATGGTGTTAGTTGGTGTCTATGGCTCATTGTGATGTTGTGTGTGTAATTTATATGCTCGATCTCGTTGTTTTAGTGTAACTAGCATGAACTTGAATTTTGGTGTGTTGTTCTTGAATTTTGGATGATCATATGTTGTTAGATGTTAAAAGTTCATGTTTTAATTGTGTTCCTAGTATCACTAGCTTCAAATTGATGTGTAGGTTGCTTGAGAAAACTCCATAAACTTGATTAGTGATTTTTGGTGGAATTGAGCTAGGGTTTAATGAACTTGAAATGATTATTTGATGCATTGATTGCCATGATTTGTTGTTAGTAAGTTGTTAGTTGTATTGTATGCTCAATTACCTACAAAATGGCATGTCATATGTATGCATTGAATGCCTAAATCATTAAATGTGCATTGCTGAGTTTGAAGCATTAATGTGTGCATTGAATGATCACTTGGTTTGAAAACTCGGTTGTTACAAATGAGGTTTTTGATTGATGAATTGTGTTTAGTTGCATTCTACGTCAAAAGAGCTTTCCAACGATATAAGGTGCGAGTCCTAAGTGTTAGCGGTTTGTGTTTTATGCACAAAAAGGTTTTGGATTGAGACTTGAACATTTGGGACTGGCCAGGCACCAGCACCCGGCCTTTGCCGCGGCGCGGCCCTTTCATGTCGCGGCGCGACATATAAGGGGGTCAGGTTCTGACCTCCATGTCCAAAATACGAAAAATGTTTGGCATACTACGGACCTCCGATTCACATGAGACTTGTTCTAACATGCTTATATATGAATAAAAATCTCAGAAAAATAGTTCGGAACCCGACCCGAACGTGTTGACTTTCGTTGACTTTGACCGACCAAAGTTTGACTTTTTGTCAAACTTAACCAATTAATTATGCAATCTTCCTAACATGCTTTTATACTTGTATCTTGCATGAAACTTGACAATTTGCTTCACATGCTATATTAATCGAGTCGTATTGAGCCATAGGACTAATTGAACATCTTTGACCTATCGTGTTTACCGTTATTGATACAACCTATTGTTTAGGTCAAGACTAGCATTGTTCTTTGCACACGTTTACTTGTTGAAGTACTTTACTACTCGTGCACTCAAGGTGAGATCATAGTCCCACTTTTACTCTTTTTGAACTTATATTGGGATGAGAAAACATAAACGATTCTTTTGAACTAAGTGAACACAAGAACGGGAAAACAAACATTCTACATACGAGTTTAGAACAAAATCCTCAATTCGATTATCATTAATTACACTTGCCGGGTGTAAGCGAGAACTTATGTTATATGGCCATATGGGTTGACAACCCTCATCCTTGACGGTTCGCTACCGTCTACGGATGAAATATAATTTCGAGAATCAGTGTTTGTTCTAGCACTAAGTGATGGGGTATACAATGGAAGGAATGTTAAGCTTTGATAATTGGGTGCTCGTGAAACAAACTTTTGGAATGTATTACTATTATTTCATTGATGCAAATCTTGTGGTTCACTTGTACTTACTTACTTAAACCTATGATTTCACCAACGTTTTCGTTGACAGATTTCTATGTTTTTCTCAGGTCTTGCACGATATGTGAAACATGCTTCCGCTTACTATTTGATACTTGCATCCGATGTCGAGTATACATGCATTTCATGGAGCGTCTTTTGACTTTACTTTAAACCGTGTCGCCTAGATTTCAATCGTATCTATAACGTTGTAACTTAACTTTTGGTTGAACAATTCTTGTAAACTTTGAAACAATCTTTATTTTGAAATGAAGGCGACATATTTTGGTCAAACGTTATCTTAAAGACTTATAATCAGGTAATAGGACCCACGTAGCCAACGCCGTCACTTGACGATTTGTCGGGGTCGCTACAATATGATTCATATGTACCTAGTAAGACGTTGTTATAACGATAATCGTTATATATATCGTTTTCGAGTTTCTTAAATTAATAGTCTCATTTTTATGTATATAACTCATTGTTAAAATACCTAATGAGATACATACTTATAATAAAAACATGTTAACTATATATATAACCATATATATGTCATTGTATAGTTTTCACAAGTTTTAACGTTCTTGAATCACCGGTCAACTTGGGTGGTCAATTGTCTATATGAAACATATTTCAATTAATCAAGTCTTAACAAGTTTGATTGCTTAACATGTTGGAAACATTTAATCATGTAAATATCAATCTCAATTAATATATATAAACATAGAAAAGTTCGGGTCACTACAGTACCTACCCGTTAAATAAATTTCGTCCCGAAATTTTAAGCTGTTGAAGGTGTTGACGAATCTTCTGGAAATAGATGCGGGTATTTCTTCTTCATCTGATCTTCACGGTCCCAGGTGAACTCGGGTCCTCTACAAGCATTCCATAGAACCTTAACAATTGGTATCTTGTTTTGCTTAAGTCTTTTAACCTCACGATCCATTATTTCGACGGGTTCTTCGATGAATTGAAGTTTTTCGTTGATTTGGATTTCATCTAACGGAATAGTGAGATCTTCTTTAGCAAAACATTTCTTCAAATTCGAGACGTGGAAAGTGTTATGTACAGCCGCGAGTTGTTGAGGTAAATCAAGTCGGTAAGCTACTGGTCCGACACGATCAATAATCTTGAATGGTCCAATATACCTTGGATTTAATTTCCCTCGTTTACCAAATCGAACAACGCCTTTCCAAGGTGCAACTTTAAGCATGACCATCTCTCCAATTTCAAATTCTATATCTTTTCTTTTAATGTCAGCGTAGCTCTTTTGTCGACTTTGGGCGGTTTTCAACCGTTGTTGAATTTGGATGATCTTCTCGGTAGTTTCTTGTATAATCTCCGGACCCGTAATCTGTCTATCCCCCACTTCACTCCAACAAATCAGAGACCTGCACTTTCTACCATAAAGTGCTTCAAACGGCGCCATCTCAATGCTTGAATAGTAGCTGTTGTTGTAGGAAAATTCTGCTAACGGTAGATGTCGATCCCAACTATTTCCGAAATCAATAACACATGCTCGTAGCATGTCTTCAAGCGTTTGTATCGTCCTTTCGCTCTGCCCATCAGTTTGTGGATGATAGGCAGTACTCATGTCTAGACGAGTTCCTAATGCTTGCTGTAATGTCTGCCAGAATCTTGAAATAAATCTGACATCCCTATCAGAGATAATAGAGATTGGTATTCCATGTCTGGAGACGACTTCCTTCAAATACAGTCGTGCTAACTTCTCCATCTTGTCATCTTCTCTTATTGGCAGGAAGTGTGCTGATTTGGTAAGACGATCAACTATTACCCAAATAGTATCAAAACCACTTGCAGTCCTTGGCAATTTAGTGATGAAATCCATGGTAATGTTTTCCCATTTCCATTCCGGGATTTCGGGTTGTTGAAGTAGACCTGATGGTTTTTGATGCTCAGCTTTGACCTTAGAACATGTCAAACATTCTCCTACGTATTTAGCAACATCGGCTATCATACCCGGCCACCAAAAATGTTTCTTGAGATCCTTGTACATCTTCCCCGTTCCAGGATGTATTGAGTATCTGGTTTTATGAGCTTCTCTAAGTACCATTTCTCTCATATCTCCAAATTTTGGTACCCAAATCCTTTCAGCCCTATACCGGGTTCCGTCTTCCTGAATATTAAGATGCTTCTCCGATCCTTTGGGTATTTCATCCTTTAAATTTCCCTCTTTTAAAACTCCTTGTTGCGCCTCCTTTATTTGAGTAGTAAGGTTATTATGAATCATTATATTCATAGATTTTACTCGAATGGGTTCTCTGTCCTTCCTGCTCAAGGCATCGGCTACCACATTTGCCTTCCCCGGGTGGTAACGAATCTCAAAGTCGTAATCATTCAACAATTCAATCCACCTACGTTGCCTCATATTCAGTTGTTTCTGATTAAATATGTGTTGAAGACTTTTGTGGTCGGTATATATAATACTTTTGACCCCATATAAGTAGTGCCTCCAAGTCTTTAATGCAAAAACAACAGCTCCTAATTCCAAATCATGCGTCGTATAATTTTGTTCGTGAATCTTCAATTGTCTAGACGCAGAAGCAATCACCTTCGTTCGTTGCATTAATACACAACCGAGACCTTGCTTTGATGCGTCACAATAAATCACAAAATCATCATTCCCTTCAGGCAATGACAATATAGGTGCCGTAGTTAGCTTTTTCTTCAATAACTGAAACGCTTTCTCTTGTTCATCATTCCATTCAAATTTCTTCCCTTTATGCGTTAATGCAGTCAAGGGTTTTGCTATTCTGGAAAAGTCTTAGATGAACCTTCTGTAGTAACCAGCTAGTCCTAAAAACTGGCGTATGTGTTTCGGAGTTTTCGGGGTTTCCCACTTTTCAACAGTTTCTATCTTTGCCGGATCCACCTTAATACCTTCTTTGTTCACTATGTGACCGAGGAATTGAACTTCTTCCAACCAAAATGCACACTTTGAAAACATAGCGTACAATTCTTCCTTCCTCAATACTTCTAACACCTTTCTCAAATGTTCACCGTGTTCTTGATCATTCTTTGAGTAAATAAGTATGTCATCAATGAAAACAATGACAAACTTGTCAAGGTATGGTCCACACACTCGGTTCATAAGGTCCATGAACACAGCTGGTGCATTAGTTAAACCAAACGGCATGACCATAAACTCGTAATGACCGTAACGTGTTCTGAAAGCAGTCTTTGGAATATCATCTTCTTTCACCCGCATTTGATGATACCCGGAACGTAAGTCAATCTTTGAATAAACAGACGAGCCTTGTAGTTGATCAAATAAGTCGTCGATTCTCGGTAGTGGGTAGCGGTTCTTGATGGTAAGTTTGTTCAACTCTCGGTAGTCGATGCACAACCTGAATGTACCATCTTTCTTCTTGACAAACAAAACAGGAGCTCCCCACGGTGATGTGCTTGGTCGAATGAAACCACGCTCTAAAAGTTCTTGTAATTGGCTTTGCAGTTCTTTCATCTCGCTGGGTGCGAGTCTGTAAGGAGCACGAGCTATTGGTGCAGCTCCTGGTACAAGATCTATTTGAAATTCAACAGATCGATGTGGGGGTAATCCCGGTAATTCTTTCGGAAATACATCGGGAAATTCTTTTACAATGGGAACATCATTGATGCTCTTTTCTTCAGTTTGTACTTTCTCGATGTGTGCTAGAACAGCATAGCAAACTTTTCTTATTAGTTTTTGTACCTTCAAATTACTAATAAGATGTAGCTTCGTGTTGCCCTTTTCTCCGTACACCATTAAGGGTTTTCCTTTTTCTCGTATAATGCGAATTGCATTTTTGTAACAGACGATCTCTGCTTTCACTTCTTTCAACCAGTCCATACCGATTATCACATCAAAACTCCCTAACTCTACTGGTATCAAATCAATCTTAAATGTTTCGCTAACCAGTTTAATTTCTCGATTCCGACATATATTATCTGCTGAAATTAATTTACCATTTGCTAATTCGAGTAAAAATTTACTATCCAAAGGCGTCAATGGACAACTTAATTTAGCACAAAAATCTCTACTCATATAGCTTCTATCCGCACCCGAATCAAATAAAACGTAAGCAGATTTATTGTCAATAAGAAACGTACCCGTAACAAGCTCCGGGTCTTCCTGTGCCTCTGCCGCATTAATATTGAAAACTCTTACGCGGCCTTGTCCATTCGTGTTCTCCTGGTTCGGGCAATTTCTAATAATGTGGCCCGGTTTTCCACATTTATAACAAACTACATTGGCATAACTTGCTCCGACACTACTTGCTCCGCCATTACTCGTTCTGACACCATTTGTTCCTTTCGTTCTATTAACCCCTGGTCCGTAGACCTCACACTTCACCGCGCTATGACCATTTCTTTTACACTTGTTGAAAAATTTGGTGCAGAACCCCGAGTGATACTTTTCACACCTTTGGCATAGTTGCTTCTGATTTTTGTTGTTGTTGCGGTTATTATTGTTGTTGGGATGATTGTTGTAGTTGTTGTTGTTGTTGTTGTTGTTGTTGTTGTTGTTGTTGTTGTTGTTGTTGGGCTGTTTGTTGTAGTTGCGATTGATGTTGCGATTGTTGGGATAATTGTTGCGATTATTGTTGTAATTGCTGTTGTTGTTGTATTGGTGATTCTTATCACCGTTTTCCTCCCACTTTCTTTTGACTTGCTTCACATTGGCCTCTTCAGTAGTCTGTTCTTTAATTCTTTCTTCAATCTGGTTCACTAGTTTGTGAGCCATTCTACATGCCTGTTGTATGGAGGCGGGCTCGTGTGAACTTATATCTTCTTGGATTCTTTCCGATAATCCTTTCACAAACGCGTCGATCTTCTCTTCCTCATCTTCGAATGCTCCCGGACACAATAGGCACAATTCTGTGAATCGTCTTTCGTACGTGGTAATATCAAATCCTTGGGTTCGTAACCCTCTATGTTCTGTCTTGAGCTTATTGACCTCGGTTCTGGGACGGTACTTCTCGTTCATCAAGTGCTTGAATGCTGACCACGGTAGTGCGTACGCATCGGCTTGTCCCACTTGCTCTAGATAGGTATTCCACCATGTTAACGCAGAACCTGTGAAGGTATGCGTAGCGTACTTCACTTTGTCCTCTTCAGTACACTTACTTATGGCAAACACCGATTCGACCTTCTCGGTCCACCGTTTCAATCCTATCGGTCCTTCGCTTCCATCAAATTCCAAAGGTTTGCAGGCAGTGAATTCTTTGTAGGTGCATCCTACACGATTTCCTGTACTGCTAGATCCAAGGTTATTGTTGGTATGTAGCGCAGCCTGTACTGCGGCTATGTTTGAAGCTAGAAAAGTACGGAATTCCTCTTCATTCATATTCACGGTGTGTCGAGTAGTCGGTGCCATTTCCTTCAAAATAGTCAAATGGAACAAGTTAATCATACAGAATATTAAGAGTAGTTAATAGTATTTCGTAGCATAATATGAACTCATTTATAAAAGCTTTTTCTTCATATTAGCGTTTTATAAGTTTAAATTCGGGTAGTACCTACCCGTTAAGTTCATACTTAGTAGCTAATATACAATTCAACTACTACAATTCTATATGAAAAACTGATTATAATAATATTTCGCGTTCAAACTTTTACACAATATTTTACAAACTTACAATACCGCTTATTTTACATATAGCATGAAATATAGCACACAATAAATTTGATACAAGATGGTTGTGAAGATAATTCTAGCTAGTACACAAGTCGTTCAGCAAAGGCAATAAAGACACGTAATTCATACGTCCAGAAACAAGTCATGCACTCTGGTTTTACTAGGATTACTTCCCATCCTTGGTCTTGTGGAACATAACCGTTATGGCCGTTGATAAGACAGCGTGTTGTAACGTCGTCAAAGGGACGAGGGTTACGTAATGTCCAACAGTCCCGTACCAATCTAAAAACCTCATTTCTTACCCCAATTACCGACTCCGTCACTTGTGGGAACGTTTTGTTTAATAGTTGTAGCCCGATGTTCTTGTTCTCACTTTGGTGAGAAGCGAACATTACTAATCCGTAAGCATAACATGCTTCTTTATGTTGCATGTTAGCCGCTTTTTCTAAATCACGAAGTCCAATATTCGTATATATTGAGTCAAAATAATTTCTTAACCCATTGCGTAAAATAGCATTTGGGTTCCCCGCAATATTTGCGTCAAAGTAAACACATCGTAACTTATGGATTTCCCAATGTGATATCCCCCATCTTTCGATCGAAAGCCTTTTATAAACAAAGGCATTCTTGGAACGTTCTTCGAATGTCTTACAAACTGATCTCGCCTTAAATAGTTGTGCCGAAGAATTCTGACCGACTCTAGACAAGATTTCATCAATCATGTCTCCGGGTAGGTCTCTCAAAATATTGGGTTGTCTATCCATTTTGTGTTTTTATACTGTAAAATAGACAAGAGTTAGATTCATAAAAAAAATACTTATTAATACAAGCAATTTTTACATATATCATAAAGCATAAGCACACTATATTACTTATATTACACCACACGAATACAACTATCTTATTCCGACTCGCTTGTTTCTTCTTCTTCGGTTTTGGTTCGTTTTGCCAAGTTTCTAGGGATATATGATGTTCCCCTAATACGAGCCGTCGTTATCCACATTGGTTTAGAAAAACCTGGTGGTTTAGAGGTTCCCGGGTCATTGTTACAACTTAAGGACTTCGGGGGTTGACGATACATATAAAGTTCATCGGGGTTGGAATTAGATTTCTCTATTTTTATGCCCTTTACCTTATTATTTTCTTTTGCCTTTTTAAATTCAGTTGGGGTAATTTCTATAACATCATCGGAATTCTCGTCGGAATCCGATTCATCGGAGAATTGGTAATCCTCCCAATATTTTGCTTCCTTGGCGGAAACACCATTGACCATAATTAACCTTGGTCGGTTGGTTGAGGATTTTCTTTTACTTAACCGTTTTATTATTTCCCCCACCGGTTCTATTTCTTCATCCAGTTCCGATTCTTCTTCCGGTTCCGATTCTTCTTCCGGTTCTGACTCTTCTTCCGGTTCCTCTTCGGGAACTTGTGAATCAGTCCACGAATCATTCCAATTTACATTTGACTCTTCATTATTATTAGGTGAGTCAATGAGACTTGTTCTAGAGGTAGACATCTATCACATAATATCAAACACGTTAAGAGATTAATATATCACATAATATTCATATGTTAAAAATATATAGTTTCCAACAAAAATGTTAAGCAATCATTTTTAAAGAAAACACGGTCGAAGTCCAGACTCACTAATGCATCCTAACAAACTCGATAAGACACACTAATGCAAATTTTCTGGTTCTCTAAGACCAACGCTCTGATACCAACTGAAATGTCCCGTTCTTATTGATTAAAAACGTTCCATATTAATTGATTTCGTTGCGAGGTTTTGACCTCTATATGAGACGTTTTTCAAAGACTGCATTCATTTTAAAACAAACCATAACCTTTATTTCATCAATAAAGGTTTAAAAAGCTTTACGTAGATTATCAAATAATGATAATCTAAAATATCCTGTTTACACACGACCATTACATAATGGTTTACAATACAAATATGTTACAACAAAATAAGTTTCTTGAATGCAGTTTTTACACAATATCATACAAGCATGGACTCCAAATCTCGTCCTTATTTAAGTATGCGACAGCGGAAGCTCTTAATAATCACCTGAGAATAAACATGCTTAAAACGTCAACAAAAATGTTGGTGAGTTATAGGTTTAACCTATATATATCAAATCGTAACAATAGACCACAAGATTTCATATTTCAATACACATCCCATACATAGAGATAAAAATCATTCATATGGTGAACACCTGGTAACCGACATTAACAAGATGCATATATAAGAATATCCCCATCATTCCGGGACACCCTTTGGATATGATATAAATTTCGAAGTACTAAAGCATCTGGTACTTTGGATGGGGTTTGTTAGGCCCAATAGATCTATCTTTAGGATTCGCGTCAATTAGGGTGTCTGTTCCCTAATTCTTAGATTACCAGACTTAATAAAAAGGGGCATATTCGATTTCGATAATTCAACCATAGAATGTAGTTTCACATACTTGTGTCTATTTTCTAAATCATTTATAAAACCTGCATGTATTCTCATCCCAAAAATATTAGATTTTAAAAGTGGGACTATAACTCACTTTCGCAGATTTTTACTTCGTCGGGAAGTAAGACTTGGCCACTGGTTGATTCATGAACCTATAACAATATATACATATATATCAAAGTATGTTCAAAATATATTTACAACACTTTTAATATATTTTGATGTTTTAAGTTTATTAAGTCAGCTGTCCTCGTTAGTAACCTACAACTAGTTGTCCACAGTTAGATGTACAGAAATAAATCGATAAATATTATCTTGAATCAATCCACGACCCAGTGTATACGTATCTCAGTGTTGATCAGAACTCAAACTATATATATTTTGGAATCAACCTCAACCCTGTATAGCTAACTCCAACATTCACATATAGAGTGTCTATGGTTGTTCCGAAATATATATAGATGTGTCGACATGATAGGTCGAAACATTGTATACGTGTCTATGGTATCTCAAGATTACATAATATACAATACAAGTTGATTAAGTTATGGTTGGAATAGATTTGTTACCAATTTTCACGTAGCTAAAATGAGAAAAATTATCCAATCTTGTTTTACCCATAACTTCTTCATTTTAAATCCGTTTTGAGTGAATCAAATTGCTATGGTTTCATATTGAACTCTATTTTATGAATCTAAACAGAAAAAGTATAGGTTTATAGTCGGAAAAGTAAGTTACAAGTCGTTTTTGTAAAGGTAGTCATTTCAGTCGAAAGAACGACGTCTAGATGACCATTTTAGAAAACATACTTCCACTTTGAGTTTAACCATAATTTTTGGATATAGTTTCATATTCATAATAAAAATCATTTTTTTAGAATAACATCTTTTAAATCAAAGTTTATCATAGTTTTTAATTAACTAACCCAAAACAGCCCGCGGTGTTACTACGACGGCGTAAATCCGGTTTTACGGTGTTTTTCGTGTTTCCAGGTTTTAAATCATTAAGTTAGCATATCATATAGATATAGAACATGTGTTTAGTTGATTTTAAAAGTCAAGTTAGAAGGATTAACTTTTATTTGCGAACAAGTTTAGAATTTACTAAACTATGTTCTAGTGATTACAAGTTTAAAGATTCTTGATTTTATGTAACTAGAACTTGTAGAATATATGAAGAATACTTAGAACTTGAAGATAGAACTTGAGAGAGATCAATTAGATGAAGAAAATTGAAGAATGAAAGTGTTTGTAGGTATTTTTGGTCGTTGGTGTATGGATTAGATATAAAGGATATGTAATTTTGTTTTCATGTAAATAAGTCATGAATGATTACTCATATTTTTGTAATTTTATGAGATATTTCATGCTAGTTGCCAAATGATGGTTCCCACATGTGTTAGGTGACTCACATGGGCTGCTAAGAGCTGATCATTGGAGTGTATATACCAATAGTACATACATCTAAAAGCTGTGTATTGTACGAGTACGAATACGGGTGCATACGAGTAGAATTGTTGATGAAACTGAACGAGGATGTAATTGTAAGCATTTTTGTTAAGTAGAAGTATTTTGATAAGTGTCTTGAAGTCTTTCAAAAGTGTATGAATACATATTAAAACACTACATGTATATACATTTTAACTGAGTCGTTAAGTCATCGTTAGTCGTTACATGTAAATGTTGTTTTGAAACCTTTAGGTTAACGATCTTGTTGAATGTTGTTAACCCATTGTTTATTATAAAAAATGAGATGTTAAATTATTATATTATCATAATATTATGATATATAATATATCTTAGTATGATGTATATACAGTTAAATGTCGTTACAACGATAATCGTTACATATATGTCTCGTTTCGAAATCATTAAGTTAGTAGTCTTATTTTTACATATGTATTTCATTGTTAATACACTTAATAATATATTTACTTATCATTTAACATAATTAACCAAGTGTATCAATATCTTAATATGATTCATATGTACCTAGCAAGACGTTGTTATAACGATAATCGTTATATATATCGTTTTTGAGTTTCTTAAATTAATAGTCTCATTTTTATGTATATAACTCATTGTTAAAATACCTAATGAGATACATACTTATAATAAAAACATGTTAACTATATATATAACCATATATATGTCATCGTATAGTTTTTACAAGTTTTAACGTTCGTGGATCACCGGTCAACTTGGGTGGTCAATTGTCTATATGAAACATATTTCAATTAATCAAGTCTTAACAAGTTTGATTGCTTAACATGTTGGAAACATTTAATCATGTAAATATCAATCTCAATTAATATATATAAACATGGAAAAGTTCGGGTCACTACAGTTTCCTTGAAGGTAGTTCCCATTTTTATTAAGTATTATTAATAATATTATTATTCTCATTATTGTTATTGTTATTAATATTGTTATCATTATTATTGTGATTATTTAGATAATATAACCATTATTATTATTATTAACATTAATAATGAATTTATTATAAAATTTTATCATTTAAGTATTAGTTATCATTTATCATTATGATTATTATGATTATAGTTAGAAATAAGAATACTATTATTATTATTATATTTATATTTATTAATGACTAATATATGTAATATCATTATTATTATGTAAACATAAAGACTATGATTATTATTAATATCATTTTGCTATTAAGTAACATCATTAAAAATTACTAATGTTATTATTAGTATTATTAATAATGACATAAGGATTATTATTATTATTGTTATGAAAATGATACATACCATTATTATTACTATTAATATTAGTATTAATATCATATTAAACTTACTATTAATGTTATTATTATTATTATTATTATTATTATTATTATTATTATTATTATTATTATTATTAACAAAAGTATTATTATTAAGATTACCATTAGTAATAAGATTGTTATAATTATTATTATTATTAAGTATTAATTATTATTATCAAAATTATTACCATTAATAGAATTATTAATACTAATATCATTATTATTAGTATTAGTATTATCATATCAAATATTACCTTATATTATTAAAATATTTTTTAACGAACAAATGATATATATATATATATATATATATATATATATATATATATATATATACACTTATTACCTATAATATAACAAAATTAATATTTTATACTATAAAATGAAAATAAGTTATTAATATAAAAACTATATCATTAAGAATAATAATTAAATTTGTTCGATTACAATTATACGTTTTAATATATATATACAAATGATATAGGTTCGTGAATCTGAGGCCAACCCTGCATTGTTCAGTTTTATCATATGTATTTTTACTATAAAATACAACATATTGAGTTTCATTTGCTCCCTTTTTAAATGCTTTTGCAATATATATTTTGGGACTGAGAATACATGCGTTGCTTTTATAAATATTTGACGAAATAGACACAAGTACTCAAAACTACATTCTATGGTTGGATTATTAAACCGAATATCACCCTTTTTAGCTTGGTAACCTAAGAATTAGGCAGACGAGAGGTTCTGTTCCTAATTGACGCGAATCCTAAAGATAGATCTATTGGGCCTAACAAACTCCATCCGTTGTTGCGGATGTTTTAGTACTTCGAGTTTATCATGTCCGATGGGTGTCCCGGAATGATGGGGATATTCTATATGCATCTTGTTAATGTTGGTTACCAGGTGTTCAATCCATATGAATGATTTTTATGCATGATGTTTATGAGAAATGGAAAAATGAGAATCTTATGGTCTATTATATAATTGGAAATGATTGTTTATGATAAACTGTAACGACCCGGAAATTTCCGACCAAATTTAAACTCTAATCTCTATATGGTTCCGACACGATAAGCAAAAACCCTAAAGTTGACCCGCACTTTTTCGATCGTTCTATACTCATAAGATTAATATTTACATAAATTAAACCTTACCAACATGATAAGCAATCCAAATTGTTGAGACTTATGTTTTCGAAAAGAGTTTTACACAACGTTTGACCGTCTAGTTTGACCGATGATATCACGAACTATACAATATATGATAATTATACGTTTGTGTATATATATGTATATATACATATTTAACATAATCTAAGAATGTTTTAATATCTCATTTTGTATTAATAACAATAAGTTATAAGTATATTTTGAAACTACTAACTTAAGTTTTCAAAACGATAACCATACGTAACGTTATTTGACTAAAATACTTATGACCTATAATGTTTATACATATATCGTATAAGTAATGTATTTAATCACTTTTAAAGACTTAAATACATAAAACAATATAAGTATATTTACAAAAGATAGCTATATTTGAATCCTCGTTCCGTTTTCTCAAAGATTTCTATACGTATACCTAGGGTATATGTACCCGTATCATACGCAGCTTCTAGATGTATTTACTATTGGTATATACCAATAAAAATCTGCTCCTTAGCAGCCTTAAATGATTAAGAAACATGTGGAACCAACCATTTGTCAAGTAGCATGAATTATTTAGCAAGAAAACAAAGTTAGGTATTTTTTTTTTCCTTTATAACCTAAAAACGTTTTTATGCATGCACACCATTTCTTCACCCCATTTTCTCATACTTACACTTCCATTTCTCTCTCAAAATACTCTTAACTTCATACTTGATCATCTCCAAGCATTTTCCCCATCATTTAGCTTCAAAAACCTTACTTAAATACCATAAGAAAACCATACAAAAACACTTCAAGAAATCCTTCCAAGAACACAAACTTACTTTCAATCTTTCATCCAATTCCATCACCCTTTTGGTTCTAGCTTTTTACTCCTCTTTTACAACAACCTTGTCCAAGGAACTTGAGGTAGTATCTATGTTCATAACCTTATTCGATTCATATATATATATAGCTATCATATTTTGTGGTATACAATTTTAACAACAAGAACATAGTTTGAAAGTTTTCAAACTTGTTTGCAAACTAAATAGATCCTTCTAACTTAACTTTTAAAATACTTCAAGACCTGTAATATAACTTAAATATATGCTAACTTAACAAGGTATAACTTGGTTTTTCAAAGAATATCTTTAAAACTGTTTTTACGACGTCGGAGTGCAACCGGGGACTGTTTTGGGTTGGATAATTAACAACCATTTTAAACTTTGAATTGGAGGTTTATTTTCTGGAAAAATAATTTTTACTATGAATATGATAACACATAAAAATTTCATGATTTAATTCAAAGTATAAGTATTTTTAGAAAAATGGTCATTAAGTGTTATTTTTTTGTAACAAAAATGTTTAACTTCATAAGTTTCACTAAAGTTTCACCTATGTCGTGTGATTTTGAATATAAACCAAGGTATTTTCAGTTCATAGTCTTAAAGAGGGACTCGATCCAAGGAGATGGCAAGTTGAATCAACGAAAACGGATTTGTAACGAAGAAACTATGACCGAAACAAAATTGGTTATCCTAGACTTGTTTAACTTCGGGATTAATTGGGAAAAATTAAATAAATCACATATTTCTAAGATAACATGATATTTTATATATATGTACTTATAATTCAATTTTATATGGTTCAGGATCACCCGTAAACAACACGAGAAGATTAATCATAAGATCCCATGTTTGTACGCAACACGTCATTTGACAACACCGGTACTTTATGTACGCAACACGTCATTTGACAACACCGGTACCGTGGGTCAAGATTAATCTCGACCAATACATATACGATGGGGTTTTATTTATTTCGTTGGGGGTTTTATTTATTTCATTGCGGGTATATTAAACATCTAAAAATGAACCATTAAAATTGAATTACTAACAACGAGCTGCTAACTACGGACTAAGGAATTATTCAAAGTATTAAAAGTATAACAAGTATATATATGTGACGTTTGTTTAAAAAGAAAAGGTATTGATATATTATATATGGATAGGTTCGTGATATCAACCGGAGACCAAGTCAAATTATATATATCTTCAAGACGAAAGTGAGTATATAGTCCCACTTTTAAACTCTAAATATTTCGGGATGAGAATACATGTATTTTATGTTTTACGTTATGGACACAAGTAACTGAAAAATATATTCTACGTTGAGTTGTACCACTGGCATACTTCCCTGTAGCTTGGTAACTAATATTTACAGCGGTATTGTAAACGCGAATCCTGTTGATAGATCTATCGGGCCTGACAACCCCAACCGGACTGGACGACCAGTATTCAACGGTTGCACAGTACTTCGTTTCGTGACTACACTTGGTACAGTGTAGTAAGATTTCATATTAAAGGGAATATGCGACGTGATTAATTGTTAAGTATGGTTACCAAGTGCTCAACCACTTAGAATATTTTTATTAAAATGTTTATATATGAAATCTTGTGGTCTATATTTATATCGCTGTCGACATTAAACCTATATCTCACCAACTTTATGTTGACATTTTAAAGCATGTTATTCTCAGGTATGAATTAAGTCTTCCGCTGTGCATTATCTCGTACTAAGGATACTACTTGAGGCCATTAAGGACTTATATCATAAGGCGTTGCATTCGAGTCATTGAAGTTCATAGAGACTATTATTAAGTAAATGGCGGTTTAGGTCATTTGAATATTATGAAATGTCAGGCGAATATGTCAATTATGGATGTAACTATAGATTGCCTTTTAAGAATAAATGCAACGTTTGTAAGATGTATCATATAGAGGGCAAGTACCTCGCAATGTTATCAACTATTGTAATTCGTTTGTAATCAATATGGACAACGTCCGGATGATTAGTTTCGGATCCTTTCAGTTGGTATCAGAGCGTTGGTCTTAGCGAACCAGGCCTTGCATTAGTGTGTCTAACTAGTAGTTGTTAGGATACATTAAGTGAGTCTGGACTTTGACCGTGTCTGCCTGTCAAAACTTTTGCTTATCAATCCTAGTCGGAAATTATCTGCTTATCATCCTTAGGGAACTGCCTGCTTATCATTCTTAAGTCTAGACACGTCTTACTGCATTTAGTGCATCGATAATGTATAGACAAAATTCATATCCTAGCGTATCTGTTACTATAGACATTGCCTGACGTATTTCAAAGATTTTCCGTAATTCATGGGATTTTGATATTATATATACATATGTAAATTATGTATTGAAGAGTACCAAACCCAACTCCTATAATCTATTCCAAACCAAAAATTCATTTCTCCGACCATACAAGATGGATTCTTCATCCAGCTCAAATTCCTCCGACTTCGATAGCTTCGCCGATATGGATTTCCATTCGAGCTCCGAGAACAGCGTTACCGGAATGGATCAACCAATTTCCCATCATCTATTCTGGATGAATTGGGGATGGGTTCGTAATATACTAAATTTCTGGAGGCAAGAAGAAGGTGATCCATTCCATCCACCAAATTGTCCTCTTAACGATGAACCTGAAGCACTTACCGGCGAACCTATTCGAAACACCATTTTCTCGCTCATTTCTAGAGTATCTCGTCATGATTACATACTATCCCATATTTCAAATCTTGTTCATTCGCTCGTTCCAACCGTCAATCATCCCGGTATAATAGAAAAAGTCAACGAACTCCGTGCTCGGGTAGTGGTTTTGGAGAATATGGTGCGAAGGTTACAAACACCAACAGCAGCACCAGCAGCATAATCCGTACTACCATCGTCAACGCCGACAGTACCTTTATCACCCCAAACACAACCGCGCCTTAAATCTCAACATCACAATCTGTATCTCGAATATCAACATCACACGACTCAATATCTGTACTTCGAGTATGATCTTCGTTCTATATATCGTTCTACATCGATTATCTTCGCTTTACGTATCGTATGACGATTATGTAATTTCTAAAGTCTTAGAGATTATGTAATCTAGAATTAACAATAAATCAAATGAGTTTAATATCTTATTGACTCATTAAATCTATGATTATCTCTGAAGAAAATATATATGCAAGTATATTTTCATAAAGATAGTAATTAAAAATTCCTTCGTACAAACTATTAATGATGAAAATATTTTAACGGGTGGGTAGTACCCGAGGAATATTTAGAATTCACATTAATAAGTTATATTGTACATTCTTGAATCTGATTCAACGGTTATCTATTATCTTACTTACAACCACCGATATTCGTATCCGCTCACCCCAGAATAACCATTTTCAATCAAATTTCATATTCGGATTTTGACCTACCAGAATCCAACAAGTGGCATAAAGAAGAAAACATTGGGCAAAATAAAAAAAAAATTGTTAGAAACACACGATTTAACTAATTAAAAATCTATTAAGGATTCCACGCTAACTGTTCCGGCTAACTCTGGACAATTAAAATGAATTAAAATGTTGATTGTAACATATGAAGCTAAACAATTCTTCAAGCTTGCCACTTGATTTTATCTTAAACCTCATTCGTAACTTGACGATTACAATTCGCATTCAAATCCTTTCATGATTCCTGAAAACACCTCGACCGAGAAGTTGAACCCGCCGCACCTCGCCTACGGAATGAAGATTTATACATACAGTTATACACCTGAAGAACTCTCGAACCTAAATTCATAATTTAACACATAACGTATTGAATCCTTTGCCATTTATTAGCAAGAACAACCCTACAATTCCTTTTCAAGAAGCTAATTTTGTCACAGCTCCACTTCGACTTTTCAGTGAGATTATTTCTATTATAATCATGATATTTATACCTTGTCCTTTCGCCGTCATTACCGGAAAACCTTTTATATCCCTCGACAACATCAACAGGTGCACCAGCAGATCGTTATCCTTTTGGCGAAATCAACAATCATTATTTTGAAAATCTCGCGGAACTTCTTCCATCATATCTATAATGTCTATCCCTAAGAATTTCATAATCTGAACGTGAAGTTTCTGAAAAACACCCGGGACTATGAAATAGTTCTTGAAATGCTAACGAAGCAGCAAAAACTGTAAACGACTTTAACGGTCAAAAGTTTGATGACAAAGAATAGTAAGGTGGTAAAGCTGGAAAAAAAAAAAAGTTTGGAACTAGAAAACGGATGAAGCAAAGTATGAAAGAGGCTGTGGATAAATCACAGGGACTGAACCTGCTCTCAAAGAATACAAACGATTCCGTACCTCCTGAAACCGTCAGTAAGAACCCTACTCTTTATTCAAAACCTTGCCCGGATGATATTTTTCATCATCATCTTATCGTAGATATTATAAGATATCTTCATATCATTCGTTATACATATTTTTCATATTTCTGGAGATATTTTTACAACTATTCCTATCTGCGATCATTTATCTCTCCGTAACATCTGCGTTACAATATAAAAGAAACTGTGTTAATTTCTAAATTCTGAAACCTCCGAGATTAAAATATAAATGATTTGAAGTAGTGTTGGGAACTGATGTATGAATTAGTATAATATAATAAAACTTGATCAACTTTATTATATTACAGTAAGTCATGTTAAGTTTCTAATGGAATGTGATGATTCACAGTACCGTCATCATGTGCCATGTTACACGGCTCTTACATTCTATCAAGTCTCCAAACATATTAGAACGTATCACCTTGATAGTTCTATTTTTCCGGAATATTCGAGTAATTTAACGAATCAAGATCGCGTCATTACAATTTCATTCTAAAACCAATAGCTAGGTTCATTCCAAATTTCCTACCTACGAATTTCGGACCATTGTTCGCTTGGCTCGAGGACGGGAAGAAGAAACGAAGGGACAAAACCTCAGAATAGAAATAGGAACATAAACCACAGCAAATAAGAGAGAGCATTAACTGTGGATGACAATGATTTTAAGGGACGGGAGTAGGAACATCGAAATATAAGGGAAGGTATAAAACCTAACAACAACCCCGAAACTACAAACCGTGCATATCAATACGTATTGCAATGTAAAGGCACGAGAGAATTAAAAACATTATAATTCCAAGGAAAGGATAAAAGAGAATAGATTCTTCTGGTGATAGATGAAAAAGAAGAATGAAAGATATGAAAGTTAGAAATATAACAAGGATTAGAATGGGATGGAGCATATTAGCGAATGTCTTAAAGTAGGAACTAAAGAGAAAGAATAGAAGATGTGGGAAGAAATAAAGGGAAGGAGGTAAATTTATAGTGAAATATTCGACAAAGAAATCAAAACAAATTGCCGCGTTAAATCAAAGAAGATCCTGATCGCCGCAAAACTAAATCTTATTACATAAGATTTTCTTTAATACCCTTAAATCCCGGAAATCGATCATAATCACGTCATCGGTTACAACAATTCTATATTTACTCATTTCACTCTTTTGTGATAGCTTCGCTCGTGCGTCTCACATAACCGAATCGTTTTATCTAAATCTTTCAATAATGATAAAATTTAATTATTACCTCATATTCGTCATGAAAACATTCCTATTGTTATTTATGACAACCTCTACCAAATTTCGAGGACGAAATTTCTTTAACGGGTGGGTACTGTAACGACCCGGAAATTTCCGACCAAATTTAAACTCTAATCTCTATATGGTTCCGACACGATAAGCAAAAACCCTAAAGTTGACCCGCACTTTTTCGATCGTTCTATACTCATAAGATTAATATTTATATAAATTAAACCTTACCAACATGATAAGCAATCCAAATTGTTGAGACTTATGTTTTCGAAAAGAGTTTTACACAACGTTTGACCGTCTAGTTTGACCGATGATATCACGAACTATACAATATATGATAATTATACGTTTGTGTATATATATGTATATATACATATTTAACATAATCTAAGAATGTTTTAATATCTCATTTTGTATTAATAACAATAAGTTATAAGTATATTTTGAAACTACTAACTTAAGTTTTCAAAACGATAACCATACGTAACGTTATTTGACTTAAATACTTATGACCTATAATGTTTATACATATATCGTATAAGTAATGTATTTAATCACTTTTAAAGACTTAAATACATAAAACAATATAAGTATATTTACAAAAGATAGCTATATTTGAATCCTCGTTCCGTTTTCTCAAAGATTTCTATACGTATACCTAGGGTATATGTACCCGTATCATACGCAGCTTCTAGATGTATTTACTATTGGTATATACCAATAAAAATCTGCTCCTTAGCAGCCTTAAATGATTAAGAAACATGTGGAACCAACCATTTGTCAAGTAGCATGAATTATTTAGCAAGAAAACAAAGTTAGGTATTTTTTTTTTCCTTTATAACCTAAAAACGTTTTTATGCATGCACACCATTTCTTCACCCCATTTTCTCATACTTACACTTCCATTTCTCTCTCAAAATACTCTTAACTTCATACTTGATCATCTCCAAGCATTTTCCCCATCATTTAGCTTCAAAAACCTTACTTAAATACCATAAGAAAACCATACAAAAACACTTCAAGAAATCCTTCCAAGAACACAAACTTACTTTCAATCTTTCATCCAATTCCATCACCCTTTTGGTTCTAGCTTTTTACTCCTCTTTTACAACAACCTTGTCCAAGGAACTTGAGGTAGTATCTATGTTCATAACCTTATTCGATTCATATATATATATAGCTATCATATTTTGTGGTATACAATTTTAACAACAAGAACATAGTTTGAAAGTTTTCAAACTTGTTTGCAAACTAAATAGATCCTTCTAACTTAACTTTTAAAATACTTCAAGACCTGTAATATAACTTAAATATATGCTAACTTAACAAGGTATAACTTGGTTTTTCAAAGAATATCTTTAAAACTGTTTTTACGACGTCGGAGTGCAACCGGGGACTGTTTTGGGTTGGATAATTAACAACCATTTTAAACTTTGAATTGGAGGTTTATTTTCTGGAAAAATAATTTTTACTATGAATATGATAACACATAAAAATTTCATGATTTAATTCAAAGTATAAGTATTTTTAGAAAAATGGTCATTAAGTGTTATTTTTTTGTAACAAAAATGTTTAACTTCATAAGTTTCACTAAAGTTTCACCTATGTCGTGTGATTTTGAATATAAACCAAGGTATTTTCAGTTCATAGTCTTAAAGAGGGACTCGATCCAAGGAGATGGCAAGTTGAATCAACGAAAACGGATTTGTAACGAAGAAACTATGACCGAAACAAAATTGGTTATCCTAGACTTGTTTAACTTCGGGATTAATTGGGAAAAATTAAATAAATCACATATTCTAAGATAACATGATATTTTATATATATGTACTTATAATTCAATTTTATATGGTTCAGGATCACCCGTAAACAACACGAGAAGATTAATCATAAGATCCCATGTTTGTACGCAACACGTCATTTGACAACACCGGTACTTTATGTACGCAACACGTCATTTGACAACACCGGTACCGTGGGTCAAGATTAATCTCGACCAATACATATACGATGGGGTTTTATTTATTTCGTTGGGGGTTTTATTTATTTCATTGCGGGTATATTAAACATCTAAAAATGAACCATTAAAATTAAATTACTAACAACGAGCTGCTAACTACGGACTAAGGAATTATTCAAAGTATTAAAAGTATAACAAGTATATATATGTGACGTTTGTTTAAAAAGAAAAGGTATTGATATATTATATATGGATAGGTTCGTGATATCAACCGGAGACCAAGTCAAATTATATATATCTTCAAGACGAAAGTGAGTATATAGTCCCACTTTTAAACTCTAAATATTTCGGGATGAGAATACATGTATTTTATGTTTTACGTTATGGACACAAGTAACTGAAAAATATATTCTACGTTGAGTTGTACCACTGGCATACTTCCCTGTAGCTTGGTAACTAATATTTACAGCGGTATTGTAAACGCGAATCCTGTTGATAGATCTATCGGGCCTGACAACCCCAACCGGACTGGACGACCAGTATTCAACGGTTGCACAGTACTTCGTTTCGTGACTACACTTGGTACAGTGTAGTAAGATTTCATATTAAAGGGAATATGCGACGTGATTAATTGTTAAGTATGGTTACCAAGTGCTCAACCACTTAGAATATTTTTATTAAAATGTTTATATATGAAATCTTGTGGTCTATATTTATATCGCTGTCGACATTAAACCTATATCTCACCAACTTTATGTTGACATTTTAAAGCATGTTATTCTCAGGTATGAATTAAGTCTTCCGCTGTGCATTATCTCGTACTAAGGATACTACTTGAGGCCATTAAGGACTTATATCATAAGGCGTTGCATTCGAGTCATTGAAGTTCATAGAGACTATTATTAAGTAAATGGCGGTTTAGGTCATTTGAATATTATGAAATGTCAGGCGAATATGTCAATTATGGATGTAACTATAGATTGCCTTTTAAGAATAAATGCAACGTTTGTAAGATGTATCATATAGAGGGCAAGTACCTCGCAATGTTATCAACTATTGTAATTCGTTTGTAATCAATATGGACAACGTCCGGATGATTAGTTTCGGATCCTTTCATAAACTAATGAACTCACCAACCTTTTGATTGACACTTTAAAGCATGTTTATTCTCAGGTATGAAAGAAATCTTCCGATGTGCATTTGCTCATTCTATAGATATTACTTGGAGTCATTCATGACATATTTCAAAAGACGTTGCATTCGAGTCGTTGAGTTCATCAAGATTATTACTAAGTCAATTATAGTTGGATATATTAGGAAATGGTATGCATGCCGTCAACTTTCGATGTAATGAAAGTTTGTCTTTTAAAAACGAATGCAATGTTTGTAAAATGTATCATATAGAGGTCAAGTACCTCGAAATGTAACCAAATGTAATGTATTCGTCCGGATAGATTAGGACGGGTCATTAAAGTTGGTATCAGAGCAGTGGTCTTAGCGAACCAGGTCTTGCATTTGTATATCTAACTAGTAGTTGTTAGGATGCATTAATGAGTCTAGACTTCGACCGTGTCTGATGATATTGTTCGCTTTGCCGGTAGGCGCATGGATTTTTCTTGGCAACCACACACGACGAGCACTTTCCCAGGAGGTCACCCATCCTGGAAGTGCTCTCGCCTGAGCACGTTTAACCGCAGAGTTCTCATGGGATATGCTGCGGTTGTGGTCCCAAAACGCATCATGCTAGGAAAGGTCTCCACACCCTTATAAGGCATGCTTTGTTCTCCTATCCAACCGATGTGGGACGGATGTTACAATCCTCCCCCTAATGGGATACAGCATCCCCGCTGTGCACATTTGGTCCGGGACCTGGCTCTGATACCATCTGTAACATCCCAGGTAACACGTTCCCCGTAGCATGATATTGTCCGCTTTGCCCGTAGGCGCACGGAAGAGTTATGCCGATAAGAAACGAAAGGACATCGAAGAGAACAACCCTCACTTTTCGACTTCTAAATTTACTGAATTAACCCTAGGGTTATCTGCCTGACTATATGTATTAAGGGTTGTTATATACAATTAAATATTGACCGAATAGTAATTTTTAGTCAACAATGTACGCTTAAATAAATAATATATTATTAATTTATATAATTTGACATAATTTAACTAAGTATATAAACTTTGTATCACTTTTATTATTTAGTTAATGTATTATATATTTGACTATATAATAAATCCAATTATATATAAATGTAATAATATTTACAAACTTACTAAAACTATAGTTTAATAATTAAAATCATAATTATTATTAAAAATACAAAATACCGAATTATTTATTATTTTTATGCAAAATTTGTATTTATTAATTAAATAAAAAAAATATTGACAAATATTCTTAAAAAAGCACTAAATCAATTTGTTTATTTATATAAAAAAAATCCTTAAAATAAATGAATTTAAAAAAAAAAACTTTTTAATTAAAAATTATAATGGAAAAACTACTTTTATTATTTTATTTTGTGCATTATCCCATGACCTAACATTTAATACTTTTGAATTTTAAAATCTCATTAAAAATTAAAATATTTCTTTTTTTTAATTATTTTATTCTTTTTACCTAATTTTTTCAAGTATAAATACCCCTCATTTCTCATTCAAACTCACACCAAAATTTCTCTCATTCTCTCTTTGAAGAATTACTACTAGTAAGTATTCTTTTCTTACTTTTTACTTTTTACTTTTTACTTCGGTTTATTATTTTTTTACCAAAACATGTAAATAATGTTATAAATTATATGCAATTAAAAATAAAATAAATAACATGTTATAATTAGTAATATATGTTACTAAAAATTATAAAAGTATTTTTATGAATTAATATATATAGGAATTATAATTAAAATCGAATTAATGAATATATATGTATATACGCACCTAACGTGAAGGTTATAATTAAAGATAGCGTACAAAGACTACAAACATCACCGCTACTTGTGGCCTAGGGTGATCCTTGTTACCATTATGGGACGCTTGTGGATCTCGAATGCCAAGACTTAGATTCTGGACAAGAGATCCTGGGCCAGTCGGTAACAATAGATCATCCGAGTAACTTGCATGTTAGCAACAAAGTTTGGGCGAGATTGTACAACATCTTTGTTAAGAATTATAACCCGAACATTCTTAAACTAGATGCTTACTATAAGTGGAAACTTTCCATAAATAGTAAGTTTCCAAAAATAGAAACTTTTGAGAAATAGGAACTTTTCTCGAAAACCGTCACTGTCAATATAGTTGCTATATTAATAAACATACTTTATGTCAGTTAGACATTAACTAATCAAACGTTATACCTCTAGGTTGATATCCAGATCACTTACTTGCTTTACTTTTCTTCTTGCGTGGAATACTTCAACTGCTATTTAAGGTGAATTCATAGCCCCTCTTTATTGCTAGCAAACTTACTTACTTTACTTGGGGTGAGACACATGCTGTTTTAACTTTTTATAATTTAGACACAAGTACCAAACTGTTAAACTATGCTATACCCGGCTATGTCCGACTAAGTCCCTACAGTGATATTTTTAATTGCTGCTGCATGCTTAATTATTGGGGGTGTGATAGATTGGTATCAGAGCATAACCAGGCTGTTATAGAGAACCAGGATTGCATTTTTGTGTGTGCCTTATGTGTTAGCTAGGGTGCCTTAGCAATCTAGGAAACTATAACCTTTCCTGCCTTAGACTTAAAGCACTTAGGATTACCTTATAATCTTAACAACCTTGCTTTGATAATCTTGGCTTAAAATGCTAATCAAAGTCTCTTTCCTAATGTTAGAATGTCTAATTTTCATCAAGCGAACAAAATGACTCTTTTCAAGCCTACCGAAGAAGATACTAAATGGTCTTCCACTGAAAGACCAGCCCAAAGTCCACCTTATGGCTTTGGTGGTCCTCGTTCACCAAACTATAGTCCGGGTACTTTACCTAATTCTCCTGATCACTACCCGACCCCGAAAAATGAAGACAAGGGGAAACATCCTGAGGAAACTAGTCCGTCAAGGAAAAGAGTCCGATCTCCTTCTTATAATGATGCTGCTAAGTATGAGGGTTAGCTTCGCCACATGGCGAGAGTGGAGGTCCGTATGGATGAGAAGGACCGCGAAATTAAGAAGTTGGTGGTGGAAAATGTTGAACTAAGAAAAGAATTAACGCTCCTAAAGTACGAGGAAGAATGCAACACTCGTTGGGGAAAGCAATCACTTGCTTATCTCTAGGAGGATGTTAACTTCCGAATGAAAATGGAAAGAAGCCGAGTCGACAAACAACTTGCCTTAAGGGAATACGACATCAATGTCGTTAACAGTCATGTTACCAACCTTTACGACAATCTCGAGTACCTCTACGAAAAGCAAAAAGAAAAGAACGAGCGATATGATACGTTTATCAAAGAATCTCTCGAATCTCAAACCAAAAGGCTAGAGAAACTTGTGAAGGATAACATGGAAAAAGTGATGAAGCAGTTTGAGGAAGAGAAGAAGAGACATGAAGACTACTTCAATCTTAATATTCTTTAGTTATTTTTCCATTTTATATCTATGTAAAGGCTATGCCTTAAAACTATTTCTAATTCCGAATCGTGTATTAAGGCTTATTTAATGCCTAGTTCCTTAATAAAATAAAGTGTTTTATTTATATCATGTGTTACGATAAAACTGTTCATGTTCCATTGGGAAATGGAGAGACTCTCATCATCCAAGGTGAAAAGAGTGGTTCCAATCTCAACATCATCTCCTGTATTAAAACTCGCAAATACCTTAAGAAAGGTTATCCAGCTATTCTAGCTCACGTTAAGATGATTGAATCGAAAGAGAATTGTATTGAAGATGTACCGGTGGTTAAAGACTTTCCCGATGTGTTTCCCGAAGATCTTCCTGGTCTTCTACCTCCTCGACAAGTTGAATTTCAAATTGATTTAGCTCCCGGTGCTGCTCCTATTGCTAAAGCACCATACTGTTTAGCACCTTTCGAAATGAAGGAACTTTCCAACCAGCTCCAAGAACTGTTGGATAAAGGTTTCATTCGTCCAAGCTCATCCCCATGGGGAGCTCCTATTCTATTTATTAAAAAGAAGGATGGCACGTTAAGGATGTGCATTGATTACCGTGAACTTAACAAGCTTACTATCAAGAACCATTATCCGTTGCCATGTATTGATGATCTATTCGACCAACTTCAAGGGTCAAGTGTTTATTCAAAGATTGATTTGAGGTCCGGATATCACCAACTTAGAGTCAAGGAATCCGATATTCCTAAGACTACTTTTCACACTCGTTATGGGCACTATGAATTCTGTGTCATGCCTTTTGGTTTGACCAATGCTCCTGCTGTGTTCATGGATCTTATGAACCGTGTTTGCAAACCCTATCTCGATAAATTCGTCATTGTATTCATTGATGACATCTTGATCTATTCTAAGAGTGAGAAAGAACATGAGCAACATTTGCGTATGATTCTTGAACTCTTACGAAAGGAACAACTTTATGCTAAATTCTCTAAGTACGAGTTTTGGCTCAAAACCGTACAATTCCTTGGACATGTTGTTGATAGAAGAGGAATACATGTTGATCCTGCTAAAATCACTGCTATTCAGAACTGGGAGATACCAAAGACTGCGAAGCATATTCGCCAATTTTTGGGACTTGCCGGTTACTATCGGAGATTTATAAAGGATTTTTCACTTCTTGCTAAACCTCTTACGAAGCTAACACAAAAAGGGAAGAAATTTGAGTGGTTCGAAGAACAGGAATCTGCTTTCAAGATTCTGAAGGAGAAGTTGACCACAGCCCCGATTCTATCTTTACCTGAAGGTACTGACGATTTTGTTGTTTACTGCGATGCCTCAAAGCAAGGCTTTGGTTATGTTTTAATGCAACGTGAAAAGGTTATTGCCTACGCATCTAGACAGTTGAAGAAACACGAGGAGAACTGTACCACACACGACCTTGAGTTAGGTGCCGTGGTATTTGCATTAAAGATATAGAGACATTATCTATATGGTACCCAGTTTACGGTGTACACTGACCATAAAAGTCTTCGACACATCTTTGATCAAAAACAGCTGAATATGAGGCAAAGCCGATGGCTCGAGTTATTGAACGATTATCACTGTGAACTGAAATATCATCCTGGCAAGGCAAATGTAGTTGTCGATGCCCTTAGTCAAAAAGACGATGTTAAACGTGTTCGTGCTCTAAATCTGAAAATCAAATCGAATCTTATCTCACAAATCTGTTAAGCTCAATTAGAAGCTATTAAACCAACAATTATCGAAGGTGAAGGACCTATTGGTTTTGAAAACCAACTCCAAGTGAAAGCTAATGGTACACGGTACTTTGGCAACAGAATTTGGGTTCCTCGCTTCGGTAATCTCCGTGAACTAGTCTTGGATGAAGCACATAAGACTAGGTATTCTATTCATCCGGGTTCCAGTAAGATGTACCACGATGTGAAGGAATTCTACTGGTGGCCTAACATGAAAACCGACATTGCTACTTATGTTAGTAAGTGTCTCACTTGTTTGAAAGTCAAAGCTGAACATCAAAAGCCTTCTGGTCTGTTGACACAACCCGATATTCCGCAGTGGAAGTGGGAATGTATCGCTATGGACTTTATTACTAAATTGCCCAAGACTTCTAGTGGAAATGATACTATATGGGTCATAGTAGATAGTCTTACTAAATCTGCTCATTTCTTACCGATCAAGGAGACCGACAAGATGGAGAGATTGTCACAACTGTATATCAAAGAAATTGTCTCTCGTCATGGTGTTCATATATCAATCATATCCGATCACGACAGTAGATTCACTTCCAGATTCTGGAAATCCTTACAAATTGCTCTTGGAACTCAACTCGACATGAGTACTGCTTATCATCCGCAAACCGATGGTCAAGGTGAACGAACCATTCAAACATTGGAAGATATGCTTCGTGCTTGTGTTATCGACTTCGGCAAAGGCTGGGATAGACATCTGCCTTTGGTTGAATTTTCTTATAACAACAGTTATCACTCTAGCATTAAAGCTGCACCTTTTGAAGCTCTATATGGAAGGAAGTGTAGATCCCCTCTGTGTTGGGATGAACTTGAGGACAGACATTTAACTGGTCCTGAAATTATTCACGAAACTACTGAAAAGATCGTTCAAATCAAGCAACGTTTAGAAACTGCCCGTAACCGACAGAAGAGTTAGGCCGATAAGAAACGAAAGGACATTGAATACCAAGTTGAAGATAAAGTCATGTTGAAAGTATCCCCTTGGAAAGGTGTTGTCCGTTTCAGTAAACGAAGTAAACTCAGTCCACGATATGTTGGACCTTTCACAATCACTGAAAGAATTGGTCCCGTGGCATATCGATTAGAACTACCAATCGAACTCAGTCAAGTACATGATGTGTTTCATGTCTCAAATCTTAAACAGTGTATTGCTGATGACATTCTCGTTATTCCTTTGGATGACATTCGCATTGATGATAAAATTGTAACACCCCGTTTTTCTAAACATGACACTCGGGGCATCATTTGAAGTCCAAGAATGATTATTTAATAGTTTAGATGTAATGCATTGACCACGATTGACTTTGGGATGTTTTAAAAGTGAAATTGGAGTACATCAGATAAACTGTCGAGTTTGAGTGCAGTTTGTCGCGTTCTGGTGCGTCGCGTTCCGTGACAAACATGCTTGAAATGAGACAACTTCTGATGGTGATTTCTGTCCACTTTGTTGCATTTGAGTGTTGTGTGTCGCGTATTGGTGTAGCGAAATGCGACAAGGTGTCGCGAAACGCGACAAATGTCGCTGTAATGACATTATTAACCCATTTTAATTGAATCTTTTAAGGGTATTTTGGTAAATTCACTTATGGCCGGTTCTAGAGCCATAAGACTGATTCAAGGCTCATATTATCCTCATCTTCACTCAAAAACACTGTCAACTCCAAACCGTAGAGAGAGATTGAGTTTTAGAGAGATAAAGCTTCTTTTGGAAAAGAAGAAGTGGGTTTCGGGTTAAACCTCAAGTGTTAAAGTTGTTCCACTCATCAACGGCATCATTTTAGCGGTATTGGTAAGTCTCAACTCCTAATTTCTTTCTTGTTATTTGATATTCAAGTTTAGGGTTTTGAACTAGTTAGTTGTAAAACCCATTTAGGAGGTGAAATGGGTAATTGTAACTAGTTATTGTTGACGTTGGTGGTTTTTGGGTTGGTTAATGATTTAACCATGTTTAAGGCTTGTATGTAGTGTGTAATCATTAGTATTAGTGATTACAGAAGTGATGGAATCACTTTGGGTATATTTTAGTTAACTAATTTTGAAATGGGTCAAAATTAGGGTTAAGGTGTCATATTGGGCAAGATTGGTATTTAACGCCTATGCTTGAGTTTAATTGGCATATTAGGACCATTTTCACTTGTGTTAGTGATTATTGGCTAGTTTTGGCGCGGTTTGAGCTTGGAAGTGCAATTTGGGTTGAAATTGCACTAGTTGTCAATTTGGGTTGATTTGTAAATCCACCCTAATTGTGTTGTTGTATTTGTGATTAATGGAATAGGTACGTTCCATTGGCGTGTTGCGGATTATTGGATTGCACTTCATCGAGGCGTTAAGGTGAGTGTAAATTTACTATGCACATGTGTATGTGTAAAATGGGTGCGTGTATGTAGAGTGACCCTTGCTTGGGTTTACTCTATGTTGTTGTGGTTGAATGGACTCCTCTTATGCTTCGGGTCCATGTGATACGCTTATGAGTTGGGGGTTTTTACCCATGGTGTTGTGAATTGGCTAGCGCCTTGGATAACCCTTTTTGGCGATGGGTTGCTAGCTTTGTTGTTGAGGAAATGAATCTCGGTTAGTGCGGATTCATGATGACTTGGGTTGTTTCGGTCATCTCGTTGAAGAGGTAAATTTCGGGTTGTGCGAATTCACTAAGGCTCTGGTAGTTCGACCATTCTCGGTTGTCGATGTGGTGAAGGTAGTGAATCTCGGGTAGTGCGAATTCACTAAGGTCCGGGTGGTTCGGCCAACCTTCATATGGTTTGGGTTAAGGGGTTAACCTTATTGTTATATTGTTGATTATATTTATTGCGTACGTGTATATACTTATTGTTGTGTTATAGCTAATCTTGTTGCGTTAGCTTGGTGATTACGTCGCGTGTAGCTACTTTGTGTATTGTGCTCTTTTGTAGTTTGTTTGCCATGCGGATACAGTATGTGTTATTTTGATGCTTGGTGATGCGTAGCCATTTTATGCATATGTATATGTATAGTATCTTTACATTCACTAAGCATTAGCTTACCCTCTCGTTGTTGATATTTTTATAGGTTCGCATGCTTGGCGGCTCGGGTAAGCTTGGGCATTAGAGATCTCGGCTAGGTTGCTTTAGAAGATCTTGCTTTTGGACTCGATTAGGATTTGGGTAGCGTAGTCCCAAATCACCATGCTCGGTTTTGTGTAAACGTAACTAGTCGGGTCATAATGATTATAACCGGTTTACGATTTAATTAATGAACCATTGTATTAAGGAGTTTAAATTATTAATGTATTTTTTAAGTTCGATGAACTTACTTTGATAACAAATACATTTTGGAATATGTGTAACGGGACCTAAAGTATTATTTAACGCGTATTAAAAGGAAAAAAATTTTATGGGACGGTTTTAATACGGGTTGGGTTGTTTCAAGTGGTATCAGAGCATGGTCTAAGGGATTTAGGTGACTTGAGATAGGTGCCTAGACTTAGACTTTTGTGTGTGCTTATTTGTTGCGGGACTTGTAGGTGTACGGGTCGGAATGGGAACTTGGTTAGTGCCTTAGTGTGTAGGTGAACTAACTAGGATTTTGGCTTGTGTTGTGATGTAATTCTTGCTTGTGCTTATATCGCGTAGAATTTGCGTTGTGTTGGTTTATATCATCGAGCGAGGCGGTCGTTGTACTAACAAGTCGATACGGCGTGTGTGCGTAATAAGGACTTGCAAACCTTATTACTGGTGCAAATCGTGTCAAACAAGTGATGTACGATGGGTGTTGAGCAAGATGGGGCGGTGTTGTGCGTATGGTTTTATACGTTCGTGGACTAATCGTTTTGCATTCTTTAGAATGGTGACGCGAAACGAGATCGAGACGAATGACGAAGAGTTTAATACTAGAGTTGCGGCCGCCGTTGCGGAGCAAATGAGTGCGTTGGAAGAAAGAATGGATAGGAGGTATTCCGAATTTCGGGGTAGTAGTGAAATGGAGAGTTGTCTTAAGGGCTTCATGAGGACTAAACCTCCGATGTACGATGGGAAACTGGATCCTTTGGTAAGCACAACTTAGATCTCGGATGTCGAAGGATGTTTTCGCACGATTGAATGCCCTCCCGAGAAGAGGACAAGACTCGCTACTAGCTTGTTGCGGGGTAGGGCAAAGGATTGGTTGGATGGTAAGATTGATCTTGTCGGTGGTGAACCGTTTATGGCGTTATCGTGGGACGAGTTTAAGAAGGAATTCTTCGAGGAGTTCCGGACTTCAGCCGATTTGTCGGAAATGCGTAATGAGTTGCGAAATTTGTAACAAGGATCGATGGACTTGAATACTCTAAAGACGACCTTTATGTCGAAGGCTCATTTTTGCTCGGAGTATATTGGGAATGATCGGATGTTGATGGAAGATTTCTATCGGACTTTGAATGATGAGTTACAGGGCAAAATTAGCGTTGGCCAAGTAAACTCGTTTGCGGAGTTATTCAACATGGCTAGGGGTTTTAAGTCGTATTCGTGATCGAAGATTGGTTAACCTTCAAGTAAGAGAAGGGTTGATTCATATGGTGCTCCAAGTAAGAAAACTAAGGGCGCGAGTGCGAGTATGGGTAATGTGGAGAAAGGTTCGGCGAGTTCTCGTGCACCTAGATGTTTCAATTATGGTGTTAGGGGCCACAAGTTATGGGAATGCACAATGCCGAGAAGTGATGACGGGATGTGCTACTATTGTCATAAGGAGGGACATCGCAAGCCGGATTGTCCTGAGTTGGCGGCGGCGAATGCCGCAAGGAGACGTTGAGGTACTTTTCATTTTAATAAATATGCCCTTTGAATATTTATTTATGTGTCGATGCGTTCGGGTTTGTGGGTTGCATAGTGTTTTGCATGTTATTGTTAAGGGTGACGTTCCTAATGGAAGTACCCTATGGTGACGTTTTGATTAATGGGCGAAGGGCATAAGACTTGGTGTAACCAAGCATTCCTTAGTATTGAGAAATGTTCTACCAAGCCTTGGGAATGGACTTTGATGTTCAGATGTTAGAGCGTGTTCGCTCTCGTGTTGAAATTGATGAACCGTCATGTTCGTCGGGTGGTTGGAACCTTTGAGATCAAGTGTTTTGGATCTCGATGTATGTTGGTAATGGAGTCTACATGACGCGACATTAGGTGCCTCTTTCATACCTACTAGCGTAGTGTTCGACTCTGATAGTGTTGCGGTTACATTGTGCTTAAGGTACCGGAGAAAAACCCTTAGGTATATGAGTGACTGGGTGAAATTTGACAACCTAAAGCAATTGGATGATTGCGAGAGTATGGTTTGTGTAATCGTGGTACACTTCTCGTTCAAGTGTTTAAAGATTGGTTAAAATCCTTAGTGTGCTCAAGGTTTGGAGCAAGATATGGTAATGGGTCGTGTGAACCCAATTGTTGGTAAAGTCTACCTTTGGTAGCATTGTGCGGTTGTACGAGAGGCGGTTATGGAACGTAGTTCCAAGTGGGGGAGTTACACTCCCGCACGAAGAAATTTTAGTGTGAGACTTCGGATAATGCTTTTGGTAGATCCGGAAGTTTGCGTTGGGACCTAGTTTTGGTCGATTTGTGGCAAAGTACAATTTCGGTTAAATTTCACTTATGATTTTGGGATGAAAATTATCACCGAGGTGATAATGTGGTAATCTCGTTGAGAGATAATGGGCGTGTTTGGCGAGCAAGGTGATATCCCTCGGCTAAGGGATGTGCGTAGCGGATTCTCTTGTAGAGAATTATTGTTTCGTGCCTATGTTCGATATAGGTGGTCCTTGCTCGATTATGTGGATGGTTAGTGGTATCCGTTAGGGTTCACTATAGTGTAGCAGAACGCGATGTTGCACTACTCGTTGTTTGAGGCCAAAAGTGCGTATGAGATTGATGAAGCATGACCTTCGGGGTCCGCTGACTGCATCATGGTATTGTTGATTGGTGGAGCAGGACCTTCGGGGTCCGCTGACTTCATCATGGATTTAGTGTTATATCGGTATGGTATAATGTTATCGGAATGGGAGTCTCATTCATGAGTTGTGTTGGGGGACGTGAATATCGGGTTGTTCGTATTCACAATATTTCGGGTAGTACGATTGTCCCTGTTGGTTGAACTCATAGTTTGAGGTAGTGAATGTCGGGTAGTTCGGATTCACTAAGGCTCGGGTTGTACGGCCATCCTCGGTTATACTATGTGGTGGAGGTAGTGAATATCGGTTTGCACGTATTCACAATGACTCGGTTTGTGCGGTCATTTCGTTGTGGGAAATATGGAATGGGTTGGTGAATTTCGAGTTGTTGCGAATTCACTAAGGTTCGGGTTGTTTCGACCATCCTCCATATGTGTTTAGGCTCGGGTTGTTTCGGCCATGTTGGATGTGTGAACTATTGGTTGTTTTATACGCCAATGGTGGGGTCGTGAGGACCATGTCGTGTGAACTATTGGTTGTTTTATACGCCAATGGTGGGGTCGTGAGGGCCATGTTGGGTGAACTATTGGTTGTTTTATACACCAATGGTGGGGTCGTAAGGACCATGTTATGTGGTTAGTGATGCGATAGCCGTGCTTCGCTCACATATTGTTATGGGTGTGACATTAGTCGATTTTGTACACCTTGGGATTTGCGTTGCCATAGTCGTTTGGGCGCTAACGGTTTTAGCCGTTGCTTGTGATGTTGCAGTAGTTGCGTAATAGACGTATTTGCGCACTACAAGGGTTGTTAAGTGGTAAGTGTTATCCGTTAGATTTCACTTTTATTTGGTCTTCATCGGTTAGATGGTTGACTTCAGTTTGGGACGTGGTTACTTTTAGCATTGTACTTGGTATGGTACGCTAAAGGGTTGATATCTCGGTACGAGATTGGTGGAGTTTTTCCCCATATGAAGGATTGAGCAAGTTCTAGTGCTCCGATTTGTGGACTTGATAAATCGCGAATGACGATTTAGTTGTTAAGGGTAACTCTATGAGAAGAATTGCCTATAGGAGTTGGAAGGATACGTGGCAGTTTCGCGTATCCTAAGTGATCGTTGTAGACTTTGGTGGTTGCGTGTATTGCACATCTCGGAATGCGTGCAAGTGTGTATTTAGTTAACAAATTAATCTTCGGGTTAATGAGTAATGTGGTGGAAGTCGGATTGGAACGATTTTTTGAGAACCATAGCGTGTAGGTTCGGATTGGTTAAGTGACTAGGATCACGAGGACGTGATCGAATTTAAGTGGGGGAGAGTTGTAACACCCCGTTTTTCTAAACATGACGCTCGGGGCATCATTTGAAGTCCAAGAATGATTATTTAATAGTTTAGATGTAATGCATTGACCACGATTGACTTTGGGATGTTTTAAAAGTGAAATTGGAGTACATCAGATAAACTGTCGAGTTTGAGTGCAGTTTGTCGCGTTCTGGTGCGTCGCGTTCTGTGACAAACATGCTTGAAATGAGACAACTTCTGATGGTGATTTCTGTCCACTTTGTCGCGTTTGAGTGTTGTGTGTCGCGTATTGGTGTAGCGAAATGTGACAAGGTGTCGCGAAACGCGATAAATGTCGCTGTAATGACATTATTAGCCCATTTTAATGGAATCTTTTGAGGGTGTTTTGGTAAATTCACTTATGGCCGGTTCTAGAGCCATAAGACTGATTCAAGGCTCATATTATCCTCATCTTCACTCAAAAACACTCTCAACTCCAAACCCTAGAGAGAGATTGAGTTTTAGAGAGATAAAGCTTCTTTTGGAGAAGAAGAAGAGGGTTTCGGGTCAAACCTCAGGTGTTAAAGTTGTTCCACTAGTCAACGGCATCATTTTGGCGGTATTGTTAAGTCTCAACTCCGAATTTATTTCTTGTGATTTGATATTCAAGTTTAGGGTTTTGAGCTAGTTAGTTGTAAAACCCATTTAGGAATTGAAATGGGTAATTGTAACTAGTTATTGTTGATGTTGGTGGGTTTTGGGTTGGTTAATGATTTAACCATGTTTAAGGCTTGTATGTAGTATGTAATCAATAGTATTAGTGATTATAGAAGTGATGGAACCACTTTGGGTGTATTTTGGTTAACTAATTTTGAAATGGGTCAAAATTAGGGTTAAGGTGTCATATTGGGCAAGATTGGTATTTAACGCCTATGCTTGAGTTTAATTGGCATATTAGGACCATTTTCACTTGCGTTAGTGATTATTGGCTAGTTTTGGCGCGGTTTGAGCTTGGAAGTGCAATTTGGGTCGAAATTGCACTAGTTGTCAATTTGGGTTGATTTGTAAATCCACCCTAATTGTGTTGTTGTATTTGTGATTAATGGAATAGGTACATTCCATTGGCGTGTTGCGGATTATTGGATTGCACTTCATTGAGGCGTTAAGGTGAGTGTAAATTTACTATGCACATGTGTATGTGTAAAATGGGTGCGTGTGTGTAGAGTGACCCTTGCTTGGGTTTACTCTATGTTGTTGTCGTTGAATGGACTCCTCTTAAGCTTCGGGTCCATGTTGTAGTGACCCGAACTTTTCCATGTTTATATATATTAAATGAAATTGTTATTTACATGATTAAGTGTTTCCAACATGTTAAGCAAACAAACTTGTTAAGACTTGATTAATTGAAATAGGTTTCATATAGACAATTGACCACCCAAGTTGACCGGTGATTCACGAACGTTAAAACTTGTAAAAACTATATGATGACATATATATGGATATATATATATATATATATATATATATATATATATATATATATATATATATATATATAGTTAACATGATATTATGATAAGTAAACATATCATTAAGTATATTAACAATGAACTACATATGTAAAAGCAAGACTACTAACTTAATGATTTTGAAACGAGACATATATGTAACGATTATCGTTGTGACGACATTTAATGTATATATATCATATTAAGAGATATTCATACATCATATTATCATGATAATATAATAATTTAAAATCTCATTTGATATTATAAACATTGGGCTAACAACATTTAACAAGATCGTTAACCTAAAGGTTTCAAAACAACACTTACATGTAACGACTAACGATGACTTAATGACTCAGTTAAAATGTATATACATGTAGTATTTTAATATGTATTCATACACTTTTAAAAGACTTCAAGACACTTATCAAAATACTTCTACTTAACAAAAATGCTTACAATTACATCCTCGTTCAGTTTCATCAACAATTCTACTTGTATGCACCCGTATTCGTACTCGTACAATACACAGCTTTTAGATGTTTGTACTATTGGTATATACACTCCAATGATTAGCTCTTAGCAGCCCATGTGAGTCACCTAACACATGTGGGAACCATCATTTGGCAACTAGCATGAAATATCTCATAAAATTACAAAAATATGAGTAATCATTCATGACTTATTTACATGAAAACAAAATTACATATCCTTTATATCTAATCCATACACCAATGACCAAAAACACCTACAAACACTTTCATTCTTCAATTTTCTTCATATAATTGATCTCTCTCAAGTTCTATCTTCAAGTTCTAAGTGTTCTTCATAAATTCTACAAGTTCTAGTTTCATAAAATCAAGAATACTTCCAAGTTTGCTAGCTTACTTCCAATCTTGTAGAGTGATCATTCAACCTCAAGAAATCTTTCTTATTTACAGTAAGATATCTTTCTAATACAAGGTAATACTCATATTCAAACTTTGATTCAATTTCTATAACTATAACAATCTTATTTCGAGTGAAAATCTTACTTGAACTTGTTTTTCGTGTCATGATTCTGCTTCAAGAACTTTCAAGCCATCCAAGGATCCTTTGAAGCTAGATCCATTTTTTTCATTTCCAGTAGCTTTATCCAGAAAACTTGAGGTAGTAATGATGTTCATAACATCATTCGATTCATACATATAAAGCTATCTTATTCGAAGGTTTAAACTTGTAATCACTAGAACATAGTTTAGTTAATTCTAAACTTGTTCGCAAACAAAAGTTAATCCTTCTAACTTGACTTTTAAAATCAACTAAACACATGTTCTATATCTATATGATATGCTAACTTAATGATTTAAAACCTGGAAACACGAAGAACACTGTAAAACCGGACATACGCCGTCGTAGTAACACCGCAGGCTGTTTTAGGTTAGTTAATTAAAAACTATGATAAACTTTGATTTAAAAGTTGTTCTTCTGGGAAAATGATTTTTCTTATGAACATGAAACTATATCCAAAAATCATGATTAAACTCAAAGTGAAAGTATGTTTTCTAAAATGGTCATCTAGACGTCGTTCTTTCGACTGAAATGACTAACTTTACAAAAACGACTTGTAACTTATATTTCCGACTATAAACCTATACTTTTTCTGTTTAGATTCATAAAATAGAGTTCAATATGAAACCATAGCAATTTGATTCACTCAAAACGGATTTAAAATGAAGAAGTTATGGGTAAAACATGATTGGATAATTTTTCTTGTTGTAGCAACGTGAAAATTGGTAACAAATCTATATTAATCATATCCTAGCTAACTTATATTGTATTATACATGTATTATAATATATTATGTAATCTTGGGATACCATAGACACGTATGCAAATGTTTTGACATATCATATCGACCCATGTGTATATATTATTTGGAACAACCATAGACACTCTATATGCAGTAATGTGGCAGTTAGCTATACAGGGTTGAGGTTGATTCCAAAAATATATATACTTTGAGTTGTGATCTAGCCTGAGACGTGTATACACTGGGTCGTGGATTTATTCAAGATAATATATATCAATTTTTTTCTGTACATCTAACTTTGGACAACTAGTTGTAGGTTACTAACAAGGACAGCTGACTTAATGAACCTAAAACATCAAAATGTATTAAAAGTGTTGTAAATATATTTTGAACATACTTTGATATATATGTACATATTTGTTATAGGTTCGTGAATCGACCAGTGGCCAAGTCTTACTTCCCGACGAAGTAAAAATCTGTGAAAGTGAGTTATAGTCCCACTTTTAAAATCTAATATTTTTGGGATGAGAATACATGCAGGTTTTATAAATGATTTACAAAATAGACACAAGTACGTGAAATTACATTCTATGGTTGAATTATCGAAATCGAATATGCCCCTTTTTATTAAGTCTGGTAATCTAAGAATTAGGGAACAGACACCCTAATTGACGCGAATCCTAAAGATAGATCTATTGGGCCTAACAAACCCCATCCAAAGTACCGGATGCTTTAGTACTTCGAAATTTATATCATATCCGAAGGGTGTCCCGGAATGATGGGGATATTCTTATATATGCATCTTGTTAATGTCGGTTACCAGGTGTTCACCATATGAATGATTTTTATCTCTATGTATGGGATGTATATTGAAATATGAAATCTTGTGGTCTATTGTTACGATTTGATATATATAGGTTAAACCTATAACTCACCAACATTTTTTTGTTGACGTTTTAAGCATGTTTATTCTCAGGTGATTATTAAGAGCTTTCGCTGTCGCATACTTAAATAAGGACAAGATTTGTAGTCCATGCTTGTATGATATTGTGTAAAAACTGCATTCAAGAAACTTATTTCGTTGTAACATATTTGTATTGTAAACCATTATGTAATAGTCGTGTGTAAACAGGATATTTTAGATTATCATTATTTGATAATCTACGTAAAGCTTTTTAAACCTTTATTGATGAAATAAAGGTTATGGTTTGTTTTAAAATGAATGCAGTCTTTGAAAAACGTCTCATATAGAGGTCAAAACCTCGCAACGAAATCAATTAATATGGAACGTTTTTAATCAATAAGAACGGGACATTTCAATTGGTATCCGAGCGTTGGTCTTAGAGAACCAGAATTTTGCATTAGTGTGTCTTATCGAGTTTGTTAGGATGCATTAGTGAGTCTGGACTTCGACCGTGTTTACTTGAAAAATGATTGCTTTACAAATTTTGTTAGAAACTATATATTTTTAACATGTGAATATTATGTGATATATTAATCTCTTAACGTGTTTGATATTATGTGATAGATGTCTACCTCTAGAACATGTCCCATTGACTCACCTAAAAATAATGAAGAGTCAAATGTAAATTGGAATGATTCGTGGACTAATTCACAAGTTCCCGAAGAGGAACCGGAAGAAGAGTCGGAACCGGAAGAAGAATCGGAACCGGAAGAAGAATCGGAACCGGAAGAAGAAATAGAACGAGTGGGGGAAATAATAAAACGGTTAAGTAGAAGAAAATCCTCAACCAACCGACCAAAGTTAATTATGGTCAATGGTGTTTCCGCCAAGGAAGCAAAGTATTGGGAGGATTACCAATTCTCTGATGAATCGGATCCCGACAAGGATTCCGATGATGTTATAGAAATTACCCCAACACAATTTAATAAGGCAAAAGAGAACAATAAGGGAAAGGGCATAAAAATAGAGAAATTCGATTCCAAACCCGATGAACTTTATATGTATCGTCAACACCCGTATTTCTTAAGTTGTGACAATAACCCGGGAACCTCTAAACCACCAGGTTTTTCTAAACCAATGTGGAAAACGACGGCTCGTATTAGGGGAACATCATATATCCCTAGAAACTTGGCAAAACGAACCAAAACCGAAGAAGAAGAAGAAACGAGCGAGTCGGAATAAGATAGTTGTATGCGTGTGGTGTAATATATGTAATATAGTGTGCTTATGCTTTATGATATATGTAAAAATTGCTTGTATTAATAAGTATTTTTTTATGAATCTAACTCTTGTCTATTTTACAGTTTAAAAACACAAAATGGATAGACAACCCAATATTTTAAGAGACCTACCCGGAGACATGATTGATGAAATCTTGTCTAGAGTCGGTCAGAATTCCTCGGCACAACTATTTAAGGCGAGATCAGTTTGTAAGACATTCGAAGAACGTTCCAAGAATGCCTTGGTTTATAAAAGGATTTCGTTCGAAAGATGGGGGATATCACATTGGGAAATCCATAAGTTACGATGTGTTTACTTTGACGCATATATTGCGGGGAACCCAAATGCTATTTTACGCAACGGGTTAAGAAATTATTTTGACTCAATATATTCAAATATAGGACTTCGTGATTTAGAAAAAGCGGCTAACATGCAACATAAAGAAGCATGTTATGCTTACGGGTTAGTAATGTTCGCTTCTCACCAAAGTGAGAACAAGAACATCGAGCTACAACTATTAAACAAAACGTTCCCACAAGTGACGGAGTCGGTAATTGGGGTAAGAAATGAGGTTTTTAGATTGTTACGGGACTGTTGGACATTACGTAACCTTCATCCTTTTGACGAAGTTACAACACATTGTCTTAATATCGGTCACAACGGTTATGTTCCACAAGACCAAGGATGGGAAGTAATCCTAGTAAAACCAGAGTGCATGACTTGTTTCTGGACGTATGAATTACGTGTCTTTATTGCCTTTGCTGAACGCCTTATTTATTAACTAGGATTATCTTCGCAACTACTTTGTATCAAAGTTTTATGTGCTATATTTCATGCTATATGTAATATAGCGGTATTGTAAGTTTGCAAGTTATTGTATAAAGGCTTGAATATGATATTTTTTTTTTTTTTTTTTTGTGATTAGTTTTTCATATAGAATTGTAGTAGTTGAAATGGTATGTTAGCTACTAAGTATGAACTTAACGGGTAGGTACTACCCGAATTAAAGAGTATAAAATGCTAATATGAAGAAAGAGCTTTTATAAATAAGTTCATATTACGCTACGAAATACTATTGACTACTCTTGATATTCTATATGATTAACTCGTTTCATTTGACTATTTTGAAGAAAATGGCACCGACTACTCGACACACCTTGAATATGAGCGAAGAGGAATTTCGTGCCTTTCTTGCTTCAAACATAGCCGCAGTACAGGCTGCGCTACATACCAACAATAACCTTGGATCTAGCAGTACAGGAAATCGTGTAGGATTCACCTACAAAGAATTCACTGCCTGCAAACCTTTGAAATTTGATGGAACCGAAGGACCGATCGGATTGAAACGGTGGACCGAGAAGGTCGAATCGGTGTTTGCCATAAGTAAGTGTACTGAAGAGGACAAAGTGAAGTACGCTACGCATACCTTCATAGGTTCTGCATTAACATGGTGGAATACCTATCTAGAGCAAGTGGGACAAGATGATGCTTACGCAATACCGTGGTCAGCATTCAAGCACTTGATGAACGAGAAGTACCGTCCCAGAACTGAGGTCAATAAGCTCAAGATAGAACTTAGAGGGTTACGAACCCAAGGATTTGATATTACCACGTACGAAAGACGATTCACAGAATTGTGCCTATTGTGTCCGGGAGCGTTCGAAGATGAGGAAGAGAAGATCGATGCGTTTGTGAAAGGATTACCGAAAAGAATCCAAGAAGATATAAGTTCACACGAGCCCGCCTCCATACAACAGGCATGTAGAATGGCTCACAAACTAGTGAACCAGATTGAAGAAAGAATTAAAGAACAGACTGGTGAAGAGGCCAATGTGAAGCAAGTCAAAAGAAAGTGGGAGGAAAACGGTGATAAGAATCACCAATACAACAACAACAGCAATTACAACAATAATCGCAACAACTATCCCAACAATCGCAACATCAATTGCAACTACAACAAACGGCCTAACAACAACAACAACAACAACAACAACAACAACAACAACAACAACAACAACATCAACAACAACAGCAACTACAACAATCAACCCAACAACAATAATAACCGCAACAATAACAATAATCAGAAGCAGCTATGCTAAAGGTGTGAAAAGTATCACTCGGGGTTCTGCACCAAATTTTGCAACAAGTGTAAAAGAAATGGTCATAGCGCGGTGAAGTGTGAGGTCTACGGACCAGGGGTTAACAGAACGAAAGGAACAAATGGTGTCGGAACGAGTAATGGCGGAGCAAGTAGTGTCGGAGCAAGTTATGCCAATGTAGTTTGTTATAAATGTGGAAAACCGGGCCACATTATTAGAAATTGCCCGAACCAGGAGAACACGAATGGACAAGGCCGTGGAAGAGTTTTCAATATTAATGCGACAGAGGCACAAGAATACCCGGAGCTTGTTACGGGTACGTTTCTTATTGACAATAAATCTGCTTACGTTTTATTTGATTCGGGTGCGGATAGAAGCTATATGTGTAGAGATTTTTATGCTAAATTAAGTTGTCCATTGACGCCTTTGGATAGTAAATTTTTACTCGAATTAGCAAATGGTAAATTAATTTCAGCAGATAATATATGTCGGAATCGAGAAATTAAACTGGTTAGCGAAACATTTAAGATTGACTTGATACCAGTAGAGTTAGGGAATTTTGATGTGATAATCGGTATGGACTAGTTGAAAGAAGTGAAAGCAGAGATCGTTTGTTACAAAAATGCAATTCGCATTATACGAGAAAAAGGAAAACCCTTAATGGTGTACGGAGAAAAGGGCAACACGAAGCTACATCTTATTAGTAATTTAAAGGCACAAAAACTAATAAGAAAAGGTTGCTATGCTGTTCTAGCACACATCGAGAAAGTACAAACTGAAGAAAAGAGCATCAATGATGTTCCAGTCGCAAAAGAATTTCCCGATGTATTTCCGAAAGAATTACCGGGATTACCCCCACATCGATCCGTTGAATTTCAAATAGATCTTGTACCAGGAGCTGCACCAATAGCTCGTGCTCCTTACAGACTCGCACCCAGCGAGATGAAAGAACTGCAAAGCCAATTACAAGAACTTTTAGAGCGTGGTTTCATTCGACCAAGCACATCACCGTGGGGAGCTCCTGTTTTGTTTGTCAAGAAGAAAGATGGTACATTCAGGTTGTGTATCGACTACCGAGAGTTGAACAAACTTACCATTAAGAACCGCTACCCACTACCGAGAATCGATGACTTATTTGATCAACTACAAGGCTCGTCTGTTTATTCAAAGATTGACTTACGTTCCAGGTATCATCAAATGTGGGTGAAAAAAGATGATATTCCAAAGACTGCTTTCAGAACACGTTACGGTCATTACGAGTTTATGGTCATGCCGTTTGGTTTAACTAATGCACTAGCTGTGTTCATGGACCTTATGAACTGAGTGTGTGGACCATACCTTGACAAGTTTGTCATTGTTTTCATTGATGACATACTTATTTACTCAAAGAATGACCAAGAACACGGTGAACATTTGAGAAAGGTGTTATGTGACGCCCCGTACAAAATCATCGTGTACGGTACATCAACAACAGGATCATTACAAGGTCAAACACTATATGCTGTTTGAAAACCAGTTTTGCATTCATGAACAGATAACGTTTTACAAAAGATGAATAGGAAACATTAATATGAGTACATGATACTAAGGTCATTACAAAGCTATTGTTTTGAAAATAACATAAGTTGGGAATTCAAAGTAAAAGTTTCATGCTTGAGACATCTCTAAGTAATGCAGCGGAAGTCTAACACAGCAAGTCTGTAACAGCAAGTCTATACACCGAGACTAGAACAACAAGGCTAACAGCAGAAGCAACAACGTCTAAACACCTGAGAAATACATGCTTAAAAAGTCAACACGAATGTTGGTGAGCTATAGTTTGTTTGTATTCAGTAATGTAATGTAGGCCACGAGATTTCAGTACTTCAAACAAGCGTTTCAAATCAGTAATTCAAATCAGTATGATAAAGTATATGTATAACCATGGGCACTCGGTAACTAACTTAACGTTTATACCCCCTGAAAGTACACTTGGAAAGTGCGTATGTCTACGAAGTATTAAACACTCGTTAAATGCTAGCGCGACTAGCCCGAGTGGGGATGTCAAACCCTATGGATCCATATCTAAGATTCGCGTTCATGGTTCAAAAACCAATGATTAAACGTTACCGAGCTAAAGGGAATGTTTCTGCCGTTATATAACCCACACATATATAAGTTTAAGTACTCGTGCCTAGTATGTAAAACATAAAATCCACATGTATTCTCAATTCCCAAAATAAGTTAAAGTAAAAAGGGAATGCTATAACTCACAGTGATAAAAGCGGTAAAGTAGGTAATGAAAGTACGCAAGTAGTAAGTCGGTCCGAAAGGTCGTCAACCTAAATCAAGGGTTACTAGGTCAGTAGGTTGTTTTTATAAATTCTATTAGTGCATAAAATAAGTTTAAGTGTCATCATCATCATCATTCATCATCATAAAAGCTAAGTAAGTTCGACAAGAATAGAGATCGAAACAATAGGCTGACTTCGGTCAGCTGCTGCGACCTCTATGTAAATCGAAAATATGCATAGTCAGTGGCTATGGCTCCGTATGTGAGTCCCCTAACCACTGACCAATTTTCAGAACCTAACTCGTCTTCGTTTGACCGTGGCAACGGTGTAAGTGCAAGTAGGTCAGAAATTTCAGCACAACGTTAATAGGGTGTAGTGACTCTCGGAGGGCCATAAATCCTAAACCGTAACTCGGATTAAGACGAGGCCTAAACGGAAAATCATCTACTCGAACCGAACTAACTGAAAATCCACTTTCCAGTAGCCCAGGTGGTCTTATCAGATACGAAAATTAGTGGACAAGTGCTCCGGTGAGGTTCTTGGTGCTTGATGCTCATCACGGTTCTCATCCTTGATGCTTGTAGCTTCAAGTGTACAACTCGTTGATGGTTTAGCATCACTTTTGACCAAGATTCTACCATCAATACACAATATGTTAAGACCAAGTGGTAACACAACTCATTTAAGAGTCTTAGATGGATGATGAACCAAGGTTACATCATATCCTTAGTCTTAACACAATTACAAGTCCTATTTACAAACAAAGTTACAAACTTTACATCAATCAAACAAGTATGAACATGATCCATGTCAAAAGAGGTAATGGAACCCTAAGCTAGAGAGCTTGGATCACTTTCACACAATTTATAAGGTCACAAAGCTAGAAAGCTTGAACCTTTAGTGTTCTTGAAGATCTTGAAGCATAAAGCTTGGATCTTTAAGATATATGAAGATAACAAACAAAAGTTTGAATCTTTATCACAAAATAACAAGATTAAAGTAAAAGAAAGATGAATCTACAAAGTTGGTGAAGATTCAAAGCGAATCTTCCATGTTCTTGAAAGATTCATGCTTGAATCAACAAGATATAAGCAAGATCAAAGCTAAAAGGAACTTTGATCTCCATAATATGATGATGATGGCCACGAAAATGAAAGGAAAAGAAGAAGAAAAAGAAGACTTACAAGCAATACTAGAAAGGGAAAAAAGAAAGAACAAGTGTGTGTGAAAACCAAATGAGCAAGTGATTTGAATGAGAGGTAAATGGCTAGTATTTATAAGCAAGGAATTTGACAAGGATTGATGACATGGACAAGGGCTAGTATTTATAAGAAAGGAATTTGACAAGGATTGATGACATGGACAAGGGCTAGTATTTATAAGCAAGGAATTTGACAAGGATTGATGACATGGACAAGGGCTAGTATTTATTGTGATGACCCGGAAATTTCCGATCAAATTTAAACTTTAATTTTTATATGTTTCCGACACGATAAGCAAACTCTGTAATGTTGAGTCTCGAAAACTTTGAAATTTATATTCATGAATTCATTTGACCATCAACTATTCTCGACGATTCACGAACAACTATTTGTAAATAGATAAATATATATTTCAATATATAAAGTTATGTATATATTTGAAGTCTAAATTTAAAATACTATATGCTTTAGTTAACTATCTAAAATAAAAATAAAATATAATATTATTGCTAAAATAAATACATATACATATATAAAGTATATTAAAAATAAATATTAAATGATTGTAATACTCGTTTGATGTTTCGATTGATATTAAGCAGTTAAATTTAAACTTATGTAATTTTAAAATAAACGGTGATTCGATAATGAGTTCTATAAATTTTAGGCTTACTAAAAATGTAATTAGGATCTAGTTATTTAATTTTAACACTTTTTATATTTTACCCAAAAATGAGAGGGACAATTGATGTAATTTTTATTTAATAACTAATGACCAAATTTTATGTCATAATGACTAAAATAAATAAATATAGTTAATTTAAAAATATGGGATTTTTCTGAAGACTTTTTATTCGCCACTGAGTGAACAACGGGGCACAATATAATAGTACATGAAAACTGTCGATAGAATTATTATCTGATTCACACGTTTTAAAAATTCATTGATTATGTAATTATTATTATATTATTAATAATATTCGATTTGTTATTTTTATTTGTCTTATTCTTCCACTAACAAACTTTATGTTTTCCATTTGTGAGCTGTAAACGAGTTATCTCTTGTCATATACACATTAATAATATAGATATACATATCCATACCACTTATGCTTCTTTTTGATTCACCCTCATCACCACTTTTTTCTTTCCTTCAATTAATTCATAACTGCTACTAGTTTGTTGTGTCAAAACTCACAACCCGAACACACCATGGACTAATCTACCACCCTCCTCATGATTTAACTTCAATCAAACCACCATCTATGGTCACCCTCACCATTGAAACAACACACCCACAAGTTAAACCAACTACATCATCATCATCTTATAATTTACTACTGCTATTTCTTGTATTAAGTTTTGATCACAACCTCATCATCTTTCTTTCGCTCTCCATCAATAACCATCGAACTACGACTAATCTTCTTGTTGTTGTTCGTGATCACAACCATCACAACCGATCACCCTAGTTTCTATTCCATTGACAAACCAAGATAAACCCATCAAATTAGTTGTCTACTATCTACTTGAACCAAACCCAAAACCACAATATTTTTCGACACCCATTGATTTAGTTCACTATTGTTACCACTTCATTTAAACTTATGCAGAGGAACGTTTTTTGTTCTAGTTCGAAAAAGAACACCACAAACCATTTAAACTGCCACCATCACCGACATGTTATTACCATTGCTACTGTATTTTTTTTTCTATTTTTATTCAGTCTGAAACCACCACCATGTAAACCTCCATCCGACCACCATCACCAAGAATAACCGTCAAATCTTCTCTCTCTCTCTCTCTCATCCTCTCTCTCTTTTCTCTGCAACAAACGACTGGCATCGTTGTTGTACTACTGTAAACAGCCGGCAAGACCACCTTTGACCTCATGTACCAAGTGTTTTTCTGTTTCGTTTCAAATACCACAACAACCCATTTGTATCTCTACTGCTACGATTTCTGTTTTCTGTTTCTGTTCGAAAACCGAAGCCAAAAAGACCCATTCGTGTTGCAGCTAGTCGCTACTTTTCTGTTTCTATTCGAACTGCTACTGCAGCAGTAAGTTTCTGTTTTGATTCCTGTTATAACAAAGAAGATAATTTTAGGAGTAAGCATGATATAAATGATTTACGGTTAAGTTATTACGATAGATATAATCAATGAAGAAACTAATGAGATGGTGTATTCAAATGATGATGATAGAAAGTAAGATGATGGTGATGTCGTTGTTTTATTGCTGCTGCCCCACGTCCCACTTCTAATTCGATTTTTTTTTTTATTAAAATGAAACCCGTTTGAATTATAATTCATGATTTTGTTTTGGGCCAAGAGTTCTGTTGGGCCGAGAATGATGTTGGGCCGAATTCCTAGTTGAACTCCTAGTGGACTAGTTGTGGTTTTTTTTTGAGTAGATTTGGGATTAATTGATTGTTGGGCTCCTTAGACGGGTTAAATAATTGCGGGTAGGGAAGTAAATCGGAAAGGCAGAAACAGTTGTATGGTTAAGGTTGTTTGCAAGTGAGCGGGAGGTCACGGGTTCGAGTCTAGTTTGGGGCATTATTTTTATAAAAAAACTTTATAAGAGGGTATACTCTTTATCCTTATTTTTTTTATAATTACCATTACTATTATTATTGTCATTATTATTATTGATAGTAATGTTACTAGTATTAATTATAAATAGCATTACAACTATTATTACAAGTATTATAAATATTATTATTATTATTATTACTATTATTATTATTATTATTGTATTATTATTATTGTCATTACTAATATCATTACTATAATAATTATTATTAGCAATATGGTTATCATCATAATCAAATACGATTTTTAATTACTATTATAAATGTTATTTTACCACATAACGGTAAAATATCTATTATTTATATAAAACTATACTTAAAAGTAATATTACATATAAATATGTATTAATCATATTAACAATCTATATATAAATAATTATATATAACAAATTAGGTATTTTTTTAAAAAATAATAAGTTATATATATAAAAGCATATAAATATTAATCTTTTTGGAATATATACACAAATTAAATATATATATATATATATATATATATATATATATATATATATATATATATATATATATATATATATATATATATATATATATATATATATATATATATATATATATATATATAATATATAAAATTGTTCGATTACAAGTATATGTATTAATATATATATGAATGATATAGGTTCGTGAATCCAAGGCCAACCCTACATTTGTTCAATGTCGTCATATGTATTTTTACTACAAAATACAGTATGGTGAGTTTCATTTACTCCCTTTTACTCTTTACGTTTTTGGGCTGAGAATACATGCAAATGCTTTATTAACTGTTTTACAATATTTATATGCGTGAGTTTTCATTACTCCCTTTTTATATATATTTTTGGGACTGAGAATACATGCGTGGTTTTTATAAATGTTTTACCATATAGACACAAGTAATCGAAACTACATTCTATGGTTGAATTATCGAAGTCGAATATGCCCCTTTTTATATAGTCTGGTAATCTAAGAATTAGGGAACAGACACCCTAATTGACGCGAACTCTAAAGATAGATCTATCGGGCCCAACAAGCCCCATCCAAAGTACCGGATGCTTTAGTACTTCGAAATTTATATCATGTCCGAAGGAGGATCCTGGAATGATGGGGATATTCTTATATGCATATTTTGAATGTCGGTTACCAGGTGTTCAATCCATATGAATGATTATTTTGTCTCTATGTATGGGACGTATGTTTATGGGAAATGGAAATATGAAATCTTGTGGTCTATCAAAATGATGAATTTTATTGTTTTATGATAAACCTATGAACTCACCAACCTTTTGGTTGACACTTTAAAGCATGTTTATTTTCAGGTATTAAAGAAATCTTCCGTTGTGCATTTATTCATATTACATGGAGTCGTTCATGGCATATAGAGGTCAGAACCTCGCAATGGGACCAACTGTTGAAGACTTCGTCCAGATAGATTAGGACGGGTCACTACAGGTGGTATCATAGCGGTGGTCTTAGCGAACCAGGTCTACATTAGTGTGTCTAACTAATAGTCGTTAGGATGCATTAGTGAGTCTGGACTTCGACCGTGTCTGCATGTCAAAAGTTTTGCTTATCATTTCGTGTCAAAAATTACCTGCTTATCATTCTTAGAGAATCACTTGCTTATCATTCTTAATCTAGACATATCTTACTGCCTGGATTACATGAATAGTGTATAGACAAAATTCATATCTTAGCGTATCTGCTATTTCATATCTTAGCGTATATGTTACCGTAACTTTGCCTGACATATTCCGTAGATTCCTCCGTAACTTATGGGATCTTAGTATTATATATGCATATGTAAGTTATATATTGCAGGGTACTAATCTACATCCTATAATCTATTTCTTATCGAAAATCCTTCATCTGATCGTACGAGATGAATCCCTCAACCAGTTCGAGTCCCTCAGATTTCGATAGCTATTTCGATAGTTATTCCGACAGCTATTCCGACATGGATGTTCACCTAAGCTCCAAAAGCAACATTACCGAAAAGAATCAACCAATTCATCTAATGGGTTTGTAGTCGACTTAATTAATGGAGACGCGAAGAAGGTAATCCCTTCCACCAACCGAATTCACCTATTGGCGAAGAACCTGACGCACTTACCGGCGAACCACTCCGAAATACCATTTTCACCATCATTTCCCGAATATCTCGCCATGATTATATAATATCTCAAAATTCGAAACCTTATTCATCCGCTCGTTCCGACCGACAATCATCCCGGAGTAATACAAGAATTGAACGAACTTCACGCTCGAGTAATCAATTTGGAGAATATGGTGCAAAATGTACCAGCTTCAGTAACATCACCGGCACCAACAGTACCATCAGTAATAGCACCATTACCATCAACAATTCATGCCTCAACCTCTCATTCTATACCTCTAGTATAATCATCGTTCTACGTATCGTTCTATATCAATTATCTTCGTTCTTCATGACGGTTATGTAATCTCTAATGTTTTAGAGATTATATATTCTTGTTCTAACGTAAATCAAATGAGTTTAATATCATATTAACTCATTAAATCCAAGATTACACCTGAAGAAAATGTATATGTATATATATTTTCATAAAGATTGTAATTGCAAAATTCCTTGTACAAACTATTAATTGTGAAAATATTTTAACGAGTAGGTAATACCCGAGAAATATTTAAGATTTCACATTAATAAGTTACATTGTACATTCTTCAAATCTGATTCAACAGTCATTTCCTATCTTACTTACATCCACAGATAAATGAATCCGTTCACCACAGAATAACCATTTCCATTCAAATTTTATATTTGGATTTTGACCTATCATAATTCAACAAGTGGCATAATGAAGAAAACATTTGACGGAATAAAATTTGTTAGAAACAAACAAATTAACTATGAGAAATTTTGTTAAGAATCCACGCTAACAAAATCCTAGCTAACTGTTCCTAGCTAACTGTGGACTAATCAAATGAGGACTAACAACAGTGGACAATTATAATGAATTAAAATATTAATTATAACATATGAAACTAAACAATTCTTCAAGTTTGCCACTTGATTTCATCTTAAACCTCATTTGTATCTTGACGATACCAATCTGCGTTCAAACATTTCATAAATTCTTGAAAATACCTCAACTGAGAGGATGAACCAACCGCACTTCATCTACGGAAGAAGAGAGTGACGCATTTATTTATGCATCTGAAAAACTCTCTGAAACTGAGTAAACGTTTAACACATAGTTGTGCCAATTCCTTTAGTGTTATATTTACCCAAAATAACTTGGTAATTCCTTTCAAATTAGCCAATTTTGTCACAGCTCCAGCAAGTCAACTTTGACTTTTCATTCGAAACAACCTTATTATAACCTTGATTTATATGTGTGCTCTTTTATTGTTACCGGGGAACCATTTATATTCCACCATATCAGCAACCTCGTTATTCCTTGACTTAAATATCTCTGATAAATCATTATATTTATTCATTGAAACCCTATCATATACTCATCCACATCATGTAACGAGAATTGACATACCAATTACTGGGAATCAGCAATCAGTACTTTGAAAACTCACAGCATATCTACATCAACAGTTATATGTATAACGTTTATCTCTTAGAATTATGATCTTTCATTATGAAATTCTGAAAAGCACTCAGTCTACAAATCAATACTCTGAATGTTGAAAAAAAAAACTGAATGAAGCAGCAGAAACCGTAGACAACCGTAAATGACCTTAATCATCAGAAGTTTGATGACAAAGAATAGTATGTTGGAAAAGCTCAGAAAAGTTGGAACTGAAAAACAGATTTAGCTAACCACGAAAGAGATCAAGGACAAATGCAAGGACTATACCCTATATTCAAAGAATCCAGGTAATTCTGGATCCGTTGAAATCTTTAGAGAATATCTTGCTCCGAAGTCATGTTAAAATCTTGCGGAAAATTTTTCTTCATCAACCATCGAACTTATAAATTCCAAGATATCATCATATCTTTCATTATAAATATCCTCCATAATTCTGAAGATATTTTCATAATTATTCTTATCTGAAATCATTAATCTCTTCATGCTATCAGTGTTACATCATATAGAAACTGTTAGTTTCTATATTATGTAAACTTTCAAGCTTAAAATATGAATGTTATTGAAGTAATGTTGGGAACTGATGCATGAGTTAGTATAATATAATGACACTTGATCAACGTGATTATATTACAGTAAGTCAGGCTGAGTTTCTAAATGGAACATGATGATTCACAGACCATACCGTCATCATGTGCCATGTTACATAACCCTTTCATTCTGCTTAACTTTTGAACGTATCAAGAAATTATATTCTTGATAGTTCCATTCTCAGTGATTCTGGTAATTTAACCAATCAAATCGTGAGAATACATTCCTTCGTGCTTAGAACGTTATAATCATTCGAAGCTCTACTTTTACGAGTTGTGGACCATTATTCTCTTGAATTGAAGTCGGGAAGAGAAAACAAAAGCATGAAGCTCCGAAATAGAAAATGGGTATAAATTGCAGCAAATAAGAGAGAGCATTAACCGTGAATGACAATGATTATAGAAGACGGGAGCAGGGACTTCGAAATATAAAGGAGAATATAAAGGCTGATAACAACACATAAATTACAAACAGTGTATATCAATGTTTATCGCAACATAAAGACACGGGAGAATTAATAACACTATAACCCCAAGAGTATAGTAGAAGTAAATAGATTCTTCCGGTGGCAGATGAAAAAGAAGAATGACAGATATGAAAGTTAAGAGAATATTAAGGATCAGAACGGGATGGAGTATATTGAAGAATGCTTTAAAGTATGAATTGAAGAGAAAGAATAGAAGATGTGAGATATGGAAGATAAGGAAAAGAAGGGGGTGGATTCATAGTGAAAAATCCGACAGAGAAATCGAAACAGAATATCGCATTTAATCTAAGAAGATCCTGATTTTCTTAAACGCCGAAGAACCAAATCTTATTACGAAGATTTTTCTTTAAATCCCTTGAATTCCGAAAATCGATCATAACTACGTCATCAGTTAAAACAATTCTACATTTACTCATTTCACACTCTTGCGATAGCTTCACTTATACTCTTCGCGTGATCAAATTGTTTTATCTATATCACTCAATGATGATAAAACTCTATTTATCAACTCATATTCATCATGAAAACATTCTTATAGTTAGCCATGACGACCTCGATCAAATTTCGGGACGAAATTTCTTTAACGGGTAGGTACTGTGATGACCCGGAAATTTTCGATCAAATTTATACTTTAATCTTTATATGTTTCCAACACGATAAGCAAACTCTGTAATGTTGAGTCTCGAAATCTTTGAAATTTATATTCATGAATTCATTTGACCATCGACTATTCTCGACGATTCACGAACAACTATTTGTAAATAGATAAATATATATTTCAATATATAAAGTTATGTATATATTTGAAGTCTAAATTTAAAATACTATATGCTTTAGTTAACTATCTAAAATAAAAATATAATATAATATTATTGCTAAAATAAATACATATACATATATAAAGTATATTAAAAATAAATATTAAATGATTGTAATACTCGTTTGATGTTTCGATTGATATTAAGCAGTTAAATTTAAACTTATGTCATTTTAAAATAAACGGTGATTTGATAATGAGTTCTATAAATTTTAGGCTTACTAAAAATGTAATTAGGATCTAGTTATTTAATTTTAACACTTTTTATATTTTACCCAAAAATGAGAGGTGCAATTGATGTAATTTTTATTTAATAACTAATGACCAAATTTTATGTCATAATGACTAAAATAAATAAATATAGTTAATTTAAAAATATGGGATTTTTCTGAAGACTTTTTATTCGCCACTGAGTGAACAATGGGGCACAATATAATAGTGCATGAAAACTGTCGATAGAATTATTATCTGATTCACACGTTTTAAAAATTCATTGATTATGTAATTATTATTATATTATTAATAATATTCGATTTGTTGTTTTTATTTGTCTTATTCTTCTTCTAACAAACTTTATGTTTTCCATTTGTGAGCTGTAAACGAGTTATCTCTTGTCATATACACATTAATAATATAGATATACATATCCATACCACTTATGCTTCTTTTTGATTCACCCTCATCACCACTTTTTTCTTTCCTTCAATTAATTCATAACTGCTACTAGTTTGTTGTGTCAAAACTCACAACCCGAACACACCATGGACTAATCTACCACCCTCCTCATGATTTAACTTCAATCAAACCACCATCTATGGTCACCCTCACCATTGAAACAACACACCCACAAGTTAAACCAACTACATCATCATCATCTTATAATTTACTACTGCTATTTCTTGTATTAAGTTTTGATCACAACCTCATCATCTTTCTTTCGCTCTCCATCAATAACCATCGAACTACGACTAATCTTCTTATTGTTGTTCGTGATCACAACCATCACAACCGATCACCCTAGTTTCTATTCCATTGACAAACCAAGATAAACCCATCAAATTAGTTGTCTACTATCTACTTGAACCAAACCCAAAACCACAATATTTTTCGACACCCATTGATTTAGTTCACTATTGTTACCACTTCATTTAAACTTATGCAGAGGAACGTTTTTTGTTCTAGTTCGAAAAAGAACACCACAAACCATTTAAACTGCCACCATCACCGACATGTTATTACCATTGCTACTGTATTTTTTTTTCTATTTTTATTCAGTCTGAAACCACCACCATGTAAACCTCCATCCGACCACCATCACCAAGAATAACCGTCAAATCTTCTCTCTCTCTCTCTCATCCTCTCTCTCTTTTCTCTGCAACAAACGACTGGCATCGTTGTTGTACTACTGTAAACAGCCGGCAAGACCACCTTTGACCTCATGTACCAAGTGTTTTTCTGTTTCGTTTCAAATACCACAACAACCCATTTGTATCTCTACTGCTACGATTTCTGTTTTCTGTTTCTGTTCGAAAACCGAAGCCAAAAAGACCCATTCGTGTTGCAGCTAGTCGCTACTTTTCTGTTTCTATTCGAACTGCTACTGCAGCAGTAAGTTTCTGTTTTGATTCCTGTTATAACAAAGAAGATAATTTTAGGAGTAAGCATGATATAAATGATTTACGGTTAAGTTATTACGATAGATATAATCAATGAAGAAACTAATGAGATGGTGTATTCAAATGATGATGATAGAAAGTAAGATGATGGTGATGTCGTTGTTTTATTGCTGCTGCCCCACGTCCCACTTCTAATTCGATTTTTTTTTTATTAAAATGAAACCCGTTTGAATTATAATTCATGATTTTGTTTTGGGCCAAGAGTTCTGTTGGGCCGAGAATGATGTTGGGCCGAATTCCTAGTTGAACTCCTAGTGGACTAGTTGTGGTTTTTTTTTTAGTAGATTTGGGATTAATTGATTGTTGGGCTCCTTAGACGGGTTAAATAATTGCGGGTAGGGAAGTAAATCAGAAAGGCAGAAACAGTTGTATGGTTAAGGTTGTTTGCAAGTGAGCGGGAGGTCACGGGTTCGAGTCTCGTTTGGGGAATTGTTTTTATAAAAAAACTTTATAAGAGGGTATACTCTTTATCCTTATTTTTTTTATAATTACCATTACTATTATTATTGTCATTATTATTATTGATAGTAATGTTACTAGTATTAATTATAAATAGCATTACAACTATTATTACAAGTATTATAAATATTATTATTATTATTATTATTATTATTATTATTATTATTATTATTGTATTATTATTATTGTCATTACTAATATCATTACTATAATAATTATTATTAGCAATATGGTTATCATCATAATCAAATACGATTTTTTATTACTATTATAAATGTTATTTTACCACATAACGGTAAAATATCTATTATTTATATAAAACTATACTTAAAAGTAATATTACATATAAATATGTATTAATCATATTAAAAATCTATATATAAATAATTATATATAACAAATTAGGTATTTTTTTTAAAAATAATAAGTTATATATATAAAATCATATAAATATTAATCTTTTTGGAATATATACACAAATTAATATATATATATATATATATATATATATATATATATATATATATATATATATATATATATATATATATATATATATAATATATAAAATTGTTCGATTACAAGTATATGTATTAATATACATATGAATGATATAGGTTCGTGAATCCAAGGCCAACCCTACATTTGTTCAATGTCGTCATATGTATTTTTACTACAAAATACAGTATGGTGAGTTTCATTTACTCCCTTTTACTCTTTACGTTTTTGGGCTGAGAATACATGCAAATGCTTTATTAACTGTTTTACAATATTTATATGCGTGAGTTTTCATTACTCCCTTTTTATATATATTTTTGGGACTGAGAATACATGCGTGGTTTTTATAAATGTTTTACCATATAGACACAAGTAATCGAAACTACATTCTATGGTTGAATTATCGAAGTCGAATATGCCCCTTTTTATATAGTCTGGTAATCTAAGAATTAGGGAACAGACACCCTAATTGACGCGAACTCTAAAGATAGATCTATCGGGCCCAACAAGCCCCATCCAAAGTACCGGATGCTTTAGTACTTCGAAATTTATATCATGTCCGAAGGAGGATCCTGGAATGATGGGGATATTCTTATATGCATATTTTGAATGTCGGTTACCAGGTGTTCAATCCATATGAATGATTATTTTGTCTCTATGTATGGGACGTATGTTTATGGGAAATGGAAATATGAAATCTTGTGGTCTATCAAAATGATGAATTTTATTATTTTATGATAAACCTATGAACTCACCAACCTTTTGGTTGACACTTTAAAGCATGTTTATTTTCAGGTATTAAAGAAATCTTCCGTTGTGCATTTATTCATATTACATGGAGTCGTTCATGGCATATAGAGGTCAGAACCTCGCAATGGGACCAACTGTTGAAGACTTCGTCCAGATAGATTAGGACGGGTCACTACAGGTGGTATCATAGCGGTGGTCTTAGCGAACCAGGTCTACATTAGTGTGTCTAACTAATAGTCGTTAGGATGCATTAGTGAGTCTGGACTTCGACCGTGTCTGCATGTCAAAAGTTTTGCTTATCATTTCGTGTCAAAAATTACCTGCTTATCATTCTTAGAGAATCACTTGCTTATCATTCTTAATCTAGACATATCTTACTGCCTGGATTGCATGAATAGTGTATAGACAAAATTCATATCTTAGCGTATCTGCTATTTCATATCTTAGCGTATATGTTACCGTAACTTTGCCTGACATATTCCGTAGATTCCTCCGTAACTTATGGGATCTTAGTATTATATATGCATATGTAAGTTATATATTGCAGGGTACTAATCTACATCCTATAATCTATTTCTTATCGAAAATCCTTCATCTGATCGTACGAGATGAATCCCTCAACCAGTTCGAGTCCCTCAGATTTCGATAGCTATTTCGATAGTTATTCCGACAGCTATTCCGACATGGATGTTCACCTAAGCTCCAAAAGCAGCATTACCGAAAAGAATCAACCAATTCATCTAATGGGTTCGTAGTCGACTTAATTAATGGAGACGCGAAGAAGGTAATCCCTTCCACCAACCGAATTCACCTATTGGCGAAGAACCTGACGCACTTACCGGCGAACCACTCCGAAATACCATTTTCACCATCATTTCCCGAATATCTCGCCATGATTATATAATATCTCAAAATTCAAAACCTTATTCATCCGCTCGTTCCGACCGACAATCATCCCGGAGTAATACAAGAATTGAACGAACTTCACGCTCGAGTAATCAATTTGGAGAATATGGTGCAAAATGTACCAGCTTCAGTAACATCACCGGCACCAACAGTACCATCAGTAATAGCACCATTACCATCAACAATTCATGCCTCAACCTCTCATTCTATACCTCGAGTATAATCATCGTTCTACGTATCGTTCTATATCAATTATCTTCGTTCTTCATAACGGTTATGTAATCTCTAATGTTTTAGAGATTATATATTCTTGTTCTAACGTAAATCAAATGAGTTTAATATCATATTAACTCATTAAATCCAAGATTACACCTGAAGAAAATGTATATGTATATATATTTTCATAAAGATTGTAATTGAAAAATTCCTTGTACAAACTATTAATTGTGAAAATATTTTAACGGGTAGGTAATACCTGAGAAATATTTAAGATTTCACATTAATAAGTTACATTGTACATTCTTCAAATCTGATTCAACAGTCATTTCCTATCTTAATTACATCCACAGATAAATGAATCCGTTCACCACAGAATAACCATTTCCATTCAAATTTTATATTTGGATTTTGACCTATCAGAATTCAACAAGTGACATAATGAAGAAAACATTTGACGGAATAAAATTTGTTAGAAACAAACAAATTAACTATGAGAAATTTTGTTAAGAATCCACGCTAACAAAATCCTAGCTAACTGTTCCTAGCTAACTGTGGACTAATCAAATGAGGACTAACAACAGTGGACAATTATAATGAATTAAAATATTAATTATAACATATGAAACTAAACAATTCTTCAAGCTTGCCACTTGATTTCATCTTAAACCTCATTTGTATCTTGACGATACCAATCTGCGTTCAAACATTTCATAAATTCTTGAAAATACCTCAACTGAGAGGATGAACCAACCGCACTTCATCTACGGAAGAAGAGAGTGACGCATTTATTTATGCATCTGAAAAACTCTCTGAAACTGAGTAAACGTTTAACACATAGTTGTGCCAATTCCTTTAGTGTTATATTTACCCAAAATAACTTGGTAATTCCTTTCAAATTAGCCAATTTTGTCACAGCTCCAGCAAGTCAACTTTGACTTTTCATTCGAAACAACCTTATTATAACCTTGATTTATATGTGTGCTCTTTTATTGTTACCGGAGAACCATTTATATTCCACCATATCAGCAACCTCGTTATTCCTTGACTTAAATATCTCTGATAAATCATTATATTTATTCATTGAAACCCTATCATATACTCATCCACATCATGTAACGAGAATTGACATACCAATTATTGGGAATCAGCAATCAGTACTTTGAAAACTCACAGCATATCTACATCAACAGTTATATGTATAACGTTTATCTCTTAGAATTATGATCTTTCATTATGAAATTCTGAAAAGCACTCAGTCTACAAATCAATACTCTGAATGTTGAAAAAAATAACTGAATGAAGCAGCAGAAACCGTAGACAACCGTAAACGACCTTAATCATCAGAAGTTTGATGACAAAGAATAGTATGTTGGAAAAGCTCAGAAAAGTTGGAACTGAAAAACAGATTTAGCTAACCACGAAAGAGATCAAGGACAAATGCAAGGACTATACCCTATATTCAAAGAATCCAGGTAATTCTGGATCCGTTGAAATCTTTAGAGAATATCTTGCTCCGAAGTCATGTTAAAATCTTGCGGAAAATTTTCCTTCATCAACCATCGAACTTATAAATTCTAAGATATCATCATATCTTTCATTATAAATATCCTCCATAATTCTGAAGATATTTTCATAATTATTCTTATCTGAAATCATTAATCTCTTCATGCTATCAGTGTTACATCATATAGAAACTGTTAGTTTCTATATTATGTAAACTTTCAAGCTTAAAATATGAATGTTATTGAAGTAATGTTGGGAACTGATGCATGAGTTAGTATAATATAATGACACTTGATCAACGTGATTATATTACAGTAAGTCAGGCTGAGTTTCTAAATGGAACATGATGATTCACAGACCATACCGTCATCATGTGCCATGTTACATAACCCTTTCATTCTGCTTAACTTTTGAACGTATCAAGAAATTATATTCTTGATAGTTCCATTCTCAGTGATTCTGGTAATTTAACCAATCAAATCGTGAGAATACATTCCTTCGTGCTTAGAACGTTATAATCATTCGAAGCTCTACTTTTACGAGTTATGGACCATTATTCTCTTGAATTGAAGTCGGGAAGAGAAAACAAAAGCATGAAGCTCCGAAATAGAAAATGGGTATAAATTGCAGCAAATAAGAGAGAGCATTAACCGTGAATGACAATGATTATAGAAGACGGGAGCAGGGACTTCGAAATATAAAGGAGAATATAAAGGCTGATAACAACACATAAATTACAAACAGTGTATATCAATGTTTATCGCAACATAAAGACACGGGAGAATTAATAACACTATAACCCCAAGAGTATAGTAGAAGTAAATAGATTCTTCCGGTGGCAGATGAAAAAGAAGAATGACAGATATGAAAGTTAAGAGAATATTAAGGATCAGAACGGGATGGAGTATATTGAAGAATGCTTTAAAGTATGAATTGAGGAGAAAGAATAGAAGATGTGAGATATGGAAGATAAGGAAAAGAAGGGGGTGGATTCATAGTGAAAAATCCGACAGAGAAATCGAAACAGAATATCGCATTTAATCTAAGAAGATCCTGATTTTCTTAAACGCCGAAGAACCAAATCTTATTACGAAGATTTTTCTTTAAATCCCTTGAATTCCGAAAATCGATCATAACTACGTCATCAGTTAAAACAATTCTACATTTACTCATTTCACACTCTTGCGATAGCTTCACTTATACTCTTCGCGTGATCAAATTATTTTATCTATATCACTCAATGATGATAAAACTCTATTTATCAACTCATATTCATCATGAAAACATTCTTATAGTTAGCCATGACGACCTCGATCAAATTTCGGGACGAAATTTCTTTAACGGGTAGGTACTGTGATGACCCGGAAATTTTCGATCAAATTTATACTTTAATCTTTATATGTTTCCAACACGATAAGCAAACTCTGTAATGTTGAGTCTCGAAATCTTTGAAATTTATATTCATGAATTCATTTGACCATCGACTATTCTCGACGATTCACGAACAACTATTTGTAAATAGATAAATATATATTTCAATATATAAAGTTATGTATATATTTGAAGTCTAAATTTAAAATACTATATGCTTTAGTTAACTATCTAAAATAAAAATATAATATAATATTATTGCTAAAATAAATACATATACATATATAAAGTATATTAAAAATAAATATTAAATGATTGTAATACTCGTTTGATGTTTCGATTGATATTAAGCAGTTAAATTTAAACTTATGTCATTTTAAAATAAACGGTGATTTGATAATGAGTTCTATAAATTTTAGGCTTACTAAAAATGTAATTAGGATCTAGTTATTTAATTTTAACACTTTTTATATTTTACCCAAAAATGAGAGGGACAATTGATGTAATTTTTATTTAATAACTAATGACCAAATTTTATGTCATAATGACTAAAATAAATAAATATAGTTAATTTAAAAATATGGGATTTTTCTGAAGACTTTTTATTCGCCACTGAGTGAACAATGGGGCACAATATAATAGTGCATGAAAACTGTCGATAGAATTATTATCTGATTCACACGTTTTAAAAATTCATTGATTATGTAATTATTATTATATTATTAATAATATTCGATTTGTTGTTTTTATTTGTCTTATTCTTCTTCTAACAAACTTTATGTTTTCCATTTGTGAGCTGTAAACGAGTTATCTCTTGTCATATACACATTAATAATATAGATATACATATCCATACCACTTATGCTTCTTTTTGATTCACCCTCATCACCACTTTTTTCTTTCCTTCAATTAATTCATAACTGCTACTAGTTTGTTGTGTCAAAACTCACAACCCGAACACACCATGGACTAATCTACCACCCTCCTCATGATTTAACTTCAATCAAACCACCATCTATGGTCACCCTCACCATTGAAACAACACACCCACAAGTTAAACCAACTACATCATCATCATCTTATAATTTACTACTGCTATTTCTTGTATTAAGTTTTGATCACAACCTCATCATCTTTCTTTCGCTCTCCATCAATAACCATCGAACTACGACTAATCTTCTTGTTGTTGTTCGTGATCACAACCATCACAACCGATCACCCTAGTTTCTATTCCATTGACAAACCAAGATAAACCCATCAAATTAGTTGTCTACTATCTACTTGAACCAAACCCAAAACCACAATATTTTTCGACACCCATTGATTTAGTTCACTATTGTTACCACTTCATTTAAACTTATGCAGAGGAACGTTTTTTGTTCTAGTTCGAAAAAGAACACCACAAACCATTTAAACTGCCACCATCACCGACATGTTATTACCATTGCTACTGTATTTTTTTTTCTATTTTTATTCAGTCTGAAACCACCACCATGTAAACCTCCATCCGACCACCATCACCAAGAATAACCGTCAAATCTTCTCTCTCTCTCTCTCATCCTCTCTCTCTTTTCTCTGCAACAAACGACTGGCATCGTTGTTGTACTACTGTAAACAGCCGGCAAGACCACCTTTGACCTCATGTACCAAGTGTTTTTCTGTTTCGTTTCAAATACCACAACAACCCATTTGTATCTCTACTGCTACGATTTCTGTTTTCTGTTTTTGTTCGAAAACCGAAGCCAAAAACACCCATTCGTGTTGCAGCTAGTCGCTACTTTTCTGTTTCTATTCGAACTGCTACTGCAGCAGTAAGTTTCTGTTTTGATTCCTGTTATAACAAAGAAGATGATTTTAGGAGTAAGCATGATATAAATGATTTACGGTTAAGTTATTACGATAGATATAATCAATGAAGAAACTAATGAGATGGTGTATTCAAATGATGATGATAGAAAGTAAGATGATGGTGATGTCATTGTTTTATTGCTACTGCCCCACGTCCCACTTCTAATTCGATTTTTTTTATTATTAAAATGAAACCCGTTTGAATTATAATTCATGATTTTGTTTTGGGCCAAGAGTTCTGTTGGGCCGAGAATGATGTTGGGCCGAATTCCTAGTTGAACTCCTAGTGGACTAGTTGTGGTTTTTTTTTTGAGTGGATTTGGGATTAATTGATTGTTGGGCTCCTTAGACGGGTTAAATAATTGCGGGTAGGGAAGTAAATCAGAAAGACAGAAACAGTTGTATGGTTAAGGTTGTTTGCAAGTGAGCGGGAGGTCACGGGTTCGAGTCTCGTTTGGGGCATTGTTTTTATAAAAAGCTTTATAAGAGGGTATACTCCTTATCCTTATTTTTTTTATAATTACCATTACTATTATTATTGTCATTATTATTATTGATAGTAATGTTACTAGTATTAATTATAAATAGCATTACAACTATTATTACAAGTATTATAAATATTATAATTATTATTATTATTATTATTGTATTATTATTATTGTCATTACTAATATCATTACTATAATAATTATTATTAGCAATATGGTTATCATCATAATCAAATACGATTTTTTATTACTATTATAAATGTTATTTTACCACATAACGGTAAAATAACTATTATTTATATAAAACTATACTTAAAAGTAATATTACATATAAATATGTATTAATCATATTAACAATCTATATATAAATAATTATATATAACAAATTAGGTATTTTTTTAAAAAATAATAAGTTATATATATAAAATCATATAAATATTAATCTTTTTGGAATATATACACAAATTAAATATATATATATATATATATATATATATATATATATATATATATATATATATATATATATATATATATATATATATATATAATATAAAATTGTTCGATTACAAGTATATGTATTAATATACATATGACTGATATAGGTTCGTGAATCTAAGGCCAACCCTACATTTGTTCAATGTCGTCTTATGTATTTTTACTACAAAATACAGTATGGTGAGTTTCATTTACTCCCTTTTACTCTTTACGTTTTTGGGCTGAGAATACATGCAAATGCTTTATTAACTGTTTTACAATATTTATATGCGTGAGTTTTCATTACTCCCTTTTTATATATATTTTTGGGACTGAGAATACATGCGTTGTTTTTATAAATGTTTTACGATATAGACACAAGAAATCGAAACTACATTCTATGGTTGAATTATCGAAGTCGAATATGCCCCTTTTTATATAGTCTGGTAATCTAAGAATTAGGGAACAGACACCCTAATTGACGCGAACTCTAAAGATAGATCTATCGGGCCCAACAAGCCCCATCCAAAGTACCGGATGCTTTAGTACTTCGAAATTTATATCATGTCCGAAGGAGGATCCCGGAATGATGGGGATATTCTTATATGCATATTGTGAATGTCGGTTACCAGGTATTCAATCCATATGAATGATTATTTTGTCTCTATGTATGGGACGTATGTTTATGGGAAATGGAAATATGAAATCTTGTGGTCTATCAAAATGATGAATTTTATTGTTTTATGATAAACCTATGAACTCACCAACCTTTTGGTTGACACTTTAAAGCATGTTTATTTTCAGGTATTAAAGAAATCTTCCGTTGTGCATTTATTCATATTACATGGAGTCGTTCATGGCATATAGAGGTCAGAACCTCGCAATGGGACCAACTGTTGAAGACTTCGTCCAGATGGATTAGGACGGGTCACTACATTTATAAGCAAGGAATTTAACAAGGATTGATGACATGGACAAGGGCTAATTAATTGGGTCACTAGCTAGAGTAGGGTGGGCTTGAGCCCAACAAGGTAGAAAGTCCAACAAGACTAACTATTGTGCATAATTAAATTACTACGCGTAATTAAGCATCCAAAAACCCAGGTAATTATTATTATAAAATAATAATTAATATTTCGTAGTCATAATATTTCGATTATGACAAAAGTTAAACGTGCGCGCAAGTTCGCGGTTTATTCGAAACGTCAAATAACACTAACGGTTATAAAGGCTTCCAAAGATCAAGTTATGTATCCTACGTACTCTAAGGCATGTTTTAACATATAAATGGAAGTAAACCACGTAAATCAAGTTTCCAGAGTATAAAGTAACACAGTACGCACAAATACGCAGTTTCGCAAAAACACAAGGCACAAAAGCAAGTCGAAAAAGCCGGGTCGTTACATTACCCACCTGTTAATGGAAATTTCGTCCTGAAATTTGAGGAGTGACAAAAAAAAATGGTACCGTATTTAAATAAGAAGTAGCGTATCAAAGTTCCGAAAGATTCGTGGGCTAAAAAGTGAGCTATTTACCTTGAAAGGTACTCTGGCGTATAAAAGTAAGAATAGGTATATGCTATTAATTAAGTCTCTTAGGAGATCAACAAATTGATTTCGTTTCTGGTTAACAAGAGTATGTTGTCTGAATATATCCACAAAAGAAAAGATGATGTTTTTAGCCTTACAGGCATCTTTAGTAAGCTGGATGCATGAAATACATCATGAATGTTACTAAACTCATCTAAAACATTGAGCGCTTATGTCGCAATACAAAGCTGACAGGTAGGATGGAAAACATGGTGATCATAACCATGCGATTTGATGTCTGGATAGTGTTAGCCACGGATTTTACTAACCCCTTGATTTCGGAAAGAGACCATAGGCATAAAGAACTCGATATTTAAGAACGTTTCATTTAACTATATGAATTGAAACTTTTACTGAAAGTGAATAATCGGACTTATATGCAATGCAAGCCATAATTATCTATAGTGCCTTCAGGACGGTCTGAACGAACAATGAAGGATATCACCCAGTTTACCATACTGCAGGTGAACTTATCCTTAGATGGAATGAAAGAACAGTTCCATAATGTAACTTTATCCTTTCAGTTACATGTTGAAGTTAGGGTTAACATTAACTAGAACAACATATAGTTGCAACCAACGAAGAAAGGAATGTGTAGAGTAACCATATCCGTATTACAGATGTTTTAAACAGTCCCTTCCAAGAGGATAACAAGATTCATAGATTCCTAAAGTATGTTACTTTACATTTCTGAAAGAGAATCGCACGAAAGGTGTGATCTTTGAACCAGGGTGAACTCTTCGAGCGGTTTGTTCTGAATTTATCCTTATACTTAAGAAGATGCGCGGACAAGAAGATACGTGGACCCTTGGTCGTAAAAACGGTTTACTCTAAGTAAAAAGAATCTCAAAACGATTCCTTGTACCTCAACCTACTAATTCATAGATATGATTTTTACGAGGATGTTGCGATTAGCCGTGAAATATTGAGAATAGAAACCCACCTAGTGCCCTTCCTACAATGGGGTGACCATTGAGTGTACCTCAGAAAACTGATTTATCGGCCCGCGATTTTGCCATGTTTAACCTTAAAAGGAACATTTTTCGAGTACAAAGACTTCCTAACAAATTTTTTTTTATAAATCTGCCACCCAAAGTGGCTCAAGCATTTTTAACAAGGATTTTAATAGTAAGCTTCATCCCTAACGAAGGGAGAGAAGAAGTGTGATCCCTACATGGTGTAGTCTAATACGGAAACCTTTAATAAAATCAACCGAGGAAGTTTTGAAAAACCTTTAAACGTTTGATGCGACAACATAAATGGAACGAAGTTCTTGGTAAATTTAGAAGTATGTATAACGAGTACCATTTGCACAAAATTATTTGACTTAAAACAACTCAATAAAGGAGCGATTTTTAATCATCTTGAAGGTATAACTTAGTATGTACTAACCCAAAATAAGTAAGGGTAAATTTATACATATATGATTTTATAAATCGCGTAAGTGATAGAAAAGTTTTTAGTACTTTCATTTGTCCATAAATCTCGTGAGCACTGCACAAATAAGCAACGTGTAAATCAACGTGTAAAAATTTTGATAAACATAGTTTTTCGTATTTCAGAGGTTACGAGTTGAAAAAGGCCGAGTGAAAAATCTTTGAATCATCGGTTGACATGTTACTAGGTAATGAAAACTAATGAATTAAATGTAGTTTTGATGATTATCCGAACTTAAGTCTTTGGCCTAAAAATATTTACGTGCGAAGCCGTTGCTAAAAAGTGAGGTATGAAGGATAGAGCATGAGGATGAGAAGTTAATCGCTTCTTGACTTTGCAGAATGCCACACGGGTTATGGATAATATTAAAGTCGGAATACTAATGATGTTAATATCGCTAGATGAGAATTTCCTTGGAATAGGTCAGGACTTTGAGTTATGTAAGATAGAGCATCGCTCTGACAGGTGTGAAGAATAAGATCCCTGGGGTAACGCAGTAATTTTGAATGGTTTAAGTGTTTGTGGATGCCCGAAGGCTCTGCATGACGTGGTAGTAAGTGCCTTCATCACATACACACACATGAATCTCTTAGTTTCGACAGTTGTCTGTCTTCATGATGACTTGGATACGAATAAGCAACGAAAAATTTTATATTGACAAGCAACGAAAATTTTATAGAATTCATTTAAGGTGACGATGTAAGAAAAGAAATTAAGTTCTTAGCAAACTAGGGTTATGTACAACACGTACCATTCAAGGTAAAATATCCTTTGAATAAAAGATTTGATTTGTAAAAGTGAAAGTAAAAATTCATATGTATTTGTCAAAAAGAAGTAATTATTTACTTTATTTTATATAACGTATACGATTTCAAAAATTTGCACGAATGGCAAATAAAATAAATTTATTTTTATTAAGTTTTGAGAGGATTGCACAGTAAAATAGTGTAAGTAAAATTTTGGCAAACAAAATTTTCATATTTCGGAGGTTACAAGTTGGAAAAAGATTGATGAGAGTCGAGTAAAAGACTTTTGAAAATCTCGGGTGATATTTGAGCAAAAATGTTATGAGGTAATGAAAACTGTTGAATTTTAATGTGGTTGATGACTATTAGTAGGGCATAAGTCCTTCGACCAAAAATGCGTAAGTATAAAGTTGTTGCTTATAAGTGAGAAACGAAAGGGAGAGTATGAGGACGGGGATTAACTACCCATTGATTTTGGAAATTCTGAACTGGTATGACTAATATCGAAGTAAGAAGGGTGATGGTGTGATTATCATTAATTAAGAATTCTCTCGGAATAAGTTAGGATTCAGTGTCGCATAAGAATGAGTATCAAATACGATTCTTGGGTAGTATAGAATTTGAATTGCTGAAGTGACGGGATACAATTTCCTTTATGTATCGTTGTCCATCGTATCGGTTTCTTTCATGGCTAGAAAGTGAGCAGATTTGGTGAGGCGATAACCCCGATAGTGTCATAACTGCCGACTGTTTTCGGTAGTTTCAGAATGAAATCCATCGTCATCCCTTCCCATTTCCATTGTGGGATCTCGGGTTGTTGAAGAAATCCAGATGGCTTTTGGCTCACCATTCTGGCGAGGTATACGAATAATCTTCTTACTATAAATAACTTTCGCTTTCGTCCTTGAAAGTCAGTCCGTTCCAACTATTTCCTCAAAGCTTTCTAACTCGATGAGTATTAGGTTAATTTTAAGGTCCATTCCAACCAAATCTTATTATACTGCCGTGAAAATTTTTATCAACCTTCTCAAATAACATCTGCTTGTGCGCAGGTAACTAATCCTTTCCAACTACTACTATAAAACTTCCAAGTTTTGTTGGCATGAGGTCATCTCCAAATGACCCACCTGTTAATTTTTAAGGTACTATCTTAAATTACTCCTCTATCTCTGCCAACTTACCATTAGCTTGTCCTATAGAATACTTAACTCTCATGATTGTTAATGGCTTATTAGTCATCACACTAGGATTCTTAGATATAAGGTTTCTATCACTCTAGTATTAAACAATTCCGAGACGATAAATCGTTGTGAAGAAACGTACCCTAACTAAAATCAGGATCCATGCGAGTCTCCATAGCTGAGATAATGATTGCTCTATCGTATGTGAGTCCAAAGTTTTTTTTTCCTATTTGAGAACTTTTTCCTTAAGTATCCAGGGTGTCTATATCTATAACAAATTTTCGGGTTATCAATTCTGCAGTCCAGACCCTTCTCGTACAGTATCTAGACTAAGTGGTTATTCCTGCCTTTATCAGACCATAATGCGTATACTCAAGTGGTTGCTACCAAAATTTCCTTTGAATCGCTTCATATTCCTTATGTAGTAACATTGGGACTTCTGCATGATTCACTTCAATATAATTACGCTGGCCTGGCGTCATTATATTGTACTAAATCGTACATTCATTCCAATATCACTCCATATGGTCAATGTAACGTGATCACTTTCAGTTCTACTCAATTTCATCCAACGGTGCTTTATCTATGCTATCTCAAAACAAAATCTACATAATTAATCTCACGGTTTCTCGGTGTGGGTGCGTAAGTTTCGTAGGTCATGCACCAATGCCTAAATGTCCTGAAATTTCTTCAAAATGTTCAGGTTCAGGTAACATCATTAGGTTCCTTTCTAGAAATTCAATCTGAGTATCGCGTCGAGTTGTATGTGTAGCAAGTAGTAGTACGATATGTCTTGAGGCGACTCCCAAGTCTTTGGGTATGGTTGAGCATCAGTAGAAGGCACTCTGACCTTGTGAAAGGAGATGTCCTCCTGACTTCCCCAATGCCTAAGAGTATTAGGGTACTAAATCCAGAAATGTCGTCAGATCGTCGAGCAGTGGTTAAGAACGAAAGAGATAAGTGACGGTCATGAAAGCGTACGAGATACGAGCCATCTTGTAGGAACTGAACAACCTTCGAATGTTCACACGTCGTACGTGGCTATTTAGAGTGAGCTCGGGGTGCGGTTACTCCGACAAATCCTCCAATATCTCCTCCTCCGAGGATCGAATTTAGTGGGCGTGTAATCCGAGGGGTACTCCTCCTAGATTGTGTGAAGAATCATTTCGATCTCTGGAACGGTGGAACAGTAGTAACAGGTGGATTACAATACTAATCCTTAGGGTTAGACGTGTGGGAAATGGGTTCAGAAGAACATCTGAACTAGGAAAGGTTAGTTTTTCCAAGTCGGTGCAGCGAATAGCAGGCATGAAGCAAGCACGTAATCAGGCACTACAGCAACCTAGCTCGTTTACAGCAGTATATAGCATGGCAATATTAACAGTACTAAACAGAAGTAACATGCAATCGAAAGCAGATAGTAGCATGCAGTAGCTAGAATAAGCAAAAGCATGCAGCGAGTTTACATAGCAGTAAAAGGAAACGGTAGCATGCAGTAAGTTCATACGGTAGTAAAAGTAAGCAGTGGCATGCAGTAGTAGTAAGCAGTAACATGTAGTAATATAACACAGTAGCATGCAGCAGGTTCCGCAGAAACAAGTAAACTAGCAAGTTGTAGATTAGTCCTATTAGTGAATCCTACTTGGGTCGGTCCTAGACTCACTAATGCAACCTAATTCCCTACAACCAATGCTCTGATACCAACTGTGACGCCCCGTACAAAATCATCGTATACGGTACATCAACAACAAGATCATTACAAGGTCAAACACTATATGCTGTTTGAAAACCAGTTTTGCATTCATGAACAGATAACGTTTTACAAAAGATGAATAGGAAACATTAACATGAGTACATGATACTAAGGTCATTACAAAGCTATTGTTTTGAAAATAACATAAGTTGGGAATGCAAAGTAAAAGTTTCATGCTTGAGACATCTCTAAGTAATGCAGCGGAAGTCTAACACAGCAAGTCTGTAACAGCAAGTCTATACACCGAGACTAGAACAACAAGGCTAACAGCAGAAGCAACAACGTCTAAACACCTGAGAAATACATGCTTAAAAAGTCAACACGAATGTTGGTGAGCTATAGTTTGTTTGTATTCAGTAATGTAATGTAGGCCACGAGATTTCAGTACTTCAAACAAGCGTTTCAAATCGGTAATTCAAATCAGTATGATAAAGTATATGTATAACCGTGGGCACTCGGTAACTAACTTAACGTTTATACCCCCTGAAAGTACACTTGGCAAGTGCGTATGTCTACGAAGTATTAAACACTCATTAAATGCTAGCGCGACTAGCCCGAGTGGGGATGTCAAACCCTATGGATCCATATCTAAGATTCGCGTTCATGGTTCAAAAACCAATGATTAAACGTTACCGAGCTAAAGGGAATGTTTCTGCCGTTATATAACCCACACATATATAAGTTTAAGTACTCGTGCCTAGTATGTAAAACATAAAATCCGCATGTATTCTCAGTTCTCAAAATAAGTTAAAGTAAAAAGGGAATGCTATAACTCACAGTGATAAAAGCGGTAAAGTCGGTAATGAAAGTACGCAAGTAGTAAGTCGGTCCGAAAGGTCGTCAACCTAAATCAAGGGTTACTAGGTCAGTAGGTTGTTTTTATAAATTCTAATAGTGCATAAAATAAGTTTAAGTGTCATCATCATTATCATTCATCATCATAAAAGCTAAGTAAGTTCGACAAGAATAGAGATCGAAACAATAGGCTGACTTCGGTCAGCTGCTGCGACCTCTACGTAAATCGAAAAGATGCATTGTCAGTGGCTATGGCTCCGTATGTGAGTCCCCTAATCGCTGACCAATTTTCAGAACCTAAATCGTCTTTGTTTGACCGTGGCGATAGTTTAAGTGTGAGTAGATCAGAAATTTCAGCACAACGTTAATAGGGTGTAGTGACTCTCGGAGGGCCATAAATCCTAAACCGTAACTCGGATTAAGACGAGGCCTAAACGGAAAATCATCTAATCGAACCGAACTAACTGAAAATCCACTTTCCAGTAGCCCAGGTGGTCTGATCAGATACTAAAATCAGTGGACAAGTGCTCCAGTGAGGTTCTTGGTGCTTGATGCTCATCACGGTTCTCATCCTTGATGCTTGTAGCTTCAAGTGTACAACTCGTTGATGGTTTAGCATCACTTTTGACCAAGATTCTACCATCAATACACAATATGTTAAGACCAAGTGGTAACACAACTCATTTAAAAGTCTTAAATGGATGATGAACCAAGGTTACATCATATCCTTAGTCTTAACACAATTACAAGTCCTATTTACAAACAAAGTTATAAACTTTACATCAATCAAACAAGTATGAACATGATCCAAGTCAAAAGAGGTGATGGAACCCTAAGCTAGAGAGCTTGGATCACTTTCACACAATTTATAAGGTCACAAAGCTAGAAAGCTTGAACCTTTAGTGTTCTTGAAGATCTTGAAGCATAAAGCTTGGATCTTTAAGATATATGAAGATAACAAACAAAAGTTTGAATCTTTATCACAAAATAACAAGATTAAAGTAAAAGAAAGATGAATCTACAAAGTTGGTGAAGATTCAAAGCTAGAAAGCTTGAATCTTCCATGTTCTTGAAAGATTCATGCTTGAATCAACAAGATATAAGCAAGATCAAAGCTAAAAGGAACTTTGATCTCCATAATATGATGATGATGGCCACGAAAATGAAAGGAAAAGAAGAAGAAAAAGAAGACTTACAAGCAATACTAGAAAGGGAAGAAAGAAAGAACAAGTGTGTGTGAAAACCAAATGAGCAAGTGATTTGAATGAGAGGTAAATGGCTAGTATTTATAAGCAAGGAATTTGACAAGGATTGATGACATAGACAAGGGCTAGTATTTATAAGCAAGGAATTTGACAAGGATTGATGACATGGACAAGGGCTAGTATTTATAAGCAAGGAATTTGATAAGGATTGATGACATGGACAAGGGCTAATTAATTGGGTCACTAGCTAGAGTAGGGTGGGCTTGAGCCCAACAAGGTAGAAAGTCCAACAAGACTAACTATTGTGCATAATTAAATTACTACGCGTAATTAAGCATCCAAAAACCCAGGTAATTATTATTATAAAATAATAATTAATATTTCGCAGTCATAATATTTCGATTATGACAAAAGTTAAACGTGCGCACAAGTTCGCGGTTTATACGAAACGTCAAATAACACTAACGGTTATAAAGGCTTCCAAAGATCAAGTTATGTATCCTACGTACTCTAAGGCACGTTTTAACATATAAATGGAAGTAAACCACGTAAATCAAGTTTCCAGAGTATAAAGTAACACAGTACGCACAAATACGCAGTTTCGCAAAAACACAAGGCACAAAAGCAAGTCAAAAAAGCCGGGTCGTTACATTTTAGAAATATTGAGGAAGGAAGAATTGTACGCTAAGTTTTCAAAGTGTGCATTTTGGTTGGAAGAAGTTCAATTCCTCGGTCACATAGTGAACAAAGAAGGTATTAAGGTAGATCCGGCAAAGATAGAAACTGTTGAAAAGTGGGAAACCCCGAAAACTCCGAAACACATACGCCAGTTTTTAGGACTAGCTGGTTACTACAGAAGGTTCATCCAAGACTTTTCCAGAATAGCAAAACCCTTGACTGCATTAACGCATAAAGGGAAGAAATTTGAATGGAAGGATGAACAAGAGAAAGCGTTCCAGTTATTGAAGAAAAAGCTAACTACGGCACCTATATTGTCATTGCCTGAAGGGAATGATGATTTTGTGATTTATTGTGACGCATCAAAGCAAGGTCTCGGTTGTGTATTAATGCAATGAATGAAGGTGATTGCTTATGCGTCTAGACAATTGAAGATTCACGAACAAAATTATACGACGCATGATTTGGAATTAGGCGCGGTTGTTTTTGCATTAAAGACTTGGAGGCACTACTTATATGAGGTCAAAAGTATTATATATACCGACCACAAAAGTCTTCAACACATATTTAATAAGAAACAACTGAATATGCGGCAGCGTAGGTGGATTGAATTGTTGAATGATTACGACTTTGAGATTCGTTACCACCCAGGGAAGGCAAATGTGGTAGCCGACGCCTTGAGCAGGAAGGACAGAGAAACCATTCGAGTAAAATCTATGAATATAATGATTCACAATAACCTTACTACTCAAATAAAGGAGGCGCAACAAGGAGTTTTAAAAGAGGGAAATTTAAAGGATGAAATACCCAAAGGATCGGAGAAGCATCTTAATATTCGGGAAGACGGAACCCGGTATAGGGCTGAAAGGATTTGACTACCAAAATTTGGAGATATGAGAGAAATGGTACTTAGAGAAGCTCATAAAACCAGATACTCAATACATCCTGGAACGGGGAAGATGTACAAGGATCTCAAGAAATATTTTTGGTGGCCGGGTATGAAAGCCGATGTTGCTAAATACGTAGGAGAATGTTTGACGTGTTCTAAGGTCAAATCTGAGCATCAGAAACCATCAGGTCTGCTTCAACAACCCAAAATCCCAGAATTGAAATGGGAAAATATTACCATGGATTTCATCACTAAATTGCCAAGGACTGCAAGTGGTTTTGATACTATTTGGGTAATAGTTGATCGTCTCACCAAATCAGCAAACTTCCTGCTAATAAGAGAAGATGACAAGATGGAGAAGTTAGCATGACTGTATTTGAAGGAAGTCGTCTCCAGATATGGAATACCAATCTCTATTATCTCTGATAGGGATGGCAGATTTATTTCAAGATTCTGGCAGACATTACAGCAAGCATTAGGAACTCGTCTAGACATGAGTACTGCCTATCATCCACAAACTGATAGGCAGAGCGAAAGGACGATACAAACGCTTGAAGACATGCTACGAGCATGTGTTATTGATTTCGGAAACAGTTGGGATCGACATCTACCGTTAGCAGAATTTTCCTACAACAACAGCTACCATTCAAGCATTGAGATGGCGCCATTTGAAGCACGTTATGGTAGAAAGTGCAGGTCTCCAATTTGTTGGAGTGAAGTGGGGGATAGACAAATTACGGGTCCGGAGATAATACAAGAAACTACCGAGAAGATCATCCAAATTCAACAACGGTTGAAAACCGCCCAAAGTCGACAAAAGAGCTACGCCGACATTAAAAGAAAAGATATAGAATTTGAAATTGGAGAGATGGTCATGCTTAAGGTTGCACCTTGGAAAGGCGTTGTTCGATTTAGTAAACGAGGTAAATTAAATCCAAGGTATGTTGGACCATTCAAGATTATTGATCGTGTCGGACCAGTAGCTTACCGACTTGAGTTACCTCAACAACTCGCGGCTGTACATAACACTTTCTACGTCTCGAATTTGAAGAAATGTTTTGCTAAAGAAGATTTCACTATTCCGTTAGACGAAATCGAAATCAACGAAAAACTTCAATTCATCGAAGAACCCGTCGAAATAATGGATCGTGAGGTTAAAAGACTTAAACAAAACAAGATACCAATTGTTAAGGTTCGATGGAATGCTCGTAGAGGACCCGAGTTCACCTGGGAATGAGAAGATCAGATGAAGAAGAAATACCCGCACTTATTTTCAGAAGATACGTCAACACCTCCAACTGCTTAAAATTTCGGGACGAAATTTATTTAACGGGTAGGTACTGTAGTGACCCGAACTTTTCCATGTTTATATATATTAAATGAAATTGTTATTTACATGATTAAGTGTTTCCAACATGTTAAGCAAACAAACTTGTTAAGACTTGATTAATTGAAATAGGTTTCATATAGACAATTGACCACCCAAGTTGACCGGTGATTCACGAACGTTAAAACTTGTAAAAACTATATGATGACATATATATGGATATATATATATAGTTAACATGATATTATGATAAGTAAACATATCATTAAGTATATTAACAATGAACTACATATGTAAAAGCAAGACTATTAACTTAATGATTTTGAAACGAGACATATATGTAACGATTATCGTTGTAACGACATTTAATGCATATATATCATATTAAGAGATATTCATACATCATATTATCATGATAATATAATAATTTAAAATCTCATTTGATATTATAAACATTGGGCTAACAACATTTAACAAGATCGTTAATCTAAAGGTTTCAAAACAACACTTACATGTAACGACTAACGATGACTTAACGACTCAGTTAAAATGTATATACATGTAGTATTTTAATATGTATTCATACACTTTTTAAAGACTTCAAGACACTTATCAAAATACTTCTACTTAACAAAAATTCTTACAATTACATCCTCGTTCAGTTTCATCAACAATTCTACTTGTATGCACCCGTATTCGTACTCGTACAATACACAGCTTTTAGATGTATGTACTATTGGTATATACACTCCAATGATCAGCTCTTAGCAGCCCATGTGAGTTACCTAACACATGTGAGAACCATCATTTGGCAACTAGCATGAAATATCTCATAAAATTACAAAAATATGAGTAATCATTCATGACTTATTTACATAAAAATAAAATTACATATCCTTTATATCTAATCCATACACCAATGACCAAAAACACCTAAAAACACTTTCATTCTTCAATTTTCTTCATCTAATTGATCTCTCTCAAGTTCTATCTTCAAGTTCTAAGTGTTCTTCATAAATTCTACAAGTTCTAGTTTCGTAAAATCAAGAATACTTCCAAGTTTGCTAGCTTACTTCCAATCTTGTAGAGTGATCATCCAACCTCAAGAAATCTTTCTTATTTACAGTAAGATATCTTTCTAATACAAGGTAATACTCATATTCAAACTTAGATTCAATTTCTATAACTATAACAATCTTATTTCGAGTGGAAATCTTACTTGAACTTGTTTTTCGTGTCATGATTCTGCTTCAAGAACTTTCAAGCCATCCAAGGATCCTTTGAAGCTAGATCCATTTTTTTCATTTCCAGTAGCTTTATCCAAAAAACTTGAGGTAGTAATGATGTTCATAACATCATTCGATTCATACATATAAAGCTATCTTATTCGAAGGTTTAAACTTGTAATCACTAGAACATAGTTTAGTTAATTCTAAACTTGTTCGCAAACAAAAGTAAATCCTTCTAACTTGACTTTTAAAATCAACTAAACACATGTTCTATATCTATATGATATGCTAACTTAATGATTTAAAACCTGGAAACACGAAGAACACTGTAAAATCGGACATACGCCGTCGTAGTAACACCGCGGGCTGTTTTGGGTTAGTTAATTAAAAACTATGATAAACTTTGATTTAAAAGTTGTTCTTCTGGGAAAATGATTTTTCTTATGAACATGAAACTATATCGAAAAATCATGATTAAACTTAAAGTGAAAGTATGTTTTCTAAAATGGTCATCTAGACGTCGTTCTTTCGACTGAAATGACTACCTTTACAAAAATGACTTGTAACTTATATTTCCGACTATAAACCTATACTTTTTCTGTTTAGATTCATAAAATAGAGTTCAATATGAAACCATAGCAATTTGATTCACTCAAAACGGATGTAAAATGAAGAAGTTATGGGTAAAACAAGATTGGATAATTTTTCTTGTTGTAGCAACGTGAAAATTGGTAACAAATCTATATTAATCATATCCTAGCTAACTTATATTGTATTATACATGTATTCTAATATATTATGTAATCTTGGGATACCATAGACACGTATGCAAATGTTTTGACATATCATATCGACCCATGTGTATATATTATTTGGAACAACCATAGACACTCTATATGCAGTAATGTGGGAGTTAGCTATACAGGGTTGAGGTTGATTCCAAAAATATATATACTTTGAGTTGTGATCTAGCCTGAGACGTGTATACACTGGGTCGTGGATTTATTCAAGATAATATATATCAATTTTTTTTCTGTACATCTAACTTTGGACAACTAGTTTTAGGTTACTAACGAGGACAGCTGACTTAATGAACTTAAAACATCAAAATGTATTAAAAGTGTTGTAAATATATTTTGAAACACACTTTGATATATATGTACATATTTCTTATAGGTTCGTGAATCGACCAGTGGCCAAGTCTTACTTCCCGACGAAGTAAAAATCTTGTGAAAGTGAGTTATAGTCCCACTTTTAAAATCTAATATTTTTGGGATGAGAATACATGCAGGTTTTATAAATGATTTACAAAATAGACACAAGTACATGAAACTACATTCTATGGTTGAATTATCGAAATCGAATATGCCCCTTTTTATTAAGTCTGGTAATCTAAGAATTAGGGAACAGACACCCTAATTGACGCGAATCCTAAAGATAGATCTATTTGGCCTAACAAACCCCATCCAAAGTACCGGATACTTTAGTACTTTGAAATTTATATCATATCCGAAAGGTGTCCCGAAATGATGGGGATATTCTTATATATGCATCTTGTTAATGTCTGTTACCAGCTGTTCACCATATGAATGATTTTTATCTCTATGTATGGGATGTATATTGAAATATGAAATCTTGTGGTCTATTGTTACGATTTGATATATATAGGTTAAACCTATAACTCACCAACATTTTTTTGTTGACGTTTTAAGCATGTTTATTCTCAGGTGATTATTAAGAGCTTTCGCTGTCGCATACTTAAATAAGGACAAGATTTGGAGTCCATGCTTGTATGATATTGTGTAAAAACTGCATTCAAGAAACTTATTTCGTTGTAACATATTTATATTGTAAACCATTATGTAATAGTCGTGTGTAAACAGGATATTTTAGATTATCATTATTTGATAATCTACGTAAAGCTTTTTAAACCTTTATTGATGAAATAAAGGTTATGGTTTGTTTTAAAATGAATGCAGTCTTTGAAAAACGTCTAATATAGAGGTCAAAACCTCGCAACGAAATCAATTAATATGGAACGTTTTTAATCAATAAGAACGGGACATTTCACATGTGATACGCTTATGCGTTGGGGTTTTTACCCATGGTGTTGTGAATTGGCTAGCGCCTTGGATAACCCTTTTTGGCGATGGGTTGCTAGCTTTGTTGTTGAGGAAATGAATCTCGGTTAGTGTGGATTCATGATGACTTGGGTTGTTTCGGTCATCTCATTGAAGAGGTGAATTTCAGGTTGTGCGAATTCACTAAGGCTCGGGTAGTTCGGCCATTCTCGGTTGTCGATGTGGTGAAGGTAGTGAATCTCGGGTAGTGCGAATTCACTAAGGTCCGGGTGGTTCGGTCAACCTTCATATGGTTTGGGTTAAGGGGTTAACCTTATTGTTATATTGTTGATTATATTTATTGCGTACGTGTATATACTTATTGTTATGTTATAGCTAATCTTGTGGTGTTAGCTTGGTGATTACGTAGCATGTAGCTACTTTGTGTATTGTGCTCTTTTGTAGTTTGTTTGTCATGCGGATACGGTATGTGTTATTTTGATGCTTGGTGATGCGTAGCCATTTTATGCATATGTATGTGTATAGTATCTTTACATTCACTAATCATTAGCTTACCCTCTCGTTGTTGATATTTTTATAGGTTCGCATGCTTGGCGACTCGGGTAAGCTTGGGAATTAGAGATCTCGGCTAGGTTGCTTTAGAAGATCTTGCTTTTGGACTCGATTAGGATTTGGGTAGCGTAGTCCCAAATCACCATGCTCGGTTTTGTGTAAACGTAACTAGGTCATAATGATTATAACAGGTTTACGATTTAATTAATGAACCATTGTATTAAGGAGTTTAAATTATTAATGTATGTTTTAAGTTCGATGAACTTACTTTGATAACAAATACATTTTGGAATATGTGTAACGGGACCTAAAGTATTATTTAAAGCGTATTAAAAGGAAAAAAATTTTATGGACCGGTTTTAATACGGGTTGGGTTGTTTCAAAAATGCACTTCATAGAGGAACCCGTAGAAGTCATGAACCGATCTACTAAACGCTTAAAAAAAAGCACCATACCTATTGTTAAGATCCGTTGGAATTCACGAAGTGGCCCCGAGTATACCTGGGAACGTGAAGACCAAATGAAACAGAAATATCCCCATCTCTTCTCAACCGCGGGTGCATCCGAGAAGTCTACCTAAAACTTCGGGACGAAGTTTTTATTAACGGGGAGGTACTGTAACAACCCTCACTTTTCGACTTCTAAATTTACTGAATTAACCCTAGGGTTATCTGCCTGACTATATGTATTAAGGGTTGTTATATACAATTAAATATTGACCGAATAGTAATTTTTAGTCAACAATGTACGCTTAAATAAATAATATATTATTAATTTATATAATTTGACATAATTTAACTAAGTATATAAACTTGTATCACTTTTATTATTTAGTTAATGTATTATATATTTAACTATATAATAAATCCAATTATATATAAATGTAATAATATTTACAAACTTACTAAAACTATAGTTTAATAATTAAAATCATAATTATTATTAAAAATACAAAATACCGAATTATTTATTATTTTTATGCAAAATTTGTATTTATTAATTAAATAAAAAAAATATTGACAAATATTCTTGGAAAAGCACTAAATCAATTTGTTTATTTATATAAAAAAAATCCTTAAAATAAATGAATTTAAAAAAAAATAAAAATAAAATACTTTTTAATTAAAAATTATAATGGAAAAACTACTTTTATTATTTTATTTTGTGCATTATCCCATGACCTAACATTTAATACTTTTGAATTTTAAAATCCCATTAAAAATTAAAATATTTCTTTTTCTTTTAATTATTTTATTCTTTTTACCTAATTTTTTCAAGTATAAATACCCCTCATTTCTCATTCAAACTCACACCAAAATTTCTCTCATTCTCTCTTTGAAGAATTACTACTAGTAAGTATTCTTTTCTTACTTTTTACTTTTTATTTTTTACTTTTTAATTTTTTACTTTTTACTTTTTACTTCGGTTTATTATTTTTTTTACCAAAACATGTAAATAATGTTATAAATTATATGCAATTAAAAATAAAATAAATAACATGTTATAATTAGTAATATATGTTACTAAAAATTACAAAAGTATTTTTATGAATTAATATATATAGAAATTATAATTAAAATCGAATTAATGAATATATATGTATATACGCACCTAACGTGAAGGTTATAATTAAAGATAGCGTACAAAGACTACAAACATCACCGCTACTTGTGGCCTAGGGTGATCCTTGTTACCATTATGGGACGCTTGTGGATCTCGAATGCCAAAACTTAGATTCTGGTCAAGAGATCCTGGGCCACTCGGTAACAATAGATCATTCAAGTAACTTGCATGTTAGCAACGAAGTTTGGGCGAGATTGTACAACATCTTTGTTAAGAATTATATCCCGAACATTCTTAATCTAGAAGCTTACTATAAGTGGAAGCTTTCCATAAATAGTAAGTTTCCAAAAATAGAAACTTTTGAGAAATAGGAACTTTTCTCGAAAACCGTCACTGTCAATATAGTTGCTATATTAATAAACATACTTTATGTCAGTTAGACATTAACTAATCAAACGTTATACCTCTAGGTTGATATCCAGATCACTTACTTGCTTTACTTTCCTTCTTGCGTGGAATACTTCAACTGCTATTTAAGGTGAATTCATAGCCCCTCTTTATTGCTAGCAAACTTACTTACTTTACTTGGGGTGAGACACATGTTGTTTTTACTTTTTACAATTTAGACACAAGTACCAAACTGTTAAACTATGTTATACCCGGCTATGTCCGACTAAGTCGCTACAGTGATATTTTTAATTACTGATGCATGCTTAATTATTGAGGGTAGCCCTATCGGGAGTAACGTCCCCGATACATTTGACTAAGTCTTTGTATTACTTGATAATGAAATTAAACCGACAAGGACAGACACAACTTGTCATGGGGCAAACTTGAACGTTTAGTCTAAATATCACGCTTTGGCATAGCTTTTTGATCCTGCGGGAGATCAACTTTATAAACTAAATCTTGTGGTCTAAAACAACGGTCAAACTTTTGTTAAACCTATGAACTACACTCAACCTTTTGGTTGACACTTTAGCATGTTTTGTCTCAGGTGCTTTTTATTCAAGCTTACTTATCTACTGCTTATGTGATGCTACTTGGACATAGGATCAAGAGATTATCGCATTTATTACTATTGCATTTAAACATTTACTTTACTCCTTTGTAACGACATTTCATTTTCCGCTGCGTACTCCATAAATTTTAACTTTCTCATTTAATATTGTTCTCGTTATTATAATATGTTGGTATATTTTGATATTAAGTCACATTTCGCCCAGGCCCAAACTGAGGGTGTGATAGCGTATCTGTTACTGTAGACTTTATCTGACATGTTTCCTTAATTCCCTCCGTAATTTACGGGATCTTCTGTACTATAGACAGGTATTCTATGTAATTAGAATATCATCCGATATCCGAAAACCATTTCATATCAAAAACCCTTTATCTAACCGTACCTGATGGAATTCACAACTAGTTCAAGTCCCTCGAATTCCGATAGCTATTCTGACATGGATGTTCACCTAAGCTCCGGAAGCAGCGTCACCAGAATAAATCAACCAATCAGCCATCCCCAATTCATCTGATGGGTTCGTAGTCGACTTAATCAATGGAGACGCGAAGAAGGCGATCCCTTCCACCAACTGAATTCACCTCTTGGCGAAGAACCTGAAACACTTACCGGCGAACCTATCTGAAACACCATTTTCACCCTCATTCCCCGAATATCTCGCCATGATTATATACTATCTCAAATTCTAAACCTTATTCATTCGCTTGTTCCTACCGACAATCATCCCAGAATAATATAAGAAGTCAACGAACTTCGCGCTCGAATAATCAATTTGAAGAATATGGTGCAAAATTTACCAGCTTCAGCAACATCATCGGCACCAACAGTACCATCAATAATAGCACCAGTACCATTAACAATCCATGCCTCAACATCTCACTCTGTACCTCGAGTATAATCATCGTTCTACATCAATTATCTTCGTTCTTCATGGCGATTATGTAATCTCTAATGTTTTAGAGATTATGTATTCTAGTTCTAACGGTAAATCAAATGAGATTAATATTATATTAACTCATTAAATCCATGATTACATCTGAAGAAAATATATATGTAAGTATATTTTCATAAAGATTGTAAATAAAAAAAATTCTTTCGTACAAACTGTTAATGGTGAAACTATTTTAACTGGTAGGTAATACCCGAGGAATATTTAGATTTTACATTAATAAGTTACACTGTACATTCTTCGAATCTGATTCAACAGTCAATCACTATCCTACTTACATCCACAAGATATACGAATCCGTTCACCATAAAATAACCATTTTCATTCAATTTCATATTTGGATTTTGACATATCAGAATCCAACAAGTGGCATAATGAAGAAAACATTGGACAAAATAAAATTTGTTGGAAACAAACAAATTAACTATGAGAAATTTTGTTAAGAATACACGCTAACAAAATCCTAGCTAACTGTTCCTAGCTAACTGTTAATTCATTATTACATTTTATTTATCACAATTTAATTATCGCAATTTTAATTCTCTCAATTTTATTTATCGTCATTTAATTTATGTTATTTATTTTTATGCACTTTAAATATCGGGACACGTATACAATGTTTTGACATATCATATCGACGTCAACTATATATATTATTTGGAATAACCATAGACACTCTATATGCAGTAATGATCGAGTTCTCTATACAGGGTTGAGGTTGATTCTAAAATAATATATATACCTTGAGTTGTGATGGAGTCTGAGACATGTATATAATGGGTCATGACATGTATTAATTAATTCGAATATTATATATTAAACTATATATGAATTATTGAATTACTAATTATGGACTTCTAACTGTGGACTGCCAACATTGGATAATTAAAATGAATTAAAATATTGATTAAAATATATGAAACTAAACAATTCTTCAAGTTTGTCACTTGATTTCATCTTAAAACCCATTTGTATCTTGACGATTACAATCTGCGTTCAAACCTTTCGTAAATCTTAAAAACACCTCAATCGAGAGGATAAATTCAACCACAAGTTATCTACGAGAAGAAAGATTTATGCATATAGTTATGCATCTGAAAAACTCTTGGAACATGAGTAAACGTTTAACATGTATCTGTGCTAGCTTCTTTGGCATTGTTATTACTGAAAATAACTTTGCAATCCCTTTCCAAAATTAGCCAATTTTGTCACAGCTCCAGCAAGTCAGCTTCGACTTTTACTCGAATTATCCTTATTATAATCTTGATAGATAAGTTTGTCTTTCGTCATCGTTACCGGGAAACAGTTTATATCCCACTGCATTAGCAGTAAACTTATCAGCAACTTCATTACTCACTGGCTTAAGTCTCTCTGAAGAACCATTATAATTGTTCATTAAAACCTTATTTTATACTCGTTCGCATCTTGTAATGAGAATTGCCATACCAATTATCGAGAATCAGCAATCAGTTTTTTGAAAATCTCGCAGCATGTCTACACCAAAAGTTATATGTGTACATATAACGTCTATCACCTGGATTTACATACATCGAATGTGAAGTTTCTGAAAAACACCCTAAACTGCGAACTAGTTCTCGAAATCTTGAAAGATGCTGATGAAACAGCAAAAACTGTAAATGACCTTAACAATAAAAAGTTTGATGATAAAGAATAGTATGTTGGCAAAGCTCGAAAAAAGAGAAGATTTGGAACTGGAAAATGGATTGAGCAAAGTATGAAGGAGGCTGTGGACAAATCATAAAGACTAAACATGTCTTCAAAGAATCCAAATGATTCAGTATCTGCTGAAGTTATTATCGAATACCTTGCTCTTGACTCTTCACCTTTACTGACAAAACTTCCTCATCATTCTTGAAATCAGAAATTCTAAGATATCATTTTATCTTTCATTATAAATATCATCGATATTTATGAAGATATTTTCATAACTATTCTTATCTGAAATCATTACCTCTTCGCGCTATCTGTATTACAACATAAAAGAAACTATTTTAGTTTCTAAATTCTGAAACTTTCAAGTTTAAAATATGAATGATTTTGAAGTAGTGTTGGGAACTGATGCATGAGTTAGTATAATATAATGACACTTGATCAACGTGATTATATTACAGTAAGTCATGCTGAGTTTCTAATGGAACGTGATGATTCACAGACCATAACGTCATCATGTGCCATGTTACACGACTCTTGTAATCTATTTAACCTCCAAAGTTATCAAGAAAATATTTTCTTGATGATTCGGTCTTTTCCGGATATTCTGGTAATTTGACAAATCAAGACCGTGCTGTTACAAATTTTCTTCTTAGAACATTAACTAGATTCATTTCGAAATCACGTACCTACGAATTCTGGACCATTATTTGTTGTACTTAGGGTCGAGAAGAAAATGAAAAGGCAAAGAGCTCCTAAATATAAGGGAGAATATAAAGCCGATGACGACACATAAATTACAAACCTTGTATATCAATGTTAATTGCAACATAAAGACACGGGAGAATTAAAAATATTATAACCCCAAGGGCGAAGTAGAAGAAAACAGATTCCTCCGGTGGTAGTTGGAAAAGGAGAATGATTGTTGAGATAGTAAGTATAAGGACAAGAATCAGAACTGGATTAAGCATTTTCACAATCTTTTGAAATTGAGAATTTAGTATAGGAGTGGTAAAAATAATAGAATGGAAGAAGTTAATTTATAGTGAAATAACCGATAAAGAAATCAAGGCAGATTTCTGCATTTAATTAGAGAGATCCTAATTTCCTTAATCTCGAGGAAATCAAATCTTATTCAGATTTCAAATATTTTCTTCAAATTCCTTAAATTCCGAAAATCAACCCTATCTACGTCAAAAGTTATGACGAATCTTTATTTCTCATTTCACTCTTTTGTGATAGCTTCACTTGTACGCTTCAAGTAATCAAATTGTTTTATCCATATTACTCGATGGTGATAAAACTCTAAATTCTAGCTCATATGCGTCATGAAAACATATTTATTGTCAGCCATGACCATTCCAATCAAATTTCGGGAAGAAATTTATTTAACGGGTAGGTACTGTGACGACCCGAAAATTTCTGAGCAAATTTAATCTTTATTCTTATATGATTTCGACACGATAAACAAAGTCTGTAATGTTGAGTCTTAAAATTTTTGAACTATTTACTTGGATTCAGTTAACCTTTGACTATTCCTGACGATTCACGAACAATTAATTTATAGATAAATATGAATATAGATATATATAAATAAATGTAAGTATATATAGTAACTTGAAATTATAAAATATAAGTTTAACATTAAAATGAAATATGTAAAATAAGAAACAAAATAATTAAGCGTATCTTAAAATAAATCATATATAATCATATATGATCTCTATAGATAATTATTATTATATGTATATTGTAAAATATATAGAAATTATAAATAATAAATTATTATGTGGTTATTAAATATTACATAATTAATATATGATACAATTTAAAACATAATTGTTATATTAATAGTATTACTCTCATTAATATATGTGTCATTAATAAATAATAAATTTTGCTTCCCCCCGCTTCCCCCCGATTGGTTACTTCCCCATTGATCATGCCCATATATATATATATATATATATATATATATATATATATATATATATATATATATATATATATATATATATATATATATATATATATATTGTTATATATTGTTATAAATTCTGGATTTCTGTAAAATCGTTTTAGACAAAAGTCGCAAATTTTATCCGAGCGGGAGACATATAAAGGTTCTTGACCCGGATACCAATCAACGATATATATATATATATATATATATATATATATATATATATATATATATATATATATATATATATATATATATATATATATATATATATATATATATATATATATATATATATATATATAGTGGTAGGATTAAGAGGGAAGTAACCATTCGGGGGGAAGTGGGGGGAAGCAAAAACTTTTTTTTTCGTTTTTTGAAAAAACTTTGTTCACGAACATTATAGATGAGATGAAAATATGAACATTTAGTAGAGACACTTTGTGATAAATGTTTTTATTTTGGCGGAAAAACGCTCGAAGAAGTAATATATAACAATTATCGTGTTTTTCGAGCGTATTTTGAGGTTTTAGCTATTGGAGTTTAGATATTAGGGTTTATAGGGTTTAGATATTAGGGTTTAGAAATTTAGGGTTTAGAGTTTAGATTTAGGGTTTAGATTTAGGATTTAGATTGAGTTTTTAATACGAACAGTTTAGAGTTTAGGGTTTAGGGTTTAGAGTTTGGTATTTTGGATTTATGGAATAAACTCAAAACACCAAACCCTAAACCCTAAACTCTAAATCGGGCTAAATTTAACTTCACAAAACATGAAGAAGAAAAAAAATGTTCATATTCTTCACGAATAATATTATCTTGAATGTTATTTTTGTCGATCGTTTTCCCGCCTAAATAATTACATTCATCACGAAGTGTCTCTTCTAAATGTTCATATTTTTGTGTGATCTTGATGCCAGAAAAAAAAATTAAAAAAAAAACGAAAAAAAAAATTGCTTCCCCCCGATTGATTACTTCCCCCCGATTGATTACTTCCCCATTGATCATGCTCATATATATATATATATATATATATATATATATATATATATATATATATATATATATATATATATATATATATGGTGAGGATTCATGGAGAACCAAAGGTAGTAGAGAACCCATGAAACTCGTGCAGATTGAATCAATCTCCTGCAGATTGACATTTTTTTTTGTAGATTGACTTTTTTTTATGTGCAGATTTGAATTTTTTTGTGCAGATTGAGTCAATCTGCGTGCAGATTTACTTATTTTTGCAGTTTTTTTTTTTTTTTTTTTTGCAGATTAACTTTTTTTTCTGTGCAGATTGACTATTTTTGTGCAGATTGAGTCAATCTGCGTGCATATTGACTTTTTTCTGTGCAAATTGACTTTTTTGTGCAGATTGACTTTTTTTGGCAGTATTTTTTTTTTTTGCAGAATAACTTTTTTTCTGTGCAGATTGACTTTTTTTTTGCAGTTTTTTTGCATATTGACTTTTTTCAGTTTTTTTTTTTTCAGATTGACTTTTTTTTTGTGCAGAATGACTTTTTAGTGTGCAGATTGACTGTTTTTTTTTTCAGTTTGTTTGTTTGTTTTTTTTTTGAAGCTAAATCTCCACATAGATTGAAGTTTAATATATGAGTTCTATTGATTCTCTACATACTCTAGTTCTCTATGGATCCTTTCAATATATATATATATATATATATATATATATATATATATATATATATATATATATATATATATATATATATATATATATATAGTGGTAGGATCAGGAGGGAAGTAACCAATCGGAGGGAAGCGGGGAGAAGAAAAAACTTTTTTTTTTGTTTTTTGAAAAAACTTTGTTCACGAACATTATAGACGGGATGAAAATATGAACATTTAATAAAGACACTTTGTGATAAATGTTTTTATTTTGGCGGGAAAACGCTCGAAGAAGTAATATATAACAATTATCGTGTTTTTCGAGCGTATGTTGAGGTTTTAGCTATTAGGGTTTAGATATTAGGGTTTATATGGTTTAGATATTAGGGTTTAGAAATTTAGTGTTTAGGGTTTAGATTTAGGATTTAGATTGAGTTTTTAACACGAACGGTTTAGAGTTTAGGGTTTAGGGTTTGGTGTATGAGGGGGCGAAGACTCGTGTACGTACTACGGTAGGAAACACTGAGTTTTTCCCAGTAGAAGTAGGTTTACATCAGAGATCGACCCTTAGCCCATATCTTTTCGCTTTGATTCTAGACGAACTGACTCAAAGGATACAAGATAACATCCCATGGTGCCTAATATTCACGGACGATATTGTATTAGTTTCGGATTCCCAAGATGAGCTTAATAGAAGGCTAGAGCAATGGAGGATCGCCCTAGAATCAAATGACCTACGGATTAGCAGACTTAAATCGGAGTACCTTAGATGCGATTTTAGGACGAGCGAAGAGGAACAAGAGGATATAGTGGATGTCCGAATTGGGGATCAACTTTTACCTCCACAAGAGTCCTTTAGGTATTTAGGCTCGATGCTCCACAAGTCGGGAAGGATAGATGAGGACGTGACACACCGTATACGAGTAGGATGGTTGAAGTGGAGGGCAGCGAAAGGGGTGTTGTGCGACAAGAAGGTGCCCCTTAAATTGAAAGGGAAATTCTTCAAGGTGGCAATCAGACCGACCATGTTGTACAGATCGGAGTGTTGGCCAATGACGAAAGCCCAGGAGAGAAGGATGGAGGTGGCAGAAATGAGGATGCTTAGGTGGATGTGTGGTAAGACTATGCTAGATATGATACCAAATGGAGTTTTTAGGGAGAACTTGAAAGTTAGGAACATAACCAACAAGCTGAGGGAAGGACGACTTAGATGGGTTGGACATGTTTTGAGGCGTCCACTTTTAGCCCCAGTTAGGAGAGTCGAGACCCTCGTTGTTGGGGCCGTAAGGAGAAGGGGTAGACCTAGACGTAGGTTGGAGGATAGATTGAAGCTTGACATGAAGGAGCTCTTATTGACCGAGGACATTGAAAGGACCCGTTCATATACATTATAAACGATTCACAATAGTTGATTACATTGCGAGGTATTTGACCTCTATATGATACATTTTACAAACATTGCATTCGTTTTTAAAAGACAATCTTTCTTTACATCAAAAATTGACAGGCATGCATACCATTTCATAATATCCACTATCCAACTATAAATTGATTTAATAATAATCTTTGATGAACTCAATGACTCGAATGCAACGTTCTTCGAAATATGCTATGAAAGACTCCAAGTAATATCTTTAAAATGAGCAAATGCACAGCGGAAGATTTCTTTAACACCTGAGAATAAACATGCTTTAAAGTGTCAACCAAAAGGTTGGTGAGTTCATTAGTTTATCATAATCATTTATTTCCATCATTTTAATAGACCACAAGAATTTCATTTCCAGTTCTCATAAATATACGTCCCATGCATAGAGACAAAAATAATCATTCATATGGTGAACACCTGGTAACCGACATTAACTAGATATATATAAGAATATCCCCTATCATTCCGGGATCCTCCTTCGGACATGATATAAATTTCGAAGTACTAAAGCATCCGGTACTTTGGATGGGGTTTGTTAGGCCCAATAGATCTATCTTTAGGATTCGCGTCAATTAGGGTGTCTGTTCCCTAATTCTTAGATTACCAGACTTAATAAAAAGGGGCATATTCGATTTCGATCATTCAACCATATAATGTAGTTTCAATTACTTGTGTCTATTTCGTAAAACAGTTATAAAAACAGTGCATGTATTCTCAGTCCCAAAAATATATATTGCGAAAGCATTTAAAAAGGGAATAATGAAACTCACCATACTGTATTTCGTAGTAAAAATACATATAACGTCATTGAACAAGTGCAAGGTTGGCCTCGGATTCACGAACCTAAATTAATTATATATATTTATGTGTTGGTCAATATTTGTCTAACAAATTAGGTTAAGTCATAGTGTACCACAATCCTAATGCTCGAGACTAATATGCAAAAGTCAATAAAAGTAAATTTGACTCAAAATAATTTCCAAAAATCTATACATGATTAATATATAGTTTAAATATCGTCGTTTTATATTTTTAAATATTTTTAAAAGATTTATTAGAGTAAATAATATAATTTATTTATTAATAAATAAAATTTTATATTAAATTTATATAATAAAATATACTTTTATATATATTAAGTAATAAAATTTATAGGGTTCATTTAATATCATAAAGATAATATGATAGGTATTATTAAAGTAAGTTATTACACGTAGTAAAATATGTTTGTATCACATATTTATTTGATAAAATAATATCTATAATGATAGTAAGTAAAAGTTGTATTATTTTGTAATAATAATTATTATTATAAAAATATCAATATTTATAATTACTAAGATGACATTATGATAAAACGATAATTCTAATTATGATAACTTTAATATTTACGATAATTTTTAATATTATCTTTAAAATAATAATTCTATTTAAAATAATAATAATAATGATATTTTATAGTAACAATGACATTTCTATTAAAATGATAATTTTTGTTAAAATGATAGTTTTAATACTAACGATACTTTTAATAATAATAGTAATGATAAAAATAATAAGAATGATAATTTTATCTAAATCAATATCTTATAATATTTTAATTTCATCATGGTACTCTTACTCATTATTTCCTAATCGTTTCGTTTAATAGCTTTTAATCGTCTTTTATATCGTGTTCATAATAATGATAATAATAGTAATCAAAATAATTAGGTGTTACAAATATTTGTTTTAAATACACTAATATTAATAATGATAGTTACTATAACATTATTAACGATAATACTAATAATTATCTTAATGATAATATAGTAATAATAATAATAACAATAACAATAACCATTTTTAAATAATGATATATATATTAATAACGATAATAATAATAATAATAATAATAATACTAATAATAATAATAATAATAATAATAATAATTGGATAATAATAATAATACTAATTATAACTTTAACGATAATAACGATAGTAATAATAAAAAAAATAACAATTTTTAATGATAAATCTCTTTTATTGATAAAGATAATAATAATCATAATAATAAGATAAAACTAGAACGACGATAAAAACGACGATAATAATAATCATTTTTAATAAAAATATCGAAAATTCAATTGATTATAACTTCTAATCCGTTCATCGAAACCATTCGATATCTAAAGGAAAAGTTCTTAATTTTTCGCTAGCTTTCCAAAGACATGCATATCTTATACCTTATCTCAACTGCAAGTGTAACTAATTTAACATTCAACCTAACCTGTCTAAGGGAAATATTAAAAGTACAAGCATGCATAATCCTAAATACTCGAGCACTAGTCAGGGATACACTATTAGTATGTAAAAGTTAAATTATGAGTACTCACGTATCAATATTGAGATTCAATACTGCAGGAAAGGTACGTAGACGCAACGGAAATGATAAACACTATATTGACCTCACGAGCATACCCATGAACCATACTCAATCACCTCCATAGCTATAACCCATAATTTCCTTAATCCTATCCCACTTGAAAAACAATTTTGAAATCACTCGGACAGCACTCCGTCGTAATATTTTATGTATACTAATAATATCTTGAAATAATACGGAGTAAATATATATATGTAAATCGATTGAGAGAGTTTAGAGAAAAATATTTTCAAGTTTCTATGAAATAATGAAACCTATTGAATTCTATTTATAATAGATTTTTGAATTATTAAAGTGAATTATTAAAGTATGAATTATTAAAGTGAATTATTAAAGTATGAATTATTAAAGTGAATTATTAAAGTATGAATTATTAAAGTGAATTATTAAAGTTAAAGTAAAGTAAAAATAAAGTAAAGGTAAAGTTTAAGTATAGTAAAAGTATAAAACTATGTACGTATAATACGCGTATAAATATATATAATATTAATTTAAATTGTTATATATATAAAATAAAATATAAATATCGTTATCTTTATCATAGTAGTTAAGTAATGAGTTGTCAAAAGTGATTCTAGATATTTATAAAAGTTATATACGTTTTAATAATAAAGTTCTTTTTAAACTGAAAACGTTTTTGTACGTTTAAAACTAAATAGATCAATCGAGTCATTATGAGATTCAATCTTCCACTATCCTTTGTCTAGTTCTCAATGATTGACAATTTGTTCTTATTTATAAATCACTTTACCATTTTTCCGAATATTGTTAAAATGGAAAGATTTCTCAAATCAACGTGGGCCTTTCAACAGAGACTTGTAATCATAATTCAATATATCTGATAATTCAATCATTTGATCTTATGTTCTAATTCCATTGATAAACATTTTGAAACAGATACAATCATATAAAGTATTTAATCTAATATTTTGTTTACGTTTCAAGTTATAATATATATACACATATACATATATAATCATATTCGTTTAATGGTTCGTGAATCGTTGGAACTTGGTCGAGGGTGAATGAATGTATGAACATAGTTTAAAATTCTTGAAATTTAACTTAACAAATATTGCTTATCGTGTCGGAAACATATCAAGATTAAAGTTTAAATTTGGTTGGAAATTTACGGGTTGTCACAGTACCTACCCGTTAAAGAAATTTCGTCCCGAAATTTGAGTGGAAAGGTCGTGAATGATAATAAGTATGTTTTTATGATGCATACGGGCTGAAAATTAGAGTTTTATCATCAGCGAATAATTTGGATAAACAATCCATTTATATGAAGAGTACGAATGAAGCTAACATAGAAGAGTGAAATGAGTAAGTGTAGATTCATCTTATCATTTGACGTAGATATGATTGATTCCCAGATTTCAAGGGATTTGAAGAAACTCTTCTTAATAAGATTTGACTCTCCGGTAATCAAGGGAATTAGGATCCGCTTTAAATGCGATCGTCCATTTTAATTGTTCTATCAGAGATTTTCTTATAAATTCACCTCCTTCGTTTCCTTACAACTCACACCTTCTGTTGATGCATTTTATGCAAGTCCCTAGACATCTACCCACGTCCATTGCAGGTACAACAGTTTACAGGCCACCATGATTGCTCGTTATTATCCTATACGTGTTTGTATGTGGTTACAGGAACTGCAGGAACGAGATTTAGATGTTTGACTATGTTAGACTTAGTCAGACGTACGAGTGAAGCCTCACTAGTACACCTGACAGGCTCATACGTACGGCTGATGCTGATCTAAGTCACAATTACAACCTAAATGAGAAGACACGAGTGAGTGATCACCCGTACGGCTGATGAAACCAACTCGTACGTGTGATGAATGAATCGTATGGGTGAGTCAACAACAGGGGTATATAAAGTCTTATGTTCTTCAATTTTAGGTTAAGCTTCTCATTTGTTACACACACTCAGATCTAGTGAGCTCCTCCAATTTTCTCTCAGTCCAAATTACCCAGGTGGTGAATAATAGCTCTAGGTGTTGATCTAATCACACTTGATTTAGTTGTGGTTTGACTAAATTAATCAAAAAAAAAAATTAACCTATTCACTAGAGGGTTTGATTCACTTATTCCACCATTGTGTGAGTTAAATCTGTTGATTTCTAAGTTCCTAGTCATGTTTCATCACCTTCTATTCTTTCCCCCTCAACTCATATTTTAAAGTATTCATAAATATGCTCCATCCAGTTCTGATTCTCGATATACTTCTAACTTTCATATTGGTCATTCTTCTTTTTCATCTACCGCCGGAAGAATCTATTTACTTCTACTATACTCTTGGGTTTATAGTGTTTCTAGTTCTCACGTGTCTTTATATTGCTATATGCATCGATATATATAGTTTATAATTTCTGGTTTATCGTTGGGCTTTATATGTTCCCTTATATTTCAAAGTCTCTGCTTCTGTCTTCTATAATCATTATCATTAACAGTTAATGCTCTCTTTTATTTGCTGTAATTTATACCCCAATTTTTATTTCGGAGTTTTGTCCTTTTGTTTCTTCTTCTTGCGATTAAGCACCGCTTGTAATGGTCCAGAATTCACAGATATGAATTTCAGAATGAACATTGTTAATGTTCTAGGAAGGAAATTGTGATGGCACGATCTTGACTTGTTAAATTACTAGAATACCTTGGAAAAGGCCGAATCATCAAGAAATATTTTCTTGATATTTTAGAGGTTAAATAGAATACAAGAGTCGTATAACATGGCACATGATGATATTATGATCTGTGAATCATCACGTTCCATTTAGAAACTCAGCATGACTTACTGTAATATAATCACGTTGATCAAGTGTCATTATATTATACTAATTCATGCTTCAGTTCCCAACACTACTTCAAAATATTCCTATTTTAAACTTGAATGTTTCAGAATTTAGAAACTAAAATAGTTTCTTTTATGATGTAATACAGATAGCGCAAAGAGGTAAATGATTTCAAATAAGAAAAATTAAGAAAATATCTTCAGAAATATGGAGGATATTTATAATGAAAGATATGATAATATTTTAGAATTTCTAATATCAGAGGATGATGAAGAATATTGTCCGCAGGGGTTTAGAGTTAGGAGCAAGGTATTCGTTAATGACTTCAGCAGGTACTGAATCATTTGGATCCTTTGAAGTCAGGTTCAGTCTTTGTAATTTGTCCAAAGCCTCCTTCCTACTTTGCTCAATCCATTTTCCAGTTCCAAAACTTCTCTTTTTCTGCGCTTTGCCAGCACACTTCATCATTATCATTCAGCTTTTACCATTTAAAGTCATTTTTAGTTTTTGCTGCTTCATCAGCATTTTTTCCATTTTCGGAGAACCAATTCTTAGTTCGGAGTGTTTTTCAGAAACTTCACATTCAAATTAAGTCCAGAAGATAGACGTTATATATACACATATAACTGTTGGCGTAGACATGCTGCGAGATTTCAAAATACTGATTGCTAATTCCCAATGATTCGTATGGCAATTCTCATTACAAGATGCGAATGAGTAAATGATGGGGTTTCAATAAATAATTATAATGACTTTTTGGAGAGACTAAAGTCAAAGGGTAATGAAGTTGTTGGTACATCTGCTAATAATGTGGTGGAATGTAAAAGGTTCCCTGGTAACGATGGTGTATATCTCAAGGTTATAATAAGGTTAGTCTGACTGAAAAGTCGAAGTTGACTTGCTGGAGCTGTGACAAAACTGGCTACTTTGAATAGGAGTCGCAAAGTTATTTTTGCTAATAAATGCCAAAGAATCTGATGCGAATACGTTGTTTAAACTTTTACTTTGGTTTCAAGAGTTTTTCGGGTACATAACTGTGGGTAACATGTGGTTGGATCATCATCTCGATTGCTCATCATTCGAAGTGTCTTCAGAAATTTTCGAAGGGTTTGAATACATATTGTAATCGTTAACATACATTTGATGTTCTAATACAGTTTTGAAGTCAAAATATAGCTTGTGAAAGATGTAAGGATCTAAGAGTGATGATTTGGTCATATCTCAAGTCGAATTTTGAGATTTCAAAATCAGAATATGTAATTAAATTTTGAATGAGTATGGTTGTTTTGATTTCTATAAAAGAATGTATATTGTTGTGAAAGTTGGGAGTATAATGGATAATTTGCTGAATCAGATTCGAAGAATGTAACATATTAATTGTGAATTTATATATCTCTCGGGTATTACCTACCCGTTAAAAAAAAATTTCACAATTAATATTTTGTACAAAGGAATTTTATTACAGTCTTTATGAAAATATATATATGTATATTTTCTTCAGATGTAACATAGATTTAATGAGTTAATGTTAAATTAAACTCATTTGATTTACGGTTGAAACTTGAATTTAATAATCCCTAAAGTCTTTAAAAAGTACATAACTTTTACGCAGTATTTCTTTAATGACATTGAAATTATGAATCAATACTTCGTTATTTGTTGATGTATGATGTTCGGTTCGTGGAATTCTTGTGAATTTCGCAAAGTACGAATGATGTTATCTGAAAAGTTTTGGGTACATCGATGATGAAAGTGTAAAATCAAATATATACTTGATTTATTATGAATTGGAATTTGTTGAATTGTGACAGAGATTGTAGTTAACGCTGGTTAAGTTGCGGCCGAAGGACGTACATTATTGCATACTTGTAATATGAATTAACCGAGTAGTTAAGATTCACACACAATAGTTTAGCACGGAAAGATTTATTTCAAAATATATATATATATATATATATATATATATATATATATATATATATATATATATATATATAATATACATATAATTTCTTGAGAGGGAATGAGTTAATTCTTCATAACTCGTTGATACAATATACACGTTATTGATTCGTAATGATGTCCATAGTGATTCTTGAACTGACGGAGTTTGTGATGTTATCTGTGTTGTTGATTCGGATGTTGACTGTACTGACGATGCTGGTAACGCTGACGGTAATGTTGGTGCTGTTGGTAAAGCAAGTTTAGCTTGTTAATCACGCACCATTTTTGTCAGGGTTTATACTCTTCCTTCTATCATTTTGGTTCGCTTAACTGATTTATGGTTAGGGCTAGATTAGATAATCTCTAAGACTTTAGAGATTACATAATCGCCTCAGAATGTTTCTCCAATGAAGTTATGAATTAATACTTCGTCAGTTATTGTTGTTGGTACTCCTTGGTATCTATGGTGCGTATGACGTTGATGCTCGTGGGACAGATTGTGAAGTTGAGGTTTACGACGCGGTTTGTGGTTGGAGGTGGTAATGGTACTATTGGCGTTGATGATGGTGGTACTGGTTATGCTGCTGGTGTTTGTAATCTCTGCACCATATTCTACAAAGCCACTACCCGAGCGTGAAGCTCGTTGACTTCTTCTATTACACCGGGGTGATTGTCGGTTCGGACGAGCGGATAAATAAAATATAAAATTTGATGTAATATATAATCGTAACGAGATACTCTGGAAATGAGCGAGAAAATGGTGTTTCGGACAGGTTCGCCGGTAAGTGCTTCAGGTTCTTCGTCAAGAGGGCAATGTGGTAGATGGAAGGGATCACCTTCTTCTTGTTTCCAATGATTGAGGAGGCTACGAATCCATCCCCAATTCATCCAGAATAGGTGATGACTGATTGGTTGATCTATTCCGGTCATTCTGCTTTCGGAGTTTGAATGGGATTCCATTTCGGAATCTGAGTGACTTGAACTGATGACGAATTCCATTTCGTACGATTGGATAAAGGATTTTTTTTTTCGATATGAAATGATTTTGGCTAACGGATGGTATTCTAATTACATAGATATATATATATATATATATATATATATATATATATATATATATATATATATATATATATATATATATATATATATATATATATATATATATAGATCAAAAGATTTCATAGATTGCGGAGGACTTTGCGGAATATGTCAGGCAAAGTTTAAAGTAGCAGATACGATAAGATATGATTTAGCAGATATGCTAAGATATGAATTTTTGTCTATACACTATTCATGCAATCAATGCAGCAAGACGTGTCTTAGACTAAAAATGATAAGCAGGTAATTTCCTGAGGATGATAAGTAGTTAATTTTCGACACAAAATGATAAGCAAAACTTTTGACATGCAGACACGGTCGAAGTCCAGACTCACTAATGCATCCTATCGACTTATCAGTTAGACACACTAATGCAGACCTGGTTCGCTAAGACCACCGCTCTGATACCAACTGAAAGGACCCGTTCATATACATTATAAACGATTCACAATAGTTGATTACATTGCGAGGTATTTGACCTCTATATGATACATTTTACAAACATTGCATTCGTTTTTAAAAGACAATCTTTCTTTACATCAAAAATTGACAGGCATGCATACCATTTCATAATATCCACTATCCAACTATAAATTGATTTAATAATAATCTTTGATGAACTCAATGACTCGAATGCAACGTTCTTCGAAATATGCTATGAAAGACTCCAAGTAATATCTTTAAAATGAGCAAATGCACAGCGGAAGATTTCTTTAACACCTGAGAATAAACATGCTTTAAAGTGTCAACCAAAAGGTTGGTGAGTTCATTAGTTTATCATAATCATTTATTTCCATCATTTTAATAGACCACAAGAATTTCATTTCCAGTTCTCATAAATATACGTCCCATGCATAGAGACAAAAATAATCATTCATATGGTGAACACCTGGTAACCGACATTAACTAGATATATATAAGAATATCCCCTATCATTCCGGGATCCTCCTTCGGACATGATATAAATTTCGAAGTACTAAAGCATCCGGTACTTTGGATGGGGTTTGTTAGGCCCAATAGATCTATCTTTAGGATTCGCGTCAATTAGGGTGTCTGTTCCCTAATTCTTAGATTACCAGACTTAATAAAAAGGGGCATATTCGATTTCGATCATTCAACCATATAATGTAGTTTCAATTACTTGTGTCTATTTCGTAAAACAGTTATAAAAACAGTGCATGTATTCTCAGTCCCAAAAATATATATTGCGAAAGCATTTAAAAAGGGAATAATGAAACTCACCATACTGTATTTCGTAGTAAAAATACATATAACGTCATTGAACAAGTGCAAGGTTGGCCTCGGATTCACGAACCTAAATTAATTATATATATTTATGTGTTGGTCAATATTTGTCTAACAAATTAGGTTAAGTCATAGTGTACCACAATCCTAATGCTCGAGACTAATATGCAAAAGTCAATAAAAGTAAATTTGACTCAAAATAATTTCCAAAAATCTATACATGATTAATATATAGTTTAAATATCGTCGTTTTATATTTTTAAATATTTTTAAAAGATTTATTAGAGTAAATAATATAATTTATTTATTAATAAATAAAATTTTATATTAAATTTATATAATAAAATATACTTTTATATATATTAAGTAATAAAATTTATAGGGTTCATTTAATATCATAAAGATAATATGATAGGTATTATTAAAGTAAGTTATTACACGTAGTAAAATATGTTTGTATCACATATTTATTTGATAAAATAATATCTATAATGATAGTAAGTAAAAGTTGTATTATTTTGTAATAATAATTATTATTATAAAAATATCAATATTTATAATTACTAAGATGACATTATGATAAAACGATAATTCTAATTATGATAACTTTAATATTTACGATAATTTTTAATATTATCTTTAAAATAATAATTCTATTTAAAATAATAATAATAATGATATTTTATAGTAACAATGACATTTCTATTAAAATGATAATTTTTGTTAAAATGATAGTTTTAATACTAACGATACTTTTAATAATAATAGTAATGATAAAAATAATAAGAATGATAATTTTATCTAAATCAATATCTTATAATATTTTAATTTCATCATGGTACTCTTACTCATTATTTCCTAATCGTTTCGTTTAATAGCTTTTAATCGTCTTTTATATCGTGTTCATAATAATGATAATAATAGTAATCAAAATAATTAGGTGTTACAAATATTTGTTTTAAATACACTAATATTAATAATGATAGTTACTATAACATTATTAACGATAATACTAATAATTATCTTAATGATAATATAGTAATAATAATAATAACAATAACAATAACCATTTTTAAATAATGATATATATATTAATAACGATAATAATAATAATAATAATAATAATACTAATAATAATAATAATAATAATAATAATAATTGGATAATAATAATAATACTAATTATAACTTTAACGATAATAACGATAGTAATAATAAAAAAAAATAACAATTTTTAATGATAAATCTCTTTTATTGATAAAGATAATAATAATCATAATAATAAGATAAAACTAGAACGACGATAAAAACGACGATAATAATAATCATTTTTAATAAAAATATCGAAAATTCAATTGATTATAACTTCTAATCCGTTCATCGAAACCATTCGATATCTAAAGGAAAAGTTCTTAATTTTTCGCTAGCTTTCCAAAGACATGCATATCTTATACCTTATCTCAACTGCAAGTGTAACTAATTTAACATTCAACCTAACCTGTCTAAGGGAAATATTAAAAGTACAAGCATGCATAATCCTAAATACTCGAGCACTAGTCAGGGATACACTATTAGTATGTAAAAGTTAAATTATGAGTACTCACGTATCAATATTGAGATTCAATACTGCAGGAAAGGTACGTAGACGCAACGGAAATGATAAACACTATATTGACCTCACGAGCATACCCATGAACCATACTCAATCACCTCCATAGCTATAACCCATAATTTCCTTAATCCTATCCCACTTGAAAAACAATTTTGAAATCACTCGGACAGCACTCCGTCGTAATATTTTATGTATACTAATAATATCTTGAAATAATACGGAGTAAATATATATATGTAAATCGATTGAGAGAGTTTAGAGAAAAATATTTTCAAGTTTCTATGAAATAATGAAACCTATTGAATTCTATTTATAATAGATTTTTGAATTATTAAAGTGAATTATTAAAGTATGAATTATTAAAGTGAATTATTAAAGTATGAATTATTAAAGTGAATTATTAAAGTATGAATTATTAAAGTGAATTATTAAAGTTAAAGTAAAGTAAAAATAAAGTAAAGGTAAAGTTTAAGTATAGTAAAAGTATAAAACTATGTACGTATAATACGCGTATAAATATATATAATATTAATTTAAATTGTTATATATATAAAATAAAATATAAATATCGTTATCTTTATCATAGTAGTTAAGTAATGAGTTGTCAAAAGTGATTCTAGATATTTATAAAAGTTATATACGTTTTAATAATAAAGTTCTTTTTAAACTGAAAACGTTTTTGTACGTTTAAAACTAAATAGATCAATCGAGTCATTATGAGATTCAATCTTCCACTATCCTTTGTCTAGTTCTCAATGATTGACAATTTGTTCTTATTTATAAATCACTTTACCATTTTTCCGAATATTGTTAAAATGGAAAGATTTCTCAAATCAACGTGGGCCTTTCAACAGAGACTTGTAATCATAATTCAATATATCTGATAATTCAATCATTTGATCTTATGTTCTAATTCCATTGATAAACATTTTGAAACAGATACAATCATATAAAGTATTTAATCTAATATTTTGTTTACGTTTCAAGTTATAATATATATACACATATACATATATAATCATATTCGTTTAATGGTTCGTGAATCGTTGGAACTTGGTCGAGGGTGAATGAATGTATGAACATAGTTTAAAATTCTTGAAATTTAACTTAACAAATATTGCTTATCGTGTCGGAAACATATCAAGATTAAAGTTTAAATTTGGTTGGAAATTTACGGGTTGTCACAGACATGACCTCTGATAGAAATTTGTGGAGGAGTAGAATTAGAATAGATGACTAGGTTCTACATATTGTTTATTTTTTTATATATTTATTTTATATTCCCTGTTTACTTGCTTGTGTGCACTTCATTTATGCCTTTTTTTTTTTTTTTTGCGTGGGACTTTTCGTATTGGCTGTACATGTTTTTTGGATATATAAAATATCTATACTTATTGTAGCATTTTCACATGCTTTATTGCTCTATATGGTTACATGTTTGTATTACATTATATAGCAATTTAATTATACGTACTTTCATATCACATGTTTTTTTTGTTGCTAACATAGTATACTTATTTGCCTATGCTTACATTGTATACCATCTACTTTATACTGCATATTATACCTACATGCTTTTTACCAACATGTTTACGTATACTTATTGTACTTACATGACTTGTTATACTTGCATATTTGACACTCACTTATTTTACTTTTATGTTATATTACATTATATTGTTACCTGCTCTTTTTACCTATACATATCGTATTGGAGTATACATTATTCATGGTAAAGTTTCTATTTTATCAACTGCACTTGTATATTTTTACTGCACATATCGGAATTCATGGTTCTTTCTGGCCGGAGGTCCCTAGGAAGCAGCCTATCTGCTCTACAGAATAGGGAGGGACGACTTCCTCTACCTGGGGACCGATAGGTATCCGTGGGTGGAGGAATGACTTCCCTTTTACTTTAGGGTAGAGGAAAGGACTGTCTACATCTAACATCCCCCATACTTCACTTTAGTGAAATTGGGTATTGTTGTTGTTGTTGTTGTTGTTGGTTTGGTGTTTTGGGTTTATTCAATAAACCTAAAACACCAAACCCTAAACCCTAAACCCTAAACTCTAAATCGGGCTAAATTTTACTTCACAAAACATGAAAAAAAACGTTAACATTCTTCACGAATAATATTATGTTGAATGTTATTTTTGTCTATCGTTTTCCCGCCTAAATAATAACATTCATCACGAAGTGTCTTTTCTAAATGTTCATATTTTCGTGTGATCTTGATGCCTGAAAAAAATTCCAAAAAATTTTAAAAAAATAAAAATTTTGCTTCCCCCCGCTTCCCTCCGATTGGTTACTTCACCATTGATTATGCCCATATATATGTATATATATATATATATATATATATATATATATATATATATATATATATATATATATATATATATATATATATATATATATAAATTCTGGATTTCTGTAAAATCGTTTTAGAAAAAAGTCGCAAATTTTATCCGAGCGGGAGACATATAAAGGTTCTTGACCCGGATACCAATCAAAGATATATATATATATATATATAAATATATATATATATATATATATATATATATATATATATATATATATATAGGGTGAGGATCCATGGAGAACCAAAGGTAGTAGAGAACCCATGAAACTCGTGCAGATTGAGTCAATCTCCTACAGATTGACATTATTTTTTTTTTGTAGATTGACTTTTTTTTTTATGTGCAGATTTGAATTTTTTTTTGGTGCAGATTGAGTCAATCTGCGTGCAGATTGACTTATTTTTGCAGTTTTTTTTATTTTTTTACAGGTTAACTTTTTTTTCTGTGCAGATTGACTATTTTTGTGCAGATTGAGTCAATCTGCGTGCATATTGACTTTTTTTCTGTGCATATTGACTTTTTTTTGGCAGTTTTTTTTTGCAGATTGACTTTTTTCTATGCTGATTGACTTTTTTTTGTGCAGGTTGAGTCAATCTGCGTGCAGATTGACTTTTTTTGCAATTTTTTTTGTATATTGACTTTTTTTTCAGATTGACTTTTTTTTTTGTGCAGAATGACTTTTTAGTGTGCAGACTGACAGTTTTTTTTCAGTTTGTTTGTTTATTTTTTTTTTGAAGCTCAATCTCCACATAGATTGAAGTTCAATATATGAGTTCTATTGGTTCTCTACATACTTTAGTTCTCTATGGATCCTTTCAATATATATTGGTAGGATCAAGAGAGAAGTAACCAATTGGAGGGAATCGGGGGGAAGCAATTTTTTTTTTCTTCGTTTTTTTGAATAAACTTTGTTCACGAACATTATAGACGGGATGAAAATATGAACATTTAATAAAGACACTTTGTGATAAATATTTTTATTTTGGCGAAAAAACGCTCGAAGAAGTAATATATAACAATTATCGTGTTTTTCGAGCGTATGTTGAGGTTTTAGCTATTAGAGTTTAGATATTAGGGTTTATATGGTTTAGATATTAGGGTTTAGAAATTTAGGGTTTAGGGTTTAGATTTAGGGTTTAGATTTAGGATTTAGATTGAGTTTTTAACACGAACGGTTTAGAGTTTAGGGTTTGGTGTTTTGAGTTTATGGAATAAACTCAAAACACCAAACCCTAAACCCTAAACTCTAACTGGGCTAAATTTTACTTCACAAAACATGAAATAAAACGTTCATATTCTTCACGAACAATATTATCTTGAATGTTATTTTTGTCGATCGTTTTCCCGCATAAATAATAACATTCATCACGAAGTATCTTTTCTAAATGTTTATATTTTCGTGTGATCTTGATGCCGGAAAAAAATTCCAAAAAAACGAATTTTTTTTTTTGCTTCCCCCTGCTTTCCCCCGATTGGTTACTTCTCCATTGATCATGCCCATATATATATATATATATATATATATAGGAAAAGGATCCAGTGAGAACTTTTTTAGTGTGAGAACTCTAGGAACTCCAAAAACACTCAAAATACACTAAAATTCGAGCAAAAAGGGGCACGGACGAACAAAAAAAAAGGAAATTCGAGCAAAATTCAAAAACACGGGCGAACAAAAAATCATAGTCGAGCAAAAAAAATTTTTTATTTTTTTTGAAAAAAAAAATGTAGAACACATTTTTGTCCGAATATCAATTTTTCGTTCGACTACCCGCATGTTCTACAATTTTTTGTTCGAATACAAAAATGTAGAACACGTTTTTGTTCGAATTTCTTTTTTTTGTTCGGCCGTGTCTTTTTTTTGTTTGACTTTCCAATTTTTTGTTCGAATATCACTTTTTTTGTTCGTCCGTGTCCCATTTATGCTCGAATTTCACTTTTTTTGCTAGAATTTCCCTTTTTTGCTCGAATTTCAGTGTATTTTTGAGTTCTCAGAGTTTTCACACCAAAAAAGTTCCCATTTGATCCCTCTAATATATATATATATATATATAAGGGTAGGATCAAGAGGGAAGTAACCAATCGGGGGGAAGCAAATTTTTTTTTTTCTTTTCGATTTTTGAAAAAACTTTGTTCACGAACATTAAAGATGAGATGAAAATATGTACATTTAGTAGAGACACTTTGTGATAAATATTTTTATTTTGGCGGAAAAACGCTCGAAGAAGTAATATATAACAATTATCGTGTTTTTCGAGCGTATTTTGAGGTTTTAGCTATTGGGGTTTAGATATTAGGGTTTAGATATTAGGGTTTATAGGGTTTAGATATTAGGGTTTAGAAATTTAGGGTTTAAGGTTTAGATTTAGGGTTTAGATTTAGGATTTAGATTGAGTTTTTAACACGAACGGTTTAGAGTTTAGGGTTTAGGGTTTAGGGTTTGGTGTTTTGGGTTTATGGAATAAACCCTAAACCCTAAACCCTAAACTCTAAATCGGGCTAAATTTTACTTCACAAAACATGAAAAAAAAACGTTCATATTCTTCACGAACAATATTATCTTGAATGTTATTTTTGTCGATCGTTTTCCCGCCTAAATTATAACATTCATCACGAAGTGTCTCTTCTAAATGTTCATATTTTCGTGTGATCTTGATGCCCGAAAAAAAAATTTCAAAAAAAACGAAAAAAAAAAATTGCTTCCCTCCGATTGATTAATTCCCCATTGATCCTGCCCATATATATATATATATATATATATATATATATATATATATATATATATATATATAAATTCTGGATTTGTGTAAAATCGTTTTACACAAAAGTCGCAAATTTTATCCGAGCGGGAGACATCTAAAGGTTCTTGACCCGGATACCAATCAACCAATTCCCAAAATTTCTTTTCGCGGGACGCCAAATTTTATCCCGCCAAAATTCTTAATCTTTTTTATAAAATATTCTCAATTATAATCGTTATTTCTTCATTCAGTCACAATCTAAATAGAATTCCAATTAATTCAATTTCTCACTCTAGGGTTTTGTATGGTTTTGTGAAATTAGGGCAAATCAACACAGAGCAGAATAGAATCATGAGCGCTGTAAATCTAACAAATGTTAGCGTATTAAGCAATCCAGCACCCTTTCTTAGTCCTTTTCAGTTCGAAATTTCATACGAGTGCTTGATTTCCCTTGAAGACGGTAACTTTTCATTATTCTAATCAACTTTTGTTTACTAATTTGACTGCCGTTCTATGCTTCAGATTTTGGTTTAATTACTATCCGTTTCAAAATATTTGTTTTGTATTTTTAATATAGACTCTTATTTGTGGCCAATTAACCTAGAAATAATTAGCAACATATTCATATGATTAGAGCTGAATGCAATCAGTTAGTTTCAGATTTTTATTTAGTAGTATTGTTTTTGTGAATATACACAGTTATTATGCATCTATAATGCTTGTAATTAATTAATATTTAGTTTTAAATATAAGTTAGATTAATTCAGATTAAGTTTCAATTTCGTATGTTTGGTATTTATTTATTTTGTTAACATGTGTCTACTACCTCCTAATATGTTATTAATTCAAATAGGCGTTATAACCATCTGATATAACTTCCTGTCTATGGGCTTGAATTTATCGACTAACTTAATAATACTTGGGCTTTTCCGAAGCCAAGATGCTATCAATACTCTTAGGTTCAACTTCAACCTTGTCCTGAAGGTTGGAATTTGGTAGTAGAATTGTGGTGGGTTGCAACGGTGAGCCGGGTGGAATTTTTCAGGGCAACGAACGCAAAACCTTGGCTGCATTGTTGAACTTCGGCTGTGGTCAGGCGTTTTACTGGAAGGGATGTGGTTCGTGTATTGGATTCGGGTTGTGCCGGTAACAGTGGGGTAGTAGACACAGCCACGTTTGAGGTAATAGCGGTGTTTTGGCAGGTTTTTAACCCATGGAAATTTGATTAGACCATTTTCATGGTGTCTCACACTTTTTTTAAACTACTTATTTGTAGCGACCCCGACAAATCGTCAAGTGACGGCGTCGGCTACGTGGGTCCCATTACCTGATTATAAGTCTTTAAGATAACGTTTGACCAAAATATGTCGCCTTCATTTCAAAATAAAGATTGTTTCAAAGTCTACAAGAATTGTTCAACCAAAAGTTAAGTTACAACGTTATAAGTACAAATGAAATCTAGGCGACACGGTTTAAAGTGAAGTCATAAGACGCTCCATGAAATGCATGTATACTCGACATCGGATGCAAGTATCAAATAGTAAGCGGAAGCATGTTTCACATATCGTGCAAGACCTGAGAAAAACATAGAAATCTGTCAACGAAAACGTTGGTGAAATCATAGGTTTAAGTAAGTAAGTACAAGTGAACCACAAGATTTGCATCAATGAAATAATAGTAATACATTCCAAAAGTTTGTTTCACGAGCACCCAATTATCAAAGCTTAACATTCCTTCCATTGTATACCCCATCACTTAGTGCTAGAACAAACACTGATTCTCGAAAATATATTTCATCCGTAGACGGTAGCGAACCGTCAAAGATGAGGGTTGTCAACCCATATGGCCATATAACATAAGTTCTCGCTTACACCCGGCAAGTGTAACTAATGATAATCGAATTGAGGATTTTTGTTCTAAACTCGTATGTAGAATGTTTGTTTTCCCGTTCTTGTGTTCACTTAGTTCAAAAGAATCGTTTATGTTTTCTCATCCCAATATAAGTTCAAAAAGAGTAAAAGTGGGACTATGATCTCACCTTGAGAGCGAGAGTTATAAAAGTACTTCAACAAGTAAATGCGTGCAAAGACAACGCTAGTCTTGACCTAAACATATAGGTTATATCAATAACGGTAAACACAAACGGTCAAAGATGTTCAATTAGTCCTATGGCTCGTTACGACTCGATTATGAAGCATGTGAGTCAAATTGTCAAGTTTCATGCAAGATACAAGTATAGAATCATGTTAGAAAGATTGCATAATTAATTGGTTAAGTTTGACAAAAAGTCAAACTTGGTCAAAGTCAACGAAAAAGTCAACATGTTCGGGTCGGGTCCCGGACTATTTTTCTATGCTAAATATTCATATACAAGTATATTAAAACAAGTTTCATGTGAACCGGAGGTCGATAGCTAGTCAAACATTTTACGTGAAAAGGGACAAAGTGGGCAGAATCTGGCCAGGCCAGATTGCGCGCCGCGCGGGGAAGGGGCGCGCCGCGCCACCCTCTGTGCAGGCATTTTCTGTTTTTCAAAAGTGTACACGAGCCAAAACCTATTCTAACACAACACTTGACCCGCAAACGCTTATAACGCCTATTATACATCGTTGGAAAGGTATTTTGACGAGGAATGCAACTAAACACATATCATCAATCAAACTTTCACTTAAAACAACCAAAAACCGCAATTAAATACTCATAATCAAAGTTCAAGTTCCAAAAACGCATTTTATGATTCGGGCAACCAACTTACATGTATGTTATGCCGTTTCGAAGGTAATCAAACACACATTGCAACAAAACACTAACAATTAACATTCCATGGCATTCAAGCATCCAAAAATTCATCTCAAGAACTAGCAAACCCTAATCAATCATCACAAAATCAATAATCATGTTTTTGGAGTTTCCTTAATCAACCTATACATCAAAACGAAACTAATGATACTAGTAACACTTTTAAAACATGCACTTTAACAATCTAACAACATTTGATCATCCAAAATCAAGGATTTAGCAAGTAATTTTCATATTGAACTAGTTACACCAAAAACAACGAATCGAGCATACAAATTACATACACGACATCACAATGAGCCATAGACACTAATTAACAACTTTATAACTCAAAAATCTCAAGAACACATAAAATTAGTGATTTTAGAAAGTTACCCAAAAGAGATGAAGTTGGTATCAAATTGAAGAGGATGAAGAGAGGATTCCAAATATGTATTTTGTTTTGATTGAAGCTTGCTAGATCATGAATGGATGATGAATCTTGATGATGAAGATTGAAAGAAAAATTGAAAGTGTTAAAGGAAAATGGAAATGAAAATGGAAATGAATGAATGGATGAGAAAGGGTGTTGACTAGTTGACCTAGTCACACCTTTGATCACTTGGCAAAAATGGTCCCTCTAGTTCGGGTGCGGGTGCGTGAATTAACCAAACGAATTATTTTAAATTACACGAGAGTACGGGAGACGTTATCTTCCAACAACGAGAATATTTAAAATGTTACATAACAAAGGATACGAATCTAGATACGAAGGGTATTATTTAAAAAGAAAAAGACGGGCGTTAAAATAATTTAACGGAAAAATGCGGGATGTTACATTATCCACACCTCAAAAGAAATTTCGTCCCGAAATTTAGTTGGAAGTAGTAGTCGATATCTCTTACTCGAGACTTTACGTTGTCCATGCAATGAATAAGTGAAAGTACGTCCTTGAGTGTTCTCATGAGTTGGATAGTCAGGGTTTTACGTTGTATTAAGGTTTGGTTTTACGATCCCCAGTTTCAACTGGTTTTCCCCTATGAAGAGAAGTTGTCATCGATAGTTGATGTATCTAGCAGGATTGCACGCTCCTGTTCCGCAGGACACGTTTCTAAGTTTGTTACACGAAATGTAGGGTAAACGGAAACTTAATTGAGTCGGGAGTTCTAAACGGTAGGAAGCGGTTCCAATACGCCCCAAGGTTTCAGAAGGTTCAATATTGCGGATATAGTCTTTCTCGATTTCCCAAAATGGATTACACCCTTCCAAGGTGCGGTTTCCCAATATTACGCGGTTACACACTGGGTTTGGTGAGGTTCTCCTCTAAGTTTGGTATAACTCTTCTGGCGACCATGAGTTGTCCCTAGCCCTCCTCGGACTTGAACGATCTCAATTGTTGTTTCTTGATGGAGTTCAGATTCGGCGATTTGCTTGCCGCATGCTTTGGTTAAATGAACAGGGGTATGACATTAACGGTCATATAGGGTTTCGGAAGTGCGGCGTTAGTACAAGAACAGTAACTATCGTAGTATGAGGGATCAACTAAAAGCGATAATGCGAGTTTGAAACATGTCTTTCCAGGATGTAAATCGTTCGTTTGCTCGGTTCGTCGGTTTGTGAGAGATACGCGGTACTCATGTCTAAGCGGGTTCCCCAAGGTTTCTTGCAAAACTAGAAGCGATACGAGTATTTTGATCCGAGGTAATTGGCATTGGCAATGGTACACCATATTAGAAAAAGAATTCCTTAAGATATGTTTGAACAAGTTAGTTAGGGCTCAAAAATGTTCGTTAGGACTATTCACCCTCGTGGCGAATACTAATGTAATATGAAGAGTTTCTCTATCCATTGAGAAATGTTACAAAAGTTTCCTTATACGGAAGTGCGAGCGATAAGGATAGGAGTGAAATGAGAACTTAGAGTAGAGTGAGTTTACATCTCGAGGTTGCCATATCGTGCATCTAGTTGTCAAAAGTTGAGGTTTGAAAAAAGAAACGAGATAGTACACGTGGTTGTATAGTTCGGGGTTGAATAGTAGTTGGCCGATTATCAGAAACACAAGGGCGTTAAGTCAAAGAAGAGTGGAGTATCGTTGGATTGTGTGTTATCTTAATTTCCAGTAATATCAGACGGTAACGGTGAAATAACAGAGGTATGTAGTGTGGTACGTGATGACGAGAAAATTGATCGGATTTACAATTTAGTATTAGAATTCTTCGCGCAAAATAACGAATTTCAGTTACGTTGATTTTGAGTCGAGAGGGTATGCCTTTCGGCGTTCAAGTAGAAATATTTCCATGTTTGAGTTCCATCTGTTGCTATACGAATTTAGCTAGAAATGTTGGTGTGAAGAATCACGCTCAAGGTTCGAACACGGAGAGGTTTAAAGTTTTCCTTAGTGAGTTAACGAGTTTAAAAGTCATGTAACACGAGAAAAGTCAGAAATGAATCTTTGGTAATAACAGGCGAGATCTAAGATTTTACGAATACAAGTTTGAGTTGGGAGAGTTTCCTGATTACATGTGGCTTGATTTCGAGATTGATTGTAGTGCCTCGACCATTAACATCATGGTCTAGACTTCGTTCAACAGAAATTCTCACTCGGAGAATTTGGTATAGAGTTGCTCTTTTCTCAAAAGTTCGAGACTGAGATGGTGATGTTGTTCGTTTTCCTTCTTTACTTGAATGAGTTAAGATGTCATCTATAAATACGATAACAGATTTGTCTAGGTAAGTTTGCATACGTGGTTTAGGAGGTTCATGAATACGGACGGGGTCCTAAATAAATCAAACGGTACTAAGAGAGATTTACAACTAACGTTGTGAGTTCGGAAATGGCTTAGGAGACATCGTCTCCCTTAACCCCCAATTGGTGATAACCGGAACGGAGGTCGTTTTGGAATGCACACGGGATTCATGCAAGTAATCAGGTGGTCATGGATACGAAGAAGAGGGTATCGGTTTTCAACCGAAAATTATTTAGTTCACAATAATCTATACCTAGTTGTAGGGGAAACAATTTCTCCTTAACGAATAGGTTCTGAGCTCCCTAGTTCTATAGGTGTCAAGTCAATATTCTTAACGTATATCCTCCGATAGAATTTATAGACACACAATATCTTTCCGTTGGTCGCTTAAATTGCCTAAGTAGTATCTAGGGAAAAAGTGGAGTGCAAAGAGCACGAGTCAAAGACTTGGTTATAAAACGTCTAACGGTAATGAAATCGAATAAGTATGAAGTATACGGTTTGTTGTGAAGAAACGTACCCGTTACTAGTCCATCGTCGTTCCGGGCATCCTAGGTGTCGATGTTGAAGGTTCAACGGCGTGCGTTGGGGTTGATTTTCTTATTTGGGCACACATTCCTAAAATGACCCAGTTGGCCACATTCGAAGCAAGCACCCGTTCTGTGTGCGTTGGGCATCTTTCGAGCGACGGGTCCTTGGCGCCGGTGGCGAAACCTGCCACATCCTTCAAAGTGATGCTTGTGGCATTCGTTACAAAAAGGTAGTTTTCCGGTATAGCCTTTCTTGTCGTTGGAGGCGAAAGGCTTCTTGGAGAGGTTGTTGTGGTTGTGGTTGCTTGATTGAGAGGCTTCCCATGTTCTTTTATTGCCGCTCGATTGGTTCTCGACCATTGGTGCCGGCGTTTCCGTTTCATTTGCCGTGTCTAAAGTATGGCGGGCCATTGTTAAAGCCTCTTGTAGGTTAGTGGGTTGAGATGTCATTACCTTGTGTTGAATGCTCTTAGGGAGGCCATCCATGTAAAGTTCGACTCTTAGGGATTCGGGAGTCATGAGATTTGGACACATCGAGACTAGTTCGGTAAACCGTTGATTATAAGCTTCGAGGTCATTTCCGACCGTTTTTAAATTCCTTAGACCCTGTTCGAGCCTTCGAGTCTCGTTGCGCGGGAAGTATTCGGTGATCATTCTTTCTCTTAATTCGGTCCAAGAGAGTGTGTGGGCTTCATCGCTTCCCACCAATTGTACATACGTGTTCCACCACGAGAGAGCAATGCCGGTGAAGGTGAGGGTGGAAAACTTGACCTTATCTTGGTCTCGACAACCGCTTGTGTTAAAAACGGTCTCCATTTGTTCAAACCATCGGGTGAGAGTAACCGGTCCTCCGGTTCCATCGAAAGTGGGAGGATTGTACTTCATGAAGTTCTTGTAGGAGCAACCTTCGATTGAATTACCGGCTCCATGATTGTTGTTGTTAGAAAAGTGATCGGCCACGGCCGTACCCACGGCGGTGGTTATCATTCGTTGAAGAGCTTGTTCTAGAGTTTCGAGAGGAGTATTGTGTTGACCTTGGTGAGCCATTGTTCCTTCATGAGACAAGAATATCGTTGGTTAGTATTTTCAACAATACCAACCGGAGTATGGAAATAGGATAGAGAGGAAATTTTTCCTTGACTCGCCTTAAATTCTTTACGTCATAATGTCGGAACGTCCATGTGAATCACCGTAATATAATCCCGGAAATTATATTACCCTGATTCTCATGTGCATTTAACATTACTTCATAAAGTCAAGGTGGCGCATCAACAAAATTTATCAACGTAAGATCGAGATCGAATACGAGTTAGATATGATAGAAGAGTTCGAGTATAAATGCACAATTAGTCAAATAATTCCTACTTCAGTCTATATGCCGGTTGTAGTCTAGATTCACCTATGTACCCTATGACTCGGGGTGGACACAAATGAACTCTAAATCCCTACAACCAAGGCTCTGATACCACTTGTAGCGACCCCGACAAATCGTCAAGTGACGACGTCGGCTACGTGGGTCCCATTACCTGATTATAAGTCTTTAAGATAACGTTTGACCAAAATATGTCGCCTTCATTTCAAAATAAAGATTGCTTCAAAGTCTACAAGAATTGTTCAACCAAAAGTTAAGTTACAACGTTATAAGTACAAATGAAATTTAGGCGACACGGTTTAAAGTGAAGTCATAAGACGCTCCATGAAATGCATGTATACTCGACATCGGATGCAAGTATCAAATAGTAAGCGGAAGCATGTTTCACATATCGTGCAAGACCTGAGAAAAACATAGAAATCTGTCAACGAAAACGTTGGTGAAATCATAGGTTTAAGTAAGTAAGTACAAGTGAACCACAAGATTTGCATCAATGAAATAATAGTAATACATTCCAAAAGTTTGTTTCACGAGCACCCAATTATCAAAGCTTAACATTCCTTCCATTGTATACCCCATCACTTAGTGCTAGAACAAACACTGATTCTCGAAAATATATTTCATCCGTAGACGGTAGCGAACCGTCAAAGATGAGGGTTGTCAACCCATATGGCCATATAACATAAGTTCTCGCTTACACCCGGCAAGTGTAACTAATGATAATCGAATTGAGGATTTTTGTTCTAAACTCGTATGTAGAATGTTTGTTTTCCCGTTCTTGTGTTCACTTAGTTCAAAAGAATCGTTTATGTTTTCTCATCCCAATATAAGTTCAAAAAGAGTAAAAGTGGGACTATGATCTCACCTTGAGAGCGAGAGTTATAAAAGTACTTCAACAAGTAAATGCGTGCAAAGACAACGCTAGTCTTGACCTAAACATATAGGTTATATCAATAACGGTAAACACAAACGGTCAAAGATGTTCAATTAGTCCTATGGCTCGTTACGACTCGATTATGAAGCATGTGAGTCAAATTGTCAAGTTTCATGCAAGATACAAGTATAGAATCATGTTAGAAAGATTGCATAATTAATTGGTTAAGTTTGACAAAAAGTCAAACTTGGTCAAAGTCAACGAAAAAGTCAACATGTTCGGGTCGGGTCCCGGACTATTTTTCTATGCTAAATATTCATATACAAGTATATTAAAACAAGTTTCATGTGAACCGGAGGTCGATAGCTAGTCAAACATTTTACGTGAAAAGGGACAAAGTGGGCAGAATCTGGCCAGGCCAGATTGCGCGCCGCGCGGGGAAGGGGCGCGCCGCGCCACCCTCTGTGCAGGCATTTTCTGTTTTTCAAAAGTGTACACGAGCCAAAACCTATTCTAACACAACACTTGACCCGCAAACGCTTATAACGCCTATTATACATCGTTGGAAAGGTATTTTGACGAGGAATGCAACTAAACACATATCATCAATCAAACTTTCACTTAAAACAACCAAAAACCGCAATTAAATACTCATAATCAAAGTTCAAGTTCCAAAAACGCATTTTATGATTCGGGCAACCAACTTACATGTATGTTATGCCGTTTCGAAGGTAATCAAACACACATTGCAACAAAACACTAACAATTAACATTCCATGGCATTCAAGCATCCAAAAATTCATCTCAAGAACTAGCAAACCCTAATCAAGCATCACAAAATCAATAATCATGTTTTTGGAGTTTCCTTAATCAACCTATACATCAAAACGAAACTAATGATACTAGTAACACTTTTAAAACATGCACTTTAACAATCTAACAACATTTGATCATCCAAAATCAAGGATTTAGCAAGTAATTTTCATATTGAACTAGTTACACCAAAAACAACGAATCGAGCATACAAATTACATACACGACATCACAATGAGCCATAGACACTAATTAACAACTTTATAACTCAAAAATCTCAAGAACACATAAAATTAGTGATTTTAGAAAGTTACCCAAAAGAGATGAAGTTGGTATCAAATTGAAGAGGATGAAGAGAGGATTCCAAATATGTATTTTGTTTTGATTGAAGCTTGCTAGATCATGAATGGATGATGAATCTTGATGATGAAGATTGAAAGAAAAATTGAAAGTGTTAAAGGAAAATGGAAATGAAAATGGAAATGAATGAATGGATGAGAAAGGGTGTTGACTAGTTGACCTAGTCACACCTTTGATCACTTGGCAAAAATGGTCCCTCTAGTTCGGGTGCGGGTGCGTGAATTAACCAAACGAATTATTTTAAATTACACGAGAGTACGGGAGACGTTATCTTCCAACAACGAGAATATTTAAAATGTTACATAACAAAGGATACGAATCTAGATACGAAGGGTATTATTTAAAAAGAAAAAGACGGGCGTTAAAATAATTTAACGGAAAAATGCGGGATGTTACATTATTGGCCGGAGGTCCATTTGTAAGCAATCTCTCCATCCATAGAACATTGAGAGGGAGGACTTTCCTTACTCTTGGGGTGTTGTTTCACTTCGGGTGGAGAAATGACTTGTTTTTATTTTAGGATAAGGGAGGATTGTCTACATCTTACCTCCCCATATCCCAATTATGTGGGATTGGGTTTTGTTGTTGTTGTATAAGTTTGGTGAAGGGTGGTGGGGCGGAGAGTAGCGATTTCTCGTTGTATATCTGCGTGTAGGCCGTAGATTAAGTAATTCAAAAGGGCGGTGGGGGGTATGCCAATGACATAATTACGGAGACTGACGAAATCAGCCTGGTATGTGATAGTGTATATATTGCTATATTCCCTATGATTGCATACTTACAAGTTCGACATTATATATTTAATATATATATAATACCGAACTTGGGGGACTTGATAGTGCGCATAGCACTACCTTGCGCATTGCACAAGGATTGCACTAAGTTTTAGCATCTTGTGCTGAAATCCGCAATGTACAAGAGTGCAAGATTCCGCACAAGAGTGCAAGAATTCGCACAGGAGTGCAAGAATCCGCGAATATTCTGAATACTATAAATAGGGAGCTTGGCCTCTCATTTATAGGTTGTTGATTCTCTGCCATTTGCCAAGACCTTTGTAATTTTCACTTGTGACTTTGCCCAAGGAACATTTACATTCAGTTAAGGTGAATCATGCTAATTAACAATCAAGACCGGGTCGGGGTGGTTGATCACTTGATTGAAAAGTGAAAGACGATCATCAGGGCTCAAAACAAACAACAACACCCCAATCCTCCTCATTGCACTCGATCCTTGATCCAATTCCGCAAGGAAGACGGATCTAGGCTCGATCAATTGGCGCCATCCGTGGGACTAGAACAAGCAAAGTCTCATGTTCTTACGGAAAGTTTAATTCGTTTGAATATACTTTGGATTGGTCATGATATGTACCAATAATTGCGAAGATATCGATGAAAAAACTCCGATGTTGAAGACGTCATATCGACATCGCTACTTTACAATAATTATATGATAAATGAGAAATTAATCATCATAAAATGTCATTCGGCTCATAGAATTTAGCCTGAGCTCATTGAGTCAGTTTCATACACATTGAATTCTGCCCGAGCTTTGTGATAGAAAGTTCTTGCGCAATATTGAAATTGCGCGGTTTAAAAATATATGTGTACCGTGATTCTGAAAAACAATTCACGCGGTTTACAAGCAACTGCTGCGCAGCTCGAAAACAATAAAGCTCGTATATTTTTCCTAGCGCATACAAGTGTGCGACGTTGTATTACGCACTTCAAGTGCTTGAGAAAATATCTCAATTGAACAAACAGCTCTGTTAGCATAACGAGCAACTTGACACACATTTTTGGCGTACATTAGATAGCCCGTTCGTTGAAGAATAAAACACGTCCATTGTCGTGAAAGTATTGCCTTAAAAGTGGCTCTTGTTTGATTCAACAATATTACTCAAAAAGACTTCGCGGTGCCCGATTGTACGGCCCGAGCACGGTCTTGCAAACAGCCCGAATTTAGTTTCAAAAAACACGGCGTTTTCAGACTTCGCGGTGCCTCATTGCGGCCCGAGCATGGTCTTGAAAGCTGCCAAACTTTGGCTTAAAAACAATGAACGAAATCAGACTTCGTGGTGCCTAATTATGGCCCGAGCATGGTCTCGAACATAGTCCAACTTTGGCTTTAATAACATTGCGTACTTAGACTTCGCGGTGCCTGATTGTGGCCCAAGCACGGTCTCGAAAATTGCCCGATTATGGCCCGAGCATGGTCTCGCAAGACTTCAGCTTTCAAACATTGCGTAGTTAAACTTCGCGGTGCCCGATTGTACGGCACGAGCACGGTCTTGAGAATAGCCTTAGTTTTCAAACATTGCAAAGTTAGAGTTTGCGGTACCAAATCATGGGCCGAATTGAGAAATAGCGTTTGAAAAACAGTTTCACTGCAGTTCGCGAAGCTGATTTGCATTAGCGTTTGTGTACACTTTTATGATTGATTTATTGCGCATTCCGCAACTTATTTGCAGCAACCTTTGTGTGATTTTCTGCTGATTTGCAAATAGCCTTTATGCTCCGTAATTATGCGCCGAGTATTGCTTAGAAAAGCAGCTCTTATTTGATGGAATAGAAGTAATATGCATGATGTGCAAGAAGAATTACGTGATTCATAAGGGAACACTCTACTCAGTGATTGAAACGCATTCTTTGCGTGCCACATGTGCAATCATAGCGCAGCAAAGTCATGGTTTTGGACCTGATGTTTCGCTGAGCAGTCGTTTTAACGGCTCAAAAGATGGCGCTGGTTGGTTTTAAGAACAACCATTGCGCTTTAATTAGCTTTCGACGATCGCGTATTTAGACTTTGCGGTGCCCGATTGTACGGCCCGAGCATGGTCTCAAGAAAGTAACCCAAGTTTTGATGTGTTTAAAACGAGTTTTGCGCAACATATAACTAATATGCATATGGTTATAATTAATTTTCGCAAATTTACGAAGACATGCGCAACATGAAAAATTTATAAAGACATGTACGGAGTAATAATTATAGAAGATGTGAGGATGGTTTGTGCAGTATAAAGAAATGGATAAAGCTGCGTGGTTTTCTAAAAACTATAAAATTCATCCTCAATAACGCCACGTATTACTTGCGTGGCATGCAGATAGCTTATGTGGTTTATATGACCTTGATTACAACTTGATGATGGGATATTATATTAACGTGGGCTCAAGCATTACAAGAATTTCTGCAAACATGAAGCAATATGTGACTAAAGGTGGCCATGCGTATCATGCACAATAAGCGTGACAAACAATGAGCTGCTACAAATATTTACGGTGCTCGATTATGGTTTAAGTGATACTGAAAGCAGCCTAAGCTTGGCTCAAAAATAGCCTTTGCGCTATATTACATTATTGCTCGCAACTACATGATATGCGCAAGGAAAATTTTGTGCAAAAAATTCGCGGTGTTCGAAACCGCTAAAGTTAGCAAAAATTCGCGGTGTTCGAAACCGCTGAACTTAGCAAAAAATTCGCGGTGTCCGAAACCGCTCAAATTAAAGCAAAAGTAAATGAATATCGTATAGCACTATTTTTGGCATACCTTCATTTGATTAATTGCGCACAAACATGAAAGTCAACTCTGCAATATTCTTATTTGTTCTATAAGCACAATGCAACATTATCTAAGTTCATGAGCATTTGGCCATGGGAATCTTATTATTTTGCTAAAAGCACGTGGTTACATTGTTTAAAAGCATGGCCGAATTATTGATTGATTTTGCACACGATGCATGAGGTCATGAAGGTTAAAACTATATGTTCTTATAATAAAAATGCACATTGACAAGATAGGCTTAAAATATGTCATGTGCTACATGTTATATTAACATAAGCTTCAATTGACTTGCTTCATATATGCTTCGAGCAAATTTCTCAAAAAATGCTAAATATGCGTGAGACCAAAAATGAATCGTGATCAAATATTATCAAGTGCGGACGCGTACTTTGATTTTGCAAATGAAAACCACTTGGCATGTATATACGCAATGAATGCCTAAGCGTTGAAGAAATCCCGCTTGGATGAATAACATAATATTACAAGTGTTTGCGAAAAGTTGGAACTTGTGACATTTTTCCTAAGTATTTGATCTAGCCATGCTTAGATGCTTCGCAAAAACCACATATTTTGCCTAAGGATCGTTTCGGCGGACTTAGAAGATTCATAATACATAAAAGATTGTTTCGCATAAGTACGTGTTTGTTATGTGCACAATAACGAATATGGAAATTGCAAAGGACAAGTCTAGAAATTATGAATATATAACAAAGCGCTATATAAATACACGTTGCAACATGATTTTCTCTTTGATAAGAAAGCGCCATGAGTTGCGCATAACTTCACGAACAAAGCATATTGTATACTTAGAGTTCGACATCATATACTTTTAGTTTATAATATCGAACTGGGTGGACTTGATAGTGTATATATTGCTATATTCCCTATGATTGCATACTTACAAGTTCGACATTATATATTTAATATATATAATACCGAACTTGGGGGACTTGATAGTGCGCATAGCACTACTTTGCGCATTGCACAAGGATTGCACTAAGTTTTAGCACCTTGTGCTGAAATCCGCAATGCACAAGAGTGCAAGAATCCGCACAAGAGTGCAAGAATCCGCACAGGAGTGCAAGAATCCGCGAATATTCTGAATACTATAAATAGGTAGCTTGGCCTCTCATTTATAGGTTGTTGATTCTCTGCCATTTGCCAAGACCTTTGTAATTTTCACTTGTGACTTTGCCCAAGGAACATTTACATTGAGTTAAGGTGAATCATGCTAATTAACAATCAAGACCGGGTCGGGGTGGTTGATCACTTGATTGAAAAGTGAAAGACGATCATCAGGGCCCAAAACAAACAACAACACCCCAATCCTCCTCATTGCACTCGATCCTTGATCCAATTCCGCAAGGAAGACGGATCTAGGCTCGATCTGTATGCAGCAACTGAGGCAGTTTGTTGTAGCTTGAATAAAGCTGCTAGATGGTAAGAAGATGGTCCGAAACGTAGCTTGGTTATTGTGTAGGTATTTAAACCAACTCGAGGCCTCAGTGTGGAAATGGAATGAAGCGAGGGCTATACACTGGTCCGGGGGAATACTTTAGAACGTAAAATACTGATCAGCTTGAAAAACCAATCAAGGGGTGCAGTGCCATCAAAGGATGGTAAGTGTATTTTAGGTGTTTTGTGGGAAAAGTTAAGGGAACCGAATTGTAAAGGAGGAGTGGTTTGACTGGTGGTGTTCGAGTCATTTTTGGGAATGGAAGCTGATGCCTTAGGAATGAGTTGTTTGGCAACTTGGTCAAACTGGGTTGTGGTAGCAGCAGCATGGTGAGCAATTTGAGCAGACACTTTTGGATTTCAGTTGTGGTAGCAGCGGATTGGGTAGTGATGGTTTGTGATAGGCTGTCGAATTTGGCGGAGAGTTGGGAGAGGGTTTCGTTGAGGTCAGCAAAGCACTCTTCAATAGTCGGAGTAGATTGATGTGGATGCATGGTGAAACCAATGAAAGCACCAATGATAGAAGAAGACCGATCTCCCAAGAAAACTAGATTTAAGAGGAGACTCTTTTGGACTAAACCAAATATTTTCATTCATCATATTTCATTTGAACAAACACATACATATTTATATTTGTACTAATAATAATGCTATTACTATCCTAATAAAATGCAATTATTTGGGAGGAAACTTGGACACATTGATATGAAACATGCACACATCAATAATCCCACGTACATAACTATTATTCTCTAGACTAATTATAACACTATCTACCTTCAAACTCCATGTGCAAATGCATGCACATGTACCTGGTAGAAAACATGGATCATGTATGACTTGAAACCCACGTTCGACCAAACGTATCACCTTTAGTCTGATAAAAGGAAACACTTATCTCAATTACCTATTTAATTTCATGTGCTTTTTCTTGGGCTTATTACAGACTTGGAATGGAAGCTAACTTATGTGGGATCTGCTGAGGACGAGATGTATGATCAAGTTCTCGAAAGTGTGTTTGTTGGTCCTATTAATGTTGGCAACTATCGTTTCATCTTTGAGGTAATTTTCAAGATTTGTAGTTCCCATTTCTTATTCCTGGTTATATTTTGCCTCTGCATATTATGAAAGTTAGTCAAATGCTTGTGTTGGTTTTTTTAGGCAGACCCTCCAGATGCATTGAAAATTCGTGAAGAGGACATAATAGGTGTTACTGTTCTGCTATTGACATGCTCATATATGGGACAAGAATTTGTTCGAGTAGGATATTATGTAAACAATGATTATGAAGATGAACATTTGAGAGAGGAACCTCCACAAAAAGTAATTATTGATAAAATTCAAAGAAATATATTGGCTGATAAGCCTAGAGTCACAAAGTTCCCTATTAATTTTCACCCTGAGAATAATGTTGAACAATCAGAAGAACAGCAGACTAATCATTCACCTGATATCGCAACCGAGCAATCACCTTTCTTGACTGAAGAAGTCAATAATGGTAATTGTGACACCAAAAGTGATCATGGAGAAGAAAGACCTTCTGTACCAGATCATGTGCCTGCTCTATTGTCTATTTGAAGGTTAAAGTGTGATGCATTTTCTTTTATTAAACAAAAAACTTGGCCTTGTAATGATGGTGATATTATACATACATTATATCTAATGTCTTAATGATATGAATTGTGATTTTGCTTATAGTGGTTATGCAAATCTTTATTTGTCACATACCATATCATCATATTTGTATTGAAGCTCACCTTAGTTTATTATTAGACTTGTGGAGTAGTTTAAATTGATGGACCGTTTTATTGCTCATAATTATTACTCGTTATGTTCTAGTATGTCTTTATTGCTTTATTAGGTTAACTACAACTAGTACAGGAGTTTTCTATATTATTTTACGGTCTCTTAATGTCGTTTAACTTGTGTTTTGGAGATTATGTATTATAAAAGAACCCCGATTACTCCGATTAATTCACGATAAATCTTTTTTAAGAACATTTCGTTCCAATTTTACATAATTCGTTATTTTTAATTTATTTATCTATTTATTTTGGTCGGAGGTCCATTTGGAAGCAATTTCTTTACCCGTCGAACAGAGAGAGGGACGACTTTCTCTACTCTTGGAGTGTTTCACTCGGGGTGGAGAAATGACTTCTCTTTATTCAAAGATAGAGGAAGGATTGTCTACGTCTCACCTCCCCCATACCTCACTCATGTGGGATTGGGTTTTGTTGTTGTTGTTGTTGTTGTTAATCGATCAATGTCGGTTAATGAATAAAAATCGAATTTGTTGATTAAATTCGGTCAAAGTCAAAATTAGTTAACATTTTTACATGAATTAAATTTGAATATAGAGTTTTTGTACAAAATGAACGATTTTAAACAATTATAATTATAATTTTCTTCCATATTCACACGTAATTTTGAAATATATTATTTAAATCTATAAAGGTATAATTCGATTACTCGGTGATTATTCTCCTGATTGCCGATTACTTTTTCTAAAGTTCCGACCGATTGCTTTTCAAATAACAAGTTTTGCAACCTTGGTGCACAAGAAATACATTCTTCATGATTGATGTATTGTTATTAGAAGTCACTATGTTAAGATAAAAGCTGATTCTTATCTTGGTGTGACATATTGTGTAACTAAGACTAGGGCAACGGGCAGCTGACATACGTCCGTCTTTGAGCTTTTTGCTATAACATTGTTGGCATGCCCTTTTTTTTTTCCTTTTTTCTTTAACGTGCGATAAATTTTGTCGTTTCTAGGAAGTAGTGAGAGACAAAGACATAGATATTGTGGGGTATGAAATATTTTTTTTGTTGAAAGAAAACGAATACTATATGACGAACATTTTCTCGAAAAGAAAAAGAACTATACAAAATACAAGCAAAAAACAATATGTGACTAATCTCAACAAAATACAAACATTTTGGTGTGTTTAATGTTGTATTGGTTTGTTTCCGCATGTTCAATTATGCGTATTTGATATTTACATTGTAAGAGGGCTATGTCTATTGTAGTCACTGAGATCTTTAGATCTTTTCAATTTAGATGTACTAGGTTCTGATACATTTGCAATACAAATAGATTTCTTTTTTTAACAGTAGTTTAGGATCAATAAGAGGGAATTAAACCACTCACGCGATCATTTTTTTGCAGTTGCATAACCCTCCCTCAACTGCTTTCTTAGAGGAAATCCTGATCAATCCGAAGGCATGACCGATAAAATTCCCCTCCCGCTGCCCCCGCAACGCAACGCCCGAAAGACGACTTTGAGTGGATATCAAGGTTAAGGAATAAACTTTTGTCCAATGTTATAGAACCCGGAATCGAATTTCTGACTTCTAACAAAGAGTGTTAGACCTATCACTTAAGTTGTTTTTTATTTTTCAGACAAAAAAACTATTTTATAAACTATTCAATCACTTTATATTTTTTTAGTCTGTTTTTCTAATAATATCATAAAATTTTTTGTTTATAAAACGCTGATAGAATGAAGCTGATCGACTCATTTTTTTAATTAAAAAGCCGGCTCAACATATATTTGTGATGTCAATAAAAGCGGGCAACTAATGTTAGGGTTGACTTAAGTTGGTATTGTCCCTAAAACCCCTGGTAAAATCGAAAGAGGGATGAACACTCAAAAGGAGAAACAGCGGCTGAATCAATTGTTGATCCAACATCTAAACACCATTCATGAAACCTTTCAGGTTTCTTTTTTCTTTTTCTTTTTTCTTTTGCATATATTAATCTACGTATCTATCCTTTTTATTATTATAACTATTAATATTAATTATTAGTTATTAATTTCATGTTCCAATGCTTAATGTTGTTAGAAATTATTTATTTTTTATAGGTTTTGGATTCAGCACCGCCATCCTCGTTTCAAAAAGTAAGCTGGAATGATGACGTTGTCAAATTGGGTGAACAGCTGTATAAACAGGCCACTACTGGTAATCTTTATCTATTTTGTCTGTTTTTGGAAGCTTGATTTCGTGTCTGTATATGTATATGTTATATTATATGTATCCACTACGCTTAAGTTCGTCTTAAATTATTAGTTGTCTGTGCAAACTGGGATGATTGTAAAAGTTTTAGTCATCTTGTTATTGCTGAAAATAGTCCTCTTTTATAATCTTCTTTTTGAATCTGGTTCCATATCCTAAAGTAAGCTTGGAGGTAGATTATTGATTCCAAAATATGTAGGTTAATAAGACTACTATTTGGTTTAAAATTATTGTTTTGTTAAATTATTAACCATCACTAGATAACCCAATTGGTTTGGGCACCGAGTTCCTTAACAAGAGCTCTCAGGTTCGAATTTTGTGGTGACCAGGGTTGTGTTGGAAACAGCTCTGCTGAGACATCAGAGTATGGAGTTGGATTACTCGCCCTCACGGGTAGCCTGAACAGAGAAAAACCTTCTATAGTTTTATTGTAAAGATTGATCGTGGCCAAACAAACAAGAAACACAATTGAGAAAGAAACTGGAGAAAAGCCGCATCTGTGTTTTTATTCACGATAAAAATGATAAAGATAACTGCCTACAGATGGCCAACTAAAGCCTTATTTAAACACACACTAAATAAGGATAAACACTAGCATTTAATTTCAAATATTGGATAAACTAGAGTCCAACAATGACTCCAGTTGTAAACAAGCTGCGTTTTTTGTTCTCCTGCCCCAAGCTTAATATTGAAGTCAATTAATGGGCCCAAACAAAGTTTCACCAAAATACTCCTGAAGCCCAATACGCGTTCTGGGCTTCCGCTGATAAACTTGAGCCCACTTATCTTGAGACACACCATCAGTCAAAGATCCTGCATCAAGTTTGTTTTGTTAAAATGTTTATCTTGGCGTTCTTAGACTTGGAAAAAGCTTATGATTGTGTCCTGCGTGAGCTGATTTGGAAGACTCTTAATGTTAGGGGTGTTCCAAGTAGATATATACGATCTATTAAAGATATGTACGATGGGGCGAAGACTCGTGTATGAACGACGATAGGAAACACAGAGTTCTTCCCCGTAGAGGTAGGTTTACATCAGGGATCTGCCCTTAGCCCTTATCTTTTCGCTTTGATCCTAGACGAGTTGACTCATAGAATACAAGACAACATCCCATGGTGCTTGATTTTCGCCGACGATATTGTATTAGTTTCGGAATCCCAAGATGAGCTTAACAGAAGGCTTGAGCAATGGAGGATCGCCTTAGAATCAAATGGCCTACGGATTAGCAGACTTAAATCGGAGTACCTTAGATGCGATTTCAAGACGAGCGAAGAGGAACACGACGATATAGTGGATACCCGAATTGGGGATCAGATTTTACCCCCGCAAGAGTCCTTTAGATATTTAGGCTCGATGCTTCACAATTCGGGTAGGATAGATGAGGACGTGACACATCGCATACGAGTAGGATGGTTGAAGTGGAGGGCTGCGAAAGGGGTGTTGTGCGACAAGAAGGTCTCCCTTAAACTGAAAAGGAAATTCTTCAAGGTGGCAATCAGACCAGCCATGTTATACGGATCAGAGTGTTGGCCAATGAGGAAGGCCCAAGAGAGGAGGATGGAGGTGGCAGAAATGAGGATGCTTAGGTGGACGTGTGGTAAGACCATGCTAGATATGATACCAAATGGAGTTTTTAAGGAGAAATTGGGAGTTGAGAACATCATCAAAAAACTAAGAGAAGGACGACTTAGATGGTTTGGGCATGTTAGGAGGCGCCCACCTTTAGCCCCGGTTAGGAGAGTCGAGATCCTCACCGTTGGCTGCGTAAGGAGAAGGGGTAGACCTAAACGTAGGATGGAGGATAGATTGAAGCTTGACATGAAGGAGCTTCTACTGACGGAGGACATGACTTCTGATAGGAGCCTGTGGAGGAGTAGAATTAGTATAATTGAGTAGGATATTTTTTTTTTTTTTTTCAATGTGTTAGTTACATTTATTATACAACTACATATATAACTATAGCTAGTTATTCTATAACTACACTATATATATCCCTCTACATGGTATATGTTTCTATATATATGTATTTAGACTATATATGTATCGATGTATATACTTGTATCTATATAGGTATCTATGTATCTAAGTGCATGTATTTTTGGTGTATGTATGTTGGCCTGTCTTGTATATATATATATATATATATATATATATATATATATTTTGTTTGCCTGTATGTCTACTTGAAATTAAATGGTTATGTGCACTATCTTATCCATGCTATTTGCTCTATTGTTGTGTATTACTGCTATATGTGCTATCTTTTATGGTTACTGTGTATGGTTACATCTTTCTAGGCACACATAACTCTTACAGGTACGTATCATTTGCCCTCTCTTTTTCGTTTTTATGAGCATTTTCTGGCCGGAGGTCCTTAGGAAGCAATCTCTTTTGCTCTAGAGTAGAGGGAGGGACGACCTTATCTAGTCGCGGGTTCTATACCCGCGGGTGAAGTAGTGACTTCCTTCTAATCTAGGGTACGAGGAATGATTGTCTACACCCACCTCTCCCATACCTCACTTCCGTGGGATTGGGTATTGTTGTTGTTGTTGTTGTTGTTGATTTTAATGTAATGCTTTAATACTAATGTTACCAAGATCCAAATAATTTTCATCTTCCTAGAAAGATAGTAGTATTCAGTTGATTCTTTTTGAAGTCTAAAAAGGTTACGTTTGCTTCATTATGTAGTCGGAATGCTTTGGAGTGGAGATGGGCCGGATGCGAAATCACTTGAGGAGAGCATGGCGACTTATTCCAATTTGTTACAAGGATTCCTTTTGCTTTCACATGGAAGTATGATTGGAGCTGGACCTACGCTTTCTTCTTGCATCCATTCGTCAGTTAAGCAGGTTACCGATTGCAGTTTTATGTTGCTGAGAGAGTCGGTTGCTGCCTATGGTAATCTCTCATTCCATTTTTTGAATTACTTGCTTGATATTTTACATGTAAGAAGGCGTTTGGTTACGTGTCTTGATATGAACTTTTTATTTCGAAATATCAAAATCAGAAAACCTAGTAAAACTGTTTGTATGGGAGAGTGTTCGGATGTGCTTTTAATGTTCGAAAATGTAATAGTTAATTGTTTAACTATTTAGCAAATTCTTGTTATGTAAGTAAGAAATAATGTATAAAATGACCGAAACGGGAATGTTGTGGGAAAATAGGATACACTGAGATGGGACTAGAAGTGTCCCAAGTTAAATTAAGAGAAAGCTGTTATCCAGGGCGTTTAGCTGACCTAATCAGATGGCCCGAAACAGAATCTGTATATCCTAATATTTTAAAATTGATTATGATTATTACTGGTCTCAATAATTGGATAAGCATCTTCAAATCGAGGAATTCATGTCACATTATGCAATCGATGGTGCTTAGTCTATTAACGAGATGTCTGCCTAATCTATTAGTTACTGTTGTGAAAGTCTGTGAAAGTCGGGCTGAGTTGGGTCAAAGTCAATTTGGTCAAACTTTTAGTATTTTTAAAAATTAGATTTTGTTCCCTATATCTCTACTTGAAATATTTGTGTTTTATGTTTTATATTCATGCATATAATATATAAATGTTTCATTTATTTATTGCTAAAAGTCAACGTTGGTCAACGCTCAACTTGTTTCTGACTCGACCAACTCGTCCCTTGTCCCAATGAACTCGTGACTTTTACAACCTTGATTACAATACTAATGACTGGTACTGACAACTTCAACAACTTATTAAACCACACTTCACAAGCTAAGATTATTGATAAGATTATGACATTAATTTATTCTTTCTTTTACTTTGAAGCTCCAACTTAATGCTCATTACCCATCGTTTGAAATGTAGGAAACAGCAGTCAGTCGCATAAACTATCGATTCCTCAGATCGTAGGCACTGTTTGGGAGGCATGCACAACTCTTAAAAAGACACCTGGCACAAACATTACAGCCATAGGCCGATCAATGACTCAAGTTGCAGTTTCCATAAAAGATGTTCTTCGTGAGATGAAGGAACTTAAACCCACTTCTGAAAGTGTTTCAAAGCCTGATAATGAAGTTTCAAAACCAGATAACGATGCTCATGAAAGTGACAACTCATCAGACGGAGATTTTGGCAGTGACTTGTCGCCCAAAGAGATGAAAATTGCCGAGTTGGCCATTGACGTCGTGTCTCAAACTCTATCAACGATCAAAGAAACTATTCGATCAATCACTGGCCTACTCAAAAACCCCCAAACGGATAACGAGAGTAGTCAAACAGTGGATTCATTAGAGAAATTATTGATGATTTGTAAAAATATGGGATTACAGGTAGATGAGATTGGAGCTTGTCTTTATCCTCCTCAAGAGGTTTCCGTTATTAGAAGTGCTACTGAGAAGATGGTGAGTTTTGTTAATGAAATGCAGGTAGAATTGGAAAACGTAAAGGGAACTTCGGATGCTTTTCTTCATGAAAGTAATTGTTTGATCAGTTCTTTAAAGAACCTGGACTTAGAATTAGGCTGCTCTTCTGATGATGATGATGATGATGATGTTGAACTTGTTAGTGAAATGGAAAACCTTGTAGTGGACAATTAGTATTTTTTTTTTTTCATTTCAAAATAAAATTTCAGTGATTTAATGTTTCTGTGGTTTATAGTTGTTTTTGCTTGATCTTGAAGTTGTGGCATATACAGTTTCTAACTTCATGTTTTATAGTATTTTTTTTTTTTTTTTTTTTCATTTCAACTTCTGCAAGATCCAAATAAATTGAACATCTATATGAAGTTTATCTCATTCTATGGCTACACAAATCGTTGTGCACCAGGGACTGATCTGGGTTTAACATTTTTACCCATGCTTACTTTTTCAGCTCTACTAACTTCCTTACCAATGAGCTTAACGGTCCATGCACCACCAAAGTAGGGGTCCAGCCAGAAGCAACTGAGTTAGAGGATCTGTCGATGGTAGCTGCAACATCAGCACCAACTACAACATATCTCCATACCACCAATAACATTTGATCACCAGTCACTAATCCAACTTTCCATACTAGAACTTGCATCACCGGCACCTGCCAATTAAAAGAATGTTACTCCCTTCGTCCTATATAAAATATTCCTTAACTTTTTCTAAATTTAAGATATATTAAGGAATTGTCTAATTTGCCATCATTTAATCGTATGTATTGCAATATTTGAATACACAAATTACAGATACAATCGTATAGCAGAGAATAAGTAACTGAACATTGTGTCTAGCCTACTCTATTTATACTACACAAACTAGGTTACAATAGGCGATAACCTAAACTTGATTTCTTGTTCTTGATATCAAGGTAAAATCCCACAAATCAATCTAATTAACAACAATTGGATGCATCCATAATCCTTTCCAAATACATAATCTTGACTTGATTGACACGCTTTCAGATATAAAATCTTTCACATATTCGATCCATAAAATTAGAAAATCTGGTTCTCTTCAAAACTATGGAAAACACAAATAGTCGGGTATGTATAGATAGTCTGATCAGGATAAACTTTCTAGAGATAGTCCTGAATTCCCAAATATCTATACTTGGAATTGTTTTAAAAATTCTAACCAAGCTTGTAACTCATCAGATTTTTTAAAAGGGTCACTGAAATAAATGATCTACTGATGCGGGTGAGCTGGGTAATGAAACCAGCAACGCAACCAGCACAAGCTCAAAAGATGTTATACCCGAATCTGGCCAAACAATGGTCGTGTTGCCATCTCTTTCTTAACATCTAAGTGTTTTTGGAGCTGGTTCAAGAGGCTCAGGGGTTACCCTATTTCAGTCCTTAAACTGAAATGGTTAAGTTCATGAATAAAGTTTTTGATAGTTAAAGGCAAGCTAGCAAAGAAGAAGAACCAGCAAACCGAACTAGCAAACACACTTTAGTTCAACCAGCAAAGTTTTACTCAGCCGTAAATCTAGTTCAACCAGTAAGACGAACTTCAGTACAACCAGCAAAATGAACTTTAGCACAACCAGCAAATGATGGTGTTTTCTTTCTAAAAGGCCAGCTTGCTGATACGATTCAAAGTTTTCTTATGTTTTCAATAATCAGGCCAAGTCATGTGCTTAACACGTGTGTGTGTGTGTGTGTGTGTGAAATGCCCCGTTCATATCGATTATAAACGATTCATAATAGTTGATTACATCACGAGGTACTTGACCTCTATATGATACATTTTACAAACATTGCATTCGTTTTTAAAAGACAAACTTTCATTTCATCGAAAGTTGACGGCATGCATACCATTTCATAATATATCTAACTATAATTGACTTAATAATAATCTTGATGAATGAATGACTCCAAGTAATATCTCTAATATGATCAAATGCACAGCGGAAGATTTCTTTCATACCTGAGAATAAACATGCTTTCAAGTGTCAACCAAAAGGCTGGTGAGTTCACAGGTTTATCGTAAACAATAAAATTCATCATTTTAATAGACCACAAGATTTAATATTCCCATTTCCCATAAACATCATGCATAAAATTCATTCATATGGATTGAAGACCTGGTAATCGACCTTAACAAGTTGCATATAGAATAACCTCATCATTCCGGGACAACTTAAGACATGATAAATTTGCCATCATTCCGGGAAAACTTCGGACATGATAAATTCGTCATCATTCCAGGAAAACTTCGGACATGATAAATTCGCCATCATTCCGGGAAAACTTCGGACATGATAAATTCGCCATCATTCCGGAAAAACTTCGGACATGATAAATTCGCCATCATTCCGGGAAAACTTCGGACATGATAAATAGGACATATTCGATTTCGATAATTTAACCATAGAATGTAGTTTCGATTATTTGTGTCTATTTCGTAAAACAGTTATAAAAGCAGCGCATGTATTCTCAGTCCCAAAAATATATATTGCAAAAGCATTTAAAAAGGGAGTAATGAAACTCACGCATATAAATATTGTAAAACAGTTAATAAAGCATTTGCATGTATTCTCAGCCCAAAAATGTAAAGAGTAAAAGGGATCAAATGAAACTCACGATACGATATTTTGTAGTAAAAATATGCATACGACGGAACTGAACAATGCAGGGTTGGCCTCGGATTCACGAACCTATATCAGTTATTTATATTAAATCATGTAATCACAATCGAACAACTTATATATATATATATATATATATATATATATATATATATATATATATATATATATATATATATATATATATATATATATATATATATATATATATATATATTAAATATATACTATATTACTTATTTTATTTTAGTAATATAATTGTTAATTCAAATGTTATATGTATAGATATTGTGTTATATTATTATAAATAATAACAATTAACAGAAAAGTAAGTAATACTAACATAGTTATTTGTAATAAATATATTTTTATATAAATATCATTTGTTTGTTAAATGTTAATTATAATACTACTAAAATAATGATAATAATAATAATGATAAAAATAATAATAATAATAATGTCACTAAAAATAATACTAATAATAAAAATAATAATAATAACATAGTTGTAATGATAATAGTATTAATAATAATAATGATAATCCTAATGATAATAAAATGATAATAATTCTAATGATACTTGTATTACTAATAATATTATTAATAATAATAATAATGATAATTTTTATAAATATTTATATTTTTAATACTAATGATAATAATAATAATAATAATAATAATAATAATAATAATAATAATAATAATAATAATAAATAATACTACCTTTAAAGCTTTTTCCAAAAAAAAAAAAAAATGCCTCAGACAGGGCTCGAACTCGCGACCTCTCGGTTACACCCACATACCCTTAACCATTCCTCTGCCATTCTATTTCTGATAATATACCCAGTTTAAAATACATAATCTATCTGTTTCTTCATCTCCTTCAAAAGTTTCAACCGAACAGAACCATAAATTAATCTATACTTTCCAATTATAAAGACCCAACTGAAATCATAAATTTCTCGGCCCAACACTAACAACGTAATCAAGTCCATTATCTAAGTCTATCAAGTATTTAATCCAAGTAACCCTAAAGGTTTTCGATCAACCACTGTGTTCATCGTGATATCCTTATCTCTATGATCACCCACCATTATTCGTCATTATCATTATCATAATCATTATCATAATCATAATCATAATCATTATCATAATCATTATCATATCACGCATCCTTTCATCATACACCATCATTATATTTATATCCTTACAGTCTGTTATCATCGTTTCTGTGTAACTCGTTTCCACAGACCCTAAATGGGTCTAGATGGCAACCAGAAAACAAACATTAGCCTAATTCTAAGGCCCAAATCAAACAGTTTCGAAGCCCATCATTTCAGCAGTCCAGATAAAAGTCAGAACAATTAATACGGCCCAAAGAGTGGCAGCCCAACAACATAAACCCCTAGGCCCCATTTAGAAAACATTTATGGTTTTAATTTGTAACAGAAACAGAAGACGTTTACAGAATTAATGGAATATCGAGTCACTATCTTTATTATGATTATGCCAACTCTATCATTGTGTACACCGCATATATAACATCAATTATCTGTGGTGTTTGTTGTAATGACCCGTCCTAATCCATCTGGACGAAGTCCTCAACAGTTGGTCCCATTGCGAGGTTCTGACCTCTATATGCCATGAACGACTCCATGTAATATGAGCAATGCACAACGGAAGATTTCTTTCATACCTGAGAATAAACATGCTTTAAAGTGTCAACCAAAAGGTTGGTGAGTTTATAAGTTTATCATAAAACAATAAAATTCATCATTTTGATAGACCACAAGATTTAAATGATGCATGGTACAAATGGGCCCGAATCCTATACCCACCTGTAATGTACATGCGATATCTTTTAAAATACAGTACACCTTTCTCGTGTACGAAATCATCTTTCATAAATCTTAGTAACCGTACACATATCTCGTGCACAAAAATAACATACACATAACCTGTGTATAAAATCATTCTCTAGATACATAACATTCACTTTTCATTGCTTTCATAGCTTGACTTGGTAACCGACCTTAACATATAATGCGCATAATAATATCCCCAAAACAGAACATCTCGTCTGTATAATAATCATATAAACTTCGAAGTACTAAACACCACGCCCACTAGCCCTTCCGTCTAGTGAACATTCTGGGTGGGGGTGTTAAACCCGGTATCTACCTTTAGGATTCGCGTCAATTAGGCATGCACTAATTCTCAAAATTAGTAACGTTCCCTAATTCTTAGGTTACCAAGCAATAATAATCAGGGGAAAAATATTCATATCAATTGTGGCAATTATCACGTCCACATAATTCAATGGTGGCAATTATCACGTCCACATAATTCATTCGAGGAATGTTTTGCTTGTGTCTATCTCGTCAAACATTTATAAAAGCATTTCATGTATTCGCAGTTCAAAATGTATTTCAAAAGCATTTAATAAAGCAGTTGTAAAAGTAGCGCATGTATTCTCAGTCCCAAAAATGTAAAGAGTAAAAGGGAATCAAATGAACTCACACATTGTATTTTGTAGTAAAAATACATATGACGACAATGAACAAGTGTAGGGTTGGCCTCGGATTCACGAACCTTTATCAAGTATATATATTAACACATATAATCACATAATTCCTTCTATATAATATATATATATATATATATATATATATATATATATATATATATATATATATATATATATATATATATATATATTAAATGTTGTAGTTATATAGTTATATATCTTTATTTATATTTCCAGTTATATTTTATATACAGTTATTTTGTAAAATAATTAATATTCATACATATAGTTATACTAATACATATATATCTATATAATTAGTATTATATTGTTACATTAAAAATTTTGTTATATGTAAATATTTATGTAAATAATGTTATTATGTTTAATTTATAATGTATATGTATTATTAATATAGTTATAGTATATGTAGTTAGTATATTTTTATATGTCAAACGTTTATTTGTTAAAAATGATAGTTTTTAAAATAATCATTTACTAATAATAATAACTTTATTAATAATGATAATGTTAATAATAAAAAAATGATATTGTTAATAATGATACTTATGTTAATAATAATAATAATTGCAATAATAATAATAATAATAATAATAATATTAATAATCATAAAACTACCTTTAAAAGAAAAGGCTCCCAAACAGAAAATAAATTGTCTCCTCCCAGGCTCGAACCCGCGACCTCTCGTTCCATTAATTATTTCATATGCACGTATTTATTTATTATAATTTTGCCATTGATCATGATCATCATTTTTCGCTCATCATCTCCTTCGTATCATCACCTTTTCATACATTGTCTAAACTAATCATCCTCATTAACCATGATCTACCCTTATTATCATTCTTATATCATAATCATCTCTATTATCATGATATCATAATCATCATGTTCATATCATTTTTGTAACATCCCGCATTTTTCCGTTAAATTATTTTAACGCCCGTCTTTTTCTTTTTAAATAATACCCTTCGTATCTAGATTCGTATCCTTTGTTAAGTAACATTTTAAATATTCTCGTTATCGGATTTTAATATCTCCCGTACTCCCGTGAAATTTAAAATAATTCGTTCGGTTAATTCCCGCACCCGATTCATAGTTGAGGGACCAAACTTGCCAAGGGTTCAAACCTTTGACTAGGTCAAAGGGTCAAACCCTTTCCACCCTTTCATTATCACCTCCTCCATTTTATTACTTCCTCCATTTTCTCTCTAACTCCAACCACAAAGATTCATCATCCATTTATGATCTAGCGGGTATTTTGCAAAACAAATTACATATTTGAGCTCCTTGCAACTTCCTCTTCGTTTTGGTACCAATTTCATCTCATTTGGGTAACTTTCTAAAATCACTAGATTTCTTTAAATTCGTGTTCTTGACTTATAAAGTAGTTAATTAGTGTCTATGGCTCATTGTGATGTCGTGTATGTAATTTGTATGCTCGATTTGTTGTTTTTGGTGTAACTAGTTCATTATGAAAATTGCTTGCTAAATCTTTGATTTTGGATGATTAAAAGTTGTTTAATTGTTAAAGTTCATGTATTAAATGTGTTACTAGCGTCATTAGCTTCAATTTGATGTGTAGGTTGATTAAGAAAACTTCAAAAACATGATTATTGATTTTGAGATGTTTGACTAGGGTTTGATAGTTCTTGACATGAATTTTTGGATGCTTGAATGCCATGAAATGTTAATTGTTAGTGTTTAGTAGTAATGTATGCTTCATTACCTTCAAAATGGCATATCACATGTGTGAATTGGATTCCCGAAACTTAAAATGCATTTGATGAACTTGAAACTTTGAAAATGGATTCTTAATGATCACTTGACGGAAAATCGGTAATTGAAATTGATGTTTTTGTTTGATGAAACGTGTTTAGTTGCTTTCCTTGTCAAATTACCTTTCCAACGATATATAGTATGCATTTTGGATGTTTTCGGTTCATAAAGATGTGTTAAATTGTATTTTGGTTCGTGACTTGGACCATTTTTCTGCAAACTGCATGTTTCCCAGGTATTGCGCGCCGCGCATATACCCGCGCGCCGCGCAGAATTAGAAATCCCAGATGTTTGCCTTCGTGGTTAAGTTCTGACCAGGATTTACACTTGGGTGCGCGCCGCGCAACCCATAGCGCGCCGCGCATATGCCCAGCTCATTTTTGTTTTTATTTTTCCTTTCACAAAATGTTTCCCGCTTAACCGTAACTCCGTTTACCATGAAACTTGACTATTATGCTCGAATATGACTTCTCATCATGAGAAAATTGTCGGACACCCGACCCGACCCCGTTGACCTTGACTTTGACCAAGTTTGACTTTTAGTCAAACTTAACCAAACAATTATACGATCGTTCTAACATGCTTAATTACTTGTATCGTGCATGAAACTTGACTAATTGATTCACATGCTACATAATCGAGTCGTAACGAGCCATAGGACTAATTGAACATCTTTGACCCTTCGTGACTATCGTTATTGATACAACCTATTTGTTTAGGTCAAGACTAGCATTGTTCTTTGCACACGTTACTTGTCGAAGTACTTTTTGTTCGTGCATACAAGGTGAGATCATAGTCCCACTTTTACTCTTTTTGAACTTATATTTGGGATGAGAAAACATAAACGATTCTTTTGAACTAAGTGAACACAAGAACGGAAAAAAACATTCTACATACGAGTTTAGAACAAAAATCCTCAATTCGATTATCATTAGTTACACTTGCCGGGTGTAAGCGAGAACTTATGTTATATGGCCATATGGGTTGACAACCCTCATCTTTGACGGTTCGCTACCGTCTACGGATGAAATATATTTTCGAGAATCAGTGTTTGTTCTAGCACTATGGATGGGGTATACAATGGATGGAATGTTAAGCTTTGATAATTGGGTGCTCGTGAATATTAACTTTTAGAATGTATTACTATTATTTCAACTTTGCAAACCTTGTGGTTCGACTTACTTTACTTTTACTCACAAACTTACTTAAACCTATGATTTCACCAACGTTTTCGTTGACAGATTTCTATGTTTTTCTCAGGTCTTGCACGATATGTGATACATGCTTCCGCTCATTATTTGATACTTGCATTGGATGTCGAGTATACATGCTTTTCATGGAGCGTCTTATGACTTTACTTTAAACCGTGTCGCCTAGATTTCCTTTGTACTTATAACCTTGTAACTTAACTTTTGGTTGAACAATTCTTGTAAACTTTGAAAACAATCTTTATTTTGAAATGAAGGCGACATATTTTGGTCAAACTTTGTCTTAAAGACTTATGACCATGCAATGGGACCTACGTAGACGACGCCGTCACTTGACGATTTGTCGGGGTCACTACAAGTGGTATCAGAGCATTGGTTGTAGGGATTTAGAGTTCATTTGTGTCCACCCCGAGTCATAGGGTACATAGGTGAATCTAGACTACAACCGGCATATAGACTGAAGTAGGAATTACTTGACTATTTGTGCATTTATACTCGAACTCTTCTATCATATCTAACTCGTATTCGATCTTGATCTTACGTTGATAAATTTTGTTGATGCGCCACCTTGACTTTATGAAGTAATGTTAAATGCACATGAGAATCAGGGTAATATAATTTCCGGGATTATATTACGGTGATTCACATGGACGTTCCGACACTATGACATAGAGAATTTAAGGCGAGTCAAGGAAAATTTTCTCTTTATCCTTATTCCATACTCCGGTTAGTATTGTTGAAAATACTAACCAACGATATTCTTGTGTCATGAAGGAACAATGGCTCACCAAGGTCAACACAATACTCCTCTCGAAACTCTAGAACAAGCTCTTCAACGCATGATAACCACCGCCGTGGGTACGGCCGTGGCCGATCACTTTTCTAACAACACCAATCGTGGAGCCGGTAATTCAAGCGAAGGTTGCTCCTACAAGAACTTCATGAAGTACAACCCTCCCACTTTCGATGGAACCGGAGGACCGGTTGTTCTCACCCGATGGTTTGAACAAATGGAGACCGTTTTTAACACAAGCGGTTGTCGAGACCAAGATAAGGTCAAGTTTTCCACCCTCACTTTCACCGGCATTGCTCTCTCGTGGTGGAACGAGTACGTACAATCGGTGGGTATCGATGGAGCCCACACACTCTCATGGACCGAATTAAGAGAAAGAATGATCACCGAATATTTTCTGCGCGACGAGACTCGAAGGCTCGAACAGGGTCTAAGGAATTTAAAAACGGTCGGGAATGACCTCGAAGCTTATAATCAACGGTTTACCGAACTAGCCTCAATGTGTCCCAATCTCATGACTCCCGAATCCCTAAGAGTCGAACTTTACATGGATGGCCTCCCTAAGAGCATTCAACACGGGGTAATGACATCCCAACCCACTAACCTACAAGAGGCTTTAGCAAAGGCCCACCAAACTTTGGAAACGGTGAATGAAATGGAAGCACCGGCACCAATGGTCGAGAACCACCCGAGTAACAACAAAAGAACATGGGGAGCCTCTCAATTTAGCAACCACAACAATAATAACAACCCCGCCAAGAAGCCTTTCACCTCCAACGACAAGAAAGGCTATGCCGGAAAACTACCTTTTTGTAACGAATGCCACAAGCATCACTTTGAAGGATGTGGCAGGTTTCGCCACCGGCGCCAAGGAAGTGGTCACGTCGCCAAACATTGTGGAAGTACCACCCCCGTCGCTCGAATGATGCCCAACGCACACAGGACGGGTGCTTGCTTCGAATGTGGTCAACTGGGTCATTTTAGGAATGTGTGCCCAAAGAAGAAATCAACCCCAACGCACGCCGTTGAACTTTCAACATCAACGCCTAGGATGCCCGAGACGACGATGGACTAGTCACAGGTACGTTTCTTCACAACAAATCGTATATTTCATACTTATTCGATTCGGTTACCGCTAGACGTTTTGCAACCGAGGCTTTGACTCGTGCTCTTTACACCTCACCCTTTTCCCCTAGACACTACTTAGGCAATTTAAGTGACCAACGGAAAATATTGTGTGCCTATAAGTTTTATCGGAGGATATACGTTAAGAAATTGGACTCGACACCTATAGAACTAAGGAACTCAAAACCTATTCATTAAGGAGAAATTGTTGCCCTACAATTATGTATAGATTATTGTGAACTAAGAAATTTTCGGTTGAAAACCGATACCCTCTCCCTCGCATCCATGACCTCATGATTATTTGCATGAATCCCGTATGCTCCAAATCGACCTCCGTTTCGGTTATCATCAATTGGGGGTTAAGGGAGACGATGTCTCCTAAGCCATTTTTCCGAACTCGCAACGTAGTTGTAAATCTCTCTTAGTACCATTTGATTTATTTAGGACTCCGTCCGTATTCATGAACCTCCTAAACCACGTATGCAACTTATCTAGACAAATCTGTTATCGTATTTATGGATGACATCTTAACTTATTTAAGTAAAGAAGGAAAACGAACAACATCAACATCTTACGCTCGAACTTTTGAGAAAAGAGCAACTCTATACCAAATTCTCCGAGTGAGAATTTCTGTTGAACGAAGTCCAATTTTCTAGACCATGATGTTAATGGTCAAGGCATTACAATCAATCTCGAAATCAAGCCACATGTAATCAGGAAACTCTACCAACTCGGACTTGTATTCGTAAAAATCTTAGATCTCGTCTGTTATTACCGAAGATTCATTTCTGACTTTTCTCGTGTTACACGACTTTTAAACTCGTTAACTCACTAAGGAAAACTTTAAACCTCTCCGTGTTCGCACCTTGAGCGTGATTCTTCACACCAACATTTCTAGTTAAAAAAAAAAATCGTATAGCAACAGATGGAACTCAAACATGGAAATATTTCTACTTGAACGACGAAAGGCATACTCTCTCGACTCAAAAATCAACATAACTAAAATTTGTTATTTTGCACGAAGAATTCGAATACTAAATTGTGGATCCGATCAATTTTCTCGTCATCCCGTACCACACTACCTACCTCTGTTATTTCACCATCACCGTCTGATATTACTGGAATTTAAGATAACACACAATCCAATGATACTTCACTCTTCTTTGACTTAACGCCCTTATGTTTCTGATAATCGGCCAACTATTATTCAACCCCGAACTATACAACTACGTGTACTATCTCGTTTCCCTTTCAGACTTCAACTTTTGACAACTAGAGGCACGTTATGGCAACCTCGAGATGTAAGCTCATCCTATTCTAAGTCCTCATTTCACTCCTATCTTTATCTCGCATTTTCGTTTAAGGAAACTCCTTGTAACATTTCTCCATGGATAGAGAAACTCCTTATATTGCATTAGTATTCGCCACGAGGGTGAATAGTCCTAACGAAAATTTTTCAAACCCTAACTGACTTGTTCAAACATATCTTAAGAGATTCTATTCCAACACGGTGTATCTTCATCATTTATCCTGTATCGAATTACTCGTTTCACTTCTAGTGTTACAAGAAACCTTGGGAACCCGCTTAGACACATGTACCGCGTATCTCCCACAACCGACGAACCGAACAAACGTACGATTCAATCTTGGAAAGACATGTTACAGACTGGTATTGTCACCTTTAGTAGTTCCTCTTACAACGACAGCTATCACTCGTATATTAACGCCGCACCTCCGAAACCCTATATGACCGCAAATGTCATACCCTGTTCATTTAACCAAAGCATGTGGCAAGCAAATCACCGAATCCGAACCCCATCAAGAAACAACAATTGAGATCGTTCAAGTCCGAGAAGGGCTCGAGATGACCCGTAGTCGCCAGAAGAGTTATACCAAATTTAGATGAAAACCTCACAAACCCCAGTGTGTAACCACGTAATATTGAGAACCCGCACCTTGGAAGGGTGTAATCCGTTTCGGGAATCAGGGAAAGTTAAACCCGCGACATGTTAACCCTTTTGAAACCTTGGGGCGTATTGGAACCGCTCCCTACCGTTTAGAACTTCCGACTCAATTAAGTTTCCGTTTACCCTACATTTCGTGTAACAAACTTAGAAACGTGTCCTGCAGAACAGGAACGTGCAATCCTGCTGGATACATCAACTATCGATGACAAACTTCTCTTCATAGGAAAACCAGTTGAAACCGGGGATCGTAAAAACCGAACCTTAATGCAACGTAAAACCCTGACTATCCAAATTCATGAGAACCCTCAAGAACGTACTTTCACTTATTCATAGCATTGACAACGTAAAGTCTCGAGTAAGAGATATCGACTACTACTTCCAACTAAATTTCGGGACGAAATTTCTTTTGAGGTGTGGATAATGTAACATCCCGCATTTTTCCGTTAAATTATTTTAACGCCCGTCTTTTTCTTTTTAAATAATACCCTTCGTATCTAGATTCGTATCCTTTGTTAAGTAACATTTTAAATATTCTCGTTATCGGATTTTAATATCTCCCGTACTCCCGTGAAATTTAAAATAATTCGTTCGGTTAATTCCCGCACCCGATTCATAGTTGAGGGACCAAACTTGCCAAGGGTTCAAACCTTTGACTAGGTCAAAGGGTCAAACCCTTTCCACCCTTTCATTATCACCTCCTCCATTTTATTACTTCCTCCATTTTCTCTCTAACTCCAACCACAAAGATTCATCATCCATTTATGATCTAGCGGGTATTTTGCAAAACAAATTACATATTTGAGCTCCTTGCAACTTCCTCTTCGTTTTGGTACCAATTTCATCTCATTTGGGTAACTTTCTAAAATCACTAGATTTCTTTAAATTCGTGTTCTTGACTTATAAAGTAGTTAATTAGTGTCTATGGCTCATTGTGATGTCGTGTATGTAATTTGTATGCTCGATTTGTTGTTTTTGGTGTAACTAGTTCATTATGAAAATTGCTTGCTAAATCTTTGATTTTGGATGATTAAAAGTTGTTTAATTGTTAAAGTTCATGTATTAAATGTGTTACTAGCGTCATTAGCTTCAATTTGATGTGTAGGTTGATTAAGAAAACTTCAAAAACATGATTATTGATTTTGAGATGTTTGACTAGGGTTTGATAGTTCTTGACATGAATTTTTGGATGCTTGAATGCCATGAAATGTTAATTGTTAGTGTTTAGTAGTAATGTATGCTTCATTACCTTCAAAACGGCATATCACATGTGTGAATTGGATTCCCGAAACTTAAAATGCATTTGATGAACTTGAAACTTTGAAAATGGATTCTTAATGATCACTTGACGGAAAATCGGTTATTGAAATTGATGTTTTTGTTTGATGAAACGTGTTTAGTTGCTTTCCTTGTCAAATTACCTTTCCAACGATATATAGTATGCATTTTGGATGTTTTCGGTTCATAAAGATGTGTTAAATTGTATTTTGGTTCGTGACTTGGACCATTTTTCTGCAAACTGCATGTTTCCCAGGTATTGCGCGCCGCGCATATACCCGCGCGCCGCGCAGAATTAGAAATCCCAGATGTTTGCCTTCGTGGTTAAGTTCTGACCAGGATTTACACTTGGGTGCGCGCCGCGCATATGCCCAGCTCATTTTTGTTTTTATTTTTCCTTTCACAAAATGTTTCCCGCTTAACCGTAACTCCGTTTACCATGAAACTTGACTATTATGCTCGAATATGACTTCTCATCATGAGAAAATTGTCGGACACCCGACCCGACCCCGTTGACCTTGACTTTGACCAAGTTTGACTTTTAGTCAAACTTAACCAAACAATTATACGATCGTTCTAACATGCTTAATTACTTGTATCGTGCATGAAACTTGACTAATTGATTCACATGCTACATAATCGAGTCGTAACGAGCCATAGGACTAATTGAACATCTTTGACCCTTCGTGACTATCGTTATTGATACAACCTATTTGTTTAGGTCAAGACTAGCATTGTTCTTTGCACACGTTACTTGTCGAAGTACTTTTTGTTCGTGCATATAAGGTGAGATCATAGTCCCACTTTTACTCTTTTTGAACTTATATTTGGGATGAGAAAACATAAACGATTCTTTTGAACTAAGTGAACACAAGAACGGGAAAACAAACATTCTACATACGAGTTTAGAACAAAAATCCTCAATTCGATTATCATTAGTTACACTTGCCGGGTGTAAGCGAGAACTTATGTTATATGGCCATATGGGTTGACAACCCTCATCTTTGACGGTTCGCTACCGTCTACGGATGAAATATATTTTCGAGAATCAGTGTTTGTTCTAGCACTATGGATGGGGTATACAATGGATGGAATGTTAAGCTTTGATAATTGGGTGCTCGTGAATATTAACTTTTAGAATGTATTACTATTATTTCAACTTTGCAAACCTTGTGGTTCGACTTACTTTACTTTTACTCACAAACTTACTTAAACCTATGATTTCACCAACGTTTTCGTTGACAGATTTCTATGTTTTTCTCAGGTCTTGCACGATATGTGATACATGCTTCCGCTCATTATTTGATACTTGCATTGGATGTCGAGTATACATGCTTTTCATGGAGCGTCTTATGACTTTACTTTAAACCGTGTCGCCTAGATTTCCTTTGTACTTATAACCTTGTAACTTAACTTTTGGTTGAACAATTCTTGTAAACTTTGAAAACAATCTTTATTTTGAAATGAAGGCGACATATTTTGGTCAAACTTTGTCTTAAAGACTTATGACCATGCAATGGGACCTACGTAGACGACGCCGTCACTTGACGATTTGTCGGGGTCGCTACAATTTTCAAGCATACAATCATCAACATAAATATCATGATAAATATCATAATCGCATCATCCTATCATCATTCAATCTTAATTGTCATGATCATAAACGTGAATCATCATCCTTATGTCATTATTGACTTAAATCACAATGTCATTATTTAACACGGTTCCTCCTAGCTATATCCACATCCTTATTCCATGTACTCCTTCGTAACAAATAATTTCTGTTACAAAACAGGTAGTAGCTGTCCTGCTCCTATCCTATCGGCTCCAAAAAAAAAAAAAACAAAGTGTAGGTCTATATAGAGAAACAGTCCACAGCCCAGTATAGAATGACGATGGATCTCAGCCCAAATGAAATATATATATCGGCCCATCCGGAACAAGGAAGTGGAATTTGCAGTTTAAACTACCATGTCTCAACACAACCACATGTTTTTTGGTGGATTTATTTAACCTAAAGTATTGCAAGAGGGTTTTATTTAGTTATAACTTTGTCGGCCATAAGGATAATAGATAATAAAAAAGGCGTGCAACTATTATTATTATTACTATATATCCCTTCTGTTGCAGCTATTATCAGGAACAGAAAAGAGAAGAAAATAAAAAAATAACGAATCAGAAAGGAACACAACAGTTGTATTCGATGGAAATATCATGAGCAAGGCAACGGAGATAGGAAGCAGGAAGCAAAAAAAATATGGTAGCAAGTACGATTGTAAGTTATGATTTGAATATATATATGTTGTGTGGTGTTTTCTTGGTTCGAACCAGATGTATGTGAGCTGCAGTGACGGTAGTTTAATGAGTTGTGTGCTGATGGTTTCGAAAACATAAAGAGAAGGATTGGCGAGCAGCAGCATATAATAGTAGTAACACCCATTGGTTGCAGATACGTACAATTGAGCGTGTGGCTGTGGTTCTTTGTGTGACAAAAAGAAGTAGTCGCAGGTTATTGTGTAAGTAATGGTTCTAGAGTTTGAAGTGGGTGTTATTTGGGTTTAATTTATAGAACAGAAAAATAGTAGTAGTTGGTTACAAATATACATGGTTTTGTTGGTTTGTTCACAAAGAAGATAGAGTTTGGTCTTGGTACGAAAACAGAAAGAAAGATGGTGGTGATACGATGAAGTGGTTTTTAAAAGATTATCAAGGTGGTACGTGAGGTTTATTGATGGCTATTTAGGGTGTTCTTGGTGTTTTTGATGAATAGAAATAGAATCAGAATGTAGTCGTTGCAGTAGCACATATGTGTGAAGATGTTGAGTTGTTGTAAGTGGTAAATGAATTATGGAAAAGTTAGTAATTCGTTTAATGCTTGAATGTATTAATTTATTTCAATTGATTTAGTCGACAGGAAGTACAGACCGTTCATGAAAAAAATATAAATAACTAAAAAGGGGATTGCAACATCTAACAGAATTTGTTTATTAGCTGAATGGATTTCGAATAATTAGCAGGTGTAGTACCAATCAGGAGCAGCAATTAAACTAAAGTGATTGTGATAGTTAACTATTACGAGCTGTAGCAGGATCATGTGTAAATCTGTATGCAATATATCCGTGTTTAATTGTTTATCTGATATATATTTATACGTTTTTATTTATAAATATATATTATTAATAATTTAAATACTAATAATAATCTTATTATAATCTATAAACAAAGTGATATATAAAATAATAATACGATTAATATTAATAATAATTATGATAACAATAATTGTTAATAAGAGTGTTATTAACAATAATATCAATAAATTATATATATATATATATATATATATATATATATATATATATATATATATATATATATATATATACACACACACACACTATATATTAAATTAATACTATTAATAATACTGGTATCAATATTAATAATGAAAGTAATATATTAATTATATTTTAACTCGTAATTAAATTTAATATAATGATATTACATTTTATTAATTAAGTAACACTTATAATAACACATTTGAACATTTAATAATTATCTATATTGAATATATTACCACATATATATATATATATATATATATATATATATATATATATATATATATATATATATATATATATAATATTAATTGTATACTGAATTCATATATATTTATATATATTTACATATTTATTATCACACAAAGTTCGTGAATCGTCGGGATTAATCAAAGGGTAATTGATTACATGAACACAGTTCAAAGTTTTTGAAACATCAACATTACAGATTTTACTTATCGTATCAAAATTAAATAAGATTCAAGTTTAAATTTAGTCGGAAATCCCCGGGTCATCACAGTACCTACCCGTTAAAAACATTTCGGGAACAGTACCTACCCGTTAAAAAAATTTCGGGAACAGTACCTACCCGTTAAAAACATTTCGGGAACAGTACCTACCCGTTAAAAAAATTTCGGGAACAGTACCTACCCGTTAAAAAAATTTCGTCCCGAAATTTGAGTGAGGTCGTCATGGCTAACAATAAATATCTTTTCCTGACGAATATGAGCTGGTAAATAGAGTTTTATCATTATTAAATAATACAGATAAAATAATTCGATTATTCGAAGAGCACGAATGAAGCTATCACCAAAGAGTGAAATGAATAAATGAAGTTTCATTTTAATTTTTGACGTTCTCTTGGTTGAATTTCGGAATTCAAGGGATATAAAGAAAATCTTCGAAATCTAAAAGATTTGATTCTTCGACGAATAAGGAAATTAAGATCTCTATAATTAAATACGGTGATCTGCCTTGATTACTCTGTCTGATATTTCCATTATAAATTAAACTTTTTCCGTTCCATTATTCTCACCATTCATATACTTTCTTTCTTAATTCATACATCAAAAGATTGTGAAAATGCTTAATCCATTTCTAATCCTTGATATTTTTCTAATTATCATTTTTGTCATCCCTCTTTTCAATCCTTCCACCAGAAAAATCTGTTTACTTCTATTATTACCTTGGGGTGATACTATTCTTAATTATACCGTGTCCTTATATTGCTATTCATATTAATATCCATGGTTTGTAACCTTTGTGTTGTTATTGGGCTTTACATTTTCTCTTATATTTTGGATCTCTTTGCCTTTTTATTATCCTCTCGACCTCTAGTAAAGCGAGCAATGGTCCAGAATTCGTAAGTACGGAGTTTTCGAATGAACTTAATGTTCTAACCAAGAAAGAATGTAATCATACAATTCGATTTGTCAAATTATCAGAATCATTGAGAATAGAACTATCAAGAATATACTTTCTTGATATGTTCAGAAGTTAATCAGAATGAAAGAGTTATGTAACATGAGACATGATGACGTTATAATCTGTGAATCATCATGTTCCATTTAGAAACTCAACATGACTTATTGTAATATAATCACGTTGATCAAGTGTCATTATATTATACTAACTCATGCATCAGTTCCCAACATTACTTCAATAACATTCATATTTTAAGCTCGAAAGTTTACAGAATATAGAAACTAACAGTTTCTATATGATGTAACACTGATAGCATGAAGAGATTAATGATTTCATATAAGAATAGTTATGAAAATATCTTCAGAAATATGGAAGATATTTATAATGAAAGATACAATGATATCTTGGAATTTCTAATATCGAAGGATGGTGAAGAAAATTTGTCTGCAAGAGTTTGGAGTCAGAAGCAAGGTATTCGCTAAAGATTTCATCAGAAACAGAATCATCAGGATTCTTAATGTACAAGTTTAGTCCTTGTGATTTGTTCAGAGACTCCTTCGTAGTTTGCTCAATCGGTTTTTCAGTTTCAAACTTTTTCTGAGCTTTGCCAACATACAATTCTTTATCATCAACTTTTGGCTATTGAGGTTGTTTACAGTTTTTGTTGCTTCATTCAACTTTTCAAAATTCAGAGCATTAATTTGCAGACTAAGTGCTTTTCAGAATTTCAGAATGGAAGATCATAGTTCTAAGTGATAAATGTTATATGGATACATATAACTGCTGATGTGGAAACGTTGCGAGACTCACAATACAGATTTGCTGATTCCCTGTAATTGGCATGGCAATTCTTGTTACAAGATGCGAATGAGTACATGATGAGACTTCAATAGATAAATATAGTGATTTATTGGAGAGATTTAAGCCAAGGAGCAACGAGGTTGCTGGTACATCTGCTGGTAATATGATGGAATATAATTTTTTTTTCGATAACAATAAAAGAGCACGCATATATATCAAGGTTATAATAACGTTGTTTTGAATGAAAAGTCGAAGTTGACTTGCTGGGAGCTGTGACAAAATTGGCTAATTTGAAAAGGAATTGCAAAGTTATTTTCGGTAATAACAATGCCAAAGAAATTAGCACAGCTATGTTTTAAACGTTTACTCAGGTTCCGAGAGTTTTTCAGGTGCATAACTATATGCATAAATCTTTTCTTCCGTAGATGAGATGCAGTTGGTTCATCTTCTCGATTGAGGTGTTTTCAAGAATTATGAAAGGTTTGAATGTGGATTGTAATTGTCATGATACAAATGAGGTTTAAGATGAAATCAAGTGGCAAACTTAAAGAATTGTTTAGTTTCATATGTTATAATCAATATTTTAATTCATTTTAATTGTCCAATGTTGGCAGTCCACAGTCGATAGTCCATAGTTAACAGTCCAATAATTTATATATAGTTTAATATATAATATTCGAATTAATTAATACGTATCGTGACCCGTGTACATGTCTCAGACTCGATCACAACTCAAACTATATATATTATTGTAGAATCAACCTCAACCCTGTATAGCTAACTCCAGCATTACTGCATATAGAGTGTCTATGGTTATTCCAAATAATATATATAGATGCGTCGATATGATATGTCAAAACCTTGTATACGTGTCTCGATATTTAAAGTGCGTAAAATAAATAACAGAAATTAAATGACGATAAAATTGCGAGAATTAAAATTGCGATAAATAAATTGCGATAAATAAATGTAATAGGAATTAACAGTTAGCTAGGAACAGTTAGCTGGAAACAGTTAGCGTGGATTCTTAACAAAATTTTTCATAGTTAATTTGTTTGTTTCTATCAAATTTTTATTTCGTCAAATGTGTTCTTCATTATGCCACTTGTTGGATTCTTATAGGTCAAAATCCAAATATGAAATTGAATGAAAATAGTTATTCTGTGGTGAACGAATTCGTATATCGGTGGTTGTAAGTTGGATAGTAAACGACTGTTGAATCAGCTTCGAAGAATGTACGGTGTAACTTATTAATGTGAAATCTAAATATTTTTAGGGTATTACCTACCCGTTAAAATATTTTCACCATTAACAGTTTGTACAAAAGAATTTTTAATTACAATTTTATGAAAATATACTTACATATATATTTTTCTCAGATGTAATCATGGATTTAATGAGTTAATATGATATTAATCTCATTTTCTTTTCGGTTTGAGCTAGAATAAATAATCTCTAAGACTTTAGAGATTACATAATCGCCATGAAGAACGAAGGTAATTGATGTAGATCGATACGTAGAATGGCGATTATACTTGAGGTACAGAATGAGATGTTGAGGCGTGTGTTCTTGATGGTATGGGTGCTATTGGTGGTCATGTTGATATCGGTGATGTTACTGAAGCTGGTAAGTTTGCACCATATATTCCAAAACTATTACTCAAGCACGAAGTTCGTTGACTTCTTGTATTACTCCGGGATGATTGTCGGTCAGAACGAGCGGATGAATAAGGTTTATAATTTTAGATAGAACATAATCGTGGCGAGATACTCTGGAAATGAGTGTGAAAATGGTGTTTCGAATTGGTTCGCCGGTGAATGCTTCAGGTTCATCGCCAAGAGGTAAATTTGGTTGGTGAAAAGGATCACCTCCTTCGCATCTCCATTGATTAGGTCGACTACGAACCCATCAGATGAATTGGGGATGGCTGATTAATTGATTCATTCTGGTGACGCTGCTTTCGGAGCTTAGGTGAAACTCCATATCGGAATAGCTATCGGAATCCAAGGAATTCGAACTGGTTGGGGGATTTATCTCGTACGATCAGATGAAGGATTTTCGATAAGAAATATATTATATGATGTAGATTAGTATCCTGCAATACATAATTTACATATACATATATAATACTAAAATCCCATAAGTTTCGGAGGAATCTACGGAAGCTGTCAGGCAAAGGTAACAATAACAGATACGCTAAGATATGAATTTATCTATACATTATCTATGCAATAGAGGCAGTAAGACGTGTCTTAGACTTTAAGGATGATAAGTAATTAATTTTCGACACTAAATGATAAGCAAAACTTTTGCATGCAGACACGGTCGAAGTCCAGACTTATTAATGCATCCTAACAACTATCAGTTAGACACACTAATGCAAGACCTGGTTCGCTAAGACCACTGCTCTGATACCACATGTAATGACCCGTCCTAATCCATCTGGACGAAGTCCTCAACAGTTGGTCCCATTGCGAGGTTCTGACCTCTATATGCCATGAACGACTCCATGTAATATGAGCAAATGCACAGCGGAAGATTTCTTTCATACCTGAGAATAAACATGCTTTAAAGTGTCAACCAAAACTCTGGTGAGTTCATAAGTTTATCATAAAACAATAAAATTCATTATTTTGATAGACCACAAAATTTAAATAATGCATGGTACAAATGGGCCTGAATCCTATACCCACCTGTAATGTACATGCGATATCTTTTAAAATACAGTACACCTTTCTCGTGTACGAAGTCATCTTTCATAAATCTTAGTAACCGTACACATATCTTAAGCAAAAAAATAACATACACATAACCTGTGTATAAAATCATTCTCTCGATACATAACATTCACTTTTCATTGCTTTCATAACTTGGCTTGGTAACCGACCTTAACATATAATGCGCATAATAATATCCCCAAAACAGAACATCTCGTCTGTATAATAATCATATAAACTTCGAAGTACTAAACACCACGCCCACTAGCCCTTCCGTCTAGTGAACATTCTGGGTGAGGGTGTTAAACTCGGTAGCTACCTTTAGGATTCACGTCAATTAGGCGTGCACTAATTCTCAAAATTAGTGATGTTCCCTAATTCTTAGGTTACCAAGTAATAATAATCAGGGGAAAAATATTCATATCAATTGTGGTAATTATCACGTCCACATAATTCAATGGTGGCAATTATCACATCCACATAATTCATTCGAGGAATGTTTTGCTTGTGTCTATCTCGTCAAAAATTTATAAAAGCATTTCATGTATTCGCAGTTCAAAATGTATTTCAAAAGCATTTAATAAAGCCGTTGTAAAAGTAGCGCATGTATTCTCAGTCCCAAAAATGTAAAGAGTAAAAGGGAATCAAATGAACTCACATATTGTATTTTGTAGTAAAAATGCATATGACGACAATGAACAAGTGTAGGGTTGGCCTCGGATTTACGAACCTATATCAAGTATATATATTAACACATATAATAACATAATTCCTTCTATATAATATTTATATATATATTAAATGTTGTAGTTATATAGTTATATATCTTTATTTATATTTCCAGTTATATTTTATGTACAGTTATTTTGTAAAATAATTAATATTCATACATATAGTTATACTAATACATATATATCTATATAATTAGTATTATATTGTTACATTAAAAATTTTGTTATATGTAAATATTTATGTAAATAATGTTATTATGTTTAATTTATAATGTATATGTATTATTAATATAGTTATTGTATATGTAGTTAGTATATTTTTATATATCAAACGTTTATTTGTTAAAAATGATAGTTTTTAAAATAATCATTTACTAATAATAATAACTTTATTAATAATGATAATGTTAATAATAAAAAAATGATATTGTTAATAATGATACTTATGTTAATAATAATAATAATAATAATAATAATAATAATAATAATAATAATAATAATAATAATAATAATAATAATAATAATAATATTAATAATCATAAAACTACCTTTAAAAGAAAAGGCTCCCAAACAGAAAATAAATTGTCTCCGCCCAGGCTCGAACCCGCGACCTCTCGTTCCATTAATTATTTCATATGCACGTATTTATTTATTATAATTTTGCCATTGATCATGATCATCATTTTTCGCTCATCATCTCCTTCGTATCATCACCTTTTCATACATCGTCTAAACTAATCATCCTCATTAACCATGATCTATCCTTATTATCATTCTTATATCATAATCATCTCTATTGATCTCATAATCATCATGTTCATATCATTTTCAAGCATACAATCATCATCATAAATATCATGATAAATATCATAACTGCATCATCCTATCATCATTCAATCTTAATTGTCATGATCATAAACGTGAATCATCATCCTTATGTCATTATTGTCTTAAATCACAATATCATTATTTAAAACGGTTCCTATTAGCTATATCCACATCCTTATTCCATGTACTCCTTCGTAACAAATAATTTCTGTTACAAAACAGGTAGTAGCTGTCCTGCTCCTATCCTATCGGCTCCAAAAAAAAGAAGAAGAACAAAGTGTAGGTCTATATAGAGAAACAGTCCACAGCCCAGCAGAGAATGATGATGGATCTCAGCCCAAATGAAATATATATATCGGCCCATCCGGAACAAGGAAGTGGAATTTGCAGTCTAAACTACCACGGCTCAACACAACCACATGTTTTTCGGTGGATTTATTTAACCTAAAGTATTGCAAGAGGGTTTTATTTAGTTATAACTTTGTCGGCCATAAGGATAATAGATAATAAAAAAGGCGTGCAACTATCATTATTCTTATATATCCCTTCTGTTGCAGCTATTATCACGAACAGAAAAGAGAAGAAAATAAAAAAATAACGAATCAGAAGGGAACACAGCAGTTGTATTTGACAGAAATATCATGAGAAAGGCAACAGAGATAGGAAGTAGGAAGCAAAAAAAATATGGTAGCAAGTACGATTGTAAGTTATGATTTGAATATATATATGTTGTGTGGTGTTTTCTTGGTTCGAACCAGATGTATGTGAGCTGCAGTGTCGGTAGTTTGATGAGTTGTGTGCTGATGGTTTTGAAAACATAAATAGAAGGATTGGCGAGCAGCAGCATATAATAGTAGTAACACCCATTGGTTGCAGATACGTACAATCGAGCGTGTGGCTATGGTTCTTTGTGTAACAAAAAGAAGTAGTCGCAGGTTATTGTGTAAGTAATGGTTCTAGAGTTTGAAATGGGTGTTGTTTGGGTTTAATTTATAGAACAGAAAAATAGTAGTAGTCAGTTACAAATATACATGGTTTTGTTGGTTTGTTCACAAAGAAGATAGAGTTTGGTCTTGGTACGAAAACAGAAAGAAAGATGGTGGTGATACGATGAAGTGGTTTTTAAAAGATTATCAAGGTCGTACGTGAAGTTTGTTGATGGCGATTTAGGGTGTTCTTGGTGTTTTTGATGAATAGAAATAGAATCAGAATGTAGTCGTGGCAGTAGCACATATGTGTGAAGATGTTGAGTTGTTGTAAGTGGTAAATGAATTATAGAAAAGTTAGTAATTCGTTTAATGCTTGAATGTATTGATTTATTTCAATTGATTTAGTCGACAGGAAGTACAGACCGTTCATGAAAAAAAATATAAATAACTAAAAAGGGGATTGCAACATCTAACAGAATTTGTTTATTAGCTGAATGGATTTCGAATAATTAGCAGGTGTAGTACTAATCAGGAGCAGCAATTAAACTAAAGTGATTGTGATAGTTAACTATTACGAGCTGTAGCAGGATCATGTGTAAATCTGTATGCAATATATCTATGTTTAATTGTTTATCTGATATATATTTATACGTATTTATTTATAAATATATATTATTAATAATTTAAATACTAATAATAATCTTAGTATAATCTATAAACAAAATGATATATAAAATAATAATACGATTAATATTAATAATAATTATGATAACAATAATTGTTAATAAGAGTGTTATTAATAATAATATCAATAAATTATATATATATATATATATATATATATATATATATATATATATATATACTATATATTAAATTAATACTATTAATAATACTAGTATCAATATTAATAATGAAAGAAATATATTAATTATATTTTAACTCGTAATTAAATTTAATATAATGATATTACATTTTATTAATTAAGTAATACTTATAATAACACATTTGAACATTTAATATTTATCTATATTGAATATATTACAACATATATATATATAATATTAATTGTATACTGAATTCATATATATTTATATATATATATATTTACATATTTATTATCACACAAAGTTCGTGAATCGTCTGGATTAATCAAAGGGTAATTGATTACATGAACACAGTTCAAAGTTTTTGAAACATCAACATTACAGATTTTGCTTATCGTATTGAAATTAAATAAGATTCAAGTTTAAATTTGGTCGGAAATTCCAGGGTCATCACATTTGTCATGATCAAAAACAAAAAAAGGCGACTAGTGGGGATGTGAGAGTGGCTAAAAAGGAAAAGTATGTGAATATATAATATTGGGTCATGGTTTTGGTTTTGTCTTGGTTCAACCACAAAACAAAAATTTACAAGAGGTTGATCGTATATAGATTGTAGCTAACGAATTAATTAATCCCATGTTGCACAAGGGGTTATCTTAAGTGATGGTTGTCGACCATAAAGGAAAAGCAAAGAAAAAAAAATGCCATAGTGGAACATTTATCAACTTTAATATATATATATATATATATATATATATATATATATATATATATATATATATATATATATATATATATATATATATATATCTCTTTAATAAAATAAAAGAACATATGATGTAGGCTTGCACGTGGGTTGTTTGGTTCGGTGGTGGGGTTTTGATTGATAACAGTTTACAAAAATAGATTATAAAGAGTGGTGAAAGTGTTTGAAGACCGATGGTAAAGAGAGATATAGTGAGAGAAAAATGAAAAGAGAAAGGTGGTGGTTTCATGGTTATTATCAAAAATAATTAGGAGTTGCAGCAGAACTTACGAGTAGCAATAGCAAAATAGTTCGTGTATGGTAGCAAGAAGTTGCAGTTCACGATGGCTTTGGGGTAGTCTTTGAACATCAACGGAAACGGAAACAAAAACAGATGTGGTGGCCTCACACAGAAAGGCAGCAACGAAAAGTAACCGAGATTGGATGTTGGTGGTTTTCGGTTATGGTGATGATGGCAAAAGAAACCCGAAACAAAAACACAAAGTGGTGATGGGTTTATGATTGTTGAAACAGAAATGTTAAATAGCAGATAAAACGGTTCCTTGATGGTTTTGATTGTAAGCAGAAAAGATAAAGAATAAGAAAGAGTGAGTGATTTAGTGAGGTTCATGGTGTTGGTCTTAATGTGGTGTCAATCGTGATGCATGTTAAAGAAAAGGAAACAATTGAAGATGGCACAAGTAACTCAAGAGGTGATGATTTGGTTTTTCGTATCTCTTTCATATATGTATATGTAATTATATAGATATAGAGCAAGAGAATAAGAATCACTTTAAGTGATATGTGGTGTCAATAGAGATATTCAAGCTAGGAAGGATCAAACAAGAAAAATAAAGTAGATAGTGAAGTGTAACGGATTCGTACGCTTTAACTGTTATTGACCGCTAACAAATTCGATTGAAATTGTTTTGTAGTGGTTAATTGAAGTCGTCCAAGAATCTTGAGCAGGGGAAGGAAGGACAGTCGACATGTATCAAACGTAGACAGGGTTCTTCAAACAAGAAGAAGGAAACAAGAATAATGAATCAGATTATGACAGGTAACAAATTCGTACACTTATTTGATATTTATTTCCAACAGATTGTACGAATGATATGGAATTGATTTTTAGTTTGTAATGAAGATGGAATCGACTTTGTTCAATTAGCAGACTTGAATCAATCACGAGCAGTAGAAGAAGGAATAAAGCGGATAAAAAAAATATAAAGCTGAAGTTTGAAATGTCCCGTTCTTATTGATTAAAAACGTTCCATATTAATTGATTTCGTTGCGAGGTTTTGACCTCTATATGAGACGTTTTTCAAAGACTGCATTCATTTTAAAACAAACCATAACCTTTATTTCATCAATAAAGTTTTAAAAAGCTTTACGTAGATTATCAAATAATGATAATCTAAAATATCCTGTTTACACACGACCATTACATAATGGTTTACAATACAAAAATGTTACAACAAAATAAGTTTCTTGAATGCAGTTTTTACACAATATCATACAAGCATGGACTCCAAATCTCGTCCTTATTTAAGTATGCGACAGCGGAAGCTCTTAATAACCACCTGAGAATAAACATGCTTAAAACGTCAACAAAAATGTTGGTGAGTTATAGGTTTAACCTATATATATATCAAATCATAATAATAGACCACAAGATTTCATATTTCAATACACATCCCATACATAGAGATAAAAATCATTCATATGGTGAACACCTGGTAACCGACATTAACAAGATGCATATATAAGAATATCCCCATCATTCCGGGACACCCTTCGGATATGATATAAATCTCGAAGTACTAAAGCATCCGGTACTTTGGATGGGGTTTGTTAGGCCCAATAGATCTATCTTTAGGATTCGCGTCAATTAGGGTGTCTGTTCCCTAATTCTTAGATTACCAGACTTAATAAAAAAGGGCATATTCGATTTTGATAATTCAACCATAGAATGTAGTTTCACGTACTTGTGTCTATTTTGTAAATCATTTATAAAACCTGCATGTATTCTCATCCCAAAAATATTAGATTTTAAAAGTGGGACTATAACTCACTTTCACAGATTTTTACTTCGTCGGGAAGTAAGACTTGGCCACTGGTTGATTCACGAACCTATAACAATATATACATATATATCAAAGTATGTTCAAAATATATTTACAACACTTTTAATATATTTTGATGTTTTAAGTTTATTAAGTCAGCTGTCCTCGTTAGTAACCTACAACTAGTTGTCCACAGTTAGATGTACAAAAATAAATCGATAAATATTATCTTGAATCAATCCACGACCCAGTGTATACGTATCTCAGTATTGATCACAACTCAAACAGTATATATTTTGGAATCAACCTCAACCCTGTATAGCTAACTCCAACATTCACATATAGAGTGTCTATGGTTGTTCCGAAATATATATAGATGTGTCGACATGATAGGTAGAAACATTGTATACGTGTCTATGGTATCTCAAGATTACATAATATACAATACAAGTTGATTATGTTATGGTTGGAATAGATTTGTTACCAATTTTCACGTAGCTAAAATGAGAAAAATTATCCAATCTTGTTTTACCCATAACTTCTTCATTTTAAATCCGTTTTGAGTGAATCAAATTGCTATGGTTTCATATTGAACTCTATTTTATGAATCTAAACAGAAAAAGTATAGGTTTATAGTCGGAAAAATAAGTTACAAGTCATTTTTGTAAAGGTAGTCATTTCAGTCGAAAGAACGACGTCTAGATGACCATTTTAGAAAACATACTTCCACTTTGAGTTTAACCATAATTTTTGGATATAGTTTCATGTTCATAATAAAAATCATTTTCCCAGAATAACAACTTTTAAATCAAAGTTTATCATAGTTTTTAATTAACTAACCCAAAACAGCCCGCGGTGTTACTACGACGGCGTAAATCCGGTTTTACGGTGTTTTTCGTGTTTCCAAGTTTTAAATCATTAAGTTAGAATATAATATAGATATAGAACATGTGTTTAGTTGATTTTAAAATTCAAGTTAGAAGGATTAACTTTTATTTGCGAACAAGTTTAGAATTAACTAAACTATATTCTAGTGATTACAAGTTTAAACCTTCGAATAAGATAGCTTTATATGTATGAATCGAATGATGTTATGAACATCATTACTACCTTAAGTTCCTTGGATAAACCTACTGGAAAAGAAAAAAATGGATCTAGCTTCAACGGATCCTTGGATGGCTCGAAGTTCTTGAAGCAGAATCATGACACGAAAACAAGTTCAAGTAAGATCATCACTTGAAATAAGATTGTTATAGTTATAAAAATTTAACCAAAGTTTGAATATGATTATTACCTTGTATTAGAATGATAACCTACTGTAAGAAACAAAGATTTCTTGAGGTTGGATGATCACCTTACAAGATTGGAAGTGAGCTAGCAAACTTGAAAGTATTCTTGATTTTATGTAACTAGAACTTTTGGAATTTATGAAGAACACTTAGAACTTGAAGATAGAACTTGAGAGAGATTAATTAGATGAAGAAAATTGAAGAATGAAAGTGTTTTTAGGTTTTTTTGGTCGTTGGTGTATGGATTAGATATAAAGGATATGTAATTTTGTTTTCATGTAAATAAGTCATGAATGATTACTCATATTTTTGTAATTTTATGAGATATTTCATGCTAGTTGCCAAATTATGGTTCCCACATGTGTTAGGTGACTCAAATAGGCTATTAAGAGCTGATCATTGGAGTGTATATACCAATAGTACATACATCTAAAAGCTGTGTATTGTACTAGTACGAATACGGGTGCATACGAGTAGAATTGTTGATGAAACTGAACGAGGATGTAATTGTAAGCATTTTTGTTAAGTAGAAGTATTTTGATAAGTGTATTGAAGTCTTTCAATAGTGTATAAATACATATTAAAACACTACATGTATATACATTTTAACTGAGTCGTTAAGTCATCGTTAGTCGTTACATGTAAGTGTTGTTTTGAAACCTTTAGGTTAACGATCTTGTTAAATATTGTTAACCCGATGTTTATAATATCAAATGAGATTTTAAATTATTATATTATCATGATATTATCATGTATGAATATTTCTTAATATGATATATATACATTAAATGTCTTTACAACGATAATCGTTACATATATGTCTCGTTTAAAAATCATTAAGTTAGTAGTCTTGTTTTTACATATGTAGTTCATTGTTAATATACTTAATGATATGTTTACTTATCATAGTATCATGTTAACTATATATATATCCATATATATGTCATCATATAGTTTTTACAAGTTTTAACGTTCGTGAATCACCGGTCAACTTGGGTGATCAATTGTCTATATGAAACATATTTCAATTAATCAAGTCTTAACAAGTTTGATTGCTTAACATGTTGGAAACATTTAATCATGTAAATATCAATCTCAATTAATATATATAAACATGGAAAAGTTCGGGTCACTACAGTACCTACCCGTTAAATAAATTTCATCCCGAAATTTTAAGCTGTTGAAGGTGTTGACGAATCTTCTGGAAATAGATGCGGGTATTTCTTCTTCATCTGATCTTCACACTCCCAGTTGAACTCGGGTCCTCTACGAGCATTCCATCGAACCTTAACAATTGGTATCTTGTTTTGCTTAAGTCTTTTAACCTCACGATCCATTATTTCGACGGGTTCTTCGATGAATTGGAGTTTTTTGTTGATTTGGATTTCATCTAACGGAATAGTGAGATCTTCTTTAGCAAAACATTTCTTCAAATTCGAGACGTGGAAAGTGTTATGTACAGCCGCGAGTTGTTGAGGTAACTCAAGTCGGTAAGCTACTGGTCCGACACGATCAATAATCTTGAATTGTCCAATATACCTTGGATTTAATTTCCCTCGTTTACCAAATTGAACAACGCCTTTCCAAGGTGCAACTTTAAGCATGACCATCTCTCCAATTTCAAATTCTATATCTTTTCTTTTAATGTCAGCGTAACTCTTTTGTCGACTTTGGGCGGTTTTCAACCGTTGTTGAATTTGGATGATCTTCTCGGTAGTTTCTTGTATAATCTCCGGACCCGTAATCTGTCTATCCCCCACTTCACTCCAACAAATCGGAGACCTGCACTTTCTACCATAAAATGCTTCAAACGGCACCATCTCAATACTTGAATGGTAGCTGTTGTTGTAGGAAAATTCTGCTAACGGTAGATGTCGATCCCAATTGTTTCCGAAATCAATAACACAAGCTCGTAGCATGTCTTCAAGCGTTTGTATCGTCCTTTCACTCTGCCCATCAGTTTGTGGATGATAGGCAGTACTCATGTCTAGACGAGTTCCCAATGCTTGCTGTAATGTCTGCCAGAATCTTGAAATAAATCTGCCATCCCTATCAGAGATAATAGAGATTGGTATTCCATGTCTGGAGACAAATTCCTTCAAATACAGTCGTGCTAACTTCTCCATCTTGTCATCTTCTCTTATTGGCAGGAAGTGTGCTGACTTGGTGAGACGATCAACTATTACCCAAATAGTATCATAACCACTTGCAGTCCTTGGTAATTTAGTAATAAAATTCATGGTAATGTTTTCCCATTTCCATTCTGGGATTTCAGGTTGTTGTAGTAGACCTGATGGTTTCTGATGCTCAGCTTTGACCTTAGAACACGTCAAACATTCTCCTACATATTTAGCAACATTGGCTTTCATACCCGGCCACAAAAAATGTTTCTTGAGATCCTTGTACATCTTTCCCGTTCTAGGATGTATTGAGTATCTGGTTTTATGAGCTTCTCTAAGTACCATTTCTCTCATATCTCCAAATTTTGGTACCCAAATCCTTTCAGCCCTATACCGGGTTCCGTCTTCCCGAATATTAAGATGCTTCTCCGATCCTTTGGGTATTTCATCCTTTAAATTTCCCTCTTTTAAAACTCCTTGTTGCGCCTCCTTTATTTGAGTAGTAAGGTTATTATGAATCATTATATTCATAGATTTTACTCGAATGGGTTCTCTGTCCTTCCTGCTCAAGGCATCGGCTACCACATATGCCTTCCCCGGGTGGTAACGAATCTCAAAGTCGTAATCATTCAACAATTCAATCCACCTACGCTGCCTCATATTCAGTTGTTTCTGATTAAATATGTGTTGAAGACTTTTGTGGTCGGTATATATAATACTTTTGACCCCATATAAGTAGTGCCTCCAAGTCTTTAATGCAAAAACAACCGCGCCTAATTCCAAATCATGCGTCGTATAATTTTGTTCGCGAATCTTCAATTGTCTAGACGCATAAGCAATCACCTTCGTTCGTTGCATTAATACACAACCGAGACCTTGCTTTGATGCGTCACAATAAATCACAAAATCATCATTCCCTTCAGGCAATGACAATATAGGTGCCGAAGTTAGCTTTTTCTTCAATAACTGAAACGCTTTCTCTTGTTCATCATTCCATTCAAATTTCTTCCCTTTATGCGTTAATGCAGTCAAGGGTTTTGCTATTCTGGAAAAGTCTTGGATGAACCTTCTGTAGTAACCAGCTAGTCCTAAAAACTGGTGTATGTGTTTCGGAGTTTTTGGGGTTTCCCACTTTTCAACTGTTTCTATCTTTGCCGGATCCACCTTAATACCTTCTTTGTTCACTATGTTACTGAGGAATTGAACTTCTTCCAACCAAAATGCACACTTTGAAAACTTAGCGTACAATTCTTCCTTCCTCAATACTTCTAACACCTTTCTCAAATGTTCACCGTGTTCTTGGTCATTCTTTGAGTAAATAAGTATGTCATCAATGAAAACAATGACAAACTTGTCAAGGTATGGTCCGCAAACTCGGTTCATAAGGTCCATGAACACAGTTGGTGCATTAGTTAAACCAAACGGCATGACCATAAACTCGTAATGACCGTAACGTGTTCTGAAAGCAGTCTTTGGAATATCATCTTCTTTCACCCGCATTTGATGATACCCGGAACGTAAGTCAATCTTTGAATAAACAGACGAGCCTTGTAGTTGATCAAATAAGTCGTCGATTCTCGGTAGTGGGTAGCGGTTCTTGATGGTAAGTTTGTTTAACTCTCGGTAGTCGATACACAACCTGAATGTACCATCTTTCTTCTTGACAAACAAAACAGGAGCTCCCCACGGTGATGTGCTTGGTCGAATGAAACCACGCTCTAAAAGTTCTTGTAATTGGCTTTGCAGTTCTTTCATCTCGCTGGGTGCGAGTCTGTAAGGAGCACGAGCTATTGGTGCAGCTCCTGGTACAAGATCTATTTGAAATTCAACGGATCGATGTGGGGGTAATCCCGGTAATTCTTAAAGAAATACATCGGGAAATTCTTTTGCAATGGGAACATCATTGATGCTCTTTTCTTCAGTTTGTACTTTCTCGACGTGTGCTAGAACAGCATAGCAACCTTTTCTTATTAGTTTTTGTGCCTTCAAATTACTAATAAGATGTAGCTTCGTGTTGCCCTTTTCTCCGTACACCATTAAGGGTTTTCCTTTTTCTCGTATAATGCGAATTGAATTTTTGTAACAAACGATCTCTGCTTTCACTTCTTTCAACCAGTCCATACCGATTATCACATCAAAACTCCCTAACTCTACTGGTATCAAATCAATCTTAAATGTTTCGCTAACCAGTTTAATTTCTCGATTCCGACATATATTATCTGCTGAAATTAATTTACCATTTGCTAATTCGAGTAAAAATTTACTATCCAAAGGCATTAATGGACAACTTAATTTCGCACAAAAATCTCTACTCATATAGCTTCTATCCGCACCCGAATCAAATAAAACGTAAGCAGATTTATTGTCAATAAGAAACGTACCCGTAACAAGCTCCGGGTCTTCCTGTGCCTCTGCCGCATTAATATTGAAAACTCTTCCGCGACCTTATCCATTCGTGTTCTCCTGGTTCGGGCAATTTCTAATAATGTGGCCCGGTTTTCCACATTTATAACAAACTACATTGGCATAACTTGCTCCGACACTACTTGCTCCGCCAGTACTCGTTCCGACACCATTTGTTCCTTTCGTTCTATTAACCCCTGGTCCGTAGACCTCACACTTCGCTACGTTATGACTATTTCTTTTACACTTGTTGCAAAATTTGGTGCAGAACCCCGAGTGATACTTTTCACACCTTTAGCATAGCTGCTTCTGATTGTTGTTGTTGTTGTTGCAGTTATTATTGTTGTTGGGATGATTGTTGTAGTTGCTGTTGTTGTTGTTGTTGTTGTTGGGCCGTTTGTTGTAGTTGCGATTGATGTTGCGATTGTTGGGATAATTGTTGCGATTATTGTTGTAATTGCTGTTGTTGTTGTATTGGTGATTCTTATCACCGTTTTCCTCCCACTTTCTTTTGACTTGCTTCACATTGGCCTCTTCAGCAGTCTGTTCTTTAATTCTTTCTTCAATCTGGTTCACTAGTTTGTGAGCCATTCTACATGCCTGTTGTATGGAGGCGGGCTCGTGTGAACTTATATCTTCTTGGATTCTTTCCGGTAATCCTTTCACAAACGTGTCGATCTTCTCTTCCTCATCTTCGAACGCTCCCGGACACAATAGGCACAATTCTGTGAATCGTCTTTCGTACGTAGTAATATCAAATCCTTGGGTTCGTAACCCTCTAAGTTCTGTCTTGAGCTTATTGACCTCGGTTCTGGGACGGTACTTCTCGTTCATCAAGTGCTTGAATGCTGACCACGGTAGTGCGTACGCATCATCTTGTCCCACTTGCTCTAGATAGGTATTCCACCATGTTAACGCAGAACCTGTGAAGGTATGCGTAGCGTACTTCACTTTGTCCTCTTCAGTACACTTACTTATGGCAAACACTGATTCGACCTTCTCGGTCCACCGTTTCAATCCGATCGGTCCTTCAGTTCCATCAAATTCCAAAGGTTTGCAGGCAGTGAATTCTTTGTAGGTGCATCCTACACGATTTCCTGTACTGCTAGATCCAAGGTTATTGTTGGTATGTAGCATAGCCTGTACTGTGGCTATGTTTGAAGCTAGAAAAGTACGGAATTCCTCTTCATTCATATTCACGGTGTGTCGAGTAGTCGGTGCCATTTCCTTCAAAATAGTCAAATGGAACAAGTTAATCATACAGAATATTAAGAGTAGTTAATAGTATTTCGTAGCATAATATGAACTCATTTATAAAAGCTTTTTCTTCATATTAGCGTTTTATAAGTTTAACTTCGGGTAGTACCTACCCGTTAAGTTCATACTTAGTAGCTAATATACAATTCAACTACTACAATTCTATATGAAAAACTGATTATAATAATATTTCGCGTTCAAACTTTTACACAATATTTTACAAACTTACAATACCGCTTATTTTACATATAGCATGAAATATAGCACACAATAAATTTGATACAAGATGGTTGTGAAGATAATTCTAGCTAGTACTCAAGTCGTTCAGCAAAGGCAATAAAGACACGTAATTCATACGTCCAGAAACAAGTCATGCATTCTGGTTTTACTAGGATTACTTCCCATCCTTGGTCTTGTGGAACATAACCGTTATGGCCGTTGATAAGACAGCGTGTTGTAACGTCATCAAAGGGACGAGGGTTACGTAATGTCCAACAGTCCCGTAACAATCTAAAAACCTCATTTCTTACCCCAATTACCGACTCCGTCACTTGTGGGAACGTTTTGTTAAATAGTTGTAGCCCGATGTTCTTGTTCTCACTTTAGTGAGAAGCGAACATTACTAATCCGTAAGCATAACATGCTTCTTTATGTTGCATGTTAGCCGCTTTTTCTAAATCACGAAGTCCAATATTCAGATATATTGAGTCAAAATAATTTCTTAACCCATTGCGTAAAATAGCATTTGGGTTCCCGGCAATATATGCGTCAAAGTAAACACATCGTAACTTATGGATTTCCCAATGTGATATCCCCATCTTTCGAACGAAAGCCTTTTATAAACCAAGGCATTCTTGGAACGTTCTTCGAATGTCTTACAAACTGATCTCGCCTTAAATAGTTGTGCCGAAGAATTCTGACCGACTCTAGACAAGATTTCATCAATCATGTCTCCGGGTAGGTCTCTTAAAATATTGGGTTGTCTATCCATTTTGTGTTTTTATACTGTAAAATAGACAAGAGTTAGATTCATAAAAAAAAAATACTTATTAATACAAGCAATTTTTACATATATCATAAAGCATAAGCACACTATATTACATATATTACACCACACGAATACAACTATCTTATTCCGACTCGCTCGTTTCTTCTTCTTCGGTTTTGGTTCGTTTTGCCAAGTTTCTAGGGATATATGATGTTCCCTTAATACGAGCCGTCGTTTTCCACATTGGTTTAGAAAAACCTGGTGGTTTAGAGGTTCCCGGGTCATTGTTACAACTTAAGGGCTTCGGGGGTTGACGATACATATAAAGTTCATCGGGGTTGGAATTAGATTTCTCTATTTTTATGCCCTTTCCCTTATTATTTTCTTTTGCCTTTTTAAATTCAGTTGGGGTAATTTCTATAACATCATCGGAATTCTCGTTGGAATCCGATTCATCGGAGAATTGGTAATCCTCCCAATATTTTGCTTCCTTGGCGGAAACACCATTGACCATAATTAACCTTGGTCGGTTGGTTGAGGATTTTATTTTACTTAACCGTTTTATTATTTCCCCCACCGGTTCTATTTCCTCCTCCGGTTCCTCCTCTTCCGGTTCTGATTCTTCTTCCGGTTCCGACTCTTCTTCCGGTTCCTCTTCGGGAACTTGTGAATCAGTCCACGAATCATTCCAATTTACATTTGACTCTTCATTATTATTAGGTGAGTCAATGGGACTTGTTCTAGAGGTAGACATCTATCACATAATATCAAACGCGTTAAGAGATTAATATATCACATAATATTCACATGTTAAAAATATATAGTTTCCAACAAAATTTGTTAAGCAATCATTTTTCAAGTAAACACGGTAAAAGTCCAGACTCACTAATGCATCCTAACAAACTCGATAAGACACACTAATGCAAAATTCTGGTTCTCTAAGACCAACGCTCTGATACCAACTGAAATATCCCGTTCTTATTGATTAAAAACGTTCCATATTAATTGATTTCGTTGCGAGGTTTTGACCTCTATATGAGACGTTTTTCAAAGACTGCATTCATTTTAAAACAAACCATAACCTTTATTTCATCAATAAAGTATTAAAAAGCTTTACGTAGATTATCAAATAATGATAATCTAAAATATCCTGTTTACACACGACCATTACATAATGGTTTACAATACAAATATATTACAACAAAATAAGTTTCTTGAATGCAGTTTTTACACAATATCATACAAGCATGGACTCCAAATCTCGTCCTTATTTAAGTATGCGACAGAGGAAGCTCTTAATAATCACCTGAGAATAAACATGCTTAAAACGTCAACAAAAATGTTGGTGAGTTATAGGTTTAACCTATATATATATATCAAATCATAATAATAGACCACAAGATTTCATATTTCAATACACATCCCATACATAGAGATAAAAATCATACATATGGTGAACACCTGGTAACCGACATTAACAAGATGCATATATAAGAATATCCCCATCATTCCGGGACACCCTTCGGATATGATATAAATCTCGAAGTACTAAAGTATCCGGTACTTTGGATGGGGTTTGTTAGGCCCAATAGATCTATCTTTAGGATTCGGGTCAATTAGGGTGTCTGTTCCCTAATTCTTAGATTACCAGACTTAATAAAAAGGGGCATATTCGATTTTGATAATTCAACCATAGAATGTAGTTTCACGTACTTGTGTCTATATGTATTCTCATCCCAAAAATATTAGATTTTTAAAGTGGGACTAAAACTCACTTTCACAGATTTTTACTTCGTCGGAAAGTAAGACTTGGCCACTGGTTGATTCACGAACCTATAACAATATATACATATATATCAAAGTATGTTCAAAATATATTTACAACACTTTTAATATATTTTGATGTTTTAAGTTTATTAAGTCAGCTGTCCTCGTTAGTAACCTACAACTAGTTGTCCACAGTTAGATGTACAGAAATAAATCGATAAATATTATCTTGAATCAATCCACGACCCAGTGTATACGTATCTCAGTATTGATCACAACTCAAACTGTATATATTTTGGAATCAACCTCAACCCTGTATAGCTAACTCCAACATTCACATATAGAGTGTCTATGATTGTTCCGAAATATATATAGATGTGTCGACATGATAGGTCGAAACATTGTATACGTGTCTATGGTATCTCAAGATTACATAATATACAATACAAGTTGATTAAGTTATGGTTGGAATAGATTTGTTACCAATTTTCACGTAGCTAAAATGAGAAAAATTATCCAATCTTGTTTTACCCATAACTTCTTCATTTTAAATCCGTTTTGAGTGAATCAAATTGCTATGGTTTCATATTGAACTCTATTTTATGAATCTAAACAGAAAAAGTATATGTTTATAGTCAGAAAAATAAGTTACAAGTCATTTTTGTAAAGGTAGTTATTTCAGTCGAAAGAACGACGTCTAGATGACCATTTTAGAAAACATACTTCCACTTTGAGTTTAACCATAATTTTTGGATATAGTTTCATGTTCATAATAAAAATCATTTTCCCAAAATAACAACTTTTAAATCAAAGTTTATCATAGTTTTTAATTAACTAACCCAAAACAGCCCGCGGTGTTACTACGACGGCGTAAATCCGGTTTTACGGTGTTTTTCGTGTTTCCAGGTTTTAAATCATTAAGTTAGCATATCATATAGATATAGAACATGTGTTTAGTTGATTTTAAAAGTCAAGTTAGAAGGATTAACTTTTATTTGCGAACAAGTTTAGAATTAACTAAACTATGTTCTAGTGATTACAAGTTTAAACCTTCGAATAAGATAGCTTTATATGAATGAATCGAATGATGTTATGAACATCATTACTACCTTAAGTTCCTTGGATAAACCTACTGGAAAATAGAAAAATGGATCTAGCTTCAACAGATCCTTGGATGGCTCGAAGTTCTTGAAGCAGAATCATGACACGAAAACAAGTTCAAGTAAGATCATCACTTGAAATAAGATTGTTATAGTTATAGAAATTTAACCAAAGTTTGAATATGATTATTACCTTGTATTAGAATGATAACCTACTGTAAGAAACAAAGATTTCTTGAGGTTGGATGATCACCTTACAAGATTGGAAGTGAGCTAGCAAACTTGAAAGTATTCTTGATTTTATGTAACTAGAACTTGTAGAATTTATGAAGAACACTTAGAACTTGAAGATAGAACTTGAGAGAGATTAATTAGATGAAGAAAATTGAAGAATGAAAGTGTTTGTAGGTGTTTTTGGTCGTTGGTGTATGGATTAGATATAAAGGATATGTAATTTTATTTTCATGTAAATAAGTCATGAATGATTACTCATATTTTTGTAATTTTATGAGATATTTCATGCTAGTTTCAAAATGATGGTTCCCACATGTGTTAGGTGACTCACATGGGCTATTAAGAGCTGATCATTGGAGTGTATATACCAATAGTACATACATCTAAAAGCTGTGTATTGTACGAGTACGAATACGGGTGCATACGAGTAGAATTATTGATGAAACTGAATGAGGATGTAATTGTAAGCATTTTTGTTAAGTAGAAGTATTTTGATAACTGTATTGAAGTCTTTCAATAGTGTATAAATACATATTAAAACACTACATGTATATACATTTTAACTGAGTCGTTAAGTCATCGTTAGTCGTTACATGTAAGTGTTATTTTGAAACCTTTAGGTTAACGATCTTGTTAAATGTTGTTAACCCAATGTTTATAATATCAAATGAGATTTTAAATTATTATATTATCATGATATTATCATGTATCAATATTTCTTAATATGATATATACACATTAAATGTCTTTACAACGATAATCGTTACATATATGTCTCGTTTAAAAATCATTAAGTTAGTAGTCTTGTTTTTACATATGTAGTTCATTGTTAATATACTTAATGATATGTTTACTTATCATAGTATCATGTTAACTATATATATATATATATCCATATATATATGTCATCATATAGTTTTTACAAGTTTTAACGTTCGTGAATCACCGGTCAACTTGGGTGGTCAATTGTCTATATGAAACATATTTCAATTAATCAAGTCTTAACAAGTTTGATTGCTTAACATGTTGGAAACATTTAATCATGTAAATATCAATCTCAATTAATATATATAAACATGGAAAAGTTCGGGTCACTAAAAAGTTGATCTCTAACTAAATTATATCTATGGTTGAATTGGAGTCGACAGAAGGAATCAATCAAGAAGAGGAAAGGATAAAAAAATAGAAAGTAGAAAGTGATGGCTAATAGATTCATACTACACTTGATCTCAATATCTAACAATTTGTATCTTACTGAATTATTATATCTGATTTTGATTCTAACAGATTTTGTTGTGTATCTGTGATATAATCTCGACTGGTAACAAATTTGATTGTTATATTCAACTGAATTTGTTTGTTAATGAGCCTAATTGGAATCGTTTGTACAAATTTGCAGACAGAAAACAAATTGTGATACAGTATGATTGATACATGCAACTGATTCTGTTGTTATAATTCATTATTTTTGATAATGAATAAATATAAAGATATTAATAATAATAATTCAATTAATATTAATAATAATATATAATAATAATTCTAGTAATAATAACTTGTATCCAATTTCATATATATATATATATATATATATATATATATATATATATATATATATATATATATATATATATATATATATATATATATATATATATATATTAATAATACAAATATTAATATTAATATTAACATTAATAATAATGAAAGTAATGATAATTATATTCAAACTTGTAACTAAATTTAATATATTACAATTTATTAATATTTACCAATTATATAATATATTGCATTTTTAATATCTATTATATATATATATATATATATATATATATATATATATATATATATATATATATATATATATATATATATATATATATATATATATTACAGAATATAATATTACAACTTATAATTCCAATTACCATGTGTATATATATACACATATATCTATTTACAATTAATTGATCGTGAATCGTCGGGAACTTGTCAAATGGTAAATGCATATATGAAAACAGTTCAAAATTTTTGAGACTCAACCCAACAGACTTTTCTTATCGCGTTAAAAACATTAGATCGTATCGAGAGTTTGGTTAAAAATTAGTCAAAAATTTTCGGGTCATTACAGTGTGGCTGTTCTAAATTGTTTGGTTGTCCAAGGAAGATCCTTATCTATCATTGGCTACTTTTTATCATGGGAGAAGCACTACTAATTGGCAGACTTTTTGCAGATTATGTCCTCTATTCTTATTGGCTAATTTATAATTGTTTGTCCTTTTTGTCTCCATTTTTTTTTTATGTTTTTGTCTTATCTAGAAAGTAGCTGTTATGCTTCTCCTATAAATAGAGAGCTCTTATAATTGTAAAACTTGGTTGATGAATGAATGAAAGTATGATAGAGCTTATCTATTTACAAAATCTTTGTTTCTTTACGTATCTTTGATTCTGGTGGCTAAGAGTGGTTTCATTATTAGTGTTTCTAGTGTTACTTTATCAAACATTGTGGTGATATCCAAATCTTTATATCTGATATTATAAATATGGTGGAATCTTTATCAACTGTAATTGAAGGTTTGGAGTGTTTCTAGATCTGTGATTGTGGTGGTATCTTTATCAATTTGGGGTTTAGATTCTTTATCCTTTGTGTTCTTATCTCAGAGTTTTATACTCTGTTTTAGGGTGTTACTGTTACAAATTGGGGGTTTTGTGTTCAGATCTGTTAGTTGAAGAAATCTTGTTCTAAATTGCGTTTTAAAGTCAAAATTACGCATCAAAGTGGTATCAGAGCTTAGGTTGCTAATCCAAAGCTTTCTTATCATTTTTATTGTTATTTCAGTTCATACTCCGTTTTTGAGCTGAAAAGCTTATTTCCAGATCTGATTTGAAATGGATGAGATTCCTAGAAATATGACTCTTGTAGAAGCTCATAATCTTCTAAGAGATAGAGCTATTGAAGCTCTACAACATCATATGGAAAGAATGGTTAATTCATTAGAAGATGGTGTGGCAAGAAGAAAATAGAGCTAGATCTGAAAATGGAGATACAACCATTGTGTCTTCTAGTACTGAATCTGAAGATGGTAGCCATGGATCTACTGATGGTTCTCATGCTTCTTCACAATGAAGAAGAAGGCATAGGAAATGAGCTAATAATTTGAAAGATATCAAGATAGATCCACCTGATTTTGAAGGGTCTTCTAATCCTGAAGATTACTGTGAATGGATTCATACCATGGATCGAATTATGGAAGTTAAAGGCTATGATGATAAAAAGGGCATGAAAGTTGTTGTAATCAGGCTAAAGAAGTATGCTTCAATGTCGTATGATAATCTGAAAAAGGAAAGGCAGTATGAAGGAAAAAAACACAATCAAAACCTGGTCCAAGTTAAAAGAGAGTATGCAGAAGAGGATTATTCCTCAAGCTTACAAGCAAGATCTGTATATTCAAATGAATACACTAAAGCAAGGCAGCATGACTATTTTTGATTACATTAGAGAATTTGAGCAGCTCAAAATTTGTACCAATGTCAAAGAAGCTGAAGAACACACTATAGCAAGATTCGTTGGAGGCTTAAATGCTTCTATTGCTGACCAAGTTGAGATGCGGCCTCTTTTGAGAGTGCTTGCAAGCAGGCAATTCAAGTGGAGAAACAAGCAAAGAAGAAAAATATTTTTAAGTTTTATTCCAAGCCAGCAATACTGCCTATGAAGGGTCAATCATCAATGATGCCTAAGCATAACGAGGCAACATTAAAGACATTTTAAGGCAAAGAACATGTTGTAGCTGGTGGTCCCAAAGATGATAGAATAAAATGCTTCAAGTGCCCTGGATTTGGACATTTTCAAGTAATGGTGTATTCCAGGGAATACACGCATAAAAGCATCGTTTTTATGCAAAAGAAAGGATCAAAAAGCATAAAAGATAATAGTATTTGGCAGTATTTAGCATTTTCCATCCAGCGTTCAGCAGGCCACCCAGCGTCATGCGTAAGCCCTGTAGGCAGCTTCTATAACGACCCTCATTTTTTTTCCATTCTATATTTTTCCAATATTAAAAGCCCAAACAATATAATTAAAACTTAATGATTAAACTTTAATCAACAATTGTTAAGTGTTAAGAGTTAGAAAACATATTAATTAACTTTGTACAAAAATTGACAAGTTAATAAAAGATGAAAATAATAAACTGTTAGTCGACACTCACTGCTAATTAAAATTTATGCATTTATGTAATATTATAACTAATAACCTATAAGTAATAAATAAAAAGTGACATTTATATAAATAATAAAACAATTGGGAACTAAATATATACAAGTCATGAATTAGTAAAAAGAAAATAATACTTATCATGTAGTAAATGTAAAAATAATAATAATAATAATAGTAATAATAATGAGACTAAAAAAATGTTACATCCTTATGTTGACTAAAAATAAAGTGTAAACTAGTACATCCTTATGTTGACTAATTATAAACTAGTACCACCTATTGTTGACTAAAAATTATAAAACAAAATAAAATCATTAATTAGAACATCCTTATGTTGACTAACACTCTAATACTTGCACTATATAAACACCTAGTTTCTCATTCACAAATCACACCAAAATCCTCTCTCAAAAACAATCTCTCCCTCTCCCTCTCCCTCTCTTGTGGTATTCAGATCTTCAAGCTTGTTCTTCGTGTTCTTCAAGAATCTTCAAGGAGTTCTTCAAGATTTTCAAGGCTTTGATCTTCCATCTTCATCGTGTTCATCTTTTCTTTGTTAATTATCTTGAATCTTCAAAGGTATAACATAAACCCTAAACTATTTACATAAACTTTGATCTTTGATAATTCATATTCATATTATAAACTTGTTATTCATAAGTATATACATAAACACACCTAGATTTATATATACATATATACATGTAAAAAAAATATTTATATATATATATATATACATATATATACGAATTATATATACATATACATATTAAAACCTTAAACCCTAATTACACCTAAACTATAATTCTTAAACCCTAATTAATTAAACTCTAAACATTTATGAAACCCTAGGACATTAATTACTAAACCCTAGTTATTAATTACTACTTTAATTAACTAACCCTAATTAATGAAACCCTAATACTACTTATACTAGTACTTAACATGTATACACTATTACTATTACTAGCACCTATAACCTACTAATTATATTGTAGCACAAAAATATTTTGGGATATGTATTAGAGATGTATAGATCTTCGAACTTTCTTGACGAATGGTTTCTACGAGATTCTAGGCAGAGGGTTTGGATTTCCGATTTAAAGGGTCCTATGGCTCAAGCCCCTAGATCTAAATTAGCCATTCGAAGGGAAAGGGGTGATTGGAAGCTTATCTAATACGGCAAGTATCCTAAAATGGAAACACTCATAAAAGTAGAAACTCTCTAGTCATAGAAACTTAGTAAAATAAGAAACTTTCTAAAAATAGAAACTTTATAAAAATAGTAACTTACTAGGAATAGAAACTTAGTAAAACAAACTATACTTAAACACATACTTAAACTTAAACATGGGCAAAACACTTAACTACTCTTAAATGTCAATAGGTTGACTTTCCTGCTCACTCGTTCAACTCTCTATTCCGAGGAATAACTCTCTCTACTTACTAAGGTGAATTCGTAGCCCCACTTTTTACTATTTCATTACTCTTTTGAAACTATGGGGTGAGACACATGCTTGCTTTTAAATTTTTAACATGCAATATTTTAATAACTGTTTTACAATATTTATATACGTGAATTCATAGCCCCACTTTTTACTGTTTCATAACTGTTTTATAACTTTTGAGGTGAGAATACATGCACAACTTTTATAACTATTTTACACGTATTAACTATTAAACTGTGATATGTTGGGCTATGACCAGCAAGCCCCCAACCGATAAGTATAAACGATAACTTGTTACGGGGTAAACTTGAAAGTCTAGTCTAAATGTCAGTACTTACACGTATCAACTATTAAACTGTGATACGTTGGGCTATGACCAACAAGCCCCCAACCAAAAAAGTATAAACTATAACTTGACACGGGGTAAACTTGAAAGTCTAGTCTAAATATCAGTACCAACTGTTAAAACTATGCTATACCCGGCTATGTCCGACTAAGTCCCTACAGTGATATTTTTAAGTGCTGCGGCATGCTTATTTATTGGGAGTAGGCCTATCGGGAGTAACGTTCCCGATACATTTGACTAAGTCTTTGTATTACTTGATAATGAAATTAAACCGACAAGGACAGACACAACTTGTCGTGGGGCAAACTTGAATGTTTAGTCTAAATATCATGCACTGGCATAAATTTTGGATCTGCGAGATCTACTTTTTGATCCTGCGGGAGATCAACTTTACAACTAAATCTTGTGGTCTAAAAACAACGATAACTACTTTTGTTAAACCTATGAACTTCACTCAACCTTTTTGGTTGACACTTTAGCATGTTTTGTCTCAGGTGCTGTTTGATTCAAGCTTTCTTATCTACTACTTATGTGATGCTACTTGGACTTAGGATCAAGAGATATCGCATTTATTACTTCTGCATATGAACAATTACTTTATCGTTATTTCCATTATTGTAACGACATTTCATTTTCCGCTGCGTACTCAATAAAGTTAAATTTTCTCATTTAGTATTGTTCTCGTATTATAATATGTTGGTTTATTTGATATTAGTAACGTTTCTTCCAGACCCTATTGGGAGGACGTTACAGATTGGTATCAGAGCATAACCAGGCTGTTATAGAGAACCAGGATTGCAATTTTATGTGTGCCTTACTTGCTAGCTAGGGTGCCTTAGCAATCTAGGAAACTATAACCTTTCCTGCCTTACACTTAAAGCACTTAGGATTGCCTTATAATCTTAACAATCATGCTTTACCAAACTTGACTTAAAGATTCTAATCAAAGTCTCTTTCCTAATGTAGGACTACAACTTTTCTTGACCATAGTGCCTTTAATTGTTGCCTTTAACTGTTAAATGCTACACTATACTTTATAAACTTTACTTATCTTAGAATGACGAGCTAATCTAAGAACTCTGCTCACTTTCCTGAGTACTATCCAATTACACCACCGCATCTAAATGCGACACAATGATTTCAGAAATTCTTGACATTCATAAGTCATCTATCATGGTTATGTGTATTACATATGTATTACATGAAATATTATCCATGATTTTGAAACTCTTATAATTGTTACTACTCAAACACAAACGTATATAACTCCCTGTTATATCACGTACCTATATGCCTTATGCCTTTATGCATCGGTTTATGAATCGAAAAATGTCATTGGGTTATCACAGTATACGAATTGAAAGTCTTTAATCAAAAGATTATTAGATTACATACTTATCACTTTATGATCTCGACACGTCATACTGCCATTATTAAAGTATAGACACATCATATCTTATTATATCTTATCGTATCTATCCCAATAGATTTTGTCTAACACTTTTCCTAAATTCCCTCCGTAAATTACGGAAATCTTTTTGCTATATACACGTATTCGAGGAGACGAATATATCATCCAGTATTCAACACTAATCTCATATCAAAAACCCTAATTCCAAACACATAATATGGATTCCTCGAACTCTTCGAGCTCCAATGGCAGCGTAACCGGAATGAACCAACCAATCAGCCATCATCTATTTTGGATGAATTGGGGATGGGTTCGTAGTAAACTTAATCAATGGAGACAAGAAGAAGGTGATCCCTTCCACCAACCGAATTCACCTCTTGGTGAAGAACCTGAAGCACTTACTGGCGAACCCGTTCGGAACACTATTTTCACCCTCATTTCCAGGATATCCAGTCACGAATATATAATATCTAAAATTTTAGATCTTATTCATCCACTTGTCCGAACCGCCAATCATCCCGGAATAATAGAAGAAGTCAACGAGCTTCGCGCTCGAGTAGTGGCTCTGGAGAATATGGTGCGAAACCTATGAACACCAGCAGCAGCACCAGCAGCATAACCAGTACCACCAGTACCATCAGCTTCACCAACGACAACATCCGCATTCCACGCCTCAACATCGCACTCAGTACCTCAAACATCAACATCATACGCCCCATAGATACCAAGGAATATTATTAATAATGAGTTAAGATGTATTGACTCATTCTTCCTGAAGAATTACATATGTATACTTTATATATATGGATTGGAACAATAATAAATCTTTTCGTACTAAGCTATTACGTGTGAATCTTAACTAGTATGTACTACATGGTTAATTCATATCACAATATGCTATGATGTACATCTTTTGTTAATAACTTAACAATCGTTAATCATTGCTTCAATACAATAAACTCCATTTCGTAATAAATCAAGTGTATTACTCAAATATATGATTGATTGTATACTTTAATTTTCGATGTACTCGAAACTTTCTAGAAAATATCATTAGTGCCTTATGAATTTCACAAGAATTCCAAGAGCACCAACATCATATACCGAAGTATATCAATAACAATGAACGATGAAGTATTAATTCATAACTTCATTAGCGAAATATTTCACGACAATTATGAAATCTCTAAGGTTTTGGAGATTATTTATTCTCGTTTCAACAGCAAATCAAATGAGTTTAATATTATATTAGCTCATTAAAACCATGATTACATCTGAAGAATACATATATGAACGTATATCTTCTCTTTTGTACAAACTGTTAATTGTAAAAAATATTTTAACGGGTAGGTAAAACCCGAGAGATATTCATATCTCATATAAATATGTTACATTGTACATTCTTCCATTCTGATTCAGCAGTTGTTAACTATACTACTTACATTCACATGATATATGTATATGTTCACCAAAGAAAAACCATTTTCATACAAATTCAGTTACATACTCTGATTTTGACATATCGAAACTTAAGTAAAGCTTTAGCAAGTGTTATCTTCCTAAAGATCACTACATTCATGAATTATATTCATTCGTATTCTATGATGAATTATCAAATCAAACCACCGAACTTACCATTCCTTACTTTTGAAAATCACAACATTTCTTCGTCAACCGTTAGATCCATTGATGGATGCATCTTACGCTTAAACACTTCAAATTTAAAATTCTTGAAAACATCCTTTGAATCTTGACGATCGCAATCAGCGTTTAATCATCTAAAAATGAAATTTCTTGAAACCATTTCGGATTGATAACCGATGATTCAAATATGGCTGCATTAAATGCAGAGGAAACAGAAAAATTGTAGATGGTCTTAAGGGCCAACAGTTTGATAATAAAGAATGGTACGTTGGAAAAGCTCAAAAGAAAATTTGGAACTGAAAAACGGATTGAGCTAACCATGGAGGAGACCAAGGACAAACACAAGGGTCAAACCCTATATTCAAAGAATCCAGGTAATTTTGGATCCGGTGAAATCTTTAGAGAATATCTTGCTCCGAAGTCATGTTAAAAGCTTGCGGAAAATTTTTCTTCATCAACTTTCGAACTTAGAAATTCCAAAATATCATCATAAATATCCTCTATATTTCGAAAGATATCTTCATAACGATTCATGTCCGCAATTAAGAATCTCTTTGCGATATCTTTATAAAGGAAACTGTTTTAGTTTCTATATTCTGTAAAATTCGAGTTTAAATTATAAATGCTTTGAAGAAGTGTTGGGAATTGAAGCATGAGTTAGTATAATATAATGACGTCAGGCCAACGTGATTATATTACAGTAAGTCATGCTAAGTTTTTAATGGAAGATGATGATTCATAGATTTTATAATCATCATTTTCCATGTTACACGACTCTTACATTCTATTTAACCTCTAAATATATCAAGAACATATTTTTCTTGATGATTCGGTCTTTTCCGGATATTCTGGTAATATGACAAATCAAATCGTGCTATTACATTTCCTTTCTACTTTATATATTATGATCATTCGAAACTTCATACCTATGAATTCTGGACCATTACTCGCTTGACTTGAAGTCGGGAAGAAGAAACAAAAGCATAAAGCTCCGACATATAAGGGAAAATATAAAGCCCGATAACGACTCCGAAATTACAAACCGTGTATATCAATGCGTATAGCAATATAAAGACACGGGATAATTAAAAACACTATAACCTCAAGAGCATAGTAGAAGTAAACAGATTCCTCTGGCGGTAAAAGAAAAAGAAGAATGACTGCATAGATGGTCAATATAATAACCAGGATCAGAACTGGATTAAGCATTTTCTTAATCTTTTGGAAGTTTGAATTGAGAAAGAAAGTATAGAAGTGGTGAAGATAATGAAACGAAAGAAGCTAATTTATAGCAAAATTCCAAACACATCAATCGAGGCAAATCACCGCATTTAATCAAACAAATCTCAAAATTTCGTAAATACCGGAGAATCAAATCTTATAGATTACGAAGATTTCCTTTAATTCCTTGAATTCCGGAAATCAATCGTGACTACGTCAAAAGTTAAGGCGAACATTTAATTTTCTCATTTCACTCTTTTATGATAGCTTCATTTATACTCTTCCTATAAACGAATCGTTTTATCCATATTATTCAATAGTGATAAAACTTTATTTTTCAACTTATATTCATCATTAAAATATTCTTGTTGTAAACAATGAAGATCTCTATCAAATTTCATGACTGTGATTTTCACGAACTCCTCTTTGTTTGTCTGCCCTAATATTGTGGCATAAAATGCTCAAGGTTTTAAATGAGCTCAGTACTATTCATAACACATTTCATGTATCCAATTTACTGAAATGACTTGTATAACATCATCATTTTGAATGATATTCGCATTAATGATAAAATGCACTTCGTTGAATAACCTATAGAAATCATGGAAGGAGAGGTCAAACAAACGCGTAAAAGCAATATACCTATCGTTAAAGTCCGTTGGAATTCGCGTAGAGGCCCCGAATATACCTGGGAACGTAAAGACCATATGAAACGGAAATATCCCCATCTCTTCTCAACTGCCGATGCAAACGAGGAAACTACCTAAAAACTTCGGGACGAAGTTTTCAATAACGGGGAGGTACTATAACGACCCTCATTTTTTTTCCATTCTATATTTTTCCAATATTAAAAGCCCAAACAATATAATTAAAACTTAATGATTAAACTTTAATCAACAATTGTTAAGTGTTAAGAGTTAGAAAACATATTAATTAACTTTGTACAAAAATTGACAAGTTAATAAAAGATGAAAATAATAAACTGTTAGTCGACACTCACTGCTAATTAAAATTTATGCATTTATGTAATATTATAACTAATAACCTATAAGTAATAAATAAAAAGTGACATTTATATAAATAATAAAACAATTGGGAACTAAATATATACAAGTCATGAATTAGTAAAAAGAAAATAATACTTATCATGTAGTAAATGTAAAAATAATAATAATAATAATAGTAATAATAATGAGACTAAAAAAATCTTACATCCTTATGTTGACTAAAAATAAAGTGTAAACTAGTACATCCTTATGTTGACTAATTATAAACTAGTACCACCTATTGTTGACTAAAAATTATAAAACAAAATAAAATCATTAATTAGAACATCCTTATGTTGACTAACACTCTAATACTTGCACTATATAAACACCTAGTTTCTCATTCACAAATCACACCAAAATCCTCTCTCAAAAACAATCTCTCCCTCTCCCTCTCCCTCTCTTGTGGTATTCAGATCTTCAAGCTTGTTCTTCGTGTTCTTCAAGAATCTTCAAGGAGTTCTTCAAGATTTTCAAGGCTTTGATCTTCCATCTTCATCGTGTTCATCTTTTCTTTGTTAATTATCTTGAATCTTCAAAGGTATAACATAAACCCTAAACTATTTACATAAACTTTGATCTTTGATAATTCATATTCATATTATAAACTTGTTATTCATAAGTATATACATAAACACACCTAGATTTATATATACATATATACATGTAAAAAAAATATTTATATATATATATATATACATATATATACGAATTATATATACATATACATATTAAAACCTTAAACCCTAATTACACCTAAACTATAATTCTTAAACCCTAATTAATTAAACTCTAAACATTTATGAAACCCTAGGACATTAATTACTAAACCCTAGTTATTAATTACTACTTTAATTAACTAACCCTAATTAATGAAACCCTAATACTACTTATACTAGTACTTAACATGTATACACTATTACTATTACTAGCACCTATAACCTACTAATTATATTGTAGCACAAAAATATTTTGGGATATGTATTAGAGATGTATAGATCTTCGAACTTTCTTGACGAATGGTTTCTACGAGATTCTAGGCAGAGGGTTTGGATTTCCGATTTAAAGGGTCCTATGGCTCAAGCCCCTAGATCTAAATTAGCCATTCGAAGGGAAAGGGGTGATTGGAAGCTTATCTAATACGGCAAGTATCCTAAAATGGAAACACTCATAAAAGTAGAAACTCTCTAGTCATAGAAACTTAGTAAAATAAGAAACTTTCTAAAAATAGAAACTTTATAAAAATAGTAACTTACTAGGAATAGAAACTTAGTAAAACAAACTATACTTAAACACATACTTAAACTTAAACATGGGCAAAACACTTAACTACTCTTAAATGTCAATAGGTTGACTTTCCTGCTCACTCGTTCAACTCTCTATTCCGAGGAATAACTCTCTCTACTTACTAAGGTGAATTCGTAGCCCCACTTTTTACTATTTCATTACTCTTTTGAAACTATGGGGTGAGACACATGCTTGCTTTTAAATTTTTAACATGCAATATTTTAATAACTGTTTTACAATATTTATATACGTGAATTCATAGCCCCACTTTTTACTGTTTCATAACTGTTTTATAACTTTTGAGGTGAGAATACATGCACAACTTTTATAACTATTTTACACGTATTAACTATTAAACTGTGATATGTTGGGCTATGACCAGCAAGCCCCCAACCGATAAGTATAAACGATAACTTGTTACGGGGTAAACTTGAAAGTCTAGTCTAAATGTCAGTACTTACACGTATCAACTATTAAACTGTGATACGTTGGGCTATGACCAACAAGCCCCCAACCAAAAAAGTATAAACTATAACTTGACACGGGGTAAACTTGAAAGTCTAGTCTAAATATCAGTACCAACTGTTAAAACTATGCTATACCCGGCTATGTCCGACTAAGTCCCTACAGTGATATTTTTAAGTGCTGCGGCATGCTTATTTATTGGGAGTAGGCCTATCGGGAGTAACGTTCCCGATACATTTGACTAAGTCTTTGTATTACTTGATAATGAAATTAAACCGACAAGGACAGACACAACTTGTCGTGGGGCAAACTTGAATGTTTAGTCTAAATATCATGCACTGGCATAAATTTTGGATCTGCGAGATCTACTTTTTGATCCTGCGGGAGATCAACTTTACAACTAAATCTTGTGGTCTAAAAACAACGATAACTACTTTTGTTAAACCTATGAACTTCACTCAACCTTTTTGGTTGACACTTTAGCATGTTTTGTCTCAGGTGCTGTTTGATTCAAGCTTTCTTATCTACTACTTATGTGATGCTACTTGGACTTAGGATCAAGAGATATCGCATTTATTACTTCTGCATATGAACAATTACTTTATCGTTATTTCCATTATTGTAACGACATTTCATTTTCCGCTGCGTACTCAATAAAGTTAAATTTTCTCATTTAGTATTGTTCTCGTATTATAATATGTTGGTTTATTTGATATTAGTAACGTTTCTTCCAGACCCTATTGGGAGGACGTTACAGCTTCTATGCTTAAGCCCTTTTATTAGGCGCGCGAGTGATGTTATGCGAGGTGTATACGAAATAGTTTTATTTTACTACGAAATACTATAAAATACGATACAATTTTACACAAGTTATTTATTTATTTATAGAGTGGATATACCTAAACCTTGCTACAACACTATAGGCAGTGTACCTAATCGTACAGTAGTGTAGTTTTTATTAAGTCCAGTTCATTCCGCAGGGAGCTAGCCAAGTTTAACGCTATATTTTTTTTAAAAACTATATTTGAATAGATATATATATAAGTAGTATTATTATTATTATTATTATAAAAAGGTGGTTTTACCGTTTAATGTCCGGTTTTTCGATTTTATATCTTAAGTCGCAATTAAAACCTAATGTAAAATATTAAATATACAAATGACTTAATTTAAGGCGTAAAATAAATGACGATAAATAAAAATGCGATAATTGAAAGTACGATAATTAAAAGTGCAATAAATAAAATGACAGTAAAAAAAAGTGCGATGAGATGTAAAATAAAGGAATTATGCTTATTTAAATTTCCGTAATCATGATGTTCGACGTGTTGATTTTAGTTTATTACCATGGGTTAATTGTCCTTTGTCCTGGATTATTCAATATGTCCATCTAGTTTTTGTCCATAACAGTCCATCAGTCATACATATAAAGTGCGAGTGTCCTCGTCAAATTATCCTTATACCCGAAGTCAAATATTCCAACTAATTCGGGACTTAAACTGTAATAAGGTTTTAATACATTGTTAATGATTATACCAGGTTATCGACTGTGTGCAATTCAAGGTTTTAATACTTTATTAACAATTACACCAAGTGTCCTTGTATGTAATCCACCCCTGTTTTAATGAGTCTATTGACTATTAATCCATTCCCGTGTCCGGTTAAATGAACGATTATTAGTACTTATAAATACCCCGCCCATTGTGTCCGATCGAGTGTATGTGGTTATTTATAGGTACGTCCAATTGTAAATCTTTATATTAAATTAACGAACTATCATTCAATTAAACAAATATAAAGCCCATTAATAGCCCATAGTCTAATTTCCACAAGTGTCGGTCTTTTGTCCAAACCCCAATTATGGTCCAAAGCCCAATAACCCCGTCTTTAATATTTAGTCCAACATCACGATTACTTCGGCTTAAATAAGCATAATAATAACTGAGCTACGAGACATTAATTTAAAAAGGTTGAACATAACTTACAATGAGCATTAATCCCGTAGTGTTACACGGACAGAATTTTGACTTACAAACTTACAACATTCGCTACCATAACCTTATTATTATTAATCTTAAATTAAAATTAAAATAATAATATATATATATATATATATATATATATATATATATATATATATATATATATATATATATATATATATATATATATATATATTGAGAGAGTTAGGGAGAAGATTGAATTAGGTGTGTATAATTCGCTGAAAACTCATCCAATTTATAGACCTGGCCACACTGTTACAGCTGGATCAGCTCATTTGTCAATTAAAACGTGGGCTGCTCGATTTTAATATATATAATATAATATATATAATTTTATATATATTATATTATATTCATGTGCATTGTTGACTTGTAATTTTAGCTCCGTTGAGTCGCGCGTTGATAGTTGGTTCATGTCCTGGTTCCGAATTTTCGAACGTCCTTGCGTACGATTTAATATCTTGTACTTTGCGTTTTGCAGCTCGCACTTTTGTAATTTTGAGACGTTTCTCATCAATAAATTGAACCACTTGGATTGTAGTTTGTACTTTTTAGCTTTTTGGTCATTTGCGTCTTCAAATCGTCGAATCTGTCTTTTATCTTCACCTTTTATTATTTAAACGAATATCATTTGTAAATAGAACAATTGCAACTAAAAGCTTGTCTTTCTTGAAGGATAATGCTATGAAATATATGTTCGTTTTTAGCATTATCAAATATTCCCACATTTGAGCGTTGCTTGTCCTCAAGAAATATAGAACTTGAATATAACTTTACTAGAATCACTTCTTTATTCTTCACACTTTGTACATCAGTGATTTCTATACGACGGTATGAACAATGATAGTAATGTTGTGGTTTACAGTCCCACATGACTATAAAAATTTAGATCCTTTAAGGAAATTGGATCTTTATGAAAACATTTGATCTTTTTGAAAATTCAATCTAGCTTTTACCCTAGATAAGATTGTAAAGACCCGTCCTAATCCATAAGAATGAATACAATAACATATGATTACATTGCAAGGTACTTGACCTCTATATGATACATTTTACAAACATTGCATTCGTTTTTAAAAGACAAACTTTCATTTCATCGACAGTTGATGGTATGCATACCATTTCATAATATATCCAACTATAATTGACTTAGTAATAATCTTGATGAACTCGACGACTCTAATGCAACATCTTTTGAAATATGTCATGAATGACTCCAAGTAATATCTCTAATATGAGCAAATGCACAGTGGAAGGTTTCTTTCATACCTGAGAATAAAAATGCTTTCAAGTGTCAACCAAAAGGTTGGTGAGTTCATTAGTTTATCATAAATATTTATTTCCATCATTTTAATAGACCATAAGAATTTCATTTCCAGTTCTCATAAATATACGTCCCATGCATAGAGACAAAAATCATTCATATGGTGAACACCTGGTAACCGACATTAACAAGATGCATATAAGAATATCCCCTATCATTCTGGGAAATCCTTCGGACATGATATAAAATAACATCGAAGTACTAAAACATCTGCTCCAACGGATGGGGTTCGTTAGGCCCAATAGATCTATCTTTAGGATTCGCGTCAATTAGTAGACTGGTTTACTAATTCTTAGGTTACCAAGTAAAAGGGGCATATTCGACTTCGATCATTCAACCATATAATGTAGTTTCGATTACTTGTGCCTATTTCGTAAAACAGTTATAAAAGTAGCGCATGTATTCTCAGTCCCAAAAATATATATTACAAAAGCATTTAAAAAGGGAGCAAATGAAACTCACAATACTGTATTTTGTAGTAAAAATACATATGACAACATTGAGCAATGCAGGGTTTGGCCTCGGATTCACGAACCTATATCAGTTATATATATATATATATATATATATATATATATATATATATATATATATATATATATATATATATATATATATATATATATATATATATATTAAAACACATAATAACAATTAACAAGTTTTTATATTAATTATACTTCTTATATTAATAATTTATATGTTATGTTGATAAATAAATTAAATATATCTATTTTGTATATTTTAAATAATAATTAATATTTTATATATTAGGATTTTATATAATATATATCCTTTATTATAGTTATTTTATATTAATGTTTAGAAATATTTTATAATGTACTAAAATTAATATTTTTTATATATTTATATAATATCTTAAAATGTACATTTATATTATGTGTAACCTAATTAATATTATATAATAATGGATAATAACATTTTTTTTAAAAAAAATAGTATGTAATATTATCATAATCATGATAATATATTTTAAAATAAATAGCATTTGTTCTAAAATAATAACTATAATAATAATAATAATAATAATAATATTTATAATATTTATAATGCTAAATAATAATAATAATAATAATAAGAATTATACCCTTAATCATCATTATCATTTTATGTGATCTTCCTCATCACCTATGCTACCATCATCATCATAATCATGATCATGATCACCATTCTTTTATCATTCGATTTACCATCATCAACATACACGTGATCGATTATCATTCGACCCGTCTATACTCTATACTATCATCATTAATCTTATATCATCATCAACATTATGTCTTTTTCTAACATCAAGTCATCACTGTCGAAATTTAAGAGAAATGTTTGATTCACTTGTGGATCGTTTAGGCAAGCTGAAACCAGAAATCTGCAACAACAGTCCAGCCCGACAGAACAAACTGAACACGACAGCCCAACTTGAAATATTTCAGCCATAGTGCTAAGGAAAACACGGCCCAATTAGCAACTAAATTCGTGGCCCAATAACAACCTAATTAAGCCCGTGTTACGTGAATTCTTTTCAGCTTGATCACAGCCCAATCGAAAAAAAATGCAACGGACCAGTAGATATCAAGTGGGTTGATTGGTGATGTCTTTTGTTTGTTGTAATTGATCAAAGAAAATGGTGGTAGTCAAACAACAATCAACTAGTTCGATTCTTATTATTAGTAATTTGCTCACATAATAACATAGTATCAATTTAAGCATGATTTGTGGATTTTTTGATTGTCGACCATAATAAAATAGAACCCGCAAAAGTCATCCACTGATACCACACGTACTTGGCCAAATAAATAGAAATATGTGGTCCCATCCATAAATTAAATCAGTTCTTAATTCTTGTAGTAATCAAGTGGGGTTATCCATCCTGAAATTGTTGGCCAATAACAATATAATGGTACCAACTTGTTCACATACCTTATTTTACAAATAACTGTTTGGTTTGAAAACAGTAAAACAGATAGATGAAGCTCTTGCAGTAGTAGTTAGTCGAGTAGCAAGAAAAATGTTCACGGTGGTTTATGGTGGTGAAACCGGAGCAAACAGCAGCAACATTCGTAACAAGTTGGTGGTGTAGGGTTGTCGAGTTAGACATGAATAAAAAAGGTTCTAATCTGCAACTATAGCTGTAACTATAACTCGAAGGAAAAACGATTATGGAGGTGTTGAATGATGATCCGTGGTAGGGTAATTCTTGAGCAAGGAACAAGAAGTGGATTTTGTTTAGCGTGGTTTGTAAAGATGGTTGTGAGTTTGGTTCGAAGGTGCTTGTTTATCAACTAAAGGTGGTGATGAAATTTTGGGGGTCATGGTTAAGCATGGTGGTGATCGAACTTAGCACACTAGTAGTCAAATGGTGATGATTGATGAAGGTTTGTCGAGGTTGTTCTTGAGTGGTGGTGGTTATGATCGATTAACATGGATTACGGTTTTAAGTGATGGTGGCAAGGTGTTCTAGTTTCACGACGGTGGTGGCAATCATAAAACGCCAAGATAGTGGTGGATTGATCAAGGTGAAATGTCCCGTTCTTATTGATTAAAAACGTTCCATATTAATTGATTTCGTTGCTAGGTTTTGACCTCTATATGAGACGTTTTTCAAAGACTGCATTCATTTTTAAAACAAACCATAACCTTTATTTCATAGATAAAGGTTTTAAAAAGCTTTACTTAGATTATCAAATAATGATAATCTAAAATATCCTGTTTACACACGACCATTACATAATGGTTTACAATACAAATATGTTACAACAAAATAAGTTTCTTGAATGCAGTTTTTACACAATATCATACAAGCATGGACTCCAAATCTCGTCCTTATTTAAGTATGCGATAGCGGAAGCTCTTAATAATCACCTGAGAATAAACATGCTTAAAACGTCAATAAAAATGTTGGTGAGTTATAGGTTTAACCTATATATATCAAATCATAATAATAGACCACAAGATTTCATATTTCAATACACATCCCATACATAGAGATAAAAATCCTTCATATGGTGAACACCTGGTAACCGACATTAACAAGATGCATATATAAGAATATCCCCATCATTCTGGGACACCCTTCGGATATGATATAAATTTCGAAGTACTAAAGCATCCGGTACTTTGGATGGGGTTTGTTAGGCCCAATAGATCTATCTTTAGGATTCGCGTCAATTAGGGTGTCTGTTCCCTAATTCTTAGATTACCAAACTTAATAAAAAGGGGCATATTCAATTTCGATAATTCAACCATAGAATGTAGTTTCACGTACTTGTGTCTATTTTGTAAATCATTTATAAAACCTGCATGTATTCTCATCCCAAAAATATTAGATTTTAAAAGTGGGACTATAACTCACTTTCACAGATTTTTACTTCGTCGAGAAGTAAGACTTGGCCACTGGTTGATTCACGAACCTATAACAATATATACATATATATATCAAAGTATGTTCAAAATATATTTACAACACTTTTAATATATTTTGATGTTTTAAGTTTATTAAGTCAGCTATCCTCGTTAGTAACCTACAACTAGTTGTCCACAGTTAGATGTACAGAAATAAATCGATAAATATTATCTTGAATCAATCCACGACCCAGTGTATACGTATCTCAGTATTGATCACAACTCAAACTATATATATTTTGGAATCAACCTCAACCCTGTATAGCTAACTCCAACATTCACATATAGAGTGTCTATGGTTGTTCCGAAATATATATAGATGTGTCGACATGATAGGTCGAAACATTGTATACGTGTCTATGGTATCTCAAGATTACATAATATACAATACAAGTTGATTAAGTTATGGTTGGAATAGATTTGTTACCAATTTTCACGTAGCTAAAATGAGAAAAATTATCCAATCTTGTTTTACCCATAACTTCTTCATTTTAAATCCGTTTTGAGTGAATCAAATTGCTATAGTTTCATATTGAACTCTATTTTATGAATATAAACATAAAAAGTATAGGTTTATAGTCGGAATAATAAGTTACAAGTCATTTTTGTAAAGGTAGTCATTTTAGTTGAAAGAACGACGTCTAGATGACCATTTTAGAAAACATACTTCCACTTTGAGTTTAACCATAATTTTTGGATATAGTTTCATGTTCATAATAAAAATCATTTTCTCAGAATAACAACTTTTAAATCAAAGTTTATCATAGTTTTTAATTAACTAACCCAAAACAGCCCGCGGTGTTACTACGACGGTGTAAATCCGGTTTTACGGTGTTTTTCGTGTTTCCAGGTTTTAAATAATTAAGTTAGCATATCATATTGATATAGAACATGTGTTTAGTTGATTTTAAAAGTCAAGTTAGAAGGATTAACTTTTGTTTGCGAACAAGTTTAGAATTAACTAAACTATGTTCTAGTGATTACAAGTTTAAACCTTCGAATAAGATAGCTTTATATGTATGAATCGAATGATGTTATGAACATCATTACTACTTTAAGTTCCTTGGATAAACCTACTGGAAAAGAAAAAAATGGATCTAGCTTCAACGGATCCTTGGATGGCTCGAAGTTCTTGAAGCAGAATCATGACACGAAAACAAGTTCAAGTAAGATCATCACTTGAAATAAGATTGTTATAGTTATAGAAATTGAACCAAAGTTTGAATATGATTATTACCTTGTATTAGAATGATAACCTACTGTAAGAAACAAAGATTTCTTGAGGTTGGATGATCACCTTACAAGATTGGAAGTGAGCTAGCAAACTTGAAAGTATTCTTGATTTTATGTAACTAGAACTTGTAGAATATATGAAGAACACTTAGAACTTGAAGATAGAACTTGATAGAGATCAATTAGATGAATAAAATTGAAGAATGAAAGTGTTTGTAGGTGTTTTTGGTCGTTGGTGTATGGATTAGATATAAAGGATATGTAATTTTGTTTTCATGTAAATAAGTCATGAATGATTACTCATATTTTTGTAATTTTATGAGATATTTCATGCTAGTTGCCAAATGATGGTTCCCACATGTGTTAGGTGACTCACATGGGCTGCTAAGAGCTGATCATTGGAGTGTATATACCAATAGTACATACATCTAAAAGCTGTGTATTGTACGAGTACGAATACGGGTGCATACGAGTAGAATTGTTGATGAAACTGAACGAGGATGTAATTGTAAGCATTTTTGTTAAGTAGAAGTATTTTGATAAGTGTATTGAAGTCTTTCAAAAGTGTATAAATACATATTAAAACACTACATGTATATACATTTTAACTGAGTCGTTAAGTCATCGTTAGTCGTTACATGTAAGTGTTGTTTTGAAACCTTTAGGTTAACGATCTTGTTAAATGTTGTTAACCCAATGTTTATAATATCAAATGAGATTTTAAATTATTATATTATCATGATATTATCATGTATGAATATCTCTTAATGTGATATATATACATTAAATGTCTTTACAACGATAATCGTTACATATATGTCTCGTTTAAAAATCATTAAGTTAGTAGTCTTGTTTTTACATATGTAGTTCATTGTTAATATACTTAATGATATGTTTACTTATCATAGTATCATGTTAACTATATATATATCCATATATATGTCATCATATAGTTTTTACAAGTTTTAACGTTCGTGAATCACCGGTCAACTTGGGTGGTCAATTGTCTATATGAAACATATTTCAATTAATCAAGTCTTAACAAGTTTGATTTCTTAACATGTTGGAAACATTTAATCATGTAAATATCAATCTCAATTAATAGATATAAACATGGAAAAGTTCGGGTCACTACAGTACCTACCCGTTAAATAAATTTCGTCCCGAAATTTTAAGCTGTTGAAGGTGTTGACGAATCTTCTGGAAATAGATGCGGGTATTTCTTCTTCATCTGATCTTCACGGTCCCAGGTGAACTCGGGTCCTCTACGAGCATTCCATCGAACCTTAACAATTGGTATCTTGTTTTGCTTAAGTTTTTTAACATCACGATCCATTATTTCGACGGGTTCTTCGATGAATTGAAGTTTTTCGTTGATTTGGATTTCATCTAACGGAATAGTGAGATCTTCTTTAGCAAAACATTTCTTCAAATTCGAGACGTGGAAAATGTTATGTACAGCCGCGAGTTGTTGAGGTAACTCAAGTCGGTAAGCTACTGGTCCGACACGATCAATAATCTTGAATGGTCCAATATACCTTGGATTTAATTTTCCTCGTTTACCAAATCGAACAACGCCTTTCCAAGGTGCAACTTTAAGCATGACCATCTCTCCAATTTCAAATTCTATATCTTTTCTTTTAATGTCAGCGTAGCTCTTTTGTCGACTTTGGGCGGTTTTCAACCGTTGTTAAATTTGGATGATCTTCTCGGTAGTTTCTTGTATAATCTCCGGACCTGTAATCTGTCTATCCCCCACTTCACTCCAATAAATCGGAGACCTGCACTTTCTACCATAAAGTGCTTCAAACGACGCCATCTCAATGCTTGAATGGTAGCTGTTGTTGTAGGAAAATTCTGCTAACGGTAGATGTCGATCCCAACTGTTTTCGAAATCAATAACACATGCTCATAGCATGTCTTCAAGCATTTGTATCATCCTTTCGCTCTGCCCATCAGTTTATGGATGATAGGCAGTACTCATGTCTAGACGAGTTCCTAATGCTTGCTGTAATGTCTGCCAGAATCTTGAAATAAACTGCCTTCCCTATCAGAGATAATAGAGATTGGTATTCCATGTCTGGAGACGACTTCCTTCAAATATAGCCGTGCTAACTTCTCCATCTTGTCATCTTCTCTTATTGGCAGGAAGTGTACTGATTTGGTGAGACGATCAACTATTACCCAAATAGTATCAAAACCACTTGCAGTCCTTGGCAATTTAGTGATGAAATCCATGGTAATGTTTTCCCATTTCCATTCCGGGATTTCGGGTTGTTGAAGTAGACCTGATGGTTTCTGATGCTCAGCTTTGACCTTAGAACACGTCAAACATTCTCTTACGTATTTAGCAACATCGGCTTTCATACCCGGCCACCAAAAATGTTTCTTGAGATCCTTGTACATCTTCCCTGTTCCAGGATGTATTGAGTATCTGGTTTTATGAGCTTCTCTAAGTACCATTTCTCTCATATCTCCAAATTTTGGTACCCAAATCCTTTCAGCCCTATACCGGGTTCCGTCTTCCCGAATATTAAGATGCTTCTCCGATCCTTTGGGTATTTCATCCTTTAAATTTCCCTCTTTTAAAACTCCTTGTTGCGCCTCCTTTATTTGAGTAGTAAGGTTATTATGAATCATTATATTCATAGATTTTACTCGAATGGGTTCTCTGTCCTTCCTGCTCAAGGCATCGGCTACTACATTTGCCTTCCCCGGGTGGTAACGAATCTCAAAGTCGTAATCATTCAATAATTCAATCCACCTACGCTGCCTCATATTCAGTTGTTTCTGATTAAATATGTGTTGAAGACTTTTGTGGTCGGTATATATAATACTTTTGACCCCATATAAGTAGTGCCTCCAAGTCTTTAATGCAAAAACAACCGCGCCTAATTCCAAATCATGCGTCGTATAATTTTGTTCGTGAATCTTCAATTGTCTAGACGCATAAGCAATCACCTTCGTTCGTTGCATTAATACACAACCGAGACCTTGCTTTGATGCATCATAATAAATCATAAAATCATCATTCCCTTCAGGCAATGACAATATAGGTGCCGTAGTTAGCTTTTTCTTCAATAACTGAAACGCTTTCTCTTGTTCATCATTCCATTCAAATTTCTTCCCTTTATGCGTTAATGCAGTCAAGGGTTTTGCTATTCTGGAAAAGTCTTGGATGAACCTTCTGTAGTAACCAGCTAGTCCTAAAAACTGGCGTATGTGTTTCGGAGTTTTTGGGGTTTCCCACTTTTCAACAGTTTCTATCTTTGCCGGATCCACCTTAATACCTTCTTTGTTCACTATGTGACCGAGGAATTGAACTTCTTCCAACCAAAATGCACACTTTGAAAACTTAGCGTACAATTCTTCCTTCCTCAATACTTCTAACACCTTTCTCAAATGTTCACCGTGTTCTTGGTCATTCTTTGAGTAAATAAGTATGTCATCAATGAAAACAATGACAAACTTGTCAAGGTATGGTCCACAAACTCGGTTCATAAGGTCCATGAACACAACTGGTGCATTAGTTAAACCAAACGGCATGACCATAAACTCGTAATGACCGTAACGTGTTCTAAAAGCAGTCTTTGGAATATCATCTTCTTTCACCCGCATTTGATGATACCCGGAACGTAAGTCAATCTTTGAATAAACAGACGAGCCTTGTAGTTGATCAAATAAGTCGTCGATTCTCGGTAGTGGGTAGCGGTTCTTGATGGTAAGTTTGTTCAACTCTCGGTTGTCGATACACAACCTGAATGTACCATCTTTCTTTTTGACAAACAAAACAAGAGCTCCCCACGGTGATGTGCTTGGTCGAATGAAACCACGCTCTAAAAGTTCTTGTAATTGGCTTTGTAGTTCTTTCATCTCGCTGGGTGCGAGTCTGTAAGGAGCACGAGCTATTGGTGCAGCTCCTGGTACAAGATCTATTTGAAATTCAACGGATCGATGTGGGGGTAATCCCGGTAATTCTTTCGGAAATACATCGGGAAATTCTTTTGCAATGGGAACATTATTGATGCTCTTTTCTTCAGTTTGTACTTTCTCGACGTGTGCTAGAACAGCATAGCAACCTTTTCTTATTAGTTTTTGTACCTTCAAATTACTAATAAGATGTAGCTTCGTGTTGCCCTTTTCTCCGTACACCATTAAGGGTTTTCCTTTTTCTCGTATAATGCGAATTGCATTTTTGTAACAAACGATCTCTGCTTTCACTTCTTTCAACCAGTCCATACCGATTATCACATCAAAACTCCCTAACTCTACTGGTATCAAATCAATCTTAAATGTTTCACTAACCAGTTTAATTTCTCGATTCCGACATATATTATCTGCTGAAATTAATTTACCATTTGCTAATTCGAGTAAAAATTTACTATCCAAAGGCGTCAATGGACAACTTAATTTAGCACAAAAATCTCTACTCATATAGCTTCTATCCGCACCCGAATCAAATAAAACGTAAGCAGATTTATTGTCAATAAGAAACGTACCCGTAACAAGCTTCGGGTCTTCCTGTGCCTCTGCCGCATTAATATTGAAAACTCTTCCGCGGCCTTGTCCATTCGTGTTCTCCTGGTTCGGGCAATTTCTAATAATGTGGCCCGATTTTCCACATTTATAACAAACTACATTGGCATAACTTGCTCCGACACTACTTGCTCCGCCATTACTCATTCCGATACCATTTGTTCCTTTCGTTCTATTAACCCCTGGTCCGTAGACCTCACACTTCGCCGCGCTATGACCATTTCTTTTACACTTGTTGCAAAATTTGGTGCAGAACCCCGAGTGATACTTTTCACACCTTTGGCATAGCTGCTTCTGATTGTTGTTGTTGTTGCGGTTATTATTGTTGTTGGGATGATTGTTGTAGTTGTTGTTGTTGTTGTTGTTGTTGTTGTTGTTGTTGGGCCGTTTGTTGTAGTTGCGATTGATGTTGCGATTGTTGGGATAATTGTTGCGATTATTGTTGTAATTGCTGATGTTGTTGTATTGGTGATTCTTATCACCGTTTTCCTCCCACTTTCTTTTGACTTGCTTCACATTGGCCTCTTCAGCAGTCTGTTCTTTAATTCTTTCTTCAATCTGGTTCACTAGTTTGTGAGCCATTCTACATGCCTGTTGTATGGAGGCGGGCTCGTGTGAACTTATATCTTCTTGGATTCTTTCCGGTAATCCTTTCACAAACGCGTCGATCTTCTCTTCCTCATCTTCGAATGCTCCCGGACACAATAGGCACAATTCTGTGAATCGTCTTTCGTACGTGGTAATATCAAATCCTTGGGTTCGTAACCCTCTAAGTTCTGTCTTGAGCTTATTGACCTCGGTTCTGGGACGGTACTTCTCGTTCATCAAGTGCTTGAATGCTGACCACGGTAGTGCGTACGCATCGTCTTGTCCCACTTGCTCTAGATAGGTATTCCACCATGTTAACGTAGAACCTGTGAAGGTATGCGTAGCGTACTTCACTTTGTCCTCTTCAGTACACTTACTTATGGCAAACACCGATTCGACCTTCTCGGTCCACCGTTTCAATCCGATCGGTCCTTCGGTTCCATCAAATTCCAAAGGTTTGCAGGCAGTGAATTCTTTGTAGGTGCATCCTACACGATTTCTTGTACTGCTAGATCCAAGGTTATTGTTGGTATGTAGCACAGCCTATACTGCGGCTATGTTTGAAGCTAGAAAAGTACGGAATTCCTCTTCATTCATATTCACGGTGTGTCGAGTAGTCGGTGCCATTTCCTTCAAAATAGTCAAATGGAACAAGTTAATCATACAGAATATTAAGAGTAGTTAATAGTATTTCGTAGCATAATATGAACTCATTTATAAAAGCTTTTTCTTCATATTAGCGTTTTATAAGTTTAAATTCGGGTAGTACCTACCCGTTAAGTTCATACTTAGTAGCTAATATACAATTCAACTACTACAATTCTATATAAAAAACTGATTATAATAATATTTCGCGTTCAAACTTTTACACAATATTTTACAAACTTACAATACCGCTTATTTTACATATAGCATGAAATATAGCACACAATAAATTTGATACAAGATGGTTGTGAAGATAATTCAAGCTAGTACAAAAGTCGTTCAGCAAAGGCAATAAAGACACGTAATTCATACGTCCAGAAACAAGTCATGCATTCTGGTTTTACTAGGATTACTTCCCATCCTTAGTCTTGTGGAACATAACCGTTATGGCCGTTGATAAGACAGCGTGTTGTAACGTCGTCAAAGGGACGAGGGTTACGTAATGTCCAACAGTCCCGTAACAATCTAAAAACCTCATTTCTTACCCCAATTATCGACTCCGTCACTTGTGGGAACGTTTTGTTTAATAGTTGTAGCCCGATGTTCTTGTTCTCACTTTGGTGAGAAGCGAACATTACTAATCCGTAAGCATAACATGCTTCTTTATGTTGCATGTTAGCCGCTTTTTCTAAATCACGAAGTCCAATATTCGGATATATTGAGTCAAAATAATTTCTTAACCCGTTGCGTAAAATAGCATTTGGGTTCCCCGCAATATATGCGTCAAAGTAAACATATCGTAACTTATGGATTTCCCAATGTGATATCCCCCATCTTTCGAACGAAAGCCTTTTATAAACCAAGGCATTCTTGGAACGTTCTTCGAATGTCTTACAAACTGATCTCGCCTTAAATAGTTGTGCCGAAGAATTCTGACCGACTCTAGACAAGATTTCATCAATCATGTCTCCGGGTAGGACTCTTAAAATATTGGGTTGTCTATCCATTTTGTGTTTTTATACTGTAAAATAGACAAGAGTTAGATTCATAAAAAAAATACTTATTAATACAAGCAATTTTTACATATATCATAAAGCATAAGCACACTATATTACATATATTACACCACACGAATACAACTATCTTATTCCGACTCGCTTGTTTCTTCTTCTTTGGTTTTGGTTCGTTTTGCCAAGTTTCTAGGGATACATGATGTTCCCCTAATACGAGCTGTCGTTTTCCACATTGGTTTAGAAAAACCTGGTGGTTTAGAGGTTCCTGGGTCATTGTTACAACTTAAGGACTTCGGGGGTTGACGATACATATAAAGTTCATCAGGGTTGGAATTAGATTTCTCTATTTTTATGCCCTTTCCCTTATTATTTTCTTTTGCCTTTTTAAATTCAGTTGGGGTAATTTCTATAACATCATCGGAATTCTCGTCGGAATCCGATTCATCGGAGAATTGGTAATCCTCCCAATATTTTGCTTCCTTGGCGGAAACACCATTGACCATAATTAACCTTGGTCGGTTGGTTGAGGATTTTCTTTTACTTAACCGTTTTATTATTTCCCCCACCGGTTCTATTTCTTCATCCGGTTCCGATTCTTCTTCCGGTTCCGACTCTTCTTCCGGTTCCTCTTCGGGAACTTGTGAATCAGTCCACGAATCATTCCAATTTACATTTGACTCTTCATTATTATTAGGTGAGTCAATGAGACTTGTTCTAGAGGTAGACATCTATCACATAATATCAAACGCGTTAAGAGATTAATATATCACATAATATTCACATGTTAAAAATATATAGTTTCTAAAAAAATTTGTTAAGCAATCATTTTTCAAGTAAACACGGTCGAAGTACAGACTCACTAATGCATCCTAACAAACTCGATAAGACACACTAATGCAAAATTCTGGTTCTCTAAGACCAACGCTCGGATACCAACTGAAATGTCCCGTTCTTATTGATTAAAAACGTTCCATATTAATTGATTTCGTTGCGAGTTTTTGACCTCTATATGAGACGTTTTTCAAAGACTGCATTCATTTTTAAAACAAACCATAACCTTTATTTCATAGATAAAGGTTTTAAAAAGCTTTACGTAGATTATCAAATAATGATAATCTAAAATATCCTGTTTACACACGACCATTACATAATGGTTTACAATACAAATATGTTACAACAAAATAAGTTTCTTGAATGCAGTTTTTACACAATATCATACAAGCATGGACTCCAAATCTCGTCCTTATTTAAGTATGCGATAGCGGAAGCTCTTAATAATCACCTGAGAATAAACATGCTTAAAACGTCAACAAAAATGTTGGTGAGTTATAGGTTTAACCTATATATATCAAATCATAATAATGGACCACAAGATTTCATATTTCAATACACATCCCATACATAGAGATAAAAATCCTTCATATGGTGAACACCTGGTAACCGACATTAACAAGATGCATATATAAGAATATCCCCATCATTCCGGGACACCCTTCGGATATGATATAAATTTCGAAGTACTAAAGCATCCGGTACTTTGGATGGGGTTTGTTAGGCCCAATAGATCTATCTTTAGGATTCGCGTCAATTAGGGTGTCTGTTCCCTAATTCTTAGATTACCAGACTTAATAAAAAGGGTCATATTCGATTTCGATAATTCAACCATAGAATGTAGTTTCATGTACTTGTGTCTATTTTGTAAATCATTTATAAAACCTGCATGTATTCTCATCCCAAAAATATTAGATTTTAAAAGTGGGACTATAACTCACTTTCACAGATTTTTACTTCGTCGGGAAGTAAGACTTGGCCACTGGTTGATTCATGAACCTATAACAATATATACATATATATCAAAGTATGTTCAAAATATATTTACAACACTTTTAATATATTTTGATGTTTTAAGTTTATTAAGTCAGCTGTCCTCGTTAGTAACCTACAACTAGTTGTCCACAGTTAGATGTACAGAAATAAATCGATAAATATTATCTTGAATCAATCCACAACCCAGTGTATATGTATCTCAGTATTGATCACAACTCAAACTGTATATATTTTGGAATCAACCTCAACCCTGTATAGCTAACTCCAACATTCACATATAGAGTGTCTATGGTTGTTCCGAAATATATATAGATGTGTCGACATGATAGGTCGAAACATTGTATACGTGTCTATGGTATCTCAAGATTACATAATATACAATACAAGTTGATTAAGTTATGGTTGGAATAGATTTGTTACCAATTTTCATGTAGCTAAAATGAGAAAAATTATCCAATCTTGTTTTACCCATAACTTCTTCATTTTAAATCCGTTTTGAGTGAATCAAATTGCTATGGTTTCATATTGAACTCTATTTTATGAATCTAAACATAAAAATATAGGTTTATAGTCGGAAAAATAAGTTACACGTTGTTTTTGTAAAGGTAGTCATTTCAGTCGAAAGAACGACGTCTAGATGACCATTTTAGAAAACATACTTCCACTTTGAGTTTAACCATAATTTTTGGATATAGTTTCATGTTCATAATAAAAATCATTTTTTCAAAATAACAACTTTTAAATCAAAGTTTATCATAGTTTTTAATTAACTAACCCAAAACAGCCCGCGGTGTTACTACGACGGCGTAAATCCGGTTTTACGGTGTTTTTCGTGTTTCCAGGTTTTAAATAATTAAGTTAGCATATCATATTGATATAGAACATGTGTTTAGTTGATTTTAAAAGTCAAGTTAGAAGGATTAACTTTTGTTTGCGAACAAGTTTAGAATTAACTAAACTATGTTCTAGTGATTACAAGTTTAAACCTTCGAATAAGATAGCTTTATATGTATGAATCGAATGATGTTATGAACATCATTACTACTTTAAGTTCCTTGGATAAACCTACTGGAAAAGAAAAAAATGGATCTAGCTTCAACGGATCCTTGGATGGCTCGAAGTTCTTGAAGCAGAATCATGACACGAAAACAAGTTCAAGTAAGATCATCACTTGAAATAAGATTGTTATAGTTATAGAAATTGAACCAAAGTTTGAATATGATTATTACCTTGTATTAGAATGATAACCTACTGTAAGAAACAAAGATTTCTTGAGGTTGGATGATCACCTTACAAGATTGGAAGTGAGCTAGCAAACTTGAAAGTATTCTTGATTTTATGTAACTAGAACTTGTAGAATATATGAAGAACACTTAGAACTTGAAGATAGAATTTGAGAGAGATCAATTAGATGAAGAAAATTGAAGAATGAAAGTGTTTATAGGTGTTTTTGGTCGTTGGTGTATGGATTAGATATAAAGGATATGTAATTTTGTTTTCATGTAAATAAGTCATGAATGATGAAATGTCCCGTTCTTATTGATTAAAAACGTTCCATATTAATTGATTTCGTTGCGAGGTTTTGACCTCTATATGAGACGTTTTTCAAAGACTGCATTCATTTTTAAAACAAACCATAACCTTTATTTCATAAATAAAGGTTTAAAAAGCTTTACGTAGATTATCAAATAATGATAATCTAAAATATCCTGTTTACACACGACCATTACATAATGGTTTACAATACAAATATGTTACAACAAAATAAGTTTCTTGAATGCAGTTTTTACACAATATCATACAAGCATGGACTCCAAATCTTGTCCTTATTTAAATATGCGACAGCGGAAGCTCTTAATATTCACCTGAGAATAAACATGCTTAAAACGTCAACAAAAATGTTGGTGAGTTATAGGTTTAACCTATATATATCAAATCGTAACAATAGACCACAAGATTTCATATTTCAATACACATCCCATACATAGAGATAAAAATCATTCATATGGTGAACACCTGGTAACCGACAATAACAAGATGCATATATAAGAATATCCCCATCATTCCGGGACACCCTTCGGATATGATATAAATTTCGAAGTACTAAAGCATCCGGTACTTTGGATGGGGTTTGTTAGGCCCAATAGATCTATCTTTAGGATTCGCGTCAATTAGGGTGTCTGTTCCCTAATTCTTAGATTACCAGACTTAATAAAAAGGGGCATATTCGATTTCGATAATTCAACCATAGAATGTAGTTTCACGTACTTGTGTCTATTTTGTAAATCATTTATAAAACCTGCATGTATTCTCATCCCAAAAATATTAGATTTTAAAAGTGGGACTATAACTCACTTTCACAGATTTTTACTTCGTCGGGAAGTAAGACTTGGCCACTGTTGATTCACGAACCTATAACAATATATACATATATATTAAAGTATGTTCAAAATATATTTACAACACTTTTAATATATTTTGATGTTTTAAGTTTATTAAGTCAGCTGTCCTCGTTAGTAACCTATAACTAGTTGTCCACAGTTAGATGTACAGAAATAAATCGATAAATATTATCTTGAATCAATCCACGACCCAGTGTATACGTATCTCAGTATTGATCACAACTCAAACTATATATATTTTGGAATCAACCTCAACCCTGTATAGCTAACTCCAACATTCACATATAGAGTGTCTATGGTTGTTCCGAAATATATATAGATGTGTCGACATGATAGGTCGAAACATTGTATACGTGTCTATGGTATCTCAAGATTACATAATATATAATACAAGTTGATTAAGTTATGGTTGGGATAGATTTGTTACTAATTTTCACGTAGCTAAAATGAGAAAAATTATCCAATCTTGTTTTACCCATAACTTCTTCATTTTAAATCCGTTTTGAGTGAATCAAATTGCTATGGTTTCATATTGAACTCTATTTTATGAATCTAAACAGAAAAAGTATAGGTTTATAGTCGGAAAAATAAGTTACAAGTCGTTTTTGTAAAGGTAGTCATTTCAGTCGAAAGAACGACGTCTAGATGACCATTTTAGAAAACATACTTCCACTTTGAGTTTAACCATAATTTTTGGATATAGTTTCATGTTCATAATAAAAATCATTTTCTCAGAATAACAACTTTTAAATCAAAGTTTATCATAGTTTTTAATTAACTAACCCAAAACAGCCCGCGGTGTTACTACGACGGCGTAAATCCGGTTTTACGGTGTTTTTCGTGTTTCCAGGTTTTAAATCATTAAGTTAGCATATCATATAGATATAGAACATGTGTTTAGTTGATTTTAAAAGTCAAGTTAGAAGGATTAACTTTTGTTTGCGAACAAGTTTAGAATTAACTAAACTATGTTCTAGTGATTACAAGTTTAAACCTTCGAATAAGATAGCTTTATATGTATGAATCGAATGATGTTATGAACATCATTACTACCTTAAGTTCCTTGGATAAATCTACTGGAAAAGAGAAAAATGGATCTAGCTTCAACGGATCCTTGGATGGCTCGAAGTTCTTGAAGCAGAATCATGACACGAAAACAAGTTCAAGTAAGATCATCACTTGAAATAAGATTGTTATAGTTATAGAAATTGAACCAAAGTTTGAATATGATTATTACCTTGTATTAGAATGATAACCTACTGTAAGAAACAAAGATTTCTTGAGGTTGGATGATCACCTTACAAGATTGGAAGTGAGCTAGCAAACTTGAAAGTATTCTTGATTTTATGTAACTAGAACTTGTAAAATATATGAAGAACACTTAGAACTTGAAGATAGAACTTGAGAGAGATCAATTAGATGAAGAAAATTGAAGAATGAAAGTGTTTGTAGGTGTTTTTGGTCGTTGGTGTATGGATTAGATATAAAGGATATGTAATTTTGTTTTCATGTAAATAAGTCATGAATGATTACTCATATTTTTGTAATTTTATGAGATATTTCATGCTAGTTGCCAAATGATGGTTCCCACATGTGTTAGGTGACTCACATGGGCTGCTAAGAGCTGATCATTGGAGTGTATATACCAATAGTACATACATCTAAAAGCTGTGTATTGTACGAGTACGAATACGGGTGCATACGAGTAGAATTGTTGATGAAACTGAACGAGGATGTAATTGTAAGCATTTTTGTTAAGTAGAAGTATTTTGATAAGTGTCTTGAAGTCTTTCAAAAGTGTATGAATACATATTAAAACACTACATGTATATACATTTTAACTGAGTCGTTAAGTCATCGTTAGTCGTTACATGTAAATGTTGTTTTGAAACCTTTAGGTTAACGATCTTGTTGAATGTTGTTAACCCATTGTTTATTATAACAAATGAGATGTTAAATTATTATATTATCATGATATTATGATATATAATATATCTTAGTATGATGTATATACAGTTAAATGTCGTTACAACGATAATCGTTACATATATGTCTCGTTTCGAAATCATTAAGTTAGTAGTCTTATTTTTACATATGTATTTCATTGTTAATATACTTAATAATATATTTACTTATCATTTAACATAATCAACCAAGTGTATCAATATCTTAATATGATTCATATGTACCTAGTAAGACGTTGTTATAACGATAATCGTTATATATATCGTTTTCGAGTTTCTTAAATTAATAGTCTCATTTTTATGTATATAACTCATTGTTAAAATACCTAATGAGATACATACTTATAATAAAAACATGTTAACTATATATATAACCATATATATGTCATCGTATAGTTTTTACAAGTTTTAACGTTCGTGAATCACCGGTCAACTTGGGTGGTCAATTGTCTATATGAAACATATTTCAATTAATCAAGTCTTAACAAGTTTGATTGCTTAACATGTTGGAAACATTTAATCATGTAAATATCAATCTCAATTAATATATATAAACATGGAAAAGTTCGGGTCACTACAGTACCTACCCGTTAAATAAATTTCGTCCCGAAATTTTAAGCTGTTGAAGGTGTTGACGAATCTTCTGGAAATAGATGCGGGTATTTCTTCTTCATCTGATCTTCACGCTCCCAGGTGAACTCGGGTCCTCTACGAGCATTCCATCGAACCTTAACAATTGGTATCTTGTTTTGCTTAAGTCTTTTAACCTCACGATCCATTATTTCTACGGGTTCTTCGATGAATTGAAGTTTTTCGTTGATTTTGATTTCATCTAACGGAATAGTGAGATCTTCTTTAGCAAAACATTTCTTCAAATTCGAGACGTGGAAAGTGTTATGTACAGCCGCAAGTTGTTGAGGTAACTCAAGTCGGTAAGCTACTGGTCCGACACGATCAATAATCTTGAATGGTCCAATATACCTTGGATTTAATTTCCCTCGTTTACCAAATCGAACAACGCCTTTCCAAGGTGCAACTTTAAGCATGACCATCTCTCCAATTTCAAATTCTATATCTTTTCTTTTAATGTCAGCGTAGCTCTTTTGTCGACTTTGGGCGGTTTTCAACCGTTGTTGAATTTGGATGATCTTCTCGGTAGTTTCTTGTATAATCTCCGGACCCGTAATCTGTCTATCCCCCACTTCACTCCAACAAATCGGAGACCTGCACTTTCTACCATAAAGTGCTTCAAACGGCGCCATCTCAATGCTTGAATGGTAGCTGTTGTTGTAGGAAAATTCTGCTAACGGTAGATGTCGATCCCAACTGTTTCCGAAATCAATAACACATGCTCGTAGCATGTCTTCAAGCGTTTGTATCGTCCTTTCGCTCTGCCCATCAGTTTGTGGATGATAGGCAGTACTCATGTCTAGACGAGTTCTTAATGCTTGCTGTAATGTCTGCCAGAATCTTGAAATAAATCTGCCATCCCTATCAGAGATAATAGAGATTGGTATTCCATGTCTGGAGATGACTTCCTTCAAATACAGTCGTGCTAACTTCTCCATCTTGTCATCTTCTCTTATTGGCAGGAAGTGTGCTGATTTGGTGAGACGATCAACTATTACCCAAATAGTATCAAAACCACTTGCAGTCCTTGGCAATTTAGTGATGAAATCCATGGTAATGTTTTCCCATTTCCATTCCGGGATTTCGGGTTGTTGAAGTAGACCTGATGGTTTCTGATGCTCAGCTTTGACCTTAGAACACGTCAAACATTCTCCTACGTATTTAGCAACATCGGCTTTCATACCCGGCCACCAAAAATGTTTCTTGAGATCCTTGTACATCTTCCCCGTTCCCGGATGTATTGAGTATCTGGTTTTATGAGCTTCTCTGAGTACCATTTCTCTCATATCTCCAAATTTTGGTACCCAAATCCTTTCAGCCCTGTACCGGGTTCCGTCTTCCCGAATATTAAGATGCTTCTCCGATCCTTTGGGTATTTCATCCTTTAAATTTCCCTCTTTTAAAACTCCTTGTTGCGCCTCCTTTATTTGAGTAGTAAGGTTATTATGAATCATTATATTCATAGATTTTACTCGAATGGGTTCTCTGTCCTTCCTGCTCAAGGCATCGGCTACCACATTTGCCTTCCCCGGGTGGTAACGAATCTCAAAGTCGTAATCATTCAATAATTCAATCCACCTACGCTGCCTCATATTCAGTTGTTTCTGATTAAATATGTGTTGAAGACTTTTGTGGTCGGTATATATAATACTTTTGACCCCATATAAGTAGTGCCTCCAAGTCTTTAATGCAAAAACAACCGCGCCTAATTCCAAATCATGCGTCGTATAATTTTGTTCATGAATCTTCAATTGTCTAGACGCATAAGCAATCACCTTCGTTCGTTGCATTAATACACAACCGAGACCTTGCTTTGATGCGTCACAATAAATCACAAAATCATCATTCCCTTCTGGCAATGACAATATAGGTGCCGTAGTTAGCTTTTTCTTCAATAACTGAAACGCTTTCTCTTGTTCATCATTCCATTCAAATTTCTTCCCTTTATGCGTTAATGCAGTCAAGGGTTTTGCTATTCTGGAAAAGTCTTGGATGAACCTTCTGTAGTAACCAGCTAGTCCTAAAAACTGGCGTATGTGTTTCGGAGTTTTCGGGGTTTCCCACTTTTCAACAGTTTCTATCTTTGCCGGATCCACCTTAATACCTTCTTTGTTCACTATGTGACCGAGGAATTGAACTTCTTCCAACCAAAATGCACACTTTGAAAACTTAGCGTACAATTCTTCCTTCCTCAATACTTCTAACACCTTTCTCAAATGTTCACCGCGTTCTTGGTCATTCTTTGAGTAAATAAGTATGTCATCAATGAAAACAATGACAAACTTGTCAAGGTATGGTCCACACACTCGGTTCATAAGGTCCATGAACACAGCTGGTGCATTAGTTAAACCAAACGGCATGACCATAAACTCGTAATGACCGTAACGTGTTCTGAAAGCAGTCTTTGGAATATCATCTTCTTTCACCCGCATTTGATGATACCCGGAACGTAAGTCAATCTTTGAATAAACAGACGAGCCTTGTAGTTGATCAAATAAGTCGTCGATTCTCGGTAGTGGGTAGCGATTCTTGATGGTAAGTTTGTTCAACTCTCGGTAGTCGATACACAACCTGAATGTACCATCTTTCTTCTTGACAAACAAAACAGGAGCTCCCCACGGTGATGTGCTTGGTCGAATGAAACCACGCTCTAAAAGTTCTTGTAATTGGCTTTGTAGTTCTTTCATCTCGCTGGGTGCGAGTCTGTAAGGAGCACGAGCTATTGGTGCAGCTCCTGGTACAAGATCTATTTGAAATTCAACGGATCGATGTGGGGGTAATCCCGGTAATTCTTTCGGAAATACATCGGGAAATTCTTTTGCAATGGGAACATCATTGATGCTCTTTTCTTCAGTTTGTACTTTCTCGACGTGTGCTAGAACAGCATAGCAACCTTTTCTTATTAGTTTTTGTGCCTTCAAATTACTAATAAGATGTAGCTTCGTGTTGCCCTTTTCTCCGTACACCATTAAGGGTTTTCCTTTTTCTCGTATAATGCGAATTGCATTTTTGTAACAGACGATCTCTGCTTTCACTTCTTTCAACCAGTCCATACCGATTATCACATCAAAACTCCCTAACTCTACTGGTATCAAATCAATCTTAAATGTTTCGCTAACCAGTTTAATTTCTCGATTCCGACATATATTATCTGCTGAAATTAATTTACCATTTGCTAATTCGAGTAAAAATTTACTATCCAAAGGTGTCAATGGACAACTTAATTTAGCACAAAAATCTCTACTCATATAGCTTCTATCCGCACCCGAATCAAATAAAACGTAAGCAGATTTATTGTCAATAAGAAACGTACCCGTAACAAGCTCCGGGTCTTCCTGTGCCTCTGCTGCATTAATATTGAAAACTCTTCCGCGGCCTTGTCCATTCGTGTTCTCCTGGTTCGGGCAATTTCTAATGATGTGGCCCGGTTTCCCACATTTATAACAAACTACATTGGCATAACTTGCTCCGACACTACTTGCTCCGCCATTACTCGTTCCGACACCATTTGTTCCTTTCATTCTATTAACCCCTGGTCCGTAGACCTCACACTTCGCCGCGCTATGACCATTTCTTTTACACTTGTTGCAAAATTTGGTGCAGAACCCCGAGTGATTCTTTTCACACCTTTGGCATAGTTGCTTCTGATTGTTGTTGTTGTTGCGGTTATTATTGTTGTTGGGATGATTGTTGTAGTTGCTGTTGTTGTTGTTGTTGTTGTTGTTGTTGGGCCGTTTGTTGTAGTTGCGATTGATGTTGCGATTGTTGGGATAATTGTTGCGATTATTGTTGTAATTGCTGTTGTTATTGTATTGGTGATTCTTATCACCGTTTTCCTCCCACTTTCTTTTGACTTGCTTCACATTGGCCTCTTCAGCAGTCTGTTCTTTAATTCTTTCTTCAATCTGGTTCACTAGTTTGTGAGCCATTCTACATGCCTGTTGTATGGAGGCGGGCTCGTGTGAACTTATATCTTCTTGGATTCTTTCCGGTAATCCTTTCACAAACGCGTCGATCTTCTCTTCCTCATCTTCGAATGCTCCCGGACACAATAGGCACAATTCTGTGAATCGTCTTTCGTACGTGGTAATATCAAATCCTTGGGTTCGTAACCCTCTAAGTTCTGTCTTGAGCTTATTGACCTCGGTTCTGGGACGGTACTTCTCGTTCATCAAGTGCTTGAATGCTGACCACGGTAGTGCGTACGCATCGTCTTGTCCCACTTGCTCTAGATAGGTATTCCACCATGTTAACGCAGAACCTGTGAAGGTATGCGTAGCGTACTTCACTTTGTCCTCTTCAGTACACTTACTTATGGCAAACACCGATTCGACCTTCTCGGTCCACCGTTTCAATCCGATCGGTCCTTCGGTTCCATCAAATTCCAAAGGTTTGCAGGCAGTGAATTCTTTGTAGGTGCATCCTACACGATTTCCTGTACTGCTAGATCCAAGGTTATTGTTGGTATGTAACGCAGCCTGTACTGCGGCTATGTTTGAAGCTAGAAAAGTACGGAATTCCTCTTCATTCATATTCACGGTGTGTCGAGTAGTCGGTGCCATTTCCTTCAAAATAGTCAAATGGAACAAGTTAATCATACAGAATATTAAGAGTAGTTAATAGTATTTCGTAGCATAATATGAACTCATTTATAAAAGCTTTTTCTTCATATTAGCGTTTTATAAGTTTAAATTCGGGTAGTACCTACCCGTTAAGTTCATACTTAGTAGCTAATATACCATTCAACTACTACAATTCTATATGAAAAACTGATTGTAATAATATTTCGCGTTCAAACTTTTATACAATATTTTACAAACTTACAATACCGCTTATTTTACATAAAGCATGAAATATAGCACACAATAACTTTGATACAAGATAGGTGTGAAGATAATTCTAGCTAGTACACAAGTCGTTCAGCAAAGGCAATAAAGACACGTAATTCATACGTCCAGAAACAAGTCATGCATTCTGGTTTTACTAGGACTACTTCCCATCCTTGGTCTTGTGCAACATAACCGTTATGGCCGTTGATAAGACAGCGTGTTGTAACGTCATCAAAGGGACGAGGGTTACGTAATGTCCAACAGTCCCGTAATAATCTAAAAACCTCATTTCTTACCCCAATTACCGACTCCGTCACTTGTGGAAACGTTTTGTTTAATAGTTGTAGCCCGATGTTCTTGTTCTTACTTTGGTGAGAAGCGAACATTACTAATCCGTAAGCATAACATGCTTCTTTATGTTGCATGTTAGCCGCTTTTTCTAAATCACGAAGTCCAATATTCGGATATATTGAGTCAAAATAATTTCTTAACCCGTTGCGTAAAATAGCATTTGGGTTTCCCGCAATATATGCGTCAAAGTAAACACATCGTAACTTATGGGTTTCCCAATGTGATATCCCCCATCTTTCAAACGAAAGTCTCTTATAAACCAAGACATTCTTGGAACGTTCTTCGAATGTCTTACAAACTGATCTCGCCTTAAATAGTTGTGCCGAAGAATTCTGGCCGACTCTAGACAAGATTTCATCAATCATGTCTCCGGGTAGGTCTCTTAAAATATTGGGTTGTCTATCCATTTTGTGTTTTTAAACTGTAAAATAGACAAGAGTTAGATTCATAAAAAAAAATACTTATTAATACAAGCAATTTTTACATATATCATAAAGCATAAGAACACTATATTACATATATTACACCACACGAATACAACTATCTTATTCTGACTCGGTCATTTCTTCTTCTTCGGTTTTGGTTCGTTTTGCCAAGTTTCTAGGGATATATGATGTTCCCCTAATACGAACCGTCGTTGTCCAAATTGGTTTAGAAAAACCTGGTGGTTTAGAGGTTCCCGGGTCATTGTTACAACTTAAGAACTTCGGGGGTTGACGATACATATAAAGTTCATCGGGGTTGGAATTAGATTTCTCTATTTTTATGCCCTTTCCCTTATTATTTTCTTTTGCCTTTTTAAATTCAGTTGGGGTAATTTCTATAACATCATTGGAATTCTCGTCGGAATCCGATTCATCGGAGAATTGGTAATCCTCCCAATATTTTGCTTCCTTGGCGGAAACACCATTGACCATAATTAACCTTGGTCGGTTGGTTGAGGACTCTCTTTTACTTAACCATTTTATTATTTCCCCCACCGGTTCTATTTCTTCATCCGGTTCCGATTCTTCTTCCGGTTCCGATTCTTCTTCCGGTTCCGACTCTTCTTCCGGTTCCTCTTCGGGAACTTGTGAATCAGTCCACAAATCATTCCAATTTACATTTGACTCTTCATTATTATTAGGTGAGTCAATGGGACTTGTTCTAGAGGTAGACATCTATCACATAATATCAAACACGTTAAGAGATTAATATATCACATAATATTCATATGTTAAAAATATATAGTTTCCAACAAAAATGTTAAGCAATCATTTTTAAAGAAAACACGGTCGAAGTCCAGACTCACTAATGCATCCTAACAAACTCGATAAGACACACTAATGCAAATTTTCTGGTTCTCTAAGACCAACGCTCGGATACCAACTGAAATGTCCCGTTCTTATTGATTAAAAACGTTCCATATTAATTGATTTCGTTGCGAGGTTTTGACCTCTATATGAGACGTTTTTCAAAGACTGCATTCATTTTTAAAACAAACCATAACCTTTATTTCATAAATAAAGGTTTAAAAAGCTTTACGTAGATTATCAAATAATGATAATCTAAAATATCCTGTTTACACACGACCATTACATAATGGTTTACAATACAAATATGTTACAACAAAATAAGTTTCTTGAATGCAGTTTTTACACAATATCATACAAGCATGGACTCCAAATCTTGTCCTTATTTAAATATGCGACAGCGGAAGCTCTTAATATTCACCTGAGAATAAACATGCTTAAAACGTCAACAAAAATGTTGGTGAGTTATAGGTTTAACCTATATATATCAAATCGTAACAATAGACCACAAGATTTCATATTTCAATACACATCCCATACATAGAGATAAAAATCATTCATATGGTGAACACCTGGTAACCGACAATAACAAGATGCATATATAAGAATATCCCCATCATTCCGGGACACCCTTCGGATATGATATAAATTTCGAAGTACTAAAGCATCTGGTACTTTGGATGGGGTTTGTTAGGCCCAATAGATCTATCTTTAGGATTCGCGTCAATTAGGGTGTCTGTTCCCTAATTCTTAGATTACCAGACTTAATAAAAAGGGGCATATTCGATTTCGATAATTCAACCATAGAATGTAGTTTCACGTACTTGTGTCTATTTTGTAAATCATTTATAAAACCTGCATGTATTCTCATCCCAAAAATATTAGATTTTAAAAGTGGGACTATAACTCACTTTCACAGATTTTTACTTCGTCGGGAAGTAAGACTTGGCCACTGTTGATTCACGAACCTATAACAATATATACATATATATTAAAGTATGTTCAAAATATATTTACAACACTTTTAATATATTTTGATGTTTTAAGTTTATTAAGTCAGCTGTCCTCGTTAGTAACCTATAACTAGTTGTCCACAGTTAGATGTACAGAAATAAATCGATAAATATTATCTTGAATCAATCCACGACCCAGTGTATACGTATCTCAGTATTGATCACAACTCAAACTATATATATTTTGGAATCAACCTCAACCCTGTATAGCTAACTCCAACATTCACATATAGAGTGTCTATGGTTGTTCCGAAATATATATAGATGTGTCGACATGATAGGTCGAAACATTGTATACGTGTCTATGGTATCTCAAGATTACATAATATATAATACAAGTTGATTAAGTTATGGTTGGGATAGATTTGTTACTAATTTTCACGTAGCTAAAATGAGAAAAATTATCCAATCTTGTTTTACCCATAACTTCTTCATTTTAAATCCGTTTTGAGTGAATCAAATTGCTATGGTTTCATATTGAACTCTATTTTATGAATCTAAACAGAAAAAGTATAGGTTTATAGTCGGAAAAATAAGTTACAAGTCGTTTTTGTAAAGGTAGTCATTTCAGTCGAAAGAACGACGTCTAGATGACCATTTTAGAAAACATACTTCCACTTTGAGTTTAACCATAATTTTTGGATATAGTTTCATGTTCATAATAAAAATCATTTTCTTAGAATAACAACTTTTAAATCAAAGTTTATCATAGTTTTTAATTAACTAACCCAAAACAGCCCGCGGTGTTACTACGACGGCGTAAATCCGGTTTTACGGTGTTTTTCGTGTTTCCAGGTTTTAAATCATTAAGTTAGCATATCATATAGATATAGAACATGTGTTTAGTTGATTTTAAAAGTCAAGTTAGAAGGATTAACTTTTGTTTGCGAACAAGTTTAGAATTAACTAAACTATGTTCTAGTGATTACAAGTTTAAACCTTCGAATAAGATAGCTTTATATGTATGAATCGAATGATGTTATGAACATCATTACTACCTTAAGTTCCTTGGATAAATCTACTGGAAAAGAGAAAAATGGATCTAGCTTCAACGGATCCTTGGATGGCTCGAAGTTCTTGAAGCAGAATCATGACACGAAAACAAGTTCAAGTAAGATCATCACTTGAAATAAGATTGTTATAGTTATAGAAATTGAACCAAAGTTTGAATATGATTATTACCTTGTATTAGAATGATAACCTACTGTAAGAAACAAAGATTTCTTGAGGTTGGATGATCACCTTACAAGATTGGAAGTGAGCTAGCAAACTTGAAAGTATTCTTGATTTTATGTAACTAGAACTTGTAAAATATATGAAGAACACTTAGAACTTGAAGATAGAACTTGAGAGAGATCAATTAGATGAAGAAAATTGAAGAATGAAAGTGTTTGTAGGTGTTTTTGGTCGTTGGTGTATGGATTAGATATAAAGGATATGTAATTTTGTTTTCATGTAAATAAGTCATGAATGATTACTCATATTTTTGTAATTTTATGAGATATTTCATGCTAGTTGCCAAATGATGGTTCCCACATGTGTTAGGTGACTCACATGGGCTGCTAAGAGCTGATCATTGGAGTGTATATACCAATAGTACATACATCTAAAAGCTGTGTATTGTACGAGTACGAATACGGGTGCATACGAGTAGAATTGTTGATGAAACTGAACGAGGATGTAATTGTAAGCATTTTTGTTAAGTAGAAGTATTTTGATAAGTGTCTTGAAGTCTTTCAAAAGTGTATGAATACATATTAAAACACTACATGTATATACATTTTAACTGAGTCGTTAAGTCATCGTTAGTCGTTACATGTAAATGTTGTTTTGAAACCTTTAGGTTAACGATCTTGTTGAATGTTGTTAACCCATTGTTTATTATAACAAATGAGATGTTAAATTATTATATTATCATGATATTATGATATATAATATATCTTAGTATGATGTATATACAGTTAAATGTCGTTACAACGATAATCGTTACATATATGTCTCGTTTCGAAATCATTAAGTTAGTAGTCTTATTTTTACATATGTATTTCATTGTTAATATACTTAATAATATATTTACTTATCATTTAACATAATCAACCAAGTGTATCAATATCTTAATATGATTCATATGTACCTAGTAAGACGTTGTTATAACGATAATCGTTATATATATCGTTTTCGAGTTTCTTAAATTAATAGTCTCATTTTTATGTATATAACTCATTGTTAAAATACCTAATGAGATACATACTTATAATAAAAACATGTTAACTATATATATAACCATATATATGTCATCGTATAGTTTTTTACAAGTTTTAACGTTCGTGAATCACCGGTCAACTTGGGTGGTCAATTGTCTATATGAAACATATTTCAATTAATCAAGTCTTAACAAGTTTGATTGCTTAACATGTTGGAAACATTTAATCATGTAAATATCAATCTCAATTAATATATATAAACATGGAAAAGTTCGGGTCACTACAAATGATTACTCATATTTTTGTAATTTTATGAGATATTTCATGCTAGTTGCCAAATGATGGTTCCCACATGTGTTAGGTGATTCAAATGGGCTGCTAAGAGCTGATCATTGGAGTGTATATACCAATAGTACATACATCTAAAAGCTGTGTATTGTACGAGTACGAATACGGGTGCATACGAGTAGAATTGTTGATGAAACTGAACGAGGATGTAATTGTAAGCATTTTTGTTAAGTAGAAGTATTTTGATAAGTGTATTGAAGTCTTTCAAAAGTGTATAAATACATATTAAAACACTACATGTATATACATTTTAACTGAGTCGTTAAGTCATCGTTAGTCGTTACATGTAAGTGTTGTTTTGAAACCTTTAGGTTAACGATCTTGTTAAATGTTGTTAACCCAATGTTTATAATATCAAATGAGATTTTAAATTATTATATTATCATGATATTATCATGTATGAATATCTCTTAATATGATATATATACATTAAATGTCTTTACAACGATAATCGTTACATATATGTCTCGTTTAAAAATCATTAAGTTAGTAGTCTTGTTTTTACATATGTAGTTCATTGTTAATATACGTAATGATATGTTTACTTATCATAGTATCATGTTAACTATATATATATCCATATATATGTCATCATATAGTTTTTACAAGTTTTAACGTTCGTGAATCACCGGTCAACTTGGGTGGTCAATTGTCTATATGAAACATATTTCAATTAATCAAGTCTTAACAAGTTTGATTTCTTAACATGTTAGAAACGTTTAATCATGTAAATATCAATCTCAATTAATATATATAAACATGGAAAAGTTCGGGTCACTACACAAGGGTGTTAGGTGGCGTTTAAAAGGTGGTTGTAATGATTCACGATGGTGGTCAAAGTGTTGGTTGTAGGGTGTCGAAAGTGATGAACAAGAGGGGTGTTCATGGTGATCAGGTATTGTTTTTTTGTGTGTGTGTGTGTGTGTGTGTTTGTCTTAAGAAGCTGAAATATACATAATATAATTTCATATGTATTAAGTATGGAACACGAAATGAAGAATGGTGAAGAGGTGGGTTCGGGCTACAAACAGAAAATGAGAAGGTGGTGTTTTGGGGAAGAAGGAGTTTTGAGGTGTATGTGTGTGTTCATCATCTATATATATATATATATATATATATATATATATATATATATATATATATATATATATATATATATATATATATATATATATATATATATATATATATATAAGTTTAGTTGAATTGAATGGAATTAGTGAATTGGCAAATCAAAAACAGTTAATGAGTTGGCAATCAAAAACAGTAATATGGATTACAGCATTCAAAATTCAAACGTACATAATTAATTTAATAATAAACTTAGCAGCCTCAAATTTAATCTACCGACAGTCTCACTCAGGTATTATTTCGGGTTTCGTTGTTAATCAGTGACGGATAAAAGTATTCAGAAAAAATCCCATATTTTTAAATTAACTATATTTATTCATTTTGGTCATTATGACATAAAATTCGATCATTAATAACTAAATAAATATTTCATTAATTATTCACTCCCAACCCTAAGTAAAATATAAAAAATTTTAAAATTAAATAACTAGGTCCTAAATACATTTTTAGTAAGTCTAAAGTTTATAGAACTCATTTTCAAATCACCGTTTATTTTAAAATCATATAAGTTTGAATTTTAACTTGCTTAATATCAATCGAAACATCAAACGAGTATTACAATCATTTAATATTTATTATTAATATACTTTATTTATATATAGAGATATATTTTAAATAATAATTATTATAATATCCTATTTTTATTTTATTAATTTTTAATAACAACAACATATAATACATCAAATTATATTTCGAATTATTGTTTAAATATACATACACATATATCTATTTACAATTAATTGTTCGTGAATCGTCGGGAATGGTCGAAGGTCAATTGAATATATAAACATCGTTCCAATATTTTCTGAACTCAACATTACATACTTTTCTTATCGTATCGAAATCATATAAAGATTAAGTTTAAATTTGGTCGAAAATTCCCGGGTCGTCACAGTATCTACCCTCTAAAGAAATTTTGTCCCGAAATCTGAGTGAAGTGGTCATGGCTAACAATAAAAATGTTTCCATGATGAATATGAGTTGATGAATAGGGTTTTATCATCATCGAGTGATATGGATAAAACAATTCGATTATTCGAAGAGTACGAATGAAGCTATAGTGAAATGAAAGGATAAAGATTTTTTTCTTAGCTTTTGACAGAGTCGGGGTTGAATTTAGAAAATAAGGTGTGTCTTAATTTTTGACGTTGTCTTGATTGAATTCCGAAATTCAAGGGATTTAAAGAAAATCTTCAAAATCTAAAAGATTTGATTCTTCGGCGAGTAAGGAAATTAAGATTTAAATACGGTGATCTGCCTCGATTACTCTGTCTGATATTTTCATTATAAATTAAACTCTTCCGTTCCATTATTCTCACCATTCCTATACTTTCTTTCTTAGTTCATACATCCAAAAGATGGTGAAAATGCTTAATCTAGTTCTAAACCTTAATATTTTCTAATTATCTTTTCTGTCATCCTTCTTTTCAATCTTCCACCTGAAAAATCTGTTTACTTATACTATTACCTTGGGATGATACTATTCTTAATTATAATGTTTCATTATATTGCTATTCCTATTAATATCCGTAGTCTGTAACCTTCGTGTTGTTATTGGGCTTTATATTTTCTGTTATATTTTGGAGCTCTTTGCCTTTTTATTATCCTCTCGATCTCTAGTAAAGTGAGTAATGGTCCAGAATTCGTAAGTATGGAGTTTTGAATGAACTTAATGTTCTAAACAGGAAAGAACATAATAGCACGATTTGATTTGTCAAATTACCAGAATCACTGAGAATAGAACTATCAAGAATATATTTTCTTGATATGTTCAGAAGTTAAGCAGAATGAAAGAGTTATGTAACATGGCATATGATGACGTTATGATCTGTGAATCATCACGTTCCATTAGAAACTCAGCATGACTTACTGTAATATAATCACGTTGATCAAGTGTCATTATATTATACTAACTCATGCATCAGTTCCCAACACTACTTCAAAAGCATTCATAGTTTAACTTGAAAGTTTACATAATATAGAAACTAATAGTTTCTTATATGATGTAACAGTGGCAGCGCGAAGAGATAAATGATTTCAGACAAGAATATTTATGAAAATATCCTCAGAAATATCGAAGTTATTTATGATGATATTTTGGAATTTCTAAGATCGAAGGTTGATGATGAAATTTTTTTTGCAAGATTTTAACATGACTTCAGAGCAAGATATTCTCTAAAGATTTTAACGGATCTAGAATTACCTGGATTCTTTGATTATAGGATTTGATCCTTGTATTTATCCTCGGTCTCCTTCATAGTTAGCTCAATCCGTTTTCCAGTTTCAACTTTTCTGAGCTTTTCCAACATACTATTTTTTTTATCATCAAACTTCTGACAATTAAGGTCGTTTACGGTTGTCTACAGTTTTCTGCTGCTTCATTAAGCTTTTTTAAAGTTCAATGCTTTGATTCGTAGGCTGGGTGCTTTTCAAAATTTCAGAATGGAATATCATAATTCTAAGAGATAAATGTTATATGTATACATATAACTGTTGATGTAGAAATGCTGCGAAATTCAAAATACTGATTGCTAATTCTCGATAATTGGTATGGCAATTATCGTTACAAGATGCGGATAAGGTTTCGATAATTTTAATGATTTTTCGAAAAGTCAAAGTTCAACGAAGTTGTTGTTAAGTTTACTACTAATGTGGTGGAATATAAACGGTCCTCCGGTAACAATAAAAGAGCACGCGTATATATCAAGGTTATAATAAGGTTGTTTCGAACGAAAAATCGTAGTTGACTTGCTAGAGTTGTGACAAAACTGGCTATCTCGAACAGGAGTTGCAAAGTTATTTTTGGTAATAATAACGCTAAAAGAATTAGCACAGCTACGTGTTAAACGTTTACTCAGTTTCCGAGAGTTTTTCAGGTGCATAACTATATGCATCAATCTTTTCTTCCGTAGATGGAGTGCGGTTGGTTCATCCTCTCGATTGAGGTATTTTCAAGAATCATGAAAGGTTTGTACGCAGATTGTAATCGTCAAGATACAAATGAGGTTAAGATGAAATCAAGTGGCAAACTTGAAGAATTGTTTAGTTTCATATGTTATAATCAATATTTTAATTCATTTTAATTGTCCAATGTTAGTAGTCCACAGTTACTAGTCCACAGTTAGCTATTCAATAATTCATATATAATATTCGAATTAATAAATACGTATCGTGACCCGTGTACATGTCTCAGACTCGATCACAACTCAAAGTATATATATTATTTAAGAATCAACCTCAACCCTGTATAGTGAACTCGATCATTACAGCATATAGAGTGTCTATGGTTATTCTAAATAATATATATAGATGCGTCGATATGATATGTCAAAACCTTGTATATGTGTCCCGATATTTAAAGTACGTAAAATAAATAACATAAATTAAATGACGATAAATAAAATTGTGAAAATATAAATTGTGATAAATAAATTGCGATAAATAAAATGTAATCATTTAGCTAGGAACAGTTAGCTAGGAACAGTTAGCGTGGATTCTTAACAAAATTTTTTTCTCATAGTTAATTTGTTTGTTTCTAATAAATTTTATTTTGTCCAATGTTTTCTTCATTATGCCACTTGTTGGATTCTGATAGCTCAAAATCCAAATATGAAATTTGAATGAAAATGGTTATTCTGTGGTGAACGGATTGGTATATCTGTGGATGTAAGTCGGATAGTAAATGACTGTTGAATCAGATTGGAAGAATGTACCGTGTAACTTATTAATGTGGAATCTAAATATTCCTCGGGTATTACCTACCCGTTAAAATGTTTTTACCATTAACAGTTTGTACAATAAAACTTTTAATTAAAATCTTTATGAAAACATATATACATATATATTTTCTTCAGACATAATCATGGATTTAATGAGTCAATGTGATATTAAACTCATCAGATTTACGGCTAGAACTAGAGTACATAATCTCTAAAACATTAGAGATTACATAATCGCCATGAAGGACAAAGATAGTTTATGTAGAACGATTCGTAGAACGATGATTATGCTTGAGGTATAGATTGCGAGGTTGAGATGTGTGATGATGTTATTGTTGTTGGTACTGGTTATGCTGCTGGTGCTGCTGATGGTGGTACTGTTGCTGTCGGTGCTACAAGTGTTGTTGGTGCTGAGGTTGGTGATGATGTTGGTGTAGTAAGTATAGCTTGTAGATCACGCACCATTCTTGTCAGGGTTTCTATCCTACCCTCTATCATTTCTATCCATCCACTCATCTGATTCGATAGATCTTGATTATCAATTCGAAGTTCCCCAACTTCTTCTAATATTCCCCTTCGATTGGTATTCGGAAGTAGAGGTTGAATATTTTCTGAGATTGCAGTAATGCGACCTTCGAGGTGGAAAACTTTAGCAAGAAGGGTGAATACAGTGTTGCGCATAGGTTCACCGGTGAGTACATCATTTTCTCCGATGTTAGGAGGTAAGTTTGGTTCACGGTAGGGCTCGCCTTCTTCATTTCTCCATCGAGTGAGTAAGTCTCGGACCCACCCCCATCTCCTCTAGAAATAAAAATAGCTAAACGGTGGAGACACTTCGGGTTCATTGACTTCGGAGTCTACTTCAATACGCATCTCGAAATTGCTTTCGGAACTAATGGAATCCAAGCTAGGTGTAGGATTCATCTCTTATGATCAGTTAGAGGATTTTCGATATGAAATGATTTTCGGTTATCGGATAATATTCTAATTATATAGAATATCTAATATAGTACAAAAGATCCCGTAGATTACAGAGGAAATTAAGGAAACGTGTCAGATAAAGTCTACAGTAACAGATACACTAAGATATGGATTTGTCTATACACTATTCATGCAATCAATGCAGTAAGATGTGTCTAGACTAGGAATGATAAGCAGGTAATTTTCTAAGGATGATAAGTAGGTAATTTTCGACACGAAATGATAAGCAAAACTTTTGACATGCAGACACGGTCGAAGTCCAGACTCATTAATGCATCCTAACAACTACTAGTTAGACATACTAATGCAAGACCTGGTTTGCTAAGACCACTGCTCTGATACCACATGTAAAGACCCGTCCTAATCCATAAGAACGAATACAATAACATATGATTACATTGCAAGAACAATTGTAACTAAAAGCTTGTCTTTCTTGAAGGATAATGCTATGAAATATATGTTCGTTTTTAGCATTATCAAATATTCCCACACTTGAGCGTTGCTTGTCCTCAAGCAATATAGAACTTGAATATAACTTTACTAAAATCACTTCTTTATTCTTCACACTTTGTACATCAGTGATTTCTATACGACGGTATGAACAATGATAGTAATGTTGTGGTTTACAGTCCCACATGACTATAAAAATTTAGATCCTTTAAGGAAATTAGATCTTTATGAAAACATTTGATCTTTTTGAAAATTCAATCTAGCTTTTACCCTAGATAAGTTTGTAAAGACCCGCCCTAATCCATAAGAACGAATACAATAACACATGATTACATTGCAAGGTACTTGACCTCTATATGATACATTTTACAAACATTGCATTCGTTTTTAAAAGACAAACTTTCATTTCATCGACAGTTGACGGTATGCATACCATTTCATAATATATCCAACTATAATTGACTTAGTAATAATCTTGATGAACTCGACGACTCGAATGCAACGTCTTTTGAAATATGTCATGAATGACTCCAAGTAATATCTCTAATATGAGCAAATGCACAGCGGAAGGTTTCTTTCATACCTGAGAATAAACATGCTTTCAAGTATCAACCAAAAGGTTGGTGAGTTCATTAGTTTATCATAAATATTTATTTCCATCATTTTAATAGACCACAAGAATTTCATTTCCAGTTCTCATAAATATACTTCCCATGCATAGAGACAAAAATCATTCATATGGTGAACACCTGGTAACCGACATTAACAAGATGCATGAAAGGACCCATTCATATACATTATAAATGATTCACAATAGTTGATTACATTGCGAGGTATTTGACCTCTATATGATACATTTTACAAACATTGTATTCATTTTTAAAAGACAAACTTTCTTTACATCGAAAATTGACAGGCATGCATACCATTTCATAATATCCACTATCCAACTATAAATTGATTTAATAATAATCTTTGATGAACTCAATGACTCGAATGTAACGTTCTTCGAAATATGCTATGAAAGACTCCAAGTAATATCTTTAAAATGAGCAAATGCACAGCGAAAGATTTCTTTAACACCTGAGAATAAACATGCTTTAAAGTGTCAACCAAAAGGTTGGTGAGTTCATTAGTTTATCATAATCATTTATTTCCATCATTTTAATAGACCACACGAATTTCATTTCCAGTTCTCATAAATATACGTCCCATGCATAGAGACGAAATTAATCATTCATATGGTGAACACCTGGTAACCGACATTAACTAGATACATATAAGAATATCCCCTATCATTCCGGGATCCTCCTTCGGACATGATATAAATTTTGAAGTACTAAAGCATCCGGTACTTTGGATGGGGTTTGTTAGGCCCAATAGATCTATCTTTAGGATTCGCGTCAATTAGGGTGTCTGTTCCCTAATTCTTAGATTACCAGACTTTAATAAAAAGGGGCATATTCGATTTCGATAATTCAACCATAGAATGTAGTTTCAATTACTTGTGTCTATTTCGTCAAACATTTATAAAAGCGCATGTATTCTCAGTCCCAAAAATATAAAGGGTAAAAAGGTAAATGAAACTCACCATACTGTATTTCGTAGTAAAAATACATATAACGTCATTGAACAAGTGCAAGGTTGGCCTCGGATTCACGAACCTAAATTAATTATATATATTTATGTGTTGGTCAATATTTGTCTAACAAATTAGGTCAAGTCATAGTGTACCACAATCCTAATGCTCGAGACTAATATGCAAAAGTCAACAAAAGTAAATTTGACTCAAAATAATTTCCAAAAATCTATACATGATTAATATATAGTTTAAATATCGTCGTTTTATATTTTTAAATATTTTTAAAAGATTTATTAGAGTAAATAATATAATTTATTTATTAATAAATAAAATTTTATATTAAATTTATATAATAAAATATACTTTTATATATATTAAGTAATAAAATTTATAGGGTTCATTTAATATCATAAAGATAATATGATAGGTATTATTAAAGTAAGTTATTACACGTAGTAAAATATGTTTGTATCACATATTTATTTGTTAAAATAATATCTATAATGATAGTAAGTAAAAGTTGTATTATTTTGTAATAATAATAATTATTATAAAAATATCAATATTTATAATTACTAAGATGACATTATGATAAAACGATAATTCTAATTATGATAACTTTAATATTTACGATAATTTTTAATATTATCTTTAAAATAATAATTCTATTTAAAATAATAACAATAATTATATTTTATAGTAACAATGACATTTCTATTAAAATGATAATTTTTGTTAAAATGATAGTTTTAATACTAACGATACTTTTAATAATAATAGTAATGATAAAAAATAATAAGAACGATAATTTTATCTAAATCAATATCTTATAATATTTTAATTTCATCATGATACTCTTACTCATTATTTCCTAATCGTTTTGTTTAATAGCTTTTAATCGTCTTTTATATCGTGTTCATAATAATGATAATAATCGTAATCAAAATAATTAGGTGTTACAAATATTTGTTTTAATTACACTAATATTAATAATGATAGTTACTATAACATTATTAACGATAATACTAATAATTATCTTAATGATAATATAGTAATAATAATAATAAAAATAACAATAACCATTTTTAAATAATGATATATATATTAATAATGATAATAATCATAATAATACTAATAATAATAATAATTGGATAATAATAATAATACTAATTATAACTTTAACGACAATAACGATAGTAATAATAAAAAAAAATAACAATTTTTAATGATAAATCCCTTTTATTGATAAAGATAATAATAATGATAATAATAAGATAAAACTAGAATGACGATAAAAACGACGATAATAATAATCATTTTTAATAAAAATATTGAAAATTTAATTGATTATAACTTCTAATCCGTTCATCGAACCATTCAATATCTAAAGGAAAAGTTCTTAATTTTTCGCTAGCTTTCCAAGGACATGCATATCTTATACCTTATCTCAACCGCAAGTGTAACTAATTCAAGATTCAACCTAACCTGTCTAAGGGCAATATCAAAAGTATAAGCATGCATAATCCCAAATACTCGAGCACTAGTCAGGGATACACTATTAGTATTTAAAAGTTAAATTATGAGTACTCACGTATCAATATTGAGATTCAATATTGCAGGAAAGGTACGTAGACGCAACGGAAATGATAAACACTATATTGACCTCACGAGCATACCCATGAATCATACTCAATCACCTCCATAGCTATAACCCATAATTTCCTTAATCCTATCCTACTCTAAAAACAATTTCAAAATCACTCAGACAGCACTCCGTCGTAATATTTTATGTATACTAATAATATCTTGAAATAATACGGAGTAAATATATATATGTAAATCGATTGAGAGAGTTTAGAGAAAAATATTTTCAAGTTTCTATGAAATAATGAAACCTATTGAATTCTATTTATAATAGATTTTTGAATTATTAAAGTGAATTATTAAAGTGAATTATTAAAGTATGAATTATTAAAGTGAATTATTAAAGTATGAATTATTAAAGTAAATTATTAAAGTATGAATTATTAAAGTGAATTATTAAAGTTAAAGTAAAGTAAAAATAAAGTAAAGGTAAAGTTTAAGTATAGTAAAAGTATAAAACTATGTACGTATAATACGCGTATAAATATATATATATAATATTAATTTAAATCGTTATATATATTTAATAAAATAAAATATAAATATCGTTATCTTTATCATTCTAGTTAAGTAATGAGTTGTCAGAAGTGGTTCTAGATATTTATAAAAGTTATATACGTTTTAATAATAAGTTCTTTTTAAACTGAAAACGTTTTTGTACGTTTGAAACTAAATAGATCAATCGAGTCTTTATGAGATTCAATCTTCCACTATCCTATGTCTAGTTCTCAATGATTGACAATTTGTTCTTATTTATAAATCACTTTACCATTTTCCGAATATTGTTAAAATGGAAAGATTTCTCAAATCAACGTGGGCCTTTCAACAGAGACTTGTAATCATAATTCAATATATCTGATAATTCAATCATTTGATCTTATCTTCTAATTCCATTGATAAACATTTTGAAACATATACAATCATGTAAAGTATTTAATCTAATATTTTGTTTACGTTTCAAGTTATAATATATATACACATATACATATATAATCATATTCGTTTAATGGTTCGTGAATCGTTGGAACTTGGTCGAGGTTGAATGAATGTATGAACATAGTTTAAAATTCTTTAAATTTAACTTAACAAATATTGCTTATAGTGTCAGAAACATATAAAGATTAAAGTTTAAATTTGGTTGGAAATTTCTGGGTTGTCACAATGCATATAAGAATATCCCCTATCATTATGGGAAATCCTTCGGACATGATATAAAACAACATCGAAGTACTAAAGCATCCGCTCCAACGGATGGGGTTCGTTAGGCCCAATAGAGATATCTTTAGGATTTGCGTCAATTAGTAGACTGGTTTACTAATTCTTAGGTTACCAAGTAAAAGGGGCATATTCGGCTTCGATAATTCAACCATATAATGTAGTTTCGATTACTTGTGTCTATTTCGTAAAACAGTTATAAAAGTAGCGCATGTATTCTCAGTCCCAAAAATATATATTGCAAAAGCATTTAAAAAGGGAGCAAATGAAACTCACAATACTGTATTTTGTAGTAAAAATACATATGACGACATTGAACAATGCAGGGTTTGGCCTCGGATTCACGAACCTATATCAGTTATATATATATATATATATATATATATATATTAAAACACATAATAACAATTAACAAGTTTATATATTAATTATACTTCTTATATTAATAATTTATATGTTATGTTGATAAATAAATTAAATATATCTATTTTATATATTTTAAATAATAATTAATATTTTATATATTAGGATTTTATAAAATATATATCCTTTATTATAGTTATTTTATATTAATGTTTAGAAATATTTTATAATGTATTAAAATTAATATTTTTTATATATTTATATAATATCTTAAAATGTACATTTATATTATGTGTAACCTAGTTAATATTATATAATAATGGATAATAACATTTTGTTTTAAAAAAATAGTATGTAATATTATCATAATCATGATAATATATTTTAAAATAAATAGCATTTGTTCTAAAATAATAACTATAATAATAATAATAATAATAATAATAATAATAATAATATTTATAATATTTATAATACTAAAAAAAAAAATAATAATAAGAATTATACCCTTAATCATCATTATCATTTTATGTGATCTTCCTCATCACCTATGCTACTATCATCATCATAATCATGATCACCATTCTTTTATCATTCGATTTACCATCATCAACATACACGTGATCGATTATCATTCGACCCGTCTATACTCTATACTATCATCATTAATCTTATATCATCATCAACATTATTTCTTTTTCTAACATCAAGTCATCACTATCGAAATTTAAGGGAAATGTTTGATTCACTTGTGGATCGTTTAGGTAAGCTGAAACCAGAAATCTGCAACAGCAGTCCAGCCCAACAGAACAGACTGAACATGGCAGCCCAACTTGAAATATTTCAGCCCAAGTGCTAAGGAAAACACGGCCCAATTAGCAACTGAATTCGTGGCCCAATAACAACCTAATTAAGCCCGTGTTACGTGAATTCTTTTCAACTTGATCACAGCCCAATCGAAAAAAAAAATATGCAACAGAACAGTAGATATCAAGTGGGTTGATTGGTGATGTCTTGTGTTTGTTGTAATTGATCAAAGAAAACGGTGGTAGTCAAACAACAATCAACTAGTTATATTCTTATTATTAGTAATTTGCTCACATAATAACATAATATCAATTTAAGCATGATTTGTGGAGTTGTTGATTGTCGACCATAATAAAATAGAACCCGCAAAAGTCATCCACTAATACCACACGTACTTGGCCAAACAAATAGAAATATGTGGTCCCATCCATAAATTAAATCAGTTCTTAATTCTTGTAGTAATCAAGTGGGGTTATCCATCTTGAAATTGTCAGCCAATAACAATATAATGGTACCAAATTGTTCACATACCTTAGTTTACAAATAACTATTTGGTTTGAAAACAGCAAAACAGAAAGATGAAGCTCTTGCAGTAGTAGTTAGTCGAGTAGCAAGAAAAATGTTCACGGTGGTTTATGGTGGTGAAACCGGAGCAAACAGCTGCAACATTCGTAACAAGTTGGTGGTGTAGGGTTGTCGAGTTAGACATGAATCAAAAAGGTTCTAATCTGCAACTATAGCTGTAACTATAACTCGAAGGAAAAACGATTATGGAGGTGTTGAATGATGATCCGTGGTAGGGTAATTCTTGAGCAAGGAACAAGAAGTGGATTTTTTTAGCGTGTTTTGTAAAGATGGTTGTGAGTTTGGTTCGAAGGTGCTTGTTCATCAACTAAAGGTGGTGATGAAATTTCGGTGGTTATGGTTGAGCATGGTGGTGATCGAACTTAGCATACTAGAACTCAAATGGTGATGATTGATGAAGGTTTGTCGAGGTTGTTCTTGAGTGGTGGTGGTTATGATCGATTAACATGGATTACGGTTTTAAGTGATGGTGGCGAGGTGTTCTAGTGTTCACGACGGTGGTTGCAATCATAAAATGCGAAGATAGTGGTGGATTGATCAAGGGTGTTAGGTGGCGTTTAAAAGGTGGTTGTAATGATTCACGATGGTGGTCAAAGTGTTGGTTGTAGCGTGTCGAAAGTGATGAACAAGAGGGGTGTTCATGGTGATCCGGTATTGTTTTTTTTTTTTTTCTTTTTTGTGTTTGTCTTAAGAAGCTGATATATACATAATATAATTTCATGTGTATTAAGTATGGAACACGAAACGAAGAATGGTGAAGAGGTGGGTTCGGGCTACAAACAGAAAATGAGAAGGTGGTGTTTTGGGGAAGAAGGAGTTTTGAGGTGTATGTGTGTGTTCATCATCTATATATTATATTATATATATATATATATATATATATATATATATATATATATATATATATATATATATATATATATATATATATATATATATATTATAAGTTTAGTTAAATTGAATGGAATTAGTGAATTGGCAAATCAAAAACAGTTAATGAGTTGGTAATCAAAAACAGTAATATGGATTACAGCATTCAAAATTCAAACGTACATAATTAATTTAATAATAAACTCAGCAGCCTCAAATTTAATCTACCGACAGTCTCACTCGGGTATTATTTTGGGTTTCGTTGTTAATCAGTGATGGATAAAAGTATTCAGAAAAAATCCCATATTTTTAAATTAACTATATTTATTCATTTTGGTCATTATGACATAAAATTCGATCATTAATAACTAAATAAATATTATATTAATTATTCACTCCCAACCCTAAGTAAAATATAAAAAATTTTAAAATTAAATAACTAGGTCCTAAATACATTTTTAGTAAGTCTAAAGTTTATAGAACTCATTTTCAAATCACCGTTTATTTTAAAATCATATAAGTTTGAATTTTAACTTGCTTAATATCAATCGAAACATCAAACGAGTATTACAATCATTTAATATTTATTTTTAATATATTTTATTTATATATAGAGATATATTTTAAATAATAATTATTATAATATCCTATTTTTATTTTATTAATTTTTAATAACAACAACATATAATACATCAAATTATATTTCGAATTATTATTTAAATATACATACACATATATCTATTTACAATTAATTGTTCGTGAATCGTCGGGAATGGTCGAAGGTCAATTGAATATATAAACATCGTTCCAATATTTTCTGAACTCAACATTACATACTTTGCTTATCGTATCGAAATCATATAAAGATTAAGTTTAAATTTGGTCGGAAATTCCCGGGTCGTCACAAAGTTTTCCGGAATAACGTTTCACCGGTGTTTGCAAATTGTTTTTGTGGGTTTTGTGGGTTTCAGATTTAAAAATTTTAGCTCAAAACTTATGGTTTTGTGTCACTCACTTACTAACCTTGTATTAGGAAAGCAACACGTCCAGTATAATTGCTCCGTATATTACCTTTCGGTAAACTACCGTCCAGTTGTAAAGGAAAGCATTGAACAAGCAACTGTTGAGGCAATGTCCCGTGACATGCTTTTGATTATGGTCTATATCGTGTCAGATGAAATTACTATCCTTTGTAGGAGCAATAGTAAAGATCACCCTATAGTTTTTCGGTCTGGCACTAGGTCCTGTCTTCGACCATGCTATGCAACCACCGTTCTTACGGTTGACACCCGATTTGGTTCAGGTGACCTAATGAATTCCAAGTGAATTCTTAGGATTTTACCTTCAATGGTAATGAACGCATTGAAAATAGGGTTTTTAGAAAACAAATCGATTTGTAATTTGATCAAAATATTTTCTCATTCAAGCTCGAGTTTAGATATCATCGAATTCCATGAGTTTGTAATTCTCAATCTTTAAGGTCAATCCCAAGTATTGCATAATATCAGGCTTAAAAGCTGATTTTTGATCTTTAAGGAGATTATCCTTTCTGGGGATCTGATTCATTAGTCTTATAAGCTAATTTGCACGGTGCCCCCCATTGTACGAGACAGATCCTCTCATGGTTAGGATAAGTCTGACCACTTGGCGACCCTGTTTGATGCTGAGGTCCGTTGATTTCCAGCTGATTTTCGAGAAAACTTTTCAAGGTTTTTCGTAGACTCTACAACTGGTCTGGACGACAACTTCCTGACCTAAATCAAGAAGCGCGCGTCTTTTTCTCAGAAGACTTTACTTCCTTTTAAATTCCATTTATATTACAATAAACTGGGTAAAACTGATTAATATCGTTCAAAACAAAAGTATCTTCAATTATTTGTACAAAAATATGTGATATATATTCTAAATAACTTGGTAAATTTTTCCCACACTTGGCTTTTATTTTCCTTTCTTTGCCTTTTTATTCTCCTCTATTCCATTTTAAATGAATTCAAGCATTTTGGGTTGTTTCTCAATTTATGTCCTTTCCGAGGTAACAATAATTTTGGTGTTAACACCTAGTTTTATTGTTCATAAATATGTATAAACATGATTTTGAATTCATTTATTTGAATTTTTTTTTTAAATTTTTACTAGAATTGGGTAGTCAGTATATAAGACTAGGGCTGTTCTTTATTACCAGAGAGCACTAGATTCTAATACAACTACTGCGTTACTAGTAATTTTAATGGTAACCAAGTGTTTAAATTAAAATTTTAAAACCCGAAAGAATTTAACCCCTTCCCACACTTAAGATCTTGCAATGCCCTCATTTGCAAGAAATCAGTAGCAATTTAAATTATTGAGGGTGATTAGCGTAGAAAAATGATTAAATTTCACCAAAGTTTCCAAACACAATGTTGTTTGTGTTGAATGATAAATGGTGTACATCATTTGTTCATTCCGTCTGTTGTTACATCACACTTGTTTTTTGTTTTGTCGTCAAAATTAATAGCTTTTGCTGAACTTAATGCCAGTCTTTGAAAATGCGCTGTTCTACCCTGTTTTGTACAATTGACAATATACAAACATACAAATATAAACATGCATGATAATTTGAAATGGGACTTAATATCCCACTTTCAAATCAAATATGAAATATTAGTACAAAATAATAAAAATGTTAAACATTACATTAAAGTATCAAAATGTTAAATGTTTAGCATAAATAGATAAAAATAATAAAAGATAAGACATCACCAATGGAAAACTATTGATTTAGATAGGGGTTTCAGTTCATATCATCGCTCGGGTTCCATGGTTGGTGATAAGTGTTCTGGTAGGCTTGATTGGGGTCGTACAGGTCATAGGGTGGTCGCATGTCGGGTTGATGTGGTGGATAGTAAGCAGGTCGAGTCGGGATGTAGTTATTTGGTACTTGATATGATAGCTAGCTCATGATTTGGTGCTGATGAACTTTCCAGATATCGTGTTGGCGTCGCCTGGAAGTCTTATACTCATTCGCGGCTTGCCACTGCTCATACCGACGATGCCTATCCTCATTAGTCATTTCTACCTCATCTATACGCTAGAAAACGTCAGTAGCACTATCCCTAGTGACATCCCTAATGTCATCCGCTTCCTCCATCTCCTCATCCGAACCCCTCTCTACTTGTGGATGGCGGCCCTGATATTGTATTGCCTGATTGCGTCTCCTAGTCAATACCTTTTCACCTTGATAGACTTGCAAACCTAAAGTCTCGTCTTGTTCCCTACATACCATCATCGGACCCCCTTGATCCCTATCTACACCTAAATACTCTCCAATGAGAGTAACAAAAATGCCTCCTCCTATTATTCCCCCTTCCTGTATTCCTCCACCATTTTGGACAGATAAAAACCAACACAGTAGGGGATATTAACAAAGCTTCTAGTGTCTCGAATGTGTTTAAGGTATAATAAATTGTGTAAGGTCATTTTCTCCTTGTTGTTACCTCTTTGTGTAATCGAGTTTGCTAAGAATCTATGTATTATACGAAGTTCAGATTTATTAATATCTAAATAGGAGTGTCTTCCTCCCCGCGTAAACACATTAAAATTTGACATACTCCTCCAGATGGCGTTAGCGTCAAAATTTCTATCTACCCTCTCACCATGATAAATCAAATTTGTACAATTAGGTTATAGTAATTCAGCGGGAGTGTAAATTTGTAAAGCCCTGGCCATGTCCAGCATGGACATCCTGTACATCCTACGGCCAAGTAAAAATCTAAGAAAACTCTTATCGTCTAACCTATCTACATCTTTATTAAAAGCTATAGTACTCATTAGCTCAACACACCACTCTTTATATACAGGCCTACGAGTGGTAAATACACGTTCTCAATCGGAAAAAGAAGAGCTGCCATACCTTTGGATTAGATACTTCCTAACTGGGTTAGCTAGGTGAACCCATTCCAAAGGCTCCCAATCTATTACCCTTGATACTTCTATATTTTTGGTCCAAAGCTTAAATTTGTTACTTTGGTACGTCGGGTAATCTCTCCAACTTCTATCAAATCTTAAATTGGGATGCAACTGTTCTTCATGAATTGTTGGGTATTCTATTATATGATGAACGGGAAATACTACGTAGGTAATAAAAAATTGTGGTTCTGGTTCATAGTATGTCACGTGTTGATCATAATGTTGTTGTTGTTCAGGTTGTTGTTCTGGTTCGTGATATTGCATCTCTGGCTGTGGTTCCGGATCAGGTTGCCTAGATGATGATGCACCGTCCGCATCTGTATTTCTCTGCAAAACACATTAAACACAAAATTTGTGCATCCAAATATGCATTAGTGTTAGCAAAATAACAAATTAAAACAATTACAATAACATGTTTAATCCATATTAAACTTATACTCATTTTTATATTTTTATCAATTCTACACTTTTTTAAATAAGCATATATGAAAATTTTTACAAAGTTCATGAGCATTCAACTCAAATAACATGTCAAAATAATCATTACTAGCAATTAAACAAGCTTCAAATAGCATTTATATCAAATTAATCAAGTTCATGAATTTTAGACTTAAAAAGTCCACTTTAATTCTCAAAAATTATGTTTAGGATCAAAGTTTGAATCATTTAGCTACCTAAACATGTTACACTACTTAATTTAGCAATAATCCATAACAAAAATCGGCCATAATCTGTTTATATCAAAAAGCCCCAAATTGCTCAAGAACACAAACCCTAGATTTCTAAATATTTTGAAGTTTAAGGCTTCAAATCATGACAAATAGCATCAATCTAGGTTATACAAGCATAATATACTAACAATTTTAACTCTAATTAAGCTAGAAATCATCAAAATTAAATTAGGTAAAATAGTTGTAATTATCACTAAAACTGAGAAATTTAAGAGTTTAGGGGTGAAATTTCTACCTTTTTGCTTCTCCATCTGAAGAAAGGCATGATTATAGCGGATTATAGCAACGAATTTCGGTGAATTTGGTTGAAAAATGATGATCTTAGGTGATTATGTGTGTGGGTGTTCGTGTATGAGTGTGTGTGATTGTGTAGAGACAGAAGCAGTCGACTGGCCTTATGTTCCTGCCCAAATTTTTGCCTCCATGTGATCGCATGGATCCCCCTTGCAAATCCCATGCGATCGCATGGGGTCCAGATATATATATATATATATATATATATATATATATATATATATATATATATATATATATATATATATATATATATATATATATATATATATATATATATATATATATATATATATATATATATATTTATGAAAACATTTTACTTATAAAACAAAAAATGAAATAAATTTAAAATTTTGTTTCCTTTTATATTGAGGGCGTTTCGGTACGTTGACCTAGTTCGTCCCTCGACAAAATTTTAAAAATTTGTCTTTTTAAAGCGTTGTTTTAAAAGCTAAGGTTTTTGGATTTTTTTTTAATGTTTTTGGCATACTTTAGATCAATAAGTTTAAAAATAATGATAATAAAATTTCTCGTCCCGCCCCCGGGTAAAGCAATTTCGGTTCAACGACCTAGTCTTCAACTTACGACGAATTTTAAAAATCATATTTTTAACTTAATGAAATAAAGTAATTTTTTTTTTAAATTCACAACATAAATTTAAAATGCATAAAATTAAAAATTCATATAAATATCATTAATATTTTTATACATTAATTTTACAAACTTTATATTGAAAATATTAATTTTTAAAATATTAAAAAAAAACTTAAATATATTGGTTTTTAAAAATTTACAATAATAATTTAATATTAATTTAAAAACAAGGTAAAAATTAAAATTAAAAATCTTTTTGGTCTTTTATCCCGCTTTAATCAATCAAATATTATCAAAAATATACGTCCCTCTTTTGGGTAAAGTAATTTCGGCTATATTGCCTAGTTTTACTCCTGACGAATTTTTGAAATATTTTGGATTGGTTGATTAAAGATATTTATACCTTATGAATAAACGGTAAATTACGCAGTGATGTAATAAATTTTTGTATGATATCAATAATTTCGGTTTCGCATACCTAATTTTATTGAATATCAATTTAATACTTTATAGCGAACGATTCAGCGTTTATGAAATGTCCCGTTCTTATTGATTAAAAACGTTCCATATTAATTGATTTCGTTGCGAGGTTTTGACCTCTATATGAGACGTTTTTCAAAGACTGCATTCATTTTTAAAACAAACCATAACCTTTATTTCATAGATAAAGGTTTTAAAAAGCTTTACGTAGATTATCAAATAATGATAATCTAAAATATCCTGTTTACACACGACCATTACATAATGGTTTACAATACAAATATGTTACAACAAAATAAGTTTCTTGAATGCAGTTTTTACACAATATCATACAAGTATGGACTCCAAATCTCGTCCTTATTTAAGTATGCGACAGCGGAAGCTCTTAGTATTCACCTGAGAATAAACATGCTTTAAACGTCAACAAAAATGTTGGTGAGTTATAGGTTTAACCTATATATATCAAATCGTAACAATAGACCACAAGATTTCATATTTCAATACACATCCCATACATAGAGATAAAAATCATTCATATGGTGAACACCTGGTAACCGACATTAACAAGATGCATATATAAGAATATCCCCATCATTCCGGGACACCCTTCGGATATGATATAAATTTCGAAGTACTAAAGCATCCGGTACTTTGGATGGGGTTTGTTAGGCCCAATAGATCTATCTTTAGGATTCGCGTCAATTAGGGTGTCTGTTCCCTAATTCTTAGATTACCAGACTTAATAAAAAGGGGCATATTCGATTTCGATAATTCAACCATAGAATGTAGTTTCACGTACTTGTGTCTATTTTGTAAATCATTTATAAAACCTGCATCTATTCTCATCCCAAAAATATTAGATTTTAAAAGTGGGACTATAACTCACTTTCACAGATTTTTACTTCGTCGGGAAGTAAGACTTGGCCACTGGTTGATTCACGAACCTATAACAATATATACATATATATCAAAGTATGTTCAAAAATATATTTACAACACTTTTAATATATTTTGATGTTTTAAGTTTATTAAGTCAGCTGTCCTCGTTAGTAACCTACAACTAGTTGTCCACAGTTAGATGTACAGAAATAAATCGATAAATATTATCTTGAATCAATCCACGACCCAGTGTATACGTATCTCAGTATTGATCACAATTCAAACTATATATATTTTGGAATCAACCTCAACCCTGTATAGCTAACTCCAACATTCACATATAGAGTGTCTATGGTTGTTCCGAAATATATATAGATGTGTCGACATGATAGGTCGAAACATTGTATACGTGTCTATGGTATCTCAAGATTACATAATATACAATACAAGTTGATTAAGTTATGGTTGGAATAGATTTGTTACCAATTTTCACGTAGCTAAAATGAGAAAAATTATCCAATCTTGTTTTACCCATAACTTCTTCATTTTAAATCCGTTTTGAGTGAATCAAATTGCTATGGTTTCATATTGAACTCTATTTTATGAATCTAAACAGAAAAGTATAGGTTTATAGTCGGAAAAATAAGTTACAAGTCATTTTTGTAAAGGTAGTCATTTCAGTCGAAAGAACGACGTCTAGATGACCATTTTAGAAAACATACTTCCACTTTGAGTTTAATCATAATTTTTGGATATAGTTTCATGTTCATAATAAAAATTATTTTCTCAGAATAACAACTTTAAAATCAAAGTTTATCATAGTTTTTAATTAACTAACCCAAAACAGCCCGCGGTGTTACTACGATGGCGTAAATCCGGTTTTACGGTGTTTTTCGTGTTTCCAGGTTTTAAATCATTAAGTTAGCATATCATATAGATATAGAACATGTGTTTAGTTGATTTTAAAAGTCAAGTTAGAAGGATTAACTTTTGTTTGCGAACAAGTTTAGAATTAACTAAACTATGTTCTAGTGATTACAAGTTTAAACCTTCGAATAAGATAGCTTTATATGTATGAATCGAATGATGTTATGAACATCATTACTACCTTAAGTTCCTTGGATAAACCTACTTGAAAAGAGAAAAATGGATCAAGCTTCAATGGATCCTTGGATGGCTCGAAGTTCTTGAAGCAGAATCATGACACGAAAACAAGTTCAAGTAAGATCATCACTTGAAATAAGATTGTTATAGTTATAGAAATTGAACCAAAGTTTGAATATGATTATTACCTTGTATTAGAATGATAACCTACTGTAAGAAACAAAGATTTCTTGAGGTTGGATGATCACCTTACAAGATTGGAAGTGAGCTAGCAAACTTGAAAGTATTCTTGATTTTATGAAACTAGAACTTTTGGAATTTATGAAGAACACTTAGAACTTGAAGATAGAACTTGAGAGAGATCAATTAGATGAAGAAAATTGAAGAATGAAAGTGTTTGTAGGTGTTTTTGGTCGTTGGTGTATGGATTAGATATAAAGGATATGTAATTTTGTTTTCATGTAAATAAGTCATGAATGATTACTCATATTTTTGTAATTTTATGAGATATTTCATGCTAGTTGCCAAATGATGGTTCCCACATGTGTTAGGTGACTCACATGGGCTGCTAAGAGCTGATCATTGGAGTGTATATACCAATAGTACATACATCTAAAAGCTGTGTATTGTACGAGTACGAATACGGGTGCATACGAGTAGAATTGTTGATGAAACTGAACGAGGATGTAATTGTAAGCATTTTTATTAAGTAGAAGTATTTTGATAAGTGTATTGAAGTCTTTCAAAAGTGTATAAATACATATTAAAACACTACATGTATATACATTTTAACTGAGTCGTTAAGTCATCGTTAGTCGTTACATGTAAGTGTTGTTTTGAAACCTTTAGGTTAACGATCTTGTTAAATGTTGTTAACCCAATGTTTATAATACCAAATGAGATTTTAAATTATTATATTATCATGATATTATCATGTATGAATATCTCTTAATATGATATATATACATTAAATGTCTTTACAACGATAATCGTTACATATATGTCTCGTTTAAAAATCATTAAGTTAGTAGTCTTATTTTTACATATGTAGTTCATTGTTAATATACTTAATGATATGTTTACTTATCATAGTATCATGTTAACTATATATATATCCATATATATGTCATCATATAGTTTTTACAAGTTTTAACGTTCGTGAATCACCGGTCAACTTGGGTGGTCAATTGTCTATATGAAACATATTTCAATTAATCAAGTCTTAACAAGTTTGATTGCTTAACATGTTGGAAACATTTAATCATGTAAATATCAATCTCAATTAATATATATAAACATGGAAAAGTTCGGGTCACTACAGTACCTACCCGTTAAATAAATTTCGTCCCGAAATTTTAAGTTGTTGAAGGTGTTGACGAATCTTCTGGAAATAGATGCGGGTATTTCTTCTTCATCTGATCTTCACGCTCCCAGGTGAACTCGGGTCCTCTACGAGCATTCCATCGAACCTTAACAATTGGTATCTTGTTTTGCTTAAGTCTTTTAACCTCACGGTCCATTATTTCGACGGGTTCTTCGATGAATTGAAGTTTTTCGTTGATTTGGATTTCATCTAACGGAATAGTGAGATCTTCTTTAGCAAAACATTTCTTTAAATCCGAGACGTGGAAAGTGTTATGTACAGCCGCGAGTTGTTGAGGTAACTCTAGTCGGTAAGCTACTGGTCCGACACGATCAATAATCTTGAATGGTCCAATATACCTTGGATTTAATTTCCCTCGTTTACCAAATCGAACAACGCCTTTCCAAGGTGCAACTTTAAGCATGACCATCTCTCCAATTTCAAATTCTATATCTTTTCTTTTAATGTCAGCGTAGCTCTTTTGTCGACTTTGGGCGGTTTTCAACCGTTGTTGAATTTGGATGATCTTCTCGGTAGTTTCTTGTATAATCTCCGGACCCGTAATCTGTCTATCCCCCACTTCACTCCAACAAATCGGAGACCTGCACTTTCTACCATAAAGTGCTTCAAACGGCGCCATCTCAATGCTTGAATGGTAGCTGTTGTTGTAGGAAAATTCTGCTAACGGTAGATGTCGATCCCAACTATTTCCGAAATCAATAACACATGCTCGTAGCATGTCTTCAAGCGTTTGTATCGTCCTTTCGCTCTGCCCATCAGTTTGTGGATGATAGGCAGTACTCATGTCTAGACGAGTTCCTAATGCTTGCTGTAATGTCTGCCAGAATCTTGAAATAAATCTGCCATCCCTATCAGAGATAATAGAGATTGGTATTCCATGTCTGGAGACGACTTCCTTCAAATACAGTCGTGCTAACTTCTCCATCTTGTCATCTTCTCTTATTGGTAGGAAGTGTGCTGATTTGATGAGACGATCAACTATTACCCAAATAGTATCAAAACCACTTGCAGTCCTTGGCAATTTAGTGATGAAATCCATGGTAATGTTTTCCCATTTCCATTCCGGGATTTCGGGTTGTTGAAGTAGACCTGATGGTTTCTGATGCTCAGCTTTGACCTTAGAACACGTCAAACATTCTCCTACGTATTTAGCAACATCGGCTTTCATACCCGGCCACCAAAAATGTTTCTTGAGATCCTTGTACATCTTCCCCGTTCCAGGATGTATTGAGTATCTGGTTTTATGAGCTTCTCTAAGTACCATTTCTCTCATATCTCCAAATTTTGGTACCCAAATCCTTTCAGCCCTATACCGAGTTCCGTCTTCCCGAATATTAAGATGCTTCTCCGATCCTTTGGGTATTTCATCCTTTAAATTTCCCTCTTTTAAAACTCCTTGGTGCACCTCCTTTATTTGAGTAGTAATGTTATTATGAATCATTATAATTATATTCATAGATTTTACTCGAATGGGTTCTCTGTCCTTCCTGCTCAAGGCATCGGCTACCACATTTGCCTTCCCCGGGTGGTAACGAATCTCAAAGTCGTAATCATTCAATAATTCAATCCACCTACGCTGCCTCATATTCAGTTGTTTCTGATTAAATATGTGTTGAAGACTTTTGTGGTCGGTATATATAATACTTTTGACCCCATATAAGTAGTGCCTCCAAGTCTTTAATGCAAAAACAACCGCGCCTAATTCCAAATCATGCGTCGTATAATTTTGTTCGTGAATCTTCAATTGTCTAGACGCATAAGCAATCACCTTCGTTCGTTGCATTAATACACAACCGAGACTTTGCTTTGATGCATCACAATAAATCACAAAATCATCATTCCCTTCAGGCAATGACAATATAGGTGCCGTAGTTAGCTTTTTCTTCAATAACTGAAACGCTTTCTCTTGTTCATCATTCCATTCAAATTTCTTCCCTTTATGCGTTAATGCAGTCAAGGGTTTTGCTATTCTGGAAAAGTCTTGGATGAACCTTCTGTAGTAACCAGCTAGTCCTAAAAACTGGCGTATGTGTTTCGGAGTTTTCGGGGTTTCCCACTTTTCAACAGTTTCTATCTTTGCCGGATCCACCTTAATACCTTCTTTGTTCACTATGTGACCGAGGAATTGAACTTCTTCCAACCAAAATGCACACTTTGAAAACTTAGCGTACAATTCTTTCTTCCTCAATACTTCTAACACCTTTCTCAAATGTTCACCGTGTTCTTGGTCATTCTTTGAGTAAATAAGTATGTCATCAATGAAAACAATGTCAAACTTGTCAAGGTATGGTCCACACACTCGGTTCATAAGGTCCATGAACACAGCTGGTGCATTAGTTAAACCAAACGGCATGACCATAAACTCGTAATGACCGTAACGTGTTCTGAAAGCAGTCTTTGGAATATCATCTTCTTTCACCCGCATTTGATGATACCCGGAACGTAAGTCAATCTTTGAATAAACAGACGAGCCTTGTAATTGATCAAATAAGTCGTCGATTCTCGGTAGTGGGTAGCGGTTCTTGATGGTAAGTTTGTTCAACTCTCGGTAGTCGATACACAACCTGAATGTACCATCTTTCTTCTTGACAAACAAAACAGGAGCTCCCCACGGTGATGTGCTTGGTCGAATGAAACCACGCTCTAAAAGTTCTTGTAATTGGCTTTGCAGTTCTTTCATCTCGCTGGGTGCGAGTCTGTAAGGAGCACGAGCTATTGGTGCAGCTCCTGGTACAAGATCTATTTGAAATTCAACGGATCGATGTGGGGGTAATCCCGGTAATTCTTTCGGAAATACATCGGGAAATTCTTTTGCAATGGGAACATCATTGATGCTCTTTTCTTCAGTTTGTACTTTCTCGACGTGTGCTAGAACAGCATAGCAACCTTTTCTTATTAGTTTTTGTGCCTTCAAATTACTAATAAGATGTAGCTTCGTGTTGCCCTTTTCTCCGTACACCATTAAGGGTTTTCCTTTTTCTCGTATAATGCGAATTGCATTTTTGTAACAAACGATCTCCGCTTTCACTTCTTTCAACCAGTCCATACCGATTATCACATCAAAACTCCCTAACTCTACTGGTATCAAATCAATCTTAAATGTTTCGCTAACCAGTTTAATTTCTCGATTCCGACATATATTATCTGCTGAAATTAATTTACCATTTGCTAATTCGAGTAAAAATTTACTATCCAAAGGCGTCAATGGACAACTTAATTTAGCACAAAAATCTCTACTCATATAGCTTCTATCCGCACCCGAATCAAATAAAACGTAAGCAGATTTATTGTCAATAAGAAACGTACCCGTAACAAGCTCCGGGTCTTCCTGTGCCTCTACCGCATTAATATTGAAAACTCTTCTACGGCCTTGTCCATTCGTGTTCTCCTGGTTCGGGCAATTTCTAATAATGTGGCCTGGTTTTCCACATTTATAACAAACTACATTGGCATAACTTGCTCCGACACTACTTGCTCCGCCATTACTCGTTCCGACACCATTTGTTCCTTTCGTTCTATTAACCCCTGGTCCGTAGACCTCACACTTCGCCGCGCTATGACCATTTCTTTTACACTTGTTGCAAAATTTGGTGCAGAACCCCGAGTGATTCTTTTCACACCTTTGGCATAGCTGCTTCTGATTGTTGTTGTTGTTGCGGTTATTATTGTTGTTGGGATGATTGTTGTTGTTGTTGTTGTTGTTGTTGTTGTTGTTGTTGGGCCGTTTGTTGTAGTTGCGATTGATGTTGCGATTGTTGGGATAATTGTTGCGATTATTGTTGTAATTGCTGTTGTTGTTGTATTGGTGATTCTTATCACCGTTTTCCTCCCACTTTCTTTTGACTTGCTTCACATTGGCCTCTTCAGCAGTCTGTTCTTTAATTCTTTCTTCAATCTGGTTCACTAGTTTGTGAGCCATTATACATGCCTGTTGTATGGAGGCGGGCTCGTGTGAACTTATATCTTCTTGGATTCTTTCCGGTAATCCTTTCACAAACGCGTCGATCTTCTCTTCCTCATCTTCGAATGCTCCCGGACACAATAGGCACAATTCTGTGAATCGTCTTTCGTACGTGGTAATATCAAATCCTTGGGTTCGTAACCCTCTAAGTTCTGTCTTGAGCTTATTGACCTCGGTTCTGGGACGGTACTTCTCGTTCATCAAGTGCTTGAATGCTGACCACGGTAGTGCGTACGCATCATCTTGTCCCACTTGCTCTAGATAGGTATTCCACCATGTTAACGCAGAACCTGTGAAGGTATGCGTAGCGTACTTCACTTTGTCCTCTTCAGTACACTTACTTATGGCAAACACCGATTCAACCTTCTCGGTCCACCGTTTCAATCCGATAGGTCCTTCGGTTCCATCAAATTCCAAAGGTTTGCAGGCAGTGAATTCTTTGTAGGTGCATCCTACACGATTTCCTGTACTGCTAGATCCAAGGTTATTGTTGGTATGTAGCGCAGCCTGTACTGCGGCTATGTTTGAAGCTAGAAAAGTACGGAATTCCTCTTCATTCATATTCACGGTGTGTCGAGTAGTCGGTGCCATTTCCTTCAAAATAGTTAAATGGAACAAGTTAATCATACAGAATATTAAGAGTAGTTAATAGTATTTCGTAGCATAATATGAACTCATTTATAAAAGCTTTTTCTTCATATTAGCGTTTTATAAGTTTAAATTCGGGTAGTACCTACCCGTTAAGTTCATACTTAGTAGCTAATATACAATTCAACTACTACAATTCTATATGAAAAACTGATTGTAATAATATTTCGCGTTCAAACTTTTATACAATATTTTACAAACTTACAATACCGCTTATTTTACATAAAGCATGAAATATAGCACACAATAACTTTGATACAAGATAGTTGTGAAGACAATTCTAGCTAGTACACAAGTCGTTCGGCAAAGGAAATAAAGACACGTAATTCATACGTCCAGAAACAAGTCATGCATTCTGGTTTTACTAGGACTACTTCCCATCCTTGGTCTTGTGCAACATAACCGTTATGGCCGTTGATAAGACAGCGTGTTGTAACGTCATCAAAGGGACGAGGGTTACGTAATGTCCAACAGTCCCGTAATAATCTAAAAACCTCATTTCTTACCCCAATTACCGACTCCGTCACTTGTGGAAACGTTTTGTTTAATAGTTGTAGCCCGATGTTCTTGTTCTCACTTTGGTGAGAAGCGAACATTACTAATCCGTAAGCATAACATGCTTCTTTATGTTGCATGTTAGCCGCTTTTTCTAAATCACGAAGTCCAATATTCGGATATATTGAGTCAAAATAATTTCTTAACCCGTTGCGTAAAATAGCATTTGGGTTCCCCGCAATATATGCGTCAAAGTAAACACATCGTAACTTATGGGTTTCCCAATGTGATATCCCCCATCTTTCAAACGAAAGTCTCTTATAAACCAAGACATTCTTGGAACGTTCTTCGAATGTCTTACAAACTGATCTCGCCTTAAATAGTTGTGCCGAAGAATTCTGGCCGACTCTAGACAAGATTTCATCAATCATGTCTCCGGGTAGGTCTCTTAAAATATTGGGTTGTCTATCCATTTTGTGTTTTTAAACTGTAAAATAGACAAGAGTTAGTTTCATAAAAAAATACTTATTAATACAAGCAATTTTTACATATATCATAAAGCATAAGAACACTATATTACATATATTACACCACACGAATACAACTATCTTATTCCGACTCGCTCGTTTCTTCTTCTTCGGTTTTGGTTCGTTTTGCCAAGTTTCTAGGGATATATGATGTTCCCCTAATACGAGCCGTCGTTGTCCACATTGGTTTAGAAAAACCTGGTGGTTTAGAGGTTCCCGGGTCATTGTTACAACTTAAGGACTTCGGGGGTTGACGATACATATAAAGTTCATCGGGGTTGGAATTAGATTTCTCTATTTTTATGCCCTTTCCCTTATTATTTTCTTTTGCCTTTTTAAATTCAGTTGGGGTAATTTCTATAACATCATCGGAATTCTCGTCGGAATCCGATTCATCGGAGAATTGGTAATCCTCCCAATATTTTGCTTCCTTGGCGGAAACACCATTGACCATAATTAACTTTGGTCGGTTGGTTGAGGATTTTCTTTTACTTAACCGTTTTATTATTTCCCCCACCGGTTCTATTTCTTCATCCGGTTCCGATTCTTCTTCCGGTTCCGATTCTTCTTCCGGTTCCGACTCTTCTTCCGGTTCCTCTTCGGGAATTTGTGAATCAGTCCACAAATCATTCCAATTTACATTTGACTCTTCATTATTATTAGGTGAGTCAATGGGACTTGTTCTAGAGGTAGACATCTATCACATAATATCAAACACGTTAAGAGATTAATATATCACATAATATTCATATGTTAAAAATATATAGTTTCCAACAAAAATGTTAAGCAATCATTTTTAAAGAAAACACGGTCGAAGTCCAGACTCACTAATGCATCCTAACAAACTCGATAAGACACACTAATGCAAATTTTCTGGTTCTCTAAGACCAACGCTCGGATACCAACTGAAATGTCCCGTTCTTATTGATTAAAAACGTTCCATATTAATTGATTTCGTTGCGAGGTTTTGACCTCTATATGAGACGTTTTTCAAAGACTGCATTCATTTTTAAAACAAACCATAACCTTTATTTCATAGATAAAGGTTTTAAAAAGCTTTACGTAGATTATCAAATAATGATAATCTAAAATATCCTGTTTACACACGACCATTACATAATGGTTTACAATACAAATATGTTACAACAAAATAAGTTTCTTGAATGCAGTTTTTACACAATATCATACAAGTATGGACTCCAAATCTCGTCCTTATTTAAGTATGCGACAGCGGAAGCTCTTAGTATTCACCTGAGAATAAACATGCTTTAAACGTCAACAAAAATGTTGGTGAGTTATAGGTTTAACCTATATATATCAAATCGTAACAATAGACCACAAGATTTCATATTTCAATACACATCCCATACATAGAGATAAAAATCATTCATATGGTGAACACCTGGTAACCGACATTAACAAGATGCATATATAAGAATATCCCCATCATTCCGGGACACCCTTCGGATATGATATAAATTTCGAAGTACTAAAGCATCCGGTACTTTGGATGGGGTTTGTTAGGCCCAATAGATCTATCTTTAGGATTCGCGTCAATTAGGGTGTCTGTTCCCTAATTCTTAGATTACCAGACTTAATAAAAAGGGGCATATTCGATTTCGATAATTCAACCATAGAATGTAGTTTCACGTACTTGTGTCTATTTTGTAAATCATTTATAAAACCTGCATCTATTCTCATCCCAAAAATATTAGATTTTAAAAGTGGGACTATAACTCACTTTCACAGATTTTTACTTCGTCGGGAAGTAAGACTTGGCCACTGGTTGATTCACGAACCTATAACAATATATACATATATATCAAAGTATGTTCAAAAATATATTTACAACACTTTTAATATATTTTGATGTTTTAAGTTTATTAAGTCAGCTGTCCTCGTTAGTAACCTACAACTAGTTGTCCACAGTTAGATGTACAGAAATAAATCGATAAATATTATCTTGAATCAATCCACGACCCAGTGTATACGTATCTCAGTATTGATCACAATTCAAACTATATATATTTTGGAATCAACCTCAACCCTGTATAGCTAACTCCAACATTCACATATAGAGTGTCTATGGTTGTTCCGAAATATATATAGATGTGTCGACATGATAGGTCGAAACATTGTATACGTGTCTATGGTATCTCAAGATTACATAATATACAATACAAGTTGATTAAGTTATGGTTGGAATAGATTTGTTACCAATTTTCACGTAGCTAAAATGAGAAAAATTATCCAATCTTGTTTTACCCATAACTTCTTCATTTTAAATCCGTTTTGAGTGAATCAAATTGCTATGGTTTCATATTGAACTCTATTTTATGAATCTAAACAGAAAAGTATAGGTTTATAGTCGGAAAAATAAGTTACAAGTCATTTTTGTAAAGGTAGTCATTTCAGTCGAAAGAACGACGTCTAGATGACCATTTTAGAAAACATACTTCCACTTTGAGTTTAATCATAATTTTTGGATATAGTTTCATGTTCATAATAAAAATTATTTTCTCAGAATAACAACTTTAAAATCAAAGTTTATCATAGTTTTTAATTAACTAACCCAAAACAGCCCGCGGTGTTACTACGATGGCGTAAATCCGGTTTTACGGTGTTTTTCGTGTTTCCAGGTTTTAAATCATTAAGTTAGCATATCATATAGATATAGAACATGTGTTTAGTTGATTTTAAAAGTCAAGTTAGAAGGATTAACTTTTGTTTGCGAACAAGTTTAGAATTAACTAAACTATGTTCTAGTGATTACAAGTTTAAACCTTCGAATAAGATAGCTTTATATGTATGAATCGAATGATGTTATGAACATCATTACTACCTTAAGTTCCTTGGATAAACCTACTGGAAAAGAGAAAAATGGATCAAGCTTCAATGGATCCTTGGATGGCTCGAAGTTCTTGAAGCAGAATCATGACACGAAAACAAGTTCAAGTAAGATCATCACTTGAAATAAGATTGTTATAGTTATAGAAATTGAACCAAAGTTTGAATATGATTATTACCTTGTATTAGAATGATAACCTACTGTAAGAAACAAAGATTTCTTGAGGTTGGATGATCACCTTACAAGATTGGAAGTGAGCTAGCAAACTTGAAAGTATTCTTGATTTTATGAAACTAGAACTTTTGGAATTTATGAAGAACACTTAGAACTTGAAGATAGAACTTGAGAGAGATCAATTAGATGAAGAAAATTGAAGAATGAAAGTGTTTGTAGGTGTTTTTGGTCGTTGGTGTATGGATTAGATATAAAGGATATGTAATTTTGTTTTCATGTAAATAAGTCATGAATGATTACTCATATTTTTGTAATTTTATGAGATATTTCATGCTAGTTGCCAAATGATGGTTCCCACATGTGTTAGGTGACTCACATGGGCTGCTAAGAGCTGATCATTGGAGTGTATATACAAATAGTACATACATCTAAAAGCTGTGTATTGTACGAGTACGAATACGGGTGCATACGAGTAGAATTGTTGATGAAACTGAACGAGGATGTAATTGTAAGCATTTTTGTTAAGTAGAAGTATTTTGATAAGTGTATTGAAGTCTTTCAAAAGTGTATAAATACATATTAAAACACTACATGTATATACATTTTAACTGAGTCGTTAAGTCATCGTTAGTCGTTACATGTAAGTGTTGTTTTGAAACCTTTAGGTTAACGATCTTGTTAAATGTTGTTAACCCAATGTTTATAATACCAAATGAGATTTTAAATTATTATATTATCATGATATTATCATGTATGAATATCTCTTAATATGATATATATACATTAAATGTCTTTACAACGATAATCGTTACATATATGTCTCGTTTAAAAATCATTAAGTTAGTAGTCTTGTTTTTACATATGTAGTTCATTGTTAATATACTTAATGATATGTTTACTTATCATAGTATCATGTTAACTATATATATATCCATATATATGTCATCATATAGTTTTTACAAGTTTTAACGTTCGTGAATCACCGGTCAACTTGGGTGGTCAATTTTCTATATGAAACATATTTCAATTAATCAAGTCTTAACAAGTTTGATTGCTTAACATGTTGGAAACATTTAATCATGTAAATATCAATCTCAATTAATATATATAAACATGGAAAAGTTCGGGTCACTACAGTTTATTATCAAAAGGTTAAAAGCAATAAAAATAAAAATAAAACTGTACATACATACCTGTGAGATAGAATTCTCAGAGTCCTGCTTTAGCCGACTCATAGGAGAGTCGTGTGATTTGGTTTTCCATAGCTACATAAGCGTAACCTCGATTCTTCAATAACTTTTCTTCTATTCATATGAACGGTCCTTCTCTGCATAGAGTAACAAATTCGGTATTTGAATATGTTTGATTGTTCGAACATTTACCTTCGTGTGACCATTTTCCGCATTTATGACATCTTTCAAGGTGTCGTGCTCTTCTTTTTATTGCGGATTTTGATGTTCCTTTACCAAAATGTGTCTTATGATGATCTTTCCTGAGTTCTTTCCTCACTTCGTCCATTTTGCCTCTTATGAATGATACCACTTCACTCGGGAAGATGTTATTATTACGTTTAGTAATCATAGCGTGTATGTAACATCCCGCATTTTTCCGTTAAATTATTTTAACGCCCGTCTTTTTATTTTAATAATATCCTTCGTAACTAAATTCGTATCCTCCGTTAGCTAACATTCTTAATATTTTTCGTTATTGAATTATAACAACTTCCGTTTACTCTCGCTTATTTAAGATATTCGTTCGATTAAATCACGTACCCACTTTTAAACTCGAGGGACTAAAATTGACACGGGGCAAACTAGTTGACTAGGTCAACTAGTCCACCCCAATCACCACCATTCAATCATCTCCATCTCTCTCTCTTTCTCTCTAGCAAGAACACACACACATTTACCAAATTCATTCAATCATCATCTAAATTCGATCTAGGAGGCTTACAACAAAATAAATTACATATTCGTGATCCTCTCTTCATCCTCTTCATTTTGGTACCAACTTCATCTCGTTTGGGTAACATTTCTAAAACTCTAGATTTCTCTAAATTCGTGTTTTTGACTTGAAATGGTGTTAGTTAGTGTCTATGGCTCATTGTGATGTCGTGTATGTAATTTGTATGCTCGATCTTGTTATTTGGTGTAACTAGCATGAACACTTGAAATGGGTTAGTTTAATCTTTGATTTTGATTGATTAAATGTTGTTAGATGTTAAACCCATTGTGTTAAAAGTGTTACTAGCATCGTTAGTTTCGTTTTGGTATGTTGGATGATATGAAAACCTTGCGTTAACATGATTATTGATTTTGTGATTCTTAATTAGGGTTTGATGAACCTTAAAATGAACTTTTGATGCATTGAATGCTTGTTAATGTTGTTAGTAAGTGTTTAGTTGCAATGTACATTTAATTACCTTCGAAACGGCATATCGTATGTGTAGATTGGACTACCGAATCATGAAATGAAGTTGTGAACTTGAAACTTGGAAAACGAACTCTAAATGATCACTTAACGAGAATTCGGTTATTGTAAATGATAAACTCGATTGATGATATGTGGTTAGTTGTATCCTTTGTCAAAATACCTTCCCGATGATATAGGATACATGTTTTGATTGTTTGCGGGTCATAAATTGGGATTGTTTGAGTTTTGGTTCGTGCATTTCTTTATTGCAGCAAAACAGGGCCTGGATACAGATCTGGATGCCGTCCAGATTCTTGGACGCCGTCCAGCCATTTTGGACGTCGTCCAGATGGCCTATCAGGTGCTGTCCAATTTGGTCTTTTTTCGATTAATTCTAACTATGCTACGCACCTCCGATTAACATGAAACTTGACTAACATGCTTATATATGATTAAAAACCTCAGAAAAATAGTTCGGGACCCGACCCGAACGTGTTGACTTTTTCGTTGACTTTGACCCGACCAAGTTTGACTTATAGCCAAACTTAACCGAATACTTATACAATCTCTCTAACTTGCTTCTATACTTGTATCTTGCATGAAACTTGACAATTTGATTCACATGCTATTTATTCGAGTCGTAATGAGCCATAGGACTAATTGAACACATTTCACCCGACCTTGTGTCGTAACCGGTAAATTGATACAACTTACTTGTTTAGGTCAAGGCTAAGCAACTTTTATGCACACGTTTACTTTGTGAAGTACTTTTATACTCGTGCACTCGAGGTGAGATCATAGTCCCACTTTTTCAACAACTTTTATATTTTTAAATCGTGGGCTGAGAAACATATACGTTACATACTTATATACATTTCATACGCATATATACCTTTCATACTTTTATACATCGAACACGAATACGAATACAAAGATACGGACGAGTTTGAATGAAAACCCTCAATTCAATTATCATTAATTACATCAGATGGTGTAAGCGAGACTATGTTGTGTGGATCTATACGGGTTTGACTAACCCTCATTCGTACGGTTCACTACCGTTAAGTGAATGAAATATATTCTGGTACGGTGTATGTTCTAACACTTTTATGCTGAGGTAAATGATACGGTTAAGCTTTGATAATTGGGTGCTCGGTAAACAACAATACTTATGGAATTCAAACGATTCGGAAAATCGACTTATACTATAACTTGTGGTCCAACTTATTCTACTTACATACTCATTTACTAAACCTATGATTTCACCAACTTTTTCGTTGACAGATTCTCTATGTTTTCTCAGGTCCCTGAATGCTATATGATACATGCTTCCGCACTCTTTCTGATACTTGCTTGGATGTCGAGTATACATGCATATTTGGAGCCCCTTTGACTTGCTTTTAAATTGTGTCGCATAGGTTTCAATTGTACGTTAAACATTGTAATGTAACTAGTCGTTAAACTACTTTTGTAAACTTGAAACGTCCTTTACATTTGAAATGAATGCGACATATTTTTGGTCAAACGCCATCTTAAGGACTTATGACCACGTAACGGGACCTAAGTAGACGGCGCCGTCAATGACGATTTTGTCGGGTCGCTACAGATGGTATCAGAGCGTTGGTTGTAGGGATTTAGAGTTCATTGGTGTCGACCCCGAGTCATAGGGTACATTAGTGAATCTAGACTACAACCGGCATATAGACTGAAGTAGGAACTACTTGACTATTTGTGCATTATACTCGAACTCTCCTATCATATCTAACTCTTATTCGATCTTGATATCACGTTGTTAAATTTGATTGACACGCCACCTTGACTTTATGAAGTAATGTTAAATGCACATGTGAATCAGGGTAATATAATTTCCGGGATTATATTACGGTGGTTCACATGGACATTCCGACATTATGACATAAAGAATTTAAGGCGGGTTAAGGAAATTTTCTCTTTATCCTTATTCCATATCACGGTTGGTATTATTGAGAATACTAACCAACGATATTCTTGTGTCTTGAAGGAACAATGGCCCGTCGACGCGCTCCTCCCGAAACTCCCGAACAAGCTCTACAACGAATGATAGCCACCACCGTGGATGCGGCCATGGCCGGTCACTCTTCCAACAACAATAACAATAACAACAATCACAACAACAACAACAACAATGAAGCCGGTAATTCAAACGAAGGGTGCTCCTATAAGAACTTCATGGGGTGCAAACCTCACACTTTTGATGGAACCGGGGGACCGGTCGTGCTCACCCGATGGTTTGAGCAAACAGAAGTCGTCTTTAGCATAAGCGGTTGTCGGGACCAAGACAAGGTCAGATTTTCCACTCACACCTTCGCCGGTATCGCTCTCACATGGTGGAATACGTATGTACAATCGGTGGGTATCCACGAAGCCCACGCTCTCTCTTGGGTCGACTTAAGAGGAAAGATGATCACCGAATACTTCCCGCGCGAAGAGACCCGCAAGCTTGAACACGAGCTAAGAACTTTAAAAGCGGTCGGGAATGACCTAAAGGCCTATAATCAACGATTTTCTGAGCTAGCCTTGATGTGCCCAAATCTCGTGAGTACCGAGTCTCTAAGGGTTGAGCTTTACATGGATGGTCTTCCTAAGAGCATCAAACAAGGAGTAATGTCATCCAAACCCGCTAATCACCAAGAGGCTTTGAATATGGCCTGCCAATTGATCGAAACGGTGGACAAAATTGAGGTGTCAGCATATAAAGCCGAGGATAAGTCGGGTGGCAACAAAAGAAAATGGGAAGCCCCCGAATTGAGCAACAACAACAACAACCCCGCCAAGAAGCCTTTCACCTCCAATGACAAGAAAGGCTATGTCGGAAGTCTACCATCTTGCAACAAGTGCCATAAACATCATTATGGCGAATGTAGCAAACCATTTTGCAACAAATGCCGCAACCGTCATTATGGTGAATGTGGTAAGTTAACTTGCCATCGGTGCCAAGGAAGTGGTCATACGGCCAACGATTGTAGGAGTGTCGCCCCCGTCACCCAAAAAGCGACCAATGCACACCGGACGGGCGTTTTTTTCGAATGTGGCCAACCGGGTCATTTTAAGAATGCGTGCCCGGAGAAGAAGACAAACCCCAATACACGCGGCCGAGCTTTCAACATTAACACCGAGGAAGCCCGAGATGACAACTAGTCACGGGTACGTTTCTTCTCAACAACCCTTATATTTCATGTTTATTCAATTCGGGTACCGTTAGACGTTTTATAACCAAGGCCTTGACTCGTACTCTTTGCACACCACCATATCCCCTAGACACTACCTATGCCATTCAAGTGACCAACGGAAAACTATTGCGTACCGACAAATTTATCGGAGAGTGTACGTCAAACTTATTGGGTAGGTAATTTGAACTTTGATTTGACATCTATAGAACTAGGGAGCCCAAAACCTATACGTTAGGAAGGGAATGTTTTCCCCACATATATGTGATTTTAGTGAATTAAATAATTTCCGTTTAAGAACTGATATCCTCTTCCCCGTATCAACAACCTCTTGAACCGTTACACGGATCTCGCGTATATTCTAAAATCGACCTTCATTCTGGTTATCATCAATTGAGGGTTAAGGGAGAAGATGTCTCCTAAACCGCTTTCCAAACTCGCTACGATAGTTATAAATTTCTTTTAGTGCCGTTCAGTTTATCTAAGGCTCCGCCCGTATTCATAGACCTCCGGAACCGCGTATGCGAACTTATCTAGACAAATCCGTTACCGTACTTATAATTGATGTTTTAAGCTATTCAAGCGGAAAGGAAAAACGAACAACGTCTCCGTGTTACGCTCGAACTCTTGAGAAAAGAGCAACTCTATGCCGAATTCTCCAAGTGAGAATTTTGGTTAAACGAAGTCCAAATTCTAAACCATGTTGTTAGTGGTCAAGGTATTACAGTAGATCTCGCAAAAAAAAAAAAAATAATTTTAATTAATTAATTTTGGAGAAACCCTCACGACTCTGACTTGTATTCGTAAAATTTTGGATCTCGCGATTATTACCAAAGATTAATTTCCGATTTTTCCCGTATCGCTCGTCCTTTAACCTCGTTAACATACTAAGGGAAAGAATTAAACATTTTTCGTGTCCGGACTTTGAACGTGATTTTTCACACCAACCGTACTAGCTAAATTCGTGTAGCACAAAATGGAACTCAAATATGGAAATATTTCTGCGTGAACGCCTGAAGGGCATCCTCTTTCGACTCGAAACCAAGGAAACTGAAATTCGTTATTTTTGCCTGAAAAAAAAAATGGAATACTTAATTATAGATCCGATCAATCTTCTCGTCATCGCGTACCACGATACATAACTCTGCTATTTCACTATTACCGTCTGATATTACTGGGACCAAAGATAACACACAATCCAAGGATACCCCTTTCTTCTTTGACTTAACGTCCTTGTGCTTCTGTTATACGGCCAACTACTACTCAACCCCGAGCTATACAACTACGTGTACTATCTTGTTTCCCACCAAGTCTCAACATTTGGCCACTAGATGCGCGATATGGCTACCTCAAAATGTGAACTCATCCTATTCTAAGTTCTCATTTCACTCCTATCTTTTCGCTCGTACTTCCGTATACGGAAACCTTTTTATATAATTTCTCAATGGAGAGAGAGACTCTTCACGTGTTACTAGTATTCGCCACGAGGGTGACTAGCCCTTACGAACATTTTTCAGTAGCCGACATGAAACCTGTTCCAACAAACGCTTTCGAACCCTAACTAACTTGTCCAAGCATATCTTAAGAAATTATATTCCAACACGGTGTATCATTGTCAATTATCCCGGATCGAAAATACTCGTTACACATCTTGTTTACAAGAAGCCTTCGGAACACGTTTAGACGTGAGTACTGCGTATCTTCCATAAACAGACGAGCTAAGCAAACGAACAATTTACATCTTGGAAAGACATGTTACAAACTTGTATTGTCGCCTTTAGTTGATCCTTCTTACAACAGTAGTTACCACTCGCGTGTTAACGCGTACTTTTCAAAACTTTATATAACCACAAATGTTGTTCTCCTATTCGTTGGACCGAAGTAGGTGACAAGCAAATCATCAGATCCAAAATCATTCAAGAAATAACCTTTGAGATAGTTCAAGTCCGAGAAGGGCTCAAGACGGCCCGTGGTCGCCAAAGGAGTTATACCAATGTTAGATGAAAATCTCTCAAATTTAAAGTCAGTAACCGTGTAATATTGAAAACCACACCTTGGAAAGGTGTAATCCGTTTCGGGAAATCGAGGAAATTTATATCCGCAATATTGATCCTTTTGAAATCTTAGAGCGTATTGGAACCGCTTCCTACCGTTTAGAACTTCCGACTCAATTAAGTTTCCGTTTACCTTACGTTCCATGTAACAAACTTAGATACGTGTCCTGCGGAACAGGAACGTGCTATCCTTCTAGATAAACTTACTAAAGATGACAACTCCTCTTCGTAGAAAGACCGGTTGAAATTGTGGATCGTAAAACCAAGCCTTAATACAACATAAAACCCCGACTGTCCAAATTCGTGGGAATGCCCAAGGACATATCTTCACTTATTCATAGCATTGACAATGCAAGGTCTCAAGGAAGAGACATCGACTATTACTTCCAACTAAATTTCGGGACGAAATTTCTTTTAAGGTGTGGGTAATGTAACATCCCGCATTTTTCCGTTAAATTTTTTTAACACCCGTCTTTTTATTTTAATAATATCCTTCGTAACTAAATTCGTATCCTCCGTTAGCTAACATTCTTAATATTTTTCGTTATTGAATTATAACAACTTTCGTTTACTCTCGCTTATTTAAGATATTCGTTCGATTAAATCACGTACCCACTTTTAAACTCGGGGGACTAAAATTGACACGGGGCAAACTAGTTGACTAGGTCAACTAGTCCACCCCAATCACCACCATTCAATCATCTCCATCTCTCTCTCTTTCTCTCTAGCAAGAACACACACACATTTACCAAATTCATTCAATCATCATCTAAATTCGATCTAGGAGGCTTACAACAAAATAAATTACATATTCGTGATCCTCTCTTCATCCTCTTCATTTTGGTACCAACTTCATCTCGTTTGGGTAACATTTCTAAAACTCTAGATTTCTCTAAATTCGTGTTTTTGACTTGAAATGGTGTTAGTTAGTGTCTATGGCTCATTGTGATGTCGTGTATGTAATTTGCATGCTCGATCTTGTTATTTGGTGTAACTAGCATGAACACTTGAAATGGGTTAGTTTAATCTTTGATTTTGATTGATTAAATGTTGTTAGATGTTAAACCCATTGTGTTAAAAGTGTTACTAGCATCGTTAGTTTCGTTTTGGTATGTTGGATGATATGAAAACCTTGCATTAACATGATTATTGATTTTGTGATTCTTAATTAGGGTTTGATGAACCTTAAAATGAACTTTTGATGCATTGAATGCTTGTTAATGTTGTTAGTAAGTGTTTAGTTGCAATGTACGTTTAATTACCTTCGAAACGGCATATCGTATGTGTAGATTGGACTACCGAATCATGAAATGAAGTTGTGAACTTGAAACTTGGAAAACGAACTCTAAATGATCACTTAACGAGAATTCGGTTATTGTAAATGATAAACTCAATTGATGATATATGGTTAGTTGTATCCTTTGTCAAAATACCTTCCCGATGATATAGGATACATGTTTTGATTGTTTACGGGTCATAAATTGGGATTGTTTGAGTTTTGGTTCGTGCATTTCTTTATTGCAGCAAAACAGGGCCTGGATACAGATCTGGACGCCGTCCAGATTCTTGGACGCCGTCCAGACCTTCAGAATTGGACGCCGTCCAGTCTTTTGGACGCCGTCCAGTACTTCAATACTGGACGCCGTCCAACCATTTTGGACGCCGTCCAGATGGCCTATCAGGTGCTGTCCAATTTGGTCGTTTTTCGATTAATTCTAACTATGCTACGCACCTCCGATTAACATGAAACTTGACTAACATGCTTATATATGATTAAAAACCTCAGAAAAATAGTTCGGGACCCGACCCGAACGTGTTGACTTTTTCGTTGACTTTGACCCGACCAAGTTTGACTTATAGCCAAACTTAACCGAATACTTATGCAATCTCTCTAACTTGCTTCTATACTTGTATCTTGCATGAAACTTGACAATTTGATTCACATGCTATTTATTCGAGTCGTAACGAGCCATAGGACTAATTGAACACATTTCACCCGACCTTGTGTCGTAACCGGTAAATTGATACAACTTACTTGTTTAGGTCAAGGCTAAGCAACTTTCATGCACACGTTTACTTTGTGAAGTACTTTTATACTCGTGCACTCGAGGTGAGATCATAGTCCCACTTTTTCAACAACTTTTATATTTTTAAATCGTGGGCTGAGAAACATATACGTTACATACTTATATACATTTCATATGCATATATACCTTTCATACTTTTATACATCGAACACGAATACGAATACAAAGATACGGACGAGTTTGAACGAAAACCCTCAATTCAATTATCATTAATTACATCAGATGGTGTAAGCGAGACTATGTTGTGTGGATCTATACGGGTTTGACAAACCCTCATTCGTACGGTTCACTACCATTAAGCGAATGAAATATATTCTGGTACGGTGTATGTTCTAACACTTTTATGCTGAGGTAAATGATACGGTTAAGCTTTGATAATTGGGTGCTCGGTAAACAACAATACTTATGGAATTCAAACGATTCGGAAAATCGACTTATACTATAACTTGTGGTCCAACTTATTCTACTTACATACTCATTTACTAAACCTATGATTTCACCAACATTTTCGTTGACAGATTCTCTATGTTTTCTCAGGTCCCTGAATGCTATATGATACATGCTTCCGCACTCTTTCTGATACTTGCTTGAATGTCGAGTATACATGCATATTTGGAGCCCCTTTGACTTGCTTTTAAATTGTGTCGCATAGGTTTCAATTGTACGTTAAACATTGTAATGTAACTAGTCGTTGAACTACTTTTGTAAACTTGAAACGTCCTTTACATTTGAAATGAATGCGACATATTTTTGGTCAAACGTCATCTTAAGGACTTATGACCACGTAACGGGACCTAAGTAGACGGCGCCGTCAATGAAGATTTTGTCGGGTCGCTACAGTGTAGTAGTAGACCATGGTTCAGATCAAAGGAATACTTCATCTCGTAAAACCTAAAAGAAATAAAAATTCAGAATGGATGGAGAAGACTAGTTCTTTAGGGTCTGCTAGGGAAAGACCATTCGGATTCCATTATTGGAAACTACACGAAAACAGAATATCTAACTCTAACAGAAATACATATTACCCTTAAAAGATTCGAATCTTCCCACACTTAGTTAGCTGTGGTGTCGAAATTGTGATTAACTTCATCTTCAACTTCCATTGGACTATCTATGTAATGTTTAACTCTGTGACCATTAACTTTAAATTCAACCCCATTTGAATTTATTAATTCTACTGTTCCATACGGGAAAACTCTTTTCACTATGAATGGTCCAGACCATCTAGATTTTAATTTTCCAGGAAATAGCTTGAATCGTGAATTAAAAAGAAGAACTCTGTCTCCTTCTTTAAATTCTTTTGAACTTCTGATTCTTTTATCATGCCATTTCTTTGTTCTTTCCTTATAGATTAACGAATTTTCGTATGCTTCATGTCTTAATTCTTCTAATTCATTTAGTTGACTTAACCGCAGACGTCCGGATTCATGCAAATCAAGATTACATGTTGTAACAACCCGAATTTTTCTGTTTACTATCGTTAGTTGTCCGTTAAGTATTTAACGGTGGTTACTTAGACTTGTGTGTTTAATTAAATTAAATACATACTTAATAGAGAAATGTTTAAAATTAATATGTTATATTAATTTACGATTTATTTCGGATAGCGAAATAGCTAGAAAACGTTACGATTAAGCTTATCGTCTATAAGACTTTTCAGTTTACGGAACTCAGAAAAACGACACAATAATTATTTTCGATAATTATTGACTTTAAGAAAATTATTTTTAAATTATTATTTATTTAATGAATTAAACTCGGTGATTGCGTTTCAACGACTAGTTAACGTTCCGGAGACCCGGTACGGTTAACGGCACTCGAAACGAACCACGCGCGTACCAAGAGTTAAGCAAAAGCGAGCCCGAACACCCATAAAAGGGCCATTCGGCCGAACCCTTCCCCAACACCCCTTGTTGGACTTATTTTGGACCTATGCTTTGTTACTAGTGGCCCTTTAGTGTAATTAGGCCCTAACCTAGGTATAAAAGGAAAATTAGAAAGCTAGGAGCCTCATAATTCTCCTAAATCAATCGACATCTCCCTCTCCCTCCCCCCTTAGAGGCCGTCGGCCATTACCACCACCATACCACCTTCAAAAGTTGAAATTTGAAGAAACCCCGTACACGAACGTTGTTCTACGCATCGTTCTCTACGCGATAGTATAATCAATTTGATTGTTTGAGGTATAATTGTTAACCCTAATTTCATTAATTCAGTTTTTTGATCAATTACATGGTGTATTAGAGTCTAGTGCTCAATTAATGGTGTCTAGTATTGCCAATTGTTGATTGATTGCGAAATTGACGTTGTATGATTGAAAACGAATTTGTTTATTGATGATATGATTAAATTGATATGAGATCTGACTTTGTAATATGTTTAATTAGAAAGATATCGAAAAGTTATTAATTTTAGACTCCGATTTTGCGTGATTTCGTTATCGTATGCTCAAGATATGCTTAATCGAAGTTTACGTTAGGGTTTGCATGAAATCCGAATTTTCGGAGTTGCATGCTTTGTGTTTTAGCTTATGAAAGTTGTGCTACTGTATTCTTGTGAAAATTTATGCAATTTAGACTAAAGATTTATGTTAAAAGGTTATGTAATGCTTCCGATATGATTAAACGAAGTTTTGGTTCGTAAAGAATGCTGAATCTGTTTTTAAGTTTACATAAAAATTGCTAGAATGAACTAGAAATTGTTTTAGACTTTGAGCTTCTGGAATATGTTACCTTAGATGTTCCTTGACATGTTTCATTTATATGCGAACTTGCGAGAACGTGATTTTCCATGAGATAAATGCTAATCTTTGTGATGTGTCCGGTTGATATTCAAAAACTGATGAGTCTGTAATGTTTTGCAAATCTGTACGAATTGGCTAAAGCAATGCTTCTGATCATTTTATCACTAAAATTATGAGATGTCTTGAGATGATACAAATTGGCCGTTCGTTAAAATATATTTTTTATATATTATGAATAATGTATAAAAACTGACGCGCGAGCAGAATTTTCTGTAATGAACCTGAACTTGAGCCTTTCTGATATTGGACTTTTATTTATCGTATGAGGCCCTGGCTAGACTTTTTGGAATCAATTTTAAGTCTAGTTAAGATCTGGAGTTGATCATAATTTTATGAATTATGTGCTATGCGCTATGAGTGTATTTCTTTTCGACGTATGATTTTCGAAGGTTTACTTTAAGATGTGGAAAATGCGATTTATTAAATTACGAGCGATAACATGTTATATGACTTAAGTATGATTTGTTGACTATGTTTGAATGACTTACTGAGATGTTTGACTTTAGTTGACCTATTTGACCGAGTTGACTTTTGGTTTGACTTTGGTTGACTTGCTTGGATTAGTTGACTTTTACATGTTTGTTGAGTCAGTCTGAGCACTAGGACTTTACGTACACTATGGGTTGACTAAGTTTGACCTATTAATGTATACTTAAGGTGATTTACTTATTTAGGTTGCGTTGTTCAGTCGAGAGTGTTCGACTACAGTACAGTTTGCTAAGATCTTTACGAGTGCTTTTGCTAAGGTGAGTCTACAGTCCCTACTACGTTTTTACAGGGATGAGATGCATGCTTTTTACAAATGTTTTACGTGTTTGGCACAAGTAACTTTCTAAGATTATACATATGAGTTCAGATAAAAAATCCCTTAGCTTGATTATATTAATTACTTTGTAAGCTCGACTTATAGGGACGGTACCGTTAGGTTTGACAAATCTCACTTCAACGTTAAACAGGTGCTTATGTAGTTGTTACACGTACACTTGATCAGTGTATCGCCAGTATAGGGTAAACGAAAGATGTGGGCTCGGCCTACGCAAAGGTTAAAGTTTTATAATCAAGTGCTCATGATAATGTATACTTTTCCTATGATGTTTTCCAAGAAAATCTTGTGGCCTAACTTACGAAATGATTTACTAAATCTGTAGTTTCACTCAACATTTTTCGTTGACGTTTTGCATGTTTCATCTCAGGTACATAGAGATAGTGCTTTCGCTTTATTTGAAGTTATGTGCTGTTAGCTGCTAGAACTTGATGGCGTCCAGCATGATTTCTATTTTTATTTCAAGAATAAATATTTGCATTTAAACAGTTTTCTATGATGTTTTGGGTTTATATACTTTAGTCATTGATGTCAAATATTTCCAGTTACATTTTCTTAAATAAATGACTTGTTTTCATGATTAATGCAAATACTTTTCGAAAACGTCTCATATAGAGGGCGTGACCGCTAAACTGTGGGACCAGGAGTTAATATTCTGTTAGTGGATTCTGACGGGGTATTACATTTGGTATCAGAGCAGATCGGTTACCTAGGACTAGGCTGCATTAGAGAGTTGAACGTTAGGATAACTAGTGCATCTAGACTGTAACCGTAGACTCGTTAAGTTGCATGAACCCTAATAGATGAAATTACTATGATTACTTGGTATCTAATATGATATGATTACTAAGTGACTAACTTTGTGTTTTCTTTGAGTGCTAGATGACTTCTTCTAATCCTATCATTCTTACCAACTTCGACACGGAATCCGAGGAAACCGTGCAAGCGCAAGGAAACACGATACTCGAGTTTGTGGATGATACCGAATCAGAACTTGAGATGGAGACCGAGCATGAGAATGAACCTAAAGGAAATGAACCTGCAGAGGATTTCGGAGAAGAACCGGAACCCAAATCTGAATTCGAACCTGATGTACCCGATTCACCCCAAACACCTTTTGTTAAACCCGATTATGTTAACCCCTATGGACCGAGAGGCCACCGTAGGATACCGAAAGGACCTGCTCGACGTAATAACCCATTTTATAAGAGTTTTCGTTATGATAATCTGTCACTTGAGATGTGTCGCCGTTTTCATCCCTATGATACTTCTACGTCTACTCCTAAGCCTAGTACCTCCACTGCTGCTACTAATGACAACAACCTAAATGATCTCACCATGAGAGTTGAAAATTTGGAGAAAATGGTCAAGTACTCGTTGAAGGAACTCCAGAAACGCAAATAGAGATCGCTCGACTAGATTGTTCCACGCAATCAAACATTATTTGATTATTACTGTTTATTATATGATGTTCACACATACCTTATTAGTTGTGGCTTTGCTTATGTGGTTTTACTTATGACATGAGGAATATGTTACTTTTACTGGTTATGCATGAATTTTGGAACAAGAAGTTTATTTCTTTAAGTGTTGGTTTACTAATGGCAATTTGTGTTAGTGATAATGTTACTAGTGTACATTGTTCTTACTACTGCTACTACTAAACGTTATGTATCGCTATTATATATCACTAGTGCTACTAGAATCGCTACGATTTAATATTAGTTACTGTGCATCGTTCTGTTGCTAGTATATTTTCTATGTCGATTTCATTGACACTAACCGAACGTGTTATCTTGACCAGAAAGATAATGCCGCCCAAGCCAGTTTCCCAAGCTGATGTTCGTCGGTGGATTTCTGAAGGAATAACCGAAGCTGTGGCAGAACTCCGAAACGGAACTAATAGTAACAATGTGAACGCTACAAATCAGCGAAATCAAGATACGACTAATACTCAAAATAATGGATAAGTAGGGTGTACGTACAAGACTTTCTTGAGTTGTAAACCACACTCGTTTAATGGCACTGAAGGTCCAGTTGGTTTGACTCGTTGGTTTGAGAAGCTTGAATCAGTTTTCCATATCAGTGGTTGTAGAGAGGCGGATAAAATGAAGTTTGCATCTAGTAAGCTATATAATTGTGCGTTGACATGGTGGAATACCTATGCAAACTCAGTAGGTATGGATCAAGTATTTGAGACCTCATGGGAGGATTTGAAACGACGAATGATCGCAGAGTATGTCCCTACGCTGAAACTGTTAAGATGGAGCGAGAACTCCAAAACCTGAAGCTAGTGGGTACTGATTTGACTAGTTACAATAAGAGATTCTTTGAACTTGCCCTTATGTGTCCATATATGGTTACTCCCGAACGCCGTAAGATCCCTCTTTATGTGAACGGTTTGACCGAGAATATTCAAAATGGTGTAACTACTTCGAAGCCGAGAACTATACAAGAAGCTGTTGAGATGGCTAGTGAGTTAATCGATCAGGCCGAACAGCGAGGAAAGACTCCTGCCTCAAATGAGATTAAAACTCATGATAACAAGAGGAAATGGAATAATAACAATAACTCAGGGAAGAATTACAATCAACAGCCCTTTAAGAAACAAGATAACGCTAAGAGTAATGCTGCAATCCCAAATTTTAATTCTGGTTATAAAGGAAAGTTCCCATTGTGTGCTAAGTGTAATAGGCATCATCCGGGAGATTGTTTGAAAAAGTGTGATAAGTGTAAGAGGAATGGACATTTGGCTGCCGAGTGTAAGACTGGTACGAATATGTGTTATGGGTGCAGAAAAGAAGGTCATTTCCGGAAGGATTGCCTAACTGCTAGTAAGACTAATGAACCTGCAAGAGGAAGGGCTTTTAACATTAACTCCAGTGAAGCTCGTGATGATCCTAAGCTAGTCACGGGTACGTTTCTTCTCGATAATCAACATGTTTATGTACTTTTTGATTCCGGAGCTGATAGAAGCTTTGTGTCTAGAGATTTTTGCCATAATCTTAAAAATGCTGTATCGTCATTAGAAAATTTATATTCTATAGAACTAGGAAATGGTAATCTAATGAGTGCGGATAAGGTTTACCGTGATTGTACATTGACTTTGGCTGGAATGTCATTTAAGATAGATGTGATACCTATTAAGCTAGGAAGTTTTGACCTTGTGGTTGGAATGGATTGGTTAGCCGAGAATAGAGCCGACATTGTCTGTCATCAGAAAGCGATTCGTATTGCTGTTGTTGAAGGTGAACCTTTAATGGTGTATGGAGAGCGAAGCAATACGCAGTTACATTTTATTAATTGTTTGAAGGTGCAAAAACACATGAGGAAGGGTTGTCTTGCTATGTTAGTTCATGTAAGTAAAACTGAATTTGAAGGCAAGAAACTCGAAGATGTGGCCATTGTTAGAGAATTTCCCGATGTTTTTACAGATGAGTTACCTGGATTACCTCCGCATAGAGATGTAGAGTTCCAGATTGATTTAGTTCCTGGAGCGGCACCAATAGCGCGTACGCCGTATAGACTTGCACCACCCGAATTACAAGAATTGTCTAGTCAACTGCAAGAGCTTTTAGATAAAGGATTCATTCGACCGAGCTCATCACCGTGAGGAGCTCCAGTACTGTTTGTGAAGAAGAAGGATGGATCTATGAGACTCTGTATTGATTATAGAGAGTTGAATAAGTTGACTATCAAGAATAGATATCCGCTGCCGAGGATTGATGACTTGTTTGATCAATTGCAAGGATCAGCATGTTATTCTAAGATCGATCTAAGGTCAGGTTATCATCAAATGAGAGTGAAGGAATCAGATATACCGAAGACAGCATTTAGGACACGCTATGATCATCATGAATTTACAGTAATGCCGTTTGGATTGATGAACGCACCGACTGTGTTCATGGATCTCATGTGTGAAGACCCGTCCTAATATATCCGGACTAAATCCATATCGATTATAAACGATTCACAACAGTTGGTTACATCGCGAGGTACTTGGCCTCTATATGATACATTTTACAAACATTGCATTCGTTTTTGAAAAGACAATCTTTCATTACATCGAAAGTTGACATGCATGCATACCATTTCATAATATATCCAACTATAATTGACTTAATAATAATCTTGATGAACTCGACGACTCGAATGCAACGTCTTTTGAAATATGCCATGAATGACTCCAAGTAATATCTATAAAATGAGCAAATGCACAGCGGAAGATTTCTTTCGTACCTGAGAATAAACATACTTTAAAGTGTCAACCAAAAGGTTGGTGAGTTCATTAGTTTATCATAAATAATCATTTCATAATTTTAATAGACCACAAGATTTCATATTTCCATTTCTCATAAACCTACGTCCCATGCATAAAGACAAAAATATCATTCATATGGATTGAACACCTGGTAACCGACATTCACAATATACATATAAGAATATCCCCATCATTCCGGGATCCTCCATCGGACATGATATAAATTTCGAAGTACTAAAGCATCTGGTACTTTGGATGGGGCTTGTTGGGCCCGATAGATCTATCTTTAGAGTTCGCGTCAATTAGGGTGTCTGTTCCCTAATTCTTAGATTACCAGACTTAATAAAAAGGGGCATATTCGATTTCAATAATTCAACCATATAATGTAGTTTCAATTACTTGTGTCCATTTCGTAAAACAGTTATAAAAGCAGCGCATGTATTCTCAGTCCCAAAAATGTAAAGAGTAAAAGGGAGCAAATGAACTCACTATACTGTATTTTGTAGTAAAAATACATATGACGACATTGAACAAGTGTAGGGTTGGCCTCGGATTCACGAACCTATATCATTTATGTATATATTAACACACATAATTGTAATCAAATAAATTCAATATATATATATATATATATCTTAAATTATATATCTTATATATTTAATTTGTATATATTTAAAATAGTTAATATTTATATATTTTAATATTATATTTAAAATTAATAATTTGTTGTATTTATATAATTAATCTTTATATATAATTATATGTAATATTAGGGTAGTTGGAATATATATTGAAATGTCCCGTTCTTATTGATTAAAAACGTTCCATATTAATTGATTTCGTTGCGAGGTTTTGACCTCTATATGAGACGTTTTTCAAAGACTGCATTCATTTTAAAACAAACCATAACCTTTATTTCATCAATAAAGATTTAAAAAGCTTTACGTAGATTATCAAATTATGATAATCTAAAATATCCTGTTTACACACGACCATTACATAATGGTTTACAATACATATATGTTACAACAAAATAAGTTTCTTGAATGCAGTTTTTACACAATATCATACAAGCATGGACTCCAAATCTCGTCCTTATTTAAGTATGCGACAGCGGAAGCTCTTAATAATCACCTGAGAATAAACATGCTTAAAACGTCAACAAAAATGTTGGTGAGTTATAGGTTTAACCTATATATATCAAATCATAATAATAGACCACAAGATTTCATATTTCAATACACATCCCATACATAGAGATAAAAATCATTCATATGGTGAACACCTGGTAACCGACATTAACAAGATGCATATATAAGAATATCCCCATCATTCCGGGACACCCTTCGGATATGATATAAATTTCGAAGTACTAAAGCATCCGGTACTTTGGATGGGGCTTGTTGGGCCCGATAGATCTATCTTTAGGATTCGCATCAATTAGGGTGTCTGTTCCCTAATTCTTAGATTACCAGACTTAATAAAAAGGAGCATATTCGATTTCGATAATTCAACCATAGAATGTAGTTTCACGTACTTGTGTCTATTTTGTAAATCATTTATAAAACCTGCATGTATTCTCATCCCAAAAATATTAGATTTTAAAAGTGGGACTATAACTCACTTTCACAGATTTTTACTTCGTCGGGAAGTAAGACTTGGCCACTGGTTGATTCACGAACCTATAACAATATATACATATATATCAAAGTATGTTCAAAATATATTTACAACACTTTTAATATATTTTGATGTTTTAAGTTTATTAAGTCAGCTGTCCTCGTTAGTAACCTACAACTAGTTGTCCACAGTTAGATGTACAAAAATAAATCGATAAATATTATCTTGAATCAATCCACGACCCAGTGTATACGTATCTCAGTATTGATCACAACTCAAACTATATATATTTTGGAATCAACCTCAACCCTGTATAGCTAACTCCAACATTCACATATAGAGTGTCTATGGTTGTTCCGAAATATATATAGATGTGTCGACATGATAGGTCGAAACATTGTATACGTGTCTATGGTATCTCAAGATTACATAATATACAATACAAGTTGATTAAGTTATGGTTGGAATAGATTTGTTACCAATTTTCACGTAGCTAAAATGAGAAAAATTATCCAATCTTGTTTTACCCATAACTTCTTCATTTTAAATCCGTTTTGAGTGAATCAAATTGCTATGGTTTCATATTGAACTCTATTTTATGAATCTAAACAGAAAAAGTATAGGTTTATAGTCGGAAAAATAAGTTACAAGTCGTTTTTGTAAAGGTAGTCATTTCAGTCGAAAGAACGACGTCTAGATGACCATTTTAGAAAACATACTTCCACTTTGAGTTTAACCATAATTTTTGGATATAGTTTCATGTTCATAATAAAAATCATTTTCTCAGAATAACAACTTTTAAATCAAAGTTTATCATAGTTTTTAATTAACTAACCCAAAACAGCCCGCGGTGTTACTACGACGGCGTAAATCCGATTTTACGGTGTTTTTCGTGTTTCCAGGTTTTAAATCATTAAGTTAGCATATCATACAGATATAGATCATGTGTTTAGTTGATTTTAAAAGTCAAGTTAGAAGGATTAACTTTTGTTTGCTAACAAGTTTAGAATTAACTAAACTATGTTCTAGTGATTACAAGTTTAAACCTTCGAATAAGATAGCTTTATATGTATGAATCGAATGATGTTATGAACATCATTACTACCTTAATTTCCTTGGATAAACCTACTGGAAAAGAGAAAAATGGATCTAGCTTCAATGGATCCTTTGATGGCTCGAAGTTCTTGAAGCAGAATCATGACACGAAAACAAGTTCAAGTAAGATCATCACTTGAAATAAGATTGTTATAGTTATAGAAATTGAACCAAAGTTTGAATATGATTATTACCTTGTATTAGAATGATAACCTACTGTAAGAAACAAAGATTTCTTGAGGTTGGATGATCACCTTACAAGATTGGAAGTGAGCTAGCAAACTTGAAAGTATTCTTGATTTTATGAAACTAGAACTTTTGGAATTTATGAAGAACACTTAGAACTTGAAGATAGAACTTGAGAGAGATCAATTAGATGAAGAAAATTGAAGAATGAAAGTGTTTGTAGGTGTTTTTGGTCGTTGGTGTATGGATTAGATATAAAGGATATGTAATTTTGTTTTCATGTAAATAAGTCATGAATGATTACTCATATTTTTGTAATTTTATGAGATATTTCATGCTAGTTTCCAAATGATGGTTCCCACATGTGTTAGGTGACTCACATGGGCTGCTAAGAGCTGATCATTGGAGTGTATATACCAATAGTACATACATCTAAAAGCTGTGTATTGTACGAGTACGAATACGGGTGCATACGAGTAGAATTGTTGATGAAACTGAACGAGGATGTAATTGTAAGCATTTTTGTTAAGTAGAAGTATTTTGATAAGTGTATTGAAGTCTTTCAAAAGTGTATAAATACATATTAAAACACTACATGTATATACATTTTAACTGAGTCGTTAAGTCATCGTTAGTCGTTACATGTAAGTGTTGTTTTGAAACCTTTAGGTTAACGATCATGTTAAATGTTGTTAACCCAATGTTTATAATATCAAATGAGATTTTAAATTATTATATTATCATGATATTATCATGTATGAATATCTCTTAATATGATATATATACATTAAATGTCTTTACAACGATAATCGTTACATATATGTCTCGTTTAAAAATCATTAAGTTAGTAGTCTTGTTTTTACATATGTAGTTCATTGCTAATATACTTAATGATATGTTTACTTATCATAGTATCATGTTAACTATATATATATATATATATATATATATATATATATATATATATATATATATATATATATATATATATATATATATCCATATATATGTCATCATATAGTTTTTACAAGTTTTAACGTTCGTGAATCACCGGTCAACTTGGGTGGTCAATTGTCTATATGAAACCTATTTCAATTAATCTAGTCTTAACAAGTTTGATTGCTTAACATGTTGGAAACATTTAATCATGTAAATATCAATCTCAATTAATATATATAAATATGGAAAAGTTCGGGTCACTACAGTACCTACCCGTTAAATAAATTTCGTCCCGAAATTTTAAGCTGTTGAAGGTGTTGACGAATCTTCTGGAAATAGATGCGGGTATTTCTTCTTCATCTGATCTTCACGCTCCCAGGTGAACTCGGGTCCTCTACGAGCATTCCATCGAACCTTAACAATTGGTATCTTGTTTTGCTTAAGTCTTTTAACCTCACGATCCATTATTTCGACGGGTTCTTCGATGAATTGAAGTTTTTCGTTGATTTGGATTTCATCTAACGGAATAGTGAGATCTTCTTTAGCAAAACATTTCTTCAAATTCGAGACGTGGAAAGTGTTATGTACAGCCGCGAGTTGTTGAGGTAACTCAAGTCGGTAAGCTACTGGTCCGACACGATCAATAATCTTGAATGGCCCAATATACCTTGGATTTAATTTCCCTCGTTTACCAAATCGAACAACGCCTTTCCAAGGTGCAACTTTAAGCATGACCATCTCTCCAATTTCAAATTCTATATCTTTTCTTTTAATGTCAGCGTAGCTCTTTTGTCGACTTTGGGCGGTTTTCAACCGTTGTTGAATTTGGATGATCTTCTCGGTAGTTTCTTGTATTATCTCCGGACCCGTAATCTGTCTATCCCCCACTTCACTCCAACAAATCAGAGACCTGCACTTTTTACCATAAAGTGCTTCAAACGGCGCCATCTCAATGCTTGAATGGTAGCTGTTGTTGTAGGAAAATTCTGCTAACGGTAGATGTCGATCCCAACTGTTTCCGAAATTAATAACACATGCTCGTAGCATGTCTTCAAGCGTTTGTATCGTCCTTTCGCTCTGCCCATCAGTTTGTGGATGATAGGCAGTACTCATGTCTAGACGAGTTCCTAATGCTTGCTGTAATGTCTGCCAGAATCTTGAAATAAATCTGCCATCCCTATCAGAGATAATAGAGATTGGTATTCCATGTCTGGAGATGACTTCCTTCAAATACATTCGTGCTAACTTCTCCATCTTGTCATCTTCTCTTATTGGCAGGAAGTGTACGAATTTGGTGAGACGATCAACTATTACCCAAATAGTATCAAAACCACTTGCAGTCCTTGGCAATTTAGTGATGAAATCCATGGTAATGTTTTCCCATTTCCATTCCGGGATTTCGGGTTGTTGAAGTAGACCTGATGGTTTCTGATGCTCAGCTTTGACCTTAGAACACGTCAAACATTCTCCTACGTATTTAGCAACATCGGCTTTCATACCCGGCCACCAAAAATGTTTCTTGAGATCCTTGTACATCTTCCCCGTTCCAGGATGTATTGAGTATCTGGTTTTATGAGCTTCTCTAAGTACCATTTCTCTCATATCTCCAAATTTTGGTACCCAAATCCTTTCAGCCCTATACCGGGTTCCGTCTTCCCGAATATTAAGATGCTGCTCCGATCCTTTGGGTATTTCATCCTTTAAATTTCCCTCTTTTAAAACTCCTTGTTGCGCCTCCTTTATTTGAGTAGTAAGGTTATTATGAATCATTATATTCATAGATTTTACTCGAATGGGTTCTCTGTCCTTCCTGCTCAAGGCATCGGCTACCACATTTGCCTTCCCCGGGTGGTAACGAATCTCAAAGTCGTAATCATTCAACAATTCAATCCACCTACGCTGCCTCATATTCAGTTGTTTCTGATTAAATATGTGTTGAAGACTTTTGTGGTCGGTATATATAATACTTTTGACCCCATATAAGTAGTGCCTCCAAGTCTTTAATGCAAAAACAACCGCGCCTAATTCCAAATCATGCGTCGTATAATTTTGTTCGTGAATCTTCAATTGTCTAGACGCATAAGCAATCACCTTCGTTCGTTGCATTAATACACAACCGAGACCTTGCTTTGATGCGTCACAATAAATCACAAAATCATCATTCCCTTCAGGCAATGACAATATAGGTGCCGTAGTTAGTTTTTTCTTCAATAACTGAAACGCTTTCTCTTGTTCATCATTCCATTCAAATTTCTTCCCTTTATGCGTTAATGCAGTCAAGGGTTTTGCTATTCTGGAAAAGTCTTGGATGAACCTTCTGTAGTAACCAGCTAGTCCTAAAAACTGGCGTATGTGTTTCAGAGTTTTCGGGGTTTCCCACTTTTCAACAGTTTCTATCTTTGCCGGATCCACCTTAATACCTTCTTTGTTCACTATGTGACCGAGGAATTGAACTTCTTCCAACCAAAATGCACACTTTGAAAACTTAGCGTACAATTCTTCCTTCCTCAATACTTCTAACACCTTTCTCAAATGTTCACCGAGTTCTTGGTCATTCTTTGAGTAAATAAGTACGTCATCAATGAAAACAATGACAAACTTGTCAAGGTATGGTCCACACACTCGGTTCATAAGGTCCATGAACACAGCTGGTGCATTAGTTAAACCAAACGGCATGACCATAAACTCGTAATGACCGTAACGTGTTCTGAAAGCAGTCTTTGGAATATCATCTTCTTTCACCCGCATTTGATGATACCCGGAACGTAAGTCAATCTTTGAATAAACAGACGAGCCTTGTAGTTGATCAAATAAGTCGTCGATTCTCGGTAGTGGGTAGCGATTATTGATGGTAAGTTTGTTCAACTCTCGGTAGTCGATACACAACCTGAATGTACCATCTTTCTTCTTGACAAACAAAACAGGAGCTCCCCACGGTGATGTGCTTGGTCGAATGAAACCACGCTCTAAAAGTTCTTGTAATTGGCTTTGCAGTTCTTTCATCTCGCTGGGTGCGAGTCTGTAAGGAGCACGAGCTATTGGTGCAGCTCCTGGTACAAGATCTATTTGAAATTCAACGGATCGATGTGGGGGTAATCCCGGTAATTCTTTCGGAAATACATCGGGAAATTCTTTTGCGACGGGAACATCATTGATGCTCTTTTCTTCAGTTTGTACTTTCTCGACGTGTGCTCGAACAGCATAGCAACCTTTTCTTATTAGTTTTTGTGCCTTCAAATTACTAATAAGATGTAGCTTCGTGTTGCCCTTTTCTCCGTACACCATTAAGGGTTTTCCTTTTTCTCGTATAATGCGAATTGCATTTTTGTAACAAACGATCTCTGCTTTCACTTCTTTCAACCAGTCCATACCGATTATCACATCAAAACTCCCTAACTCTACTGGTATCAAATCAATCTTAAATATTTCGCTAACCAGTTTAATTTCTCGATTTCGACATATATTATCTGCTGAAATTAATTTACCATTTGCTAATTCGAGTAAAAATTTACTATCCAAAGGCGTCAATGGACAACTTAATTTAGCACAAAAATCTCTACTCATATAGCTTCTATCCGCACCCGAATCAAATAAAACGTAAGCAGATTTATTGTCAATAAGAAACGTACCCGTAACAAGCTCCGGGTCTTCCTGTGCCTCTGCTGCATTAATATTGAAAACTCTTCCGCGGCCTTGTCCATTCGTGTTCTCCTGGTTCGGGCAATTTCTAATAATGTGGCCCGGTTTTCCACATTTATAACAAACTACCTTGGCATAACTTGCTCCGACACTACTTGCTCCGCCATTACTCGTTTCGACACCATTTGTTCCTTTCGTTCTATTAACTCCTGGTCCGTAGACCTCACACTTCGCCGCGCTATGACCATTTCTTTTACACTTGTTGCAAAATTTGGTGCAGAACCCCGAGTGATTCTTTTCACACCTTTGGCATAGCTGCTTCTGATTGTTGTTGTTGTTGCGGTTATTATTGTTGTTGGGATGATTGTTGTAGTTGCTGTTGTTGTTGTTGTTGTTGTTGGGCCGTTTTTTGTAGTTGCGATTGATGTTGCGATTGTTGGGATAATTGTTGCGATTATTGTTGTAATTGCTGTTGTTGTTGTATTGGTGATTCTTATCACCGTTTTCCTCCCACTTTCTTTTGACTTGCTTCACATTGGCCTCTTCAGCAGTCTGTTCTTTAATTCTTTCTTCAATCTGGTTCACGAGTTTGTGAGCCATTCTACATGCCTGTTGTATGGAGGCGGGCTCGTGTGAACTTATATCTTCTTGGATTCTTTCCGGTAATCCTTTCACAAACGCGTCGATCTTCTCTTCCTCATCTTCGAACGCTCCCGGACACAATAGGCATAATTCTGTGAATCGTCTTTCGTACGTGGTAATATTAAATCCTTGGGTTCGTAACCCTCTAAGTTCTGTCTTGAGCTTATTGACCTCAGTTCTGGGACGGTACTTCTCGTTCATTAAGTGCTTGAATGCTGACCACGGTAGTGCGTAAGCATCATCTTGTCCCACTTGCTCTAGATAGGTATTCCACCATGTTAACGCAGAACCTGTGAAGGTATGCGTAGCGTACTTCACTTTGTCCTCTTCAGTACACTTACTTATGGCAAACACCGATTCGACCTTCTCGGTCCACCGTTTCAATCCGATCGGTCCTTCGGTTCCATCAAATTCCAAAGGTTTGCAGGCAGTGAATTCTTTGTAGGTGCATCCTACACGATTTCCTGTACTGCTAGATCCAAGGTTATTGTTGGTATGTAGCGCAGCCTGTACTGCGGCTATGTTTGAAGCTAGAAAAGTACGGAATTCCTCTTCATTCATATTCACGGTGTGTCGAGTAGTCGGTGCCATTTCCTTCAAAATAGTCAAATGGAACAAGTTAATCATACAGAATATTAAGAGTAGTTAATAGTATTTCGTAGCATAATATGAACTCATTTATAAAAGCTTTTTCTTCATATTAGCGTTTTATAAGTTTAAATTCGGGTAGTACCTACCCGTTAAGTTCATACTTAGTAGCTAATATACAATTCAACTACTACAATTCTATATGAAAAACTGATTATAATAATATTTCGTGTTCAAACTTTTACACAATATTTTACAAACTTACAATACCGCTTATTTTACATATAGCATGAAATATAGTACACAATAAATTTGATACAAGATGGTTGTGAAGATAATTCTAGCTAGTACACAAGTCGTTCAGCAAAGGCAATAAAGACACGTATTTCATACGTCCAGAAACAAGTCATGTATTCTGGTTTTACTAGGATTACTTCCCATCCTTGGTCTTGTGGAACATAACCGTTATGGCCGTTGATAAGACAGCGTGTTGTAACGTCGTCAAAGGGACGAGGGTTACGTAATGTCCAACAGTCCCGTAACAATCTAAAAACCTCATTTCTTACCCCAATTACCGACTCCGTCACTTGTGGAAACGTTTTGTTTAATAGTTGTAGCCCGATGTTCTTGTTCTCACTTTGGTGAGAAGCGAACATTACTAATCCGTAAGCATAACATGCTTCTTTATGTTGCATGTTAGCCGCTTTTTCTAAATCACGAAGTCCAATATTCGGATATATTGAGTCAAAATAATTTCTTAACCCATTGCGTAAAATAGCATTTGGGTTCCCCGCAATATATGCGTCAAAGTAAACACATCGTAATTTATGGATTTCCCAATGTGATATCCCCCATCTTTCGAACGAAAGCCTTTTATAAACCAAGGCATTCTTGGAACGTTCTTCGAATGTCTTACAAACTGATCTTGCCTTAAATAGTTGTGTCGAAGAATTCTGACCGACTCTAGACAAGATTTCATCAATCATGTCTCCGGGTAGGTCTCTTAAAATATTGGGTTGTCTATCCATTTTGTGTTTTTATACTGTAAAATAGACAAGAGTTAGATTCATAAAAAAAAATACTTATTAATACAAGCAATTTTTACATATATCATAAAGCATAAGCACACTATATTACATATATTACACCACACGAATACAACTATCTTATTCCGACTCGCTTGTTTCTTCTTCTTCGGTTTTGGTTCGTTTTGCCAAGTTTCTAGGGATATATGATGTTCCCCTAATACGAGCCATAATTTTCCACATTGGTTTAGAAAAACCCGGTGGTTTAGAGGTTCCCGGGTCATTGTTACAACTTAAGGACTTCGGGGGTTGACGATACATATAAAGTTCATCGGGGTTGGAATTAGATTTCTCTATTTTTATGCCCTTTCCCTTATTATTTTCTTTTGCCTTTTTAAATTCAGTTGGGGTAATTTCTATAACATCATCGGAATTCTCGTCGGAATCCGATTCATCGGAGAATTGGTAATCCTCCCAATATTTTGCTTCCTTGGCGGAAACACCATTGACCATAATTAACCTTGGTCGGTTGGTTGAGGATTTTCTTTTACTTAACCATTTTATTATTTCCCCCACCGGTTCTATTTCTTCATCCGGTTCCGATTCTTCTTCCGGTTCCGACTCTTCTTCCGGTTCCGACTCTTCTTCCTGTTCCTCTTCGGGAACTTGTGAATCAGTCCACGAATCATTCCAATTTACATTTGACTCTTCATTATTATTAGGTGAGTCAATGGGACTTGTTCTAGAGGTAGACATCTATCACATAATATCAAACGCGTTAAGAGATTAATATATCACATAATATTCACATGTTAAAAATATATAGTTTCCAACATAATTTGTTAAGCAACCATTTTTCAAGTAAACACGGTCGAAGTCCAGACTCACTAATGCATCCTAACAAACTCGATAAGACACACTAATTCAAAATTCTGGTTCTCTAAGACCAACGCTCGGATACCAACTGAAATGTACCGTTCTTATTGATTAAAAACGTTCAATATTAATTGATTTCGTTGCGAGGTTTTGACCTCTATATGAGACGTTTTTCAAAGACTGCATTCATTTTAAAACAAACCATAACCTTTATTTCATCAATAAAGGTTTAAAAAGCTTTACGTAGATTATCAAATTATGATAATCTAAAATATCCTGTTTACACACGACCATTACATAATGGTTTACAATACATATATGTTACAACAAAATAAGTTTCTTGAATGCAGTTTTTACACAATATCATACAAGCATGGACTCCAAATCTCGTCCTTATTTAAGTATGCGACAGCGGAAGCTCTTAATAATCACCTGAGAATAAACATGCTTAAAACGTCAACAAAAATGTTGGTGAGTTATAGGTTTAAACTATATATATCAAATCATAATAATAGACCACAAGATTTCATATTTCAATACACATCCCATACATAGAGATAAAAATCATTCATATGGTGAACACCTGGTAACCGACATTAATAAGATGCATATATAAGAATATCCCCATCATTCCGGGACACCCTTCGGATATGATATAAATTTCGAAGTACTAAAGCATCCGGTACTTTGGATGGGGCTTGTTGGGCCCGATAGATCTATCTTTAGGATTCGCGTCAATTAGGGTGTCTGTTCCCTAATTCTTAGATTACCAGACTTAATAAAAAGGGGCATATTCGATTTCGATAATTCAACCATAGAATGTAGTTTCACGTACTTGTGTCTATTTTGTAAATCATTTATAAAACCTGCATGTATTCTCATCCCAAAAATATTAGATTTTAAAAGTGGGACTATAACTCACTTTCACAGATTTTTACTTCGTCGGGAAGTAAGACTTGGCCACTGGTTGATTCACGAACCTATAACAATATATACATATATATCAAAGTATGTTCAAAATATATTTACAACACTTTTAATATATTTTGATGTTTTAAGTTTATTAAGTCAGCTGTCCTCGTTAGTAACCTACAACTAGTTGTCCACAGTTAGATGTACAAAAATAAATCAATAAATATTATCTTGAATCAATCCACGACCCAGTGTATACGTATCTCAGTATTGATCACAACTCAAACTATATATATTTTGGAATCAACCTCAACCCTGTATAGCTAACTCCAACATTCACATATAGAGTGTCTATGGTTGTTCCGAAATATATATAGATGTGTCGACATGTGTGACAACCCGGAAATTTCCAATCAAATTTAAACTTTATCTTTATATTATTCCGACACGATAAGCAAAGTTTGTTAAGTTAAATCTCAAGAATTTTAAATTGTGTTCATACATTCATTATAACCTCGACCAAATTCAGACGATTCACGAACCGTTATATATAAATAAATATGTATATATATATATGTATATATATATATATATATATTATAACTTGAGAATATTAATAAAGTATTAAACGTATAATACTTTACATGATCGTATTTGTTTCAATATGTTTATCGATGGAATTAGAAGATAATATCAAATTGTTGATTTATCAGATACATTATGATATGATTACGGGTCTATGTTATGAGGTCCACTGTGATTTAAGAAATCTATTCTTTTTGACAACATTCGGAAAATGGTAAAGTGATTTATAAGTAAGAACGTGAAGTGTAAATAACTTAGATGTTGGATATCGACAAGTTAAGTAACTCGACATTTTTCATTAAGATGATTTCATACGTTTATTTAACCTTTGAACTTTATCCCATGCTTCACCAACAAACTGTAATTTAAAAACTTGAAACATATTATGAATATATATGATTCTATTTTTTTAAAACATTTTATGATATAACGATTTCCATTATTTTAACCTTTAAACAAAATGATTCTTAAAAATATATTTGGTTTTGGAAAACAAAATTATTATATTTATTTGATTTAGTTTCAAACGTACAAAAACATTTTCAGTTTAAAAAGAACTTTATTATTAAAACGTATATAACTTTTATAAATATCTAGAACCACTTTTGACAACTCATTACTTAACCAGTATGATAAAGATAACGATATTTATATTTTATTGTATTAAATATATATAACGATTTAAATTAATATTATATATATTTATACGCGTATTATACATACATAGTTTTATACTTTTACTATACTTAAACTTTACCTTTACTTTATTTTTACTTTACTTTAACTTTAATAATTCACTTTAATAATTCATACTTTAATAATTCACTTTAATAATTCATACTTTAATAATTCACTTTAATAATTCATACTTTAATAATTCACTTTAATAATTCATACTTTAATAATTCACTTTAATAATTCATACTTTAATAATTTACTTTAATAATTCAAAAATCTATTATAAATAGAATTCAATAGGTTTCATTATTTCATAGAAACTTGAAAATATTTTTCTCTAAACTCTCTCAATTGATTTACATAGATATATTTACTCCGTATTATTTCAAGATATTATTAGTATACATAAAATATTACGTCAGAGTGCTGTCCGAGTGATTTCGAAATTGTTTTTCGAGTGGGATTGGATTAAGAAAATTATGGGTTATAGCTATGGAGGTGATTGGTATGGTTCATGGGTATGCTCGTGAGGTCAATATAGTGTTTATCATCTCCGTTGCGTCTACGTACCTTTCCTGCAATATTGAATCTCAATATTGATACGTGAGTACTCATAATTTAACTTTTACATACTAATAGTGTATCCCTGACTAGTGCTCGAGTATATAGGATTATGCATGTTTGTACTTTTGATATTGCCTTTAGTTAGGTTATGTTGAATCCTGAATTAGTTATATATGCGACTGAGATAAGGTATAAGATATGCATGTCGTTGGAAAGCTAGTGAAAAATTAAGAACTTTTCATTTAGATATCGAATGATTTCGATGAACGGATTTGAAGTTATAGTCCATCGAATTTTTGTATTATTATTAAAAATGATTATTATTATCGTCGTTATTATCGTCGTTCTAGTTTTTTCTTATTATTATTATTATTATTATTATTATTATTATTAATATTATTATTATTATTATTATTATTATTATTATTATTATTATTATTATTATTATTGGTATTATTATTATTATCATTATTAATATATATATCATTATTTAAAAATGGTTATTGTTATTGTTATTATTATTATTACTATATTATCATTAAGATAATTATTAGTATTATCGTTAATAATGTTATAGTAACTATCATTATTAATATTAGTGTAATTAAAACAAATATTTGTAACACCTAATTATTTTGATTACTATTATTATCATTATTACGAACACGATATAAAAGACGATTAGAAGCTATTAAACGAAACGATTAGGAAATAATGGGTAAGAGTATCATGATGAAATTAAAATATTATAAGATATTGATTTAGATAAAATTATTGTTCTTATTATTTTTATCATTACTATTACTATTAAAATTATCGTTAGTATTAAAACTATCATTTTAACAAAAATTATCATTTTAATAGAAATGTCATTGTTACTATAAAATATCATTATTAATATTATTTTAAATAGAATTATTATTTTAAAGATAATATTAAAAATTATCGTAAATATTAAAGTTATCATAATTAGAATTATCGTTTTATCATAATGTCATCTTAGTAATTATAAATATTGATATTTTTATAATAATTATTATTATTACAAAATAATACAACTTTTACTTACTATCATTATAGATATTATTTTATCAAATAAATATTTGATACAAACATATTTTACTACGTGTAATAACTTACTTTAATAATACGTATCATATTATCTTTATAATATTAAATGAACCCTATAAATTTTATTACTTAATATATATAAAAGTATATTTTATTATATAAATATAATATAAAATTTTATTTATTAATAAATAAATTATATTATTTACTCTAATAAATCTTTTAAAAATATAAAACGACGATATTTAAACTATATATTAATCATGTATAAATTTTTGGAAATTATTTTGAGTCAAATTTACTTTTGTTGACTATTGCATATTAGTCTCGAGCATTAGGATTGTGGTACACTATGACTTGACCTAATTTGTTAGACAAATATTGACCAACACATAAATATATATAATTTATTTAGGTTCGTGAATCCGAGGCCAACCTTGCACTTGTTCAATGACGTTATATGTATTTTTACTACGAAATACAGTATGGTGAGTTTCATTTGCCTTTTTTACCCTTTATATTTTTGGGCTGAGAATACATGCGCAATTTTTATAAATGTTTTTCGAAATAGACACAAGTAATCGAAACTACATTATATGGTTGAATTATCGAAATCGAATATGCCCCTTTTTATTAAGTCTGGTAATCTAAGAATTAGGGAACATACACCCTAATTGACGCGAATCCTAAAGATAGATCTATTGGGCCTAACAAACCCCATCCAAAGTACCGGATGCTTTAGTACTTCGAAATTATATCATGTCCGAAGGAGGATCCCGGAATGATAGGGGATATTCTTATATGTATCTAGTTAATGTCGGTTACCAGGTGTTCACCATATGAATGATTATTTTTTGTCTCTATGCATGGGACGTATATTTATGAGAACTGGAAATGAAATTCTTGTGGTCTATTAAAATGATGGAAATAAATGATTATGATAAACTAATGAACTCACCAACCTTTTGGTTGACACTTTAAAGCATGTTTATTCTCAGGTGTTAAAGAAATCTTCCGCTGTGCATTTGCTCATTTTAAAGATATTACTTGGAGTCTTTCATAGCATATTTCGAAGAACGTTGCATTCGAGTCATTGAGTTCATCAAAGATTATTATTAAATCAATTTATAGTTGGATAGTGGATATTATGAAATGGTATGCATGCCTGTCAATTTTTGATGTAAAGAAAGATTGTCTTTTAAAAAAGAATGCAATGTTTGTAAAATATATCATATATAGGTCAAATACCTCGCAATGTAATCAACTATTGTGAATCGTTTATAATGTATATGAACGGGTCCTTTCAGTTGGTATCAGAGCGGTGGTCTTAGCGAACCAGGTCTGCATTAGTGTATATAACTGATAAGTCGTTAGGATGCATTAGTGAGTCTGGACTTCGACCGTGTCTGCATGTCAAAAGTTTTGCTTATCATTTCTAGTCGAAAATCATCTTCTTATCATCCATAGGAAATTACATGCTTATCATTATTAGTCTAGACACGTCTTGCTACATTAATTGCATGAGTAGTGTATAGACAAACTTCATATCTTAGCGTATCTGCTAAATCATATCTTATCGTATCTGTTACTTTAAACTTTACCTGACATACCCCGCAAATTCCTCCGTAATCTATGAAATCTTTTGATCTCTATATATAGATATCCTATGTAAATAGAATACCACCCGATAGCCGAAAAATCATTTTTATATCGAAAATCCTTTATCCAATCGTACGAAATGGAATTTGTCATCAGTTCAAGTCACTCGGATTCCGAAATGGAATCTCACTCAAGCTCCGAAAGCAGTGTGACCGGAATGGATCAACCAATCAGTCATCACCTATTCTGGATGAATTGGGGATGGGTTCGTAGCCTCCTCAATCATTGGAAACAAGAAGAAGGCGATCCTTTCCATCCACCACATTGCCCTCTTGGCGAAGAACCTGAAGCACTTACCGGCGAACCTGTTCGAGACACCATTTTCTCTCTCATTTCCAGGGTATCTCGTCACGATTATATACTACATCAAATTCTAGATTTTATTTATCCGCTCGTTCCGACCGACAATCATCCTGGAATAATAGAAGAAGTCAACGAACTTCGCGCTCGGGTAATGGCTTTGGAGAATATGGTGCAGAGATTACAAACACCAGCAGCAGCACCAGCAGCATAACCAGTACCACCATCATCAACGCCAACAGTACCATTACCACCTCCAACCACAACCGCGTTGTAAATCTCAACTTCACAATCTGTCCCACGAGCATCAACGTCATACGCAGCATAGATACCAAGGAGTACCAACAACAATAACTGACGAAGTATTAATTCATAACTTCATTGGAGAAACATTCCGCGGCGATTATATAATCTCTAAAGTCTTAGAGATTATCTAATCTAGCCCTAACCATAAATCAGTTAAGCAAACCAAAATGATAGAAAGAAGAGTAGAAACTCTGACAAAAATGGTGTGTGATTAACAAGTTAAACTTGTTTTGCCAACAGCATCAACAGTACCGTCAACGTCACCAGCATCGTCAGTACAGTCAACATCAGAATCAACAACACCTATAACATCACAAACTCCGTCAGTTCAAGAATCACTGTGGACATCATTACGAATCAATAACGTGTATATTGTATCAACAAGTTATGAAGAATTAACTCATTCCCTCTGAAGAAATTATATATATATATATTATATATATATATATATATTTTTTTTTGAAATAAAAAAACAAATCTTTCCGTGCTAAGCTATTGTGTGTGAATCTTAACTACTCAGTTAATTCATATTACAAATATGCAATAATGTACGTCCCTCACCCGCGACTTAACCATCGTTAACTACAATCTCTGTCTCAATTCAACAAATTCCAATTCCTAATAAATCAAGTATATATTTGATTTTACACTTCATCATTGATGTAACCGAAACTTTTCAGATAACATCATTCGTACTTTGCGAAGTTCACAAGAATTTAACGAAAACCAACATCACTTCTCAACAAATAACGAAGTATTGATTCATAATTTCAATATTATTGAAGAAATACTTATGTAACCTCTAAACCTTCAAGGAATTATTCAATTCTAGTTCCAACCGTAAATCGAATGAGTTTAATTTAGTATTAACTCATTAAAATCTATGTTACATCTGAGGAGAATATATACATATATATTTTCATAAAGACTATAATAAAATTCTTATGTACAAAATATTAATTGGGAAAATTTTTTAACGGGTAGGTAATACCCGAGAGATATATATAAATTCACAATTAATATGTTACATTCTTCGAATCAGATTAAGCAAATTATCAATTATACTTCCTACTTTCACAATAATATACATTCTTTCATAGAAATCAAAACAACCATACTCATTCAAACCCAATTACGTATTCTGATTTTAAAATCTCAGAATTCAATTCGAGATATAACCGGTACCATTACTTTTAGATTCCTACATCTTTCAAAGCTATACTTTGACTTCAAAAGTGTGTTAGAACATCAAATGTATACAAACGATTACAATCTATGTTCAAACCCTTCGAAAATCTCTGAAGACACTTCAAATAATGAGCAATCGAGATGATGATCCAACCACATATTACCCACAGTTATGTACTTAAAAAGCTCTCGAAACCAAAGTCATAATTCAACACATATATGTGTCAGATCTTTTGGCATTTATTAGCAAAAATAACCTTGCAATTCCTTTACAAAGTAGCAAATTATATCACAGCTCCAGCAAGACAACTTCGATTTTTTCATTCGGAGTAGCCTTATCATAATTTTGATATATGTGATTACCCTTTTGTTACCGGAGAACCTTTCATATTCCACCACATTAGCAATAAACTTACCAACAACTTCACTGATCTTGGGCATTCCGAAGAATCTTTATATTTATCAAAACCTCATCATTTACTCATCTGTCTCTTGTAACGAGAATTGTCATACGAATCATTGGAAGTTAGCAATCAGTATTTTGAAATCTCACAGCATGTTGACGCCAACAGTTATACATAACGTCTATTTCCAAGGCTTACATACTTCGAATGTGAAGTTTCTGAAAAACACTCTGAACCGCGAACTAGTTCTCGAAATGCTGATGAAGCAACAAAAACTGTAAACGACCTTAGCAGTAAAAAGTTTGATGATAAAGATTAGTGTATTAACAAAGCTCAGAAATAGAGAAGTTTTGGAACTGGAAAACGGATTGAGCAAAGTATGAAGGAGGCTGTGGACAAATCACAAAGACTGAACCTGCCTTCAAAGAATCCAAATGATTCAGTGTCTGCTGAAGTCATTAACGAATACCTTGCTCCTGACACTAAACCCTTACAGACAATATTCTTCATCATCCTCTGATATTAGAAATTCTAAGATATCATCGTATCTTTCATTATAAATATCCTCCATATTTCTGAAGATATTTCCATAACTATTCTTATCTGGAATCATTTATCTCTTTGCGCTATCTGTATTACATCAAAAAGGAAACTGTTTAGTTCCTATACTCTGTAAACCTTTGAGTTTAAAATATGAATATTTTTGAAGTAGTGTTGAAAACTGAAGCATGAGTTAGTATAATATAATGACACTTGATCAACGTGATTATATTACAGTAATTCATGCTGAGTTTCTAAATGGAACGTGATGATTCACAGATCATAACATCATCATGTGCCATGTTAGACGACTCTTGTATTCTATTTAACCTCTAAAATATCAAGAAAATATTTCTTGATGATTCGGCCTTTTCCAAGGTATTCTAGTAATTTGACAAGTCAAGATCGTGCCATCACAATTTCCTTCCTAGAACATTAACAATGTTCATTCCGAAATTCATATCTGTGAATTCTGGACCATTACAAGCGGTGCTTAATCGCAAGAAGAAGAAACGAAAGGACAAAACTTCGAAATAGAAATTTGGGTATAAATTGCAGCAAATAAAAGAGAGCATTAACTGTGAATGATAATGATTATAGAAGACAGAAGCAGAGACTTTGAAATATAAGGGAACATATAAATCCCAACGACAAACAAGAAATTATAAACCATATATATCGATGCATATAGCAATATAAAGACACGGGAGAACTAGAAACACTATAAACCCAAGAGTATAGTAGAAGTAAATAGATTTTTCCGGCGGTAGATGAAAAAGAAGAATGACCGATATGAAAGTTATAAGTATATCGTGAATCAGAATTGGATGGAGCATATTGATGAATACTTTAAAATATGAGTTGAGGGGGAAAGAATAGAAGGTGATGAAACATGACTAGGAACTTAGAAATCAACAGATTTAACTCACACAATGACAGAATAAGTGAATCAAACCCTATAGTGAATAGGTTAAGCTTTTTGTGATTAATTTAGTCATACCACAACTAAATCAAGTGTGATTAGATCAATACCTAGAGCTATTATTCACCACCTGGGTGATTTGGGTTGAGAGAGAATCGGAGGAGCTCACCAGATCTGAGTGTGTGTAACAAATGAGAGGCTTAACCTAAAAATGAAGAACATAAGACTTTATATACCCCTGCTGTTGACTCACCCGTACGATTCATCCATCACACATACGAGTTGGCTTCATCAGCCGTACGGGTGATCACTCACTCGCGTCTTCTCATTTAGATTGTAATTGTGACTTAGCTCAGCATCAACCGTGCGTATGAGCCTGTCAGCCGTACGAGGGAGGCTTCACTCGGACGTCTGACTAAGTCTAACATAGTCAAACATCCACATCTTGTTCCTGCAGTTGCTGTAACCACATACAAACACAAATAGGATAATAACAAACGATCATGGTGGCCTGTAAACTGTTGTACCTGCAATGGACGTGGGTAGATGTCTAGGGACTTGCATAAAATGCATCAACAGAAGGTGTGAGTTGTAAGAAAAGGAAGGAGGTGAATTTATAAGAAAATCTCCGATAGAACAATTAAAATGGACGATCGCATTTAAAGCGGATCCTAATTCCTTTTGTTACCGGAGAATCAAATCTTATTACAAAGATTTTCTTCAAATCCCTTGAAATCTGGAAATCAATCATATCTACGTCAAATGATAAGATGAATCTACACTTACTCATTTCACTCTTCTATGTTAGCTTCATTCGTACTCTTCATATAAATGGATTGTTTATCCAAATTATTCGCTGATGATAAAACTCTAATTTTCAGCCTGTATGCATCATGAAAACATACTTATTATCATTCACGACCTTTCCACTCAAATTTCGGGACGAAATTTCTTTAACGGGTAGGTACTGTGACAACCCGGAAATTTCCAATCAAATTTAAACTTTATCTTTATATTATTCCGACACGATAAGCAAAGTTTGTTAAGTTAAATCTCAAGAATTTTAAATTGTGTTCATACATTCATTATAACCTCGACCAAATTCAGACGATTCACGAACCGTTATATATAAATAAATATGTATATATATATATATATATATGTATATATATATATATTATAACTTGAGAATATTAATAAAGTATTAAACGTATAATACTTTACATGATCGTATTTGTTTCAATATGTTTATCGATGGAATTAGAAGATAATATCAAATTGTTGATTTATCAGATACATTATGATATGATTACGGGTCTATGTTATGAGGTCCACTGTGATTTAAGAAATCTGTTCTTTTTGACAACATTCGGAAAATGGTAAAGTGATTTATAAGTAAGAACGTGAAGTGTAAATAACTTAGATGTTGGATATCGACAAGTTAAGTAACTCGACATTTTTCATTAAGATGATTTCATACGTTTATTTAACCTTTGAACTTTATCCCATGCTTCACCAACAAACTGTAATTTAAAAACTTGAAACATATTATGAATATATATGATTCTATTTTTTTAAAACATTTTATGATATAACGATTTCCATTATTTTAACCTTTAAACAAAATGATTCTTAAAAATATATTTGGTTTTGGAAAACAAAATTATTATATTTATTTGATTTAGTTTCAAACGTACAAAAACGTTTTCAGTTTAAAAAGAACTTTATTATTAAAACGTATATAACTTTTATAAATATCTAGAACCACTTTTGACAACTCATTACTTAACCAGTATGATAAAGATAACGATATTTATATTTTATTGTATTAAATATATATAACGATTTAAATTAATATTATATATATTTATACGCGTATTATACATACATAGTTTTATACTTTTACTATACTTAAACTTTACCTTTACTTTATTTTTACTTTACTTTAACTTTAATAATTCACTTTAATAATTCATACTTTAATAATTCACTTTAATAATTCATACTTTAATAATTCACTTTAATAATTCATACTTTAATAATTCACTTTAATAATTCATACTTTAATAATTCACTTTAATAATTCATACTTTAATAATTTACTTTAATAATTCAAAAATCTATTATAAATAGAATTCAATAGGTTTCATTATTTCATAGAAACTTGAAAATATTTTTCTCTAAACTCTCTCAATTGATTTACATAGATATATTTACTCCGTATTATTTCAAGATATTATTAGTATACATAAAATATTACGTCAGAGTGCTGTCCGAGTGATTTCGAAATTGTTTTTCGAGTGGGATTGGATTAAGAAAATTATGGGTTATAGCTATGGAGGTGATTGGTATGGTTCATGGGTATGCTCGTGAGGTCAATATAGTGTTTATCATCTCCGTTGCGTCTACGTACCTTTCCTGCAATATTGAATCTCAATATTGATACGTGAGTACTCATAATTTAACTTTTACATACTAATAGTGTATCCCTGACTAGTGCTCGAGTATATAGGATTATGCATGTTTGTACTTTTGATATTGCCTTTAGTTAGGTTATGTTGAATCCTGAATTAGTTATATATGCGACTGAGATAAGGTATAAGATATGCATGTCGTTGGAAAGCTAGTGAAAAATTAAGAACTTTTCATTTAGATATCGAATGATTTCGATGAACGGATTTGAAGTTATAGTCCATCGAATTTTTGTATTATTATTAAAAATGATTATTATTATCGTCGTTATTATCGTCGTTCTAGTTTTTTCTTATTATTATTATTATTATTATTATCTTTATTAATAAAAGGATTTATCATTAAAAATTGTTATTTTTTTTAATTATTACTATCGTTATTATCGTTAAAGTTATAATTAGTATTATTATTATTATCCAATTATTATTATTATTATTATTATTATTATTATTATTATTATTATTATTATTATTATTATTATTATTATTATTATTATTATTATTATTATTATTATTGGTATTATTATTATTATCATTATTAATATATATATCATTATTTAAAAATGGTTATTGTTATTGTTATTATTATTATTACTATATTATCATTAAGATAATTATTAGTATTATCGTTAATAATGTTATAGTAACTATCATTATTAATATTAGTGTAATTAAAACAAATATTTGTAACACCTAATTATTTTGATTACTATTATTATCATTATTACGAACACGATATAAAAGACGATTAAAAGCTATTAAACGAAACGATTAGGAAATAATGGGTAAGAGTATCATGATGAAATTAAAATATTATAAGATATTGATTTAGATAAAATTATCGTTCTTATTATTTTTATCATTACTATTACTATTAAAATTATCGTTAGTATTAAAACTATCATTTTAACAAAAATTATCATTTTAATAGAAATGTCATTGTTACTATAAAATATCATTATTAATATTATTTTAAATAGAATTATTATTTTAAAGATAATATTAAAAATTATCGTAAATATTAAAGTTATCATAATTAGAATTATCGTTTTATCATAATGTCATCTTAGTAATTATAAATATTGATATTTTTATAATAATTATTATTATTACAAAATAATACAACTTTTACTTACTATCATTATAGATATTATTTTATCAAATAAATATTTGATACAAACATATTTTACTACGTGTAATAACTTACTTTAATAATACGTATCATATTATCTTTATAATATTAAATGAACCCTATAAATTTTATTACTTAATATATATAAAAGTATATTTTATTATATAAATATAATATAAAATTTTATTTATTAATAAATAAATTATATTATTTACTCTAATAAATCTTTTAAAAATATAAAACGACGATATTTAAACTATATATTAATCATGTATAAATTTTTGGAAATTATTTTGAGTCAAATTTACTTTTGTTGACTTTTGCATATTAGTCTCGAGCATTAGGATTGTGGTACACTATGACTTGACCTAATTTGTTAGACAAATATTGACCAACACATAAATATATATAATTTATTTAGGTTCGTGAATCCGAGGCCAACCTTGCACTTGTTCAATGACGTTATATGTATTTTTACTACGAAATACAGTATGGTGAGTTTCATTTGCCTTTTTTACCCTTTATATTTTTGGGCTGAGAATACATGCGCAATTTTTATAAATGTTTTTCGAAATAGACACAAGTAATCGAAACTACATTATATGGTTGAATTATCGAAATCGAATATGCCCCTTTTTATTAAGTCTGGTAATCTAAGAATTAGGGAACAGACACCCTAATTGACGCGAATCCTAAAGATAGATCTATTGGGCCTAACAAACCCCATCCAAAGTACCGGATGCTTTAGTACTTCGAAATTATATCATGTCCGAAGGAGGATCCCGGAATGATAGGGGATATTCTTATATGTATCTAGTTAATGTCGGTTACCAGGTGTTCACCATATGAATGATTATTTTTTGTCTCTATGCATGGGACGTATATTTATGAGAACTGGAAATGAAATTCTTGTGGTCTATTAAAATGATGGAAATAAATGATTATGATAAACTAATGAACTCACCAACCTTTTGGTTGACACTTTAAAGCATGTTTATTCTCAGGTGTTAAAGAAATCTTCCGCTGTGCATTTGCTCATTTTAAAGATATTACTTGGAGTCTTTCATAGCATATTTCGAAGAACGTTGCATTCGAGTCATTGAGTTCATCAAAGATTATTATTAAATCAATTTATAGTTGGATAGTGGATATTATGAAATGGTATGCATGCCTGTCAATTTTTGATGTAAAGAAAGATTGTCTTTTAAAAAAGAATGCAATGTTTGTAAAATATATCATATATAGGTCAAATACCTCGCAATGTAATCAACTATTGTGAATCGTTTATAATGTATATGAACGGGTCCTTTCAACATGATAGGTCGAAACATTGTATACGTGTCTATGGTATCTCAAGATTACATAATATACAATACAAGTTGATTAAGTTATGGTTGGAATAGATTGGTTACCAATTTTTACGTAGCTAAAATGAGAAAAATTATCAAATCTTGTTTTACCCATAACTTCTTCATTTTAAATCCGTTTTGAGTGAATCAAATTGCTATGGTTTCATATTGAACTCTATTTTATGAATCTAAATAGAAAAAGTATAGGTTTATAGTCGGAAAAATAAGTTACAAGTCGTTTTTGTAAAGGTAGTCATTTCAGTCGAAAGAACGACGTCTAGATGACCATTTTAGAAAACATACTTCCACTTTGAGTTTAACCATAATTTTTGGATATAGTTTCATGTTCATAATAAAAATCATTTTCTCAGAATAACAACTTTTAAATAAAATTTTATCATAGTTTTTAATTAACTAACCCAAAACAGCCCGCGGTGTTACTACGACGGCGTAAATCCGGTTTTACGGTGTTTTTCGTGTTTCCAGGTTTTAAATCATTAAGTTAGCATATCATACAGATATAGAACATGTGTTTAGTTGATTTTAAAAGTCAAGTTAGAAGGATTAACTTTTGTTTGCTAACAAGTTTAGAATTAACTAAACTATGTTCTAGTGATTACAAGTTTAAACCTTCGAATAAGATAGCTTTATATGTATGAATCGAATGATGTTATGAACATCATTACTACCTTAATTTCTTTGGATAAACCTACTGGAAAAGAGAAAAATAGATCTAGCTTCAATGGATCCTTGGATGGCTCGAAGTTCTTGAAGCAGAATCATGACACGAAAACAAGTTCAAGTAAGATCATCACTTGAAATAAGATTGTTATAGTTATAGAAATTGAACCAAAGTTTGAATATGATTATTACCTTGTATTAGAATGATAACCTACTGCAAGAAACAAAGATTTCTTGAGGTTGGATGATCACCTTACAAGATTGGAAGTGAGCTAGCAAACTTGAAAGTATTCTTGATTTTATGAAACTAGAACTTTTGGAATTTATGAAGAACACTTAGAACTTGAAGATAGAACTTGAGAGAGATCAATTAGATGAAGAAAATTGAAGAATGAAAGTGTTTGTAGGTGTTTTTGGTCGTTGGTGTATGGATTAGATATAAAGGATATGTAATTTTGTTTTCATGTAAATAAGTCATGAATGATTACTCATATTTTTGTAATTTTATGAGATATTTCATGCTAGTTGCCAAATGATGGTTCCCACATGTGTTAGGTGACTCACATGGGCTGCTAAGAGCTGATCATTGGAGTGTATATACCAATAGTACATACATCTAAAAGCTGTGTATTGTACGAGTACGAATACGAGTAGAATTGTTGATGAAACTGAACGAGGATGTAATTGTAAGCATTTTTGTTAAGTAGAAGTATTTTGATAAGTGTATTGAAGTCTTTCAAAAGTGTATAAATACATATTAAAACACTACATGTATATACATTTTAACTGAGTCGTTAAGTCATCGTTAGTCGTTACATGTAAGTGTTGTTTTGTAACCTTTAGGTTAACGATCTTGTTAAATGTTGTTAACCCAATGTTTATAATATCAAATGAGATTTTAAATTATTATATTATCATGATATTATCATGTATGAATATCTCTTAATATGATATATATACATTAAATGTCTTTACAACGATAATCGTTACATATATGTCTCGTTTAAAAATCATTAAGTTAGTAGTCTTGTTTTTACATATGTAGTTCATTGGTAATATACTTAATGATATGTTTACTTATCATAGTATCATGTTAACTATATATATATATATATATATATATATATATATATATATATATATATATATATATATATATATATATATATATATATATATCCATATATATGTCATCATATAGTTTTTACAAGTTTTAACGTTCGTGAATCACCGGTCAACTTGGGTGGTCAATTGTCTATATGAAACCTATTTCAATTAATCAAGTCTTAACAAGTTTGATTGCTTAACATGTTGGAAACATTTAATCATGTAAATATCAATCTCAATTAATATATATAAACATGGAAAAGTTCGGGTCACTACATATATACACTTATATAGAAAATATTTATTTGTTATAATAATATTGTTAATGTAAAAGTAGTAATCATAACAATATTAATACTAATAATAATAATAATAATAATAATAATAATAATAATAATAATAATAATAATAATAATAATAATAATAATAATAATAATAATAATAATAATAAAATAATAATAATAATAATAATAATAATAATAATAATAATAATAATAATAATAATAATAATAATAAAAATGATACCTTTAAAAGTGATAATTTTAATAATAATGAATACTAATAATAATAATTATAAAAAAATGATTTTACTAATAATAATACTAATTTTTGTATTAATGATAATAATACTAATTACAAGGTTAATGATAATAATTAAAATAACAACTTTCATATTATCTTATACTTATAATTTTTATCATTGTCTTTTAAACCATATTACTTATAATTTCCTAATTATCTTATTTAGTATCTTTCTTTTATCATCTTTTATATCCTAATTAAAATTATAATTATAATCATAATAACAATATCAATAATCAATAATGGTAATAATAATAATAGTAGTAATAGTAGTATGACTACCTCAAAATAAATGGGCGTAAAAAAATAATGCCATTGCCCAGCTCGAACCCATGACCCCTTGCTAAACCAACAAACTTCCAAACCATTATACCATTTTTCTTTTTCTGATTTAAACTCACCCAATATAATTATAAACCGTATTCTGTTTTCATCATCTTTCAAAACATTCATCGATCAAGTTCCAAACGAAGACAATAACAGCCCAAATACATTTTAATACAGCCCAACATCAAACTCGACCCAACATGCATTTTAATAAGCTCAAATTGAAAGTCCAAAATAATAAAAAAATATATATACGGCTCCATCATTCTCCAGGTCGGCCATTGTTGAGGTCTAGTGTCGGCAGAAAAAAAGAAACAAAAGGGAATCGTTTCATCATCATCTTAATTCCTTCAATATCGCATCATCCTACATAATTTATCGGTTTCATTATCATTTTCATTGTTATCGTAACTCATTATTCATCATCAATCTATATCTTATTCGTTTCCTTTATTACTGTAACCGGTATTAGTTAACAGAAACAAAGAAAAAAAATTAATAGCAACGACGACAGTGATTAAATGGGTGAGGTTTGGTGATAGTTGTTCGATGATATAAGGGTGGTTGTAATGTTGTTTGAATTAGGAGAAGAAAAGAACGAGTAGGGATCACAGAATTGGCAGTTGTAAACCGTGAGTCATTGTTGGGTTTTATGGTGATCTTTGATTGAAACGAAATCCTCAAATAATCGTAGCAACCGTTGTTTTGTGGGGAGAAGCAATGACTACGGCTCGTAACAGTAACCCTAATATGGATTTGCAGGTTGATTATTTATGGTTGTAAAACAGAAAAAGAAGAAGATGTAGCAGCAACAAAACAGTAGCCGGTGATAGTGGTAGTCCACGGTGGTTCAAGAGTGATGTTTACAACGAACTGCATTAGTACTATCATGATAATGGTGAAGGTTTATGTTGATTCGAAATGGTGGTGTTTCGCGAGGGTGAAGTGGTGGTGAGGGTGAAGAATGGTGGCGGTCCTTAAGGTGAGATTGTGATGGTGATTGAGGGTGTCGATGATGGTGGTTTTATGGTTGGTTTGATACACCGAAGATGGTGATTAATGAGCTAGAAAACCAAAGGTAGTGAGATGATGGTTTCGGTTTGGCCTTTGCTTCGACAGGAAAGAAAACAAGCATTAGCTTGGCTCGATGGTGATGGTGAGGTGGTCGATGGCGGTTAACCCGATGGTGTACTCGGTGATCTAGAGAAGGAGTTAGGTAGATGATATTATAGTGTATGTGTGTGATTATATCAATATGGATATCTAATGTGTACATATATTACCCCGTACAGTTTATAATTGAAAAGAAATAAAGCAACCATAATTGAATCACTTTATAAAGATGGTTTGATAAAAGGAGTCACAGGCGTACAGAAAATAAGGAAAAAATAAAGTTGAAAGTGAATATATTTCTCAATTTGTTATATATTATATCTGTATATCTAATTATACTTATATCTGCATATTATATATAAAGAAACATAATAATTTTATTAATACAAACATTAACGTTTATTATTAATATTAATAATATTAATGAAACTAATAAAAATCATAATTTTTCTACCATTTATAATAGTAATGAAATTAATAATGGTAACAACAATATTGGTAACCATAACAAATTACATGTATCAAATTTTATGTTATAACATTAATGATGCTAATAATAATTATAATTACAGTTAATGTATTAACTATATTTTAACTTATGATTTAATATATTACAATTATTAATTATATCCCATTTATAATATATATATATATATATATATATATATATATATATATATATATATATATATATATATATATATATATATATATATATATATATATATATATATATATATATATATATATATATATATATATATATATATATATATATATATATTTATATAGATTTGTAATGATATTATATATTTATTTATATATATTTATTTTAATAGTAACTTACTCATTTTGTTTGTTATTTACATTTTTAAATTCTAATTGATTAAAGTATACTTATTAATTCAAAATATTATATATGCATTTTTATTTATATTTATATTTATATATACATAATTATTTGTTCGTGAATCGTCGGGCATGGTCAAAGGTCAAGTATATACATAAACATAATTCAAAGGTTTTGAGACTTTAACAGTACAGACTTCGCTTAATCGTGTCGAACTTATGTAAAGATTAATTTTAAATTTAGTCGGAAATTTCTGGGTCATCACAGTACCTACCCGTTAAAGAAATTTCGTTCCGAAATTTGAGTGAGGTCGTCATGGCTAACAATAAATATGTTTTCCTGACGAATATGAGCTGATAAATAGAGTTTTATCATTATTGAATAATATGGATAAAATGATTCGATTAATCGAAGCGTATGAATGAAGCTATCACAAAAGATCGAGATGAAGAAATGGAGATTTTCCATAACTTTTGACGTAGTTGCAATTGAATTCCGGAATTCAAGGGATTTAAAGAAAATCTTCGAAATCTAAAAGATTTGATTCTTCGGAGAGTAAGGAAATTAAGATCTCTATAATTAAATACGGTGATTTGCCTCGATTACTCTGTCTGATATTTCCATTATAAATTAAACTCTTCCATTCCATTATTCACACAATTCCTATACTTTCCTTCTTGTTTCATACATCCAAAAGATTCTGAAAATTCTTAATCCAGTTCTGATCCTTGTCCTCATCCTGACTATTGCAACAATCATTCTCCTTTTCCAACTTCCACCGGAGGAATCTGTTTTCTTTTACTTCGCCCTTGGGGTTATAGTGTTTTTAATTCTCCCATGTCTTTATATTGCGATAAACGTTAATATACACGGTCTGTAATTTCCGTGTTGTTATTGGGTTTTATATCTCCCCTTATATTTCAATGTCTTTATTTTTGTTTCCTATAATCATTGTTATCAACAGTTAATACTCCCTCCTATTTGCTGCGATTTATACTCCACTTTCTATTTCGGATCTTTATCCCTTCGTTTCTTATTCTTGCGATTGAGCATCTCTTGTAATGGTCCAAAATTCGCGGATATAAGTTTCAGAATGAACATTGTTAATGTTCTAAGAAGGGAATGGTAATGGCACGATCTCGATTTGTTAAATTATCATAATACCCTGGAAAAGACCGAATCATCAAGGAATATTTTCTTGATATTTTAGAGGTTTAAATAGAATATAAGAGTTGTGTAACATGGCACATGATGACGTTAGAGTCTGTGAATCATCACGTTTCATTAGAACTCAGCATGACTTACTGTAATATAATCACGTTGATCAAATGTCATTATATTATACTAACTCATGCTTCAGTTCCCAATACTACTTCAAAAACATTCATATTTTAAATTCGAAGGTTCACAGAATATAGAACTAAAACAGTTTCCTTTTATGATATAATACGGATAGCGCAGAGAGATAATTAATATCGAACGAGAATATTTATGAAGATATCTTCAGAAATATTGAGGATATTAATAAAGAAAGGTACGATGATATCTTAGGATTTCAGAATTAAATTGTGATGAAGAAATTCATTCACGATGATTTGGAGTGGTTAAGGAGTAAAGTATTCGCTAAAGATTTCAGCAGGTATTGAATCATTTGGATTCTTTGAAGTCAAAATTATTCTTTGTGATTTGTCCACGGCTTCCTTCATAGTTTCGCATAATCCGCTTTTCGGTATTAAATTTTCTATCGAGCGTTCCTAACACACCATTCTTTATCATCAAACTCTTGGCCATTTAGGCCATCTACAATTTTACTGTTTCCTCTGCATTTAATGCAGCCATATCTGAATCGTTTGTTATCAATCCGAGGTGGTTTCAAGAGAACTGTGTTTTTAGATGATTAAACGCTGATGGTAATATGGTGGAATATAAAAGGTTCCCTGGTAACAATAAAAGAGCACGCGTATATATCAACGTTATAATAAGGTTGTTTCATACGAAAAGTCGAAGTTGTCTTGCTGGATCTGTGACAAAACTGGCTATCTCGAATAGTAGATGCAAAGTTATTTTCGGTAATAATAACGCCAAAGGAATTAGCACAGCTACGTGTTAAACGTTTACTCAGGTTCTGAGTGTTTTCAGGTGCATAACTATATGCATCAATCTTTTCTCCCGTAAATGAAGTGCGGTTGGTTCATCCTCTCGATTGAGGTGTTTTCAAGAATCATGAAAGGTTTGGACGCAGAATGTAATCGTGAAGATACAAATGATGTTTAAGACAAAATCAAGTGGCAACTTGAAGAATTGTTTAGTTTCATATGTTATAATCAATATTTTAATTCATTTTAATTGTCCATTGTTATTAGTCTACAGTCGATAGTCCACAGTTGACAGTCCAATAATTCATATATAGTTTAATATATAGTATTCAAATTAATTAATACGTGTCGTGACCCGTATACGTCTCAGACTCGATCACAACTCAAACTATATATATTATTGTAGAATCAACCTCAACCCTGTATAGAGAACTCGATCATTACTGCATATAGAGTGTCTATGGTGATTCTAAATAATATATATAGATGCGTCGATATGATATGTCAAAACCTTGTATACGTGTCCCGATATTTAAAGTGCGTAAAATAGATAACAGAAATTAAATGACGATAAATTAAATGCGTAAAGTAAATAACAGAAATTAAATGACGATAAATAAAATTGCGAGAATATAAATTGCGATAAATAAAATGTAATAAGTTGGTCAGGAACAATTAGCTAGGAACAGTTAGCGTGGATTCATAACAAAATTCCTCATAGTTAATTTGTTTGTTTCTAATAAATTTTATTTTCTCAAATGTTTTCTTCATTATGCCACTTGTTGGATTCTGATAAATCAAAATCCAAATATGAAATTGGATGAATATGGTTATTCTGTGGTGAACGGATTTGTATATCGGTGGATGTAAGTAGGATAGTAAACGACTGTTGTATCAGCTTCGAAGAATGTACATTGTAACTTATTAATGTGAAATCTGAATATTCCTCGGGTATTACCTACCCATTAAAATATTTTCACAATTAACACTTTGTACGAAAGAATTTTTAATTACAATCTTTATGAAAACATATATACATATATATTTTCTTCAGATGTAATCATGGATTCATTGAGTTAATATGATATTAAACTCATTTGGTTTATCGTTATAATTAGAATACATAATCTCTAAAACATTTAGAGATTACTTAATCGCCATGAAGAACGAAGATGATCGATGTAGAACGATACGTAGAACGACGATTATACTCGAGGTACAGAATGAGATGTTGAGGCATGGATTATTGATGGTACTGGTGCTGTTACTGATGGTACTGTTGGTGCCGGTGATGTTGCTGAAGCTGGTACATTTTGCACCATATTCTCCAAATTTATTTTTCGTGCGCGAAGTTTGTTGACTTCTTCTATTATTCCGGGGTGATTGTCGGTTGGAACGAGCGAATGAATAAGGTTTAGAATTTTTGATAGAATATAATCTTGGCAAGATACTCTAGAAATGAGCGTGAAAATGGTGTTTCAGACTAGTTCGCCGGTAAGTGTTTCAGGTTCTTCGTCAAAACGTGAATTCGGTTGGTGGAAAGGATCGCCTTCTTCGCGTCTCCATTGATTAAGTCGACTACAAACCCATCAGATGAATTGGGGATGGCTGATTGGTTGGTTCATTCTGGTGACACTGCTTTCAGAGCTTAGGTGAAACTCAGTATCGGAATAGCTGTCAGAATTCGAGGAATTCGAACTTATTGAGGGATTCATCTCATACGATCAGATGAAGGATTATCGATAAGAAATAGATTATAGGATGTAGATTGGTACCCTGCAATACATAATTTACATATGCATATATAATACTAAAATCCCATAAGTTACGGAGGAATCTACGGAAGTTGTCAGGCAAAATTACAGTAACAGATACGCTAAGATATGAAGTAGCAGATACGCTAAGATATGAATTTTGTCTATACACTATTCATGCAGTCAATGCAGTAAAACGTGTCTAGACTAAGAATGATAAATAAGTGATTTTCTAAGAATGATAAGCAGGTAATTTTTGACACAAAATGATAAGCAAAACTTTTGATATGCAGACACGGTCGAAGTTCAGACTCAATAATGCATCCTAACGACTTATCAGTTAGACACACTAATGCAGACCTGGTTCGCTAAGACCTCTGCTCTGATACCAACTGTGAAGACCCGTCCTAATCCATCCGGACGAAGTCCATATCGATTATAAATGATTCACAATAGTTGATTACATCGCGAGGTACTTGGCCTCTATATGATACATTTTACAAATATTGCATTCGTTTTTAAAAAGACAATCTTTCATTACATCGAAAGTTGACATGCATGCATACCATTTCATAATATATCCAACTATAATTGACTTAATAATAATCTTGATGAACTCGACGACTCGAATGCAACGTCTTTTGAAATATGCCATGAATGACTCCAAGTAATATCTATAAAATGAGCAAATGCACAGCGGAAGATTTCTTTCGTACCTGAGAATAAACATACTTTAAAGTGTCAACCAAAAGGTTGGTGAGTTCATTAGTTTATCATAAATAATCATTTCATAATTTTAATAGACCACAAGATTTCATATTTCCATTTCTCATAAATCTACGTCCCATGCATAAAGACAAAAATATCATTCATATGGATTGAACACCTGGTAACCGACATTCACAATATACATATAAGAATATCCCCATCATTCCGGGATCTTCCATCGGACATGATATAAATTTTGAAGTACTAAAGCATCCGGTACTTTGGATGGGGCTTGTTGGGCCCGATAGATCTATCTTTAGAGTTCGCGTCAATTAGGGTGTCTGTTCCCTAATTCTTAGATTACCAGACTTAATAAAAAGGGGCATATTCGATTTCGATAATTCAACCATATAATGTAGTTTCAATTACTTGTGTCCATTTCGTAAAACAGTTATAAAAGCAGGGCATGTATTCTCAGTCCCAAAAATGTAAAGAGTAAAAGGGAGCAAATGTAATTCACTATACTGTATTTTGTAGTAAAAATACATATGACGACATTGAACAAGTGTAGGGTTGGCCTCGGATTCACGAACCTATATCATTTATGTATATATTAACACACATAATTGTAATCAAATAAATTCATATATATATATATATATATATATATATATATATATATATATATATATATCTTAAATTATATATCTTATATATTTAATTTATATATATTTAAAATAGTTAATATTTATATATTTTAATATTATATTTAAAATTAATAATTTGTTGTATTTATATAATTAATCTTTATATATAATTATATGTAATATTAGGGTAGTTGGAATATATATACACTTATATAGAAAATATTTATTTGTTATAATAATATTGTTAATGTAAAAGTAGTAATCATAACAATATTAATACTAATAATAATAATAATAATAATAATAATAATAATAATAATAATAATAATAATAATAATAATAAAAATAAAAATAATAATAATAATAATAATAATAATAATAATAATAATAATAATAATAATAGTAATAATAAAAATGATACCTTTAAAAGTGATAATTTTAATAATAATGAATACTAATAATAATAATTATAAAAATAATGATTTTACTAATAATAATACTAATTTTTGTATTAATGATAATAATACTAATTACAAGGTTAATGATAATAATTAAAATAACAACTTTCATATTATCTTATACTTATAATTTTTATCATTGTCTTTTAAACCATATTACTTATAATTTCCTAATTATCTTATTTAGTATCTTTCTTTTATCATCTTTTATATCCTAATTAAAATTATAATAATTATAATCATAATAACAATATCAATAATCAATAATGGTAATAATAATAATAGTAGTAATAGTAGTATGACTACCTCAAAAGAAATGGGCGTAAAAAAATAATGCCATTGCCCAGCTCGAACCCATGAGCCCTTGCTAAACCAACAAACTTCCAAACCATTATACCATTTTTCTTTTTCTGATTTAAACTCACCCAATATAATTATAAACCGTATTCCGTTTTCATCATCTTTCAAAACATTCATCGACCAAGTTCCAAACGAAGACAATAACAGCCCAAATACATTTTAATACAGCCCAACATCAAACTCGACCCAACATGCATTTTAATAAGCTCAAATTGAAAGTCCAAAATAATAAAAAAATATATATACGGCTCCATCATTCTCCTGGTCGGCCATTGTTGAGGTCTAGTGTCGGCAGAAAAAAGAAACAAAAGGGAATCGTTTCATCATCATCTTAATTCCTTCACTATCGCATCATCCTACATAATTTATCGGTTTCATTATCATCTTCATTGTTATCGTAACTCATTATTCATCATCAATCTATATCTTTTTAGTTTCCTTTATTACTGTAACCGGTATTAGTTAACAGAAACAGAGAAAAAAAATTAATAGCAACGACGACAGTGATTAAATAGGTGAGGTTTGGTGATAGTTGTTCGATGATATAGGGGTGGTTGTAATGTTGTTTGAATTAGGAGAAGAAAAGAACGAGTAGGGATCACAAAATTGGCAGTTGTAAACCGTGAGTCATTGTTGGGTTTTATAGTGATCTTTAATTGAAACGGAATCCTCAAATAATCGTAGCAACCGTTGTTTTGTGGGGAGAAGCAATGACTACGGCTCGTAACAGTAAATTTAATATGGATTTGCAGGTTGATTATTTATGGTTGTAAAACAGAAAAAGAAGAAGATGTAGAACAAAATAGTAGCCGGTGATAGTGGTAGTCCACAGTGGTTCAAGAGTGATGTTTACAACGAACTGTAGCAGTACTATCATGATAATGGTGAAGGTTTATGTTGATTCGAAATGGTGGTATTTCGCGAGGGTGAAGTGGTGGTGAGGGTGAAGAATGGTGGCGGTCCTTAAGGTGAGATTGTGATGGTGATTGAGGGTGTCGATGATGGTGGTTTTACGGTTGGTTTGATACACCGAAGATGGTGATTAATGAGCTAGAAAACCAAAGGTAGTGAGATGATGGTTTCGTTTTGGCCTTTGCTTCGACAGGAAAGAAAACAAGCATTAGCTTGGCTCGATGGTGATGGTGAGGTGGTCGATGGCGGTTAACCCGATGGTGTACTCGGTGATCTAGAGAAGGAGTTAGGTAGATGATATTATAGTGTACGTGTGTGATTATATCAATATGGATATCTAATGTGCACATATATTACCCCGTACAGTTTATAATTGAAAAGAAATAAAGCAACCATAATTGAATCACTTTATAAAGATGGTTTGATAAAAGGAGTCACAGGCGTACAGAAAATAAGGAAAAAAATAAAGTTGAAAGTGAATATATTTCTCAATTTGTTATATATTATATCTGTATATCTAATTATACTTATATCTGCATATTATATATAAAGAAACATAATAATTTTATTAATACAAACATTAACGTTTATTATTAATATTAATAATATTAATGAAACTAATAAAAATCATAATTTTTCTACCATTTATAATAGTAATGAAATTAATAATGGTAACAACAATATTGGTAACCATAACAAATTACATGAATCAAATTTTATGTTATAACATTAATGATGCTAATAATAATTATAATTACAGTTAATGTATTAACTATATTTTAACTTATGATTTAATATATTACAATTATTAATTATATCCCATTTATAATATATATATATATATATATATATATATATATATATATATATATATATATATATATATATATATATATATATATATATATATATATATATATATATATATATAGATTTGTAATGATATTATATATTTATTTATATATATTTATTTTAATAGTAACTTACTCATTTTGTTTGTTATTTACATTTTTAAATTCTAATTGATTAAAGTATACTTATTAATTCAAAATATTATATATGCATTTTTATTTATATTTATATTTATATATACGTAATTATTTGTTCGTGAATCGTCGGGCATGGTCAAAGGTCAAGTATATACATAAACATAATTCAAAGGTTTTGAGACTTTAACAGTACAGACTTCGCTTAATCGTGTCGAACTTATGTAAAGATTAAGTTTAAATTTAGTCGAAAATTTCCGGGTCGTCACATCATGAACCGTGTGTGTAAGCCATATCTAGACAAGTTTGTTATAGTATTTATCGATGATATATTTGTATATTCTAAAAGTGAGAAAGAGCATGAACAACATCTCCGTTTGTTATTAGAGATGCTCAGGAAGGAGCAGTTATACGCGAAGTTTTCAAAATGTGAGTTTTGGTTGCGAGAAGTGCAATTCTTGGGTCATATTGTAGGTGTCAATGGTATTCAAGTTGATCCTGCAAAGATAGAGACAGTGAAGAAATGGGAGACTCCTAAGTCGCCAACTCAGATACGACAATTTTTAGGTCTTGCTGGTTACTATAGGAGATTCATAGAGGGATTTTTGTAACATCCCACCTTTTTTCGTTTACTTTTTCGTTTAACTATTTAAATTCCGTTATATGTTTATGACATCCCTCGTTAATACGCGTTTTAAAATATATCGTTTAGGTAATTCACGCACCCGAATGAAACTAGAGGGACCATTGTTGCCAAGAGAGCAAAGAGGTGACTAGGTCAACTAGTCAACCCTTCACTCTCATCCATTCATTAATTCCCTTTTCTTTTTCCATTTTCTTCACTACTTTCTTATTTTCTCTCAAAACACATTTCAAAGAATCATCATCTAAATCCAAGCTAGCGGGTGTCTTGCAAAACAAATTACATATTTGGAATCCTTGCAACTTCCTCTTCGATTTCATACCGATTTCATTACGTTTGGGTAACTTTTTAAAATCACTAGATTTTGTGTTCTTGATGTTTTTAACTTATAAAGTTGTTAATTAGTGTCTATGGCTCAAGTCTAACATGAATATATGAATTATATGTTCGATCTTGTTATTTTTGATAACTAGCATGAACTTGAAAGTTTGGTGTGTTTGATTGATAATTTGATTGCTTAAATGTTGTTAAATGTTATAAATGCATGTATTAAATGTGTTCCTAACATTACTAGCTTCAATTTGATGTGTAGGTTGTTTTAGAAAACTTCATAAACATGATTAGTGCTTTTGGTGAATTTGGGTCAGGGTTCGGTGAACTTGAAATGAACTTTTGATGTATTGAATGCCATGAATTGTTGTTAGAAAGTAGTTAGTTGTATTGTATGCTTGATTACCTACGAAACGGCGTGTTATAGGGATGCATTTAATTCCCGAATCCTATTTTGTGCATTTATGAACTTGAGCATTAATTGAGCATTAAATGTTGGAAAGTCAGTTATTGCAAATGATGTTTTTAGTTGATGAAATGTGTTTAGTTGTGTTCTTTGTCAAATTAGCTTTTCAACGATATAAAATGCGTATCGTAAGAGTTTACGGTTTGTGATTTATGTGAAAATGAAGTTTGATTTGAGAGTTGGACAATTGAGACTGACTAGGTACCAGCACCCGTTGATCGCCGCGGCGCGGAAATTCTGGGTCGCGGCGCGACCTAAGCTGTGTTTAGGTTCTAACCTACTTGTCAATTATATGAAAAATGTTTGGCACGCTATGGACCTCCGATTCACATGAGACTTGTTCTAACATGCTTATATATGAATAAAAACCTCAGTAAAATAGTTCGGGACCCGACCTGAAAGTGTTGACTTTTTCGTTGACTTTGACCGACCAAAGTTTGACTTTTTGTCAAACTTAACCAAATGATTATGCAATCTTTCTAACTTGTTTCTATACTTGTATCTTGCATGAAACTTGGACAATTTGATTCACATGCTACATAATCGAGTCGTAACGAGCCATATGACTAATTGAACATCTTTGACCTCTCGTGTTTACCGATATTGATACGACTTATTTGTTTAGGTCAAGATTAGCATTGTTCTTTGCACACGTTACTTGTTGAAGTACTTATTACTCGTGCATACAAGGTGAGATCATAGTCCCATCTTTCAACAACTTTTATGCTTTAAACTATGGGATGAGAAACATATACGTATCATACTTTTACACTTGAACACAAGTACGAAAATGAACATTCCACGTACTGGTTTGAACAAAAAGCCTCAATTCAATTATCATTAGTTAAACTTGTAGGGTGTAAACGTGAACTTATATTATGTGATCACATGGGCTTGACGAGCCTCATTCGGACGGTTCGCTACCGTTAGTGGATGAAATATATTTTCGGGTCTAGTGTATGTTCTAACACTATGCAAAGGGTGCAAAACAGTTAAGTTTGATAATTGGGTGCCCGCGAAAAATATAACAACTTTAGAATGCAAATGATTTTGATAATCAAATTATATTAAATCTTGTGGTTCAAATGCAACGTTTACTAAAACACCTATGATTTTACCAACGTTTTCGTTGACAGTTTTCTATATGTTTTCTCAGGTCCTTGAATGCTACTTGATACATGCTTCCGCACTCTTTTTGATACTTGCTTGGATGTCGAGTATACATGCATAGTTGGAGCGTCTTTTGACTACTTTAAATTGTGTCGCATAGGTTTCATTCATACGTTAAACTTTGTAATGTAACTAGTTTTTTGAACTACGTTTGTAAACTTGAAACATCCTTTTACTTATGGAATGAATGCGACATATTTTGGTCAAACGTCATGTTAAAGACTTATGACCACGTAACGGTACCTAAGTAGTCGGCGCCGTCAAACATGATTTGGTCGGGTCGCTACAGATGGTATCAGAGCGTTGGTTGTAGGGATTTAGAGTTCATTGGTGTCAACCCCGAGTCATAGGGTGCATTAGTGAGTCTAGACTACAACCGGCATATAGACTTGAAGTAGGAATTACTTGACTACTTGTGGATTTATACTCGAACTCTTCTATCATATCTAATTCTTATTCAATCTTAATCTCACGTTACTTGATTTAATTGACGCGCCACCTTGACTATATGAAATAGTGTCGAATGAACATATGAATTAGGGTAATATAATTTTCGGGATTATATTACGGTGACTCATATGAACATTCCGACATTATGACATAAAGAATTTAAGGCGAGTCAAGGAAAATTTCTCTCTATCCTTATTCCATATCATGATTAGTATTATTGAAAATACTAATCAACGGTATTCTTATGTTTTGAAGGAACAATGCCTCCTCGTCGTGTGCCATGCCATGAGACTCCTGAACAAGCTCTACAACGAATGGTAGCTGAAATGTCCCGTTCTTATTGATTAAAAACGTTCCATATTAATTGATTTCGTTGCGAGGTTTTGACCTCTATATGAGACGTTTTTCAAAGACTGCATTCATTTTTAAAACAAACCATAACCTTTATTTCATAGATAAAGGTTTTAAAAAGCTTTACGTAGATTATCAAATAATGATAATCTAAAATAACCTTTTTACACACGACCATTACATAATGGTTTACAATACAAATATGTTACAACAAAATAAGTTTCTTGAATGCAGTTTTTACACAATATCATACAAGCATGGACTCCAAATCTCGTCCTTATTTAAGTATGCGACAGCGGAAGCTCTTAATAATCACCTGAGAATAAACATGCTTAAAACGTCAACAAAATTGTTGGTGAGTTATAGGTTTAACCTATATATATCAAATCATAATAATAGACCACAAGATTTCATATTTCAATACACATCCCATACATAGAGATAAAAATCATTCATATGGTGAACACCTGGTAACCGACATTAACAAGATGCATATATAAGAATATCCCCATCATTCCGGGACACCCTTCGGATATGATATAAATTTCGAAATACTAAAGCATCCGGTACTTTGGATGGGGTTTGTTAGGCCCAATAGATCTATCTTTAGGATTCGCGTCAATTAGGGTGTCTGTTTCCTAATTCATAGATTACCAGACTTAATAAAAAGGGGCATATTCGATTTCGATAATTCAACCATAGAATGTAGTTTCACGTACTTGTGTCTATTTTGTAAATCATTTATAAAACCTGCATGTATTCTCATCCCAAAAATATTAGATTTTAAAAGTGGGACTATAACTCACTTTCACAGATTTTTACTTCGTCGGGAAGTAAGACTTGGCCACTGGTTGATTCACGAACCTATAACAATATATACATATATATCAAAGTATGTTCAAAATATATTTACAACACTTTTAATATATTTTGATGTTTTAAGTTTATTAAGTCAGCTGTCCTCGTTAGTAACCTACAACTAGTTGTCCACAGTTAGATGTACAGAAATAAATCGATAAATATTATCTTGAATCAATCCACGACCCAGTGTATACGTATCTCAGTATTGATCACAACTCAAACTATATATATTTTGGATTCAACCTCAACCCTGTATAGCTAACTCCAACATTCACATATAGAGTGTCTATGGTTGTTCCGAAATATATATAGATGTGTCGACATGATAGGTCGAAACATTGTATACGTGTCTATGGTATCTCAAGATTACATAATATACAATACAAGTTGATTAAGTTATGGTTGGAATAGATTTGTTACCAATTTTCACGTAGCTAAAATGAGAAAAATTATCCAATCTTGTTTTACCCATAACTTCTTCATTTTAAATCCGTTTTGAGTGAATCAAATTGCTATGGTTTGATATTGAACTCTATTTTATGAATCTAAACAGAAAAGTATAGGTTTATAGTCGGAAAAATAAGTTACAAGTCGTTTTTGTAAAGGTAGTCATTTCAGTCGAAAGAACGACGTCTAGATGACCATTTTAGAAAACATACTTCCACTTTGAGTTTAACCATAATTTTTGGATATAGTTTCATGTTCATAATAAAAATCATTTTCTCAGAATAACAACTTTTAAATCAAAGTTTATCATAGTTTTTAATTAACTAACCTAAAACAGCCCGCGGTGTTACTACGACGGCGTAAATCCGGTTTTACGGTGTTTTTCGTGTTTCCAGGTTTTAAATCATTAAGTTAGCATATCATATAGATATAGAACATGTATTTAGTTGATTTTAAAATTCAAGTTAGAAGGATTAACTTTTGTTTGCGAACAAGTTTAGAACTAACTAAACTATGTTCTAGTGATTACAAGTTTAAACCTTCGAATAAGATAGCTTTATATGTATGAATTGAATGATGTTATGAACATCATTACTACCTTAAGTTCCTTGGATAAACCTACTGGAAAAGAGAAAAATGGATCTAGCTTCAATAGATCCTTGGATGGCTTGAAGTTCTTGAAGCAAAATCATGACACGAAAACAAGTTCAAGTAAGATCATCACTTGAAATAAGATTGTTATAGTTATAGAAATTGAACCAAAGTTTGAATATGATTATTACCTTGTATTAGAATGATAACCTACTGTAAGAAACAAAGATTTCTTGAGGTTGGATGATCACCTTACAAGATTGGAAGTGAGCTAGCAAACTTGAAAGTATTCTTGATTTTATGAAACTAGAACTTTTGGAATTTATGAAGAACACTTAGAACTTGAAGATAGAACTTGAGAGAGATCAATTAGATGAATAAAATTGAAGAATGAAAGTGTTTGTAGGTATTTTTGGTCATTGGTGTATGGATTAGATATAAAGGATATGTAATTTTGTTTTCATGTAAATAAGTCATGAATGATTACTCATATTTTTGTAATTTTATGAGATATTTCATGCTAGTTGCCAAATGATGGTTCCCACATGTGTTAGGTGACTCACATGGGCTGCTAAGAGCTGATCATTGGAGTGTATATACAAATAGTACATACATCTAAAAGCTGTGTATTGTACGAGTACGAATACGGGTGCATACGAGTAGAATTGTTGATGAAACTGAACGAGGATGTAATTGTAAGCATTTTTGTTAAGTAGAAGTATTTTGATAAGTGTCTTGAAGTCTTTCAAAAGTGTATGAATACATAATAAAACACTACATGTATATACATTTTAACTGAGTCGTTAAGTCATCGTTAGTCGTTACATGTAAATGTTGTTTTGAAACCTTTAGGTTAACGATCTTGTTGAATATTGTTAACCCATTGTTTATTATAACAAATGAGATGTTAAATTATTATATTATCATGATATTATGATATATAATATATCTTAGTATGATGTATATACAGTTAAATGTCGTTACAACGATAATCGTTACATATATGTCTCGTTTCGAAATCATTAAGTTAGTAGTCTTATTTTTACATATGTATTTCATTGTTAATACACTTAATAATATATTTACTTATCATTTAACATAATTAACCAAGTGTATCAATATCTTAATATGATTCATATGTACCTAGTAAGACGTTGTTATAACGATAATCGTTATATATATCGTTTTCGAGTTTCTTAAATTAATAGTCTCATTTTTATGTATATAACTCATTGTTAAAATACCTAATGAGATACATACTTATAATAAAAACATGTTAACTATATATATAACCATATATATGTCATTATATAGTTTTTACAAGTTTTAACGTTCGTGAATCACCGGTCAACTTGGGTGGTCAATTGTCTATATGAAACATATTTCAATTAATCAAGTCTTAACAAGTTTGATTGCTTAACATGTTGGAAACATTTAATCATGTAAATATAAATCTCAATTAATATATATAAACATGGAAAAGTTCGTGTCACTACAGTACCTACCCGTTAAATAAATTTCGTCCCGAAATTTTAAGCTGTTGAAGGTGTTGACGAATATTCTGGAAATAGATGCGGGTATTTCTTCTTCATCTGATCTTCACGCTCCCAGGTGAACTCAGGTCCTCTACAAGCATTCCATCGAACCTTAACAATTGGTATCTTGTTTTGCTAAAGTCTTTTAACCTCACGATCCATTATTTCGACGGGTTCTTCGATGAATTGAAGTTTTTCGTTGATTTGGATTTCATCTAACGGAATAGTGAGATCTTCTTTAGCAAAACATTTCTTCAAATTCGAGACGTGGAAAGTGTTATGTACAGCCGCGAGTTGTTGAGGTAACTCAAGTCGGTAAGCTACTGGTCCGACACGATCAATAATCTTGAATGGTCCAATATACCTTGGATTTAATTTCCCTCGTTTACCAAATCGAACAACGCCTTTCCAAGGTGCAACTTTAAGCATGACCATCTCTCCAATTTCAAATTCTATATCTTTTCTTTTAATGTCAGCGTAGCTCTTTTGTCGACTTTGGGCGGTTTTCAACCGTTGTTGAATTTGGATGATCTTCTCGGTAGTTTCTTGTATAATCTCCGGACCCGTAATCTGTCTATCCCCCACTTCACTCCAAAAAATCGGAGACCTGCACTTTCTACCATAAAGTGCTTCAAACGGCGCCATCTCAATGCTTGAATGGTAGCTGTTGTTGTAGGAAAATTCTGCTAACGGTAGATGTCGATCCCAACTGTTTCCGAAATCAATAACACATGCTCGTAGCATGTCTTCAAGCGTTTGTATCGTCCTTTCGCTCTGCCCATCAGTTTGTGGATGATAGGCAGTACTCATGTCTAGACGAGTTCCTAATGCTTGCTGTAATGTCTGCCAGAATCTTGAAATAAATCTGCCATCCCTATCAGAGATAATAGAGATTGGTATTCCATGTCTGGAGACGACTTCCTTCAAATACAGTCGTGCTAACTTCTCCATCTTGTCATCTTCTCTTATTGGTAGGAAGTGTGCTGATTTGGTGAGACGATCAACTATTACCCAAATAGTATCAAAACCACTTGCAGTCCTTGGCAATTTAGTGATGAAATCCATGGTAATGTTTTCCCATTTCCATTCCGGGATTTCGGGTTGTTGAAGTAGACCTGATGGTTTCTGATGCTCAGCTTTGACCTTAGAACACGTCAAACATTCTCCTACGTATTTAGCAACATCGGCTTTCATACCCGGCCACCAAAAATGTTTCTTGAGATCCTTGTACATCTTCCCCGTTCCAGGATGTATTGAGTATCTGGTTTTATGAGCTTCTCTAAGTACCATTTCTCTCATATCTCCAAATTTTGGTACCCAAATCCTTTCAGCCCTATACCGGGTTCCGTCTTCCCGAATATTAAGATGCTTCTCCGATCCTTTGGGTATTTCATCCTTTAAATTTCCCTCTTTTAAAACTCCTTGTTGTGCCTCCTTTATTTGAGTAGTAATGTTATTATGAATCATTATATTCATAGATTTTACTCGAATGGGTTCTCTGTCCTTCCTGCTCAAGGCATCGGCTACCACATTTGCCTTCCCCGGGTGGTAACGAATCTCAAAGTCGTAATCATTCAACAATTCAATCCACCTACGCTGCCTCATATTCAGTTGTTTCTGATTAAATATATGCTGAAGACTTTTGTGGTCGGTATATATAATACTTTTGACCCCATATAAGTAGTACCTCCAAGTCTTTAATGCAAAAACAATCGCGCCTAATTCTAAATCATGCGTCGTATAATTTTGTTCGTGAATCTTCAATTGTCTAGACGCATAAGCAATCACCTTCGTTCGTTGCATTAATACACAACCGAGACCTTGCTTTGATGCATCACAATAAATCACAAAATCATCATTCCCTTCAGGTAATGACAATATAGGTGCCGTAGTTAGCTTTTTCTTCAATAACTGAAACGCTTTCTCTTGTTCATCATTCCATTCAAATTTCTTCCCTTTATGCGTTAATGCAGTCAAGGGTTTTGCTATTCTGGAAAAGTCTTGGATGAACCTTCTGTAGTAACCAGCTAGTCCTAAAAACTGGCGTATGTGTTTCGGAGTTTTCGGGGTTTCTCACTTTTCAACAGTTTCTATCTTTGCCGGATCCACCTTAATACCTTCTTTGTTCACTATGTGACCGAGGAATTGAACTTCTTCCAACCAAAATGCACACTTTGAAAACTTAGCATACAATTCTTCCTTCCTCAATACTTCTAACACCTTTCTCAAATGTTCACCGTGTTCTTGGTCATTCTTTGAGTAAATAAGTATGTCATCAATGAAAACAATGACAAACTTGTCAAGGTATGGTCCACACACTCGGTTCATAATGTCCATGAACACAGCTGGTGCATTAGTTAAACCAAACGGCATGACCATAAACTCGTAATGACCGTAACGTGTTCTGAAAGCAGTCTTTGGAATATCATCTTCTTTCACCCTCATTTGATGATACCAGGAACGTAAGTCAATCTTTGAATAAATAGACGAGCCTTGTAGTTGATCAAATAAGTCGTCGATTCTCGGTAGTGGGTAGCGGTTCTTGATGGTAAGTTTGTTCAACTCTCGGTAGTCGATACACAACCTGAATGTACCATCTTTCTTCTTGACAAACAAAACAGGAGCTCTCCACGGTGATGTGCTTGGTCGAATGAAACCACGCTCTAAAAGTTCTTGTAATTGGCTTTGCAATTCTTTCATCTCGCTGGGTGCGAGTCTGTAAGGAGCACGAGCTATTGGTGCAGCTCCTGGTACAAGATCTATTTGAAATTCAACGGATCGATGTGGGGGTAATCCCGGTAATTCTTTCGGAAATACATCGGGAAATTCTTTTGCGACGGGAACATCATTGATGCTCTTTTCTTCAGTTTGTACTTTCTCGACGTGTGCTAGAACAACATAGCAACCTTTTCTTATTAGTTTTTGTGCCTTCAAATTACTAATAAGATGTAGCTTCGTGTTGCCCTTTTCTCCGTACACCATTAAGGGTTTTCCTTTTTCTCGTATAATGCGAATTGCATTTTTGTAACAGACGATCTCTGCTTTCACTTCTTTCAACCAGTCCATACCGATTATCACATCAAAACTCCCTAACTCTACTGGTATCAAATCAATCTTAAATGTTTCGCTAACCAGTTTAATTTCTCGATTCCGACATATATTATCTGCTGAAATTAATTTACCATTTGCTAATTCGAGTAAAAATTTACTATCCAAAGGCGTCAATGGACAACTTAATTTAGCACAAAAATCTCTACTCATATAGCTTCTATCCGCACCCGAATCAAATAAAACGTAAGCAGATTTATTGTCAATAAGAAACGTACCCGTAACAAGCTCCGGGTCTTCATGTGCCTCTGCCGCATTAATATTGAAAACTCTTCCGCGGCCTTGTCCATTCATGTTCTCCTGGTTCGGGCAATTTCTAATAATGTGGCCCGGTTTTCCACATTTATAACAAACTACATTGGCATAGCTTGCTCCGACACTACTTGCTCCGCCATTACTCATTCCGACACCATTTGTTCCTTTCGTTCTATTAACCCCTGGTCCGTAGACCTCACACTTCACCGCGCTATGACCATTTCTTTTACACTTGTTGCAAAATTTGGTGCAGAACCCCGAGTGATACTTTTCACACCTTTGGCATAGCTGTTTCTGATTGTTGTTGTTGTTGTTGTGGTTATTATTGTTGTTGGGATGATTGTTGTAGTTATTGTTGTTGTTGTTGTTGTTGTTGTTGTTGTTGGGCCGTTTGTTGTAGTTGCGATTGATGTTGCGATTGTTGGGATAATTGTTGCGATTGCTGTTGTTGTTGTATTGGTGATTCTTATCACCATTTTCCTCCCACTTTCTTTTAACTTGCTTCACATTGGCCTCTTCAGCAGTCTGTTCTTTAATTCTTTCTTCAATCTGGTTCACTAGTTTGTGAGCCATTCTACATGCCTGTTGTATGGAGGCGGGCTCGTGTGAACTTATATCTTCTTGGATTCTTTCAGGGAATCCTTTCATAAACGCGTCGATCTTCTCTTCCTCATCTTCGAATGCTCCCGGACACAATAGGCACAATTCTGTGAATCGTCTTTCGTACGTGGTAATATCAAATCCTTGGGTTCGTAACCCTCTAAGTTCTGTCTTGAGCTTATTGACCTCGGTTCTGGGACGGTACTTCTCGTTCATCAAGTGCTTGAATGCTGACCACGGTAGTGCGTACGCATCGTCTTGTCCCACTTGCTCTAGATAGGTATTCCACCATGTTAACGCAGAACCTGTGAAGGTATGCGTAGCGTACTTCACTTTGTCCTCTTCAGTACACTTACTTATGGCAAACACCGATTCGACCTTCTCGGTCCACCGTTTCAATCCGATCGGTCCTTCGGTTCCATCAAATTCCAAAGGTTTGCAGGCAGTGAATTCTTTGTAGGTGCATCCTACACGATTTCCTGTACTGCTAGATCCAAGGTTATTGTTGGTATGTAGCGCAGCCTGTACTGCGGCTATGCTTGAAGCTAGAAAAGTACGGAATTCCTCTTCATTCATATTCACTGTGTGTCGAGTAGTCGGTGCCATTTCCTTCAAAATAGTCAACTGGAACAAGTTAATCATACAGAATATTAAGAGTAGTTAATAGTATTTCGTAGCATAATATGAACTCATTTATAAAAGCTTTTTCTTCATATTAGCGTTTTATAAGTTTAAATTCGGGTAGTACCTACCCGTTAAGTTCATACTTAGTAGCTAATATACAATTCAACTACTACAATTCTATATGAAAAAACTGATTATAATAATATTTCGCGTTCAAACTTTTACACAATATTTTACAAACTTACAATACCGTTTATTTTACATATAGCATGAAATATAGCACACAATAAATTTGATACAAGATGGTTGTGAAGATAATTCTAGCTAGTAAACAAGTCGTTTAGTAAAGGCAATAAAGACACGTAATTCATACGTCCAGAAACAAGTCATGCATTCTGGTTTTACTAGGATTACTTCCCATCCTTGGTCTTGTGGAACATAACCGTTATGGCCGTTGATAAGACAGCGTGTTGTAACGTCGTCAAAGGGACGAGGGTAACGTAATGTCCAACAGTCCCGTAATAATCTAAAAACCTCATTTCTTACCCCAATTACCGACTCCGTCACTTGTGGGAACGTTTTGTTTAATAGTTGTAGCCCGATGTTCTTGTTCTCACTTTGGTGAGAAGCGAACATTACTAATCCGTAAGCATAACATGCTTCTTTATGTTGCATGTTAGCCGCTTTTTCTAAATCACGAAGTCCAATATTTGGATATATTGAGTCAAAATAATTTCTTAACCCGTTGCGTAAAATAGCATTTGGGTTCCCCGCAATATATGCGTCAAAGTAAACACATCGTAACTTATGGGTTTCCCAATGTGATATCCCCCATCTTTCAAACGAAAGTCTCTTATAAACCAAGACATTCTTGGAACGTTCTTCGAATGTCTTACAAACTGATCTAGCCTTAAATAGTTGTGCCGAGGAATTCTGGCCGACTCTAGACAAGATTTCATCAATCATGTCTCCGGGTAGGTCTCTTAAAATATTGGGTTGTCTATCCATTTTGTGTTTTTATACTGTAAAATAGACAAGAGTTAGATTCATAAAAAAATACTTATTAATACAAGCAATTTTTACATATATAATAAAGCATAAGCACACTATATTACTTATATTACACCACACGAATACAACTATCTTATTCCGACTCGCTTGTTTCTTCTTCTTCGGTTTTGGTTCGTTTTGCCAAGTTTCTAGAGATATATGATGTTCCCCTAATACGAGCCGTCGTTATCCACATTGGTTTAGAAAAACCTGGTGGTTTAGAGGTTCTCGGGTCATTGTTACAACTTAAGGACTTCGGGGGTTGACGATACATATACAGTTTATCGGGGTTGGAATTAGATTTCTCTATTTTTATGCCCATTCCCTTATTATTTTCTTTTGCCTTTTTAAATTCAGTTGAGGTAATTTCTATAACATCATCGGAATTCTCGTCGGAATCTGATTCATCGGAGAATTGGTAATCCTCCCAATATTTTGCTTCCTTGGCGGAAACACCATTGACCATAATTAACCTTGGTCGGTTGGTTGAGGATTTTCTTTTACTTAACCGTTTTATTATTTCCCCCACCGGTTCTATTTCTTCATCCGGTTCCGATTCTTCTTCCGGTTCCGATTCTTCTTCCGGTTCCGACTCTTCTTCCGGTTCCTCTTCGGGAACTTGTGAATCAGTCCACGAATCATTCCAATTTACATTTGACTCTTCATTATTATTAGGTGAGTCAATGGGACTTGTTCTAGAGGTAGACATCTATCACATAATATCAAACGAGTTAAGAGATTAATATATCATATAATATTCACATGTTAAAAATATATAGTTTCCAACAAAATTTGTTAAGCAATCATTTTTCAAGTAAACACGGTCGAAGTCCAGACTCACTAATGCATCCTAACAAACTAGATAAAACACACTAATGCAAAATTCTGGTTCTCTAAGACCAACGCTCGGATACCAAATGAAATGTCCCGTTCTTATTGATTAAAAACGTTCCATATTAATTGATTTCGTTGCGAGGTTTTGACCTCTATATGAGACGTTTTTCAAAGACTGCATTCATTTTTAAAACAAACCATAACCTTTATTTCATAGATAAAGGTTTTAAAAAGCTTTACGTAGATTATCAAATAATGATAATCTAAAATAACCTGTTTACACACGACCATTACATAATGATTTACAATACAAATATGTTACAACAAAATAAGTTTCTTGAATGCAGTTTTTACACAATATCATACAAGCATGGACTCCAAATCTCGTCCTTATTTAAGTATGCGACAGCGGAAGCTCTTAATAATCACCTGAGAATAAACATGCTTAAAACGTCAACAAAAATGTTGGTGAGTTATAGGTTTAACCTATATATATCAAATCATAATAATAGACCACAAGATTTCATATTTCAATACACATCCCATACATAGAGATAAAAATCATTCATATGGTGAACACCTGGTAACCGACATTAACAAGATGCATATATAAGAATATCCCCATCATTCCGGGACACCCTTCGGATATGATATAAATTTCGAAGTACTAAAGCATCCGGTACTTTGGATGGGGTTTGTTAGGCCCAATAGATCTATCTTTAGGATTCGCGTCAATTAGGGTGTCTGTTCCCTAATTCATAGATTACCAGACTTAATAAAAAGGGGCATATTCGATTTCGATAATTCAACCATAGAATGTAGTTTCACGTACTTGTGTCTATTTTGTAAATCATTTATAAAACCTGCATGTATTCTCATTCCAAAAATATTAGATTTTAAAAGTGGGACTATAACTCACTTTCACAGATTTTTACTTCGTCGGGAAGTAAGACTTGGCCACTGGTTGATTCACGAACCTATAACAATATATACATATATATCAAAGTATGTTCAAAATATATTTACAACACTTTTAATATATTTTGATGTTTTAAGTTTATTAAGTCAGCTGTCCTCGTTAGTAACCTACAACTAGTTGTCCACAGTTAGATGTACAGAAATAAATCGATAAATATTATATTGAATCAATCCACGACCCAGTGTATACGTATCTCAGTATTGATCACAACTCAAACTATATATATTTTGGAATCAACCTCAACCCTGTATAGCTAACTCCAACATTCACATATAGAGTGTCTATGGTTGTTCCGAAATATATATAGATGTGTCGACATGATAGGTCGAAACATTGTATACGTGTCTATGGTATCTCAAGATTACATAATATACAATACAAGTTGATTAAGTTATGGTTGGAATAGATTTGTTACCAATTTTCACGTAGCTAAAATGAGAAAAATTATCCAATCTTGTTTTACCCATAACTTCTTCATTTTAAATCTGTTTTGAGTGAATCAAATTGCTATGGTTTCATATTGAACTCTATTTTATGAATCTAAATAGAAAAGTATAGGTTTATTGTCGGAAAAATAAGTTACAAGTCATTTTTGTAAAGGTAGTCATTTCAGTCGAAAGAACGACGTCTAGATGACCATTTTAGAAAACATACTTCCACTTTGAGTTTAACCATAATTTTTGGATATAGTTTCATGTTCATAATAAAAATCATTTTCTCAGAATAACAACTTTTAAATCAAAGTTTATCATAGTTTTTAATTAACTAACCCAAAACAGCCCGCGGTGTTACTACGACGGCGTAAATCCGGTTTTACGGTGTTTTTCGTGTTTCCAGGTTTTAAATCATTAAGTTAGCATATCATATAGATATAGAACATGTGTTTAGTTGATTTTAAAATTCAAGTTATAAGGATTAACTTTTGTTTGCGAACAAGTTTAGAATTAACTAAACTATGTTCTAGTGATTACAAGTTTAAACCTTCGAATAAGATAGCTTTATATGTATGAATTGAATGATGTTATGAACATCATTACTACCTTAAGTTCCTTGGATAAACCTACTGGAAAATAGAAAAATGGATCTAGCTTCAATGGATCCTTGGATGGCTTGAAGTTCTTGAAGCAAAATCATGACACGAAAACAAGTTCAAGTAAGATCATCACTTGAAATAAGATTGTTATAGTTATAGAAATTGAACCAAAGTTTGAATATGATTATTACCTTGTATTAGAATGATAACATACTGTAAGAAACAAAGATTTCTTGAGGTTGGATGATCACCTTACAAGATTGGAAGTGAGCTAGCAAACTTGAAAGTATTCTTGATTTTATGAAACTAGAACTTTTGGAATTTATGAAGAACACTTAGAACTTGAAGATAGAACTTGAGAGAGATCAATTAGATGAAGAAAATTGAAGAATGAAAGTGTTTGTAGGTATTTTTGGTCGTTGGTGTATGGATTAGATATAAAGGATATGTAATTTTGTTTTCATGTAAATAAGTCATGAATGATTACTCATATTTTTGTAATTTTATGAGATATTTCATGCTAGTTGCCAAATGATGGTTCCCACATGTGTTAGGTGACTCACATGGGCTGCTAAGAGCTGATCATTGGAGTGTATATACCAATAGTACATACATCTAAAAGCTGTGTATTGTACGAGTACGAATACGGGTGCATACGAGTAGAATTGTTGATGAAACTGAACGAGGATGTAATTGTAAGCATTTTTGTTAAGTAGAAGTATTTTGATAAGTGTCTTGAAGTCTTTCAAAAGTGTATGAATACATAATAAAACACTACATGTATATACATTTTAACTGAGTCGTTAAGTCATCGTTAGTCGTTACATGTAAATGTTGTTTTGAAACCTTTAGGTTAACGATCTTGTTGAATATTGTTAACCCATTGTTTATTATAACAAATGAGATGTTAAATTATTATATTATCATGATATTATGATATATAATATATCTTAGTATGATGTATATACAGTTAAATGTCGTTACAACGATAATCGTTACATATATGTCTCGTTTCGAAATCATTAAGTTAGTAGTCTTATTTTTACATATGTATTTCATTGTTAATACACTTAATAATATATTTACTTATCATTTAACATAATTAACCAAGTGTATCAATATCTTAATATGATTCATATGTACCTAGTAAGACGTTGTTATAACGATAATCGTTATATATATCGTTTTCGAGTTTCTTAAATTAATAGTCTCATTTTTATGTATATAACTCATTGTTAAAATACCTAATGAGATACATACTTATAATAAAAACATGTTAACTATATATATAACCATATATATGTCATTGTATAGTTTTTACAAGTTTTAACGTTCGTGAATCACCGGTCAACTTGGGTGGTCAATTGTCTATATGAAACATATTTCAATTAATCAAGTCTTAACAAGTTTGATTGCTTAACATGTTGGAAACATTTAATCATGTAAATATAAATCTCAATTAATATATATAAACATGGAAAAGTTCGGGTCACTACAGTAGCCACCGCCGTAAAGGTGGCCATGGCCGGTCACTCCTCCAACAACAACAATAACAATAACAACAACAACAATGGAGCCGGTAACTCAAGCGAAGGGTGCTCCTACAAAGCCTTCATGGGGTGAAAACCTCACACTTTTGATGGAACCGGGGGACCGGTTGTACTCACTCGATGGTTCGAACAAACGGAAGCCGTTTTTAGCATAAGCGGTTGTCGGGACCAAGATAAAGTCAAATATTCCACCCATACCTTTGCCGGTATCGCCCTCATGTGGTGAAACACGTATGTACAATCGGTGGGTACCGATGAAGCTCACGCCCTATCTTGGGCCGATTTAAGGGAAAGGATGATCGTCGAATTTTTCCCTCGTGAAGAAACCTGAAAGCTCGAACAAGAGCTAAGAACTTTAAAGGTGGTCAGAAACGATCTCAAGGCCTACAATCAACGATACGTCGAGCTATCCTTGATGTGTCCCAACCTCGTGAACCTCGAATCTCAAAGGGTTGAACTCTATACGGATGGTCTTCCAAAGAGCATCAAACAAAGAGTGATGTCATCCAAACCCGCTAACCTACAACAAGCCTTAAACATGGCCCACCAATTGATCGAAACGGTTGACGAAATCGTAGTTCCGGCACCTATGGCCGAGGATAAATCGGGCGGCAACAAAAGAAAATGGGAAGCTCCCCAATCAAGCAACAACTACAACAACAACTTCACCAAAAAGCCTTTCACCTCCGACGCCAAGAAAAATTATGGCGGAAATAAACCCTTTTGCAACAAATGCCATAAACACCACTATGGTAAATGTAGCAATCTATTTCGCCACTAGTGCCAAAGGGGTGGTCATGTGGCCAACGATTGTAGAAGTGCCGCCCCGGTCGCTCAAAAGGTGCCCAATGCACCAAAATCGGGTACTTGTTATGAATGTGGCCAAACGGGTCATTTTAGAAATGCATGTCCAAAGAAGAAAGCCAACCCCAACACACACGATCGAGCTTTCAACATTAACACCGAGGAAGCCCGAGATGACAATGAATAAGTCACGGGTACGTTTCTCCTCAACAACACTTATGTTACTTGTTTATTCGATTAGGGTGCCAATAAGAGTTTTGTATCCAAGAATTTGACTCATTCTTTTAGCACTCCACCACTTCCACTAGATACCACTTATACCATTGAAGTGGCCAACGGGAAACTATTGAGTGTCGACACATATTACCGAGGGTGTACGTTAAACTTTTTGGGTAATGAGTTTGAAATTGACTTGATACCCATGGAACTATGAAGCTTCGATGTAATAATTGGTATGAATTGGCTAGCCAAAATGAAATCTCACATCCTTTGTGATCTTAACGCAATCCGGATACCTATCAAGAATGGCGAACCTTTGATCGTCTATGGCGATAAGAGTTGCACCGGACTCAACCTCGTTTCATGCATTAAAGTTAGAAAACTACTACGTAAGGGTTGTTTTGCGATCCTTACTCATGTTAAGAAAGTCGAGTCCGATGAGAAGCACATCGATGATGTGCCAATTGTTAGTGACTATTCCGATGTATTTCCCAACGAATTGTCTGGTCTTCCACCTCTTCGACCGGTTGAATTCCAAATCGATCTTATTCTGGGAGTCGCACCCGTAGCTCGTGCACCATAGAGACTCGCTCCATCCAAAATGCAAGAATTGCAAAGTCAAATCCAAGAACTACTTGATTGTGGTTTTATCCAACCTAGCCATTCACCTTGGGGCTCTCCGATTTTGTTTGTTAAAAAGAAAGATGGATCCCTACGAATGTGCATTGATTATCATGAACTAAACAAATTGACAATTAAGAACCGATATCCTCTTCCTCGCATCGATGACCTCTTTGATTAACTACAAGGGTCTTGTGTATATTCGAAAATCGATCTCCGCTCGGGTTATCATCAATTAAGGGTTAAGGGGGAAGATGTCTCCAAAACCGCTTTTTGAACTCGTTATGGTAGTTATGAATTCCTTGTCATGCCATTTGGTCTCACTAACGCACCGGCGGTGTTCATGGATCTTATGAACCGCGTGTACAAACCGTATCTTGACAAATTCGTTATCGTGTTTATCGATGATATTTTGGTTTATTCTAAAAGCGAAGAAGAACACGAGGAACACCTCCGACTTGTGCTTGAAATTTTAAGACAAGAACGACTCTATGCCAAATTCTCCAAGTGTGAATTTTGGTTGAAGGAAATTCAATTTCTTGGTCATGTTGTAAGTGACCAAGGTATTAAAGTCGATCCATCAAAAATCGAAGCCATTAGTAAATGGGAGACTCCTACTACTCCTACTCACATTCGTCAATTCTTGGGTCTCGCCGGATACTATCATAGATTCATCAAGGATTTCTCCTTAGTTGATCGTCCTCTAACCGCGTTAACTCACAAGGGAAAGAAATTCGTTTGGGCGACCGAACAAGAATCCGCATTTCAAATCTTGAAAACAAAGCTAACCACCGCTCCTATCTTGTCACTTCCCAAAGGCAACGATGATTTTGTTGTGTATTGCGACGCCTCGAAACATGGTTTTGGGTGTGTGTTGATGCAACGAACGAAAGTCATTTCTTATGCTTCACGACAACTCAAAATTCATGAACGAAACTATATGACACATGATCTCTGTAGTGACCCGAACTTTTCCATGTTTATATATATTAATTGAGATTGATATTTACATGATTAAATGTTTCCAACATGTTAAGCAATAAAACTTGTTAAGACTTGATTAATTGAAATATGTTTCATATAGACAATTGACCACCCAAGTTGACCGGTGATTCACGAACGTTAAAACTTGTAAAAACTATACGATGACATATATATGGTTATATATATAGTTAACATGTTTTTATTATAAGTATGTATCTCATTAGGTATTTTAACAATGAGTTATATACATAAAAATGAGACTATTAATTTAAGAAACTCGAAAACGATATATATAACGATTATCGTTATAACAACGTCTTACTAGGTACATATGAATCATATTAAGATATTGATACACTTGGTTAATTATGTTAAATGATAAGTAAATATATTATTAAGTGTATTAACAATGAAATACATATGTAAAAATAAGACTAGTAACTTAATGATTTCGAAACGAGACATATATGTAACGATTATCGTTGTAACGACATTTAACTGTATATACATCATACTGAGATATATTATATATCATAATATCATGATAATATAACAATTTAACATCTCATTTGTTATAATAAACAATGGGTTAACAATATTTAACAAGATCGTTAACCTAAAGGTTTCAAAACAACATTTACATGTAACGACTAACGATGACTTAACGACTCAGTTAAAATGTATATACATGTAGTGTTTTAATATGTATTCATACACTTTTGAAAGACTTCAAGACACTTATCAAAATACTTCTACTTAACAAAAATGCTTACAATTACATCCTCGTTCAGTTTCATCAACAATTCTACTCGTATGCACCGTATTCGTACTCGTACAATACACAGCTTTTAGATGTATGTACTATTGGTATATACACTCCAATGATCAGCTCTTAGCAGCGCATGTGAGTCACCTAACACATGTGGGAACCATCATTTGGCAACTAGCATGAAATATCTCATAAAATTACAAAAATATGAGTAATCATTCATGACTTATTTACATGAAAACAAAATTACATATCCTTTATATCTAATCCATACACCAACGACCAAAAACACCTACAAACACTTTCATTCTTCAATTTTTTTCATCTAATTGATCTCTCTCAAGTTCTATCTTCAAGTTCTAAGTGTTCTTCATATATTTTACAAGTTCTAGTTACATAAAATCAAGAATACTTTCAAGTTTGCTAGCTCACTTCCAATCTTGTAAGGTGATCATCCAACCTCAAGAAATATTTGTTTCTTACAGTAGGTTATCATTCTAATACAAGGTAATAATCATATTCAAACTTGGTTCAATTTCTATAACTATAACAATCTTATTTCAAGTGATGATCTTACTTGAACTTGTTTTCGTGTCATGATTCTGCTTCAAGAACTTCGAGCCATCCAAGGATCCGTTGAAGCTAGATCCATTTTTCTCTTTTCCAGTAGGTTTATCCAAGGAACTTAAGGTAGTAATGATGTTCATAACATCATTCGATTCATACATATAAAGCTATCTTATTCGAAGGTTTAAACTTGTAATCACTAGAACATAGTTTAGTTAATTCTAAACTTGTTCGCAAACAAAAGTTAATCCTTCTAACTTGACTTTTAAAATCAACTAAACACATGTTCTATATCTATATGATATGCTAACTTAATGATTTAAAACCTGGAAACACGGAAAACACCGTAAAACCGGATTTACGCCGTCGTAGTAACACCGCGGGCTGTTTTGGGTTAGTTAATTAAAAACTATGATAAACTTTGATTTAAAAGTTGTTATACTGAGAAAATGATTTTTATTATGAACATGAAACTATATCCAAAAATTATGGTTAAACTCAAAGTGGAAGTATGTTTTCTAAAATGGTCATCTAGACGTCGTTCTTTCGACTGAAATGACTACCTTTACAAAAACGACTTGTAACTTATTTTTCCGACTATAAACCTATACTTTTCTGTTTAGATTCATAAAATAGAGTTCAATATGAAACCATAGCAATTTGATTCACTCAAAACGGATTTAAAATGAAGAAGTTATGGGTAAAACAAGATTGGATAATTTTTCTCATTTTAGCTACGTGAAAATTGGTAACAAATCTATTCCAACTGTAGCGACCCCGACAAATCGTCAAGTGACGGCGTCGACTACGTGGGTCCCATTACCTGATTATAAGTCTTTAAGATAACGTTTGACCAAAATATGTCGCCTTCATTTCAAAATAAAGATTTTTTCAAAGTTTACAAGAATTGTTCAACCAAAAGTTAAGTTACAACGTTATAGATACGATTGAAATCTAGGCGACACGGTTTAAAGTAAAGTCAAAAGACGCTCCATGAAATGCATGTATACTCGACATCGGATGCAAGTATCAAATAGTAAGCGGAAGCATGTTTCACATATCGTGCAAGACCTGAGAAAAACATAGAAATCTGTCAACGAAAACGTTGGTGAAATCATAGGTTTAAGTAAGTAAGTACAAGTGAACCACAAGATTTGCATCAATGAAATAATAGTAATACATTCCAAAAGTTTGTTTCACGAGCACCCAATTATCAAAGCTTAACATTCCTTCCATTGTATACCCCATCACTTAGTGCTAGAACAAACACTGATTCTCGAAATTATATTTCATCCGTAGACGGTAGCGAACCGTCAAGGATGAGGGTTGTCAACCCATATGGCCATATAACATAAGTTCTCGCTTACACCCGGCAAGTGTAATTAATGATAATCGAATTGAGGATTTTGTTCTAAACTCGTATGTAGAATGTTTGTTTTCCCGTTCTTGTGTTCACTTAGTTCAAAAGAATCGTTTATGTTTTCTCATCCCAATATAAGTTCAAAAAGAGTAAAAGTGGGACTATGATCTCACCTTTGATTGCAAGAGTAAATAAGTACTTCAACAAGTAACGTGCGTAAAGAACAACGCTAGTCTCGACCTAAACAAATAGGTTGTATCAATAACGGTAGTCACGAAGGGTCAAAGTTGTTCAATTAGTCCTATGGCTCGACACGACTCGATTATGTAGCATGTGAAGCAAATTGTCAAGTTTCATGCAAGATACAAGTATAAAAGCATGTTAGGAAGATTGCATAATTAATTGATTAAGTTTGACAAAAAGTCAAACTTGGTCGGGTCAAAGTCAACGAAAAAGTCAACATGTTCGGGTCGGGTCTCGGACAAATTTTCTATGCTAGTTATTCATATATAAGCATGTTAGAACAAGTTGCATGCGAATTGAAAGTCTAAAACATGGCAAACATTTCACGTGAAACGGACATTGGAGACAGAAGCTGGGCACGGCTTATGCCGCGCCGCGGCCAGGCCTGTCGCGCCGCGACAATGGCCGTGGCCTGGTCCCAGGCCTGTTTCACTTGTTCAAGACTTGGTCAATTCTCAAACAAACGCAAAACTCAAACCGTAAACAACTAGAAGACGTATCTTATACCGTTGGAAAGCTCTTTTGACAAGGAACACAACTAAACATGTTTCACCAAACAATAACATCATTTATAATAGCCGAAAACTCATCAAGTGATCATTAAACGTTCATTTTTAAGGTTTCAAGTTCTTCAAATGCAATTTGAGTTTCGGGAAACCAATTCACACATATAATATGCCGTTTTGAAGGTAATGAAACATACATTACAACTAAACACTAATAATTAACATTCCATGGCATTCAAGCATCCAAAAATTCATGTCAAGAACTATCAAACCCTAGTCAAACATCTCAAAATCAATAATCATGTTTTTGGAGTTTCCTTAATCAACCTATACATCAAAATGAAGCTAATGATACTAGTAACACTTTTAAAACATGCACTTTAACAATCTAACAACATTTGTTCATCCAAAATCAAGGATTTAGCAAGTAATTTCATATTGAACTAGTTACACCAAAAATAACGAATCGAGCATACGAATTACATACACGACATCACAATGAGCCATAGACACTAATTAACAACTTTATAACTCAAAAATCTCAAGAACACATAAAATTAGTGATTTTAGAAAGTTACCCAAATGAGATGAAGTTGGTATCAAATTGAAGAGGATGAAGAGAGGATTCCAAATATGTATTTTGTTTTGATTGAAGCTTGCTAGATGTGATTTAGATGATGATTCTTTGATTTGAAGAATTGAAAGAAAATAGAGAAGTATGAAAGAAAAAGAGAAATGAAATGAAAAAGAAGATGGGGAGGTAGTTGACTAGTCAAAGTGCTAGTCACTTCTTTGTCTTTTTGGCAAAACTAGTCCCTCTTGTTCGGGTGCGGGTGCGGGAATTGACCAAACGAATATTTTAAGTTACACGTGAGTACGGGAGATATTAGAATCCGATAACGAGAATATTTAAAATGTTACATAACAGAGGATACGAATCTAGATACGAAGGGTATTATTTAAAAAGAAAAAGACGGGCGTTAAAATAATTTAACGGAAAAATGCGGGATGTTACATTATCCACACCTCAAAAGAAATTTCGTCCCGAAATTTAGTTGGAAGTAATAGTCGATATCTCTTACTCGGGACCTAGTGTAGTAACTCTACGAATGATTGAAGGTACTTTCTTAGACATTCCACGAATCCGGATAGTCGGGGTGTTACGTTGTATTAGGGCTTGGTTTTACGATCCACAAGTTCAGCCGGTTTTTCCTATGAGGAGGAGTTTGTCATCAATAGTTGGTGCATCTAGAAGGATTGCACGTTCCTGTTCCGCAGGACACGTTTCTAAGTTTGTTACACGAAATGTAGGGTAAACGGAAACTTAATTGAGTCGGAAGTTCTAAACGGTAGGGAGCGGTTCCAATACGCCCCAAGGTTTCAAAAGGGTTAACATGTCGCGGGTTTAACTTTCCCTGATTCCCGAAACGGATTACACCCTTCCAAGGTGCGGGTTCTCAATATTACGCGGTTACACACTGGGATTTGTGAGGTTCTCCTCTAAGTTTGGTATAACTCTTCTGGCGACAATGGGTTGTCTCGAGCCCTTCTCGGACTTGAACGATCTCAATTGTTGTTTCTTGATGGAGTTCAGATTTCGGTGGTTGATGCTTTGGTTAAATGAACAGGGGTATGACATTAGCGGTCATATAAGGTTTCGAAAAGTGCGCGTGAACACACGAGTGGTAACTACTGTTGTAAGAGTGATCTACTAAAGGTGACAATACGAGTTTGTGAGATGTCTTTCCAAGACGTAAATCGTTCGTTTGCTCGGTTCGTCAGTTTGTGGGTGGTACGCGGTACTCATGTCTAAGCGGGTTCCCAAGGTTTCTTGTAAAACTAGAGGTGAAACGAGTATTTCGATACAGAATAATTGACAAAGATACACCGTGTTGGAATAGAATCTCTTAAGATACGTTTGAACAAGTTAGTTAGGGTTCGAAAAATGTTCGTTAGGACTATTCACCCTCGTGGCGAATACTTATGTAATATGAGGAGTTTCTCTATCCATGGAGAAATGTTACAAGGAGTTTCTTTAAACGGAAATGCGAACGGTAAAGATAGTAGTGAAATGAGGACTTAGAATAGGATGAGTTTACATCTCGAGGTTGCTATAACGTGCCTCTAGTTGTCAAAAGTTGAAGTCTGAAAGAGAAACGAGGTAGTACACGTAGTTGTATAGTTCGGGGTTGAATAATAGTTGACCGATTATCAGAAACACAAGGGCGTTAAGTCAAAGAAGAGTGAAGTATCGTTGGATTGTGTGTTATCTTAATTTCCAGTAATATCAGACGGTAACGGTGAAATAACAGAGGTATGTAGTGTGGTACGTGATGACAAGAATATTGATCGGATCCACAATTTAGTATTCGAATTCTTCGTGCAAAATAACGAATTTCCGTCCCGTTGATTTCGAGTCGAGGGAGTATGCCTTTCGGCGTCCAAGTAGAAATATTTCCATATTTGAGTCCCATCTGGTGTTGTACGAATTTAGCTAGAAATGTTGGTGTGAAGAATCACGCTCAAGGTTCGATCGCGGAGAGATTAAAGTCGTGTAATACGAGAAAAGTCATAAATGAATCTTCGGTAACAACCGGTGAGATCTAAGATTTTTACGAATACAAGTCTGAGTTGGGAGAGTTTCCTGATTACATGTGGCTTGATTTCGAGATTGATTGTAATGCCTTGACCATTAACTTCATGGTCTAGAAAATTGGACTTCGTTCAACAGAAATTCTCACTCGGAGAATTTGGTATAAAGTTGCTCTTTTCTCAAAAGTTCGAGCGTAAGATGGTGATGTTGTTCGTTTTCCTTCTTTACTTAAATAAGTTAAGATGTCATCTATAAATATGATAACAGATTAGTCTATATGAATTTGCATACGCGGTTCAAGAGGTTTATGGATACGGGCGAGCCCTAAATAAATCAAGCGGTACTAAGAGAGATTTACAACTAACGTTGCGAGTTCGGAAAGTGGCTTAGGAGACATCGTCTCACTTAACCCCCAATTGATGATAACCGGAACGGAGGTCGATTTGGAACATACGGGATTCGTGCAAATAATCATGAGGTCATGGATGCGAGGGAGAGGGTATCGGTTTCCAACCGAAAATTACTCAGTTCACAATAATCTATACAAGATGATGGGGAAACATTTTTTTTTTTTTTTTTTTTTTTTTTTTTTTTTTTTACGAATAGGTTCCGAGCTCCCTAGTTCTATATGTGTCAAGTCAAAAGTCTTAACGTATTTCCTCCAATAAAATTTATAGGCACACAATATTTTTCCGTCGGTCACTTAAATCGTCTAAGTAGTATCTGGGGGAAAGAGGTGGAATATAAAGAGCATGAGTCAAATCCTTGGTTATAAAACGTCTAGCGGTAATCGAATCGAACAAGTATGAAATATACGGTTTGTTGTGAAGAAACGTACCCGTTACTAGTCCATCGTCGTTCCGGGCATCCTTGGTGTCGATGTCGAAGGTTCAACGGCGTGCGTTGGGGTTGATTTTCTTATTTGGGCACACATTCCTAAAATGACCCAGTTGGCCACATTCGAAGCAAGCACCCGTTCTGTGTGCGTTGGGCATCTTTCGAGCGACGGGTCCTTGGCGCCGGTGGCGAAACCTGCCACATCCTTCAAAGTGATGCTTGTGGCATTCGTCACAAAAAGGCAGTTTTCCGGCATAGCCTTTCTTGTCGTTGGAGGTAAAAGGCTTCTTGGCGGGGTTGTTGTTATTGTTGTGGTTGCTTGATTGAGAGGCTTCCCATGTTCTTTTGTTGTTACTCGGGTGGTTCTCGACCATTGGTGCCGGTGCTTCCATTTCATTCACCGTTTCTAAAGTTTGGTGGGCCTTTGTTAAAGCCTCTTGTAGGTTAGTGGGTTGGGATGCCATTACCCCGTGTTGAATGCTCTTAGGGAGGCCATCCATGTAAAGTTCGACTCTTAGGAATTCGGGAGTCATGAGATTTGGACACATCGAGACTAGTTCGGTAAACCGTTGATTATAAGCTCCGAGGTCATTCCCGACCGTTCTTAAATTCCTTAGCCCTTGCTCGAGCCTTCGAGTCTCATCGCGCGGGAAGTATTCGGTGATCATTCTTTCTCTTAATTCGGTCCAAGAGAGTGTAAGGGCTTCATCGATACCCACTTATTGTACATACGTGTTCCACCATGAGAGAGCGATACCGGTAAGAGTGAGGGTGGAAAACTTGACCTTATCTTGGTCTCGACAACCGCTTGTGTTAAAAACGGTCTCCATTTGTTCAAACCATCGGGTGAGAGTAACCGGTCCTCCGGTTCCATCGAAAGTGGGAGGATTGTACTTCATGAAGTTCTTGTAGGAGCAACCCTCGATTGAATTACCGGCTCCATGATTGTTGTTGTTAGAAAAGTGATCGGCCACGGCCGTACTCACGGCGGTGGTTATCATTCGTTGAAGAGCTTGTTCCAGAGTTTCGAGAGGAGTATTGTGTTGACCTTGGTGAGCCATTGTTCCTTCATGAGACAAGAATATCGTTGGTTAGTATTTTCAACAATACTAACCGGAGTATGGAAATAGGATAGAGAGGAAATTTTTCCTTGACTCGCCTTAAATTCTTTACGTCATAATGTCGGAACGTCCATGTGAATCACCGTAATATAATCCCGGAAATTATATTACCCTGATTCTCATGTGCATTTAACATTACTTCATAAAGTCAAGGTGGCGCATCAACAAAATTTATCAACGTAAGATCAAGATCGAATACGAGTTAGATATGATAGAAGAGTTCGAGTATAAATGCACAATTAGTCAAATAATTCCTACTTCAGTCTATATGCCGGTTGTAGTCTAGATTCACCTATGTACCCTATGACTCGGGGTGGACACAAATGAACTCTAAATCCCTACAACCAAGGCTCTGATACCACCTGTAGCGACCCCGACAAATCGTCAAGTGACGGCGTTGGCTACGTGGGTCCCATTACCTGATTATAAGTCTTTAAGATAACGTTTGACCAAAATATGTCGCCTTCATTTCAAAATAAAGATTGTTTCAAAGTTTACAAGAATTGTTCAACCAAAAGTTAAGTTACAACGTTATAGATACGATTGAAATCTAGGCGACACGGTTTAAAGTAAAGTCAAAAGACGCTCCATGAAATGCATGTATACTCGACATCGGATGCAAGTATCAAATAGTAAGCGGAAGCATGTTTCACATATCGTGCAAGACCTGAGAAAAACATAGAAATCTGTCAACGAAAACGTTGGTGAAATCATAGGTTTAAGTAAGTAAGTACAAGTGAACCACAAGATTTGCATCAATGAAATAATAGTAATACATTCCAAAAGTTTGTTTCACGAGCACCCAATTATCAAAGCTTAACATTCCTTCCATTGTATACCCCATCACTTAGTGCTAGAACAAACACTGATTCTCGAAATTATATTTCATCCGTAGACGGTAGCGAACCGTCAAGGATGAGGGTTGTCAACCCATATGGCCATATAACATAAGTTCTCGCTTACACCCGGCAAGTGTAATTAATGATAATCAAATTGAGGATTTTGTTCTAAACTCGTATGTAGAATGTTTGTTTTCCCGTTCTTGTGTTCACTTAGTTCAAAAGAATCGTTTATGTTTTCTCATCCCAATATAAGTTTAAAAAGAGTAAAAGTGGGACTATGATCTCACCTTTGATTGCAAGAGTAAATAAGTACTTCAACAAGTAACGTGCGTAAAGAACAACGCTAGTCTCGACCTAAACAAATAGGTTGTATCAATAACGGTAGTCACGAAGGGTCAAAGTTGTTCAATTAGTCCTATGGCTCGACACGACTCGATTATGTAGCATGTGAAGCAAATTGTCAAGTTTCATGCAAGATACAAGTATAAAAGCATGTTAGGAAGATTGCATAATTAATTGATTAAGTTTGACAAAAAGTCAAACTTGGTCGGGTCAAAGTCAACGAAAAAGTCAACATGTTCGGGTCGGGTCTCGGACAAATTTTCTATGCTAGTTATTCATATATAAGCATGTTAGAACAAGTTGCATGCGAATTGAAAGTCTAAAACATGGCAAACATTTCACGTGAAACGGACATTGGAGACAGAAGCTGGGCACGGCTTATGCCGCGCCGCGGCCAGGCCTGTCGCGCCGCGACAATGGCCGTGGCCTGGTCCCAGGCCTGTTTCACTTGTTCAAGACTTGGTCAATTCTCAAACAAACGCAAAACTCAAACCGTAAACAACTAGAAGACGTATCTTATACCGTTGGAAAGCTCTTTTGACAAGGAACACAACTAAACATGTTTCACCAAACAAAAACATCATTTATAATAGCCGAAAACTCATCAAGTGATCATTAAACGTTCATTTTTAAGGTTTCAAGTTCTTCAAATGCAATTTGAGTTTCGGGAAACCAATTCACACATATAATATGCCGTTTTGAAGGTAATGAAACATACATTACAACTAAACACTAATAATTAACATTCCATGGCATTCAAGCATCCAAAAATTCATGTCAAGAACTATCAAACCCTAGTCAAACATCTCAAAATCAATAATCATGTTTTTGGAGTTTCCTTAATCAACCTATACATCAAAATGAAGCTAATGATACTAGTAACACTTTTAAAACATGCACTTTAACAATCTAACAACATTTGTTCATCCAAAATCAAGGATTTAGCAAGTAATTTCATATTGAACTAGTTACACCAAAAATAACGAATCGAGCATACGAATTACATACACGACATCACAATGAGCCATAGACACTAATTAACAACTTTATAACTCAAAAATCTCAAGAACACATAAAATTAGTGATTTTAGAAAGTTACCCAAATGAGATGAAGTTGGTATCAAATTGAAGAGGATGAAGAGAGGATTCCAAATATGTATTTTGTTTTGATTGAAGCTTGCTAGATGTGATTTAGATGATGATTCTTTGATTTGAAGAATTGAAAGAAAATAGAGAAGTATGAAAGAAAAAGAGAAATGAAATGAAAAAGAAGATGGGGAGGTAGTTGACTAGTCAAAGTGCTAGTCACTTCTTTGTCTTTTTGGCAAAACTAGTCCCTCTTGTTCGGGTGCGGGTGCGGGAATTGACCAAACGAATATTTTAAGTTACACGGGAGTACGGGAGATATTAGAATCCGATAACGAGAATATTTAAAATGTTACATAACAGAGGATACGAATCTAGATACGAAGGGTATTATTTAAAAAGAAAAAGACGGGCGTTAAAATAATTTAACGGAAAAATGCGGGATGTTACACCAACCATAACTTAATCAACTTGTATTGTATATTATGTAATCTTGAGATACCATAGACACGTATACAATGTTTCGACCTATCATGTCGACACATCTATATATATTTCGGAACAACCATAGACACTCTATATGTGAATGTTGGAGTTAGCTATACAGGGTTGAGGTTGATTCCAAAATATATATAGTTTGAGTTGTGATCAATACTGAGATAAGTATACACTGGGTCGTGGATTGATTCAAGATAATATTTATCGATTTATTTCTGTACATCTAACTGTGGACAACTAGTTGTAGGTTACTAACGAGGACAGCTGACTTAATAAACTTAAAACATCAAAATATATTAAAAGTGTTGTAAATATATTTTGAACATACTTTGATATATATGTATATATTGTTATAGGTTCGTGAATCAACCAGTGGCCAAGTCTTACTTCCCGACGAAGTAAAAATCTGTGAAAGTGAGTTATAGTCCCACTTTTAAAATCTAATATTTTTGGGATGAGAATACATGCAGGTTTTATAAATGATTTACAAAATAGACACAAGTACGTGAAACTACATTCTATGGTTGAATTATCGAAATCGAATATGCCCCTTTTTATTAAGTCTGGTAATCTAAGAATTAGGGAACAGACACCCTAATTGACGCGAATCCTAAAGATAGATCTATCGGGCCCAACAAGCCCCATCCAAAGTACCGGATGCTTTAGTACTTCGAAATTTATATCATATCCGAAGGGTGTCCCGGAATGATGGGGATATTCTTATATATGCATCTTGTTAATGTCGGTTACCAGGTGTTCACCATATGAATGATTTTTATCTCTATGTATGGGATGTGTATTGAAATATGAAATCTTGTGGTCTATTGTTACGATTTGATATATATAGGTTAAACCTATAACTCACCAACATTTTTGTTGACGTTTAAAGCATGTTTATTCTCAGGTGAATATTAAGAGCTTCTGCTGTTGCATACTAAAATAAGGACAAGATTTGGAGTCCATGTTTGTATGATATTGTGTAAAAACTGCATTCAAGAAACTGATATCGATGTAACATATTTGTATTGTAAACCATTATGTAATGGTCGTGTGTAAACAGGATATTTTAGATTATCATTATTTGATAATCTACGTAAAGCTTTTTAAACCTTTATTTATGAAATAAAGGTTATGGTTTGTTTTAAAAATGAATGCAGTCTTTGAAAAACGTCTTATATAGAGGTCAAAACCTCGCAACGAAATCAATTAATATGGAACGTTTTTAATCAATAAGAACGGGACATTTCAGTCTCAAACTTAGAGCCATTGTCTTTGCACTTAAAATGTGGAGACACTATCTTTATGGAACCAAGAGTACTATCTTTACCAATCACAAAAGCCTCCAACACATCTTTGATCAAAAGCAACTAAACATGAGACAACGAAGGTGGATTGAAACCTTAAACGATTATGATTGTGAGCTTCATTACCATCCTGGAAAGGCAAATGTAGTAGCCGATGCCTTAAGTCGAAAAGAAAGAGCGGTGCCTCTTCGTGTCCGAGCCTTAAACATCACCAACCACACCAACCTTAATAGCCAAATTCGGGTAGCCCAAGATGAGGCTCTCAAGGATGAAAACGATTCACACGAGCTCTTGAACATTCTCGTCTCTCGATTCGAAATTAGGGAGACCGGACTCCGATATTTCACCGGAAGGATTTAGGTGCCTAGATATGGGGACCTACGAAACCTTATTTTAGATGAAGCCCATAAGTCACGATACTCGATTAACCCCGGTGCCAATAAGATGTACCACGACCTTAAAGAACAATATTGGTGGCCGAACATCAAAAGAGACGTAGCTACTTATGTTGCCAAGTGTTTGACATGTTCCAAAGTCAAAGCCGAACACCAAAGACCGTCCGGATTACTTCAACAACCCGAAATCCCGCAATGGAAGTGGGAAAGAATAATGATGGACTTCATCACCAAGTTACCAAAGACAACGGGCGGTTATGATACCATTTGGGTTATTGTTGACCATCTCACCAAATCCTTACACTTTCTCGCCATGAAGGAGACCGACAAAATGGAGAAACTTGCACAACTTTACATCAAGGAGATCGTAGCCCGACATGGTGTACCTTTATCGATTATCTCCGACCTAGATGGCCGTTTTGTTTCTAGATTTTGGGGTACCTTGCAAGAAGCGTTGGGAATGCGTTTAGACATGAGCACCGCATATCACCCTCAAACCGATGGACAAAGCGAACGCACAATTCAAACCTTAGAGGACATGTTACGAGCTTGTGTTGTCGATTTTGGAAAAGCTTGGGACAAGCACTTACCTCTCGCTGAGTTCTCTTACAATAATAGTTATCAAGCGAGTATAAAAGCCGCACCTTTTGAAGCGTTATATGGTCGAAAATGTCGTTCACCTCTTTGTTGGGCCGAGGTAGGCGACGTGCAAATCACCAGACCCGAACTCATTCACGAAACCACCGAGAAGATCGTACAAATCCAAGATAGGCTTCGGACGGCCCGGAGTCGTCAAAAGTGCTACACCGACAAAAGACGCAACAACCTCGAATTTCAAGTCGGTGACCGAGTAATGTTAAAAATCGCGCCTTGGAAGGGTGTAATCCGTTTTGGGAAACGCGGGAAGCTAAATCCAAGGTATATTGGTCCTTTCGAAATCTTGGAGCGTATTGGAACCGTTGCTTATCGTTTAGATCTTCCGCCTCAACTGAACTCCGTTCATCCTACCTTCCATGTATCTAACTTGAAAAAGTGTCTTGCCGAACCCGATATCGTCATCCCTCTCGAGGAACTTAGTATTGATGACAAACTTCATTTTGTGGAGGAACCGGTTCAGATTGTGGACACCTCCGTCAAGATGTTGAAACAAAGCCGAATCCCGATTGTCAAATTCCATTGGAACACCAAAAGAGGACCCGAGTTTACTTGGGAAAGGCAAGATCAAATGCAAAAGAAATACCCTCACTTGTTCTCAGTTCCGGAAACGCAAGATCCCGAGGAAGAAACAACGACTACTACGCCTACTTAAATTTCGGGACGAAATTTCTTTTAAGGAGTAGGTAATGTAACATCCTGCCTTTTTCCGTTTACTTTTCCATTTAACTATTTAAATTCCATTATATGTTTATGACATCCCTCGTTAATACGCGTTTTAAAATGTCTCGTTTAGGTAATTCACGCACCCGAATGAAACTAGAGAGACCATTGTTGCCAAGAGAGCAAAGAGGTGACTAGGTCAACTAGTCAACCCTTCACTCTCATCCATTCATTAATTCCCTTTTCTTTTTCCATTTTCTTCACTACTTTCTTATTTTCTCTCAAAACACCATTTCAAAGAATCATCATCTAAATCCAAGCTAGCGGGTGTCTTGCAAAACAAATTACATATTTGGAATCCTTGCAACTTCCTCTTCGATTCCATACCGATTTCATTACGTTTGGGTAACTTTCTAAAATCACTAGATTTTGTGTTCTTGATGTTTTTAACTTATAAAGTTGTTAATTAGTGTCTATGGCTCAAGTCTAACATGAATATATGCATTATATGTTTGATCTTGTTATGTTTGATAACTAGCATGAACTTGAAAGTTTGGTGTGTTTGATTGATGATTTGATTGCTTAAATGTTGTTAAATGTTATAAATGCATGTATTAAATGTGTTCCTAACATCACTAGCTTCAATTTGATGTGTAGGTTGTTTTAGAAAACTTCATAAACATGATTAGTGCTTTTGGTGAATTTGGGTTAGGGTTCGGTGAACTTGAAATGAACTTTTGATGTATTGAATGCCATGAATTGTTGTTAGTAAGTAGTTAGTTGTATTATATGCTTGATTACCTACGAAACAGCGCATTATAGGGATGCATTTAATTCCCGAATCCTATTTTGTGCATTTATGAATTTGAGCATTAATTGAGCATTAAATGTTGGAAAGTCGGTTATTGCAAATGATGTTTTTGGTTGATGAAATGTGTTTAGTTGTGTTCTTTGTCAAATTAGCTTTCCAAAGATATAAAATGCGTGTCGTAAGAGTTTACGGTTTGTGATTTATGTGAAAATGAAGTTTGATTTGAGACTTGGACAATTGAGACTGACCAGGTACCAGCACCCGTTGATCGCCGCGGCGCAGCAATCCTGGGTCGACTCGTGACCTAAGCCGTGTTCAGGTTCTGACCTACTTGTCAATTATATGAAAAATGTTTGGCACGCTATGGACCTCCGATTCACATGAGACTTGTTCTAACATGCTTATATATGAATAAAAACCTCAGAAAAATAGTTCGGGACCCGACCCGAACGTGTTGACTTTTTCGTTGATTTTGACCGACCAAAGTTTGACTTTTTGTCAAACTTAACCAAATGATTATGCAATCTTTCTAACTTGTTTCTATACTTGTATCTTGCATGAAACTTGGACAATTTGATTCACATGCTACATAATCAAGTCGTAACGAGCCATAGGACTAATTGAACATCTTTGACCTATCGCGTTTACCGATATTGATACGACCTATTTGTTTAGGTCAAGACTAGCATTGTTCTTTGCACACGTTACTTATTGAAGTACTTATTACTCGTGCATACAAGGTGAGATCATAGTCTCATCTTTCAACAACTTTTATGCTTTAAACTATGGGATGAGAAACATATACGTATCATACTTTTACACTTGAACACAAGTACGAAAATGAACATTCCACGTACGGGTTTGATCAAAAAGCCTCAATTCAATTATCATTAGTTACACTTGCAGGGTGTAAACATGAACTTATATTATGTGATCACATGGGCTTGACGAGCCTCATTCGGACGGTTCGCTACCGTTAGCGGATGAAATATATTTTTGGGTCTAGTGTATGTTCTAACACTACGCAAAGGGTGAAAAACAGTTAAGTTTGATAATTGGGTGCCCGCGAAACAAATAACAACTTTGGAATGCAAATGATTTTGATAATCAAATTATATTAAATCTTGTGGTTCAAATGCAACGTTTACTAAAACACCTATGATTTCACCAACGTTTTCGCTGACAGTTTTCTATATGTTTTCTCAGGTCCTTGAACGCTACTTGATACATGCTTCCGCACTCTTTTTGATACTTGCTTGGATGTCGAGTATACATGCATAGTTGGAGCGTCTTTTGACTACTTTAAATTGTGTCGCATAGGTTTCATTCATACGTTAAACTTTGTAATGTAACTAGTCTTTTGAACTATGTTTGTAAACTTGAAACATCCTTTTACTTATGAAATGAATGCGACATATTTTGGTCAAACGTCATGTTAAAGACTTATGACCACGTAACGGGACCTAAGTAGTCGGCGCCGTCAAACATGATTTGGTCGGGTCGCTACAATTTTCTACTATTGCCCGACCGTTAACAGCTTTGACTCACAAAGGTAAGAAGTATGAGTGGACAGAATTGCATGAAGCTGCATTTCAGTTGTTAAAGGAGAAGTTAATGACTGCGTCGATTTTGTCTTTACCCGAAGGAACCGAGGATTTCGTAGTTTACTGCGATGCTTCACGGCAAGGTTATGGTTGTGTGTTAATGCAACCTACGGAAGTGATTGCATATGCATCCCGACAATTAAAGATACACGAATTGAATTATACAACTCATGATCTAGAACTTGGTGCTATAGTTTTTGCATTGAAGATGTGGAGACACTATTTGTATGGTACGAAGTTCACTGTATTCACGGATCACAAGAGTTTGCAACATATTTTCGATCAGAAACAGCTATCATCCTGGTAAGGCTAATGTAGTGGCAGATGCTTTGAGTAGGAAGGAGAGAATTAAGCCTATTTGAGTTAAACCATAGAACTTGACTATTCGAAGGAACGTTACTTCCCAGATACGTGACGCACAAATAGAAGCATTGAAAGAAGAGAATGTTGCTACTGAATCACTTCGAGGAATCGATAAGAAGTTTGTCACTCGAGATGATGGAACCCGGTATTTTATCGATAGAATATGGATACCGAAATTTGGCGGATTAAGAGAGCTAGTGCTAGAAGAGGCACATAAGACGAGTGTAACATCCCGCATTTTTCCGTTAAATTTATTTTTAACACTGTCTTTTTTTTTAATAAATATCTTTCGTTATTTAAATTCGTAGTTTCCGTTGACTAACGTTCATAATATTCCCGCTATTTAATTATAACATCACTCGGTTACTCGAGCGTTTTTAAAATATTCGTTCGGTTAATTCCCGCACCCGACTACAAACTTGAGGGACTAAACTTGCCAAGAGACTAAACTCTTGACTAGGTCAACTAGTCAAGGTATCCTCACCACCACTCATTATCCACCATTTTTCTTTTTCTTTTCCTTAACACTTTCACCATTTCTCTCAAATCCTCTCAACAAAGATTCATCATCCAAAACCGAATCAAGAAGCAAACATCAAAACAAATTACATATTCGTGATCCTCTCTTCATCCTTTACATTTTGGTACCAATTTCATCAAGTTTGGGTAATATTTCTAAAACACTAAATTTCTATAAATTCGTTTTATATACTTAAAATGGTGTTAGTTAGTGTCTATTGATCGTGTATAACATGAATATATGATTTGTTTGGTCGATTTGTTGTTTTGAGTAACTAGTTTGAACATTTGAAATGGGTTTGCTTAATCTTGCATTTTGGATGAGTTAATGTTGTTAATTTGTTAAAGTTCATGTTTTAATTGTGTTACTAGTATCACTAGCTTCGTTTTGATGCGTAGGTTGATTAAGAAAACTTCAAAAACATGAATATTGATTTTTGTGGATTTTGGTTAGGGTTTGATAGACTTAAAACGAGCTTTTGATGTTTCGAATGCCATGAAATGTTATTAGTAAGTGTTTAGTTGTAATGTATGTTTCATTACCTTCAAAACGGCATATCATATGTGTGAATTGGATTCCCGAAACTTAAAATGCATTTGATGAACTTGAAACTTTGAAAATAAACCTTTATTGATCACTTGACGAGATTTTGGTTATTGTAATTGATGTTTTTGCTTGGTGAAAGGTAGTTAGTTGTATTTCTTGTCAAAAGAGCTTTTCAACGATATAATATATGTATTCTAAGTGTTTACGGTTTGTGTTTTGTGCTAAATTGAATTTTGGATCAAGACTTGAACAATTGAAACAGCCCAGGTGCCAGGCCACGCAGAATGTTGCAGCGCGGCCCTCTTTTGTCGCGGCGCGGCATTTGCCGTGTTTGGGTTCTGACCTACATGGTCAAAATTTAGAAAATGTTTGCTACACTACGCACCTCCGATTCACATGTAACATGTTCTAACATGCTTATATATGATTAAAAATCTCAGAAAAATAGTTCGGGACCCGACCCGAATGTGTTGACTTTTTCGTTGACTTTGACTTGACCGAGTTTGACTTTTAGTCAAACTTAACCAAACACTTATGCAATCGTTCAAATCTTATTTTACACTTGATTCTTGCATGAAACTTGACAACGTGATTCACATGCTATATTTAATCGAGTCGTAACGAGCCATAGGACTAATTGAACACATTTCGACCGACCTTGTTTGTATCTTACCCGGTATTGATACAACTTACTTGTTTAGGTCAAGGCTAAGCAACTTTCATGCACACGTTTACTTTGTGAAGTACTTTTATACTCGTGCACTCGAGGTGAGATCATAGTCCCATCTTTCAACAACTTTTATGCTTTAAACTATGGGATGAGAAACATATACGTATCATACTTTTACACTTGAACACAAGTACGAAAACGAACATTCCACGTACGGGTTTGAACAAAAAGCCTCAATTCAATTATTATTAGTTACACTTGCAGGGTGTAAACGTGAACTTATATTATGTGATCACATGGGCTTGACGACCCTCATTCGGACGGTTCGCTACCGTTAGCGGATGAAATATATTTTCGGGTCTAGTGTATGTTCTAACACTACGCAAAGGGTGTAAAACAGTTAAGTTTGATAATTGGGTGCCCGGGATACAAACAACAACTTTGGAATGCAAATGATTTTGATAATCATCTTATACTAAATCTTGTGGTTCAAATACAACGTTTACTAAAACACCTATGATTTCACCAACGTTTTTCTTTGACAGTTTTCTATATGTTTCTCAGGTTCATACTTGGCTATTTGATACATGCTTCTGCGTACACTCATACTTGCTTGGAGTCAAGCATACATGCATACACTCTAATTTCTTGCTTGGGGTCAAGCATAATACATACATACGCTAGTGATAGCACCTTTGGATTCAAACATATCGTTTACATACTTACGCTATTTATAGCAACCGTGATTTAAAATAATTATGTCGCAAGTTATCTCATTCATAATTTATACTTTTGCAAACTTAAAATTATTGGCGAACGGTTTTGTAAACTAAACTTTGCAAGCATGATACGTTTCAAAAGAACGCGACATAATTTTGGTCAAACGAGTCTCATATAGGGACTACGACCATGTAACGGGACCTAAGTTAGCGGCACCATCAATGACGATTTTGTCGGGTTACTACAGATGGTATCAGAGCGTTGGTTATAGGGAACTAGGATGTGCATTAGTGTGTCTGACAGAGTCGTTAGGACGCATTAGTGAATCTAGACTACAACCGGATAGTTAGCCATTGCATTCTGACATACATTTGCTATAGATAGCACTTACTTGACTACTTGTGCATTATACTTGAATCATTCTTAGGAAAACTTCTTAATGGTACCAAGTTTTCATCATACGAACTCGTATTCTGCAACTTTCTGGTAACACGCGTAAATTCAGGATTCATATACGTAAGGATGATGACGACTTCATTAGTCACACTTGTTCGGGAACTCTGTCTCCCAGATTGTTATTCGCCACCGTTTCAACTTACTATCGGTGTCACACCGGTGTACCTTACTATCTACCACTTCTTGTTACTGCCATCACTACTCTAGGTGAGTATCGTCGTCACTACTTATCACTACGGTTGCGTACTACTCGTTATCATGATTCGTTACTCTTTTCTCGCCTAAAGACATTATTGTTTGACTTGAACCTCATTGACGTGAACAATCATTTATACACTTCCCTCGGGGAATGCTTCTTTAGAGTTGCACTAATTCTTGCGATTAAATACTAGTCACGTTGGTGATGTCGCTATGCTTTGTTCATTTTAAAACTTCACGATTACACGAACCTGAATCTATGGAGTGATGTGGGGATGGAGGTATGAGTTAGCGTAATATAACGACACTCGATCAACGTGGTTATATTATGGTAAGTCATACCAAAGTTCTAATGACTCGTGATGGTGATTGGACTCGATCAACCTAATCACCACCATGTGCCATGTACATGACTTCATTTTTCTTGTTTGAACATCCGATAACTCCGAGAATACTGATAACAACCATACCCAGGATACATCGTCGATTATTATCGAACCATACTTATGCTTCCGAATGAATGACAAATTCCTTCGACTTCAACCATATGCTATACGTGTATACTATCTCGTTTTCGAACAATTTTATCGACGAACTACAAAATGCTTGGTATGCTCACATTGAGGAAGAAACCTCTCTCGCCTTACACTCGCACTTTTGAGTAAGGAAATCTTTATTCTAAATTCTCAATGGAGGGATAGACTCCTCACGTTATACTAGTATTCGCCTCGAGGGTGAATAGTCCTAACGAACATTTTTAGAAACCGATAAATCTTCTGCGGCGAAAAGTTCTTGAGAAACAGAAACTTGTTCCAACAAACGTTTTCAAGTCCTAACAAACTTTTTCAAATATACCTTAAAGAAATGTACCTCGTTTAGGATCGAGATTCTCATTTCACTTCTAGATTTCGGAGTGCCTTACAAAAAGCCTCGGGACCACGTTTAAACATGAGTACCGCGTATCATCCACAAACCGACGGACCAAGAAAACACATGATTCAAACCTTGGAAACCATAATACGAGTTTGCATTATCAACTTCAAATTTACTTGAGAAAAGTTTTTGCCTTTAACCAAATTCTCTTACAACGATGGTTATCATTCAAGTCTTAACGTCACACCTTTTGAAATCTTATATGACCGGAAATGTCATTCTCCTTTTGTTGAACCAAGTAAATGATAATCAAGTCACTGAACCCGGAATCATTCATGGAGTAACCGTTAAAATCGTTTCAAATCCAAGAAAGGCTCGAGACGGCCCGTAGTCGCCAAAGGAGCTATGCTGATGTTAGACCTAAACCTTTCGAATTCCATGTGGGAAACCACAAAATGTTAAGAGTCGCTCCTTGAAAAGGTGTAATCTGTGTCGAAAACGTAGAAAGCTAAATCTGCAATATTTTGATCCTTTTAAAATCTTGGGGCGTTTTGTACCCGATGCTTACCGTTTCGAACTTCCGACTCAAACAAATTCCGTTCACCCTACATTCTGTGTATCAAACTTAAAGGCGTGTCTTGCGAAACAAGAACTTGTTATCCTCTTTGATGAACTTAATATCAACGATAAACTTCACTTCCTAGGAGGACCGGTTGAAACTGTAAATCGTGAAACCAAACTTTAAACCAATGTAAAAATCCCGACTGTCAAAGTTCGTTGAAATGCCGAAGGAATTACCCTCACTTATTCGTAGAATTTACAACGCAAGGTTTTGAAGAAGAAACAACAACTACTACTTCCAACTAAATTTCGGGACGAAATTTCTTTTAAGGTGTAGGTAATGTAACATCCCGCATTTTTTCGTTAAATTTATTTTTAACACTGTCTTTTTTTAATAAATATCTTTCGTTATTTAAATTCGTAGTTTCCGTTGACTAACGTTCATAATATTCTCGCTATTTAATTAGAACATCACTCGGTTACTTGAGCATTTTTAAAATATTCGTTCGGTTAATTCCCGCACCCGACTACAAACTTGAGGGACTAAACTTTCCAAGAGACTAAACTCTTAACTAGGTCAACTAGTCAAGGTATCCTCACCACCACACATTATCCACCATTTTTATTTTTCTTTTCCTTAAAACTTTCACCATTTCTCTCAAATCCTCTCAACAAAGATTCATCATCCAAAACCAAATCAAGAAGCAAACATCAAAACAAATTACATATTCGTGATCCTCTCTTCATCCTCTACATTTTGGTACCACTTTCAACAAGTTTGGGTAAAATTTCTAAAACACTAAATTTCTCTAAATTCATTTTATATACTTGAAATGGTATTAGTTAATGTCTATGGCTCGTGTATAACATGAATATATGATTTGTTAGCTCGATTTGTTGTTTTGAGTAACTAGTTTGAACATTTGAAATGGGTTTGCTTAATCTTGCATTTTGGATGAGTTAATGTTGTTAATTTGTTAAAGTTCATGTTTTAATTGTGTTACTAGTATCACTAGCTTCGTTTTGATGCGTAGGTTGATTAAGAAAACTTCAAAAACATGAATATTGATTTTTGTAGATTTTGGTTAGGGTTTGATAGACTTAAAACGAGCTTTTGATGTTTCGAATGCCATGAAATGTTATTAGTAAGTGTTTAGTTGTAATGTATGTTTCATTACCTTCAAAATGGCATATCATATGTGTGAATTGGATTCCCGAAACTTAAGATGCATTTGATGAACTTGAAACTTTGAAAATAAACCTTTATTGATCACTTGATGAGATTTCGGTTATTGTAATTGATGTTTTTGCTTGGTGAAAGGTAGTTAGTTGTATTCCTTGTCAAAAGAGCTTTCCAACGATATAAGATACGTATTCTAAGTGTTTACGGTTTGTGTTTTGTGCTAAATTGAATTGTGGATAGAGACTTGAACAATTGAAACAGCCCAGGTGCCAGGCCACGCCTAATGTCGCGGCGCGGCCCTCCTCTATCGCGGCGCGGCATTTTCCGTGTTTGGGTTCTAACCTACATGTTCAAAATTTGGAAAATGTTTGCTACGCTACGCACCTCCGATTCACATGTAACTTGTTCTAACATGCTTATATATGATTAAAAACTTCAAAAAATAGTTCGGGACCCGACCCGAATGTGTTGACTTTTTCGTTGACTTTGACTTGACCGAGTTTGACTTTTAGTCAAACTTAACCAAACACTTAAGCAATCGTTCAAATCTTATTTTATACTTGATTCTTGCATGAAACTTGACAACGTGATTCACATGCTATATTTAATCGAGTCATAACGAGCCATAGGACTAATTGAACACATTTCGACCGACCTTGTTTATGTCTTACCCGGTATTGATACAACTTACTTGTTTAGGTCAAGGCTAAGAAACTTTCATGCACACGTTTACTTTGTGAAGTACTTTTATACTCGTGCACTCGAGGTGAGATCATAGTCCCATCTTTCAACAACTTTTATGCTTTAAACTATGGGATGAGAAACATATACGTATCATACTTTTACACTTGAACACAAGTACGAAAATGAACATTCCACGTACAGGTTTGAACAAAAAGCCTCAATTCAATTATTATTAGTTACACTTGCAGGGTGTAAACGTGAACTTATATTATGTGATCACATGGGCTTGACGAGCCTCATTCGGACGGTTCGCTACCATTAGCGGATGAAATATATTTTCGGGTCTAGTGTATGTTCTAACACTACGCAAAGGGTGCAAAATAGTTAAGTTTGATAATTGGGTGCCCAGGATACAAACAACAACTTTGGAATGCAAATGATTTTGATAATCATCTTATACTAAATCTTGTGCTTCAAATACAACATTTACTAAAACACCTATGATTTCACCAACGTTTTTCGTTGACATTTTTCTATATGTTTCTCAGGTTCATACTTGGCTATTTGATACATGCTTCTGCGTACACTCATACTTGCTTGGAGTCAAGCATATATGCATACACTCTGATTTCTTGCTTGGGGTCAAGCATACATACATACATACGCTAGTGATAGCACCTTTGGATTCAAACACATCGTTTACATACTTACGCTATTTATAGCAACCGTGATTTAAACTAATTATGTCGCAAATTATCTCATTCATAATTTATACTTTTACAAACTTAAAATTGTTGTCGAACGGTTTTGTAAACTAAACTTTGCAAGCATGATACGTTTCAAAAGAACGCGACATAATTTTGGTCAAACGAGTCTCATATAGGGACTACGACCACGTAACGAGACCTAAGTTAGCAGCGCCATCAATGACAATTTTGTCGGTTCGCTACAACGAGGTATTATATTCATCCTGGATCCGACAAGATGTACCAAGATCTTAAGGCACTGTATTGGTGGCCTAATATGAAAGCTGAAATCGCTACTTATGTTGGTAAGTGCTTGACTTGTGCTAAAGTTAAGGCAGACCATCTGAAGCCGTCAGGACTACTGACACAACCAGAGATTTCCCAATGGAAGTGGGAGAATATTACGATGGATTTTATCACTAAGTTTCCTAAAACGGTAGGAGGTTATGACACGATATGGGTTATTGTGGATCGTCTTACGAAGTCTGCTCATTTTCTACCGATTAAGGAAACGGATAAGATGGAGAGGTTGGCATAGATATTCATAAAGGAAGTAGTTTCACGACATGGAGTGCCGCTATCTATTATTTCCGACAGAGACAGTAGATTTTTTTCCAGATTTTGGCAATCTTTGCAAGAAGCTATGGGAACTCGTTTAGATATGAGTACTGCATACCATCCTCAGACTGATGGTCAAAGTGAGAGAACGATTCAGACACTAGAGGATATGTTAAGAGCTTGTGTGATTGACTTTGGAATTGGATGGGATAGACATCTATCGTTAGTAGAGTTTTCCTATAACAATAGTTATCATGCGAGTATAAAGGCAGCGCCTTTTGAAGCACTGTATGGCAGAAAGTGTAGATCGCCTTTATGTTGGACTGAGTTAGGAGATAGTCAGTTAACTGGTTCGGAGATTGTACATGAAACGACTGAGAAAATCGTGCAGATTCGAGAAAGAATGAAAATAGTACGAGATCGTCAAAAGAGCTATGCAGATCTTAAAAGGAAAGATTTGGAATTTCAGGTTGGAGACAAGGCTATGCTTAAAGTGTCACCTTGGAAAGGTGTAGTGCGCTTTGGAAAAAGAGGAAAGTTAAGTCCGAGGTATATTGGACCGTTTGAGATTACCGAACGAATTGGACCGGTAGCGTATAGATTGAAACTACCGCAGGAACTTAGCGAGGTTCACGATACTTTTCATGTTTCCAATTTGAAGAGATGCTTATCAGATGAAAGTTTAGTGATTCCATTAGATGAAGTGCAAGTAGATCCTAAGCTTAATTTCATTGAAGAACCTGCTGAGATTATGGATCGCGAGATTAAGCAACTAAAGCAAAGCAGAATTCCATTGGTTAAGGTTAGATGGAATGCCCGAAGAGGACCATAATTCACGTGGGAGCGTGAAGATCAGATGAGGCTTAAGTATCCGCAACTGTCTCCCGAGGAGACAACTACGGCGGATGACCACTAAAATTTCGGGACGAAATTTTTATAACAGGTGGGTAATGTAACAACCCGACTTTTTTCGTTTACTATCGTTAGTTGTCTGTTAAGTATTTAATGGTGGTTACTTAGACTTGTTTGTTTAATTAAATTAAATATATACTTAATAGAGAAATGTTTGAATTAATATGTTATATTAATTTACGATTTATTTCGGATAGCGAAAGAACTAGAAAACGTTACGATTAAGTTTATCGTCTAGAAGACTTTTCAGTTTACGGAACTCAGAAAAACGACACAATAATTATTTTCGATAATTATTGACTTTAAGAAAATTATTTTTAATTTATTATTAATTATTTAATGAATTAAACTCGGTGATTGCGTTTCAACGACTAGTTAACGTTCTGGAGACCCGGTACGGTTAACGGCACTCGAAACGAACCACGCGCGTACCAAGAGTTAAGCAAAAACGAGCCCGAACACCCATAAAAGGGCCATTCGGCCGAACCCTTCCCCAACACCCCTTGTTGGACTTATTTTGGACCTATGCTTTGTTACTAGTAGCCCTTTAGTGTAATTAGGCCCTAACCTAGGTATAAAAGGAAAATTAGAAAGCTAGGAGCCTCATAATTCTTCTAAATCAATCCCTCTCCCTCCCCCTTGAGTCCGTCGGCCATTACCACCACCATACCACCTTCAAAAGTTGAAATTTGAAGAAACCCCGTACACGAACGTTGTTCTACGCATCGTTCTCTACGCGATAGTATAAGCAATTTGATTGTTTGAGGTATAATTGTTATCCCTAATTTTATTAATTCAGTTTTTTGATCAATTACATGGTGTATTAGAGTCTAGTGCTCAATTAATGGTGTCTAGTATTGCTAATTGTTGATTGATTGCGAAATTAACGTTGTATGATTGAAAAACAAATTTGTTTATTGATGATCTGATTAAATTGATATGAGATCTGACTTTTTAATATGTTTAATTAGAAAGATATCGAAAATTTATTAATTTTAGACTCCGATTTTGCGTGATTTCGTTATCGTATGCTCAAGATATACGTAATCGAAGTTTACGTTAGGGTTTGCATGAAATCCGAATTTTCTGAGTTGCATGCTTTGTGTTTTAGCTTATGAAAGTTGTGCTACTGTATTCTTTGTGAAAATTTATGCAATTTAGACTAAATATTTGTGTTAAAAGGTTATGTAATGCTTCCGATATGATTAAACGAAGTTTTAGTTAGTAAAGAATGCTGAATCTGTTTTTAAGTTTACATAAAAATTGCTAGAATGAACTAGAAATTATTTTAGACTTTTAGCTTCTGGAATTTGTTACTTTAGATGTTCCTTGACATGTTTCATTTGTATGCGAACTTGCAAGAACGTGATTTTCCATGAGATAAATGCTAATCTTTGTGATGTGTCCGGTTGATATTCAAAAACTGATGAGTCTGTAATGTTTTGCAAATCTGTACGAATTGGCTAAAGAAATGCTTCTTATTATTTTAACACTAAAATATTAAGATGTCTTGAGATGACGCCAATTGTCCATTCATTAATATCTATTTTATATATTTTATGAAAAATGTTTAAAAACTGACGCGCGAGCAGAATTTTCTGTAATGAACCTGAACTTGAGCCTTTCTGATATTAGACTTTTATTTATCGTATGAGGCCCTGGCTGGACTTTTTGGAATCGATTTTAAGTCTAGTTAAGATCTGGAGTTGATCATAATTTTATGAATTATGTGCTATGCGCTATGAGTGTATTTCTTTTCGATGTATGATTTTCGAAGGTTTACTTTAAGATGTGGAAAATGCGATTTACTAAATTACGAGCGATAACATGTTATATGACTTAAGTATGATTCGTTGACTATGTTTGCATGACTTACTGAGATGTTTGACTTTAGTTGACCTATTTGACCGAGTTGACTTTTGGTTTGACTTTGGTTGACTTTCGTTGACTTGCTTGGATTAGTTGACTTTTACATGTTTGTTGAGTCAGTCTGAGCACTAGGACTTTACGTACACTATGGGTTGACTAGGTTTGACCTATTAGTGTATACTTAAGGTGATTTACTTTTTAGGTTGCGTTGTTCAGTCGAGAGTGTTCGACTACAGTACAGTTTGCTAAGATCTTTACGAGTGCTTTTGCTAAGGTGAGTCTACAGTCCCTACTACGTTTTTATAGGGATGAGATGCATACTTTTTAAAAATGTTTTACGTGTTTGGCACAAGTAACTTACTAAGATTATACATATGAGTTCAGATCAAAAATCCCTTAGCTTGATTATATTAATTACTTTGTAAGCTCGACTTATAGGGACGGTACCGTTAGGTTTGACAAACCTCACCGCAACGTTAAACAGGTGCTTATGTAGTTGTTACATGTACACTTGATCGGTGTATCACCAGTATAGGGTAAACGAAAGACGTGGGCTCGGCCTACGCAAAGGTTAAAGTTTTATAATCAAGTGCTCATGATAATGTATACTTTTCCTATGATGTTTTCCAAGAAAATATTGTGGCCTAACTTACGAAATGATTTACTAAACCTGTAGTTTCACTCAATGTTTTTCGTTGACGTTTTGCATGTTTCATCTCAGGTACATAGAGCTAGTGCTTTCGCTTTATTTGAAGTTATGTGCTGTTAGCTGCTAGAACTGGATGGCATCCAGCATGATTTCTATTTTTATTTCAAGAATAAATATTCGCATTTAAACAGTTTTCTCTGTTGTTTTGGGTTCATATACTTTAGTCATTGATGTAAAATGTTTTCAGTTACATTTTCTTAAATAAATGACTTGTTTTCATGATTAATGCGAATACTTTTCGGAAACGTCTCATATAGAGAGCGTGACCGCTAAACTGTGGGACCAGGAGTTAATATTCCGTTAGTGGATTCTGACGAGGTATTACACATGTCTTCAAAGCCCAAAATGCTTTGTGCTCAATTTCTACTGGAAGGGGACATTTTTTTCCGTAAACAAGTTTAAAAGGTGTGGTTCCAATTGGAGTTTTGTAGGCTGTTCGAAAAGCCCAGAGTGCATCCTCCAATTTCATGGACCATTCCTTTGGATTTGATCCTACGGTTTTCTCTAGGATACGTTTTAATGCTCGGTTGGTATTTTCAACTTGTCCACTTGTTTGTGGATGATAAGCGACTGAGATTTTATGAGTTACTCCATATCTTTTGAGAACTTTCTCAAGTTGATTATTACAAAAATGAGTACCCCGATCACTTATTAAAGCTTTCGGTGTTCCGAACCTAGCAAAAATACGGTTTAAAAAGTTGACTACAACTCGTGCATCGTTAGTTGGGAGAGCTTGTGCTTCCGTCCATTTAGATACATAATCAATGGCAACGAGAATATAGAGATTATTATGAGATTTTGGAAATGGACCCATAAAGTCAATACCCCAAACGTCAAATACTTCACATACTTGAATGACATTTTGTGGCATTTCATCACGTTGACTTATTTTTCCGGCCCTTTGACATGCATCACAGGATTTACAAAGAAGGTGTGCGTCTTTGAAAATTGTAAGCCAATAGAATCCAGCGTCATAGACTTTTCTTGCTGTGAGTTGAGGCCCATAATGCCCTCCTGTTGGTCCTTTATGACAATGGTTTAAAATTTGATTAGCTTCATCTCCGAATACACATCGGCATATTATTCCATCGGGATAACTTTTAAACAAATGTGGATCTTCCCAGAAATAGTGTTTTATATCACTAAAGAATTTCCTTCGTTTTTGGTACGACAACCCTTTTTCAAGGAATCCACACACTAAGTAGTTTGCATAGTCTGCAAACCATGGAATTTCATTATAATCGATCTTCAAAAGATATTCATCAGGAAAGTTATCTTGTATAGACGATTCATTTAGAACTTCTAATTCAGGATTTTCAAGACGAGAAAGATGATCAGCGGCAAGATTTTCTGCTCCCTTTTTGTCTCGGATTTCAATATCAAACTCTTGTAAGAGTAAGATCCAACGGATTAATCGTAGTTTAGCATCTTGTTTTGAAAATAGGTATTTAAAAGCAGAATGGTCGGTATAGACCACTGTCTTGCAAGGAGTTCTTTTTCAGTAGTTGTGTAATTCGTTTGTGCTCCTTGTAATGTCTTATTAGCGTAATAAATAGGTTGAAATCATTTTCAATCCTTTGACCTACAACGGCTCCCATTGCAAAATCACTTGCATCGCACATGAGTTCAAATGGTAGATTCCAATTTGGAGTTATCATGATCGGCACATTAGTGAGTTTTCTTTAAGAATATTAAAAGATTTGATGCATTCATCTGCAAAGATGAATGGAGCATCCTTTTCTAGGAGTTTATTCATAGGAGTGGCAATTTTAGAAAAGTCTTTTATGAAACGTCGGTAAAAACCGGCATGCCCTAGAAAACTCCTAACTCCTCTAACATTGGTGGGATGTGGAAGTTTAACAATTACATCTACTTTAGCTCTATCCACTTCAATTCCTTCCTTTGAAATTTTATGACCAAGAACGATGCCTTCTTTAACCATAAAATGGCATTTCTCCCAATTAAGAACTAGATTTGATTGTTCGCATCTAATAAGCATTAGTTCAAGATTAACTAGACATGTTTCAAAAGTATCACCGAAGACTGAAAAGTCATCCATGAAAACTTCCATGCATTCTTCTATCATGTCGTGAAAAATCGCCATCATGCACCTTTGAAAGGTTGCAGGGGCGTTGCAAAGTCCAAATGGCATGCGTTTGTAAGCAAAAGTAACATAAGGGCACATGAATGTGGTTTTTTCTTGGTCCTCGGGTGCTATTGGAATTTGAAAATATCCGCAAAAACTGTCAAGAAAACAATAGTAACTATTTTCGGCTAATCTTTCCAACATTTGATCAATGAAAGGTAGGGGAAAGTGATCTTTTCTGGTGGCGTCATTTAATTTTCTATAATCAATACAAACACGCCATCCCGTTACAGTCCTAGTAGGAATATGCTCATTTTTTTCATTTGTGATGACAGTCATGCCACCCTTCTTAGGTACACATTGAATTGGGCTTACCCATGGACTATAAGAGATTGGATAAATTAAACCTGCATCTAGCAGTTTAATAATTTCTTTCTTAATAACATCTTGCATATTAGGATTTAGTCTTCGTTGGCGTTGCACATAGGTTTTATGACCTTCTTCCATAAGGATTTTATGTGTGCAATACGAAGGACTTATACCTTTAATGTCATGAATCTTCCATGCAATAGCTGGTTTATGAGCTTTTAGCACAGAAATGAGTCGAGATTTTTCATTTTCCGTAACAGAAGACGATATTATTACAGGTAATTCAGATTCACCATGTAAATAAGCGTATTCCAAATGGTTTGGAAGTGGCTTTAACTCTAATGTCGGTGGTTCTTCTATCGATGATTTGTATCGATATCTGTCTTCCTCTTTTAACATTTGAAGTTCTTCTGTTGTTGGTTCGTATTCATTAGCCATGAGTGCGGCTAACATTTCAGCTTCATCAATTGGTTCAGTTCCTTCTCCTAAAGAACATTCTCCTGTTCCTTGTAATTCTGGAAATTCTTCTAACAATTCTTCCATGTCCAGAATAACAAAATCTACTGGAAATACTAAAGTACCAACTTTAACTAGCATGTTCTCCATTATCCCTCTAGGATATTTTACTGATTGATCTGCTAGTTGTATGCTCATTCGTGTTGATTTCAATTCTTCAAGGTTTAGTTTAGTGTATAATGAATATGTCATTAAATTTATACTAGCACCTAAGTCTGCCAATGCTTCTATTGAACTTAGACTACCCAGAAAACATGGAATTGTGAAACTTCCTGGACCAGAGAGTTTTTCTGGTATCTTATTCAACAACACTGCAGAACAATTAGCATTCATAGTAACAGCCGAGAGTTCTTCCATTTTCTTTCTATTTGTGATTAGATCTTTCAGAAATTTAGCATATCTTGGCATTCCTGAAATCACATCAATGAAAGGAAGATTGACATTTATTTGTTTAAACATATCCAAGAATTTGGATTGCTCGGCTTCAAGCCTTTCTTTTCTCATTTTACTTGGGTAAGGAAGTGGTGGTTGGTATGGTTTAACATAAGGTTTAGCCTTAACTGTGTTATCTTCATTAACCTTTTCAACTACTGGTTCTTTTTCCTTATCTTGCTCAGGTTGTGGTGCATGTGTAGTAGGAATAGCGTCATCAGAAATTACAGGTATTTCAGGTGGTTTAAGTGTAATACCACTTCTTGTGGTAATGGCTTTAGCTGTTTCATTCCGTGGGTTAGCATTTGTATCGCTAGGTAGACTTCCCAGTTTTCTTTCACCTATCAACCTTGCTAGGTTGCTTACTTCTTGTTCCAGATTTTGAATAGAAGCTTGTTGATTTCTAAATGCTTGAGCATTTTGTTCATTGATTTGTTTCTGAGATGTGAAAAATGAGTTTGAGATTCAAATAGCTTCGACATCATATCTTCTAATTAGAAAAATAGGTCTTTGCTGATTGTAAGTATTATTAGATACTTGTTGATTGCTAGGACCTTGTTGGTTATTGTATGGAACATTTCGGTTATAATTCTGATTTTGATTGTAGTTTGGTCTTGGCGGTTGATAATTATTCTGACAATTATTTCCAGGCCTTTGGTTCATGTATAAAATATTCTCTCGTTGTTCCATTGTTTGTTCAATACTGAGACAATCTTTTGTCAAATGTGGTACTCCACACTGCTCACAACTGATTCGTATTGCGTGAATATCTTTCGTCATCTTTTCCATTCATCTTTCGAAAGTATCTATCTTTGCGGAAATGAAATCAAAGTCATGGCTAGAATCGGCTCTAGCCGCTTTAGATGATCTAACGATGTATTTTTCTTAATGCTACTCATGTGAGTGGGAAGCAGTGTTATCAATAATTTTGTAAGCTTCAGTTGTATTTTTCTTCATAATGGAACCACCAGCTGCTATATCGATGTCTTTTTGTGTAGTAATGTCGCATCCTTGATAGAATATTTGTACTATTTGATAAGTGTGTAAACCATGTTGAGGACATCCTCTCAACAACTTTTCGAATATTGTCCATGCCTCATATAGAGTTTCATTTGGCTTTTGTGTGAACGTAACTATTTCTCCTTGAAGTCTCACGGCTTTAGATGCCGGAAAGAATTGTTGAAGAAAATTTTCAACTAAGACATCCCATGTATCAATCGCCCCTTCAGGTAACGATTCTAACCAATCTTTGGCTTCTCCCTTTAAAGTCCAGGGAAATAACATGAGATAGATCTGTTCATCCTCAACTTCTAAGATTTTGAATAGTGTACAGATCCTATTAAAGGTTCGAAGATGTTCGTTTGGATCTTCCTTCGGCGCATCACTAAATTGGCATTGATTAGTTACCATGTGTAGGGTTTGTCCTTTGATTTCATAATCTGGTGCATTAATGTCTGGTTGAGTAATTGCGTGACCTTGGCCAGTGCGTTTAGCTCTCATTCGGTCTTCCATACTTAGAGGTTCCAGATTTTCCATTATTGAAATTGTTGAATCTGAATCACTAGAGGATTCTGATTTAATGGTTTCTTCCTCGACAATCTCTGGATGGGTGATTTGTGGTTCAGGAGGAATGATTAGTGGTTCAGGATCTCTGAATTGTCACTGAATATCCTCCGGATTCTAATTTGTGAGGTTGGGTTCAAAAAATGGATTATCGGAAATTTGAATCGGAGTACTTGGTCGACTAGATGAAGATTCTAAAGAAAAATCAACGGCGACAATATTATCTAGATGTCTTGATCGAGTTACAGGTGGTGAACGTATGAAAGGTGGTGAACGTTTTGCTCGGTGCATTCACAGAATATCCTATTAGTTATAAAGATAAAAATTATATAAGTTATCAAATTAATAGACTTTTCTGATTTTGCCCACGTTTCGAATAGCCAATAGATGCAGCAGGTAGCCAGGACCCTTTAAATCGGAAGCCCACAACTCGCCACTAACAAATCCAACTATTACTACGAACCAGAAAATTTTGGATATCTATCAATTTAACCGCTTAAAATAATTTTTCGTCGAAGTTTGAAGAAAATAAAGAAAATTCTATGTCCTAAAAACTAGAGCGTCGAGAAATAAGAAAGAAAAAGAATGCGTCGAAAAACGTCGAAAAATAAAAGGTCGAAAAATAAGCGTCGAAAAATAATAATAACAAAGTAAAGCGTCGAAACTTAAAATTCTAAAAACTAAATATTAAAAGTTGCGTCTAAAAAAATAAAACTTAAAGGAATTCTATATCCAAAACGGCAATAATTTAATTAGGCACTAAAATCTATTAAATACGGCGTCGCAAAATTCTAAAGCACCTAAATCTTAGTCTATAGAAAAAGCACTTAAGGGATTTTACGGCAAAACCTAAAAATCTAGAAATAAAAAATAACTACGGCAAAAACTAAGTTTAAAACTAGTTACGAACGATAAAAATACAAATTACAAATTAAAAGATTAAAATATACAATCTATAAAAAGATATAAAAAATGATAAAATTACTTATTTTTATAAAAATATTATTTTTATATTATTATTTAATAAAAGTATTAATTTATAAAGTTAATAATAATATTTAAACTTAAAATTACAAATTAAAACTAAACTAAATATATATATATATATATATATATATATATATATATATATATATATATATATATATATATATATATATATATATATATATATATATATATATATATATATATATATATATTAATTAAACCCTAATTAGGTTAAAGAAAATAAAATAAAATATATAAACCCTAATCTGTAATTATTACGTCCGAGGTTCAGCCTGTCAGCCCTGTCATGCGATAGCATGTATTTTTGCCTACCCGTTCATGCGGTCGCATGGCCCAGAGGTTCAGATCACAAATTGGGCTGCTACAGTTTCCAAGCCCGATTCAGTTTTAATTATATTTTTTTTCCGATTTATCTTTATATAAAATATTATATAATAAAAAAAATATTACTTATTAGTTTTATAACTCTAAAATATAAACTTATTTTTAGACACTTAAAAATGTATACATAAATATTTTTATGTTTTTATATTTTTGTAATTTTAACACTTATTACTAAAATAAAATATTTTTACAAAATAAGAAATATTATATTTTTACAAAAATATTTTAAAAACTAAATTTTTTTTATAGCATTTCGCTTTGTTCCCCGGCAGCGGCGCCAAAAATACTTGATGTTATACGAGGTGTATACGAAATAGTTATATTTTTACTACGAAATACTATTAAATACCATACAATTTTACACAAGTTATTTATTTAATTATAGAGTGGATATACCTAAACCTTGCTACAACACTATAGGCAGTGTACCTAATCGTACAGTAGTGTAGTTTTTAGTAAGTCCGGTTCATTCCGTAGGGAGCTAGCCAAGTTTAACGCTATATTTTTTTAAAAACTATATTTGTATAATATATATATATATATATATATATATATATATATATATATATATATGTATATATAAGTAGTATTATTATTATTATAAAAAGGTGGTTTTACCGTTTAATGACCGGTTTTTCGATTTTATGTCTTAAGTCGCAATTAAAACCTAATGTAAAATATTAAATATACAAATGACTTAATTTAAGGCGTAAAATAAATGACGATAAATAAAAATACGATAATTGAAAGTACGATAATTAAAAGTGCAATAAATAAAATGACAGTAAATAAAAGTGCGATGAGATGTAAAATAAAGGAATTATGCTTATTTAAATTTCCGTAATCATGATGTTCGACGTGTTGATTTTAGTTTATTACCATGGGTTAATTGTCCTTTGTCCTGAATTATTCCATATGTCCATCTGGTTTTTGTCCATAACAGTCCATCAGTCATAAATATAAAGTGCGAGTGTCCTCGTCAAATTATCCTTATACCCGAAGTCAAATATTCCAACTAATTGGGGACTTAAACTGTAATAAGGTTTTAATACATTGTTAATGATTACATCAGGTTATCGACTGTGTGCAATCCAAGGTTTTAATACTTTATTAACAATTACACCAAGTGTCCTTGTATGTAATCCACCCCTGTTTTAATGAGTCCATTGACTATTAATCCATTCCCGTGTTCGGTTAAATAAACGATTATTAGTACTTATAAATACCCCGCCCATCGTGTCTGATCGAGTGTATGTGGTTATTTATAGGTACGTCCAAATGTAAATCTTTATATTAAATTAACAAACTATCATTCAATTAAACAAATATAAAGCCCATTAATAGCCCATAGTCTAATTTCCACAAGTGTCGGTCTTTTGTCCAAACCCCAATTATGGTCCAAAGGCCAATAACCCCGTCTTTAATATTTAATCCAACATCACGATTACTTCGGCTTAAATAAGCATAATAATAACTTAGCTACGAGACATTAATTTAAAAAAGGTTGAACATAACTTACAGTGAGTATTAATCGCGTAGTGTTACACGGACATAATTTCGACTTACAAACTTACAACATTCGCTACCATAACCTTATTATTATTAATCTTAAATTAAAATTATAAATATAAATATATATATATATATATATATATATATATATATATATATATATATATATATATATATATATATATATATATATATATATATATATATATATGTATATATATTGAGAGAGTTAGGGAGAAGATTGAATTAGGTGTGTATAATTCGCTGAAAACTCGTCCAATTTATAGACCTGGCCACACTCTTACAGCCATGCGATCGCATGGAATTTCTCTTCCAGGCCATGCGATCGCATGGCCAGCTGGATAATCTCATTTGTCAATTAAAACGTGGGCTGCTCGATTTTAATATATATAATATAATATATATAATTTTATATAATTATATATATTATATTATATTCATGTGCATCCTTGACTTGTAATTTTAGCTCCGTTGAGTTGCGCGTTGATAGTTGGTTCATGTCCTGGTTCCGGATTTTCGAACGTCCTTGCGTACGATTTAATATCTTGTACTTTGCATTTTGTTGCTCGTACTTTTGTAATTTTGAGACGTTTCTCATCAATAAATTGAACCACTTGGATTGTACTTTGTACTTTTAGCTTTTTGATCGTTTGCGTCTTCAAATCGTCGAATCTGTCTTTTATCTTCACCTTTTATTATTTAAACAAATATCACTTGTAAATAGAACAATTGCAACTAAAAGCTTGTCTTTCTTGAAGGATAATGCTATGAAATATATGTTTGTTTTTAGCATTATCAGTGAGCCACACGCAGCCATGTCAGCCACGCCAAAGTCGATTCTGAATATTTCGCTTAATAGAATTAATCAGTGTTTGACACGTGTTTCCCAAGAATTTTGGACATTCTACGCCTATAAATAGACCCCTTGGGTGACCACATTTCACATCTGAACTTCAGTCAGAGAGAAGTACACTTTCTCTCTCACACAGTTCTTTCTCACTCTAGAAACATTAACCGCTTAGTAACAGAACGTTAAACGGATCAATTACAGATTGATCCAAAGATTGATTGAGGCCACCCTACGGATTTCTCATCCGTGTTCTGGGTCTGCAGGGATTACTTCCTGAGGGCAAACATCAATCGGCATTATATCTCTTAACACTAGGATGTTATTATCTTGTACTGGTACCTTTCACCCACTATACGGAAAATAGTACCAACATATGGCTCCATCCGTTTCGAAGAACAACAAGAATACCAACCACGCAAAAACAACTAATATAACTTCAATGCGAACACCACTTGATCCAGTCACTGAAAACATCATTGAGAATATACCAATTGATCAATTTACTTTAGAAGAAACTTCAATTTAAAAAGAAGATCATATGAATACTGGTGCAGCAGAAGAACATGAGAATGATGCTGCACTACGATTGAAGAAAACATTGTTGGATAACTCCAATGAAGGAATATGGAAAGCTAGATGGGGAACACACATCATTTCTTTTAAAAGGGCATCTGATTTAATTCTAAACATGCAGGCAAAGGAAAGGCAATCTCTAAACAGCAATTGTTCAACTTATTTAACCAATTGTGAACTTTGGTGGATGATTCTGAGCTTGAACATGTTGATGAAGGTTTTATAGAGAATACATGGGAATATGGACAGGAAGAAGAGAAACCATTTATGTCTGAAGAAATGGCAGTAAAGTTACTGGATAGGATCTTAACTAAAATAGCTCCATCAAAATACAAGCAGAAGTTGGCACAGAACGCCATCCGTGTAACGGCGGTGGATAACTTATTTGCTTTAATCAAAGGAGATGAAGCTATCAAACCTACAGCAATGGCATAGTCAACTTAATGTTTCATTACTCGAATTGCAGATTATCCATTACCTAGAAACCTGGGGATTCGGTCTATCGGTGTTTATGATGGAACAACTAATCCAGAAGATTTTCTTACTATGTTCGAGGGCGTTATGAGACTGCAACATTGGGAAGATGAGGTTGCGTGTCATATGTTTCTGTTGGTCCCTTGAATAACAACAGGAGTATTGTAGGGGGGGGGGGGGGGTGAATACAATTCTTTCAATTAACTTAAGTGTTATCACAGTTTAGTATTTAAACACGCAATTTAAATAAGAGTCAAAGGTAATTTTCAACGGTTATTCTTTATTGATATGAATCACAAAGAATCACAAATGTTCTTGGCAAAATAACAGTTGGTTGAATACAGATTACACCTAGATTATAGCTATAGAGGATATCTTAAGCTATTACACGTTTTGGACTCTATTTAAATATACCCACACCACTAAATATTAAAATAGTGGATACTTCTATTTATAGTAGTCCTAATATCCATGTAATTGTTCTATTGTCCATTGGTACATACGATATCTGTACTTATGGGGATAACTGCAAAAGAGAGCGTGCTCTCTTCTTTCCTCTTTGGTAGCTATTTACAGGAACACTCCAATTCAGTTTGGCACTACTATTTGAATAAACAAATAGAATGTTGGGTTCCCTAGGCGTTGACAAAGTATTACACATGTCTGCACACGCGTTAAACTTCTGAATTCCCACATAGTCTTGTAAGGCCACTAGTCAGCCGCATACACGCGCCCTTTTCTGTTCAACTTTGTCTTCGACTTCTGTTGAATAGTACAATTGATGTGGACCACTCAGGAAACCACTATGCTTGTAATGGAGCATAGCTGTCTTCATGTAGCATGCTGCTTATCAGCTATGCTGGTTCTTCTATGCTGAGTCACTTGATCTTCATGATTTGCTGGGCACTCATCCTGTGCTAATTGAAGAATACTGTCTACCTTGTGCTGGTAGACTAGGCAGCATATTAAAACACTCGACACAACAACATTTGCTGTCTATACATAAATAAACCGACGCTGGCTGCACATAACATTCTAGTGTACATAATTGCTGTTTTGTCATAATTAAATCCTTAATTATTATGGGGACTCAACAATCTCCCCCTATTTGATGATAACAAAACTTATGACATAAAGAGAAAACACTAAAGCCAGCACACTAAGGGACCTAGTGAAAATAGGCAGTAAAATTTGTCCCTTTTAGGTTTATTTTGGGATCTTTTGTTGAGTTATCTATATCTTATAAATTGATATGATTTTTTTTACGATTAACTCATTTCACATTCATTATATGAAATATATATAGTAATTACAGTGTAGTACAATGAAATGTGAAATAACAAAAGATACAAGTTCTACAACAGAAGGCTATCTATCTTTATCTTTTCCTTTTCCTTTTCTTCATCAGATAGCTCTTCTTCTTTTACTTTGACATCGTAATAGCTCAGGAAATTACTTCATATCGAATACTGGTATTTGAGGAGGTAGAAAGATTGGATCTCTTCTGTGTAGGCTGAAATGTCCCGTTCTTATTGATTAAAAACGTTCCATATTAATTGATTTCGTTGCGAGGTTTTGACCTCTATATGAGACATTTTTCAAAGACTGCATTCATTTTTAAAACAAACCATAACCTTTATTTCATAAATAAAGGTTTAAAAAGCTTTACGTAGATTATCAAATAATGATAATCTAAAATATCCTGTTTACACACGACCATTACATAATGGTTTACAATATAAATATGTTACATCGAAATCAGTTTCTTGAATGCAGTTTTTACATAATATCATACAAACATGGACTCCAAATCTTGTCCTTATTTTAGTATGCAACAGCGGAAGCTCTTAGTATTCACCTGAGAATAAACATGCTTTAAACGTCAACAAAAATGTTGGTGAGTTATAGGTTTAACCTATATATATCAAATCGTAACAATAGAGCACAAGATTTCATATTTCAATACACATCCCATACATAGAGATAAAAATCATTCATATGGTGAACACCTGGTAACCAACATTAACAAGATGCATATATAAGAATATCCCCATCATTCCGGGACACCCTTCGGATATGATATAAATTTCGAAGTACTAAAGCATCCGGTACTTTGGATGGGGCTTGTTGGGCCCAATAGATCTATCTTTAGGATTCGCGTCAATTAGGGTGTCTGTTCCCTAATTCATAGATTACCAGACTTAATAAAAAGGGGCATAGTCGATTTCGATAATTCAACCATAGAATGTAGTTTCACGTACTTGTGTCTATTTTGTAAATCATTTATAAAACCTGCATGTATTCTCATCCCAAAAATGTTAGATTTTAAAAGTGGGACTATAACTCACTTTCACTGATTTTTACTTCGTCGGAAAGTAAGACTTGGCCACTGGTTGATTCTCAAACCTATAACAATATATACATATATATCAAAGTATGTTCAAAATATATTTACAAAACTTTTAATACATTTTGATGTTTTAAGTTTATTAAGTCAGCTGTCCTCGTTAGTAACCTACAACTAGTTGTCCACAGTTAGATGTACAGAAATAAATCGATAAATATTATCTTGAATCAATCCACGACCCAGTGTATACGTATCTCAGTATTGATCACAACTCAAACTATATATATATTTTGGAATCAACCTCAACCCTGTATAGCTAACTCCAACATTCACATATAGAGTGTCTATGGTTGTTCCGCAATATATATATATAGATGGGTCGATATGATAGGTTGAAACATTGTATACATGTCTATGGTATCTCAAGATTACATAATATACAATATAAGTTGATTAGGTTATGGTTGGAATAGATTTATTACTAACTTTCACGTAGGTAAAATGAGTAGTTTTTATCAATCTTGTTTTACTCACCATTTCTTCGTTTCTAATCCGTTTTGAGTGATTCCAGTGGCCACGGTTTTGTATTGAACTTAACTTTATGAATCTAAACAGAAAAAGTATAAGTTTATAGTCATAAATACAAGTTACAAGTCATTTTTGAAAGAGGTAGTCATTTCCGTCGAAAGAACGACATCTTGATGACCATTTTGAAAAACATACTTTCACTTTGAGTTTAACCATGATTTTTGGATATAGTTTCATGTTCATAAGAAAAATTATTTTTCCAGAAGTATAGCTTTTAAATCAAAGTTCTTCTTAGCTTTTAATTATCCCAACCAAAACAGCCCCCGGTTTTACTACGACGGCGTATATCCAGTTTTATGGTGTTTATCGTGTTTCCGGGTTTTAAATCATTAAGTTAGCATATCATATAGATATAGAACATGTGTTTAGTTGATTTTAAAAGTCTAATTAGAAGGATTAACTTTATTTGCAAACAAGTTTAGAATTAACTAAACTATGTTCTAGTGATTACAAGTTTATAACGTTGAATAAGACAGCTTTTTATGTATGAATCGAATGATGTTATGAACATCATTACTACCTCAAGTTCCTTGGATAAACCTACTGGAAATGAGAAAAATGGATCTAGCTTCAAAGGATCCTTGGATGGCTTGAAAGTTCTTGAAGCAGAATCATGACACGAAAACAATTTCAAGTAAGATTTCCACTCGAAATAAGATTGTTATAGTTATAGAAATTGAATTAAAGTTTGAATATGATTATTACCTTGTATTAGAAATATAACCTACTGTAAGTAACAAAGGTTTCTTGATCTTTAATGATTACTTGGAATGGATTTAGAAAACTTGGAAGTAAACTTGCAATCTTGGAAGTATTCTTGATTTTATGAAACTAGAACTTTTTGGAATTTATGAAGAACACTTAGAACTTGAAGATAGAACTTGAGAGAGATCAATTAGATGAAGAAAATTGAAGAATGAAAGTATTTGTAGGTGTTTTTGGTCGTTGGTCTATGGATTAGATATAAAGGATATGTAATTTTGTTTTCATGTAAATAAGTCATGAATGATTACTCATATTTTTGTAATTTTATGAGATATTTCATGCTAGTTGCCAAATGATGGTTCCCACATGTGTTAGGTGACTCACATGGGCTGCTAAGAGCTGATCATTGGAGTGTATATACCAATAGTACATACATCTAAAAGCTGTGTATTGTACGAGTACAAATACGGGTGCATACGAGTAGAATTGTTGATGAAACTGAACGAGGATGTAATTGTAAGCATTTTTGTTAAGTAGAAGTATTTTGATAAGTGTCTTGAAGTCTTTCAAAAGTGTATGAATACATATTAAAACACTACATGTATATACATTTTAACTGAGTCGTTAAGTCATCGTTAGTCGTTACATGTAAGTGTTTTTTTAAAACCTTTAGGTTAACGATCTTGTTAAATGTTGTTAACCCAATGTTTATAATATCAAAAGAGATTTTAAATTATTATATTATCATGATATTATGATGTACAAATATCTCTTAATTTGAAATATATACATTAAATGTCGTTACAACGATAATCGTTACATATATGTCTCGTTTCAAAATCATTAAGTTAGTAGTCTTGCTTTTACATATGTAGTTCATTGTTAATATACTTAATGATATGTTTACTTATCATAATATCATGTTAACTATATATATAACCATATATATGTCATCATATAGTTTTTACAAGTTTTAACGTTCGTGAATCACCGGTCAACTTGGGTGGTCAATTGTCTATATGAGACCTATTTCAATTAATCAAGTCTTAACAAGTTTGATTGCTTAACATGTTAGAAACACTTAATCATGTAAAATAACAATATCATTTAATATATATATAAACATGGAAAAGTTCGGGTCACTACAGTACCGACCCGTTAAATAAATTTCGTCCCGAAATTTTAAGTAGTGGAGGTGTTGACGTATCTTCTGGAAATAAATGCGGGTATTTCTTCTTCATCTGATCTTCTCGTTCCCAGGTGACCTCGGGTCCTCTACGAGCATTCCATCGAACCTTAACAATTGGTATCTTATTTTGCTTAAGTCTTTTAACCTCACGATCCATTATTTCGACGGGTTATTCGATAAATTGAAGTTTTTCGTTGATTTGGATTTCATCTAATGGAATAGTGAGATCTTCTTTAGCAAAACATTTCTTCAAATTCAAGACGTGGAAAGTGTTATGTACAGTCGCGAGTTGTTGAGGTAACTCAAGTCGGTAAGCTACAGGTCCGACACGATCAATAATCTTGAATGGTCCAATATACCTTGGATTTAATTTCCCTCGTTTACCAAATCGAACAATGCCTTTCCAAGGTGCAACTTTAAGCATGACCATCTCTCCAATTTCAAATTCTATATCTTTTCTTTTAATGTCAGCGTAGCTCTTTTGTCGACTTTGGGCGGTTTTCAACCGTTGTTGAATTTGGATGATCTTCTCGGTAGTTTCTTGTATTATCTCCGGACCCGTAATCTGTCTATTCCCCACTTCACTCCAACAAATCGGAGTCCTGCACTTTCTACCATAAAGTGCTTCAAACGGCGCCATCTCAATGCTTGAATGGTAGCTGTTGTTGTAGGAAAATTCTGCTAACGGTAGATGTCGATCCCAACTATTTCCGAAATCAATAAAACATGCTCGTAGCATGTCTTCAAGCATTTGTATCGTCCTTTCGCTCTGCCCATCAGTTTGTGGATGATAGGCAGTACTCATGTCTAGACAAGTTCCTAATGCTTGCTGTAATGTCTGCCAGAATCTTGAAATAAATCTGCCATCCCTATCAGAGATAATAGAGATTGGTATTCCATGTCTGGAGATGACTTCCTTCAAATACAGTCGTGCTAACTTCTCCATTTTGTCATCTTCTCTTATTGGCAGGAAGTGTGCTGATTTGGTGAGATGATCAACTATTACCCAAATAGTATCAAAACCACTTGCAGTCCTTGGCAATTTAGTGATGAAATCCATGGTAATGTTTTCCCATTTCCATTCCGGGATTTCGGGTTGTTGAAGTAGACCTGATGGTTTCTGATGCTCAGCTTTGACCTTAGAACACGTCAAACATTCTCCTACGTATTTAGCAACATCGGCTTTCATACTCGGCCACCAAAAATGTTTCTTGAGATCCTTGTACATCTTCCCCGTTCCAGGATGTATTGAGTATCTGGTTTTATGAGCTTCTCTAAGTACCATTTCTCTCATATCTCCAAATTTTAGTACCCAAATCCTTTCAGCCCTATACCGGGTTCCGTCTTCCCGAATATTAAGATGCTTCTCCGATCCTTTGGGTATTTCATCCTTTAAATTTCCCTCTTTTAAAACTCCTTGTTGCGCCTCCTTTAATTGAGTAGTAAGGTTATTGTGAATCATTATATTCATAGATTTTACTCGAATGGGTTCTCTGTCCTTCCTGCTCAAGGCGTCGACTACCACATTTGCCTTCCCCGGGTGGTAACGAATCTCAAAGTTGTAATCATTCAACAATTCAATCCACCTACGCTGCCTCATATTCAGTTGTTTCTGATTAAATATGTGTTGAAGACTTTTGTGGTCGGTATATATAATAATTTTGACCCCATATAAGTAGTGCCTCCAAGTCTTTAATGCAAAAACAACCGCGCCTAATTCCAAATCATGTGTCGTATAATTTTATTCGTGAATCTTCAATTGTCTAGACGCATAAGCAATCACCTTCATTCGTTGCATTAATACACAACCGAGACCTTGCTTTGATGCGTCACAATAAATCACAAAATCATCATTCCCTTCAGGCAATGACAATATAGGTGCCGTAGTTAGCTTTTTCTTCAATAACTAGAATGCTTTCTCTTGTTCATCCTTCCATTCAAATTTCTTCCCTTTATGTGTTAATGCAGTCAAGGGTTTTGCTATTCTGGAAAAGTCTTGGATGAACCTTCTGTAGTAACCAGCTAGTCCTAAAAACTGGCGTATGTGTTTCGGAGTTTTCGGGGTTTCCCACTTTTCAACAGTTTCTATCTTTGCCGGATCCACCTTAATATCTTCTTTGTTCACTATGTGACCGAGGAATTGAACTTCTTCCAACCAAAATGCACACTTTGAAAACTTAGCGTACAATTCTTCCTTCCTCAATACTTCTAAAACCTTTCTCAAATGTTCACCGTGTTCTTGGTCATTCTTTGAGTAAATAAGTATGTCATCAATGAAAACAATGACAAACTTGTCAAGGTATGGTCCACACACTCGGTTCATAAGGTCCATGAACACAGCTGGTGCATTAGTTAAACCAAATGGCATGACCATAAACTCGTAATGACCGTAACGTGTTCTGAAAGCAGTCTTTGGAATATCATCTTCTTTCACCCGCATTTGATGATACCCGAAACGTAAGTCAATCTTTGAATAAATAGACGAGCCTTGTAGTTGATCAAATAAGTCGTCGATTCTCGGTAGTGGGTAGCGGTTCTTGATGGTAAGTTTGTTCAACTTTCGGTAGTCGATACACAACCTGAATGTACCATCTTTCTTCTTGACAAACAAAACAGGAGCTCCCCACGGTGATGTGCTTGGTCGAATGAAACCATGCTCTAAAAGTTCTTGTAATTGGCTTTACAGTTCTTTCATCTCGCTGAGTGCGAGTCTGTAAGGAGCACGAGCTATTGGTGCAGCTCCTGGTACAAGATCTATTTGAAATTCAACGGATCGATGTGGGGGTAATCCCGGTAATTCTTTCGGAAATACATCGGGAAATTCTTTTACGACGGGAACATCATTGATGCTCTTTTCTTCAGTTTTTACTTTCTCGACGTGTGCTAGAACATCAAAGCAACCTTTTCTTATTAGTTTTTGTGCCTTCAAATTACTAATAAGATGTAGCTTCGTGTTGCCCTTTTCTCCGTACACCATTAAGGGTTTTCCTTTTTCTCGTATAATGCGAATTACATTTTTGTAACAAACGATCTCTGCTTTCACTTCTTTCAACCAGCCCATACCGATTATCACATCAAAACTCCCTAACTTTACTGGTATCAAGTCAATCTTAAATGTTTCGCTAACCAGTTTAATTTCTCAATTCCGACATACATTATCTGCTGAAATTAATTTACCATTTGCTAATTCGAGTAAAAATTTACTATCCAAAGGCGTCAATGGATAACTTAATTTAGCACAAAAATCTTTACTCATATAGCTTCTATCCGCACCCGAATCAAATAAAACGTAAGCAGATTTATTGTCAATAAGAAACGTACCCGTAACAAGCTTCGGGTCTTCCTATGCCTCTGCTGCATTAATATTGAAAACTCTTCCACGGCCTTGTCCATTCGTGTTCTCCTGGTTCGGGCAATTTCTAATAATGTGGCCCGGTTTTCCACATTTATAACAAACTACATTGGCATAACTTGCTCCGACACTACTTGCTCCGCCATTACTCGTTCCAACACCATTTGTTCCTTTTGTTCTGTTAACCCCTGGTCCGTAGACTTCACACTTCGCCGCGCTATGACCATTTCTTTTACACTTGTTGCAAAATTTGGTGCAGAACCCCGAGTGATACTTTTCACACCTTTGACATAGTTGCTTCTGATTGTTGTTGTTGTTGCGGTTATTATTGTTGTTGGGATGATTGTTGTAGTTGCTGCTATTGTTGTTGTTGTTGTTGTTGTTGTTGGGCCGTTTGTTGTAGTTGCGATTGTTGGGATAGTTGTTGCGATTATTGTTGTAATTGCTGTTGTTGTTGTATTGATGATTCTTATCACCGTTTTCCTCCCACTTTCTATTGACTTGTTTCACATTGGCCACTTCAGCAGTCTGTTCTTTAATTCTTTCTTCAATCTGGTTCACTAGTTTGTGAGCCATTCTACATGCCTGTTGTATGGAGGCGGGCTCGTGTGAACTTATATCTTCTTGGATTCTTTCTGGTAATCCTTTCACAAACGCGTCGATCTTCTCTTCCTCATCTTCGAACGCTCCCGGACACAATAGGCACAATTCTGTGAAACGTCTTTCGTACGTGGTAATATCAAATCCTTGGGTTCATAACCCTCTAAGTTCTGTCTTGAGCTTATTGACCTCGGTTCTGGGACGGTACTTCTCGTTCATCAAGTGCTTGAATGTTGACCACGGTAGTGCGTAAGCATCATCTTGTCCCACTTTCTCTAGATAGGTATTCCACCATGTTAACGCAGAACCTGTGAAGGTATGCGTAGCGTACTTCACTTTGTCCTTTTCAGTACACTTACTTATGGCGAACACCGATTCGACCTTCTCGGTCCACCGTTTCAATCCGATCGGTCCTTCGGTTCCATCAAATTCCAAAGGTTTGCAGGCAGTGAATTCTTTGTAGGTGCATCCTACACAATTTCCTGTACTGCTAGATCCAAGGTTATTGTTGGTATGTAGCGCAGCCTGTACTGCGGCTATGTTTCAAGTTAGAAAAGTACGGAATTCCTCTTCATTCATATTCACGGTGTGTCGAGTAGTCGGTGCCATTTCCTTAAAAAAGTCAAATGGAACAAGTTAATCATACAGAATATTAAGAGTAGTTAATAGTATTTCGTAGCATAATATGAACTCATTTATAAAAGCTTTTTCTTCATATTAGCATTTTATAAGTTTAAATTCGGGTAGTACCTACCCGTTAAGTTCATATTTAGTAGCTAATATACAATTCAACTACTACAATTCTATATGAAAAATTGATTATAATAATATTTCACGTTCAAACTTTTATACAATATTTTATAAACTTATAATACCGCTTATTTTACATAAAGCATGAAATATAGCACACAATAACTTTGATACAAGAAAGTTGTGAAGATAATTCTAGCTAGTACACAAGTCGTTCAGCAAAGGCAATAAAGACACGTAATTCATACGTCCAGAAACAAGTCATGCATTCTGGTTTTACTAGGACTACTTCCCATCCTTGGTCTTGTGGAACATAACCGTTATGGCCGTTGATAAGACAGCGTGTTGTATCATCGTCAAAGGGACGAGGGTTACGTAATTACCAACAGTCTTGTAATAACCTAAAAACCTCATTTCTTACCCCAATTACCGACTCCGTCACTTGTGGGAACGTTTTGTTTAATAGTTGTAGCCCGATGTTCTTTTTCTCACTTTGGTAAGAAGCGAACATTACTAACCCGTAAGCATAACATGCTTCTTTATGTTGCATGTTAGCCGCTTTTTCTAAATCACGAAGTCCTATATTTGGATATATTGAGTCAAAATAATTTCTTAACCCGTTGCGTAAAATAGCATTTGGGTTCCCCGCAATATATGCGTCAAAGTAAACACATCGTAACTTATGGATTTCCCAATGTGATATCCCCCATCTTTCGAACGAAAGCCTTTTATAAACCAAGGAATTCTTGGAACGTTCTTTGAATATCTTACAAACTGATCTCGCCTTAAATAGTTGTGCCGAGGAATTCTGACCGACTCTAGACAAGATTTCATCAATCATGTCTCCGGGTAGGTCTCTTAAAATATTGGGTTGTCTATCCATTTTGTATTTTTATACTGTAAAATAGACAAGAGTTAGTTTCATAAAAAAAAATTACTTATTAATACAAGCAATTTTTACATATATCATAAAGCATAAGCACACTATATTACATATATTACACCACACGAATACAACTATCTTATTCCGACTCGCTCGTTTCTTCTTCTTCGATTTTGGTTCGTTTTGACAAGTTTCTAGGGATATATGATGTTCCCCTAATACGAGCCATCATTTTCCACATTGGTTTAGAAAAACCTGGTGGTTTAGAGGTTCCCGGGTTATTGTCACAACTTAAGAAATACGGGTGTTGACGATATATATAAAGTTCATCGGGTTTGGAATCAAATTTCTCTATTTTTATGCCCTTTCCCTTATTGTTCTCTTTTGCCTTATTAAATTGTGTTGGGGTAATTTCTATAACATCATCGGATTCCTTGTCGGGATCCGATTCATCGGAGAATTGGTAATCCTCCCAATACTTTGCTTCCTTGGCGGAAACACCATTGACCATAATTAACTTTGGTCGATTGGTTGAGGATTTTCTTCTACTTAACCGTTTTATTATTTCCCCCACTGGTTCTATTTCTTATTCCGGTTTCGATTCTTCTTCCGGTTTTGATTCTTCTTCCGGTTCTGACTCTTCTTCCGGTTCCTCTTCGGGAACTTGTGAATCAGTCCACGAATTATTCCAATTTACATTTGACTCTTCATTATTATTAGGTGAGTCAATGGGACTTGTTCTAGAGGTAGACATCTATCACATAATATCAAACACGTTAAGAGATTAACATATCACATAATATTTACATGTTAATAATATATAGTTTCCAACAAAAATGTTAAGCAATCATTTTTAAAGAAAACACGGTCGAAGTCCAGACTCACTAATGCATCCTAACAAACTCGATAAGACACATTAATGCAAATTTTTCTGGTTCTCTAAGACCAACGCTCGGATACCAACTGAAATGTCCCGTTCTTATTGATTAAAAATGTTCCATATTAATTGATTTCGTTGCGAGGTTTTGACCTCTATATGAGACATTTTTCAAAGACTGCATTCATTTTTAAAACAAACCATAACCTTTATTTCATAAATAAAGGTTTAAAAAGCTTTACGTAGATTATCAAATAATGATAATCTAAAATATCCTGTTTACACACGACCATTACATAATGGTTTACAATACAAATATGTTACATCGAAATCAGTTTCTTGAATGCAGTTTTTACACAATATCATACAAACATGGACTCCAAATCTTGTCATTATTTTAGTATGCAACAGCGGAAGCTCTTAGTATTCACCTGAGAATAAACATGCTTTAAACGTCAACAAAAATGTTGGTGAGTTATAGGTTTAACCTATATATATCAAATCGTAACAATAGACCACAAGATTTCATATTTCAATACACATCCCATACATAGAGATAAAAATCATTCATATGGTGAACACCTGGTAACCGACATTAACAAGATGCATATATAAGAATATCCCCATCATTCCGGGACACCCTTCGGATATGATATAAATTTTGAAGTACTAAAGCATCTGGTACTTTGGATGGGGCTTGTTGGGCCCAATAGATCTATCTTTAGGATTCGCGTCAATTAGGGTGTCTGTTCCCTAATTCATAGATTACCAGACTTAATAAAAAGGGGCATATTCGATTTCGATAATTCAACCATAGAATGTAGTTTCACGTACTTGTGTCTATTTTGTAAATCATTTATAAAACCTGCATGTATTCTCATCCCAAAAATATTAGATTTTAAAAGTGGGACTATAACTCACTTTCACAGATTTTTACTTCATCGGGAAGTAAGACTTGGCCATTGGTTGATTCACAAACCTATAACAATATATACATATATATCAAAGTATGTTCAAAATATATTTACAAAACTTTTAATACATTTTGATGTTTTAAGTTTATTAAGTCAGCTGTCCTCGTTAGTAACCTACAACTAGTTGTCCACAGTTAGATGTACAGAAATAAATTGATAAATATTATCTTGAATCAATCCACGACCCAGTGTATACGTATCTCAGTATTGATCACAACTCAAACTATATATATTTTGGAATCAACTCAACCCTGTATAGCTAACTCCAACATTCACATATAGAGTGTCTATGGTTGTTCCGCAATATATATATATATAGATGGGTCGACATGATAGGTCGAAACATTGTATACGTGTCTATGGTATCTCAAGATTACATAATATACAATATAAGTTGATTAGGTTATGGTTGGAATAGATTTATTACTAACTTTCACGTAGGTAAAATGAGTAGTTTTTATCAATCTTGTTTTACTCGCCATTTCTTCGTTTCTAATCCGTTTTGAGTGATTCCAGTGGCCACGGTTTCGTATTGAACTTACCTTTATGAATCTAAACAGAAAAAGTATAAGTTTATAGTCGGAAATACAAGTTACAAGTAGTTTTTGAAAGAGGTAGTCATTTCCGTCGAATGACCATTTTGAAAAACATACTTTCACTTTGTGTTTAACCATGATTTTTGGATATAGTTTCATGTTCATAAGAAAAATTATTTTTCCAGAAGTATAGCTTTTAAATCAAATTTCTTCTTAGCTTTTAATTATCCCAACCAAAACAGCCCCCGGTTTTACTACGACGGCGTATATCCAGTTTTATGGTGTTTATCGTGTTTCCGGGTTTTAAATCATTAAGTTAGCATATCATATAGATATAGAACATGTGTTTAGTTGATTTTAAATGTCTAGTTAGAAGAATTAACTTTATTTGCGAACAAGTTTAGAATTAACTAAACTATGTTCTAGTGATTACAAGTTTATAACGTTGAATAAGACAGCTTTTTATGTATGAATCGAATCATGTTATGAACATCATTACTACCTCAAGTTCCTTGGATAAACCTACTGGAAATGAGAAAATGGATCTAGAAATTGAATTATGACACGAAAACATAATCATGACACGAAAGTTCTTGAAGCAGAATCATGACACGAAAACAATTTCAAGTAAGATTTCCACTCGAAATAAGATTGTTATAGTTATAGAAATTGAATTAAAGTTTGAATATGATTATTACCTTGTATTAAAAAGATAACCTACTGTAAGTAACAATGGTTTCTTGATCTTGGATGATTACTTGGAATGGATTTAGAAAACTTGGAAGTAAACTTGCAATCTTGGAAGTATTCTTGATTTTATGAAACTAGAACTTTTGGAATTTATGAAGAACACTTAGAACTTGAAGATAGAACTTGAGAGAGATCAATTAGATGAATAAAATTGAAGAATGAAAGTGTTTGTAGGTGTTTTTGGTCGTTGGTGTATGGATTAGATATAAAGCATATGTAATTTTGTTTTCATGTAAATAAGTCATGAATGATTACTCATATTTTTGTAATTTTATGAGATATTTCATGTTAGTTGTCAAATGATGGTTCCCACATGTGTTAGGTGACTCACATGGGCTGCTAAGAGCTGATCATTGGAGTGTATATACCAATAGTATATACATCTAAAAGCTGTGTATTGTACGAGTACAAATACGGGTGCATACGAGTAGAATTGTTGATGAAACTGAACGAGGATGTAATTTTAAGCATTTTTGTTAAGTAGAAGTATTTTGATAAGTGTCTTGAAGTCTTTCAAAATTGTATGAATACATATTAAAACACTACATGTATATACATTTTAACTGAGTCGTTAAGTCATCGTTAGTCGTTACATGTAAGTGTTTTTTTGAAACCTTTAGGTTAATGATCTTGTTAAATGTTGTTAACCCAATGTTTATAATATCAAAAGAGATTTTAAATTATTATATTATCATGATATTATGATGTACAAATATCTCTTAATATGATATATATACATTAAATGTCGTTACAACGATAATCGTTACATATATGTCTCGTTTCAAAATCATTAAGTTAATAGTCTTGTTTTTACATATGTAGTTCATTGTTAATATACTTAATGATATGTTTACTTATCATAATATCATGTTAACTATATATATAACCATATATATGTCATCATATAGTTTTTACAAGTTTTAACGTTCGTGAATCACCGGTCAACTTGGGTGGTCAATTGTCTATATGAAACCTATTTCAATTAATCAAGTCTTAACAAGTTTGATTGCTTAACATGTTGGAAACACTTAATCATGTAAAATAACAATTTCATTTAATATATATATATATAAACATGGAAAAGTTCGGGTCACTACATAGGCCAACACCAATGGATTTCTTTCTTTTATGCTTTTGGGCCAGTACATCTTCTACATTTATCACTAGTGCATTCCCATACTTGAATCCTTTACCAAATAGATATTGTAATTCAAGTTTTAGTATATCGTTGAGATTACTTTGACCTTTACCACTGAAGTACTGCAACATCTTCATCCATTCACTACATCCAAAAGTTCTTAGATTTGTGTAATCTACCTTCTCATAAACGTTATTATCCCTGTTGATACTGAAGGCCTTTTTTGTTCCTTAATAAACCTTGATGATCTTACCAGGGTTGGCTCTTCTGTTCATTACATCAACATATCTGCTCCGAAATAAATTATCAGATAATTCTCTTATTCTTTCAGTTTCGTGTGGAGCTTCTATTGGGACCTTCTCAGCATCTTCAAGTTTATCAAAGACCTTGTCCTGAGCTTTAACTATAGTTTTTGCTAATTTAAGAGATTCAGCTTCTTGTTTTCTATCAGCAACCAATTTAGCTTCTTGCTACCTAAGCCTCAACCTTTCAGCATATTCAGCATCATCCCTTCTTTGTGGTGCCAGTTGAACACTTGTAATATATTTATTGATTGTGATGTTCAGGGATTTTGCTACTGCTATCAATTTGTAACGACCTGGATTTTTCCAATCGTTTTAAACTTATGAGATTAATATTTACATAAATTAAACCTTACCAACATGATAAGCAATCTAAATTGTTGAGACTTGTGTTTTTGAAAAGAGTTTTACACAACGTTTGACAGTCCAATTTGACCGATGATATCACGAACTATATAATATACGATAATTATACGTTTGTGTATATATATGTATTTATATATATTTAATATGATCTAAGGATGGTTTAACATCTCATTGTGTACTAATGACAATGAGTTATAAGTATATTTTGAAACTACTAACTTAAGTTTTCAAAACGATAACTATACGTAACATTCTTTGATATATATACTTATAACCTATAATGCTTATACATGTATCGTATATATAATGTATTTAATCACTTTTTAAGGACTTAAATACATAAAACAATATAAGTATGTTCACAAAAGATAGCTATATTTGAATTCTCATTCCGTTTCCTCAAGATTTCTATACGTATATCTAGGGTATATGTACCCGTATCATACCCAGCTTCTATATGTATTTACTATTGGTATATACACATCAAATCAACATCCTAATCAACATTATTACTGCCCTAGATATGAGGTAACTAGGATTTGTCAAGTAGCATGAATTATTAGTAAGAAAACAAAATTAGGAATCCTTTTCTTTCTTTATAAACTAAAAATGTTTTTATGAACGAACACCATTTCTTCACTCCATTTTCTCATACCTACACCCTCATTTCTCTCTCAAAATACTCCTAACTTCATACTTGATCATCTCCAAGCATTTTCCCCATCATTTAGCTTCAATTACAAGCCTTAAACACCATAAGAAAACTCTTTCAAGAACATATCAAAATAACCACCCATTTGAAGAAGTATACTTCCAACCTTTTGATCTAACTCCACCACTCTTTGATTCCAAGATTTTTTCTTATCTCTTACAGTAACTTTGTCCAAGTAACTTGAGGTAGTAACCTTGTTCATAATCTTGTTCGATTCATAATTATATAGCTATCTTATTTTATGTTGTAAAATTTTAACAACAAGAACATAGTTTGAATGATTTCAAACTTGTTTGCAAACTAAATAGATCCTTCTAACTTAACTTTTAAAACACTTCAAGACCTGTAATATATCATAATAATATGCTAACTTAACAAGATATAACTTGGTTTTACAAAGAACACCTTAAAAACTGAATCTACGTCGTCGGAGTGCAACCGGGGGCTGTTTTGGGTTGGATAATTAAAAACCATCTTGAACTTTGAATTGAAAGTTCATGTTCTAGAAAAATGATATTTCTTATGAATATGTTAACACATAAAAATTTCATGGTTTAACTCAAAGTGTAAGTATTTTTAGAAAAATGATCATTAAATGTTATTTTTATGATGGAAAATGATCACTTTCATAAGTTTTACCAAAGTTTGACCTATAACCTGTGATTTCGAATACAAACTAAGGTATTTTCAGTACATATTCTTAAAATTTGACTCGATCCAAGGAAGTGGCAAGTTGAACCAACAAAAATAGAGTTGTAATGAAGAAACTACGACTAAAACAAGATTGGGTATCTGAAGCTAGTTTAGCTACGAAAATATTTGGAGATAAAGTAAATTAATCATATCTTTTCTAATTAATATGATATTTTATATATAATTACTTATGATTTGATTTTATATATTTCAGGACCACCCGTAAACAATACAAGAAGATTAATCATAAGACCTCATGATTGTACGCAACACGTCATTTGACAACACGGTACTTTATGTACGCAACACGTCATTTGACAACATGGTACCATGGATCGAGATTAATTCTGATCAATACGAATACGATGGGGTCTTTATTTATTTTATTGAGCAACTAATTGTGGACCACTAACATCGGACTGCTAACTACGGACTAAGAAAATATTAAAAGTATTATAAGTATATATATATATATATATATATATATATATATATATATATATATATATATATATATATATATATATATGTATGTAACGATTACTTGAAAAGAAAATATGTTGATATATTATATATATATGGTTAGGTTCGTGATATCTATCGGAGACCAAGTCGAGTTAAATACCTTCAAGGCAAAAGTGAGTATATAGTCCCACTTTTAAACTCTAAATATTTCGGGATGAGAATACATGCATTTTATGATTTACGTTATGGACACAAGTGATAAAATAATATATTCTACATTGAGTTGTACCACTGGCATACTTTCCTGTAGCTTGGTAACTACTATTTACATGTGGTATTGTAAACGCGAATCCTGTTGATAGATCTATCGAGCCTGACAACCCCAACCGGACTGGACGACCAGTATTCAACGGTTGCACAATACTTCGTTTCAGTGACTACACTTGGTACAGTGTAGTGAGATTTCATAATAAAGGGAATATGCGACGTTGATTAAATGTTAAGTATGGTTATCAAGTGCTCAACCACTTAGAATATTTTTATTAAAACATTTATGTATATGAAATCTTGTGGTCTATATTTATAACGCTGCTAGCATTAAACCTATATCTCACCAACTTTATGTTGACGTTTAAAGCATGTTTATTCTCAGGTTCCTAGAAGTCTTCTGCTGTTTGAATATATGTTAGAGAAACCATGTGCATGGAGTCATACATGTTTTATTCAAGGAAGCATTGCATTCACAAAATCATCACCGTGTATTTATTTTGACTGCATTGTCAACGAAAGTATTCTTGTAAACTGTTATTTACGGTGATTGTCTATATGTAGAAATCATCAGATGTATAAAACATTGAATTTTAAATATTCATTTATGGTATATCTTTTCAAAAGAATGCAATGTTTATAAAACGTATCATATAGAGGTCAAATGCCTCACGATGTAATCATATATTATTATATTCGTCCCTATGGATTGGGTTGGGTCGTTTCACAATTGCCTTCCTTCATCAGTAACCATGGTATTGCAATATTGTTGTAAATCCATACCTAGTTGAACAACCTCATAGAAGAGTGCCTTCTCCTCATCAGTATGGAGTCTTTGGCCACTATTCTCTAAGAAAACACAAATAGGAATGTTGTAATCTATAGCATCAATGTATAATTGTTGGTCAAGAGGATGATACATCATTCTAATCTGGCAAATTCTCTCTGTTCTTCCTGCTGCCTTTATGCTAAGCAGCTCATCAACAGAAATCTCAAGCCTTTAAGCCTCCCTTTCATCTGGATTCATCTTCCTAGGATCAAGATTTTTTTGTGCAACTGGTTCATCTTCCCAAGTAGTATGTTTATCATTTTTCTTTGGGGAAGATGGAGGATATTGATATGGTAGTTCTTCTGTGCAGAAGGACCCACTTGCTCATAGAAGTGGAGATCACCCAGTGTCCTGTCAAAATGAGTGCGAATGCCTGCTGGTAGTGGTGATAGCACAAACGTTGAGTTGCCACTACCTCAAGCAGTATAATCAGCAACAACAGGAGAATCATTATCAGGTTTAGCTCCCAGCTCATCTGTAATAACCCGACTTTTTCCGTTTACTATCGTTACTTTTTCGTTAAATATTTAACGATGATTACTTAGACATTGTGTATTTAACAGAATTAAATTCATACTTGATCCTAGTGGATTACTTGAATTAATATGTTATATTAATTTATGAACTTATTTCGGGTAGTGAAATAACTAGAAAACGTTACGATTAGGTTAATCGCCTAGAAAGCTTTTCAGTTTACGGAACTCAGAAAAACGACGAAATAATTATTTTTAATAATTATTGATTTTACGAATTTATTATTTATTTAATGAATTAAATCCGGTGATTGCGTATCAACGACTAGTTAATGTTCCGGAGACCCGGTATGGTGATGCTACGCCAATACTACTCCTGCAGGATGCACTTATAAGACTTTCTTGAGCTGTCGAAGAACAGTCCAATATATCTGGGACTTAGTTCCAGTTCTTCGACCTTGTGGTTGGAACGGACTTTTTAGCTGAGAATAGATCCGACATCGTTTGTCACTAGAAAGTGATTCGTATACCTGTTACCGAAGATGAGCCTTTGATGGTGTATGGAGAGCGAAGCAATACGCCGTTACACTTCATTAATTGTTTGAACGCACAAAAACACAATAGAAAGGGTTGTCTTGCTATGCTGGTTCACGTAAGCAAAACTGAATCTGAAGGCAAGAAACTCGAAGATGTGCCGATTGTTAGAGAATTTCACGATGTTTTCCCAGACGAGTTACCTGGATTACCTCCGCATAGAGATGTAGAGTTCCAAATTGATTTAGTGCCTGGAGCAGCACCAGTAGCGCGCGCACCATATAGACTTGCACCTCCAGAACTGCAAGAGTTGTCTAGTCAGTTACAAGAGCTTTTAGACAAAGGATTCATTCGACCGAGTTCTTCACCATGGGGAGCTCCTATACTATTTGTAAAAAAGAAGGATGGATCTATGAGACTCTGTATCGATTACAGGGAATTGAATAAGCTGACTATCAAGAATAGATATCCGTTATAGAGGATTGATATTTTTTGATCAATTGCAAGGATCAACATGTTACTCTAAGATCGATCTGAGGTCAGGTTACCATCAGATGAGAGTGAAGGAGACAAATATACCGAAGACAGCGTTTAGGATACGCTATGGACATCATGAATTCACAGTAATGCCGTTTAGATTGACGAACGCACCGGCTGTGTTCATGGATCTCATGAACCATGTGTGTAAGCCATATCTGGACAAGTTTGTTATTGTGTTTATAGATGATATTTTGGTATATTCTAAGAACAAGGAGGAACATGAACAACATCTCCGTTTGCTACTAGAGATGCTCAGGAAGGAGCAGTTGTACGCAAAATTTTCAAAGTGTGATTTCTGGCAGCAAGAAGTGCAATTTTTGGGTCATATCGTAGGTGTCAATGGTATTCAAGTTGATCCAGCGAAGATAGAGACGGTTAAGAATTAAGAGATGGGAGACGCCTAAGTCGCCAATGCAGATACAACAATTCTTAGGTCTCGCCTGTTATTATAGAAGATTTATTGAGCGATTTTCTACTATTGCACGACCGTTAACAGCATTGACTCACAAGGGTAAGAAGTATGAATGGACTGAGCAACATGAGTCTGCGTTTCAGTTGTTAAAAGAGAAATTATCTACTGCCCCGATTTTTTCTTTGCCCGAAGGAACCGAGGACTTCGTGATTTATTGTGATGCTTCACGACAGGGTTTTGGTTGCGTGTTGATGCAACGGAAGAAAGTGATTTCCTACGGATCACGACAACTAAAGATACATGAACAGAACTATACGACTCACGATTTGGAACTTGGTGTTGTGGTCTTTGCACTGAAGATGTGGAGACACTATTTGTATGGTACTAAGTTTACTGTTTTCACGGATCACAAGAGTTTGCAACATATTTTCGACCAGAAACAGCTTAATATGAGGCAGAGACGTTGGATAGAGCTATTGAATAACTACGACTGCGACATTTCCTATCATCCTGGCAAGGCTAATGTGGTTGCAGATGCCTTAAGTAGGAAGGAAAAGGTTAAACATATCCGAGTTCGAGCATTGAACTTGACTGTCCGAATGAACCTTACTTCACAGATATGCGATGCATCACTACATGCATTGAAGGTGGAGAACATTGCTACTGACTCCCTTAGAGGGATATACAAGAAGTTTATCAGTTGAGAAGATGGCATCCGATACTTCAAAGATAGAATTTGGGTACCGAGATTTGGCGGATTAAGGGAACTAGTGCTAAATGAGGCACACAAGACAAGGTATTCTATTCACCCTGGATTACAAGTTTTATCAAGATCTTAACGAACTTTATTGGTGGCCTAACATGAAGGCAGATATAGCAACTTATGTTAGTAAGTGCTCAACCTGTGATAACGTAAAAGCAGAGCATCAAAAACCGTCAGGAATGCTGACACAGCCAGAGATTCCCCAGTGGAAATGGGAATGTATTACCAAGGATTTTATTACTAAGTTGCCCAAGACTGTGGGAGGTTATGATACGATTTGAGTTATCATTGATCGTCTCACAAAGTTTACTCATTTTCTACCAATTAAGGAAATGGATAAGATGGAGAAGTTGGCACAGATCTATATAAAGGAAGTGGTTTCCTGACATGGAGTGCCAATATCCATTATTTTCGACAGATACAGCAGATTTACATCTAGATTCTGGCAAGCATTGCAAGAGGCAGTGGGAACTCGTTTAGATATGAGTACAACATATCACCCTCAGACAGATGGTCAAAGTGAGAGAAGCATCCAAACACTAGAAGACATGTTGAGAGCATGTGTTATCGATTTTGGAATCGGGTGGGATAGACATCTACCGTTAGCAGAGTTTTCATATAACAATAGTTATCTCGCAAGTATAAAGGCAGCGCCATTTGAAGCACTGTATGGACGAAAGTGCAGGTCACCTGTATGTTGGACTGAGTTAGGAGATAGTCAATTGACTGGTCCTGAGATCCTACACGAAACAACTGAGAAGATCGTGCAGATACAAGCGGGACTGAAAACGGCGCAAGATCGTCAAAAGAGTTACGCCGACGTTAGAAGGCGCGATTTGGAATTTCAAGTTGGAGCCAAAGTTATGCTCAAAGTATCACCCTGGAAGGGTGTAGTGTGTTTTGGTAAAAGAGGCAAGCTAAGTCCGAGATATATTGGACCGTTTGAGATTACCGAGAGAATTGGACCGGTAGCGTACACACTGAAACTACCGCAAGAACTCAGTGAGATTCACGACACTTTTCACGTTTCTAACTTGAAGAAATGCTTATCAGACAAAAGTTTGATAATTCCTTTGGATGAGATATAAGTTGATCCTAAGCTTAACTTCGTGGAAGAACCTGTTGAGATTATGGACCGTGAGGTCAAACAACTAAAGCAAAGCATAATTCCGATAGTTAAAGACAGATGGAACGCCCGTAGAGGACCATAATTCATATGGGAGCGTGAAGATCAGATGAGACAAAGTATCCGCAAATGTTTCCCGAGGAGACGACTACGGCGGACATACACTAAAATTTAGGGACGAAATTATTCATAACAGGTGGGTAATGTAACAACCCGACTTTTTCCGTTTACTATCATTACTTGTCCGTTAAGTATTTAACGGTGTTTACTTAGACTTTATGTGTTTAATAGATTTAAATGTATACTTGATCCTATTGGATTACTTGAATTAATATGTTATATTAAATTATGAATTTATTTCGGATAACGAAATAACTAGATAACGTTACGATTAAGTTAATCGCCTAGAAAGCTTTTCAGTTTTTGAAACTCAGAAAAATGACAAAATAATTATTTTTAATAATTATTGCTTTTACGAAAAACTTATTTAATTTATTATTTATTTAATGAATTAAACACGGTTGTGTTTCAAAGACTAGTTAACGTTCCGGAGACCTGGTACAGTTAACGACAACGACGGACCACACGCTTATGAGTATTTATCAAAAACTGAGCCCTGGACACCCCTAGAAGGGCCATTCGACCGAACCTCTAGTGGGTACCCCTTTCGGACTTGTTTTGGGCTAAGTGGTAGGTTAATGGACTAATTAGGGGCCCTAAACCTAAATATAAATAGAGAAGTAAACCACAAACCCTCACAACTCACACATAGAAGTCGACATTCATCCCCTCTCCCCCTCTCTTTGGCCGTCGGATTTCAACACACACATACACACATTCAAACTCATAATTAGGAGAAAGCTTGTGCACGAACGTTGATCCCCTTGTCGTTCTCTACGCAATTGTGTAAGCAATTTGATAATCTAAGGTATAACTCAAAACCCTAATTGTTATAAATCAGATTTTTTTGTAAATTACATAGTGTAATCAAGTCTAGTGCTCAATTAATGATGTTTTGTGTTGTCGTTTATCGTTTGATTGATCAATTGATGTTGTTTGCATGAAAAACGAATTTGTATCTTAATTATATGATAAAATTGACTTGTGATATGATCTTATAATATTTTTAGATGATTAGGTCTCAAAAATTTATTAATTTTGGACTTTGATTTCGCTTGATTTCGTTATCTTATGCTCAAGATATGCTTAATCGAAGTTTTGACTAGGTTATGTTCGTAATCCGAATTTTCCGAGTTGTGTGCTTTGTGATTTGGCTAATGATTTGCATACTATTGTATTCCTTGTAAAAAATCATACATTTTAGACTCAATATTTGCATCAAAAGCTTTTGTAATGCTTCCGTTATGTCAAATCGAAGATTCGTGTTTTAAAGTGTGCTGAATCTGTTTTCAAAGTTAAAAAAATTACCTAGAGTGAACTAGAAATTGATTGAGGCTTTGATCTTCTAGAATATGTTATATTATATGTTCCTTTATATATTTAATTTGTATGCTAACTTCTGAAAACGTGTTTTGTCATGAGATATAGGCTTGGTCAAATGACATGTCTGTTTGTTGATTAAAACTGAAGAGTCTGTAAAGATTGGATAATCTGTACTAATTGGCTAAAGGAAAGTTTTTGATTATTTTGTCACTAAAACTTTGATACATTTTACGATATCTCCAATTGGACGTTCGTCAAAATATATTTTCAATATTTTATGAGAAATGTTTTGAAACTGACGCGCGAGCAGAAACTGATTTAGTAAACCGTAACTAGACGTTCTCTGATATCTGACTTGTAGAAATCGTATGAGGGTCGAGTTAGACTTTTTGGAATTGATTTTGAGTCTAGTTGTGATCTGGAGTTTTCCATGATTTTAGGAATTATGTGCTAAACGTTATACTTGATTCTTTGTACGATGTACGTATTTTAAAGACATGCGATAAACTGCGAATGTGCAATTTGCTAAACTATGAGTTATAACATGTTACATGACCTAGGTTTGACATGTTGACCATGAATTTATGACCTACTGAGATGTTTGACTTTAGATGACCACTTTGACCGAGTTGACTTTGAGTTGACTTTGGTAGACTTTTGTTGACTTGCTTGAACTAGTTGACTTTTAATTGCATGTTGAGTCTGTCTGAGCACTAGGACTTTGCGTACACTATGGGTTGACATAGTGTGACCTATATGTATACTTAAGGTGACCTATTTGACTAGGTTGCGTTGTTTAGTCGAGATTGTTCGACTACAGTACAATTTTGCTAAGATATTTCAGTGCATTTGCTAAAGTGAGTCTACAGTCCCAACTACGTTTTTCAGGGATGAGATTGTAGCGACCCGACAAAATCGTCATTGACGGCACCGTCTACTTAGGTCCCGTTACGTGGTCATAAGTCTTTAAAACAACGTTTGACCAAAAGATATGTCGCATTCATTTCAAATGTAAAGATTGTTCAAAGTTTACGAGAATAGTTCCACCACAAGTTACGTTACAAAGTTATAAGTACAAATGAAACTTATGCGACACAATTTAAAAGTAGCCAAAAGACGCTCCATGTATGCATATATACTCGACATCCAATGCAAGTATCAAAATAATGAGCGGAAGCATGTATCATGTATCGTTGAAGGACCTGAGAAAAACATAGAAATCTGTCAACGAAAACGTTGGTGAAATCATAGGTTTAAGTAAGTAAGTACAAGTGAACCACAAGATTTGCAACAATGAGATAATAGTAATACATTCCAAAAGTTTGTTTCACGAGCACCCAATTATCAATGCTTAACATTCCTTCCATTGAACCCCATCACTTAGTGCTAGAACATACACTGTTTCTCGAAAATATATTTCATTCGTAAACGGTAGCGAACCGTTTGAATGAGGGTTTGTCAAACCCATATGGATCCATACAACATAAGTTCTCGCTTACACCCGGCAAGTGTAACTAATGATAATCGAATTGAGGATTTTGTTCTAAACTCGTATGTAGAATGTTTGTTTTCCTGTACTTGTGTTCACTTAGTAAAAGAAATGTTTATGTTTTCTCATCCCAAATGTAAGTTCAAAAAAAGAGTAAAAGTGGGACTATGATCTCACCTTGAGTGCACGAGTAGTAAAGTACTTCAACAAGTAAACGTGTGCAAAGAACAATGCTAGTCTTGACCTAAACAAATAGGTTTATATCAATATCGGTGAACACGATAGGTCAAAGTGTTCAATTAGTCCTATGGCTCGTTAAGACTCGATCATAATAGCATGTGAATCAAATTGTCATGTTTCATGCAAGGTACAAGTATAAAAAGCATGTTAGAACGATTGCACAAATATTTCGTTAAGTTTGATTAAAAGTCAACTTAGGCCGGGTCAAAGTCAACGAAAAAGTCAACACGTTCGGGTCGGGTCCCGAACTATTTTCTGAGGTTTTTAATCATATATGAGCATGTTAGAACAAGTTACATGTGAATAGGAGGTCCATAGCATAGCAAACATTTTCCGTAAAATGACCAACGAGGACAGTAGCCTGCCAGTGCATCTGGACGGCGTCCAGATTTTCTGGACGGCGTCCAGCTTTGAAGGCTGGGACGGCGTCCAGACTTTCTGGACGGCGTCTAGCTTTGAATACTGGGACGGCGTCCAAGGATCTGGACGGCGTCCAGGTTGATATTCAAGTCTGATGCAGAACTCCTAAGTGCACGAACCAAAAACCAAACTAACACATTTTATGATCCGCAAACAACCAAGTCAAGTATTTTACACCGTTGGGAAGGTAATTTGACGAGGAAGACAACTAAACACATTTCATCAATCAATCTACCTATTATAGCAACCAAAACCGCATCTAATGCTCAACATTAATTGCATACAAGTTCATAATTGCAATTCAATGATTCGGGCAACTAATTTACATGAATGATGTGCCGTTTCGAAGGTAATCAAGCATACGATCCAACTAAACACTTACCAACAATAATCCATGGCATTCAATGCATCAAAAGTCCATTTCAAGTTCATCAAACCCTAACCCAAATTCACCAAAATCATAAATCGAGTTCATGAACTTTTCTAAAGTAACCTACACATCAAATTGAAGCTAGTGATACTAGGAACACAATTAGAACATGAACTTCTAACATCTAACAACATATGATCATCCAAAATTCAAGAACAACACACCAAAATTCAAGTTCATGCTAGTTACACTAAAACAACGAGATCGAGCATATAAATCATATAATCATGTTAGACTTGAGCCATAGACACTAATTAACACTTTTATAAGTTAAAAACACGAATTTAGAGAAATCTAGAGTTTTAGAAATGTTACCCAAACAAGATGAAGTTGGTACCAAAATGAAGAGGATGAAGAGAGGATCACAAATATGTAGTTTATTTTGTTGTAAGCCTCCTAGATCGAATTTAGATGATGATTGAATGAATTTGGTAAATGGGTGTGTGTTCTTGCTAGATAGAAAGAGAGAGAGATGGAGATGATAATGAATGGGTGAAAGGGGTTTGACCCTTTGACCTAGTCAAGGGTTTGATCCCTTGTCAAGTTTAGTCCCTCAACTTTTGTTCGGGTGCGTGAATTACCTAAACGAGATAATTTAAAATGCGTATCAACGGGAGATGTTATAAACATATAACGGACTTTATATTAGTATAACGGAAAAGTAAATGGAAAAAGGCGGGATGTTACATTACCTAATCCTTAAAAGAAATTTCGTCCCGAAATTTAAGTAGGCGTAGTAGTCGTTGTTTCTTCCTCGAGATCTTGCGTTTCCGAATTCACGAATAGATGAGGATACTTCCTTTGCATTTGATCTTGTCTTTCCCAAGTAAACTCGGGTCCCCTTTTGGCGTTCCAACGGACTTTAACAATCGAGATTCGGCTTTGTTTCAATGTCTTGACGGAGGTGTCCACAATTTCAACCGGTTCCTCCACAAAATGAAGTTTGTCATCAATAGTAAGTTCCTCGAGAGGGATGACGATATCGGGTTCGGCAAGATACTTTTTCAAGTTAGATACATGGAAGGTAGGATGAACGAAGTTCAATTGAGGCGGAAGATCTAAACGATAAGCAACGGTTCCAATACGCTCCACGATTTCGAAAGGACCAATATACCTTGGATTCAGCTTTCCGCGTTTCCCAAAACGGATTACACCTTTCCAAGGCGCGACTTTTAACATTACTCGATCACCGACTTGAAATTCAAGATCGTTGCGTCGTTTGTCGGTATAGCTCTTTTGACGACTTCGGGCCGTCCTAAGCCTATCTCGGATTTGAACGATTTTCTCGGTGGTTTCGTGAATGAGTTCGGGTCCGGTGATTTGCACGTCGCCTACCTCGGCCCAACAAAGAGGTGAACGACATTTTCGGCCATATAGCGCTTCAAAAGGTGCGACTTTAATACTCGCGTGATAACTATTGTTGTAAGAGAACTCGGCGAGAGGTAAGTGCTTGTCCCAAGCTTTTCCGAAATCAACCACGCAAACTCGTAACATGTCCTCTAAGGTTTGAATTGTACGTTCGCTTTGTCCATCGGTTTGAGGATGATATGCGGTGCTCATGTCTAAACGCGTTCCCAACGCTTCTTGCAATGTACACCAAAATCTAGAAACGAAACGGCCATCTCGGTCGGAGATAATCGATAAAGGTACACCGTGTCGGGCTACGATCTCCTTAATGTAAAGTTGTGCAAGTTTCTCCATTTTGTCCGTTTCCTTCATGGTAAGGAAGTGTGATGATTTGGTGAGACGTGTAGTGACCCGAACTTTTCCATGTTTATATATATTAATTGAGATTGATATTTACATGATTAAATGTTTCCAACATGTTAAGCAATCAAACTTGTTAAGACTTGATTAATTGAAATATGTTTCATATAGACAATTGACCACCCAAGTTGACCGGTGATTCACGAACGTTAAAACTTGTAAAAACTATACGATGACATATATATGGTTATATATATAGTTAACATGTTTTTATTATAAGTATGTATCTCATTAGGTATTTTAACAATGAGTTATATACATAAAAATGAGACTATTAATTTAAGAAACTCGAAAACGTGACATATATGTAACGATTATCGTTGTAACGACATTTAACTGTATATACATCATACTGAGATATATTATATATCATAATATCATGATAATATAACAATTTAACATCTAATTTGTTATAATAAACAATAGGTTAACAACATTCAACAAGATCATTAACCTAAAGGTTTCAAAACAACATTTACATGTAACGACTAACGATGACTTAACGACTCAGTTAAAATGTATATACATGTAGTGTTTTAATATGTATTCATACACTTTTGAAAGACTTCAAGACACTTATCAAAATACTTCTACTTAACAAAAATGCTTACAATTACATCCTCGTTCAGTTTCATCAACAATTCTACTCGTATGCACCCGTATTCGTACTCGTACAATACACAGCTTTTAGATGTATGTACTATTGGTATATACACTCCAATGATCAGCTCTTAGCAGCCCATGTGAGTCACCTAACACATGTGGGAACCATCATTTGGAAACTAGCATGAAATATCTCATAAAATTACAAAAATATGAGTAATCATTCATGACTTATTTACATGAAAACAAAATTACATATCCTTTATATCGAATCCATACACCAACGACCAAAAACACCTACAAACACTTTCATTATTCAATTTTCTTCATCTAATTGATCTCTCTCAAGTTCTATCTTCAAGTTCTAAGTGTTCTTCATATATTTTACAAGTTCTAGTTACATAAAATCAAGAATACTTTCAAGTTTGCTAGCTCACTTCCAATCTTGTAAGGTGATCATCCAACCTCAAGAAATCTTTGTTTCTTACTATAGGTTATCATTCTAATACAAGGTAATAATCATATTCAAACTTTGGTTCAATTTCTATAACTATAACAATCTTATTTCAAGTGATGATCTTACTTGAACTTGTTTTCGTGTCATGATTCTGCTTCAAGAACTTCGAGCCATCCAAGGATCCGTTGAAGCTAGATCCATTTTTCTCTTTTCCAGTAGGTTTATCCAAGGAACTTAAGGTAGTAATGATGTTCATAACATCATTCGATTCATACATATAAAGCTATCTTATTCGAAGGTTTAAACTCGTAATCACTAGAACATAGTTTAGTTAATTCTAAACTTGTTCGCAAACAAAAGTTAATCCTTCTAACTTGACTTTTAAAATCAACTAAACACATGTTCTATATCTATATGATATGATAACTTAATGATTTAAAACCTGGAAACACGAAAAACACTGTAAAACCGGATTTACGCCGTTGTAGTAACACCGCGGGCTGTTTTGGGTTAGTTAATTAAAAACTATGATAAACTTTGATTTAAAAGTTGTTATTCTTAGAAAATGATTTTTATTATGAACATGAAACTATATCCAAAAATTATGGTTAAACTCAAAGTGGAAGTATGTTTTCTAAAATGGTCATCTAGACGTCGTTCTTTCGACTGAAATGACTACCTTTACAAAAATGACTTGTAACTTATTTTTCCGACTATAAACCTATACTTTTTCTGTTTAGATTCATAAAATAGAGTTCAATATGAAACCATAGCAATTTGATTCACTCAAAACGGATTTAAAATGAAGAAGTTATGGGTAAAACCAGATTGGATAATTTTTCTCATTTTAGCTACGTGAAAATTGGTAACAAATCTATTCCAACCATAACTTAATCAACTTGTATTGTATATTATATAATCTTGAGATACCATAGACACGTATACAATGTTTCGACCTATCATGTCGACACATCTATATATATTTCGGAACAACCATAGACACTCTATATGTGAATGTTGGAGTTAGCTATACAGGGTTGAGGTTGATTCCAAAATATATATAGTTTGAGTTGTGATCAATACTGAGATACGTATACACTGGGTCGTGGATTGATTCAAGATAATATTTATCGATTTATTTCTGTACATCTAACTGTGGACAACTAGTTGTAGGCTACTAACGAGGACAGCTGACTTAATAAACTTAAAACATCAAAATATATTAAAAGTGTTGTAAATATATTTTGAACATACTTTGATATATATGTATATATTGTTATAGGTTCGTGAATCAACCAGTGGCCAAGACTTACTTCCCGACGAAGTAAAAATCTGTGAAAGTGAGTTATAGTCCCACTTTTAAAATCTAATATTTTTAGGATGAGAATACATGCAGGTTTTATAAATGATTTACAAAATAGACACAAGTACGTGAAACTACATTCTATGGTTGAATTATCGAAATCAAATATGCCCCTTTTTATTAAGTCTGGTAATCTATGAATTAGGGAACAGACACCCTAATTGACGCGAATCCTAAAGATAGATCTATTGGGCCTAACAAACCCCATCCAAAGTACCGGATGCTTTAGTACTTCAAAATTTATATCATATCCGAAGGGTGTCCCGGAATGATGGGGATATTCTTATATATGCATCTTGTTAATGTCGGTTACCAGGTGTTCACCATATGAATGATTTTTATCTCTATGTATGGGATGTGTATTGAAATATGAAATCTTGTGGTCTATTGTTACGATTTGATATATATAGGTTAAACCTATAACTCACCAACATTTTTGTTGACGTTTAAAGCATGTTTATTCTCAGGTGAATATTAAGAGCTTCCGCTGTTGCATACTAAAATAAGGACAAGATTTGGAGTCCATGTTTGTATGATATTGTGTAAAAACTGCATTCAAGAAACTGATTTCGATGTAACATATTTGTATTGTAAACCATTATGTAATGGTCGTGTGTAAACAGGATATTTTAGATTATCATTATTTGATAATCTACGTAAAGCTTTTTAAACCTTTATTTATGAAATAAAGGTTATGGTTTGTTTTAAAAATGAATGCAGTCTTTGAAAAACGTCTCATATAGAGGTCAAAACCTCGCAACGAAATCAATTAATATGGAACGTTTTTAATCAATAAGAACGGGACATTTCAGTTGGTATCCGAGCGTTGGTCTTAGAGAACCAGAAAATTTGCATTAGTGTGTCTTATCGAGTTTGTTAGGATGCATTAGTGAGTCTGGACTTCGACCGTGTTTTCTTTAAAAATGATTGCTTAACATTTTTGTTGGAAACTATATATTTTTAACATATGAATATTATGTGATATATTAATCTCTTAACGTGTTTGATATTATGTGATAGATGTCTACCTCTAGAACAAGTCCCATTGACTCACCTAATAATAATGAAGAGTCAAATGTAAATTGGAATGATTCGTGGACTGATTCACAAGTTCCCGAAGAGGAACCGGAAGAAGAGTCAGAACCGGAAGAAGAATCGGAACCGGAAGAAGAATCGGAACCGGAAGAAGAAATAGAACCGGTGGGGGAAATAATAAAACAGTTAAGTAAAAGAGAATCCTCAACCAACCGACCAAGGTTAATTATGGTCAATGGTGTTTCCGCCAAGGAAGCAAAATATTGGGAGGATTACCAATTCTCCGATGAATCGGATTCCGACGAGAATTCCGATGATGTTATAGAAATTACCCCAACTGAATTTAAAAAGGAAAAAGAAAATAATAAGGGAAAGGGCATAAAAATAGAGAAATCTAATTCCAACCCCGATGAACTTTATATGTATCGTCAACCCCCGAAGTCCTTAAGTTGTAACAATGACCCGGGAACCTCTAAACCACCAGGTTTTTCTAAACCAAAGTGGAAAATTACGGCTCGTATTAGGGGAACATCATATATCCCTAGAAACTTGGCAAAACGAACCAAAACCGAAGAAGAAGAAATAAGTGAGTCGGAATAAGATAGTTGTATTCGTGTGGTGTAATATATGTAATATAGTGTGCTTATGCTTTATGATGTGTAAAAATTGCTTGTATTAATAAGTATTTTTTTTTATATGAATCTAACTCTTGTCTATTTTACAGTTTAAAAACACAAAATGGATAGACAACCCAATATTTTAAGAGACCTACCCGGAGACATGATTGATGAAATCTTGTCTAGAGTCGGCCAGAATTCCTCGGCACAACTATTTAAGGCGAGATCAGTTTGTAAGACATTCGAAGAACGTTCCAAGAATGTCTTGGTTTATAAGAGACTTTCGTTTGAAAGATGGGGGATATCACATTGGGAAACCCATAAGTTACGATGTGTTTACTTTGACGCATATATTGCGGGGAACCCAAATGCTATTTTACGCAACGGGTTAAGAAATTATTTTGACCCAATATATCCGAATATTGGACTTCGTGATTTAGAAAAAGCGGCTAACATGCAACATAAAGAAGCATGTTATGCTTACGGATTAGTAATGTTCGCTTCTCACCAAAGTGAGAACAAGAACATCGGGCTACAACTATTAAACAAAACGTTTCCACAAGTGATGGAGTCGGTAATTGGGGTAAGAAATGAGGTTTTTAGATTATTACGGGACTGTTGGACATTACGTAACCCTCGTCCCTTTGACAATGTTACAACACGCTGTCTTATCAACGGCCATAACGTTTATGTTGCACAAGACCAAGGATGGGAAGTAGTCCTAGTAAAACCAGAATGCATGACTTGTTTCTGGACGTATGAATTACGTGTCTTTATTGCCTTTGCTGAACGACTTGTGTACTAGCTAGAATTATCTTCACAACTATCTTGTATCAAAGTTATTGTGTGCTATATTTGATGCTTTATGTAAAATAAGCGGTATTGTAAGTTTGTAAAATATTGTATAAAAGTTTGAACGCGAAATATTATTATAATCAGATTTTCATATAGAATTGTAGTAGTTGAATTGTATATTAGCTACTAAGTATGAACTTAACGGGTAGGTACTACCTGAATTTAAACTTATAAAACGCTAATATGAAGAAAAAGCTTTTATAAATGAGTTCATATTATGCTACGAAATATTATTAACTACTCTTAATATTCTATATGATTAACTTGTTCCATTTGACTATTTTGAAGGAAATGGCACCGACTACTCGACACACCGTGAATATGAATGAAGAGGAATTCCGTACTTTTCTAGCTTCAAACATAGCCGCAGTACAGGCTGCGCTACATACCAACAATAACCTTGGATCTAGCAGTACAGGAAATCGTGTAGGATGCACCTACAAAGAATTCACTGCCTGCAAACCTTTGGAATTTGATGGAACCGAAGGACCGATCGGATTGAAACGGTGGACCGAGAAGGTCGAATCGGTGTTTGCCATAAGTAAGTGTACTGAAGAGGACAAAGTGAAGTACGCTACGCATACCTTCACAGGTTCTGCGTTAACATGGTGGAATACCTATCTAGAGCAAGTGGGACAAGACAATGCGTACGCACTACCGTGGTCAGTATTCAAGCACTTGATGAACGAGAAGTACCGTCCCAGAACCGAGGTCAATAAGCTCAAGACAGAACTTAGAGGGTTACGAACCCAAGGATTTGATATTACCACGTACGAAAGACGATTCACAGAATTGTGCCTATTGTGTCCGGGAGCATTCGAAGATGAGGAAGAGAAGATCGACGCGTTTGTGAAAGGATTACCGGAAAGAATCCAAGAAGATATAAGTTCACACGAGCCCGCCTCCATACAACAGGCATGTAGAATGGCTCACAAACTAGTGAACCAGATTGAAGAAAGAATTAAAGAACAGACTGCTGAAGAGGCCAATGTGAAGCAAGTTAAAAGAAAGTGGGAGGAAAATGGTGATAAGAATCACCAATACAACAACAACAGCAATTACAACAATAATCGCAACAATTATCCCAACAATCGCAACATCAATCGCAACTACAACAAACGGCCCAACAACAACAACAACAACAACAACAACAACAACTACAACAATCATCCCAACAACAATAATAACTGCAACAACAACAACAACAATCAGAAGCAGCTATGCCAAAGGTGTGAAAAGTATCACTCGGGGTTCTGCACCAAATTTTGCAACAAGTGTAAAAGAAATGGTCATAGCGCGGCGAAGTGTGAGGTCTACGGACAGGGGTTAATAGAACGAAAGGAACAAATGGTGTCAGAACGAGTAATGGCGGAGCAAGTAGTGTCGGAGCAAGTTATGCCAATGTAGTTTGTTATAAATGTGGAAAACCTGGCCACATTATTAGAAATTGCCCGAACCAGGAGAACACGAATGGACAAGGCCGCGGAAGAGTTTTCAATATTAATGCGGCAGAGGCACAGGAAGACCCGGAGCTTGTTACGGGTACGTTTCTTATTGACAATAAATCTGCTTACGTTTTATTTGATTCGGGTGCGGATAGAAGCTATATGAGTAGAGATTTTTGTGCTAAATTAAGTTGTCCATTGACGCCTTTGGATAGTAAATTTTTACTCGAATTAGTAAATGGTAAATTAATTTCAGCAGATAATATATGTCGAAATCGAGAAATTAAACTGGTTAGCGAAACATTTAAGATTGACTTGATACCAGTAGAGTTAGGGAGTTTTGATGTGATAATCGGTATGGACTGGTTGAAAGAAGTGAAAGCAGAGATCGTTTGTTACAAAAATGCAATTCGCATTATACGAGAAAAAGGAAAACCCTTAATGGTGTACGGAGAAAAGGGCAACACGAAGCTACATCTTATTAGTAATTTGAAGGCACAAAAACTAATAAGAAAAGGTTGCTATGCTGTTCTAGCACACGTCGAGAAAGTACAAACTGAAGAAAAGAGCATCAATGATGTTCCCATTGCAAAAGAATTTCCCGATGTATTTCCGAAAGAATTACCGGGATTACCCCCACATCGATCCGTTGAATTTCAAATAGATCTTGTACCAGGAGCTGCACCAATAGCTCGTGCTCCTTACAGACTCGCACCCAGCGAGATGAAAGAACTACAAAGCCAATTACAAGAACTTTTAGAGCGTGGTTTCATTCGACCAAGCACATCACCGTGGGGAGCTCCTGTTTTGTTTGTCAAGAAGAAAGATGGTACATTCAGGTTGTGTATCAACTACCAAGAGTTGAACAAACTTACCATCAAGAACCGCTACCCACTACCGAGAATCGATGACTTATTTGATCAACTACAAGGCTCGTCTGTTTATTCAAAGATTGACTTACGTTCCGGGTATCATCAAATGCAGGTGAAAGAAGATGATATTCCAAAGACTGCTTTCAGAACACGTTACGGTCATTACGAGTTTATGGTCATGCCGTTTGGTTTAACTAATGCACCAGCTGTGTTCATGGACCTTATGAACCGAGTGTGTGGACCATACCTTGACAAGTTTGTCATTGTTTTCATTGATGACATACTTATTTACTCAAAGAATGACCAAGAACACGGTGAACATTTGAGAAAGGTGTTAGAAGTATTGAGGAAGGAAAAACTGTACGCTAAGTTTTCAAAGTGTGCATTTTGGTTAGAAGAAGTTCAATTCCTCGGTCACATAGTGAACAAAGAAGGTATTAAGGTGGATCCGGCAAAGATAGAAACTGTTGAAAAGTGGGAAACCCCGAAAACTCCGAAACACATACGCCAGTTTTTAGGACTAGCTGGTTACTACAGAAGGTTCATCCAAGACTTTTCCAGAATTGCAAAACCCTTGACTGCATTAACGCATAAAGGGAAGAAATTTGAATGGAATGATGAACAAGAGAAAGCGTTTCAGTTATTGAAGAAAAAGCTAACTACGGCACCTATATTGTCATTGCCTGAAGGGAATGATGATTTTGTGATTTATTGTGACGCATCAAAGCAAGGTCTCGGTTGTGTATTAATGCAACGAACGAAGGTGATTGCTTATGCGTCTAGACAATTGAAGATTCACGAACAAAATTATACAACGCATGATTTGGAATTAGGCGCGGTTGTGTTTGCATTAAAGACTTGGAGGCACTACTTATATGGGGTCAAAAGTATTATATATACCGACCACAAAAGTCTTCAACACATATTTAATCAGAAACAACTGAATATGAGGCAGCGTAGATGGATTGAATTGTTGAATGATTACGACTTTGAGATTCGTTACCACCCTGGGAAGGCAAATGTGGTAGCCGATGCCTTGAGCAGGAAGGACAGAGAACCCATTCGAGTAAAATCTATGAATATAATGATTCATAATAACCTTACTACTCAAATAAAGGAGGCGCAACAAGGAGTTTTAAAAGAGGGAAATTTAAAGGATGAAATACCCAAAGGATCGGAGAAGCATCTTAATATTCAGGAAGACGGAACCCGGTATAGGGCTGAAAGGATTTGGGTACCAAAATTTGGAGATATGAGAGAAATGGTACTTAGAGAAGCTCATAAAACCAGATACTCAATACATCCTGGAACGGGGAAGATGTACAAGGATCTCAAGAAACATTTTTGGTGGCTGGGTATGAAAGCCGATGTTGCTAAATACGTAGGAGAATGTTTGACGTGTTCTAAGGTCAAAGCTGAGCATCAGAAACCATCAGGTCTACTTCAACAACCCGAAATCCCGGAATGGAAATGGGAAAACATTACCATGGATTTCATCACTAAATTGCCAAGGACTGCAAGTGGTTTTGATACTATTTGGGTAATAGTTGATCGTCTCACCAAATCAGCACACTTCCTGCCAATAAGAGAAGATGACAAGATGGAGAAGTTAGCACGACTGTATTTGAAGGAAGTCGTCTCCAGACATGGAATACCAATCTCTATTATCTCTGATAGGGATGGCAGATTTATTTCAAGATTCTGGCAGACATTACAGCAAGCATTAGGAACTCGTCTAGACATGAGTACTGCCTATCATCCACAAACTGATGGGCAGAGCGAAAGGACGATACAAACGCTTGAAGACATGCTACGAGCATGTGTTATTGATTTCGGAAACAGTTGGGATCGACATCTACCGTTAGCAAAATTTTCCTACAACAACAGCTACCATTCAAGCATTGAGATGGCGCCATTTGAAGCACTTTATGGTAGAAAGTGCAGGTCTCCGATTTGTTGGAGTGAAGTGGGGGATAGACAGATTACGGGTCCGGAGATTATACAAGAAACTACCGAGAAGATCATCCAAATTCAACAACGGTTGAAAACCGCCCAAAGTCGACAAAAGAGCTACGCTGACATTAAAAGAAAAGATATAGAATTTGAAATTGGAGAGATGGTCATGCTTAAAGTTGCACCTTGGAAAGGCGTTGTTCGATTTGGTAAACGAGGGAAATTAAATCCAAGGTATATTGGACCATTCAAGATTATTGATCGTGTCGGACCAGTAGCTTACCGACTTGAGTTACCTCAACAACTCGCGGCTGTACATAACACTTTCCACGTCTCGAATTTGAAGAAATGTTTTGCTAAAGAATATCTCACTATTCCGTTAGATGAAATCCAAATCAACGAAAAACTTCAATTCATCGAAGAACCCGTCGAAATAATGGATCGTGAGGTTAAAAGACTTAAGCAAAACAAGATACCAATTGTTAAGGTTAGATGGAATGCTCGTAGAGGACCCGAGTTCACCCGGGAGCGTGAAGATCAGATGAAGAAGAAATACCCGCATCTATTTCCAGAAGATTCGTCAACACCTTCAACAGCTTAAAATTTCGGGACGAAATTTATTTAACGGGTAGGTACTGTAGTGACCCGAACTTTTCCATGTTTATATATATTAATTGAGATTGATATTTACATGATTAAATGTTTCCAACATGTTAAGCAATCAAACTTGTTAAGACTTGATTAATTGAAATATGTTTCATATAGACAATTGACCACCCAAGTTGACCGGTGATTCACGAACGTTAAAACTTGTAAAAACTATACGATGACATATATATGGTTATATATATAGTTAACATGTTTTTATTATAAGTATGTATCTCATTAGGTATTTTAACAATGAGTTATATACATAAAAATGAGACTATTAATTTAAGAAACTCGAAAACGTGACATATATGTAACGATTATCGTTGTAACGACATTTAACTGTATATACATCATACTGAGATATATTATATATCATAATATCATGATAATATAACAATTTAACATCTAATTTGTTTTAATAAACAATGGGTTAACAACATTCAACAAGATCATTAACCTAAAGGTTTCAAAACAACATTTACATGTAACGACTAACGATGACTTAACGACTCAGTTAAAATGTATATACATGTAGTGTTTTAATATGTATTCATACACTTTTGAAAGACTTCAAGACACTTATCAAAATACTTCTACTTAACAAAAATGCTTACAATTACATTCTCGTTCAGTTTCATCAACAATTCTACTCGTATGCACCCGTATTCGTACTCGTAAAATACACAGCTTTTAGATGTATGTACTATTGGTATATACACTCCAATGATCAGCTCTTAGCAGCCCATGTGAGTCACCTAACACATGTGGGAACCATCATTTGGCAACTAGCATGAAATATCTCATAAAATTACAAAAATATGAGTAATCATTCATGACTTATTTACATGAAAACAAAATTACATATCCTTTATATCGAATCCAAACACCAACGACCAAAAACACCTAAAAACACTTTCATTCTTCAATTTTCTTCATCTAATTGATCTCTCTCAAGTTCTATCTTCAAGTTCTAAGTGTTCTTCATATATTTTACAAGTTCTAGTTACATAAAATCAAGAATACTTTCAAGTTTGCTAGCTCACTTCCAATCTTGTAAGGTGATCATCCAACCTCAAGAAATCTTTGTTTCTTACTGTAGGTTATCATTCTAATACAAGGTAATAATCATATTCAAACTTTGGTTCAATTTCTATAACTATAACAATCTTATTTCAAGTGATGATCTTACTTGAACTTGTTTTCGTGTCATGATTCTGCTTCAAGAACTTCGAGCCATCCAAGGATCCGTTGAAGCTAGATCCATTTTTCTCTTTTTCAGTAGGTTTATCCAAGGAACTTAAATTAGTAATGATGTTCATAACATCATTCGGTTCATACATATAAAGCTATCTTATTCGAAGGTTTAAACTCGTAATCACTAGAACATAGTTTAGTTAATTCTAAACTTGTTCGCAAACAAAAGTTAATCCTTCTAACTTGACTTTTAAAATCAACTAAACACATGTTCTATATCTATATGATATGCTAACTTAATGATTTAAAACCTGGAAACACGAAAAACACCGTAAAACCGGATTTACGCCGTTGTAGTAACATCGCGGGCTGTTTTGGGTTAGTTAATTAAAAACTATGATAAACTTTGATTTAAAAGTTGTTATTCTGAGAAAATGATTTTTATTATGAACATGAAACTATATCCAAAAATTATGGTTAAACTCAAAGTGGAAGTATGTTTTCTAAAGTGGTCATCTAGACGTCGTTCTTTCGACTGAAATGACTACCTTTACAAAAACGACTTGTAACTTATTTTTCTGACTATAAACCTATACTTTTTCTGTTTAGATTCATAAAATAGAGTTCAATATGAAACCATAGCAATTTGATTCACTCAAAACGGATTTAAAATGAAGAAGTTATGGGTAAAACCAGATTGGATAATTTTTCTCATTTTAGCTACGTGAAAATTGGTAACAAATCTATTCCAACCATAACTTAATCAACTTGTATTGTATATTATATAATCTTGAGATACCATAGACACGTATACAATGTTTCGACCTATCATGTCGACACATCTATATATATTTCGGAACAACCATAGACACTCTATATGTGAATGTTGGAGTTAGCTATACAGGGTTGAGGTTGATTCCAAAATATATATAGTTTGAGTTGTGATCAATACTGAGATACGTATACACTGGGTTGTGGATTGATTCAAGATAATATTTATCGATTTATTTCTGTACATCTAACTGTGGATAACTAGTTGTAGGCTACTAACGAGGACAGCTGACTTAATAAACTTAAAACATCAAAATATATTAAAAGTGTTGTAAATATATTTTGAACATACTTTGATATATATGTATATATTGTTATAGGTTCGTGAATCAACCAGTGGCCAAGTCTTACTTCCCGACGAAGTAAAAATATGTGAAAGTGAGTTATAGTCCCACTTTTAAAATCTAATATTTTTGGGATGAGAATACATGCAGGTTTTATAAATGATTTACAAAATAGACACAAGTACGTGAAACTACATTCTATGGTTGAATTATCGAAATTGAATATGCCCCTTTTTATTAAGTCTGGTAATCTATGAATTAGGGAACAGACACCCTAATTGACGCGAATCATAAAGATAGTTCTATTGGGCCTAACAAACCCCATCCAAAGTACCGGATGCTTTAGTACTTCGAAATTTATATCATATCCGAAGGGTGTCCCGGAATGATGGGGATATTCTTATATATGCATCTTGTTAATGTCGGTTACCAGGTGTTCACCATATGAATGATTTTTATCTCTATGTATGGGATGTGTATTGAAATATGAAATCTTGTGGTCTATTGTTACGATTTGATATATATAGGTTAAACCTATAACTCACCAACATTTTTGTTGACGTTTAAAGCATGTTTATTCTCAGGTGAATATTAAGAGCTTCCGCTGTTGCATACTAAAATAAGGACAAGATTTGGAGTCCATGTTTGTATGATATTGTGTAAAAACTGCATTCAAGAAACTGATTTCGATGTAACATATTTGTATTGTAAACCATTATGTAATGGTCGTGTGTAAACAGGATATTTTAGATTATCATTATTTGATAATCTACGTAAAGCTTTTTAAACCTTTATTTATGAAATAAAGGTTATGGTTTGTTTTAAAAATGAATGCAGTCTTTGAAAAACGTCTCATATAGAGGTCAAAACCTCGCAACGAAATCAATTAATATGGAACGTTTTTAATCAATAAGAACGGGACATTTCAAGACGGTCAACAATAACCCAAATGGTATCATAACCGCCCGTCGTTTTTGGTAGCTTGGTGATAAAATCCATCGTTATCCTTTCCCACTTCCATTGCGGGACCTCGGGTTGTTGAAGTAGTCCGGACGGTCTTTGGTGTTCGGCTTTGACTTTGGAACATGTCAAACACTTGGAAACATAAGTAGCTACGTCCCTTTTGATGTTCGGCCACCAATATAGTTGTTTAAGGTCGTGGTACATCTTATTGGCACTGGGGTGAATCGAGTATCTTGACTTATGGGCTTCATCTAAAATAAGGCTTTGTAGGTCCCCATAACTAGGCACCCAAATTCTTCCGGCAAAATATCGGAGTCCGGTTTCTTTAACTTCGAATCGAGAGGTGAGGACGTTCAAGTGTTCGAGAGAGATGTTTTCATCCTTGAGAGCCTCATCTTGGGCTACCCGAATTTGGCTATTAAGGTTTGTGTGGATGGTGATGTTTAAGGCTCGGACACGAAGAGGCACCGCTCTTTCTTTTCGACTTAAGGCATCGGCTACTACATTTGCCTTCCCGGGATGGTAACGAAGCTCGCAATCGTAATTGTTTAAGGTTTCAATCCACCTTCGTTGTCTCATGTTTAGTTGCTTTTGATCGAAAATGTATTGGAGACTTTTGTGGTCGGTAAAGATAGTACTCTTGGTTCCATAAAGATAGTGTCTCCACATTTTAAGTGCAAAGACAACGGCTCCGAGTTCGAGATCATGCGTTGTGTAGTTTCGTTCATGAATTTTGAGTTGTCTAGAAGCATAAGCAATGACTTTCGTTCGTTGCATCAATACACACCCAAAACCATGTTTCGAGGCATCGCAATATACAACAAAGTCATCATTGCCTTCGGGAAGTGACAAGATAGGAGCGGTGGTTAGCTTCGTTTTCAAGATTTGGAATGCGGATTCATGTTCGGTCGCCCAAATGAATTTCTTTCCCTTGTGAGTTAATGCGGTTAGAGGACGTACAACCAAAGAGAAGTTTTCGATGAATCTACGATAGTACCCGGCGAGACCCAAGAATTGACGAATGTGAGTAGGAGTAGTAGGAGTCTCCCATTTACTAATGGCTTCGATTTTTGTGGGATCGACTTTAATACCTTGATCACTTACAACATGACCAAGAAATTGAACTTCCTTCAACCAAAATTCACACTTGGAGAATTTGGCATAAAGTCGTTCTTGTCTCAAGAGTTCAAGCACAAGTCAGAGATGTTGTTCGTGCTCTTCTTCATTTTTAGAATAGATCAATATGTCATCGATGAACACAATAACGAATTTATCGAGATACGATTTGCACACGCGGTTCATAAGATCCATGAACACCGCCGGTGCATTAGTGAGACCAAATGGCATGACAAGCAATTTATAACTACCATAACGAGTCCGGAAAGCGGTTTTGGAGACATCTTCCCCCTTAACCCTTAATTGATGATAACCCGAGCGGAGATCGATTTTCGAATATACACAAGACCCTTGTAATTGATCAAAGAGGTCATCGATGCGAGGAAGAGGATATCGGTTCTTAACCGTCAATTTATTTAGTTCACGATAATCAATGCACATTCGTAGGGATCCATCTTTCTTTTTAACAAACAAAATCGGAGCGCCCCAAGGTGATTGGCTAGGTTGGATAAAACCACGATCAAGTAGTTCTTGGATTTGACTTTGCAATTCTTGCATTTCGGATGGAGCGAGTCTATATGGTGCACGTGCTACGGGTGCGGCTCTCGGAATAAGATCGATTTGGAATTCAACCGGTCGATGAGGTGGAAGACCCGGCAATTCGTCGGGAAATACATCGGAAAAGTCACTAACAATTGGCACATCATCGATGTGCTTCTCATCAGACTCGACTTTCTTAACGTGAGCAAGGATCGCAAAACAACCCTTACGGAGTAGTTTTCTAACTTTAAGGCACGAAACGAGGTTGAGTCTGGTGCAACTCTTATTGCCATAAACAATCAAAGGTTCACCATTCTCGATAGGAATTCGGATTGCGTTGAGATCACAAAGGATGTGAGATTTCGTTTTGACTAACCAATTCATACCGATTATTACATCAAAGCTTCCTAGTTCCATGGGTATCAAGTCAATTTCAAATTCTTTACCCAAAATGTTTAACGTACACCCCCGGTAATATGTGTCGGCACTTAATAGTTTCCCGTTAGCCACTTCAATGGTATAAGTGGTATCTAATGGAAGAGGTGGAGTGCTAAAATAATGAGTCAAAGTCTTGGATACAAAGCATTTATCAGCACCCGAATCGAATAAGCAAGAGACATAAGAATTGTTGAGAAGAAACGTACCCGTGACTAGTTCAGTGTCATCCCGGGCTTCCTCGGTGTTGATGTTGAAAGCTCGGCCGCGCGTGTTGGGGTTATCTTTCTTCTTTGGGCATGCATTTCTATAATGACCCGTTTGGCCACATTCGTAACAAGTGCCCGTCTTTGGTGCATTGGGCCACTTTCGAGCGACGGGAGTGGCACTTTTACAATCGTTGGCCTTATGACCAATTCCTTGGCACCGATGGCAAATTAGCTTACTACATTCGCCAAAGTGATGTTTGTTGCATTTGTTGCAAAGAGGTAGATTTCCGGCATAACCCTTCTTGCCGTCGGAGGTGAAAGATTTCTTGGCAAAGTTGTTGTTGCTTGATTGGGGAGCTTCCCATTTTCTTTTGTTGTTACCCGACTTGTCCTCGGCTTTAGGTGCCGGTACTACGATTTCGTCCACCGTCTCTATCAATTTGCGGGCCATGTTCAAAGCTTCTTGATGATTAGGGGGTTTGGATGACATTACTCCGTGTTTGATGCTCTTTGGAAGACCATCCATGTAAAGTTCAACCCTTAAAGCTTCGGGGTTCACAAGATTTGGGCACATCAAGGCTAGTTCGGAAAATCGTTGATTATAAGCCTTGAGGTCATTTCCGATCGCCTTTAAAGTTCTTAGCTCTTGTTCGAGCCTTCGGGTTTCTTCACAAGGGAAATATTCGACAATCATCTTTTCCCTCAAGTCGGCCCAAGAGAGGGCGTGAGCTTCATCGGTACCCACCGATTGTACATAAGTATTCCACCATGTAAGAGCGACACCGACGAAGGTGTGAGTGGAGTATTTGACCTTGTCTTGGTCCCGACAACCGCTTATGCTAAAGACGGCTTCCGTTTGCTCAATCCATCGGGTGAGCACGACCGGTCCCCCGGTTCCATCGAAAGTGTGAGGTTTGCACCCCATGAAAGCTTTATAGGAGCATCCCTCGTTTGAGTTACCGGCTCCATTGTTGTTGTTGTTGTTGTTGTTGTTGTTGTTGTTGTTGTGGTTGTTATTATTATTGTTGTTGGATGAGTGACCGGCCATGGCCGCATCTACGACGGTGGCTATCATCCGTTCGAGAGCTTGTTTGGGAGTTTCATTGCGGCGTACACGACGAGGAGCCATTGTTCCTTCAAGACACAAGAATATCATTGATTGGTATTCTCAATAATAACCGTGATATAGAACAAAGATAAAGAGAAGTTTTTCCTCGACTCGCCTTAAATTCTTTATGCCATAATGTCGGAACGTTCATATGAGTCACCGTAATATAATCCCGGCAATTATATTACCCTGATTCATATGTGCATTCGACATTATTCTATAAAGTCAAGGTGGCGTGTCAATCAAATTAAACAACGTGAGATTAAGATGAACTAAGAGTAGATATGAGTAGAAGCGTTCGAGTATAAATGCACAAGTAGTCAAGTAATTCCTACTTCAAGTCTATATGCCGGTTGTAGTCTAGACTCACCAATATACCCTATGACTCGAGGTTGACACCAATGAACTCTAAATCCCTACAACCAACGCTCTGATACCATCTGTAGCGACCCGACAAAATCGTCATTGACGGAGCCATCTACTTAGGTCCCGTTACGTGGTCATAAGTCTTTAAAACAACGTTTGACCAAAAGATATGTCGCATTCATTTCAAATGTAAAGATTGTTCAAAGTTTACGAGAATAGTTCCACCACAAGTTACGTTACAAAGTTATAAGTACAAATGAAACTTATGCGACACAATTTAAAAGTAGCCAAAAGACGCTCCATTTATGCATATATACTCGACATCCAATGCAATTATCAAAATAATGAGCGGAAGCATGTATCATGTATCGTTCAAGGACCTGAGAAAAACATAGAAATCTGTCAACGAAAATGTTGGTGAAATCATAGGTTTAAGTAAGTAAGTACAAGTGAACCACAAGATTTGCAACAATGAGATAATAGTAATACATTCCAAAAGTTTGTTTCACGAGCACCCAATTATCAATGCTTAACATTCCTTCCATTGAACCCCATCACTTAGTGCTAGAACATACACTGTTTCTCGAAAATATATTTCATTCGTAAACGGTAGCGAACCGTTTGAATGAGGGTTTGTCAAACCCATATGGATCCATACAACATAAGTTCTCGCTTACACCCGGCAAGTGTAACTAATGATAATCGAATTGAGGATTTTGTTCTAAACTCGTATGTAGAATGTTTGTTTTCCTGTACTTGTGTTCACTTAGTAAAAGAAATGTTTATGTTTTCTCATTCCAAATGTAAGTTCAAAAAAAGAGTAAAAGTGGGACTATGATCTCACCTTGAGTGCACGAGTAGTAAAGTACTTCAACAAGTAAACGTGTGCAAAGAACAATGCTAGTCTTGACCTAAACAAATAGGTTTATATCAATATCGGTGAACACGATAGGTCAAAGTGTTCAATTAGTCCTATGGCTCGTTAAGACTCGATCATAATAGCATGTGAATCAAATTGTCATGTTTCATGCAAGGTACAAGTATAAAAAGCATGTTAGAACGATTGCACAAATATTTGGTTAAGTTTGATTAAAGTCAACTTAGGCCGGGTCAAAGTCAACGAAAAAGTCAACACGTTCGGGTCGGGTCCCGAACTATTTTCTGAGGTTTTTAATCATATATGAGCATGTTAGAACAAGTTACATGTGAATCGGAGGTCCATAGCATAGCAAACATTTTCCGTAAAATGACCAACGAGGACAGTAGCCTGCCAGTGCATCTGGACGGCGTCCAGATTTTCTGGACGGCGTCCAGCTTTGAAGGCTGGGACGGCGTCCAAAATTTCTGGACGGCGTCCAGCTTTGAATACTGGGACGGCGTCCAAGGATCTGGACGGCATCCAGGTTGATATTCAAGTCTGATGCAGAACTCCTAAGTGTACGAACCAAAAACCAAACTAACACATTTTATGATCCGCAAACAACCAAGTCAAGTATTTTACACCGTTGGGAAGGTAATTTGACGAGGAAGACAACTAAACACATTTCATCAATCAATCTACCTATTATAACAACCAAAACCGCATCTAATGCTCAACATTAATCGCATACAAGTTCATAATTGAAATTCAATGATTCGGGCAACCAATTTACATGAATGATGTGCCGTTTCGAAGGTAATCAAGCATACAATCCAACTAAACACTTACCAACAATAATCCATGGCATTCAATGCATCAAAAGTCCATTTCAAGTTCATCAAACCCTAACCCAAATTCACCAAAATCATAAATCGAGTTCATGAACTTTTCTAAAGTAACCTACACATCAAATTGAAGCTAGTGATACTAGGAACACAATTAGAACATGAACTTTTAACATCTAACAACATATGATCATCCAAAATTCAAGAACAACACACCAAAATTCAAGTTCATGCTAGTTACACTAAAACAACGAGATCGAGCATATAAATCATATAATCATGTTAGACTTGAGCCATAGACACTAATTAACACTTTTATAAGTTAAAAACACGAATTTAGAGAAATCTAGAGTTTTAGAAATGTTACCCAAACGAGATGAAGTTGGTACCAAAATGAAGAGGATGAAGAGAGGATCACAAATATGTAGTTTATTTTGTTGTAAGCCTCCTAGATCGAATTTAGATGATGATTGAATGAATTTGGTAAATGGGTGTGTGTTCTTGCTAGAGAGAAAGAGAGAGAGATGGAGATGATAATGAATGGGTGAAAGGGGTTTGACCCTTTGACCTAGTCAAGGGTTTGATCCCTTGTCAAGTTTAGTCCCTCAACTTTCGTTCGGGTGCGTGAATTACCTAAACGAGATAATTTAAAACGCGTATCAACGGGAGATGTTATAAACATATAACGGACTTTATATTATTATAACGGAAAAGTAAATGGAAAAAGGCGGGATGTTACAGAGATAACATGTTTTTTTACAAATGTTTACATATTAGACACAAGTAACTTAAATGCTATACATATGAGTTCAGATCAAAAATTCCTTAGCTTGATTATATTAATTACTTTATGTAAGCTCGACTTATAGGGACGGTACCGTTAAGTTTGACAAACCTCGCCTAAACATAACAGGTGCTTATTTTGTTGTTACGCGTACACTTGATTGGTGTATGCTTAGAAAGGGTAAAGGGAAGACGTGTAGCGCTTAGCTATCCGTGGGTTAAAGTTTTATAATCAAGTGCTCATGCTTATGTATAATTTTTACGTTGTTTGTCCATAAATCTTGTGGCCTAACTTACGAAATGCTATACTAAACCTGTAGATTCACTCAACGTTTTTCGTTGACGTTTTGCATGTTTTTATCTCAGGTCCATAGAGGTAGTGCTTCCGCTTTACAGAAGTTGTCATGCTTGTTTGGTGCTAGAACTGGATGATGTCCAGCATATTTTATCACTTTTATTTCGAGAACACATATTCGCATTGAAAATGATGTTTTAAATAATACTTTGGGTTGACTTACGTTGGTCGTTTATGTCAATTACTTTTCAGTTGCACTCCTTTGATAAATGACTTTCTTTTTATATTTAATGCGAATACATTTCGGAAACGTCTCATATAGAGGGCGTGACCGCTAAACTGTGGGACCGGAGTTAATTTACCGTTAGTGGATTCTGACGGGGTATTACATTTGGTATCAGAGGAAACTAGGATGTTACATTTGCTATTCATCTGGTTACATTGTAGACTCACTGTTAGTAGGCTATTCTGTGCTATTCTGACAGGTTAATACACCGTTAGTGGATTCTGACACTCGCATGTTGTGCTATTCTGTGTTGAAGAGCTCCCCAAATGGTGAAGAACATCAGGGCCATAATGCGTAATAATACTAATAACTTTTAATGATAATACTAATAATTATGATATAATTTTGTTAATAATAATAAATAATCTAGCAATAATAACAACAATAATAATAATAACAACAACAATAATAATAATAATAATAATAATAATAATAATAATAATAATAATAATAATAATAATAATAATAATAATAATAATAATAATAATAATAATAATAATAATAATAATAATAATAGTAATAATAATAATAATAATAATAATAATAATAATAATAATAATAATAATAATAATAATAATAATAATAATAATGAGTAATAAGTAAACTACCTCAAAGAAGTAGTCTTAAAAAAAATGCCCAATTCCGGGTTTGAACCCGCGACGTCCCGCTAACCCGATAACAGTCCTAATCTATTTCTCTGCTTCATGTCCTTCTATCTAAATTCCTATTTTTTTTTGCCGCTTGGGAAGGAAATTTTGAGTCATCCTAACCGAACCACGATCATCATCATCCGTCAATATCCCGTATCATCATTACTATCCATGTCCATTAAAAGCCTAAAAAAATATAGCCCAACTAATTAAAGAGGAGCCCAATTAATAAGTCCATGAGAGTGATTAATTGGATCCATAATTAAACCCATTAGCGTAATCTGATCCATTTGTTTCAACTTATCTAATCTAACTAGGATTGAAGAGATTTAACCTATATCTAACGATTTGCTTTTTTTCTCCTTCATCATCTGTCTTCGTAGCATCATCATCATTCTCATACGGTATCATCCTAATTATCATGTATCATTATCATTATCTATATCGATCAGGAAATAATGAGTATATGTATCATGATTTAGTTAATATATTGTTACGATTATGATTTAGATAAAAATATCGTTTTCATTTTCTTATCATTATTAAAAGTATCGTTATTGTTAAAAATTATCATTTTTATTAAAATTATCATTTTTATTGAAAATTATCATTTCTATTAATATTATTATCATTATTATTAATTATTAATAACATTAATATTATTACTAATAATATCGTCAATTAGTAATTCACTTAAATCATAATTTTATCCATAGTTTTTAAATCCATAATTTTGTATATATTCTTATAATCTTAATAATAATATCTTTAAAAACTTTTATTTTCATAATCATAATACTTTTAATAATAATGATATGGATATTACTAATATTAATAATACTGAAAAACATACTTCCACTTTGAGTTTAACCATGATTTTTGGATATAGTTTCATGTTCATAAGAAAAATCATTTTCCCAGAAGAACAACTTTTAAATCAAAGTTTATCATAGTTTTTAATTAACTAACCCAAAACAGCCCGCGTTATTACTACTATGGCGTATGTCCGGTTTTACGGTGTTCTTCGTGTTTCCAGGTTTTAAATCATTAAGTTAGCATATCATATAGATATAGAATATGTGTTTAGTTGATTTTAAAAGTCAAGTTAGAAGGATTAACTTTGTTTGCGAACAAGTTTAGAATTAACTAAACTATGTTCTAGTGATTACATGTTCAAATCTTCGAATAAGATAGTTTTATATATATGAATCGAATGATGTTATGAACATCATTACTACCTTAAGTTTAGTAGGTAAACCTACTGGAAGTGACAAAAATTGATCTAGCTTCAAAGGATTTTTGGATGGCTTGAAAGTTCTTGAAGTAGAATCATGACACGAAAACAAGTTCAAGTAAGATTTTCACTCGAAATAAGATAGTTATAGTTATAGAAATTGAATCAAAGTTTAAATATGAGTATTACCTTGTATTAGAAAGATATATTACTGTAAATAAGAAAGATTTCTTGAGCTGGAGACAAGAAGAAGGTGATCCTTTCCACCCACCTTATTACCCTCTCAACGAGGAACCTGAAGATAGTAGTGCTGTTTATGGCGCAGCGTATGTGACAGAGTTGGCTATTGGTTTAAGGGATTATACGGAGGAGCAACTGGCTGGTTTTGAAGTGTTGGCAATGCCTATGCTATTTGATGAGGCGCAATTAAGGATGTTATTGATTGTTTAGAAAATCCACCCTTATGTTTTGTAGATCCTGATTTTGTTGACAAAGTTCAAGAAGATGGTGGTACAAGTGTAGTGACCCAAACTTTTCCATGTTTATATATATTAAATGAAATTGATATTTACATGATTAAGTGTTTCCAACATGTTAAGCAATCAAACTTGTTAAGACTTGATTAATTGAAATAGGTTTCATATAGACAATTGACCACCCAAGTTGACCGGTCATTCACGAAGGTTAAAACTTGTAAAAACTATATGATGACATATATATGATTATATATATAGTTAACATGATATTATGATAAGTAAGTATCTCATTAGGTATTTTAACTATGAGTTATATACATAAAATTGAGTTTATTGATTTAAGAAACTCGAAACGATATATATAACGATTATCGTTATAACAACGTCTTACTAAATACATATGAATCATATTAAGATATTGATACACTATGTTTAATCATGATAAATGATAAGTAAACATGTCATTATGTATATTAACAATGAACTACATATGTAAAAACAAGACTACTAACTTAAGGATTTCGAAACTAGACATATATGTAACAATTATCGTTGTAACGACATTTAAATGTGTATATATCATATTAAGATATATTAATATATCATAATATCATGATAATATAATAATTTAACATCTCATTAGATATAATAAACATTGGGTTAACAACATTTAACAAGATCGTTAACTTAAAGGTTTCAAATCAACATTTACATGTAACGACTAACGATGACTTAACGACTCGGTTAAAATGTATATACATGTAGTGTTTTAATATGTATTCATACACTTTTGAAAGAATTCAAGACACTTATCAAAATACATCTACTTAACAAAAATGCTTACAATTACATCCTCGTTCAGTTTCATCAACAATTCTACTCGTATGCACCCGTATTCGTACTCGCACAATACACAACTTTTAGATGTATGTACTATTGGTATATACACTCCAATGATAAGATCTTAGAAGCCCATGTGAGTCACCTAACACATGTGGGAACCATCATTTGGCAACTAGCATGAAATATCTCATAAAATTACAAAAATATTAGTAATCATTCATGACTTATTTACATGAAAACAAAATTACATATCCTTTATATCTAATCCATATACCAACAACCAAAAACACATAAAAACACTTTCATTCTTCAATTTTCTTCATCTAATTGATCTCTCTCAAGTTCCATCTTCAAGTTCTAAGTGTTCTTCATAAATTCTACAAGTTCTAAGTGTTCTTCATAAATTCTACAAGTTCTAGTTTCATAAAATCAAGAATACTTCCAAGTTTACTAGCTCACTTCCAATCTTGTAAAGTGATCATCCAACCTCAAGAAATCCTTGTTGTTTACAGTAAGATATCATTCCAAATCAAGGTAATACTCATATACAAACTTTGATTCAATTCCTATAACTATAACTATCTTAATTCGAGTGATAATCTTACTTGAACTTGTTTTCGTGTCATGATTCTACTTCAAGAACTTTTAAGCCATCCAAGATCCTTTGAAGCTAGATCATTTCTTGTCACTTTTTGTAGGTTTACCTACTACACTTGAGGTAGTAATGATGTTCATAACATCATTCGATTCATACATATAAAACTATCTTATTCGAAGATTTGAACATGTAATCACTAGAACATAGTTTAGTTAATTCTAAACTTGTTCGCAAACAAAAGTTAATTCTTCTAACTTGACTTTTAAAATAAACTAAACACATGTTCTATATCTATATGATATGCTAACTTAATGATTTAAAACCGAAAAACACAAAAAACACCGTAAAACCGGATATACGCCGTCGTAGTAACACCGCGGGCTGTTTTGGGTTAGTTAATTAAAAACTATGATAAACTTTTATTTAAAAGTTGTTCTTATGGGAAAATGATTTTTCTTATGAACATGAAACTATATCCAAAAATCATGGTTAAACTCAAAGTGGAAGTATGTTTTTCAAAATGGTCATCAAGACGTCGTTCTTTCGACTGAAATGACTACCTCTTAAAAAAACGACTTGTAACTTATATTTTCGACTATAAACCTATACTTTTTCTATTTATATTCATATAATAGAGTTCAATATGAAACCATAGCAATTTGATTCACTCAAATCGGATTTAAAACGAAGAAGTTATGGGTAAAACAAGATTGGATATTTTTTTGATTGTTGTAGCTACGGGAAATATTGTAACAATTCTATACAAATCATATCCTAACTAATTTATATTGTATTATACATGTATTCTAATGTAATCTTGGGATACCATAGACAAGTATGACATATCATATCGACCCATGTATATATATTATTTGGAACAACCATAGACACTCTATATGCAGTAATGTTGGAGTTAGCTATACAGGGTTGAGGTTGATTCCAAAAATATATATACTTTAATTTGTGATCTAGCATGAGACGTGTATACACTGGGTCGTGGATTGATATAAGATAATATATATCGATTTATTTCTGTACATCTAATTGTGGACAACTAGTCGTAGGTTACTAACGAGGACAGCTGACTTAATAAACTTAAAACATTAAAACATATTAAAAATGGTGTAAATATATTTTGAACATACTTTGATATATATGTACATATTTGTTATAGGTTCGTGAATCGACCAGTGACCAAGTCTTACTTCCCGACGAAGTAAAAATCTCTGAAAGTGAGTTATAGTCCCACTTTTAAAATCTAATATTTTGGGATGAGAATACATGCAGTTTTATAAATGTTTTACTAAATAGACACAAGTAAATGAAACTAAATTATATGGGTGAATGATCGAAGCCGAATATGCCCCTTTTGCTTGGTTGCCTAAGAATTAGTAAACCGATCTACTAATTGACGCGAATCCTAAAGATAGATCTATTGGGCCTAACGAACCCCATCCAAAGTACCGGATGCTTTAGTACTTCGATGTTGTTTTTATCATGTTCGAAGGATTTCCCGGAATGATAGGGGATATTCTTATATGCATCTTGTTAATGTCGGTTACTAGGTGTTCACCATATGAATGAATTTTATCTCTATGTATGAGATGTATATTGAAATATAAAATCTTGTGGTCTATTATTATGATTTGATAATATATAGGTTAAACCTATAACTCACCAACATTTTTGTTGACGTTTTAAGCATGTTTATTCTCAGGTGATTATTAAGAGCTTCCGCTGCTGCATACTAAAATAAGGACAAGATTTGAAGTCCATGCTTGTATGATATTATGTAAAAACTGCATTCAAGAAACTTATTTTTGATGTAATATATTCTCATTGTAAACCATTATGTAATGGTCGTGTGTAAATGATATATTTTAGATTATCATTATTTGATAATCTACGTAATGATTTTTAAACCTTTATCGATAAAATAAAGGTTATGGTTGTTTTAAAAATGAATGCAGTCTTTGAAAAACGTCTCATATAGAGGTCAAAACCTCGTGACGAAATCAATTAATATGGAACGTTTATAATCAATATGAACGGGACATTTCAGTTGGTATCCGAGCGTTGGTCTTAGAGAACCAGAAAATTGCATTAGTGTGTCTTACCGAGTTTGTTAGGATGCATTAGTGAGTCTGGACTTCGACCGTGTTTTTCTTCAAAAACGATTGCTTAACATTTTTTTTTGTTGGAAACTATATATTATTAACATGTAAATATTATGTGATATATTAATCTCTTAACGTGTTTGATATTGTGTGATAGATGTCTACCTCTAGTACAAATCTCAATGATTCACCTAATAATAATGAAGAGTCGAATATATTTTGGGAAGATACATAAATTCCCGAAGAGGAACCGGAAGAGGAGGAACCGGAAGAGGAGGAACCAGAAGAGGAGGAACCAGAAGAAGAAGAGGTTTCGGAGGAAGAAATATTGATACCTATAGTAAATCGATTAAATAAAAGAAAATCCTCAACCAACGGACCAAAGTTAATAATGGTCAATGGTGTTTCCGCCGAGGAAGCAAAATGTTGGGAAGATTACCAATTTTCTGATGAATCGGATCCCGATGAGGATTCCGATGATGTTATAGAAATTACCTCGACCCAATTTAACAAAGCGAAAGAAAATAATAAGGGAAAACGTATAAAAATAGAGAAACCCGATTCCAACCCCGATGAACTTTATATGTATCGGCAACATCCGTATTTCCTAAAATGTAACAATGACCCGGGAACCTCTAAACCACCAGGTTTTTCTGAACCATTATGGAAAACGACGGATCGTATTAGAGGAACACCATATATTCCTAGAAAATTAGGAAAACGAACCAAGTCTGAAGAAGAAGAAACCAGCGATTCAGATTTGAGGGTTGTAATCATGTTGTGTATTATATGTATTGTAGTGTGCTTGTACTTTTATGTTCTATGTAAAAATTACTTGTATTGTTTGTTAATTATCTTTTACGAATCTAATCCTTGTCTATTTTACAGTATAAAAACTTAATGGACGTTAAGGGTAGATAACCGAATATTTTAGAAGACCTACCAGAGGATATGATTGAGGAAATCTTGTCTAGACTCGGTCAGAATTCATCAGCACATTTAGTTATGGCGAAATTAACTTGTCAAACATTTGAAAGACTTTCCAAAAATGCCTTAATTTATAAAAGGTTTTCCTTTGATAGATGGGGTATATCACATTGGGGAGACTGTAAGTTACACCGTGTTTTCTTTAAAGCATTAAATGCGGGGAACCCAAATGCAATTTTACGCTACAGGTTAAGAACCTATTTTGACTCAACATATCCCAACATAGGATTTCGTGAATTAGAAAGAGCTTCTAACATGCAACATAAAGAAGCATGTTATGCTTACGGGTTAGTGATGTTCGCTTCTTACCAAAGTGAGAAAAAGAACATCGGATTGCAGCTTTTAAATAAAACCTTCCCACAAGTGACAGATTTATTAGTTAGGGTGAGAAACAAGGTTTTTAGATTATTACGGGGCTGTTGGACATTACGAAACCCTCGTCCTTTTGACGACATTACAACATGCTGCCTAGCCAATGGTCATAACAGTTATTTTCCACAAGATCAAGGATGGGAAGTCGTCTTAGTAAAACCTGAATGCATGACTTGTTTCTGGACTTATGAATTACGTGTCTTTATTTCTTTTGCTAAACAACTTGCGTATAAAGTAGAATTGCCTTCATAGCTGCCGAGTAGCAAAGTTATTATGTGCTATATTTCATCCTATATGTATTATAGCGGTATTGTAAGTTTGTAAAATATTGTATAAAGTTTGAAAGTGAAATATTATTGTAATAAGTTTTTCATATAGAATCGTAGTAGTTGAATTGTATAATAGCTGCTAAGTATGAACTTAACGAGTAGGTACTACCCGAATTAAAACTATAAAATGCTAATATGAAGAAAAAGCTTTTATAAATGAGTTCATATTATGCTACGAAATACTATTGACTACTCTTAATATTCTGTATGATTAACTCGATTCAGTTGGCTATTTTGAAGCAAATGGCACCGACTACTCGACAAACCATGAATATGAGCGAAGAGGAATTTCGTACCTTTCTTGCTGCAAACATAGCCGCAGTACAGGCTGCGCTACATACCAACAATAACTCTGAATCTAGAAATGTAGTTAACGACGCAAGAAATCGTGTAGGATGCTCCTACAAAGAATTCACTGCCTGCAAACCTTTAAAATTTGATGGAACCGAAGGACCAACTAGATTGAAATGGTGGACCGAGAAAGTCGAATCGGTGTTTGCCATAAGTAAGTGTACTGAAGAGGACAAAGTTAAGTACGCTACGCATACCTTCACAGGTACTGCGTTAACGTGGTGGAACACCTATCTTGAACAGGTAGGACAAAACGCTGCTTACGCACTACCATGGTCGGCATTCAAGCAATTGATGATCGAGCAGTACCGTCCTAGAAACGAAGTTGATAAACTCAAGGTAGAACTTAGAGAGTTACGAACACAAGGGTTCGACGTTACCACATATGAACGACGATTCACAGAGTTGTGCCTATTGTGTCCGGGAGCATTCGAAGATGAAGAAGAGAAGATCGACGCGTTTGTAAAAGGGTTACCAGTTAGGATCCAAGAAGATGTGAGTTCACACGAGCCCGCTTCTATACAGAAGGCAAGTCGAATGGCTCATAAACTCATAAATCATATTGAGGGAAGAATTAAAGAACAGGCGGCTGAAGAAGCCAACATGAAACAACTCAAAAGGAAGTGGGGGGAGAACGTTGACAAGAGTCACCAGTACAACAACAACAATTACAACCAAAATCACAACAACTATCCCAACAACCGTAATAACAATCGCAACAATAACCGCAATTCTAACAATAACTACAACAAACAGCCCAACAACAACAACTACAACAATCGTTTCAACAACAATAACAATCCCAACAACAACCTCAATAACAACAATGGCAACAAAAACTAAAAACAGCCATGTCATAGGTGTGAAGAAAATCATCAGGGGTTTTGCACGACATTTTGCAACAGGTGTAAAAGAAATGGTCACAGTGCGACAAAGTGTGAGGTCTACGGACCAAAGTTTAACAGAACTAAAGGAACAAATAATGTCGGAACAAGTAATGCTGAAACGAATAGTGTCGGAGCAAGTAATACCAACGCTGTTTGTTATAAATGTGGAAAACCGGTCCACATTATTAGAAATTGCCCGAATCAGGGGAATACTAATGGGCAGGGCCGTGGAAGAGTTTTCAATATTAATGCGGCAGAAGCACAGGAAGACCCGGAGCTTGTTACGGGTATGTTTCTTATTGACGATAAATCTGCTTATGTTTTATTTGATTCGGGTGCGGATAGAAGCTATATGAGTAGAGAATTTTGTGCTAAATTAAGTTGCCCATTGACGCCTTTGGATAATAAATTTTTACTCGAATTAGCAAATGGTAAATTAATTTCAGCAGATAATATATGTCGGGATAGAGAAATTAAACTGGGTGATGAAACATTTAAGATTGATTTAATACCAGTCGAGTTAGGGAGTTTTGATGTAATAATTGGCATGGACTGGTTGAAGAAGGTAAGTGCAGAGGTTGTTTGTTACAAAAATGCGATTCGCATTATGCGTGAAAAAGGAAAACCTTTAATGGTGTACGGAGAAAAGAACAACGCAAAATTAAATCTTATTAGTAGTTTGAAGGCACAAAAACTAATAAGAAAAGGTTGTTACGTCATTCTAGCACACATCGAGGAAGTTAAACCTGAAGAAAAGAACATCAGTGATGTTCCCGTCGCAAAAGAATTTCCCGATGTATTTCCGAAAGAATTACCGGGATTACCCCCACATCGATCTGTTGAATTTCAAATAGACCTTGTACCAGGAGCTGCACCAATAGCTCGTGCTCCATACAGACTCGCACCTAGCGAAATGAAAGAATTACAAAGTCAGTTACAGGAACTTTTAGAGCGTGGTTTCATTCGACCAAGCACATCACCATGGGGAGCTCCTATTTTGTTTGTCAAGAAGAAAGATGGTACATTCAGATTGTGTATCGACTACCGAGAGTTGAACAAACTTACCATCAAGAACCGCTACCCACTACCGATAATCGACGACTTATTTGATCAACTACAAGGCTCGTATGTTTATTCGAAGATCGATTTACGTTCTGGATATCATCAAATGCGGTTGAAGGAGGATGATATTCCAAAGACTGCTTTTAGGACGCGTTATGGTCATTACGAGTTTATGGTTATGCCATTTGGATTGACTAACACACCAGTTGTGTTCATGGACCTCATGAACCGAGTGTGTGGGCCATATCTTGACAAGTTTGACATTGATTTCATCGATGACATACTTATTTACTCGAAGAATGATCAAGAGCACGAAGAACATTTGAGAAAAGTGCTAGAGTTGCTGAGAAAAGAAAAACTGTACGCTAAGTTTTCAAAGTGTGCATTTTGGTTGGAAGAAGTTCAATTCCTCGGTCACATAGTGAACAAAGAAGGTATTCAAGTGGATCCAGCAAAGATTGAAACCGTTGAAAAGTGGGAAACCGCGAAAACTCCGACACACATATGCCAGTTTTTAGGACTAGCTGGTTACTATAGAAGGTTCATCCAAGACTTTTCCAGAATAGCAAAACCCTTGACTGCATTAACGCATAAAGGGAAGAAATTTGAATGGAAAGATGAACAAGAAAAAGCATTTCAATTGTTAAAGAAAAAGTTAACTACGGCACCTATATTGTCATTACCTGAAGGGAATGATGATTTTGTGATATATTGTGACGCCTCAAAGCAAGGTCTCAGTTGTGTATTAATGCAACGAATGAAAGTAATTGCTTATGCGTCTAGACAATTGAAGATTCACGAACAGAATTATACGACGCATGATTAGGAATTAGGTGCGGTTGTTTTTGCATTTAAGACTTGGAGGCACTACTTATATGGGGTCAAAAGTATTATATATACCGACCACAAAAGTCTTCAACACATATTTAATTAGAAACAACTGAACATGAGGCAGCGCAGGTGGATTGAATTGTTGAATGATTACCACTTTGAGATTCGTTACCACCCAGGGAAGGCAAATGTGGTAGCCGACGCCTTGAGCAGAAAGGACAGAGAACCCATTCGTGTAAAATCTATGAATATAATGATTCATACTAATCTTACTACTCAAATAAAGGAGGCGCAACAAGGAGTTTTAAAAGAGGGAAACTTAAAAGATGAAATACCCAAAGGATCGAAGAAGCATCGTAGTATTCGGGAAGACGGAACCCGGTATAGGGCTGAAAGGATTTGGGTACCAAAATTTGGAGATATGAGAGAAATGGTACTTAAAGAAGCTCATAAAACCAGATACTCAATACATCCTGGAACGGGGAAGATGTACAAGGATCTCAAGAAACATTTTTGGTGGCCGGGTATGAAAGCTGATGTTGCTAAATGCGTAGGGGAATGTTTGACGTGTTCTAAGGTCAAAGCGAAGCATCAGAAACCATCAGGTCTACTTCAACGATCCAAAATCCCGGAATGAAAATGGGAAAACATTACCATGGATTTCATCACTAAATTGTCAAGGACTGCAAGTGGTTTTGATACTATTTGGGTAATAGTTGATTGTCTCACCAAATCAGCACACTTCCTGCCAATAAGAGAAGATGACAAGATGGAGAAGTTAGCACGACTGTATTTGAAGGAAGTCGTCTCCAGACATGGAATACCAATCTCTATTATCTCTGATAGGGTTGGCAGATTTATTTCAAGATTCTGTCAGACATTACAGAAAGCATTAGGAACTCGTCTAGACATGAGTACTGCCTATCATCCACAAACTAATGGGCAGAGCGAAAGGACGATACAAACGCTTGAAGACATGCTACGAGTATGTGTTATTGATTTCGGAAACAGTTGGGATCGACATCTACCGTTAGCAGAATTTTCCTACAACAACAGCTACCATTCAAGCATTGATATGGCTCCATTTGAAGCACTTTATGGTAGAAAGTGCAGGTCTCCAATTTGTTTGAGTGAAGTGGGGGATAGACAGATTGCGGGTCCAGAGATAATACAAGAAACTACCGAGAAGATCATCAAAATTCAACAATGGTTGAAAACCGCCCAAAGTCGACAAAAGAGCTACGCTGACATTAAAAGAAAAGATATAGAATTTGAAATTGGAGAGATGGTCATGCTTAAGGTTGCACCTTGGAAATGCGTTGTTCGATTTGGTAAACGAGGGAAATTAAATCCAAGGTATATAGGACCATTCAGGATTATTGATCGTGTCGGACCAGTAGCTTACCGTCTTGAATTACCACAACAACTCGCGGATGTACATAACACTTTCCACGTCTCAAATTTGAAGAAATGTTTTGCTAAAGAATATATCACTATTCCGTTAGACGAAATCCAAATCAACGAAAAACTTCAATTCGTCGAAGAACCCGTCGAAATAATGGATCGTGAGGTTAAAAGACTTAAGCAAAATAAGATACCAATTGTTAAAGTTCGATGGAATGCTCGTAGAGGACCCGAGTTCACCTGGGAATGAGAAGATATGAGGAAGAAGAAATACCCGCACTTATTTCCAGAAGATACGTCAACACCTCCAATTGCTTAAAATTTCGGGACGAAATTTATTTAACGGGTAGGTACTGTAGTGACCCGAACTTTTCCATGTATATATATATCAAAATAAATTGATATTTACATGATTAAGTTTTTCCAACATGTTAAGCAATCAAACTTGTTAAGACTTGATTAATTGAAATAGGTTTCATATAGACAATTGACCACCCAATTTGATCGGTGATTCACGAAAGTTAAAACTTGTAAAAACTATATGATGACATATATATGATTATATATATAGGTAACATGATATTATGATAAGTAAGTATCTCATTAGGTATTTTAACTATGAGTTATATACATAAAATTGAGTTTATTGATTTAAGAAACTCGAAACGATATATATAACGATTATCGTTATAACAACGTCTTACTAAATACATATGAATCATATTAAGATATTGATACACTATGTTTAATCATGATAAATGATAAGTAAACATGTCATTATGTATATTAACAATGAACTACATATGTAAAAACAAGACTACTAACTTAAGGATTTCGAAACGAGACATATATGTAACGATTATCGTTGTAACGACATTTAAATGTATATATATCATATTAAGATATATTAATATATCATAATATCATGATAATATAATAATTTAACATCTCATTAGATATAATAAACATTGGGTTAACAACATTTAACAAGATCGTTAACTTAAATGTTTCAAATCAACATTTACATGTAACGACTAACGATGACTTAAAGACTCAGTTAAAATGTATATACATGTAGTGTTTTAATATGTATTCATACACTTTTGAAAGACTTCAAGACACTTATCAAAATACTTCTACTTAACAAAAATGCTTACAATTACATCCTCGTTCAGTTTCATCAACAATTCTACTCGTATGCACCCGTATTCGTACTCGTACAATACACAGCTTTTAGATGTATGTACTATTGGTATATACACTCCAATGATCAGCTCTTAGCAGCCCATGTGAGTCACCTAACACATGTGGGAACCATCATTTGGCAACTAGCATTAAATATCTCATAAAATTACAAAAATATTAGTAATCATTCATGACTTATTTACATGAAAACAAAATTACAGATCCTTTATATCGAATCCATACACCAACGACCAAAAACACCTACAAACACTTTCATTCTTCAATTTTCTTCATCTAATTGATCTCTCTCAAGTTCCATCTTCAAGTTCTAAGTGTTCTTCATAAATTCTACAAGTTCTAGTTTCATAAAATCAAGAATACTTCCAAGTTTACTAGCTCACTTCCAATCTTGTAAAGTGATCATCCAACCTCAAGAAATCCTTGTTGTTTATAGTAAGATATCATTCCAAATCAAGGTAATACTCATATACAAACTTTCATTCAATTCCTATAACTATAACTATCTTAATTCGAGTGATAATCTTACTTGACCTTGTTTTCGTGTCATGATTCTACTTCAAGAACTTTCAAGCCATCCAAGATCCTTTGAAGCTAGATCATTTCAGGTTTACCTACTAAACTTGAGGTAGTAATTATGTTCATAACATCATTCGATTCATACAGATAAAACTATCTTATTCGAAGATTTGAACATGTAATCACTAGACCATAGTTTAGTTAATTCTAAACTTGTTCGCAAACAAAAGTTAATCCTTCTAATTTGACATTTAAAATAAACTAAACACATGTTATATATCTATATGATATGCTAACTTAATGATTTAAAAATGGAGAACATGAAAAACACCGTAAAACTGGATATACGCCGTCGTAGTAACACCGCGGGCTGTTTTGGGTTAGTTAATTAAAAACTATGATAAACTTTGATTTAAAAGTTGTTCTTCTGGGAAAATGATTTTTCTTATGAACATGAAACTATATCCAAAAATCATGGTTAAACTCAAAGTGGAAGTATGTTTTTCAAAATGGTCATCAAGACGTCGTTCTTTCTACTGAAATGACTACCTCTTACAAAAATGACTTGTAACTTATATTTCCGACTATAAACCTATACTTTTTATATTTAGATTCATAAAATAGAGTTCAATATGAAACCATAGCAATTTGATTCACTCAAATCGGATTTAAAACGAAGAAGTTATGGGTAAAACAAGATTGGATATTTTTTTGATTGTTGTAACTACGGGAAATATTGTAACAATTATATACAAATCATATCCTAGCTAACTTATATTGTATTATACATGTATTCTAATGTAATCTTGGGATACCATAGACACATATGCAAATGTTTTGACATATCATATCGACCCATGTATATATATTATTTGGAACAACCATAGACACTCTATATGCAGTAATGTTGGAGTTAGCTATACAGGGTTGAGGTTGATTTCAAAAATATATATACTTTAAGTTGTGATCTAGCCTGGGATGTGTATACACTGGGTCGTGGATTGATTCAAGATAATATATATCGATTTATTTCTATACATCTAATTGTGGACAACTAGTTGTAGGTTACTAACGAGGACAGCTGACTTAATAAACTTAAAACATTAAAACGTATTAAAAATGGTCTAAATATATTTTGAACATACTTTGATATATATGTACATATTTTTTATAGGTTCGTGAATCGACCAGTGGCCAAGTCTTACTTCTCGACGAAGTAAAAATCTCTGAAAGTGAGTTATAGTCCCACTTTTAAAATCTAATATTTTGGGATGAGAATACATGCAGTTTTATAAATGTTTCACGAAATAGACACAAGTAAATGAAACTACATTATATGGGTGAATGATCGAAGCTGAATATGCCCCTTTTGCTTGGTAGCCTAAGAATTAGTAAACCGATATACTAATTGACGCGAATCCTAAAGATAGATCTATTGGGCCTAACGAACCCCATCCAAAGTACCGGATGCTTTAGTACTTTGATGTTATTTTTATCATGTCCGAAGGATTTTCCGGAATGATAGGGGATATTCTTATATGCATCTTGTTAATGTCGGTTACTAGGTGTTCACCATATGAATGAATTTTATCTCTATGTATGGGATGTATATTAAAATATGAAATCTTGTGGTCTATTATTATGATTTGATAATATATAGGTTAAACCTATAACTCACCAACATTTTTGTTGACGTTTTAAGCATGTTTATTCTCACATGATTATTAAGAGCTTCCGCTATTGCATACTAAAATAAGGACAAGATTTGGAGTCCATACTTGTATGATATTATGTAAAAACTGCATTCAAGAAACTTATTTTTGATGTAATATATTCTTATTGTAAACCATTATGTAATGGTCGTGTGTAAATGGTATATTTTAGATTATCATTATTTGATAATCTACGTAATGCTTTTTAAATCTTTATCGATAAAATAAAGGTTACGGATGTTTTAAAAATGAATGCAGTCTTTGAAAAACGTCTCATATAGAGGTCAAAACCTCGCGACGAAATCAATTAATATGGAACGTTTATAATCAATATGAACGGGACATTTCAACAAGTGCCGATCTAGCTTCCAGAGTGACTTGCGTGGAGGCTGATGTACGCTCTTTGCATTTCTTGATTGAAAGCTTGGCCATGAATTTGAACTTCCTTTGCATTTGGTAATACTCGTTTGATGTTTCGATTGATATTAAGCAAGTTAAATTCAAACTTATGTAATTTTAAAATAAACGGTGATACGAAAATGAGTTCTATAAATTTTAGGCTTATTAAAAATGTATTTAGGAACGATTTGTTATGTTTTAAAACTTTTTATATTTTACCCATAATTGAGAGGGACAGTTGATGTAATATTTATTTAACAAGTTAAGGATCGAATTTTATACCATAATGACCAAAATAAATAAATAAAGTTAATTTAAAAATATGGGACTATGATCTCACCTCGAGTGCACGAGTATAAATGTACTTCACAAAGTAAACGTGTGCATGAAAGTTGATTAGCCTTGACCTAAACAAGTAAGTTGTATCAATTAACCGGTTACGACACAAGGTCGGGCGAAATGTGTTCAATTAGTCCTATGGCTCGTTATGACTCGAATAGTATAGCATGTGAATCACGTTTTCAAGTTTCATGCAAGAATCAAGTATAAAGGTACGTTAGAACGATTGCATAAGTGTTTGGTTAAGTTTGACTAAAAGTTAAACTTGGTCAAAGTCAAAGTCAATGAAAAAGTCAACACATTCGGGTCGGGTCCCGAACTATTTTCCTAAGCTTAGAAATCATATATGAGCATGTTGGCCAAGTTTCATGTCAATCGGGGGTGTGTAGCATAATTAGAATTCAAAGAAAATGGACATTTTTAGGCAGTATGCCTCAGATGCGCCGCATCCAAGGCAGATGCGCCGCATCTGTGTCTAGTTCAGCCATTCTGGGGCGGTTTAACACTTAAACGTATCCAACTTCAAACAACCATAACTTATGAACCGTAAACATTCAAAACACGTAACTTATATCGTAGGAAAGGTATTTTGACGAAGAATACAACTAAACACTTTTCATCAATCAAGTTCATCATTTACAAAAACAAAAACCTCGTCGAATGATCGTTAAACGTTCAAAATTAAAGTTTCAAGTTCATAAAATGCATTTCTTGACTCTGGAATCCAATCCACACATATGATATGCCGTTTCGAAGGTAATTAAACATACAATACAATTAAACACTTACTAACAAAATTTCATAGTGTTCAACGCATCAAAAGTTCATTTCAAAGTTCATCAAACCCTAATCAAAATCATGAATTCAATCATTTTGTAAATGAAGCTTTTTCTAAATCAACCTACACATCAAAATGAAGCTAATGATGCTAGTAACACATTTAATACATGAACTTTAACATTAAAACAAAATTTAATCATCCAAAATTCAAGATTAAGCACACCCATTTCAAGTTCATGCTAGTTTATGCAAACCAACAAGATCGAGCAAATAATTCATATATTCATGCTAGACACGAGCCATAGACACTAACTAACACCATTTCAAGTCAAAAACACGAATTAGAGAAATCAAGAGTTTTAGAAATGTTACCCAAACGAGATGAAATTGGAACCAAAATGTAGAGAATGATGAGAGGATCATGAATATGTAATTTGTTTTGTTGTACGCCTCCTAGATCGAATTTAGATGATGAAAGAATGATTTGGGTGTTTGAGTTCAAAAATGGAAGTAGAGAAAAGAGAGAAAGAGATGAGGAGGTGAAAATGAAATGAATGGTGGAAAGAGTGGGTTGACTAGTTGACCTAGTCAACTAGTTTGCCCACTTGGCAACTTCGATCCCTCAAGTTTCAAAGCGAGTGCGTGAATTAACCGAACGAATATTTTAAAAACGCTAGAGTAACCAGGAGATGTTATAACCAAATAACGAAAATATTTAGAACGTTAGTCAACAAAAGGTACGAATTTAGATAACGGAAGATATTATCTAAAAAAAAAGACGGTGCTAAAATAAATTTAACGAAAAAACGCGGGATGTTACATTACCTACACCTTAAAAGAAATTTTGTCCCGAAATTTAGTTGGAAGTAGTAGTTGTCGTTTCTTCCTTGAAATCTTGCGTTGCCAACTCTACGAATAAATGAGGGTACTTCCTTGGGCATTTCAACGAACTTCGACAGTCGGGATTTTTACGTTGTTTTAGAGTTTGGTTTCATTATTCATAATGTCAACTGTTTCTACTATGAAGTGAAGTTTGTCATCGATAGTAAGCTCATTGAAAAGGATAACAAGTTCTTGTTCGCAAGACACGTCTTTAAGTTTGATACACAGAATGTAGGCTGAACGGAATTTGTTTAAGTTAGGAATTCAAAACGGTAAGTAACGGGCCCAATACGCCGCAAGATTTCAAAAGGATTAATGTATCGCGGATTTAGCTTCCTACATTTCCCGAAACGGATTACACCTCCTCAAGGTGCGACTTTTAACGTTACGCAGTTTCCCACTTGGAATTTGAGAGGTTTACGTCTAACATTTGCATGGCTCTTTTGGCGACTACGGATCGTCTTAGGCCTCTCTTGGATTTGAACGATCTTAACGGTTATTTCATGAATGAGTTCGATTTCGGTGGTTTGATTGTTGCCTACGTCGGCCCAACAAATTGTAGAACGATAATTGCGTTCATATAAAGTTTCGAAAAGGTGCGGCGTTAATACACGAAAGAAAAATTTTGTAGTAAGAGAATTTGACTAAAGCCAAGTACTTTTCCTCAAGTAAATTTGAAGTCGATAACACGAACTCGTATTATGGTTTCCAAGATTTGAATCGTATGTTTGTTTGGTCCTTCAGGATGTGGTTGATGTGTTGTAATTGAAAGGACCCATCCTAATCCATCTGGACGAAGTCACCAACAACTGGTTCCATTGGATTGATCGACTCCAAATACTGTCTTTAAAATGAGCAAATGCAGAGCGGAATGTTTCTTTCATACCTGAGAATAAACATGCTTTCAAGTGTCAACCAAAAGGTTGGTGAGTTCATTAGTTTAACATAAATAATCATTTCATAATTTTAATAGACCACAAGATTTCATATTTCCATTTCTCATAAACATACGTCCCATGCATAGAGACAAAAATATCATTCATTTGGGTTAAACACCTGGTAACCGACATTCACAATATGCATATAAGAATATCCCCATCATTCTGAAGGTATTTCGTATGCCCGAGAGACATATTAAATTAATGTGGCTAATATGATATGATCCAAGTCAGGTCATACCCAATAACAAACTTACCAACACCTTATTCGTATTTGATCTTAGCCATTAGATCGTTGATTAAATACGCGACACTTGAACTTTAAGAAAAATGGTTTTCTGAAATATTACTTGATGTGTATATATATAAATTATGGAATAATTTATATATCATGAATTTAATTATTTATAGGTTGAATAATTAATAATGTTATGTTACATTTTATAAAAATTGGTTTTATAAAAAATATGTACATAACTAAATATGGAAATTTATAAAAATGGTTTTATAAATCTAATTCTTTTATAAAACTTATTTTATAAAATAATTAGAAGTGGCATTGGGACTTATGTTCACATGCTAGGATTTCTTGAAAGGAGACAATTCCATTTTCATATACAAGACCAAGACTCTCTTGAGAGAAAACACACATGCAACTACATTTCAAGTAAAGAAAAAAAAAATTATGCACTCCTCATTAGAGTGTGCTGCTGCCGTGAGCTTCCTTGCACACAAAGGAGTTCCATTTTTTTTTTTTGCAAGCCATATTCAAGTGTTATCAAATCCTAACCAAAGTACAAGGTGTTGGTAGTAAGTTTGAGGTATAACTACTTGAGGTTTCATCCATTTGAGGCTCCATTCATCATCATCATCATCTTCATCACTCACTACCTAGCTTGAAGAAGGTATAAACTCATTTCTTGCTTGTAGTTTGTAAGTATGTTTCACAACTTGATCCTATTAGGGATTTAACTTTAAAAGGTTAAAGATATACATGTTCAAAATGGTAATTAACATGCTTCCACTTTGATATGATTCTTAAATGGTTTTAAGCATTTTGAAACTTGTTAAATCCCAACAATGGTATCTAGAGCCGAAGTTGATGGAATATGCTTCGAGATGATTTTTTAAACCCACTATATTTTGCATTTTATGTACATGCATGATAGAAAAATGCAAAAATTAAAGGGTTTGGGTGGGAGCTTTACTTTGGCCGAATTATTGGGGACCCAAAATGGGTTTTGGGTCTTCCACTTTGGTCATATTTTGGTTGCATGTTGAGTTCACAATCGAGCCTTGACCTTGTGTTTGGATGGTTGCATGTTTGGTTGAATTAATCTATTCATTTGGTATGTAATATTAATTCATTCATGTGGTTGTAATATTCATTCAATTTGGTTTGTAATTTTATTATTTTGGTTATGTAATTTATTTTATATTTGGTATGTAAAATAGATTAGGTTGTATTTTCATTTTCTAGAAAAATGTATTAGGATATATTTTTTGTAAAAATGAAGATACAAGATGAAGACTTGGAAGATGCATTTGGATGCAAGATTAAGTGGGAGATTTTGAAATCTCCTACTTAGTGTTATAACCCTTAACCGGTGACATTTATTTTCAGCTAAACAAATGTCTACCAAATCGGCTTGATTGTGAACACATTTGTTTGCATGCCTGGTTGTTTTATTTCTTGTATGATTGTGGATTGTGTATGTTACTACAACAAGTTATCACACAAGTTAACAACAAGCATAACTACAATTTAATTGGTTAAATTATTAATGACATGCAAAACGTCAATTTAAATGGTTAAATTAAAAACGGCTAAAAGGACATTAATAAACGGTTATTAAGAACATGATAAGGATCATATATAAAATGGTTTATATCAAGTAATTGGCTAAAATTACTAGACTTGAAAATGGATTTCAAATATACCATACACTAAATGCATGTTGGTGTATGGCATATATGTTTTCTTAAACTAAAAGAAAGCCGAAAATCCCTTTAAAACTAAAACAAGGTAAACAAGTTTAACGTCATCCTTTTGTAGAACACTTAAACATAGTAGGGAACTCATAATGGGATAAAGGTCACCTAACCGTTATGAGCTAACTAATATGGTTAAGGTAAAATTCGCATGCTTGTGGGATAAAGGTCACCTAACCACTTGTATGTTAATTTTACATGTTTACACAAGTAGGACGACTTGATTTGGGAATCATGAACTTAGGGTCACCGAAGCATGAGGAACAAATAGGCGTTGATGGGATAAATATGCAATGCAAAAGGATTGCATGATCCCATAATTTGGAAGTTGCAAAAGGATTGCAATTGTCATATAAATGACTACCTAGCTAAATCAAATAACGGGATAAAGGTCACCTAACCGAAATTTGATTTACCGTTGGATTCTAATATTTAATAAGTCAATTAAAATTTAAAAGGGTATTGTTTATTAAATTTAAAATCGATACTTAAAGGAACTTGGTTAAATTTTGTAGATGGCCGCCAATAACAACAACATGCAAAACGTACCTATTAACTTGAACAACCTATCGTTAAGGTCTCTCCTCGAGAAAGACAAACTCAACCATACGAACTTCATGGATTGGTTCCGCAATCTTAGGATTGTCCTCAAACTTGAGGATAAGGCGTATGTGTTGGAAGACCCTATTCTCGATCAACCCGACGAGGATGATACGGAAGGCATGGCTTATTGGGATAAGTATTGCACCGATTCGGTGCAAGTCGCTTGCCTAATGCTTGGGACTATGATACCCGAAATCCAAAAGGATTTCGAGCATCATACTACATACGACATGATCACGCAATTGAAGGAGATGTTCCTTTAACAAGCACATGTCGAGCGTTTCGAGACCGTTCGAGCGCTTTATGCATGTCGTATGGACGACTCCCAATCCGTTTCATCTTATGTCCTTAAGATGAAAAGCCTCATTGATCGTGCAAACCGTCTTAATCTCAACATATCTAATGAGCTAGCCACAGATCTTATCCTAAACTCCTTGTCAAAGAGGTTTGACCAATTTGTAATTAATTACAATATGAATGGGATGGATAAGACCATTGGCGAACTTCATGGCATTCTTAGGACGACGGATACTAGCATGGGTAAGAGGGCTTCACCCGTGCTAATGATCAATGATGGTGGGTCCAAAGGTAACAATACCTCTAAGCCAAAGGCGGCTAAGAGGAAAGGACCCGCCCATCAAGGTAAGGGAAAGGGGAGGATGGTTACCCCAACCAACAACAACAAGAAGCAAAAGGTTACCGGAAAGGCTAACCCCAAGGAAGACCCGTGCTTCGGTTGCGGTGAAATAGGTCACTGGAAATGCAACTGCCTGGTCTACCTTAAGGAGTTGAAGGAAAAGAGGGATGCGGGGCAAACCTTAGGTAATATATATATGGTATATATAGAGCTTAGTATTACTTCTTCTAATACATGGGTATTAGACACTGGATGTGGAACTCACATTTGCAATTCTTTGTAGGAGTTCAAAAGAAGTAGCAAGCAAACGGGAACATCAAGTCTCTTTATGGTTAATGGAGCCAAAGTGCAAGTGAAGGCTCAAGGAGACTTTGTATTAAAGCTTCCAAGTGGTTTGGAACTTATTTTGAACAATGTTTTGTATGCACCGAATTTATGTCAAAACATTATTTCAGTTTCCCGTTTAAAACAATGTGGTTTTTATCTTAATTTTGTTAATAATGATATCCACGTTTATTTAGATAATGTATTCCATTTTAAGGCTTCGCCTTCAAATGGAATTTATGAATTGGTTCATGATGATACATCATCTAGTAGCTCAATATACCATACTAGCACCAAGAAACTCAAAAGGGATTTGAGTGATTCCTACTTATGGCATTGTCGCCTTGGTCACATAAGCAAGAACCGAATGCGTACACTTCAAAAGAATGGACTCTTGAAATCAAATGAGATGGACTCGTTTGATGTATGTAAATCTTGTTTACAAGGCAAAATGACTAAAGCACCTTTCAAAGGGACCTATGAAAGGGCTAAAGATTTATTGGGATTAATACATTCGGATGTATGTGGACCCTTTAAACCCATGACTAGGAATGGTGAAAGATACTTTGTTACTTTCATTGATGACTTTAGTCGTTTCGGATATGTCTACTTATTAAGACATAAGGATGAAACTTTTGAAGCATTTAAAGAATATCAAAACGAAGTACAAAATCAACTCAACAAGACAATCAAGGTACTTCGTACCGATAGAGGAGGTGAATACCTAAGCGATGCTTTCCAAGATCATCTTAGGAGTTGTGGGATTATCTCACAACTTACTCCACCAGGAACACCCCAACTTAATGGGGTTTCCGAAAGGAGGAACCGAACCCTAATGGATATGGTTCGATCTATGATGGCTAGAAGCTCGTTACCTCTATCATTTTGGGGTTATTGTCTATGCTCCGCGGCTCGTATTTTAAATATGGCCCCAACTAAGAAAGTGGAACGAACTCCTCATGAGATGTGGTTTGGAAAACCTCCATCTCTATCATACTTAAAGGTATGGGGATGTGAAGCTTATCCTAAGCGTTACGTCCCTAATAAGTTGAATGCTTGATCCATGAAGTGTATCTTCATAGGATATCCCAAGGATGATATGGGATATTATTTCTATGATCCTTCCGAGCAGAATGTAAGGTAATAGTGAAAGGAAGATAGATCTTGAAGAGGTTCAAGATCAAGTAGATGATACACAATTGGTTAACACTAGCACTCAACATGAAAATGTTGAGAATGATTAAATGGATGATCAAAGTATACAAGACGTTCGCAAATCTGGTAGGATTAGTAATCCTCCTGAGAGATATGGGTTTCTCATGGATGATTGCTATGTGGTTGATTTGGATGAACCAACAAACTACCAAGATGCTTTATCAAGGATTGATAAAGATAAATGGCAAGAAGCCATGAACGCCGAGATGCAATCCATGTATGACAACCAAGTTTGGGAACTAGTTGTATAACCTGCTAGCTCCAAGTTAGTTGATTGTAAATGGATTTTCAAGATGAAAACCGACATGCATGGAAACTTAAATACATATAAAGCCAGACTTGTAGCAAAAGGTTTCACTCAAACTCAAGGGGTTGACTATGATGAAACCTTTTCGCCTGTGGCAATGCTAAAGTCTATTAGGATATTATTTGACATTGCTGCTCATTATGATTATGAAATTTGGCAAATGGATGTCAAAACTGGTTTCCTAAATGGATATCTTGAGGAAGATGTCTATATGGTTCAGCCTGAAGGTTTTGTCGATCCGAAATATCCTAACAAAGTATGTATGTTAAAGAAATCAATCTACGGATTGAAACAAGCATCTAGAATGTGGAATCATCATTTTAATGTGGAAGCCAAGAAATTTAGCTTCATTAAAAATGGTGATGAAGCTTGTGTATACAAGAAAGCTAGTGGGAGCACTATCATGTTCCTTGTATTATATGTGGATGATATATTGTTATTTGGAAACGATATTCCGACAATGCAAGGTGTTAAGACTTGGCTGAAAAGCTGCTTCTCCATTAAGGATCTTGAAGAAGCACAATACATTTTGGGGATTAGGATCTACAGGGATAGATCTAAGAAATTGATAGGTTTGAATCAAAGTGTATACATTAAAAAGATCTTGAAAAGGTTCAAGATAGAGAACTCTAAGAAAGGCTTGGTACCTATTCAAAGAGGAACGCTCCTTAGTTCATCTCAGTATCCCACCACAAAAGATAAACAAGAAAGAATGAAGAAAGTCCTATATGCATCTGCTATTGGGTCAATCATGTATGCAATGATATGCACTAGACCAGATGTGTCATGCGCTCTTAGCCTGACAAGTAGATACCAGAATAACCCAAGAAACAGTCATTGGATTGCTATTAAAAGTATATTGAAATACCTTAGGAGGACTAAGGATATGTTTCTAATATATGGGTCTGGTGAGGAGGAGCTCGCTGTGAAAGGTTACGTGGATGCGAGTTTCCAAACTGATCGTGATGATTCTCGATCACAATCCGGCTATGTCTTCACATTAAATGGAGGTGCGGTTTCTTGGAAGAGTTCAAGACAGGATGTTGTTGCATTATCCACTACGGAGTCGGAGTACATTGCTGCCTCATTGGCAGCTCAGGAAGCTGCATGGATGAAGAAATTCATCGACGACTTAGGAGTAGTCCCTTCCATTCAGGACCCTCTTGAGATCTTTTGTGACAACGAGGGTGCGATTGCTCAAATCAAGGAACCTCGTGCTCACCAAAAGACCAGTCACATTGAGCGGAGATTCAACTACATAAGGGATGAAGTTGAAAAGGTAAAAATATGTATTCGCAAAGTTCACACAGATCTTAATATAGCGGATCCACTCACGAAGCTCTTACATGGTGCGAAACATCAAGGGCATGTTAGTGCATTAGGGCTTCGATATTCTAGTGATTGGTTGTGATCTGCTTTAAGTATTGTAACAGAACGAAATTGTTCAAACTCATTAATATAATTATTGCATTAATTTATTTTGAGTTATGTTCCTATTTTGCATATTTTATCCATGAATAAGTAATTATTCTAAATTCCGTAGTCGATCACATTTATGGGAACAAGTGTGAGGTTTAGACTATTATGAACTTGGATTGGTATACATTCACGGGATGAATGTAGGGCAAGGTTGCACCCAGGTTCATAGATATTTGTGCGATACGAATATTGGAAGACCCGCTCTCAAGATTTACTAAATGGAGCCTTTGTGGTTGATCACATGTAATCTTGAGTAAAGGCGAACATCATTGTATCCTCTGACCTGAGATACATATTGGGTTCGGATATTTACCAAGTATTGTGCCTTGAATCTTTCCTTCGCTATTCTGAAATATGGTAGTTCATAAGGAAGAGCTCAGGTATAATGCAAGGTATATATTTAAGACGTATGTAGTCAAGATGGAATTTGTCCCCCTTATTCGTTGAGAGTCAGATGTCTAAGGCCTGATAAAGTTAAATCTAAAAGGGAGTGATCACTCTGTATCTCTTGGATTTAACATGACATCTAGGACGAAAGGATATAATGAAAGATTCACCTATTCATATTCGAGATGGGAACTCGAAAGGGATGATGTTATTGAATGGCACAAAGTCATAACATATTGGGGGTGATGGACGGTCATTAGGTGGTATCCATCACTTGCATTAATTTCTTATGTTTCTCGTGGAAGTGGGAGATTGAAGGTATTTCGTATGCCCGAGAGACATATTAAATTAATGTGGCTAATATGATATGATCCAAGTCGGGTCATACCCAATAACAAACTTACCAACACCTTATTCGTATTTGATCTTAGCGATTAGATCGTTGATTAAATACGCGACACTTGAACTTTAAGAAAAATGGTTTTCTGAAATATTACTTGATGTGTATATATATAAATTATGGAATAATTTATATATCATGAATTTAATTATTTATAGGTTGAATAATTAATAATGTTATGTTACATTTTATAAAAATTGGTTTTATAAAAAATATGTACATAACTAAATATGGAAATTTATAAAAATGGTTTTATAAATCTAATTCTTTTATAAAACTTATTTTATAAAATAATTAGAAGTGGCATTGGGACTTATGTTCACATGCTAGGATTTCTTGAAAGGAGACAATTCCATTTCCATATACAAGACCAAGACTCTCTTGAGAGAAAACACACATGCAACTACATTTCAAGTAAAGAAAAAAAAATTCTGCACTCCTCATTAGAGTGTGCTGCTGCCGTGAGCTTCCTTGCACACAAAGGAGTTCCATTTTTTTTTTTGCAAGCCATATTCTAGTGTTATCAAATCCTAACCAAAGTACAAGGTGTTGGTAGTAAGTTTGGGGTATAACTACTTGAGGTTTCATCCATTTGAGACTCCATTCATCATCATCATCTTCATCACTCACTACCTAGCTTGGAGAAGGTATAAACTCATTTCTTGCTTGTAGTTTGTAAGTATGTTTCACAACTTGATCCTATTTGGGATTTAACTTTAAAAGGTTAAAGATATACATGTTCAAAATGATAATTAACATGCTTCCGCTTTGATATGATTCTTAAATGGTTTTAAGCATTTTGAAACTTGTTAAATCCCAACACATTCCGGGATCCTCCTTCGGACTTGATATAAATTTTGAAGTACTAAAGCATCCGGTACTTTGGATGGGGCTTGTTGGGCCCGATAGATCTATCTTTAGAATTCGCGTCAATTAGGGTGTCTGTTCCCTAATTTTTAGATTACCAGACTTAATAAAAAGGGGCATACTCAGTTTCGATCATTCAACCATAGAACGTAATTTCGATTACTTGTGTCTATTTCAGAAAACAGTTATAAAAACAGCGCATGTATTCTCAGCCGAAAAATATAAAGGGTAAAAAGGCAAATGAAACTCACGCATATAAATATTGTAAAACAGTTAATAAAGCATTTGCATGTATTCTCAGCCCAAAAACGTAAAGAGTAAAAAGGGCAAATGAAACTCACCATACTGTATTTTTGTAGTAAAAATACATATAACAACATTGAACAAGTGTAGGGTTGGCCTCAGATTCACGAACCTATATTATTCATATATTTATTAACACATATAATTGAAGTTGAATAAATTTATATATTATTATTAATATAATGTTAGTTTTAGTGATTAATGGGTTTCATTATTAACTTAAATATGTTAACTTTATATATTTTAAATAAATAATTAAAAAAATAGTTTTATTAAATATAACTAACTTTTATAATAAAAATATTAATAGTAATATTGATAATAATTATAATAATGATAATAATATTATTTTTAATCATACTAATAATAATAATAATACTAATAATAATAAAAATAAAGGAAAATAGTGTACAACCTTTGAAGAACAAGTTTTCTAAAAAGGATGCCATAGACGGGACTCGAACCCACGACCTCACGCTAACCCAAAACACCACAGAATCATTCTGCCATTTAAATTTTTCCTGAATTATAACATCCCCAAATGTCTTTATCCCATTTTAATTCGGCCCAACTGGACATCATCAAATTTTCAGCCCAACAGGAAATAGTCTCGGCCCATCTTCTCGATTCTGGCCCAACATCACAGCAATATATGGCCCGCGTATCAAACATAATATGGAATTCAGTTTAGCACAACAGAAAGCAGAATCTTACGGCCCCATATTTATTTATTTATTATTTTTTATTTTTTAAATCGTTAAACAAGAAACATAGCCATCACTATCTACTCCTCACCATAATCATTGTGTATTGTTTCATCATCAACATATTCATCGTTATCATTATCAAAACAACGTCGAATATATCTGTAACCGTCATCATCATATCTATCAATATCATCCTTGTCATCATCGTCTTTATCACCATCATCATCAACAACATAATAATCATCCTCCCCATCATCAATCGAACCTCATCATCATCATAATCATAATCGAATCATTATCATATTTATGGCTCGTAATCACCATCATCAACATATTCGTTTCTGTAGTATCATCATCGAATAGAATTATTACAACATCATTAGCAACTACAAAGGATTCGATGGTTTTGATTTTTGGGGTTTCAAATCGAGCAGAAACAGAAGATCGTACAGTAGGTACGGTAAGCAACGGTAGTAACTTCGATGAGTTGCAGTAGAGAGAGAAAGAAGAGAGAGAGTGACGATTAGATGGAGAAGAAGAAAGAAGGAGTTAAGTTGGTGGTGGTTTAATGGGATTGGTGTTTTGGTTCATTAAATCGAAATAGGAACATGTCAAGGAAGGTGGTTGTCGTCGTTGAAGCTTGACAAGAAAAGAAAGGAGCATGGAATACATCGTAGCAATCCATGGTGATAAGGTGGGGTTCTTGGCTAGTAATTTGAAACCGAACACACTGAATTACCCACACGTTGATATATATAAATATGTATTCAATGAGAAATGATTTTAGTTTGAATGGTTTCGACAATGATGATGAAGCTTGCGGTTGAATCGATAATGGTGGGTTTAATGGTTGTTGAGGTTGTTTGGCTCTAGTTGCCACAAAAAAAAATGGTGAACCATGGTAGTGATTGGTTGCCGGAGAAGAAGGTGGTTCATGGTGGTTGACAAGGGAAGTATATGTATAAGTGGGTTAATGGTGATCGAAAATATCATGGGTGAGGTTTGGAGCTTATAAGCCGAAAATAGAAGTATAAGGTGATGATGGTGCTTCAAATCTCCAAATGAAATAATATGGCTGCAAGATATGAGTTAGTGTAAGTGGGTGTTTATTTAGAAGGAAAGAAAAAAATTAGATTTGCAAGTGGGGTGGTGGGTTGAAATATCTCTCTGCATATGTGTTATGTATAGTATATGAATATATACATTAAGTTAGTGGTGGACAAGGAAAGAAAACACAGTACTACTAATTGATAATTTAAATTATCACAGGTGCAGATTATCTACACTGCCGACACTTTTAATTGGGTATAATATTGTACTCCGTTGATAATTAGTGGGAGATAAAAGTATTCCGGAAAATTCCTAAATTTTTAGATTAGATGTATTTATTTATTTTAGTCATTATGGTATAAAATTCAATTATTAATTTATTAAATAAAAATTACATCAATTGTCCCTCCCAATTCTGGGTAAAATATAAAAAGTGTTAAAATTAAATAACTAGGTCCTAAATGCATTTTTTTTAATTAGCCTAAAATTTATAGAACTCATTTTCGGATCACCGTTTATTTAAATTCAAATAGTTTTGAATTAAACTTCTCTAAATAATAATCGAAACGTCCATCGAGTATTACAATCAATAAATAATTATATTTAATATACTCCATACATATATTTATATTTATTTTTATATGTATACACATTGATTTACAAATAATGGTTCGTGAATCGTCGAGAATGGTTGAAGATCAATTGAATATATGAAACAGTTCAAACTTTTTGAGACTCAAACTTACAGACTTTGCTTATCGTATCAAAATCATATTAAGAATAAGTTTAAATTTGGTCAGAAGTTGCCGGGTCGTCACAGTACCTACCCGTTAAAGAAATTTCGTCCCGAAATTTGAGTGAGGTGGTCATGGTTAACAATAAAAATGTTTTCATGATGAATATGAGTTGATAAACATAGTGTTATCATCACTGAGTAATATGGATAAAACAATTTAATTATCCGAAGCATATGAGTGAAGTTAACACAAAAGAATGAAATGAAGAAATAGAGCTTTGTCTTAGCTTGTGACGTAGTCAGGGTTGAATTTAGAAAATAAGGTGTGTCTTAATCTTTGACGTTGTCTTGGTTGAATTCCTAGAATAAGGTTCGTCTTAACTTTTGACAGAGTCAGGGTTGAATTCCAGAATTCAAGGGATTTAAAGAAAATCTTCGAAATCTGAGAGATTTGATTCTTCGGCGAATAAAGAGATTAAGATCTCTATAATTAAATACAGTGACCTGCTTCAATTACTCTGTCTGATATTTTCATTATAAATTTAACTCTTCCGTTCCATTATTCTCACCATTCCTATACTTTCCTTCTTATTTCATACATCCAAAAGATTCTGAAAATGCTTAATCCAGTTCTGATCCTTGTCCTCATCCTTACTATCGTAACAATCATTCTCCTTTTCCAACTTCCACCAGAGGAATCTGCTTACTCCTACTATTACCTTGGGGTAATATTATTCTTAATTATATAATGTCTTTATATTTTTATTCGTATTAATATCCACAGTTTGTAACCTCCGTGTTGTTATTGGGCTTTATATTTTCTCTTATATTTTGGAGCTTTATCCCTTCATTTCTTCTTCTTACGATTAAACACCGCTTGTAATGGTTCAGAATTCGCAGATATAAACTTTGGAATGAACATTGTTAATGTTCTAAGAAGAAAATCGAAATGACACGTTTTGATTTGTTAAATTACCAGAATCACTGAGAATAGAACTATCAAGAATATATTTTCTTGATATGTTCAGAAGTTAAGCATAATGAAAGAGTTATGTAACATGGCACGTGATGACGTTAGGATCTGTGACTCATCACGTCCCATTAGAAACTCAGCATGACTTACTGTAATATAATCACGTTGATCAAGTGTCATTATATTATACTAACTCATGCATCAGTTCCCAACATTACTTTAATAACATTCATATTTTAAGCTCGAAAGTTTACAGAATATAGAAACTAACAGTTTCTATATGATGTAATACTGATAGCACGAAGAGATTAATGATTTCAGATAAGAATAGTTATAAAAATATCTCCAGAAATATGGAGGATATTTATAATGAAAGATACGATAATATCTCGGAATATCTAAGATCAGCGGATGATAGAAACTATTGTCTGCAAGGGTTTAGAGTAAGGAGCAAGATATTTACTAAATACTTTAGCAGACATTGAATCATTTGGATTCTTTGAAGTCAAACTTATTCTTTGTGATTTGTCCACGGCTTTCTTCATAGTTTCGCATAATCTGCTTTTCGGCACTAAATTTTCTCTTGAATGTTTCCAATATAATGATACACAGGAAGCACGAAGAGGTATATAATTTCGGACGAGATTTTTTATGAAAATATCCTCAAAAATATCAAAGATATTGATGATGATATTTTGGAATTTCTAAGTTCGATGGTTGATGGAGAAAGATTTTCCGCAAGATTTTAACATGAGTACGGAGCAAGATATTCATTGAAGGTTTCATCGGATCCAGAATTACCTGGATTCTTTGAATATATGGTATGGTCCTTGTATATGTCCTTGGTCTCCTTCGTGGTTAGTTCAATCCGTTTTCCAGTTCCAACTTTTCTGAGCTTTTCCAACATACTATTCTTTATCATCAAACTTTCGATGATTAAGGTCGTTTACGGTTGTCTATGGTTTCTGTTGCTTCATTCAGCTTTTTCAACATTCAGAGTATTGATTTGTGACTGAGTGCTTTTCAGAATTTCAGAATGAGAGATCATAATTCTAAGAGATAAATGTTATACATATAACTGTTGATGTAGATATGCTGTGAGTTTTCAAAGTACTGGTTGCTGATTCCCGGTAATTGTTATGGCAGTTCTCGTTACAAGATGTGGATGAGTACATGACGAGACTTCAATAGATAAATATAGTGATTTGTCGGAGGGATTTAAACTAAGGAGTGACAAGGTTGCTGGTACATTTGCTGGTAATGTGGTGGAATATAAAAGAATTCTCCGGTATCAAAAGGGTAATTGTATATATCAGGATTATAGTAAGGCTACTTCAAATGAAAAGTCGAAGTTGACTTGCTGGAGCTGTGACAAAATTGGCTACTTTGAAAAGGGACCGCAAAGTTATTTTTGCTAATAAATGCCAAAGGATCTGATGCGGCTACGTGTAAAACTTTTACTCAGTTGCCAACACTTTCTCAGGTGCATAACTGTATGCATAAATCTTTCCTTCCGTAGATGAAGTGCGGTTGATTCATCCTATCGATTGAGGTATTTTCAAGAATCATGAAAGGTGTGAACGCAGATTGTAATCATCAAGATACAAATGAGGTTTAAGATGAAATCAAGTGGCAAACTTGAAGAATCGTTTAGTTTCATATGTTATAATCAATATTTTAATTCATTTTAATTGTCCAAAGTGGGTAGTCCACAGTTAGTAATCCACAGTTACTAATTCAATAATTCATATACAGTTTATAATATTCAAATTAATTATTACGTATCGTGACCCGTATACATGTCTCAGACTCGATCACAACTCAAAGTATATATATTATTATAGAATCAACCTCAAACATGTATAGAGAACTCAATCATTACTGCATATAGAGTGTCTATGGTTATTCCAAATAATATATATATATATATATATATATATATATATATATATATATATATATATATATATATATATATATATATATATATATATATATATATATATATATATATATGCGTCGATATGATATATCAAAACCTTGTATACGTGTCCCGATATTTAAAGTGTGTAAAAATAAATAACAGAAATTAAATGACGATAAATAAAGTGCGTAAAGTAAATAACAGAAATTAAATGACAATAAATAAAATTTGCGATAATGTAAATTGCGATAATTAAATTACGATAAATAAAATGTAATCAGTTAGTTAGGAACAATTACCTAGGAACAGTTAGCGTGGATTCTTAACAACATTTTCTCATAGTTAATTTGTTTGTTTCTAACAAATTTTATTTTGTCAAATGTTTTCTTCTTTATGCTAGTTGTTGGATTCTGATAGGTCAAAATTCAAATATGTATTTGAATGAAAATGGCTATTCTGTTGTGAACGGAGACGTATATATGTGGACGAAAGTAGGATAGTAAATGACTGTTGAAGCAGATTCGAAGAATGTACAGTGTAACTTATTAATGTGAAATCTAAATATTTCTCGGGTATTACCTACCCGTTAAAATATTTTCACCATTAACAGTTTGTACAAAAGAATTTTTAATTACAATCTTTATGAAAACATACTTAAATATATATTTTCTTCAGATGTAATTATAGATTTAATGAGTTAATATAGTATTAATCTCATTTGATTTACCGTTAGAACTAAGATACATAATCTATAAACATTAGAGATTACATAATCGCCACGTAGAACGAAGATAAAATAGATAGAACGATACGTAGAATAATGATTATGATCATGGTACAGAATGTGATATTAAGGCAAGGATTGTTGATGATACAGGTGCTGTTACTGATGGTACTGTTGGTGTCGGTGATGTTGCTGAAGCTGGTAAGTTTTGCACCATGTTCTCCAAATTGATTACTCGAGCGCGAAGCTCGCTGACTTCTTCGATTACTCCGGGATGATTGTCGGTCAGAACGAGCGGATGAATAAGGTTTAGAATCTGAGTTATGATATAGTCGTGGTGAGATATTCGTGAAATGAGGGTGAAAATGGTGTTACGATCAGGTTCGCCGATAAGTGCTTCAGGTTCTTCGCCAAAAGGTGAATTCGGTTCGTGGAAGGGATCGCCTTCTGCGTGTCTCCATTGATTAAGTTGACTATGAGCCCATCAGATGAATTGGGGATGGATGATTGGTTGATTCATTCTGGTGACACTGCTTTCGGAGCTTAGGTGAAACTCCATATCGGAATAGCTATCGGAATCCGAGGAACTCGAACTGGTTGAGGGATTCATCTCGTACGATCAGATGAAAGATTTTTGATAAGAAATAGATTATAGGATGTAGATTAGTACTCTGCAATACATAATTTACATATGCATATATAATACTAAAATCCCATAAGTTATGGAGGAATCTACGGAAGTTGTCAGGCAAAGTCTACAGTAACAGATATGCTAAGATATGAATTAGCAGATACGCTAAGATACGAACTTTGTCTATACACTATTCAGGCAATCATTGTAGTAAGATGTGTCTAGACTAAGAATGATAAGCAGATAATTTCCTAAGGATGATAAACAGATGATTTCTTACAAAAATGATAAGCAAAACTTTTGACATGCAGACACGGTCGAAGTCCAGACTTACTAATGCATCCTAACGACTATCAGTTAGACACACTAATGCAAGACCTGGTTCACTAAGACCACCGCTCTGATACCAACTGAAAGGACCCGTCCTAATCCATCTGGACGAAGTCACCAACAACTGGTTCCATTGCGATGATCGACTCCAAATACTGTCTTTAAAATGAGCAAATGCACAGCGGAATGTTTCTTTCATACCTGAGAATAAACATGCTTTCAAGTGTCAACCAAAAGGTTGGTGAGTTCATTAGTTTAACATAAATAATCATTTCATAATTTTAATAGACCACAAGATTTCATATTTCCATTTCTCATAAACATACGTCCCATGCATAGAGACAAAAATATCATTCATATGGGTTAAACACCTGGTAACTGACATTCACAATATGCATATAAGAATATCCCCATCATTCCGGGATCCTCCTTCGGACATCATATAAATTTCGAAGTACTAAAGCATCTGGTACTTTGGATGGGGCTTGTTGGGCCCGATAGATCTATCTTTAGAATTCGCGTCAATTAGGGTGTCTGTTCCCTAATTCTTAGATTACCAGACTTAATAAAAAGGGGCATATTCAGTTTCGATCATTCAACCATAGAACGTAATTTCGATTACTTTTGTCTATTTCGTAAAACAGTTATAAAAATAGCGCATGTATTCTCAGCCCAAAAATATAAAGGGTAAAAAGGTAAATGAAACTCACGCATATAAATATTGTAAAACAGTTAATAAAGCATTTGCATGTATTCTCAACTCAAAAACGTAAAGAGTAAAAAGGGCAAATGAAACTCACCATACTGTATTTTTGTAGTAAAAATACATATAACAACATTGAACAAGTGTAGGGTTGGCCTCGGATTCACGAACCTATATTATTCATATATTTATTAACACATATTATTGTAGTCGAATAAATTTATATATTATTATTAATATAATGTTAGTTTTAGTGATTAATGGGTTTCATTATTAACTTAAATATGTTTACTTTATATATTTTAAATAAATAATTAAAAAAATAGTTTTATTAAATATAACTAACTTTTATAATAAAAATATTAATAGTAATATTGATAATAATGATAATAATGATAATAATATTATTTTTAATCATACTACTAATAATAATAAAAATAAAGGAAAATAGTGTACAACCTTTGAAGAACAAGTTTTCTAAAAAGGATGCCATAGACGGGACTCGAACCCACGACCTCACGCTAACCCAAAACACCACAGAATCATTCTGCCATTTAAATTTTTCCTGAATTATAGCATCCCCAAATGTCTTTATCCTGTTTTAATTCGGCCTAACTAGACATCATCAAATTTTCAGCCCAACAGGAAATAGTCTCGGCCCATCTTCTCGATTCTGGCCCAACATCACAACAATAAATGGCCCGCGTATCAAACATAATATGGAATTCAGTTTAGCACAACAGAAAGCAGAATCTTACGGCCCCATATTTATTTATTTATTTATTATTTTTTTAAATCGTTAAACAAGAAACATAGCCATCACTATCTACTCCTCACCATAATCATTGTGTATTGTTTCATCATCAACATATTCATCGTTATCATTATCAAAACAACGTCGAATATATCTGTAACCGTCATCATCATATCTATCAATATCATCCTTATCATTATCGTCTTTATCACCATCATCATCAACAACATAATAATCATCCTCCCCATCATCAATCGAACCTCATCATCATCATAATCATAATCGAATCATTATCATATTTATGGTTCGTAATCACCATCATCAACATATTCGTTTATGTAGTATCATCGTAGAATAGAATTATTACAGCATCATTAGCAATTAAAAAGGATTCGATGGTTTTGATTTTTGGGGTTTCAAATCGAGCAGAAACAGAAGATCGTACAGCGGGTACGGTAAGCAACGGTAGTAACTTCGATGAGTTGCAGTAGAGAAAGAAAGAAGAGAGAGAGTGACGATTAGATGGAGAAGAAGAAAGAAGGTGTTAAGTTGGTGGTGGTTTAATGGGATTGGTGTTTTGGTTCGTTAAATCGAAATAGGAACATGTCGAGGAGGGTGGTTGTCGTGGTTGAAGCTTGACAAGAAAAGAAATGAGCATGGAATACATCATAGCAATGCATGGTGATAAGGTGGGGTTCTTGGCTAGCAATTTGAAACCGAACACACTAAATTACCCACACGTTGATATATATAAATATGTATTCAATGAGAAATGAGTTTGGTTTGAATGGTTTCGACAATGATGATGAAGCTTGCGGTTGAATCGATAATGGTGGGTTTAATGGTTGTTGAGGTTGTTTGGCTCTAGTTGCCACAAAAAAAATGGTGAACCATGGTAGTGATTGGTTGCCGGAGAAGAAGGTGGTTCATGGTGGTTGACAAGGGAAGTATATGTATAAGTAGGTTAATGGTGATCGAAATTATCATGGGTGAGGTTTGGAGCTTATAAGCCGAAAATAGAAGTATAAGGTGATGATGGTGCTTCAAATCTCCAAATGAAATAATATGGCTGCAAGATATGAGTTAGTGTAAGTGGGTGTTTATTTAGAAGGAAAGAAAGAATTAGATTTGCAAGTGGGGTGGTGGGTTGAAATATCTCTCTGCATATGTGTTATGTATAGTATATGAATATATACATTAAGTTAGTGGTGGACAAGGAAAGAAAACACAGTACTACTAATTGATAATTTAAATTATCACGGGTGCAGATTATCTACACTGCCGACACTCTTAATTGGGTTTAATATTGTACTCCGTTGATAATTAGTGGGAGATAAAAGTATTCCGGAAAATTCCCAAATTTTTAGATTAGATGTATTTATTTATTTTAGTCATTATGGTATAAAATTCAATTATTAATTTAATAAATAAAAATTACATCAATTGTCCCTTCCAATTCTGGGTAAAATATAAAAAGTGTTAAAATTAAATAACTAGGTCCTAAATACATTTTTTTTAATAAGCCTAAAATTTATAGAACTCATTTTCGGATCACCGTTTATTTAAAATCAAATAGGTTTGAGTTAACCTTCTCTAAATAATAATCGAAACGTCCATCGAGTATTACAATCAATAAATAATTATATTTAATATACTCCATACATATATTTATATTTATATTTATATTTATATGTATACACATTGATTTACAAATAATGGTTCGTGAATCGTCGAGAATGGTTGAAGGTCAATTGAATATATGAAACAGTTCAAACTTTTTGAGACTCAAACTTACAGACTTTGCTTATCGTATCAAAATCATATTAAGAATAAGTTTAAATTTGGTCAGAAGTTGCCGGGTCGTCACAGTAATCATGTTTAAATGTGGTCCCGAGGCTTTTTGTAAAGCACCCCGAAATTTTGAAGTGAACGAGGATCTCGATCTGAAACGAGGTATAGTTCTTTTAAAATACATTTGAACAAGCTTGTTAGGACCTGAAAACGTTTGTTGGAACAAGTTTCTGTTTCTCAAGAATTTCGCGCCACGGAAGATTTATCGGTTTTCGAAAACGTTCGTTAGGACTATTCTCCCTCGTGGTGAATACTAGTATTGTAGTGACCCGAAATTTTCCGAACCTTTCTATGATTATATTTTTAATGAAAACTATATTTACATGATTAAATGTTTCCAACATGTTAAGCAATCAAACTTGTTAAGACTTGGTTAATTGAAACGAAAATTTTGTAAACGTCTGATTACCCAGTTTGACCAATGATTCACGAACGCTATAAGTTGTATATGACATGATGATACATAAATGAATAAATATATATGTTTAACATGATATAATGATCATCAAGTATCTTATTAAAAATAGTAACAATAAGTTATATACTTAAAAAGGAGACTATTGACGTATGAAACTCGAAACGATACATATAACGATTATCGTTATAACCACGTCTTACTAAATATATATGAAGCATATTAATACATTGTTATATTATATATAACATGATAATATGATAATTAAATATATCATTAAGTGTATTAACAATGAACTATATAAGTAAAAACAAGACTACTAAGTTAAGGATTTTGAAATGAGACATATATGTAACGATTATCGTTGTAACGACATTTAAATGTATATATCATATTAAGATATATTAATATATCATAATATCATGATAATATAATAATTTAAAATCTCATTTGATATTATAAACTTTGGGTTAACAACATTTAACAAGATCGTTAACCTAAAGGTCTCAAAACAACACTTACATGTAACGACTAACGATGACTTAATGACTCAGTTAAAATGTATATACATGTAGTATTTTAATATGTATTCATACACTTTTGAAAGACTTCAAGACACTTATCAAAATACTTCTACTTAACAAAAATGCTTACAATTACATCCTCGTTCAGTTTCATCAACAATTCTACTCGTATGCACCCGTATTCGTACTCGTACAATACGCAGCTTTTAGATGTATGTACTATTGGTATATACACTCCAATGATTAGATCTTAGAATCCCATGTGAGTCACCTAACACATGTGGAAACCATCATTTGGCAACTAGCATGAAATATCTCATAAAATTACAAAAATATGAGTAATCATTCATGACTTATTTACATGAAAACAAAATTACATATTCTTTATATCTAATCCATACACCAACGACCAAAAACACCTACAAACACTTTAATTCTTCAATTTTCTGCATCTAATTGATCTCTCTCAAGTTCTAACTTCAAGTTCTAAGTGTTCTTCATAAATTCTACAAGTTCTAGCTACATAAAATCAAGAATACTTTCAAGTTTGCTAGCTCACTTCCAATCTTGTAAGGTGATCATCCAACCTCAAGAAATCTTTGTTTCTTACAGTAGGTTATCATTCTAATACAAGGTAATAATCATATTCAAACTTTGGTTCAATTTTTGTAACTATAACAATCTTATTTCAAGTGATGATCTTACTTGAACTTGTTTTCGTGTCATGATTCTGCTTCAAGAACTTCGAGCCATCCAAGGATCCGTTGAAGCTAGATCCATTTTTCTCTTTTCTAGTAGGTTTATCCAAGGAACTTAAGGTAGTAATGATATTCATAACATCATTCGATTCATACATAAAAAGCTATCATATTCGAAGTGGTAAACTAGTAATCATTAGAACATAGTTTAGTTAATTCTAAACTTGTTCGCAAATAAAGTTAATCCTTCTAACTACACTTTTAAAATCAACTATACAAATGATCTATATCTATATGATATGTTAACTTAATGATTTAAAACCCGGAAACACGATAAACACCATAAAACCGGATTTACGCCGTCGTAGTTACAACCGGGGGCTGTTTTGGTTTGGATAATTAAAAACTATGAAAAACTTTGATTTAAAAGCTATACTTCTGGGAAAATGATTTTTCTTATGAACATGAAACCATATCCAAAAATCATGGTTAAACTCAAAGTGAAAGTATGTTTTTCAAAACAGTCATCAAGATGTCGTTCTTTCGACGGAAATGACTACCTCTTTCAAAATCGACTTGTAACTTATATTTCTGACAATAAACCTATACTTTTTCTGTTTAGTTTCATAAATTCAAGTTCAATACGAAACCGTGGCTGCTTAAATCACTCAAAACGGATTAGAAACAAAGAAATGGCGAGCAAAACAAAATTGGTAAAAACTACTCATTTTAGCTACGTGAAAATTGGTAACAAATCTATTCCAACCATAACTTAATCAACTTGTATTGTATATTATGTAATCTTGAGATACCATAGACACGTATACAATGTTTCAACCTATCATGTCGACACATCTATATATATTTCGGAACAACCATAGACACTCTATATGTGAATGTTGGAGTTAGCTATACAGAGGTTGAGGTTGATTCCAAAATATATATAGTTTGAGTTGTGATCAATACTGACATATGTATACACTGGGTCGTGGATTGATTCAAGATAATATATATCGATTTATTTCTGTACATCTAACTGTGGACAACTAGTTGTAGGTTACTAACGAGGACAGCTGACTTAATAAACTTAAAACATCAAAATGTATTAAAAGTGTTGTAAATATATTTTGAACATACTTTGATATATATGTACATATTTGTTATAGGTTCGTGAATCGACCAGTGGCCAAGTCTTACTTCCCGACGAAGTAAAAAATCTGTGAAAGTGAGTTATAGTCCCACTTTTAAAATCTAATATTTTTGGGGACACAAGTACGTGAAGCTACATTCTATGGTTGAATTATTGAAATCGAATATGCCCCTTTTTATTAAGTCTGGTAATCTAAGAATTAGGGAACAGACACCCTAATTGACGCGAATCCTAAAGATAGATCTATTGGGCCTAACAAACCCCATCCAAAGTACCGGATGCTTTAGTACTTCGAAATTTATATCATATCCGAAGGGTGTCCCGGAATGATGGGGATATTCTTAAATATGCATCTTGTTAATGTCGGTTACCAGGTGTTCACCATATGAATGATTTTTATCTCTATGTATGGGATGTGTATTGAAATATGAAATCTTGTAGTCTATTATTATGATTTGATAATATATAGGTTAAACCAATAACTCACCAACATTTTTGTTGACGTTTTAAGCATGTTTATTCTCAGGTGATTATTAAGAGCTTTCGATGTTTCATACTAAAATAAGGACAAGATTTGGAGTCCATGCTTGTATGATATTATGTAAAAACTGCATTCAAGAAACTTATTTTTGATGTAATATATTCTTATTGTAAACCATTATGTAATGGTCGTGTGTAAACGATATATTTTAGATTATCATTATTTGATAATCTACGTAATGCTTTTTAAACCTTTATAGATAAAATAAAGGTTATGGTTGTTTTAAAAATGAATGCAGTCTTTGAAAAACGTCTCATATAGAGGTCAAAACCTCGCGACGAAATCAATTAATATGGAACGTTTATAATCAATATGAACGGGACATTTCAAGTATAATGTGAAGAGTCTCTCTCTCCATTGAGAATTTAGAATAAATATTTCCTTAAACGGAAGTACGAGTGTGATGCGAGAGAATTTTCCGCCTCGATGTGAGCATAACCAGCATATCGTAGTTCGTCGTTAAAACTGCGCGAAGACGAGATAGTATACACGTGTAACGTACGTTTGAAGTTGCAAGAATTTGTCATTCATTCGGAAGCATAAATATGGTTCAACAATAATCGACGATGTGTCCCAGGTATGGTTATTATCAGTATTCTCGGAGTTGTCGGATGTTCAAACAAGAAAAATGAAGTCATGTACATGGCACATGGTGGTGATTAGGTTGATCGAGTCCAATCACCATCACGTGTCATTAGAACTTTAGTATGACTTACCATAATATAACCACGTTGATCGAGTGTCATTATATTATGCTAACTCATACCTCCATTCCCACATCACTCCACAGATTCAAGTTCGTGTAATCGTGAAGTTTTAAAATGAACAAAGTGTAACGAAATCTCTAACGTGACTCGTATTGAATCGAAAGAATTAGTGCAACTCTATAGAAGCGTTCCCCAAGGGAAGTGTATAAATGATTGTTCACGTCAATGCGGTTCAAGTCAAACAATAATGTATTCCGGTACGAGAAGTGTAACGAATCATGATAACGAATAGTACGCAACTGTAGTGATAAATAGTGATGACGATACTCACCTAGAGTAGTGATGGTAGTAACAAGAAGTGTTAGATAGTAAGGAACACCGGTGTGACACCAATAGTAAGTTTAAACGGTGGCGAATAACAATCTGGGAGACAGAGTTCCCGAACAAGTATGACTAATGAAGTCGTCGTCGTCCTTACGCGTATGAATCTTAAGTTTACGTGTGTTACCCGAAAGTGGTAGATTACAGATTCGTATGATGAAAACTTGGTACCATTAAGAAGTTTGCCTAAGAATGATTCAAGTATAATGCATAAGTAGTCAAGTAAGTGCTATCTATAGCAAATGTATGTCAGAATGCAATGGCTAACTATTCGGTTGTAGTCTACATTCACTAATGCGTCCTAACGACTCTGTCAGACACACTAATGCACATCCTAGATCCTTACAACCAACGCTCTGATACCATCTGTAACGACCCGACAAAATCTTCATTGAAAGCGCCGTTAACTTAGGTCTCATTGCGTGGTCATAGTCCCTAAATGAGACACGTTTGACCAACATTATATCGCATTCATTTGAAACGTATAAGACTTACAAAGTTTAGTTTACCAAACGGATCGACAACAAGTTTAAGTTTAAAAAAGTAGTAATGTATAAATGAAATAACTTGCATCATAATTAGTTGAAAATCACGGTTGCTATAAATAGCATAAGTATGTAAACATTTGTTTAAATCCCAAGGTGCTATCACTAGCGTATGCATGTATGCTTGACTCCAAGCAAGTAATCAAAGTGTATGCATGTATGCTTGACCCCAAAGCAAGTATGAGTGTACGCGGAAGCATGTATCAAATAGCCATTCATGAACCTGAGAAACATATAGAAAACTGTCAACGAAAAACGTTGGTGAAATCATAGGTGTTTGTAAACATTGTTTTGAACCACAAGATTTTGTATTTCCATAACGTTGATTATCTGAATCGTTTGCATTCCAAAAGTATGTTCGCGAGCACCCAATTATCAAGACTTAACTGTTTTATACCCTGTTACTTGGTGTTAGAACATACACTATACTCGAAAATATATTTCATCAGCTAACGGTAGCGAACCGTCCGAATGAGGCTCGTCAAGCCCATGTGATCACATAATATAAGTTCACGTTTACACCCTGCAAGTGTAACTAATGATAATTGAATTGAGGCTTTTTGTTCTAACTCACTGTAGAATGTTTGTTTTCGTACTTGTGTTCAAAGCATAAAAGTAAATAGTATAAAACTGTATATGTTTCTCATCCCATGATTTAAAGTATAAAAGTTGTTGAAAGATGGGACTATGATCTCACCTCGAGTGTACGAGTATAAATGTACTTCACAAAGTAAACGTGTGCATGAAAGTTGCTTAGCCTTGACCTAAACAAGTAAGTTGTATCAATTAACCGGTTGTGACACAAGGTCAGGCGAAATGTGTTCAATTAGTCCTATGGCTCGTTATGACTCGAATAGTATAGCATGTGAATCACATTGTCAAGTTTCATGCAAGAATCAAGTACAAAGGTACGTTAGAACGATTGCATAAGTGTTTGGTTAAGTTTGACTAAAGGTCAAACTTGGTCAAAGTCAAAGTCAACGAAAAATTCAACACGTTCGGGTCGGGTCCCGAACTATTTTCCTAAGCTTAGAAATCATATATGAGCATGTTGGCCAAGTTTCATGTCAATCGGGGGTGCGTAGCATAGCTAGAATTAAACAAAAACGGAAATTTTTAGGCAGTCTGCCTCAGATGCGCCGCATCCAAGGCAGATGCGCCGCATCTGTGTCTGGTTCCGCCATTCTGGGGCAGTTTAACACTTAGACGTATCCAACTTCAAACAACCATAACTTATGAACCATAAACATTCAAAACACGTATCTTATTTCGTCGGAAAGGTATTTTGACGAGGAATACAACTAAATACTTTTCATCAATCAAGTTCATCATTTAAAAAAACAAAAACCTCGTTGAATGATCGTTAAATGTTCAAAATCAAAGTTTCAAGTTCATAAAATGCATTTCTTGACTCGGGTATCCAATCCACACATATGATATGCCATTTCGAAGGTAATTAAACATACAATACAATTAAACACTTACTAACAAAATTTCATAGTGTTCAACGCATCAAAAGTTCATTTCAAAGTTCATCAAACCCTAATCAAATCATGAATTCAATTATTTTGTAAATGAAGCTTTTTCTAAATCAACCTACACATCAAAATGAAGCTAATGATGCTAGTAACACATTTAATACATGAACTTTAACATTAAAACAACATTTAATCATCCAAAATTCAAGATTAAGCACACCCATTTCAAGTTCATGCTAGTTTATACAAACCAACAAGATCGAGCAAATAATTCATATATTCATGCTAGACAAGAGCCATAGACACTAACTAACACCATTTCAAGTCAAAAACACGAATTAGAGAAATCTAGAGTTTTAGAAATGTTACCCAAACGAGATGAAATTGGTACCGAAATATAGAGGATGATGAGAGGATCATGAATATGTAATTTGTTTTGCTGTAAGCCTCCTAGATCAAATTTAGATGATGAATGAATGATTTGGGTATTTGAGTTCAAAAATGGAAGTAGAGAAAAGAGAGAAAGAGATGAGGAGGTGAAAATGAAATGAATGGTGGAAAGAGTGGGTTGACTAGTTAACCTAGTCAACTAGTTTGCCCACTTGGCAACTTTGATCCCTCAAGTTTCAAAGCGGGTGCGTTAATTAACCGTACGAATATTTTAAAAATGCTAGAGTAACCGGGAGATGTTATAACCAAATAACGGAAATATTTAGAACGTTAGTCAATGAAAGGTACGAATTTAGATAACGGAAGATATTATCTAAAAAAAAGACAGTGTTAAAATAAATTTTACGGAAAAACGCGGGATGTTAAAGTGGGAGGCTATGATACGATTTGGGTTATCATTGATCGTCTCACAAAGTCTGCTCATTTTCTACCGATTAAGAAAACGGATAAGATGGAGAAGTTGGCACAGATCTATATAAAGGAAGTGGTTTCCTGACATGGAGTGCCGATATCCATTATTTCCTACAGGGACAACAGATTTACATCTAGATTCTGGCAAGCATTGCAAGAGTTAATGGTAACTTGTTTAGATATCAGTACAGCATATCACCCTTAGACAGATGGTCGAAGTGAGAGAACCATCCAAACACTAGAAGACATGTTAAGAGCATGTGTTATCGATTTTGGAATCGGATGGGATAGACATCTACCGTTTGCAGAGTTTTTCTATAATAATAGTTATCACGCAAGTATAAAGGCAGCGCCTTTTGAAGCACTGTTTGGAAGAAAGTGTTGATCACCTGTATGCTGGACTGAGTTAGGAGATAGTCAATTGACTGGTCTTGAGATCATACACGAAACAACTGAGAAGATCGTGCAGATACAAGCGAGACTGAAAACGACGCGAGATCGACTAAAGAGTTACGCCGACGTTAGAAGGCATGATTTGGAATTTCAGGTTAGAGACAAAGTTATGCTTAAAATATCACCCTGGAAGGGTGTAGTGCGTTTTGGTAAAAGAGGCAAGCTAAGTCCGAGATATATTGGACCACTTGAGATTACCGAGAGAATTGGACCGTTAGCGTACAGACTGAAACTACCACAAGAACTCAGCGAGATTCACGACACTTTTCACGTTTCTAACTTGAAGAAATACTTATCAGACGAAAGTTTGATAATTCCTTTGGATGAGATACAAGTTGATCCTAAGCTTAACTTCGTTGAAGAACCTGTTGAGATTATGGACCGTGAGGTCAAACAACTAAAGCAAAGCAGAATTCCGATCATTAAAGTCAGATGGAATGCCCGTAGAGGACCAGAATTCACGTGAGAGCGTGAAGATCAGATGGTACAAAAGTATCCGCAACTGTTTCCCGAGGAGACGACTACGGCGAATGAACGCTAAAAATATCGGGACGAAATTTTTCATAACAGGTGGGTAATGTAACAACCCGACTTTTTCCGTTTACTATCGTTACTTGTCCGTTAAATATTTAATGGTGACTAATTAGACTATGTGTATTTAACAGAATTAAATGCATACTTGATCCTAGTAGATTACTTGAATTAATATGTTATATTAGTTTATGAACTTATTTCGGGTAGGGAAATAACTAGAAAATGTTACGATTTTGTTAATCGCCTAGAAAGCTTTTCAATTTACGGAACTCAAAAAAATGACGAAATAATTATTTTTAATAATTATTGATTTTACGAAGAACTTATTTAGTTTATTGTTTATTTAATGAATTAAATACGGTGATTGCGTTTCAACGACTAGTTAACGTTTCAGAGATCCGGTACAGTTAACGGTACTCAAAACGGACCATGCGTAGACAAGCAATTAAGCAAAATAGGCCCAGGAACACCCCTATAGGGCCATTCAGCCGAATACCCCCCATGGACCCCTTTTGGACTTGTTTTGGGCTATGTAGTGAGCTAGTGGACTAATTATAGACCCTAAACCTAGATATAAAAGGAGAAGTAATCCCACAAACCCTTCATTCTTTCTTTTTGGTCAAATGTTTTCTCCTTCTCCCTCCCTTGTGACCGTCGACACTCACCACCACCAAAACCCCATCATCAAGTTGAAATTAGATCAAACGTTGGGCATAAAGGTTGTTCCCTAGATCGTTCTACACATCCTAGCATCAATCAATTTTGTTTTTGAGGTATATTTGCAAACCCTAATTGTTATATCAGTTTTTTTTTATCAATTACATAGTGTAATCAAGTCTAGTGCTCAATTAATGATGTTTTGTGTTGTCGTTTATCGTTTGATTGATCAATTGATGTTGTTTGCAAGAAAAACGAATTCGTATCTTAATGATCTGATAAAATTGACTTGTGATCTAATCTTATAATATGTTTTGATGATTAGATCTCGAAAAGTTATTAATTTTGGACTTTAATTTCACTTGATTTTGTTATCGTATGCTCAAGATATGTTTAATCGAAGTTTTCGTTAGGGTTTATGTGATATACGAATTTTCTGAGTTATGTACTTTATGATTTGGCTAATGAATTGTGTACTATTGTACATTTGATTCATGCATGTTAGACTAAAGATTCACGTCAAAAGCTTTTGTGATGCTCTCGGTGCGTCAAAACAAAGATTCGTGTTTTAAAGAGAGCTGAAACTGTTTTCAAATGTGAAAGAAATTACCTTGTGTGAACTAGAAATTGAATGAGACTTTGATCTTCTGGATTATGTTAGTTTATATGTTCCTTGATGTATTTCATTTGCATGATAACTTCTAAAAATGTTTTTTGCCATGAGATATAGGCTTGGTCAAATGACATGTATGTTTGTTGATTAAATCTGAAGAGTCTGTAAAGATTGGATAATCTGTACTAATTGGCTAAAAGAAATTTTTTGATTATTTTATCACAAAAAGATTGAGATGTTTTGATATATCTCCACTTGGCCATTCATCAAAATCTATTTTCAATATTTTCTGAGTCTAGTTGTGATCTGGAGTTTTCCATGATTTTAGGAATTATGTGCTAAACGTTATACTTGTTTCTTTCAACGATGTACGTCTTTTAAAGACATACGATAAACTGCGAATGTGCAATTTGCTAAACTACTAGCTATAACATGTTATATGACCTAGGTTTGACATGTTGACCATGATTGCATGACCTACTGAGATGTTTGACTTTAGTTTACTACTTTGAACGAGTTGACTTTGGTTGACTTTTGTTGACTTGCTTGAACTAGTTGACTTTTAATTGCATGTTGAGTCAGTCTGAGCACTAGGACTTTGCGTACACTATGGGTTGACATAGTGTGACCTATATGTATACTTAAGGTGACCTGTTTAACTAGGTTTCATTATTCGGTCGTGATTGTTCGACTACTGTACGATTTTACTAAGAGATTTCAGTACTTTTGCTAAGGTGAGTCTACAGTCCCTACTAGTTTGACAGGGATGAGATAACATGCTTTTTACAAATGTTTTACATATTAGGCACAAGTAACTTAAAGAGCTATACATATGAATTCAGATCAAAAATCCCTTAGCTTGATTATATTAATTACTTTATGTAAGATCGACTTATAAGGTCGGTACCGTTAGGTTTGACAAACCTCGCCTAAACATAACATGTGCTTATTTTGTTGTTACTTGTACACTTGATCAGTGTATGGTTAGAAAGGGTAAAGGGAAGACGTGTAGCTTAGCTATCTGCGGGTTAAAGTTTTATAATCAAGTGCTCATGATAATGTATTCTTTTCTTACGATGTTTTCCAGAAATCTTGTGGCCTAACTTACGAAATGCTTTACTAAACCTGTAGATTTCACTCAACGTTTTTTGTTGACATTTTGCATGTTTTATCTTAGGTCCATAGAGGTATAGCTTCCGCTTTGCAGATTTGTCATGCATGTTGGCTGCTAGAACTGGAATGTTATCCAGCATGTTTTCTGTCATTTCTTACTTAAAGAACAAATATTCGCATTGAAACTATTTACTTATAGTACTGTTTTGGGTTTAATTACGTTGGTCGTTTATGTCAAATACTTTTCAGTTGCATTTTCTTTAGTAAATGACTTTGGTTTGGTATTTAATGCGAATACTTTTCGGAAACGTCTCATATAGAGGGCGTGACCGTTAAACTATGGGACCGGAGTTAATACACCGTTAGTGGATTATGACGGGGTATTACATCATCCTTCTTTGCTGGGTCTTCTACACTTCTATCTCCCAACAGCACACTACTGGCCGGGTCTTCTATCACAGCACTCCTCACAGTGTCTTCATTACCAGCTGACTAATTAGTATCAGCTAGTACAACTGCCACAATATCTTCATTAGCTGCCTCGAATAAGGGCTCTTTCCTTAGGGGCTGGTTGTCCATAGGGGCAGATTTTACCCTTTGTTTATCAATTAGTTTGGGTTCAGCTAATGGTTCTTGTGTGGATACTAGTTCTTATAGAGGCAGTAGGGGAGTTATTGCAAGATGCTCCCCCTCAGTAGCAGAAATATCTGTCTCTACTAGTTTCTCATCATCACCATCGAGGTTAACAACTTATACTGGTTTTGATTGTGTAGCTGACTGGTCAAAAGTTACTGGTTGAGAGGATTGGCTGGATTTCATCATACCAGCCAGCCATTTAAGAAATACATCTACCCTCTCTCCCCTAACCTATCAGAATCCAAGTACTTTTGAATCCCTTCAGGTGTCGTGTTCCTTATTCTTTCTGCTCACTCAGCATACATTTTTGCCTTCTTCTTGTCATACTTCACCATGAACTTAACATTTCTTTTTCGTGCATCTTTCTTATATTGATTAATGCTGAGCAGCTCATTGTGAAATTCAAGTTGAGTATGTGAGAGGCCTCTTCTATGCTCAATTCTGTGCTTTTTCTTTGCAGCATAGGCCTCAAATTTGACATTAAAGGCATCATTTAAGTCCTGCTGTTTCTTCTGGTGTCTCTCCATTTTTTGTTTTAACTTCTTTTCAATGCATTGAGAGGTAACAAAAGATTCAGCCAAAGCCAGTTCAGACACATTATCACTGAGCTTACTGCCAGAACCAATATCATCCACATATGCGGCAGGAATGCTGGGTTGAGATTCACCAGCACCCTTAGCACCTACTTCAGTATGTGCGTTGCTGGGCATAGAGCCACTTCTTCCTTGAATATCACCATCATCACCATCACCATCTCTCCTCTGCTGCTTAAGAGCTTTCTTGTAACACCCCATTTTCCCCGTATATGATTTATAGGTGTATTGTATATGTACGACAGGCGTATAAAGGGTTCGATACATGTTCGGGTGTTAAAGTCTTATATGCGAGAAAATGAGTCAGGACACGTTGAGTGTCGCGGCGCGACAAATGGAGCCGCGACGCGGCATTTCGAAAGAATCTAGATCAGAAGTTAGTTAAAAAATGATCCCAGAACTAGGCAAATGTCGCAGCGCGACAATTAAGGCCGCGGCGCGGCATTCTGGGCAAACTGGTGCCGGATTTTTGTAATATTACATGAGAAGCAAGGGCATTTTGGTCTTTTCTGTTTGAGCCAGATTTGAGGCTTTAACCTCATCCACTCATTCATTTTTCCTAATTTCATTTTCCTTTTCTTTTCATTTTTCTCTCAAAACTCAAACACCCATTTGATTTCAAAAGGATTTTTGGAAATGAAGGATCGGGAGTTGATCTTTGGCGTAGTTGACAAGTGTGTTCTCCTCGTTCTTAGCTACATGGTGATACTAGTGGTAAGCTCTAGCTTGAATTTCATTTTCGTGTTCATCATTCAAATTTGGGGCTTTTGATTGTATGATTCATAGATGGAACCCAATTAGTTGTTAATTGGAGATTATCACCAAGATTCGGGTTTGTAAGTGTTAAAGGCGGGTTTTGGGTTGGTTAATGATTTAACCATGTTTAAGACTTGAGAATGGTGTATAATCACTAGCATTAGTGATTATTGGTGTTTTGGAGACTTTTAGGGTTTTCGTGATTGACTAATTTTGACTAGAGTCAAAATTAGGGTTTTTTGAGGATTATGACCCGAATGTCGATTCGATGAGGTTTGTAAACTTAAAATAGATTAAGTTGAAGTATAAAACCGAGTTAAATATGTTTTGGTGTCAAAACTTGTAATTGGTGAGATTTTGACTTTATGGGTCAATATTAGGGTTTATGGGCGATTTTTGAGAACGATAAGTGTTTAACACTTGTGTTCGGGTTTAATTGGCATATTAGGACCATTATCACTTGTGTTAGTGATTATTGGTTAGTTTGGGCACGATTTGTGCTTGTAAGTGCAATTGGGTCGAAATTTGCACTAAGTGTCGAATTGGGTTGGTTTGTAGATCCAATCTAAGTGTGTTGTTGAATTTATGATAATGGAATAGGTACTTTCCATTGACGAGTTGCGGATTACTTGGAGGCATTCATCGAGGCGACAAGGTGAGTGTTAATATCCTATGTGCATATGTATGTGTAGGATGGGTGCGGGTCGGGTGAAGGGGTTCTCGGTTATAGAGCTCACTTCTCATATAGGTGGAATTGTTGGACTTGTGTATAGGTCCAATTGGAACGGTTGTGCGTTTTGGTTGATTACCTTGGCGAGGTGCACACTTTGTGTGTACATTATCACATGGGCGTGTGATGTGGATTATATAACCCCAATGGTGAAGGGTTAATATTGTGAGTGGAATATCTATGTATGTATGTATATGTTTTATGTGCCCATAGTAATGGTGTCACATAGCCGTTTTTGTGACCATAGTTGTGGACATAGCCGTTTTGTCCAATTGATAATTATGCACATAGACGTGTTTGTGCATATGGTGGTGAGTAATAGCCGTGTTTACTCCCACGTTGTTGCCCGTATTAATTGTTGCACATAGCCGTGTTTGTGCACATGATTGTGAGTGATAGCCGTGTTTTACTCACACATTGATGAAGTGATGCCATAGCTGTTTTTGGAACACTTGGGGGTGATGCCATAGCCGTTTTTGGAACACCTCAGGGGTTAGCATGCCATAGCCGTGTTTGGAAGCTAACGGTTGTTATGAACATCGATGACTTGTTTCGCGAAGTCATTCCCTTGCGAAGATTTGGTTAACCATGGTTATTGTGTTGTAAGCATAAGCAAATTATATATATATATATATATATATATATATATATATATATATATATATATATATATATATTGTATACGTATAATGTTGTATTATCGTGATGTAGCTAACCCTCCGGGTGTAGCTTATTGGCGTTGTTCACATCGTCGTTGGTGAACTTATACTTTGTTGATATCTTTAGCTTGTTACTTAGAGATCGTACGGTATTCTTAGTATAGTTGCCTTATACATGGATGCTTCGGTATGCGGTATTTGATATTTGTGTGGCGTGTCCATTTTATACATATATATGTATGTAGTATATTATTATTCAATAAGTGTTAGCTTACCCTCTCGTTGTTGATATTTTTATAGGTTCGGGTAAGCTTGGGGATTAGAGATCTTGGCTAAGTTGCTTAGAAGATCTTGCTTTTGTATTCGATTAGGACTTGGGTAGCATAGTCCCAAATCACCATGCTTGTTTTTGGTTGGAAACTAAACTAGTCGGGTCGTGTATGTCCGTTTGGACAACTAACTAATGCATTAATTGTTTTAAGGTTTAATAAACCATCTATTGTATTAAAGATGTTTATGGAAACACAATTGGGACCTAAAGTGTTATTTAAAGCTTATTAAAAGAAAAAAAATTTTTATGGGCCGGTTTTAATACGGGTTGGGTCGTTACATTTCTCATGTTCATGCTCCCTCTCAGATTGTTTTTTCTTCTTGTGATGTTTAGATTTATTCTCCCCCTTTTTGTCATCAGAAGGGGCAGAAGTGGAGCCTGGGGGAACAGAGACATCAAGATCACTGTCTGATTCAGGCATAGAAAATGTAAAGTTGTTACAGTGAGCATCAGCAGGAGATAGATTTGCATCAGGGTCCACACCATATTATTGAAGACATAGGTTGGACGTTCTAACTTCGTTTCTAGTAACACCCATGGCCATTTGATTGACACTTGATCTAACATCACCTTGAAGATCAGCAATTCGTTGCATCGTCTCAACCATTCGAACATAAGCACTAGCAGGAATCATTGTAGCCATTCGCTCTTCAAATGACTCCACCCTCTCTTCCAACATTCTATTTTCATCATTTAAGAATCTATTCCTTGATCTTTCAAGATCCAATCCAGCTTGAAGGCGAGTGATATGATAAGTGTACTTGTTATGAGAGATGATCCTCTGCTTTAGTTCTTCATCTTCTTCATATTGCTGAGTGATAGCATCAACTACCAAGTCAGCAAAGGCATTGATCTAACGTAGCTGGGTTTCAATAGTTGAGGTAGTTATGTAGCCAGCACATCAAATTGCTTCAGCAACATTATCAATGATGGTGTCCCTGATGGTCCTTGTAATATCAGGGGTGATTCTGGCAACTATCTTGTAGACAGCAAGGGTAGACAACCCTTGCATTTCAGACACATCAACTGCACTGGTTGATGGTTTCACGGTAGCAGCAGTAATAGGAGTACCACTGTGGGGTGGTGGAGGTGGAAGGTCAGAGTCTGACTCATCACCATGATCACCATCATTTTTACCTTCACCCGAAGGCATAAAACAACTAGTATCCTTGACAGTAGAATCACCTGTGTCAGTATCAAGATCCACTGGTTTTTCTCTGGAGCCAGTAGCATTATCAGAAACTACTAGCTCTTCCTTACCAATACATTTATCAGCATCACCATCAGATGATGAGATAGAAGCTGATGAATCAGAAGGTACTGGTGAATCAGGATTATCTTGCATTACAACTTTACTAGTATCTGGATCATAGATGAATTTAAGAGGCCTCCATGTACCAGGCCATGAAAAGGCAGCAGGAGCCATTACCAAAGAAATAATAGTATGGCTGCTCATTAAAATTATCAAGGGTAGCCAGCCTCTCATAGACTTCCTCTCTTGCTGGTTGGTCCAGCTGTGCAAGTAGCCGAGTCAGCTCCTCATTAGGTAGTTTGCTGTAAAGACCCATCCTAATCCATCTAGACGAATACATTACATTTGGTTACATCGTGAGGTATTTGACCTCTATATGAGACATTTTACAAATATTGCATTCGTTTTTAAAAGACAAACTTTCTTTACATCGAAAGTTGACAGCATGCATACCCTTTCATAATACATCCAACTATAATTGACTTAATAATAATCTTCATGAACTCAATGACTCGAATGCAACGTCTTTCAAAATATGATGTGAATGACTCCAAGTAATATCCTTAAAATGAGCTAATGCACAGCGGAAGATTTCCTTATTACCTGAGAATAAACATGCTTTAAAGTGTCAACCAAAAGGTTGGTGAGTTCATTAGTTATGAAGATAAATGATTTCAGATAATGATAGTTATGAAGATATCTTCAGAAATATCAAAGATGTTTATAATGATATCTTAGAATATCTAAGATTAGAGGATGATGAAGAATATTGTTCGCAAGGGTTTAGAGTAAAGAGCAAGGTATTTACTAAAGACTTTTAGCAGGCACTGAATCATTTGGATTCTTTGAAGGCAGATTTAGTCTTTGTGGTTTGTCCACAGCCTCCTTCATGGTTTGCTTAATCCGTTTTCTAGTTCTAACTTTTCTGAGCTTTTCCAACATACTATTATTTATCATCAAGTTTTCGACGGTTAAGATCGTTTACGGTTTTTGCTGCTTCATTCAGCTTTTTCAGAATTTAGAGAATTGATTTGTAGACTAGGTGCTTTTCAAAATTTTAGAATGGAATATCATAATTCTAAGAGATAAATGTTATATGTACATATAACTATTGATGTAAAAACGCTGCGAGATTCAAAATACTGATTGCTGATTCTCAGTAATTGGTATGTCGATTCTTGTTATAAAATGTGGATGAGTATATGATAAGGTTTTGATGAACAAATATAATGGTTTTTCGGAGAGACTTAAGTCAATTAGTAATGAATTTGCTGGTAAGTTTACTGCTAATGTGGTGGGATATAAACGGTTCCTCGGTAACGATGATGAAGGGGTAATCTTCATAATAAGGTTTATTCGAATGAAAAATTGAAGCTGATTTGCTGGAGCTGTGATAAAACTAAAATGTCCCGTTCATATTGATTATAAACATTCCATATTAATTGATTTCATTGCGAGGTTTTGACCTCTATATGAGACGTTTTTCAAAGACTGCATTCATTTTTAAAACAACCATAACCTTTATTTTATCAATAAAGGTTTTAAAAGCATTACGTAGATTATCAAATAATGATAATCTAAAATATACTGTTTACACATGACCATTACATAATGGTTTACAATAGAAATATATTACATCGACATATGTTTCTTGAATGCAGTTTTTACACAATATCATACAAACATGGACTCCAAATCTTGTCCTTATTTTAGTATGCAACAGCGGAAGCTCTTAGTATTCACCTGAGAATAAACATGCTTTAAACGTCAACAAAAATGTTGGTGAGTTATAGGTTTAACCTATATATATCAAATCGTAACAATAGACCACAAGATTTCATATTTCAATACACATCCCATACATAGAGATAAAAATCATTCATATGGTGAACACGTGGTAACCGACATTAACAAGATGCATATATAAGAATATCCCCATCATTACGGGACACCCTTCGGATATGATATAAAATTTCGAAGTACTAAAGCATCCGGTACTTTGGATGGGGTTTGTTAGGCCCAATAGATCTATCTTTAGGATTCGCGTCAATTAGGGTGTCTGTTCCCTAATTCTTAGATTACCAGACTTAATAAAAAGGGTCATATTCGATTTCGATAATTCAACCATAGAATGTAGTTTCACGTACTTGTGTCTATTTTGTAAATCATTTATAAAACCTGCATGTATTCTCATCCCAAAAATATTAGATTTTAAAAGTGGGACTATAACTCACTTTCACAGATATTTCCTTCCTCGGAAATAAGACTTGGCCACGGATCGATTCACGAACCTATACAAATATGTATATATATATCAAAGTATGATCAAAATATAATTACAACTATTTTTATTATGTTTTAAAGATTTGAGTGTATTAAGTCAGCTGTCCTCGTTAATAACCTACAACTAGTTGTCCACAGTTAGATGTACATAAATAAATCGATATATATTATCTTGAATCAATCCATGACCCAGTGTATACACGTCTCAGGCTAACTCCACCCTGTATAGCTAACTCCAACATTACTGCATATAGAGTGTCTATGGTTGTTCCAAATAATATATATACATGGGTCGATATGATATGTCAAAACATTTGCAAACGTGTCTATGATATCCCAAGATTACATAATATATTAGAATACATGTATAATACAATATAAGTTAGCTAGGATATGATTTGTATAGATTTGTTAAACATTTCCCGTAGCTAAAAAGATCAAAAATATCTAATCTTGTTTTACCCATAACTTCTTCATTTTAAATCCGTTTTGAGTGAATAAAATTGCTATGGTTTCATATTGAACTCTAATTTAAGAATCCAAACAGAAAAAGTATAGGTTTATAGTCGGAAATTTAAGTTACATGTCAATTACTAAAGAGGTAGTCATTTCCGTCGAAAGAACGACATCTTGATGACCATTTTGAAAAACATACTTTCACTTTGAGTTTAACCAAGATTTTTGGATATAGTTTCATGTTCATATGAAAAATCATTTTCCCAGAAGAACAACTTTTAAATCAAAGTTTATCATAGTTTTTAATTATCCAAACCAAAACAGCCCCCGGTTTCACTACGACGGCGTATATCCGATTTTATGGTGTTCATCGTGTTTCCAGGTTTAAATCATTAAGTTAGAATATCATATAGATATAGAACCTGTGTTTAGTTGATTTTAAAAGTAAAGTTAGAAGGATTAACTTTTGTTTGCGAACAAGTTTAGAATTAACTAAACTATGTTCTAGTGATTACAAGTTTAAACCTTCGAATAAGATAGCTTTATATGTATGAATCGAATGATGTTATGAACATCATTACTACCTCAATTTTTCTGGATAAAACTACTGGAAATGAGAAAAATGGATCTAGCTTCAAAGGATCCTTGGATGGCTTGAAAGTTCTTGAAGCAGAATCATGACACGAAAACAGTTCAAGTAAGATTTTCACTCGAAATAAGATTGTTATAGTTGTATAAATTGAATCAAAGTTTAAATATGAATATTACCTTGAATTAGAAAGATAACCTACTATAAATAACAAAGGTTCCTTGATCTTAGATGATTACTTGGAATGGATTAGAAAGCTTGGAAGTAGACTTGCAAACTTAGAAGTATTCTTGATTTTTATGAAACTATACTTATGGAATTTATGAAGAACACTTAGAACTTGAAGATGGAACTTGAGAGAGATCAATTAGATGAAGAAAATTGAAGAGTGAAAGTGTTTGTAGGTTTTTTTGGTTGTTGATATATGGATTAGATATAAAGGATATGTAATTTTGTTTTCATGTAAATAAGTCATGAATGATTACTAATATTTTTGTAATTTTATGAGATATTTCATGCTAGTTGCCAAATGATGGTTCCCACATGTGTTAGGTGACTCACATGGTCTGCTAAGAGCTAATCATTGGAGTGTATATACCAATAGTACATACATCTAAAAGCTGTGTATTGTACGAGTACGAATACGGGTGCATACGAGTAGAATTGTTGATGAAACTGAACGAGGATGTAATTGTAAGCATTTTTATTAAGTAGAAGTACTTTGATATGTGTCTTGAGGTCTTTCAAAAGTTTAAGAATATATATCAAAACACAACATGTATATACATTCTAATGGAGTCGTTAAGTCTTCGTTAGTCATTACATGTAAGTGTTGTTTTGAAACCTTTAAGTTAACGATCTCAATTAATGTTGTTAACCCAATGTTTATTATATCAAATGAGATGTTAAATTATTATGTTATCATGATATTATGATGTATGAATATCTCTTAATATGATATATACATTAAAATATCGTTACAACGATAATCGTTACATATAAGTCTCGTTTCGTAATTCTTGAGTTAGTAGTCTTGTTTTTACATATGTAGTTCATTGTTAACACACTTAATGATATATTTAAATATCATTTTATCATGTTAAATATAGTGTATCAATATCTTAATATTATACATATGTATTTAGTAGACGTTATCATAACGATAATCGTTATATATATCATTTCGAGTTTCTTAACTTAGTAATCTCATTTCTTATGTATATCACACATTGTTAATATACTTAGTGAGATACTTCCTCATCATAATCTCATGTTAACCATATATATATGTCTAAATATACCACAACATGTAGTTTTACAAATTTGTAACGTTCGTGAATCGCCGGTCAACTTGGGTGATCAATTGTCTATATGAAACTTATTTCATTTAATCAAGTCTTAACAAGTTTGATTGCTTAACATGTTGGAAACATTTAGTTATGTAAATATCAATCTCAATTAATATATATAAACATGGAAAAGTTCAGGTCACTACAAAAATTGGCTAATTTGAAAAAGAATTGCAATGTTATTTTTGGTAATAACAATGCCAAAGGAGCTTGCACAGATATGTGTTAAACGTTTACTCAGGTTCCAAGTGTTTTCAGGTGTATAACTATATGTATCAATCTTTTCTTCCGTAGATGAAGTGCGGTTGGTTCATCCTCCCGATTGAGGTGTTTTCAAGAATCATGAAAGGTTTGAACGCAGATTGTAATCGTCGAGATACAAATGAGGTTTAAGATGAAATCAAGTGGCAAACTTGAAGAATTGTTTAGTTTCATATGTTATAATCAATATTTTAATTCATTTTAATTGTCCAATGTTAGTAGCCTACAGTTAGTAGTCCACAGTTAGTAGTTCAATAATTCATATATAGTTTAATATATAATATTCGAATTAATTAATACATATCGTGACCCATTGTATACATGTCTCAGACTCGATCACAACTCAAAGTATATATATTATTTTAGAATCAACCTCAACCCTGTATAGCTAACTCGAGGATTACTGCATATAGAGTGAAAGGACCCGTCCTAATCCATCTAGACGAAGTTACCAACATTTGGTTCCATTGCGATGATCGACTCCAAATAATGTCTTTAAAATGAGCAAATGCATAGCGGAAACGTTTCTTTCATACCTGAGAATAAACATGCTTTCAAGTGTCAACCAAAAGGTTGGTGAGTTCATAAGTTTATCATAAAACAATAAAATTCATCATTTTGATAGACCACAAGATTTAAATGCTGCATGGTACAAATGGGCCCGAATCCTATACCCACCTGTAATGTACATGCTATATCTTTTAAATACAGTACATCTTTCTCATGTACGAAACCATTTTCATAAATCATAGTAACTGTACACATATCTTGTGCACAAAAATAACATACACATAATCTGTGTATAAAATCATTCTCTCGATATATAACATTCACATCAACTGGTGGCAATTATCATGTCCACATAATTCAATGGTGGCAATTATCATGTCCACATAATTCAATGGTGGCAATTATCATGTCCACATAATTCAATAATAATCCGCAGAACTTCTGTCTGCATAATAATTCATTCGAGGAATGTTGTGCTTGTGTCTATCTCGTCAAACATTTATAAAAGCATTTCATATATTCACAATTCAAGATATATTTTAAAAGCATTTAATAAAGCAGTTGTAAAAAAAAATAGCGCATGTATTCTCAGTCCCAAAAATGTAAAGAGTAAAAGGGAGCAAATGAACTCACGCATATAAATATTGTAAATCAGTTAATAAAGCATTTGCATGTATTCTCAGCCCAAAAGTGTAAAGAGTAAAAAAAGGGCAAATGAAACTCACCTATTGTATTTTGTAGTAAAAATACATATGACGTCATTTAACAAGAGTATGGTTGACCTCGGATTCACGAACCTATAACGTTTGTATATTTTTTAATACACATAATCGTAATCGAACTTATATATTATTCTTAGGGATGTGTTATATATATATATATATATATATATATATATATATATATATATATATATATATATATATATATATATATATATATATATATATATATATATATATATATATATATATATATATATATATATATATATATATATATATATATATATATATATATATTAGATTAATAAGTTTCATTATGTGTATTTCCATTTTATATATAGTTATATCAATATAGTTAAGTTATGTATATTAAATATATATCTTTTATACGCAGATCACTTGTTTATGAAATTATTATTAATTCTGATAATAAGTTAATAACAAGAGTGGTATTTTATAATAATATTGATAAAAGTGATAATAATAATAATAATAATAATAATAATAATAATAATAATAATAATAATAATAATAATGTTATTAGAAAATAATGATAATAATATTAATGTTAATGATGATATATACAAAATCATAATATTTATAATAATCTTAATAATCATAACATTAATCATTAATACACATAATAATAATAATAATAATAATAATAATAATAATAATAATAATAATAATAATAATAATAATAATAATAATAATAATAATAATAATAATAATAATAATAATAATAATAATAATATTTAATAAAAGAAGGCTACCTTAAAGAGTGAGTCCCCTAAAAAAATATGTGTCATTGCCCAGGCTCGAACACGCGACCTCTCGCTTATCAAACACACCTAAACCATCCCAACTAGTCTGTTTTCCTGATAATAATCGTACCTACATCTAATTAACTTGTTAACAGCCTGTTTCTTCTTCTCCTTCATCTATAAAAAAAAATGTTACAGGTCAGGATTGAACCTGTGACTTCTAGTTTAACACACAACACCCAGAATCATTGAGCCATTGCTTACTTCCTGATTTATTTAGGATTCTAAATCCTTTTTAAGGTGTTTTCAGATTCCATCTTCTTCTTCTTCTTCTAAAATCTAAAATCCAATATCATTATCGTCAATTATATCATCAATTAACAGCTTATTCGTGTTACTAACATAAAATCACGATTCTTAATTCATCATTTATCCATGATCTAAATATCTTCATTATCAACACATACATAACATCACCACATCGTTACCATCATCCTCGTTAACATTATCAGTCGATAATTATCATTCGTTATTGTTACTCTAGAACCAGAAGGCATAGAGTAGCAGCAAATAGATTCATCAATATTCATTTTATCTTCAATAATCATTAACGATTCCTTAACAATCATTCCTTTTCATTCGTTCTAACAAGAAATAACAAAAGAAGTTGAATCACGAACAGGAAAATCCCAACTCATCAGCCCTAGTATTCTTCGACCAATCATGAAGATTCCAATAAGAAAATAAAACAGCTCGATTAATTGTATCAGGTGGGGCTCGTGTATATAAGAAATATAAGGATTAAATATCCCATAATCCCGTCGGCAATGAGATTCTTCCATCATATCCCACTTGCAAAACTTTATAGAAAGAAGCTGCATTTTTAAATTTCCTATGTGTTCAAATTGACTAAAGTGTGTACCTACTACCCACTCTAACGACTTTTCTTATTTGGTTTACATGTGTTTCTGTTCGATGGGAAAACAAAACAACGAATTTGACCAAAAGAAAATAGGGAACCATTATATAGTTGTCAGCTTTTCTTTATTTCAAACAAGTTGACCCATGTTGTCTGCCACTTCCCAATTAATCAACTAACAATCCAAAAGCAGCGACTGGAAATTGTATTATAGCATGCGGAAAAAAAAATTAAGTGTGTCATGTGTGGTAGGGTTATAGGATTAATATATGTGTCGACCATATAGAGAAAGAACATCAAAAGGAGATAGATTAATCTATAAAAATGGGTTTCTATTGCATACGATAAACCACCATATCAGTATTGGTAACACACAAAGGAAAGAAAGAAAAAAAATAGGTGGTTATGATGGGTGACGGTGATGGTGAGATGTAAGTGGTTGCTTGGCCTATCGAAACAGAAACACAACGATTGTTTAGTGGTTTTGATGTTGTCTTAATGGTGATTATTAAACGGGTTGAAGAATAAGGTGATGATAATGGTGATAGAGATTTACGTAGGTGAAGTAATCAAGGTGATGGGATTTCAAACGAAACTGAAACCGAAGAAAGTAAGTATATTATCGAGCTGCATGAGGGTTTACCATGTTTGGTCTTTAGTTCGAAAAAAAAAAATAGCCAGTAACCATGAGATGTTCGATGGTGGTGATATTAGGTGATGGCGAGTTTACAGTGTGGTAGTCGATGGTGAATAAATGAATGTTTAAAGAGGTGGTTATTTAATGATCAAGGTGATCTATGGTGATGGTCTCGGTGGTTTGAGGAAACAAGATGGTGGTAATATGGATGGTGTTTTGTTCGTGGCTTTATGATGAGTATCAAAGATAATACAAAGAGGTCTCGTTGTTGCTCGATGATGAACAAGAAAGAAAAAAAAATGAAACGATAGTGGTTTGGTTGCTCACGATGGGTGGTGAGATGATGAAGAGGTGTTTACTAGCGAAGTAATGAAAGAAGAGAAAGATGGTTATTGTTCTTTAAGATGCAAGATAGTGTAGATACATATAATTTCAGATACATCTCTCTTGCATATTATATTGTATTATTAATCGGATTTTTAGTAGCAATCATGGGTGGGGTTTGTAAATAATGAAGATGGTGATCGATTTGTATGTATGCATATGGATCATTTCCCTCAAGAACAAAAAGAAATATATTATAATAAAAGTTGAGAATGATATTAAACAGAATTGAGTAGAAATATGCCTTTTTATTTTATATTTAATTAATATTATTAGTTAATAACAATACTACTAAAACTAATAATTATGATATCAATTATTTTTATAATAATAATAGTGATAATAATAATAATAATATTAATTATAAGAATAATAATAATAATAATAATAATAATAATAATAATAATATAACAGATTACATGTATCAAATTTCATATCTATATCTTATATAAAAAGAAAAACAATAATAATATTAATAATAATGATATTAATATTAGTATTAACATTAATACTTAATTATAATAATGAAAGTAATAATACTAATATTAATATTAATATAACATCTATATTTTAATTTGCGATTAAATTAAATATATACTATTATTTATATATCTATGTATTATTTTTATTTGCAATCAAATGTTCGTGAATCGTTGGGAACAGTAGAAGGTAATTTGGATATATGAAACAGTTCAAACTTTTTGAGACTCAACATTACAGACTTTGCTTATCGTATCGAATCATGTAAAGATTAAGTTTAATTTTAGTCGAAAATTCTCGGGTCGTCACAGTACCTACCCGTTAAAGAAATTTCGTCCCGAAATTTGAGTGAGGTGGTCATGGCTAACAATAAAAATGTTTTCATGACCAATATGAGTTGATAATTAGAGGTTTATCAGCATTGAATAATAATGCTAAAATAATTCGATTATTCTAAGAATACGAATGAAGCTATCGCAAAAGAGTGAATTGAAGAAAATAAGATTTTCCTTAGCTTTTGACGTAAACAAGGTTGAATTTCGGAATTCAAGGGATTTAAATAAAATCTTTGGAAATCTATAAGATCTGATTCTTCTGGATTTATGGAATTTAAGATCTCTTTAATTAAATGCGATCATCTGCCTTGATTTCTTTGTCTGGTATTCCCACTATAAATGAACTTCTTACGTTCCATCATTTTCATCATTCCTATACTTTCATTCTTAATTCTTACTGCTAAAATATTGTGAAAATGCTTCATCCAGTTCTAATCCTTGATATTTCCTAATTATCATTTCTGTCATCCTTCTTTTCAATCTTTCACCAGAAAAATTTGTTTACTTCTATTATTACCTTGGGGCGATACTATTCTTAATTCTATCGTGTCTTTATATTTCTATTCATATTAATATCCACGGTTTGTAATTTTCGCGTTGTTATTGGGCTTTATATTTTCTCTTATATTTCGGTGTTCCTGCTTCTGTCTCCTATAATCATTGTCATCCACAGTTAATGCCCTCTCTTATTTGCTGCGATTTATACCCCCTTTCTATTTCGGAGCTTCATGCTTTTGTTTTCTTTTCGCAAGTATTGGTCCAGAATTTGTAGGTATGGAGTTCCGAATGAACTTAATGTTCTAAGCAAGAAAGAACGTAATAGCACGATTTTATTTGTCAAATTACCAGAATCACTGAGAACAGAACTATCAAGAATATATTTTCTTGATATGTTCAGAAGTTAATTTGAATGAAAGATTTATGTAACATGGCATATGATGACGATATGATCTGTGAATCATCACGTTCTATTAGAAACTCAGCATGACTTACTGTAATATAATCATGTTGATCAAGTGTCATTATATTATACTAATTCATGCATCAATTTCTTTACATTTCTCCAGAATTTATTCATAAATTAAACTTAGATTTTTTTCCCCAGAAGTTTCCAATATAATGAAACACAGAAAGCACGAAGAGGTATATAATTTCGGATGAGAATATTTATGAAAATATCCTCAGAAATATCGAAGATATTGATGATGATATTTTGGAATTTCTAAGTTCGATGGTTGATGGAGAAAGATTTTCTGCAAGATTTTAATATGACTTCGGAGCAAGATATTCTCTAAAGATTTCAACGGGTCCAGAATTATCTGGATTATTTGAATATAGGGTATGGTCCTTGTATTTGTCCTTGGTCTCCTTTATGGTTAGCTCAATCCTTTTTCCAGTTCCAACATTTCTGAGCTTTTCCAACATACTATTCTTTATCATCAAAATTCCGACGACTAAGGTCGTTTACGGTTGCCTACAGTTTCTGCTGCTTCATTCAGCTTTTTCAACATTCAGAGTATCGATTCACAAACTGGGTGCCTTTTCAAAATTTCAGAATTGAAGATCGTAATTCTAGGAGATAATTGTTATATGTATACATATAACTATTAATGTATAAATGCTACGAGATTCGAAATACTGATTGCTGATTCTAGGTAATTGGTATGGCAATTATTATTATAGGGTATAGATGAATACAAAATGGGGTTCAAATGAATATAATGATTTTTCGGAAAGTCCAAATTCATTGAAGTTCCTGGTAATTTTACTGCTAATGTGGTGAAATATAAACGGTTCTCCGGTAATGATGACGACAGGCAAACTTATATGTCGAGGTTATAATAAGGCTAATTCGAATGGAAAGTCGAAGTTGACTTGCTGGAGCTGTGACAAAATTGGCTAATTGGAAAAAAATTGAAATGTTATTTTCGGTAATAACAATGTCAAAGGAGCTAGAACAGACACGTGTTAAATGTTTACATAGATTTCGAGTGTTTTCAGATGCATAACTATATGCATCAATCTTTTCTTCCATACATGAAGTGCGGTTGGTTCATCCTCTCGATTGAGGTGTTTTTAAGAATCATGAAAGGTTTGAACGCAGATTGTAATCGTCAAGATACAATGAGGTTTAAGATGAAATCAAGTGGCAAACTTGAAGAATTGTTTAGTTTCATATGTTATAATCAATATTTTAATTCATTTTAATTTGTCCAATATTATTAGTCCACAGTCGATAGTCCACAGTTAACAGTCCAATAATTCATATATAGTTTAATATATAATATTCGAATTAATTAATACATGTCGTGACCCGTGTACATGTCTCAGACTCGATTACAACTCAAATTATATATATTATTATAGAATCAACCTCAACCCTGTATAAAGAACTCGATCATTACTGCATATAGAGTGTCTATGGTTATTCTAGGTAATATATATAAATGCGTCGATATGATATGTCAAAACCTTGTATACGTGTCCCGATATTTAAAATGAGAAAAATAAATACAGAAATTAAATGACAATAAATAAAGTGCGTAAAGTAAATAACAGAAATTTAATGACGATAAATAAAATTGCGAGAATGTAAATTGCGATAATTAAATTGCGATAAATAAAATGTAAACAGTTAGCTAGGAACAATTAGCTAAGAACAGTTAGCGTGGATTCTTAACAAAATTTCTCATAGTTAATTTGTTTGTTTCTAACAAATTTTATTTGTTAAATGTTTTCTTCATTATGCCACTGGTTGGGTTCTGGTATGTCAAAATCCAAATATGAAGTTGAATGAAAATGGTTATTTTGTAGTGAACGGATTCGTATAACTGTGGATGTAAGTAGGATAGTAAATGAACGTTGAATCAGATTCGAAGAATGTACAGTGTAACTTATTAATGTAGAATCTAAATATTCCTCGGGTATTACCTACCCGTTAAAATATTTTCACCATTAACAGTTTGTACAAAAGAATTTTTAATTACAATCTTTATGAAAATATATATACATATATATTTTCTTCAGATGAAATCATGGATTTAATGAGTAGATAAAATATTAAACTCATTTGATTTACCGTTAGATCTGGAATATATAATCTCTAGAACATTAGAGATTACATAATCACCATGTCAAACGAAGATAAATGAGATAGAACATCATGTGGAACTATGATTATACTCGAGGTACAGAATGAGATGTTGAGGCATGAATTGTTGATGGTACTGGTGCTGTTATTGATGGTACTGTTGGTGCCAGTGTTGTTGCTGAAGCTGGTACGTTTTGCACCATATTTTCCAAGGCTACAACTCGGGAGAGAAGCTCGTTGACTTATTACTCCAGGTTGATTGTCGGTTCGGATGAGCGAATGAATAAGATCTAGAATTGTAGATATTACGTAATCGTTCTGAGCTATTCTGAAAATGAGGGTGAAAATGGTGTTTCGGACAGGTTCATCGGTAAGTGCTTCAGGTTCTTCACCAAGTGGTGAATTCGGTTGGTGGAAAGGATCGCTTTCTTCGCGTCTCCATTAATTAAGTCGACTACGAACCCATCTGATGAATTGGGGATGGCTGATTGGTTGGTTCATTCTGGTGACACTATTTTCGGAGCTCGAGTGGAACTCCATATCGGAATAGCTGTCGGAATTACTATCGGAATAGCTATCGGAATCTGAGGACTCGAACTGGTTGAGGGATTCATCTCGTACGATCAGATGAAGGATTTTCGATAAGAAATAGATTATAGGATGTAGATTAGTACCCTGCAATACATAATTTACATATGCATATATAATTAAAATCCCATAAGTTACGGAGGAATCTACGGAAGTTGTCAGGAAAAGTTACAGTAACAGATACGCTAAGATATGAAGTAGCAGATACGCTAAGATATGAATTTTGTCTATACACTATTCATGCAGTCAATGCAGTAAAACGTGTCTAGACTAAGAATGATAAGCAAGTGATTCTCTAAGAATGATAAGCAAGTAATTTTTGATAAGAAATGATAAGCAAATCTTTTGACATGCAGACACGGTCGAAGTCCAGACCCACTAATGAATCTAAACAACTATCAGTTAGACACACTAATGCAAGACCTGGTTCGCTAAGACCACCGCTCTGATACCAACTGAAAGGACCCGTCCTAATCCATCTAGACTAAGTCACCAACATTTGGTTCCATTGCGATGATCGACTCCAAATAATGTCTTTAAAATGAGCAAATGCATAGCGGAAACGTTTCTTTCATACCTGAGAATAAACATGCTTTCAAGTGTCAACCAAAAGGTTGGTGAGTTTATAAGTTTATCATAAAACAATAAAATTCATCATTTTGATAGACTACAAGATTTAAATGTTGCATGGTACAAATGGGCCCGAATCCTATACCCACCTGTAATGTACATGCTATATCTTTTAAATACAGTACATCTTTCTCATGTACGAAACCATTTTCATAAATCATAGTAACTGTACACATATCTTGTGCACAAAAATAACATACACATAATCTGTGTATAAAATCATTCTCTTGATATATAACATTCACATCAACTAGTGGCAATTATCATGTCCACATAATTCAATGGTGGCAATTATCATGTCCACATAATTCAATAATAATCCGCAGAACTTCTGTCTGCATAATAATTCATTCGAGGAATGTTTTGCTTGTGTCTATCTCGTCAAACATTTATAAAAGAATTTCATATATTCACAATTCAAGATATATTTCAAAAGCATTTAATAAAGCAGTTGTAAAAAAAAACAGCGCATGTATTCTCAGTTCCAAAAATGTAAAGAGTAAAAGGGAGCAAATGAACTTACGCATATAAATATTGTAAATCAGTTAATAAAGCATTTGCATGTATTCTCAGCCCAAAAGTGTAAAGAGTAAAAAAAAGGGCAAATGAAACTCACCTATTGTATTTTGTAGTAAAAATACATATGACGTCATTTAACAAGAGTATGGTTGACCTCGGATTCACGAACCTATAACGTTTGTATATTTATTAATACACATAATCGTAATCGAACTTATATATTATTCTTAGTGATGTGTTATATATATATATATATATATATATATATATATATATATATATATATATATATATATATATATATATATATATATATATATATTAGATTAATAAGTTTCATTATGTGTATTTCCATTTTATATATAGTTATATCAATATAGTTAAGTTATGTATATTAAATATATATCTTTTATACGCAGATCACTTGTTTATGAAATTATTATTAATTCTGATACTAAGTTAATAACAAGAGTGGTATTTTATAATAATATTGATAAAAGTGATAATAATAATAATAATAATAATGTTATTAGAAAATAATGATAATAATATTAATGTTAATGATGATATATACAAAATCATAATATTTATAATAATCATAACATTAATCATTAATAAACATAATAATAATAATAATAATAATAATAATAATAATAATAATAATAATAATAATAATAATAATATTTAATAAAAGAAGGCTACCTTAAAGAGTGAGTCCCCTAAAAAAATATGTGTCATTGCCCAGGCTCGAACACGCGACCTCTCGCTTATCAAACACACACCTAAACCATCCCAACTAGTCTGTTTTCCTGATAATAATTGTACCTACATCTAATTAACTTGTTAACAGCCTGTTTTTTCTTATCCTTCATCTATAAAAAAAAATGTTACAGGTCAGGATTGAACCTGTGACTTCTAGTTTAACACACAACACCCAGAATCATTGAGCCATTGCTTACTTCCTGATTTATTTAGGATTCTAAATCCTTTTTAAGGTGTTTTCAGATTCCATCTTCTTCTTCTTCTAAAATCAAAAATCCAATATCATTATCGTCAATTATATCATCAATTAACAGCTTATTCGCGCCACTAACATAAAATCACGATTCTTAATTCATCATTTATCCATGATCTAAATATCTTCATTATCAACACATACATAACATCACCACATCGTTACCATCATCCTCGTTAACATTATCATTCGATAATTATCATTCGTTATTGTTACTCTAGAACCAGAAGGCATAGAGTAGCAGCAAATAGATTCATCAATATTCATTTTATCTTCAATAATCATTAACGATTCCTTAACAATCATTCCTTTTCATTCGTTCTAACAAGAAATAACAAAAGAAGTTGAATCACGAACAGGAAAAGCCCAACTCATCAGCCCTAGTATTCTTCGACCAATCATGAAGATTCCAATAAGAAAATAAAACAGCTCGATCAATTGTATCAGGTGGGGCTCGTGTATATAAGAAATATAAGGATTAAATATCCCATAATCCTGTCGGCAATGAGATTCATCCATCATATCCCACTTGCAAAACTTTATAGAAAGAAGCTGCATTTTTAAATTTCCTATGTGTTCAAATTGACTAAAGTGTGTACCTACTACTCACTCCAACGACTTTTCTTATTTGGTTTACATGTGTTTCTGTTCGATGGGAAAACAAAACAACGAATTTGACCAAAAGAAAAGAGGGAACCATTATATAGTTGTCATCTTTTCTTTATTTCAAACAAGTTGACCCATGTTGTCTGCCACTTCCCAATTAATCAACTAACTATCCAAAAGCAGTGACTGGAAAATGTATTCTAGCATGCGAAAAAAAAATTAAGTGTGTCATGTGTGGTAGGGTTATAGGATTAATATATGTGTCGACCATATAGAGAAAGAACATCAAAAGGGGATAGATTAATCTATAAAAATGGGTTTCTATTCATACGATAAACCACCATATCAGTAGTGGTAACACACAAAGGAAAGAAAGAAAAAAAATAGGTGGTTATGATGGGTGACGGTGATGGTGAGATGTAAGTGGTTGCTTGGCCTATCGAAACAGAAACACAAAGATTGTTTAGTGGTTTTGATGTTGTCTTAATGGTGATTATTAAACGGGTTGAAGAATAAGGTGATGATAATGGTGATAGAGATTTACGTAGGTGAAGTAATCAAGGTGATGGGATTTCAAACGAAACTGAAACAGAAGAAAGTAAGTATATTATCGAGCTGCATGAGGGTTTACCTTGTTTGGTCTTTAGTTCGAAACAAAAAAAAATAGCCAGTAACCATGAGATGTTCGATGGTGGTGATATTAGGTGATGGCGAGTTTACAGTGTGGTAGTCGATGGTGAATAAATGAATGTTTAAAGAGGTGGTTATTTAATGATCAAGGTGATCTATGGTGATGGTCTCGGTGGTTTGAGGAAACAAGATGGTGGTAATATGGATGGTGTTTTGTTTGTGGCTTTATGATGAGTATCAAAGATAATACAAAGAGGTCTCGTTGTTGCTCGATGATGAACAAGAAAGAAAAAAAAATGAAACGATAGTGGTTTGGTTGCTCACGATGGGTGGTGAGATGATGAAGAGGTGTTTACTAGCGAAGTAATGAAAGAAGAGAAAGATGGTTATTGTTCTTTAAGATGCAAGATAGTGTAGATACATATAATTTCAGATACATCTCTCTTGCATATTATATTGTATTATTAATCGGATTTTTAGTAGCAATCATGGGTGGGGTTTGTAAATAATGAAGATGGTGATCGATTTGTATGTATGCATATGGATCATTTCCCTCAAGAACAAAAAGGAATATATTATAATAAAAGTTGAGAATGATATTAAACAGAATTAAGTAGAAATATGCCTTTTTATTTTATATTTAATTAATATTATTAGTTAATAACAATACTACTAAAACTAATAATTATGATATCAATTATTTTTATAATAATAATAGTGATAATAATAATAATAATAATATTAATTATAAGAATAATAATAATAATAATAATAATAATATAACAGATTACATGTATCAAATTTCATATCTATATCTTATATAAAAAGAAAAACAATAATAATATTAATAATAATGATATTAATATTAGTATTAACATTAATACTTAATTATAATAATGAAAGTAATAATACTAATATTAATATTAATATAACATCTATATTTTAATTTGCGATTAAATTAAATATATACTATTATTTATATATCTATGTATATATTTATTTGCAATCAAATGTTCGTGAATCGTTGGGAATAGTCGAAGGTAATTTGGATATATGAAACAGTTTAAACTTTTTGAGACTCAACATTACAGACTTTGCTTATCGTATCGAATCATGTAAAGATTAAGTTTAATTTTAGTCGAAAATTCTCGGGTCGTCACATAGAGTGTCTATGGTTATTCCAAATAATATATATAGATGCGTCGATATGATATGTCAAAATCTTGTATACGTGTCCCGATATTTAAAGTGCGTAAAATAAATAACAGAAATTAAATGACGATAAATAAAATTGCGAGAATTAAAATTGCGATAAATAAATGTAATTAGGAATTAACAGTTAGCTAGGAACAGTTAGCTAGGATTTTGTTAGCGTGGATTTTTAATAGAATTTCTCATAGTTAATTCGTTTGTTTCTAACAATTTTATTTTGTCCAATGTTTTCTTCATTATGACACTTGTTGGATTCTGATAGATCAAAATCCAAATATGAAATTGAATGGAAATGGTTATTCTGCGGTGAACGGATACGTATATCGGTGGTTCTAAATAGGATAGTAAATGACTGTTGAATTAGATTTGAAAGAATGTACATTGTACTTAATAATGTGAAATCTAAATATTCCTCGGGTATTACCTACCCGTTAAAATATTTTCACCATTAACAGTTTATACGAAAGAATTTTTAATTACAATCTTTATGAAAATATATATACATATATATTTTCTTCAGATGTAATCATGGATTTAATGAGTCAATATGATATTAGACTCATTTGATTTACTGTTAGAACAAGGATATATAATCTCTAAAACATTAGAGATTACATAATTGCCATGTCGAACGAAGATAATTGATGTAGAACTATACGAAGTATGATGATTATAATCGAGGTACATAACGAGATGTTGAGGCGTGTGTTGTTGATGGTACGGGTGCTATTACTGATGGTACTTTAGGTGCCGGTGATGTTGCTGAAGCTGGTATGTTTTGCACCATATTTTCCAAGGTTACAACTCGGGCGCGAAGCTCGTTGACTTCTTCCATTATTCCAGGATGATTTTCGGTCAGAATGAGCGGATGAATAAAGTTTAGAATTATGGATAGAATATAATCGTGTTGAGTTACTCTGGAAATGAGGCTGAAAATGGTGTTTCGGATAGGTTCGCCGGTAAGTGCTTCAGGTTCATCGCCAAGAAGGCAATATGGTGGATGGAAGGGATCACCTTCTTCTTGTCTCTAATAATTAAGTAGGCTACAAATCCATCTCCAATTCATCCAGAATAGATGATGGTTAATCGGCGGGTTCATTCTGGTCACACTGTTTTCGGAGCTCTAGTGAAATTCTATATCGGAATCAGAGGGACTTGAACTAGTGGCGAATTCCATTTCGTACGATTGAATAAAGGATTTTTTGATATGAAATGATTTTCAAATATTGGATGATATTCTAACTACATAGAATATCTATATATATAGTACTAAAGATTTCGTAGACTATGGAGGAATTTACGGCATATGTCAGGCAAGTCTACAGTAACAGATGCGCTAAGATATGAATTATCAGATACGCTAAAATATTAATCTTGTCTATTCAATATTCATGCAGTCAATGCAGTAAAACGTGTCTAGACTAAGAATGATAAGCAGGTAATTTCCTAAGGATGATCTGCAGGTAATTTTCGACACGAAATGATAAGCAAAACTTTTGACATGCAGATACGGTCGAAGTCCAGACCCACTAATTGAAAGGACCCGTTCATATACATTATAAACGATTCACAATAGTTGATTACATTGCGAGGTATTTGACCTCTATATGATACATTTTACAAACATTGCATTCGTTTTTAAAAGACAAACTTTCTTTACATCAAAAATTGACAGGCATGCATACCATTTCATAATATCCACTATCCAACTATAAATTGATTTAATAATAATATTTGATGAACTCAATGACTCGAATGCAACGTTCTTCGAAATATGCTATGAAAGACTCCAAGTAATATCTTTAAAATGAGCAAATACACAGCGGAAGATTTCTTTAACACCTGAGAATAAACATGCTTTAAAGTGTCAACTAAAAGGTTGGTGAGTTCATTAGTTTATCATAATCATTTATTTCCATCATTTTAATAGACCACAAGAATTTCATTTCCAGTTCTCATAAATATACGTCCCATGCATAGAGACAAAAATAATCATTCATATGGTGAACACCTGGTAACCGACATTAACTAGATACATATAAGAATATCCCCTATCATTCCGGGATCCTCCTTCGGATATGATATAAATTTCAAAGTACTAAAGCATCCGGTACTTTGGATGGGGTTTGTTAGGCCCAATAGATCTATCTTTAGGATTCGCGTCAATTATGGTGTCTGTTCCCTAATTCTTAGATTACCAGACTTTTAATAAAAAGGGGCTTACTCGATTTCGATAATTCAACCATAGAATGTAGTTTCAATTACTTGTGTCTATTTCGTCTAACATTTATAAAAGCGCATGTATTCTCAGTCCCAAAAATATAAAGGGTAAAAAGGCAAATGAAACTCACCATACTGTATTTCGTAGTAAAAATACATATAACGTCATTGAACAAGTGCAAGGTTGGCCTCGGATTCACGAACCTAAATTAATTATATATATTTATATGTTGGTCAATATTTGTCTAACAAATTAGGTCAAGTCATAGTGTACCACAATCCTAATGCTCGAGACTAATATGTAAAAGTCAACAAAAGTAAATTTGACTCAAAATAATTTCCAAAAATCTATACATGATTAATATATAGTTTAAATATCGTCATTTTATATTTTTAAATATTTTTTAAAAGATTTATTAGAGTAAATAATATAATTTATTTATTAATAAATAAAATTTTATATTAAATTTATATAATAAAATATAATTTTATATATATTAAGTAATAAAATTTATAGGGTAAATTTAATATCATAAAGATAATATGATAGGTATTATTAAAGTAAGTTATTACACGTAGTAAAATATGTTTGTATCACATATTTATTTGATAAAATAATATCTATAATGATAGTAAGTAAAAGTTGTATTATTTTGTAATAATAATTATTATTATAAAAATATCAATATTTATAATTACTAAGATGACATTATGATAAAACGATAATTCTAATTATGATAACTTTAATATTTACGATAATTTTTAATATTATCTTTAAAATAATAATTCTATTTAAAATAATAATAATAATGATATTTTATAGTAAAAATGACATTTCTATTAAAATGATAATTTTTGTTAAAATGATAGTTTTAATACTAACGATACTTTTAATAATAATAGTAATGATAAAAATAATAAGAACGATAATTTTATCTAAATCAATATCTTATAATATTTTAATTTCATCATGATACTCTTACTCATTATTTCCTAATCGTTTCGTTTAATAGCTTTTAATCGTCTTTTATATCGTGTTCATAATAATGATAATAATAGTAATCAAAATAATTAGGTGTTACAAATATTTGTTTTAATTACACTAATATTAATAATGATAGTTACTATAACATTATTAACGATAATACTAATAATTATCTTAATGATAATATAGTAATAATAATAACAATAACAATAACCATTTTTAAATAATGATATATATATTAATAATGATAATAATAATAATAATAATAATAATAATAATAATAATAATAATAATAATAATAATAATAATAATAATAATAATAATAATAATAATACTAATTATAACTTTAACGATAATAACGATAGTAATAATAAAAAAAATAACAATTTTTAATGATAAATCCCTTTTATTGATAAAGATAATAATAATCATAATAATAAGATAAAACTAGAACGACGATAAAAACGACGATAATAATAATCATTTTTAATAAAAATATCGAAAATTCAATTGATTATAACTTCTAATCCGTTCATCGAGACCATTCGATATCTAAAGGAAAAGTTCTTAATTTTTTGCTAGCTTTCCAAGGACATGCATATCTTATACCTTATCTCAACCGCAAGTGTAACTAATTCAAGATTCAACCTAACCTGTCTAAGGGCAATATCAAAAGTACAAGCATGCATAATCCTAAATACTCAAGCACTAGTCAGGGATACACTATTAGTATGTAAAAGTTAAATTATGAGTACTCACGTATCAATATTGAGATTCAATATTGCAGAAAAGGTACGTAGACGCAACGAAAATGATAAACACTATATTGACCTCACGAGCATACCCATGAACCATACTCAATCACCTCCATAGCTATAACCCATAATTTCCTTAATCCTATCCTACTCGAAAAACAATTTCGAAACCACTCGGACAGCACTCCGTCGTAATATTTTATGTATACTAATAATATCTTGAAATAATACGGAGTAAATATATATATATAAATCGATTGAGAGAGTTTAGAGAAAAATATTTTCAAGTTTCTATGAAATAATGAAACCTATTGAATTCTATTTATAATAGATTTTTGAATCATTAAAGTGAATTATTAAAGTATGAATTATTAAAGTGAATTATTAAAGTATGAATTATTAAAGTGAATTATTAAAGTTAAATTAAAGTAAAAATAAAGTAAAGGTAAAGTTTAAGTATAGTAAAAGTATAAAACTATGTACGTATAATACGCGTATAAATATATATAATATTAATTTAAATCGTTATATATATTTAATAAAATAAAATATAAATATCATTATCTTTATCATTCTAGTTAAGTAATGAGTTGTCAAAAGTGGTTCTAGATATTTATAAAAGTTATATACGTTTTAATAATAAAGTTCTTTTTAAACTGAAAACGTTTTTGTACGTTTGAAACTAAATAGATCAATCGAGTCTTTATGAGATTCAATCTTCCACTATCCTTTGTCTAGTTCTCAATGATTGACAATTTGTTCTTATTTATAAATCACTTTACCATTTTTTGAATATTGTTAAAATGGAAAGATTTCTCAAATCAACGTGGGCCTTTCAACAGAGACTTGTAATCATAATTCAATATATCTGATAATTCAATCATTTGATCTTATCTTCTAATTCCATTGATAAACATTTTGAAACAGATACAATCATATAAAGTATTTAATCTAATATTTTGTTTACGTTTCAAGTTATAATATATATACACATATACATATATAATCATATTCGTTTAATGGTTCGTGAATCGTTGGAACTTGGTCGAGGTTGAATGAATGTATGAACATAGTTTAAAATTTTTGAAATTTAACTTAACAAATATTGCTTATCGTGTCGGAAACATATAAAGATTAAAGTTTAAATTTGGTTGGAAATTTTCGGGTTGTCACACTAATGCATCTAAATAACTATCAATTAGACACACTAATGCAAGACCTGGTTCGCTAAGACCACCGCTCTGATACAACCTGTAAAGACCCGTCCTAATCTATCTAGATGAATACATTACATTTGGTTACATCGCGAGGTATTTGACCTCTATATGATACATTTTACAAACATTGCATTCATTTTTAAAAGACAAACTTTCTTTATATTGAAAGTTAACAGCATGCATACCCTTTCATAATACATCCAACTATAATTGACTTAATAATAATCTTGATGAACTCAACGACTCGAATGCAACGTCTTTCAAAATATGTCGTGAATGACTACAACTAATATCCTTAAAATGAGCTAATGCACAGCGGAAGATTTCCTTATTACCTGAGAATAAACATGCTTTAAAGTGTCAACCAAAAGGTTGGTGAGTTCATTAGTTTATCTTAAACAATCATTTCCAATTATATAATAGACCACAAGATACTTTATATTTCGAAAACATTCTGTGCAGGTCTGCTCACTGCTGTAAAAATCATTCATATGAAGAACACCGGAACCTTTCAAAACAAACTTTACAACGGTAGCTAATGCGTAGTGCAATGCAAAATCATCTCACCGAGGGTAGCTAAAACGGTAGCTAATGTGTAGTGCAATGCAAAATCATCTCACCGTTACTAACTACTAAATCGAACCATTTCGGTAGCTAGTGCGTAGTGCAATGCAAAATCATCTCACCGATGGTTGATAATACAATCTTTATAGAAATTGAACAATAATTTTACAACGGTAGGTAATGCGTAGTGCAATGAAAAATCATCTCACCGAGGGTAGCTAAAAGGGTAGCTAATGCGTAGTGCAATGCAAAATCATCTCACCATTACTAACTACTAAATCGAACCATTTCGGTAGCTAGTGCGTAGTGTAATGCAAAATCATCTCACCGATGGTCGATAATACAATCTTATAGAAATCGAACCTCTGAATCCAAATAATTCTATCATAGAATGTAGTTTTGAATACTTGTGTCTATTTCGTCAATCATTTATAAAAACAGTTCATGTATTCTCAGTTCAAAAATATATCTCAAAAGCATTTAAATAAAACAGTTATAAAAATAGCGCATGTATTCTCAGTCCCAGAAATGTAAAGAGTCAAAGGGAATCAAATGAACTCACGATACTGTATTTCGTAGTAAAAATACATATGACGGCACTTAACAGTGTAGGGTTGGCCTCAGATTCACGAACCTATATCATTCATATATATATATATATATATATATATATATATATATATATATATATATATATATATATATATATATATATATATATATATATATATATATATATTAATATATATAATCGTAATTGGACAAGTTTATATAATTTATTAATTATATCATTTTTATATTAATAATATATATGTTTCATACATTCATTCTGTATATAAAATATTAATTTTGTTATGTTATGTGTATTAAATATATCATTTGTTTTAAAATAGTAATTATAATAATATTATCATAATATTAGTAATGGTAATAATAATAATAATAATAATAATAATAATAATAATAATAATAATAATAATAATAATAATAATAATAATAATAATAATAATAATAATAATAATAATAATATGATGATAGTAATAATATCAAAAATGATAATTTTAATTAACAATACTGATAATAATAATATAAATGATAATAATCAATTTAGTAATACTAATAATGATTCTTAATATTATTAATGATAATAATAACATTAATAATAATAATAATACCATTTAACCATATCAAATCTTATATATATATATATATATATATATATATATATATATATATATATATATATATATATATATATTAAAAGTACTAATATTACTAATATAAATGTTACTATTAATATTAACAACAATAATAATAATAAAGGTAATGAAAATATTATTAATATATTAATTAAATTCAAATTTATAATTTAATATAATACCATTTATTATTTATGTATTATTATATTATACGATAACATTTACTGAATAGTTAATATTTATATATGTATTTAATAGAAATCATATATAGATTCATATATCACTATACCTAAACTTGTAATTTCATTTAATTTGTTAATATTACATATGCCGTTTAATATTTATACATTATAATATATACAAATATTAATTTGTATAGAATCACACACATACGCACACACACACACACACACATACACACACACACATACATATATATATATATATATATATATATATATATATATATATATATATATATATATATATATATATATATATATATATATATATATATATATATATATATATATTGGTTTACATTTTTTTTTATTTACAACAATAGTTCGTGAGATTCAACATTATAGACTTTTCTTATTCGTGTCGAGATCATATTAAGATTTAAGTTTAAATTTAGTCAGAAATTTCCGGGTCGTCACATTTGCTGGCTGCAACTAGAGCATTCCGTGGATCAATAGCAGCTGGTCCGCCAGGAGGGCAACTTTAGGAGCAATGGACACTCCTTTATAGATAAAATTTAGGTACAACCTCCTCTGGATTTGGAACCTGGCAAACATACTTAGGCTTTTCAGTAGAAACCGCAGCCTTAGCAGATTCAGTGGTGGCAGGAGTATTGGTACCATCATCCACTTGTGTTACTTGGGAACCTGCATCTGAACCAGGGATGAACTTTTCAGAATAAGCAGCGTTTGTAGCTATAAGTTCATCAGGTAATACCATGTCACCCTTGGTTGTATCCACAGACTCATCACCCTTGATGAAGGTTTCTGGTGTTGTATCAGAAATAGTGAGATTACCAGCAGCATCCATAGTAATGAATTCTCTACAGGCAGTAGTAGCAGCATCCGGAACACCAACAGTTCTAGTAAGATCAGTAACTATAACCTCCTCAGGGAAAATAACATAAACAATATCCCGAGTACCACCAGCAACAGTAGTATCAACAACCATGTCAGCAATGACTTCATGAACAGCAGGAGGAGGTTCAATAACCACATCATCAACTACTTCAGAGGTAGTAGTTGAAGCAGTATCACCGAGGATAGGAGGAGGAATAACAGAATCATCAACAATAGTTATCTCGTCATTAACAGTAGGAACAGTGGAACCATCATCCACTTTATCCCCAGTTTCAACAGTAGCAACAGAATTATCAACAGCTTCATCAGTACCAGTACTAGCAGGCAGCAACAATAGAAGGCTCGCCAGTACCAGCCACAGCACCAGTAGAAACAATATGAGTTGCCCTGCTAAAATATGTATCAATGGAACAAGTTATGTTAACAATAGTAGAATCAAATAAATTTGACTCAACAGTTGCATCTAATGTTGGTCTCTGGGGACAAACGTGTATTTTAGTTAGCCCTTCGATTGAGACAGAGTATGGTGTCTGTAAGTGCAGCTGTGACTCTGCTGACTCATTGGCAACACATGAGCAGTAGCTGGAGCTGGTTTAACACGATGAGGACCCAGCTCAAGTCTGCTTTAGGGGTCTAGTATGTTCTCTGCTGGTTGTACTGTCAGTAGAGGATATTTCTTGAAGTATAATTTTGAAAAGTGTGGATGTGCCTGGTTAGAAGAGTATGGGTTGCTACTCCTCTTAACAATACTTTTAAAACCAGTCAGCTTGGGAGCAAAGGAAAAACCTTTAACTCCACTTTCAACAGTTAAGTCAGCAGATAAAAGATTTTCAATTATGTTAGTAATTTCTGCTATTTGGTCAAGAAACGCACCAGGTTCCATAGCAACATTCTTTTCAGGAGCAGCAGTTGAGACTGGTGCTTTCTCCCCATTGGCCTGCTTGGAGCCAGCTTTCAATCATTTAGCTTTGCGTGTTACCAAGAAATGGATGAGCAACGGTTTCCAAAACTAGAGGTGGGTAGTCAGTATATAAGACTAGGGCTGTTCTTTATGATCAGAGAGCACTAGATTCTAATACAACTACTACTTTACTAGTTTCTGCGACGTTGGATGTTCCAGTTGTGGTAGCTGGCTACTTGCATTTCCTAGCTGGCTTTCGCTGAGCTCCCTCCCCCTCAGCTGGTGCAGGACCAGAGGTAGTCCTTTGGGGAGTTCCATCCCGAGCAGCAAGATACTCGAGCATCCCTGGCATCAGACCAATATATGGATCAGCGGTTGCTTCTTTAGTCACCCCCTTGTTTTAATGGCAGGTCGATGGAAGGATCAGTAATTTGCGTGTAAGCATCACCCATCTCATTTTCAAAAACAAGGCTTAAAAACCTTAGGAAGGGAATCAAATTGCTTCGTTTGGATGCAAGCACCATTTCCCTTAACCTTAAGAATATCTCTGTAGCATAATAAATGTTACGATTGAATAACAACTCATGACCAATCTTGAGCTCAAAGTCAGAGCACTGGTCAAAGCTACCAGATTTTTGGCTCATGCACTGTGTCAGCAGACCAAAAAAGTTACACCACAAGGGTGGTTTGGTCTTCCTTAACGGGCTGTGGGCCACTAGACCAGCATATCCAATAGCTTCAAGCACTTCTCTCCTAAAATCGTCACTGGGTAGTGAATCAATGAATGGTCCACCTGGCAGGTGTAGAGCTCGTCGAATAGCATCAACGGTTATAGAGCAGGTTAAGGTTTCAGTAACCATGCCACAAACACATGGAGTACCATGTTGAGTATTGGACATCGTTGTCGTATACCAGAATCTACCTAGACAGGCCGGTTAAAATCGTGAAGGAACGCTGGTGATGGATCTGGCAAGTGGGGATTGCCTCACATAATCAATCATGGTATCGTAACCCATGTTAGCTTTTGATTTTGGAATATAAAGAGAGAGTGAGCAGCGTTGCCTTTAGATAGGCGGATTTGATCATGAGCTGGTGCAGGATTCGCCTTTATCAAACTCGGATGCAAGGCAAACGATGATTCGGGTTCATTGTATTCTTCAGCTTGGGGTTGTGGTTGTTTTTCACGTTGTTTCTACTGAGGTTGTTTAGGTTGCTACTGTAGTTGTTCCTCTGGTTGGTTCACAATTGATTGTGGTTGTTGTTCTGCCATTATTGAAGATCGAAGATGGAAGATTGAAGATTTGAAGACTTGGGGATTTTGAGAGAAAAAGAGAATTTTGAAAGTTTAATAATCGAAGGTTATTATAGAAATGGGAACTATCATCTGCAGGTGCGTGGGCACATTTGATAGACTAGCATGTTTTCGAGGGACATCAGACTGTTGACCTGATGTTGAATAGGCTTGGACACTCATCACTCCCATTAAGCATTAAATGCAGTAGGTTTTAATTCAAAATTGAAGTTAAAGACCACAAAACGAACTTCGTATTAACTACAAAAATTCTTTTGTTACATTTAATATGTCGTGTATTTAATTTAAATCATTGGAGTTAAATGAGGTTTAATTTTAATTTATCAAATTAATGTTGTGAGCTATTTATTACTTCATTTTACACAGAATACAGCCATTTTATAACAGACCTTGTTGTGCTAAATGTTTTGCATATAGGTAGTAAGCAAAAGATTGTACCTTACTGGTTTACCCTATATGCTGTTGAGCCAGCACACCAACAAAGTTGTCTTTTATTTTTAAGTTCAAGCATACCCAGCTCAGAGATGATATAGTTAAAATGTTTCTCATCTAAGGGCATTGTGAAAAGATCTGCTAACTGCTGGCCTGTTGAAATGAAGTGAAGCTCCACATCTCCTTTTTGAATATGATCCCTTATGAAGTGATCTCGAACATCAATGTGCTTTGTCCTTGAGTGCATCATAGGATTGTTGGTAATGGAATTTGAACTTGTGTAGTCACAGTAGATTGGAGTTTTTGCAACATGAACACCATAGTCCTTCAGCTGGCTTTGCATCCATAGTACTTGAGTAGTACAACTACCAGTGGAAACATATTCTGCTTCAGTAGTAGATGTGGACACAATATATTTCTTTTTGCTTGTCCAGCTGACTAGCCTACCGCCTAGTAAATGGCAACAACCAGTAGTACTTTTCCTATTTTTTTTACATCCTGCAAAATCAGCATCTGAATTCCCAATTAGTTCAAAATCTTGGTCTTTGGGATACCAATGACCACGTTTGGCAGTACCTTTTAGATACCTAAATATCCTTTTTACTGCCAGCAAATGTGACTCTTTAGGATCAGCTTGATATCTGGCACATAGGCATGTGACAAACATAATATCTGGTCTGTTGGCTGTGAGATAAAGTAGGGACCCAATCATACCTCTATATTCAGTGATATTGACTGGTTCACCATTAGGATCAACATCTATTTTGATGGATGCTGCCATTGGAGTCCCTATGTCTTTTAAACAGGTCAGACCAAATTTCCTTAACATATCTTTGATATATTTATCTTGACTTATAAAAATCCCATTATCAAGTTGTTTAATTCGCAATCCTAAAAAGTATGGCAAATCTCTTTATAAGCTCATTTCATATGTCTTTGACATAAGTTTTGAAAACTTTTGAAAATGTTTTTCATTTGTAGAACCATAAATAATATCATCCACATATATCTGTGCCAACAAGAGATCACCATCTATCTCCTTTGAGAATAGAGTGGTATCAATTGTTCTAACTCTAAAACTTAAACCAGTGAGATACATATGAAGTGTCTCATACCATGCTCTTGGTGCTTGTTTCAGGCCATATAGAGCTTTATCTAACTTGTAGACATGGTTTGGATATTTACTACTTACAAAACCAGGTGGCTGCTTGACATAGACTTCTTCTTGCAGCTTTCCATTTAGAAATGCAGATTTAACATCCATTTGGAAAACCCTAAAGTTCATCTTAGCAGCATATGCCAAGAATAATCTGATAGCTTCCATCCTATCCACTGGTGTATATGTCTCTCCATAATTCAACCCTTCTTCCTGTCTAAACCCTTAAGCTACTAATCTAGCTTTGTTTCTGACCACAATCCCATCTTCATCCATCTTATTCTTAAACACCCACTTGGTACCAATGATCTTCTTTGTTTCATCATCATGTTTGGGTAACAAAGTCCATACTTTATTCCTATCAAACTGGGAGATCTTTTCTTGCATAGCTCCCGCCCAGCTAGGATATTTCATTGCTTCTTCAGGACAAGTAGGTTCAATGGTAAACACAAAATTCACATGCATACAAAAAATTGGTAGTTGCATGTCTCCTTGTCTTAACACCACTAGCCAGATTACCAATAATCTGCTCAATTGTGTGACGACCCGGGAAATTTCGACCAAATTTAAACTTAACCTTTATATGGTTTCGACACGATAAGCAAAATCTGTAATATCGAGTCTTAAAATTTTTGAACTGTTTAGATTGACTCACTTACCCTTTGACTATTCCCGACGATTCATGAACAATTGTGTAAATATATATATATATATATATATATATATATATATATATATATATATATATATATATATATATATATATATATATATATATATATATATAAAAGTAACTGAAAATATATATAATAATGTTAAATAATAAATACAATTGAAACATTAGAATTAAAATATTAGATAATTATGATCTATGTCAATATATATATATATATATATATATATATATATATATATATATATATATATATATATATATATATATATATATATATATATATATATATATATATATATATAATTGCTAAACATAATTAATTAATATTATATATACTTGGTAATACATATATATATTTATAAAAATAGATAATTATTAAAAATTGAATATAAGTTAATAAATATCACATAGTTGATAGTGCGTAAAAGTAACATATTAAATCAAAAGTATAAGATAATTGTTATAGTAATATTACTTTCGATATTAATATCAAAAATTAGTAATTATAAAAATAACATACCAATATGAAACTTGATATATATAAATTGATATATTACTAATAATATTATTATCATTAATGATATAAATTATTAGTATAAGAGTTATGATTATTATCATTAATTATTATCATTTTTATTAAATATCATCATTATAAGTATTATTTTGGTGTTATTATTATAAATGTTCTATTTCAATTATTATTATTATTATTATTATTATTATTATTATTATTATTATTATTATTATTATTATTATTATTAACATACTTATTAATTATTAATATTAATGTTTATTAAATATAAAACAATAAAAATAAAAATCAAAACAGACATAAACAGAAATCTGTTTTCCCTTCATTATCCGTAATATATTTTTGTTTGAGGATTCGATTTCAGTATAATCCAGATACACATCCCTATCAAGCTGTTTAAAATTTTGTTTATTGTCAAAGATTTGTTACACATCAATATCAAACGTACGAAATTGTCAACAATCGTATTCTGCTTTTAATTTTTTTATCTTCTTCTCCTGATTGGAATATTTCATGTCGACTCTTTTAGACTATAAATCAAACCAATTAATTATTGTTATGCGAATGAAATCCATTCAATCTCTTCCTTATTATTATCAGATATCAATTTCCTCTGTTTTATTTGACAAATCAAACAGCATTATATACTTTGAGCTCGATACATATAGCACCCAGGTAAAACGTTCCCCGTAGCATGATATTGTCCGCTTTGCAGAGATAGGGACGTACCCTTATCTCCCCCGTACGTTGCTCACGGATTTTTCTTGGCGACCACACACGACGAACACTTTCCCAGGAGGTCACCCATCCTAGTAGTGCTCTCGCCTGAGCACGCTTAACTACAGAGTTCTTATGGGATCTGCTGCGCTTGTGGTCCCAAAACGCGTCATGCTAGGAAAGGTCTCCACACCCATATAAGGCATGCTTCATTCCCCTCTCCAACCGATGTGGGACGGATGTAACACGGGTGTTACAATCCTCCCCCTAATGGGATACAGCGTCCTCGCTGTGCACGTTTAGTCCGGGTCCTGGCTCTGATACCATCTATAGCACCCCAGGTAAAACGTTCCCCGTAGCATGATATTGTCCGCTTTGCAGAGATAGGGACGTACCCTTATCTCCCCCGTAGGTTGCTCACGGATTTTTCTTGGCGACAACACAAGACGAACACTTTCCCAGGAGGTCACCCATCCTAGTAGTGCTCTCGCCTGAGCACCCTTAACTGCAGAGTTCTCATGGGATCTGCTGCGCTTGTGGTCCCAAAACGCGTCATGCTAGGAAAGGTCTCCACACCCTTATAAGGCATGCTTCGTTCCCCTCTCCAACCGATGTGGGACGGATGTAACACGGGTGTTACAATACACTCTATACATATAACTTTTTGGCTACATCTCGAATTTGAAACAAATTGTAAAATGTATAAATGCCGTTTATTTTGGAATCCTTTAATCAAACTATCTGTAAGTTTTCAAGCTTCAATTTTGTTTCTTGAATTCGAATTTCAAAGTCAAACTTCAAAATTCAAAAGTCAACACTTCTGTTCTTAGTAAAATTTAAGCTCGTTTTTATGTTTCTGTTTCAATTGAGGATGGATAAATATTCCAGGAGTGATTTGGAACTTATTTTGTGTTGAAAACTTTGGCTAAAAGATTATAAAAATCGAAATCAATTTTTCTTTTCTCTCGTCACAAACAGCAACAGCCTCTTTATTTTTATTTTATTTTTTGTTGTTTTGTTTTCTTTTAATCACAAAGGTCGTTTTCTGTTTTAATTGCACCTCTTACTACAGGTCCTAAATCACTTGTTTTAACTGGTGAGTTGATTGGATTATGATTCCTATTCGATTTACATTTGAAGAAGATGAAAATAGAATCAAATATATATATACGGGTTATATAAGACTGGGTCCAGTTTAAAATAGAAAAACATAAGTGGTCAAATGGTAGAGGGTGTTTGTGTGCGAGCGAGTGGTTGCGGGTTCGAGCCCAGTTTTGGCGCAATTCTTTTTAGAGCAATTCCCAAGGGTATAATTCTTTAAATATTTTAATTATTTTTATTAATATGATTATTATATTATGATTATTATATTATGATTATGATTATTATAATATTATTATTATTATGATTATGATTATAATTATTATTATTAGTATTATCATTATTTATTACAATTATTATTACCATTATGATTATTACGATTACCATTATTAGTATTATTATTATTAAAAATATTTATCATTTTTATTATTAATATTACTATGTATCATTAGTAATAGTACTATCAATATTATTATTATCATTATTAGTATTAGAATTATTATTATTAACATAAGTATATTATTAATGTTATTATCACTATACTTATTATTACTAATATTAACTTAGTATAATTAGAACTATTGTTTTGATAAACAAATGAAATATACATATAAATATATTTAACACATATAACATAATAAAATATTTCTATATATAAAAGGAATATATGAAACATAAATATATTGTTAATATAAAAAAATATAATTAATAAAATTATATATATAAACTTATTCGTTTACGGGTTTGTGTATTAATAAATATACAAATGATATAGGTTCGTGAATCCAAGGCCAACCCTATTTTTGTTCAATGTCGTCATATGTATTTTTACTACAAAATACATTAGGTGAGTTTCATTTGCCTTTTTACCCTTTATATTTTTAGGCTGAGAATACATGCGCAATTTTTATAAATGTTTTACGAAATAGACAAGTAATCGAAACTACATTATATGGTTGAATGATCGAAGCCGAATATACCCCTTTTACTTGGTAACCTATGAATTAGTAAACCAGACTACTAATTGACGAGAATCCTAAAGATAGATCTATTGGGCCTAACGAACCCCATCCAAAGTACCAGATGCTTTAGTACTTCGAATTCGTTTTTTATCATGTCCAAAGGATTTCCAGGAATGATAGGGGATATTCTTATATGCATCTTGTTAATGTCGGTTACCAGGTGTTCAATCCATATGAATGATATTTTTGTCTCTATGCATGGGACGTATATTTATGAGAACTGGAAATGAAATTCTTGTGGTCTATTAAAATGATGAAAATGAATGATTATGATAAACTAATGAACTCACCAACCTTTTGGTTGACACTTTAAAGCATGTTTATTCTCAGGTACGAAAGAAATCTTTCGCTGTGCATTTGCTTATTTTAGAGATATTACTTTGAGTCATTCATGAAATATTTCAAAAGACGTTGCATTCGAGTCATCGAGTTCATCAAGATTATTACTAAGTCAATTATAGTTGGATATATTAGGAAATGGTATGCAAGCCGTCAACTTTCGATGTAATGTAAGTTTATCTTTTAAAAACGAATGCAATGTTTGTAAAATTGTATCATATAGAGGTCAAGTACCTCGCGATGTAACCAACTATTGTTAATCGTTTGTAATCGATATGGACTTCGTCCGGATGGATTAGGACGGGTCGCTTCAGTTGGCATCAGAGCTGGTATAACGCCGTCCATGTGTGGCGGGTTAGTCGTAAAGGAGGTTCTCACAGTGTTACCTGTGATGAAGCATTGACTCTTACTCCTTCCGATCCCTTACGAGGGTTGGCAGTAGCCAAGAGGCAGGCCCTAAAATCAGTATCTGAGGTACACTCAGTGGTCACCAGGCGGTGAGATGGGAAGGCACTGGGTGAGACGGTAGTTGTCCCCAACTGTCTTTCAGTTGGTATCAGAGTGGTGGTCTTATCGAACCAGGTCTTGCATTAGTGTGTCTAACTGATAGTTGTTTAGATGCATTAGTGAGTCTGGACTTCGATCGTGTCTGCATGTCAAAAGTTTTGCTTATCATTTCTAGTCGAAAATCATCTGCTTATCATCCTTAGGAAATTACCTGCTTATCATTTTTAGTCTAGACATGTCTTACTGCCTCTATTGCATAGACAGTGTATAGATAAATTCATATCTTAGCGTATCTGTTATTGTTACCTATGCCTGACAGTTTCCGTAGATTCCTCTGTAACTTATGAGATTTTAGTATTATATATGCATATGTAAATTATGTATTGCAGGGTACTAATCTACATCCTATAATCTATTTCTTATCGAAAATCCTTCATCTGATCGTACGAGATGAAACTCTCAACCAGTTCGAGTCCCTCAGATTTCGATAACTATTCCGATAGTTATTCCGACAGCTATTCCGACATGGATGTTCACCTAAGCTCCAAAAGAAGCATCACCAGAATGAATCAACCAATTCATCTAATGGGGTTGTAGTCGACTTAATGAATGGAGACGCGAAGAAGGCGATCCCTTCCACCAACCGAATTCACCTATTGGCGAAGAACCTGAAGCACTTACCGGCGAACCAGTCCAAAACACCATTTTCACCATCATTTCCCGAATATCTCGCCATGATTATATTCTATCCACAATTCTAAACCTTATTCATCCGCTCGTTTCGACTGACTATCATCCCGGAATAATGGAAGAAGTCAACGAGCTTTGCGCTCGAGTAATCAATTTAGAAAATATGGTGCAAAACTTACCAGCTTCAGCAACATCATCGGCACCAACAGTACCACCAACAACTAAAGTTTCAGCATCACATGCCTCAACATCTCATTCTGTACTTCGAGTATAATCATCATTCTACATGACGTCTACATCATTTATCTTCATTCGACATGGCGATTATGTAATCTCTAATGTTTTAGAGATTATATATTCTCGTTCTAACGGTAAATCAAATGAGTTTAATATCATATTAACTCATTAAATCTATGATTACATCTGAAGAAAATATATGTGTATATATGTTTTCATAAAGATTGTAATTAAAAATTCTTTTGTACAAACTGTTAATGGTGAAAATATTTTAACGGGTAGGTAATACCCGAGGAATATTTAAGATTTCACATTAATAAGTTACACTGTACATTCTTCGAATCTGATTCAATAGTCATTTACTATCCTACTTACAACCACCGATATATGTATCCGTTCACCGCAGAATAACCATTTTCATTCAAATTCATATTTGGATTTTGACCTATCAAAATCTAACAAGTGGCATAATGAAGAAAACATTTGACAAAATAAAATTTGTTAGAAACAAACAAATTAACTATGAGAAATTCTGTTAAGAATCCAAGCTAACAAAATCCTAGCTAACTGTTCCTAGCTAACTAATTAATTCCGTATTACATTTTAATTTATCGCAATTTATTTATCGCAATTTAAATTCTCGCAATTTTATTTATCGTCATTTAATTTCTGTTATTTATTTTACGCACTTTAAATATCGGGACACGTATACAAGGTTTTGACATATCATATCGACGCATCTATATATATTATTTGGAATAACCATAGACACTCTATATGCATTAATGATCGAGTTCTCTATGCAGGGTTGAGGTTGATTCTGCATTAATATATATACTTTGAGTTGTGATCTAGTCTGAGACATGTACACGGGTCACGACACGTATTAATTAATTCGAATATTATATATTGCTAACTGTGGACTATCAAATGAGGACTACCAACATTGGACAATTAAAATAAATTAAAATATTGATTATAACATATGAAACTAAACAATTCTTCAAGTTTGCCACTTGATTTCATCTTAAACCTCATTTGTATCTTGACGATTACAATCTGCGATCAAACCTTTCATGATTCTTGAAAACACCTCAATCGAGAGAATGAACCAACCGCACTTTATTTATGGAAGAAGAGATTGATGCATATAGTTATGCACCTGAAAAACTCTCGGAACCTGAGTAAACATTTAACACGTATCAGTGTTAGTCCCTTTGGCGTTGTTATTACCAAAAATAACTTTGCGATCTCCTCCAAAGTAGCCAATTTTGTCACAGCTCCAGCAAATCAACTTCGACTTACATTCAGAATAATCTTATTATAACCTTGATATATAAATTTGCCTTTCGTCATCATTACCAGAAAATCGTTTATATTCCACCACATTAGCAGTAAACTTACCAACAACTTCGTTGATCCTTAACTTTTCGAAAAATCATCATCTTATTCGAAACCCTATTATATAGTCATTCGCATTTTATAATGAGAATTTGTAGCGACCCCGACAAATCGTCAAATGACGGCGTCATCTACGTATGGTCCCATTACATGGTCGTAAGTCTTTATAACAAAGTTTGACCGAAAAGTATGTCGCATTCATTTCATAAATAAGGGTGTTTCAAAGTTTACAAAAGTAGTTTCCATAACAAGTACATAACAATGTTTAAAGTTTGTATGAAACACGTGCGACACGATTAAAAGTAGTCAAAAAGACGCTCCACGTATGCAAGTATACTCGACATCCAATGCAAGTATCAAATAGTATGAGCGGAAGCATGTATCACCTAAGTTCAAGGACCTGAGAAAAACATAGAGAAACTGTCAACGAAAACGTTGGTGAAATCATAGGTTTAAATAAGTAAATGAGTAATAGTAAGTTGAACCACAAGAATTGAAACATCGATAAAGCCATAGTACATTCTAAAAGTTAATATTCACGAGCACCCAATTATCAAAGCTTAACGTTCCGTCCGTTGAATACCCCATCAATTAGTGCTAGAACAACACTGTTCCCGAAAATATATTTCATTCGTAAACGGTAGCGAACCGTTTGAATGAGGGTTTGTCAAACCCATATGGCCATATAACATAAGTTCTCGCTTACACCATCTGATGTAACTAATGATAATCGGATTGAGGATTTTCGTTCTAAACTCGTATGTAGAATGTTTGCTTTCCCGTTCTTGTGTTCACTTAGTTCAAAAGAATCGTTTATGTTTTCTCATCCCAAAAGTAAGTTTAAAAGAGTAAAAGTGGGACTATGATCTCACCTTGAGTGCACGTACGAAAAGTACTTCACAAAATAACGTGTGCGAAGGATAGTGCTAGTCTTGACCTAAACAAATAGGTTGTATCAATAACGGTAAACACGATAGGTCAAAGATGTTCAATTAGTCCTATGGCTCGTTACGACTCGATTATTTAGCATGTGAAATCACATTGTCAAGTTTCATGCAAGATACAAGTATATAAACAAGTTAGGAAGGTTGCAAAATCATTTGGTTAAGTTTGACAAAAAGTCAAACTTTGGTCGGTCAAAGTCAACGAAAAAGTCAACACGTTCGGGTCGTGTCCCGAACTATTTTTCTGAGGTTTTTAATCATGTATGAGCATGTTAGGACAAGTTACATGTGAATCGGAGGTGCGTAGCATAGCAAACATTATTCGAAAATTGACCAAGTTGGACAGACCAAAATGGCGCGCCGCGCGGGTATATGGCGCGCCGCGCCATTACCTGTGCAGAGAATTCTGGCAGTTTTTAAGTTTTATGCACGAACCTAACTTCAAACAATCACCATTTATGATCCGCAAACAATCAAGACAAGTATCTTATACCGTTGGGAAGGTAATTTGACGAGGAAAACAACTAAACACATTTCATCAATCAATCTACCTATTACAACAACCAAAACCGCATCTAATGCTTAACATTAACCGCATACAAGTTCATAAATGCAATTCAATGATTCGGGCAACCAATTTTCATGAATGATATGCCATTTCGAAGGTAATCAAGCATACAATCCAACTAAACACTTACCAATAATAATCCATGGCATTCAATGCATCAAAAGTCCATTTCAAGTTCATCAAACCCTAACCCAAATTCACCAAAATCAATAATCAAGTTCATGAAGTTTTCTAAGGCAACCTACACATCAAATTGAAGCTAGTGATGCTAGTAACACAATTAAAGCATCAACTTTTAACATCTAACAACATATGATCATCCAAAATTCAAGAACAACACACCAAAATTCAAGTTCATGCTAGTTACACTAAAACAACGAGATCGAGCATATAAATCATATATTCATGTTAGACTTGAGCCATAGACACTAATTAACACTTTTATAAGTTAAAAACATCAAGAATACAAAATCTAGTGATTTTAGAAAGTTACCCAAATGAGATGAAGTTGGTACCAAAATGAAGAGGATGAAGAGAGGATCACAAATATGTAGTTTATTTTGTTGTAAGCCTCCTAGATCGAATTTAGATGATGATTGAATGAATTTGGTAGATGGGTGTGTGTTCTTGCTAGAGAGAAAGAGAGAGAGATGGGGATGGAAATGAATGGGTGAAAGGGGTTTGACCCTTTGACCTAGTCAAGGGTTTGATCCCTTGTCAAGTTTAGTCCCTCAACTTTCGTTCGGGTGCGGGAATTACCTAAATGAGATAATTTAAAACGCGTATCAACGGGAGATGTTATAAACATATAACGGACTTTATATTAGTATAACAGAAAAGTAATTGGAAAAAGGCGGGATGTTACATTACGTACTCCTTAAAAGAAATTTCGTCCCGAAATTTAAGTAGGCGTAGTAGTCGTTGTTTCTTCCTCGAGGTCTTGCGTTTCTGAATTCACGAATAGATGAGGATACTTCCTTTGCATTTGATCTTGTCTTTCCCAAGTAAACTCGGGTCCTCTTTTGGCATTCCAACGAACCTTGACAATCGGGATTCGGCTTTGTTTCAATGTCTTGACGGAGGTGTCCACAATTTCAACCGGTTCCTCCACAAAATGAAGTTTGTCATCAATAGTAAGTTCTTCGAGAGGGATGACGATATCGGGTTCGGCAAGACACTTTTTCAAGTTAGATACATGGAAGGTAGGATGAACGGAGTTCAATTGAGGCGGAAGATCTAAACGATAAGCAACGGTTCCAATACGCTCCAAGATTTCGAAAGGACCAATATACCGCGGATTTAGCTTCCCGCGTTTCCCAAAACGAATTACACCCTTCCAAGGTGCGACTTTTAACATTACTCGGTCACCGACTTGAAATTCAAGATCGTTGCGTCGTTTGTCGGTATAGCTCTTTTGACGACTTCGGGCCGTCCTAAGCCTATCTCGGATTTGAACGATTTTCTCGGTGGTTTCGTGAATGAGTTCGGGTCCGGTGATTTGCACGTCGCCTACCTCGGCCCAACAAAGAGGTGAACGACATTTGCGGCCATATAGCGCTTCAAAAGATGCGGCTTTAATACTCGCGTGATAACTATTGTTGTAAGAGAACTCGGCGAGAGGTAAGTGCTTGTCCCAAGCTTTTCCGAAATCAACCACGCAAGCTCGTAACATGTCCTCTAAGGTTTGAATTGTACGTTCGCTTTGTCCATCGGTTTGAGGATGATATGCGGTGCTCATGTCTAAACGCGTTCCCAACGCTTCTTGCAATGTACGCCAAAATCTAGAAACGAAACGGCCATCTCGGTCGGAGATAATCGATAAAGGTACACCGTGTCGGGCTACGATCTCCTTAATGTAAAGTTGTGCAAGTTTCTCCATTTTGTCCGTTTCTTTCATGGCAAGGAAGTGTGCGGATTTGGTGAGACGGTCAACAATAACCCAAATGGTATCATAACCGCCCGTCGTTTTTGGTAGCTTGGTGATAAAATCCATCGTTTTCCTTTCCCACTTCCATTGCGGGATCTCGGGTTGTTGAAGTAGTCCGGACGGTCTTTGGTGTTCGGCTTTGATTTTGGAACATGTCAAACACTTGGAAACATAAGTAGCTACGTCCCTTTTGATGTTCGGCCACCAATATAGTTGTTTAAGGTCGTGGTACATCTTATTGGCACCGGGGTGAATCGAGTATCGTGACTTATGGGCTTCATCTAAAATAAGGCTTCGTAGGTCCCCATAACTAGGCACCCAAATCCTTCCGGCGTAATATCGGAGTCCGGTCTCCCTAATTTCGAATCGAGAGACGAGAATGTTCAAGAGCTCGTGTGAAAGGTTTTCATCCTTGAGAGCCTCATCTTGGGCTACCCGAATTTGGCTATTAAGGTTTGTGTGGATGGTGATGTTTAAGGCTCGGACACGAAGAGGCACCGCTCTTTCTTTTCGACTTAAAGCATCGGCTACTACATTTGCCTTCCCGGGATGGTAACGAAGCTCGCAATCGTAATCATTTAAGGTTTCAATCCACCTTCGTTGTCTCATGTTTAGTTGCTTTTGATCGAAAATGTGTTGGAGGCTTTTGTGGTCGGTAAAGATAGTACTCTTGGTTCCATAAAGATAGTGTCTCCACATTTTAAGTGCAAAGACAACGGCTCCGAGTTCGAGATCATGTGTAGTATAGTTTCGTTCATGAATTTTGAGTTGTCGAGAAGCATAAGCAATGACTTTCGTTCGTTGCATCAATACACACCCAAAACCATGTTTTGAGGCATCACAATATACAACAAAGTCATCATTGCCTTCGGGAAGTGACAAGATAGGAGCGGTGGTTAGCTTCGTTTTCAAGATTTGGAATGCGGATTCATGTTCGGTCGCCCAAATGAATTTCTTTCCCTTGTGAGTCAATGCGGTTAGAGGACGTGCAACCAAAGAGAAGTTTTCGATGAATCTACGATAGTACCCGGCGAGACCCAAAAATTGACGAATGTGAGTAGGAGTAGTAGGAGTCTCCCATTTGCTAATGGCTTCGATTTTCGTTGGATCGACTTTAATACCTTGGTCACTTACAACATGACCAAGAAATTGAACTTCCTTTAACCAAAATTCACACTTGGAGAATTTGGCATAGAGTTGTTCTTGTCTTAAAAGTTCAAGCACAAGTCGGAGATATTGTTCGTGCTCTTCTTCATTTTTAGAATAGATCAATATGTCATCGATGAACACAATAACGAATTTATCGAGATACGGTTTGCACACGCGGTTCATAAGATCCATGAACACCATCGGTGCGTTAGTGAGACCAAATGGCATGACAAGGAATTCATAACTACCATAACGAGTTCGGAAAGCGGTTTTGGAGACATCTTCCCCCTTAACCCTCAATTGATGATAACCCGAGCGGAGATCGATTTTCGAATATACACAAGACCCTTGTAGTTGATCAAAGAGGTCATCGATGCGAGGAAGAGGATATCGGTTCTTAACCGTCAATTTATTTAGTTCACGATAATCAATGCACATTCGTAGGGATCCGTCTTTCTTTTTAACAAACAAAATCGGAGCGCCCCAAGGTGAATGGCTAGGTTGGATAAAACCACGATCAAGTAGTTCTTGGATTTGACTTTGCAATTCTTGCATTTCAGATGGAGCGAGTCTATATGGTGCACGCGCTACGGGTGCGGCTCCCGGAATAAGATCGATTTGGAATTCAACCGGTCGATGAGGCGGAAGACCCGGCAATTCGTCGGGAAATACATCGGAATAGTCACTAACAATTGGCACATCATCGATGTGCTTCTCATCGGACTCGACTTTCTTAACGTGAGCAAGGATCGCAAAACAACCCTTACGGAGTAGTTTTCTAACTTTAATACTCGAAACGAGGTTGAGTCCGGTGCAACTCTTATCGCCATAGACGATCAAAGGTTCACCATTCTCGATAGGAATTCGGATTGCGTTAAGATCACAAAGAATGTGAGATTTCGTTTTGACTAACCAATTCATACCGATTATTACATCAAAGCTTCCTAGTTCCATGGGTATCAAGTCAATTTCAAATTCCTTACCCAAAATGTTCAAAGTACACCCCCGGTAATATGTGTCGGCACTTAAGAGTTTTCCGTCGGCCACTTCGATGGAATAAGTAGTATCTAAAGGGTGTGGTGGAGTGCAAAGGGTAGGAGCTAAAGTCTTGGACACAAAACATTTATCGGCACCCGAATCGAATAAGCAAGTAACATAAGAGTTGTTGAGAAGAAACGTACCCGTGACTAGTTCATTGTCATCTCGGGCTTCCTCGGTGTTGATGTTAAAGGCTCGGCCTCGGTTGTTGGGGTTGGCTTTCTTTTTCGGGCATTCGTTCTTATAATGGCCCGTTTGGTCACATTCATAACAAGTGACCGTCCTTGGAGGATTGGGCCCCTTTCGAGCGACGGGGGCGGTGCTTGTGCAATTGTTGGCCCTATGACCAACTCCTTGGCAACGGTGACAAATTAGCTTGTTACATTCGCCGTAATGATGTTTGTGGCACTTGTTGCACAAAGGTAAGTTTCCGACATAACCCTTCTTGCCGTCGTTGTTGAAGGGCTTTTTGGTGAAGGTGTTGTTGTTGTAGTTAGTTGATGGAGTGGCTTCCCATTTCCTTTTGTTGCCACCCGACTTGTCCTCGGCCATAGGAGCCGGTACTACGATTTCGTCAACCGTTTCAATTAATTGGTGAGCCATGTTCATAGCGGCTTGATGAGTAGTGAGTTTGGATGACATCACCCCTTGTTTGATGCTTTTTGGAAGACCGAGCATGTAGAGCTCAATCCTTTGAGATTCGGGGTTAACAAGATTAGGACACATCAAGGATAGTTCGGCGAAGCGTTGATTATAAGCCTTAAGATCGTTTCCGACCGCTTTCAAAGCTCTTAGTTCTTCCTCGAGCTTTCGGGTTTCTTCGCGCGGAAAGTATTCGACAATCATCTTTTCCTTCAAATCGGCCCAAGAGAGGGCATGAGCTTCATCGGTACCCACCGATTGAACATAGGTGTTCCACCAAGTGAGAGCAACACCGGAGAATGTGTGGGTGGAGTATTTGACCTTGTCTTGATCCCGACAACCGCTTATGCTAAAGACGGCCTCGGTTTGTTCAAACCAACGAGTAAGCACAACCGGTCCACCGGTTCCATCGTAAGTGTGAGGTTTGCACCCCATGAAAGCTTTGTAGGAGCATCCCTCGTTTGAGTTACCGGCCCCATTGTTGTTGTCGTTGTTGTGGTTGTTGTTATTGTTATTGTTGTTGGAAGAGTGACCGGCCATGGCCGCATCTACGGCGGTAGCTATCATCCGTTCGAGAGCTTGTTCGGGAGTTTCATTGCGGCGTACACGACGAGGAGCCATTGTTCCTTCAAAACAAAAGAATACCGTTGGTTAGTATTCTAAATAATACTAACCGTGATATGGGATAAAGATAGAGAGAAAATTATCCTTGACCCGCCTTAAATTCTTTATGTCATAATGTCGGTATGTTCATATGAGTCACCGTAATATAATTTCCGGGAATTATATTACCCTAATTCATATGTGCATTCGACATTACATCATATAGTCAAGGTGGCGTGTCAATTAAATTATACAACGCAAGATTTAGATAGGATAAGAGTAGATATGAGTAAGAGAGTTCGAGTATAAATGCACAAATAGTCAAGTAATTCCTACGTCAAGTCTATATGCCGGTTGTAGTCTAGACTCACCAATGTACCCTAAGACTCGGGGTTGACACCAATGAACTCTAAATCCCTACAACCAAAGATCTGATACCACTTGTAGCGACCCCGACAAATCGTCAAATGACGGCGTCATCTACGTATGGTCCCATTACATGGTCGTAAGTCTTTATAACAAAGTTTGACCGAAAAGTATGTCGCATTCATTTCATAAATAAGGGTGTTTCAAAGTTTACAAAAGTAGTTTCCATAACAAGTACATAACAATGTTTAAAGTTTGTATGAAACACGTGCGACACGATTAAAAGTAGTCAAAAAGACGCTCCACGTATGCAAGTATACTCGACATCCAATGCAAGTATCAAATAGTATGAGCGGAAGCATGTATCACCTAAGTTCAAGGACCTGAGAAAAACATAGAGAAACTGTCAACGAAAACGTTGGTGAAATCATAGGTTTAAATAAGTAAATGAGTAATAGTAAGTTGAACCACAAGAATTGCAACATCGATAAAGCCATAGTACATTCTAAAAGTTAATATTCACGAGCACCCAATTATCAAAGCTTAACGTTCCGTCCGTTGAATACCCCATCAATTAGTGCTAGAACAACACTGTTCCCGAAAATATATTTCATTCGTAAACGGTAGCGAACCGTTTGAATGAGGGTTTGTCAAACCCATATGGCCATATAACATAAGTTCTCGCTTACACCATCTGATGTAACTAATGATAATCGGATTGAGGATTTTCGTTCTAAACTCGTATGTAGAATGTTTGTTTTCCCGTTCTTGTGTTCACTTAGTTCAAAAGAATCGTTTATGTTTTCTCATCCCAAAAGTAAGTTTAAAAGAGTAAAAGTGGGACTATGATCTCACCTTGAGTGCACGTACGAAAAGTACTTCACAAAATAACGTGTGCGAAGGATAGTGCTAGTCTTGACCTAAACAAATAGGTTGTATCAATAACGGTAAACACGATAGGTCAAAGATGTTCAATTAGTCCTATGGCTCGTTACGACTCGATTATTTAGCATGTGAAATCACATTGTCAAGTTTCATGCAAGATACAAGTATATAAACAAGTTAGGAAGGTTGCAAAATCATTTGGTTAAGTTTGACAAAAAGTCAAACTTTGGTCGGTCAAAGTCAACGAAAAAGTCAACACGTTCGGGTCGTGTCCCGAACTATTTTTCTGAGGTTTTTAATCATGTATGAGCATGTTAGGACAAGTTACATGTGAATCGGAGGTGCGTAGCATAGCAAACATTATTCGAAAATTGACCAAGTTGGACAGACCAAAATGGCGCGCCGCGCGGGTATATGGCGCGCCGCGCCATTACCTGTGCAGAGAATTCTGGCAGTTTTTAAGTTTTATGCACGAACCTAACTTCAAACAATCACCATTTATGATCCGCAAACAATCAAGACAAGTATCTTATACCGTTGGGAAGGTAATTTGACGAGGAAAACAACTAAACACATTTCATCAATCAATCTACCTATTACAACAACCAAAACCGCATCTAATGCTTAACATTAACCGCATACAAGTTCATAAATGCAATTCAATGATTCGGGCAACCAATTTTCATGAATGATATGCCGTTTCGAAGGTAATCAAGCATACAATCCAACTAAACACTTACCAATAATAATCCATGGCATTCAATGCATCAAAAGTCCATTTCAAGTTCATCAAACCCTAACCCAAATTCACCAAAATCAATAATCAAGTTCATGAAGTTTTCTAAGGCAACCTACACATCAAATTGAAGCTAGTGATGCTAGTAACACAATTAAAGCATCAACTTTTAACATCTAACAACATATGATCATCCAAAATTCAAGAACAACACACCAAAATTCAAGTTCATGCTAGTTACACTAAAACAACGAGATCGAGCATATAAATCATATATTCATGTTAGACTTGAGCCATAGACACTAATTAACACTTTTATAAGTTAAAAACATCAAGAACACAAAATCTAGTGATTTTAGAAAGTTACCCAAATGAGATGAAGTTGGTACCAAAATGAAGAGGATGAAGAGAGGATCACAAATATGTAGTTTATTTTGTTGTAAGCCTCCTAGATCGAATTTAGATGATGATTGAATGAATTTGGTAGATGGGTGTGTGTTCTTGCTAGAGAGAAAGAGAGAGAGATGGGGATGGAAATGAATGGGTGAAAGGGGTTTGACCCTTTGACCTAGTCAAGGGTTTGATCCCTTGTCAAGTTTAGTCCCTCAACTTTCGTTCTGGTGCGGGAATTACCTAAACGAGATAATTTAAAACGCGTATCAACGGGAGATGTTATAAACATATAACGGACTTTATATTAGTATAACGGAAAAGTAATTGGAAAAAGGCGGGATGTTACAGAATTGTCATACCAATTACCAGGAATTAGCAATCAGTATTTTGAAATCTCGCAGCATGTCTACATCAAAAGTTATATGTATACATATAACATTTATCTCTTAGAATTATGATCTTTCATTCTGAAATTCTGAAAAAGCTGAATACAGTAGCAAAAACTGTACATGATTTTAACAGTCGAAAGTGATGATAAAGAATAGTATGTTGACAAAGCTCAGAAAAAGAAAAGATCTGGAACTGGAAAACGGATTAAGCAAACTATAAAGGAGTCTCTGAACAGATCACAAGGACTAAACTTGTACATAAAGAATCCTGATGATTCTGATTCTGATGAAATCTTTAGCGAATACCTTGCTCCTTAATCGCTCTAAATCATCGTGGATGAATTTCTTCGTCACAATTTGATTCTAAAATTCTAAGATATTATCGTATCTTGCATTATAAATATCCTCCATATTTCTGAAGATATTTTCATAACTATTCTTACCTGAAATTATTAATCTCTTCGCGCTATCAGTATTATATCATATAGAAACTTTTAGTTTCTATATTCTGTAAACTTTTGAGTTTAAACTATGAATGTTTTTGAAGTAGTGTTGGAAATTGATGCATGAGTTAGTATAATATAATGACACTTGATCAACGTGATTATATTACAGTAAGTCATGCTGAGTTTCTAATGAAACATGATGATTCACAGACTATAACGTCATCATGTGCCATGTTACATGACTCGTTCAATCTGTTCAACCTCCGAACATATCAAGAAAGTATATTCTTGATAGTTCCATTCTCAGTGATTCTGGTAATTTGACAAATCAAATCGTGCCACTACGTTCCTTCCTGCTTAGAACATTATGGTCAATCTTAACTTCATACTTATGAATTCTGGATCATTACTTGCGAAAAGAAAACAAAAGCATGAAGCTCCGAAATAGAAAGGGGGTATAATGAAATGTCCCGTTCTTATTGATTAAAAACGTTCCATATTAATTGATTTCGTTGCGAGGTTTTGACCTCTATATGAGACGTTTTTCAAAGACTGCATTCATTTTAAAACAAACCATAACCTTTATTTCATCAATAAAGGTTTAAAAAGCTTTACGTAGATTATCAAATAATGATAATCTAAAATATCCTGTTTACACACGACCATTACATAATGGTTTACAATACAAATATGTTACAACAAAATAAGTTTCTTGAATGCAGTTTTTACACAATATCATACAAGCATGGACTCCAAATCTCGTCCTTATTTAAGTATGCGACAGCGGAAGCTCTTAATAATCACCTGAGAATAAACATGCTTAAAACGTCAACAAAAATGTTGGTGAGTTATAGGTTTAACCTATATATATCAAATCATAATAATAGACCACAAGATTTCATATTTCAATACACATCCCATACATAGAGATAAAAATCATTCATATGGTGAACACCTGGTAACCGACATTAACAAGATGCATATATAAGAATATCCCCATCATTCCGGGACACCCTTCGGATATGATATAAATTTCGAAGTACTAAAGCATCCGGTACTTTAGATGGGGCTTGTTGGGCCCGATAGATCTATCTTTAGGATTCGCATCAATTAGGGTGTCTGTTCCCTAATTCTTAGATTACCAGACTTAATAAAAAGGGGCATATTCGATTTCGATAATTCAACCATAGAATGTAGTTTCACGTACTTGTGTCTATTTTGTAAATCATTTATAAAACCTACAAGTATTCTCATCCCAAAAATATTAGATTTTAAAAGTGGGACTATAACTCACTTTCACAGATTTTTACTTCGTCGGGAAGTAAGACTTGGCCACTGATTGATTCACGAACCTATAACAATATATACATGTATATCAAAGTATGTTCAAAATATATTTACAACACTTTTAATATATTTTGATGTTTTAAGTTTATTAAGTCAGTTGTCCTCGTTAATAACCTACAACTAGTTGTCCACAGTTAGATGTACAGAAATAAATCGATAAATATTATCTTGAATCAATCCACAACCCAGTGTATACGTATCTCAGTATTGATCACAACTCAAACTATATATATTTTGGAATCAACCTCAACCCTGTATAGCTAACTCCAACATTCACATATAGAGTGTCTATGGTTGTTCCGAAATATATATAGATGTGTCGATATGATAGGTCGAAACATTGTATACGTGTCTATGGTATCTCAAGATTACATAATATACAATACAAGTTGATTAAGTTATGGTTGGAATAGATTTGTTACCAATTTTCACGTAGCTAAAATGAGAAAAATTATCCAATCTTGTTTTACCCATAACTTCTTCATTTTAAATCCGTTTTGAGTGAATCAAATTGCTATGGTTTCATATTGAACTCTATTTTATGAATCTAAACAGAAAAAGTAGAGGTTTATAGTCGGAAAAATAAGTTACAAGTCGTTTTTGTAAAGGTAGTCATTTCAGTCGAAAGAACGACGTCTAGATGACCATTTTAGAAAACATACTTCCACTTTGAGTTTAACCATAATTTTTGGATATAGTTTCATGTTCATAATAAAAATCATTTTCTCAGAATAACAACTTTTAAATCAAAGTTTATCATAGTTTTTAATTAACTAACCCAAAACAGCCCGCGGTGTTACTACGACGGCGTAAATCCGGTTTTACGGTGTTTTTCGTGTTTCAAGGTTTTAAATCATTAAGTTAGCATATCATATAGATATATAACATGTGTTTAGTTGATTTTAAAAGTCAAGTTAGAAGGATTAACTTTTGTTTGCGAACAAGTTTAGAATTAACTAAACTATGTTCTAGTGATTACAAGTTTAAACCTTCGAATAAGATAGCTTTATATGTATGAATCGAATGATGTTATGAACATCATTACTACCTTAAGTTCCTTGGATAAACCTACTGGAAAAGATAAAAATGGATCTAGCTTCAATGGATCCTTGGATGGCTTGAAGTTCTTGAAGCAGAATCATGACACGAAAACAAGTTCAAGTAAGATCATCACTTGAAATAAGATTGTTATAGTTATAGAAATTGAACCAAAGTTTGAATATGATTATTACCTTGTATTAGAATGATAACCTACTGTAAGAAACAAAGATTTCTTGAGGTTGGATGATCACCTTACAAGATTGGAAGTGAGCTAGCAAACTTGAAAGTATTCTTGATTTTATGAAACTAGAACTTTTGGAATTTATGAAGAACACTTAGAACTTGAAGATAGAACTTGAGAGAGATCAATTAGATGAAGAAAATTGAAGAATGAGAGTGTTTGTAGGTGTTTTTGGTCGTTGGTGTATGGATTAGATATAAAGGATATGTAATTTTGTTTTCATGTAAATAAGTCATGAATGATTACTCATATTTTTGTAATTTTATGAGATATTTCATGCTAGTTGTCAAATGATGGTTCCCACATGTGTTAGGTGACTCACATGGGCTGCTAAGAGCTGATCATTGGAGTGTATATACCAATAGTACATACATCTAAAAGCTGTGTATTGTACGAGTACGAATACGGGTGCATACGAGTAGAATTGTTGATGAAACTGAACGAGGATGTAATTGTAAGCATTTTTGTTAAGTAGAAGTATTTTTATAAGTGTATTGAAGTCTTTCAAAAGTGTATAAATACATATTAAAACACTACATGTATATACATTTTAACTGAGTCGTTAAGTCATTGTTAGTCGTTACATGTAAGTGTTGTTTTGAAACCTTTAGGTTAACGATCTTGTTAAATGTTGTTAACCCAATGTTTATAATATCAAATGAGATTTTAAATTATTATATTATCATGATATTATTATGTATGAATATCTCTTAATATGATATATATACATTAAATGTCTTTACAACGATAATCGTTACATATATGTCTCGTTTAAAAATCATTAAGTTAGTAGTCTTGTTTTTACATATGTAGTTCATTGTTAATATACTTAATGATATATTTACTTATCATAGTATCATGTTAACTATATATATATATCCATATATATGTCATCATATAGTTTTTACAAGTTTTAACGTTCGTGAATCATCGGTCAACTTGGGTGGTCAATTGTCTATATGAAACATATTTCAATTAATCAAGTCTTAACAAGTTTGATTGCTTAACATGTTGGAAACATTTATTCATGTAAATATCAATCTCAATTAATATATATAAACATGGAAAAGTTCGGGTCACTACAGTACCTACCCGTTAAATAAATTTCGTCCCGAAATTTTAAGCTGTTGAAGGTGTTGACGAATCTTCTGGAAATAGATGCGGGTATTTCTTCTTCATCTGATCTTCACGCTCCCAGGTGAACTCGGGTCCTCTATGAGCATTCCATCGAACCTTAACAATTGGTATCTTATTTTGCTTAAGTCTTTTAACCTCACGATCCATTATTTCGACGGGTTCTTCGATGAATTGAAGTTTTTCGTTGATTTGGATTTCATCTAACGGAATAGTGAGATCTTCTTTAGCAAAACATTTCTTCAAATTCGAGACGTGGAAAGTGTTATGTACAGCCGCGAGTTGTTGAGGTAACTCTAGTCTGTAAGCTACTGGTCCGACACGATCAATAATCTTGAATGGTCCAATATACCTTGGATTTAATTTCCCTCGTTTACCAAATCGAACAACGTCTTTCCAACGTGCAACTTTAAGCATGACCATCTCTCCAATTTCAAATTCTATATCTTTTCTTTTAATGTCAGCGTAGCTCTTTTGTCGACTTTGGGCGGTTTTCAACCGTTGTTGAATTTGGATGATCTTCTCGGTAGTTTCTTGTATAATCTCTGGACCCGTAATCTGTCTATCCCCCACTTCACTCCAACAAATCGGAGACTTGCACTTTCTACCATAAAGTGCTTCAAACGGCGCCATCTCAATGCTTGAATGGTAGCTGTTGTTGTAGGAAAATTCTGCTAATGGTAGATGTCGATCCCAACTGTTTTCGAAATCAATAACACATGCTCGTAGCATGTCTTCAAGCGTTTGTATCGTCCTTTCGCTCTGCCCATCAGTTTATGGATGATAGGCAGTACTCATGTCTAGACGAGTTCCTAATGCTTGCTGTAATGTCTGCCAGAATCTTGAAATAAATCTGCCATCCCTATCAGAGATAATAGAGATTGGTATTCCATGTCTGGAGACGACTTCCTTCAAATACAGTCGTGCTAACTTCTCCATCTTGTCATCTTCTCTTATTGGTAGGAAGTGTGCTGATTTGGTGAGACGGTCAACTATTACCCAAATAGTATCAAAACCACTTGCAGTCCTTGGCAATTTAGTGATGAAATCCATGGTAATGTTTTCCCATTTCCATTCCGGGATTTCGGGTTGTTGAAGTAGACCTGATGGTTTCTGATGCTCAGCTTTGACCTTAGAACACGTCAAACATTCTCCTACGTATTTAGCAACATCGGCTTTCATACCCGACCACCAAAAATGTTTCTTGAGATCCTTGTACATCTTCCCCGTTCCAGGATGTATTGAGTATCTGATTTTATGAGCTTCTCTAAGTACCATTTCTCTCATATCTCCAAATTTTGGTACCCAAATCCTTTCAGCCCTATACCGGGTTTCGTCTTCCCGAATATTAAGATGCTTCTCCGATCCCTTGGGTATTTCATCCTTTAAATTTCCCTCTTTTAAAACTCCTTGTTGCGCCTCCTTTATTTGAGTAGTAAGGTTATTATGAATCATTATATTCATAGATTTTACTCGAATGGGTTCTCTGTCCTTCCTGCTCAAGGCATCGGCTACCACATTTGCCTTTCCCGGGTGGTAACGAATCTCAAAGTCGTAATCATTCAACAATTCAATCCACCTACGCTGCCTCATATTCAGTTGTTTCTGATTAAATATGTGTTGAAGACTTTTGTGGTCGGTATATATAATACTTGTGACCCCATATAAGTAGTGCCTCCAAGTCTTTAATGCAAAAACAACCGCGCCTAATTCCAAATCTTGCGTCGTATAATTTTGTTCGTGAATCTTCAATTGTCTAGACGCATAAGCAATCACCTTCGTTCGTTGCATTAATACACAACCGAGACCTTACTTTGATGCGTCACAATAAATCACAAAATCATCATTCCCTTCAGGCAATGACAATATAGGTGCCGTAGTTAGCTTTTTCTTCAATAACTGAAACGCTTTCTCTTGTTCATCCTTCCATTCAAATTTCTTCCCTTTATGCGTTAATGCAGTCAAGGGTTTTGCTATTCTGGAAAAGTCTTGGATGAACCTTCTGTAGTAACCAGCTAGTCCTAAAAACTGGCGTATGTGTTTCGGAGTTTTCGGGGTTTCCCACTTTTCAACAGTTTCTATCTTTCCCGGATCCACCTTAATACCTTCTTTGTTCACTATGTGACCGAGGAATTGAACTTCTTCCAACCAAAATGCACACTTTGAAAACTTAGCGTACAATTCTTCCTTCCTCAATACTTCTAACAACTTTCTCAAATGTTCACCGTGTTCTTGGTCATTCTTTGAGTAAATAAGTATGTCATCAATGAAAACAATGACAAACTTGTCAAGGTATGGTCCACACACTCGGTTCATAAGGTCCATGAACACAGCTGGTGCATTAGTTAAACCAAACGGCATGACCATAAACTCGTAATGACCATAACGTGTTCTGAAAGCAGTCTTTGGAATATCATCTTCTTTCACCCGCATTTGATGATACCCGGAACGTAAGTCAATCTTTGAATAAACAGACGAGCCTTGTAGTTGATCAAATAAGTCGTCGATTCTCGGTAGTGGGTAGCGGTTCTTGATGGTAAGTTTGTTCAACTCTCGGTAGTCGATACACAACCTGAATGTACCATCTTTCTTCTTGACAAACAAAATAGGAGCTCCCCACGGTGATGTACTTGGTCGAATGAAACCACGCTCTAAAAGTTCTTGTAATTGGCTTTGCAGTTCTTTCATCTCGCTGGGTGCGAGTCTGTAAGGAGCACGAGCTATTGGTGCAGCTCCTGGTACAAGATCTATTTGAAATTCAACGGATCGATGTGGGGGTAATCCCGGTAATTCTTTCGGAAATACATCGGGAAATTCTTTTGCAATGGGAACATCATTGATGCTCTTTTCTTCAGTTTGTACTTTCTCGACGTGTGCTAGAACAGCATAGCAACCTTTTCTTATTAGTTTTTGTGCCTTCAAATTACTAATAAGATGTAGCTTCGTGTTGCCCTTTTCTCTGTACACCATTAAGGGTTTTCCTTTTTCTCGTATAATGCGAATTGCATTTTTGTAACAAACGATCTCTGCTTTCACTTCTTTCAACCAGTCTATACCGATTATCACATCAAAACTCCCTAACTCTACTGGTATCAAGTCAATCTTAAATGTTTCGCTAACCAGTTTAATTTCTCGATTCCGACATATATTATCTGCTGAAATTAATTTACCATTTGCTAATTCGAGTAAAAATTTACTATCCAAAGGCGTCAATGGACAACTTAATTTAGCACAAAAATCTCTACTCATATAGCTTCTATCCGCACCCGAATCAAATAAAACGTAAGAAGATTTATTGTCAATAAGAAACGTACCCGTAACAAGCTCCGGGTCTTCCTGTGCCTCTGCCGCATTAATATTGAAAACTCTTCTGCGGCCTTGTCCATTCGTGTTCTCCTGGTTCGGGCAATTTCTAATAATGTGGCCTGGTTTTCCACATTTATAACAAACTACATTGGCATAACTTGCTCCGACAATACTTGCTCCGCCATTACTCGTTCCGACACCATTTGTTCCTTTCGTTCTATTAACCCCTGGTCCGTAGACCTCACACTTCGCCGCGCTATGACCGTTTCTTTTACACTTGTTGCAAAATTTGGTGCAGAACCCCGAGTGATACTTTTCACACCTTTGGCATAGCTGCTTCTGATTGTTGTTGTTGTTGCGGTTATTATTGTTGTTGGGATGATTGTTGTAGTTGTTGTTGTTGTTGTTGTTGTTGTTGTTGTTGTTGTTGGGCCGTTTGTTGTAGTTGCGATTGATGTTGCGATTGTTGGGATAATTGTTGCGATTATTGTTGTAATTGCTGTTGTTGTTGTATTGGTGATTCTTATCACCGTTTTCCTCCCACTTTCTTTTGACTTGCTTCACATTGGCCTCTTCAGCAGTCTGTTCTTTAAATCTTTCTTCAATCTGGTTCACTAGTTTGTGAGCCATTCTACATGCCTGTTGTATGGAGGCGGGCTCGTGTGAACTTATATCTTCTTGGATTCTTTCCGGTAATCCTTTCACAAACGCGTCGATCTTCTCTTCCTCATCTTCGAATGCTCCCGGACACAATAGGCACAATTCTGTGAATCATCTTTCGTACGTGGTAATATCAAATCCTTGGGTTCGTAACCCTCTAAGTTCTGTCTTGAGCTTATTGACCTCGGTTCTGGGACGGTACTTCTCGTTCATCAAGTGCTTGAATGCTGACCATGGTAGTGCATACGCATCGTCTTGTCCCACTTGCTCTAGATAGGTATTCCACCATGTTAACGCAGAACCTGTGAAGGTATGCGTAGCGTACTTCACTTTGTCCTCTTCAGTACACTTACTTATGGCAAACACCGATTCGACCTTCTCGGTCCACCGTTTCAATCCGATCGGTCCTTCGGTTCCATCAAATTCCAAAGGTTTGCAGGATGTGAATTCTTTGTAGGTGCATCCTACACGATTTCCTGTACTGCTAGATCCAAGGTTATTGTTGGTATGTAGCGCAGCCTGTACTGCGGCTATGTTTGAAGCTAGAAAAGTACGGAATTCCTCTTAATTCATATTCACGGTGTGTCGAGTAGTCGGTGCCATTTCCTTCAAAATAGTCAAATGGAACAAGTTAATCATACAGAATATTAAGAGTAGTTAATAGTATTTCGTAGCATAATATGAACTCATTTATAAAAGCTTTTTCTTCATATTAGCGTTTTATAAGTTTAAATTCGGGTAGTACCTACCCGTTAAGTTCATACTCAGTAGCTAATATACAATTCAACTACTACAATTCTATATGAAAAACTGATTATAATAATATTTCGCTTTCAAACTTTTATACAATATTTTACAAACTTACAATACCGCTTATTTTACATAAAGCAGGAAATATAGCACACAATAACTTTGATACAAGATAGTTGTGAAGATAATTCTAGCTAGTACACAAGTCGTTCAGCAAAGGCAATAAAGACACGTAATTCATACGTCCAGAAACAAGTCATGCATTCTGGTTTTACTAGGACTACTTCCCATCCTTGGTCTTGTGGAACATAACCGTTATGGCCGTTGATAAGACAGCGTGTTGTAACGTCGTCAAAGGGACGAGGGTTACGTAATGTCCAACAGTCCCGTAACAATCTAAAAACCTCATTTCTTACCCCAATTACCGACTCCGTCACTTGTGGAAACGTTTTGTTTAATAGTTGTAGCCCGATGTTCTTGTTCTCACTTTGGTGAGAAGCGAACATTACTAATCCGTAAGCATAACATGCTTCTTTATGTTGCATGTTAGCCGCTTTTTCTAAATCACGAAGTCCAATATTCGGATATATTGAGTCAAAATAATTTCTTAACCCGTTGCGTAAAATAGCATTTGGGTTCCCCGCAATATATGCGTCAAAGTAAACACATCGTAACTTATGGGTTTCCCAATGTGATATCCCCCATCTTTCAAACGAAAGTCTCTTATAAACCAAGACATTCTTGGAACGTTCTTCGAATGTCTTACAAACTGATCTCGCCTTAAATATTTGTGCCGAGGAATTCTGACCGACTCTAGACAAGATTTCATCAATCATGTCTCCGGGTAGGTCTCTTAAAATATTGGGTTGTCTATCCATTTTGTGTTTTTAAACTGTAAAATAGACAAGAGTTAGATTCATAAAAAAATACTTATTAATACAAGCAATTTTTACATATATCATAAAGCATAAGCACACTATATTACATATATTACACCACACGAATACAACTATATTATTCCGACTCGCTTGTTTCTTCTTCTTCGGTTTTGGATCGTTTTGCCAAGTTTCTAGGGATATATGAGGTTCCCCTAATACGAGCCGTCGTTGTCCACATTGGTTTAGAAAAACCTGGTGGTTTAGAGGTTCCCGGGACATTGTTACAACTTAAGGACTTCGGGGGTTGACGATACATATAAAGTCCATCGGGGTTGGAATTAGATTTCTCTATTTTTATGCCCTTTCCCTTATTATTTTCTTTTGCCTTTTTAAATTCAGTTGGGGTAATTTCTATAACATCATCGGAATTCTCGTCGGAATCCGATTCATCGGAGAATTGGTAATCCTCCCAATATTTTGCTTCCTTGGCGGAAACACCATTGACCATAATTAACCTTGGTCGGTTGGTTGAGGATTTTCTTTTACTTAACCGTTTTATTATTTCCCCCACCGGTTCTATTTCTTCATCCGGTTCCGATTCTTCTTCCGGTTCCGATTCTTCTTCCGGTTCCGACTCTTCTTCCGGTTCCTCTTCGGGAACTTGTGAATCAGTCCACGAATCATTCCAATTTACATTTGACTCTTCATTATTATTAGGTGAGTCAATGGGACTTGTTCTAGAGGTAGACATCTATCACATAATATCAAACGCGTTAAGAGATTAATATATCACATAATATTCACATGTTAAAAATATATAGTTTCCAACAAAATTTGTTAAGCAATCATTTTTCAAGTAAACACGGTCGAAGTCCAGACTCACTAATGCATCCTAACAAACTCGATAAGACACACTAATGCAAAATTCTGGTTCTCTAAGACCAACGCTCGGATACCAACTGAAATGTCCCGTTCTTATTGATAAAAAACGTTCCATATTAATTGATTTCGTTGCGAGGTTTTGACCTCTATATGAGACGTTTTTCAAAGACTGCATTCATTTTAAAACAAACCATAACCTTTATTTCATCAATAAAGGTTTAAAAAGCTTTACGTAGATTATCAAATAATGATAATCTAAAATATCCTGTTTACACACGACCATTACCTAATGGTTTACAATACAAATATGTTACAACAAAATAAGTTTCTTGAATGCAGTTTTTACACAATATCATACAAGCATGGACTCCAAATCTCGTCCTTATTTAAGTATGCGATAGCGGAAGCTCTTAATAATCACCTGAGAATAAACATGCTAAAAACGTCAACAAAAATGTTGGTGAGTTATAGGTTTAACCTATATATATCAAATCATAATAATAGACCACAAGATTTCATATTTCAATACACATCCCATACATAGAGATAAAAATCATTCATATGGTGAACACCTGGTAACCGACATTAACAAGATGCATATATAAGAATATCCCCATCATTCCGGGACACCCTTCGGATATGATATAAATTTCGAAGTACTAAAGCATCCGGTACTTTGGATGGGGCTTGTTGGGCCCGATAGATCTATCTATAGGATTCGCGTCAATTAGGGTGTCTGTTCCCTAATTCTTAGATTACCAGACTTAATAAAAAGGGGCATATTCGATTTCGATAATTCAACCATAGAATGTAGTTTCACGTACTTGTGTCTATTTTGTAAATCATTTATAAAACCTGCATGTATTCTCATCCCAAAAATATTAGATTTTAAAAGTGGGACTATAACTCACTTTCACAGATTTTTACTTCGTCGGGAAGTAAGACTTGGCCACTGGTTGATTCACGAACCTATAACAATATATACATGTATATCAAAGTATGTTCAAAATATATTTACAACACATTTAATATATTTTGATGTTTTAAGTTTATTAAGTCAGTTGTCCTCGTTAATAACCTACAACTAGTTGTCCACAGTTAGATGTACAGAAATAAATCGATAAATATTATCTTGAATCAATCCACGACCCAGTGTATACGTATCTCAGTATTGATCACAACTCAAACTATATATATTTTGGAATCAACCTCAACCCTGTATAGCTAACTCCAACATTCACATATAGAATGTCTATGGTTGTTCCGAAATATATATAGATGTGTCGACATGATAGGTCGAAACATTGTATACGTGTCTATGGTATCTCAAGATTACATAATATACAATACAAGTTGATTAAGTTATGGTTGGAATAGATTTGTTACCAATTTTCACGTAGCTAAAATGAGAAAAATTATCCAATCTTGTTTTACCCATAACTTCTTCATTTTAAATCCGTTTTGAGTGAATCAAATTGCTATGGTTTCATATTGAACTCTATTTTATGAATCTAAACAGAAAAAGTATAGGTTTATAGTCGGAAAAATAAGTTACAAGTCGTTTTTGTAAAGGTAGTCATTTCAGTCGAAAGAACGACGTCTAGATGACCATTTTAGAAAACATACTTCCACTTTGAGTTTAACCATAATTTTTGGATATAGTTTCATGTTCATAATAAAAATCATTTTCTCAGAATAACAACTTTTAAATCAAAGTTTATCATAGTTTTTAATTAACTAACCCAAAACAGCCCGCGGTGTTACTACGACGGCGTAAATCCGGTTTTACGGTGTTTTTCGTGTTTCCAGGTTTTAAATCATTAAGTTAGCATATAATATAGATATAGAACATGTGTTTAGTTGATTTTAAAAGTCAAGTTAGAAGGATTAACTTTTGTTTGCGAACAAGTTTAGAATTAACTAAACTATGTTCTAGTGATTACAAGTTTAAACCTTCGAATAAGATAGCTTTATATGTATGAATCGAATGATGTTATGAACATCATTACTACCTTAAGTTCCTTGGATAAACCTACTGGAAAATAGAAAAATGGATCTAGCTTCAATGGATCCTTGGATGGCTCGAAGTTCTTGAAGCAGAATCATGACACGAAAACAAGTTCAAGTAAGATCATCACTTGAAATAAGATTGTTATTGTTATAGAAATTGAACCAAAGTTTGAATATGATTATTACCTTGTATTAGAATGATAACCTACTGTAAGAAACAAAGATTTCTTGAGGTTGGATAATCACCTTACAAGATTGGAAGTGAGCTAGCAAACTTGAAAGTATTCTTGATTTTATGAAACTAGAACTTTTGGAATTTATGAAGAACACTTAGAACTTGAAGATAGAACTTGAGAGAGATCAATTAGATGAAGAAAATTGAAGAATTAAAGTGTTTGTAGGTGTTTTTGGTCGTTGGTGTATGGATTAGATATAAAGGATATGTAATTTTGTTTTCATGTAAATAAGTCATGAATGATTACTCATATTTTTGTAATTTTATGAGATATTTCATGCTAGTTGCCAAATGATAGTTCCCACATGTGTTAGGTGACTCACATGGGCTGCTAAGAGCTGATCATTGGAGTGTATATACCAATAGTACATACATCTAAAAGCTGTGTATTGTACGAGTACGAATACGGGTGCATACGAGTAGAATTGTTGATGAAACTGAACGAGGATGTAATTGTAAGCATTTTTGTTAAGTAGAAGTATTTTGATAAGTGTATTGAAGTCTTTCAAAAGTGTATAAATACATATTAAAACACTACATGTATATACATTTTAACTGAGTCGTTAAGTCATCGTTAGTCGTTACATGTAAGTGTTGTTTTGAAACCTTTAGGTTAACGATCTTGTTAAATGTTGTTAACCCAATGTTTATAATATCAAATGAGATTTTAAATTATTATATTATCATGATATTATCATGTATGAATATATCTTAATATGATATATATACATTAAATGTCTTTACAACGATAATCGTTACATATATGTCTCGTTTAAAAATCATTAAGTTAGTAGTCTTGTTTTTACATATGTAGTTCATTGTTAATATACTTAATGATATATTTACTTATCATAGTATCAGGTTAACTATATATATATCCATATATATGTCATCATATAGTTTTTACAAGTTTTAACGTTCGTGAATCATTGGTCAACTTGGGTGGTCAATTGTCTATATGAAACATATTTCAATTAATCATGTCTTAACAAGTTTGATTGCTTAACATGTTGGAAACATTTATTCATGTAAATATCAATCTCAATTAATATATATAAACATGGATAAGTTCGGGTCACTACATATAAATCACAGCAAATAAGAGAGAACATTATCTGTGAATGACAATGATTATAGAAGACGGGAGCAGGGACTCCGAAATATAAGGAAAGACATAAATCCCGATAACAACACATAAATTACAAACCGTGGATATCAATGTTTATCGCAACATAAAGACACGGGAGAATTAAAAATACTATAACCCCAAAGGGTGAAGTAGAAGTAAACAGATTCTGCCGGTGGAAGTTGGAAAAAGAGAATGATTGTGACGATAGCCAGGATAAGGACAAGGATCAGAACTGGATTTAACATTTTCACAATCTTTTGAATTTGGGAATGGAGTATAGAAATGGTGAAAATTAATGGAATGAAAAAGGTAAATTTATAATAGAAATATCAGACATAGTAATTGGGATAGATCGTCGCATTTAATTAAAAAGATCCTAATTTCCTTAAATCTCGAAGAATCAGATCTTATAGATTTCTAAGATTTTCTTTTGAATCCCTTGAATTCCGGAAATCAACCATATCTACATCAAAATATATGACTAAACATTATTTACTCATTTCACTCTTTTGAAATAGCTTCATTTGTACTCTTCGAATAATCAAATTATTTTATCCATATTACTCAATGATGATAAAACTCTATTTATCAACTCATATTCGTCATGGAAACATTTTTATTGTTAGCCATGACCACCTCACTCAAATTTCGGGACGAAATTTCTTTAATGGTAGGTACTGTGACGACCCGGGAAATTTCGACCAAATTTAAACTTAACCTTTATATGGTTTCGACACGATAAGCAAAATTAGTAATATCGAGTCTTAAAATTTTTGAACTGTTTAGATTGACTCACTTACCCTTTGACTATTCCTGACGATTCACGAACAATTGTGTAAATAAAAATGTATATATATATATATATAAATATAAATATAAAAGTAACTGAAAATATATATAATAATGTGAAATAATAAATACAATTGAAACATTAGAATTAAAATATTATATAATTATGATCTATATATATATATATATATATATACATATATAAATATATATAATTCCTAAAACTAATTAATTAATATTATATATACTTGGTAATACATATATATATATATATATATATATATATATATATATATATATATATATATATATATATATATATATATATATATATATATATATATATATATATATATATATATATATATATATATATATTTATAAAAATAGATAATTATTAAAAATTGAATATAAGTTATTAAATATCACATAGTTGATAGTGCGTAAAAGTAACATATTAAATCAAAAGTATAAGATAATTTTTATAGTAATATTACTTTCGATATTAATATCAAAAATTAGTAATTATAAAAATAACATACCAATATGAAACTTGATATATATAAATTGATATATTACTAATAATATTATTATCATTAATGATATAAATTATTAGTATAAGAGTTATGATTATCATCATTAATTATTATCATTTTTATTAAATATCATCATTATAAGTATTATTTTGGTGTTATTATTATAAATGTTATATTTCTATTATTATTATTATTATTATTATTATTATTATTATTATTATTATTATTATTATTATTATTATTATTATTATGATTAATTATTAATGTTTATTAAATATAAAATAATAAAAATAAAAATCAAAATAGATATAAACAGAAATCTGTTTTCCCTTCATTATCCGTAATATATTTTTGTTTGAGGATTCGATTTCAGTATAATCCAGATACACATCCCTATCAAGCTGTTTAAAATTTTGTTTCTTGTCAAAGATTTGTTACACATCAATATCAAATGTACGAAATTGTTAACAATCGTATTCTGCTTTTAATTTTTTTAATCTTCTTCTCCTGATTGGAATATTTCCTGTCGACTCTTTATAGACTATAAATCAAACCAATTAATTATTGTTATGGGACTGAAATCCATTCAATCTATTCCTTATTATTATCAGATATCAATTTCATCTGTTTTATTTGACAAATCAAATAGCATTATATACTTTGAGCTCGATACACTCGGTACATATAACTTTTTGGCTACATCTCGAATTTTAAACAAATTTTAAAATGTATAAATGCCATTTATTTTGGAATCCTTTAATCAAACTATCTGTAAGTTTTCAAGCTTCAATTTTGTTTCTTGAATTCGAATTTCAAAGTCAAACTTCAAAATTCAAAAGTCAACACTTCTGTTCTTCGTAAAATTTAAGCTCATTTTTATGTTTCTGTTTCAATTGAGGATGGATAAAGATTCCAGGAGAGATTTGGAACTTATTTTGTGTTGAAAACTTTGGCTAAAAGATTATAAAAATCGAAATCAATTTTTCTTTTCTCTCGTCACAAACAGCAACAGCCTCTTTATTTTTATTTTATTTTTTGTTGTTTTGTTTTCTGTTAATCACAAAGGTCATTTTCTGTTTTAATTGCACCTCTTACTACAGGTCCTAAATCACTTGTTTTAACTGGTGAGTTGATTGGATTATGATTCCTGTTCGATTTACATTTGAAGAAGATGAAAATATAATCAAATATATATACGGGTTATATAAGACTGGGTTCAGTTTAAAACAGAAAAACATAAGTGGTCGAATGGTAGAGGGTGTTTGTATGCGAGCGATTGGTTGCGGGTTCGAGCTCGGTTTTGGTGCAATTCTTTTTAGAGCACTTCCCAAGGGTATAATTCTTTTAATATTTTAATTATTTTTATTAATATGATTATTATATTATGATTGTTATTATTATTATTATTATTATTATTATTATTATTATTATTATTATTATTATTATTATTATTATTATTATTATTATTATTATGATTATAATTATAATTATTATTATTAGTATTATCATTAGTTATTACAATTATTATTACCATTATGATTATTACGATTACCATTATTAGTATTATTATTATTAAAAATATTTATCATTTTTATTATTAATATTACTAGGTATCATTAGTAATAGTGGTATCAATATTATTATTATTATCATTATTAGTATTAGAATTATTATTATTAACATAAGTATATTATTAATGTTATTATCACTATACTTATTATTACTAATATTAACTTAGTATAATTAGAACTATTGTTTGATAAACAAATGAAATATACATATAAATATATTTAACACATATAACATAATAAAATATTTCTATATATAAAAGGAAATTATGAAACATAAATATATTTTTAATATAAAAAAATATATTATTAATAAAATTATATATATAAACTTATTCGTTTACGGTTATGTGTATTAATAAATATACAAATGATATAGGTTTGTAAATCCAAGGCCAACCCTATTTTTGTTCAATGTCGTCATATGTATTTTTACTACAAAATACATTAGGTGAGTTTCATTTGCCTTTTTACCCTTTATATTTTTGGGCTGAGAATACATGCGAAATTTTTATAAATGTTTTACAAAATAGACACAAGTAATCAAAACTACATTATATGGTTGAATGATCGAAGCCGAATATGCCCCTTTTACTTGGTAACCTAAGAATTAGTAAACCAGTCTACTAATTGACGCGAATCCTAAAGATAGATCTATTGGGCCTAACGAACCCCATCCAAAGTACCGGATGCTTTAGTACTTCGAATTCATCTTTTATCATGCCCGTAGGATTTCCCGGAATGATAGGGGATATTCTTATATGCATCTTGTTAATGTCGGTTACCAGGTGTTCAATCCATATGAATGATATTTTTGTCTCTATGCATGGGACGTATATTTATGAGAACTGGAAATGAAATTCTCGTGGTCTATTAAAATGATGAAAATGAATGATTATGATAAACTAATAAACTCACCAACCTTTTGGTTAATACTTTAAAGCATGTTTATTCTCAGGTACGAAAGAAATCTTCCGCTGTGCATTTGCTCATTTTAGAGATATTACTTGGAGTCATTCATGAAATATTTCGAAAGATGTTGCATTCGATCGTCGAGTTCATCAAGATTATTACTAAGTCAATTATAGTTGGATATATTAGGAAATGGTATGCATGCCGTCAACTTTAGATGTAATAAAAGTTTGTCTTTTAAAAAAGAATGCAATGTTTGTAAAATTGTATCATATAGAGGTCAAGTACCTCGCGATGTAACCAACTATTGTGAATCGTTTGTAATCGATATGGACTTCGTTCGGATGGATTAGGATGGGTCACTCCAAATTGGATGCTCCCTTGTCTATCTAGTGTTATGAATAGGTGAGCTTGTTGAGGAACAGACGACATGTTGATCATAAGCTGGTTCAACAGTATGTACAGTAGAAGGGGACAACTATTCATTAATAGTGGAACTAGTACCAGCTTGTGATCCTTTAGAACCAGTAGACCTTTGCTCAATTTGTAGTACTTCAGTGGTGCCAGTAGGTCCATGTGGTTTAGACACAGATGGAACAGAATAATCCATCTCATCTTCAGAGAACCCAGCAGCATGTGTTGGAGAGGAAATGACTGCTGGTTCAACTTCACCATCAAGAGCTTGCTGAGTAGGCTCTTCAAATAGTAACTCCTCATCTTCTTGAATAGAAGTGTAGTGGGAACAGTTTCATCAAATGTAATATTTATGGATTCTTCAAAACAGCCCTTCTTTTGTTGTAGACCCTAAATGCCTTTGACATGTTGGAATATTCAAGAAATATTCCTTCATCAGCTTTAGCTTCAAACTTACCAAGCTGGTCCTTATTGTTTAGAATGTAACAGGGAGTGTCAAATACATGAAGAAATGAACTTGAGGGTCTTCTTCCTTTGAGAACTTCATAAGCAATTTTCTGATTCACTATTAAGGATCTATTCTGGGTAAAACAAGAAGTATTCATAGCTTCTGTCCAATATGAATTCTTTAACCCAGACTCAGCTAACATAGATCTTACTGCTTCAATGAGAGTTCTATTTCTTCTTTCTGCAATACCATTTTGTTGAGGTGTTCTCACAGCAGAAAAGTTTTGTGAAATACCTTTGTCAGCACAAAATTCTTCAAATGTTGCATTTCTGAATTCTGTACCATGATCACTTCTTAGATGCTTCACCAATTGCCCATTCAATAATTCCATTCTTTTGATAAAATTAATAATTTCATCAGCAACTTCACTCTTTTGCTTCAAAAAGAATACCCAAGTGTATCTAGAATATTCATCAACAATAACCAGTGTATACCTCTTCCCACTATAGCTGGCCACATTAATAGGACCAAAAAGATCCATATGAAGTAAGTGAAATGGTTTCTTAACAGATGAAATTTGATTTGATTTGAATGAAGCATGATGATGCTTTCCTTTTTTCACACCCAGGACACACTCTGTCCTTCACATAAGACATTGTGGGTAGCCCAGACACCAAACTTTTACTTGATAATTTGTGAATGTCTTTGAAGTTGAGATGTGAGAGTCTCTTGTGCCATAACCACTTGAGGTTGTCTGCTGGCATTGAATAAAAACAAGTATCAGTTGTTGTGACTGCTGTGTTCATGTCAATTTGATACATGTTCTCGTATCTTTTTGCTGTCAGCAGTGGCTTCCCTGTCTTATAAAAAATAATGCCAATTTTCCTTCTAAATTGGAATATCTTACTTTTGCTTGTTAATTGTCTTATGCTGAGTAAGTTGTGTTTAAGTCCAACGACATATGCTACATTTGAAAATGTAACATTCCCATTTGTTAAAGTACCAAAACCCTTTATATAACCCAACGAATTATCTCCATATGAAACAAGTGGACCATCTTTTTCCTGATAGTCCATTTGAAGGGACTTTAATCCGGTCATATGTCTCGAACATCCACTGTCGAGATACCAGATTTGCTTGTTTCGAATGCCCTTCATAGTAGCTAAGAGATTAGTTCTTTTTGGGAACCTATCCGAGGATAGGTTCTGGAAGGGTCATTTTTGATAATCTCTTCCTTTCTGCTGGTCTGCTTGAAGAGGCAGTAGTAGATGGGGGTTGAGTTTGAGTACAGTGATTGGCCAAGTGAAACTTGTTGCCACATTTGTAGCATTTTCTCACTTTCGGTTTTGGTGACTAGTCATACATAGACTTAATAGGCGCAGTAAGATCAGGCCTACTTTTAGATATAGCTGCTATAAGCTGGTCAAGCTTAACAGTCATTATCTCAGAGATAGATGACGCAGGAACATGATTCCACAATTTGGTCCACTTTAGCTTTTCCCTTAAGGGAAGCTTTCTTCTTGGAACCAGTACCATAATCATGGTATACTGCTTTGCCTTTGACATTTGACGAGCCAGTGTGGGAAGTTACTGGCTTGTTTGTTGATCCTGGTTGACCAATATGGATTTTGATTACTGCCTTAGACTTGCTAGTATTGCATTTTGCTGGCTTATCTGCAGTTACTGGTTGACCAGTATGATTCTCATCAGCTGGCTCAACATTGGTGGAACTTGAACTTGAAGGAGAATCAATTAATTTTAACTTTCTTTGATTGTTTTTAGCGATTTCCCTTTTTATGCTTCTTTCTTTTGGAATCATGTAGTAGATGCTAGAGGAGTCAGTTGTCTCATCAGTTGAGGTACTGGCTTTTCTTGCTCTTTCTTCATCCTCCATAATCTCTTTCATGGTAGGTGGTGTGATAGCAGTAGATCTAACAAACTTATTAGTGAAGACTTTGTTATCATTAACTATCTTAGCAAAAGTATTTGGCAAGACAACATCAGGATCCAGTTTCAAGCACAGGGTCCATGAAAGCGACTTTAGCATGAGCAACAACAGCATAGTCACCAGCAAAGAATGCCTCAACTTGGGCAGGCACCTGCTCACTAATTCACTTTGCTATGCGTTGAGCAGATGTACACCAAGTGACTACCACATTTTTAAGGTCAGTAAGCTAGTTTTGGACTACTGCTGCATCTGAGGGAAGAGATTTTAAACCATAATTTTGTTTTTCAAGTTTAGACATCTCATCTTTTAAAATCTTAATTTCATTAGATTTGCATTTAAGTTTTTCATTTAAATATTTAATTTCAATTTTGAAAACTTCTTCACGTTTGCTGCCTCTTCTTAAGTCAATTATCACGTAGTCAAACATTTCAGCCTTTTCATCATCAGTACAAGTTCAAAAATTATCAACCTTATACATCATTTCAGATTTTCATTGAGGTGAATCCCTTTTCAGATCAGCTTCCCTCATATTAGCTAAAAATGTGCTACCACTTTCTTCCTCTACCAACTCCTCTACCTCTCTAGCCATTAGACACAGCTTTTTACCAGTAGCATAACCAGCACACTCTTCATCAGTTTCACTATTAGAAGATGAAGATGAGCTGGTCTCATCCCAATCATGATGTTCAACAACTAGCACCTTTTTTGGTTTCTTCTCCTTCTTTTCAGTCTTTGAGTTTTCCTTTATTTAAGCGTTCATTGCCTTGTACTTGTTCTTGTACTTTTCAGCTTTTGAAAAAGAGTTAGCATGTAATGAAGGTTTTCTGGACATGCATTCAGATGCAAAATGTCATACCTTTCCACAATTATAACACTCAGATTTGGGGCCCTTGACTGATTTACTACCATACCTAGCACTTGATTTCTTACTCACTTCGTATGGCTTGCTGGTTCTATTATGATTAAATTTTTTGAACTGCCTAGCCAGCAAAGCCATACCTTCAGCAAAACCTTCCATATCATCATCATCACTGCTTTCATCAGACCCAGTACCACTACCCTCATCACTTTTAGGTGCCTCTTCTTCTTATGCCATCAACTTTTGAACCAGTAAAGATTTTTGAGCTTTTTCTTTAGCAGCAACTACAAGAGCAGTATCATCTACAGATCTTGAAGTGGTGGGGGCAGACTTAAAGTTTTCTTTTAAATTGAGCTCAAGTTTGGCCTCTGCCTTCTCATGGTTCTAAAGTGTACCATACAGAGATGACATGTTAAATTGTTTAAGGTCTGAGTTGTTCTTAAGGGGTCAGTAACAGGTTTCCATTTAGCAGGCAGTGAGTCAATTAATTTGTTGACTTGTTCAAAATTAGTATAGGTGATTTTCAAGGTAAGCAAGTCAGCAAGTAAGGAATTAAACCTAATGAAGGTTTGCTTAAGTGTCTCACTCTTGTAAGCAAAGAACATTTCTTATTCTCTTTTTAAAGCAATAATATTATTTTGCCTAACCCTATCCATACCTTCATATGTAACATAAAGATAGTCTAACATAGCTTTAGCATTCAGTTTTCCCTTAATCAGTTTGAACAAATGGTTAGGTAATGTTATAGCTAACAAGGTTCTGATCTTCGGGTCAAGTCCAACATGACGTTTGTCCTCATCCACCCATCTAGATGGGGGAAGAACAACATCTCTGCCAGGGATGGCAGGAGTGTCTGCTGTAGCAGGAACACTATCAAGTGTTTCAGTAGGGATGAACGGATCATCAGTGGCAATATCAGGCATGAGAGGGTCAACAGACTCAAGGTGGAGCAAGAACCTAGCTTTCCAGGTTTCATACTCATCTTCATCAAATTCAGGTAGTCTATTGGAAGACCCATTTCCAAGGTAAGCTGAGTTTTTGTATGCAGCCATGAGAGAATTCAAATCCAAGATATGAGATTATCAAGACTGAAGCTCTTATACCAGTTGTTGGTCCCTTGAATAACAACATGAGTATTGTGTGTGTGGGGGGGGGGTGAATACAATTCTTTCAATTAACTTAAGTGTTATCACAGTTTAATATTCAAACATGCAATTTAAATAAGAGTCAAAGGTAATTTTCAACGGTTATTCTTTATTGATATGAATCATAAAGAATCACAACTGTTCTTGGTGGAGTAACAGTTGGTTGAATACACATTACACCTAGATTATAGCTATAGAAGATATCTTATGCTATTACACGTTTTGAACTCTCTTTAAGTAAACCCACACCACTATATATTACAATAGTGGATACTTCTATTTATAGTAGACCTAATATCCATGTAATTGTTCTATTGTCCATTGGTACATAGGATGCCTGTACTTATGGGGACAACTGCATAAGAGAGTGTGCTCTCTTCTTTCCTCTTTGGTAGCTATTTGCAGGAACACCCCAATTTAGTTTGGCACCACTATTTGAATAAACAAATAGAATGTTGGGTTCCCTAGGCGTTGACAAAGTATTACACATGTCTGCACATGCGTTAAACTTCTGCATTCCCACGTGGTCTTGTAAGGTCACTTGTTAGCCGTCATCACGTGCCCTTTTCTGTTCAACTTTGTCTTCGACTTCTGTTGAATAGTACAATTGATGTAGATCACTCAGGAAACCATGATGCTTGTAATGGAGCATATCTGTCTTCGTGTAGCATACTGCTTACCAGCTATGCTGGTTCTTCTATGCTCAGTCACTTAATCTTCTTGATATGCTGGGCACTCATCATGTGCGAATTGAAGAATACTATCTATCTTATGCTGGTAGACTAGGAAGCATACTAAAACACTCGACACAAAAACATTTACTGTCTATACATAAATAAAACTATGCTGGTTGCTGAAGCATACTAGTGTACATAATTGCTGTTGCGTCATAATTAAATCCTTAATTATTATGGGGACTCAACAGTTTCCTATGGTGCTGCAGAAGATGGCATGAGATTTCTTTGCAAGTCTTCTGCCTGGGAGCATTACCAGTTTCCTTGACTTAAGGGCCAAATTTTTCATGCAATACCAGAGTCTGAGGAGTTTCACATTAGCACATGAGATCACTATGCAGCAGAATGAATCTTTAAGCAATTTCATGAAGCATTACACTATTGAGTGTCAAAAAATACCTGATATACCAGAATCTCAACTTGTATATGGTTTTATTTTTTGTCTCGATCAGGGATGATTTGCAAGTTTAATTCACGCGTTGCGGTATGTTGTCCCAAAAACATTGCACCAAGCATTGATTGTTGCGCAGAAGCATTTGCGGGCTGAAGAAATGAGACATCCACGAGTTGATAACTTTCAAAGAACTTTAGGCCGCAAACCGGTGGGCGAAACACGAGTGACAACTATCAAAGGTAGCGAGGATATGGCAATGGTTATCAACGGCAGCAACATAGTTGGAGGGGCAATAATCACCCGAATGATAATCACTATTATCGAAACCATTGAGAAGGCACCCACTCATCATGGCTTTAACCAAAACTCCAAAGGAAATTTTATTCACCGAACCTATCAAAGAGACTTTTTATCCTCCAGCACCAATGGAAGAAAGAGAATGTCCAAAGAGTGACAGGTGGTGTGATTTACATGAGGCATATGGGCATGATACTGACAACTGCAAGTCATTAATGCGAGAGATTATTGCTAAGATCAAGGCTGGTGAGCTGAATCACTTGTTACCAGGAAAGCAATACAGAAGGAATGACCCAAATAAACGTTTCTCTTGGCAAGGAAAGGGACGTCACGGTGGACGACATGATTAAAATAGAAGAGAGGAATAGAAGGAAGAGAGAGATCCAACTCCTGAGCAGCACATTAAGGTTATCTAGAATGAAGGTGAAGAGTATGAGGTGAGCCGAGAGCGTAGGATGGTGGAGTGGATGTATGTTCCTATCACATTAATACAATTCCTAATTCGCGACTGTCAAAGGAATCTGTGGTTATTTCAGCTGTAATTACAAACAAGCGCATACCCAGAATTTACACTGATACCGGTAGTGAGGCAGACATCTTGTATTTGGATTGTTTCAGATATTTTCAGTTCAGTGTGAAGGACATACTTCGCTATACGAACTTGCAAATTGCTGGCATCACGGGAGAATCGATTAGAGCAGTAGGTAAGATCAAATTGGATGTGATGCTGGGAGCACACCCTCTAGTTCGTACAGAAATCGTGGACTTCACAGTGCTTGATGGCAAGTCAAGGTTCAACGCTCTATTTGGAAGACGAACACTTCAAAAATTTGGAGCAATTTCTTCAATACCACATGCGGAATTACGATTCCCAACTCCAAATGGCATAGCTTTAGTGCACTCTGAATATGTGGGACCGGCAAGGGAAAGGTCAGTTGTTTATGAGGAACAAAAGAATATGGTCAGAGGTGGATCGTCAATGAAGTTGTTCAACAGAAATGAGGTGAACGGATATTTTAAGCCGTCTAAAATGATGGAACCTTAGAAACAACGTAGGACGCTGCACGGAGAACATACTGCTTACATAACTAGTACAGCACAGTTTGTTATGCATGTTTCTTTTTTGTCAATTCAAATAAGCACAATGCAATTTTTGTAGTTTTCTGGATAGGTTTGATCACCCTAAGCACAACACGCTAAACGGAATACTGACAATTCTTTCAATACATATTTTATACATTCGATAAGGACATCATTTTTGTGACTCACTACAAACACGAATACATTATGATTGGCAAGATTTATTATTTGACTTCAGTAAAGGTAGCAATATATTATTTCACGCAAAATTTCTAAGTGCAACACGGAGAACGGATGATGTTTAGATGCATCCGTCATGCGAAAAACAGTAAAGGCAAATATGTTTTATTGACAAGGTTGATACAAGAAAAACATAATGAAATTACAATTTGAGTAATCATATATATTATGACATATGGCATGAAAATTTATCATATTGGTAAATTTGTCATTTGTCTTCACAATTATAGTTTCAGCAAAAGTATCATATGTTATATTAAATAAAGCCTTTAATGCATACGTTATGAGAAAAGCAGTTAAGGAAAAAGTGTTTCATATATGATATGGCATATGGAATACATGTTTCCCATTGCTATTATTAGTCATGCATGTTTAACATATTAAACATACTAAAGCATATGTTAAGCATACCAGAGCATGGTAAAGTTGTTTAAAGCATTATATATATATATATATATATATATATATATATATATATATATATATATATATATATATATATATATATATATATATATATATATATATATATATATATATATATATATATATATATGCATATGTTCAAAACAAAATAAACATTGTATAATTATTACAGACATTTCAAATTGTTTAAAGATCAAACTGGTACATTCATAATATCCTTCATAGACACTTCATCTCTTTGACAAATCTCCTCCAAAGATACAATGTTCAATGCAGACACTTCATCTCTGGCGCCTATAAATTCAGCTGCAGCATCCGGTTTAATATGTTTTGCAATGCCAGCAGGTAAGGGATCTGGCTTGTCTGGGATGAGACTGATGACCCCTTCAATAGCAGTAGAAATATCTTTTGCAGTAGCTGCTTCAAGATATTTATGGAAGGTCTGGCCAACAAGTTCAGAATCTAATACCCTCTGCACAAGATCAGGAATACCAGCTTTTAGATCTGTAAGGTTCTTCTGGGAAGCAGTAGTAGCAGTAACACTCTCTCCAGCTACACGTTTTTCCTCCTCTACCACATTCTTTAAATCCTCAATCTCCTTTAGAAGCTTCTCCTTCTCCTCCATCAACTTCTCTTTTTCAGTTCTCTCCTCAACACACTTACTTTTTACCAGCTTCAAAGACTCATCTCTCTTCTGCACAAGCTCTGCTGTAATGATACGCATATCCACAAGATTGTGCAGATGCGCATCCAAAACCGTAAAACCGCACACAAAGGCATATGTCACAGGTATAGTCGCACCTTGTGCACCTATACCATCTGATGCGAGTTTTGTATACTTGCATAAGGGTCCAGTACATTCTAGAAGAATGTACGATATAATCAATTCGAATTCTTTTCCTTAAATAACGAAAGTTAGTTGGGACAAGATCACATTTAATTAGGGAAGAGATTCTACTGAAATCCTAATTCGTGAGCCTATAAATACATAGCTCATAACCCTAATATGGGGACATTCATTCGTTTACTCATACATAAACCACAGCATACAAACCTCCATCGTACGAATAAAGCTTCTTACGATCTTAAAGACTTTCAGGTATGTCTCGAACTATAAAACCTTCATGTCTTAGGGCCACTCAACCTTGTATGCTAGGTTTTTGGTGGACTCTCAAATCGGCCACCCTGTCGTAATCGAAACGATGCCGATATGGGTTATCCACGACTACGTGTCGCAGGTCCAATTGTTGTTAGTCCTTAAACCTCTTTATGCATTCAGGCGTAGGTTCAACTTGACCTCGTGAAAATATGCTTGATCATTTGGCGCCATCCGTGGGACCGGTTATATGAAACAAAGAAGATTGGAATTCATGTTGTATATGATTTATTGTACGTAACTTTTTTCCATAAAACTTTTTTGTTTAACTAATCGGTCACTTTCAGGTTTTCAATTGTTAGCAAGAATGGGTGGAGGAAGTTAAGGGCGATCGGACTCTCCAGTAAGTCCAGGGTTTCAAACACCTACGACGACTGTTATGAACACATCGTCGACGCCACCAGCACCAACCAAGGGCACATCAAAGCCTCCATCGACACCAAGTATTGAAACAGGGCTGGTTACATCAGGAACTGTTCTGAATGAATCATCTAAGGGATGGTGGCACACTCCCAAAGGAAGTTTCTGGAAACAGGACCTAGCTTTAAACCATTCGAGGATCTGTCACCAAAAATTCTGAGCTTCGTTTCTCTAAGTGAAATGGTTCCACCAGGCTTTAAAGTTAAAACTACCTGTGTGGGTACAATACCAATTATCACCTCGGTTGAACCCGAAACACCAATTGAAAGGGTCACTACCGAGAAAGCTTAGGAAAGAATCAGGCAGATGGGTCTGAGAAATCCAGATGGTTCATACATCATGCTAACACCACAACAAGGGTCAACGGTGAAATGTCCGGTTCATATTAATTATAAACGTTCCATATAAATTGATTTCGTCGTGAGGTTTTAACCTCTATATGAGACGTTTTTCAAAGACTGCATTCATTTTTAAAACAACCATAACCTTTATTTTATCGATAAAGGTTTAAAAAGCATTACGTAGATTATCAAATAATGATAATCTAAAATATACCGTTTACACACGACCATTACATAATGGTTTACAATAAGAATATATTACATCAAAAATAAGTTTCTTGAATGCAGTTTTTACACAATATCATACAAGTATGGACTCCAAATCTTGTCCTTATTTTAGTATGCAACAGCAGAAGCTCTTAATAATCACGTGAGAATAAACATGCTTAAAACGTCAACAAAAATATTGATGAGTTATAGGTTTAACCTATGTATTATCAAATCATAATAATAGACCACAAGATTTCATATTTCAATATACATCCCATACATAGAGATAAAAATCATTCATATGGTGAACACCTGGTAACTGACATTAACAAGATGCATATAGAATATCCCCATCATTCCGGAACACCCATCGGACATGATAATTTTGAAGTACTAAAGCATTCCAAATTCTAGAATGGGACTTGTTGGGCCCGATAGATCTATCTTTAGGATTTGCATCAATTTGGGGGCCTATTCCCAAATTCTTAGGCTACCAAGCTAAAAAGGGGCATATTCGGCTTCGATCATTCACCCATATAATGTAGTTTCATTTACTTGTGTCTATTTCGTAAAACATTTATAAAATTGCATGTATTCTCATCCCAAAATATTAGATTTTAAAAGTGGGACTATAACTCACTTTCACAGATTTTTACTTCGTCGGGAAGTAAGACTTGGCCACTGGTCGATTCACGAACCTATAATAAATATGTACGTATATATCAAAGTATGTTCAAAATATCTTTACAACATTTTTAATATGTTTTAATTTTTTAAGTTTATTAAGTCAGCTGTCCTCGTTAGTAACCTACAACTAGTTGTCCACAGTTAGATGTACAGAAATAAATCGATATATTATCTTGAATCGATCCACGACCCAGTGTATACACGTCTCAGGCTAGATCACAACTCAAAGTATATATATATATATATATATATATATATATATATATATATATATATATATATATATATATATATATATATTTGGAATCAACCTCAACCCTGTATAGCTAACTCAAACATTACTGCATATAGAGTGTCTATGGTTGTTCCAAATAATATATATAGATGGGTCGATATGATATGTCAAAACATTTGCATACGTGTCTATGGTATCCCAAGATTACATAATATATTATAATACATGTATAATACAATATAAGTTAGCTAGGATATGATTAATATAGATTTGTTATCAATTTTCACGTAGCTACAACAAGCAAAATTATCCAATCTTGTTTTACCCATAACTTCTTCGTTTTAAATCCGTTTTGAGTGATTCAAATTGCTATGGTTTCATATTTAACTTAAGTTTATAAATATAAACATAAAAAGTATAAGTTTATTTTTTGAAATACAAGTTACAAGTCATTTTTGTAAAGGTAGTCATTTCAGTCGAAAGAACGACGTCGAAATGACCATTTTAGAAAACATACTTCCACTTTTAGTTTAACCATGATTTTTTGGATATAGTTTTATGTTGATAAGAAAAATCATTTTCCCAGAAGAATAGATTTTAAATCAAAGTTTATCATAGTTTTTAATGAACTAACCCAAAACAGCCCGCGGTGTTACTACGACGGCGTATATCCGGTTTTACGGTGTTTTTCGTGTTTTCAGGTTTTAAATCATTAAGTTAGCATATCATATAGATATAGAACATGTGTCTAGTTTATTTTAAAAGTCAAGTTAGAAGGATTAACTTTTGTTTGAGAACAAGTTTAGAATTAACTAAACTATGTTCTAGTGATTACAAGTTTAAACCTTCGAATAAGGTAGTTTTATATATATGAATCGAATGATGTTAAGAACATCATTACTTCCTCAAGTTTTGTGGATAAACCTACTAGAAATGAAAAAAATAGATCTAGCTTCAAAGAATCCTTGGATGGCTTGAAAGTTCTTGAAGTAGAATCATGACACGAAAACAAATTCAAGTAAGATTTCCACTCAAAATAAGATTGTTAAAGTTATAGGAATTGAATCAAAGTTTGAATATGAGTATTACCTTGTATTACAAAGATATCTTACTGTAATTAAGAAAGATTTCTTGAGGTTTCTCATATTCAAACTTTGGTTCAATTTCTATAACTATAACAATCTTATTTCAAGTGATGATCTTACTTGAACTTGTTTTCGTGTCATGATTCTGCTTCAAGAACTTCGAGCCATCCAAGGATCCGTTGAAGCTAGATCCATTTTTATCTTTTCCAGTAGGTTTATCCAAGGAACTTAAGGTAGTAATGATGTTCATAACATCATTCGATTCATACATATAAAGCTATCTTATTCGAAGGTTTAAACTTGTAATCACTAGAACATAGTTTAGTTAATTCTAAACTTGTTCGCAAACAAAAATTAATCCTTCTAACTTGACTTTTAAAATCAACTAAACACATGTTCTATATCTATATGATATGCTAACTTAATGATTTAAAACTTGGAAACACGAAAAACACCGTAAAACCGGATATACGCCGTCGTAGTAACACCGCGGGCTGTTTTGGGTTAGTTAATTAAAAACTATGATAAACTTTGATTTAAAAGTTGTTATTCTGAGAAAATGATTTTTATTATGAACATGAAACTATATCCAAAAATTATGGTTAAACTCAAAGTGAAAGTATGTTTTCTAAAATGGTCATCTAGACGTCGTTCTTTCGACTAAAATTACTACCTTTACAAAAACGACTTGTAACTTATTTTTCTGACTATAAACCTATACTTTTTCTGTTTAGATTCATAAAATAGAGTTCAATATGAAACCATAGCAATTTGATTCACTCAAAACGGATTTAAAATGAAGAAGTTATGGGTAAAACAAGATTGTATAATTTTTCTCATTTTAGCTACGTGAAAATTGGTAACAAATCTATTCCAACCATAACTTAATCAACTTGTATTGTATATTATGTAATCTTGAGATACCATAGACACGTATACAATGTTTCGACCTATCATGTCGACACATCTATATATATTTCGGAACAACCATAGACACTCTATATGTGAATGTTGGAGTTAGCTATACAGGGTTGAGGTTGATTCCAAAATATATATAGTTTGAGTTGTGATCAATACTAAGATACGTATACACTGGGTCGTGGATTGATTCAAGATAATATTTATTTCTGTACATCTAACTGTGCACAACTAGTTGTAGGTTACTAACGAGGACAGCTGACTTAATAAACTTAAAACATCAAAATATATTAAAAGTGTTGTAAATATATTTTGAACATACTTTGATATATATGTATATATTGTTATAGGTTCGTGAATCAACCAGTGGCCAAGTCTTACTTCCCAACGAAGTAAAAATCTGTGAAAGTGAGTTATAGTCCCACTTTTAAAATCTAATATTTTTGGGATGAGAATACATGCAGGTTTTATAAATGATTTACAAAATAGACACAAGTACGTGAAACTACATTCTATGGTTGAATTATTGAAATCGAATATGCCCCCCCTTTTTATTAAGTCTGGTAATCTAAGAATTAGGGAACAGACACCCTAATTGACGCGAATCCTAAAGATAGATCTATTGGGCCTAACAAACCCCATCCAAAGTACCGGATGCTTTAGTACTTCGAAATTTATATCATATCCGAAGAGTGTCCCGGAATGATGGGGATATTCTTATATATGCATCTTGTTAATGTCGGTTACCAGGTGTTCACCATATGAATGACTTTTATCTCTATGTATGAGATGTGTATTGAAATATGAAATCTTGTGGTCTATTATTATGATTTGATATATATAGGTTAAACCTATAACTCACCAACATTTTTGTTGACGTTTTAAGCATGTTTATTCTCAGGTGATTATTAAGAGCTTCCGCTATCGCATACTTAAATAAGGACGAGATTTGAAGTCCATGCTTGTATGATATTGTGTAAAAACTGCATTCAAGAAACTTATTTTGTTGTAACATATTTGTATTGTAAACCATTATCTAATGGTCGTGTGTAAACAAGATATTTTAGATTATCATTATTTGATAATCTACGTAAAGTTTTTTTTAAACCTTTATTGATGAAATAAAGGTTATGATTTGTTTTAAAATGAATGCAGTCTTTGAAAAACGTCTCATATAGAGGTCAAAACCTCGCAACGAAATCAATTAATATGGAACGTTTTTAATCAATAAGAACGGGACATTTCAGTTGGTATCTGAGCGTTGGTCTTAGAGAACTAGAATTTTGCATTAGTGTGTCTTATCGAGTTTGTTAGAATGCATTAGTGAGTCTGGACTTCGACCGTGTTTACTTGAAAAATGATTGCTTAACAAATTTTGTTGGAAACTATATATTTTTAACATGTGAATATTATGTGATATATTAATCTCTTAACGTGTTTGATATTATGTGATAGATGTCTACCTCTAGAACAAGTCCCATTGACGCACCTAATAATAATGAAGAGTCAAATGTAAATTGGAATGATTCGTGGACTGATTCACAAGTTCCCGAAGAGGAACCGGAAGAAGAGTCAGAACCGGAAGAAGAATCGGAACCGGAAGAAGAATCGGAACCGGATGAAGAAATAGAACCGGTGGGGGAAATAATAAAACGGTTAAGTAAAAGAAAATCCTCAACCAACCGACCAAGGTTAATTATGGTCAATGGTGTTTCCGCCAAGGAAGCAAAATATTGGGAGGATTACCAATTCTCCGATGAATCGGATTCCGACGAGAATTCCGATGATTTTATAGAAATTACCCCAACTGAATTTAAAAAGGAAAAAGAAAATAATAAGGGAAAGGGTATAAAAATAGAGAAATCTAATTCCAACCCCGATGAACTTTATATGTATCGTCAACCCCCGAAGTCCTTAAATTGTAACAATGACCCGGGAACCTCTAAACCACCAGGTTTTTCTAAACCAATGTGGAAAACGACGACTCGTATTAGGGGAACATCATATATTCCTAGAAACTTGGCAAAACGAACCAAAACTGAAGAAGAAGAAACAAGCGAGTCGGAATAAGATAGTTGTATTCGTGTGGTGTAATATATGTAATATAGTGTGCTTATGCTTTATGAAATATGTAAAAATTGCTTGTATTAATAAGTATTTTTTTTATGAATCTAACTCTTGTCTATTTTACAGTATAAAAACACAAAATGGATAGACAACCCAATATTTTAAGAGACCTACCCGGAGACATGATTGATGAAATCTTGTCTAGAGTCGGTCAGAATTCTTCGGCACAACTATTTAAGGCGAGATCAGTTTGTAAGACATTCGAAGAACGTTCCAAGAATGCCTTGGTTTATAAAAGGCTTTCGCTCGAAAGATGGGGGATATCACATTGGGAAATCCATAAGTTACGATGTGTTTACTTTGACGCATATATTGCGGGGAACCCAAATGCTATTTTACGCAATGGGTTAAGAAATTATTTTGACTCAATATATCCGAATATTGGACTTCGTGATTTAGAAAAAGCGGCTAACTTGCAACATAAAGAAGCATGTTATGCTTACGGATTAGTAATGTTGGCTTCTCACCAAAGTGAGAACAAGAACATCGGGCTACAACTATTAAACAAAATGTTCCCACAAGTGACGGAGTCGGTAATAGGGGTAAGAAATGAGGTTTTTAGATTGTTACGGGACTGTTGGACATTACGTAACCCTCGTCCCTTTGACGACGTTACAACACGCATTCTTATCAACGGCCATAACAGTTATGTTCCACAAGACCAAGGATGGGAAGTAATCCTAGTAAAACCAGAATGCATGACTTGTTTCTGGACGTATGAATTACGTGTCTTTATTGCCTTTGCTGAACGACTTGTGTACTAGCTAGAATTATCTTCACAACCATCTTTTATCAAATTTATTGTGTGCTATATTTCATGCTATATGTAAAATAAGCGGTATTGTAAGTTTGTAAAATATTGTGTAAAAGTTTGAACGCGAAATATTATTATAATCAGTTTTTCATATAGAATTGTAGTAGTTGAATTGTATATTAGCTACTAAGTATGAACTTAACGGGTAGGTACTACCCGAATTTAAACTTATAAAACGCTAATATGAAGAAAAAGCTTTTATAAATGAGTTCATATTATGCTATGAAATACTATTAACTACTCTTAATATTCTGTATGATTAACTTGTTCCATTTGACTATTTTGAAGGAAATGGCACCGACTACTCGACACACCGTGAATATGAATGAAGAGGAATTCCGTACTTTTCTAGCTTCAAACATAGCCGCAGTACAGGCTGCGCTACATACCAACAATAACTTTGGATCTAGCAGTACAGGAAATCGTGTAGGATGCACCTACAAAGAATTCACTGCCTGCAAACCTTTGGAATTTGATGGAACCGAAGGACCGATCGGATTGAAACGGTGGACCGAGAAGGTCGAATCGGTGTTTGCCATAAGTAAGTGTACTGAAGAGGACAAAGTGAAGTACGCTACGCATACCTTCACAGGTTCTGCGTTAACATGGTGGAATACCTATCTAGAGGAAGTGGGACAAGACGATGCGTACGCACTACCGTGGTCAGCATTCAAGCACTTGATGAACGAGAAGTACCGTCCCAGAACCGAGGTCAATAAGCTCAAGACAGAACTTAGAGGGTTACGAACCCAAGTATTTGATATTGCCACGTACGAAAGACGATTCACAGAATTGTTCCTATTGTTTTCGGGAGCATTCGAAGATGAGGAAGAGAAGATCGACGCGTTTGTGAAAGGATTACCGGAAAGAATCCAAGAAGATATAAGTTCACACGAGCCCGCCTCCATACAACAGGCATGTAGAATGGCTCACAAACTAGTGAACCAGATTGAAGAAAGAATTAAAGAACAGACTGCTGAAGAGGCCAATGTGAAGCAAGTTAAAAGAAAGTGGGAGGAAAATGGTGATAGGAATCACCAATACAACAACAACAGTAATTACAACAATAATCGCAACAATTATCCCAACAATCGCAACATCAATCGCAACTACAACAAACGGCCCAACAACAACATGTAACAACCCAAACCATCTAACGACAAAACCATGTGAAAACAGCAAAATAAAAAAAAATTTGCTGAACTGCCACCTGGCGCGGCGCGCCATATAGGCCGCGCGGCGCGCCAAACCTGACTGTCCGGAAAGTCTTTAAATGCGAAAATGTTTGACTAGTTCCCGACATATTTAGGCGTAACGCTTTTAACCCCATGTTCTATATATAAAAACTAGCACGTTCTATTAATAAAATTAAGTTTACGAAGCGGGGCCCACATTGACCCAAATTACCCCTAAGTACCAAAATACAATTTTCGACCATAAGACTTTTAATACAAAACAAAGCCGAGCATGGCGATTGGGGATACGCTACCCAATCCTAATAAATCCAAAAGCAAGCCTTCTACGCAAACTATGCAAGTCCTCTAATCCTCGCGCTTACCCGAGCCACCATCCGCATGCAATCTATAAAAAGAGTCAACAACGAGAGGGTAAGCTAACGCTTAGTGAATGATAATATACTACATACATATATATGTATAAAATGGACACGCCACAAAATAACAAATACCGCATACCGAGGCATCCATATAAGGCACTACACTAAGCATACCGTACGATCTCTAAGCAACGAGCTAAAGATACAATAACAATATAAGTTCACCAACGACGATGTGAACAACGCCAAATAGCTACACCCGGAGGGTTAGCTACAACAAAACAATACATTAATATATAACAATATAAACGAACAAGGTTAACACCTTAACCCAATACCGAGAACCAAATACCACAATGAAGATTGGCCGAACTACACGAGCCTTAGTAATCCGAAACCACACGAGATTACTATCTTCACAACATCGAGGTTGGCCGAACTACACGAGCCTTAGTAATCCGAAACCACACGAGATTACTACCTCAATAAGATGACCGAACTACACGAGTCACCATGAATCCGAACTACACGAGATTCATTTGATAAGATGACCGAAACCACACGCGTCATCGTGAATCCGAAACCACACGCGATTCACATCTCCAACTCAAACCCACGGTTACGGGATTATAAAATCCACCACATCGGGGCTACAACATCCAAATCACAATCACGTGTGATAATGTACACACAAACGTGTACTTCGCCAAAGATGGTCAACCAAACGCACAACCGTACCAATTGGATCTAAACGCAAGTCTATCAAATCCATCTATATGTGAAGTGAGCTCTATAGCCGAGAATCACTTCACCCGACCCGCACCCATCCTACACATACATATGCACATAGGATATTATCACTCACCTTGAAGTCTTGAAGAGTGCTTCCAAGTAATCCGCAAGTCGCTAATGGGAAATACCTAATCCATTATCACAATTACAACATTACACTTAGAGTGGATTCACAATTCAACCCAATTCAACCATTAGTGTAATTTCGACCCAAATGCACTTCCAAGCACAAACCGTGCCCAAACTAACCCATAATCACTAACACAAGTGAGAATGGTCCCAATATGTCAATTAAACTCGAACTCAAGTGTTAAACACGTGTCATACCCATTTTGACACTTAAACCCTAATTTTGACCCATAAAGGTCAAAATCTCATCCTTTACACGTTTTGACACCTAAACACATTTAACTCGGTTCTATACTTCAACTTAATCCATTTTAAGTTTATAAACATCATTAAATCGCCAATTGGGTCATAATTACCACCGAACCCTAATTTGACCCAAAGTCACAATTAGTCAACCATAATACCCTAAATGGGTTCCAATACTTCAATAATCACTATACCTAGTGATTAAACTCCAAACTGAAGCCTAATCAAGGCCAAATCGTCATCCAACCCAAAATCCGCCAAGTGACAAGAATAACTAGTCACCATAAACCCATTTCATCACCTAAAAGGGTTACACAACAATTTAACTCAAAACCCTAACTTGAATATCAAATCAAATAAATGAAATTCGGAGTTTGAGCTTACCAATACCACCACAACGTAGCTAGGAACGAAAGGAACAACTTTAAAACCCGAGACTTTGAACGATTCGAGCTTCTTCTTCACCAAAACCTCAAATCTCTCTCTAGACCTCTCTCTCTCTCTAAGAATGGATGAAGATGATGAATGGATGTGAAATGATCCAAAGTTAGATCTAAACCAACTGATATGGCTCACAAATCCGGCCCCAAGTGAATTTACCAAATTACCCTTCATTTAAAATAATTAAAAACAAAGGATTCTGTCAGCGCGATTCGGCGCGGCGCGCACCAGACCCGCGCGGCGCGCAAGTAGTCAGTTTCAGGTTCTTTTGCTTTTTAACTAAATATAAATATTAAACGAAGCCCGTTCTCGTATGTCTTTTATAAACAAGTATACAAAATAAATATTCGGGTCTTACACAACAACAACAACAACAATAACAGCAACAACAACAACAACAACAACAACAACAACAACAACAACAACAGCAACTACAACAATCATCCCAACAACAATAATAACCGCAACAACAACAACAATCAGAAGCAGCTATGCCAAAGGTGTGAAAAGTATCACTCGGGGTTCTGCACCAAATTTTGCAACAAGTGTAAAAGAAATGGTCATAGCGCGGCGAAGTGTGAGGTTTACGGACCAGGGGTTAATAGAACGAAAGGAACAAATGGTGTCGGAACGAGTAATGGCGGAGCAAGTAGTGTCGGAGCAAGTTATGCCAATGTAGTTTATTATAAATGTGGAAAACCGAGCCACATTATTAGAAATTGCCCGAACCAGGAGAACACGAATGGACAAGGTCGCGGAAGAGTTTTCAATATTAATGCGAAAGAGGCACAGGAAGACTCGGAGCTTGTTACGGGTATGTTTCTTATTGACAATAAATCTGCTTACGTTTTATTTGATTCGGGTGCGGATAGAAGCTATATGAGTAGAGATTTTTGTGCTAAATTAAGTTGTCCATTGACGCCTTTGGATAGTAAATTTTTACTCGAATTAGCAAATGGTAAATTTATTTCAGCAGATAATATATGTCGAAATCGAGAAATTAAACTGGTTAGCGAAACATTTAAGATTGATTTGATACTAGTAGAGTTAGGGAGTTTTGATGTGATAATCAGTATGGACTGGTTGAAAGAAGTGAAAGCAGAGATCGTTTGTTACAAAAATGCAATTCGCATTATACGAGAAAAAGGAAAACCCTTAATGGTGTACGGAGAAAAGGGCAACACTAAGCTACATCTTATTAGTAATTTGAAGGCACAAAAACTAATAAGAAAAGGTTGCTATGCTGTTCTAGCACACGTCGAGAAAGTACAAACTGAAGAAAAGAGCATCAATGATGTTCCCATTGCAAAAGAATTTCCCGATGTATTTCCGAAAGAATTACCGGGATTACCCCCACATCGATCCGTTGAATTTCAAATAGATCTTGTACCAGGAGCTGCACCAATAGCTCGTGCTCCTTACAGACTCGCACCCAGCGAGATGAAAGAACTGCAAAGCCAATTACAAGAAATTTTAGAGCGTGGTTTCATTCGACCAAGTACATCACCGTGGGGAGCTCCTGTTTTGTTTGTCAAGAAGAAAGATGGTACATTCAGGTTGTGTATCGACTACCGAGAGTTGAACAAACTTACCATCAAGAACCGCTACCCACTACCGAGAATCGACGAGTTATTTGATCAACTACATGGCTCGTCTGTTTATTCAAAGATTGACTTACGTTCCGGGTATCATCAAATGCGGGTGAAAGAAGATGATATTCCAAAGACTGCTTTCAGAACATGTTACGATCATTACGAGTTTATGGTCATGCCGTTTGGTTTAACTAATGCACCAGCTGTGTTCATGGACCTTATGGACCGAGTGTGTGGACCATACCTTGACAAGTTTGTCATTGTTTTCATTGATGACATGCTTATTTACTCAAAGAATGACCAAGAACATGGTGAACATTTGAGAAAGGTGTTAGAAGTATTGAGGAAGGAAGAATTGTACGCTAAGTTTTCAAAGTGTGCATTTTGGTTGGAAGAAGTTCAATTCCTCGGTCACATAGTGAACAAAGAAGGTATTAAGGTGGATCCGGCAAAGATAGAAACTGTTGAAAAGTGGGAAACCCCGAAAACTCCGAAACACATAAGCCAGTTTTTAGGACTAGCTGGTTACTACAGAAGGTTCATCCAAGACTTTTCCAGAATAGCAAAACCCTTGACTGCATTAACGCATAAAGGGAAGAAATTTGAATGGAATGATGAACAAGAGAAAGCGTTTCAGTTATTGAAGAAAAAGCTAACTACGGCACCTATATTGTCATTGCCTGAAGGGAATGATGATTTTGTGATTTATTGTGACACATCAAAGCAAGGTCTCGGTTGTGTATTAATGCAACGAACGAAGGTGATTGCTTATGCGTCTAGACAATTGAAGATTCATGAACAAAATTATATGACGCATGATTTGAAATTAGGCGCGGTTGTTTTTGCATTAAAGACTTGGAGGCACTACTTATATGGGGTCAAAAGTATTATATATACCGACCACAAAAGTCTTCAACACATATTTAATCAGAAACAACTGAATATGAGGCAGCGTAGGTGGATTGAATTATTGAATGATTATGACTTTGAGATTCGTTACCACCCGGGGAAGGCAAATGTGGTAGCCGATGCCTTGAGCAGGAAGGACAGAGAACCCATTCGAGTAAAATCTATGAATATAATGATTCATAATAACCTTACTACTCAAATAAAGGAGGCGCAATAAGGAGTTTTAAAAGAGAGAAATTTAAAGGATGAAATACCCAAAGGATCGGAGAAACATCTTAATATTCGGGAAGACGGAACCCGGTATAGGGCTGAAAGGATTTGGGTACCAAAATTTGGAGATATGAGAGAAATGGTACTTAGAGAAGCTCATAAAACCAGATACTCAATACATCCTGGAACGGGGAAGATGTACAAGAATCTCAAGAAACATTTTTGGTGGCCGGGTATGAAAGTCGATGTTGCTAAATATGTAGGAGAATGTTTGATGTGTTCTAAGGTCAAAGCTGAGCATCAGAAACCATCAGGTCTACTTCAACAACCCGAAATCCCGGAATGGAAATGGGAAAACATTACCATGGATTTCATCACTAATTTGCCAAGGACTGCAAGTGATTTTGATACTATTTGGGTAATAGTTGATCGTCTCACCAAATCAGCACACTTCCTGCCAATAAGAGAAGATGACAAGATGGAGAAGTTAGAACGACTGTATTTGAAGGAAGTCGTCTCCAGACATGGAATACCAATCTCTATTATCTCTGATAGGGATGGCATATTTATTTCAAGATTCTGGCAGACATTACAGCAAGCATTAGGAACTCCTCTAGACATGAGTACTGCCTATCATCCACAAACTGATGGCAGAGCAAAAGGACGATACAAATGCTTGAAGACATGCTACGAGCATGTGTTATTGATTTCGGAAACAGTTGGGATCGATATCTACCGTTAGCAGAATTTTCCTACAACAACAGCTACCATTCAAGCATTGAGATGGCGCCGTTTGAAGCACTTTATGGTAGAAAGTGCATGTCTCCGATTTGTTGGAGTGAAGTGGGGGATAGACAGATTACGGGTCCGGAGATTATACAAGAAACTACCGAGAAGATCATCAAAATTCAACAACGGTTGAAAACCGCTCAAAGTCGACAAAAGAGCTATGCTGACATTAAAAGAAAAGTTATAGAATTTGAAATTGGAGAGATGGTCATGCTTAAAGTTTCACCTTGGAAAGTCGTTGTTCGATTTGGTAAACGAGGGAAATTAAATCCAAGGTATATTGGACCATTCAAGATTATTGATCGTGTCGGACCAGTAGCTTACCGACTTGAGTTACCTCAACAACTCGCGGCTGTACATAACACTTTCCACGTCTCGAATTTGTAGAAATGTTTTGCTAAATAAGATCTCACTATTCCGTTAGATGAAATCCAAATCAACGAAAAACTTCAATTCATCGAAGAACCCGTCGAAATAATGGATCGTGAGGTTAAAAGACTTAAGCAAAACAAGATACCAATTGTTAAGGTTCGATGGAATGCTCGTAGAAGGTAACGACTAACGATGTAACGACTAACGATGACTTACATGTAACGACTAACGATGACTTAACGACTAACGATGACTTAACGACTCAGTTAAAATGTATATACATGTAGTGTTTTAATATGTATTTATACACTTTTGAAAGACTTCAATACACTTATCAAAATACTTCTACTTAACAAAATTTCTTACAATTACATCCTCGTTCAGTTTCATCAATAATTCTACTCGTATGCACCCGTATTTGTACTCGTACAATACGCAGCTTTTAGATGTATGTACTATTGGTATATACACTCCAATGATCAGCTCTTAGCAGCCCATGTGAGTCACCTAACACATGTGAGAACCATCATTTGGCAACTAGCATGAAATATCTCATAAAATTACAAAAATATGAGTAATCATTCATGACTTATTTACATGAAAACAAAATTACATATCCTTTATATCTAATCCATACACCAACGACCAAAAACACCTACAAACACTTTCATTCTTCAATTTTATTCATCTAATTGATCTCTCTCAAGTTCTATCTTCAAGTTCAAAGTGTTCTTCATATATTCTACAAGTTCTAGTTACATAAAATCAAGAATACTTTCAAGTTTGCTAGCTCACTTCCAATCTTGTAAGGTGATCATCTGTAGAGACCCGTCCTAATCCATCCGGACAAAGTCCATATCGATTACAAATGATTCACAACAGTTGATTACATCGCGAGGTAATTGACCTCTATATGATAAATTTTACAAACATTGCATTCGTTTTTAAAAGACAAACTTTCGTTACATCGACAGTTGACAGGCATGTAAAGCATTTCATAATATATCCAAATATAATTGACTTAATAATAATCTTGATGAACTCAACGACTCGAATGCAACATCTTTTGAAATATGTCATGAATGACTCCAAGTAATATCTCTAATATGAGCAAATGCACAGCGAAAGATTTCTTTCGTCCTGAGAATAAACATGCTTTAAAGTGTCAACCAAAAGGTTGGTGAGTTCATTAGTTTATCATAAAGAATCATTTCATAATTTTAATAGACCACAAGATTTCATACTTCCATTTCTCATAATCATACGTCCCATGCATAGAGACAAAAATATCATTCATATGGATTGAACACCTGGTAATCGACATTCACAATATGCATATAAGAATATCCCCATCATTCCGGGATCCTCCTTCGGACATGATATCAATTTCGAAGTACTAAAGCATCCGATACTTTGGATGGGGCTTGTTGGGCCCGATAGATCTATCTTTAGGATTCGCGTCAATTAGGGTGTCTGTTCCCTAATTCTTATATTACCAGACTTAATAAAAAGGGGCATATTCGATTCGATAATCCAACCATAGAATGTAGTTTCAATTACTTGTGTCTATTTCGTAAAACAGTTATAAAAACAGCGCATGTATTCTCAGTCCCAAAAATATATATTGCAAAAGCATTTAAAAAGGGATTAATGAAACTCACGCATATAAATATTGTAAAACATTTAATAAAGCATTTGAATGTATTCTCAGCCCAAAAACGTAAAGAGTAAAAAGGGTAAATGAACTCACCGTATTGTATTTTGTAGTAAAAATATATATGACAACATTGAACAACTAAACAATGTAGGGTTGGCCTCGGATTCACGGACCTATATCATTTATATATATATTAATACACATTATTGCAATCGAACAATTGTATATATATATATATATATATATATATATATATATATATATATATATATATATATATATATATATATATATATATATATATATATATATATATATGAATTTATTAATTATGTCATATTTATATTAATAATATGTATATATCTTCATATTTTCATTTTGTGTATAAAAGTATAAATTTTATTATGTTGTCTATTAATTATATATTTATTTATATATATCATTTGTTTGAAAAGTAGTAACAATGTTAAAATAATATTAAATATGGTAAAATTATATTAATTATAATACTTGAGTTTTCTTATAAAGGCAATAATGTTAATATTCCTATTAGTGATAGTACTAATAATGATATTAATGATAATAACTATAAAAGTATTAATTTTACTGTTAATGATAGTTATGATAATGATTTTGGCAGTTACATAATAGTAATATTCATGATGATACTTCTAATCATATTAGTGGTAATATTAATAATAATCTTAATATTAATATTAATGATGATAATTCTAATAATGATAATAATTCTTATAATAATAATAATGATAACATTAGTAATAATACTTATGTTCATTAAAATTGATAATAACACTAATGATACTTATTTTATTTTCATAATAGCACTAATTAAAATAATCATAATCCTAATAATAATACTACTTATAATGATCATAACGATGGTAAACTTTAATAATCTTGTAATAATAATAATTTTGATAATGATATTAATACTAATCCTAAATGATAATAATAATAATAATAATACTAATACTTAATAATAATATCAATCAATAATAATAACAATAATAACAATAACAATAACAATCTATAATAATAATAATAATAATAATAATAATAATAATAATAATAATAATAATAATAATAATAATAATAATAATAATAATAATAATAATAATAATAATAATAATAATAATAATAATAATAATTGAAACTACCTTATTAGCCTTTTCCAAAAAGATATGCCACGCACGAGGCTCGAACCCGAGACCTCCCACTAACACACTAGCACCCAAGACCATCCAAGCTATTCTGTTTTCTTGATTAATACACATTCTATGTTTATTTAAACCCGTTATAATCTGTTGCCCTAATCTTCATCTTCTTCACCACATCCAAATCGATCAGAGACTAAATTAAGGGACATCAGAACTAAATTAAATCTTGGATTGGGACAGAAACAAACGTGATGATGATTTAATTACCAGACACGAAACAAAAAAAAAGAAATCAAAGAATGGCAGTCGCTATATTCAAAGAAAAAAATATATATATGAATTTATAATTTGATTTTACAATTAAACTGTTTTGAGACCCCAATCCCTTAATGAAAAAATGTTTCTTATTAACCAGTAAATACTCTACAAACATCATATTGACCTGAATCAAATTATAACTCGCAAATTTGAATGATTTAAAATCGTTTGACTTTGTAGTTCGAAAACTTTGACTCGAAAATTGAAGCTCGATAGAAAGAGTTAAGACCTGAGATTTTGCATATAGTTTAATTGAAAGATTCCTAATAAGACTGCAATTCTACATTTGAAGATTTGATTGAAATCGAGCTGTTTAAATTTTTAGATAAAAACAGGGAATACGAGCGGTATATCTATATATATATATATATTTCTATTTAATTCACACAATTTGCAGATATAATTGATGATAGTAGTTACTGAATTTAACGAGTTTGTTACAAACACTGATAAACTCGCTTGATTTATATCATTAGGTAGTAGATAGATGTATTTATCAATCAGAAAAAAATAAAAAATAAAAATAAATAAATAAATAGAATCAGACAAAGAAGATGGAATAAAGGCACATAATAGAATAAAAGTAGATGTTGATTTGCAACGGTTTTTGGCTGAGTCTATGAGTGAATTCGATCTCCTAATACAACAAGAGGTATGAGACAAAAGTGAAAAAGAAATGGATCGTGATGATAATCTGTTTTTTTTTTTTTTTTTGACTCTTTAATTGATATAATTATATTAATAAATCCTAATTCTTGTTAATACTAATAATAATAATTGATAATAATAAATAATAATACTAATAATAATAATAATAATATAAATGTACAGAGAATTTATAATTTTAGTTAAATATAATAATAGAATTGATATTGGTATTAGTAAAAATAATAACAATAATATTACTACTAATCATACTAAATATAACAAATGATATGTATCAATTTCGTATCTATAGATTATATATTTTAAGTAATAATATTAGTAATACTAATACTAATATTACTAATGACATTATTATAACACTACTTTGTAATTAAATTTAATATAATAGTATTACATATTATTGGTTATGTAATATAACTATATATTATATAATAACTTATTTTGAGTATTAAATTTTTATATAATTTAACAGGTATTACAATATACATATATTTATATATAGCATTCTTCTATTGATATACGAATTTATTGTAACTACAACTTAATTATTTTATATTATATTGTACATATTTAATTTTAATGGTTAAATTATTTTGTATTATTTCTATTTATTATTATATGCATACTTTCATTTATATTTACATATTTGATTACACAATTGTTCGTGAATCGTCGGGAACAGTCAAGGTCAATTGATTACGTGAATATAGACTTCAAAACTTTCGAGACTCAACATTACAGATTTTGCTTATTGTGTTGGAACATATAAAGATTAAGTTTTAATTTGGTCGGAAATTTCCGGGTCGTCACAGTACCTACCCGTTAAAGTAATTTCGTCCCGAAATTTGAGTGGAATGGTCATGGCTGACAATAAGTATGTTTTCATGACGTATCCAAGCTAGAAATTTAAGTTTTATCATCAGTGAGTAATATAGGTTAAAAAAAATTTGATTACGCGAAGAGTATAATCGAAGCTATCGCAAGAGAGGGAACTGATGACGTAGTTATGATTGATTTCCGGAATTCATGGGATTTAAAGAAAATCTTCGTAATAAGATTTGGTTCTTCGGCGATATAGAAAATCAGATCTTCTTTGATTAAATGCAATAATCTGTTTCGATTGCTCTGTCGGATATTTTACTATAAATCCACTCCCTTCGTTTCCTTATTTTCACAGCTCACACCTTCCATTCTTTCTCCCCTGATTCATATTTTTAAAGCATTCATTAATATGCTCCATCCAGTTCTGATCCTTGATATACTCTTAACTTTCATATCTGTCATTCTTCTCTTTCATCTACCACCGGAGGATTATATTTACTTCTACTATTATCTTGGGGTTATAGTGTTTTTAATTTTACCGTGCCTTTACGTGGTAATACGTATTGATATGCACGGTTTGTAATTTATGTGTTGTTGTCGAGCTTTATATTTTCTTTATATTCAAGAGTTCCATACTTTCGTCTCCTCTTCCCGACTTCAAGTCAAGCGAATAATGGTCCAGAATTCGTAGATATGGATTTTGAAATGAACATAGTTAATGTTCTAGAAGGAAATCGTAATGGCACGATCTTGATTTTTCAAATTACTAGAATATCTGAAAAGATAGAACTATTAAGAGTATATGTTCTTGATATACTTGGAGATTGGGTAGAATGTAAGAGTCGTGTAACATGGCACATGATGACGTTATGATATGTGAATCATCACGTTCCATTAGAAACTCAGTGATGTTATGCGAGGTGTATATAAAATAGTTTATATTTTACTAGGAAAAACTATTAAATACGATACAATTTTACACAAGATATTTATTTATTATTAGAATGGATATACTTAAACCTTGCTACAACACTTATAGGCAGTGTACCTAATCGTACAGTAGTGTAGTTTTTAGTAAGTCCGGTTCATTCCACAGGGAAATCTTTAAACAAAGCTCAACGCTATATTAGTTTACTTTTATAAAAATACAAACATATATATAAGTAATATTATTATTATAAAGGGGGGTTTTTTTTACCATTTAATGACCGGTTTGTCGATTTTAAGACTTTAGTCGCAGTTAAAACCTAATGTAAAATATTAAATAAATAAAAGACTTAATTTAAAGCGTAAAGTAAATAACAATAATGAAATTGCGAATAATAAAAGTGCGATAAAATAAAATTGCGATAATTAAAAAGTACGATAATTAAAAGTGCGATGAAATAACAATAAATAAAAAGTGCGATAATTAGAAGTGCAATTAAATATAAAATAAAGGAAATTAAATATGAAATAAAAGAATTATGCTTATTTAAACTTCCGTAATCATGATGTTTGACGTGTTGATTTTAGTTTTATGCCCATGGGTTAATTGTCCTTTGTCCTGGATTATTTAATATGTCCGTCTGGTTTTTGTCCATAACAGTCCATCAGTCATAAATATAAAATGCGAGTGTCCTCATCAAATTATTCTTATACCCGAAGTTAAATATTCCAACTAATTGGGGATTCGAATTGTAACAAGGTTTTAATACTTTGTTTAATGAATACACCAGGTTATCGACTGCGTGTAAACCAAGGTTTTACTACTTTGTTAACAATTACACCAATTACCCTTGAATGTAATTTCACCCCTGTTTTAATTATTCTAATGGCTATTAATCCATTCCCGTGTCCGGTTAAAAGAACGATTATTCGTACATATAAATACCCCGCCCATCGTGTCTGATCGAGTGTATATGGTAATTTATAGGGACGCCCAATTGTAAATCTTTATATTAACATTAACAAACTATCATTTAGTTAAACAAATATAAAGCCCATTAATAGCCCATAGTCTAATTTCCACAAGTGTCGTTCTTTTGTCCAAACCCCAATTATGGTACAAAGCCCAATTACCCAATTTTAGTAATTAGCCCAACATCATGATTACTTCGTTTTAAATAAGCATAATAATAACTTAGCTACGAGACATTAATGTAAAAAGGTTGAACATAACTTATAATGATTAAAAATAGCGTAGCGTTACACGGACAGAATTTCGACTTACACCCTTACAACATTCGCTAACATACCCTTATTATTAGAATTAAAATTAAAATTAAAATATAAATTATATATATATATATATATAAATTTTACGTATGATAAGAGAAGAAAAAGATATGAATTGTGATCAGAATTCGGTTGGCTTTATAGGGAATTTCGATTTTTGGGGCTCCGCGACTCGCGGCAAAATCCTCTTCAAACTCCGCGAGTCGCGGAGGATGAATTTACAGCTCACACCCTTGGAGTCTTTCTCTGCCGACGGTTTTTAATATATATATAATATATATATAATTAATATAATTAATTATATATTATATTATATTTATATACATAGTTAACTTGTAATTTTTAGCCCGTTGCGTCGAGCGTTAAGAGTTGACTCTGGTCCCGGTTCCGGATTTTCGAACGTCCTTGCGTACAATTTTATATTTTGTATTTTGCGTTTTGAATCTTGTACTCTTGTAATTTCGAGACGTTTCTTATCAATAATTGGAACCTCTTTGATTGTCTTTTGTACTTTTGAGCTTTTTGGTCGTTTGCGTCTTCAATTCGTCGAATCTGTCTTTTGTATTCACCTTTTATTATTTAAACGAATATCACTTGTAAATAGAACAATTGCAACTAAAAGCTTGTCTTTCTTGAGGAATAATGCTATGAAATATATGTTCGTTTTTAGCATTATCAAATATTCCCACACTTGAGCGTTGCTTGTCCTCAAGCAATATTGTCTTGAAATACTAGAATCACTTCTTTATTCTTCACACTTTGTACATCAGTGATTTCTATACGGCGGTATAAACAATGGTAGTAACGATATGGTTTACAGTCCCACATGACTATAAAAATTTAGATCCATTAAGGAAATTGGATCTTTATGAAAATATTTGATCTTTTGAAATCTAGTTTTTACCCTAGATAAGTTTTCCGGAATAACCCTTTACCGGTGTTTGCAAAATATTTTTGTGGGTTTGGTGGGTTTTAGATTTGAAAATTTTAGCTCAAAACTTGCTGTTTTGTGTCACCCACTTGCTAACCTTGTATTAGGAAAGCAACACGTCCAGTTTACTTGTCCCGTATATTACCTTTCGGTAAACTACCGTCCGGTTGTAAAGGAAAGCGTTGAACAAGCAACTGTTAAGGCAATGTCCCGTGACATGCTTTTGATTATGGTCTATAACGTGTCGGACGCAATTACTATCCTTGGTAGGAGCAATAGTAAAGCTCACCCTTATAATTTTTCGGTCTGGCACAAGGTCCTGTCTTTGACCACTATGCAACCACCATTCTTACGGTTGACACCCGATTTAGTTCAGGTGACCTAATGAATTCCAGGTGAATTCCTAGGATTTTACGTTCAATGGTAATGAACGCATTGAAAATAGGGTTTTCAGAAAACAAATCGGTTTATAATTTTGATCAAAATATTTTCTCGTTCAAGCTCGAGTTTAGATATCATTGAATTTCATGAGTTTGAATTCTCAATCTTTAAGGTCAATCTCTAGGATTGAGTAATATCAGTCTTAAAAGCTGATTTTTAATCTTTAAGGAGATTATCCTTTCTGGGGATCTGATTCATTAGTCTTATCAAGCTAATTTGCACGGTGCCCCCCCATTGTACGAGATAAATCCTTCTCATGGTTAGGATAAATCTGACCACTTGGCGACCCTGTTTAATGCTGAGGTCCGTGGATTTCCTGCTGATTTTAGTGATGACTTTTCTAGATTTTTCGTCAACCTACAGCTGGTCTGAACGACAACTTCATGACCTAAATCAAGAAGCGCGTGTCTTTTTCGGAAGACTTTACTTCCTTTTAATGATGGAATTGATTCATCGTGTAGATCCATCTTTTCTTTCATCGGGTAAAACAGTTTAGTTTAGTTCAAAGCAAAAGTATTTTCAGTTATTTGTTACAGATATATGTGACATATGTTTAAAATAACTTGGTAAATTTTCCCACACTTGGCTTTTATTTTCCTTTTTATCGTCCTCTATTCCATTTTAAATGAATTTTAACATTTTAGTTTGTTTCTTAATTTATGTCCTTTCCGAGGTAACAATAATTTCGGTGTTAAAACCTAGTTTTATCGTTCATAAATATGTATAAACATGATTTTGAATTCATTTAATTGAAAATTTTGAAAAATTTTACTAGAAGTGGGTAGTCAGTATATAAGACTAGGGCTGTTCCTTGTTATCGGAGAGCACTAGATTCTAATACAACTACTGCGTTACTAGTATTTTTAATGGTAACCAAGTGTTTAAATCAAAAATTTTTTAAAATCCGAAAGAATTTAACCCCTTCCCACACTTAAGATCTTGCAATGCCCTCAATTGCAAGAAATCAGTAACAATTTAAATTATTGAGGGTGATTTGTGTGAAAATGATTAAATTTTACCAAAGTTTCCAAATATATTGGCGTTTGTTTGCTGAATGATAAATGGTGCACATCATTTGTTCATTCCGTCTTGTTGTTATTTCACATATATTTTGCATCTTGTCGTCAAAATTAGTTGCTTTTGCTAAACTTAATGCCAGTCTTTGAAAATGCGTTGTTTTACCCTGTTGTGTACATAAGATAAACTGCAAACATATATACATATTTTTGAAGTTTGGTATATTACCCCACATTCAAAAATTATTAAAATCTAAGAATAAAAGTTAGATAATTATAAAAATGATTACAATATTAACAAAAATATTAAATGTATCAATAATTACAAATTACAAAATAAAAAAAAATAATAAGTAAACTAAGGATGATATTGGTACCAATAGGGGTTCCAGGCATAACCATAAGTGCTATAGAATGCTTCGGCAGGGTCATACGTAGGATATGGTGGCTGCATCTCTATAGACCAAGGAGGGAAGATGGGTTTCGGTGTAGGAATATAGTTTCTACCTATATGTTGGCAATGAGCTATGATTTGGTTCTGATGAACTTCCCAATCTTCAAATGCTCTCTGTCTAGCATTTTCGTATTCCTGAGAAGCTATAAACCTATGCATTTCTTGCATCTCATTCCCCCCTCCTACATTACCTTGTTGCTGGTTTCTCTCCACCTGTGGATGTCTACCATGGTATCGTACTGCGGCGTTATTTCGCCTCTTCAAAACTTTCGCACCATGGTATACATTTAAACCTATAGTATCGCGGGGTTCTGGTTCTTCTACTAATAATCCCCCCCCGACTTATATCCACACCGAGATATTCACCAATCAAAGTAATAAAAATACCACCTCCTATTATGCTATGTGGTCGCATCCCCCGAACCATAGCTGATAAATAATAACCCACACAATATGGTATATTTACAGCGCTTTGTGGGTCTCGAATACACATATGGTAAAACAAATTCTGTTCATTTACTTTTTCTTTGTTCTTACCCCTTTGTGTAATCGAATTAGCTAAAAACCTATGTATCACTCTTAATTCGGCTCTATCTATATCCAAATAAGAGTAATTTCCCCCTTTGAAACGGTGATGGCTTGTCATTTGACTCCACACACCGTGTGTATCAAAATTCTCATCTTTCTTTCTACCGTTTAGTATCAATCCTCTACAATCGGCAGACGCTAACTCCTCAGGCGTATATATACGTAAAGCCTGAGAAATGTCCAGTAAAGACATGTGGCGCATCGAACCGCCTAACAAAAATCTAATAAAAGAACGATCGGTTAAACTAGCTACCTGATCATTCAACTCTGTACTACATAACAATTCTTCACACCATACTTTATATACAGGTCTACGTATGGTGAATAAACATATCCAGTCATTAAAAGAAGAATTACCATACCTCTGTACAAGTAATTCCCTAATTGGCCCGGCCAATTCTACAGCTTCTAAGGGTCCCCATTCTATGACCCTCGGTACCTCAACAACCTTAGAATGAAGAGTATGCAAACCCCTTTGATATTTTGGATAATCTATCCAAAGTCTATCAAATCTCAGGTTCGGGTGCAACTCTTCCAAGTGCATATCGGAAAAGGTCATGACTGGATGAGGTACATCCTGCTTGTAGTAGTTATCCACCTCCTGTTGTTCCAAATTCTCAGCAGGAGCATTGCGGGCTTGGGATGAAGATTCACCCCTTTCATTCTGCAAAACACATCAAACACAATTTTTGTGCATCCAAATTGTAACGACCCGGATTTTTCCGATCGTTTTACACTTATAAGATTAATATTTACATAAATTAAAACTTACCAACATGATAAGCAATCTAAATTGTTGAGATTTATGATTTTGAAAAGAGTTTTACATAACGTTTAACCGTCTAGTTTGACCGATGATATCACGAACTATACAATATATGTTAATTATACGTTTGTGTATATATATGTATATATACATATTTAACATGATTTAAGGATGTTTAAATATCTCATTTTGTATTAATAACAATAAGTTATAAGTATATTTTGAAACTACTAACTTAAGCTTTCAAAACGATAACTATACGTAACGTTATTTGACATAAATACTTACGACCTATAATGTTTATACATATATCGTATATATAATGTATTTAATCACTTTTAAAGACTTAAATACATAAAACAATATAAGTATATTCACAAAAGATAGCTATATTTGAATCCTCATTCCATTTTTCACAAGATTTCTATACGTATATCTAGAGTATATGTACTCGTATCATACCTAGCTTCTATACGTATTTACTATTGGTATATAAACATCAAATCACCATCAACCAGCCCTTGTTCATGCCTTATGTATAAGGTAACTACTTTTGTTATTTAGTATGACAATTTCACATGATTAAAAGATCTTTTCACAAAATTACAAATTTATACACCTTTTACACCACCATAAATACATGCATCCATTTTCAATTTTTGGAACATCATTTCTCTAGCTAAACACACACACTTACTAGCCTCATGTCTCTCTAAGAACTCCAGCAAAAATCCTCTCAAGAATCACCTTAAACACCACCATAAAAAGATCAACAAAAACACTACAAAAATACAACTTTCAATTCAAGTTTATGTCTTAAGTTGCTTCCAATCTTTCATCCAATTTCATCACTCTTTTGGTTCTAGGTTTTTACTCCTCTTTTACAGCAATCTTGTCCAAGTAAATTGAGGTAGTAACTTTGTTCATAACCTTATTCGATTCATATATATATATAGCTATCTTATTGTATGGTATACAATTTTAACAACAAAAACATAGTTTGAATGATTTCAAACTTGTTTGCAAACTAAATAGATCCTTCTAACTTAACTTTTAAAATACTTCAAGACCTGTAATATAACTTAAATCTATGCTAATTTAACAAGGTATAACTTGGTTTTTCAAAGAATACCTAAAAAAAAAATGTTTTTATGACGTCGGAGTGCAACCGGGGGCTGTTTTGGGTTGGATAATTAAAAACCATCTTGAACTTTGAATTGGAGGTTTATATTCTGGAAAAATGATATTTCTTATGAATATGTTAACACATAAAAATTTCATGATTTAATTCATAGTATAAGTATTTTTAGAAAAATGGTCATTAAATGATGTTTTTGTAACAAAAATGATTAACTTCATAAGTTTCACCAAAATTTGACCTATGACCTATGATTTCGAATACAAACTAAGGTATTTACAGTTCATATTCTTAAAGAGGGACTCGATCCAAGGAAGTGGAAAGTTGAATCAACGAAAACGGAGTTGTAACGAAGAAATTATGACCAAAACAAAATCGGATATCCAAGACTAGTTTAGCCACGAAAATAATTGGAGAAAATTAAATAAATCACATCTTCCTAAAGTAACATGATATTTTATACATATGTACTCATAATTTAATTTTATATGGTTCAGGATCACCCGTAAACAATACGAGAAGATTAATCATAAGATCCCATGATTGTACGCAACACGTCATTTGACAACACCGGTACTTTATGTACGCAACACGTCATTTGACAACACCGGTACCATGGGTCAAGATTAATCTCGACCAATACATATACGATGGGGGTTTTATTTATTTCATTGGGGGTTTATTAAACAACTAAATATGAACCATTAAAATTGAATTACTAACATCGGACTGCTAACTACGGACTAAGGAATTATTAAAAGTATTAAAAGTATTATAAGTATATATATGTGACGATTGTTTAAAAAGAAAAGGTATTGATATATTATATATGGATAGGTTCGTGATATCAATCGGAGACCAAGTCGAAATTACATATCTTCAAGACAAAAGTGAGTATATAGTCCCACTTTTAAACTCTAAATATTTCGGGATGAGAATACATGTATTTTATGTTTTACGCTATGGACACAAGTAACTGAAAAATATATTCTACGTTGAGTTGTACCACTGGCATACTTCCCTGTAGCTTGGTAACTAATATTTACAGCGGTATTGTAAACGCGAATCCTGTTGATAGATCTATCGGGCCTGACAACCCCAACCGGACTGGACGACCAGTATTCAACGGTTGCACAGTACTTCGTTTCGTGACTACACCTTGGTACGGTGTAGTAAGATTTCATAATAAAGGGAATATGCGACGTGATTAAATGTTAAGTATGGTTATCAAGTGCTCAACCACTTAGAATATTTTTATTAAAATGTTTATATATGAAATCTTGTGTTCCATTGTTATAACGCTGCTAGCATCAAACCTATATATCTCACCAACTTTATGTTGACGTTTTAAAGCATGTTATTCTCAGGTATGAATTAAGTCTTCCGCTGTGCATTAGCTCATGTTAAGGATACTACTTGGGACCTTTTAAGCCATGATACAAAGACGTTGCATTCGAGTCATTGGAGTTCAATAGAGAATATAAATAAGTAAATGACAGATTAGGTCATTTGGATATTATGAAATGTTAGACGAAAATGTCAAATATTGATGTAATGATAGTTTGCCTTTTAAGAATAAATGCAACGTTTGTAAAATGTATCATATAGAGGTCAAGTACCTCGCAATGTTATCATATGTTATTGTATTCGTCCCTATGGATTGGGTCGGGTCGTTTCATGTGGTATCAGAGCGTTGGTCTTAGCGAACCAGGCCTTGCATTAGTGTGTCTAACTGGTAGTTGTTAGGATGCATTAGTGAGTCTGGACTTTGACCGTGTCTACATGTCAAAAGTTTTGCTTATCATATCTAGTCGAAAATCATCTGCTTATCATCCTTAAGAATTGCCTGCTTAGTATTCTTAAGTCTAGACACGTCTTACTGCATTTGGTGCATCGATAGTGTATAGACAAAATTCGTATCCTAGCGTATCTGTTGCTATAGACATTGCCTGACGAATTTCAAAGATTCTCCGTAATTCACGGGATTTTGAGTATTATAAATACATATGTAAATTATGTATTGAAGAATACCAAACCCAACTCCTATAATCTATTCCAAACCAAAAATTCATTTCCCCGACTGTACAAGATGAACTCCGCGTCCAGTTCGAATTCCTCCGACTCCGACAGCTACGCTGATATGGATTTCCATTCGGGCTCCGAAGGCAGCGTCACTGGAATGGATCAACCAATTTCTCATCATCTATTCTGGATGAATTGGGGATGGGTTCGTAGTATACTAAATTATTGGAGACAAGAAGAAGGTGATCCCTTTCACCCACCGAATTGCCCCATTGGCGACGAACCTGAAGCACTTACCGGCGAACCTGTTTGAGAAACCATTTTCTCTCTCATTTCTCGAGTATCTCTTCACGATTATATCCTATCCCATATTTCGGATCTTGTTCATTCGCTCACTCCAACCGCTAATCATCCTGGTGTACTAGCAGAAATTAACGAACTTCGCGCTCGTGTGACGGCTTTGGAGAACACGGTGCGAAGGTTACAAACACCAGCAGCAGCACCAGCAGCATAACCAGTACCGTTAACAACATCAACCTCGCAATCTTCAGTACCAGTAGCATCATCAACGTCAACGACATCATCAGCATCAACACCAACCGTATCATTACCACCACCAACAATCACATCCGCACCACGTACCTCAACATCATCATCTGAACTTCGAATATGATCTTTGTTCTACATATCATTCTACACCGATTACCTCTTCTTTACGTATCGTTCTTCGTTCGACATGACGATTATGTAATCTCTAATGTTTTGGAGATTATGTAATCTAGTAATAACGATAAATCAAATGAGTTGAATATTTTATTGACTCATTAAATTCATAGTTACCTCCGAAGAAAATATATATGCAAATATATTTTCATAAAGATTGTAATTAAAAATTTCATTCGTACAAACTGTTAATGATGAAAATATTTTAACGGGTGGGTAGTACCCAAGGAATATTTAGAATTCACATTAACAAGTTACACTGTACATTCTTCGAATCTGATTCAACGATCATTTATTATCCTACTTACAATTACCAATATACGTATCCGTTCACCCCAGATTAACCATTTCCATTTAAATTTCATATTTGGATTTTTACCTATCCGAATCCAACAAGTGGCATAATGAAGAAACATTGGCAAAATAAAAATTGTTAGAAACAGATGAATTAAATAATTGAAATTGTGATAGGATTACATGCTAACTGTTCCGACTAACTGTTCCCAGCTAACTGATTAATATTTAATTTATCGCAATTTACATTCTTGCAATTTTAATTTCTGTACTTTACATACCGTCGGGACACATGTACAACAACACGTCGGATTAATTCTGAGACAACACGTTGTATAATGGGTCATGATATATATTTATTTATTTTACGCATTTTAAATAACGGGACACGTATACAAGGTTTCGACTTATCATATTGATCCATCTATATATATATTTCGGAACAACCATAGACACTCTATATGTGAAGGTGGGAGTTGGCTATACAGGGTCGGAGTTGATTCCAAAATATATATATACTTTGAGTTGTGATCGACACCGAGACCAGTACACGGGTCACGATACGTATTAAGTAATTCGAATATTATATATTTAGTTCATATATGAATTTATTGAACCATTGGACAATCGGACTATTGGACTGCTAACTTTGGACAATTAAAAATGAGTTAAAATGATGATTATTACATATGAAACTAAACAATCCTTCAAGTTTGCCACTTGATTCTATTTTAAACCTCATTTGTATCTTGACGATTACAATTCGCATTCACAACTTTTCATGATTCTTGAAAACATCTCGATCGAGAAGTTCAACCAGCCGCACCTCGTCTACGGAATAAAGATTTATGCATACAGTTATGCACCTAAAAATTTTTGAACTCGAAGTTATAGTTAAAACGTATCCGCATCGAATTCCTTATCATCCATTAGCAAAAACAATCACGCGATTCCTTTTCAATTAACTAATTTTGTCACAGCTCCACTTCGATATCTCAGTAAGACTACTCTTATTACAATCTCGATATATATATATACGTTGTTCTTTCGCCATCGTTACCGGAGAACCTTTTATATTCCATCATATTACCATCAGCGTTTAATCATCTAAAAATACAATTCTCCTTAAACCATCTTGGTTTGATAACCAATGACCCAGATCCAATAACTTTGAAAATACTGACGAAGCAGCATGTTGTAGAAGGTCTTAATGACCAAATGTTGATGATAAAAGAAGGAAGTGTTAGGAACGCTCGATAGAAAATTGGTACTGAAAACCGGATTAAACAAACCATGAAGGAGACTCTGAACAAGTTACAAGGACTAAACTTATACATAAAGAATTATGACGATTCTGTAGCAAACACCTTGCTTCTGAATCTAAACCCTTACGGGTCAATCTTCATCATCATCCTTCGACATTAGAAATTCCAAGATATTATCATATCTTTCATTATAAATATCCTCAATATTTCTGAAGATATTTTCACCACTATCCTTATCTGAAATCATTTATCTCTCTGTAATATCTGCGTTACAATATAAAGGAAACTGTGTTAGTTTCTAAATCCTTCAAGTTTAAAATAGGAATGTTCTGAAGCAGTGTTGGGAACTGATGCATGAACTAGTATAATATAATGAAACTTGATCAACTTCATTATATTACAGTAAGTCATGTTAAGTTTCTAATGGAATATGATGATTCACAGTACCGTCATCATGTGCCATGTTACACGACTTTTACATTCTATCCAATTCCGAAACATATTAAGAACAAATCATCTTGATAGTTCTATTTTCCTGGATATTCTGGTAATTTGACAAATCAAAATCGTGCCATTACCATTCCTTTCTTAGAGCATTAGCTATGTTCATTCCGAATTTTATACCTACGAATTTCGAACTATTGATCGCTTGACTCAAGGACGGGAAGAAGAAACGAAGGGACAAAGTCCCAAAATAGAAATTGGGGTATAGATTACAGCAAATAGGAGAGAGTATTAACTATGGATGACAATGATTATGGAAAACAGAAGCAGGAGCATCGAAATATAAGGAAAGATATCAAACCCAATAACCACCCAGAAACTACAAACCGTGTGTATCAATACGTATGGCGACGTAAAGACACGGGAGAATTAGAAACATTATAATTCCAAGAAAATCATAAAAGTGAATAGATTCTTCTAGCGGTAGATGAAAGAGAAGAATGAAAGATATGAAAGTTAGAAGTATAACAAAAATCAGAACGGGATGAAGCATTTTAAAGGATACCTTAAGGTATGAATTAGAGGAGGAAGAGTAAGAGATGTGAGGTATGGAAGTAAGAAAGGGAAGGAGGTGGATTTATAGTGAAATATCCGATAAAGAAATCGAAACAGATTATCGCATTAAATCAAAGGAGATCCTGTTTTCTAAATCATCAAAGAACCAAATCTTATTACATAAGATTTTCTTTAAATCCCTTAAATTCTGGAAATCAATCCTAATCTCGACATCGGTTAAAACAATTCTATATTCACTCATTTCATTCTTTTGTGATAGCTTCACTCGTGCGCTTCACATGACCGAATCGTTTTATCCATATCTTCCAATAATGATAAAACTCTATTAATACCTCATATTCATCATGAAAACATTCCTATTGTTATTTATGACAACCTCTACCAAATTTCGGGACGAAATTTCTTTAACGGGTGGGTACTGTAACGACCCGGATTTTTCCGATCGTTTTACACTTATAAGATTAATATTTACATAAATTAAAACTTACCAACATGATAAGCAATCTAAATTGTTGAGATTTATGATTTTGAAAAGAGTTTTACATAACGTTTAACCGTCTAGTTTGACCGATGATATCACGAACTATACAATATATGTTAATTATACGTTTGTGTATATATATGTATATATACATATTTAACATGATTTAAGGATGTTTAAATATCTCATTTTGTATTAATAACAATAAGTTATAAGTATATTTTGAAACTACTAACTTAAGCTTTCAAAACGATAACTATACGTAACGTTATTTGACATAAATACTTACGACCTATAATGTTTATACATATATCGTATATATAATGTATTTAATCACTTTTAAAGACTTAAATACATAAAACAATATAAGTATATTCACAAAAGATAGCTATATTTGAATCCTCATTCCATTTTTCACAAGATTTCTATACGTATATCTAGAGTATATGTACTCGTATCATACCTAGCTTCTATACGTATTTACTATTGGTATATACACATCAAATCACCACCAACCAGCCCTTGTTCATGCCTTATGTATAAGGTAACTACTTTTGTTATTTAGTATGACAATTTCACATGATTAAAAGATCTTTTCACAAAATTACAAATTTATACACCTTTTACACCACCATAAATACATGCATCCATTTTCAATTTTTGGAACATCATTTCTCTAGCTAAACACACACACTTACTAGCCTCATGTCTCTCTAAGAACTCCAGCAAAAATCCTCTCAAGAATCACCTTAAACACCACCATAAAAAGATCAACAAAAACACTACAAAAATACAACTTTCAATTCAAGTTTATGTCTTAAGTTGCTTCCAATCTTTCATCCAATTTCATCACTCTTTTGGTTCTAGGTTTTTACTCCTCTTTTACAGCAATCTTGTCCAAGTAAATTGAGGTAGTAACTTTGTTCATAACCTTATTCGATTCATATATATATAGCTATCTTATTGTATGGTATACAATTTTAACAACAAAAACATAGTTTGAATGATTTCAAACTTGTTTGCAAACTAAATAGATCCTTCTAACTTAACTTTTAAAATACTTCAAGACCTGTAATATAACTTAAATCTATGCTAATTTAACAAGGTATAACTTGGTTTTTCAAAGAATACCTAAAAAAAAAATGTTTTTATGACGTCGGAGTGCAACCGGGGGCTGTTTTGGGTTGGATAATTAAAAACCATCTTGAACTTTGAATTGGAGGTTTATATTCTGGAAAAATGATATTTCTTATGAATATGTTAACACATAAAAATTTCATGATTTAATTCATAGTATAAGTATTTTTAGAAAAATGGTCATTAAATGATGTTTTTGTAACAAAAATGATTAACTTCATAAGTTTCACCAAAATTTGACCTATGACCTATGATTTCGAATACAAACTAAGGTATTTACAGTTCATATTCTTAAAGAGAGACTCGATCCAAGGAAGTGGAAAGTTGAATCAACGAAAACGGAGTTGTAACGAAGAAATTATGACCAAAACAAAATCGGATATCCAAGACTAGTTTAGCCACGAAAATAATTGGAGAAAATTAAATAAATCACATCTTCCTAAAGTAACATGATATTTTATACATATGTACTCATAATTTAATTTTATATGGTTCAGGATCACCCGTAAACAATACGAGAAGATTAATCATAAGATCCCATGATTGTACGCAACACGTCATTTGACAACACCGGTACTTTATGTACGCAACACGTCATTTGACAACACCGGTACCATGGGTCAAGATTAATCTCGACCAATACATATACGATGGGGGTTTTATTTATTTCATTGGGGGTTTATTAAACAACTAAATATGAACCATTAAAATTGAATTACTAACATCGGACTGCTAACTACGGACTAAGGAATTATTAAAAGTATTAAAAGTATTATAAGTATATATATGTGACGATTGTTTAAAAAGAAAAGGTATTGATATATTATATATGGATAGGTTCGTGATATCAATCGGAGACCAAGTCGAAATTACATATCTTCAAGACAAAAGTGAGTATATAGTCCCACTTTTAAACTCTAAATATTTCGGGATGAGAATACATGTATTTTATGTTTTACGCTATGGACACAAGTAACTGAAAAATATATTCTACGTTGAGTTGTACCACTGGCATACTTCCCTGTAGCTTGGTAACTAATATTTACAGCGGTATTGTAAACGCGAATCCTGTTGATAGATCTATCGGGCCTGACAACCCCAACCGGACTGGACGACCAGTATTCAACGGTTGCACAGTACTTCGTTTCGTGACTACACCTTGGTACGGTGTAGTAAGATTTCATAATAAAGGGAATATGCGACGTGATTAAATGTTAAGTATGGTTATCAAGTGCTCAACCACTTAGAATATTTTTATTAAAATGTTTATATATGAAATCTTGTGTTCCATTGTTATAACGCTGCTAGCATCAAACCTATATATCTCACCAACTTTATGTTGACGTTTTAAAGCATGTTATTCTCAGGTATGAATTAAGTCTTCCGCTGTGCATTAGCTCATGTTAAGGATACTACTTGGGACCTTTTAAGCCATGATACAAAGACGTTGCATTCGAGTCATTGGAGTTCAATAGAGAATATAAATAAGTAAATGACAGATTAGGTCATTTGGATATTATGAAATGTTAGACGAAAATGTCAAATATTGATGTAATGATAGTTTGCCTTTTAAGAATAAATGCAACGTTTGTAAAATGTATCATATAGAGGTCAAGTACCTCGCAATGTTATCATATGTTATTGTATTCGTCCCTATGGATTGGGTCGGGTCGTTTCACAAATATACATTAGTGTCAGCAAAATTATCAATCAAAATAATTACAATGACATTATCAATTTATATCAAACTTAAGCTCTTTTTCACATTTTTATCAAATCTACACTTTTTCAAATAAGCATATACGAAAATGTTCGCCAAGTTCATAAGCATTCAACTCAAATAACATGTCAAAATAATCATTACTAGCAATTAAACAAGTCTCAAATGGCATTATCTTTCAAAAATCAAGTTCATTAATTTTAGACTTGAAAAAGTCCACTTTAATTCTCAAAATCATGTTTAGGCTCAAAGTTTGGATCATTTAACTACCTAAACATGTTACACTACTTAATTTAGCAACAATTCATGACAAAAATCGGCCATAACCTGTTTATATCAAAAAGCCCCAAATTTGCTCAAGAACACAAAACCTAGATTATTCAAAATTTGAAGTTTAAGGCTTCTAATCATGTTAAACAGCATCAATCTAGGTTATACAAGCATAATACATAAACAATTTAAGTCTAATTACACTAAAAAGCATCAAAATCAATTTGGGAAAAAATTGCTCAAGAACATCAAATTTCGAATTAAATGGTGTTTAGGTGTAGAAATTTACCGTTTTTCTTGAGTAATTCTTAGATAGCATCCTTCTCAACATGATTTTAGCAAAAGATTTGGTGATTAACGGTTAAAAATTGGGATTTTTGGGGGTGTTTTTCGGGTTTTTCGCAGCTATTTTCGCTGTTATTTTTCGCAGTGTTTGAGTTGTGTGGTGCACTGATCGTTCAGCTCTTTTTATTTTTTTTTCTGATTTTCGGTCCCTCCGCGAGTCGCGGGGATTTACCCTCCAAACTCCGCGACTCGCGGAGTTTGGTATATTTTTTTTTTTTTTTTATAATCATTAACTTATTAAAACAATTAAGTAATTAATTTTAAAATTTTGTTTCCCTTATTATTTAGGACGAGGTCGTTTCGGATCGATGTCCTAGTCCGTCCCTCGACAAAATTTTAAAATTTGTCTTTTAGTAGCGATTGTTTTAAAAGCTAAGATTTTTGGGTTTTTTCAATGTTTTTGGCATACTCTAATTCAATAAGATTAAAAATAATGATAATAAAAGTTCTCGTCCCTCCCTCGGGTAAAGCAATTTCGGTTCAAAGACCTAGTCTTCAACTTACGACGAATTTTAAAAATCATATTCTTAACTTAATGAGATAAAGTAAATTTTTGTTTTTAAATTCACACAACTTAAATATAAAATTCAAAATTAAAAATTAAAAATAAAAAATTCACACCAAACTTAAAATTTGAAATGCATAAAATTAAAATTTCATATTTTAAAAATTAAAAATTCACACCAAACTTAATTTAAAAATTCATATTATAAATTCATACCAAACTTATATTAATTTTTCAAATATTTACAATTTTAAATATATTGTTTTTATAAAGTTTACAATATTAATTTAAGATTTAAATATTAATTTTAAAAACATGGTAAAAATAAAATTAAAAATCTTTTTGTCTTTTTATCCAACTTTAATCAATCAAATATTATCAAAAATATGCGCCCCTCTTTTCGGTAAAGTAATTTCGGTTCCAAGACCTAATTTAACTCATGACGAATTTTTGAAATATTTTGGGTTGATTGTTTAAAGATATTTATACCTTAAGAATAAACGTTAAATTTCGCAGTGATGTAATAAATTTTTGAATGATATCAATAATTTCGGTCGCCAAACCTAATTTTATTTAATACCAATTTAATACTTTTTAGCGAACAAATTAGCGTTTATTATCAAAAGGTTAAAAATAAAAAAAATAAAAACTGTACAGACATACCTGTGAAATAGATTTCTTAGTTATATGATCTATCCCATTCATAAGATAGTCGGTTTAATTGATTTTCCATGGCTACATAGGCGTAACCTCGAGCATTCAGTGTCTTTTCTTCTAAACATATGAACGGTCCGTCTCTGCATAAAGTAACAAATTCGGTATTTGAATAGGTTTGATTATTGGAACATTTACCTCCATGTGACCATTTTCCGCATTTGTGACATCTTTCTAGGTGTCGTGCTCTTCTTTTCGCTGCGGATTTTGATTTTCCTTTACCAAATTGTAACTTATTATCTTCGCAACTGGATTCTTTTCTAACTCCGTCCATTCTTTCTCTGATTACTGATACTATTTCACTCGGGAGTATGTCATTATTACGTTTAGTGATCAAAGCGTGTAGCATTAGACCATGGTTTAGTTCACAGGCAGTCTTCATTTTGTAAAAACCTAAAAAAAATAAAAATTCAGAATGGGGGGAGAAGACTAGTTCTTTAGGGTCTGCTAGGGAAAGACCATTCGGGTTCCATTTTCGAGAACTACACGAAAACAGACAATCTAACTCTAACAGAAATACATATTATCCTTTAAAGACTTGATTCTCCCCACACTTAGTTAGCTGTGGTGTCGAAATTGTGATTAACTTCGTTGTCGACTTCCATCGGACCATGTATGTAATGTTTAACTCTGTGACCATTAACTTTAAATTCAATCCCATTTGAATTTATTAATTCTATCGTTCCGTATGGGAAAACTCTTTTGACTATGAATGGTCCAGACCATCTTGATTTCAATTTTCCAGGAAATAGCTTGAATCGTGAATTGAAAAGAAGAACTTTGTCTTCTTCTTTAAATTCTTTTGAACTTCTGATTCTTTTATCATGCCATTTCTTCGTTCTTTCTTTATAGATTAACGAATTTTCGTATGCTTCATGTCTTAATTCTTCTAATTCATTTAGTTGACTTAATCGTAGACGTCCGGCTTCATGTAAATCAAGATTACATGTTTTCAAAGCCCAAAATGCTTTGTGTTCAATTTCTACTGGAAGATGACATGCTTTTCCATAAACAAGTCTAAAAGGTGTGGTTCCAATTGGAGTTTTGTAGGCTGTTCTAAAAGCCCAGAGTGCATCCTCCAATTTAATGGACCATTCCTTCGGATTTGATCCTACGGTTTTCTCTAAAATACGTTTTAAAGCTCGGTTGGTATTTTCAACTTGTCCACTTGTTTGTGGATGATATGCGGTGGAGATTTTATGAGTTACTCCATATCTTTTAAGAACTTTCTCAAGTTGATTATTACAGAAATGAGTACCCCGATCACTTATTAAAGCTTTCGGTGTTCCAAACCTTGCAAAAAGACGTTTTAAAAAGTTGACTACAACTCGTGCATCATTAGTTGGTAGAGCTTGTGCTTCCGCCCATTTAGATACATAATCAATGGCTACGAGTATATATAAATTATTATGAGATTTTGGAAATGGACCCATAAAGTCAATACCCCAAATGTCAAATACTTCACATACTTGGATGACATTTTGTGGCATTTCATCACGTTGACTTATTTTTCCGGCCCTTTGACAAGCATCACAGGATTTGCAAAGAAAGTGTGCGTCTTTGTAAATTGTAGGCCAATAGAATCCAGCTTCATAAACTTTTCTTGCTGTTAGTTGAGGCCCATAATGCCCTCCTGTTGGTCCTGTGTGACAATGGTTTAAAATTTTACTAGCTTCATCTCCAAATACACATCGGCGTATTATTCCATCGGGACAACTTTTAAACAAATGTGGATCTTCCCAGAAATAGTGTTTTATATCACTGAAGAATTTCTTTCGTCTTTGGTACGATAATCCTTTTTCAAGAAATCCACAAACTAAGTAGTTTGCATAGTCTGCAAACCATGGGATTTCTTTATAATCTATCTTCAATAGATATTCATCAGGAAAGTTGTCTTGTATGGCCGATTCATTCAGAACTTCTAATTCGGGATTTTCAAGACGAGAAAGATGATCAACGGCGAGATTTTCTGCTCCTCTTTTATCTCGGATTTCAATATCAAACTCTTGTAAGAGTAAGATCCAACGGATTAATCTTGGTTTAGCATCTTGTTTTGAAAATAGGTATCTAAGAGCATAATGGTCAGTATAGACCACCGTTTTTGCTAGAATGAGATATGATCGAAATTTGTCAAAAGCAAAGACAATAGCAAGGAGTTCTTTTTCAGTAGTTGTATAGTTCGTTTGTGCTCCTTGTAATGTCTTACTAGCATAATATATAGGTTGAAATCGTTTTTCAATCCTTTGTCCTAAAACGGCTCCCATTGCAAAATCACTTGCATCGCACATTAGTTCAAATGGTAGATTCCAATTTGGTGTTATCATGATCGGTGCATTAGTGAGTTTTTCTTTAAGAATATTAAAAGATTTGATACACTCATCTGAAAAGATGAATGGCGCATCCTTTTCTAGGAGTTTATTCATAGGAGTGGCAATTTTAGAAAAATCTTTTATAAAACGTCGGTAAAAACCGGCATGCCCTAGAAAACTCCTAACTCCTCTAACATTTGTGGGATGTGGAAGTTTAGCAATTACATCTACTTTAGCTCTATCCACTTCAATTCCTTCTTTTGAAATTTTATGTCCAAGAACGATGCCTTCTTTAACCATGAAATGGCATTTCTCCCAATTAAGTACTAGATTTGATTTTTCGCATCTAATTAGCATTCGTTCCAGATTAACTAGACATGATTTAAATGTATCACCGAAGACTGAAAAGTCATCCATGAAAACTTCCATGCATTCTTCTATCATGTCGTGAAAAATCGCCATCATACACCTTTGAAAGGTTGCAGGGGCGTTGCAAAGTCCAAATGGCATGCGTTTGTAAGCAAAAGTACCATAAGGGCACGTGAATGTGGTTTTCTCTTGATCTTCGGGTGCTATTGGAATTTGAAAATATCCGGAAAATCCATCTAGAAAACAATAGTAACTATTTCCGGCTAATCTTTCCAACATTTGATCAATAAAAGGTAAGGGAAAGTGATCTTTTCTGGTGGCGTCATTTAATTTTCTATAATCAATACATACACGCCATCCTGTTACAGTCCTAGTAGGAATAAGCTCATTTTTCTCATTTGTAATGACAGTCATGCCACCCTTCTTAGGTACGCATTGAACTGGGCTTACCCATGGACTATCAGAAATTGGATAAATTAAACCTGCATCTAGCAGTTTAATAATCTCTTTCTTAACTACATCTTGCATATTCGGATTTAGTCTTCGTTGGCGTTGCACATACGTTTTATGACCTTCTTCCATAAGGATTTTATGTGTGCAATACGAAGGACTTATTCCTTTAATATCATGAATCTTCCATGCAATGGCTGGTTTATGAGCTTTCAACACAGAAATGAGTTGTGATTTCTCATTTTCAGTAAGAGAAGACGATATTATTACAGGTAATTCAGATTCACCATGTAAATAAGCGTATTCCAAATGGTTTGGAAGTGGCTTTAACTCTAATTTCGGAGGTTCTTCTATCGATGATTTATATCGATATATGTCTTCTTCTTTTAGCATTTGAATTTCTTCTGTTGTTGGTTCATATCCATTAGCTATAAGTGTAGCTAACATTTCAGCTTCATCAATTGGTTCATTACCTTCTCCTAAAGAACATTCTCCTGTTCCTTGTAATTCTGGAAATTCTTCTAATAATTCTGCATGTGCATCTATAGTTTGAATATAATAACATGTATCATCTGCAGATTGTGGTTGTTGCATTGCTCTATCAACTGAAAAGGTAACACTCTCATCCTCTATACTTAGGGTCAGTTTCTTACCGAACACGTCTATCATTGCTTTAGCCGTGTTTAAGAATGGTCTTCCTAATATGAGAGGAACTTGAGAATCTTCTTCCATGTCCAAAACAACAAAATCTACTGGAAATACTAAAGTACCAACTTTAACTAGCATGTTCTCCATTATCCCTCTAGGATATTTTATTGATCTATCGGCTAGTTGTATGCTTATTCTGGTTGGTTTCAATTCTCCAAGGTCTAGTTTAGCGTATAGTGAATACGGCATTAGATTTATACTAGCACCTAAGTCTGCCAATGCTTCTATTGAACTAAGACTACCCAGAAAACATGGAATTGTGAAACTTCCTGGATCAGATAGTTTTTCTGGTATCTTATTCAACAGCACTGCTGAACAATTAGCATTCATAGTAACAGCCGAGAGTTCTTCCATTTTCTTTCTATTTGAGATTAGATCTTTCAAGAATTTAGCATATCTTGGCATTCCTGAAATCACATCAATGAAAGGAAGATTTACATTTATCTGTTTAAACATATCCAAAAATTTGGATTGCTCGGCTTCAAGTTTTTCTTTCTTCATTTTACTCGGGTAAGGAAGTGGTGGTTGGTATGGTTTAACATAAGGTTTATCCTTAACTGTGTTATTTTCATTAACCTTTTCAACTACCGGTTCTTTTTTCTTATCTTGATCAGGTTGTGGTTCTTGTGGAGTAGGAATGGCTTCATCAGAAGTTACAGGTATTTCAGGTGGTTTAAGTGTTGTACCACTTCTTGTGGTAATGGCTTTAGCTGTTTCATTCCAGGGGTTAGCATTTGTATCGCTTGGTAAACTTCCCGGTTTTCTTTCACCTATTAACCTTGCTAGGTTACTTACTTCTTGTTCCAGATTTTGAATAGAAGCTTGTTGATTTCTAAATGCTTGAGCATTTTGTTCATTAGTTTGTTTTTGAGATGTGAAAAACTGCGTTTGAGTTTCAACTAGCTTCGTCATCATATCTTCTAAATTCGGCTTTTTATCATCGGTTTGTTGTGGTGGTTTGTTTTGAAAATTCGGTCTTTGCTGATTGTAAGTATTATTGGATACTTGTTGATTGCTAGGACCTTGTTGGTTGTTGTATGGAATATTTCGGTTATAATTCTGGTTTTGATTGTAAATCGGTCTTGGCGGTTGATAATTATTCTGATAATTATTTCCAGGCCTTTGGTTTATGTATGAAATATTCTCTCTTTGTTCCATTGTTAATTCAATACTGAGACAATCTTTTGTCAAATGTGGTCCTTCACACTGCTCACAACTAATTCGTATTGAGTGAATATCCTTAGTCATCTTTTCCATTCGTCTCTCCACAGCATCTATCTTTGCGGAAATGGAATCTAAGTCATGGCTAGAATCGGCTCTAGCTGCTTTAGATGATCTAATGATGTCTTTTTCTTGGTGCCACTCATGTGAGTGGGAAGCAGTGTTATCAATAATTTTGTAAGCATCAGTTTCGGTTTTCTTCATAATAGAACCACCAGCTGCTATATCTATGTCTTTTCTTGTAGTGATGTCGCATCCTTGGTAGAATATTTGTACTATTTGACAGGTGTCTAAACCATGTTGCGGACATCCTCTTAACAACTTTCCATATCTTGTCCATGCCTCATATAGAGTTTCATTTGGCTTCTGTGTGAACGTAACAATTTCTGCTTGAAGTCTTACGGCTTTAGATGCAGGAAAGAATTGTTTAAGAAATTTGTCAACTAAAACATCCCATGTATCGATCGCCCCTTCAGGTAACGATTCCAACCAATCTTTGGCTTCTCCCTTTAAAGTCCAGGGAAATAACATGAGATATATCTGTTCATCCTCCACTTCTCGGATTTTAAATAGTGTGCAGATCCTATTAAAGGTACGTAGATGTTCATTTGGATCTTCCTTCGGCGCACCACTAAATTGGCATTGATTAGTCACCATGTGTAGAATTTGTCCTTTGATTTCATAATCTGGCGCATTAATGTCTGGATGAGTAATTGCGTGACCTTGGCCAGTGCGTTTAGCTCTCATTCGGTCTTCCATACTTAAAGGTTCCAGATTCTCCATAATTGAATTTGTTGAATCGGTATCACTAGATGATTCTGATTTAATGGTTCGTTCCTCAACAATCTCTGTTTGAATGATTTGTGGTTCCGGAGGAAAGTTTAGTGGTTCAGGATCTACGAACTGTTCCTGAATATTCTCCGGATTCTCAATTGTGAGGTCGGGTTCAAAAAATGGATTATCGGAAATTTGAACTGAAGTACTTGGTCTACTGGATGACGATTCTAAAGAAAAATCAACGGCGGTTATATTTGCTAAATGTCTTGATCTAGTTACAGGTGGTGAACGTACAAAAGGTGGTGAACGTCTTGCTCGGTGCATTCACTGAATATCCTATTAGTTTTTAAAAAGGAAAGAAAAATTATAATAAGTTATCCAATCAATAGACTTTTCTGATTTTGCCCACGTTTTGAATAGCCAAAAGATGCAGCAGAGGGGCAGGATTCGTTTGGTCTCAATATAATTGAGGACTGTTTGGCTCCAATAACCCGGTCCACGTACAAATCCAAATATTACTACGAACCAGAAAATTTTGATGTCTATCAATTTAACCACTTAAAATAAATTTTCGTAATTTTAAGAAAGTTTAGATAAGAAGTAGAATAAAAATCTATGTCCTAAAACTAGAATAGCGAGAAATAAGAAAGAAAAAGAGTTCGTCGAAAAAGGTCGAAAAAGAAAAATGGTTGAAAAATAAAAGGTGACGGAAAAATAAAAGAAACTTATAAAAACTTAAAAATACTTAACTAACCTAACCTTATTACTACAACTAACTTAAAATTATAATCGCAAATTGATATTACTAATTGGAATGATAATTGATACATAGTAAAAGGTGTCTAAAAATATTAAAGCTTACAGGAAAAACTAAATCCCAAATGGAAATAACTTAAAAAGAAACTAAAACTTAAAAAGGCGTCGCAAAATTCTAAAGTACCTAAATCTTAGTCTAAAGAAAAAGCACTTAAGGAATTCTACGGCAAAGCCTAAAAATCTAGGAGTAAAAATCACTATAGCAAAAACTAAGTTTAAAATTAAATATGAGCTAAAAATACAAAAGTTACGCTAAAATGATTAAAAATGGACAAAATATAAAAATATATAAAAAGTACAATTTTTATAAAAATATTATTTTTATATTATTTATTTAATAAAACTACAAATTTTACAATTTAATTAAACTGATTAATACTAAATACATAAATTAAATAAAAAGTAAAAGTAAAAATAAAACTAATAATAATAATAATAATAATAATTAGGGTTAAATAATAATTATAATTAATAATAAACCGTAATTAATGCTGAATTAGGGCTTCCTGTCGCCTGTCAGATACCCTCCGCGAGTCGCGGTAATTAATGCATCAAACCCCGCGAGTCGCGGGGTTTCAAATTTCAGCTGACAGGTTTCAAATTCGACGCGTTTTTTCTTTATTTTTTTTTTTTTTATTTTCTGTTTTCTGTTTTTTAAATAAATAAAAGATATTAAAATAAAACTTATATTTTTATAAACTAAAATAAAAATAAAGAAACTTATAAAACTTAAATATTTAACAAAATCTTAAAAAATACTTATATTTTTGTTTTTCTTTTTATATTTTCGAATTTTTAAAACGTATTTTTACAAAAGCGACTTTTAATAAAAGTAAAATAAAAATCTTTTTTTTTTCTTTTTTTTATATTAGCGTTGCGCTTCCGGCGTTTAAGAGTTGTCCCCGGCAGCGGCGCCAAAAATTCTTGATGTTATGCGAGGTGTATATAAAATAGTTTATATTTTACTAGGAAAAACTATTAAATACGATACAATTTTACACAATATATTTATTTATTATTAGAATGGATATACTTAAACCTTGCTACAACACTTATAGGCAGTGTACCTAATCGTACAGTAGTGTAGTTTTTAGTAAGTCCGGTTCGTTCCACAGGGAAATCTTTAAACAAAGCTCAACGCTATATTAGTTTACTTTTATAAAAATACAAACATATATATAAGTAATATTATTATTATAAAGGGGTTTTTTTTTTACCGTTTAATGACCGGTTTGTCGATTTTAAGACTTTAGTCGCAGTTAAAACCTAATGTAAAATATTAAATAAATAAAAGACTTAATTTAAAGCGTAAAGTAAATAACGATAATGAAATTGCGAATAATAAAAGTGCGATAAAATAAAATTGCGATAATTAAAAAGTACGATAACTAAAAGTGCGATGAAATAACAATAAATAAAAAGTGCGATAATTAGAAGTGCAATTAAATATAAAATAAAGGAAATTAAATATGAAATAAAAGAATTATGCTTATTTAAACTTCCGTAATCATGATGTTTGACGTGTTGATTTTAGTTTTATGCCCATGGGTTAATTGTCCTTTGTCCTGGATTATTTAATATGTCCGTCTGGTTTTTGTCCATAACAGTCCATCAGTCATAAATATAAAATGCGAGTGTCCTCATCAAATTATTCTTATACCCGAAGTTAAATATTCCAACTAATTGGGGATTCGAATTGTAACAAGGTTTTAATACTTTGTTTAATGAATACACCAGGTTATCGACTGCGTGTAAACCAAGGTTTTACTACTTTGTTAACAATTACACCAATTACCCTTGAATGTAATTTCACCCCTGTTTTAATTATTCTAATGGCTATTAATCCATTCCCGTGTCGGTTAAATGAACGATTATTCGTACATATAAATACCCCGCCCATCGTGTCCGATCGAGTGTATATGGTAATTTATAGGGACGCCCAATTGTAAATCTTTATATTAACATTAACAAACTATCATTTAGTTAAACAAATATAAAGCCCATTAATAGCCCATAGTCTAATTTCCACAAGTGTCGTTCTTTTGTCCAAACCCCAATTATGGTACAAAGCCCAATTACCCAATTTTAGTAATTAGCCCAACATCATGATTACTTCGTTTTAAATAAGCATAATAATAACTTAGCTACGAGACATTAATGTAAAAAGGTTGAACATAACTTACAATGATTAAAAATAGCGTAGCGTTACACGGACAGAATTTCGACTTACACCCTTACAACATTCGCTAACATACCCTTATTATTAGAATTAAAATTAAAATTAAAATATAAATTATATATATATATATATATATATATAAATTTTACGTATGATAAGAGAAGAAAAAGATATGAATTGTGATCAGAATTCGGTTGGCTTTATAGGGAATTTCGATTTTTGGGGCTCCGCGACTCGCGACAAAATCCTCTTCAAACTCCGCGAGTCGCGGAGGATGAATTTACAGCTCACACCCTTGGAGTCTTTTTCTGCCGACGGTTTTTAATATATATATAATATATATATAATTAATATAATTAATTATATATTATATTATATTTATATACATAGTTAACTTGTAATTTTTAGTCCGTTGCGTCGAGCGTTAAGAGTTGACTCTGGTCCCGGTTCCGGATTTTCGAACGTCCTTGCGTACAATTTTATATTTTGTATTTTGCGTTTTGAATCTTGTACTCTTGTAATTTCGAGACGTTTCTTATCAATAATTGGAACCTCTTTGATTGTCTTTTGTACTTTTGAGCTTTTTGGTCGTTTGCGTCTTCAATTCGTCGAATCTGTCTTTTGTCTTCACCTTTTATTATTTAAACGAATATCACTTGTAAATAGAACAATTGCAACTAAAAGCTTGTCTTTCTTGAGGAATAATGCTATGAAATATATGTTCGTTTTTAGCATTATCACTCAGCATGACTTACTGTAATATAATCACGTTGATCAAGTGTCATTATATTATACTAACTCATGCATCAGTTCCCAACATTACTTCAATAACATTCATATTTCAAGCTCGAAAGTTTACAGAATATAGAAACCAACAGTTTCTATATGATGTAACACTGATAGCACGAAGAGATTAATGATTTCAGATAAGAATTGTTATGAAAATATTCTCGGAAATATCAAAGATATTTATGATGATATTTTCAGAATTTCTGAGATTGAATGTTGATGAAGAAAATCATTTCGCAAGGATTTAGAATAAATAAGGAGCAAGATATTCACTAAAGACTTCATCAGAAACAGAATCATCAGGGTTCTTTATGTACAAGTTTAGTCCTTGTGATTTGCTCAGAGTCTCCTTCATGGTTTGCTCAATTCGTTTTTCAGTACCAAACTTCCTTTTGAGCTTTTCCAACGTATCTTTTTTTTTTATCAAACTTTTGACTGTTAAAATCATCCATAGTTTTTGTTGCTTCATTCAACTTTTCAAAATTTAGAGCATTAATTCACAGACTGGGTGCTTTTCTGAATTTCAGAATGGAAGATCATAGTTCTAAGAGATAAATGTTATATGGATACATATAACTGTTGATGTGGAAACGTTGCGAGACTCAAAATACAAATTTGCTGATTCCCGGTAGTTGGTATGGCAGTTCTCGTTGCAAGATGCGGATGAGTATATGATAGGGTTTCAATGAATAAATATAATGATTTGTCAGAGAGATTTAAGCCAAAAAAAACAACGAGGCTGCTGGTACGTCTTCTGGAAATATGGTGGAATATAAAAGAATTCTCCGTTATAAAAAGGGTAATTGTATATACCAGGATTATAGTAAGGCTACTTCGAATGAAAAGTCGAAGTTGACTTGCTGGAGCTGTGATAAAATTGGCTACTTTGAAAAGGGATCGCAAAGTTATTTTTGCTAATAAATGCCAAAGGATCTGATGCGGCTACGTGTTAAACTTTTACTCATTTGTCGAGAGTTTCTCAGGTGCATAACTATATGCATAAACCTTTCCTTCCGTATATGAAGTGCGGTTGATTCATCCTATCGATTGAGGTGTTTTCAAGAATCATGAAAGGTTTGAACGCATATTGTAATCGTCAAGATACAAATGAGGTTTAAGATGAGATCAAGTGGCAAACTTGAAGATATGTTTAGTTTCATATGTTATAATCAATATTTTAATTCATTTTAATTATCCAATGTCGACAGTACATATTTGATAGTCCACAATTAACAGTCCGATAATACATATATAGCTTAATATATAATATCCGAATTAATTAATACGTATCGGGACCCGTGTACATGTCTCAGACTCGATCACAACTCAAAGTATATATATTATTATAGAATCAACCTCAACCCTGTATAGAGAACTCGATCATTACTGCATATAGAGTGTCTATGGTGATTCCAAATAATATATATAGATGCATCGATATGATATGTCAAAACCTTGTATACGTGTCCCGATATTTAAAGTGCGTAAAATAAATAACAGGAATTAAATAACGATAACTAAAGTGCGTAAAGTAAATAACAGAAATTAGATGACAATAAATAAAATTGCGGGAATGTAAATTGCGATAATTAAATTGCAATAAATAAAATGCGATAAATAGAATGTAATCAGTTAGCTAGGAACAGTTAGCTGGAACAGTTAGCATGGTTTTTTAACAAAATTCCATATTGTTAATTAGTCTGTTTCTAATCAATTTTTATTGTGTCCATTATTTCTTCATTATGCCACTTGTTGGATTCTGGTAAGTAAAAATCCAAATATGAAATTGAATTTTAATGAAAATGGTTATTCTATGGTGAACGGATTCGTATATCGATAGATGTAGGTAGGATGGTAATCGACCGTTGAATCAGATTCGAAGACTGTACAATGTAACTTATTAATGTGAAATCTTAAATATTTCTCGGGTATTACCTACCCGTTAAAATATTTTTACCATTAACAGTTTGTACGAAAGAATTTTTAATCACAATCTTTATGAAAATATATTTACATATATATTTTCTTCAGATGTAATTATGGATTTAATGAGTCAATGTGATATTAAACTCATCAGATTTACGATTAGAACGATGATACATAATCTCTAAAACATTAGAGTTTACATAATCGTCATGTCGAACGAAGATAAATGATGTAGAATGATTTGTGGAACGATAATTATACTCGAGGTACAGAATGAGATGTTGAGGCATGGATTGTTGAAACTTGGGTTGTTGGTGGTACTGGTGCCATTGGTGCTAAGGCTGGTGATGTTACTGGTGTTGGTGATACTGTTGATGATTGTAAATTGTATACCGTGCTCTCTAAAGTTAATACTCGAGCTCGGAGTTCTCTAACTTCTTCTACTAACCCGAGTTGTTTATCAATGTGAGGTAGAGGTCGGATATCTTCTCTAGTTCCATTAATGGTAGTTTCAAGACGAAAAATTCTTGCAAATAGGGTATAAACGGTATTGCGAACGGGTTCGCCGGTGAGCGGGTCAAGTACTCCAAGGTTAGGTGGTAGATTTGATTCATGATATGGAGTACCTTCTTCCTTTCTCCATAGGGTGAGTATGTCGCGAACCCATCCCCATTTTCTCCAGTAATCACGGTAGTTGATTGGTTGGTGTGCTCCTGTCACGCTGTCTTCGGAGTCAGAGGAACTTGGTCGATTCGTAGAGGCCATCTTAAACGATCTCAGGAAACATTTTTGGTATGAAGAGTTTAGTGGCATCAATTGATAGTTAGATGGTATTCTCAATGCATAATTTGCATAGATATATATAGTACCAGGATCCCTTAAATTAAGGAGAAATTTACGAGAGATATCAGGCAAGGTCTACAGTAACAGATACACTAAGATATGAATTGTCAGATACGCTAAGATATGAATTTTGTCTATACACTATTCATGCAGTCAATGCAGTAAAATGTGTCTAGACTAAGAATAATGAGTAGGTAATTTCCTAAGGATGATAAGCAGATGTTTTCCGATAAAAATGATAAGCAAAACTTTTGACATGCAGACACGGTCGAAGTCCAGACTCACTAATGCATCCTAACGACTATCAGTTAGGCACGCTAATGCAAGACCTGGTTCGCTAAGACCACCGCTCTGATACCAACTGTAGAGACCCGTCCTAATCCATCCGGACGAAGTCCATATCGATTACAAATGATTCACAACAGTTGATTACATCGTGAGGTAATTGACCTCTATATGATAAATTTTACAAACATTGCATTCGTTTTTAAAAGACAAACTTTCGTTACATCAACAGTTGACAGGCATGTAAAGCATTTCATAATATATCCAAATATAATTGACTTAATAATAATCTTGATGAACTCAACGACTCGAATGCAACATCTTTTGAAATATGTCATGAATGACTCCAAGTAATATCTCTAATATGAGCAAATGCACAGCGGAAGATTTCTTTCGTACCTGAGAATAAACATGCTTTAAAGTGTCAACCAAAAGGTTGGTGAGTTCATTAGTTTATCATAAAGAATCATTTCATAATTTTAATAGACCACAAGATTTCATACTTCCATTTCTCATAATCATACGTCCCATGCATAGAGACAAAAATATCATTCATATGGATTGAACACCTGGTAACCGACATTCACAATATGCATATAAGAATATCCCCATCATTCCGGGATCCTCCTTCGGACATGATATTAATTTCGAAGTACTAAAGCATCCGATACTTTGGATGGGGCTTGTTGGGCCCGATAGATCTATCTTTAGGATTCGCGTCAATTAGGGTGTCTGTTCCCTAATTCTTAGATTACCAGACTTAATAAAAAGGGGCATATTCGATTCGATAATCCAACCATAGAATGTAGTTTCAATTACTTGTGTCTATTTCGTAAAACAGTTATAAAAACAGCGCATGTATTCTCAGTCCCAAAAATATATATTGCAAAAGCATTTAAAAAGGGATTAATGAAACTCACGCATATAAATATTGTAAAACAGTTAATAAAGCATTTGAATGTATTCTCAGCCCAAAAACGTAAAGAGTAAAAAGGGTAAATGAACTCACCGTATTGTATTTTGTAGTAAAAATACATATGACGACATTGAACAACTAAACAATGTAGGGTTGGCCTCGGATTCACGGACCTATATCATTTGTATATATATTAATACACATTATTGCAATCGAACAATTGTATATATATATATATATATGAATTTATTAATTATGTCATATTTATATTAATAATATGTATATATCTTCATATTTTCATTTTGTGTATAAAAGTATAAATTTTATTATGTTGTCTATTAATTATATATTTATTTATATATATCATTTGTTTAAAAAGTAGTAATAATGTTAAAATAATATTAAATATGGTAAAATTATATTAATTATAATACTTGAGTTTTCTTATAAAGGCAATAATGTTAATATTCCTATTAGTGATAGTACTAATAATGATATTAATGATAATAACTATAAAAGTATTAATTTTACTCTTAATGATAGTTATGATAATGTTTTTGGCAGTTACATAATAGTAATATTCATGATGATACTTCTAATCATATTAGTGGTAATATTAATAATAATCTTAATATTAATATTAATGATGATAATTCTAATAATGATAATCATTCTTATAATAATAATAATAATGATAACATTGGTAATAATACTTATGTTCATTAAAATTGATAATAACACTAATGATACTTATTTTATTTTCATAATAGCACTAATTAAAATAATCATAATCCTAATAATAATACTACTTATAATGATCATAACGATGGTAAACTTTAATAATCTTGTAATAATAATAATTTCGATAATGATATTAATACTAATCCTAAATGATAATAATAATAATAATAATACTAATACTTAATAATAATATCAATCAATAATAATAACAATAACAATAACAATCTATAATAATAATAATAATAATAATAATAATAATAATAATAATAATAATAATAACAATAATAATAATAATAATAATAATAATAATAATAATAATAATAATACTAATAATAATAATAATAATTGAAACTACCTTATTAGCCTTTTCCAAAAAGATATGCCACGCACGAGGCTCGAACCCGAGACCTCCCACTAACACACTAGCACCCAAGACCATCCAAGCTATTCTGTTTTCTTGATTAATACACATTCTATGTTTATTTAAACCCGTTATAATCTATTGCCCTAATCTTCATCTTCTTCACCACATCCAAATCGATCAGAGACTAAATTAAGGGACATCAGAACTAAATTAAATCTTGGATTGGGACAGAAACAAACGTGATGATGATTTAATTACCAGACACGAAACAAAAAAAAAAGAAATCAAATAATGGCAGTCGCTATATTCAAAGAAAAAAATATATATATGAATTTATAATTTGATTTTACAATTAAACTGTTTTGAGACCCCAATCCCTTAATGAAAAAATGTTTCTTATTAACCAGTAAATACTCTACAAACATCCTATTGGCCTGAATCAAATTATAACTCGCGAATTTGAATGATTTAAAATCGTTTGACTTTGTAGTTCGAAAACTTTGACTCGAAAATTGAAGCTCAATAGAAAGAGTTAAGACCTGAGATTTTGCATATAGTTTAATTGAAAGATTCCTAATAAGACTGCAATTCTACATTTGAAGATTTGATTGAAATCGAGCTGTTTAAATTTTTAGATAAAAACAGGGAATACGAGCGGTATATCTATATATATATATATTTCTATTTAATTCACACAATTTGCAGATATAATTGATGATAGTAGTTACTGAATTTAACGAGTTTGTTACAAACACTGATAAACTCGCTTGATTTATATCATTAGGTAGTAGACAGATGTATTTATCAATCAGAAAAAAATAAATAAATAAATAAATAGAATCAGACAAAGAAGATGGAATAAAGGTACATAATAGAATAAAAGTAGATGTTGATTTGCAACGGTTGTTGGCTGAGTCTATGAGTGAATTCGATCTCCTAATACAACAAGAGGTATGAGACAAAAGTGAAAAAGAAATGGATCGTGATGATAATCTGTTTTTTTTTTTTGACTCTTTAATTGATATAATTATATTAATAAATCCTAATTCTTGTTAATACTAATAATAATAATTGATAATAATAAATAATAATACTAATAATAATAATAATATAAATGTACAGAGAATTTATAATTTTATTTAAAGATAATAATAGAATTGATATTGGTATTAGTAAAAATAATAACAATAATATTACTACTAATCATACTAAATATAACAAATGATATGTATCAATTTCGTATCTATAGATTATATATTTTAAGTAATAATATTAGTAATACTAATACTAATATTACTAATGACATTATTATAACACTACTTTGTAATTAAATTTAATATAATAGTATTACATATTATTGGTTATGTAATATAACTATATATTATATAATAACTTATTTTGTGTATTAAATTTTTATATAATTTAACAGGTATTACAATATACATATATTTATATATAGCATTCTTCTATTGATATACGAATTTATTGTAACTACAACTTAATTATTTTATATTATATTGTACATATTTAATTTTAGTGGTTAAATTATTTTGTATTATTTCTATTTATTATTATATGCATACTTTCATTTATATTTACATATTTGATTACACAATTGTTCGTGAATCGTCGGGAACAGTCAAGGTCAATTGATTACGTGAATATAGACTTCAAAACTTTCGAGACTCAACATTACAGATTTTGCTTATTGTGTTGGAACATATAAAGATTAAGTTTTAATTTGGTCGGAAACTTCCGGGTCGTCACATCATCCAACCTCAAGAAATCTTTGTTTCTTACAGGAGGCTATTATTCTATTACAAGGTAATAATTATATTCAAACTTTGGTTCAATTTCTATAACTATAACAATCTTATTTCAAGTGATGATCTTACTTGAACTTGTTTTCGTGTCATGATTCTGCTTCAAGAACTTCGAGCCATCCAAGGATCCGTTGAAGCTAGATCTATTTTTCTCTTTTCCAGTAGGTTTATCCAAGGAACTTAAGGTAGTAATGATGTTCATAACATCATTCGATTCATACATATAAAGCTATCGTATTCGAAGGTTTAAACTTGTAATCACTAGAACATAGTTTAGTTAATTCTAAACTTGTTCGCAAACAAAAGTTAATCCTTCTAACTTGACTTTTAAAATCAACTAAACACATGTTCTATATCTATATGATATGCTAACTTAATGATTTAAAACCTGGAAACACGAAAAACACCGTAAAACCGGATTTACGCCGTCGTAGTAACACCGCGGGCTGTTTTGGGTTAGTTAATTAAAAACTATGATAAACTTTGATTTAAAAGTTGTTATTCTGAGAAAATGATTTTTATTATGAACATGAAACTATATCCAAAAATTATGGTTAAACTCAAAGTGAAAGTATGTTTTCTAAAATGGTCATCTAGACGTCGTTCTTTCGACTAAAATGACTACCTTTACAAAAATGACTTGTAACTTATTTTTCCGACAATAAACCTATACTTTTTCTGTTTAGATTCATAAAATAGAGTTCAATATGAAACCATAGCAATTTGATTCACTCAAAACGGATTTAAAATGAAGAAGTTATGGGTAAAACAAGATTGGATAATTTTTCTCATTTTAGCTACGTGAAAATTGGTAACAAATCTATTCCAACCATAACTTAATCAACTTGTATTGTATATTATGTAATCTTGAGATACCATAGACACGTATACAATGTTTCAACCTATCATGTCGACACATCTATATATATTTCGGAACAACCATAGACACTCTATATGTGAATGTTGGAGTTAGCTATACAGGGTTGAGGTTGATTCCAAAATATATATAGTTTGAGTTGTGATCAATACTGAGATACGTATACACTGGGTCGTGGATTGATTCAAGATAATATTTATCGATTTATTTCTGTACATCTAACTGTGGACAACTAGTTGTAGGTTACTAACGAGGACAGCTGACTTAATAAACTTAAAACATCAAAATATATTAAAAGTGTTGTAAATATATTTTGAACATACTTTGATATATATGCATATATTGTTATAGGTTCGTGAATCAACCAGTGGCCAAGTCTTACTTCCCGACGAAGTAAAAATCTGTGAAAGTGAGTTATAGTCCCACTTTTAAAATCTAATATTTTTGGGATGAGAATACATGCAGGTTTTATAAATGATTTACAAAATAGACACAAGTACGTGAAACTACATTCTATGGTTGAATTATTGAAATCGAATATGCCCCTTTTTATTAAGTCTGGTAATCTAAGAATTAGGGAACAGACACCCTAATTGACGCGAATCCTAAAGATAGATCTATCGGGCCTAACAAACCCCATCCAAAGTACCGGATGCTTTAGTACTTCGAAATTTATATCATATCCGAAGGGTGTCCCGGAATGATGGGGATATTCTTATATATGCATCTTGTTAATGTCCGTTACCAGGTGTTCACCATATGAATGACTTTTATCTCTATGTATGGGATGTGTATTGAAATATGAAATCTTGTGGTCTATTATTATGATTTGATATATATAGGTTAAACCTATAACTCACCAACATTTTTGTTGACGTTTTAAGCATGTTTATTCTCAGGTGATTATTAAGAGCTTCCGCTGTCGCATACTTAAATAAGGATGAGATTTGGAGTCCATGCTGAAATGTCCCGTTCTTATTGATTAAAAACGTTCCATATTAATTGATTTCGTTGCGAGGTTTTGACCTCTATAAGAGACGTTTTTCAAAGACTGCATTCATTTTAAAACAAACCATAACCTTTATTTCATCAATAAAGGTTTAAAAAGCTTTACGTAGATTATCAAATAATGATAATCTAAAATATCCTGTTTACACACGACCATTACATAATGGTTTACAATACAAATATGTTACAACAAAATAAGTTTATTGAATGCAGTTTTTACACAATATCATACAAGCATGGACTCCAAATCTCGTCCTTATTTAAGTATGCGACAGCGGAAGCTCTTAATAATCACCTGAGAATAAACATGCTTAAAACGTCAAAAAAAATGTTGGTGAGTTATAGGTTTAACCTATATATATCAAATCATAATAATAGACCACAAGATTTCATATTTCAATACACATCCCATACATAGAGATAAAAATCATTCATATGGTGAACACCTGGTAACCGACATTAACAAGATGCATATATAAGAATATCCCCATCATTCCGGGACACCCTTCGGATATGATATAAATTTCGAAGTACTAAAGCATCCGGTACTTTGGATGGGGTTTGTTAGGCCCAATAGATCTATCTTTAGGATTCGTGTCAATTAGGGTGTCTGTTCCCTAATTCTTAGATTACTAGACTTAATAAAAAGGGGCATATTCGATTTCGATAATTCAACCATAGAATGTAGTTTCACGTACTTGTGTCTATTTTGTAAATCATTTATAAACCCTGCATGTATTCTCATCCCAAAAATATTAGATTTTAAAAGTGGGACTATAACTCACTTTCATAGATTTTTACTTCGTCGGGAAGTAAGACTTGGCCACTGGTTGATTCACGAACCGATAACAATATATACATATATATCAAAGTATGTTCAAAATATATTTACAACACTTTTAATATATTTTGATGTTTTAAGTTTATTAAGTCAGCTGTCCTCGTTAGTAACCTACAACTAGTTGTCCACAGTTAGATGTACAGAAATAAATCGATAAATATTATCTTGAATCAATCCACGACCCAGTGTATACGTATCTCAGTATTGATCACAACTCAAACTATATATATTTTGGAATCAACCTCAACCCTGTATAGCTAACTCCAACATTCACATATAGAGTGTCTATGGTTGTTCCGAAATATATATAGATGTGTCGACATGATAGGTCGAAACATTGTATACGTGTCTATGGTATCTCAAGATTACATAATATACAATACAAGTTGATTAAGTTATGGTTGAAATAGATTTGTTACCAATTTTCACGTAGCTAAAATGAGAAAAATTATCCAATCTTGTTTTACCCATAACTTCTTCATTTTAAATCCGTTTTGAGTGAATCAAATTGCTATGGTTTCATATTGAACTCTATTTTATGAATCTAAACAGAAAAGTATAGGTTTATAGTCGGAAAAATAAGTTACAAGTCATTTTTGTAAAGGTAGTCATTTCAGCAGAAAGAACGACGTCTAGATGACCATTTTAGAAAACATACTTCCACTTTGAGTTTAACCATAATTTTTGGATATAGTTTCATGTTCATAATAAAAATCATTTTCTCAGAATAACAACTTTTAAATCAAAGTTTATCATAGTTTTTAATTACGTAACCCAAAACAGCCCGCGGTGTTACTACGACGGCGTAAATCCGGTTTTACGGTGTTTTTCGTGTTTTCAGGTTTTAAATCATTAAGTTAGCATATCATATAGATATAGAACATGTGTTTAGTTGATTTTAAAAGTCAAGTTAGAAGGATTAACTTTTGTTTGCGAACAAGTTTAGAATTAACTAAACTATGTTCTAGTGATTACAAGTTTAAACCTTCGAATAAGATAGCTTTATATATATGAATCGAATGATGTTATGAACATCATTACTACCTTAAGTTCCTTGGATAAACCTACTGGAAAAGAGAAAAATGGATCTAGCTTCAACGGATCCTTGGATGGCTCGAAGTTCTTGAAGCAGAATCATGACACGAAAACAAGTTCAAGTAAGATCATCACTTGAAATAAGATTGTTATACTTATAGAAATTGAACCAAAGTTTGAATATGATTATTACCTTGTATGAGAATGATAACCTACTGTAAGAAACAAAGATTTCTTGAGGTTGGATGTGAAATGTCCCGTTCTTATTGATTAAAAACGTTCCATATTAATTGATTTCGTTGCGAGGTTTTGACCTCTATATGAGACGTTTTTTAAAGACTGCATTCATTTTTAAAACAAACCATAACCTTTATTTCATAAATAAAGGTTTAAAAAGCTTTACGTAGATTATCAAATAATGATAATCTAAAATATCCTGTTTACACACGACCATTACATAATGGTTTACAATACAAATATGTTACATCGAAATCAGTTTCTTGAATGCAGTTTTTACACAATATCATACAAACATGGACTCCAAATCTTGTCCTTATTTTAGTATGCAACAGCGGAAGCTCTTAGTATTCACCTGAGAATAAACATGCTTTAAACGTCAACAAAAATGTTGGTGAGTTATAGGTTTAACCTATATATATTAAATCATAATAATAGACCACAAGATTTCATATTTCAATACACATCCCATACATAGAGATAAAAATCATTCATATGGTGAACACCTGGTAACCGACATTAACAAGATGCATATATAAGAATATCCCCATCATTCCGGGACACCCTTCGGATATGATATAAATTTCGAAGTACTAAAGCATCCGGTACTTTGGATGGGGTTTGTTAGGCCCAATAGATCTATCTTTAGGATTCGCGTCAATTAGGGTGTCTGTTCCCTAATTCTTAGATTACCAGACTTAATAAAAAAGGGCATATTCGATTTCGATAATTCAACCATAGAATGTAGTTTCACGTACTTGTGTCTATTTTGTAAATCATTTATAAAACCTGCATGTATTCTCATCCCAAAAATATTAGATTTTAAAAGTGGGACTATAACTCACTTTCACAGATTTTTACTTCGTCGGGAAGTAAGACTTGGCCACTGGTTGATTCACGAACCTATAACAATATATGCATATATATCAAAGTATGTTCAAAATATATTTACAACACTTTTAATATATTTTGATGTTTTAAGTTTATTAAGTCAGCTGTCCTCGTTAGTAACCTACAACTAGTTGTCCACAGTTAGATGTACAGAAATAAATCGATAAATATTATCTTGAATCAATCCACGACCCAGTGTATACGTATCTCAGTATTGATCATAACTCAAACTATATATATTTTGGAATCAACCTCAACCCTGTATAGCTAACTCCAACATTCACATATAGAGTGTCTATGGTTGTTCCGAAATATTTATAGATGTGTCGACATGATAGGTCGAAACATTGTATACGTGTCTATGGTATCTCAAGATTACATAATATACAATACAAGTTGATTAAGTTATGGTTGGAATAGATTTGTTACCAATTTTCACGTAGCTAAAATGAGAAAAATTATCCAATCTTGTTTTACCCATAACTTCTTCATTTTAAATCCGTTTTGAGTGAATCAAATTGCTATGGTTTCATATTGAACTCTATTTTATGAATCTAAACAGAAAAAGTATAGGTTTATAGTCGGAAAAATAAGTTACAAGTCGTTTTTGTAAAGGTAGTCATTTTAGTCGAAAGAACGACGTCTAGATGACCATTTTAGAAAACATACTTCCACTTTGAGTTTAACCATAATTTTTGGATATAGTTTCATGTTCATAATAAAAATCATTTTCTCAGAATAACAAATTTTAAATCAAAGTTTATCATAGTTTTTAATTAACTAACCCAAAACAGCCCGCGGTGTTACTACGACGGCGTAAATCCGGTTTTACGGTGTTTTTCGTGTTTCCAAGTTTTAAATCATTAAGTAAGCATATAATATAGATATAGAACATGTGTTTAGTTGATTTTAAAATTCAAGTTAGAAGGATTAACTTTTGTTTGCGAACAAGTTTAGAATTAACTAAACTATGTTCTAGTGATTACAAGTTTAAATCTTCGAATAAGATAGCTTTATATGTATGAATCAAATGATGTTATGAACATCATTACTACCTTAATTTCCTTGGATAAAACTACTGGAAAAGAGAAAAATGGATCTAGCTTCAATGGATCCTTGGATGGCTCGAAGTTCTTGAAGCAGAATCATGACACGAAAACAAGTTCAAGTAAGATCATCACTTGAAATAAGATTGTTATAGTCATAGAAATTGAACCAAAGTTTGAATATGATTATTACCTTGTATTAGAATGATAACCTACTGTAAGAAACAAAGATTTCTTAAGGTTGGATGATCACCTTACAAGATTGGAAGTGAGCTAGCAAACTTGAAAGTATTCTTGATTTTATGAAACTAGAACTTTTGGAATTTATGAAGAACACTTAGAACTTGAAGATAGAACTTGAGAGAGATCAATTAGATGAAGAAAATTGAAGAATGAAAGTGTTTGTAGGTGTTTTTGGTCGTTGGTGTATGGATTAGATATAAAGGATATGTAATTTTGTTTTCATGTAAATAAGTCATGAATGATTACTCATATTTTTGTAATTTTATGAGATATTTCATGCTAGTTGCCAAATGATGGTTCCCACATGTGTTAGGTGACTCACATGGGCTGCTAAGAGCTGATCATTGGAGTGTATATACCAATAGTACATACATCTAAAAGTTGTGTATTGTACGAGTACGAATACGGGTGCATACGAGTAGAATTGTTGATGAAACTGAACGAGGATGTAATTGTAAGCATTTTTGTTAAGTAGAAGTATTTTGATAATTGTATTGAAGTCTTTCAAAAGTGTATAAATACATATTAAAACACTACATGTATATACATTTTAACTGAGTCGTTAAGTCATCGTTAGTCGTTACATGTAAATGTTGTTTTGAAACCTTTAGGTTAACGATCTTGTTAAATGTTGTTAATCCAATGTTTATAATATCAAAAGAGATTTTAAATTATTATATTATCATGATATTATGATGTACGAATATCTCTTAATATGATATATATACATTAAATGTCGTTACAACGATAATCGTTACATATATGTCTCGTTTCAAAATCATTAAGTTAGTAGTCTTGTTTTTACATATGTAGTTCATTGTTAATATACTTAATGATATGTTTAATTATCATAATATAATGTTAACTATATATATAACCATATATATGTCATCATATAGTTTTTACAAGTTTTAACGTTCGTGAATCACCGGTCAACTTGGGTGGTCAATTGTCTATATGAAACCTATTTCAATTAATCAAGTCTTAATGTAGCGACCCCGACAAATCGTCAAGTGACGGCGTCATCTACGTATGGTCCCATTTCATGGTCATAACAATTTATAACAAAGTTTGACCGAAAATATGTCGCATTCATTTCATAAAAGGATGTTTCAATGTTTACAAAAGTAATTCCCAAGACAAGTACATATCAAAAGTTATAGTTCATATGAAACACGTGCGACATAGTTTAAAGTAGCCAAAAAGACGCTCCACGTATGCAAGTATACTCGACATCCAATGCAAGTATCAAATGTATGAGCGGAAGCATGTATCACTTAAGTTCAAGGACCTGAGAAAAACATAGAGAATCTGTCAACGAAAACGTTGGTGAAATCATAGGTTTAGTAAGTAAGTAAATGAGTAAGTAAGTTGAACCACAAGTGTTGTCACGTTGAAATAATAATAAACCATTCTAAAAGTTGATATCACGAGCACCCAATTATCAAGGCTTAACTATCACAAAACCCCATTAATATAGTGTCAGAACATACACTTATCCCCGAAAATATATTTCATCCGATTAACGGTAGCGAACCGTCCGAATGAGGGTTTGTCAAACCCGTATGGCCACACAACATAAGTTCTCGCTTACACCCTGCAAGTGTAACTAATGATAATTGAATTGAGGCTTTTTGTTCTAACTCGTACGTAGAATGTTTGTTTTCGCACTTGTGTTCACTTTGTAAAATGAAACGTTTATGTTTTCTCATCCCAAATATAAGTATAAAAGAGTAAAAGTGGGACTATGATCTCACCTTTGATTGCAAGAGCAAATAAGTACTTCAACAAGTAATGTGCGCTAAGGACAACGCTAGTCTCGACCTAAACAAATAGGTTGTGTCAATAACGATAGTCACGGAGGGTCAAAGTTGTTCAATTAGTCCTATGGCTCAATACGACTCGATTATGAAGCATGTGAAGCAAATAGTCAAGTTTCATGCAAGATACATGTATAGAAACAAGTTAGATAGATTGCATAATCAATTGGTTAAGTTTGACAAAAAGTCAAACTTTGGTCGGTCAAAGTCAACGAAAAAGTCAACATGTTCGGGTCGGGTCCCGAACAAATTTTCTATGCTAATTATTCATATATAAGCATGTTAGAACAAATTGCATGTGAATTGGAGGTCTAGAACGTGCCAAACATTTTTCACATTTGGGACAAGGAGGTCAGAACCTGGCCCCCTTATATGTCGCGCCGCGACAGGAAGGGGCCGCGCCGAGGCAAAGGCCGGGTGCTGGTGCCTCGCCAGTCCCAAATGTTCAAGTCTCAATCCAAAACCTTTTTGTGCATAAAACACAAACCGCTAACACTTAGGACTCGCACCTTATATCGTTGGAAAGCTCTTTTGACGTAGAATGCAACTAAGCACAATTCATCAATCAAAAACCTCATTTGTAACAACCAAGTTTTCAAACCAAGTGATCATTCAATGCACACATTAATGCTTCAAACTCACCAATGCACATTTAATGATTCGGGCATTCAATGCATACATATGACATGCCATTTTGTAGGTAATTGAGCATACAATACAACTAACAACTTACTAACAACAAATCATGGCAATCAATGCATCAAATAATCATTTCAAGTTCATTAAACCCTAGCTCAATTCCACCAAAAATCACTAAACAAGTTCTTAGAGTTTTCGCATTCAACCTATACATCAAAATGAAGCTAGTAACACTAGGAATACATTTAATACATGCATTTATAACATTTAACAACATTTAATCATCTAAAACTCAAGATTAAACACACCCATTTTTCTAGTTCATGCAAGTTACTTCCAAACAACAAATCAAGCAATTCAAACACATAATCTTGTTAGACTAGAGCCATAGACACTAATTAACAACCTTGTAACTCAAAAATCTCAAGAACACAAAAATTAGTGATTTTAGAAAGTTACCCAAATGCAATGAGATTGGTATGGAATCGAAGAGGAGACCACGAGGAGTTCAAATATGTAATTTGTTTGGCTCGAAGCTTGATCGATTTATTATGGATGATGATTTGCTTTATGGAGAATTTAGAGAAAATATGTAAGTAGTGAAAGAAAAGAAGAAAGAAATGAAAAGGAAGAAGATAAGGAGGTTGACTTAGTCAAAGCTAGTCACCTCTTTGTCTTGTTGGCGAAACTAGTCCCTCAAGTTATAATCGGGTGCGTTAAATTACCTAAACAAGATAATTTGAAACGCGTGTTAACGGGAGATGTTATAAACATATAACGGAGTTTAAAGTAGTATAACGGAAAAGTAAACGGAAATAGGCGGGATGTTACATTACCTACTCCTTAAAAGAAATTTCGTCCCGAAATTTAAGAAGGCGTAGTAATCGTTGTTTCTTCCTCGGAATCCGACGATTCCGGAACCGGGAATAGATGAGGGTGTTTCTTTCGTATTTGATCTTCTCTTTCCCAAGTAAACTCGGGTCCCCTTTTGGCGTTCCAACGGACCTTAACAATCGGGATCCGGCTTTGTTTTAATTCCTTCTCGACGTAGTCCACAATTTCAACCGGTTCCTCCACAAAATGGAGTTTGTCATTAATAGTAAGTTCCTCGAGAGGGACGACGATATCGGGCTCGGCAAGACATTTCTTCAAGTTAGATACATGAAATGTAAGATGGACGGAGCTTAGTTGAGGCGGGAGATCTAAACGATACGCGACGGTTCCAACACGCTCTAAGATCTCGAAAGGACCAACATACCGCGGATTCAGTTTCCCACGTTTCCCAAAAAGAATGACACCCTTCCAAGGTGTGACTTTTAACATGACGCGGTCACCGACTTGAAATTCGAGGTCTTTGCGTCTTTTGTCGGTATAGCATTTTTGACGACTCCGGGCCGTCCGAAGCCTATCTCGGATTTGAAGGATCTTCTCGGTGGTTTCTTGAATGAGTTCGGGCCCGGAAATTTGCACGTCACCCACTTCGGCCCAACAAAGAGGAGAGCGACATTTTCGACCATATAACGCTTCAAAGGGTGCGGCCTTTATACTCGCGTGATAACTATTGTTATAAGAGAACTCGGCGAGAGGTAAGTGCTTGTCCCAAGCTTTTCCAAAATCAACGACGCAAGCTCGTAACATATCCTCTAAGGTTTGTATGGTACGTTCACTTTGCCCATCGGTTTGGGGATGATATGTGAAATGTCCCGTTCTTATTGATTAAAAACGTTCCATATTAATTGATTTCGTTGCGAGGTTTTGACCTCTATATGAGACGTTTTTCAAAGACTGCATTCATTTTTAAACAAACCATAACCTTTATTTCATCAATAAAGGTTTAAAAAGCTTTACGTAGATTATCAAATAATGATAATCTAAAATATCATGTTTACACACGACCATTACATAATGGTTTACAATACAAATATGTTACAACAAAATAAGTTTCTTGAATGCAGTTTTTACACAATATCATACAAGCATGGACTCCAAATCTTGTCCTTATTTAAGTATGCGACAGCGGAAGCTCTTAATAATCACCTGAGAATAAACATGCTTAAAACGTCAACAAAAATGTTGGTGAGTTATAGGTTTAACCTATATATATCAAATCGTAACAATAGACCACAAGATTTCATATTTCAATACACATCCCATACATAGAGATAAAAATCATTCATATGGTGAACACCTGGTAACCGACATTAACAAGATGCATATATATAAGAATATCCCCATCATTCCGGGACACCCTTCGGATATGATATAAATTTTGAAGTACTAAAGCATCCGGTACTTTGGATGGGGTTTGTTAGGCCCAATAGATCTATCTTTAGGATTCGCATCAATTAGGGTGTCTGTTCCCTAATTCTTAGATTACCAGACTTAATAAAAAGGGGCATATTCGATTTCGATAATTCAACCATAGAATGTAGTTTCACGTACTTGTGTCTATTTTGTAAATCATTTATAAAACCTGCATATATTCTCATCCCAAAAATATTAGATTTTAAAAGTGGGACTATAACTTACTTTCACAGATTTTTTACTTCGTCGGGAAGTAAGACTTGGCCACTGGTTGATTCACGAACGTATAACAATATATACATATATATCAAAGTATGTTCAAAATATATTTACAACACTTTTAATATATTTTGATGTTTTAAGTTTATTAAGTCAGCTGTCCTCGTTAGTAACCTACAACTAGTTGTCCACAGTTAGATGTACAGAAATAAATCGATAAATATTATCTTGAATCAATCCACGACCCAGTGTATACGTATCTCAGTATTGATCACAACTCAAACTATATATATTTTGGAATCAACCTCAACCCTGTATAGCTAACTCCAACATTCACATATAGAGTGTCTATGGTTGTTCCGAAATATATATAGATGTGTCGACATGATAGGTCAAAACATTGTATACGTGTCTATGGTATCTAAAGATTACATAATATACAATACAAGTTGATTAAGTTATAGTTGGAATAGATTTGTTACCAATTTTCACGTAGCTAAAATGTGAAAAATTATCCAATCTTGTTCTACCCATAACTTCTTCATTTTAAATCCGTTTTGAGTGAATCAAATTGCTATGGTTTCATATTAAACTCTATTTTATGAATCTAAATAGAAAAAGTATAGGTTTATAGTCGGAAAAATAAGTTACAAGTCGTTTTTGTAAAGGTAGTCATTTCAGTCGAAAGAACGACGTCTAGATGACCATTTTAGAAAACATACTTCCACTTTGAGTTTAACCATAATTTTTGGATATAGTTTCATGTTCATAATAAAAATCATTTTCTCAGAATAACAACTTTTAAATCAAAGTTTATCATAGTTTTTAATTAACTAACCCAAAACAGCCCGCGGTGTTACTACGACGGCGTAAATCCGGTTTTACGGTGTTTTTCGTGTTTCCAGGTTTTAAATCATTAAGTTAGCATATCATATAGATATAGAACATGTGTTTAGTTTATTTTAAAAGTCAAGTTAGAAGGATTAACTTTTGTTTGCGAACAAGTTTAGAATTAACTAAACTATGTTCTAGTGATTACAAGTTTAAACCTTCGAATAAGATAGCTTTATATGTATGAATCGAATGATGTTATGAACATCATTACTACCTTAAGTTCCTTGGATAAACCTACTGGAAAAGAGAAAAATGGATCTAGCTTCAACGGATCCTTGGATGGCTCGAAGTTCTTGAAGCAGGATCATGACACGAAAACAAGTTCAAGTAAGATCATCACTTGAAATAAGATTGTTATAGTTATAGAAATTGAACCAAAGTTTGAATATGATTATTACCTTGTATTAGAATGATAACCTACAGTAAGAAACAAAGATTTCTTGAGGTTGGATGATCACCTTACAAGATTGGAAGTGAGCTAGCAAACTTGAAAGTATTCTTGATTTTATGAAACTAGAACTTTTGGAATTTATGAAGAACACTTAGAACTTGAAGATAGAACTTGAGAGAGATCAATTAGATGAAGAAAATTGAAGAATGAAAGTGTTTGTAGGTGTTTTTGGTCGTTGGTGTATGGATTAGATATAAAGGATATGTAATTTTGTTTTCATGTAAATAAGTCATGAATGATTACTCATATTTTTGTAATTTTATGAGATATTTCATGCTAGTTGCCAAATGATGGTTCCCACATGTGTTAGGTGACTCACATGGGCTGCTAAGAGCTGATCATTGGAGTGTATATACCAATAGTACATACATCTAAAAGCTATGTATTGTACGAGTACGAATACGGGTGCATACGAGTAGAATTGTTGATGAAACTGAACGAGGATGTAATTGTAAGCATTTTTGTTAAGTAGAAGTATTTTGATAAGTGTATTGAAGTCTTTCAAAAGTGTATAAATACATATTAAAACACTACATGTATATACATTTTAACTGAGTCGTTAAGTCATCGTTAGTCGTTACATGTAAGTGTTGTTTTGAAACTTTTAGGTTAACGATCTTGTTAAATGTTGTTAACCCAATGTTTATAATATCAAATGAGATTTTAAATTATTATATTATCATGATATTATCATGTATGAATATCTCTTAATATGATATATATACATTAAATGTCTTTACAACGATAATCGTTACATATATGTCTCGTTTAAAAATCATTAAGTTAGTAGTCTTGTTTTTACATATATAGTTCATTGTTAATATACTTAATGATATGTTTACTTATCATAGTATCATGTTAACTATATATATATCCATATATATGTCATCATATAGTTTTTACAAGTTTTAACGTTCGTGAATCACCGGTCAACTTGGGTGGTCAATTGTCTATATGAAACATATTTCAATTAATCAAGTCTTAACAAGTTTGATTGCTTAACATGTTGGAAACATATAATCATGTAAATATCAATCTCAATTAATATATATAAACATGGCAAAGTTCGGGTCACTACAGTACCTACCCGTTAAATAAATTTCGTCCCAAAATTTTAAGCTGTTGAAGGTGTTGATGAATCTTCTGGAAATAGATGCGGGTATTTCTTCTTCATCTGATCTTCACACTCCCAGGTGAACTCGGGTCCTCTACGAGCATTCCATCGAACCTTAACAATTGGTATCTTGTTTTGCTTAAGTCTTTTAACCTCACGATCCATTATTTCGACGGGTTCTTCGATGAATTGAAGTTTTTTGTTGATTTGGATTTCATCTAACGGAATAGTGAGATCTTCTTTAGCAAAACATTTCTTCAAATTCGAGACGTGAAAAGTGTTATGTACAGCCGCGAGTTGTTGAGGTAACTCAAGTCGGTAAGCTACTGGTCCGACACGATCAATAATCTTGAATGGTCCAATATACCTTGGATTTAATTTCCCTCGTTTACCAAATCAAACAACGCCTTTCCAAGGTGCAACTTTAAGCATGACCATCTCTCCAATTTCAAATTCTATATCTTTTCTTTTAATGTCAGCGTAGCTCTTTTGTCGACTTTGGGCAGTTTTCAACCGTTGTTGAATTTGGATGATCTTCTCGGTAGTTTCTTGTATAATCTCCGGACCCGTAATCTGTCTATCCCCCACCTCACTCCAACAAATCGGAGACCTGCACTTTCTACCATAAAGTGCTTCAAACGGTGCCATCTCAATGCTTGAATGGTAGCTGTTGTTGTAGGAAAATTCTGCTAACGGTAGATGTCGATCCCAACTGTTTCCGAAATCAATAACACATGCTCGTAGCATGTCTTCAAGCGTTTGTATCGTCCTTTCGCTCTGCCCATCAGTTTGTGGATGATAGGCAGTACTCATGTCTAGACGAGTTCCTAATGCTTGCTGTAATGTCTGCCAGAATCTTGAAATAAATCTGCCATCCCTATCAGAGATAATAGAGATTGGTATTCCATGTCTGGAGATGACTTCCTTCAAATACAGTCGTGCTAACTTCTCCATCTTGTCATCTTCTCTTATTGGTAGGAAGTGTGCGGATTTGGTGAGACGATCAACTATTACCCAAATAGTATCAAAACCACTTGCAGTCCTTGGCAATTTAGTGATGAAATCCATGGTAATGTTTTCCCATTTCCATTCCGGGATTTCGGGTTGTTGAAGTAGACCTGATGGTTTCTGATGCTCAGCTTTGACCTTAGAACACGTCAAACATTCTCCTACGTATTTAGCAACATCGGCTTTCATACCCGGCCACCAAAAATGTTTCTTGAGATCCTTGTACATCTTCCCCATTCCAGGATGTATTGAGTATCTGGTTTTATGAGCTTCTCTAAGTACCATTTCTCTCATATCTCCAAATTTTGGTACCCAAATCCTTTCAGCCCTATACCGGGTTCCGTCTTCCCGAATATTAAGATGCTTCTCCGATCCTTTGGGTATTTCATCCTTTAAATTTCCCTCTTTTAAAACTCCTTGTTGTGCCTCCTTTATTTGAGTAGTAAGGTTATTATGAATCATTATATTCATAGATTTTACTCGAATGGGTTCTCTGTCCTTCCTGCTCAAGGCATCGGCTACCACATTTACCTTCCCCGGGTGGTAACGAATCTCAAAGTCGTAATCATTCAATAATTCAATCCACCTACGCTGCCTCATATTCAGTTGTTTCTGATTAAATATGTGTTGAAGACTTTTGTGGTCGGTATATATAATACTTTTGACCCCATATAAGTAGTGCCTCCAAGTCTTTAATGCAAAAACAACCGCGCCTAATTCCAAATCATGCGTCGTATAATTTTGTTCGTGAATCTTCAATTGTCTAGACGCATAAGCAATCACCTTCGTTCGTTGCATTAATACACAACCGAGACCTTGCTTTGATGCATCACAATAAATCACAAAATCATCATTCCCTTCAGGCAATGACAATATAGGTGCCGTAGTTAGCTTTTTCTTCAATAACTGAAACGCTTTCTCTTGTTCATCATTCCATTCAAATTTCTTCCCTTTATGCGTTAATGCAGTCAAGGGTTTTGCTATTCTGGAAAAGTCTTGGATGAACCTTCTGTAGTAACCAGCTAGTCCTAAAAACTGGCGTATGTGTTTCGGAGTTTTCGGGGTTTCCCACTTTTCAACAGTTTCTATCTTTGCCGGATCCACCTTAATACCTTCTTTGTTCACTATGTGACCGAGGAATTGAACTTCTTCCAACCAAAATGCACACTTTGAAAACTTAGCGTACAATTCTTCCTTTCTCAATACTTCTAACACCTTTCTCAAATGTTCACCGTGTTCTTGGTCATTCTTTGAGTAAATAAGTATGTCATCAATGAAAACAATGACAAACTTTTCAAGGTATGGTCCACACACTCGGTTCATAAGGTCCATGAACACAGCTGGTGCATTAGTTAAACCAAACGGCATGACCATAAACTCGTAATGACCATAATGTGTTCTGAAAGCAGTCTTTGGAATATCATCTTCTTTCACCCGCATTTGATGATACCCGGAACGTAAGTCAATCTTTGAATAAACAGACGAGCCTTGTAGTTGATCAAATAAGTCGTCGATTCTCGGTAGTGGGTAGCGGTTCTTGATGGTAAGTTTGTTCAACTCTCGGTAGTCGATACACAACCTGAATGTACCATCTTTCTTCTTGACAAACAAAACAGGAGCTCCCCACGGTGATGTGCTTGGTCGAATGAAACCACGCTCTAAAAGTTCTTGTAATTGGCTTTGCAGTTCTTTCATCTCGCTGGGTGCGAGTCTGTAAGGAGCACGAGCTATTGGTGCAGCTCCTGGTACAAGATCTATTTGAAATTCAACGGATCGATGTGGGGGTAATCCCGGTAATTCTTTCAGAAATACATCGGGAAATTCTTTTGCAATGGGAACATCATTGATGCTCTTTTCTTCAGTTTGTACTTTCTCGACGTGTGCTAGAACAGCATAGCAACCTTTTCTTATTAGTTTTTTTGCCTTCAAATTACTAATAAGATGTAGCTTCGTGTTGCCCTTTTCTCCGTACACCATTAAGGGTTTTCCTTTTTCTCGTATAATGCGAATTGCATTTTTGTAACAAACGATCTCTGCTTTCACTTCTTTCAACCAGTCCATACCGATTATCACATCAAAACTCCCTAACTCTACTGGTATTAAATCAATCTTAAATGTTTCGCTAACCAGTTTAATTTCTCGATTCCGACATATATTATCTGCTGAAATTAATTTACCATTTGCTAATTCAAGTAAAAATTTACTATCCAAAGGCGTCAATGGGCAACTTAATTTAGCACAAAAATCTCTACTCATATAGCTTCTATCCGCACCCGAATTAAATAAAACGTAAGCAGATTTATTGTCAATAAGAAACGTACCCGTAACAAGCTCCGGGTCTTCCTGTGCCTCTGCCGCATTAATATTGAAAACTCTTCCGCGGCCTTGTCCATTCGTGTTCTCCTGGTTCGGGAAATTTCTAATAATGTGGCCCGGTTTTCCACATTTATAACAAACTACATTGGCATAGCTTGCTCCGACACTACTTGCTCCGCCATTACTCGTTCCGACACCATTTGTTCCTTTCGTTCTATTAACCCCTGGTCCGTAGACCTCACACTTCGCCGCGCTATGACCATTTCTTTTACACTTGTTGCAAAATTTGGTGCAGAACCCCGAGTGATACTTTTCACACCTTTGGCATAGCTGCTTCTGATTGTTGTTGTTGTTGCGGTTATTATTGTTGTTGGGATGATTGTTGTAGTTGCTGTTGTTGTTGTTGTTGTTGTTGGGCCGTTTGTTGTAGTTGCGATTGATGTTGCGATTGTTGGGATAATTGTTGCGATTGCTGTTGTTGTTGTATTGGTGATTCTTATCACCATTTTCCTCCCACTTTCTTTTGACTTGCTTCACATTGGCCTCTTCAGCAGTCTGTTCTTTAATTCTTTCTTCAATCTGGTTCACTAGTTTGTGAGCCATTCTACATGCCTGTTGTATGGAGGCGGGCTCGTGTGAACTTATATCTTCTTGGATTCTTTCCGGTAATCCTTTCACAAACGCGTCGATCTTCTCTTCCTCATCTTCGAATGCTCCCGGACACAATAGGCACAATTCTGTGAATCGTCTTTCATATGTGGTAATATCAAATCCTTGGGTTCGTAACCCTCTTAGTTCTGTCTTGAGCTTATTGACCTCGGTTCTGGGACGGTACTTCTAGTTCATCAAGTGCTTGAATGCTGACCACGGTAGTGCGTACGCATCGTCTTGTCCCACTTGCTCTAGATAGGTATTCCACCATGTTAATGCAGAACCTGTGAAGGTATGCGTAGCGTACTTCACTTTGTCCTCTTCAGTACACTTACTTATGGCAAACACCGATTCGACCTTCTCGGTCCACCGTTTCAATCCGATCGGTCCTTCGGTTCCATCAAATTCCAAAGGTTTGCAGGCAGTGAATTCTTTGTAGGTGCATCCTACACGATTTCCTGTACTGCTAGATCCAAGGTTATTGTTGGTATGTAGCGCAGCCTGTACTGCGGCTATGTTTGAAGCTAGAAAAGTACGGAATTCCTCTTCATTCATAATCACAGTGTGTCGAGTAGTCGGTGCCATTTCCTTCAAAATATTCAAATGGAACAAGTTAATCATACAGAATATTAAGAGTAGTTAATAGTATTTCGTAGCATAATATGAACTCATTTATAAAAGCTTTTTCTTCATATTAGCGTTTTATAAGTTTAAATTCGGGTAGTACCTACCCGTTAAGTTCATACTTAGTAGCTAATATACAATTCAACTACTACAATTCTATATGAAAAACTGATTATAATAATATTTCGCGTTCAAACTTTTATACAATATTTTACAAACTTACAATACCGCTTATTTTACATAAAGTATGAAATATAGCACGCAATAACTTTGATACAAGATAGTTGTGAAGATAATTCTAGCTAGTACACAAGTCGTTCAGCAAAGGCAATAAAGACACGTAATTCATACGTCCAGAAACAAGTCATGCATTCTGGTTTTACTAGGACTACTTCCCATCCTTGGTCTTGTGGAACATAACCGTTATGGCCGTTGATAAGACAGCGTGTTGTAACGTTGTCAAAAGGACGAGGGTTAGGTAATGTCCAACAGTCCCGTAACAATCTAAAAACCTCATTTCTTACCCCAATTACCGACTCCGTCACTTGTGGAAACGTTTTGTTTAATAGTTGTAGCCCGATGTTCTTGTTCTCACTTTGGTGAGAAGCGAACATTACTAATCCATAAGCATAACATGCTTCTTTATGTTGCATGTTAGCCGCTTTTTCTAAATCACGAAGTCCAATATTCGGATATATTGAGTCAAAATAATTTCTTAACCCGTTGCGTAAAATAGCATTTGGGTTCCCCGCAATATATGCGTCAAAGTAAACACATCGTAACTTATGGGTTTCCCAATGTGATATCCCCCATCTTTCAAACGAAAGTCTCTTATAAACCAAGACATTCTTGGAACGTTCTTCGAATGTCTTACAAACTGATGTCGCCTTAAATAGTTGTGCCGAGGAATTCTGACCGACTCTAGACAAGATTTCATCAATCATGTCTCCGGGTAGGTCTCTTAAAATATTGGGTTGTCTATCCATTTTGTGTTTTTATACTGTAAAATAGACAAGAGTTAGATTCATAAAAAAAATACTTATTAATACAAGCAATTTTTACATATATCATAAAGCATAAGCACACTATATTACATATATTACACCACATGAATACAACTATCTTATTCCGACTCGCTTGTTTCTTCTTCTTCGGTTTTGGTTCGTTTTGCCAAGTTTCTAAGGATATATGATTTTCCCCTAATACGAGCCGTCGTTATCCACATTGGTTTAGAAAAACCTGGTGGTTTAGAGGTTCCCGGGTCATTGTTACAACTTAAGGACTTCGGGGGTTGACGATACATATAAAGTTCATCGGGGTTGGAATTAGATTTCTCTATTTTTATGCCCTTTCCCTTATTATTTTATTTTACCTTTTTAAATTCAGTTGGGGTAATTTCTATAACATCATTGGAATTCTCGTCGGAATCCGATTCATCGGAGAATTGGTAATCCTCCCAATATTTTGCTTCCTTGGCGGAAACACCATTGACCATAATTAACCTTGGTCGGTTGGTTGAGGATTCTCTTTTACTTAACCGTTTTATTATTTCCCCCACCGGTTCCGATTCTTTTTCCGGTTCCGATTCTTCGTCCGGTTCCGATTCTTCTTCCGGTTCCGACTCTTCTTCTGGTTCCTCTTCGAGAACTTGTGAATCAGTCCATGAATCATTCCAATTTACATTTGACTCTTCATTATTATTTGGTGAGTCAATGGGACTTGTTCTAGAGGTAGACATCTATCACATAATATCAAACACGTTAAGAGATTAATATATCACATAATATTCATATGTTAAAAATATATAGTTTCCAACAAAAATGTTAAGCAATCATTTTTAAAGAAAACACGGTCGAAGTCCAGAATCACTAATGCATCCTAACAAACTCGATAAGACACACTAATGCAAATTTTCTGGTTCTCTAAGACCAACGCTCGGATACCAACTGAAATGTCCCGTTCTTATTGATTAAAAACGTTCCATATTAATTGATTTCGTTGCGAGGTTTTGACCTCTATATGAGACGTTTTTCAAAGACTGCATTCATTTTTAAACAAACCATAACCTTTATTTCATCAATAAAGGTTTAAAAAGCTTTACGTAGATTATCAAATAATGATAATCTAAAATATCCTGTTTACACACGACCATTACATAATGGTTTACAATACAAATATGTTACAACAAAATAAGTTTCTTGAATGCAGTTTTTACACAATATCATACAAGCATGGACTCCAAATCTTGTCCTTATTTAAGTATGCGACAGCGGAAGCTCTTAATAATCACCTGAGAATAAACATGCTTAAAACGTCAACAAAAATGTTGGTGAGTTATAGGTTTAACCTATATATATCAAATCGTAACAATAGACCACAAGATTTCATATTTCAATACACATCCCATACATAGAGATAAAAATTATTCATATGGTGAACACCTGGTAACCGACATTAACAAGATGCATATATATAAGAATATCCCCATCATTCCGGGACACCCTTCGGATATGATATAAATTTCGAAGTACTAAAGCATCCGGTACTTTGGATGGGGTTTGTTAGGCCCAATAGATCTATCTTTAGGATTCGCGTCAATTAGGGTGTCTGTTCCCTAATTCTTAGATTACCAGACTTAATAAAAAGGGGCATATTCGATTTCGATAATTCAACCATAGAATGTAGTTTCACGTACTTGTGTCTATTTTGTAAATCATTTATAAAACCTGCATGTATTCTCATCCCAAAAATATTAGATTTTAAAAGTGGGACTATAACTCACTTTCACAGATTTTTTACTTCGTCGGGAAGTAAGACTTGGCCACTGGTTGATTCACGAACCTATAACAATATATAAATATATATCAAAGTATGTTCAAAATATATTTACAACACTTTTAATATATTTTGATGTTTTAAGTTTATTAAGTCAGCTGTCCTCGTTAGTAACCTACAACTAGTTGTCCACAGTTAGATGTACAGAAATAAATCGATAAATATTATCTTGAATCAATCCACGACCCAGTGTATACGTATCTCAGTATTGATCACAACTCAAACTATATATATTTTGGAATCAACCTCAACCCTGTATAGCTAACTCCAACATTCACATATAGAGTGTCTATGGTTGTTCCGAAATATATATTGATGTGTCGACATGATAGGTCGAAACATTGTATACGTGTCTATGGTATCTCAAGATTACATAATATACAATACAAGTTGATTAAGTTATGGTTGGAATAGATTTGTTACCAATTTTCACGTAGCTAAAATGAGAAAAATTATCCAATCTTGTTCTACCCATAACTTCTTCATTTTAAATCCGTTTTGAGTGAATCAAATTGCTATGGTTTCATATTAAACTCTATTTTATGAATCTAAACAGAAAAAGTATAGGTTTATAGTCGGAAAAATAAGTTACAAGTCGTTTTTGTAAAGGTAGTCATTTCAGTCGAAAGAACGACGTCTAGATGACCATTTTAGAAAACATACTTCCACTTTGAGTTTAACCATAATTTTTGGATATAGTTTCATGTTCATAATAAAAATCATTTTCTCAGAATAACAACTTTTAAATCAAAGTTTATCATAGTTTTTAATTAACTAACCCAAAACAGCCCGCGGTGTTACTACGACGGCGTAAATCCGGTTTTACGGTGTTTTTCGTGTTTCCAGGTTTTAAATCATTAAGTTAGCATATCATATAGATATAGAACATGTGTTTAGTTTATTTTAAAAGTCAAGTTAGAAGGATTAACTTTTGTTTGCGAACAAGTTTAGAATTAACTAAACTATGTTCTAGTGATTACAAGTTTAAACCTTCGAATAAGATAGCTTTATATGTATGAATCGAATGATGTTATGAACATCATTACTACCTTAAGTTCCTTGGATAAACCTACTGGAAAAGATAAAAATGGATCTAGCTTCAACGGATCCTTGGATGGCTCGAAGTTCTTGAAGCAGAATCATGACACGAAAACAAGTTCAAGTAAGATCATCACTTGAAATAAGATTGTTATAGTTATAGAAATTGAACCAAAGTTTGAATATGATTATTACCTTGTATTAGAATGATAACCTACAGTAATAAACAAAGATTTCTAGAGTTTGGATGATCACCTTACAAGATTGGAAGTGAGCTAGCAAACTTGAAAGTATTCTTGATTTTATGAAACTAGAACTTTTAGAATTTATGAAGAACACTTAGAACTTGAAGATAGAACTTGAGAGAGATCAATTAGATGAAGAAAATTGAAGAATGAAAGTGTTTGTAGGTGTTTTTGGTCGTTGGTGTATGGATTAGATATAAAGGATATGTAATTTTGTTTTCATGTAAATAAGTCATGAATGATTACTCATATTTTTGTAATTTTATGAGATATTTCATGCTAGTTGCCAAATGATGGTTCCCACATGTGTTAGGTGACTCACATGGGCTGCTAAGAGCTGATCATTGGAGTGTATATACCAATAGTACATACATCTAAAAGCTGTGTATTGTACGAGTACGAATACGGGTGCATACGAGTAGAATTGTTGATGAAACTGAACGAGGATGTAATTGTAAGCATTTTTGTTAAGTAGAAGTATTTTGATAAGTGTATTGAAGTCTTTCAAAAGTGTATAAATACATATTAAAACACTACATGTATATACATTTTAACTGAGTCGTTAAGTCATCGTTAGTCGTTACATGTAAGTGTTGTTTTGAAACTTTTAGGTTAACGATCTTGTTAAATGTTGTTAACCCAATGTTTATAATATCAAATGAGATTTTAAATTATTATATTATCATGATATTATCATGTATGAATATCTCTTAATATGATATATATACATTAAATGTCTTTACAACGATAATCGTTACATATATGTCTCGTTTAAAAATCATTAAGTTAGTAGTCTTGTTTTTACATATATAGTTCATTGTTAATATACTTAATGATATGTTTACTTATCATAGTATCATGTTAACTATATATATATCCATATATATGTCATCATATAGTTTTTACAAGTTTTAACGTTCGTGAATCACCGGTCAACTTGGGTGGTCAATTGTCTATATGAAACATATTTCAATTAATCAAGTCTTAACAAGTTTGATTGCTTAATATGTTGGAAACATATAATCATGTAAATATCAATCTCAATTAATACATATAAACATGGAAAAGTTCGGGTCACTACAATATGCGGTACTCATGTCTAAACGCGTTCCCAACGCTTCTTGTAACGTACGCCAAAATCTAGAAACGAAACGGCCATCTCGGTCGGAGATAATCGATAAAGGTACACCATGTCGGGCTACAATCTCCTTAATGTAAAGTCGTGCAAGTTTCTCCATTTTGTCGGTCTCTTTCATGGCGAGAAAGTGCGCGGATTTGGTGAGGCGATCGACAATGACCCAAATAGTATCATAACTGCCGGACGTTTTTGGTAGCTTGGTGATAAAATCCATCGTGATCCTTTCCCACTTCCATTGTGGGATCTCGGGTTGTTGAAGTAACCCGGACGGTCTTTGGTGTTCGGCTTTGACTTTAGCGCAAGTCAAACATTTGGCAACGTATCTAGCAACTTCCTTTTTGATGTTCGGCCACCAATATTATTCTTTAAGGTCATGGTACATCTTATTGGCGCCGGGGTGAATCGAGTATCGTGATTTGTGGGCTTCGTCTAAGATGAGGTTTCGTAAGTCGCCATATCTAGGCACCCAAATTCTTCCGGCGTAATATCGAAGTCCATTTTCCTTAACTTCGAATCGGGAGACGAGGATGTTTAAAAGTTCACGTCCGATGTGGTTGTCCTTAAGAGCCTCCTCTTGAGCTGCACGAATTTGGCTATTAAGGTTGGAGTGGATGGTGATGTTTAGTGCTCGGACGCGAACAGGTACCGTTCTTTCCTTTCGACTTAAGGCATCGGCCACTACATTTGCCTTTCCGGGATGGTATCGAAGCTCACAATTGTAATCGTTCAAGGTTTCAATCCACCGTCGTTGTCTCATGTTTAGTTGCTTTTGATCGAAGATATGTTGGAGACTTTTGTGATCGGTAAAGATAGTACTCTTGGTGCCAAGAAGATGATGTCTCCATAACTTAAGTGCAAAGATGACGGCTCCGAGTTCAAGATCATGTGTCGTGTAGTTTCGTTCGTGAACCTTGAGTTGTCGAGAGGCATAAGCAATGACTTTCTTTCGTTGCATTAATACACACCCATAACCGTTCTTCGAGGCATCGCAATATACAACAAAATCATCATTGCCTTCGGGAAGTGACAAGATAGGAGCGGTGGTTAGCTTAGTTTTCAAGATTTGGAAAGCGGTTTCTTGTTCGGATGACCAAATGAACTTTCGTTCCTTGTGAGTTAACGCGGTTAGAGGGCGAGCGATTAAGGAGAAATCCTTGATGAATTTACGATAGTATCCGGCGAGACCTAAGAATTGACGAATTTGAGTAGGAGTAGTAGGAGTCTCCCATTTACTAATGGCTTCGATTTTTGCGGGATCGACTTTAATGCCTTGATCACTTACAACGTGACCGAGGAATTGAACTTCCTTCAACCAAAATTCACACTTGGAGAACTTGGCATAGAGTTGTTCTTTTCTCAAGAGTTCAAGCACGAGTTGGAGATGTTCTTTGTGTTCCTCTTCGTTTTTAGAATAGATCAAAATATCATCGATGAACACGATAACGAATTTGTCGAGGTAAGGTTTGCACAAGCGGTTCATGAGATCCATGAACACCGCCGGTGCGTTAGTGAGACCGAAAGGCATGACAAGGAACTCATAACTACCATAACGAGTCCGGAAGGCGGTTTTGGAGACATCTTCCCCTTTAACCCTTAGTTGATGATAACCCGCACGGAGATCGATTTTTGAATATACACGAGAACCTTGTAGTTGATCAAAGAGGTCATCAATGCGCGGAAGAGGATATCGGTTTTTAATCGTCAATTTGTTTAGTTCACGATAATCAATGCACATTCGTAGGGATCAGTCTTTCTTCTTAACGAACAAAATCGGAGCGCCCCATGGTGAATGGCTAGGTTGAATGAAACCACGGTCAAGTAACTCTTGGATTTGACTTTGCAATTCTTGCAATTCGGATGGAGTGAGTCTATATGGTGCACGCGCTACGGGTGCGGCTCCCGGAATAAGATCGATTTGAAATTCAACCGGTCGATGAGGTGGAAGACCCGGTAATTCGTCAGGGAATACATCGGAAAAGTCACTAACAATCGGCACATCATCGATGCGCTTCTCGTCGGCCTCGACTTTCTTAACGTGAGCAAGAATCGCGAAACAACCCTTGCGAAGTAGCTTTCAAACTTTAAGGCACGAAACGAGATTGAGTCCGGTGCAATTCTTGTCGCCATAGACAATCAATGGTTCACCATTCTCGATAGGAATTCGGATTGCATGAAGATCGCAAAGAATGTGAGATTTATTTTTGACCATCCAATTCATACCGATTATTACATCAAAACTCCCTAGTTCCATGGGTATCAAGTCAATTTCAAATTCATTACCCAAAATATTTAAAGTACACCCCCGGTAATATGTGTCGGCACTTAAGGTATTTCCATCGGCCACCTCGATGGAGTAAGTAGTATCTAAAGGGTGTGGTGGAGCGGAAAGAGTAGGAGCCAAAGTCTTAGACACAAAACATTTATCGGCACCGGAATCAAATAAGCAAGTAACATAAGTGTTGTTGAGAAGAAACGTACCCGTGACTAGTTCATTGTCATCTCGGGCTTCCTCGGTGTTGATGTTAAAGGCTCGGCCTCGGTGGTTGGGGTTGGCTTTCTTTTTCAGGCATTCGTTCTTATAATGGCCCGTTTGGCCACATTCATAACAAGTGACCGTCCTTGGAGGATTGGGCCCCTTTCGAGCGACGGGGGCGGCACTTCTACAATCATTGGCCACATGACCATTCTTTTGGCACCGGTGACAAAATAAATTGCCACATTCCCCGTAATGATGTTTGTGACATTTGTTGCAAAAGGATTTATTTCCACCATAACTTTTCTTGCCGTCATTGTTGAAAGGCTTTTTGGTGAAGGTGTTGTTGTTGTAATTGGTTGATGGAGTGGCTTCCCATTTCCTTTTGTTGCCACCCGACTTATCCTCGGCCTTAGGAGCTGGCACTACAATTTCGTCAACCGTCTCAATTAATTTGCGGGCCATGTTCATAGCGGCTTGATGAGTAGTGGGTTTGGATGACATCACCCCTTGTTTGATGCTTTTTGGAAGACCATGCATGTAGAGCTCAATCCTTTGAGATTAGGGGCTAACGAGATTGGGACACATCAAAGATAGTTCGGCGAAGCGTAGATTGTTAGCCTTGAGGTCGTTCCCGACCGCCTTCAAAGCTCTTAACTCTTGCTCAAGCTTGCGGGTTTCTTCGCGCGGAAAATATTCAACAATCATCTTTTCCTTCAAATCGGCCCAAGAAAGGGCATGAGCTTCATCGGTACCCACCGATTGAACATAGGTGTTCCACCACGTGAGGGCGACGCCGGAGAAAGTGTGAGTGGAGTATTTGACCTTGTCTTGATCCCGACAACCGCTTATGCTAAAGACGGCCTCGGTTTGTTCAAACCAACGAGTAAGCACAACCGGTCCCCCGGTTCCATCATAAGTGTGAGGTTTGCACCCCGTGAAAGCTTTGTAGGAGTACCCTTCGCTAGAGTTACCGGATCCTTGGTTGTTATTGTTGTGGTTGTTGTTATTGTTGTTGTTGGACGAGTGACCGGCCATGGCCGCATCCACGGCGGTGGCTATCATGCGTTGCAAGGCTTGTTCGGGAGTTTCACGACGTGGCGCACGACGAGGAGGCATTGTTCCTTCAAAACAAAAGAATACCGTTGGTTAGTATTCTAAATGATACTAACCGTGATATGGAATAAAGATAGAGAGAAAATTATCCTTGACTCGCCTTAAATTCTTTATGTCATAATGTCGGCATGTTCATATGAGTCACCGTAATATAATCCCGGAAATTATATTACCCTAATTCATATGTGCATTCGACATTACCACATATAGTCAAGGTGGCGTGTCAATTAAATTATACAAGGCAAGATTTAGATAGAATAAGAGTAGATATGAGTAAGAGAGCTCGAGTATAAATGCACATGTAGTCAAGTAATTCCTATGTCAAGTCTATATGCCGGTTGTAGTCTAGACCCACCAATGTACCCTATGACTCGGGGTTGACACCAATGAACTCTAAATCCCTATAACCAAGGCTCTGATACCACTTGTAGCGACCCCGACAAATCGTCAAGTGACGGCGTCATCTACGTATGGTCCCATTTCATGGTTATAAGCATTTATAACAAAGTTTGACCGAAAATATGTCGCATTCATTTCATAAAAGGATGTTTCAATGTTTACAAAAGTAATTCCCAAGACAAGTACATATCAAAAGTTATAGTTCATATGAAACACGTGCGACATAGTTTAAAGTAGCCAAAAAGACGCTCCACGTATGCAAGTATACTCGACATCCAATGCAAGTATCAAAAGTATGAGCGGAAGCATGTATCACTTAAGTTCAAGGACCTGAGAAAAACATAGAGAATCTGTCAACGAAAACGTTGGTGAAATCATAGGTTTAGTAAGTAAGTAAATGAGTAAGTAAGTTGAACCACAAGTGTTGTCACGTTGAAATAATAATAAACCATTCTAAAAGTTGATATCACGAGCACCCAATTATCAAGGCTTAACTATCACGAAACCCCATTAATATAGTGTCAGAACATACACTTATCCCCGAAAATATATTTCATCCGATTAACGGTAGCGAACCGTCCGAATGAGGGTTTGTCAAACCCGTATGGCCACACAACATAAGTTCTCGCTTACACCCTGCAAGTGTAACTAATGATAATTGAATTGAGGCTTTTTGTTCTAACTCGTACGTAGAATGTTTGTTTTCGCACTTGTGTTCACTTTGTGAAATGAAACGTTTATGTTTTCTCATCCCAAATATAAGTATAAAAGAGTAAAAGTGGGACTATGATCTCACCTTTGATTGCAAGAGAAAATAAGTACTTCAACAAGTAATGTGCGCTAAGGACAACGCTAGTCTCGACATAAACAAATAGGTTGTGTCAATAACGATAGTCACGGAGGGTCAAAGTTGTTCAATTAGTCCTATGGCTCAATACGACTCGATTATGAAGCATGTGAAGCAAATAGTCAAGTTTCATGCAAGATACATGTATAGAAACAAGTTAGAAAGATTGCATAATCAATTGGTTAAGTTTGACAAAAAGTCAAACTTTGGTCGGTCAAAGTCAACGAAAAAGTCAACATGTTCGGGTCGGGTCCCGAACAAATTTTCTATGCTAATTATTCATATATAAGCATGTTAGAACAAATTGCATGTGAATTGGAGGTCTAGAACATGCCAAACATTTTTCACATTTGGGACAAGGAGGTCAGAACCTGGCCCCCTTATATGTCGCGCCGCGACAGGAAGGGGCCGCGCCGCGGCAAAGGCCGGGTGCTGGTGCCTGGCCAGTCCCAAATGTTCAAGTCTCAATCCAAAACCTTTTTGTGCATAAAACACAAACCGCTAACACTTAGGACTCGCACCTTATATCGTTGGAAAGCTCTTTTGACGTAGAATGCAACTAAACACAATTCATCAATCAAAAAACTCATTTGTAACAACCGAGTTTTCAAACCAAGTGATCATTCAATGCACATATTAATGCTTCAAACTCACCAATGCACATTTAATGATTCGGGCATTCAATGCATACATATGACATGCCATTTTGTAGGTAATTGAGCATACAATACAACTAACAACTTACTAACAACAACTCATGGTAATCAATGCATCAAATAATCATTTCAAGTTCATTAAACCCTAGCTCAATTCCACCAAAAATCACTAAACAAGTTCTTAGAGTTTTCTCATGCAACCTATACATCAAAATGAAGCTAGTAACACTAGGAACACATTTAATACATGCATTTATAACATTTAACAACATTTAATCATCTAAAACTCAAGATTAAACACACCCATTTTGCTAGTTCATGCAAGTTACTTCCAAACAACAAATCAAGCAATTCAAACACATAATCTTGTTAGACTAGAGCCATAGACACTAATTAACAACCTTGTAACTCAAAAACCTCAAGAACACAAAAATTAGTGATTTTAGAAAGTTACCCAAATGCAATGAGATTGGTATGGAATCGAAGAGGAGATCACGAGGAGTTCAAATATGTAATTTGTTTGGCTCGAAGCTTGATCGATTTATTATGGATGATGATTTGCTTTATGGAGAATTTAGAGAAAATATGTAAGTAGTGAAAGAAAAGAAGAAAGAAATGAAAAGGAAGAAGATAAGGAGGTTGACTTAGTCAAAGCTAGTCACCTCTTTGTCTTGTTGGTGAAACTAGTCCCTCAAGTTATAATCGGGTGCGTTAAATTACCTAAACAAGATAATTTAAAACGCGTGTTAACGGGAGATGTTATAAACATATAACGGAGTTTAAAGTAGTATAACGGAAAAGTAAACGGAAATAGGCGGGATGTTACACTTAACAAGTTTGATTGCTTAACATGTTGGAAACATTTAATCATGTAAATATCAATCTCAATTAATATATATAAACATGGAAAAGTTCGGGTCACTACAGTACCTACCCGTTAAATAAATTTCGTCCCGAAATTTTAAGCTGTTGAAGGTGTTGACGAATCTTCTGGAAATAGATGCGGGTATTTCTTCTTCATCTGATCTTCAAGCTCCCAGGTGAACTCGGGTCCTCTACGAGCATTCCATCGAACCTTAACAATTGGTATCTTGTTTTGCTTAAGTCTTTTAACCTCACGATCCATTATTTCGACGGGTTCTTCGATGAATTGGAGTTTTTCGTTGATTTGGATTTCATCTAACGGAATAGTGAGATCTTCTTTAGCAAAACATTTCTTCAAATTCGAGACGTGGAAAGTGTTATGTACAGCCGCGAGTTGTTGAGGTAACTCAAGTCGGTAAGCTACTGGTCCGACACGATCAATAATCTTGAATGGTCCAATATACCTTGGATTTAATTTCCCTCGTTTACCAAATCGAACAACGCCTTTCCAAGGTGCAACTTTAAACATGACCATCTCTCCAATTTCAAATTATATATCTTTTCTTTTAATGTCAGCGTAGCTCTTTTGTCGACTTTGGGCGGTTTTCAACCGTTGTTGAATTTGGATGATCTTCTCGGTAGTTTCTTGTATAATCTCCGGACCCGTAATCTGTCTATCCCCCACTTCACTCCAACAAATCGGAGACCTGCACTTTCTACCATAAAGTGCTTCAAACGGCGCCATCTCAATGCTTGAATGGTAGCTGTTGTTGTAGGAAAATTCTGCTAATGGTAGATGTCGATCCCAACTGTTTCCGAAATCAATAACACATGCTCGTAGCATGTCTTCAAGCGTTTGTATCGTCCTTTCACTCTTCCCATCAGTTTGTGGATGATAGGCAGTACTCATGTCTAGACGAGTTCTAATGCTTGCTGTAATGTCTGCCAGAATCTTGAAATAAATCTGCCATCCCTATCAGAGATAATAGCGATTGGTATTCCATGTCTGGAGATGACTTCCTTCAAATACAGTCGTGCTAACTTCTCCATCTTGTCATCTTCTCTTATTGGCAGGAAGTGTGCTGATTTGGTGAGACGATCAACTATTACCTAAATAGTATCAAAACCACTTGCAGTCCTTGGCAATTTAGTGATGAAATCCATGGTAATGTTTTCCCATTTCCATTCCGGGATTTCGGGTTGTTGAAGTAGACCTGATGGTTTCTGATGCTCAGCTTTGACCTTAGAACACGTCAAACATTCTCCCACGTATTTAGCAACATCGGCTTTCATACCCGGCCACCAAAAATGTTTCTTGAGATCCTTGTACATCTTCCCCGTTCCAGGATGTATTGAGTGTCTGGTTTTATGAGCTTCTCTAAGTACCATTTCTCTCATATCTCCAAATTTTGGTACCCAAATCCTTTCAGCCCTATACCGGGTTCCGTCTTCCCGAATATTAAGATGCTTCTCCGATCCTTTGGGTATTTCATCCTTTAAATTTCCCTCTTTTAAAACTCCTTGTTGCGCCTCCTTTATTTGAGTAGTAAGGTTATTATGAATCATTATATTCATAGATTTTACTCGAATGGGTTCTCTGTCCTTCCTGCTTAAGGCATCGGCTACCACATTTGCCTTCCCCGGGTGGTAACGAATCTCAAAGTCGTAATCATTCAATAATTCAATCCACCTACGCTGCCTCATATTCAGTTGTTTCTGATTAAATATGTGTTAAAGACTTTTGTGGTCGGTATATATAATACTTTTGACCCCATATAAGTAGTGCCTCCAAGTCTTTAATGTAAAAACAACCGCGCCTAATTCCAAATCATGCATCGTATAATTTTGTTCGTGAATCTTCAATTATCTAGACGCATAAGCAATCACCTTCGTTCGTTGCATTAATACACAACTGAGACCTTGCTTTGATGCATCACAATAAATCACAAAATCATCATTCCCTTCAGGCAATGACAATATAGGTGCCGTAGTTAGCTTTTTCTTCAATAACTGAAATGCTTTCTCTTGTTCATCATTCCATTCAAATTTCTTCCCTTTATGCGTTAATGCAGTCAAGGGTTTTGCTATTCTGGAAAAGTCTTGGATGAACCTTCTGTAGTAACCAGCTAGTCCTAACAACTGGCGTATGTGTTTCGGAGTTTTCGGGGTTTCCCACTTTTCAACAGTTTCTATCTTTGCCGGATCCACCTTAATACCTTCTTTGTTCACTATGTGACCGAGGAATTGAACTTCTTCCAATCAAAATGCACACTTTGAAAACTTAGCGTACAATTCTTCCTTCCTCAATACTTCTAACACCTTTCTCAAATGTTCACCGTGTTCTTGGTCATTCTTTGAGTAAATAAGTATGTCATCAATGAAAACAATGACAAACTTGTCAAGGTATGGTCCACACACTCGGTTCATAAGGTCCATGAACACAGCTGGTGCATTAGTTAAACCAAACGGCATGACCATAAACTCGTAATGACCGTAACGTGTTCTGAAAGCAGTCTTTGGAATATCATCTTCTTTCACCCGTATTTGATGATACCCGGAACGTAAGTCAATCTTTGAATAAACAGACGAGCCTTGTAGTTGATCAAATAAGTCGTCGATTCTCGGTAGTGGGTAGCGGTTCTTGATGGTAAGTTTGTTCAACTCTCGGTAGTCGATACACAACCTGAATGTACCATCTTTCTTCTTGACAAACAAAACAGGAGCTCCCCACGGTGATGTGCTTGGTCGAATGAAACCACGCTCTAAAAGTTCTTGTAATTGGCTTTTCAGTTCTTTCATCTCGTTGGGTGCGAGTCTGTAAGGAGCACGAGCTATTGGTGCAGCTCCTGGTACAAGATCTATTTGAAATTCAACGGATCGATGTGGGGGTAATCCCGGTAATTCTTTCGGAAATACATCGGGAAATTCTTTTGCAATGGGAACATCATTGATGCTCTTTTCTTCAGTTTGTACTTTCTTGACGTGTGCTAGAACAGCATAGCAACCTTTTCTTATTAGTTTTTGTGCCTTCAAATTACTAATAAGATGTAGCTTCGTGTTGCCCTTTTCTCCGTACACCATTAAGGGTTTTCCTTTTTCTCGTATAATGCGAATTGCATTTTTGTAACAAACGATCTCTGCTTTCACTTCTTTCAACCAGTCCATACCGATTATCACATCAAAACTCCCTAACTCTACTGGTATCAAATTAATCTTAAATGTTTCGCTAACCAGTTTAATTTCTCGATTCTGACATATATTATCTGCTGAAATTAATTTACCATTTGCTAATTCGAGTAAAAATTTACTAACCAAAGGCGTCAATGGCCAACTTAATTTAGCACAAAAATCTCTACTCATATAGCTTCTATCCGCACCCGAATAAAATAAAACGTAAGCAGATTTATTGTCAATAAGAAACGTACCCGTAACAAGCTCCGGGTCTTCCTGTGCCTCTGCCGCATTAATATTGAAAACTCTTCCGCGGCCTTGTCCATTCGTGTTCTCCTGGTTCGGGCAATTTCTAATAAAGTGGCCCGGTTTTCCACATTTATAACAAACTACATTGGCATAACTTGCTCCGACACTACTTGCTCTGCCATTACTCGTTTCGACACCATTTGTTCCTTTCGTTCTATTAACCCCTGGTCCGTAGACCTCACACTTAGCCGCGCTATGACCATTTCTTTTACACTTGTTGCAAAATTTGGTGCAGAACCCCGAGTGATACTTTTCACACCTTTGGCATAGCTGCTTCTGATTGTTGTTGTTGTTGTTGCGGTTATAATTATTGTTGTGATGATTGTTGTAGTTGCTGTTGTTGTTGTTGTTGTTGTTGTTGTTGGGCCGTTTGTTGTAGTTGCGATTGATGTTGCGATTGTTGGGATAATTGTTGCGATTATTGTTGTAATTGCTGTTGTTGTTGTATTGGTGATTCTTATCACCGTTTTCCTCCCACTTTCTTTTGACTTGCTTCACATTGGCCTCTTCAGCAGTCTGTTCTTTAATTCTTTCTTCAATCTGATTCACTAGTTTGTGAGCCATTCTACATGCCTGTTGTATGGAGGCGGGCTCGTGTGAACTTATATCTTCTTGGATTCTTTCCGGTAATCCTTTCACAAACGCGTCGATCTTCTCTTCCTCATCTTCGAATGCTCCCGGACACAATAGGCACAATTCTGTGAATCGTCTTTCGTACGTGGTAAAATCAAATCCTTGGGTTCGTAACCCTCTAAGTTCTGTCTTGAGCTTATTGACCTCGGTTCTGGGACGGTACTTCTCGTTCATCAAGTGCTTGAATGCTGACCATGGTAGTGCGTACGCATCATCTTGTCCCACTTGCTCTAGATAGGTATTCCACCATGTTAATGCAGAACCTGTGAAGGTATACGTAGCGTACTTCACTTTGTCCTCTTCAGTACACTTACTTATGGCAAACACCGATTCGACCTTCTCGGTCCACCATTTCAATCCGATCGGTCCTTCGGTTCCATCAAATTCCAAAGGTTTGCAGGCAGTGAATTCTTTGTAGGTGCATCCTACACGATTTCCTGTACTGCCAGATCCAAGGTTATTGTTGGTATGTAGCGCAGCCTGTACCGCGGCTATGTTTGAAGCTAGAAAAGTACGGAATTCCTCTTCATTCATATTCACGGTGTGTCGAGTAGTCGGTGCCATTTCCTTCAAAATAGTTAAATGGAACAAGTTAATCATACAGAATATTATGAGTATTTAATAGTATTTCGTAGCATAATATGAACTCATTTATAAAAGCTTTTTCTTCATATTAGCATTTTATAAGTTTAAATTAGGGTAGTACCTACCCATTAAGTTCATACTTAGTAGCTAATATACAATTCAACTACTACAATTCTATATGAATAACTGATTGTAATAATATTTCACGTTCAAATTTTTATACAATATTTTACAAACTTACAATACCGCTTATTTTACATAAAGCATGAAATATAGCACACAATAACTTTGATACAAGATAGTTGTGAAGATAATTCTAGCTAGTACACAAGTCGTTCAGTAAAGGCAATAAAGACACGTAATTCATACGTCCAGAAACAAGTCATGCATTCTGGTTTTACTAGGACTACTTCCCATCCTTGGTCTTGTGGAACATAACCGTTATGGCCGTTGATAAGACAGCGTGTTGTAACGTCGTCAAAGGGACGAGGGTTACGTAATGACCAACAGTCTCGTAATAACCTAAAAACCTCATTTCTTATCCCAATTACCGACTCCGTTACTTGTGAGAACGTTTTGTTTAATAGTTGTAGCCCGATGTTCTTGTTCTCACTTTGGTGAGAAGCGAACATTACTAACCCGTATGCATAACATGCTTCTTTATGTTGCAAGTTAGCCGCTTTTTCTAAATCACGAAGTCCTATATTCGGATATACTGAGTCAAAATAATTTCTTAACCCGTTGCGTAAAATATCATTTGGGTTCCCCGTAATATATGCGTCAAAGTAAACACATCGTAACTTATGGATTTCCCAATGTGATATCCCCCATCTTCTGAACGAAAGCCTTTTATAAACCAAGGCATTCTTGGAACGTTCTTAAAAATGTCTTACATACTGATCTCGCCTTAAATTGTTGTGCCGAGGAATTCTGACCGACTCTAGACAAGATTTCATCAATCATGTCTCCGGGTAGGTCTCTTAAAATATTGGGTTGTCTATCCATTTTGTGTTTTTATACTGTAAAATAGACAAGAGTTAGATTCATAAAAAAAATACTTATTAATACAAGCAATTTTTACATATATCATAAAGCATAAGCACACTATATTACATATATTACACCACACGAATATAACTATCTTATTCTGACTCGCTCGTTTCTTCTTGTTCGGTTTTGGTTCGTTTTGCCAAGTTTCTAGGGATATATGATGTTCCCCTAATACGAGCCGTCGTTGTCCACATTGGTTTAGAAAAACCTGGTGGTTTAGAGGTTCCCGGGTCATTGTTACAACTTAAGGACTTCGGGGGTTGACGATACATATAAAGTTCATCGGGGTTGGAATTAGATTTCTCTATTTTTATGCCCTTTCCCTTATTATTTTCTTTTGCCTTTTTAAATTCAGTTGGGGTAATTTCTATAACATCATCGGAATTCTCGTCGGAATCCGATTCGTCGGAGAATTGGTAATCCTCCCAATATTTTGCTTCCTTGGTGGAAACACCATTGACCATAATTAACCTTGGGCGGTTGGTTGAGGATTCTCTTTTACTTAACCGTTTTATTATTTCCCCCACCGGTTCTATTTCTTCTTCCGTTTCCGATTCTTCTTTCGGTTCTGATTCTTCTTCCGGTTCCGACTCTTCTTCCGGTTCCTCTTCGGGAACTTGTGAATCAGTCCACGAATCATTCCAATTTACATTTGACTCTTCATTATTATTAGGTGAGTCAATGGGACTTGTTCTAGAGGTAGACATCTATCACATAATATCAAACACGTTAAGAGATTAATATATCACATAATATTCATATGTTAAAAATATATAGTTTCCAACAAAAATGTTAAGCAATTATTTTTAAAGAAAACACGGTCGAAGTCCAGACTCACTAATGCATCCTAACAAACTCGATAAGACACACTAATGCAAATTTTCTGGTTCTCTAAGACCAACGCTCAGATACCAACTGAAATGTCCCGTTCTTATTGATTAAAAACGTTCCATATTAATTGATTTCGTTGCGAGGTTTTGACCTCTATATGAGACGTTTTTCAAAGACTGCATTCATTTTTAAAACAAACCATAACCTTTATTTCAAAAATAAAGGTTTAAAAAGCTTTACGTAGATTATCAAATAATGATAATCTAAAATATCCTGTTTACACACGACCATTACATAATGGTTTACAATACAAATATGTTACATCGAAATCAGTTTCTTGAATGCAGTTTTTACACAATATCATACAAACATGGACTCCAAATCTTGTCCTTATTTTAGTATGCAACAGCGGAAGCTCTTAGTATTCACCTGAGAATAAACATGCTTTAAACGTCAACAAAAATGTTGGTGAGTTATAGGTTTAACCTATATATATCAAATCATAATAATAGACCACAAGATTTCATATTTCAATACACATCCCATACATAGAGATAAAAATCATTCATATGGTGAACACCTGGTAACCGACATTAACAAGATGCATATATAAGAATATCCCCATCATTCCGGGACACCCTTCGGATATGATATAAATTTTGAAGTACTAAAGCATCCGGCACTTTGGATGGGGTTTGTTAGGCCCAATAGATCTATCTTTAGGATTCGCGTCAATTAGGGTGTCTGTTCCCTAATTCTTAGATTACCAGACTTAATAAAAAAGGGCATATTCGATTTCGAAAATTCAACCATAGAATGTAGTTTCACGTACTTGTGTCTATTTTGTAAATCATTTATAAAACCTGCATGTATTCTCATCCCAAAAATATTAGATTTTAAAAGTGGGACTATAACTCACTTTCACAGATTTTTACTTCGTCGGGAAGTAAGACTTGGCCACTGGTTGATTCACGAACCTATAACAATATATACATATATATCAAAGTATGTTCAAAATATATTTACAACACTTTTAATATATTTTGATGTTTTAAGTTTATTAAGTCAGCTGTCCTCGTTAGTAACCTACAACTAGTTATCCACAGTTAGATGTACAGAAATAAATCGATAAATATTATCTTGAATCAATCCACGACCCAGTGTATACGTATCTCAGTATTGATCACAACTCAAACTATATATATTTTGGAATCAACCTCAACCCTGTATAGCTAACTCCAACATTCACATATAGAGTGTCTATGGTTGTTCCGAAATATATATAGATGTGTCGACATGATAGGTCGAAACATTATATACGTGTCTATGGTATCTCAAGATTACATAATATACAATACAAGTTGATTAAGTTATGGTTGGAATAGATTTGTTACCAATTTTCACGTAGCTAAATGAGAAAAATTATCCAATCTTGTTTTACCCATAACTTCTTCATTTTAAATCCGTTTTGAGTGAATCAAATTGCTATGGTTTCATATTGAACTCTATTTTATGAATCTAAACAGAAAAAGTATAGGTTTATTGTCGGAAAAATAAGTTACAAGTCGTTTTTGTAAAGGTAGTCATTTCAGTCGAAAGAACGACGTCTAGATGACCATTTTAGAAAACATACTTCCACTTTGAGTTTAACCATAATTTTTGGATATAGTTTCATGTTCATAATAAAAATCATTTTCTCAGAATAACAACTTTTAAATCAAAGTTTATCATAGTTTTTAATTAACTAACCCAAAACAGCCCGCGGTGTTACTACGACCGCGTAAATCCGGTTTTACGGTGTTTTTCGTGTTTCCAGGTTTTAAATTTTTAAGTTAGCATATCATATAGATATATAACATGTGTTTAGTTAATTTTAAAAGTCAAGTTAGAAGGATTAACTTTTGTTTGCGAACAAGTTTAGAATTAACTAAACTATGTTCTAGTGATTACAAGTTTAAACCTTCGAATAAGATAGCTTTATATGTATGAATCGAATGATGTTATGAACATTATTACTACCTTAATTTACTTGGATAAACCTACTGGAAAAGAGAAAAATGGATCTAGCTTCAATGGATCCTTGGATGGCTCGAAGTTCTTGAAGCAGAATCATGACACGAAAACAAGTTCAAGTAAGATCATCACTTGAAATAAGATTGATATAGTCATAGAAATTGAACCAAAGTTTGAATATGATTATTACCTTGTATTAGAATGATAACCTACTGTAAGAAACAAAGATTTCTTGAGGTTGGATGATCACCTTACAAGATTGGAAGTGAGCTAGCAAACTTGAAAGTATTCTTGATTTTATGAAACTAGAACTTTTGGAATTTATGAAGAACACTTAGAACTTGAAGATAGAACTTGAGAGAGATCAATTAGATGAAGAAAATTGAAGAATGAAAGTGTTTGTAGGTGTTTTTGGTCGTTGGTGTATGGATTAGATATAAAGGATATGTAATTTTGTTTTCATGTAAATAAGTCATGAATGATTACTCATATTTTTGTAATTTTATGAGATATTTCATGCTAGTTGCCAAATGATGGTTCCCACATGTGTTAGGTGACTCACATGGGCTGCTAAGAGCTTATCATTGGAGTGTATATACCAATAGTACATACATCTAAAAGTTGTGTATTGTACGAGTACGAATACGGGTGCATACGAGTAGAATTGTTGATGAAACTGAACGAGGATGTAATTGTAAGCATTTTTGTTAAGTAGAAGTATTTTGATAAGTGTATTGAAGTCTTTCAAAAGTGTATAAATACATATTAAAACACTACATGTATATACATTTTAACTGAGTCGTTAAGTCATCGTTAGTCGTTACATGTAAATGTTGTTTTGAAACCTTTAGGTTAACGATCTTGTTAAATGTTGTTAACCCAATGTTTATAATATCAAAAGAGATTTTAAATTATTATATTATCATGATATTATGATGTACGAATATCTCTTAATATGATATATATACATTAAATGTCGTTACAACGATAATCGTTACATATATGTCTCGTTTCAAAATCATTAAGTTAGTAGTCTTGTTTTTACATATGTAGTTCATTGTTAATATACTTAATGATATGTTTAATTATCATAATATAATGTTAACTATATATATAACCATATATATGTCATCATATAGTTTTTACAAGTTTTAACGTTCGTGAATCACCGGTCAACTTGGGTGGTCAATTGTCTATATGAAACCTATTTCAATTAATCAAGTCTTAACAAGTTTGATTGCTTAACATGTTGGAAACATTTAATCATGTAAATATCAATCTCAATTAATATATATAAACATGGAAAAGTTCGGGTCACTACAGGATGATCACCTTACAAGATTGGAAGTGAGCTAGCAAACTTGAAAGTATTCTTGATTTTATGTAACTAGAACTTGTAGAATATATGAAGAACACTTAGAACTTGAAGATAGAACTTGAGAGAGATCAATTAGATGAAGAAAATTGAAGAATGAAAGTGTTTGTAGGTGTTTTTGGTCGTTGGTGTATGGATTAGATATAAAGGATATGTAATTTTGTTTTCATGTAAATAAGTCATGAATGATTAGTCATATTTTTGTAATTTTATGAGATATTTCATGCTAGTTGCCAAATGATGGTTAACACATGTGTTAGGTGACTCACATGGGCTGCTAAGAGCTGATCATTGGAGTGTATATACCAATAGTACATACATCTAAAAGTTGTGTATTGTACGAGTACGAATACGGGTGCATACGAGTAGAATTGTTGATGAAACTGAATGAGGATGTAAATGTAAGCATTTTTGTTAAGTAGAAGTATTTTGATAAGTGCATTGAAGTCTTTCAAAAGTTTAAAAATACATATTAAAACACTACATGTATATTCATTTTAACTGAGTCGTTAAGTCATCGTTAGTCGTTACATGTAAGTGTTGTTTTGAAACCTTTAGGTTAACGATCTTGTTAAATGTTGTTAACCCAATGTTTATAATATCAAATGAGATTTTAAATTATTATATTATCATGATATTATCATGTATGAATATCTCATAGTATGATATATATACATTAAATGTCTTTACAACGATAATCGTTACATATATGTCTCGTTTAAAAATAATTAAGTTAGTAGTCTTGTTTTTACATATGTAGTTCATTGTTAATATACTTAATGATATGTTTACTTATCATAGTATCATGTTAACTATATATATATATCCATATATATTTCATCATATAGTTTTTACAAGTTTTAACGTTCGTGAATCACCGGTCAACTTGGGTGGTCAATTGTCTATATGAAACATATTTCAATTAATCAAGTCTTAACAAGTTTGATTGCTTAACATGTTGGAAAGATTTAATCATGTAAATATCAATCTCAATTAATATATATAAACATGGAAAAGTTCGGGTCACTACAGTACCTACCCGTTAAATAAATTTCGTCCCGAAATTTTAAGCTGTTGAAGGTGTTGACGAATCTTCTGGAAATAGATGCGGGTATTTCTTCTTCATCTGATCTTCACACTCCCAGGTGAACTCGGGTCCTCTACGAGCATTCCATCGAACCTTAACAATTGGTATCTTGTTTTGCTTAAGTCTTTTGACCTCACGATCCATTATTTCGACGGGTTCTTCGATGAATTGGTGTTTTTCGTTGATTTGGATTTCATTTAACGGAATAGTGAGATCTTCTTTAGCAAAACATTTCTTCAAATTCGAGACGTGGAAAGTGTTATGTACAGCCGCGAGTTGTTGAGTTAACTCAAGTCGGTAAGCTACTGGTCCGACACGATCAATAATCTTGAATGGTCCAATATACCTTGGATTTAATTTCCCTCGTTTAACAAATCGAACAACGCCTTTCCAAGGTGCAACTTTAAGCATGACCATCTCTCCAATTTCAAATTCTATATCTTTTCTTTTAATGTCAGCGTAGCTCTTTTGTCGACTTTGGGCGGTTTTCAACCGTTGTTGAATTTGGATGATCTTCTCGGTAGTTTCTTGTATAATCTCCGGACCCGTAATCTGTCTATCCCCCACTTCACTCCAACAAATCAGAGACCTGCACTTTCTACCATAAAGTTCTTCAAACGGCGCCATCTCAATGCTTGAATGGTAGCTGTTGTTGTAGGAAAATTCTGCTAACGGTAGATGTCGATCCCAACTGTTTCCGAAATCAATAACACATGCTCGTAGCATGTCTTCAAGCGTTTGTATCGTCCTTTCGCTCTGCCCATCAGTTTGTGGATGATAGGCAGTACTCATGTCTAGACGAGTTCCTAATGCTTGCTGTAATGTCTGCCAGAATCTTGAAATAAATCTGCCATACCTATCAGAGATAATAGAGATTGGTATTCCATGTCTGGAGACGACTTCCTTCAAATACAGTCGTGCTAACTTCTCCATCTTGTTGTCTTCTCTTATTGGTAGGAAGTGTGCTGATTTGGTGAGACGATCAACTATTAACCAAATAGTATCAAAATCACTTGCAGTCCTTGGCAATTTAGTGATGAAATCCATGGTAATGTTTTCCCATTTCCATTCTGGGATTTCGGGTTGTTGAAGTAGACCTGATGGTTTCTGATGCTCAGCTTTGACCTTAGAACACGTCTAACATTCTCCTATGTATTTGGCAACATCGGCTTTCATACCCGGCCACCAAAAATGTTTCTTGAGATCCTTGTACATCTTCCCCGTTCTCGGATGTATTGAGTATCTGGTTTTATGAGCTTCTCTAAGTACCATTTCTCTCATATCTCCAAATTTTGGTACCCAAATCCTTTCAGCCCTATACCGGGTTCCGTCTTCCCGAATATTAAGATGCTTCTCCGATCCTTTGGGTATTTCATCCTTTAAATTTCCCTTTTTTAAAACTCCTTGTTGCGCCTCCTTTATTTGAGTAGTAAGGTTATTATGAATCATTATATTCATAGATTTTACTCGAATGGGTTCTCTGTCCTTCCTGCTCAAGGCATCGGCTACCACATTTGCCTTCCCCGGGTGGTAACGAATCTCAAAGTCGTAATCATTCAATAATTCAATCCACCTACGCTGCCTCATATTCAGTTGTTTCTGATTAAATATGTGTCGAAGACTTTTGTGGTCGGTATATATAATACTTTTGACCCCATATAAGTAGTGCCTCCAAGTCTTTAATGCAAAAACAACCGCGCCTAATTCTAACTCATGCGTCGTATAATTTTGTTCGTGAATCTTCAATTATCTAGACGCATAAGCAATCACCTTCGTTCGTTGCATAAATACACAACCGAGACCTTGCTTTGATGCATCACAATAAATCACAAAATCATCATTCCCTTCAGGCAATGACAATATAGGTGCCGTAGTTAGCTTTTTCTTCAATAACTGAAACGCTTTCTCTTGTTCATCATTCCATTCAAATTTCTTTCCTTTATGCGTTAATGCAGTCAAGGGTTTTGCTATTCTGGAAAAGTCTTGGTTGAACCTTCTGTAGTAACCAGCTAGTCCTAAAAACTGGCGTATGTGTTTTGGAGTTTTCGGGGTTTTCCACTTTTCAACAGTTTCTATCTTTGCCGGATCCACCTTAATACCTTCTTTATTCACTATGTGACCGAGGAATTGAACTTCTTCCAACCAAAATGCACACTTTGAAAACTTAGCGTACAATTCTTCCTTCCTCAATACTTCTAACACCTTTCTCAAATGTTCACCGTGTTCTTGGTCATTCTTTGAGTAAATAAGTATGTCATCAATGAAAACAATGACAAACTTGTCAAGGTATGGTCCACACACTCGGTTCATAAGGTCCATGAACACAGCTGGTGCATTAGTTAAACCAAACGGCATGACCATAAACTCGTAATGACCGTAACGTGTTCTTAAAGCAGTCTTTGGAATATCATCTTCTTTCACCCGCATTTGATGATACCCGGAACGTAAGTCAATCTTTGAATAAACAGACGAGCCTTGTAGTTGATCAAATAAGTCGTCGATTCTCGGTAGTGGGTAGCGGTTCTTGATGGTAAGTTTGTTCAACTCTCGGTAGTCGATACACAACCTGAATGTACCATCTTTCTTCTTGACAAACAAAACAGGAGCTCCCCTCAGTGATGTGGTTGGTCGAATGAAACCACGCTCTAAAAGTTCTTGTAATTGGCTTTGCAGTTCTTTCATCTCGCTGGGTGCGAGTCTGTAAGGAGCACGAGCTATTGGTGCAGCTCCTAGTACAAGATCTATTTGAAATTCAACGGATCGATGTGGGGGTAATCCCGGTAATTCTTTCAGAAATACATCGGGAAATTCTTTTGCAATGGGAACATCATTGATGCTCTTTTCTTCAGTTTGTACTTTCTCGACGTGTGCTAGAACAGCATAGCAACCTTTTCTTATTAGTTTTTGTGCCTTCAAATTACTAATAAGATGTAGCTTCGTGTTGCCCTTTTCTCCGTACACCATTAAGGGTTTTCCTTTTTCTCGTATAATGCGAATTGCATTTTTGTAACAAACGATCTCTGCTTTCACTTCTTTTAACCAGTCCATACCGATTATCACATCAAAACTCCCTAACTCTACTGGTATCAAATCAATCTTAAATGTTTCGATAACCAGTTTAATTTCTCGATTCCGACATATATTATCTGCTGAAATTAATTTACCATTTGCTAATTCGAGTAAAAATTTACTATCCAAAGGCGTCAATGGACAACTTAATTTAGCACAAAAATCTCTACTCATATAGCTTCTATCCGCACCCGAATCAAATAAAACGTAAGCAGATTTATTGTCAATAAGAAACGTACCCGTAACAAGCTCCGGGTCTTCCTGTGCCTCTGCCGCATTAATATTGAAAACTCTTCTGCGGCCTTGTCCATTCGTGTTCTCCTGGTTCGGGCAATTTCTAATAATGTGGCCCGGTTTTCCACATTTATAACAAACTACATTGGCATAACTTGCTCCGACACTACTTGCTCCGCCATTACTCATTCCGACACCATTTGTTCCTTTTGTTCTATTAACCCCTGGTCCGTAGACCTCACACTTCGCCGCGCTATGACCATTTCTTTTACACTTGTTGCAAAATTTGGTGCAGAACCCCGAGTGATACTTTTCACACCTTTGGCATAGCTGCTTCTGATTGTTGTTGTTGTTGCGGTTATTATTGTTGTTGGGATGATTGTTGTAGTTGCTGTTGCTGTTGTTGTTGTTGTTGTTGTTGTTGTTGTTGTTGTTATTGTTGTTGTAGTTGTTGGGCCGTTTGTTGTAGTTGCGATTGATGTTGCGATTGTTGGGATAATTGTTGCGATTATTGTTGTAATTGCTGTTGTTGTTGTATTGGTGATTCTTATCACCGTTTTCCTCCCACTTTCTTTTGACTTGCTTCACATTGGCCTCTTCAGCAGTCTGTTCTTTAATTCTTTCTTCGATCTGGTTCACTAGTTTGTGAGCCATTCTACATGCCTGTTGTATAGAGGCGGGCTCGTGTGAACTTATATCTTCTTGGATTCTTTTCGGTAATCCTTTCACAAATGCGTCGATCTTCTCTTCCTCATCTTCAAATGCTCCCGGACACAATAGGCACAATTCTGTGAATCGTCTTTCGTACGTGGTAATATCAAATCCTTGGGTTCGTAACCCTCTAAGTTCTGTCTTGAGCTTATTGACCTCGGTTCTGGGACGGTACTTCTCGTTCATCAAGTGCTTGAATGCTGACCACGGTAGTGCGTACGCATCGTCTTATCCCACTTGCTCTAGATAGGTATTCCACCATGTTAACGCAGAACCTGTGAAGGTATGCGTAGCGTACTTCACTTTGTCCTCTTCAGTACACTTACTTATGGCAAACACCGATTCGACCTTCTCGGTCCACCGTTTCAATCCGATCGGTCCTTCGGTTCCATCAAATTCCAAAGGTTTGCAGGCAGTGAATTCTTTGTAGGTGCATCCTACACGATTTCATGTACTGCTAGATCCAAGGTTATTGTTGGTATGTAGCGCAGCCTGTACTGCGGCTATGTTTGAAGCTAGAAAAGTACGGAATTCCTCTTCATTCATATTCACGGTGTGTCGAGTAGTCGGTGCCATTTCCTTCAAAATAGTCAAATGGAACAAGTTAATCATACAGAATATTAAGAGTAGTTAATAGTATTTCGTAGCATAATATGAACTCATTTATAAAAGCTTTTTCTTCATATTAGCGTTTTATAAGTTTAAATTCGGGTAGTACCTACCCGTTAAGTTCATACTTAGTAGCTAATATACAATTCAACTACTACAATTCTATATGAAAAACTGATTATAATAATATTTCGCGTTCAAACTTTTATACAATATTTTACAAACTTACAATACCGCTTATTTTACATAAAGCATGAAATATAGCACACAATAACTTTGATACAAGATAGTTGTGAAGATAATTCTAGCTAGTACACAAGTCGTTCAGCAAAGGCAATAAAGACACGTAATTCATACATCCAGAAACAAGTCATGCATTCTGGTTTTACTAGGACTACTTCCCATCCTTGGTCTTGTGGAACATAACCGTTATGGCCGTTGATAAGACAGCGTGTTGTAACGTCGTCAAAGGGACGAGGGTTACGTAATGACCAACAGTCTCGTAATAACCTAAAAACCTCATTTCTTATCCCAATTACCGACTCCGTTACTTGTGGGAACGTTTTGTTTAATAGTTGTAGCCCGATGTTCTTGTTCTCACTTTGGTGAGAAGCGAACATTACTAACCCGTATGCATAACATGCTTCTTTATGTTGCATGTTAGCCGCTTTTTCTAAATCACGAAGTCCAATATTCGGATATATTGAGTCAAAATAATTTCTTAACCCGTTGCGTAAAATAGCATTTGGGTTCCCCGCAATATATGCGTCAAAGTAAACACATCGTAACTTATGGGTTTCCCAATGTGATATCCCCCATCTTTCAAACGAAAGTCTCTTATAAACCAAGACATTCTTGGAACGTTCTTCGAATGTCTTACAAACTGATCTCGCCTTAAATAGTTGTGCCGAGGAATTCTGGCCGACTCTAGACAAGATTTCATCAATCATGTCTCCGGGTAGGTCTCTTAAAATATTGGGTTGTCTATCCATTTTGTGTTTTTAAACTGTAAAATAGACAAGAGTTAGATTCATAAAAAAATACTTATTAATACAAGCAATTTTTACATATATCATAAAGCATAAGAACACTATATTACATATATTACACCACACGAATACAACTATCTTATTCCGACTCGCTCGTTTCTTCTTCTTCGGTTTTGGTTCGTTTTGACAAGTTTCTAGGGATATATGATGTTCCCCTAATACTAACTGTCATTTTCCACAACGGTTTAGAAAAACCTGGTGGTTTAGAGGTTCCCGGGTCATTGTTACAACTTAAGGACTTCGAGGGTTGACGATACATATAAAGTTCATCGGGGTTAGAATTAGATTTCTCTATTTTTATGCCCTTTCCCTTATTATTTTCTTTTGCCTTTTTAAATTCAGTTGGGGTAATTTCTATAACATCATCGGAATTCTCGTCAGAATCCGATTCATCGGAGAATTGGTAATCCTCCCAATATTTTGCTTCCTTGGCGGAAACACCATTGACCATAATTAACCTTGGTCGGTTGGTTGAGGATTTTCTTTTACTTAACCGTTTTATTATTTCCCCCACCGGTTCTATTTCTTCATCCGGTTCCGATTCTTCTTCCGGTTTCGATTCTTCTTCTGGTTCCGAATCTTCTTCCGGTTCCTCTTCGGAAACTTGTGAATCAGTCCACGAATCATTCCAATTTACATTTGACTCTTCATTATTATTAGGTGAGTCAATGGGACTTGTTCTAGAGGTAGACATCTATCACATAATATCAAACGCGTTAAGAGATTAATATATCACATAATATTCACATGTTAAAAATATATAGTTTCCAACAAAATTTGTTAAGCAATCATTTTTTAAGTAAACACGGTCGAAGTCCATACTCACTAATGCATCCTAACAACTCGATAAGACACACTAATGCAAAATTCTGGTCCTCTAAGACCAACGCTCGGATACCAACTGAAATGTCCCGTTCTTATTGATTAAAAACGTTCCATATTAATTGATTTCGTTGCGAGGTTTTGACCTCTATATGAGACGTTTTTCAAAGACTGCATTCATTTTAAAACAAACCATAACCTTTATTTCATTAATAAAGGTTTAAAAAGCTTTACGTATATTATCAAATAATGATAATCTAAAATATCCTGTTTACACACGACCATTACATAATGGTTTACAATACAAATATGTTACAACAAAATAAGTTTCTTGAATGCAGTTTTTACACAATATCATACAAGCATGGACTTCAAATCTCGTCCTTATTTAAGTATGCGACAGCGGAAGCTCTTAATAATCACCTGAGAATAAACATGCTTAAAACGTCAACAAAAATGTTGGTGAGTTATAGGTTTAACCTATATATATCAAATCATAATAATAGACCACAAGATTTCATATTTCAATACACATCCCATACATAGAGATAAAAATCATTCATATGGTGAACACCTGGTAACTGACATTAACAAGATACATATATAAGAATATCCCCATCATTCCGGGACACCCTTCGGATATGATATAAATTTCGAAGTACTAAAGCATCTGGTACTTTGGATGGGGTTTGTTAGGCCCAATAGATCTATCTTTAGGATTCGCGTCAATTAGGGTGTCTGTTCCCTAATTCTTAGATTAAAAGACTTAATAAAAAGGGGCATATTCGATTTCGATAATTCAACCATAGAATATAGTTTCACGTACTTGTGTCTATTTTGTAAATCATTTATAAAACCTGCATGTATTCTCATCCCAAAAATATTAGATTTTAAAAGTGGGACTATAACTCACTTTCACAGATTTTTACTTCGTCGGGAAGTAAGACTTGGCCACTGGTTGATTCACGAACCGATAACAATATATACATATATATCAAAGTATGTTCAAAATATATTTACAACACTTTTAATATATTTTGATGTTTTAAGTTTATTAAGTCAGCTGTCCTCGTTAGTAACCTACAACTAGTTGTCCACAGTTAGATGTACAGAAATAAATCGATAAATATTATCTTGAATCAATCCACAACCCAGTGTATACGTATCTCAGTATTGATCATAACTCAAACTATATATATTTTGGAATCAACCTCAACCCTGTATAGCTAACTCCAACATTCACATATAGAGTGTCTATGGTTGTTCTGAAATATATATAGATGTGTCGACATGATAGGTCGAAACATTGTATACGTGTCTATGGTATCTCAAGATTACATAATATACAATACAAGTTGATTAAGTTATGGTTGGAATAGATTTGTTACCAATTTTCACGTAGCTAAAATGAGAAAAATTATCCAATCTTGTTTTACCCATAACTTCTTCATTTAAAATCCGTTTTGAGTGAATGAAATTGCTATGGTTTCATATTGAACTCTATTTTATGAATCTAAACATAAAAGTATAGGTTTATAGTCGGAAAAATAAGTTACAAGTCATTTTTGTAAAGGTAGTCATTTCAGCAGAAAGAACGACGTCTAGATGACCATTTTAGAAAACATACTTCCACTTTGAGTTTAACCATAATTTTTGGATATAGTTTCATGTTCATAATAAAAATCATTTTCTCAAAATAACAACTTTTAAATCAAAGTTTATCATAGTGATGTGTCGCGAGGGGTATATAAAATAGTTATTAAATTTTTGCAGGAAATACTATTAAATACGATACAATTTTACACAAGATATTTATTTATTTAGAGAATGGATATACTTAAACCTTGCTACAACACTTATAGGCAGTGTACCTAATCATACAGTAGTGTAGTTTTTAGTAAGTCCGGTTCGTTCCACAGGGAATCTTTTTAAACAAACCTTAACGCTATATTAGTTTACTTTTATAAAAATACAAATATATATATATATATATATATATATATATATATATATATATATATATATATATATATATATATATATATAAGTAATATTATTATTATAAAGGGGGGTTTTTACCGTTTAATGACCGGTTTGTCGATTTTAAAACTTTAGTCGCAGTTAAAACCAAATGTAAAATATTAAGACTTAAATTAAAGCGTAAAGTAAATAACGATAATGAAATTGCGAATAATAAAAGTGCGATAAAATAAACTTGCGATAATTAAAAAGTACGATAATTAGAAGTGCAATTAAATATAAAATAAAGGAAATTAAATATGAAATAAAAGAATTATGCTTATTTAAACTTCCGTAATCATGATGTTTGACGTGTTGATTTTAATTTTATGCCCATGGGTTATTTGTCCTTTGTCCAGATTTATTTAATATGTCCGTTTGGTTTTTGTCCATAACAGTCCATTAGTCATAAATATAAAGTGCGAGTGCCCTCATCAAATTATTCTTATACCCGAAGTTAAATATTCCAACTAATTGGGGATTTAAACTGTAACAAGATTTTAATACTTTGTTTAATAATTACACCAGGATGTCGACTGAGTGTAACCCAAGGTTTTAATATTTTGTTATCAATTATACCAAGTGTCCTTTGTACATAATTTCACCCCTGTTTTAATTATTCTAGTGGCTATTAATCCATTCCCGTGTCCGGTTAAATGAACGATTATTCGTACATATAAATACCCCGCCCATCGTGTCCGATTGAGTGTATATGGTAATTTATAGGGACGCCCAATTGTAAATCTTTATATTAACATTAACAAACTATCATTTAGTTAAACAAATATAAAGCCCATTAATAGCCCATAGTCTAATTTCCACAAGTGTCGTTCTTTTGTCCAAACCCCAATTATGGTACAAAGCCCAATTACCCAATTTTAGTAATTAGCCCAACATCATGATTACTTCGTTTTAAATAAGCATAATAATAACTTAGCTACGAGACATTAATGTAAAAAGGTTGAACATAACTTACAATGATTAAAAATAGCGTAGCGTTACATGGACAGAATTTCGACTTACACACTCAAACGATCTCTATCATAAATCTTATTATTATCATAATTTAAAATTAAAATTAAGATTATTGTTATATCTGATTACATTAACATTATGATAGAGAATTATAAAATATAGATATTGATATTTGATATTAAGGGGAAAGATATATAAATAGAAAGATAGATTTAGGATAGAAAAAGGTGTGTCCTATATCGATCGAATACACTGCCTTTTATAGGCGAATTCTGAAATTGAATTTTCATTTACGACCCCTGAACTATGCTCAATTAACAACTTTTTATTATTTAATATTATTCTTATTATGAATTATTTAAATATTATATTTTATTCTTGTGCATAGTTGACTCGTAATTTTTACACCGTTGCGTCGAGCGTTGAGAGTTGACTCATGTCCTGGTTCTGGATTTTCGAACGTCCTTTCGTACAATTTTATATCGTGTACTTTGCGTTTTGTAACTTGTACTCTTGTCATTTTTAGACGTTCTTCATCAATAATTTGAACCTTTTTGATTGTATCTTGTACTTTTGAGCTTTTTGGACCTTTGTTGAAATGTCCCGTTCTTATTGATTAAAAACGTTCCATATTAATTGATTTCGTTGCGAGGTTTTGACCTCTATATGAGACGTTTTTCAAAGACTGCATTCATTTTTAAAACAAACCATAACCTTTATTTCATAAATAAAGGTTTAAAAAGCTTTACGTAGATTATCAAATAATGATAATCTAAAATATCCTGTTTACACACGACCATTACATAATGGTTTACAATACAAATATGTTACATCGAAATCAGTTTCTTGAATGCAGTTTTTACACAATATCATACAAACATGGACTCCAAATCTTGTCCTTATTTTAGTATGCAACAGCGGAAGCTCTTAATATTCACCTGAGAATAAACATGCTTTAAACGTCAACAAAAATGTTGGTGAGTTATAGGTTTAACCTATATATATCAAATCGTAACAATAGACCACAAGATTTCATATTTCAATACACATCCCATACATAGAGATAAAAATCATTCATATGGTGAACACCTGGTAACCGACAATAACAAGATGCATATATAAGAATATCCCCATCATTCCGGGACACCCTTCGGATATGATATAAATTTCGAAGTACTAAAGCATCCGGTACTTTGGATGGGGTTTGTTAGGCCCAATAGATCTATCTTTAGGATTCGCGTCAATTAGGGTGTCTGTTCCCTAATTCTTAGATTACCAGACTTAATAAAAAGGGGCATATTCGATTTCGATAATTCAACCATAGAATGTAGTTTCACGTACTTGTGTCTATTTTGTAAATCAATTATAAAACCTGCATGTATTCTCATCCCAAAAATATTAGATTTTAAAAGTGGGACTATAACTCACTTTCACAGATTTTTACTTCGTCGGGAAGTAAGACTTGGCCACTGTTGATTCACGAACCTATAACAATATATACATATATATTAAAGTATGTTCAAAATATATTTACAACACTTTTAATATATTTTGATGTTTTAAGTTTATTAAGTCAGCTGTCCTCGTTAGTAACCTATAACTAGTTGTCCACAGTTAGATGTACAGAAATAAATCGATAAATATTATCTTGAATCAATCCACGACCCAGTGTATACGTATCTCAGTATTGATCACAACTCAAACTATATATATTTTGGAATCAACCTTAACCCTGTATAGCTAACTCCAACATTCACATATAGAGTGTCTATGGTTGTTCCGAAATATATATAGATGTGTCGACATGATAGGTCGAAACATTGTATACGTGTCTATGGTATCTCAAGATTACATAATATACAATACAAGTTGATTAAGTTATGGTTGGAATAGATTTGTTACCAATTTTCACGTAGCTAAAATGAGAAAAATTATCCAATCTTGTTTTACCCATAACTTCTTCATTTTAAATCCGTTTTGAGTGAATCAAATTGCTATGGTTTTATATTGAACTCTATTTTATGAATCTAAACAGAAAAAGTATAGGTTTATAGTCAGAAAAATAAGTTAGAAGTCGTTTTTGTAAAGGTAGTCATTTCAGTCGAAAGAACGACGTCTAGATGACCATTTTAGAAAACATACTTCTACTTTGAGTTTAACCATAATTTTTGGATATAGTTTCATGTTCATAATAAAAATCATTTTCTCAGAATAACAACTTTTAAATCAAAGTTTATCATAGTTTTTAATTAACTAACCTAAAACAGCCCGCGGTGTTACTACGACGGCGTAAATCAGGTTTTACGGTGTTTTTCGTGTTTCCAGGTTTTAAATCATTAAGTTAGCATATCATATAGATATAGAACATGTGTTTAGTTGATTTTAAAAGTCAAGTTCGAAGGATTAACTTTTGTTTGCGAACAAGTTTAGAATTAACTAAACTATGTTCTAGTGATTACAAGTTTAAACCTTCGAATAAGATAGCTTTATATGTATGAATCGAATGATGTTATGAACATCATTACTACCTTAATTTCCTTGGATAAACCTACTGGAAAAGAGAAAAATGGATCTAGCTTCAATGGATCCTTGGATGGCTCGAAGTTCTTGAAGCAGAATCATGACACGAAAACAAGTTCAAGTAAGATCATCACTTGAAATAAGATTGTTATAGTTATAGAAATTGAACCAAAGTTTGAATATGATTATTACCTTGTATTAGAATGATAACCTACTGTAAGAAACATAGATTTCTTGAGGTTGGATGATCACCTTACAAGATTGGAAGTGAGCTAGCAAACTTGAAAGTATTCTTGATTTTATGAAACTAGAACTTTTGGAATTTATGAAGAACACTTAGAACTTGAAGATAGAACTTGAGAGAGATCAATTATATGAATAAAATTGAAGAATGAAAGTGTTTGTAGGTGTTTTTGGTCGTTGGTGTATGGATTAGATATAAAGGATATGTAATTTTGTTTTCATGTAAATAAGTCATGAATGATTACTCATATTTTTGTAATTTTATGAGATATTTCATGCTAGTTTCCAAATGATGGTTCCCACATGTGTTAGGTGACTCACATGGGCTGCTAAGAGCTGATCATTAGAGTGTATATACCAATAGTACATACATCTAAAAGCTGTGTATTGTACGAGTACGAATACGGGTTCATACGAGTAGAATTGTTGATGAAACTGAACGAGGATGTAATTGTAAGCATTTTTGTTAAGTAGAAGTATTTTGATAAGTGTATTGAAGTCTTTCAAAAGTGTATAAATACATATTAAAACACTACATGTATATACATTTTAACTGAGTCGTTAAGTCATCGTTAGTCGTTACATGTAAGTGTTGTTTTGAAACCTTTAGGTTAACGATCTTGTTAAATGTTGTTAACCCAATGTTTATAATATCAAATGAGATTTTAAATTATTATATTATCATGATATTATCATGTATGAATATCTCTTAATATGATATATATACATTAAATGTCTTTACAACGATAATCGTTACATATATGTCTCGTTTAAAAATCATTAAGTTAGTAGTCTTGTTTTTACATATGTAGTTCATTGTTAATATACTTTATGATATGTTTTCTTATCATAGTATCATGTTAACTATATATATATATCCATATATATGTCATCATATAGTTTTTACAAGTTTTAACGTTCGTGAATCACCGATCAACTTGGGTGGTCAATTGTCTATATGAAACATATTTCAATTAATCAAGTCTTAACAAGTTTGATTGCTTAACATGTTGGAAACATTTAATCATGTAAATATCAATCTCAATTAATATATATAAACATGGAAAAGTTCGGGTCACTACAGTACCTACTCGTTAAATAAATTTCGTCCCGAAATTTTAAGCTGTTGAAGGTGTTGACGAATCTTCTGGAAATAGATGCGGGTATTTCTTCTTCATCTGATCTTCATGCTCCCAGGTGAACTCGGGTCCTCTACGAGCATTCCATCAAACCTTAACAATTGGTATCTTGTTTTGCTTAAGTCTTTTAACCTCACGATCCATTATTTCGACGGGTTCTTCGATGAATTGAAGTTTTTCGTTGATTTGGATTTCATCTAACGGAATAGTGAGATCTTCTTTAGCAAAACATTTCTTTAAATTCGAGACGTGGAAAGTGTTATGTACAGCCGCGAATTGTTGAGGTAACTCTAGTCGGTAAGCTACTGGTCCGACACGATCAATAATCTTGAATGGTCCAATATACCTTGGATTTAATTTCCCTCGTTTACCAAATCGAACAACGCCTTTCCAAGGTGCAACTTTAAGCATGACCATCTCTCCAATTTCAAATTCTATATCTTTTCTTTTAATGTCAGCGTAGCTCTTTTGTCGACTTTGGGCGGTTTTCAACCGTTGTTGAATTTGGATGATCTTCTCGGTAGTTTCTTGTATAATCTCCGGACCCGTAATCTGTCTATCCCCCACTTCACTCCAACAAATCGGAGACCTGCACTTTCTACCATAAAGTGCTTCAAACGGCGCCATCTCAATGCTTGAATGGTAGCTGTTGTTGTAGGAAAATTCTGCTAACGGTAGATGTCGATCCCAACTGTTTCCGAAATCAATAACACATGCTCGTAGCATGTCTTCAAGCGTTTGTATCGTCCTTTCGCTCTGCCCATCAGTTTGTGGATGATAGGCAGTACTCATGTCTAGACGAGTTCCTAATGCTTGCTGTAATGTCTGCCAGAATCTTGAAATAAATCTGCCATCCCTATCAGAGATAATAGAGATTGGTATTCCATGTCTGGAGATGACTTCCTTCAAATACAGTCGTGCTAACTTCTCCATCTTGTCATCTTCTCTTATTGGTAGGAAGTGTGCTGATTTGGTGAGACGATCAACTATTACCCAAATAGTATCAAAACCACTTGCAGTCCTTGGCAATTTAGTGATGAAATCCATGGTAATGTTTTCCCATTTCCATTCCGGGATTTCGGGTTGTTGAAGTAGACCTGATGGTTTCTGATGCTCAGCTTTGACCTTAGAACACGTCAAACATTCTCCTACGTATTTAGCAACATCGGCTTTCATACCCGGCCACCAAAAATGTTTCTTGAGATCCTTGTACATCTTCCCCGTTCCAGGATTTATTGAGTATCTGGTTTTATGAGCTTCTCTAAGTACCATTTCTCTCATATCTCCAAATTTTGGTACCCAAATCCTTTCAGCCCTATACCGGGTTCCGTCTTCCCGAATATTAAGATGCTTCTCCGATCCTTTGGGTATTTCATCCTTTAAATTTCCCTCTTTTAAAACTCCTTGTTGCGCCTCCTTTATTTGAGTAGTAATGTTATTATGAATCATTATATTCATAGATTTTACTCGAATGGGTTCTCTGTCCTTCCTGCTCAAGGCATCGGCTACCACATTTGCCTTCCCCGAGTGGTAACGAATCTCAAAGTCGTAATCATTCAATAATTCAATCCACCTACGCTGCCTCATATTCAGTTGTTTCTGATTAAATATGTGTTGAAGACTTTTGTGGTCGGTATATATAATACTTTTGACCCCATATAAGTAGTGCCTCCAAGTCTTTAATGCAAAAACAACCGCGCCTAATTCCAAATCATGCGTCGTATAATTTTGTTCGTGAATCTTCAATTGTCTAGACGCATAAGCAATCACCTTCATTCGTTGCATTAATACACAACCGAGACCTTGCTTTGATGCATCACAATAAATCACAAAATCATCATTCCCTTCAGGCAATGACAATATAGGTGCCGTAGTTAGCTTTTTCTTCAATAACTGAAACGTTTTCTCTTGTTCATCATTCCATTCAAATTTCTTCCCTTTATGCGTTAATGCAGTCAAGGGTTTTGTTATTCTGGAAAAGTCTTGGATGAACCTTCTGTAGTAACCAGCTAGTCCTAAAAACTGGCGTATGTGTTTCGGAGTTTTCGGGGTTTCCCACTTTTCAACAGTTTCTATCTTTGTCGGATCCACCTTAATACCTTCTTTGTTCACTATGTGACCGAGGAATTGAACTTCTTCCAACCAAAATGCACACTTTGAAAACTTAGCGTACAATTCTTCCTTCCTCAATACTTCTAACACCTTTCTCAAATGTTCACCGTGTTCTTGGTCATTCTTTGAGTAAATAAGTATGTCATCAATGAAAACAATGACAAACTTGTCAAGGTATGGTCCACACACTCGGTTCATAAGGTCCATGAACACAGCTGGTGCATTAGTTAAACCAAACGGCATGACCATAAACTCGTAATGACCGTAACGTGTTCTGAAAGTAGTCTTTGGAATATCATCTTCTTTCACCCGCATTTGATGATACCCGGAACGTAAGTCAATCTTTGAATAAACAGACGAGCCTTGTAGTTGATCAAATAAGTCGTCGATTCTCGGTAGTGGGTAGCGGTTCTTGATGGTAAGTTTGTTCAACTCTCGGTAGTCGATACACAACCTGAATGTACCATCTTTCTTCTTGACAAACAAAACAGGAGCTCCCCACGGTGATGTGCTTGGTCGAATGAAACCACGCTCTAAAAGTTCTTGTAATTGGCTTTGCAGTTCTTTCATCTCGCTGGGTGCGAGTCTGTAAGGAGCACGAGCTATTGGTGCAGCTCCTGGTACAAGATCTATTTGAAATTCAACGGATCGATGTGGGGGTAATCCCGGTAATTCTTTCGGAAATACATCGGGAAATTCTTTTGCAATGGGAACATCATTGATGCTCTTTTCTTCAGTTTGTACTTTCTCGACGTGTGCTAGAACAGCATAGCAACCTTTTCTTATTAGTTTTTGTGCCTTCAAATTACTAATAAGATGTAGCTTCGTGTTGCCCTTTTCTCCGTACACCATTAAGGGTTTTCCTTTTTCTCGTATAATGCGAATTGCATTTTTGTAACAAACGATCTCTGCTTTCACTTCTTTCAACCAGTCCATACCGATTATCACATCAAAACTCCCTAACTCTACTGGTATCAAATCAATCTTAAATGTTTCGCTAACCAGTTTAATTTCTCGATTCCGACATATATTATCTGCTGAAATTAATTTACCATTTGCTAATTCGAGTAAAAATTTACTATCCAAAGGCGTCAATGGACAACTTAATTTAGCACAAAAATCTCTACTCATATAGCTTCTATCCGCACCCGAATCAAATAAAACGTAAGCAGATTTATTGTCAATAAGAAACGTACCCGTAACAAGCTCCGGGTCTTCCTGTGCCTCTACCGCATTAATATTGAAAACTCTTCCACGGCCTTGTCCATTCGTGTTCTCCTGGTTCGGGCAATTTCTAATAATGTGGCCTGGTTTTCCACATTTATAACAAACTACATTGGCATAACTTGCTCCGACACTACTTGCTCCGCCATTACTCGTTCCGACACCATTTGTTCCTTTCGTTCTATTAACCCCTGGTCCGTAGACCTCACACTTCACCGCGCTATGACCATTTCTTTTACACTTGTTGCAAAATTTGGTGCAGAACCCCGAGTGATTCTTTTCACACCTTTGGCATAGCTGCTTCTGATTGTTGTTGTTGTTGCGGTTATTATTGTTGTTGGGATGATTGTTGTAGTTGCTGTTGTTGTTGTTGTTGTTGTTGTTGGGCCGTTTGTTGTAGTTGCGATTGATGTTGCGATTGTTGGGATAATTGTTGCGATTATTGTTGTAATTGCTGTTGTTGTTGTATTGGTGATTCTTATCACCCTTTTCCTCCCACTTTCTTTTGACTTGCTTCACATTGGCCTCTTCAGCAGTCTGTTCTTTAATTCTTTCTTCAATCTGGTTCACTAGTTTGTGAGCTATTCTACATGCCTGTTGTATGGAGGCGGGCTCGTGTGAACTTATATCTTCTTGGATTCTTTCCGGTAATCCTTTCACAAACGCGTCGATCTTCTCTTCCTCATCTTCGAATGCTCCCGGACACAATAGGCACAATTTTGTGAATCGTCTTTCGTACGTGGTAATATCAAATCCTTGGGTTCGTAACCCTCTAAGTTCTGTCTTGAGCTTATTGACCTCGGTTCTGGGACGGTACTTCTCGTTCATCAAGTGCTTGAATGCTGACCACGGTAGTGCGTACGCATCATCTTGTCCCACTTGTTCTAGATAGGTATTCCACCATGTTAACGCAGAACCTGTGAAGGTATGCGTAGCGTACTTCACTTTGTCCTCTTCAGTACACTTACTTATGGAAAACACCGATTCAACCTTCTCTGTCCACCGTTTCAATCCGATCGGTCCTTCGGTTCCATCAAATTCCAAAGGTTTGCAGGCAGTGAATTCTTTGTAGGTGCATCCTACACGATTTCCTGTACTGCTAGATCCAAGGTTATTGTTGGTATGTAGCGCAGCCTGTACTGCGGCTATGTTTGAAGCTAGAAAAGTACGGAATTCCTCTTCATTCATATTCACGGTGTGTCGAGTAGTCGGTGCCATTTCCTTCAAAATAGTTAAATGGAACAAGTTAATCATACAGAATATTAAGAGTAGTTAATAGTATTTCGTAGCATAATATGAACTCATTTATAAAAGCTTTTTCTTCATATTAGCGTTTTATAAGTTTAAATTCGGGTAGTACCTACCCGTTAAGTTCATACTTAGTAGCTAATATACAATTCAACTACTACAATTCTATATGAAAAACTGATTATAATAATATTTCGCGTTCAAACTTTTATACAATATTTTACAAACTTACAATACCGCTTATTTTACATAAAGCATGAAATATAGCACACAATAACTTTGATACAAGATAGTTGTGAAGACAATTCTAGCTAGTACACAAGTCGTTCAGCAAAGGCAATAAAGACACGTAATTCATACGTCCAGAAACAAGTCATGCATTCTGGTTTTACTAGGACTACTTCCCATCCTTGGTCTTGTGCAACATAACCGTTATGGCCGTTGATAAGACAGCGTGTTGTAACGTCATCAAAGGGACGAGGGTTACGTAATGTCCAACAGTCCCGTAATAATCTAAAAACCTCATTTCTTACCCCAATTACCGACTCCGTCACTTGTGGAAACGTTTTGTTTAATAGTTGTAGCCCGATGTTCTTGTTCTCACTTTGGTGAGAAGCGAACATTACTAATCCGTAAGCATAACATGCTTCTTTATGTTGCATGTTAGCCGCTTTTTCTAAATCACGAAGTCCAATATTCGGATATATTGAGTCAAAATAATTTCTTAACCCATTGCGTAAATTAGCATTTGGGTTCCCCGCAATATATGCGTCAAAGTAAACACATCGTCACTTATGGGTTTCCCAATGTGATATCCCCCATCTTTCAAACGAAAGTCTCTTATAAACCAAGACATTCTTGGAACGTTCTTCGAATGTCTTACAAACTGATCTCGCCTTAAATAGTTGTGCCGAAGAATTCTGGCCGACTCTAGACAAGATTTCATCAATCATGTCTCCGGGTAGGTCTCTTAAAATATTGGGTTGTCTATCCATTTTGTATTTTTAAACTGTAAAATAGACAAGAGTTAGATTCATAAAAAAATACTTATTAATACAAGCAATTTTTACATATATCATAAAGCATAAGAACACTATATTACATATATTACACCACACGAATACAACTATCTTATTCCGACTCGCTCGTTTCTTCTTCTTCGGTTTTGGTTCGTTTTGCCAAGTTTTTAGGGATATATGATGTTCCCCTAATACGAGCCGTCGTTGTCCACATTGGTTTAGAAAAACCTGGTGGTTTAGAGGTTCCCGGGTCATTGTTACAACTTAAGGACTTCGGGGGTTGACGATACATATAAAGTTCATCGGGGTTGGAATTAGATTTCTCTATTTTTATGCCCTTTCCCTTATTATTTTCTTTTGCCTTTTTAAATTCAGTTGGGGTAATTTCTATAACATCATCGGAATTCTCGTCGGAATCTGATTCATCGGAGAATTGGTAATCCTCCCAATATTTTGCTTCCTTGGCGGAAACACCATTGACCATAATTAACTTTGGTCGGTTGGTTGAGGATTTTCTTTTACTTAACCATTTTATTATTTCCCCCACCGGTTCTATTTCTTCATCCGGTTCCGATTCTTCTTCCGGTTCCGATTCTTCTTCCGGTTCCGACTCTTCTTCCGGTTCCTCTTCGGGAACTTGTGAATCAGTCCACAAATCATTCCAATTTACATTTGACTCTTCATTATTATTAGGTGAGTCAATGGGACTTGTTCTAAAGGTAGACATCTATCACATAATATCAAACACGTTAAGAGATTAATATATCACATAATATTCATATGTTAAAAATATATAGTTTCCAACAAAAATGTTAAGCAATCATTTTTAAAGAAAACACGGTCGAAGTCCAGACTCACTAATGCATCCTAACAAACTCGATAAGACACACTAATGCAAATTTTCTGGTTCTCTAAGACCAACGCTCGGATACCAACTGAAATGTCCCGTTCTTATTGATTAAAAACGTTCCATATTAATTGATTTCGTTGCGAGGTTTTGACCTCTATATGAGACGTTTTTCAAAGACTGCATTCATTTTTAAAACAAACCATAACCTTTATTTCATAAATAAAGGTTTAAAAAGCTTTACGTAGATTATCAAATAATGATAATCTAAAATATCCTGTTTACACACGACCATTACATAATGGTTTACAATACAAATATGTTACATCGAAATCAGTTTCTTGAATGCAGTTTTTACACAATATCATACAAACATGGACTCCAAATCTTGTCCTTATTTTAGTATGCAACAGCGGAAGCTCTTAATATTCACCTGAGAATAAACATGCTTTAAACGTCAACAAAAATGTTGGTGAGTTATAGGTTTAACCTATATATATCAAATCGTACCAATAGACCACAAGATTTCATATTTCAATACACATCCCATACATAGAGATAAAAATCATTCATATGGTGAACACCTGTTAACCGACAATAACAAGATGCATATATAAGAATATCCCCATCATTCCGGGACACCCTTCGGATATGATATAAATTTCGAAGTACTAAAGCATCCGGTACTTTGGATGGGGTTTGTTAGGCCCAATAGATCTATCTTTAGGATTCGCGTCAATTAGGGTGTCTGTTCCCTAATTCTTAGATTACCAGACTTAATAAAAAGGGGCATATTCAATTTCGATAATTCAACCATAGAATGTAGTTTCACGTACTTGTGTCTATTTTGTAAATCATTTATAAAACCTGCATGTATTCTCATCCCAAAAATATTAGATTTTAAAAGTGGGACTATAACTCACTTTCACAGATTTTTACTTCGTCGGGAAGTAAGACTTGGCCACTGTTGATTCACGAACCTATAACAATATATACATATATATTAAAGTATGTTCAAAATATATTTACAACACTTTTAATATATTTTGATGTTTTAAGTTTATTAAGTCAGCTGTCCTCGTTAGTAACCTATAACTAGTTGTCCACAGTTAGATGTACAGAAATAAATCGATAAATATTATCTTGAATCAATCCACGACCCAGTGTATACGTATCTCAGTATTGATCACAACTCAAACTATATATATTTTGGAATCAACCTCAACCCTGTATAGCTAACTCCAACATTCACATTTAGAGTGTCTATGGTTGTTCCGAAATATATATAGATGTGTCGACATGATAGGTCGAAACATTGTATACGTGTCTATGGTATCTCAAGATTACATAATATACAATACAAGTTGATTATGTTATGGTTGGAATAGATTTGTTACCAATTTTCACGTAGCTAAAATGAGAAAAATTATCCAATCTTGTTTTACCCATAACTTCTTCATTTTAAATCCGTTTTGAGTGAATCAAATTGTTATGGTTTTATATTGAACTCTATTTTATGAATCTAAACATAAAAATTATAGTTTTATAGTCAGAAAAATAAGTTACAAGTCGTTTTTGTAAAGGTAGTCATTTCAGTCGAAAGAACGACGTCTAGATGACCATTTTAGAAAACATACTTCCACTTTGAGTTTAACCATAATTTTTGGGTATAGTTTCATGTTCATAATAAAAATCATTTTCTCAGAATAACAACTTTTAAATCAAATTTTATCATAGTTTTTAATTAACTAACCCAAAACAGCCCGCGGTGTTACTACGACGGCGTAAATCCGGTTTTACGGTGTTTTTCGTGTTTCCATGTTTTAAATCATTAAGTTAGCATATCATATAGATATAGAACATGTGTTTAGTTGATTTTAAAAGTCAAGTTAGAAGGTTTAACTTTTGTTTGCGAACAAGTTTAGAATTAACTAAACTATGTTCTAGTGATTACAAGTTTAAACCTTCGAATAAGATAGCTTTATATGTATGAATCGAATGATGTTATGAACATCATTACTACCTTAATTTCCTTGGATAAACCTACTGGAAAAGAGAAAAATGGATCTAGCTTCAATGGATCCTTGGATGGCTCGAAGTTCTTGAAGCAGAATCATGACACGAAAACAAGTTCAAGTAAGATCATCACTTGAAATAAGATTGTTATAGTTATAGAAATTGAACCAAAGTTTGAATATGATTATTACCTTGTATTAGAATGATAACCTACTGTAAGAAACAAAGATTTCTTGAGGTTGGATGATCACCTTACAAGATTGGAAGTGAGCTAGCAAACTTGAAAGTATTCTTGATTTTATGAAACTAGAACTTTTGGAATTTATGAAGAATACTTAGAACTTGAAGATAGAACTTGAGAGAGATCAATTAGATGAAGAAAATTGAAGAATGAAAGTGTTTGTAGGTGTTTTTGGTCGTTGGTGTATGGATTAGATATAAAGGATATGTAATTTTGTTTTCATGTAAATAAGTCATGAATGATTACTCATATTTTTGTAATTTTTTGAGATATTTCATGCTAGTTGCCAAATGATGGTTCCCACATGTGTTAGGTGACTCAAATGGGCTGCTAAGAGCTGATCATTGGAGTGTATATACCAATAGTACATACATCTAAAAGCTGTGTATTGTATGAGTACGAATACGGGTGCATACGAGTAGAATTGTTGATGAAACTGAACGAGGATGTAATTGTAAGCATTTTTGTTAAGTAGAAGTATTTTGATAAGTGTATTTAAGTCTTTCAAAAGTGTATAAATACATATTAAAACACTACATGTATATACATTTTAACTGAGTCGTTAAGTCATCGTTAGTCGTTACATGTAAGTGTTGTTTTGAAACCTTTAGGTTAACGATCTTGTTAAATGTTGTTAACCCAATGTTTATAATATCAAATGAGATTTTAAATTATTATATTATCATGATATTATCATGTATGAATATCTCTTAATATGATATATATACATTAAATGTCTTTACAACGATAATCGTTACATATATGTCTCGTTTAAAAATCATTAAGTTAGTAGTCTTGTTTTTACATATGTAGTTCATTGTTAATATACTTTATGATATGTTTTCTTATCATAATATCATGTTAACTATATATATATATATCCATATATATGTCATCATATAGTTTTTACAAGTTTTAACGTTCGTGAATCACCGATCAACTTGGGTGGTCAATTGTCTATATGAAACATATTTCAATTAATCAAGTCTTAACAAGTTTGATTGCTTAACATGTTGGAAACATTTAATCATGTAAATATCAATCTCAATTAATATATATAAACATGGAAAAGTTCGGGTCACTACATTTGTGTCTTCAATTCGTCGTTTTCGCCTTTTGTCTTCGCACTTATTTAATATAAACGAATATTACTTGAAAATGGAACAATTGCAACTATAATCTTGTCTTTCTTGGGGGATAATGCTATGAAATATATGTTCCTTTTTAGCCTTATCAGTATTCCCACACTTAAGCGTTGCTTGTCCTCAAGCAATATAGTCTTGAAAAACACTTGAATCACTTCTTTATTCTTCACACTTTGTACATCAGTGACTTCAATACGGCGGTATAAACAATGGTAGTAACGATGTGATTAAAGGTGGGTGTGTCTTTTATAGTTGCCTCGGGTTTAGGTCAACGACACTGGCAATCAAATAGCCGATTTACTTTCGGTTTCCAAAGCAAAGTGCACATTTGAAAGGCGGTTTACAGTCCCACATGACTATAAAAATTTAGATCCTTTAAGGAAATTGGATCTTTATGAAAACATTTGATCTTTTGAAAATTCAAGCTAGATTTTACCCTAGACAAGTTTTCTGATTTGATCCATCATTGGTGTTGCAAAATATATTTGTGGATCAATATTTTGGCTAAAACTTTTAGGCTCGTGTAATCCACTGCTATCCTGGTATCGAATAGCACACATCCATTTTACTTGTTCCGTATATTACCTTTCGGTAAACTACCGTCCGGTTGTAAAGGAAAGCGATGAACAAGAAACTGTTAAGGCAATGTCTAATGACATGCATTTGTTCATGGTCTAATTATGTGTCAGATGCTAGTACTATCCTTGGTAGGAGCAATAGTAAAGATCATCCTATGATTTTTCGGTCTGGCACAAGGTCCTGTCTCCGACCATGCTATGCAACCACCGTTCTTACGGTTGACACCCGATTTGGTTCAGGTGACCTAATGAATTCCAGGTGAATTCCTAGGATTTTACGTTCAATGGTAATGAACGCATTGAAAATGGGTTTTCAGAAAACAAATCGGTTTGTATTTTTTATCAAAATATTTTCTCTTTCAAGCTCGAGTTTAGATATCATCGAATTCCATGAGTTTGAATTCTCAATCTTTAAGGTCAATCTCTAGGATTGAGTAATATCAGTCTTAAAAGCTGATTTTTACTCTTTAAGGAGATTATCCTTTCTGGGGGTCTGATTCATTAGTCTTATCAGGCTAATTTGCACGGCGTCCTCCCCATTTTATAAGACAGATCCTCTCATGGTTAGGATAAGTCTGACCACTTGGCGACCCTGTTTAATGCTGAGGTCCGTGGATTTCCTGCTGATTTTAGTGATGACTTTTCTAGATTTTTCGTCAACCTACAGCTGGTCTGGACGACAACTTCTTGACCTAAATCAAGAAGCGCGTGTCTTTTTCGGAAGACTTTACTTCCTTTTAATGATGGAATTGATTCATCGTGTAGATCCATCTTTTTATCTTTATTATAATATTGCGGGTAAAACGGTCAATTTAGTCCAAAACAAAAGTATCTTAAATTATTTGTTACAGAAATATGTTACATATGTTTAAAATAACTTGGTAAATTTTCCCACACTTGACTTTTATTTTCTTTTATTTGCCTTTTTGTTCTCCTCTATTCCGTTCTTAAATGAATTTTAACATTTTGGTTTGTTTCTCAATTTATGTCCTTTCCGAGGTTACAATAATTTCGGTGTTAAAACCTAGTTTTATCGTTCATAAATATGTATAAACATGATTTTGAGTTCATTTAATTGAAAATTTTGAAAATTTTTACTAGAATTGGGTAGTCAGTATATAAGACTAGCCCTGTTCTTTATTATCAGAGAACACTAGATTCTAATACAACTACTACTTTACTAGTATTTTTAATGGTAACCCAGTGTTTAAGATAATAATTTTAAAATCCGAAAGAATTTAACCCCTTCCCACACTTAAGATCTTGCAATGCCCTCATTTGCAAGAAATCAGTAACAATTTAAATTATTGAGGGTGATTTGCATAGAAAAATGATTAAATTTTACCAAAGTTTCCAAACATATTGGATTTTTATTTTTTAGAAATCTTTAACTTATAAAAAAAATATTAATTAATTTTAAAAATTTGTTTCTCTTGTTATTTAGGACGAGGTCGTTTCGGATCGATGTCCTAGTCCGTCATTCGACAAAATTTTAAAATTTGTCTTTTTGTAGCGATTGTTTTAAAAGCTAAGATTTTAGGGTTTTTTTTTTTTTAATGTTTTTGGCATACTTTAATTCAATAAGATTAAAAATAATGATAATAATAACTCTCGTCCCTCCCTCGGGTAAAGCAATTTCGGTTCAATGACCTAGTCTTCAACTTACGACGAATTTTAAAAATCATATTTTTAACTTAATGAGATAAAGTAAATTTTTTTTTTTAAATTCACACAATTTAAATATAAAATTCAAAATTAATATTAAAAATTCACACCAAACTTAAAATTTGAAATGCATAAAATTAAAAAATTCATATTTTAAAAATTAAAAATTCACACCAAACTTAATTTAAAAATTCATATTATAAATTCACACCAAACTTATATTAATTTTTCAAATATTTACAATTTTAAATATATTGTTTTTACAAAGTTTACAATATTAATTTAAGATTTATATATTAATTTTAAAAATATGGTAAAAATAAAATCAAAAATCTTTTTGACTTTTTATCCCACTTTAATCAATCAAATATTATCAAAAATATGCGCCCCTTTTTTCGGTAAAGTAATTTCGGTTCCAAGACCTAATTTAACTCATGACGAATTTTTGAAATATTTTGGGTTGATTGATTAAAGATATTTATACCTTAAGAATAAACGTTAAATTTCGCAGTGATGTAATAAATTTTTGAATGATATCAATAATTTCGGTCGCCAAACCTAATTTTATTTAATACCAATTTAATACTTTATAGCGAACAAATTAGCGTTTATTATCAAAAGGTTAAAAATAAAAATAAATAAAAAATAAAAACTGTACAGACTTACCTGTGAGATAGTATTCTTAGTTATATGATCTATCCCATTCATAAGATAGTCGGTTTAATTGGTTTTCCATAGCTACATAGGCATAACCTCGAGCATTCAGTGTCTTTTCTTCTAAACATATGAACGGTCCGTCTCTACATAAAGTAACAAATTCGGTATTTGAATAGGTTTGATTATTTGAACATTTACCTCCATGTGACCATTTTCCGCATTTGTGACATCTTTCAAGGTGTCGTGCTCTTCTTTTCGCTGCGGATTTTGATTTCCCTTTACCAAATTGTAACTTATTATCTTCGCATCTGGATTCTTTTCTTACTCCGTCCAATCTTTCTCTGATTACTGATACTATTTCACTCGGTAGTGTGTCATTATTACGTTTAGTGATCAAAGCGTGTAGCATTAGACCATGGGGGGAGAAGACTAGTTCTTTAGGGTCTGCTAGGGAAAGACCATTCGGGTTCCATTTTCGAGAACTACATGAAAACAGACAATCTAACTCTAACAGAAATACATATTATCCTTTAAAGACTTGATTCTCCCCACACTTAGTTAGTTGTGGTATCGAAATTGTGATTAACTTCATTGTCGAATTCCATCGGACTATCTATGTAGTGTTTAACTCTGTGACCATTAACTTTAAATTCAATCCCATTTGAATTTATTAATTCTATCGTTCCGTATGGGAAAACTCTTTTGACTATGAATGGTCCAGACCATCTTGATTTCAATTTTCCAGGAAATAGCTTGAATCGTGAATTGAAAAGAAGAACTCTGTTTCCTTCTTTAAATTCTTTTGAACTTCTGATTCTTTTATCATGCCATTTCTTCGTTCTTTCTTTATAGATTAACGAATTTTCGTATGCTTCATGTCTTAATTCTTCTAATTCGTTTAGTTGACTTAATCGTAGACGTCCAGCTTCATGTATATCAAGATTACATGTCTTCAAAGCCCAAAATGCTTTGTGTTCAATTTCTACTGGAAGATGACATGCTTTTCCATAAACAAGTCTAAAAGGTGTGGTTCTAATTGAAGTTTTGTAGGCTGTTCTAAAAGCCCAGAGTGCATCCTCCAATTTAATGGACCATTCCTTCGGATTTGATCCTACGGTTTTCTCTAGAATACGTTTTAAAGCTCGGTTGGTGTTTTCAACTTGTCCACTTTTTTGTGGATGATATGCGGTGGAGATTTTATGAGTTACTCCATATCTTTTAAGAACTTTCTCAAGTTGATTATTACAGAAATGAGTACCCCGATCACTTATTAAAGCTTTCGGTGTTCCAAACCTTGCAAAAAGACATTTTAAAAAGTTGACTACAACTCGTGCATCGTTAGTTGGGAGAGCTTGTGCTTCCGCCCATTTAGATACATAATCAATGGCTACGAGTATATATAGATTATTATGAGATTTTGGAAATGGACCCATAAAGTCAATACCCCAAATGTCAAATACTTCACATACTTGGATGACATTTTGTGGCATTTCATCACGTTGACTTATTTTTCCGGCCCTTTGACAAGCATCACAGGATTTGCAAAGAAGGTGTGCGTCTTTGTAAATTGTAGGCCAATAGAATCCAGCTTCATAAACTTTTCTTGCTGTTAGTTGAGGCCCATAATGCCCTCCTGTTGGTCCTGTGTGACAATGGTTTAATATTTTACTAGCTTCATCTCCAAATACACATCGGCGTATTATTCCATTGGGACAACTTTTAAACAGATGTGGATCTTCCCAGAAATAGTGTTTTATATCACTGAAGAATTTCTTTCGTCTTTGGTACGATAATCCTTTTTCAAGGAATCCACATACTAAATAATTTGCATAGTCTGCAAACCATGGGATTTCTTTATAATCTATCTTCAATAGATATTCATCAGGAAAGTTGTCTTGTATGGCTGATTCATTTAGAACTTCTAATTCGGGATTTTCAAGACGAGAAAGATGATCAGCGGCGAGATTTTCTGCTCCTCTTTTATCTCGGATTTCAATATCAAACTCTTGTAAGAGTAAGATCCAACGGATTAATCTTGGTTTAGCATCTTGTTTCGAAAATAGGTATCTAAGAGCAGAATGGTCGGTATAGACCACCGTTTTTGCTAGAACGAGATATGATCGAAATTTGTCAAAAGCAAAGACAATAGCAAGGAGTTCTTTTTCAGTAGTTGTATAGTTCGTTTTTGCTCCTTGTAACGTCTTACTAGCATAATATATAGGTTGAAATCGTTTTTCAATCCTTTGTCCTAAAACGGCTCCCATTGCAAAATCACTTGCATCGCACATTAGTTCAAATGGTAGATTCCAATTTGGTGTTATCATTACCGGTGCATTAGTGAGTTTCTCTTTAAGAATATTAAAAGATTTGATACACTTATCTGAAAAGATGAATGGAGCATCCTTTTCTAGGAGTTTATTCATAGGAGTGGCAATTTTAAAAAAATCTTTTATGAAACGTCGGTAAAAACCGGCATGCCCTAGAAAACTCCTAACTCCTCTAACATTGGTGGGATGTGGAAGTTTAGCAATTACATCTACTTTAGCTCTATCCACTTCAATTCCTTCTTTTGAAATTTTATGTCCAAGAACGATGCCTTCTTTAACCATGAAATGGCATTTCTCCCAATTAAGTACTAGATTTGATTGTTCGCATCTAATAAGCATTCGTTCAAGATTAACTAGACATGATTCAAATGTATCACCGAAGACTGAAAAGTCATCCATAAATACTTCCATGCATTCTTCTATCATGTCGTGAAAAATCGCCATCATACACCTTTGAAAGGTTGCAGGGGCGTTACAAAGTCCAAATGGCATGCGTTTGTAAGCAAAAGTACCATAAGGGCACGTGAATGTGGTTTTCTCTTGATCTTCGGGTGCTATTGGAATTTGAAAATATCCGGAAAATCCATCTAGAAAACAATAGTAACTATTTCCGGCTAATCTTTCCAACATTTGATCTATGAAAGGTAAGGGAAAGTGATCTTTTCTGGTGGCGTCATTTAATTTTCTATAATCAATACACACACGCCATCCTGTTACAGTCCTAGTAGGAATAAGCTCATTTTTCTCATTTGTAATGACAGTCATGCCACCCTTCTTAGGCACGCATTGAACTGGGCTTACCCATGGACTATCAGAAATTGGATATATCAAACCTGCATCTAGCAGTTTAATAATCTCTTTCTTAACTACATCTTACATATTAGGATTTAGTCTTCGTTGGCGTTGCACATATATTTTATGACCTTCTTCCATAAGGATTTTATGTGTGCAATACGAAGGACTTATTCCTTTAATATCATGAATCTTCCATGCAATGGCTGGTTTATGAGCTTTCAACACAGAAATGAGTTGTGATTTCTCATTTTCAGTAAGAGAAGACGATATTATTACAGGTAATTCAGATTCACCATGTAAATAAGCGTATTCCAAATGGTTTGGAAGTGGTTTTAACTCCAATTTCGGAGGTTCTTCTATCGATGATTTATATCGATATCTGTCTTCTTCTTTTAGCATTTGGATTTCTTCTGTTGTTGGTTCATATCCATTAGCTATTAGTGTATCTAACATTTCAGCTTCATCAATTTGTTCTGTTCCTTCTCCTAAAGAACATTCTCATGTTCCTTGTAATTCTGGAAATTCTTCTAATAATTCTGCATGTGCATCTATAGTTTGAATATAATAACATGTATCATCTGCAGATTGCGGTTGTTGCATTGCTCTATCAACTGAAAAGGTAACACTCTCGTCCTCTATACTTAGGGTCAGTTTCTTACCGAACACGTCTATCATTGCTTTAGCCGTGTTTAAGAATGGTCTTCCTAATATGAGAGGAACTTGAGAATCTTCTTCCATGTCCAGAACAACAAAATCTACTGGAAATACTAAAGTACCAACTTTAACTAGCATGTTCTCCATTATCCCTCTAGGATATTTTATTGATCTATCGGCTAGTTGTATGCGTATTCTGGTTGGTTTCAATTCTCCAAGGTCTAGTTTAGTGTATAGTGAATACGGCATTAGATTTATACTAGCACCTAAGTCTGCCAATGCTTCTATTGAACTAAGACTACCCAGAAAACATGGAATTGTGAAACTTCCTGGATCAGATAGTTTTTCTGGTATCTTATTCAACAGCACTGCTGAACAATTAGCATTCATAGTAACAGCCGAGAGTTCTTCTATTTTCTTTCTATTTGAAATTAGATCTTTCAAGAATTTAGCATATCTAGGCATTCCTGAAATCACATCAATGAAAGGAAGATTTACATTTATCTATTTAAACATATCTAAGAATTTGGATTGCTCGGCTTCAAGTTTCTCTTTCTTCATTTTACTCGGGTAAGGAAGTGGTGGTTGGTATGGTTTAACATAAGCTTTATCCTTAACTATGTTATCTTCATTAACCTTTTCAACTACCAGTTCTTTTTCCTTATCTTGATCAGGTTGTGGTTCTTGTGGAGTAGGAATAGCTTTATCAGAAGTTACAGGTATTTCAGGTGGTTTAAGTGTTGTACCACTTCTTGTGGTAATGGCTTTAGCTGTTTCATTCCGGGAGTTAGCATTTGTATCACTAGGTAGACTTCCCGGTTTTCTTTCACCTATTAACCTTGCTAGGTTACTTACTTCTTGTTCCAGATTTTGAATAGAAGCTTGTTGATTTCTAAATGCTTGAGCATTTTGTTCATTGGTTTGTTTTTGAGATGTGAAAAACTGCGTTTGAGTTTCAACTAGCTTCGTCATCATATCTTCTAAATTTGGCTTTTTATCATCGGTTTGTTGTGGTGGTTTGTTTTGAAAATTAGGTCGTTGCTGATTGTAAGTATTATTGGATACTTGTTGATTGCTAGGACCTTGTTGGTTGTTGTATGGAATATTTCGGTTATAATTCTGGTTTTGATTGTAAATCGGTCTTGGCGGTTGATAATTATTCTGATAATTATTTCCAGGCCTTTGGTTCATGTATGAAATATTCTCTCTTTGTTCCATTATTAATTCAATACTGAGACAATCTTTTGTCAAATGTGGTCCTCCACACTGCTCACAACTAATTCGTATTGAGTGAATATCTTTAGTCATCTTTTCCATTCGTCTCTCCACATCATCTATCTTTGCGGAAATGGAATCTAAGTCATGGCTAGAATCGGCTCTAGCTGCTTTAGATGATCTAATGATATCTTTTTCTTGGTGCCACTCATGTGAGTGGGAAGCAGTGTTATCAATAATTTTGTAAGCATAAGTTTCGGTTTTCTTCATAATAGAACCACCAGCTGCTATATCTATGTCTTTCCTTGTAGTGAAGTCGCATCCTCGGTTTTCTTCGTATTTGTACTATTTGACAGGTGTCTAAACCATGTTGCAAACATCCTCTTAACAACTTTCCATATCTTGTCCATGCCTCATATAGAGTTTCATTTGGCTTCTGTGTAAACGTAACAATTTCTGCTTGAAGTCTTACGGCTTTAGATGCAGGAAAGAATTGTTTAAGAAATTTGTCAACTAAAACATCCCATGTAGTAATCGCCCCTTCAGGTAATGACTCCAACCAATCTTTGGCTTCTCCCTTTAAAGTCCTGGGAAATAACATGAGATATATCTGTTCATCTTCCACTTCTCGGATTTTGAATAGTGTACAAATTCTATTAAACGTACGAAGATGTTCGTTGGGATCTTCATTCGGCGCACCACTGAATTGGCATTGATTAGTCACCATGTGTAGAATTTGTCCTTTGATTTCATAATCTGGCGCATTAATGTCTGGATGAGTAATTTCGTGACCTTGGCCAGTGCGTTTAGCTCTCATTCGGTCTTCCATACTTAAAGGTTCCAGATTCTCCATAATTGAATTTGTTGAATCGGAATCACTAGAGGATTCTGATTTAATGGTTCGTTCCTCAACAATCTCTGTTTGAATGATTGGTGGTTCCGGGGGAAAGTTTAGTGTTTCAGGATCTACGAACCGTTCCTGAATATTTTCCGGATTCTCAATTGTGAGGTCGGGTTCAAAAAATGGATTATCGGAAATTTGAACTGAAGTACTTGGTCGACTGGATGACGATTCTAAAGAGAAATCAACGGCGGTTATATTTGCTAAATGTCTTGATCTAGTTACAGGTGGTGAACGTACAAAAGGTGGTGAACGTCTTGCTCGGTGCATTCACTGAATATCCTATTAGTTTTAAAAAGGAAAGAAAAATTATAATAAGTTATCCAATTAATAGACTTTTCTGATTTTGCCCACGTTTTGAATAGCCAAAAGATGCAGCAGAGGGGCAGGATTCGTTTGGTCTCAATATAATTGAGTACTGTTTGGCTCCAATAACCCGGTCCACGTACAAATCCAACTATTACTACGAACCAGAAAATTTTGATGTCTATCAATTTAACCACTTAAAATAAATTTTCGTAATTTTAAGAAATTTAGAGAAGAAGTAGAAAAAATTCTAAGTCCTAAAAACTAGAATGGCGAGAAATAAGAGAGAAAAAGAGTGCGCGTCGAAAAGTGTCGAAAAATGAAAAAGACGAAGAGTGGTTTGTAAACACGCGGTTAATCAAACCTTATAACTATCACTATCTTAAAATTAAAACTACAAATAGAGATCACTAATTGGAATTGTAATTGATACATAGGTAAACAGCGTCAAAAGATAAAAATAAGAAAATAGCGCGAAAAATGGCGTCGCAAAATTCTAAAGCACCTAAAACTTAGTCTAAGGAATAAGCACTTAAGGGATTTTACGGCAAAGCCTTAAAATCTAAAAATAAAATAATCTATGGCAAAATACTAAAACTTAACACTAGGTACGAAATAAGGCTAAGAAATTGGGTGATAAGAAATAAAGCTAAGAAATTTAAAGAATGGGAGATAAGTATTCTCGTTTGTCAAGTAGGTGAAATTGTGATTAGAACTTTTTTTTTTTTTTTCGATTAAGATATATATTCACTTTGATTGAATACAAAATTTAAAATTATCAACTATTATAGTATTAATTTTACTAATAAAATCTCTTTTTTAGAATGAACACTTATAATAACACACTTAAACATTACAACAATACAACTTAATTATAATAATTCCACAAGTTTAGGTATTCAAGAAGTATCATTGTTTATGACCACAAAAGGGTGTGAGTGGTCGAATAGAAAGGAAAAAGCAAAAGGGAGTAGATACTGTGTGTGTCACGAGTCAACAGAAATATTGAAATTTTTTTTATTTTTTTTATTTTTTTTTAATATATCTTAAAATAAGGTAACTAGTTGTCTAGATTCCTTTTTTTATATATAGCGTTTCGCTTCGGCGATCCCCGACAGCGGCGCCAAAAATACTTGATGTGTCGCGAGGGGTATATAAAATAGTTATTAAATTTTTGCAGGAAATACTATTAAATACGATACAATTTTACACAAGATATTTATTTATTTAGAGAATGGATATACTTAAACCTTGCTACAACACTTATAGGTAGTGTACCTAATCGTACAGTAGTGTAGTTTTTAGTAAGTCTGGTTCGTTCCACAGGGAATCTTTTTAAACAAAGCTTAACGCTATATTAGTTTACTTTTATAAAAATACAAATATATATATATATATATATATATATATATATATATATAAGTAATATTATTATTATAAAGGGGGGTTTTTACCGTTTAATGACCGGTTTGTCGATTTTAAAACTTTAGTCGCAGTTAAAACCAAATGTAAAATATTAAGACTTAAATTAAAGCGTAAAGTAAATAACGATAATGAAATTGCGAATAATAAAAGTGCGATAAAATAAACTTGCAATAATTAAAAAGTACGATAATTAGAAGTGCAATTAAATATAAAATAAAGGAAATTAAATATGAAATAAAAGAATTATGCTTATTTAAACTTCCGTAATCATGATGTTTGACGTGTTGATTTTAATTTTATGCCCATGGGTTAATTGTCCTTTGTCCAGAATTATTTAATATGTCCGTTTGGTTTTTGTCCATAACAGTCCATCAGTCATAAATATAAAGTGCGAGTGTCCTCATCAAATTATTCTTATACCCGAAGTTAAATATTCCAACTAATTGGGGATTTAAACTGTAACAAGATTTTAATACTTTGTTTAATAATTACACCAGGATGTCGACTGAGTGTAACCCAAGGTTTTAATATTTTGTTATCAATTATACCAAGTGTCCTTTGTACATAATTTCACCCCTGTTTTAATTATTCTAGTGGCTATTAATCCATTCCCGTGTCCGGTTAAATGAACGATTATTCGTACATATAAATACCCCGCCCATCGTGTCCGATTGAGTGTATATGGTAATTTATAGGGACGCCCAATTGTAAATCTTTATATTAACATTAACAAACTATCATTTAGTTAAACAAATATAAAGCCCATTAATAGCCCATAGTCTAATTTCCACAAGTGTCGTTCTTTTGTCCAAACCTCAATTATGGTACAAAGCCCAATTACCCAATTTTAGTAATTAGCCCAACATCATGATTACTTCGTTTTAAATAAGCATAATAATAACTTAGCTACGAGACATTAATGTAAAAAGGTTGAACATAACTTACAATGATTAAAAATAGCGTAGCGTTACATGGACAGAATTTCGACTTACACACTCAAACGATCTCTATCATAAATCTTATTATTATCATAATTTAAAATTAAAATTAAGATTATTGTTATATCTGATTACATTAACATTATGATAGAGAATTATAAAATATAGATATTGATATTTGATATTAAGGGGAAAGATATATAAATAGAAAGATAGATTTAGGATAGAAAAAGGTGTGTCCTATATCGATCGAATACACTGCCTTTTATAGGCGAATTCTGAAATTGAATTTTCATTTACGACCCCTGAACTATGCTCAATTAACAACTTTTTATTATTTAATATTATTCTTATTATGAATTATTTAAATATTATATTTTATTCTTGTGCATAGTTGACTCGTAATTTTTACACCGTTGCGTCGAGCGTTGAGAGTTGACTCATGTCCTGGTTCCGGATTTTCGAACGTCCTTTCGTACAATTTTATATCGTGTACTTTGCGTTTTGTAACTTGTACTCTTGTCATTTTTAGACGTTCTTCATCAATAATTTGAACCTTTTTGATTGTATCTTGTACTTTTGAGCTTTTTGGACCTTTGTGTCTTCAATTCGTCGTTTTCGCCTTTTGTCTTCGCACTTATTTAATATAAACGAATATTACTTGAAAATGAAACAATTGCAACTAAAATCTTGTCTTTCTTGGGGGATAATGCTATGAAATATATGTTCCTTTTTAGCCTTATCACATAGTTTTTAATTAACTAACCCAAAACAGCCCGCGGTGTTACTACGACGGCGTAAATCCGGTTTTACGGTGTTTTTCGTGTTTTCAGGTTTTAAATCATTAAGTTAGCATATCATATAGATATAGAACATGTGTTTAGTTGATTTTAAAAGTCAAGTTAGAAGGATTAACTTTTGTTTGCGAACAAGTTTAGAATTAACTAAACTATGTTCTAGTGATTACAAGTTTAAACCTTCGAATAAGATAGCTTTATATATATGAATCGAATGATGTTATGAACATCATTACTACCTTAAGTTCCTTGGATAAACCTACTGGAAAAGAGAAAAATGGATCTAGCTTCAACGGATCCTTGGATGGCTCGAAGTTCTTGAAGCAGAATCATGACACGAAAACAAGTTCAAGTAAGATCATCACTTGAAATAAGATTGTTATAGTTATAGAAATTGAACCAAAGTTTGAATATGATTATTACCTTGTATTAGAATGATAACCTACTGTAAGAAACAAAGATTTCTTGAGGTTGGATGATCACCTTACAAGATTGGAAGTGAGCTAGCAAACTTGAAAGTATTCTTGATTTTATGTAACTAGAACTTGTAGAATATATGAAGAACACTTAGAACTTGAAGATAGAAATTGAGAGAGATCAATTAGATGAAGAAAATTGAAGAATGAAAGTGTTTCTAGGTGTTTTTGGTCGTTGGTGTATGGATTAGATATAAAGGATATGTAATTTTGTTTTCATGTAAATAAGTCATGAATGATTACTCATATTTTTGTAATTTTATGAGATATTTCATGCTAGTTTCCAAATGATGGTTCCCACATGTGTTAGGTGACTCACATGGGCTGCTAAGAGCTGATCATTGGAGTGTATATACCAATAGTACATACATCTAAAAGCTGTGTATTGTACGAGTACGAATACGGGTGCATACGAGTAGAATTGTTGATGAAACTGAACGAGGATGTAATTGTAAGCATTTTTGTTAAGTAGAAGTATTTTTATAAGTGTATTGAAGTCTTTCAAAAGTGTATAAATACATATTAAAACACTACATGTATATTCATTTTAACTGAGTCGTTAAGTCATCGTTAGTTGTTACATGTAAGTGTTGTTTTGAAACCTTTAGGTTAACGATCTTGTTAAATGTTGTTAACCCAATGTTTATAATATCAAATGAGATTTTAAATTATTATATTATCATGATATTATCATGTATGAATATCTCATAATATGATATATATACATTAAATGTCTTTACAACGATAATCGTTACATATATGTCTCGTTTAAAAATCATTAAGTTAGTAGTCGTGTTTTTACATATGTAGTTCATTGTTAATATACTTAATGATATGTTTACTTATCATAGTATCATGTTAACTATATATATATATATATCCATATATATGTCATCATATAGTTTTTACAAGTTTTAACGTTCGTGAATCACCGGTCAACTTGGGTGGTCAATTGTCTATATGAAACATATTTCAATTAATCAAGTCTTAAAAAGTTTGATTGCTTAACATGTTGGAAACATTTAATCATGTAAATATCAATCTCAATTAATATATATAAACATGGAAAAGTTCGGGTCACTACACATGCTTGTATGATATTGTGTAAAAACTGCATTCAAGAAACTTATTTTGTTGTAACATATTTGTATTGTAAACCATTATCTAATGGTCGTGTGTAAACAGAATATTTTAGATTATCATTATTTGATAATCTACGTAAAGTTTTTTTTAAACCTTTATTGATGAAATAAAGGTTATGGTTTGTTTTAAAATGAATGCAGTCTTTGAAAAACGTCTCATATAGAGGTCAAAACCTCGCAACGAAATCAATTAATATGGAATGTTTTTAATCAATAAGAACGGGACATTTCATGGATTCTCTGTCCTTTCTACTCAAGGTGTCGGCTACCACATTTGCCTTCCCCGGTGGTACCGAATCTCAAAGTCGTAATCATTCAACAATTCAATCCACATGCGCTGTCTCATGTTCAGTTGTTTCTGATTAAATATGTGTTAAAGACTTTTGTGGTCGGTATATATAATAATTTTGACCCCATATAAGTAGTGCCTCCAAGTCTTTAATGCAAAAACAACCGCGCCTAATTCCAAATCATGCGTCGTATAATTCTGCTCGTGAATCTTCAATTGTCTAGATGCATAAGCAATTACTTTCGTTCGTTGCATTAATATACAACCGAGACCTTGCTTTGAGGCGTCACAATATATCACAAATCATCATTCCCTTTAGGTAATGATAATATAGGTGCCATAGTTAACTTTTTCTTTTACAATTGAAACGCTTTCTCTTGTTTATCTCTCCATTCAAATTTCTTCCCTTTATGCATTAATGCAGTCAAGGGTTTTGCTATTTTGGAAAAATCTTGGATGAATCTTCTGTAGTAACCAGCTAGTCCTAAAAATTGGCGTATATGTTTCGGAGTTTTTGGGGTTTCCCACTTTTCAACGGTTTCAATCTTTACTGGATCCACCTGAATACCTTCTTTGTTCACTATATGACCGAGGAATTGAACTTCTTCAATCCAAAATGCACACTTTGAAAACTTAGCGTATAGTTTTTCTTTCCTTAACAACTCTAGCACTTTTCTCAAATGTTCTTCGTGCTCTTGGTCATTCTTTGAGTAAATAAGTATGTCATCGATGAAAACAATGACAAACTTGTCAAGGAATGGTCCACACACCCGGTTCATGAGGTCCATGAACACAGCTGGTGCGTTAGTCAACCCAAACGACATAACCATAAACTCGTAATGACCGTAACGCGTTCTAAAAGCAGTCTTTAGAATATCATCCTCCTTCACCCGCATTTGATGATACCCAGAACGTAAATCAATCTTCGAATAAACCGACGAGCCTTGTAGTTGATCAAATAAGTCGTCGATTCTCGGTAGTGGGTAGCGGTTCTTGATGGTAAGTTTGTTTAACTCTCGGTAGTCAATACACAACCTAAATGTACCATCCTTCTTCTTGACAAAAAAAAACAGGAGCTCCCCACGGTGATGTGCTTGGTCGAATGAAACCACGCTCTAACAGTTCCTATAACTGACTTTGTAATTCTTTCATTTTGCTGGGTGCGAGTCTGTATGGAGCAAGAGCTATTGGTGCAGCTCCTGGTACAAGGTCTATTTGAAATTCAACGGATCGATGTGGGGGTAATCCCGGTAGTTATTTCATAAATACATCGGGAAACTCTTTTGCGCGGGAACATCACTGATGTTCTTTTCTTCAGGTTTAACTTCCTTGATGTTTGCTAGAATGACGTAACAACCTTTTCTTATTAGTTTTTGCGCCTTCAAACTACTAATAAGATTTAATTTCGTGTTGTTCTTTTCTCCGTACACGATTAAAGGTTTTCCTTTTTCACGCATAATGCGAATCGCATTTTTGTAACAAACGACCTCTGCTCTCACCTTTTTCAACCAGTCCATGCCAATTATTACATCAAAACTCCCTAACTCGACTGGTATTAAATCAATTTTAAACGTTTCATCCCCCAGTTTAATTTCTCTATCACGACATATATTATATGCTGAAATTAATTTACCGTTTGCTAATTCGAGTAAAAATTTACAATCCAAAGGCGTCAATGGGCAACTTAATTTAGCACAAAAATCTCTACTCATATAGCTTCTATCCGCACCCGAATCAAATAAAACATAAGCAGATTTATTGTCAATAAGAAAAGTACCCGTAACAAGCTCCGGGTCTTCCTGCACTTCTGTCGTATTAATATTGAAAACTCTTCCGTGGCCCTGCCCATTAGTATTCCCCTGATTCGGGAAATTACTTCTAATGTGGCCCGGTTTTCTACATCAAAAAAACAAACAAAGGCGGCATTACTTGTTTCGCCACTATTTGTTCCTTTAGTTCTATTAAACTTTGGTCCGTAGACCTCACACTTTTTCGCACCATGGCCAGTTCTTTTACACTTGGTGCAAAATGTTGTGAAGAACTCATTCAGGTGGTACTCTTCACACCTTTGTCATTTTTGGTTTTTGTTGCCATTATTGTTGTTGAGATTTTTGTTGTTGTTGAAACGATTGTTGTTGTTGTTGTTGTTGTTGGGACGTTTGTTGTAGTTATTGTTAGGATTACGGTTATTGTTGCGATTGTTGTTGCAGTTGTTATGATTGTTATTGTGATTATGGTTGTGATTGTTGTTGTTGTTGTATTGGTGACCCTTGTCACTGGTTTCTTCCCACTTTCTCTTGAGTTATTTCGTATTGGCTTCTTCGGCTGCCTGCTCTTTAATTCTTCCCTTAATCTGATTTATGAGTTTATGAGCCATTCGACTTGCCTTTTGTATGGAAGCGGGCTCGTGTGAACTCACATCTTCTTGAATCCTTACTGGTAACCCTTTTACAAACGCGTCGATCTTCTCTTCTTCATCTTCAAACGCTCCCGGACACAATAGGCACAACTCTGTGAATCGTCGTTCATATGTGGTAATGTCGAACCCTTGTGTTCGTAACTCCCAAAGTTCTACCTTGAGCTTATTGACTTCATTTCTAGGACGGTACTGCTCGTTCATCAATTGCTTGAATGCCGACCACGATAGTGTGTAAGCAGCATTTTGTCCTACCTGTTCAAGATAGGTGTTCCACCACGTTAATGCAGTACCTATGAAGGTATGCATAGCGTACTTAACTTTGTCCTCTTCAGTACACTTACTTATGGCAAACACCGATTCGACTTTCTCGGTCCACCGTTTCAATCCAATTGGTCCTTCGGTTCCATCAAATTCCAAAGGTTTGCAGGCAGTGAATTCTTTGTAGGAGCATCCTACACGATTTCTTGTGCCGTTAGCTGCATTGCTAGATTCAGAGTTATTGTTGGTATGTAGCGCAACCTGTACTGCGGCTATGTTTTGCAGCAAGAAAGGTACGAAATTCCTCTTCGCTCATATTCACGGTGTGTCGAGTAGTCGGTGCCATTTCCTTCAAAATATCCAACTGAATTGAATTAATCATACAGAATATTAAGAGTAGTTAATAGTATTTCGTAGCATAATATGAACTCATTTATAAAAGCTTTTTCTTCATATTAGCGTTTTATAAGTTTAAATTCGGATACTACCTACCCGTTAAGTTCATACTTAGTAGCTAATATACAATTCCAATACTACAATTCCATATGAAAAAACTGATTATAATAATATATCACATACAAATATTCTTCAAACTTACAACTTCGCTATATTACATATAACATGAAATATAGTACACTATGATATATGACAGTTTTGAAGATAAATCTAGTTAATACGCAAGTTATTCAGCAAAGGAAATAAAGACACGTAATTCATAAGCCCAGAAATAAGTCATGCATTCTGGTTTTACTAAGACGACTTCCCATCCTTGGTCTTGTGGAAAATAACCTTTATGACCATTAGCTAGGCAGCATGTTGTAATGTCGTCAAAAGGACGAGGTTTCGTAATGTCCAACAGCCCCATAATAATCTAAAAACCTTGTTTCTCACCCCAACTACTGAGTCCGTCACTTGTAGGAAGGTTTTATTTAAATGTTGCAATCCGATGTTCTTTTTCTCACTTTGGTAAGAAGCGAACATCAATAACCTGTAAGCATAACATGCTTCTTTATGTTGCATGTTAGAAGCTCTTTCTAATTCACAAAATCCTATGTTGGGATATGTTGAGTCAAAATAGGTTCTTAACCCGTAGCGTAAAATTGCATTTGGGTTCCCCGCATTTAATGCTTTAAAGAAAACACGGCGTAACTTACGGTCTCCCCAATGTGATATACTGCACCTATCAAAGGAAAGCCTTTTATAAACTAAGGCATTTCTGGAAAGTCTTTCAAATTTTTGACAAGTTAATTTCGTCATAACTAAATGTGCAGATGAATTCTGACCGACTCTAGACAAGAATTCCTCAATCATATCCTCTGGTAGGTCTTCTAAAATATTTGGTTGTCTACTCTTAACGTCCATTTTGTTTTTATACTGTAAAATAGACAAGGATTAGATTCGTAAAAGATAATTAACAAACAATACAAGCAATTTTTACATAGAACATAAAAGTACAAGCACACTACAATACATATAATACAAAACATGATTACAACCCTTTAATCTGAATCACTGGTTTCTTCTTCTTCTTCGGACTTGGTTCGTTTTCCTAATTTTCTAGGAATATATGGTGTTCCTCTAATACGAGCCGTTGTTTTCCATAATGGTTTAGAAAAACGTGGTGGTTTAGAGGTTCCCGGGTCATTGTTACATTTTAGGAAATACGGATGTTGTCGATACATATAAAGTTCATCTGAGTTGGAATCGGGTTTCTCTATTTTTATACGTTTTCCCCTATTATTTTCTTTCGATTTATTAAATTGGGTCGAGGTAATTTTTTATAACATCAACGGAATCCTCATCGGGATCCGATTCATCGGAAAATTGGTAATCTTCCCAATATTTTGCTTCCTCGGCGGAAACACCATTGACCATTATTAACTTTGGTCCGTTGGTTGAGGATTTTCTTTTATTTAATCGATTTACTATAGGTATCAATATTTCTTCCTCCGGAACCTCTTCTTCTTCTGGTTCCTCCTCTTCCAATTCCTCCTCTTCTGGTTCCTCTTCTTCCGGTTCCTCCTCTTCCGGTTCCTCTTCGAGAATTTGTGAATCTTCCCAAAATATATTCGACTCTTCATTATTATTAGGTGAATCAATGGGATTTGTACTAGAGGTAGACATCTATCACACAATATCAGACACGTTAAGAGATTAATATATCACATAATATTTACATGTTAATAATATATAGTTTCCAACAAAAAAATGTTAAGCAATCATTTTTGAAGAAAAACACGGTCGAAGTCCAGACTCACTAATGCATCCTAACAAACTCAGTAAGACACACTAATGCAATTTTCTGGTTCTCTAAGACCAACGCTTGGATACCAACTGAAATGTCCCGTTCATATTGATTATAAACGTTCCATATTAATTTATTTCATCGCGAGGTTTTGACCTCTATATGAGACGTTTTTCAAAGACTGCATTCATTTTTAAAACAACCGTAACCTTTATTTTATCGATAAAGGTTTAAAAAGTATTACGTAGATTATCAAATAATGATAATCTAAAATATACCGTTTACACACGACCATTACATAATGGTTTACAATAAGAATATATTACATCAAAAATAAGTTTCTTGAATTCAGTTTTTACATAATATCATACAAGCATGGACTCCAAATCTTGTCCTTATTTTAGTATGCAACATTGGAAGCTCTTAATAATCACCTGAGAATAAACATGCTTAAAACGTCAACAAAAATGTTGGTGAGTTTTAGGTTTAACCTATATATTATCAAATCATAATAATAGACCACAAGATTTCATATTTCAATATACATCCTATACATAGAGATAAAATTCGTTCATATGGTGAACACCTGGTAATCGACATTAACAAGATACATATAAGAATATCCCCTATCATTCCGGGAAATCCTTCGGACCTGATAAAACAACATCGAAGAACTAAAGCATCCGGTACTTTGGATAGGGTTCGTTAGGCCCAATAGATCTATCTTTAGGATTCGCGTCAATTAGTAGATCGGTTTACTAATTCTTAGGATACCAAGCAAAAGGGGCATATTCGGCTTCGATCATTCACCCACATAATGTAGTTTCAATTACTTGTGTCTATTTCGTAAAACATTTATAAATTTGCATGTATTCTCATCCCAAAATATTAGATTTTAAAAGTGGGACTATAACTCACTTTCACAGATTTTTACTTCGTCGGGAAGTAAGACTTGGCCACTGGTCGATTCACGAACCTATAACAAATATGCAAATATATATCAAAGTATGTTCAAAATATATTTACAACATTTTTAATACGTTTTAATGTTTTAAGTTTATTAAGTCAGCTGTCCTCATTAGTAACCTACAACTAGTTGTCCACAATTAGATGTACAAAAATAAATCGATATATATTATATTGAATCAATCCACAACCCAGTGTATACATGTCTCAGGCTAGATCACAACTTAAAGTATATATATTTTTGGAATCAACCTCAACCCTGCATAGCTAACTCCAACATTACTGCATATAGAGTGTCTATGGTTGTTCCAAATAATATATATACATGGGTCGATATGATATGTCAAAACATTTGCATACTTGTCTATGTATCCCAAGATTACATAATATATTAGAATACATGTATAATACAATATAAGTTAGCTAGGATAAGATTTGTATAGAATTGTTACAATATTTCCCGTAGCTACAACAATCAAAAAATATTCAATCTTGTTTTACCCATAACTTCTTCGTTTTAAATCCGTTTTGAGTGAATCAAATTGATATGGTTTCATATTGAACTATATTTTATGAATCTAAACAGAAAAAGTATAGGTTTATAGTTGGAAATATAAGTTAAAAGTCATTTTTGTAAGAGGTAGTCATTTCAGTCGAAAGAACGACGTCTTGATGACCATTTTGAAAAACATACTTCCACTTTGAGTTTAACCATGATTTTTGGATATAGTTTCATGTTCATAAGAAAAATCATTTTTCCAAAAGAACAACTTGTAAGTCAAAGTTTATCATAGTTTTTAATTATCAAACCCAAAACAGCCCGTGGTGTTACTACGCCTGTGTATATCCGGTTTTACGGTGTTTTTCGTGTTTCCAGGTTTTAAATCATTAAGTTAGCATATCATAAAGATATAAGACATGTGTTTTGTTGATTTTAAAAGTCAAGTTAGAAGGATTAACTTTTGATTGCGAACAAGTTTAGAATTGACTAAACTATGTTCTAGTGATTTCAAGTTTAAACCTTCGAATAAGATAGCTTTATATGTATGAATCGAATGATGTTATGAACATCATTACTACCTCAAGTTTTGTGGATAAACCTACTGAAAAATAAACAAATGGATCTAGCTTCAAAGGGTCCTTGGATGACTTGAAAGTTCTTGAAGCAGAATCATGACACAAAAACAAGTTCAAGTAAGATCATCACTCGAAATAAGATTGTTATAGTTATAGAAATTGAACCAAAGTTTGAATATGAGTATTACTTTGAATTCGAAAGATAACCTACTGTAAATAACAAAGATTTCTTAAGGTTGGATGATCACTTGAGATGGATTTGCAAGATTGGAAATAAGGTAGTAAACTTGAAAGTGTTTTTGGTGTGTTCTTGAGTAGTTGTTTTGTAGGTTGATCAAAGGTTGGTTTTAGGAGCTAGATTGATGAAGACTTTGTTGAATATGCTGGAGAACTCTTAGAACATCATCATAGAACAATAGAGAGATCAAATGGATGAAAGAAAGTTGCAAAATGAAATTGTGTGTGTGTGTGAAAAAAACGTGAATGAGGGTGATCATATAAGCAAGTTGTATTTTGATTTTAGTGTAATAATTCTAGCAAGTTGCGAAAATGGTTGGTTACAAAAGTTGATTAATCATTTAAAGCTGCTAAGGAGCAGATTTTTATTGGTATATATGAATAGTAAATACATCTAGAAGCTACGTATTGTACGAGTACCAATACGTGTGTATACGAGTAGAATTTTAGAGGAAAATGAATGAGAATGTAATTGTAAGCATTTTTGTTAAGTAGAAGTATCTTGATAAGTGACTTGATGTCTTTCAAAAGTGTATGAATACATATTAAAACACTACATGTATATACATTTTAACTGAGTCGTTATGTCATCGTTAGTCGTTACATGTAAATGTTGTTTTGAAACCTTTAGGTTAATGATCTTGTTAAATGTTGTTAACCCATTGTTTATTATATCTAAAGAGATGTTAAATTATTACATTATCATGATATTATGATATATTAATATATCTTAGTATGATATATATACAGTTAAATGTTGTTACAATGATAATCGTTACATATATGTCTCGTTTCGAAATCATTAAGTTCGTAGTCTTGTTTTTACATATGTAGTTCATTGTTAATACACTTAATGACATGTTTACTTATCATTTATCATGATTAAACATAGTGTATCAATATCTTAATATGATTCATATGTATTTAGTAAGACGTTGTTATAACGATAATCGTTATATATATATATCATTTCGAGTTTCTTAATTCAATAAACTCAATTTTATGTATATAACTCATTGTTAAAATACCTAATGAGATAGTTACTTATCATAATATCATGTTAACTATATATATAATCATATATATGTCATCATATAGTTTTTACAAGTTTTAACGTTCGTGAATCATCGGTCAACTTGAGTGGTCAATTGTCTATATGAAACCTATTTCAATTAATCAAGTCTTAACAAGTTTGATTGCTTAACATGTTGGAAACAATTAATCATGTAAATATCAATTTCATTTAATATATATAAACATGGAAAAGTTCGGGCCACTACATGAGACACCATAGAAGAGCGGCTTCACTGGCATGTATTTGAGGAAAGAGACTTTCAGCTTTACAGTACACATTCTTGCTTATGACTTGTAGCAAGAGGTCATATTTGGGTGCAAGATGGTAAGCTTGAAGACCATCATTTTAGATTGAGATGTGGTTGACGGGGGGTTGCCAAAATGTTTTTATGATGTCACCTTTTGTTACAAAATGGGAAGACAATTAAGGTTTGGGCTATGGTTGAAGAATTCAACTCCTTCGCGGGGAACACGCATTATCTTTCCAACCTCTTGAGGAGTCATGGAGTATTCCCTATGAAACAAACGAAATTTGATCTCGTTTGTAGGAGTTAGTTCTTACTTGGCGTAAAACTCGCGAACTATGGTAGATTGAACGAGACCATTGTGAGTTAAGAATGCATCCCATTGAATTGTTGCGGAGTTTTCAACAAGAAATTCAGGGAAGTGATCAACTATGACTTGGCTACCTATTTTAGTTAACCAAATTCTTAACATCTTCGGGAGAAGATAAAGGAAAGTTGTTGAATGAATCGGAAACTGATGAGGTTAAGTCCATTGGAAAATGATCATTGGGTGATTTGTTTGAATGATTCATTGTGTATGATAGAATTGTGAAGAACTTGCATGTTGACACCTTCTTTATAAAGAGAAGAGTCATTTAAGCATTTTTCCTCTTTGAAGTAATTGAAGCTTTTAAGAAAATGAATCATAGTTAAGAATGATAGTTTATGTATGATATGATTCAGCCTACTGAATGCACACAAATCTTTATTTGAAAAATTTATTGTGCATTAAATTCTTCTTCAAAGAGAAGGATAAAAAGATTGACAGATGGTCTGCGGTCCAGCCTGCGGTCAACCGTGGAGCTGACCGCACAGTATCTATTAATTTTTCAAATGACTCATTCAATCAACAAAAATTTATTAAGACAAACCATTGAATGTTTAAAATAACAAATAGTCATTACATCAATAGAAATCATGATTTTCCTATTTGTGTTTTCGGCTTCCTTCTCCAACATGCCTTGAATACTTTACATCATCATTCCTTTGGCACGATATAGCTTTCATAACCTTGTTTATCAACTTCTTGATCTTGGATTGGTACATTTCCCCTTGATTTGGTTCAAGAAGATTCTGTCAATTTTTGAATCAGGATCTAAACTATAGAAAGGATCTCTCGATTCCTCCAAGATTTCTTCCTCATAACTGTCTGATATGTTGTCTAAGTTGATATGAGCATTTACTATATCTTCATATACTTGCTCGATTATATCAGAATCATTGTCTTCAACGTGTCCTTCTGACCCGTATCCCATTCTTGTGATTGTATCCCTGCTAAGTGGTCGAAGAGACGGAGAATGATTATCAGGATGGGTAATCTTAAGATAATCAATTATCTTGTTGAGATGCATCCCATACGGAAGTACTCCAGAAGTGTCCTTAGAAAGGATGGAAGATAAGTGAGACTGTAGCCCGTATGAAAGAAGCATTTTCCATTAGTAGGAACTTCCAGTATGCTTCCAAAGTCTTCAAGAGGAAATGTATGTCGATAGTCACCGATTTTGAATGAGATTACTCCTTCTTCAAAAGTTAAGCTAGCATAGAAGCCACGAACCAAAGTAGGTTATATGGGTCCTTCTAGATTAAGGAACGCATTCCACCCCAAGTTTGAGAATGCATGAATCATTTCAGGTAAATCTTCAATTTTGATCATCCTACCTTCAGCAATTTCCCGAGTACTTATGAATTCTAGATTATACACAGATCTTTTTGTGTTTGGAGGATGATTATAGATTCCCTTTCCTTTTCTTGTCATTTTCCTGTACAACAACACTTTAAATCAAATTAAACGTATAAATACATAATTGTGTTATCAATGTTTTGCAAACTTTAGCTAATCATGAGTACACTAGTGTTCTTGTGTTAGCTTTTCTTCACATTCTTACCCTCTTTTGATAAGAATGTGTTTGCAACTATATGAACATGTGTTCTCAAATTATTCATACAATACAATGATTTGCAAACTTAGTTATCATCAATACCTAGTGTTTTGTTGTCAACATTCTTCACATTCTCACCCGCTTTTGGTGACAATGAGTTTGCTCTTTAGATTATTAGTGGTTTTCATCATGTTCACATGGATTCGTGTTTGCAAGTTCTAGTTTCATCACTTATCAATTGCAAACTTGATTTTCATCAACACAAGTGTTTTGATGTTATCAATTTCTACATTATTACTTCTTCATTAGTGATAATGTGTTTGAATCATGTGAACAATGAACTTATGAAAACCTAATCTAGTTGAATGATGAGCCCTAGAATTCAAAGTCTTAAATTGATGCAATGTTAATCATGATTTCAAAGGTTTTTGAGCTTTTCATGAACACAATTGATTATTAGCATCAATTTGAGTGGGAATTTCGAATTAGGGTTTTTTCAAGAAATATTTGAAGAATTCATCATACTAACATAATTGAACAAGGAGAATTTATAGATTAATCTTACCGAGATTGAAGATTTGAGATGAGAAGGAGTAGATTCGTTGGTGTGCGGTTGGAGATCTTGAGCCGTGGAGGAAAGGGAAATAAAAACGATTTTTAAATGAAAATACGGAATGAGTCAAGAACAAGGCTTAAACACCCGTCTGTACCCGTGCGGTCGAACTGCGGTCAACCGTGGGGTTGACCGTGGTAATTTTCTGCGGTTTACTCTGCGGTCTGCCGTGGGTTGACCATGCATCAAGGAATAGTAGATTCTTTCCTGTTTCTTCACATCGAGCGCGTTTTGGCGATTTTGTCGATTTCAAAGAATACTTAAGGACAAGTTTTCTTTGCTTAACATTATATGATCACATCCAACCGATGTTTCATCATCAATGACACGTATGTAGGCATGTATATATATTCATATATATAGTTATAGATATATTATACAAATAAGGCACATTGTCCTACAACTAGCATGCAATCAATTCAAGTAAGCATATATTCCTAAGTTAAGCATAATCTTACTGAGAAATTCTTTAAACTATTTAGAGAATGTGCAATATTGAAAACGTGACACATTGACTTAAAACACATTAAGTTTTAAATGCACAATCCTCTTTTCTTAGTTTTTGATTATTGATTCTCATTTATCTTAAGATTACCCAACCCTTGACTTATTCCTCCTATAGACTTGCTAGATTTGTTTACCCTTCCTAGTTTTTCAACTTTCTTGATAATTGACCTTGGACTTAGAGTACATTGCTTGTGTTTACTAGAATTGTGACTAGTTTTCAAAATAATTTCTTCTTTAAAACAATTTTTTTATCATTTAAAGATCTTTTCAAATAATTGTTTCATCATTTAAAATTTTGTTGTGTTAATTTACATTTTTTAATTCTTTTTTCAACAATTTTACTTTGTCACAACTTCTAGTATACACAAATCTTACCTCTTTGTACTCATCTAGCAAATCTTCATAATTAGAAGGATAGAATACATGTACCTCATTGCCTTAAAAACTAGAGCTTTCGCCTTCTTCTCCTTGATAGCACAAATCAACATCACCCTTACTACGAGCATCTTGACTTGGAGAGTATCTTGAACCCATGAGACAAAAGTCTTCATCTTCATCTCCATCTTGATCAACCAACCAATTCCCGTCAAGACATTCAAGTCTTATTGCCTTTTCTTCTAACCCATTCTTCATTGAACAACTAGAGACTTCTTCAACTTGAGAACATAGTGAATCACAACATTCTTTTGAACTTTCACATGAAAGCAATTCAACCCTTTCTTCATTAGGAAGAATTGTATGAAGTAGTGTTATAGCATCAATTTTCTTTTGCACTTTGTTCACTACTTCACAATTTTGGAATGGTGAATTCACCTTGTTTGAAGATTCTTGAGAACCAAAGTTTCCTTCCATGATGATTCTCCACATGTCATAATCTCTTGATTTAACATAGATCTTGAATCTTCTCTTCTACACATACACATTCTTTCTATCAAAGATTGGTGCTTCATTAGCCAATCTTTCAAGACATTCCATCGTTTGAGTGATCCCAAGAACGTTTGACTCAGGTTTATGAAATGACCCGTTCATATACATTATAAATGATTCACAATAGTTGATTACATCACGAGGTATTTGACCTCTATATGATACATTTTACAGACATTGCATTCATTTTTAAAAGACAAACTTTCTTTACATCGAAACTTGATAGTATGCATACCATTTCATAATACATTCAACTATAATTGACTTAATTATAATCTTGATGAACTCAACGACTCGAATGCAACATCTTGCGAAATATGCCATGAATGACTCCAAATAATATCCTTAAAATGATCTAATGCACATCGAAAGACTTCTTTAATACCTGAGAATAAACATGCTTTAAAGTGTCAACCAAAAGGTTGGTGAGTTCATTAGTTTATCATAATCATTCATTTCCATCATTTTAATAGACCACAAGAATTTCATTTCCAGTTCTCATAAATATACGTCCCATGCATAGAGACAAAAATCATTCATATGGATTGAACACCTGGTAACCGACATTAACAAGATGCATATAAGAATATCTCCTATCATTCCAGGAAATCCTTCGGACATGATAAAAATGAATTCCAAGTACTAAAGCATCCGGTACTTTGGATGAGGTTCGTTAGGCCGACTAGATCTATCTTTAGGATTCACGTCAATTAGGGGTGCACTAATTCTCAAAATTAGTGATGTTCCCTAATTCTTAGGCTACCAAGTAAAAAGGGGCATATTCGACTTCGATCATTCAACCATATAATGTAGTTTCGTTTACTTGTGTCTATTTCGAAAAACATTTATAAAAATTGCGCATGTATTCTCAGCCCAAAAATATAAAGGGTAAAAAGGCAAATGAAACTCACCATATTGTATTTTCTAGTAAAAATACATATGACGACATTGAACAATGTAAGGTTGGCCTCGGATTCACGAACCTATATCATTTATATATATTAAAACATATAATGACAATTATGTAAAGACCCGTCCTAATCCATAAGAACGAATACAATAACATATGATTACATCATGAGGTATTTGACCTCTATATGATACATTTTACAAACATTGCATTCGTTTTAAAAGATAAACTCTCTTTACGTCGAAAGTTGACAGGCATGCATAACAATTCATAATATCTATCTATAAATGATCTAATCTGTCATTTACTTAATCATAATCTTTACTGAACTCAACGACTTGAATGCAACGTCTTTTGAAATATGCCATGAATGACTCCAAGTAATATCCTTAAAATGAGCTAATGCACAGCGGAAGATTTCCTTAATACCTGAGAATAAACATGCTTTAAAGTGTCAACCAAAAGGTTGGTGAGTTCATTAGTTTAACATAAATAATCATTTCCATCATTTTAATAGACCACAAGAATTTCATTTCCAGTTCTCATAAATAAACGTCCCATGCATAGAGACAAAAATTATTCATATGGATTGAACACCTGGTAACCGAGATTAACAAGATGCATATAAGAATATCCCCTATCATTCCGGGAAATCCTTCGGACATGATAAAATAACATCGAAGTACTAAAGCATCCGCTACAACGGATGGGGTTCGTTAGGCCCAATAGATCTATCTTTAGGATTCGCATCAATTAGTAGACTGGTTTACTAATTCTTAGGTTACCAAGTAAAAAGGGGCATATTCGGCTTCGATCATTCAACCATATAATGTAGTTTAAATAATTGTGTCTATTTCGTAAAACATTTATAAAAATTGCGCATGTATTCTCAGCCCAAAAATATAAAGGATAAAAAGGCAAATGAAACTCACCATACTGTATTTCGTAGTAAAAATACATATAACATCATTGAACAAGTGTAAGGTTCGCCTTGGATTCAGGAACCTAAATTAAATATATATATATGTGTATGTTGGTCAATATTTGTCTAACAAATTAGGTCAAGTCATAGTGTACCACAATCCTAATGCTCGAGACTAATATGCAAAAGTCAACAAAAGTCAATTTAACTCAAAAATGATTTCCAAAATTTATACATGATTATTATATAGTTTAAATATCATCGTTTTATATTTTTAAATATTTTTAAAAGATTTTATTAGGGTAAATAATATAATTCACTTATTATAATAAAAATATACTTTTATATATCTTAAATAATAAAATTTATAAAGTTCATTAAATATCATAAAAATAATATGATAGGTAGTATTAATGTAATTATATTACACGTAGTAAAATATCTTTGTATTACATATTTATTTGATAAAATAATATCGATCATAATAATAGTAAGTAAAAGTTGTATTATTTTGTAACGATTATTATTATTCTACTAATAATAATAAAAATATTTATATTTATGAAAAATGGTATTATGATAAAATGATAATTCTTATTAATAATAATAATGAAATTTTCTATTAACAATGATATTCCTATAAAAATGATAATTTTTGTAAAGATGATATTAATAATAAAACTTTTAATAATAATAATGATAAAAATAATGAAAAATGATAATTTTATCTAAATCAATATCTTTAAATTTTATCATGATACTCATACTCATTATTTCCTAATCAATTTGTTAATAGCTTTTAATCATCTTTTATATCGCGTTCATATTAATGGTAATAATAGTAATCATAATAATTAGGTGTTACAAATATTAGTTTTAATTATAATAATATAAATTATAATAAACATTATGATGACAATACTAATAACTATTTTAATGATAATAATAATAATAATTCTAATTATAACATTAACAATAATAACGATAGTAATAATAATAAAATAACAATTTTTAATGATAATACTTTTTATTGATAATGTTAACAATAATAGTAATAATAGTAATAATAATAATAATAATAATAATAGTTATAGTAATAATAATAATAATAATAATAATAATAATAATAATAATAATAGTAATAATAATAATAATAATAATTAGATAAAAATTATAACGACGATAATAACTGTCACGACCCTACTTTTTTCGTTATCTTTTTCCGTTAATTATTTAACGACCGTTAACTGTTAGTGTGCCACGTCATTTCTATGACCTATATTATTATTTTTGTAATAATATATATGTAATAATTATTATGTGTTATGTGAATATATGTATTCATATTTTAATTTATACGTTTCTACGTCTCGCGGATTTCCATCCGGCGAATCTTTTCGGTTTTTAAACCAACGGTCGAGCTTTCGGGATTTTTAAATCCTAAATATTTTAAATATGATATTTTATGATCATATTATTAATAGGTGTATTTATATTTATTTTTCGTCGCGCGTTTGTTATCTTTCCGAAATTTTAATCGCGTAAGCGTGTTTTCGCGTTTCGGGATTCGTTCGGGCTTTCGGGCCATCAGGAATTGCACGTTTTTCAATAATGGACAAGTTGGCCCACTAAGGGGCCTACCCCCTTGCAAATTCGGCTGAACACTCCCAAGGGGAAGGAGTGTTGGCTCTTGTTTTCCCATTTTTGCAATTTTACTTCTACTTTCATCTAAACCTAATTTAGTTTTTCTCTCCCTCTTCTCCCTTCTCCCTAGCCGTCGCCTACCACCACCATTATCATCATCTTCATTAATTTTCAAGCTTGGATCAAGAGATAGCTAGCATAAACGTGTTCCTCTCTTCGTTCTCTGCGCGATTATATACTTTGATTCTCGATTTGGGTATAAACCCTAACCCTAGAACTTTTCATTTTTATTTATATTTCTGTATTTTGTGTTTATATTATTAGTATGATGTTTATTAGTTGTTGTAATGTTGTTTGGATGCGTAGAATTACTCGTTTGCATATGTTTTCGGTTTGTAAATTTTGGACAGCAGTTTGATTCGTGTTTTCTGACTTTGTAACTGATATGAATGTTAAAATAAAGTACATAAATGAGTTCCTCTCATCAAGACATTAATTTTAGACTCCGGATTCATGTCGTTTCGATTCCCGGAGCCCTAGATATGCTTAATTTGATTTTTGTTAAAGATTGAAAGGTGTTCTTGGCATGAACAAGGTTGGGTCCGACTTTGTGACCATCCTTGGTGTCTTTAGGGTGTGTCATTTGGTTAGGACTGATGGTGGGACGAATTTTCATGTTCGGGTCACCTAAATCCGAGCCACGGTTCACCCGTTGTGCCTAAATTACTGTTTTGAGTAAATTGATTTTCCCAAGTGTGGTCATGGCTGATATCCACGACCTAGGGACTGTTATTGGAGGGTTCTTGAGTTCATAATTGTGTTGGGTGGTTTGAGTAGGCGGAAATGCATATGTGGCTCGCCCGAAACCGACACCCGGGGCTCAAGATACGACCCGATGAACTTTTAAACTTAAAACTTGTGGTTAATGATTAAACTTATGATAAAAATTATGGATTTCATTATTAATAAATTACTTTAGATAAAAGAAGTAATTATTATTATTTAAAACTTATGATATAAATATTTATTATATCATTTAATTATTAATTATGATTTAATTAACATTTTAATTAAACTTATGATTAATAATACTTTTATTATTAAAGGAAAATACTTATGATAAGTATTAAATTTGTTTTTGAGAAATTATTAAAAGACTTATAATAAAGATTAAATAATTATTTAATTATTATAAGACTTAATTATTATTTAATTATGATTTAATTATTAAATACTTATGATTTAATAATTTTAATTAGAAACTTATGATATGATTAATAATTCATTATTAATTAAAAATACTTATGATATAATTTAAAAATTATTATTATTAATAATACTTATATTATGATTAGTATTTAATTAATTTATTTAAATACTTATGTCGTACTAATTATAACATTTCAACTTATATTAACTTTAATAATTCATTTTATTTAATTAAACTTATGTTAAGACATTATTATACACTTTTGACTTTAAATAACATTATAACCTATGTTATTATTATAACTTACACTTTTCAAATTAATGTTGACTATGTTTGACCAAGGTTGACTTTTGAGTTGATTTTCGGTTGACTTTGACTTTCAGTTGACTTCTGTTGACTTTCTAAATAAGGAAACTTTCCAAAAATAGAAACTTTCCAAAAATAGAAACTTTCCAAAAATAGAAACTTTCCAAAAATAGAAACCTTCTAAAAATAGAAAGTGTGTGTCCTTATGCTGTTCCAATCAAACCGATGCTTGCTGAGTAATGTTCTATGCCTACTTGCAACATGTACAATAGCTATCATACTAAGACTTGGCCTAAGTTAGTTATTTATTTCGACCTGCTTTATTTATAGGTCGGCATTGTGATCTTTCTTGATCACTTTACTTTACTTGCTGTTCGCTTGTTTGTGAGATTTCTTCGGTTGCTAATTAAGGTGAGTTATAGTCCCGTTTTTATATACTTTTCAAAGTATACTTTTTGGGATGTGATTACATGCATATTTTTATTTACGGTTAGACACAAGTAACAGTTAAATTTAATTATTCATTGTGAGTTGGACAAAAATATTCCCTAGTCTGGTAACTGTAATCATTGGTTTCTACCGGTGAACGCGAATCCTACGGATAGATCTATCGGGTTTGACAACCCCATTTCGAGCTAGTCGCGCTAGCAATTTATAATCGGAATGTTTAGTACTTCGTAATTTGTTGTAGATACACTGTCCAAGTGTATATTTTTATTGTGTTTGGCAAGGGTAAATAAAGGGTTAAGTGGTTACCAGGTGGCTCATTGATAATGGAATAATGTTTAATGTTTTCTAACATTTTTAAATCTTGTGGTCTAAAGTTTACTTATTTATTTAAACCTATAATTCACTCAACCTTTGTGTTGACAGTTTACTTGCATGTTTTCACAGGTACTTGAGTTATTTGATGCTTCCACTGTCGTTAGAAGAGTCTGCATGCATTTGGGCAGATTTTATGAAACTATTTATGAAACTTAAGTTTGCATTCTATTTTGGATAATTTAAATTGTGGGTTTGTTGGCAATGTTTTGTGTCAACTTTTGGTTCATTGCTATGGTTGGTTGATTTTAAACTACTTAATTGGGTTTGTTTCCTTTTTGGGCAACATTTTGAAATAAAAGAATGCAACTTTGTTTATTTAATTCATTTAAGTCCGATCAAGCTATGGGACCAACTGACGGATCCGTTAAGTGTTTTGACGGGGTCGTCACATGTGGTATCAGAGCTCTGGTTGTAGGGAACTAGGCGGTCTTAATGTGGTCAACCCGTGGTTATTAGGGTGCATTAGAGTCTAGTCTACAGCCCGACCTTTTTGCTATAGCATTATTATGCATTTCATTTCGTATAAGTTATATTATTAGCTTTCATATCTTATTAGTATGTGATTTGCGGTTTTGCTATTTGCAGATGTCGACTTCGAGCGATAACTCTGTTGCTGCTCCTGCTCCACCGTCTCCTGCTAGACGTCGTGCTAATCAACCAGAGATCGATGATCCTGTTCATTACTATTTTTCTACCATTACTCATATGAACCGGGCTTATAATGAGGTGACACGTATTAACGCCCTTAGTGATTGTTTGCGCACCTTGCCACATAATGAAGTTATGGACGAGATCCGTGCCGACATGGGTAACTTTATCACTTTCAAGCATAGGGTTGAGGATGCGAACCGTAAGCGTGATCGAGAAGTTAATGCTAAGTTCGAGGCTCTCGAGAGCACTGTTCGTGTGTTGAAGGAAGAGTTGGATGTTGTGAAAGGGAAGTTGCGTAAGTATGAGGATCCTGCTGAGACTCATGTTGGACCAGCTTATCACACCCGCTCTAAGCGAATGTGATGTGATTATTCATATTGATTATCTATTTCATCAGACTTAATGTCCTTTTTATACATACATTTTGGGTTATGTACGGCGTTTTGCCGAGGATTTTATTAAGATTTTGTTATGGGATATTTTTTTTCATTATGTATGGATGGTTATTTTTATGACGTCTATTATCATGTTTTATTTCTGATATTATGGCTCTTGGCATGTTATATTATGCGTAATATATGTTCATGTATGTTAGGTGCTATGTATGTTGTATGATGTTATCATAAAATATGTATGCATGTGATGGTTATTTCTATAACAATCATAACTGTCATGTTATTACTCATAGTGTTAGTTGACTAATATCTTAATGGTTAGTCTTTTCGTGTTTTGATCTATTCCTTTATGACACTAGTATTATTCTTGGTACTAACGGATGTGTTATTCTATTTTGAAGATCATGCCTCCAAGGGAGTCCACTGAAGCGCGTATGCAACGCCTGATCAATGAAGGAATTGCTGCTGCTATGGCAGCAAATGCTAATGTTAACGCCAATGTGAACAACAACGTGGGATGCTCCCACAAAACTTTTATGGCTGGTCGACACCAAGAATTCAGTGGTACGAAAGGACCAATAGGGCTTACTCGTTGGTTCGAGAAAATCGAATCTATTTTCAGGGTCAGTCGGGTCCGTGAAGAGGACAAAGTTAGTTTCGCTAGTTGCACTCTCAAGGATAGTGCCTTGACATGGTGGAACAATCTGGTTAATAGTTTGGGAAGCGATGTAGCTTATGGTTTGGCCTGGAATGATTTTAAGGAAAGATTGATCACCCGCTATAGACCTCGGGGTGAGCTTAAGAAGCTAGAGGTTGAGCTTAAGAATTTGAAAATGCATGGCACCGAGTTAGATGCCTATGAACGAAGGTTTTTCGAGTTAACTTTGCTGTGTCCTAGGGTTTATGCGAATGAGGACCGCAAAATTGAGGCTTACATTGATGGTTTGTCCGAGAAGATTGAACACAGGGTTGAGTCCAGTGAACCCCAGACTATTGAGGCAGCTATGTCTATGGCCCACAAACTTAATGACAAGGTGTTGAGAAGAAGCAAGACTACAGTTGTTGAAAGTAGTGAGGAGGTTATCAAGAAGGCTGATAATGGGAAACGAAAGTGGGATAACAACCGCAATCAAAACCAGGGTCAGCAGAAGAAACAGGATACCTCAGGTGCTAATAACAAAAATCAGTGTATGTGTCCTCGTTGCTATAAAGCTCATGATGGTTACTGCACAGTTACTTGTAAGAGGTGCTCTAAGCAAGGGCACATTGCTAAAGATTGTACAGTGCTTTTGCCGGGGTCTGCTACTCCCGCGACTGGTGGTAATAATAATAATGTTGGTAATAGAGGTGGTAACGGTAACGGTAATGGGAAATCGAATAATGGAGGTAATCCAAGGGTTTGTTATGAGTGTGGGAAGCCGGGGCATTTCCGAGATGCTTGTCCCAACAAGAAGACTGCAGAGACTGCACGCGGCCGAGCGTTCAACATTAATGCTAAGGATGCGGAGGAAGATCCTAAGCTTGTTACTGGTACGTTCTCAGTCAACGATTTATCAGTTTATGTGTTATTTGATTCAGGGGCTGATTTAAGTTTCGTGTCGAGTAAATTAAGTCCGAGAATCAAAACGCCGTTAACTCTCTTAGACAATACTTATGTTGTTGAAGTAGCTAATGGTAAGGAACTTACTGCTAAGACTGTACATCGTAAGTGTAACATTAATCTGGGTGGTAGGGATTTCGAGATAGATTTGATACCGATTGAACTTGGTTGTTTTGATATTGTTATTGGTATGGATTGGCTGTCTGCGAACCATGCTGAGATCGTGTGTTATGATAAGGCTATTCGTATTACTGATGTGATTGGAGAGCCACTGATGGTCTTTGGAGATAAGAAATGCACACAGTTAAACCTTATTAGCTGTATGAAAGTTCGTAAACATCTCCGCAAAGGCTGTCATGCTATCCTTGCTCATGTTGTTGATCCTAGTAAGGAAGTAAAGAACGTTAATGACGTTCATATTGTTAGGGATTTTCCCGAGGTGTTTCCCGATGACTTACCTGGCCTTCCGCCGCAACGCACGGAAGAATTTCAGATTGATCTTGTTCCCGGCGCTGCTTCTGTAGCACGTGCTCCTTATCGTCTTGCGCCTTCTGAACTTCAAGAATTGTCAAGTTAACTCCGTGAGTTGTTAGACAAAGGTTTTATTCGTCCTAGTTCGTCCCCTTGGGGAGCTCCTGTTCTGTTTGTTAAGAAGAAGGATGGTTCTTTTCATTTATGCATTGATTATCGTGAACTGAATAAGCTCACTGTTAAAAATCGTTATCCTCTTTCGAGAATTGATGATCTGTTCGATCAGCTTCAGGGTTCTTCTGTTTATTCAAAAATTGATCTTCGTTCTGGCTATCATCAGTTGCGTGTTAAAGAATCTGATGTTTCAAAAACTGCTTTTCGCACCCGTTACGGTCACTTTGAATTTCTTGTTATGCCGTTCGGATTGACAAATGCACCTGCTGTGTTCATGGACCTCATGAACCGTGTGTGTAGACCCTATCTGGACAAGTTCGTTATTGTTTTCATCGACGACATCCTTATCTATTCTAAGAGTGATGAAGAGCACGAAGAACACTTGAGGTTAGTGCTTGATTTGTTAAAGAAAGAAGAGTTGTACGCTAAGTTCTCTAAGTGTGCTTTTTGGTTAAGAGAAGTTCAGTTCCTTGGTCATATTGTTAGTAAACAGGGAATACAAGTTGATCCTGCTAAAATTGAGGCGATTGAAAAGTGGGAAACCCCGAAAACTCCTACTCAGATTCGTCAGTTCCTAGGATTAGCAGGTTACTATAGAAGGTTCATACAAGATTTCTCTCGTGTCGCGAAACCTCTGACTGCTTTAACGCATAAAGGGAAGAAGTACGAGTGGAAGGATGAACAAGAGACTGCTTTTCAGATTTTAAAGAAGAAGTTGACTACCGCTCCGATATTGTCACTACCTGAGGGTAATGATGATTTTGTTGTTTATTGTGACGCTTCGCGTTAAGGCTTTGGTTGTGTTTTGATGCAACGAAAGAAAGTTATTGCGTACGCATCACGTCAGTTGAAGATTCACGAGCAGAACTATACAACTCATGATTTAGAGTTGGGGGCCGTTGTTTTTGCACTTAAGATTTGGAGACATTATTTGTATGGGGTCAAGAGTACTGTGTACACAGATCACAAAAGTCTTCAACATATCCTCGATCAGAAACAGTTGAACATGAGACAACGAAGATGGATTGAGACGTTGAATGATTACGATTGTGAACTTTTGTATCATCCGGGTAAGGCCAATGTGGTGGCGGATGTGTTGAGTCGTAAAGAAAGGGCTGAACCTCGCAGGTTTAGGGCCTTGAATATGACAATTAGAACAAACCTCGCAAGGCAGATTCTTGAGGCACAACAAGAAGCCTTGAAGGAAGAGAATTTTGTGAAAGAGAACGTAAGAGGTATGGCTAAGAAATTTGAGATTCGAGTAGATGGTACTAGGTACTTTGTAGGACGTCTTTGGGTTCCGAAGTTTGGTGAACTGTGACAACTTGTTTTGGATGAGGCTCATAAGTCTAGGTACTCTATTCATCCTGGTTCAGGAAAGATGTATCATGATCTTAAGGAGCTGTATTGGTGGCCAAATTTGAAAGGTGATGTGGCTACGTATGTGGCTAAGTGTTTGACCTGTGCTAAGGTTAAAGCTGAACATCAAAAACCGTCTGGACTGTTGGTACAACCCGAGATTCCCGAGTGGAAGTGGGAAGGAATTACAATGGATTTTATTACTAAGTTACCGAGAGTTGCGGGTGGCTATGACACTATCTGGGTGATTGTAGATCGACTCACTAAGTCGGCTCACTTTTTGCCAATCAGGGAAACAGATTCAATGGAGAAGCTCACTCGTTTGTACTTGAAGGAGATTGTTTCTAGGCATGGTGTTCCTGTATCCATTATTTCTGACCGAGACAGTCGTTTTGTATCGAGGTTTTGGCGATCTTTACAGGAAGCCTTGGGAACTAGATTAGATATGAGCACCGCTTATCATCCTCAAACGGATGGTCAAAGTGAGAGGACCATTCAGACATTAGAAGATATGTTGCGAGCTTGTGTGATTGATTTTGGGAATGGGTGGGATAAGTATTTGCCGTTAGCTGAGTTTTCTTATAACAACAGTTATCACGCAAGTATTAAAGCCGCACCGTTTGAAGCTTTGTACGGTAGGAAATGTAGGTCTCCTATTTGTTGGAATGAGGTTGGGGATGCTCAACTTACAGGTCCAGAGATTATTCACGAGACTACTGAGAAGATTGTTCAAATTAAAGAAAGGTTGAGAACTGCTAGAAGTCGGCAAAAGAGTTATGCCGACAAAGGAAGGAAAGATGTTGAATTTCAAGTTGGTGATCGTGTTATGTTAAAAGTTTCGCCTTGGAAGGGTGTTATTCGTTTTGGTAAAATAGGGAAGTTAAGTCCTCGTTTCGTGGGACCATTTGAGATCATTGAAAGAGTTGGACCGGTGGCTTATCGTTTGAAGTTGCCACAAGAACTCAGTGTTGTTCACAATGTTTTCCATATTTCGAACTTAAAGAAGTGTTTGGCTGAATTTGATCAGACTATTCCTTTGGAGGAACTTCAAGTTGACAAGCAATTGCATTTTATTGACGAGCCAGTTCAGATCATGGACCGAGAGGTTAAGACTCTTAAACAAAGCAGAATTCCTATTGTTCGGGTCCGATGGAACGCTAGACGCGGTTCCGAGATCACTTGGGAGCGTGAGGATCAAATGAAGCAGAAGTACCCGCATTTGTTCTCCGATGCCGAGTCAACCCCTGCGCCTGCTTAAATTTCGGGACGAAATTTCCGTAACGGGAAGGTACTGTCACGACCCTACTTTTTCCGTTATCTTTTTCCGTTAATTATTTAACGACCGTTAACTGTTAGTGTGCCACGTCATTTCTATGACCTATATTATTATTTTTGTAATAATATATATATAATAATTATTATGTGTTATGTGAATATATGTATTCATATTTTAATTTATACGTTTCTACGTCTCGCGGATTTCCATCCGGCGAATCTTTTCGGTTTTTAAACCAACGGTCGAGCTTTCGGGATTTTTAAATCCTAAATATTTTAAATATGATATTTTATGATCATATTATTAATAGGTGTATTTATATTTATTTTTCGTCGCACGTTTGTTATCTTTCCGAAATTTTAATCGCGTAAGCGTGTTTTCGCGTTTCGGGATTCGTTCGAGCTTTCGGGCCATCAGGAATTGCACGTTTTTTAATAATGGACAAGTTGGCCCACTAAGGGGCCCACCTCCTTGCAAATTCGGCCGAACACTCCCAAGGGGAGGGAGTGTTGGCTCTTATTTTCCCATTTTTGCGATTTTACTTCTACTTTCATCTAAACCTAATTTAGTTTTTCTCTCCCTCTTCTCCCTTCTCCCTAGCCGTCACCTACCACCACCATTATCATCATCTTCATTAATTTTCAAGCTTGGATCAAGAGATAGCTAGCATAAACGTGTTCCTCTCTTCGTTCTCTACGCGATTATATACTTTGATTCTCGATTTGGGTATAAACCCTAACCCTAGAACTTTTCATTTTTATTTATATTTCTGTATTTTGTGTTTATATTATTAGTATGATGTTTATTAGTTGTTGTAATGTTGTTTGGATGCGTAGAATTACTCGTTTGCATATGTTTTCGGTTTATAAATTTTGGACAGCAGTTTGATTCGTGTTTTCTGACTTTGTAACTGATATTAATGTTAAAATAAAGTACATAAATGAGTTCCTCTCATCAAGACATTAATTTTAGACTCCGGATTCATGTCGTTTCGATTCCCGGAGCCCTAGATATGCTTAATTTGATTTTTGTTAAAGATTGAAAGGTGTTCTTGGCATGAACAAGGTTGGGTCCGACTTTGTGACCATCCTTGGTGTCTTTAGGGTGTGTCATTTGGTTAGGACTGATGGTGGGACAAATTTTCATGTTCGGGTCACCTAAATCCGAGCCACGGTTCACCCGTTGTGCCTAAATTACTGTTTTGAGTAAATTGATTTTCCCAAGTGTGGTCATGGCTGATATCCACGACCTAGGGACTGTTCTTGGAGTGTTCTTGAGTTCATAATTGTGTTGGGTGGTTTGAGTAGGCGGAAATGCATATGTGGCTCGCCCGAAACCGACACCCGGGGCTCAAGATACGACCCGATGAACTTTTAAACTTAAAACTTGTGGTTAATGATTAAACTTATGATAAAAATTATGGATTTCATTATTAATAAATTACTTTAGATAAAAGAAGTAATTATTATTATTTAAAACTTATGATATAAATATTTATTATATCATTTAATTATTAATTATGATTTAATTAACATTTTAATTAAACTTATGATTAATAATACTTTTATTATTAAAGGAAAATACTTATGATAAGTATTAAATTTGTTTTTGAGAAATTATTAAAAGACTTATAATAAAGATTAAATAATTATTTAATTATTATAAGACTTAATTATTATTTAATTATGATTTAATTATTAAATACTTATGATTTAATAATTTTAATTAGAAACTTATGATATGATTAATAATTCATTATTAATTAAAAATACTTATGATATAATTTAAAAATTATTATTATTAATAATACTTATATTATGATTAGTATTTAATTAATTTATTTAAATACTTATGTCGTACTAATTATAACATTTCAACTTATATTAACTTTAATAATTCATTTTATTTAATTAAACTTATGTTAAGACATTATTATACACTTTTGACTTTAAATAACATTATAACCTATGTTATTATTATAACTTACACTTTTCAAATTAATGTTGACTATGTTTGACCAAGGTTGACTTTTGAGTTGACTTTCGGTTGAGTTTGACTTTCAGTTGACTTCTGTTGACTTTCTAAATAAGGAAACTTTCCAAAAATAGAAACTTTCCAAAAATAGAAACTTTCCAAAAATAGAAACTTTCCAAAAATAGAAACTTTCTAAAAATAAAAAGTGTGTGTCCTTATGCTGTTCCAATCAAACCGATGCTTGCTGAGTAATTTTCTATGCCTACTTGCAACATGTACAATAGCTATCATACTAAGACTTGGCCTAAGTTAGTTATTTATTTCGACCTGCTTTATTTATAGGTCGGCGTTGTGATCTTTCTTGATCACTTTACTTTACTTGATGTTCGCTTGTTTGTGAGATTTCTTCGGTTGCTAATTAAGGTGAGTTATAGTCCCGTTTTTATATACTTTTCAAAGTATACTTTTTGGGATGTGATTACATGCATATTTTTATTTACGGTTAGACACAAGTAACAGTTAAATTTAATTATTCATTGTGTGTTGGACAAAAATATTCCCTAGTCTGGTAACTGTAATCATTGGTTTCTACCGGTGAACGCGAATCCTACGGATAGATCTATCGGGTTTGACAACCCTATTTCGAGCTAGTCGCGCTAGCAATTTATAATCGGAATGTTTAGTACTTCGTAATTTGTTGTAGATACACTGTCCAAGTGTATATTTTTATTGTGTTTGGCAAGGGTAAATAAAGGGTTAAGTGGTTACCAGGTGGCTCATTGATAATGGAATAATGTTTAATGTTTTCTAACATTTTTAAATCTTGTGGTCTAAAGTTTACTTATTTATTTAAACCTATAATTCACTCAACCTTTGTGTTGACAGTTTACTTGCATGTTTTCACAGGTACTTGAGTTATTTGATGCTTCCGCTGTCGTTAGAAGAGTCTGCATGCATTTGGGCAGATTTTATGAAACTATTTATGAAACTTAAGTTTGCATTCTATTTTGGATAATTTAAATTGTGGGTTTGTTGGCAATGTTTTGTGTCAACTTTTGGTTCATTGCTATGGTTGGTTGATTTTAAACTACTTAATTGGGTTTGTTTCCTTTTTGGGCAACATTTTGAAATAAAAGAATGCAACTTTGTTTATTTAATTCATTTAAGTCCGATCAAGCTATGGGACCAACTGACGGATCCGTTAAGTGTTTTGACGGGGTCGTCACAATAACAATCATTTTTAATAACAATACAAAATTTCAATTGACTATAACTTCTAATTCGTTCATCGAAACCATTCGATATCTACATGAAAAGTTCTTAATTTTTCGCTAACTTTCCAACGACGGTGCATATCTTATACCTTATCTCAACCGCATTTATAACTAGTCCATAATCTATCGTCAACTATTCAACAAAAATATTAAATATACAAGCATGCATTATCCTATATACTCGAGCACTAGTCAGGGATACAATATTAATATATAAAAGTTAAGTTATGAGTGCTCACGTATCAATATTGAGATTCAATATTGCAGGAAAAGTACGTAGGCGCAACGGAGATGATGAACACTAGGTTGACCTCATGAGCAATACCCATGAATCACACCCATAACCTCCATAGCTATAACCCATAATCTCCTTAGCTCTATCCCACTCCTAAAATCCATTTTTGAAATAATTCGGTCATGACCTCATCGTAGTATTTTATGTATAATACTAATACTAATACTAATACTAATAATAATAATAATAATAATAATAATAATAATAATAATAATAATAATAATAATAATAATAATAATAATAATAATAATAATAATAATAATAATAATAATAATAATAATAATAATAATAATAATAATAATAATATATAATAAATAATATAATAATACTACCTTTAACTTTAAGAAAAGTGAGTCGATGGTGAGCACACAAAACAAAACAGAAAGTGAACAACTTCATTCAATCATCATCATCGTTCATCATCATCATTATCATCATCATCATCATCATCATATCATCATGAATATCATCATCTTCCATTTATCCATTATCATCATCATCATATTTCGGTTCTCATTATCACTAATCACCATAATCATCAGCATCTTCATATTATCCTCATCACGATGATCATCATCATCGTGATATACATATCGTCATTTTCACATCGGTTTTATCACCATCAATATCATCACATAGTCATGTAATTGTCATCATCATCATGCATACCCACCGTGATCATCATCATTACCATCATCCTACATGTATCATCATCATTACATAATCACTTATCATAATCTCTGTACGTCCATCATCTTTTATACCTTCATCATCATCGTGATCTATCATCCTACTGTAGTATCCCCATCCTCATTGTTTACGCTATTCTAACAAGAACAGAAACATCATTTTGGACTGCAGTAATCGCCGGGGATGATGTCGAGCAAGAAGCAGATAATTTGGTAGTAGTTGTGATGAACACGATAGCAGCAAATAATAGTGAACATGACGGTTTTGTAGTGGTTCACGTGTATGCTTTTAACAAAGATGGTTTAGAGTTGATCACGATGATTTGATGGTTCCGATGGCTGAAACAGTATCGAAAGTATAACAGCAGTAATAGCGACAGTTGGGGTGTTTTGTGGTGGTGTTTGATGGTGGTTGAGGGTGATCGGAGGAGGTGACGTGGTTAGGGGGTGGAGATGGTGATGATTGAAGGTGTTGATGAAGGGTGGTTCTTGGTGGTTGGCGATGGTGCCATGGTGGTGTTGAAACTGGAGGTGATGGTGGCCGGTTGGGTGTGCTCACGGTGGTGGGTTCATCGAAGAGAATAGAGAGATAAGATGGTGATTAGTTTGTTTGATCAAACACCTAATGTATATTTTATATAATATGTGGAATGCAATGTACTGAGAACATAATTCATAAATTTCAATCAAAAAAATTATAAACAGTGAAGAAGTTAAGGGTTGTTATCCCAACATTACTATATATGTCGATATATGTATATAATTTAAAGTAATATAAGACTATTAATAATATAATATTAATTCTATAATTCATATGGAAAAAATAAATGAATTAAAAAAAGAAATTAGTGCACGAATAGTTAAGCAGCCCAGTTTATTTGTCATGTTCTTATCGACAGTTGTGACTACGAATTTTATATCGTGCTCATTTGTTAATTAGTGGCGAATAAAAGTCTTCAGAAAAATCTCATATTTTTAAATTAATTATGTTTATTTATTTTAGTCATTATGGTATAAAATTCGATAAGAAAATTACATCAACTGTCCCTCTCATTTATGGGTAAAATATAAAAAGTCTTAAAATTTAATAACTAGATCCTAAATACATTTTTAGTAAGTCTAAAATTTATAGAACCCATCTTCGGATCATCGTTTATTTTAAAATCACATAAGTTCGAATTAAAATTCTCTGAATAATAATCGAATCGTCCAACGAGTATTACAATCATTTAATATTTATTTTTAATATACTTTATTTATATATAGTTATGCTTTAAATAATAATTATTATAATATCTTATTTTTTTTACATAATTAATTAACTCATATAATATTTTAAATTCTACTTCAAAAATATATATGTATCTATTTTCTAAGTTATCTATATTCTCTAATTTCATTTTCATGATAAATAATATGAAAACTAAATTGTTATCTTAACAAAAGTCACGAGTGAAATATAGTAAAGCATGTATTGGAAATCAAACAAGAATCTCCACTAACTTTTGTTTAACCTTCGTTAATTGACACATTTGATCTTACTTGAAATCAATTTACCATTTATTCCGAATACCGTTAAAAGGGAAAAATTTCCTTAAGTCAACGTGGGCCTCGTAACAGAGACTCGTAACAATAACATGATCCATAAGGGACTTTGTAAATATCTTTTATCTCATTGATAAATACAGTAAATTTATATTGGAATAAAATGCGTTCATGTAAAGTATTACATATCTAATACTTTGTTAACATTTTCAATTAACAAGTATATATTGTATATACATATCTATATACACATAATTGTTCGTGAATCGTCAGGCATGGTCAAAGGGTATTTGATTACATGAATATAGTTTCAAAATTTTCGAGACTCAATATTACAGACTTTGCTTATCGTGTCAAAAACATATAAAGATTAAAGTTTAAATTTGATCGGAAATTTTCGGGTCATCACAAATTAACCAGTTTATCTATTAATATTATTAATATACTTCTTGTATTAATAATTTGTTAATTAATTATCTTTATTCATTTGATATATAAATGCTTAATATTTATACATGTATCAGATTTAAAGTATATGATATGTTATTCATTATAAATATCTCATTTTGATATTTAAAATATTATTTGATGTACTATTATGTATATATATGGTTCGATTTAATATATATATATATATATATATATATATATATATATATATATATATATATATATATATATATATATATAATATTATTATTTGTACGTAAATGTAATAACATTTTACTAAACAAAATAGTATATATTATTAATATAGATACAAAATTTATTATTATTATTATTATTTTTTATAGATGTCATTTGTTTATTAGGACAATATTTGTAACATTAATATAATGATAATACTAGTAACAATTTTTATAAAAATAAGGTTAACAATAATAGTGATAATAACAATGATAATGATAATATTGTTAATAATAATAATTATAAAAATAATAATTTTACTGTTAACGGTCGTTATGATAATAATTTTAATGATAATATAATAATAATGATACCCATGATAATATTAATAGTAATACTTATAATAATAATAATAATAATAATATTAATAATAATAATCTGATAAAATTACTGATATTACTAATTCTAACAATTATGATAATAATATTAATCGTATAATAATAATAATTACCTTAATCAATAATAATAATAATAATAACATCAATAATAATAATAATAATAATAATAATAATAATAATAATAATAATAATAATAATAATAATAATAATAATAATAATAATAATAATAATAATAATAATAATAATAATAATAATAATAATAATAATAATGATAAAAGAAATAATAACGCTACCTTTAAAAGAACAATCCCTTTAAAAAAATGCCATAGCCCGGGCTCGAACCCAAGACCTCCCGCTAATCCATAAACATACCCAATATATGTATAACCCAAACTTCTGTTTCTATTTTCTTCTGCCATCATTATCTAATCATCACCATTGTCATGATACATCATCATCTATCTCTCCATCAACATTATCATCAACATCATCTTTGTGATATCATTCGTATCATCATTTTTTTTAATCATCACCATCTTAATCGTTACAATCACCTCATCATCATCTCTTCATCATCGTGACATGATCATAACATCACCATCATAATCACATCGTTCACATCATTATTCATCTTCCTGTTTCACTATCGTTTACAGTCATCATCATCATTACATTATACCACCATTATCATCACCGTATGATCATCATCTTCGTACATCTAAGTATCATCACCTAAGTCGTTATCATGCATCATCCGTTTGTTGTTTCACCACCGTCATCACTTATCATCGTCTTCATCATCATACTACAATCATCATCGATTATCATTATTGTAACAACCATCATCATGGTTCCATGTACTTCGTTTGAAAAAAAATAAAAATAAAAGTAGAATAGAAAACATTCGATGCTGTAAGTAAGTTGGAGATGATCCCGCCACAAACTCACCGGTCCAATAAACAAACATGGCAGCCCTATAACAGTTCGTTTACAGCCCAATATCTATTAAATCAATATTTGGCCCATCCTAAAACGTTTAGCCCTTTTTCGGCCCAACAAAATAGAGAAGCTGGATCTTTGTCTGAAGGAAGTAATACAGCCCAACAAAACAAATAAATTCACGAACGATTTTTAGGATTTGATAGAACTTTAGCCGTCGTATTATTTTAATCAAAAGTGGTGTTTTCTGTCGGCCAATAAGGAAATGAAACGCATAATAACAGAGACTTTTGGGTGTTTGAATGGTTTATTCAACCTTTTTGTTATTATATTCGAACTTTACAACTAAATCATTCACTAACTGCACTCAATCTTTATAATAATATCAACTCGTCACTGTTTCCTTTTTTTATCACCTTTACAAAATAAAAAAAATGTAATTCTGCAGGTGGTTTAATGGTGAAGCAGTTTGATGGAGATGATGGTTGCTGTTTTAGGTACCGTCCGAATAAGAAGAAACAGAAGAGGATAATAGTGGCTGTAGTATTATTTCTGTTTTGTTTGAGTGTCGATTGTAAGGGAAAGAAAATTAATAGAAGTAGTTCATAGCTAGTAGCTATCTACGATAGTTGTGGTCGTGGTGGAGATAATGAACTAAACAGAAACGGATAGTAACCAGTAAGTAGGAGACGTTTATGGTGGTTATACATGGTATTAAATTGGTGATTTGAGTGGTGTTTGTAGAAGTTCAATGGGTTTCGATTTGGGTTGATCATCTTTTGATGTAGAAAGGGATGGTTGTTAGTTTCTCATGACAACATCAATGAATTTTGAACCAATAAAATTTTTTTGATGATTTCGTTGATGGTTTTGTTGGTGATCGAATGATGGAAACAAGGTGGTGGTGCTTGCCCAGTACCGTAACAGAATTGTTTTAGCTATAACTTTGTTTAGCTTTGAAAAAAAATAGTTGTAGATGAGTTCTTGGGTGGCGATTCTAATGGTAGAAAGAGTAGTATAATAATAGTTAACAAGTGATTGAGTGATAATGGTTGGGCGAAGGTTGTGATGATTCTTGATGAAGGTGATCACCTAATGGAAACCGTAGTGGAAAACAGAAAATATAGTAGGCTTAGATGGTGGTTGATTGGAGATGTTTGTTGAATCTTAAGGTGGTGGTTATGGTGTCGGTTATAGGCTGCAACAGCAGCAGCTCATGCTAGAATGAAAGAACAATAATCGGTTAGAGTGGTGGTTGTGGTTTTCATGAAGTAGAGAATAAGAACATATAGTTATTGATGGTTAAATAATGGAAGTGGTGGCGGAATAAAATGATGGAGGGTGATTTGGGTGGTTGCCGTATGGTTGTGGGGTGGTATTGAGTTGATAGAGGTGAAGTGATGGTAATTGTCAATTAAGGTTAAATGGTAAACTTTGGATATTCAAGTTGGTTATTGAATACCTCTCTATCTCTATGCCGTCTTATGTATGTATAATTATATATAGAGAAAGATGAAAGATAGAATAGATATGATAAATAATGATAGACAAGTATTGATAACAGAAAGAAAGGAATTATGTGGTGAAGATTGGAACAAGTTTCTTTTTATATTTGAATTTGGCCATACCACAAACGAAACCCGTGATTTAAAAGTAGCCGACACTTTTGATCTTGTAATTTACATATGCACTAACATAAAGTTACACTAATTATACATTATATATTCGATTAATTTTATTTATTATCGTTACATCATATAAGTAATGCATAAGTAAAAATATGCATTCACTTAACAAATGAATCTAGCTTCGAATGATAAATTGAACGTCACGTAGATATAGGGGTACTTCAGTAAGTTTGAATTTAACTTATTTAATATCTATCGAAACATCAAACGAGTATTACAATCATTTAATATTTATTTTTAATATACTTTATTTATATATAGAGATATATTTTAAATAATAATTATTATAATTTCCTATTTTTATTTTATTATTTTTTAATAACAACAACATATAATACTTCAAATTATATTTCGAATTATTATTTATATATACATACACACATATCTATTTACAATTAATTGTTCGTGAATCGTCGAGAGCAGTTGAGGGTAATTGATTGCATGAATAAAATTCCAAAATTTTTGAGATTCAACATTACAGACTTTGCTTATCGTGTCGAAATCATATAAAGATTAAGTTTAAATTTGGTCAGAAATTTCCGGGTCATCACAGTACCTACCCGTTAAAGAAATTTCGACCCGAAATTTGAGTGAGGTGGTCATGACTAACAATAAAAAGGTTTTCATGACGAATATGAGTTGATAAATAGAGTTTTATCACCATTGAATAATTTGACTAAAACGATTCGATTACTCAAAGTGTACGAGTGAAGCTATCACAAAAGATTGAGATAAGGTAATAGATATTCGTCTTTACTTTTGACGTAGTCATGGTTGAATTCCGGAATTCAAGGGATTTAGGGTAAATCTTCGAAATCTAAAAGATTTGATTCTTCGGTGAATAAGAAAATTAAGATCTCTATAATTAAATACGGTGATCTGCCTCAATTACTCTATCCGATATTCCCATTACAAATTAAACTTTTTCCGTTCCATTATTTTCACCATTCCTATACTTTCTTTCTTAGTTCATACATCCAAAAGATTGTAAAAATGCTTAATCCCGTTCTAATCCTTGATATTTTTATAATTATCATTTCTGTCATCCTTCTTTTCAATCTTCCTCCAGAAAATTCTTTTTACTTCTACTATTACCTTGGGGTGATACTATTCTTAATTCTACCGTGTCTTTATATTGCTATTCGTATTAATATCCACGATTTGTAACCTCCGTGTTGTTATTGGGCTTTATATTTTCTCTCATATTTTAGAGCTCTTTGCCTTTTTATTCTCTTCTCGACCTCTAGTAAAGTGAGTAATGGTCTAGAATTCGTAAGTATAGAGTTTCGAATGAACTTAATGTTCTAAACAAGAAAGAACGTAATAGAACGATTTGATTTGTCAAATTACCAGAATCCAAAGGAAAAGATAGGACTATCAAGAAAATATGTTCTTGATGTGTTTAGAGATTAGATAGAATGTAAGAGTCGTGTAACATGGCACATGATGACGTTATGATCTGTGAATCATCACGTTCCATTAGAAACTCGGCATGACTTACTGTAATATAATCACGTTGATCAAGTGTCATTATATTATACTAAATCATGCTTCAGTTCCCAACACTACTTGAAAAACACCCATATTTTAAACTCGAAGGTTTACAGAATATAAAAACTATACAGTTTCTTTTATGATGTAATACTGATAAAGCGAGAAGATAAATAATATTGGACAAGAATATTTATGAAGATATCTTCAGAAATATTGAGGATATTAATAATGAAAGATAAGATAATATCTTAAAATTCTACAATCAAAATGTGATGAAGAAATTCATTCACAATGATTTAGAACAATTAAGGAACAAGGCATTTGCAAAAGATTTCATCAGAAACAGAATCATCTGAATTCTTTATGTACAAGTTTAGTCCTTGTGATTTGTTCAGAGTCCTTCATGGTTTGCTCAATCCGTTTTTCAGTTCTAACTTTTCTGAGCTTTGCCAACATACTATCCTTTATCATCAAACTTCCGACGATTAAGGTCGTTTACAGTTTTTGCTGTTTCATTCAACTTTTTCACTTTTAGAGTATTGATTCGTAGACTGGGTGCTTTTCAGAATTTCAGAATGGAAGATCATAATTCAAAGAGATAAATGTTATATGTATACATATAACTACGGATGTAGACATACTGCGAGATTTCAAAATACTGATTGCTATTTCTCGGTAATTGATGCGGTAATTCTCGTTATAAGATGTGGATGAGTATATGAATAGGTTTTAACGAACAAATATAATGGTTCTTTGGAGAGACTTAAGCCTATGAGTAATGAAGTTGCTGGTAAGTTTACTGCTAATGTGGTGGGATCTAAACGGTTCCCCGGTAACGATGATGAAGGGTAATCTTTATAATAAGGTTTATTCGAATGAAAAATTGAAGCTGATTTACTGGAGCTGTGACAAAAATTGACTACCTTAAAAAGGAATTGTAAAGTTATTTTGGGTAATAATAATGATAAAGGATCTAGCACAGATACATGTTAAAAGTTTACTCAGGTTCCGAGAATTTTCCAGGTGCATGCCCATATGCATAAGTTCTCCCTTTCGTAGATAACGTGTGGTTGGATCATCCTCTCGATTGAGGTGTTTTCAAGATTCGTGAAAGGTTTGAACGCGGATTGTAATCGTCAAGATACAAATGAGGTTTAAGATGAAATCAAGTGGCAAACTTGAAGAAATGTTTAGTTTCATATGTTATAACCAATATTTTAATTCATTTTAATTGTCCAATGTCATTAGTCCATAGTTAGCAGTCCATAATTAGTAGTTCAACAATTCATATATAGTTTAATATATAATATTCGAATTAATTAATACGTGTCGTGACCCATTATATACATGTCTCAGACTCGATCACAACTCAAAGTATATATTATTTGAGAATCAACCTCAACCCTGTATAGCTAACTCTATCATTACCGCATATAGAGTGTCTATGGTTATTTCAAATAATATATATAGATGCGTCGATATGATATGTCAAAACCTTGTATATGTGTCCCGATATTTAAAATGCGTAAATAACAGCATTTAAATGACGATAAATAAAGTGCGTAAAATAAATAACAGAAATTAAATGACAATAAATAAAATTGCGAGAATTAAAATTGCAAAAAATAAATTGCGATAAATCAATGTAATAAGGATTTAACAGTTAGCTAGGAACAGTTAGCTAAGATTTTGTTAGCGTGGATTCTTAACAATATTTCTCATAATTAATTTGTTTGTTTCTAACAAGTTTTATTTTGTCCAATGTTTTCTTCATTATGCCACTTGTTGGATTCTGATAGGTCAAAATCTAAATATGAAATTGAATGAAAAATGGTTATTCTGTGGTGAACGGATTCGTATATCTATAGATGTAAGTAGGATAGTAAATGATCTTTGAATCAGATTCGAAGAATGTACAGTGTAACTTATTAATGTGAAATCTAAATATTCCTCGGGTATTACCTACCCGTTAAAATATTTTCACCATTAACAGTTTGTACGAAAGAATTTTTAATTACAATCTTTGTGAAAATATACTTACATATATATTTTCTTCAGATGTAATCATGGATTTAATGAGTTAATATAGTATTAAACTCATTTGGTTTACCGTCAAAACTAGAATACATAATCTCTATAACATTAGAGATTACATAATCGCCACGAAGAACGAAGATAATTGATGTATAACGATACGTAGAATGATGATTATACTCGAGGTACAGAATGAGATGTTGAGGCATGGATTGTTGATGGTACTGGTACTGTTACTGATGGTACTGTTGGTGCCAGTGATGTTGCTGAAGCTAGTAAATTTTGCACCATATTCTCCAAATTTTTTACTCGAGCGCGAAGCTCGTTGACTTCTTTCATTACTCCAGGATGATTGTCGATCGGAACGATCGAATGAATAAGGTTTAGAATTATGGATAATATATAATAGTTACGAGATATCCTGGAAATGAGGTTGAAAATGGTGTTTCAGACTGATTCGTCGGTAAGTGTTTCAGGTTCTTCGCCTAGAGAGAAATTTGGTTGGTGGAAGGGAATTGCTTTCTTCTCGTTTACGTTGATTAAGTCGACTACGGACTCATCAGATGAATTGTGGATGGATGATTAGTTGATTCATTCTGGTGACACTACTTTCGGAGCTTAGGTGAAACTCCATATCGGAATAGCTGTCGAAATCCGAGGAATTCGAACTGATTGAGGAATTCATCTCGTACGATCAGATGAAGGATTTTCGATAAGAAATAGATTATCGGATATAGATTTGTACCCTGCAATACATAATTTACATATGCATATATAATACTAAAATCCCATAAGTTACAGAGGAATCTACGGAAGCTGTCAGGCAAAGGTAACAATAACACATACGCTAAGATATAAATTTATCTATACACAGTCTATGCAATATATGCATTAAGACGTGTCTAGATTTTAAGGATGATATGCAAATAATTTTCGACACTAAATGATAAGCAAAAATTTTGACATGCAGACACGGTCGAAGTTCAGACCCACTAATGCATCTAAACAACTATCATTTAGACACACTAATGCAAGACCTAGTTCGCTAAGACCACCGCTCTGATACCAACTGAAATGACACGTTCATATACATTATAAACGATTCACAATAGTTGATTACATCGCGAGGTATTTGACCTCTATATGATACATTTTACAGACATTGCATTCGTTTTTAAAAGACAAACTTTCTTTACATCGAAAGTTGACAGTATGCGTACCATTTCATAATAAATTCAACTATAATTGACTTAATAATAATCTTGATGAACTTAACGACTCGAATGAAACATCTTGCGAAATATGCCATGAATGACTCCAAATAATATCCTTAAAATGAGCTAATGCACAGCGGAAGACTTCTTTAATACCTGAGAATAAACATGCTTTAAAGTGTCAACCAAAAGGTTGGTGAGTTCATTAGTTTATCATAATCATTCATTTCCATCATTTTAATAGACCACAAGAATTTCATTTCCAGTTCTCATAAATATACGTCCCATGCATAGAGACAAAAATCATTCATATGGATTGAACACCTGGTAACCGACATTAACAAGATGCATATAAGAATATCCCCTATCATTCCGGGAAATCTTTCGGACAAGATAAAAACGAATTCGAAGTAGTAAAGCATCCGGTACTTTGGATGGGGTTCGTTAGGCCCAATAGATCTATCTTTAGGATTTGTGTCAATTAGGGGTGCACTAATTCTCAAAATTAGTGATGTTCCCTAATTCTTAGGCTACCAAGCAAAAAGGGGCATATTCGGCTTCGATCATTCAACCATATAATGTAGTTTCAATTACTTGTGTCTATTTTGTAAAACATTTATAAAAATTGCGCATGTATTCTCAGCCTAAAAATATAAAGGGTAAAAAGGCAAATCAAACTCACCATATTGTATTTTGTAGTAAAAATACACATGACGACATTTAACAATGTAAGGTTGGCCTCGGATTCACGAACCTATATAATTTATATATATTAAAACATATAATGACAATTAACCAGTTTATCTATTAATATTATTAATATACTTCTTGTATTAATAATTTGTTAATTAATTATCTTTATTCATTTTATATATAAATGCTTAATATTTATATATGTATTAGATTTAAAGTATATGATATGTTATTCATTATAGATATCTCATTTTGATATTAAAAATATTATTTGATGTACTATTATGTATATATATGGTTCGATTTAATATATATATATATATATATATATATATATATATATATATATATATATATATATATATATATATATATATATAATTATTATTTGTATGTAAATGTAATAACATTTTACTAAAGAAAATAGTATATATTATTAATATAGATACAAAATTTATTATTAATTTTTTTATAGATGTCATTTGTTTATTAGGATAATATTTATAACATTAATATAATGATAATACTAGTAACAATTTTTATAAAAATAAGGTTAATAATTATAGTGATAATAACAATGATAATGATAATATTGATAATAATAATAATTATAAAAATAATAATTTTACTGTTAACGGTCGTTATGATAATAATTTTAATGATAATATAATAATAATGATACCCATGATAATATTAAAAGTAATACTTATAATAATAATAATCTGATAAAATTACTGATATTACTAATTCTAACAATTATGATAATAATATTAATCGTATAATAATAATAATTACCTTAATCAATAATAATAATAATAATAATAATAATAATAATAATAACATCAATAATAATAATAATAATAATAATAATAATAATAATAATAATAATAATAATAATAATAATAATAATAATAATAATAATAATAATAATAATAATGATAAAAGAAATAATAAGGCTACCTTTAAAAGAACAATCCCTTAAAAAAAATGCCATAGCCCGGGCTCGAACCCAAGAGCTCCCGCTAATCCATAAACACAACCAATATATGTATAACCCGAACTTCTGTTTCTATTTTATTCTGCCATCATTATCTAATCATCACCATTGTCATGATACATCATTATCTATCTGTCCATCAGCATTATCATCAACATCATCTTTGTGATATCATTCGTATCATCATTTTTTTTATCATCACCATCGTAATCCTTACCATCACCTCATCATCATCTCTTCATCATCGTGACATGATCATAACATCACCATCATAATCACATCGTTCACATCTCTTCCTGTTTCACTATCGTTTACAGTCATCATCATCATTACATTATACCACCATGATCATCACCGTATGATCATCATCTTCGTACATCTAAGTATCATCACCTAAGTCGTTATCATGCATCATCCGTTTGTTGTTTCACCACCGTCATCACTTATCATCGTCTTCATCATCATACTACCATCATCATCGATTATCATTATTGTAACAACCATCATCATGGTTCCATGTACTTCGTTTGAAAATAAAAATAAAAATACGAGTAGAAAGGAAACATTCGCTGCTATAAGTAAGATGGAGATGGACCCGCCACAAACTCACGGGTCTAATAAACAAACATCGCAACCCTATAATAGTTCGTTTACAGTCCAATATCTATTAAATCAATATTTGGCCCATCCTAAAATGTTTAGCCCTTTTTCGGCCCAACAAAATAGAGAAGCTGGATCTTTGTCTGAAGGAAGTAATACAGCCCAACAAAACAAATAAATTCACGAACGATTTTTTGGATTTGATAGAACTTTAGCCGTCGTATTATTTTAACCACAAGTGGTGTTTTCTGTCGGCCAATAAGGAAAAGAAACGCATAATAACAGAGACTTTTGGGTGTTTGAATGGTTTATTCGAACAGGAAGTGGAATAGACAGTTTGTAATGATATCAACCTTTTTATTATTATATTCGAACTTTACAACTAAATCATTCACTAACTGCGCTCACCTTTATAATAATATCAACTCGTCACTGTTTCCTTTTGTTATCACCTTTACAGAATAAAAAATGTAATTCTGCAGGTGGTTTAATGGTGAAGCAGTTTGATGGAGATGATGGTTGCTGTTTTAGGTACCGTCCGAATAAGAAGAAACAGAAGAGGATAATAGTGGCTGTAGTATTATTTCTGTTTTGTTTGAGTGTCGATTGTAAAGGAAAGAAAATTAATAGAAGTAATTCATAGCTAGTAGTTATCTACGATAGTTGTGGTCGTGGTGGAGATAATGAACTAAACAGAAACGGATAGTAACCAGTAAGTAGGAGACGTTTATGGTGGTTATACATGGTATCAAATTAGTGATTTGAGTGGTGTTTGTAGAAGTTCAATGGGTTTCGATTTGGGTTGATCATCTTTTGATGTAGAAAGGGATGGTTGTTAGTTTCTCATGACAACATTAATGAATTTTGAACCAATAAAAAATTTATGATGATTTCGTTGATGGTTTTGTTGGTGATCGAATGATGGAAACAAGGTGGTGGTGCTTGCCCAGTACCATAACAGAATTGTTGTAGCTATAACTTTGTTTAGCTTTAAAAAAAAAAATAGTTGTAGATAAGTTCTTGGGTGGCGATTCTAATGGTAGAAAGAGTAGTATAATTATAGTTAACAAGTGATTGAGTGATAATGGTTGGGCGAAGGTTGTGATGATTCTTGATGAAGGTGATGACCCGATGGAAACCGTAGTGGAAAAATAGAAAATATAGTAGGCTTAGATGGTGGTTGATTGGAGATGTTTGTTGAATCTCAAGGTGGTGGTTATGGTGTCAGTTATAGGTTGCAACAGCAGCAGCTCGTACTAGAACGAAAGAACAACAATCGGTTAGAGTGGTGGTTGTGGTTTTCACGAAGTAGAGAATAAGAACATATAGTTATTGATGGTTAAATAATGGAAGTGGTGGCAGAATAAAATGATGGAGAGTGATTTGGGTGGTTGTCGTATGGTTATGGGGTTGTATTGAGTTAATAGAAGTGAAGTGATGGTAATTGTCAATGAAGGTTAAATGGTGAACTTTGGATATTCAAGTTTGTTATTGAATACCTCTCTATCTCTATGCCGTCTTATGTATGTATAATTATATATAGAGAAAGATGAAAGATAGAATAGATATGATAAATAATGATAGACAAGTATTGATAACAGAAAGAAATGAATTATGTGGTGAAGATTGGAACAAGTTTCTTTTTATATTTGAGTTTGGCTATACCACAAACGAAACCCGTGATTCAAAAGTAGCCGACACTTTTGATCTTGTAATTTACATATGCACTAACATAAAGTTACACTAATTATACATTATATATTCTATTAAATTTATTTATTATCGTTACTGATGTTAAAGCTAAGGGGTATAAAATACTATTAAATTTTACAAGGAAATACTATTAAATACAATATAATTTTACACAAGATATTTATTTATTTATAGAATGGATATACTTAAACCTTGCTACAACACTTATAGGCAGTGTACATAATCGTACAGTAGTGTAGTTTTTAGTAAGTCCGATTCGTTCCACAGAGAAAATCTTTAAACAAAGCTTAACGCTATATTAGTTTACTTTTACAAAAAATACAAATGTATATATAAGTAATATTATTATTATAAAGGGGGGTTTTTACCGTTTAATGACCGGTTTGTCGATTTTAAAAACTTTAGTTGCAGTTAAAACAAAATGTAAAATATTAAATAAATAAAAGACTTAATTTAAAGCGTAAAGTAAATAACGATAATGAAATTGCGAATAATAAAAGTGCGATAAAATAAACTTGCGATAATTAAAAAGTACGATAATTAAAAGTGCAATTAAATACAATAATAAAAATGCGATAATTAAAAGTGCAATTAAATACAATAATAAAAATGCGATAATTAGAAGTGCAATTAAATATAAAATAAAGGAAATTAAATATGAAATAAAAGAATTATGCTTATTTAAACTTCCGTAATCATGATGTTTGACGTGTTGATTTTAGTTTTATGCCCATGGGTTAATTGTCCTTTGTCCTGGATTATTTAATATGTCCGTCTGGTTTTTGTCCATAGCAGTCCATCAGTCATAAATATAAAGTGCGAGTGTCCTCATCAAATTATCCTTATACCCGAAGTTTAATTATTCCAACTAATTGGGAACTTAAACTGTAACAAGATTTTAATACTTTGTTTAATAATTACACCAGGATGTCGACTGAGTGTAACCCAAGGTTTTAATACTTTGTTATCAATTATGCCAATTGTCCTTGTACATAATTTCACCCCTGTTTTAATAATTCTAGTGGCTATTAATCCATTCCCGTGTCCGGTTAAATGAACGATTATTTGTACATATAAATACCCTGCCCATCGTGTCCGATCGAGTTTAAATGGTTATTTATAGGGATGCCCAATTGTAAATCTTTATATTAACATTAACAAACTATCATTTAGTTAAACAATTATAAAGCCCATTAATAGCCCATAGTCTAATTTCCACAAGTGTCATTCTTTTGTCCAAACCCCAATTATGGTACAAAGCCCAATTACCCAATTTTAGTAATTAGCCCAACATCATGATTACTTCGGATAAATAAGCATAATAATAACTTAGCTACGAGACATTAAATTAAAAAGGTTGAACATAACTTACAATGATTAAAAATAGCGTAGCGTTACACGGACAGAATTTCGACTTACACCCTTACAACATTCGCTAACATACCCTTATTATTAGAATTATAATTAAAATTAAAATTAAAATATAAATTATAAATATAAATATTACGTATGAATGGAGAAGAGAAAGATATGTTTTTGTAGTGCACCAAACTGCGAATTTATAGGAGATGTGGCCTGACTTTTCATGCCATGCGATCGCATGGACTTTCTTCTTCCTGGCCATGCGATCGCATGGCCAGCTGGGAGAGCTCACATGTTGCTTGTTTCCTTGTGCCGACGTTTTATAAATATAATATAATATATATATTAATTTTAAGAATTAATTATATATTATATTATATTCATATGCATAGTTGACTTGTAATTTTTAGTCCGTTGCGTCGAGCGTTGAGAGTTGACTCTGGTCCACGTTCCGGATTTTCGAACGTCCTTGCGTACAATTTAATATCTTGTACTTTGCGTTTTGAATCTTGTACTCTTGTAATTTTGAGACGTTTCTTATCAATAATTGGAACCTCATTGATTGTATTTTGTACTTTTGAGCTTTTTGGACGTTTGCGTCTTCAATTCGTCGAATCTTTCTTTTGTCTTCACCTTTTATTATTTAAACGAATATCACTTGTAAATAGAACAGTTGCAACTAAAAGCTTGTCTTTCTTGAGAAATAATGCTATGAAATATATGTTCGTTTTTAGCATTATCAAATATTCCCACACTTGAGCGTTGCTTGTCCTCAAGCAATATAGTCTAGAAATACAAGAATCACTTCTTTATTCTTCACATTTTGTACATCAGTGATTTCAATACGGCGGTATATACAATGGTAGTAATGATGTGGTTTACAGTCCCACATGACTATAAAATTTCGATCCATTAAGGAAATTGAATCTTTATGAAAACATTTGATCTTTTGAAAATTAAATCTAGTTTTTACCCTAGATAAGTTTTCCGGAATAACCCTTCACCGGTGTTTGCAAAATATTTTTGTGGGCTTGGTGGGTTTCAGATTTGAAATTTTAGCTCAAAACTTGCGGTTTTGTGTCACCCACTTGCTAACCTTGTATTAGGAAAGCAACACGTCCAGTTTATTTGTCCCGTATATTACCTTTCGGTAAACTACCGTCCGGTTGTAAAGGAAAGCGTTTGAACAAGCAACTGTTAAGGCAATGTCCCCTGACATGCTTTTAATTATGGTCTATAACGTGTCGGACGCAATTACTATCCTTTGTAGGAGCAATAGTAAAGCTCACCCTTATAATTTGTCGGTCTGGCACAAGGTCTTGTCTTTAACCATGCTATGCAACCACCGTTCTTACGGTTGACACCTGATTTGGTTCAGATGACCTAATGAATTCCAGGTGAATTCCTAGGATTTTACGTTCAATGGTAATGAATGCATTGAAAATGGGTTTTCAGAAAACAAATCGGTTTATAATTTGATCAAAATATTTTCTCGTTCAAGCTCGAGTTTAGATATCATTGAATTCCATGAGTTTGAATTCTCAATCTTTAAGGTCAATCTCTAGGATTGAGTAATATCAGGCTTAAAAGCTGATTTTTAATCTTTAAGGAGATTATCCTTTCTGGGGATCTGATTCATTAGTCTTATCCAGCTAATTTGCACGGCACCCTCCCCATTTTACGAGACAGATCCTCTCATAGTTAGGATAAGTCTGACCACTTGGCAACCATGTTTAATGCTGAGGTCCGTGGATTTCCTGCTGATTTTAGTGATGACTTTTCTAGGTTTTTCGTCAACCTACAGCTGGTCTGGACGACAACTTCTTGACCTAAATCAAGAAGCGCGTTTCTTTTTCGGAAGGCTTTACTTCCTTTTAATGATGGAATTGATTCATCGTGTAGATCCATCTCTTCTTTTCTTTCATCGGGTAAAATAGTTTAGTTTAGTCCAAAGCAAAAGTATTTTCAGTTATTTGTTACAGAAATATGTGACATATGTTTAAGATAACTTGGTAATTTTTCCCACACTTGGCTTTTATTTTCTTTTTTTATTGTCCTATATTCCATTTTAAATGAATTTTAACATTTTGGTTTGTTTCTCAATTTATGTCCTTTCTGAGCTAACAATAATTTCGGTGTTAACACCTAGTTTTATCGTTCATAAATATGTATAAACATGATTTTGAGTTCATTTAATTGAAAATTTTGAAAAATTTTACTAGAATTGGGTAGTCAGTATATAAGACTAGGGCTGTTCTTTATCATCAGAGAGCACTAGATTCTAATACAACTACTACGTTACTAGTATTTTTAATGGTAACCAAGTGTTTAAGATAAAATTTTTTAAAAATCCGAAAGAATTTAACCCCTTCCCACACTTAAGATCTTGCAATGCCCTCATTTGCAAGAAATCAGTAACAATTTAAATTATTGAGGGTGATTAGCGTAAAAATGATTAAATTTTACCAAAGTTTCCAAACATATTGGTGTTTGGTTGCTGAATGATAAATGGTGCATATCATTTGTTCATTTCGTCTGTTGTTACATCACATTTATTTGTCATCTTGTCGTCAAAATTAGTAGCTTTTGCTGAACTTAATGCCAGTCTTTGAAAATGCGCTGTTTTACCCACTTTTGTACAATCGACAATATACATACATACAAATATAATCATGCATGGCAATTTGAAATGGGACTTAATATCCCACTTTCAAATTCTAAATATGAAATATTAGTACACAATAATAATAAAAATGATAAAAATTACAAATATATCCAATAACATAAGTTTAAACATGAAAAAGTCAAAAGATAAAAACATAAAAATAATAAAAATAACCAAATGGAACTAAATCAGTCTGGATATGGGTTCCAGTTCATCTCGTCAGGTGGGTTCCATTGTTGGTTATAGGTGTTTTGATAGGCTTGGTTATAGTCATACCGGTTAAAGGGTGGTCGGATATCGGGGCTATGTGGCGGAAAATGAGCAGGTCGAGTAGGTACATAGTTATTTGGTACCTGATATGATAGCTGGCTCATGATTTGGTGCTGATGAACTAACCAGCTATCGTGTTGGAGTCGCCTATAATCCTCGTATACTCGCTCGGAGTTCCACTGCTCATACATACTATGTCTGGCCGCGTTCGTCATTGCTTCCTCATCTATACGAACGTGTACGTCAAGAATAGCATCTCGAAAGACATCCCTAATGTCTTCCGCCTCCTCCATTTCCTCGTCTGAGCCTCTCTCTACCTGAGGATGAGATCCCTCATAGGGTACTGCCTGGTTACGTCTACTTTTCAATACCTTAGCACCCACATAAACTTTCAATCCTAAGGGCTCAACCTGTTCTCTACAAAGCTGTAATGGACCCTCTTGGTTCCTATCAACACCTAAATACTCTCCAATGAGAGTAACAAAAATACCTCCTCCTATTATACTCCCATCCTGCATTCCCTCTACCATTTTAGATAAATAAAAAGCAACACAGTAAGGGATATTGACAAAGCTTCTAGGATCCCGAATACACTTTAGGTAGAATAAATCATGTAAGGTAATTTTTTCTTTATTATGACCTCTCTGCGTAATCGAGTTAGCCAAAAATCTATGAATAATACAAAGCTCGGCTCTGTCAATATGTGTATAGGAGTGTCCTCCTGCTCGTGTAAAAACATCAAAATGTGACATACGTCTCCAAATGGCATCAGCGTCAAAGTTACTATCTACCCTTTCACCATAATGAATCAAATTTGTACAATCGGGTAATAGCAACTCACCAGGAGTATATATCTGTAAGGCCCTGGCCATGTCCAACATGGACATTCTGTACATCCTACCGCCAAGGATAAACCTAAGAAATCTTCTATCATCTATTCTAACTATATTTGTATCAAGTGATACAGTACTCATCAACTCAACACACCAATCCTTATATACAGGTCTACGAATGGTGAAAAGACGTTCCCAATCTGTAAAAGAAGAACTGCCATACCTTTGAACTAAAAGCTGTCTAACACGGTCAGCTAGATGGACCGTTTCCAAAGGGGCCCAATCGATTACCCTTGGCACCTCTACATTTTTTGTTACCAATTTGAATTTTTTCCTTTGATATGTCTCGTAATCTCTCCATCTCCTATCAAATCTCAGATTAGGATGCAGAGTGTGCTCAGGAATCGTTGGAAATTCTACTAGCGGCCTCATTGGGAATACTATGAATTCATCAACAAACTGTACTGGATCATAATAAGGTATGTGCTGATCAGGCTGTTGCTGTTGTTCCTGTTATGGTTCTTGTTAATGTTGCATTTCTGGTTCTGGTTCTGGTGCTGGTGCTGGTTGTCTAGATGATGATGCTCCTGAACCTCCAGTATCGGCTTTCTGCAAAACACATTAAACAAAAAATTTGTACATCCAAATATGCATTAGTGTTAGCAAAATAACAACTTAAAACACTCACTATAACATGTTAAATCAAAATTAAACTTATACACATTTTCACAATTTTTCACAATTCTACACTTTTCAAATAAGCACATATGAAAATGTATACAAAGTTCATAAGCTTTTAACTCAAATAACATGTCAAAATATTCATTACTAATAATTAAACAAGTCTCAAATGGCAAATATATCAAATTAATCAAGTTCATGAATTTTAGACTTAAAAAGTCCACTTTAATCTCCAAAAATCATGTTTAGGATTATTGTTTAGATCATTTAACTATCTAAACATGTTACACTACTCAATTTAGCAATAATTTATGACAAAAATCGGCCATAACCTGTTTATATCAAAAAGCCCCAAATTGCTCAAGAACACAAACCCTAGATTTCTAAAAATTTTGAAGTTTTTGGCTTCAAATCATGTTAAATAGCATCAATCTAGGTTATACATGCATAAAATACTAACAATTTAACACTAATTACACTAGAAATTAACAAAATTGCATTAGGTAAAAAATTGGTAATTATCACAAAAACTAGGAATTTATAGAGTTTAGGGGTGTAATTTTTACCAATTTGCTAAAGAATGAGAATCTAGGCATGATTAGAGCAAGAAAAATGACGAATTACGGTGAATTTTGGAGAGAATTTGAGTGTGTTTTCGGGTATGTGTGTGTTTTTGTGAAGAAAGACAGACCAGGCTGCTGTATGTATCAGGCCTGCATTTGGTCCCCATGCGATCGCATGGGTTCCAAGTGCAAACCCCATGCGATCGCATGGGGTGCCGGCTACAGTAATTATTATTTTTTTTATATAAAACCTTATACTTTATAAAACTTATAATTAATTAAATTTTAAAAATTTTGTTTTCCTTTAGGAGCGAGGGCGTTTCGGATCGTTGTCCTAGTCTGTCCCTCGACAAAATTTTAAAATTTGTCAAATCAAAGCGTGGTTTTTAAAAGTAAAGATTTTTGGGTTTTTTTAATGTTTTTGGCATACTTTAATTCAATAAGATTAAAAATAATGATAATAAAAGTTCTCGTCCCTCCCTCGGGTAAAGCAATTTCGGTTCAATGACCTAGTTTTCAACTTACGACGAATTTTAAAAATCATTTTTTTAACTTAATAAGATAAAATAAATTTTTGTTTTTAAATTCACACTAAACTTAAAATAAAAATACATAAAATTCAAAATTAATATTAAAAATTCACACCAAACTTAAAATTTGAAATGCATAAAATTAAAAATTCTTATTTTTTTAAAAAATTAAAAATTCACACCAAACTTAATTTTAAAAAATTCATATTATAAAATCACACCAAACTTATATTATATTTTTCAAATATTTACAATTTTAAATATATTGTTTTTACAAAGTTTACAATATTAATTTAAGATTTATATATTAATTTTAAAAACATGGTAAAAATAAAATTAAAAATCTTTTTGGCTTTTTATCCCACTTTAATCAATCAAATATTATCAAAAATATGTGCCCCTCTTTTCGGTAAAGTAATTTCGGTTCCAAGACCTAATTTAACTCATGACGAATTTTTGAAATATTTTGGGCTGATTGATTAAAGATATTTATACCTTAAGAATAAACGTTAAATTTCACAGTGATGTAATAAATTTTTGAATGATATCAATAATTTCGGTCACCAAACCTAATTTTATTCAATACCAATTTAATACTTTATAGCGAACAAATTAGCGTTTATTATCAAAAGGTTAAAAATAAAAATAAATAAAAAATAAAAACTGTACAGACTTACATGTGAGATAGTATTCTTAGTTATATGATCTATCCCATTCATAAGATAGTCGGTTTAATTGGTTTTTCATAGCTACATAGGCGTAACCTCGAGCATTCAGTGTTTTTTCTTCTAAACATATGAACGGTCCGTCTCTGCATAAAGTAACAAATTCGGTATTTGAATAGGTTTGATTATTTGAACATTTACCTCCATGTGACCATTTTCCGCATTTGTGACATCTTTCAAGGTGTCGTGCTCTTCTTTTCGCTACGGATTTTGATTTCCCTTTACCAAATTGTAACTTATTATCTTCGCATCTGGATTCTTTTCTTACTCCGTCCAATCTTTCTCTAATTACTGATACTATTTCACTCGGAAGTGTGTCATTATTACGTTTAGTGATCAAAGCGTGTAGCATTAGACCATGGTTTAGTTCACAGGCAGTCTTCATTTCCTAAAAAAATAAAAATTCAGAATGGGGGGAGAAGACTAGTTCTTTAGGGTCTGCTAGGGAAAGACCATTCGGGTTCCATTTTCGAGAACTACACGAAAACAGACAATCTAACTCTAACAGAAATACATATTATTCTTTAAAGACTTGATTCTCCCCACACTTAGTTAGCTGTGGTATCGAAATTGTGATTAACTTCATTGTCGAATTCCATCGGACTATCTATGTAGTGTTTAACTCTGTGACCATTAACTTTAAATTCAATCCCATTTGAATTTATTAATTCTATCGTTCCGTATGGGAAAACTCTTTTGACTATGAATGGTCCAGACCATCTTGATTTCAATTTTTCAGGAAATAGCTTGAATCGTGAATTGAAAAGAAGAACTCTGTCTCCTTCTTTAAATTCTTTTAAACTTCTGATTCTTTTATCATGCCATTTCTTCGTTCTTTCTTTATAGATTAACGAATTTTCGTATGCTTCATGTCTTAATTCTTCTAATTCGTTTAGTTGACTTAATCGTAGACGTCCAGCTTCATGTATATCAAGATTACATGTCTTCAAAGCCCAAAATGCTTTGTGTTCAATTTCTACTGGAAGATGACATGCTTTTCCATAAACAAGTCTAAAAGGTGTGGTTCCAATTGGAGTTTTGTAGGCTGTTCTAAAAGCCCAGAGTGCATCCTCCAATTTAATGGACCATTCCTTTGGATTTGATCCTACGGTTTTCTCTAGAATACGTTTTAAAGCTCGGTTGGTATTTTCAACTTGTCCACTTGTTTGTGGATGATATGCGGTGGAGATTTTATGAGTTACTCCATATCTTTTAAGAACTTTATCAAGTTGATTATTACAAAAATGAGTACCCCGATCACTTATTAAAGCTTTCGGTGTTCCAAACCTTGCAAAAAGACGTTTTAAAAAGTTGACTACAACTCGTGCATCGTTAGTTGGGAGAGCTTGTGCTTCCGCCCATTTAGATACATAATCAATGGCTACGAGAATATAGAGATTATTATGAGATTTTGGAAATGGACCCATAAAGTCAATACCCCAAATGTCAAATACTTCACATACTTGGATAACATTTTGTGGCATTTCATCACGTTGACTTATTTTTCCTGCCCTTTGACAAGCATCACAGGATTTGCAAAGAAGGTGTGCGTCTTTGTAAATTGTAGGCCAATAGAATCCAGCATCATAAACTTTTCTTGCTGTTAGTTGAGGCCCATAATGCCCTCCTGTTGGTCCTGTGTGACAATGGTTTAATATTTTACTGGCTTCATCTCCGAATACACATCGGCGTATTATTCTATCTGGACAACTTTTAAACAAATGTGGATCTTCCCAGAAATAGTGTTTTATATCACTGAAGAATTTCTTTCGTTTTTGGTACGATAATCCTTTTTCAAGGAATCCACATACTAAGTAGTTTGCATAGTCTGCAAACCATGGTATTTCATTATAATCTATCTTCAATATATATTCATCAGGAAAGTTGTCTTGTATGGCCGATTCATTTAGAACTTCTAACTCAGGATTTTCAAGACGAGAAAGATGATCAGCGGCGAGATTTTCTGCTCCTCTTTTATCTCGGATTTCAATATCAAACTCTTGTAAGAGTAAGATCCAACGGATTAATCTTGGTTTAGCATCTTGTTTCGAAAATAGGTATCTAAGAGCAGAATGGTCGGTATAGACCACCGTTTTTGCTAGAACGAGATATAATCGAAATTTGTCAAACGCAAAGACAATAGCAAGGAGTTCTTTTTCAGTAGTTGTATAGTTCGTTTGTGCTCCTTGTAACGTCTTACTAGCATAATATATAGGTTGAAATCGTTTTTCAATCCTTTGTCCTAAAACGGCTCCCATTGCAAAATCACTTGCATCGCACATTAGTTCAAATGGTAGATTCCAATTTGGTGTTATCATGATCGGCACATTAGTGAGTTTCTCTTTAAGAATATTAAAAGATTTGATACACTCATCTGAAAAGATGAATGGAGCATCCTTTTCTAGGAGTTTATTCATAGGAGTGGCAATTTTAGAAAAATCTGTTATGAAACGTCGGTAAAAACCGGCATGCCCTAGAAAACTCCTAACTCCTCTAACATTGGTGGGATGTGGAAGTTTAGCAATTACATCTACTTTAGCTCTATCCACTTCAATTCCTTCTTTTGAAATTTTATGTCCAAGAACGATGCCTTCTTTAACCATGAAATGGCATTTCTCCCAATTAAGTACTAGATTTGATTGTTCGCATCTAATAAGCATTCGTTCCAGATTAACTAGACATGATTCAAATGTATCACCGAAGACTGAAAAGTCATCCATGAAAACTTCCATGCATTCTTCTATCATGTCGTGAAAAATCGCTATCATACACCTTTGAAAGGTTGTAGGGGCGTTGCAAAGTCCAAATGGCATGCGTTTGTAAGCAAAAGTACCATAAGGGCACATGAATGTGGTTTTCTCTTGATCTTTGGGTGCTATTAGAATTTGAAAATATCCGGAAAATCCATCTAGAAAATAATAGTAACTATTTCCGGCTAATCTTTCCAACATTTGATCAATAAAAGGTAAGGGAAAGTGATCTTTTCTAGTGGCGTCATTTAATTTTCTATAATCAATACACACACGCCATCCTGTTACAGTCTTAGTAGGAATAAGCTCATTTTTCTCATTTGTAATGACAGTCATGCCACCCTTCTTAGGCACGCATTGAACTGGGCTTACCCATGGACTATCAGAGATTGGATATATCAAACCTGCATCTAGCAGTTTAATAATCTCTTTCTTAACTACATCTTGCATATTAGGATTTAGTCTTTGTTGGCGTTGCACATACGTTTTATGACCTTCTTCCATAAGGATTTTATGTGTGCAATACGAAGGACTTATTCCTTTAATATCATGAATCTTCCATGCAATGGCTGGTTTATGAGCTTTCAACACAGAAATGAGCTGTGATTTCTCATTTTCAGTAAGAGAAGACGATATTATTACAGGTAATTCAGATTCACCATGTAAATAAGCATATTCCAAATGGTTTAGAAGTGGCTTTAACTCTAATTTCGGAGGTTCTTCTATCGATGATTTGTATCGATATCTGTCTTCTTCTTTTAGCATTTGGATTTCTTCTGTTGTTGGTTCATATCCATTAGCTATTAGTGTATCTAACATTTCAGCTTCATCAATTTGTTCTGTTCCTTCTCCTAAAGAACATTCTCCTGTTCCTTGTAATTCTGGAAATTCATCTAATAATTCTGCATGTGCATCTATAGTTTGAATATAATAACATGTATCATTTGCAGATTGCAGTTGTTGCATTGCTCTATCAACTGAAAAGGTAACACTCTCGTCCTCTATACTTAGGGTCAGTTTCTTACCGAACACGTCTATCATTGCTTTAGCCGTGTTTAACAATGGTCTTCCTAATATGAGAGGAACTTGAGAATCTTCTTCCATGTCCAAAACAACAAAATCTACTGGAAATACTAAAGTACCAACTTTAACTAGCATGTTCTCCATTATCCCTCTAGGATATTTTATTGATCGATCGGCTAGTTGTATGCTTATTCTTGTTGGTTTCAATTCTCCAAGGTCTAGTTTAGCGTATAGTGAATACGGCATTAAATTTATACTAGCACCTAAATCTGCTAATGCTTCTATTTAACTAAGACTACCCAGAAAACATGGAATTGTGAAACTTCCTGGATCAGATAGTTTTTCTGGTATCTTATTCAACAGTACTGCTGAACAATTAGCATTCATAGTAACAGCCGAGAGTTCTTCCATTTTCTTTCTATTCGTGATCAGATCCTTCAAGAATTTAGCATATCTAGGCATTCTTGAAATCACACCAATGAAAGGAAGATTTACATTTATCTGTTTAAACATATCTAAGAATTTGGATTGCTCGGCTTCAAGTTTCTCTTTCTTCATTTTACTCGGGTAAGGAAGTGGTGGTTGGTATGGTTTAACATAAGGTTTATCCTTAACTTTGTTATCTTCATTAACCTTCTCAACTACCGGTTCTTTTTCCTTATCTTGATCAGGTTGTGGTTCTTGTGGAGTAGGAATAGCTTCATCAGAAGTTACAGGTATTTCAGCTGATTTAAGTGTTGTACCACTTCTTGTGGTAATGGCTTTAGCTGTTTCATTCCGGGGGTTAGCATTTGTATCACTAGGTAGACTTCCCGGTTTTCTTTCACCTATTAATCTTGCTAGGTTACTTACTTCTTGTTCCAGATTTTGAATAGAAGCTTGTTGATTTCTAAATGCTTGAGCATTTTGTTCATTGGTTTGTTTTTGAGATGTGAGAAACTGCGTTTGAGTTTCAACTAGCTTCGTCATCATATCTTCTAAATTTGGCTTTTTATCATCGGTTTGTTGTGGTGGTTTGTTTTGAAAATTAGGTCTTTGCTGATTGTAAGTATTGTTGGATACTTGTTGATTGCTAGGACCTTGTTGGTTGTTGTATGGAATATTTCAGTTATAGTTCTGATTTTGATTGTAAATAGGTCTTGGTGGTTGATAATTATTCTGATAACTATTTCCAGGCCTTTGGTTTATGTATGAAATATTCTCTCTTTGTTCCATTGTTAATTCAATACTGAGACAATCTTTTGTCAAATGTGGTCCTCCACACTGCTCACAACTAATTCGTATTGAGTGAATATCCTTAGTCATCTTTTCCATTCGTCTCTCGACAGCATCTTTCTTTGCGGAAATGGAATCTAAGTCATGGCTAGAATCGGCTCTAGCTGCTTTAGATGATCTAACGATATCTTTTTCTTGGTGCCACTCATGTGAGTGGGAATCAGTGTTATCAATAATTTTGTAAGCATCAGTTTCGGTTTTCTTCATAATAGAACCACCAGCTGCTATATCGATGTCTTTCCTTGTAGTGATGTCGCATCCTTGGTAGAATATTTGTACTATTTGACAGGTGTCTAAACCATGTTGCGGACATCCTCTTAATAACTTTCCAAATCTTGTCCACGCCTCATATAGAGTTTCATTTGGCTTCTGTGTGAACGTAACAATTTCTCCTTGAAGTCTTACGGCTTTAGATGCAGGAAAGAATTGTTTAAGAAATTTTTCAACTAAAACGTCCCATGTATCAATCGCCCCTTCAGGTAACGATTCCAACCAATCTTTGGCTTCTCCGTTTAAAGTCCAGGGAAATAACATGAGATATATCTGTTCATCCTCAACTTCTCTTATTTTAAATAGAGTGCAAATCCTATTAAAGGTACGAAGATGTTCATTTGGATCTTCCTTTGGTGCACCACTAAATTGGCATTGATTAGTCACCATGTGTAGAATTTGTCCTTTGATTTCATAATCTGGCGCATTAATGTCTGGATGAGTAATTGCGTGACCTTGGCCAGTGTGTTTAGCTCTCATTCGGTCTTCCATACTTAATGGTTCTGTTACTTCCATAATTGAATTTGTTGAATCGGAATCACTAGAGGATTCTAATTTAATGGTTCGTTCCTCAACAATCTCTGTTTGAATGATTGGTGGTTCCGGAGGAAAATTTAATGGTTCAGGATCTATGAATCGTCCCTGAATATTCTCCGGATTCTCAATTGTGAGGTCGGGTTCAAAAAATGGATTATCAACGGCGACAATATTAGTTAGATGTCTTGATCTAGTTACAGGTGGTGAACGTACAAAAGGTGATGAACGTCTTGCTCGGTGCATTCACTGAATATCCTATTAGTTTTTAAAAGGAAAGAAAAATTATAATAAGTTATCCAATCAATAGACTTTTCTGATTTTGCACACGTTTCGAATAGCCAAAAGATGTAGCAGAGGGGCAGGATTCGTTTGGTCTCAATATAATTGAGGACTGTTTGGCTCCAATAACCCGGTCCACGTACAAATTCAACTATTACTACGAACCAGAAAATTTTGATGTCTATCAATTTAACTACTTAAAATAAATTTTCGTAATTTTAAGAAATTTAGATAAAAAGTAGAATAAAAATCTATGTCCTAAAAATTAGAATAGCGAGAAATAAGAAAGAAAAAGAGTGCGTCGAAAAAAGATCGAAAAAGAAAAATAAGAAAGAAAAATAAAAGGCGACGGAAAAATAATAGAAACTTATAAAACTTAAAAACATTTGACTAACCCAACCTTATCACTACAACTAACTTAAAATTATAATCGCAAATTGAGATTACTAATTGGAATGATAATTGATACATAGGTAAAAGGCGTCTAAAAATATTAAGGCTTATAGGAAAAACTATATTCCAAATGGCAATATCTTAAAAAGGTACTAAAACTTAAAAAGGCGTCGCAAAATTTTAAAGCACCTAAATCTTAGTCTAAAGAAAAAGCACTTAAGGGATTTTACGGCAAAGCTTAAAAATCTAGAAGTAAAAATAACTATGGCAAAAACTATGTTTAAAACTAAATATGAGCTAAAAATACAAATATTACGCTAAAACGATTAAAAAGGGACAAAATATAAAAATATACAAAAAGTTGTAAAAAGTACAATTTTTATAAAAATATTATTTTTATATTATTTATTTAATAAAACTATTAATTTTAAACTTTAAATAAACTAATTAAACATAAAAATACAAATTAAATATAAAAAATAAACTTAAATTATATAATATATAACCCTAATTAGGGTTTAAATATATTAATAATAATAATTACCCGTAATTAATGCAGGCGGCAGTCAACTGTGGTGTGTCAGACGGGCTCATGCGATCGCATGAGTCCTAAGCTACCCGGCCATACGATCGCATGGGCTAGGGTTTCGGGCCACAGAATGGGCTGCTACAGTACCGGGCTCGAGTTTATATATTTCTTTTTTTTTGCTGTAAAATATATTTATAAAATATATTTATAAAATAAATTAAATAAAACTTATATTTTTACAAACTAAAGAAACTTTATAAAACTTAAATATTTACCAAACTCTTAAAAATATTTATATTTTTGTTTTTATTTTAATATTTTTGAATATTTAAAACGTATTTTTACAAAAGCGTATTTTTTTTTATAAAAGTAACTAAAAAGAAATTTTTTTTTTCTATATATATATTCGCGTTGCGCTTCCGGATTTTAAGCTAGATTGGGTCCCCGGCAGCGGCGCCAAAAAAATACTTGATGTTAAAGCTAAGGGTTATAAAATACTATTAAATTTTACAAGGAAATACTATTAAATACGATACAATTTTACACAAGATATTTATTTATTTATAGAATGGATATACTTAAACCTTGCTACAACACTTATAGGCAGTGTACCTAATCGTACAGTAGTGTATTTTTTAGTAAGTCCGGTTCGTTCCACAGGGAAAATCTTTAAACAAAGCTTAACGCTATATTAGTTTACTTTTATAAAAATACAAATGTATATATAAGTAATATTATTATTATAAAGGGGGGTTTTACCGTTTAATGACCGGTTTGTCGATTTTAAAAACTTTAGTTGCAGTTAAAACAAAATGTAAAATATTAAATAAATAAAAGACTTAATTTAAAGCGTAAAGTAAATAACGATAATGAAATTGCGAATAATAAAAGTGCGATAAAATAAACTTGCGATAATTAAAAAGTACGATAATTAAAAGTGCAATTAAATACAATAATAAAAATGCGATAATTAAAAGTGCAATTAAATACAATAATAAAAATGCGATAATTAGAAGTGCAATTAAATATAAAATAAAGGAAATTAAATATGAAATAAAAGAATTATGCTTATTTAAACTTCCATAATCATGATGTTTGACGTGTTGATTTTAGTTTTATACCCATCGGTTAATTGTCCTTTCTCCTGGATTATTTAATATGTCCGTCTGGTTTTTGTCCATAACAGTCCATCAGTCATAAATATAAATTGCGAGTGTCGTCGTCAAATTATCCTTATACCCGAAGTTTAATTATTCCAACTAATTGGGGACTTAAACTGTAACAAGATTTTATTACTTTGTTTAATAATTACACCAGGATGTCGACTGAGTGTAACCCAAGGTTTTAATACTTTGTTATCAATTATGCTAATTGTCCTTGTACATACTTTCACCCCTGTTTTAATAATTCTAGTGGCTATTAATCCATTCCCGTGTCCAGTTAAATGAACGATTATTTGTACATATAAATACCCCACCCATCGTGTCCGATCGAGTGTAAATGGTTATTTATAGGGACGCCCAATTGTAAATCTTTATATTAACATTAACAAACTATCATTTAGTTAAACAAATATAAAGCCCATTAATAGCCCATAGTCTAATTTCCACAAGTGTCGTTCTTTTGTCCAAACCCCAATTATGGTACAAAGCCCAATTATCCAATTTTAGTAATTAGCCCAACATCATGATTACTTCGGATTAAATAAGCATAATAATAACTTAGCTACGAGACATTAAATTAAAAAGGTTGAACATAACTTACAATGATTAAAAATAGTGTAGCGTTACACGGACAGAATTTCGACTTACACCCTTACAACATTCGCTAACATACCCTTATTATTAGAATTATAATTAAAATTAAAATTAAAATATAAATTATAAATATAAATATTACGTATGAATGGAGAAGAGAAAGATATGTTTTTGTGGTGCACTAAACTGCGAATTTATAGGAGATGTGGCCTGACTTTTCATGCCATGCGATCGCATGGACTTTCTTCTTCCTGGCCATGCGATCGCATGGCCAGCTGGGAGAGCTCACATGTTGCTTGTTTCCTTGTGCCGACGTTTTATAAATATAATATAATATATATATATATTAATTTTAAGAATTAATTATATATTATATTATATTCATATGCATAGTTGACTTGTAATTTTTAGTCCGTTGTGTCGAGCGTTGAGAGTTGACTCTGGTCCCGGTTCCGGATTTTCGAACGTCCTTGCGTACAATTTAATATCTTGTACTTTGCGTTTTGAATCTTGTACTCTTGTAATTTTGAGACGTTTCTTATCAATAATTGGAACCTCATTGATTGTATTTTGTACTTTTGAGCTTTTTGGTCGTTTGAGTCTTCAATTCGTCGAATCTGTCTTTTGTCTTCACCTTTTATTATTTAAACGAATATCACTTGTAAATAGAACAGTTGCAACTAAAAGCTTGTCTTTCTTGAGGAATAATGCTATGAAATATATGTTCGTTTTTAGCATTATCAGTTACATCATATAAGTAATGCATAAGTAAAAATATGCATTCACTTATCAAATGAATCTAGCTTCGAATGATAAATTGAACGTCACATAGATATAGGGGTACTTCGGTAAGTTTGAATTTAACTTATTTAATATCTATCGAAACATCAAACGAGTATTACAATCATTTAATATTTATTTTTAATATACTTTATTTATATATAGAGATATATTTTAAATAATAATTATTACAATTTCCTATTTTTATTTTATTAATTTTTAATAACAACAACATATAATACTTCAAATTATATTTCGAATTATTATTTATATATACATACACACATATCTATTTACAATTAATTGTTCGTGAATCGTCGAGAGCAGTCGAGGGTAATTGATTACATGAATAAAATTCCAAAATTTTTGAGATTCAACATTACAGACTTTGCTTATCGTGTCGAAATCATATAAAGATTAAGTTTAAATTTGGTCGGAAATTTCCAGGTCATCATAGTTTATGCCCAAAATGATTTTGGACTAAATCAATAATATTTCTGGAGCAAATGTACGAACAACCGCTCTGATACCAATTGTAAGTAACTAGAGGGGGGTTGAATAGTTAACTAATACGATTTTTGAAATTTTTTCGATGATCAATATGATATGAACAATAATTGATCATGTTAGTCAACTCAAACTAATGTGTGATGTGTTTATGTTTGTAATGATGTGGAAAGTAAAGTAGAGAACATAAACACAAGGATTTATAGTGGTTCGGGTGGATGTTAACTAATCCACCTTAATCCACTCCCCAATTCACTAATTGGGATTTGTTGCTTCACTAAGCACTTTTCTCCAAATCCGATAGAGATCCAATTTACAAGCCTTGTACTTCTGCTTAGACAACAAACCTAATCCCCCTATCCCTTTGAAGGGTTTCCTTCAACTTAGATCAACTTGGACAAGTATTAATCTCCAATGAGATTAATCAACTCCCTAGTTCCCTTTAAGGAAGATGATAGCTAAGCTAGCATATGCCTCTAATTACAGAGTATAAAGACTCTCCCTTTTCTAGTGATTATTGTCGTGACCCGTCCTAATCCATCTGGAAGAATACATTACATTTGGTTATATCGCGAGGTACTTGACCTCTATATGATACATTTTACAAACATTGTATTCGTTTTTAAAAGACAAACTTTCATTACATCGAAAGTTGACGGCATGCTTACCATTTCATAATATATCCAACTATAATTGACTTCGTAAATATCTTGATGAACTCGACGACTCGAATGCAACGTCTTTTGAAATATGTCATGAATGACTCCAAGTAATATCTCTAATATGAGCAAATGCACAGTGGAAGATTTCTTTCATACCTGAAAATAAACATGCTTTCAAGTGTCAACCAAAAGGTTGGTGAGTTCATTAGTTTATCATAATCAATCATTATCATCATTTTAATAGACCACAAGATTTTCATTTTCATTTCTCATAAATATAATCCCATGCATAGAGACAAAAATCATTCATTTGGATTGAACACCTGGTAACCGACATTAACAAGATGTATATAAGAATATCCCCATCATTCCGGGACATCCATCGAACATGATATAAAAACTCAAAGTACTAAAGCATCCGCTACAACGGATGAGGTTTGTTAGGCCCAATAGATCTATCTTTAGGATTCGCGTCAATTAGTAGACTGGTTTACTAATTCTTAGGCTACCAAGCAAAAGAGGCATATTCGGCTTCAATCATTCAACCATATAATGTAGGTTCGATTACTTGTGTCTATTTCGTAAAACATTTATAAAAGCGCATGCATTCTCAGTCCCAAAAATATATATTGCAAAAGCATTTAAAAAGGGAGTAATGAAACTCACAATACTGTATTTTGTAGTAAATATACATATGATGACATTGAACACGTGTAGGGTTGGCCTCGGATTCACGAACCTATATCATTTATATATATTAACACATATAATGGTAATCAAATAATTACATCTATTAATTATATAATATTTATATATTTAGGGTTGTAGTTTATATAGAATTTGTACTACATTTTGTCTTTATATTATATCTTAAATTATATACTATATATATGTTAATTTTGTATAAAAATATGTTAATTTGTTTAATATATAATTATAGGTAATATAAATATATTTTATATACAAAATCTTTATCTGTTATATAATAATAATGAAAATGATAATTTTAATAAAAGTGGTAGTTTTAATAATTATTAGAATTTTCATAATAATGATACTTTAAATAAATATGATGGTAAATAATAATAATAATAATAATAATAATAATAATAATAATAATAATAATAATAATAATAATTATAATAATTATAATAATAATAATAATAATAATAATAATAATAATAATAATAATAATAATAATAATAATAATTAGTAATACTACCTTTAAAGAAAAGCTCTAAAAATATAAACTGCCTCGGTCCGGGCTCGAACCCGCGACCTCTCGTTCAACAGACACCCACTTAAACCAATGAACTGTTCATTTGTATATGTTTTAATTCGCTCAGTTATTTATTTAATGTATATGAATCTGTGTATCTTCTTTATACTTCTATCATCATCGAATCTCATTATCGTCATAATACATCATCATCATTGTTTCTTCTTTGTCATCAACATAATCATATTAACATGACTTTAATATTAATTCTCATAACAATAATATTAATAATAATAATAATTAATATAATAATAATTTTATAATAATAATATTACCTTTATATAAAGAAACTAGTGGATGATTGTGTGGGTTTTGACCCTACTGTAACCCAATTTAACGCATCAAGCAACAGTATCATTCGATTTATTTAGCCAGTGGATTTTGGTTTATGGGTTTTTGTTTGAAACAGGAACTGGGTAGCAATAAAGCAAGAATGAGTGTGGTATTATCTCGATAGTATAATAACAACATTAACCAGGTACACAGCAGCAGTAGCACTAAAATAGCAGTTGCAAATGACTCGTTATCATCATCATCATCATCGTGTACTTCACTATCATCAACATCATTTAATCATCATCAATCATCGTGATCATCATTCACGATCATTATCTTTATCATTTAACAATCCTTGTTATCATCTTTTAACATCCTTTGTGATTTGAGTGCAACAGATACACGAAGTAAAGTAATGGTACTAGTGGATTCGTTTACAAATGGGTCTTTGTCAGAGGCCCAAATAAGAAGTCTAATACAACGGCCCAAAAATAGAATCAAAACAGCCATCCTAATTAAAGCTTAGTAGTACAGATCGGTTTTCATTTTTTTTTAAACACTATGGCATCAATTTAAGTGTTTATTTTAAATTAATTAACTAGGTATAGAGCATCTCCACTAACCTTTAATATTCCAAGTGATTACCAACTTCAACAATTTGTCGGCCATCAAAAACAAATAAAGTAGAATGTATAATAAGTCTTGGTAGGCCATTGGCTTTATCAAATTGGTGGTTCTATGTTTGTAGTAGATAAAAATGAAAATAGAAAAGGAGGAAAAGGTGAAACGTGAAGGAGGTGAAGAGTTCGGTTTAAAATTTTTGTTGCAGCAACAATTATCGATGGTTTGTTGGTGGTTTACAATGGTTTAACCGAATGGTAGTGGTGGTGTGTTATGGTTTAGTCTTGAGCTTGAACAGGAATATATAGTAGTAGGAAGAAGCAACAATTGTAGGGTGACAGGTTTGGGTATTTTCGAACCGAAACAAAAAGTGCATGTAATTGTTTGGTTCTTCAGACAGAAATATATAGTAGGCGATGGTGAATGACGGATCATGGAGGTTGATTAAAGATGACGGTTATGGTGATGGTTAGATAATTGTTGGTGATCGAAGAAGAAACACGAGTAAGAGATGATGTCGCGGTTGTTCAAAGTGGCGTTGGAAGATGATTATAGGGTGGTTAGTGGTGGAGTGGATTTCTATATCTATATCTATAAGTTATATATATAAGTATATATATGTATATAGAGAGGGAGTTAGGAGATGGTGTTTAGGGTGGTGATGGATGTCATAAAGAAGAAGAAGTACAGTTTCTCTTTTGCATAATAAGTATGTGTGTATATATATATATATATATATATATATATATATATATATATATATACATAGAAGAATGGATGATGGTTAGAAGTCAGAAACAGCATTCGGATGTTATATTATATATTACCCATGTGCATGTATATATATAAAAGATATGTTGTTGATTGATAATCAAAAACAGTGACTATTAAAATATCCAAACGTAATAGTTATAAAACATGTCAAATGAATTATAGCAGATTAGCAGCCATTTTAATTGTCATATACTTACTGACACTTTCAACTGGGTATTATATCGTGTTCATTGCTAAACAGTTAATATATAAAAGTGTTCCTAAAAAATTCCAAATTTTTAATTTAAGTCCATTTATTTATTGTAGTCATTATGGTATAAAATACGATCATTAAATATTAAATAAAAATTACATTAATTATTCACCCCTAATCCCAAGTAAAATATAAAAAGTTTTAAAATTTAATAACTAGATCCTAAATACATTTTTTTAAGCCTAAAGTTTATAGAACTCATTTTTGAATCGCCGTTTATTTTATAATCATATAAGTTTGAATTTTAACTTGCTTAATATCAATCGAATGACAATTGAGTGTTACTGTCATTTACTAACTAGATTCGAAATCACAAAATATATATTTAATATACTTTATTTATATATATATATATATATACACATATGTTTTAAATATTAATTATCATAATATCATATTTTTATTTTTATTTCACATACTTACTTTTAATAACTAAATCATATAATCTCTTTCAAATTATTATTATATATATATATATATATATATATATATATATATATATATATATATTTAAACTTATATAGCATCTATTTACAAATAGTTGTTCGTGAATCGTCGGAACTGGTCGAAGGTCAAATGCATCAATATAAACAGTTCCAAAATTTTTAAGACTCAATATTACAGACTTTGCTAATCGTGTCGAGTTCATATTAATATTAAGTTTAAATTTGATCGGAAATTTCCGGGTCATCACAATGATAAATGATAATCCTAAGACAATTCTAAGAATTATTACATCACTATACAAACTTAAAAAGATTAGAATTTGAAAGTAAGTTTACAAACACCCCTTTTATAATCTATGAGATTATAAAACTTCCCTTGCTTAATCACAAACATATGTAGAAGTATTATGTTCTTGTGATTCTCTAATGAATTTGAGTTGTAGCATGCAAGAGGTCCAAATCTTCAAAGTTCTCCAAGTCTTTCTATTCATATGGAGATATAAAAGGTTAGCCCTGTCTACGACTTGAATCATGGTCGACCGTGGGTCGACCGCACTTGCTCCAGTAAAAAACATATATCCGTTGTATAGCCGTTTGATTCAGTTTTAGACATCACTCTTTGGACACTTTAATTCATTTAACACCTGCAAAAGATAACCAACATCCTTTACAAGTACTATATGCATTAAATGTCCATTTACCTTGGATGGATTGCTTTTATAGTGACTTATCATGTCCAAATTGGAAAGTCTAACATTCTTGGATACAAGACATGATAATTATTTTAGGCAATCTCAGTTTTGTCATAATCCTTTATTTGTATTTAAAACATTTGCTAAATCTCTATTGGTTGGTCAACATGTCATTGATGACACAAACCTACTTTAATCACAAAGCATGCTAGTATTCAAATTTGAACTTGTTTGTAATTAATTAAGTGTGTTAATGATGTCTTGACAAATTAAGCATGTAGTAACAATTAAGCATGTTGCAAGGCATCAAATTAATCAAGTTTAAACTTATTCATAAAATTGATTTTAAACTTAAGCAAACTTATGTGTGTTAATATTTCATTGTCTTTTAAGTTTACTAGATTATGATATTTTACAATTTATCCAAGTAACACATGCATATAATGAAGTAGTCCAAATACTAGTTCCATCTTGTAACAAATAGCAAGGCAAATTTGATCCATATACATATTAATTACTACTTATCATTTAGCACTTAGTCAAATAGTCAAGTAATACACATGTACTAATAACAAGTAGTCAAGTAATATTCATGTAATCAATAGAAAGAGATAATTAAGCAATCTTAGAAATAAGCATAGAGTGATAAAATAGCATTAAACTAAGACCGAGTGTGTTTTACTTGCAAAGTGGCATTTTCAAAATTAATGTATAAGCATAAATTAATATCCAACACATGTACAAGGAAGGTGCAACTCTTGGTTGGGACTTGGTGACCATCCTAAGAATGTCTAGATATATTTTAGATGTACATGTTTTCCTAAAGCACTTATGTGTTTTCCTTAATCTAGGCGTAATCGTCATTAATGTGTCTTTAGGCGTGATTAACCAAGATTAGTGTTCTAGTGACCAAAACTCTTTTGGGATGAAGGAGGCAACTATCCTAAGCATGATTGAACAGGTTTCATAAATTATAGATGTCCGGAAGTGGTCAAAGATTTTTCGATCAAAATGCGAACAAAAGGTTTCTGCTGTCGACCCACGGTCAACCGTGAAGTCGACTGTGCATCCCTGATTTCGTAAATCTGGGTGCAGGTTTCCACGATCTGACCTGCGGTCGACCGTGGTTTAGCCGTGTTCCCTGTTTTTCATTTTAGGCTTTCTTTGGTTTTTGATCTTTTTTCTAGATCAGGTGTGGATTAGTGAACTTGATGATTTATGTCAAGATGTCTGAAATGCCCCGTTCATATCAATTATAAACGTTTCATCTTAATTGGTTTTATTGTTAGATTTTGACCTCTATATGAGACGTTTTTCAAAGACTGCATTCATTTTTAAAACACACCATAACCTTTATTTTATCGACAAAGATTTTGAAGACATAACATAGATTATCAAGTAATGATAATCTAAAATTATAACGTTTACACATGACCATTACATAATGGTTTACAATAATAATATGTTACAACAACATAAGTTCTCGAATGCAGTTTTTATACAATATTATACAAGCATGCAGACTCCAAATCTTGTCTTTAATTAGCATGCGACAGCGGAAGCTCTTAATAGTCACTTGAGAATAAACATGCTTAAAACATCAACAAAAATGTTGGTGAGTTATAGGTTTAACCTATATATCAAATTAATAATAGACTACAAGATTTCATTTTTCATAAATAGCCATAAAAATCATTCATATGATTGAACACCTGGTAACCAACATTAACAGAATGCATCTAGAATATCCCTAACACAGAACCACTCGTCTGTAGAGAAAAATTGAAGTACTAAAGAAGTTAAAATTCTCTGACTGGGGCGTGTCAAAGCCCATAGATCTATCTTTAGGATTCGCGTCAATTAGTGGCAATTATAATAAACACTAATTCTTAGGTTACCAAGTTCAAAAAGGGTGATATCCGGTATAGTAATTCAACATAGAATGTAGTTTCAATTAATTGTGTCTATTTTGAAAAACATTTATAAAACTGCATGTATTCTCATCCTAAAAATATTAGATCGTAAAAATGGACTATAACTCACTTTCACAGATTTTTACTTCGTCGGAAAAAGACTTGGCCACGGGTCGATTCACGAACCTATAACAATTATATACATACATATCAAAGTATGATCAAAATATATTCACAAAATTTTTATCACGTGTTGACGATTTAAGTTGTTAAGTTAGCAGTCTAACGTTAGTAGTCCATAATTAGTAGTCCACAGTTAGTAGTACATAAATAAATCGATATAGTATATTGTCTTAATATTTTCAAGACCCATATTATACATATTATCTTTAATCAATCCACGACCCATTGTATACATGTCTCAGACTCAATCATAACCCATGGTACATATATTATTTTAGAATTAACCTCGACCCATTATATGCTAACTAGAGCATTACCGCATATAGTGCCTTATGAGTTATTGAAAATAATATATATAGATGATGTCAATATGGTATATCAAAACATTGTATACGTGTCTATGGCCTATCAAGACATGTATAATACAAGAAAGTTAGCTAAGATAGAGTTAGTATAGATTTATTATAAAAATTTCCGTAGCTAAAACTAGTAATTCTATCCAATTTTGTTTTACCCATAATTTCTTCGTTATAAATCCGTTTTGAGTGAATAAAATTTCTATGGTTTCGTATCGAACTAAAATTTATGAAACTAAACAGAATAAGTGATGGTTTATAGCTGGAGTTACAGGTTACAAGTTATTTTTGAAAGAGATAGTCATTTCAGTCGAAAGAACGACGTCTTGATGACCGTTTTGAAAAACATACTTCTACTTTGAGTTTAACCAAGATTTTTGGATATAGTTTCATGTTCATATGAAATATAATTTTCCCAGAAGAACAACTTTCAGATCAAAGATTTTCATAGTTTTTAATTATCCAACCCAAAACAGCCTTCGATTTTACTACGACGGGGTATGTCCGGTTTTACGGTGTTCTTCGTGTTTCCAAGTTTTAAATCATTAAGTTAGCATATCATATAGATATAACACATGTGTTAAGTTGTTTTTATAAGTCAAGTTAGAAGGATTAACTTTGTTTGCGAACAAGTTTAGAATTAACTAAACTATGTTCTAGTGATTACAAGTTATATTCTTCGAATAATATAGTTATATATATATATATATATATATATATATATATATATATATGAATCGAATGATGTTATGAACATCGTTACTACCTCAAGTATAGTAGATAAATCTACTTGAAATGATGAAAAAATAACTTGAGCTTCAAAGGATCTTTGATGGCTTGGAAGTTTATGAAGTAGAATCATGACACGAAAACAAGTTCAAGTAAGATTACTACGTGAATTAAGATAGTTATGATTATAGAAATCGAATCAAAGTTTGGATATGAATATTACCTTGAATTAGAAAGATAACCTACTATAAATAAAAAAGATTTCTTAAGGATGAATGATCACTTCAAATGGATTTTGCAAGATTGGAAGTAAGCTAGCAAACTTGAAAGTGTTCTTGAAGTTTTCTTGAGTAGTTGTTTTGTAAGTTGATTTATGTTTGGATTTTTGAGCTAGATTGATGTAGATTTTGATGAAAATGATGAAGAACACTTAGAACATCAAGTGAGAATAAGAGAGAGATCAATTTGATGCATGAAAGTTGAAAATGGAAGTGTGTATGTGTGTGTTCATTCACGTGAATGGATGCCTCATCATATAGGCTCCATTAGTTTGTAATTTTGCTAGATATTTCATGCTAGATGTTAGATGATGGTTCCCACATGTTTAGGTGACTCATTAAGGCTACTAAGAGCTGATCATTGAAGTGTATATACCAATAGTATGTACATCTAAAAGCTGGGTATAATACGAGTACGAATACTGAATGAGTACGAGTAGAATTGTTGATGATAATGAATGGAAATGTAATTGTAACCATTTTTGTTGAGTATGAGTTTTTTGATATATGTATTGAAGTCCTTCAAATGTGTATTAATATATCTTAATACACTACATATATATACATTTTAATTAAGTCATTAAATCAACGTTAGTCGTTACATGCATGCGTTGTTTTGAAACCTTAAGTTAACGATTTCGTTAAATGTAATTAATCCCGTTTTTATTATATCTAATGAGATGTTAAATTGTTATGTTATCATGATAACATAGTGTGTTAATATATCTTAATATGATATATAAATATTAAGACGTTATTACAACGATAATCGTTACATATAGATATCGTTTTGAATTCCTAAAGTTAGTAGTCTTGTTTTATGTATGTAGTTTGTTGTTAATATACATAATGAGATACTTAAATATCATTTCATCATGTTAAACATATACATAAGTGAAGCGACCTGTCCTAATCCATAAGGACGAATACAATATCATATGGTTACATTGTGAGGTACTTGACCTCTATATGTTACATTTTACAAACATTGCATTCGTTTTTAAAAGACAAACTTTCATTTCATTGAAAGTTGACACGCATGCATACACTTTCATAATATATCCAATCTATAAATGACTTAATCTGTTATCTTCTTAATAATAATCTTTATTGAACTCAATGACTTGAATGCAACGTCTTTTGAAATATGCCATGAATGACTCCAAATAATATCTCTAAATGAGCAAATGCACAGTGGAAAATTTCTTTCAAACCTGAGAATAAACATGCTTTCAAGTGTCAACCAAAAGGTTGGTGAGTTCATTAGTTTATCATAAACATTCATTTCCATCATTTTAATAGACCACATGATTTCGGCTATTTTATTATACACGTAACCCGAGTACAAAATAGTACGCATAACCTGCGAATTAAAAATCATTCATATGGTGAACACCTAGTAACCGACATTAACAAATGCATCTAGAATATCCCCAATATACAGGTACACTCATCTGTATATAAAAATCAAAGTACTAAAGCATCCATAACCTGGATGGGGTTCGTTAGGCCCATAGATCTATCTTCAGGATTCGCGTCAATTTAGGGGTCTGTTCCCAAATTCATAGGCTACCAAGCTAAAAGGGTGATATCCGGTATAATAATTCAACCATAGAATGTAGTTTCAAGTACTTGTGTCTATTTTGTAAAACAGTTATAAAAGCAGCGCATGTATTCTCAGTCCCAAAAATATATATAAAAGGGGAGTAATGAAACTCACAATACTGTATTTCATAGCAATAATGCATATGACGACACTGAACAAGTGCAGGGTTGGCCTCGGATTCACGAACCTATATTAAGTATATATATATATATATATATATATATATATATATATATATATATATATATATATATATATATATATATATATATATATATATATATATATATATTTATATAATGGTCAATGTGTGTCTAACAATTAAGGTCGAGTCATAGTGTACCACAATCCTAATGCTCAAGACCGATATGCAAAAGTTAACAAAATCAGTTTGACCCAAAATGACTTTCAAAATCTGTACATGTTTAATATATAACATAAATACAGTTGTTTTATATATTTAAATAAATTTATTAGATTTTATTAAAGTAAATAAAATAAATCATTTATTAATAAATAAAAGTTTATATTAAAATTTATATATAATAAAAATATAATTTTATATATCTTAAGTAATAAAATTTATAAGGTTCTCTTAATATCATAAAACTATAATGGTATGTATTATTAATGTAATTATATTACATGTGGTAAAATATCTTTGTATCACTTATTCATTTGATAAAATAATATTAATAATAATAATAATGACGATAATAACGATAACAATAATGATAATACTAATCATTTTAACAATAATCCTTAAAATTATAGATAATTCAATTGACGATATCTTTTAATCCGTTCATCGAAATTATACGCTTTCTAAATGAAAAGTTATTAATTTTTCGCCAGCTTTCCAACGACATGCATATCATATACCTTATCTTAATCGCATAATTATCAAATTCGTGACTTATCATAACTATCTAACGACAAAAACTAAACATACAAGCATGCATAATCAAATATACTCGAGCACTAGTCAGGGATACACTATTAATATATAAAAGTTAAGTTATGAGTGCTCACGTATCAATACTGTGATTCAATATTGTAGGAAAGTACGTAGATGCAACGGAGATGATAAACATTAGATTTGACTCACAAGCATACCCCCGATCCATACCCATAACCTTCAAAGCAATAACCCATAATTTCCTTAGCTCTATCACGCTCGAAGAAACCTGTTTGAAATAACTCGCTCATGACTTTGTCGTAGTATTTTATGTATAATAATACTACTAATACTACTACTACTAATAATAATAATACGATTAACAAAAATATTAATCTTAATAATAATAATAATAATAATAATAATAATAATAATAATAATAATAATAATAATAATAATAATAATAATAATAATAATAATAATAATAATACATATGAATATAGAGAGAGTGCGAGCGATAGATAGAATGAAGAAAATGAATTAGAAAATCTGAATGCGTTCTACTTAAAAAGGAAGTAATCTGTACCTACCCCTCATGCGATCGCATGAGGTTTAAGTATGATGCTCATGCAATCGCATGAGCACTCTTTGCCATTCATTCCAATTCATTTCATCTAGTAACACATTTCATATATATATTATTTAATATATAATATATTTAATCTTTAGAATTAATTAAATATTATATTATATTTTCGTGCATAGTTGATTTATAATTTTAGCACCGATGAATTGTACGTTGACGCTCGACTTACGTACCGGTTCCGGTTTTTCGAACGCCTTTTCGTATGCTTAGAAAACTTGTACTTTACGTTTCACGACGTGTACCTTTATCAATAATTAGATTTAATCATCGATAAACTATCTTACCCAAAACATAACTTATACATTTGAGTGTTATGGTCATTTGCTTCTATAAATCATCATCTCGTTATTTACTAATAATAGGATAATATCAAAACATCTTTGTATCTAGTTAATATTATATTTAATCATTTTGTAAAATATATAACCATATATATATATATATATATATATATATATATATATATATATATATATATATATATATATATATATATCTTTATTTAAAATATGATTTGTTCATATTAAAATATTTATTTAATAATATATTAATTAGTTTTTTTTCAAAACTAAATATATTTCAGTCGTTTTCGTAATATAACATAAATTGGTATGAATCATTTATGTACTAGCATTCACTCTAACTTATCAAATATTCTAATTACTAATCGAATACAAATATCGTTTATTAAATAGTTCAAAATATATACAAACACGTTCTTAATTACACATTGCAAGTTATTTATATATTTATATTTAATTACATCATGGATCGTTATTATTTATAACTTGTCAAAAGGTTTCTAGAAAGATTCTAAATTTTAAGATAACGTTAAAACCTTTATCCTTATCATAATGACTCAGTAATAATTTGTCAAAATTGATTCTAAATATTTATAAAATTATATTCATTTTTAAAGAAGACGTGACACTTTTGTTTCTTTCATGTAAATTACATTACCATTTTCTGAATGTTGTTAAAATGGAAAGATTTTTCAAATCACAGTGGACCTTACAACATAGACTCGAAATGATAACACAATATATCAGATAATTCAATCATTTGAGATTATCTTTTAATATCGTCGATAACTATATTGAACAAATATGTTCATGTAAAGTATTATACGTTTAATACTTTGTTACATTCTCAAGTTATAATATACACATATATATATAATCATATTCATTTATATAATGGTTCGTGAATCGTCAGAATTTGGTCGAGATTAAATGAATGTATGAACATAGTTTAAAATTCTTGAGATTTAACTTAACAGACTTTGCTTATCGTGTCGGAAACGTATAAAGATTAAAGTTTAAATTTGGTCGGAAATTTTCGGGTTGTCACAGTACCTACCCGTTAAAGAAATTTCGTCCCCAAAATTTGATCGAGGTCGTTGTGGATAGCAATAAGAATGTTTTCATAAAAAATGTGAGTTGATAAATAGAATTTTATCATCATTGAATAATATGGATACAACAATCCATTTATGTGAAGAATATGAGTGAAGCTATCACAAAGGAGTGAAATGAATAAGTGTAGATTCGTCATATCTTTTGACGTAGATAGGATTAATTTCCAGAGTTCAAGGGATTTGGAGAAAATCTTCGTAATAAGATTTGATTCTTCGGTAATCAAGGAAATTATGATCTGCTTTAAATGCGATCATCTGTTTTGATTGCTCTGTGGGATATTTTACTATAAATCCACCCCCTTCATTTTCTTACAACTCACACCTTCTATTCTTCTTCCCTTAACTCATACTTTAAAGCATTCGTCAATATGCCCCATCCAGTTCTGCTTCTTGATATACTCCTAACTTTCATATCTGTCATTCTTCTTTTTCATCTGTCACCGGAAGAATCTATTTACTTCTACTATACTCTTTGTTTTATAGTGTTTTTAGTTCTCCCGTGTCTTTATATTTCTATATGCATCGATATACATTTTTTGTAATTTCTGGGTTGTTGTTGGGTTTTATATCTTCCCTTATAGTTCGATGTCCCTACTTCTGTCTTTCTATAATTAATGACATCCACAGTTAATGCTCTCTCCTATTTGCTGTGATTTATACTCCCATTTCAATTTCGGAGCTTCATTCTTTTGTTTTCTCTTCTTGCTATTAAGTACCACAAGTAATGATCCAGAATTCGTAGGTATGAAATTTGGAATGATCATAACTAATGTTCTGAGAAAGAAATTGTGATAGCTTGATCTGACTTGTCAAATTACCAGAAGTCACGAGAAAAAGATAGAACTATCAGGAAAATATATTCTTGATATGTTTGGAGATTAGGTATAATGTAAGAGTCGTGTAACATGGCACATGATGACGTTATGGTCTGTGAATCATCACGTTTCATTAGAAACTCAGCATGACTTACTGTAATATAATCACATTGATCAAGTGTCATTATATTATACTAAATCATGCTTCAGTTCCCAACACTACTTCAAATACATTTATATTTTAGACTCGAAGGTTTCAGAATTTAGAAACTAAAATAGTTTCTTTTATGATGTTACACATATAGCGCGAAGAGATAAATGATTTCGGATAACAATAGTTATGAAGATATCTTCAGAAATATCGAAAATATTTATAATGAGAGATATGATGATATCTTAGAATTTCTAACATCGATGGATGATGATGAAGATTTGTCCATAAACGTTTAGAGTCAGGAGTAAGGTATTCGCTAAAGACTTCAGCATACACTGAATCATTTGGATTATTTGAAGGCAGATTTAGTCTTTATGATTTGTCCACAGTAACCTTCATGGTTTGCTCAATCCGTTTTCTAGTTCTAAACCTTCTCCTTTTCTGAGCTTTGTCAACACACTATTCCTTATCATCAAACTTTTGACTGTTACGGTTGTCTATAGTTTCTGCTGTGACGACCCGAAAATTTCCGATCAAATTTAAACTTAATCTTATAATGATTCCGACACAATAAGCAAAGTCTATTAAACCGAGTCTCAAAATGTTAGAACTATTTTTCAAGAATGCATTTGACCTTCAATTATTTTCGACAATTCACGAACACTAGTTGTAAATAAATATTTACATATAAATATAAATATATGTATATATACAATATTTTGAATTAATAATGTATACTTTAAATAGTAGAATCAAAAATGTAAAGTATGATATAAAAACAATCATGCTGTTAATAAAACAAATCTATGTAAATATATATATATATATATATATATATATATATATATATATATATATATATATATAATTTTTGTACACAATTAAGATACTATGTATATTGTATTAAATATTCGAACATGTTATATGAATATTATATAATTAATAATAGGTAATGTAATATATTAAATGTAATTAGAAGTTAAACATATAATATTAATATTAATATTTCCATTACTATCAATAATATCAACATGAATATCAAAATCAGTGTTAGTCATATTATTATTTTCAATAGATAATATAGGAAAGTTGATACATATAAATTATTGTGATGTTATTGTTATCATTAATAACATCATTATTATATTATAATGAGTAATAAAAGTTTGATTAAGATTATTATTATTATTATTTACTCATTATACTTATTATTAGTATTATTTTGTTATCAGTATTACATTATTTTGATATTTATTAAAAGAGTAATCATAATCTATAAAAATAAATATAATTATCTAAATAAAAGAGAAATATGAATAAAAATATAAATATAAATATATAGATATATACAGATATATATAATAGGTAATCAGTATTGTTATTTATTATTATTAGTATTAGTATTTGTATTATTATTATCAATATTATTATTAATACATTTAATAATTATTAATTAATTAAAATTATTAATAACAGATTAAGAATCTATTTCCTATCTTTGTCATGCTCGATATATTTTTCCTTGTTATCTATTTAACTCGTGATCCCTGGTCGACCTATCAGCATCATATATATCAATCAACTATCCTTTATGCTTACCAGAAACAATCTACTACCTATCTGATATATTATTTATATTAAAGAAAAACAAACCGATACCCTGCTGGTGTCATGTTTGAGTCAAAAAGTTTCGACAATGCAGATGTGTTAGGATACATGTAGTTGAACTATCTGCAAAGTTTTGAACCCTAATTCTTCCAATTAATCATGAATTTTCGAGTCAAAGTTTTGAAAATAAAAGTCAGCCGAATTGAATATCAAGAAATTCTAGTTCATTATGATGTTTCAAGTGTAATTAGCGATTCCAATAGTTTCACGGAGTGGATTACAATCTATTTTATGTTTTAACATTTGTCTAAAACTAGCTCGAAGTCAAAATCGAATTTTTTTTCTTATATATCGACGAGCAGGTGCTGAAGCATATGTATTTGTTTTTATTTATTTTCGTTTTGTTTTAATTAAATTAAACACTTAAACTAAATCTTTCTGTTTGTTATTAAATTTGAAAACGTATTCTGTTTATTTATCTGTTATGATTACATGGGTGTTAGCCGATTGGGTTATGAAGGAGAAGATGAGAAACAGATCTAAGGACATGATACATTTATTAGTTTCGGTATAATTACAGAAAAGTATGGGCAGTACAATGGTTTAGAACGTTAGGAGGGAGCGTAAGGTCGCGGGTTCGAGTCCGGTCTGGGACATTTCTTTTTAGAAAAGCTTTATGAGGTAGTTTTCTAATTAATATTATTATTATTATTGTTATTATGATCATTATTATTATTGTTATTATTATTTTAATTGTTATTATTATTATTATTATTATCATAATTATATGTAGAGTAATCATTATTATTATTATTTATTAGTATAACTATTAATATTACCATTATTATTATTATTATGATTATTATTATTATTATTATTATTATTGTTAGTATTATAATTATTGTGATGCCCCGTCCTAATCCATCTGGACGAAGTCCATATCGATTACAACGATTCACAATAGTTGATTACATCGCGAGGTACTTGACCACTATATGATACATTTTACAAACATTGCATTCGTTTTTAAAAGACAAACTTTCATTACATCGAATGTTGACAGGCATGCATACCATTTCATAATAAATCTAACTATAATTGACTTAATAATATTCTTGATGAACTCAACGACTCGAATGCAACGTCTTTTGAAATATGTCATGAATGACTCCAAGTAATATCCCTAAAATGAGCAAATGCACAGCGGAAGATTTCTTTCGTACCTGAGAATAAACATGCTTTAAAGTGTCAACCAAAGGGTTGGTGAGTTCATTAGTTTAACATAAATAATCATTTCCATCATTTTAGTAGACCACAAGATTTCATTTTCAGTTCTCATAAATATACGTCCCATACATAGAGACAAAAATAATCATTCATATGGATTGACCACCTGGTAACCGACATTCACAATATGCATATAAGAATATCCCCATCATTCCGGGATCCTCCTTCGGACATGATATAAATTTTGAAGTACTAAAGCATCCGGTACTTTGGATGGGGCTTGTTGGGCTCGATAGATCTATCTTTAGGATTCGCGTCAATTAGGGTGTCTGTTCCCTAATTCTTAGATTATCAGACTAAAAGGGGCATATTCGGCTTCGATACATTCAACCATATAATGTAGTTTCAATTACTTGTGTCTATTTCGTAAAACAGTTATAAAAACAGCGCATGTATTCTCAGTCCCAAAAATATATATTGTAAAAGCATTTGAAAAGGGAGTAATGAAACTCACTGTACTGTATTTTGTAGTAAAAATACATATGACAACACTGAACAATGCAGGGTTGGCCTCGGATTCACGAACCTATATCAATTATATATATTAACACATTGTAATATTAATCAACTAAGTTTATATGTTATTTATAATATATATAGATTAATATCCTTATATGTAATTATATTAATTCTTATTATTTGTTATAATACATATATGATACATATACTTTAATAAATGTGATATTAATATAAATAATATTATATTAGTTAATATATCAAAATTTTAATATTAGTACACTTATGATATATGTAATAAATATATATTTTTATCTAGATATTCTTTGTTTGTAAAAATAATAATAATAAAATAATGATAATGATAATAATAATAATTAGATTTGAATATAATAATAATGATAATAATATTAATAATGATAGTCTTAATCATAATGATAATACTAGTAATATCCTTAATGATAATACTAATATAATAGTAATAATAATAGTAACAATAACCTTAATGACAATAATAATAATAATAGTAATAATAATAATAATAATAATAATAATAATAATAATAATAATAATAATAATAATAATAATAATAATAATAATAAAACAGAGTACTACCTTTAAAGCTTTCTCCCAAAAAAAATAAAAATGCTCAGACGAGGCTCGATCCCTCGACCTCTCGCTCACCACACAAACACCCATACCATTCATCCAGTGTAGTTTTTCTCAGATTAATTCCCATCATTTAATTATAACCCGAATCTCGGCCCAACTACACAACCACGGCCCAACAGGTACAACAAACACTCACGGCCCAACTTAGGATTTGTGAAATGGCTGCCCAACAGCGTTATACACGGCCCAATGGCAAAAGCAGTCTTCGGCTAACCCACACTTTAAAAGCCTTCGGCCCAACAGTAGTTTTATAAGCCCAAGTTTTTATTGTAAAAAGAAAAATAAAGCCGACCAGGCCTAGTATCGAACCCATGATCTCCTGGTTAAACACCCAACACACTAAACCATTACGCCACTTCTTACTTTTCTGTTTTATTCTAAATCTTAAATTTATAAAACCCGTATTTAATTAACCTTCTTCTTCTTTAACATACAATCATAATCATCAACATACACTCATCATTAACAGGACCCGTATTATTATTATTATACTAGACATCATCTTAATCATAATCATAATCATAATTATAAAACCATAATTATATCGTTACCTTGTCATCTTTATCGCTATATCCTCTTCATTATAGCATCAATATAATCATCACCACCATCGTTATTATCAACATCTTCACCCATTATTGTTGTTTGAAAACAGTAAGGAAGAAATACAGTAGTGGTTTCATTTGAATCAGATGAAAAAGAAAGGAAATGGGTTTGGGATGTTCGATCAAAAACAGAAACAGGAGAATGGCTGCAGCAGCTTATCACGATAGTTGTTGAAATGTCCCGTTCTTATTGATTAAAAACGTTCCATATTAATTGATTTCGTTGCGAGGTTTTGACCTCTATATGAGACGTTTTTCAAAGACTGCATTCATTTTTAAAACAAACCATAACCTTTATTTCATAAATAAAGGTTTAAAAAGCTTTACGTAGATTATCAAATAATGATAATCTAAAATATCCTGTTTACACACGACCATTACATAATGGTTTACAATACAAATATGTTACATCGAAATCAATTTCTTGAATGCAGTTTTTACACAATATCATACAAACATGGACTCCAAATCTTGTCCTTATTTTAGTATGCAACAGCGGAAGCTTTTAGTATTCACCTGAGAATAAACATGCTTTAAACGTCAACAAAAATGTTGGTGAGTTATAGGTTTAACCTATATATATCAAATCGTAACAATAGACCACAAGATTTCATATTTCAATACACATCCCATACATAGAGATAAAAAAATCATTCATATGGTGAACACCTGGTAACCGACAATAACAAGATGCATATATAAGAATATCCCCATCATTCCGGGACACCCTTCGGATATGATATAAATTTCGAAGTACTAAAGCATCCGGTACTTTGGATGGGGTTTGTTAGGCACAATAGATCTATCTTTAGGATTCGCGTCAATTAGGGTGTCTGTTCCCTAATTCTTAGATTACCAGACTTAATAAAAAGGGGCATATTCGATTTCGATAATTCAACCATAGAATGTAGTTTCACGTACTTGTGTCTATTTTGTAAATCATTTATAAAACCTGCATGTATTCTCATCCCAAAAATATTAGATTTTAAAAGTGGGACTATAACTCACTTTCACAGATTTTTACTTCGTCGGGAAGTAAGACTTGGCCACTGGTTGATTCACGAACCTATAACAATATATACATATATATCAAAGTATGTTCAAAATATATTTACAACACTTTTAATATCTTTTGATGTTTTAAGTTTATTAAGTCAGCTGTCCTCGTTAGTAACCTACAACTAGTTGTCCACAGTTAGATGTACAGAAATAAATCGATAAATATTATCTTGAATCAATCCACGACCCAGTGTATACGTATCTCAGTATTGATCACAACTCAAACTATATATATTTTGGAGTCAACCTCAACCCTGTATAGCTAACTCCAACATTCACATATAGAGTGTCTATGGTTGTTCCGAAATATATATAGATGTGTCGACATGATAGGTCGAAACATTGTATACGTGTCTATGGTATCTCAAGATTACATAATATACAATACAAATTGATTAAGTTATGGTTGGAATAGATTTGTTACCAATTTTCACGTAGCTAAAATGAGAAAAATTATCCAATCTTGTTTTACCCATAACTTCTTCATTTTAAATCCGTTTTGAGTGAATCAAATTGCTATGGTTTCATATTGAACTCTATTTTATGAATATAAACAGAAAAATTATAGGTTTATAGTCGGAAAAATAAGTTACAAGTCGTTTTTGTAAAGGTAGTCATTTCAGTCGAAAGAACGACGTCTAGATGACCATTTTAGAAAACATACTTCCACTTTGAGTTTAACCATAATTTTTGGATATAGTTTCATGTTTATAATAAAAATCATTTTCTCAGAATAACAACTTTTAAATCAAAGTTTATCATAGTTTTTAATTAACTAACCCAAAACAGCCCGCGGTGTTACTACGACGGCGTAAATCCGGTTTTACGGTGTTTTTCGTGTTTTCAGGTTTTAAATCATTAAGTTATCATATCATATAGATATAGAACATGTGTTTAGTTGATTTTAAGAGTCAAGTTAGAAGGATTAACTTTTGTTTGCGAACAAGTTTAGAATTAACTAAACTATGTTCTAGTGATTACAAGTTTAAACCTTCGAATAAGATAGCTTTATATGTATGAATTGAATGATGTTATGAACATCATTACTACCTTAATTTCCTTGGATAAACCTACTGGAAAAGAGAAATTTGGATCTAGCTTCAATGGATCCTTGGATGGCTCGAAGTTCTTGAAGCAGAATCATGACACGAAAACAAGTTCAAGTAAGATCATCACTTGAAATAAGATTGTTATAGTTATAGAAATTGAACCAAAGTTTGAATATGATTATTACCTTGTATTAGAATGATAACCTACTGTAAGAAACAAAGATTTCTTGAGGTTGGATGATCACCTTACAAGATTGGAAGTGAGCTAGCAAACTTGAAAGTATTCTTGATTTTATGAAACTAGAACTTTTGGAATTTATGAAGAACACTTAGAACTTGAAGATAGAACTTGAGAGAGATCAATTAGATGAAGAAAATTGAAGAATGAAAGTGTTTGTAGGTGTTTTTGGTCGTTGGTGTATGGATTAGATATAAAGGATATGTAATTTTGTTTTCATGTAAATAAGTCATGAATGATTACTCATATTTTTGTAATTTTATGAGATATTTCATGCTAGTTGCCAAATGATGGTTCCCACATGTGTTAGGTGACTCACATGGGCTGCTAAGAGCTGATCATTGGAGTGTATATACCAATAGTACATACATCTAAAAGCTGTGTATTGTACGAGTACAAATACGGGTGCATACGGGTATAATTGTTGATGAAACTGAACGAGGATGTAATTGTAAGCATTTTTGTTAAGTAGAAGTATTTTGATAAGTGTATTGAAGTCTTTCAAAAGTGTATAAATACATATTAAAACACTACATGTATATACATTTTAACTGAGTCGTTAAGTCATCGTTAGTCGTTACATGTAAATGTTGTTTTGAAACCTTTAGGTTAACGATCTTGTTAAATGTTGTTAACCCAATGTTTATAATATCAAAAGAGATTTTAAATTATTATATTATCATGATATTATGATGTACGAATATCTCTTAATATGATATATATACATTAAATGTCGTTACAACGATAATCGTTACATATATGTCTCGTTTCAAAATCATTAAGTTAGTAGTCTTGTATTTACATATGTAGTTCATTGTTAATATACTTAATGATATGTTTAATTATCATAATATAATTTTAACTATATATATAACCATATATATGTCATCATATAGTTTTTACAAGTTTTAACGTTCGTGAATCACCGCTCAACTTGGGGGGTCAATTGTCTATATGAAACCTATTTCAATTAATCAAGTCTTAACAAGTTTGATTGCTTAACATGTTGGAAACATTTAATCATGTAAATATCACTCTCAATTAATATATATAAATATGGAAAAGTTCGGGTCACTACAGTACCTACCCGTTAAATAAATTTCGTCCCGAAATTTTAAGCTGTTGAAGGTGTTGACGAATCTTCTGGAAATAGATGCGGGTATTTCTTCTTCATCTGATCTTCACGCTCCCAGGTGAACTCGGGTCCTCTACGAGCATTCCATCGAACCTTAACAATTGGTATCTTGTTTTGCTTAAGTCTTTTAACCTCACGATCCATTATTTCGACGGGTTCTTCGATGAATTGAAGTTTTTCGTTGATTTGGATTTCATCTAACGGAATAGTGAGATCTTCTTTAGCAAAACATTTCTTCAAATTCAATACGTGGAAAGTGTTATGTACAGCCGCGAGTTGTTGAGGTAACTCTAGTCGGTAAGCTACTGGTCCGATACGATCAATAATCTTGAATGGTCCAATATACCTTGGATTTAATTTCCCTCGTTTACCAAATCGAACAACGCCTTTCCAAGGTGCAACTTTAAGCATGACCATCTCTCCAATTTCAAATTCTATATCTTTTCTTTTAATGTCAGCGTAGCTCTTTTGTCGACTTTGGGCGGTTTTCAACCGTTGTTGAATTTGGATGATCTTCTCGGTAGTTTCTTGTATAATCTCCGGACCCGTAATCTGTCTATCCCCCACTTCACTCCAACAAATAGGAGACCTGCACTTTCTACCATAAAGTGCTTTAAACGGCGCCATCTCAATGCTTGAATGGTAGCTGTTGTTGTAGGAAAATTCTGCTAACGGTAGATGTCGATCCCAACTGTTTCCGAAATCAATAACACATGCTCGTAGCATGTCTTCAAGCGTTTGTATCGTCCTTTCACTCTGCCCATCAGTTTGTGGATGATAGGCAGTACTCATGTCTAGACGAGTTCCTAATGCTTGCTGTAATGTCTGCCAGAATCTTGAAATAAATCTGCCATCCCTATCAGAGATAATAGAGATTGGTATTCCATGTCTGGAGATGACTTCCTTCAAATACAGTCGTGCTAACTTCTCCATCTTGTAATCTTCTCTTATTTGCAGGAAGTGTGCTGATTTGGTGAGACGATCAACTATTACCCAAATAGTATCAAAACCACTTGCAGTCCTTGGCAATTTAGTGATGAAATCCATGGTAATGTTTTCCCATTTCCATTCCGGGATTTCGGGTTGTTGAAGTAGACCTGATGGTTTCTGATGCTCAGCTTTGACCTTAGAACACGTCAAACATTCTCCTACGTATTTAGCAACATCGGCTTTCATACCCGGCCACCAAAAATATTTCCTGAGATCCTTGTACATCTTCCCCGTTCCAGGATGTATTGAGTATCTGGTTTTATGAGCTTCTCTAAGTACCATTTCTCTCATATCTCCAAATTTTGGTACCCAAATCCTTTCAGCCCTATACCGAGTTCCGTCTTCCCGAATATTAAGATGCTTCTCCGATCCTTTGGGTATTTCATCCTTTAAATTTCCCTCTTTTAAAACTCCTTGTTGCTCCTCCTTTATTTGAGTAGTAAGGTTATTATGAATCATTATATTCATAGATTTTACTCGAATGGGTTCTCTGTCCTTCCTGCTCAAGGCATCGGCTACCACATTTGCCTTCCCCGGGTGGTAACGAATCTCAAAGTCGTAATCATTCAACAATTCAATCCACCTACGCTGCCTCATATTCAGTTGTTTCTGATTAAATATGTGTTGAAGACTTTTGTGGTCGGTATATATAATACTTTTGACCCCATATAAGTAGTGCCTCCAAGTCTTTAATGCAAAAACAACCGCGCCTAATTCCAAATCATGCGTCGTATAATTTTGTTCGTGAATCTTCAATTGTCTAGACGCATAAGCAATCACCTTCGTTCATTGCATTAATACACAACCGAGACCTTGCTTTGATGCGTCACAATAAATCACAAAATCATCATTCCCTTCAGGCAATGACAATATAGGTGCCGTAGTTAGCTTTTTCTTCAATAACTGAAACGCTTTCTCTTGTTCATCATTCCATTCAAATTTCTTCCCTTTATGCGTTAATGCAGTCAAGGGTTTTGCTATTCTGGAAAAGTCTTGGATGAACCTTCTGTAGTAACCAGCTAGTCCTAAAAACTGGCGTATGTGTTTCGGAGTTTTCGGGGTTTCCCACTTTTCAACAGTTTCTATCTTTGCCGGATCCACCTTAATACCTTCTTTGTTCACTATGTGACCGAGGAATTGAACTTATTCCAACCAAAATGCACACTTTGAAAACTTAGCGTACAATTCTTCCTTCCTCAATACTTCTAACACCTTTCTCAAATGTTCACCGTGTTCTTGATCATTCTTTGAGTAAATAAGTATGTCATCAATGAAAACAATGACAAACTTGTCAAGGTATGGTCCACACACTCGGTTCATAAGGTCCATGAACACAGCTGGTGCATTAGTTTAACCAAACGGCATGACCATAAACTCGTAATGACCGTAATGTGTTCTGAAAGCAGTCTTTGGAATATCATCTTCTTTCACCCGCATTTGATGATACCCGGAACGTAAGTCAATCTTTGAATAAATAGACGAGCCTTGTAGTTGATCAAATAAGTCATCGATTCTCGGTAGTGGGTAGTGGTTCTTGATGGTAAGTTTGTTCAACTCTCGGTAGTCGATACACAACCTGAATGTACCATCTTTCTTCTTGACAAACAAAACAGGAGCTCCCCACGGTGATGTGCTTGGTCGAATGAAACCACGCTCTAAAAGTTCTTGTAATTGGCTTTGCAGTTCTTTCATCTCGCTGGGTGCGAGTTTGTAAGGAGCACGAGCTATTGGTGCAGCTCCTGGTACAAGATCTATTTGAAATTCAACGGATCGATGTGGGGGTAATCCCGGTAATTCTTTCGGAAATACATCGGGAAATTCTTTTGCAATGGGAACATCATTGATGCTCTTTTCTTCAGTTTGTACTTTCTCGACGTGTGCTAGAACAGCATAGCAACCTTTTCTTATTAGTTTTTGTGCCTTCAAATTACTAATAAGATGTAGCTTCGTGTTGCCCTTTTCTCCGTACACCATTAAGGTTTTTCCTTTTTCTCGTATAATGCGAATTGCATTTTTGTAACAGACGATCTCTGCTTTCACTTCTTTCAACCAGTCCATACCGATTATCACATCAAAACTCCCTAACTCTACTGGTATCAAATCAATCTTAAATGTTTCGCTAACCAGTTTAATTTCTCAATTCCGACATATATTATCTGCTGAAATTAATTTACCATTTGCTAATTCAAGTAAAAATTTACTATCCAAAGGCGTCAATGGACAACTTAATTTAGTACAAAAATCTCTACTCATATAGCTTCTATCCGCACCCGAATCAAATAAAACGTAAGCAGATTTATTGTCAATAAGAAACGTACCCGTAACAAGCTCCGGGTCTTCCTGTGCCTCTGCCGCATTAATATTGAAAACTCTTCTGCAGCCTTGTCCATTCGTGTTCTCCTGGTTCGGGCAATTTCTAATAATGTGGCCCGGTTTTCCACATTTATAACAAACTACATTGGCATAACTTGCTCCGACACTACTTGCTCCGCCATTACTCGTTCCGACACCATTTGTTCCTTTCGTTCTATTAACCCCTGGTCCGTAGACCTCACACTTCGCCGCGCTATGACCATTTCTTTTACACTTGTTGCAAAATTTGGTGCAGAATCCCGAGTGATACTTTTCACACCTTTGGCATAGCTGCTTCTGATTGTTGTTGTTGTTGCGGTTATTATTGTTATTGGGATGATTGTTGTAGTTGCTGTTGCTGTTGTTGTTGTTGTTGTTGTTGTTGTTGTTGGGCCGTTTGTTGTAGTTGCGATTGATGTTGCGATTGTTGGGATAATTGTTGCGATTATTGTTGTAATTGCTGTTGTTGTATTGGTGATTCTTATCACCATTTTCCTCCCACTTTCTTTTGACTTGCTTCACATTGACCTCTTCAGCAGTCTGTTCTTTAATTCTTTCTTCAATCTGGTTCACTAGTTTGTGAGCCATTCTACATGCCTGTTGTATAGAGGCAGGCTCGTGTGAACTTATATCTTCTTGGATTCTTTCCGGTAATCCTTTCACAAATGCGTCGATCTTCTCTTCTTCATCTTCGAATGCTCCCGGACACAATAGGCACAATTCTGTGAATCGTCTTTCGTACGTGGTAATATCAAATCCTTGGGTTCGTAACCCTCTAAGTTCTGTCTTGAGCTTATTGACCTCAGTTCTGGGACGGTACTTCTCGTTCATCAAGTGCTTGAATGCTGACCACGGTAGTGCGTACGCATCGTCTTGTCCCACTTGCTCTAGATAGGTATTCCACCATGTTAACGCAGAACCTGTGAAGGTATGCGTAGCGTACTTCACTTTGTCCTCTTCAGTACACTTACTTATGGCAAACACCGATTCGACCTTCTCGGTTCACCGTTTCAATCCGATCGGTCCTTCAGTTCCATCAAATTCCAAAGGTTTGCAGGCAGTGAATTCTTTGTAGGTGCATCCTACACGATTTCCTGTACTGCTAGATCCAAGGTTATTGTTGGTATGTAGCGCAGCCTGTACTGCGGCTATGTTTGAAGCTAGAAAAGTACGGAATTCCTCTTCATTCATATTCACGGTATGTCGAGTAGTCGGTGCCATTTCCTTCAAAATAGTCAATTGGAACAAGTTAATCATACAGAATATTAAGAGTAGTTAATAGTATTTCGTAGCATAATATGAACTCATTTATAAAAGCTTTTTCTTCATATTAGCGTTTTATAAGTTTAAATTCGGGTAGTACCTACCCGTTAAGTTCATACTTAGTAGCTAATATACAATTCAACTACTACAATTCTATATGAAAAACTGATTATAATAATATTTCGCGTTCAAACTTTTATACAATATTTTACAAACTTACAATACCGCTTATTTTACATAAAGCATGAAATATAGCACACAATAACTTTGATACAAGATAGTTGTGAAGATAATTCTAGCTAGTACACAAGTCGTTCAGCAAAGGCAATAAAGACACGTAATTCATACGTCCAGAAACAAGTCATGCATTCTGGTTTTACTAAGACTACTTCCCATCCTTGGTCTTGTGGAACATAACCGTTATGGCCGTTGATAAGACAGCGTGTTGTAACGTCGTCAAAGGGACGAGGGTTACGTAATGTCCAACAGTCCCGTAATAATCTAAAAACCTCATTTCTTACCTCAATTACCGACTCCGTCACTTGTGGAAACGTTTTGTTTAATAGTTGTAGCCCGATGTTCTTGTTCTCACTTTGGTGAGAAGCGAACATTACTAATCCATAAGCATAACATGCTTCTTTATGTTGCATGTTAGCCGCTTTTTCTAAATCACGAAGTCCAATATTCGGATATATTGAGTCAAAATAATTTCTTAACCGTTGCGTAAAATAGCATTTGGGTTCCCCGCAATATATGCATCAAAGTAAACACATCGTAACTTATGGGTTTCCCAATGTGATATCCCCCATCTTTCAAACGAAAGTCTCTTATAAACCAAGACATTCTTGGAACGTTCTTCGAATGTCTTACAAACTGATCTCGCCTTAAATAGTTGTGCCGAGGAATTCTGGCCGACTCTAGACAAGATTTCATCAATCATGTCTCCGGGTAGGTCTCTTAAAATATTGGGTTGTCTATCCATTTTGTGTTTTTAAACTGTAAAATAGACAAGAGTTAGATTCATAAAAAAAATACTTATTAATACAAGCAATTTTTACATATATCATAAAGCATAAGAACACTATATTACATATATTACACCACACGAATACAACTATCTTATTCCGACTCGCTCGTTTCTTCTTCTTCGGTTTTGGTTCGTTTTGCCAAGTTTATAGGGATATATGATGTTCCCCTAATACAAGCTGTCGTTGTCCACATTGGTTTAGAAAAACCTGGTGGTTTAGAGGTTCCCGGGTCATTGTTACAACTTAAGGACTTCGGGGGTTGACGATACATATAAAGTTCATCGGGGTTGGAATTAGATTTCTCTATTTTTATGCCCTTTCCCTTATTATTTTCTTTTGCCTTTTTAAATTCAGTTGGGGTAATTTCTATAACATCATTGGAATTTTCGTCGGAATCCGATTCATCGGAGAATTGGTAATCCTCCCAATATTTTGCTTCCTTGGCGGAAACACCATTGACCATAATTAACCTTGGTCGGTTGGTTGAGGATTCTCTTTTACTTAACCGTTTTATTATTTCCCCCACCGGTTCCGATTCTTCTTCCGGTTCCGATTCTTCTTCCGGTTCCGATTCTTCTTCCGGTTCCGACTCTTCTTCCGGTTCCTCTTCGGGAACTTGTGAATCAGTCCACGAATCATTCCAATTTACATTTGACTCTTCATTATTATTAGGTGAGTCAATGGGACTTGTTCTAGAGGTAGACATCTATCACATAATATCAAACACGTTAAGAGATTAATATATCACATAATATTCATATGTTAAAAATATATAGTTTTCAACAAAAATGTTAAGCAATCATTTTTAAAGAAAACACGGTCGAAGTCCAGACTCACTAATGCATCCTAACAAACTCGATAAGACACACTAATGCAAATTTTCTGGTTCTCTAAGACCAACGCTCGGATACCAACTGAAATGTCCCGTTCTTATTGATTAAAAACGTTCCATATTAATTGATTTCGTTGCGAGGTTTTGACCTCTATATGAGATGTTTTTCAAAGACTGCATTCATTTTTAAAACAAACCATAACCTTTATTTCATAAATAAAGGTTTAAAAAGCTTTACGTAGATTATCAAATAATGATAATCTAAAATATCCTGTTTACACACGACCATTACATAATGGTTTACAATACAAATATGTTACATCGAAATCAATTTCTTGAATGCAGTTTTTACACAATATCATACAAACATGGACTCCAAATCTTGTCCTTATTTTAGTATGCAACAGCGGAAGCTTTTAGTATTCACCTAAGAATAAACATGCTTTAAACGTCAACAAAAATGTTGGTGAGTTATAGGTTTAACCTATATATATCAAATCGTAACAATAGACCACAAGATTTCATATTTCAATACACATCACATACATAGAGATAGAAAATCATTCATATGGTGAACACCTGGTAACCGACAATAACAAGATGCATATATAAGAATATCCCCATCATTCCGGGACACCCTTCGGATATGATATAAATTTCGAAGTACTAAAGCATCCGGTACTTTGGATGGGGTTTGTTAGGCCCAATAGATCTATCTTTAGGATTCGCGTCAATTAGGGTGTCTGTTCCCTAATTCTTAGATTACCAGACTTAATAAAAAGGGGCATATTCGATTTCGATAATTCAACCATAGAATGTAGTTTCACGTACTTGTGTCTATTTTGTAAATCATTTATAAAACCTGCATGTATTCTCATCCCAAAAATATTAGATTTTAAAAGTGGGACTATAACTCACTTTCACAGATTTTTACTTCGTCGGGAAGTAAGACTTGGCCACTGGTTGATTCACGAACCTATAACAATATATACATATATATCAAAGTATGTTCAAAATATATTTACAACACTTTTAATATATTTTGATGTTTTAAGTTTATTAAGTCAGCTGTCCTCGTTAGTAACCTACAACTAGTTGTCCACAGTTAGATGTACAGAAATAAATCGATAAATATTATCTTGAATCTATCCACGACCCAGTGTATACGTATCTCAGTATTGATCACAACTCAAACTATATATATTTTGGAATCAACCTCAACCCTGTATAGCTAACTCCAACATTTACATATAGAGTGTCTATGGTTGTTCCGAAATATATATAGATGTGTCGACATGATAGGTCGAAACATTGTATACGTGTCTATGGTATCTCAAGATTACATAATATACAATACAAGTTGATTAAGTTATGGTTGGAATAGATTTGTTACCAATTTTCACGTAGCTAAAATGAGAAAAATTATCCAATCTTGTTTTACCCATAACTTCTTCATTTTAAATCCGTTTTGAGTGAATCAAATTGCTATGGTTTCATATTGAACTCTATTTTATGAATCTAAACAGAAAAATTATAGGTTTATAGTCGGAAAAATAAGTTACAAGTTGTTTTTGTAAAGGTAGTCATTTCAGTCGAAAGAACGACGTCTAGATGACCATTTTAGAAAACATACTTCCACTTTGAGTTTAACCATAATTTTTGGATATAGTTTCATGTTTATAATAAAAATCATTTTCTCAGAATAAAAACTTTTAAATCAAAGTTTATCATAGTTTTTAATTAACTAACCCAAAACAGCCCGCGGTGTTACTACGACGGCGTAAATCCGGTTTTACGGTGTTTTTCGTGTTTTCAGGTTTTAAATCATTAAGTTATCATATCATATAGATATAGAACATGTGTTTAGTTGATTTTAAGAGTCAAGTTAGAAGGATTAACTTTTGTTTGCGAACAAGTTTAGAATTAACTAAACTATGTTCTAGTGATTACAAGTTTAAACCTTCGAATAAGATAGCTTTATATGTATAAATTGAATGATGTTATGAACATCATTACTACCTTAATTTCCATGGATAAACCTACTGGAAAAGAGAAAAATGGATCTAGCTTCAATGGATCCTTGGATGGCTCGAAGTTCTTGAAGCAGAATCATGACACGAAAACAAGTTCAAGTAAGATCATCACTTGAAATAAGATTGTTATAGTTATAGAAATTGAACCAAAGTTTGAATATGATTATTACCTTGTATTAGAATGATAACCTACTGTAAGAAACAAAGATTTCTTGAGGTTGGATGATCACCTTACAAGATTGGAAGTGAGCTAGCAAACTTGAAAGTATTCTTGATTTTATGAAACTAGAACTTTTGGAATATATGAAGAACACTTAGAACTTGAAGATAGAACTTGAGAGAGATCAATTAGATGAATAAAATTGAAGAATAAAAGTGTTTGTAGGTGTTTTTGGTCGTTGGTGTATGGATTAGATATAAAGGATATGTAATTTTGTTTTCATGTAAATAAGTCATGAATGATTACTCATATTTTTGTAATTTTATGAGATATTTCATGCTAGTTGCCAAATGATGGTTCCCACATGTGTTAGGTGACTCACATGGGCTGCTAAGAGCTGATCATTGGAGTGTATATACCAATAGTACATACATCTAAAAGCTGTGTATTGTACGAGTACGAATACGGGTGCATACGAGTAGAATTGTTGATGAAACTGAACGAGGATGTAATTGTAAGCATTTTTGTTAAGTAGAAGTATTTTGATAAGTGTATTGAAGTCTTTCAAAAGTGTATAAATACATATTAAAACACTACATGTATATACATTTTAACTGAGTCGTTAAGTCATCGTTAGTCGTTACATGTAAATGTTGTTTTGAAACCTTTAGGTTAACGATCTTGTTAAATGTTGTTAACCCAATGTTTATAATATCAAAAGAGATTTTAAATTATTATATTATCATGATATTATGATGTACGAATATCTCTTAATATGATATATATACATTAAATGTCGTTACAACGATAATCGTTACATATATGTCTCGTTTCAAAATCATTAAGTTAGTAGTCTTGTTTTTACATATGTAGTTCATTGTTAATATACTTAATGATATGTTTAATTATCATAATATAATTTTAACTATATATATAACCATATATATGTCATCATATAGTTTTTACAAGTTTTAACGTTCGTGAATCACCGGTCAACTTGGGGGGTCAATTGTCTATATGAAACCTATTTCAATTAATCAAGTCTTAACAAGTTTGATTGCTTAACATGTTGGAAACATTTAATCATGTAAATATCACTCTCAATTAATATATATAAATATGGAAAAGTTCGGGTCACTACAGTTGTTATGGTTGAACCGAAAAATAATGTACAGCAGTGTGTATTTATCATAGTTGTAATGATCCACGAGCTAGTTTTCAGTTGACACATAATGCAAGATCAAGTGGTGGTTTAGCTACGGTTTCAAGGTGATTTTCGTGGAGTTCTCGAACAGTAAACGAAAACGAAAAAAAATTAATAATGAATGTGGTGGTTTATGGTAGTTTGTGGTTGAATAGTAACAGTAACGGTTGGTAGCAGCAGGTTGTTTGTGTAATCTTCGAAGGGGATGGAGGTCGTGGTGTTCGAAATAGTAAGCAGGAAACAATGATCGTATGATGATGGTTGTTTAGCCAAGTTGTTGAAGAAGAAGAAAGGAAGAAAGACAAAGGGAATGGGTTGGTGTGGTTTGATGATGATGGTGTGCATAAGGTGATTTGAAGATGTCAAAGGAAACAGGAAACGGCCTGTATAAACAAAAATAAAATGTGGATGGTTCAAGGTGGTTTTATGGTGGCGGTGGAATGCATTGTAGGGTGTTCGTAGGGATCGAAGAGGTGGTGATTTGGGTGATGCCGACGAGATAGGAAACATCTAAGATGGGTCGATGGTGGTTAAGAGAGGGAATAAGAGAGAGAAAGAACGGAAAGGAAGTTCATGGTGGTGGTGATGAATTCAAGGCGATGGTTGTACGGTGGTGATGGGTGGTTGAGATGGTGGCGACCAAGGGTTGCAGTGGTGGTCGCCGATTGGTAATGAAGTAGGTGATCTTCAAATGTATATGTATATGTTATATATCTAGATAGATTTTAAGATGTTAAAGTAATATAAATATAATAATATAATATTAATAATAATTCATGTGAGGTGGTGAAATATGCAGGGATTCATGAATTGAATAGCAAAGCCATCACACTCTTGGAATTTAATACCGACACCTTTTAAATACCGAGTGGTACATCGTGCTCCTTTGCTAAACAGTTAATATATAAAAGTGTTCCTAAAAATCCCAAACTTTTAGATTAAATATAATTAATTATTTCACTCATTAACTATTTGAAACCTGATCAAAAAGGTTCGGTAATTATTTATTTTCTGTAAAAATTAATGTGTACGGAGTACTAATATTTAAACTTAAAAAGGTAAAAATATATTTAACAAATCTATGATCTTCGCAATCATTTTACAGTTCAACTTTTATTTCAATCTTTCCTGAACGTGTACTATATCTATATTAAAACTAACAAAATGTCAACCGAGTGTTACTGACGTTTACTAATTAAGCTCGAAATCATCTATTTTTAATATATTCACATCCTATATATAAACAGTTTTAAAATAGCAAGTTTAATTACTAAAACAAATATATTATATATTTTTAAACAAATTGATTTAATATAACTTTATATATTTACAAGTAATACTTATATACATAATTATATATATCTATATATTTATAAATATAGTTTCCATTACATCGCATATTATTTTACATATTTAATTCTAACAGTTTAATCATATATTATTTCAATAATATCTATATGCATCTATTTATATAGTTGTTCGTGAATCGTCGGGAATAGTCGAAGGGTAATTGATTACATGAGCACAATTCAAAGTTTTTGAAACATCAACATTATAGACTTTGCTTATCGTGTCGGAAAAATTAAATCATATAAAGATTAAATTTAAATTTGGTCGAAAATTTTCGGGTCGTCACAATTATTACTATCACCATTATCATGCTTAGATTTATAAATATTAAGACATAACTATTACTATTATTTTTATAAGTATTATTAATATTATTATTAATTTTATCATTTAAGTATTATTAATATTATTACTATGAAAATAATAACATTTATTAGTAAGTTCATTAATATTAGTGCAAGTATCATTTTATTAGTAATATTATTGGCATAAGTATTATTATTAATATTAACATTAATATTAATATGATTATCAATACTAGTACTGTTATTATTAGAGATTATTATAATTACTAAAAGTATCATTACTTTAAATCTACCATTTTTATTCAAACTATTATTGTTGCTATTATTATTATTATTATTATTATTATTATTATTATTATTATTATTATTATTATTATTATTATTATTATTATTATTATTATTATTATTATTATTATTATTATTATTATTATTATTATTATTATTATTATTATTATTATTATTATTATTATTAGTATTATTATTATTATTATTATTATTATTATTATTATTATTATTACAATTATTATACTTATTCTAATATTATTATAACTATTATTTTGCAAACACAGATTATATTTAATATACATGATTTAAAATTATTAATACTTTTATTTATCTAAAATATACAAAAATGAATATATAATAAAATATATAAGATATTGATATAAAAATCACTAATAAAAATATATATAATTGTTCGATTACGATTATACGTTTTAATATATATATATATATATATATATATATATATATATATATATATATATATATATATATATATATATATATAAATGATATAGGTTCGTGAATCCGAGGCCAACCCTGCATTGTTCAATATAGTCATATGTATTTTTACTACAAAATACAGTATGGTGAGTTTCATTTGCCTTTTTACCCTTTATATTTTTGGGCTGAGAATACATGCGCAATTTTTATAAATGTTTTACGAAATAGACACAAGTAATCGAAACTACACTATATGGTTGAATGATCGAAGCTGAATATGCCCTTTTTACTTGGTAACCTAAGAATTAGTAAACCGATCTACTAATTGACACGAATCCTAAAGATAGATCTATTGGGCCTAACGAACCCCATTCAAAGTACCAGATGCTTTAGTACTTCGATGTTGTTTTATCATGTTCGAAGGATTTTCCGGAATGATAGGGGATATTCTAATATGCATCTTGTTAATGTCGGTTACCAGGTGTTCAATCCATATGAATGATTTTTGTCTCTATGCATGGGACGTATATTTATGAGAACTGGAAATGAAATTCTTGTGGTCTATTAAAATGATGGAAATGATTATTTATGTTAAACTAATGAACTCACCAACCTTTTGGTTAACACTTTAAAGCATGTTTATTCTCAGGTACGAAAGAAATCTTCCGCTGTGCATTTGCTCATTTTAGAAATATTACTTGGAGTCATTCATGGCATATTTCAAAAGACGTTGCATTCGAGTCATTGAGTTCATCAAGAATATTATTAAGTAAATTATAGTTGGATAAATTATGAAATGGTATGCATATCGTCAACCTTCGATGTAATGAAAGTTTGTCTTTTAAAAATGAATGCAATGTTTGTAAAATTGTATCATATAGAGGTCAAGTACCTCGCGATGTAACCAAATGTAATGTATTCATCCTGATGGATTAGGACGGGTCGTTAGATCTGCTGCTTCATTCAACTTTTCCAAAAATTCGAAGAACTAATTCGTAGATTGGGGTGTTTTTTAGAAACTTCACATTCGAAGTATGTGAGTCTAGGAGATAGATGTTATATGTACACATATAACTGTTGGTGTAGACATGCTGCGGGATTTCAAAATACTGATTGCTGATTCCCGGTAATTGACATGGCAATTATTGTTACAAGATGTGGATGAGTATATGATAGGGTTTTAATAAACAAATATAATGGTTTTTCAGAAAGACTTACGCCAAAGAGTAACGAAGTTGCTGGTACATCTGCTGATAATGTGGTGGAATATAAAAGGTTCCCCGGTAACGATGGCGAAAAGACAACGTATATCTCAAGGTTATAATAAGACTAGTCCGACTAAAAAGTCGAAGTTGACTTGCTGGAGCTGTGGCAAAATTGACTACTTTGGAAAAGGATTGCAAAGTTATTTTTGCTAATAAATGCCAAAGGATCTAACACATATATGTGTTAAAATTTTACTTAGGTTTCGAGAGTTTTTTTAGGTGCATAACTATGGATAACATGTGGTTGGATCATCTTCTCTATTGTTCATTAGTTGAGGTATCTCCAGGAATTTCGAAGTGTTTTATGAATAGAAGTGATGGTCTAGCACAGTTTTGAAGTTAAAGTATAGCTTTGAAGCTGTAAGGATCTAAGAGTGATGTCTTCTGTTAAATCTTGACTTGAATTTTGATTTGTCAAAATCAGAATATGTAATCAAATGAGTATGGTTGTTTTGATTTCTATGAAAGAAGGTATATCATTGTGAAAGTAGTGAGTCTAGTTGATAATTTGTTGAATAAGAATTTAAAGAAATGTAACATATTAATTGTGAATTTATATAACTCTCGGGTATTACCTACCTATTAAAAACAATTTCACAAGTAATATTTTGTATAAAGGAATTTTATTACAGTCTTTATGAAAATATATATGTATGTATATTTTCTTCAGATGTAATGTAGATTTAATGAGTTAATATTAAATTAAACTCATTTGATTTTCGGCTGGAATTAGAAATGAATAATTTCTAAAACTTTAGGAATTTCCTAATTTTCGTGGATTATCACTTCATCATAAATGAAATTATGAATCGATACTTTATTATTCATTTTTATTGATATTTACTCGGTGAATGATGTTGGTATTCGTGGAATTCTTGTGAATTTCGCAAGGTACGAATGATGTTGTCTGGGAAATTTCGAGTACATCGAAGATGAAAGTATAAAATCAAACATGTAATTGATTAATACACTTGGTTTATTATGAAATGGGATTCCTTGAGTTGAACAGAAATTGTAGTTAACGATGGTTAAGTTGTTAAGGAAGGGTGTACATCTTAGCATATTAATAATATGAATTTAACCGAGTAGTATCTACCCTTATTTAATTCATACATAATCGCTTAGTACGAAAAGATTTATTTTGATGTCAAAATTCATATATATATATATATATATATATATATATATATATATATATATATATATATATATATATATATATATATATATATATATATATATATATAATATACATATAATTTCTTTAGAGGGAATGAGTTAATACTTCATAACTCGTTGATACAATATATACGTTGTTGATTAGTGATGATGTTTGTGGTGATTATATATCTGGTGGAGCTTGTGATGTTGTAAGCGCTGCTGATGCTGACGATGCTGACGGTACTGACGATGTTGGTGATGTTGACGGTACTGTTGATGCGGTTGGTAAAATAAATCTAGCTTGTAAATCGCACACCATCCTATCAGGGTTTCTACGCTTCCTTCTATCATTTCGGTCACACCACTGGTTTACAATTAGAACTAGAATAAATAATCTCTAAAACTTTTAGAAACTATATATTCTCTGCAGAATATTTCCACGATGAAGTTATGAATCAATACTTCATCTTTTGTTGTTGTTGGTATTCATGGGTATTTACGGCGCGTATGCTCAAGGTACAGATTGTGATGTTGAGGTGTGGGATGCGGATGTTGTTGGTGGTGGTAATGATTGTGTTGCTGTTGATGATGGTGGTACTATTGATACCGGTGCCGCTGCTGGTGTTTGTAACCTTTGCACCATATTCTCCAAAGCCAGTACCCGAGCGCGAAGCTCATTGAATTCTTCTATTACTCCGGGATGATTGGTGGTTCGGACGAGCGGATGAATAAGATCTAGAATTTGAGATAATATGTAGTCGTGACGAGACACTCCGGAAATGTGAGAGAAAATGGTGTCTCGGACAGATTCGCCGGTAAGTGCTTTAGGTTCTTTGTCAAGAGGGCAATGTGGTGGATGGAAGGGATCACCTTCTTCTTGTCTCCAATGATTAAGTAGGCTACGAACCCATCCCCAATTCATCCAGAATAGATGATGACTAATTGGTTGATCCATTCCGGTCACACTGCTTTCGGAGCTTGAATGAAACTCCATATCAGAATCCGATGAACTTGAACTAGTCGAGGGATCCATCTCGTATGATCAGGGAAATGAATTTTGATATGTAATAGATTATAGGATTTAGTTTGGGATTCTTCAATACACATTGTACATATGTATATATAATACCAAGATCCCATAAATTACGGAGAAATTTTCGAAAGTTGTCAGACAGTGTTTACTGTAATAGATATGTAAAGATATGAATTTTCTATACACTATCTATGCAATGAATGCAGTAGGACGCGTCTAGACCTAAGATGATAAGCAGATAATTTTCGACAAAAATTATAAGCAAAACTTTTGATATGCAGACACGGTCGAAGTTCAGACTCACTAATGCATCTTAATAACTATCAGTTAGACACACTAATGCAAGACCTAGTTCGCTAAGACCACCGTTCTGATACCACATGAAGCGACCCATCCTAATCCATAAGGAAGAATACAATATCATATGGTTACATTGTGAGGTACTTGACCTCTATATGTTACATTTTATATACATTGCATTCGTTTTTAAAAGACAAACTTTCATTTCATTGAAAGTTGACAGGCATGCATACACTTTCATAATATATCCAATCTAAAAATGACTTAATCTGTTATCTTCTTAATAATAATCTTTATTGAACTCAATGACTTGAATACAATGTCTTTTGAAATATGCCATGAATGACTCCAAGTAATATCTCTAAATGAGCAAATGATATCTCTAAATGAGCAAATGCACAGCGGAAGATTTCTTTCAAACCTGAGAATAAACATGCTTTCAAGTGTCAACTAAAAGGTTGGTGAGTTCATTAGTTTATCATAAACATTCATTTCCATCATTTTAATAGACTACAAGATTTTGGATATTTTATTGTACACGTAACCCGAGTACAAAATAGTACGCATAACCTGTGAATTAAAAATCATTCATATGGTGAACTCCTGGTAACCGACATTAACAAATGCATCTACAATATCCCCAATATACAGGTACACTCATCTGTATATAAAAATCGAAGTACTAAAGCATCCATAACCTGGATGGGGTTCGTTAGGCCCATAGATCTATCTTCAGGATTCGCATCAATTTGGGGGTCTGTTCCCAAATTCTTAGGCTACTAAGCTAAAAGGGTGATATCCGGTATAATAATTCAACCATAGAATGTAGTTTCAAGTACTTGTGTCTATTTCATAAAACAGCTATAAAAGCAGTGCATTTATTCTCAGTCCCAAAAATATATATAAAAAGGGAGTAATGAAACTCACAATACTGTATTTCGTAGCAATAATGCATATGACGACACTGAACAAGTGCAGGGTTGGCCTCGGATTCACGAACCTATATTAAGTATATATATATATATTTATATAATGGTCAATGTCTGTCAAACAATTAAGGTCGAGTCATAGTGTACCACAATCCTAATGCTCGAGACCGATATGCAAAAGTTAACAAAATCAGTTTGACCCAAAATTACTTTCAAAATCTATACATGTTTAATATATAACATAAATACAGTCGTTTTATATATTTAAATATATTTATTAGATTTTATTAAAGTAAATAAAATAAATCAATTATTAATAAATAAAAATTTATATTAAAATTTATATATAATAAAAATATAATTTTATATATCTTAAGTATAAGGTTCTCTAAATATCATAAAAATATAATGGTATGTATTATTAATGTAATTATATTACATGTGGTAAAATATCTTTGTATCACTTATTCATTTGATAAAATAATATTGATAATAATAATAATGACGATAATAACGATGATAATGATAACGATAACAATAATACTAATCATTTTAATAATAATACTTAAAATTATAGATAATTCAATTGACGATATCTTTTAATCCGTTCATCGAAATTATACGCTTTCTAAATGAAAAGTAATTAATTTTTTGCCAGCTTTCCAATGACATGCATATCATATACCTTATCTCAATCGCATAATTATCATATACCTTGTACTTTGCGTTTCACGACGTGTACCTTTATCAATAATTAGATTTAATCATCGATAAACTATCTTACCCAAAACATAACTTAATACATTTGAGTGTTATGGTCATTTGCTTCTATAAATCATCATCTAGTTAATATTATATTTAATCATTTTGTAAAATATATAACCATATATATATATATATATATATATATATATATATATATATATATATATAAAATATATATATATGTATATATATATATATCTATATATCTTTATTTAAATTATGATTTGTTCATATTAAAATATTTATTTAATAATATATTAATTAGTTTTTTTTTCAAAACTAAATATATTTCAGTCGTTTTCGTAATATAACATAAATTGGTATGAATCATTTATGTACTAGCGTTCACTCTAACTTATCAAATATTCTAATTACTAATCGAATACAAATATCGTTTATTAAATAGTTTGAAATATATACAAACACGTTCTTAATTACACATTTCAAGTTATTTATATATTTATATTTAATTACATCATGGATCGTTATTATTTATAACTTGTCAAAAGGTTTCTAGAAAGATTCTAAATTTTAAGATAACGTTAAAACCTTTATCCTTATCATAATGACTCAGTAATATTTTGTCAAAAGTGATTCTAAATATTTATAAAATTATATTCGTTTTTAAAGAAGACGTGACACTTTTGTTTCTTTCATGTAAATTACATTATCATTTTCCGAATGTTGTTAAAATGGAAATATTTTTCAAATCACAGTGGACCTTACAACATAGACTCAAAATCATAACACAATATATAAGATAATTCAATCATTTGAGATTATCTTTTAATATCGTCGATAACTATATTGAACAAATATGTTCATGTAAAGTATTATACATTTAATACTTTGTTACATTCTCAAGTTATAATATACACCTTAATCATATTCATTTATATAATGGTTCGTGAATCGTCGGAATTTGGTCGAGATTAAATGAATGTATGAACATAGTTTAAAATTCTTGAGATTTGAAACAACCCGACCCATATTTAAACCGGCCCGTAAAATTTTTTCTTTAATACATTAATATTTAGGTCCCAATACACAATTTCCAAAACGTATTTTTATCAAAGTAATTTCAACGAACTTAAAAATGTACAACAATAATTTAAACTTCTTAATATAATAATATGCTAGTTAAATCATAAACCGGTTATAATCATTATAACCCGACTAGTTATGTTTAAACAAAATCGAGCATGGTGATTTGGGACTGCGCTACCCGAATCCTAATCGAGTCCAAAAGCAAGATCTTCTAAGGTAACCTAGCCAAGATCTCTAATCCCCACGCTTATCCGAGCCGCCACCACGCGAACCTATAAAAATATCAACAACGAGAGGGTAAGCTAATGCTTAGTGAATGTAAAGATACTATACACATACATATGCATAAAATGGCTACGCATCACCAAGCATCAAAATAAACACATACCGGCTCCGCATGGTAAACAAACTACAAAAGAGCACATACACAAAGTAGCTACACGCTACGTAATCACCAAGCTAATGCCACAAGATTAGCTACAACATAACGATAAGTATATACGCGTATATAACAAATATAATCAACAATAATGATAAGGTTAACCCCTTAACCCAAACTACATGAAGGTCGGCCGAACTACCCGAGCCTTAGTGAATTTGCACTACCCGAGATTCATTTCCTTCACCACTTCTACAACCGAGGTTGGCCGAACTACCCGAGCCTTAGTGAATTCGCACAACCCAAAATTCACCACCCCAAGATGACCGAAACAACCCGAGTCATCATGAATCCGCACTAACCGAGATTCATTTCCTTAACAACAAATGCTAGCAACCCATCGCCATAAAGGGTTATCCAAAACGCTAGCCAATTCACAACACTAAGGGTAAAACCCACAACGTATAAGCGTATCACATGGACCCAAAGCACAAGTTCCATTCTCCTACACGAACATAGAGTAAACCCGAACAAGGGTCACCCTACACACACGCACCCATTTTACACATACACATGTGCATAGTAAATTTACACTCACCTTGAAGTCTTGATGGATGCCAACCAAAATCCGCAAACGCCAATGGAACGTACCTATTCCATTATCACATGACAAATAACACAATTAGGGTAGATTTACAAACCAACCCAAATCGACAATTAGCGCAAGTTCGACCCAATTGCACTTCCAAGCTCAAACCGCGCCCAAACTAACCAATAATCACTTAAAAATAGTGACAATGGTCCTAATACGCCAATTAAACCCAAACACAAGTGTTAAACACCAATTGTTCCCAAATTGACACCCAAACCGTAATTTTGACCCATTTCAAAATTGGTCAACCATAAGAACCCTAATGGTCTCCAATACATCAATAATCACTAAATACCAGTGATTACACTCATTTACAAGTCTTACAAGCATAAACTTGCACACCAAACCTGTAGTGACCCGAACTTTTCCATGTTTATATATATTAATTGAGATTGATATTTACATGATTAAATGTTTCCAACATTTTAAGCAATCAAACTTGTTAAGACTTGATTAATTAAAATATGTTTCATATAGACAATTGACCACCCAAGTTGACCGGTGATTCACGAACGTTAAAACTTGTAAAAACTATATGATGACATATATATGGATATATATATATATAGTTAACATGATACTATGATAAGTAAACATATCATTAAGTATATTAACAATGAACTACATATGTAAAAACAATACTACTAACTTAATGATTTTTAAACGAGACATATATGTAACGATTATCGTTGTAAAGACATTTAATGTATATATATCATATTAAGAGATATTCATACATGATAATATCATGATAATATAATAATTTAAAATCTCATTTGATATTATAAACATTGGGTTAACAACATTTAACAAGATCGTTAACCTAAAGGTTTCAAAACAACACTTACATGTAACGACTAACGATGACTTAACGACTCAGTTAAAATGTATATACATGTAGTGTTTTAATATGTATTTATACACTTTTGAAAGACTTCAATACACTTATCAAAATACTTCTACTTAACAAAAATTCTTACAATTACATCCTCGTTCAGTTTCATCAACAATTCTACTCGTATGCACCCGTATTCGTACTCGTACAATACACAACTTTTAGATGTATGTAATATTGGTATATACACTCTAATGATCAGCTCTTAGCAGCCCATATGAGTCACCTAACACATGTGGGAACCATCATTTGGCAACTAGCATGAAATATCTCATAAAATTACAAAAATATGAGTAATCATTCATGACTTATTTACATGAAAACAAAATTACATATCCTTTATATCTAATCCATACACCAACGACCAAAAACACCTACAAACACTTTCATTCTTCAATTTTCTTCATCTAATTGATCTCTCTCAAGTTCTATCTTCAAGTTCTAAGTGTTCTTCATATATTCTACAAGTTCTAGTTACATAAAATCAAGAATACTTTCAAGTTTGCTAGCTCACTTCCAATCTTGTAAGGTGATCATCCAACCTCAAGAAAACTTTGTTTTTTACAGTAGGTTATTATTCTAATACAAGGTAATAATCATATTCAAACTTTGGTTCAATTTCTATAACTATAACAATCTTATTTCAAGTGATGATCTTACTTGAACTTGTTTTCGTGTCATGATTCTGCTTCAAGAACTTCGAGCCATCCAAGGATCCGTTGAAGCTAGATCCATTTTTCTCTTTTCCAGTAGGTTTATCCAAGGAACTTAAGGTAGTAATGATGTTCATAACATCATTCGATTCTTACATATAAAGCTATCTTATTCGAAGGTTTAAACTTGTAATCACTAGAACATAGTTTAGTTAATTCTAAACTTGTTCGCAAACAAAAGTTAATCCTTCTAACTTTACTTTTAAAATCAACTAAACACGTGTTCTATATCTATATGATATGCTAACTTAATGATTTAAAACCTGGAAACACGAAAAACACAGTAAAACCGGATTTACGCCGTCGTAGTAACACCGCGGGCTGTTTTGGGTTAGTTAATTAAAAACTATGATAAACTTTAATTTAAAAGTTGTTATTCTGAGAAAATGATTTTTATTATGAACATGAAACTATATCCAAAAATTATGGTTAAACTCAAAGTGGAAGTATGTTTTCTAAAATGGTCATCTAGACGTCGTTCTTTCGACTGAAATGACTACCTTTACAAAAACGACTTGTAACTTATTTTTCTGACTATAAACCTATACTTTTTCTATTTAGATTCATAAAATAGAGTTCAATATGAAACCATAGCAATTTGATTCACTCAAAACGGATTTAAAATGAAGAAGTTATGGGTAAAACAAGATTGGATAATTTTTCTCATTTTAGCTACGTGAAAATTGGTAACAAATCTATTCCAATCATAACTTAATCAACTTGTATTGTGTATAATGTAATCTTGAGATAACATAGACACGTATACAATGTTTCGACCTATCATGTCGACACATCTATATATATTTCGGAACAACCATAGACACTCTATATGTGAATGTTGGAGTTAGCTATACAGGGTTGAGGTTGATTCCAAAATATATATAGTTTAAGTTGTGATCAATACTGAGATACGTATACACTGGGTCGTGGATTGATTCAAGATAATATTTATCAATTTATTTCTGTACATCTAACTGTGGACAACTAGTTGTAGGTTACTAACGAGGACAGCTGACTTAATAAACTTAAAATGTCAAAATATATTAAAAGTGTTGTAAATATATTTTGAACATACTTTGATATATATGTATATATTGTTATAGGTTCGTGAATCAACCAGTGGCCAAGTCTTACTTCCCGACGAAGTAAAAATCTGTGAAAGTGAGTTATAGTCCCACTTTTAAAATCTAATATTTTTGGGATGAGAATACATGCAGGTTTTATAAATGATTTACAAAATAGACACAAGTACGTGAAACTACATTCTATGGTTGAATTATCGAACTCGAATATGCCCCTTTTTATTAAGTCTGGTAATCTAAGAATTAGGGAACAGACACCCTAATTGACGCGAATCCTAAAGATAGATCTATTGGGCCTAACAAACCCCATCCAAAGTACCGGATGCTTTAGTACTTCGAAATTTATATCATATCCGAAGGGTGTCCCGGAATGATGGGGATATTCTTATATATGCATCTTGTTAATGTCGGTTACCAGGTGTTCACCATATGAATGATTTTTATCTCTATGTATGGGATGTGTATTGAAATATGAAATCTTGTGGTCTATTATTATGATTTGATATATATAGGTTAAACCTATAACTCACCAACATTTTTGTTGACGTTTTAAGCATGTTTATTTTCAGGTGATTATTAAGAGCTTCCGCTATCGCATACTTAAATAAGGATGAGATTTGGAGTCCATGCTTGTATGATATTGTGTAAAAACTGCATTCAAGAAACTTATTTTGTTGTAACATATTTGTATTGTAAATCATTATGTAATGGTCGTGTGTAAACAGGATATTTTAGATTATCATTATTTGATAATCTACGTAAAGCTTTTTAAAACCTTTATCTATGAAATAAAGGTTATGGTTTGTTTTAAAAATGAATGCAGTCTTTGAAAAACGTCTCATATAGAGGTCAAAACCTCGCAACGAAATCAATTAATATGGAACGTTTTTAATCAATAAGAACGGGACATTTCAGTTGGTATCCGAGCGTTGGTCTTAGAGAACCAGAATTTTGCATTAGTGTGTCTTATCGAGTTTGTTAGGATGCATTAGTGAGTCTGGACTTCGACCCTGTTTACTTGAAAAATGATTGCGTAACAAATTTTGTTGGAAACTATATATTTTTAACATGTGAATATTATGTGATATATTAATCTCTTAACGCGTTTGATATTATGTGATAGATGTCTACCTCTAGAACAAGTCCCATTGACGCACCTAATAATAATGAAGAGTCAAATGTAAATTGGAATGATTCGTGGACTGATTCACAAGTTCCCGAAGAGGAACCGGAAGAAGAGTCGGAACCGGAAGAAGAATCGGAACCGGAAGAAGAATCGGAACCGGATGAAGAAATAGAACCGGTGGGGGAAATAATAAAAGGGTTAAGTAAAAGAAAATCCTCAATCAACCGACCAAGGTTAATTATGGTCAATGGTGTTTCCGCCAAGGAAGCAAAATATTGGAAGGATTACCAATTCTCCGATGAATCGGATTCCGACGAGAATTCCGATGATGTTATAGAAATTACCCCAACTGAATTTAAAAAGGCAAAAGAAAATAATAATGGAAAGGGCATAAAAATAGAGAAATCTAATACCAACCCCGATGAACTTTATATGAATCGTCAACCCTCGAAGTCCTTAAGTTGTAACAATGACCCGGGAACCTCTAAACCACCAGGTTTTTCTAAACCAATGTGGAAAACGACGGCTCGTATTAGGGGAACATCATATATCCCTAGAAACTTGGCAAAACGAACCAAAACTGAAGAAGAAGAAACAAGCGAGTCAGAATAAGATAGTTGTATTCGTGTGGTGTAATATATGTAATATAGTGTGCTTATGCTTTATGATATATGTAAAAATTGCTTGTATTAATAAGTATTTTTTTTTATGAATCTAACTCTTGTCTATTTTACAGTATAAAAACACAAAATGGATAGACAACTCAATATTTTAAGAGACCTACCCGGAGACATGATTGATGAAATCTTGTCTAGAGTCGGTCAGAATTCTTCGGCACAATTATTTAAGGTGAGATCAGGTTGTAAGACATTCGAAGAACGTTCCAAGAATGCCTTGGTTTATAAAAGGCTTTCGTTCGAAAGATGGGGGATATCACATTGGGAAATCCATAAGTTACGATGTGTTTACTTTGACGCATATATTTCGGGGAACCCAAATGCTATTTTACGCAATGGGTTAAGAAATTATTTTGACTCAATATATCCGAATATTGGACTTCGTGATTTAGAAAAAGCGGCTAACATGCAACATAAAGAAGCATGTTATGCTTACGGATTAGTAATGTTCGCTTCTCACCAAAGTGAGAACAAGAACATCGGGCTACAACTATTAAACAAAACGTTCCCACAAGTGACGGAGTCGGTAATTGGGGTAAGAAATGAGGTTTTTAGATTGTTACGGGACTGTTGGACATTACGTAACCATCGTCCCTTTAATGACGTTACAACACGCTGTCTTATCAACGGCCATAACGGTTATGTTCCACAAGACCAAGGATGGGAAGTAATCCTAGTAAAACCAGAATGCATGACTTGTTTCTGGACGTATGAATTACGTGTCTTTATTGCCTTTGCTGAACGACTTGTGTACTAGCTAGAATTATCTTCACAACCATCTTGTATCAAATTTATTGTGTGCTATATTTCATGCTATATGTAAAATAAGCGGTATTGTAAGTTTGTAAAATATTGTGTAAAAGTTTGAACGCGAAATATTATTATAATCAGTTTTTCATATAGAATTGTAGTAGTTGAATTGTATATTAGCTACTAAGTATGAACTTAACGGGTAGGTACTACCCGAATTTAAACTTATAAAACGCTAATATGAAGAAAAAGCTTTTATAAATGAGTTCATATTATGCTACGAAATACTATTAACTACTCTTAATATTCTGTATGATTAACTTGTTCCATTTGACTATTTTGAAGGAAATGGCACCGACTACTCGACACACCGTGAATATGAATGAAGAGGAATTCCGTACTTTTCTAGCTTCAAACATAGCCGCAATACAGGCTGCGCTACATACCAACAATAACCTTGGATCTAGCAGTACAGGAAATCGTGTAGGATGCACCTACAAAGAATTCACTGCCTGCAAACCTTTGGAATTTGATGGAACCGAAGGATCGATCGGATTGAAACGGTGGACTGAGAAGGTCGAATCGGTGTTTGCCATAAGTAAGTGTACAGAAGAGGACAAAGTGAAGTATGCTACGCACACCTTCACAGGTACTGCGTTAACATGGTGGAATACCTATCTAGAGCAAGTGGGACAAGACGATGCGTACGCACTACCGTGGTCAGCATTCAAGCACTTGATGAACGAGAAGTACCGTCCTAGAACCGAGGTCAATAAGCTCAAGACAGAACTTAGAGGGTTACGAACCCAAGGATTTGATATTACCACGTATGAAAGACGATTCACAGAATTGTGCCTATTGTGTCTGGGAGCATTCGAAGATGAGGAAGAGAAGATCGACGCGTTTGTGAAAGGATTACCGGAAAGAATCCAAGAAGATATAAGTTCACACGAGCCTGCCTCCATACAACAGGCATGTATAATGGCTCACAAACTAGTGAACCAGATTGAAGAAAGAATTAAAGAACAGACTGCTGAAGAGGCCAATGTGAAGCAAGTCAAAAGAAAGTGGGAGGAAAACGGTGATAAGAATCACCAATACAACAACAACAGCAATTACAACAATAATCGCAACAATTATCCCAACAATCGCAACATCAATCGCAACTACAACAAACGGCCCAACAACAACAACAACAACAACAGCAACTACAACAATCATCCCAACAACAATAATAACCGCAACAACAACAACAACAATCAGAAGCAGCTATGCCAAAGGTGTGAAAAGTATCACTCGGGGTTCTGCACCAAATTTTGCAACAAGTGTAAAATAAATGGTCATAGCGCGGCGAAGTGTGAGGTCTACGGACCAGGGGTTAATAGAACGAAAGGAACAAATGGTGTCGGAACGAGTAATGGAGGAGCAAGTAGTGTCGGAGCAAGTTATGCCAATGTAGTTTGTTATAAATGTGGAAAACCGGGCCACATTATTAGAAATTGCCCGAACCAGGAGAACACGAATGGACAAGGCCGCGGAAGAGTTTTCAATATTAATGCGGCAGAGGCACAGGAAGACCCGGAGCTTGTTACGGGTACGTTTCTTATTGACAATAAATCTGCTTACGTTTTATTTGATTCGGGTGCGGATAGAAGCTATATGAGTAGAGATTTTTGTGCTAAATTAAGTTTTCCATTGACGCCTTTGGGTAGTAAATTTTTACTCGAATTAGCAAATGGTAAATTAATTTCAGCAGATAATATATGTCGGAATCGAGAAATTAAACTGGTTAGCGAAACATTTAAGATTGATTTGATACCAGTAGAGTTAGGGAGTTTTGATGTGATAATCGGTATGGACTGGTTGAAAGAAGTGAAAGCAGAGATCGTTTGTTACAAAAATACAATTCGCATTATACGAGAAAAAGGAAAACCCTTAATAGTGTACGGAGAAAAGGGCAACACGAAGCTACATCTTATTAGTAATTTGAAGGCACAAAAACTAATAAGAAAAGGTTGCTATGCTGTTCTAGCACACGTCGAGAAAGTACAAACTGGAGAAAAGAGCATCAATGATGTTCCCATTGCAAAAGAATTTCCCGATGTATTTCTGAAAGAATTACCGGGATTACCCCCACATCGATCCGTTGAATTTCAAATAGATCTTGTACCAGGAGCTGCACCAATAGCTCGTGCTCCTTACAGACCCGCACCCAGCGAGATGAAAGAAATGCAAAGCTAATTACAAGAACTTTTAGAGCGTGGTTTCATTCGACCAAGCACATCACCGTGGGGAGCTCCTGTTTTGTTTTTCAAGAAGAAAGATGGTACATTCAGGTTGTGTATCGACTACCGAGAGTTGAACAAACTTACCGTCAAGAACCGCTACCCACTACCGAGAATAGATGACTTTTTTGATCAACTACAAGGCTCGTCTGTTTATTCAAAGATTGACTTACGTTCCGGGTATCATCAAATGCGGGTGAAAGAAGATGATATTCCAAAGACTGCTTTCAGAACACGTTACGGTCATTACGAGTTTATGGTCATGCCGTTTGGTTTAACTAATGCACCAGCTGTGTTCATGGACCTTATGAACCGAGTGTGTGGACTATACCTTGACAAGTTTGTCATTGTTTTCATTGATGACATACTTATTTACTCAAAGAATGACCAAGAACACGGTGAACATTTGAGAAAGGTGTTAGAAGTATTGAGGAAGGAAGAATTGTACGCTAAGTTTTCAAAGTGTGCATTTTGGTTGGAAGAAGTTCAATTCCTCGGTCACATAGTGAACAAAGAAGGTATTAAGGTGGATCCGGCAAAGATAGAAACTGTTGAAAAGTGGGAAACCCCGAAAACTCCGAAACACATACGCCAGTTTTTAGGACTAGCTGGTTACTACAGAAGGTTCATCCAAGACTTTTCCAGAATAGCAAAACCCTTGACTGCATTAACGCATAAAGGGAAGAAATTTGAATGGAATGATGAACAAGAGAAAGCGTTTCAGTTATTGAAAAAAAAGCTAACTACGGCACCTATATTGTCATTGCCTGAAGGGAATGATGATTTTGTGATTTATTGTGACGCATCAAAGCAAGGTCTCGGTTGTGTATTAATGCAACGAACGAAGGTGATTGCTTATGCGTCTAGACAATTGAAGATTCACGAACAAAATTATACGACGCATGATTTGGAATTAGGCGCCGTTGTTTTTGCATTAAAGACTTGGAGGCACTACTTATATGGGGTCAAAAGTATTATATATACCGACCACAAAAGTCTTCAACACATATTTAATCAGAAACAACTGAATATGAAGCAGCGTAGGTGGATTGAATTATTGAATGATTACGACTTTGAGATTCGTTACCACCCGGGGAAGGCAAATGTGGTAGCCGATGCCTTGAGCAGGAAGGACAGAGAACATATTCGAGTAAAATCTTTGAATATAATGATTCATAATAACCTTACTACTCAAATAAAGGAGGCGCAACAAGGAGTTTTAAAAAAGGGAAATTGAAAGGATGAAATACCCAAAGGATCGGAGAAGCATCTTAATATTCGGGAAGACGGAACCCGGTATAGGACTGAAAGGATTTGGGTACCAAAATTTGGAGATATGAGAGAAATGGTACTTAGAGAAGCTCATAAAACCAGATACTCAATACATCCTGGAACGGGGAAGATGTACAAGGATCTCAAGAAACATTTTTGGTGGCCGGGTATGAAAGCCGATGTTACGAAATACGTAGGAGAATGTTTGACGTGTTCTAATGTCAAAGCTGAGCATCAGAAACCATCAGGTCTACTTCAACAACCCGAAATCCCGGAATGGAAATGGGAAAACATTACCATGGATTTCATCACTAAATTGCCAAGGACTGCAAGTGGTTTTGATACTATTTGGGTAATAGTTGATCGTCTCACCAAATCAGCACACTTCCTGCCAATAAGAGAAGATGACAAGATGGAAAAGTTAGCACGACTGTAGTTGAAGGAAGTCGTCTCCAGACATAGAATACCAATCTCTATTATCTCTGATAGGGATGGCAGATTTATTTCAAGATTCTGGCAGACATTACAGCAAGCATTAGGAACTCGTCTAGACATGAGTACTACCTATCATCCACAAACTGATGGGCAGAGTGAAAGGACGATACAAACGCTTGAAGACATGCTACGAGCATGTGTTACTGATTTCGAAAAGAGTTGGGATCGACATCTACCGTTAGCAGAATTTTCCTACAACAACAGCTACCATTCAAGTATTGAGATGGTGCCGTTTGAAGCACTTTATGGTAGAAAGTGCAGGTCTCCGATTTGTTGGAGTGAAGTGGGGGATAGACAGATTACGGGTCCGGAGATTATACAAGAAACTACCGAGAAGATCATCCAAATTCAACAACGGTTGAAAACCGCCCAAAGTCGACAAAAGAGCTACGCTGACATTAAAAGAAAAGATATAGAATTTGAAATTGGAGAGATGGTCATGCTTAAAGTTGCACCTTGGAAAAGCATTATTCGATTTGGTAAACGAGGGAAATTAAATCCAAGGTATATTGGACCATTCAAGATTATTGATCGTGTCGGACCAGTAGCTTACCAACTTGAGTTACCTCAACAACTCGCGGCTGTACATAACACTTTCCACGTCTCGAATTTGAAGAAATATTTTGCTAAAGAAGATCTCACTATTCCGTTAGAAGAAATCCAAATCAATGAAAAACTTCAATTCATCGAAGAACCCGTCGAAATAATGGATCGTGAGGTTAAAAGACTTAAGCAAAACAAGATACCAATTGTTAAGGTTCGATGGAATGCTCGTAGAGGACCCGAGTTCACCTGGGAGCGTGAAGATCAGATGAAGAAGAAATACCCGCATCTATTTCCAGAAGATTCGTCAACACCTTCAACAGCTTAAAATTTCGGGACGAAATTTATTTAACGGGTAGGTACTGTAGTGACCTGAACTTTTCCATGTTTATATATATTAATTGAGATTGATATTTACATGATTAAATGTTTCCAACATTTTAAGCAATTAAACTTGTTAAGACTTGATTAATTGAAATATGTTTCATATAGACAATTGACCACCCAAGTTGACCGGTGATTGACGAACGTTAAAACTTGTAAAAACTATATGATGACATATATATGGATATATATATATAGTTAACATGATACTATGATAAGTAAACATATCATTAAGTATATTAACAATGAACTACATATGTAAAAACAAGACTACTAACTTAATGATTTTTAAACGAGACATATATGTAACGATTATCGTTGTAAAGACATTTAATGTATATATATCATATTAAGAGATATTCATACATGATAATATCATGATAATATAATAATTTAAAATCTCATTTGATATTATAAACATTGGTTTGACAACATTTAACAAGATCGTTAACCTAAAGGTTTCAAAACAACACTTACATGTAACGACTAACGATGACTTAACGACTCAGTTAAAATGTATATACATGTAGTGTTTTAATATGTATTTATACACTTTTGAAAGACTTCAATACACTTATCAAAATACTTCTACTTAACAAAAATGCTTACAATTACATCCTCGTTCAGTTTCATCAACAATTCTACTCGTATGCACCCGTATTCGTACTCGTACAATACACAGCTTTTAGATGTATGTACTATTGGTATATACACTCCAATGATCAGCTCTTAGCAGCCCATATGAGTCACCTAACACATGTTGGAACCATAATTTGGCAACTAGCATGAAATATCTCATAAAATTACAAAAATATGAGTAATCATTCATGACTTATTTACATGAAAACAAAATTACATATCCTTTATATCTAATCCATACACCAACGACCAAAAACACCTACAAATACTTTCATTCTTCAATTTTCTTCATCTAATTGATCTCTCTCAAGTTCTATCTTCAAGTTCTAAGTGTTCTTCATATATTATACAAGTTCTAGTTACATAAAATCAAGAATACTTTCAAGTTTGCTAGCTCACTTCCAATCTTGTAAGGTGATCATCCAACCTCAAGAAATCTTTGTTTTTTTCAGTAGATTATCATTCTAATACAAGGTAATAATCATATTCAAACTTTGGTTCAATTTCTATAACTATAACAATCTTATTTCAAGTGATGATCTTACTTGAACTTGTTTTCGTGTCATGATTCTGCTTCAAGAACTTCGAGCCATCCAAGGATCCGTTGAAGCTAGATCCATTTTTCTCTTTTCCAGTAGATTTATCCAAGGAACTTAAGGTAGTAATGATGTTCATAATATCATTCGATTCATACATATAAAGCTATCTTATTCGAAGGTTTAAACTTGTAATCACTAGAACATAGTTTAGTTAATTCTAAACTTGTTCGCAAACAAAATTTAATTCTTCTAACTTGACTTTTAAAATCAACTAAACACATGTTCTATATCTATATGATATGCTAACTTAATGATTTAAAACCTGGAAACACGAAAAACACCGTAAAACCGGATTTACGCCGTCGTAGTAACACCGCGGGCTGTTTTGGGTTAGTTAATTAAAAACTATGATAAACTTTGATTTAAAAGTTGTTATTCTGAGAAAATGATTTTTATTATGAACATGAAACTATATCCAAAAATTATGGTTAAACTCAAAGTGGGAGTATGTTTTCTAAAATGGTCATCTAGACGTCGTTCTTTCGACTGAAATGACTACCTTTACAAAAACGACTTGTAACTTATTTTTCCGACTATAAACCTATACTTTTTCTATTTAGATTCATAAAATAGAGTTCAATATGAAACCATAGCAATTTGATTCACTTAAAACCGATTTAAAATGAAGAAGTTATGGGTAAAACAAGATTGGATAATTTTACTCATTTTAGCTACGTGAAAATTGGTAACAAATCTATTCCAATCATAACTTAATCAACTTGTATTGTATATTATGTAATCTTGAGATAACATAGACACGTATACAATGTTTCGACCTATCATGTCGACACATCTATATATATTTCGGAACAACAATAGACACTCTATATGTGAATGTTGGAGTTAGCTATACAGTGTTGAGGTTGATTCCAAAATATATATAGTTTGAGTTGTGATCATTACTGAGATACGTATACACTGGGTCGTGGATTGATTCAAGATAATATTTATCAATTTATTTCTGTACATCTAACTGTGGACAACTAGTTGTAGGTTACTAACGAGGACAGCTGACTTAATAAACTTAAAACGTCAAAATATATTAAAAGTGTTGTAAATATATTTTGAACATACTTTGATATATATGTATATATTGTTATAGGTTCGTGAATCAACCAGTGGCCAAGTCTTACTTCCCGACGAAGTAAAAATCTGTGAAAGTGAGTTATAGTCTCACTTTTAAAATCTAATATTTTTGGGATGAGAATACATGCAGGTTTTATAAATGATTTACAAAATAGACACAAGTACGTGAAACTACATTCTATGGTTGAATTATCGAAATTGAATATGCCCTTTTTAATTAAGTCTGGTAATCTAAGAATTAGGGAACAGACACCCTAATTGACGCGAATCCTAAAGATAGATCTATTGGGCCTAACAAACCCCATCCAAAGTACCGGATGCTTTAGTACTTCGAAATTTATATCATATCCGAAGGGTGTCCCGGAATGATGGGGATATTCTTATATATGCATCTTGTTAATGTCGGTTACCAGGTGTTCACCATATGAATGATTTTTATCTCTATGTATGAGATGTGTATTGAAATATGAAATCTTGTGGTCTATTATTATGATTTGATATATATAGGTTAAACCTATAACTCACCAACATTTTTGTTGACGTTTTAAGCATGTTTATTCTCAGGTGATTATTAAGAGCTTCCGCTGTCGCATACTTAAATAAGGACGATATTTGGAGTACATGCTTGTATGATATTGTGTAAAAACTGCATTCAAGAAACTTATTTTGTTGTAACATATTTGTATTGTAAATCATTATGTAATGGTCGTGTGTAAACATGATATTTTTGATTATCATTATTTTATAATCTACGTAAAGCTTTTTAAAACCTTTATCTATGAAATAAAGGTTATGGTTTGTTTTAAAAATGAATGCAGTCTTTGAAAAACGTCTCATACAGAGGTCAAAACCTCGCAACGAAATCAATTAATATGGAACGTTTTTAATCAATAAGAACGGGACATTTCAAAACCCAAAACCCGCCAACAACAACAATAAACCCAAATCTTAGTGTTAATCTTCAATTAACAACTAAATGGGTTCCATTATGAACATACAATCAAAAACCCCTAAATTTAAATGATGAACACGAAAATGAAATTCAGAGTTAGAGCTTACCGCTAGTATCAACTTGTAGCTAAGAACGAGGAAAACAAACTTGTCTCTTACGCTTTTGATATCGGCTAAAAAGTCACGTTTTCACCCCGGTATTAAGGCCCAAAAACAAGAAAGATTCGAACTTTATCGGCAAAATACCCACTTCTATGGTTATAAATGAAGAACAAGTAATTACGAAGGCGGTGCAAAAAGAATCAAGAGAATCGGAGCTAAAACAAAGATTCTAGAGCGAAAACGGTGAAAGACATGAAATCAAGTTACGATCCAGGGAATCAAGGCTGACCAGCACACTATATGGCTTGCCATACGGCTTGCCATATGGCCTGCCTCTATGGATATGGCCTGTTAGATACGCTCCACCAAGTGCCCTCACCATACGGCCCGCCAGCCATACGGCCTGCCAAATACGCCCAACCATACGGCCTGCCAAGCGTATTTTGGCAATTTTCAAGTCTATTTAATGGGTCTTTGTCATTCATTCCAAGAAACACTTCAATTCACTTCTTTCTCTCTCTTGTACAATATTAGTCAGACTCTTAAGGCCATCGACTCCGTGCGGTAAACCTAGTACACGGAGAAGAACGCTGAAGATTGTATTAGGAGCGGTCTGGAGCCTTGAAGTTGTCACTTTTGTATTCGGAACTCGTTTAATCTACTGGTACCTATATCCTTTATCTTATATAATGTTTTATTATATTGTTGCCATGATTAGTGAGTAGTTATCTTTAGTGTATGCTATGATGTAAGCAGTTATAATACTGAAATAATATTATGGTTTGTATATGCTGTCGAAATGCTTTCCGATTATGCTTTAAACGCAATCGCTTTTCCAACTAATAGAACGTAGTTATAGGCTCTGTTATTGGGAAGTCGCGAACCCCAATTCAGAGTACACTATCTGTGTCACCCCTTGGTAAGAGAAGTCTATCGGATACTGTGACAACCCAGAAATTTCCAACCAAATTTAAACTTTAATCTTTATATGTTTCCGACACGATAAGCAATATTTGTTAAGTTAAATTGCAAGAATTTTAAACTACGTTCATACATTCATTCAACCTCGACCATGTTCCAACGATTCACGAACCATTAAACGAATATGATTATATATGTATATGTGTATATATATTATAACTTGAAACGTAAACAAAATATTAGATTAAATACTTTATATGATTGTATCTGTTTCAAAATATTTATCAATGGAATTAGAAGATAAGATCAAATGATTGAATTATCAGATATATTGAATTATGATTACAAGTCTCTGTTGAAAGGCCCACGTTGATTTGAGAAATCTTTCCGTTTTAACAATATTCGAAAAATGGTAAAGTGATTTATAAATAAGAATAAATTATCAATCATTGAGAACTAGACAAAGGATAGTGGAAGATTGAATCTCATAAAGACTCGATTGATCTATTTAGTTTCAAACGTACAAAAACGTTTTCAGTTTAAAAAGAACTTTATTATTAAAACGTATATAACTTTTATAAATATCTAGAACCACTTTTGACAACTCATTACTTAACTAGTATGATAAAGAAAACGATATTTATATTTTATTTTATTAAATATATATAACGATTTAAATTAATATTATATATATTTATACGCGTATTATACGTACATAGTTTTATACTTTTACTATACTTAAACTTTACCTTTACTTTATTTTTACTTTACTTTAACTTTAATAATTCACTTTAATAATTCATACTTTAATAATTCACTTTAATAATTCATACTTTAATAATTCACTTTAATAATTCATACTTTAATAATTCACTTTAATAATTCATACTTTAATAATTCACTTTAATAATTCATACTTTAATAATTTACTTTAATAATTCAAAAATCTATTATAAATAGAATTCAATAGGTTTCATTATTTCATAGAAACTTGAAAATATTTTTCTCTAAACTCTCTCAATCGATTTACATATATATATTTACTCCGTATTATTTCAAGATATTATTAGTATACATAAAATATTACGACGGAGTGCTGTCCGAGTGATTTCGAAATTGTTTTTCGAGTAGGATAGGATTAAGGAAATTATGGGTTATAGCTATGGAGGTGATTGAGTATGGTTCATGGGTATGCTCGTGAGGTCAATATAGTGTTTATCATTTCCGTTGCATCTACGTACCTTTCCTGCAATATTGAATCTCAATATTGATACGTGAGTACTCATAATTTAACTTTTACATACTAATAGTGTATCCCTGACTAGTGCTCGAGTATTTAGGATTATGCATGCTTGTACTTTTGATATTGCCCTTAGACAGGTTAGGTTGAATATTGAATTAGTTACACTTGCGGTTGAGATAAGGTATAAGATATGCATGTCCTTGGAAAGCTAGCGAAAAATTAAGGACTTTTCCTTTAGATATCGAATGGTTTCGATGAACGGATTAGAAGTTATAATCAATTGAATTTTCTATATTTTTATTAAAAATGATTATTATCGTCGTTTTTATCGTCGTTCTAGTTTTATCTTATTATTATCATTATTATTATCTTTATCAATAAAATGGATTTATCATTAAAAATTGTTATTTTTTTTATTATTACTATCGTTATTATTGTTAAAGTTATAATTAGTATTATTATTATTATTATCCAATTATTATTATTATTATTATTATTATTATTATTATTATTATTATTATTATTATTATTATTATTATTATTATTATTATTATTATTATTATTATTATTATCATTATTAATATATATATCATTATTTAAAAATGGATATTGTCATTGTTATTATTATTATTACTATATTATCATTAAGATAATTATTAGTATTATCGTTAAAAATGTTATAGTAACTATCATTATTAATATTAGTGTAATTAAAACAAATATTTGTAACACCTAATTATTTTGATTACTATTATTATCATTATTATGAACACGATATAAAAGAAGATTAAAAGCTATTAAACGAAACGATTAGGAAATAATGAGTAAGAGTATCATGATGAAATTAAAATATTATAAGATATTGATTTAGATAAAATTATCGTTCTTATTATTTTTATCATTACTATTATTATTAAAAATATCGTTAGTATTAAAACTATCATTTTAACAAAAAATATCATTTTAATAGAAATGTCATTGTTACTATAAAATATCATTATTATTATTATTTTAAATAGAATTATTATTTTAAAGATAATATTAAAAATTATCGTAAATATTAAAGTTATCATAATTAGAATTATCGTTTTATCATAATGTCATCTTAGTAATTATAAATATTGATATTTTTATAATAATTATTATTATTACAAAATAATACAACTTTTACTTACTATCATTATAGATATTATTTTATCAAATAAATATGTGATACAAACATATTTTACTACGTGTAATAACTTACTTTAATAATACCTATCATATTATCTTTATGATATTAAATGAACCCTATAAATTTTATTACTTAATATATATAAAAGTATATTATATTATATAAATTTAATATAAAATTTTATTTATTAATAAATAAATTATATTATTTACTCTAATAAATCTTTTAAAAATATTTAACAATATAAAACGACGATATTTAAACTATATATTAATCATGTATAGATTTTGGAAATTATTTTGAGTCAAATTTACTTTTGTTGACTTTTGCATATTAGTCTCGAGCATTAGGATTGTGGTACACTATGACTTGGCCTAATTTGTTAGACAAATATTGACCAACACATAATTATATATAATTAATTTAGGTTCGTGAATCCGAGGCCAACCTTGCACTTGTTCAATGACGTTATATGTATTTTTACTACGAAATACAGTATGGTGAGTTTCATTTGCCTTTTTACCCTTTATATTTTTGGGCTGAGAATACATGCGCAACTTTTATAAATGTTTTACGAAATAGACACAAGTACGTGAAACTACATTCTATGGTTGAATTATCGAAATCGAATATGCCCCTTTTTATTAAGTCTGGTAATCTAAGAATTAGGGAACAGACACCCTAATTGACGCGAATCCTAAAGATAGATCTATCGGGCCCAACAAGCCCCATCCAAAGTACCGGATGTTTTAGTACTTCGAAATTTATATCATGTCCGAAGGAGGATCCCGGAATGATGGGGATATTCTTATATATGTATCTAGTTAATGTCGGTTACCAGGTGTTCACCATATGAATGATTATTTTTTGTCTCTATGCATGGGACGTATATTTATGAGAACTGGAAATGAAATTCTTGTGGTCTATTAAAATGATGGAAATAAATGATTATGATAAACTAATGAACTCACCAACCTTTTGGTTGACACTTTAAAGCATGTTTATTCTCAGGTGTTAAAGAAATCTTCCGCTGTGCATTTGCTCATTTTAAAGATATTATTTGGAGTCTTTCATAGCATACTTCGAAGAACGTTGCATTCGAGTCATTGAGTTCATCAAAGATTATTATTAAATCAATTTATAGTTGGATAGTGGATATTATGAAATGGTATGCATGCCTGTCAATTTTTGATGTAAAGAAATATTGTCTTTTAAAAACGAATGCAATGTTTGTAAAATATATCATATAGAGGTCAAATACCTCGCAATGTAATCAACTATTGTGAATCGTTTATAATGTATATGAACGGGTCCTTTCAGTTGGTATCAGAGCGGTGGTCTTAGCGAACCAGGTCTGCATTAGTGTGTCTAACTGATAAGTCGTTAGGATGCATTAGTGAGTCTGGACTTCGACCGTGTCTGCATGTCAAAAGTTTTGCTTATCATTTCTAGTCGGAAATCATCTGCTTATCATCCATAGGAAATTACCTGCTTATCATTATTAGTCTAGACACGTCTTGCTACATTAATTGCATGAGTAGTGTATAGACAAACTTCATATCTTAGCGTATCTGCTAAATCATATCTTATCGTATCTGTTACTTTAAACTTTACCTGACATACCCCGCAAATTCCTCCGTAATCTATGAAATCTTTTGATCTCTATATATAGATATCCTATGTAAATAGAATACCACCCGATAGCCGAAAAATCATTTTTATATCGAAAATCCTTTATCCAATCGTACGAAATGGAATTTGTCATCAGTTCAAGTCACTCGGATTCCGAAATGGAATCTCACTCAAGCTCCGAAAGCAGTGTGCCCAGAATGGATCAACCAATCAGTCATCACCTATTCTGGATGAATTGGGGATGGGTTCGTAGCCTCCTCAATCATTGGAAACAAGAAGAAGGCGATCCTTTCCATCCACCACATTGCCCTCTTGGCGAAGAACCTGAAGCACTTACCGGCGAACCTGTTCGAGACACCATTTTCTCTCTCATTTCCAGGGTATCTCGTCACGATTATATACTACATCAAATTCTAGATTTTATTTATCCGTTCGTTCCGACCGACAATCATCCTGGAATAATAGAAGAAGTCAACGAACTTCGCGCTCGGGTATTGGCTTTGGAGAATATGGTGCAGAGATTACAAACACCAGCAGCAGCACCAGCAGCATAACCAGTACCACCATCATCAACGCCAACAGTACCATTACCACCTCCAACCACAACCGCGTTGTAAACCTCAACTTCACAATCTGTCCCACGAGCATCAACGTCATACGCACCATAGATACCAAGGAGTACCAACAACAATAACTGACGAAGTATTAATTCATAACTTCATTGGAGAAACATTCCGCGGCGATTATATAATCTCTAAAGTCTTAGAGATTATCTAATCTAGCCCTAACCATAAATCAGTTAAGCGAACCAAAATGATAGAAGGAAGAGTAGAAACCCTGACAAAAATGGTGTGTGATTAACAAGTTAAACTTGTTTTACCAACAGCATCAACAGTACCGTCAACGTCACCAGCATCGTCAGTACAGTCAACATCAGAATCAACAACACCTATAACATCACAAACTCCGTCAGTTCAAGAATCACTGTGGACATCATTACGAATCAATAACGTGTATATTGTATCAACAGGTTATGAAGAATTAACTCATTCCCTCTGAAGAAATTATATATATTATATATATATATATATATATATATATATATATATATATATATATATATATATATATATATATATATATATATATATATATATTTTGAAATAAAAAAATAAATCTTTCCGTGCTAAGCTATTGTGTGTGAATCTTAACTACTCAGTTAATTCATATTACAAATATGCAATAATGTACGTCCCTCACCCGCGACTTAACCATCGTTAACTACAATCTCTGTCTCAATTCAACAAATTCCAATTCCTAATAAATCAAGTATATATTTGATTTTACACTTCATCATTGACGTAACCGAAACTTTTCAGATAACATCATTTGTACTTTGCGAAGTTCACAAGAATTTAACGAAAACCAACATCACATCTCAACAAATAACGAAGTATTGATTCATAATTTCAATATTATTGAAGAAATACTTATGTAACCTCTAAACCTTCATGGAATTATTCAATTCTAGTTCCAACCGTAAATCGAATGAGTTTAATTTAGTATTAACTCATTAAAATCTATGTTACATCTGAAGAGAATATATACATATATATTTTCATAAAGACTGTAATAAAATTCTTATGTACAAAATATTAATTGTGAAAATTTTTTAACGGGTAGGTAATACCCGAGAGATATATATAAATTCACAATTAATATGTTACATTCTTCGAATCAGATTAAGCAAATTATCAATTATACTTCCTACTTTCACAATAATATACATTCTTTCATAGAAATCAAAACAACCATACTCATTCAAACCCAATTACGTATTCTGATTTTAAAATCTCAGAATTCAATTCGAGATATAACCGGTACCATTACTTTTAGATTCCTACATCTTTCAAAGCTATACTTTGACTTCAAAAGTGTGTTAGAACATCAAATGTATACAAACGATTACAATCTATGTTCAAACCCTTCGAAAATCGCTGAAGACACTTCAAATAATGAGCAATCGAGATGATGATCCAACCACATATTACCCACAGTTATGTACTTAAAAAGCTCTCGAAACCAAAGTCATAATTCAACACATATCTGTGTCAGATCTTTTGGCATTTATTAGCAAAAATAACCTTGCAATTCCTTTGCAAACTAGCAAATTATATCACAGCTCCAGCAAGACAACTTCGATTTTTTCATTCGGAGTAGCCTTATCATAATTTTGATATATGTGATTACCCTCTTGTTACCGGAGAACCTTTCATAATCCACCACATTAGCAATAAGCTTACCAACAACTTCACTGATCTTGGGCATTCTGAAGAATCTTTATATTTATCGAAACCTCATCATTTACTCATCTGCCTCTTGTAACGAGAATTGTCATACGAATCATTGGGAGTTAGCAATCAGTATTTTGAAATCTCACAGCATGTTGACGCCAACAGTTATACATAACGTCTATTTCCAAGGCTTACATATTTCGAATGTGAAGTTTCTGAAAAACACTCTGAACCGCGAACTAGTTCTCGAAATGCTGATGAAGCAACAAAAAAACTGTAAACGACCTTAGCAGTAAAAATTTTGATGATAAAGATTAGTGTATTAACAAAGCTCAGAAATAGAGAAGTTTTGGAACTGGAAAACGGATTGAGCAAAGTATGAAGGAGGCTGTGGACAAATCACAAAGACTGAACCTGCCTTCAAAGAATCCAAATGATTCAGTGTCTGCTGAAGTCATTAACGAATACCTTGCTCCTGACACTAAACCCTTACAGACAATATTCTTCATCATCCTCTGATATTAGAAATTCTAAGATATCATCGTATCTTTCATTATAAATATCCTCCATATTTCTGAAGATATTTTCATAACTATTCTTATCTGGAATCATTTATCTCTTTGCGCTATCTGTATTACATCAAAAAGGAAACTGTTTAGTTCCTATACTCTGTAAACCTTTGAGTTTAAAATATGAATGTTTTTGAAGTAGTGTTGGAAACTGAAGCATGAGTTAGTATAATATAATGACACTTGATCAACGTGATTATATTACAGTAATTCATGCTGAGTTTCTAAATGGAACGTGATGATCCACAGATCATAACATCATCATGTGCCATGTTATACGACTCTTGTATTCTATTTAACCTCTAAAATATCAAGAAAATATTTCTTGATGATTCGGCCTTTTTCAAGGTATTCTAGTAATTTGACAAGTCAAGATCGTGCCATCACAATTTCCTTCCTAGAACATTAACAATGTTCATTCCGAAAATCATATTTGTGAATTCTGGACCATTACAAGCGGTGCTTAATCGCAAGAAGAAGAAACGAAAGGACAAAACTCCGAAATAGAAATTGGGGTATAAATTGCAGCAAATAAAAGAGAGCATTAACTATGGATGACAATGATTATAGAAGATAGAAACAGAGACTTTGAAATATAAGGGAATATATAAAGCCCAACGACAAAACAAAAATTATAAACCATATATCGATGCATATAGCAATATAAAGACACGGGAGAACTAGAAACACTATAAACCCAAGAGTATAGTAGAAGTAAATAGATTCTTCCGGCGGTAGATGAAAAAGAAGAATGACCGATATGAAAGTTATAAGTATATCGAGAATCAGAACTGGATGGAGCATATTGATGAATACTTTAAAATATGAGTTGAGGGGGAAAGAATAGAAGGTGATGAAACATGACTAGGAACTTAGAAATTAACAGATTTAACTCACACAATGACGGAATAAGTGAATCAAACCCTCTAGTGAATAGGTTAAGCTTTTTGTGATTAATTTAGTCATACCACAACTAAATCAAGTGTGATTAGATCAACACCTAGAGCTATTATTCACCACCTGGGTGATTTGGGTTGAGAGAGAATCGGAGGAGCTCACCAGATCTGAGTGTGTGTAACAAATGAGAGGCTTAACCTAAAAATAAAAAACATAAGACTTTATATACCCCTGCTGTTGACTCACCCGTACGATTCATCCATCACACATACGAGTTGGCTTCATCAGCCGTACGGGTGATCACTCACTCGTGTCTTCTCATTTAGGTTGTAATTGTGACTTAGCTCAGCATCAACCGTGCGTATGAGCCTGTCAGCCGTACGAGTGAGGCTTCACTCTGACGTCTGACTAAGTCTAACATAGTCAAACATCCACATCTCGTTCCTGCAGTTGCTGTAACCACATACAAACACGGATAGGATAATAACGAACGATCATGGTGGCCTGTAAACTGTTGTACCTGCAATGGACGTGGGTAGATGTCTAGGAACTGCATAAAATGCATCAACAGAAGGTGTGAGTTGTAAGGAAACGAAGGAGGTGAATTTATAAGAAAATCTCCTACAGAACAATTAAAATGGACGATCGCATTTAAAGCGGATCCTAATTCCCTTGATTACCGGAGAGTCAAATCTTATTAAGAAGATTTTCTTCAAATCTCTTGAAATCTGGGAATCAATCATATCTACGTCAAATGATAAGATGAATCTACACTTACTCATTTCACTCTTCTATGTTAGCTTCATTCGTACTCTTCATATAAATGGATTGTTTATCCAAATTATTCGCTGATGATAAAACTCTAATTTTCAGCCCGTATGCATCATGAAAACATACTTATTATCATTCACGACCTTTCCACTCAAATTTCAGGACGAAATTTCTTTAACGGGTAGGTACTGTGACAACCCGGAAATTTCCAACCAAATTTAAACTTTAATCTTTATATGTTTCCGACACGATAAGCAATATTTGTTAAGTTAAATTGCAAGAATTTTAAACTACGTTCATACATTCATTCAACCTCGACCATGTTCCAACGATTCACGAACCATTAAACGAATATGATTATATATGTATATGTGTATATATATTATAACTTGAAACGTAAACAAAATATTAGATTAAATACTCTATATGATTGTATCTGTTTCAAAATATTTATCAATGGAATTAGAAGATAAGATCAAATGATTGAATTATCAGATATATTGAATTATGATTACAAGTCTCTGTTGAAAGGCCCACGTTGATTTGAGAAATCTTTCCGTTTTAACAATATTCGAAAAATGGTAAAGTGATTTATAAATAAGAATAAATTATCAATCATTGAGAACTAGACAAAGGATAGTGGAAGATTGAATCTCATAAAGACTCGATTGATCTATTTAGTTTCAAACGTACAAAAACGTTTTCAGTTTAAAAAGAACTTTATTATTAAAACGTATATAACTTTTATAAATATCTAGAACCACTTTTGACAACTCATTACTTAACTAGTATGATAAAGAAAACGATATTTATATTTTATTTTATTAAATATATATAACGATTTAAATTAATATTATATATATTTATACGCGTATTATACGTACATAGTTTTATACTTTTACTATACTTAAACTTTACCTTTACTTTATTTTTACTTTACTTTAACTTTAATAATTCACTTTAATAATTCATACTTTAATAATTCACTTTAATAATTCATACTTTAATAATTCACTTTAATAATTCATACTTTAATAATTCACTTTAATAATTCATACTTTAATAATTCACTTTAATAATTCATACTTTAATAATTCACTTTAATAATTCAAAAATCTATTATAAATAGAATTCAATAGGTTTCATTATTTCATAGAAACTTGAAAATATTTTTCTCTAAACTCTCTCAATCGATTTACATATATATATTTACTCCGTATTATTTCAAGATATTATTAGTATACATAAAATATTACGACGGAGTGCTGTCCGAGTGATTTCGAAATTGTTTTTCGAGTAGGATAGGATTAAGGAAATTATGGGTTATAGCTATGGAGGTGATTGAGTATGGTTCATGGGTATGCTCGTGAGGTCAATATAGTGTTTATCATTTCCGTTGCATCTACGTACCTTTCCTGCAATATTGAATCTCAATATTGATACGTGAGTACTCATAATTTAACTTTTACATACTAATAGTGTATCCCTGACTAGTGCTCGAGTATTTAGGATTATGCATGCTTGTACTTTTGATATTGCCCTTAGACAGGTTAGGTTGAATATTGAATTAGTTACACTTGCGGTTGAGATAAGGTATAAGATATGCATGTCCTTGGAAAGCTAGCGAAAAATTAAGGACTTTTCCTTTAGATATCGAATGGTTTCGATGAACGGATTAGAAGTTATAATCAATTGAATTTTCTATATTTTTATTAAAAATGATTATTATCGTCGTTTTTATCGTCGTTCTAGTTTTATCTTATTATTATCATTATTATTATCTTTATCAATAAAATGGATTTATCATTAAAAATTGTTATTTTTTTTTATTATTACTATCGTTATTATTGTTAAAGTTATAATTAGTATTATTATTATTATTATCCAATTATTATTATTATTATTATTATTATTATTATTATTATTATTATTATTATTATTATTATTATTATTATTATTATTATTATTATTATTATCATTATTAATATATATATCATTATTTAAAAATGGATATTGTCATTGTTATTATTATTATTACTATATTATCATTAAGATAATTATTAGTATTATCGTTAAAAATGTTATAGTAACTATCATTATTAATATTAGTGTAATTAAAACAAATATTTGTAACACCTAATTATTTTGATTACTATTATTATCATTATTATGAACACGATATAAAAGAAGATTAAAAGCTATTAAACGAAACGATTAGGAAATAATGAGTAAGAGTATCATGATGAAATTAAAATATTATAAGATATTGATTTAGATAAAATTATCGTTCTTATTATTTTTATCATTACTATTATTATTAAAAATATCGTTAGTATTAAAACTATCATTTTAACAAAAAATATCATTTTAATAGAAATGTCATTGTTACTATAAAATATCATTATTATTATTATTTTAAATAGAATTATTATTTTAAAGATAATATTAAAAATTATCGTAAATATTAAAGTTATCATAATTAGAATTATCGTTTTATCATAATGTCATCTTAGTAATTATAAATATTGATATTTTTATAATAATTATTATTATTACAAAATAATACAACTTTTACTTACTATCATTATAGATATTATTTTATCAAATAAATATGTGATACAAACATATTTTACTACGTGTAATAACTTACTTTAATAATACCTATCATATTATCTTTATGATATTAAATGAACCCTATAAATTTTATTACTTAATATATATAAAAGTATATTATATTATATAAATTTAATATAAAATTTTATTTATTAATAAATAAATTATATTATTTACTCTAATAAATCTTTTAAAAATATTTAACAATATAAAACGACGATATTTAAACTATATATTAATCATGTATAGATTTTGGAAATTATTTTGAGTCAAATTTACTTTTGTTGACTTTTGCATATTAGTCTCGAGCATTAGGATTGTGGTACACTATGACTTGGCCTAATTTGTTAGACAAATATTGACCAACACATAATTATATATAATTAATTTAGGTTCGTGAATCCGAGGCCAACCTTGCACTTGTTCAATGACGTTATATGTATTTTTACTACGAAATACAGTATGGTGAGTTTCATTTGCCTTTTTACCCTTTATATTTTTGGGCTGAGAATACATGCGCAACTTTTATAAATGTTTTACGAAATAGACACAAGTACGTGAAACTACATTCTATGGTTGAATTATCGAAATCGAATATGCCCCTTTTTATTAAGTCTGGTAATCTAAGAATTAGGGAACAGACACCCTAATTGACGCGAATCCTAAAGATAGATCTATCGGGCCCAACAAGCCCCATCCAAAGTACCGGATGTTTTAGTACTTCGAAATTTATATCATGTCCGAAGGAGGATCCCGGAATGATGGGGATATTCTTATATATGTATCTAGTTAATGTCGGTTACCAGGTGTTCACCATATGAATGATTATTTTTTGTCTCTATGCATGGGACGTATATTTATGAGAACTGGAAATGAAATTCTTGTGGTCTATTAAAATGATGGAAATAAATGATTATGATAAACTAATGAACTCACCAACCTTTTGGTTGACACTTTAAAGCATGTTTATTCTCAGGTGTTAAAGAAATCTTCCGCTGTGCATTTGCTCATTTTAAAGATATTATTTGGAGTCTTTCATAGCATACTTCGAAGAACGTTGCATTCGAGTCATTGAGTTCATCAAAGATTATTATTAAATCAATTTATAGTTGGATAGTGGATATTATGAAATGGTATGCATGCCTGTCAATTTTTGATGTAAAGAAATATTGTCTTTTAAAAACGAATGCAATGTTTGTAAAATATATCATATAGAGGTCAAATACCTCGCAATGTAATCAACTATTGTGAATCGTTTATAATGTATATGAACGGGTCCTTTCAGATACAATGTAAGATCGACTGAGGCACACCGGTTGTAGTAAGTCTATCAAGCTTTGGATTCCGACTGAGGACTCTTTCGTAGTGAAACATCTGACTAGACCCTTAGTACATTGTCGGTGTAGTCACCTAGCATATAAACTTCGTACGTGCACGCTGAAGCACAGCGGTTGTTGTAAGTTGTACCTCTGCTAAGTAAGGCCATGGAACACGGTTAGTGTTGACCAGTACACTGCACCATAACGCGGTCTCAAGCATTACACCCCGCTTGAGGGATTCTTAGTTAATTTAAGGAACTGTTTGTTTAGACAAATAAAAGATTAGACCGTTATGATAACCGAACGTGTTCATGCAAGTCATCTTGACTTGGCCATGGTGTTCTTTATGGTTGAACTCTTTTTTTAAGGGCCTAACTATCTTTTACCAATCATTAATGAAAGCATTAAAGCACATCACGTCTCTCGGATATGGTAAACCATGTATTCTATTATGCTTAAAAAAGTTTAGACCATTTTGGAATGTTAATACGTCACCCAACCGAGTCGCTCAATTGGATGAGCCATCTGAACGTGTATGCCTGTAGTCAGATTGCACAGGCGTCGGGGGTAAGGGACGTTGCTATCTATTCAGAATCTTCAAGCCTAACGCAGTACCCAGTGACATGTCTTATGACAGGGGCGTTTAGGACCAGTGTAATGAGTACAAGGCCTCTGCCTATTCATGAGCCAGCATTCCATAATATTGGCAGAATAACTGATGAAATCATAGTATGCGCTTACTTTAACCTTATCTGAATTGTAAATTTTATCGCATTTACTTTATCTATCTTATAAATTAGAAAATCCCAAAATAAATATTCACTACTCCCTAACTATCTTAGGCTAAAATATAGGTTCGATGTTACTGATATCTCAAAAATATGACTCTAGGTCATACTTCCCTTATTCATAAGGAGTAGTAAGATTTAGGCCCTGCTAAATATAAATTTAAAACTGTACCCTCTCCCACGAGTGGCTGATCCTGGCAAGCCGCGGCCTAACGACACCGCGCAAATAAAAACCGTCCGTTTTGTCCATATCAGGAGAGAACCTAGTTTTTGGTGCCACTGCCAGGGAACTGGTATCAGGCAATATTGCTCTCTTTCAAACTTATTCACAAGCATTTAGTGGTGTCTAAGAAAGACAATTATACACGGACTTGGTTATTGGATTTTCCGAACAGTCGCCAATTATATTGGGACCAAAAGGATCCTGCCTCTCCGTAGTTGGCCTGGCCATTTGGTTTATTGAATAGTTTGTGCGAAGCTCTGTTACCGAAATACTAGGGAATCAGTAGCCAGAACCAAAAACATATTCCACCATAGGATAGTTAGTTAATTAGCTAGAGAATTTTAGATTACCTTAGACTACCTTAGATTAGATTACCTTAGACTACCTTAGATTAGATTACTTTAGATTACCTTAGATTAGATTAGATTACCTCAGAATTAGATTAACTTAGTTTAGTTTAGCTTATTATAATTTAGCTTATTTGCGAAAATTAAAAACAAAAAGGCATACCTAGTGTATGACCCAAACCCGATCTAGACTAGGGCCGTTGTTATTCGTACCTGATCCAGACGCAATAATCTCTAAAGCACGCAAGGAAGCAAGAATCAGAAACCAAATGGCGTTACGCGTTACTTTAGCAGAAAATACCAAACCCTCGATTGAAGGTCGAGGAGGACCAATCAGATTTCCAGAGATTCAAGGACACTCGTTCGAGTTAAACATCACATCATCCAGCTCATTCAGAATAGCTTTCAAATTACGATCCTAATTCTCACCTTGATAAATTCATATCTCTTTCGAACTCCTACAAACAGCCAGGGATAGGACAAGATATAGTTTGGCTATACTTGTTCCCCTATTCTCTCACTCATCATTCTCAAACTTGGTTTGAAGGATTGGAAAAAGATTCCATCGCATCATGGACGGAGATGGCTACTAAATTCCTAACCAAATATTTCCCTCCTTCTAAACAATCCGAACTGAAGAATGACAGCATTAACTTCAAACAAAGTTATGATGAATCTCTTTACACCGCATGGGAGCATTTTAAAACCCTGCTGAAGAAATGCCCTAATCACCAGCTAGAACGGTCAGCTCAAATCTGCACCTTCTACAATGGTCTTACGGTAAATCATAGGATGATGATCGATGCAGTAGCTCAAGGGAATCTGATGAACCAAACCGCAGACGAAGCATGGGAATTGCTCGAGAACATGACGATGCGTCATCATGACGGGAAGAGTGGTGAAACAACTTCATCATCTGCACCACTCTCCGCACTTAATAATCAAACGGAGGCCATCAAATCCCTCACGGATAAGATGGAATCTCTTGCCAAAAAACTCGGAGAATTGAAGACGCAACAGCAGCAGGTTAACCAAGCTCAGGCTTGTGTTAATTGTACCAACCCGCAACCTACTGAAGATTATCAAGTTGAGTACGAAAACCCTAACGGTTCAGTCTGTTACGTCCAATACCCATCTCGTCCACCAAATCCCGGATTCAATCAACCACCTAGGGTTAATCAATTCAGCGAAGCAATCAACCTTTTCGCTATCGCTATCCACCTTACCCAGCCCAACAATCTCAATTGACCTACGATCAACCACTTCCACTCACTGGTCCCCCAGTTGAGGAAAATTCCCCTACCACCCAGATTACAAAAGCAACTAACCCCACTCTCGGAGCTGATGATCAGTTAACTCAGTTCATCCAAGGACAACAACAGCTAAATCAGAGAACTATAACCAGACAAGATCAGACGGAGATACTAATGAGAAATCAATTGGCTCTACTCAAAAGTTTAGAAACGCAGCTCGGACAGTTATCTCAACGCCTTGAAACCCAACCGCAGGGAAGATTGCCAAGTAATACTATCCAAAATCCCCACATAGAAGAAGCAAAGCAAATGGATTACGTAATCCCAGAGGAAGAACCAAGGAGAAGGTCAACTAGGCTCAAGAACAAATCGACATATACTCAGAAGCTGACTCCTGAAACTCCAGTTCACGTACCTTATCCTGGAAGGGTACAAGAAGAACCATCCAAGCTTGATTCCTTCAAACTTGACGGCAGATTCTTGGACACCATGTCCAAACTTCCCAACCAGAAGAGATACATCCGAAGGCTTCTTTCTACAAAGGAGAGGATACCAGACTCTAACAAATTTCCACTGAATGAAGAATGCTCTACATTACTCAGAATCTCTCTACCACCAAAGCTAGGAGATACGGGCCGATTCGTTTTCCCGTGTTCAATCTACCAATATGGAATCATTCATGCGCTAGCAGATTTAGGAGCAAGTATCAACCTAATCCCCTACTCTCTCTACAAGAGATTAGAGTTTGGAGACTTGTCACCAACCAAAATGACAATCCAAGTTGCCGATCATACAATTCGATATCCTAAGGGCATAGTTGAGAACGTCTTGGTGAAAGTCAACAAATTCTTGTATCCTACGGATTTCGTAGTGATAGATATCAAGGAAGACCTACACACCCCAGTAGTGTTAGGAAGACCTTTCATGAATACGGCTAGGACTGTCATTGATGTGTACAATCAAACCATGATCTTACGATCACATGGGGAGAGCGTTACCTTCAAAATTGACCGACCAACCGATCTTTCTGGGCAGGCAGAGATGTTTGCTATTTCCACTAGACGGATCACTTCCGATGACAAGTCACCACCAGCCGATGATATCGAAATGGGTGTCGAATCACAGTCTGTAAACGACCCAGAAATGGAAGAAGAGGATCCCAGTGAAGAAATAGAGGAAGAGGAAGAGGAAGAATATGAGGAGGAAGAGGAAATGGAAGACGTAAAAGAAACTGTGACAATACATGTTCCAAGCACTGAGCGTCATGAAGAAATAATGAGGCTTGAGACGGTAGATCACAGTTTAATCATTCGCTTCAAGAAGAAGACCGACAAAAGGATATAGAAATTGATCCCGTTAGTATCAAAGTGGAGAGTCAGAATACTGAAGAAACCCGTTCATCGGACGCATCCTCAGAGGAGCCAGATACCGATAATGACGAGGAAGAGCATCATGAAGACATTCTGACTAACTCACACTCTCCAACCGAACTAGATCAAGGGGAGCCGGACTCTTCTTCAGATCGAATTCCAGTTATATCCATACATGCAGACATGATCACCTTCATCAATGATACCGATGAATTTAAAGATATTCTCAAAGCCATCCGGAAGTCAACCATTGACTTTTCGCTACACTTAACATAACGAATTATGGCTATCAGAGAAGAACACCACCTCTATCTCCGAAGAGAAGACAATGATGTTGAAATCCTAGAAGAACGCATTCAAGACTTTATCACTTCTCTTCACGATCATATCTATCACGAAGAAAGGCAACGAGAGCATAACTCAGTATTTCACACTATTCTCAAAACAAGATTCTGTCGAGATTAGAAGATCATTTACTCTAGGGTTTATAACGCCTTAGCCGGATCTGCACTTCCGTTCTCACGAAACCAACGAGCACTACTGACTCTCATCCGGAAGCATATGGTTCTTTCCACCGGCTGCCTGACTTATCACTCTGATTTGCAAATGATCGAGGATATTCACAGTCTTTTCGCTCTTCTGGATAGAGATAATTTTGAAAGCACACCAGACAGACTAGTGATTTACGTAACAACTGATCACCACGCTGATCTGATTATCAAAGAGTTACAAGACGATGTTATGGAGGAAGCAAGGAGAAATAATCCGTTCTCTCATCTTGAACCAAATCAGGTCAACAGTGCCACCTATGTTACGAAGCAGCTATCACGTATCTTCCACGAGTCCACGGATTCTAGTTTCACATTTAAAGGTGGATGTCGGGAGATATACTCAAAGACGGTGAAAGTAATACTCGGATCAGGATTGCTGTTCACTTCTTTCCAGCTTCGTCTCTTAACTAATCTGTGCAAAGCTACAGACTCCTACTATGGAGATCACCGTTCCGAAGAGTTCGAAATTCTAAAGATACAGTTTCTTACATTGTTTGAAGACCTCCGAAATGAGCATCCCATCATAGAAATCATCAACACCAGCACTGCTTCTATGATTGACATTCATGGGTCAACCAGCAGAGCTGTGGATCATATTCTCATCGGACTTCAAGATTTGTCAAGAGCCGAAACTGCACACTACTTATCTTTCAAAAGATCTTCAAGAGAAGTACCGGACTTGTTACCACTATTGGTCCGACACTCTCTCAGGACTTATCCACCAAGACTCAGATTTCCTCAAGAAGACCAAGATCACAACCATCAGCGAGGAATGTTCACTTTTTGAAGCATCACTACGGTCGAGCCAACGACCTTAAACAAAAGCGCTTCTCGGGAGGCAACCCATGCAATAAAGTATAGTAGAAGAATAAAGGATGACAAATGAGCCGATAAAGAAGCAAGGAAGCCAGCTGCATCTGCTAGGGGTATTTCTTTATTTTCGCTACTAGCTCAAGATTCAAAATATGCTACATCCTAGCTTTTCACTAAGTGTGGGATAACACCCAATAAAAACATTAGACAAATACTCCCAAATCTTTAACTTCAACTCCTAAGTATGGTACACTAGGAACATTGAGGATAATGTTCGTCTAAGTGTGGGATGTTGGTATCTTTTTATGATGTATTACAATAAACCATTATGAAGATTCCAAGTCCTTAAGCCAAATTTCCAAATTTTTGCAAAAGAAAACCTTTTCGAAAGAGTATTTTTGAAAACCTAAAACGTTTGTCAATAAAAATAAAGCTTAAGTAAGGTGGAATTCTTGTTAGATTGAAATTTCTAATAGAGCATTGCCTGACTAAGGCATTATCGACCTAAATTGATTATGGTGAGGCACCCCAAATAAGACCAACATTCATCTTTAATGCTTCACTATTTTCCGTTGAGTGCCGATGTCTGTGCTCAGAATCAGAACTTGCTTTAGATCTACATCTCCAAGCAGCGAAACGCGATTCGGTTGTACTCAAATAGCTACCCATTTGTCAAACATAAACCTTCCGCACCTCCACTGCTTCTACTCCACCACCACATCCATATCACCTTTACCATCTCTCGAAAAATCCAGAAAATGAGATTCCTTTCGAAAACCCGATGTTATAAACCTCTCAAGTATCATGGCAAAGGTCTTGAAAAAGTTTACCGGCAAAAAGTTTCTCGAGATGAAGTCTCAAAAAAAAAAAAAAAATGATGATATTTTCAAGTTCTGAAAAAAGGAGCAGAACTAAATAAGAGAAATGCCGAAGAGAACTCGACCGAAAATGATTATCAAATGAAGAAAAAGTTCAAAAGTACTTCTCAAAATACTTCAGCACTCCTATCTATCCGAATAAAAGTCTGTATAAAGACTACATTACCCATTATCTCACCCTTCGAAAAACAACTTCACTACCACTCCAAAATTCCTTCTCCATCATTAACAAATGACCTATAAAGCTGAGATTACTACCATTCTCGCATTAGCAGCAAGGATTTGAGTCTTCATCAAGCCTATGACGATGGGTGCAGCATGACTGGCTATGAGCGTACTTCATTTCTTAGATCCATAGGGAACCCTAAACACTTGAGTGATTTGAGTGACCCGTGAAATCTAGCCTATGTCATGTAACCTCCTCGCATGCTTGCAGAGATAATTTCAAAATCCTAACATAGATGACTCACCTTATCTTTTTGCTCTTATAATAAAAGTAAACCGTTTAGGCTATTAGAAAAGAAACGCCGAAAAGATTCTTAAAAAATGAGAGTTTGCTTGAGGACAAGCAAAGTCTAAGTGTGGAATATTTGATATCGGCTAAAAAGTCACGTTTTCATCCCGGTATTAAGGCCTAAAAACAAGAAAGATTCGAACTTTATTGGCAAAATACCCACTTCGTCGGTTAGAATTGAAGAACAAGTAATTACGAAGGCGATGCAAAAAGAATCAAGAGAATCGGAGCTAAAACAAAGATTCTATAGCAAAAACGGTGAAAGAAAAGAAATCAAGTTACGATCCAGGGAATCAAGGCTGACCAGCACAGTATACGGCTTGCCATACGGCCTGCCATACGACCTGCCTCTATGGATACGACCTGCCAGATACGTCTCACCAAGTGCCCTCACCATATGGCCTGCCAGCTGAAAGGACCCGTCCTAATCCATCCGGACGAAGTCCATATCGATTATAAATGATTCACAATAGTTGATTACATCGCGAGGTACTTGACCTCTATATGATACATTTTACAAACATTGCATTCGTTTTTAAAAGACAAACTTTCATTTACATTGAAAGTTGACGGCGTGCATACTATTTCATAATATATCAAACTATAATTTACTAAAAAATAATCTTGATGAACTCAACGACCTGAATGCAACGTCTTTTGAAATATGTCATGAATGACTCCAAGTAATAACTCTAAAATGAGCAAATGCACAGCGGAAGATTTCTTTCATACCTGAGAATAAACATGCTTTCAAGTGTCACCCAAAAGGTTGGTGAGTTCATTAGTTTAACATAAATAATCATTTCATAATTTTAATAGACCACAAAATTTCATATTTCCATTTCTCATAAACATACGTCCCATGCATAGAGACAAAAATATCATTCATATGGATTGAACACCTGGTAACCAACATTCACAATATGCATATAAGAATATCCCCATCATTCCGAGATCCTCCTTCGGACATGATATAAATTTCAAAGTACTAAAACATCCGGTACTTTGGATGGGGCTTGTTGGGCCCGATAGATCTATCTTTAGAGTTCGAGTCAATTAGGGTGTCTGTTCCCTAATTCTTAGATTACCAGACTTAATAAAAAGGGGAATATTCGATTTTGATCATTCAACCATATAATGTAGTTTCGATTACTTGTGTTTATTTCGTAAAACATTTATAAAAATTGCGCATGTATTCTCAGTCCCAAAAATATATATTGTAAAAGCATTTAAAAAGGGAACAAATGAAACTCACCAGACTGTATTTTATAGTAAAATACATATGACAACATTGAATAAGTATAGGGTTGGCCTCGGATTCACAAACCTATATCATTAATATATATATTAAAACATGTAATAACAATTAAACAAGTTTTATATATTAATTTTATTATACTTAATAATTTGTATGTTATATTACTAATTAGTTTAATTATAACTATTTTATATATTTTAGAATAATAATTAATATTTATATACATATGATTATATTAAAATATGTTTCTCTATTATATATAACTTAATTAATATTTTATAAAAGTACATTTTATTTAATTCAATATGTAATACTAGTATAGTTAGAATATATGTAAAAATATATATTTAAATAAATACCATTTGTTTCTTATAATATTAATTATAATAATATACTAAAATAAAGATGTTAAAAAATAATAATAATAATGGTAATGTTTACAATAATCATACCTAAATCATAATTATATTCAAACTTATAATCATAATTTTTCCTTTTCTTTATCATTAAGCTCATGATCGAAACCGTGATCATAATCATGTTATCTTTATAACCCTGCTTACATCCATAAGCATATCAATATACCTATTATTTTTATTCTCTAATCAGAAATCATATTTATTGATTCCATAGTGTATATAATTATACTTAAATCAAAAGCACAACAAGTTTATATCATTTTATTATCCTCCTTATTATTTTAGTAACAATAATAATAATAATAATAATAATAATAATAATAATAATAATAAAATAATAATAATAATAATAATAATAATAATAATAATAATAATAATAATAATAATAATAATAATAATAATAATAATAATAATAATAATAATAATAATAATAAAAACTACCTTAAAAGGAACAAGCTTTAAAAAGGAACGCCACTACCTGGGCTCGAACCTATGACCTCTTACTTAAACAAACATGCCCTTATCCAACACTCTGTCTCTCGTTTTTCTTAAATATCTCACAGATTTATTTCCTTTAACTTATCTTTTCTGCTTTCTTTCTTCTTAAAAAAAAATGACGTGGCCGAGGATTGAACCCGCGACCTCTCATTAAATAACCACACTTTCAACCATTGAACCACCAATTATTTTTGAATTTAATTAGCATACTAAATTAATTTAAACTATAACTGCTACTGCCTTCCTATTGATACAAAACCCATTTCTTATCATCATCATCATAATTCATTTCATCGTGATATCAAGATCATTATCATCTATATCATCATCACGTACTATAGATCCTCATCATCATAAGCCTAAATATAACGATATCATTTTCAGTTGAGTAATAAGTGGGTTCTTGCTATGGCCCAAGAAAGAAAACAGCCCAACTAAAACCATAATTTGAATCTCGGCCCAACTAGAAACTAAAGCCCATTACATAATTTAAAAAGCCTGATAACCATATAGGGAAATAAAAGCTCGCGAACAAGCTGTCAATCCCTTTTATATGCAGCCGTTAACAGCAATGCACGTAGGACCGCCAGTTTAACTTCCACAAAATTACAAGACTGCCCTCGACTGGTTCCTGTTCTCCTTTCTTCTCCATAACCTCCTGTATATTAAACCATAGCACCTCAAAATTTAAGACCCGACCTAGTTATCATCCGACTTAAGATTGTCACACTTAATCGGTTGTTAAAGTTCCTTGTTAAATATTTAACGAACAGCTGCTGTAGCAGTACACATCGACGAAGAAAGAAAAAAAAATTAAAATGGCTGTTTGCTTTAAAACAATCGCAGCAATAAGGTGGTTCATGTGCTTGATTAAAACAACGACTTTGTGCAGTAATAGTTGTAGGTTTAATGGGTGATGAAAGGGTGAAGGTGATGATCGATTATCATTGAAGGTGGTGTTGTTAACAAAGAGAGTGGTGGCGTGGGATGGTTAGGGTTGTAAATGTTGACGGTGGGGGATGAAGAAATGTAGCAGCCTAAGGGTGGTTGTCATTTGTTTATTGAAATAGAAAGTAATCGAGTTAAGTGGTGTTGGTGATGGTTTTCATGGTGGATGATGTTGGGTGTTAGAAGGTGGTTGTCGGGAGTGGTTGTTGCTGGAGAAGATGATCAAGTAATGTGGTGTGTGTTATCACTTATATGTAATTGTTCATTCTTTTAAGAGGAAAAAGAAAAGGAACAGAAAGCAAGAGAAATTAAATAGTGATAGGATTTAGACATTGAGACTTGATTGGTTCTCCGTTAATATGGAGTTGTATATACATTTACAATCAGATAGTGGAAGATAAAACCAAAAACACGTACATAAACAAATAATAATGATATATTGTAATTTATTTAAAAATTAAAACGTGTGAATCAACATTAAATTCTACCGACAGTTTTTCACGAAATGCTATATCGTGCCCCGTTGTTCACTTAGTGGCGAATAAAAAGTATTCCGAAAAATCCAAAATTTTTACATTAATTATTTTTATTTATTTTAGTCATTATGGTGTAAAATTCAATCATTAACTTAATAAATAAAAATTACATCAACTGTCCCTCTCATTTATGGGTAAAATATAAAAAATGTTAAAACTTAACGAATAGTTCCTAAATACATTTTTAGTAAGCCTAAAATTTATAAAACTCATTTTCGAATCATCGTTTATTCTAAAATCACATAAGTTCGAATTAAACTTCTCTAAATAATAATCGAATCGTCCAATGAGTATAACAATCATTTAATATTTTATTTTTAATATACTTTAGTTATATATAAATATGTTGTAAATGATAATTATTGTAATATTATATTTTTATTTTATTTTATTTTACATAATTAATTCTAATAACTAAATCATTTAGTATTTCAAAAATATATATATATATCTATTTACAAATAGTGGTTCGTGAATCGTCGAGAATAGTCAAAGGGTAATTGATTATATAAACATAATTCAAATTTTTTTTTTTTTTGATATTTCAACATTACAGACTTTGCTTATCATGTCGAAACCATATAAAGATTAAGTTTAAATTTGGTCAAAAATCTCCGGGTCGTCACAGTACCTACCCGTTAAAGAAATTTCATCCAGAAATTTGAGTGAGGTAGTCATAGCTAATAATAAAAAATGTTTTCATGACAATTATGAGTAGATGAATGGAGTTTTATCATTATTGACTAATATAGATAAAACTATTCGATTAGGTGAAGCGTACGAATGAAGTTGTCACAATAGATTTAGATAGAGATTTAACTTTTGACGTTGTTTTGGTTGAATTCCGGAATTCAAGGAATTTAAAGAAAATCTTGAAGATCTATAAGATCTGATTCTTCGGGATTTACGTAAATTAAGATCTCTTTAATTAAATACGGTGATCTTCCCCGATTACTACGTCTGATATTTCCTTTATAAATTTACCTTTTCCGTTCCATTTGTTTTCACCACTTCTATACTCAATTCCCAAATTCAAAAGATTTATGAAAATGCTTAACCCTTTTCTGATCCTTGTTCTTATTCTAACTATCGCAATGATCGTTCTTCTTTTCCAACTCCCAACTGAAGAATCTGTTTATTTCTATTACGCTCTAGGGATTATTATATTTATAATCCTCCCGTGTCTTTATATTGCTATACGTACTAATATCCACGGTTTGTAATTTCTGGGTTGTTGTTGAGTTTTATGTCTTCCCTTTTATTTCAATGTCTCTGCTTCTGTCTCCTATAATCATTGTCATCCATAGTTAATGCCCTCTCTTATTTGCTGCTATTTATACCCCTTTTCTATTTCAGAGCTTTATGCTCTTATTTACTTTTCGCAAGTAGCGGTCCAGAATTCATAGGTATGGAGTTTCGAATTATCATAATATACAGGGTAGAAAGGAAAGGTAGTAGCATGATTTGTTTTGTCAAATTACCTGAATCACTGAGAATAGAATTATCAAGAATATATTTTCTTGATATGTTCAGAAGTTAAGCACAATGAAAGAGTTATGTAACATGGCACATGATGACGTTATAATCTGTGAATCATCGCGTCCCATTAGAAACTCAGCATGACTTACTGTAATATAATCACGTTGATCAAGTTTCATTATATTATACTAACTCATGCATCAATCTCCAACATAACTTCAATAACATTCATATTTTAAGCTCAAAAGTTTACAGAATATATAAACTAACAGTTTCTATATGATGTAACACTGATAGCATGAAGAGATTAATGATTTCAGATAAGAATATTTATGAAAATATCTTCAGGAATATGGAGGATATTTATAATGAAAGATAAGATAATATCTTTGAATATCTAAGATCAGAGGATGATAGAAACTATTATCTGCAAGGGTTTAGAGTAAGGAGCAAGATATTCACTAAAGACTTTAGCAGACATTGAATCATTTGGATTCTTTAAAGTTAAACTTATTCTTTGTGATTTGTCCACGGCTTTCTTCCTAGTTCCGCATAATCTGCTTTTCGGTACTAAATTTTCTATTGAATGTTTCCAATATAATGATAGACAAGAAGCACGAGGAGGTATATAATTTCAGACGAGAATATTTATGAAAATATCCTCAGAAATATCGAAGATATTGATGATGATATTTTGGAATTTCTATGTTCGATGATTAATGGAGAAAGATTTTCCGCAAGATTTTAACATGACTTCGGAGCAAGATATTCTCTAAAGATTTCAACGGATCCAGAATTACCTGAATCCTTTGAATATAGGGTTTGGTCCTTGTATTTGTCCTTGATCTCCTTCATGGGTAGCTAAACCTGTTTTTCAATACCCAATTTTCTATCGAGCATTCCTAACACTCCTTTCTTTATCATCAACTTTTGGTCGTTTAGACCATCTACCATTTTTCTGTTTCCTCTACATTTAATGCTATGATATCTGAATTATCGGTTATTAATCCAAAGTGGTTTCAGGAGAATTGTGTTTTTAGATGATTAAACGCTGATGGTAATATGGTGAAATATGAAGGGTTCCCTGGTAACAATAAAAGATCAAGCGTATATATCAACGTTATAATAAGGTTGTTTCGTACGAAAAGTTGAAGTTGTCTTGCTGGAGCTGTGACAAAATTGGCTATTTTGAATAAGAACAGCAAAGTTATTTTGGGTAATAATAACACTAAAGAAATTAGCACAGTTATGTGTTAACGTTTACTCAGATTCCGAGTGTTTTCAGGTGCATAACTATATGCATCGATCTTTTCTTCCATAGATGAAGTGCAGTTGATTTATCCTTTCGATTGAGGCATTTTCAAGAATCATGAAAGGTTTGAACGCAGATTGTAATCGTCAAAATACAATTGAGGTTTAAGACGAAATCAAGTGGCAACTTGAAGAATTGTTTAGTTTCATATGTTATAATCAATATTTTAATTCATTTTAATTGTCCAATGGTATTAGTCCACAGTCGATAGTCCACAGTTGACAGTCCAATAATTCATATATAGTTCAATATATAATATTCGAAGTAATTAATACGTGTTGTGACCCGTATACGTCTCAGACTCAATCACCACTCAAAGTATATACATTATTATAGAATCAACCTCAACCCTGTATAGAGAACTCGAACATTACTGCATATAGAGTATCTATGGTGATTCCAAATAATATATATAGATGTGTCGACATGATATGTCAAAACATTGTATACGTGTCCCGATATTTAAAGTGTGTAAAATAAATAACAGAAATTAAATGACGATAAATAAAGTGCGTAAAGTAAATAACAAAAATTAAATGACAATAAATAAAATTGCGAGAATATAAATTACGATAATTAAATTGCGATAAATAAAATGTAATACAGAAATAACAGTTAGCTAGGAACAGTTAGCTAGAATTTTGTTAGCGTGGTTTCTTAATAAAATTTAATATTGTTAATTAGTCTGTTTCTAATCAATTTTTATTGTGTCCATTATTTCTTCATTATGCCACTTGTTGGATTCTGATAGGTCAAAATCCAAATATGAAATTGAATTTGAATGAAAATAGTTATTCTTTGGAGAATGGATACGTATCTCGGTGGTTGTAAATAGGATAGTGAATAACTGTTGAATCAGATTCGAAGAATGTACAATGTAACTTATTAATGTGAAATCTAAATATTCCTCGGGTATTACCTACCCGTTAAAATATTTTCACCATTAACAGTTTGTACGAAAGAATTTTTAATTACAATCTTTATGAAAATATATATATTTTCTTCATATGTAATCATGGATTTAATGAATCAATATGATATTAAACTCGTTTGATTTACCGTTTAAACAAGAATATATAATCTCTAAAACATTAGAGTTTACATAATCATCATCTCAAATGAAGATAGATGATTTAGAACGTCATGTAGAACGATGATTATACTCGAGGTATAGAATGAGATGTCGAAGCTGGTGATGCGGATGTTGTTGTTGGTGGTACTAGTGCTACTGGTGCTGAGGCTGGTGATATTACTGGTGTTGGTGATACTGCTGATGCTTGCAAATTGTGTACCGTGCTCTCTAAAGTTAACACTCGATCTCGGAGTTCTTTAACTTCTTCTACTAACCCTGGTTAGTTATCAGTGTGAGGTAGAGATTGGATATCTTCTCTAGTCCCGTTAATGGTAGTCTCAAGACGAAAAATTCTGGCAAAAAGGGTATAAACGGTGTTGCGAACAGGTTCGCCGGTGAGCGGGTCGAGTACTCCAAGGTTAGGTGGTAGATTCGATTCATGATATGGAGTACCTTCTTCCCTTCTCCTGTAGTGACCCGAACTTTTCCATGTTTATATATATTAATTGAGATTGATATTTACATGATTAAATGTTTCCAACCTGTTAAGCAATCAAACTTGTTAAGACTTGATTAATTGAAATATGTTTCATATAGACAATTGACCACCCAAGTTGACCGGTGATTCACGAACGTTAAAACTTGTAAAAACTATACGATGACATATATATGGTTATATATATAGTTAACATGTTTTTATTATAAGTATGTATCTCATTAGGTATTTTAACAATGAGTTATATACATAAAAATGAGACTATTAATTTAAGAAACTCGAAAACGATATATATAACGATTATCGTTATAACAACGTCTTACTAGGTACATATGAATCATATTAAGATATTGATACACTTGGTTAATTATGTTAAATGATAAGTAAATATATTATTAAGTGTATTAACAATGAAATACATATGTAAAAATAAGACTACTAACTTAATGATTTCGAAACGAGACATATATGTAACGATTATCGTTGTAACGAAATTTAACTGTATATACATCATACTAAGATATATTATATATCATAATATCATGATAATATAACAATTTAACATCTCATTTGTTATAATAAACAATGGGTTAACAACATTCAACAAGATCGTTAACCTAAAGGTTTCAAAACAACATTTACATGTAACGACTAACGATGACTTAACGACTCAGTTAAAATGTATATACATGTAGTGTTTTAATATGTATTCATACACTTTTGAAAGAATTCAAGACACTTATCAAAATACTTCTACTTAACAAAAATGCTTACAATTACATCCTCGTTCAGTTTCATCAACAATTCTACTCGTATGCACCCGTATTCGTACTCGTACAATACACAGCTTTTAGATGTATGTACTATTGGTATATACACTCCAATGATCAGCTCTTAGTAGCCCATGTGAGTCACCTAACACATGTGGGAACCATCATTTGGCAACTAGCATGAAATATCTCATAAAATTACAAAAATATGAGTAATCATTCATGACTTATTTACATGAAAACAAAATTACATATCCTTTATATCTAATCCATACACCAACGACCAAAAACACCTACAAACACTTTCATTCTTCAATTTTCTTCATCTAATTGATCTCTCTCAAGTTCTATCTTCAAGTTCTAAGTGTTCTTCATAAATTCCAAAACTTCTAGTTTCATAAAATCAAGAATACTTTCAAGTTTGCTAGCTCACTTCCAATCTTGTAAGGTGATCATCCAACCTCAAGAAATCTTTGTTTATTACAGTAGGTTATTATTCTAATACAAGGTAATAATCATATTCAAACTTTGGTTCAATTTCTATAACTATAACAATCTTATTTCAAGTGATGATCTTACTTAAACTTGTTTTCGTGTCATGATTCTGCTTCAAGAACTTCGAGCCATCCAAGGATCCATTGAAGCTAGATCCATTTTTCTCTTTTCCAGTAGGTTTATCCAAGGAACTTAAGGTAGTAATGATGTTCATAACATCATTCGATTCATACATATAAAGCTATCTTATTCGAAGGTTTAAACTTGTAATCACTAGAACATAGTTTAGTTAATTCTAAATTTGTTCGCAAACAAAAGTTAATCCTTCTAACTTGACTTTTAAAATCAACTAAACACATGTTCTATATCTATATGATATGCTAACTTAATGATTTAAAACCTGGAAACACGAAAAACACCGTAAAACCGGATTTACGCCGTCGTAGTAACACCGCGAGCTGTTTTGGGTTAGTTAATTAAAAACTATGATAAACTTTGATTTAAAAGTTGTTATTCTGAGAAAATGATTTTTATTATGAACATGAAACTATATCCAAAAATTATGGTTAAACTCAAAGTGGAAGTATGTTTTCTAAAATGGTCATCTAGACGTCGTTCTTTCGACTGAAATGACTACCTTTACAAAAACGACTTGTAACTTATTTTTCCGACTATAAACCTATACTTTTTCTGTTTAGATTCATAAAATAGAGTTCAATATGAAACCATAGCAATTTGATTCACTCAAAACGGATTTAAAATAAAGAAGTTATGGGTAAAACAAGATTGGATAATTTTTCTCATTTTAGCTACGTGAAAATTGGTAACAAATCTATTCCAACCATAACTTAATCAACTTGTATTGTATATTATGTAATCTTGAGATACCATAGACACGTATACAATGTTTCGACCTATCATGTCGACACATCTATATATATTTCGGAACAACCATAGACACTCTATATGTGAATGTTGGAGTTAGCTATACAGGGTTGAGGTTGATTCCAAAATATATATAGTTTGAGTTGTGATCAATACTGAGATACGTATACACTGGGTCATGGATTGATTCAAGATAATATTTATCGATTTATTTCTATACATCTAACTGTGGACAACTAGTTGTAGGTTACTAACAAGGACAGCTGACTTAATAAACTTAAAACATCAAAATATATTAAAAGTGTTGTAAATATATTTTGAACATACTTTGATATATATGTATATATTGTTATAGGTTCGTGAATCAACCAGTGGCCAAGTCTTACTTCCCGACGAAGTAAAAATCTGTGAAACTGAGTTATAGTCCCACTTTTAAAATCTAATATTTTTGGGATGAGAATACATGCAGGTTTTATAAATGATTTACAAAATAGACACAAGTACGTGAAACTACATTCTATGGTTGAATTATCGAAATCGAATATGCCCCTTTTTATTAAGTCTGGTAATCTAAGAATTAGGAAACAGACATCCTAATTGACGCGAATCCTAAAGATAAATCTATTGGGCCTAACAAACCCCATCCAAAGTACCGGATGCTTTAGTACTTCGAAATTTATATCATATCCGAAGGGTGTCCCGGAATGATGGGGATATTCTTATATATGCATCTTGTTAATGTCGGTTACCAGGTGTTCACCATATGAATGATTTTTATCTCTATGTATGGGATGTGTATTGAAATATGAAATCTTGTGGTCTATTATTATGATTTGATATATATAGGTTAAACCTATAACTCACCAACATTTTTGTTGACGTTTTAAGCATGTTTATTCTCAGGTGATTATTAAGAGCTTCCGCTGTCGCATACTTAAATAAGGACGAGATTTGGAGTCCATGCTTGTATGATATTGTGTAAAAACTGCATTCAAGAAACTTATTTTGTTGTAACATATTTGTATTGTAAACCATTATGTAATGGTCGTGTGTAAACAGGATATTTTAGATTATCATTATTTGATAATCTACGTAAAGCTTTTTAAAACCTTTATCTATGAAATAAAGGTTATGGTTGTTTTAAAAATGAATGCAGTCTTTGAAAAACGTCTCATATGGAGGTTAAAACCTCGCAACGAAATCAATTAATATGGAACGTTTTTAATCAATAAGAACGGGACATTTCAGTTGGTATCCGAGCGTTGGTCTTAGAGAACCAGAAAATTTGCATTAGTGTGTCTTATCGAGTTTGTTAGGATGCATTAGTGAGTCTGGACTTCGACCGTGTTTTCTTTAAAAATGATTGCTTAACATTTTTGTTGGAAACTATATATTTTTAACATATGAATATTATGTGATATATTAATCTCTTAACGTGTTTGATATTATGTGATAGATGTCTACCTCTAGAACAAGTCCCATTGACTCACCTAATAATAATGAAGAGTCAAATGTAAATTGGAATGATTCGTGGACTGATTCACAAGTTCCAGAAGAGGAACCGGAAGAAGAGTCGGAACCGGAAGAAGAATCGGAACCGGAAGAAGAATTGGAACCGGAAGAAGAAATAGAATCGGTGGGGGAAATAATAAAATGGTTAAGTAAAAGAGAATCCTCAACCAACCGACCAAGGTTAATTATGGTCAATGGTGTTTCCGCCAAGGAAGCAAAATATTGGGAGGATTACCAATTCTCCGATGAATCGGATTCCGACGAGAATTCCGATGATGTTATAGAAATTACCCCAACTGAATTTAAAAAGGCAAAAGAAAATAATAAGGGAAAGGGCATAAAAATAGAAAAATCTAATTCCAACCCCGATGAACTTTATATGTATCGTCAACCCTCGAAGTCCTTAAGTTGTAACAATGACCCGGGAACCTCTAAACCACCAGGTTTTTCTAAACCAATGTGGACAACGACGGCTCGTATTAGGGGAACATCATATATCCCTAGAAACTTGGCAAAATGATCCAAAACCGAAGAAGAAGAAACAAGCGAGTCGGAATAAGATAGTTGTATTCATGTGGTGTAATATATGTAATATAATGTGCTTATGCTTTATGATATATGTAAAAATTGCTTGTATTAATAAGTATTTTTTTTATGAATCTAACTCTTTTCTATTTTACAGTTTAAAAACACAAAATGGATAGACAACCCAATATTTTAAGAGACCTACCCGGAGACATGATTGATGAAATCTTGTCTAGAGTCAGTCAGAATTCCTCGACACAACTATTTAAGGCGAGATCAGTTTGTAAGACATTCGAAGAACGTTCCAAGAATATCTTGGTTTATAAGAGACTTTCGTTTGAAAGATGGGGGATATCACATTGGGAAACCCATAAGTTACGATGTGTTTACTTTGACGCATATATTGCGGGGAACCCAAATGCTATTTTACGCAACGGGTTAAGAAATTATTTTGACTCAATATATCCGAATATTGGACTTCGTGATTTAGAAAAAGCGTCTAACGTGCAACATAAAGAAGCATGTTATGCTTACGGATTAGTAATGTTCGCTTCTCACCAAAGTGAGAACAAGAACATCGGGCTACAACTATTAAACAAAACGTTTCCACAAGTGACGGAGTCGGTAATTGGGGTAAGAAATGAGGTTTTTAGATTGTTACGGGACTGTTGGACATTACGTAACCCTCGTCCCTTTGACGACGTTACAACACGCTGTCTTATCAACGGCCATAACGGTTATGTTCCACAAGACCAAGGATGGGAAGTAGTCCTAGTAAAACCAGAATGCATGACTTGTTTCTGGACGTATGAATTACGTGTCTTTATTGCCTTTGCTGAACGACTTGTGTACTAGCTAGAATTATCTTCACAACTATCTTGTATCAAAGTTATTGTGTGCTATATTTCATGCTTTATGTAAAATAAGCGGTATTGTAAGTTTGTAAAATATTGTATAAAAGTTTGAACGCAAAATATTATTATAATCAGTTTTTCATATAGAATTGTAGTAGTTGAATTGTATATTAGCTACTAAGTATGAACTTAACGGGTAGGTACTACCCGAATTTAAACTTATAAAACGCTAATATGAAGAAAAAACTTTTATAAATGAGTTCATATTATGCTACGAAATACTATTAACTACTCTTAATATTCTGTATGATTAACTTGTTCCATTTGACTATTTTGAAGGAAATGGCACCGACTACTCGACACACTGTGAATATGAATGAAGAGGAATTCCGTACTTTTCTAGCTTCAAACATAGCCGCAGTACAGGCTGCGCTACATACCAACAATAACCTTGGATTTAGCAGTACAGGAAATCGTGTAGGATGCACCTACAAAGAATTCACTGCCTGCAAACCTTTGGAATTTGATGGAACCGAAGGACCGATCGGATTGAAACGGTGGACCGAGAAGGTCGAATCGGTGTTTGCCATAAGTAAGTGTACTGAAGAGGACAAAGTGAAGTACGCTACGCATACCTTCACAGGTTCTGCGTTAACATGGTGGAATACCTATCTAGAGCAAGTGGGACAAGATGATGCGTACGCACTATCGTGGTCAGCATTCAAGCACTTGATGAACGAGAAGTACCGTCCCAGAACCGAGGTCAATAAGCTCAAGACAGAACTTAGAGGGTTACGAACCCAGGGATTTGATATTACCACGTACGAAAGACGATTCACAGAATTGTGCCTATTGTGTCCGGGAGCATTCGAAGATGAGGAAGAGAAGATCGACGCGTTTGTGAAAGGATTACCGGAAAGAATCCAAGAAGATATAAGTTCACACGAGCCCGCCTCCATACAACAGGCATGTAGAATGGCTCACAAACTAGTGAACCAGATTGAAGAAAGAATTAAAGAACAGACTGCTGAAGAGGCCAATGTGAAGCAAGTCAAAAGAAAGTGGGAGGAAAAAGGTGATAAGAATCACCAATACAACAACAACAGCAATTACAACAATAATCGCAACAATTATCCCAACAATCGCAACATCAATCGCAACTACAACAAACCGCCCAACAACAACAACAACAACAACAACAACTACAACAATCATCCCAACAACAATAATAACCGCAACAACAACAACAACAATCAGAAGCAGCTATGCCAAAGGTGTGAAAAGTATCACTCGGGGTTCTGCACCAAATTTTGTAACAAGTGTAAAAGAAATGGTCATAGCGCGGCGAAGTGTGAAGTCTACGGACCAGGGGTTAATAGAACGAAAGGAACAAATGGTGTCGGAATGAGTAATGGCGGAGCAAGTAGTGTCGGAGCAAGTTATGCCAATGTAGTTTGTTATAAATGTGGAAAACTGGGCCACATTATTAGAAATTGCCCGAACCAGGAGAACACGAATGGACAAGGTCACGGAAGAGTTTTCAATATTAATGCGGCAGAGGCACAGGAAGACCTGGAGCTTGTTACGGGTACGTTTCTTATTGACAATAAATCTGCTTACGTTTTATTTGATTCGGGTGCGGATAGAAGCTATATGAGTAGAGATTTTTGTGCTAAATTAAGTTGTCCATTGACGCCTTTGGATAGTAAATTTTTACTCGAATTAGGAAATGGTAAATTAATTTCAGCAGATAATATATGTCGGAATCGAGAAATTAAACTGGTTAGCGAAACATTTAAGATTGATTTGATACCAGTAGAGTTAGGGAGTTTTGATGTGATAATCGGTATGGACTGGTTGAAAGAAGTGAAAGCAGAGATCGTTTGTTACAAAAATGCAATTCGCATTATACGAGAAAAAGGAAAACCCTTAATGGTGTACGGAGAAAAGGGGAACACGAAGCTACATCTTATTAGTAATTTGAAGGCATAAAAACTAATAAGAAAAGGTTGCTATGCTGTTCTAGCACACGTCGAGAAAGTACAAACTGAAGAAAAGAGCATCAATGATGTTCCCATTGCAAAAGAATTTTCCGATGTATTTCTGAAAGAATTACCGGGATTACCCCCACTTCGATCCGTTGAATTTCAAATAGATCTTGTACCAGGAGCTGCACCAATAGCTCGTGCTCCTTACAGACTCGCACCCAGCGAGATGAAAGAACTGCAAAGCCAATTACAAGAACTTTTAGAGCGTGGTTTCATTCGACCAAGCACATCACCGTGGGGAGCTCCTGTTTTGTTTGTCAAGAAGAAAGATGGTACATTCAGGTTGTGTATCGACTACCGAGAGTTGAACAAACTTACCATCAAGAACCGCTACCCACTACCGAGAATCGACGACTTATTTGATCAACTACAAGGCTCGTCTGTTTATTCAAAGATTGACTTACGTTCCGGGTATCATCAAATGCGGGTGAAAGAATATGATATTCCAAAGACTGCTTTCAGAACACGTTACGGTCATTACGAGTTTATGGTCATGCCGTTTGGTTTAACTAATGCACCAGCTGTGTTCATGGACCTTATGAACCGAGTGTGTGGATCATACCTTGACAAGTTTGTCATTGTTTTCATTGATGACATACTTATTTACTCAAAGAATGACCAAGAACACGGTGAACATTTGAGAAAGGTGTTAGAAGTATTGAGGAAGGAAGAATTGTACGCTAAGTTTTCAAAGTGTGCATTTTGGTTGGAAGAAGTTCAATTCCTCAGTCACATAGTGAACAAAGAAGGTATTAAGGTGGATCCGGCAAAGATAGAAACTGTTGAAAAGTGGGAAACCCCGAAAACTCCGAAACACATACGCCATTTTTTAGGACTAGCTGGTTACTACAGAAGGTTCATCCAAGACTTTTCCAGAATAACAAAACCCTTGACTGCATTAACGCATAAAGGGAAGAAATTTGAATGGAATAATGAACAAGAGAAAGCGTTTCAGTTATTGAAGAAAAAGCTAACTACGGCACCTATATTGTCATTGCCTGAAGGGAATAATGATTTTGTGATTTATTGTGATGCATCAAAGCAAGGTCTCGGTTGTGTATTAATGCAACGAACGAAGGTGATTGCTTATGCATCTAGACAATTGAAGATTCACGAACAAAATTATACGACGCATGATTTGGAATTAGGCGCGGTTGTTTTTGCATTAAAGACTTGGAGGCACTACTTATATGGGGTCAAAAGTATTAGATATACCGACCACAAAAGTCTTCAACACATATTTAATCAGAAACAACTGAATATGAGGCAGCGTAGGTGGATTGAATTATTGAATGATTACGACTTTGAGATTCGTTACCACCCGGGGAAGGCAAATGTGGTAGCCGATGCCTTGAGTAGGAAGGACAGAGAACCCATTCGAGTAAAATCTATGAATATAATGATTCATAATAACCTTACTACTCAAATAAAGGAGGCGCAACAAGGAGTTTTAAAAGAGGGAAATTTAAAGGATGAAATACCCAAAGGATCGGAGAAACATCTTAATATTCGGGAAGACGGAACCCGGTATAGGGCTGAAAGGATTTGGGTACCAACATTTGGAGATATGAGAGAAATGGTACTTAGAGAAGCTCATAAAACCAGATACTCAATACATCCTGGAACGGGGAAGATTTACAAGGATCTCAAGAAACATTTTTGGTGGCCAGGTATGAAAGCCGATGTTGCTAAATACGTAGGAGAATGTTTGACGTGTTCTAAGGTCAAAGCTGAGCATCAGAAACCATCAGGTCTACTTCAACAACCCGAAATCCCGGAATGGAAATGGGAAAACATTACCATGGATTTCATCACTAAATTGCCAAGGACTGCAAGTGGTTTTGATACTATTTGGGTAATAGTTGATCGTCTCACCAAATCAGCACATTTCCTGCCAATAAGAGAAGATGACAAGATGGAGAAGTTAGCACGACTGTATTTGAAGGAAGTCGTCTCCAGACATGGAATACCAATCTCTATTATCTCTGATAGGGATGGCAGATTTATTTCAAGATTCTGGCAGACATTACAGCAAGCATTAGGAACTCGTCTAGACATGAGTACTGCCTATCATCCACAAACTGATGGGCAGAGTGAAAGGACGATACAAACACTTGAAGACATGCTACGATCATGTGTTATTGATTTCGGAAACAGTTGGGATCGACAACTACCATTAGCAGAATTTTCCTACAACAACAGCTACCATTCAAGCATTAAGATGGCGCCGTTTGAAGCACTTTATGGTAGAAAGTGCAGGTCTCCGATTTGTTGGAGTGAAGTGGGGGATAGACAGATTACGGGTCCGGAGATTATACAAGAAACTACCGAGAAGATCATCCAAATTCAACAACGGTTGAAAACCGCCCAAAGTCGACAAAAGAGCTACGCTGACATTAAAAGAAAACATATAGAATTTGAAATTGGAGAGATGGTCATGCTTAAAGTTGCACCTTGGAAAGGCGTTGTTCGATTTGGTAAACGAGGGAAATTAAATCCAAGGTATATTGGACCATTCAAGATTATTGATCGTGTCGGACCAGTAGCTTACCGACTTGAGTTACCTCAACAACTCGCGGCTGTACATAACACTTTCCACGTCTCGAATTTGAAGAAATGTTTTGCTAAAGAAGATCTCACTATTCCGTTAGATGAAATCCAAATCAACGAAAAACTTCAATTCATCGAAGAACCCGTCGAAATAATAGATCTTGAGGTTAAAAGACTTAAGCAAAACAAGATACCAATTGTTAAGGTTCGATGGAATGCTCGTAGAGGACCCGAGTTCACCTGGGAGTGTGAAGATCAGATGAAGAAGAAATACCCGCATCTATTTCCAGAAGATTCGTCAACACCTTCAACAGCTTAAAATTTCGGGACGAAATTTATTTAACGGGTAGGTACTGTAGTGACCCAAACTTTTCCATGTTTATATATATTAATTGAGATTGATATTTACATGATTAAATGTTTCCAACCTGTTAAGCAATCAAACTTGTTAAGACTTGATTAATTGAAATATGTTTCATATAGACAATTGACCACCCAAGTTGACCGGTGATTCACGAACGTTAAAACTTGTAAAAACTATACGATGACATATATATGGTTATATATATAGTTAACATGTTTTTATTATAAGTATGTATCTCATTAGGTATTTTAACAATGAGTTATATACATAAAAATGAGACTATTAATTTAAGAAACTCGAAAACGATATATATAACGATTATCGTTATAACAACGTCTTACTAGGTACATATGAATCATATTAAGATATTGATACACTTGGTTAATTTTGTTAAATGATAAGTAAATATATTATTAAGTGTATTAACAATGAAATACATATGTAAAAAAAAGACTACTAACTTAATGATTTCGAAACGAGACATATATGTAACGATTATCGTTGTAACGACATTTAACTGTATATACATCATACTAAGATATATTATATATCATAATATCATGATAATATAACAATTTAACATCTCATTTGTTATAATAAACAATGGGTTAACAACATTCAACAAGATCGTTAACCTAAAGGTTTCAAAACAACATTTACATGTAACGACTAACGATGACTTAACGACTCAGTTAAAATGTATATACATGTAGTGTTTTAATATGTATTCATACACTTTTTAAAGACTTCAAGACACTTATCAAAATACTTCTACTTAACAAAAATGCTTACAATTACATCCTCGTTCAGTTTCATCAACAATTCTACTCGTATGCACCCGTATTCGTACTCGTACAATACACAGCTTTTAGATGTATGTACTATTGGTATATACACTCCAATGATCAGCTCTTAGCAGCCCATGTGAGTCACCTAACACATGTGGGAACCATCATTTGGAAACTAACATGAAATATCTCATAAAATTACAAAAATATGAGTAATCATTCATGACTTATTTACATGAAAACAAAATTACATATCCTTTATATCTAATCCATACACCAACGACCAAAAACACCTACAAACACTTTAATTCTTCAATTTTATTCATCTAATTGATCTCTCTCAAGTTCTATCTTCAAGTTCTAAGTGTTCTTCATAAATTCCAAAAGTTCTAGTTTCATAAAATCAAGAATACTTTCAAGTTTGCTAGCTCACTTCCAATCTTGTAAGGTGATCATCCAACCTCAAGAAATCTTTGTTTCTTACAGTAGGTTATCATTCTAATACAAGATAATAATCATATTCAAACTTTGGTTCAATTTCTATAACTATAACAATCTTATTTCAAGTGATGATCTTACTTAAACTTGTTTTCGTGTCATGATTCTGCTTCAAGAACTTCGAGCCATCCAAGGATCCATTGAAGCTAGATCCATTTTTCTCTTTTCCAATAGGTTTATCCAAGGAACTTAAGGTAGTAATGATGTTCATAACATCATTCAATTCATACATATAAAGCTATCTTATTCGAAGGTTTAAACTTGTAATCACTAGAACATAGTTTAGTTAATTCTAAACTTGTTCGCAAACAAAAGTTAATCCTTCTAACTTGACTTTTAAAATCAACTAAACACATGTTCTATATCTATATGATATGCTAACTTAATGATTTAAAACCTGGAAACACGAAAAACACCGTAAAACCGGATTTACGCCGTCGTAGTAACACCGCGAGCTGTTTTGGGTTAGTTAATTAAAAACTATGATAAACTTTGATTTAAAAGTTGTTATTCTGAGAAAATGATTTTTATTATGAACATGAAACTATATCCAAAAATTATGGTTAAACTCAAAGTGGAAGTATGTTTTCTAAAATGGTCATCTAGACATCGTTCTTTCGACTGAAATGACTACCTTTACAAAAACGACTTGTAACTTATTTTTCCGACTATAAACCTATACTTTTTCTGTTTAGATTCATAAAATAGAGTTCAATATGAAACCATAGCAATTTGATTCACTCAAAACGGATTTAAAATGAAGAAGTTATGGGTAAAACAAGATTGGATAATTTTTCTCATTTTAGCTACGTGAAAATTGGTAACAAATCTATTCCAACCATAACTTAATCAACTTGTATTGTATATTATGTAATCTTGAGATACCATAGACACGTATACAATGTTTCGACCTATCATGTCGACACATCTATATATATTTCGGAACAACCATAGACACTCTATATGTGAATGTTGGAGTTAGCTATACAGGGTTGAGGTTGATTCCAAAATATATATAGTTTGAGTTGTGATCAATACTGAGATACGTATACACTGGGTCATGGATTGATTCAAGATAATATTTATCGATTTATTTCTATACATCTAACTGTGGACAACTAGTTGTAGGTTACTAACAAGGACAGCTGACTTAATAAGCTTAAAACATCAAAATATATTAAAAGTGTTGTAAATATATTTTGAACATACTTTGATATATATGTATATATTGTTATAGGTTCGTGAATCAACCAGTGGCCAAGTCTTACTTCCCGACGAAGTAAAAATCTGTGAAAGTGAGTTATAGTCCCACTTTTAAAATCTAATATTTTTGGGATGAGAATACATGCAGGTTTTATAAATGATTTACAAAATAGACACAAGTACGTGAAACTACATTCTATGGTTGAATTATCGAAATCGAATATGCCCATTTTTATTAAGTCTGGTAATCTAAGAATTAGGAAACAGACACCCTAATTGACGCGAATCCTAAAGATAGATCTATTGGGCCTAACAAACCCCATCCAAAGTACCGGATGCTTTAGTACTTCGAAATTTATATCATATCCGAAGGGTGTCCCGGAATGATGGGGATATTCTTATATATGCATCTTGTTAATGTCGGTTACCAGGTGTTCACCATATGAATGATTTTTATCTCTATGTATGGGATGTGTATTGAAATATGAAATCTTGTGGTCTATTATTATGATTTGATATATATAGGTTAAACCTATAACTCACCAACATTTTTGTTGACATTTTAAGCATGTTTATTCTCAGGTGATTATTAAGAGCTTCCGCTGTCGCATACTTAAATAAGGACGAGATTTGGAGTCCATGCTTGTATGATATTGTGTAAAAACTGCATTCAAGAAACTTATTTTGTTGTAACATATTTGTATTGTAAACCATTATGTAATGGTCGTGTGTAAACAGGATTATCAAATAATGATAATCTAAAATATCCTGTTTGCACACGACCATTACATAATGGTTTACAATACAAATATGTTACAACAAAATAAGTTTCTTGAATGCAGTTTTTACACAATATCATACAAGCATGGACTCCAAATCTCGTCCTTATTTAAGTATGCGACAGCGGAAGCTCTTAATAATCACCTGAGAATAAACATGCTTAAAACGTCAACAAAAATGTTGGTGCGTTATAGGTTTAACCTATATATATCAAATCATAATAATAGACCACAAGATTTCATATTTCAATACACATCCCATACATAGAGATAAAAATCATTCATATGGTGAACACCTGGTAACCGACATTAACAAGATGCATATATAAGAATATTCCCATCATTCCGGGACACCCTTCGGATATGATATAAATTTCGAAGTACTAAAGCATCCGGTACTTTGGATGGGGTTTGTTAGGCCCAATAGATCTATCTTTAGGATTCGCGTCAATTAGGGTGTCTGTTCCCTAATTCTTAGATTACCAGACTTAATAAAAAGGGGCATATTCGATTTCGATAATTCAACCATAGAATGTAGTTTCACGTACTTGTGTCTATTTTGTAAATCATTTATAAAACCTGCATGTATTCTCATCCCAAAAATATTAGATTTTAAAAGTGGGACTATAACTCACTTTCACAGATTTTTACTTCGTTGGGAAGTAAGACTTGGCCACTGGTTGATTCACGAACCTATAACAATATATACATATATATCAAAGTATGTTCAAAATATATTTACAACACTTTTAATATATTTTGATGTTTTAAGTTTATTAAGTCAGCTGTCCTCGTTAGTAACCTACAACTAGTTGTCCACAGTTAGATGTACAGAAATAAATCGATAAATATTATCTTGAATCAATCCACGACCCAGTGTATACGTATCTCAGTATTGATCACAACTCAAACTATATATATTTTGGAATCAACCTCAACGCTGTATAGCTAACTCCAACATTCACATATAGAGTGTCTATGGTTGTTCCGAAATATATATAGATGTGTCGACATGATAGGTCGAAACATTGTATACGTGTCTATGGTATCTCAAGATTACATAATATACAATACAAGTTGATTAAGTTATGGTTGGAATAGATTTGTTACCAATTTTCACGTAGCTAAAATGAGAAAAATTATCCAATCTTGTTTTACCCATAACTTCTTCATTTTAAATCCGTTTTGAGTGAATCAAATTGCTATGGTTTTGTATTGAACTCTATTTTATGAATCTAAACAGAAAAAGTATAGGTTTATAGTCGAAAAAATAAGTTACAAGTCATTTTTGTAAAGGTAGTCATTTCAGTCGAAAGAACGACGTCTGGATGACCATTTTAGAAAACATACTTCCACTTTGAGTTTAACCATAATTTTTAGATATAGTTTCATGTTCATAATAAAAATAATTTTCTCAGAATAACAACTTTTAAATCAAAGTTTATCATAGTTTTTAATTAACTAACCCAAAACAGCCCGCGGTGTTACTACGACGGCGTAAATCCGGTTTTACGGTGTTTTTCGTGTTTCCAGGTTTTAAATCATTAAGTTAGCATATCATATAGATATAGAACATGTGTTTAGTTGATTTTAAAATTCAAGTTAGAAGGAGTAACTTTTGTTTGCGAACAAGTTTAGAATTAACTAAACTATGTTCTAGTGATTACAAGTTTAAACCTTCGAATAAGATAGCTTTATATGTATGAATCGAATGATGTTATGAACATCATTACTACCTTAAGTTCCTTGGATAAACCTACTGGAAAAGAGAAAAATGGATCTAGCTTCAACGGATCCTTGGAAGGCTCGAAGTTCTTGAAGCAGAATCATGACACGAAAACAAGTTTAAGTAAGATCATCACTTGAAATAAGATTGTTATAGTTATAGAAATTGAACCAAAGTTTGAATATGATTATTACCTTGTATTAGAATGATAACCTACTGTAAGAAACAAAGATTTCTTGAGGTTGGATGATCACCTTACAAGATTGGAAGTGAGCTAGCAAACTTGAAAGTATTCTTGATTTTATGTAACTAGAACTTGTAGAATATATGAAGAACACTTAGAACTTGAAGATAGAACTTGAGAGAGATCAATTAGATGAAGAAAATTGAAGAATGAAAGTGTTTGTAGGTGTTTTTGGTCGTTGGTGTATGGATTAGATATAAAGGATATGTAATTTTGTTTTCATGTAAATAAGTCATGAATGATTACTCATATTTTTGTAATTTTATGAGATATTTCATGCTAGTTGCCAAATGATGGTTCCCACATGTGTTAGGTGACTCACATGGGCTGCTAAGAGCTGATCATTGGAGTGTATATACCAATAGTACATACATCTAAAAGCTGTGTATTGTACGAGTACGAATACGGGTGCATACGAGTAGAATTGTTGATGAAACTGAACGAGGATGTAATTGTAAGCATTTTTGTTTAGTAGAAGTATTTTGATAAGTGTATTGAAGTCTTTCAAAAGTGTATAAATACATATTAAAACACTACATGTATATACATTTTAACTAAGTCGTTAAGTCATCGTTAGTCGTTACATGTAAGTGTTGTTTTGAAACCTTTAGGTTAACGATATTGTTAAATGTTGTTAACCCAATGTTTATAATATCAAATGAGATTTTAAATTATTATATTATCATGATATTATCATGTATGAATATCTCTTAATATGATATATATACATTAAATGTCTTTACAACGATAATCGTTACATATATGTCTCGTTTAAAAATCATTAAGTTAGTAGTCTTGTTTTTACATATGTAGTTCATTGTTAATATACTTAATGATATGTTTACTTATCATAGTATCATGTTAACTATATATATATCCATATATATGTCATCATATAGTTTTTACAAGTTTTAACGTTCATGAATCACCGGTCAACTTGGGTGGTCAATTGTCTATATGAAACATATTTCAATTAATCAAGTCTTAACAAGTTTGATTGCTTAACATGTTGGAAACATTTAATCATGTAAATATCAATCTCAATTAATATATATAAACATGGAAAAGTTCGGGTCACTACATTCTCAATGCATAATTTACATAGATATATATAGTACCAGGATCCCTTAAATTAAGGAGAAATTTACAAGAGATATCAGGCAAGGTCTACAGTGACAGATACGCTAAGATATGAATTGTCAGATACGCTAAGATATGAATTTTTGTCTATATACTATTCATGCAGTCAATGCAGTGAAAAGTGTCTAAACTAAGAATAATGAGCATGTAATTTCCTAAGGATGATAAGCAGATGATTTTCGACAAAAATGATAAGCAAAACTTTTGACATGCAGACACGGTCGAAGTCCAGACTCACTAATGCATCCTAACGACTATCAGTTAGACACACTAATGCAAGACCCGGTTCACTAAGACCACAGCTCTGATACCAACTGAAAGGACCCGTCCTAATCCATCCAGACGAAGTCCATATTGATTATAAATGATTCACAACAGTTGATTACATCGCGAGGTACTTGACCTCTATATGATACATTTTACAAACATTGCATTCGTTTTTAAAAGACAAACTTTCATTTACATTGAAAGTTGACGGCATGCATACTATTTCATAATATATCAAACTATAATTGACTAAACAATAATCTTGATGAACTCAACGATCCGAATGCAACGTCTTTTGAAATATGTCATGAATGACTCCAAGTAATAACTCTAAAATGAGCAAATACACAGCGGAAGATTTCTTTCATACCTGAGAATAAATATGCTTTCAAGTGTCAACCAAAAGGTTGGTGAGTTCATTAGTTTAACATAAATAATCATTTCATAATTTTAATAGACCACAAGATTTCATATTTCCATTTCTCATAAACATACGTCCCATGCATAGAGACAAAAATATCATTCATATGGATTGAACACCTGGTAACCGACATTCACAATATGCATATAAGAATATCCCCATCATTCCGGGATCCTCCTTCGGACATGATATAAATTTCGAAGTACTAAAGCATCATGTACTTTGGATGGGGCTTGTTGGGCCCGATAGATCTATCTTTAGAGTTCGCGTCAATTAGGGTGTCTGTTCCCTAATTCTTAGATTACTAGACTTAATAAAAAGGGGCATATTCGATTTCGATCATTCAACCATATAATGTAGTTTCGATTACTTGTGTCTATTTCGTAAAACATTTATAAAAATTGCGCATGTATTCTCAGTCCCAAAAATATATATTGCAAAAGCATTTAAAAAGGGAGCAAATGAAACTCACCAGACTGTATTTTGTAGTAAAATACATATGACAACATTGAACAAGTATAGGGTTGGCCTCGGATTCACAAACCTATATCATTTATATATATATTAAAACATGTAATAACAATTAAACAAGTTTTATATATTAATTTTATTATACTTAATAATTTGTATGTTATATTACTAATTAGTTTAATTATAACTATTTTATATATTTTAGAATAATAATTAATATTTATATAAATATGATTATATTAAAATATGTTTCTCTATTATATATAACTTAATTAATATTTTATAAAGTACATTTTATTTAATTCAATATGTAATACTAGTATAGTTAGAATATATGTAAAAATATATATTTATATAAATACCATTTGTTTCTTATAATATTAATTATAATAATATACTAAAATAAAGATGTTAAAAAATAATAATAATGGTAATGTTTACAATAATCATACCTAAATCATAATTATATTCAAACTTATAATCATAATTATTCCTTGTCTTTATCATTAAGCTCATGATCGAAACCGTGATCATAATCATGTTATCTTTATAACCCTGCTTACGTCCATAAGCATATCAATATACCTATTATTTTTATTCTCTAATCAAAAATCATATTTATTGATTCCATAGTGCATATAATTATACTTAAATCTAAAGCACAACAAGTTTATATCATTTTATTATCCTCTTTATTATTTTAGTAACAATAATAATAATAATAATAATAATAATAATAATAATAATAATAATAATAATAATAATAATAATAATAATAATAATAAAAAATAATAATAATAATAATAATAATAATAATAATAAAAAACTACCTTAAAAGGAACAAGCTTTAAAAAGGAACGCCACTACCCGGGCTCGAACCTATGACCTCTTGCTTAAACAAACATGCCCTTATCCAACACTATGTCTCTCGTTTTTCTTAAATATCTCATAGATTTATTTCCTTTAACTTATCTTTTCTGCTTTCTTTCTTCTTAAAAAAAAATGACATGGCCGAGGATTGAACCCGCGATCTCTCATTAAACAACCACACTTTCAACCATTGAACCACCAATTATTTTCTAATTTAATTAGCATACTAAATTAATTTAACCTATAACTGCTACTGCCTTCCTATTGATACAAAACCCATTTCTCATCATCATCATCATAATTCATTTCATCGTGATATCAAGATCATTATCATCTATATCATCATCACGTACTACAGATCCTCATCATCATAAGCCTAAATATAACGATATCATTTTCAGTTGAGTAATAAGTGGGTTCTTGCTTTGGCCCAAGAAAGAAAACAACCCAACCGAAACCATAATTTGAATCTCGGCCCAACTAGAAACTAAAGCCCATTACACAATTTAAAAAGCCCGATAACCATATAGGGTAATAAAAAATCGCGAACAAGCTGTCAATCCCTTTTATATGCAGCCGTTAATAGCAATGCACGTGGGACTGCCAGTTTAACTTCCACAAAATTACAAGACTGCCCTCGACTGGTTCCTGTTCTCCTTTCTTCTCCATAACCTCCCGTATATTAAACCATAGCACCTCAAAATTTAAGACCCGACCTAGTTATGATCCGACTTAAGATTGTCACACTTAATCGGTTGTTAAAGTTCCTTGTTAAATATTTAACGAACAGCTGCTGTAGCAGCACACATCGACGAAGAAAGAAAAAAAATTAAAATGGCTGTTTGCTTTAAAACAATCGCAGCAATAAGGTTGTTCATGTGCTTGATTAAAACAGCGACTTTGTGCAGTAATAGTTGTAGGTTTAATGGGTGATGAAAGGGTGAAGGTGATGATCGATTATCATTGAAGGTGGTGTTGTTAACAAAGAGAGTGGTGGCGTGGGATGGTTAGGGTTGTAAATGTTGACGGTGGGGGATGAAGAAATGTAGCAGCCTAAGGGTGGTTGTCATTTGTTTATTGAAATAGAAAGCAATCGAGTTAAGTGGTGTTGGTGATGGTTTTCGTGGTGGATGATGTCGGGTGTTAGAAGGTGGTTGTCGGGAGTGGTTGTTGCTGGAGAAGATGATCAAGTAATGTGGTGTGTGTTATCACTTTTATGTAATTGTTCATTCTTTTAAGAGGTAAAAGAAAAGGAACAGAAAGCAAGAGAAATTAAATAGTGATAGGATTTAGACATTGAGACTTGATTGGTTCTCCATTAATATGGAGTTGTATATACATTTACAATCGGATAGTGGAAGACAAAACCAAAAACACGTACATAAACAAATAATAATGATATATTATAATATATTTAAAAATTAAAACGTGTGAATCAACATTAAATTCTACCGACAGTTTTTCACGAAATGCTATATCTTAGTGGCGAATAAAAAGTATTCCGAAAAATCCTAAATTTTTACATTAATTATTTTTATTTATTTTAGTCATTATGGTGTAAAATTCAATCATTAACTTAATAAATAAAAATTACATCAACTGTCCCTCTCATTTATGGGTAAAATATAAAAAATGTTAAAACTTAACGAATAGTTCCTAAATACATTTTTAGTAAGCCTAAAATTTATAAAACTCATTTTCGGATCACCGTTTATTCTAAAATCACATAAGTTCGAATTAAAGTTCTCTAAATAATAATCGAATCGTCCAATGAGTATAACAATCATTTAATATTTTATTTTTAATATACTTTAGTTATATATAAATATGTTGTAAATGATAATTATTGTAATATTATATTTTTATTTTATTTTATTTTACATAATTAATTCTAATAACTAAATCATTTAGTATTTCAAAATATATATATATATATATATATATATATATATATATATATATATATATATATATATATATATATATATATATATATATATATATATATATATATATATATATATATATTTACAAATAGTGGTTCGTGAATCGTCGAGAATAGTCAAAGGGTAATTGATTATATAAACATAATTCAAATTTTTAATTTTTTTTTTTGATATTTCAACATTACAGACTTTGCTTATCGTGTCGAAACCATATAAAGATTAAGTTTAAATTTGGTTGAAAATCTCCGGGTCGTCACACCAGCCATATGGCCTGCCAAATACGCCCCACCATACGGCCTGCCATGCGGCCTACCAGGCGTATTTTGGCAATTTTCAAGTCTATTTAATGGGTCTTTGTCATTTATTCCAAGACAAACTTCAATTCACTTCTTTCTCTCTCTTGTACAATATTAGTCATACTCTCAATGCCTTCGACTCCGTGCGGGAAACCTAGTACCCAAAGAAGAACCCTGAAGATTGTATTAGGAGTGGTATGGAGTCTTGAAGTTGTCACTTTTTTATTCGGAACTCATTTAAACTACTGGTACCTCTATCCTTTATCTTATAGAATGTTTTATTATATTGTTGCCATGATTAGCGAGTAGTTATCTTTAGTGTTTGCTATGATGTAAGCAGTTATAATGCCAAAATAATATTATGGTTTGTGTATGCTGTCGAAATGCTTTCCGATTATGCTTTAAACTCAATTGCTTTTCCAACTAATAGAACGTAGTTATAGGCTCTGTTATTGGGAAGTCGCGAACCCCGATTCAGAGTACACTATCTGTGTCACCCCTTGGTAAGATAAGTCTATCGGATACAATGTAAAATCGACTGAGGCACACCGGTTGTAGTAAGTCTATCAAGCTTTGGATTCCAACTGAGGACTCTTTCGTAGTGAAACATCTGACTAGACCCTTAGTACATTGTCGGTCCCAGACCATGCTAGTGTAGTCACCAAGCATATAAACTTCTTACGTGCACACTGAAGCACAACGGTTGTTGTAATCTGTACCTCTGCTAAGTAAGGCCATGGAACACGGTTAGTGTTGACCAGTACACTGCAACATAACGCGTTCTCAAGCATTGCACCCCGCTTAAGGGATTCTTAGTTAATTAAGGAACTGTTTGTTTAGACACATAAAGGATTGGACCGTTAGGATAACTGAACGTGTTCATGGAAATCATCTTGACTTGGCCATGGTGTTCTTTATGGTTGAACTCTTTTTTTAAGGGCCTAACTATCTTTTACCAATCATTAACGAAAGCATTGAATCACATCACGTCTCTCGGATATGGTAAACCATGTATTCTATTATGCTTAAGAAAGTTTAGACCATTTTGGAATGTTAATACGTCACCCAACCGAGTCGCTCAATTGGATGAGCCGTAGGAATGTGTATGCCTGTAGTCAGACTGCACGGGCGTCGGGGGTAAAGGACGTTGATGTCTATTCAGAATCTTCAAGCCTAACGCAGTACCCAGTGACATGTCTTATGACAGGGGCGTTTAGGACCAGTGTAATGAGTACAAGGCCTCTGCCTATTCATGAGCCAGCATTCTATAATCTCGGCAGAATAACTGATGAAATCATAGTATGCACTTACTTTAACCGTATCTGAATTGCAAATTTTATCGCATTTACTTTATCTATCTTATAAATTAGAAAATCCCAAAATAAATATTCACTACTCCCTAACTAACTTAGGCTAAAATATAGGTTCGATGTTACTGATATCTCAAAAATACGACTCTAGGTCATACTTCCCTTACTCATAAGGAGTAGTAAGATTTAGGCCCCGCTAAATATAAATTTAAAACTGTACCCTCTCCCACGAGTGGTTGATCCTGGCGAGCCGTGGCCAAACGACACCGCGCAAATAAAAATCGTCCGTTTCGGCCATATCAGCTTTCGATCAAAACCCGCTTCTTCCTTTCCAAAAATCCCTTTGAATCAATTGGGGTATTTGAGTTTTTGAGAGAAAATAAAGAAGAAAAGGAAAAAGATAAAAAGGAAATGAAATGGATGGATGGGATTTAAGATCCCAATCTGGCTCACACGCAAAATGACCAAAATGCCATTGAACCTTATTTAATATTACAAAAGTCTGGTACCAGTTCGCCCGTTATGTCGCGCCACGACACCTACTCGCCGCGCCGAGAGGATTGCCTCGGTATGGGGCCTGTTTGTCCTGTCTCCTGAAACTGAGTCACTTGAATTGCCGCGCCGCGGCCAAGATTCTCGCGCCACGACCCTTGCCGTGGTCTGGTGCCTGTCTTACCATGCCTCCTGATTCTGATTATGGTTAATTGTCGCGCCGCGACCGGCAACTCCGCACCGCGACCTCAGCCGTGACCTGATCACTTCTCGCATACACGAACTTTAAAATACGAACATGTATCAAATCCTTCATACGCTAGTCGTACATACACAATACGCCTATATATATCATATACGGGAAAACGGGGTGTTACAACTCTCCCCCACTTAGATTCGATCACTTCCTCGTGATCCTAGTCACTTAACCAATCCGAACCTACACTCGATGGTTCTCAAACAAACGTTCCAATCCGACTTCCGACACATTCCTCATTAACCTGAAAATTAATTCATTTACTAAATACACACACGCACGTATTCCAAGACATGCAATACACACAACATCCGAAGTCTATAACGATCACTTAGAATACGCGAAATCGCCACGTATTCTTCCAATTCCTCTAGGAAATTCTTCTCAAAGAGTCACCATTAACAACCAAATCGTCACCCGCGACTCGTCAAATCCACAAATCCGAGCACTAACACTTTCTCAATCCCTCACATCGGAAAAACTCAACCAATCTCATACCGAGATGTCAACCCTTTACCGCACCCATACCAAGTACAATGCTAAAAACAATCACAATAAGGTCAACCATCCGGCCGATGAAGACCGAAAAATCGAATCTTTAAGGATAACACTTACCACTTAACAACCCTTGTAGTGCGCAAACACGGCTATTACGCAACTACCGCAACCTCATAAGAAAACGGCTAAAACTGTTAGCGCCCAAAAGGACTAGGGCAACGCTAAACTCAAGGTGTACAAAATTGACTATTGTCACACCCTCAACAACATGTGAGCGAAACACGGTTATCGCATCACTAATCCCGTAACATGGTCCTTACGACCCCACCATCGGCGTATAAAACAACCAATAGTTCACACAACCAACATGGCTGAAACAACCCGAGCCTAAACACACATGGAGGATGGTCAAAACAACCTGAACCTTAGTGAATTCGCAACAACCCGAAATTCACCAACCCAATCCATATTTCACACAACGAAATGACCGTACAACCCGAGTCATTGTGAATACACGCAAACCGATATTCACTACCTCCACTACATAGTATAACCGAGGATGGTCGTACAACCCAAGCCTTAGTGAATCCGAACTACCCGACATTCACTACCTCAAACAATGAGTCCAACCAACCGGGACAATCGTACTTCCCAAAATATTGTGAATACGAACAACCCGATATTCACGTCCCAAAACTCAGCACAGGAATGGTACTCCCATTCCTCATCGGTACTCAAATTTCCTGATAACGTTATACCGTACTGATATAACACTACTCCAGCACAAATATCCGTTAGTGTACAATGACATATAACACTAACTCTCGGGTGATGTCTTAAACACCGCGACTAACTCACCCCCATGACAATGTGGCATCTTGAACACCGCGACGATTCCACATGTCAATCAAAACAATGAGTGGTGTCTTGCACACCGCGACAATACCACTCATTACTTAGAATGTGGTGTCTTAAACACTGCGACAATACCACATTCATATGACACAAATAAATACATTATATACGTACACGTATCACTCGTACGTATACACATTGACACCACAATCGAGCAAGAACCACCTATATCACACATAGGCTCAAGACAAATAATTCTCTAAAAGAGAATCCGACACACACATCCCTTAACCGAGGGATCTCACCTTGCTTGTCAAACACGTCCCTTATCTCTCAATGAGATTTACCACATTACCACCTTGGTGATAATTCAAATCCAAAGTCATAAGTACAATTTACCCGAAATTATACTCTACCACGAATCGACCAATCAAGGTCGCGACACAAATTTCGGATCTACTAAAAACATCATCCGACATCTCACACTAAAACCCCCTCGTACGGGAGTGAAACTCCCCCACTTGGAACTACGTTCCATAACCGCATCTTGTACACCCGTACAATGCTACCAAAGGTAGACTTTACTAAAAATTGGGTTCACACGACCCGTCACCTCAGCTTGCTCCAACCTTGTGCACACGAAGGATTTTAACCAATCCTTAAACACTTCGAACGAAAAGTTCACCACAAAATACACAAACTTTACTCTCGCAGTCATCCAATTGCTACAGTTTGTCAAATTCCCATCTAGTTACTCATGTACCTAAGGGTTTCTTACCAGTACCCTAAGTACAAAGTAACCACAACACCGTCGGAGTCGAATACCACGCTAGTAGGTATGAAAGAGGCACCTAACATCGTGTCCCATAGACTCTATTACCAACATACATCGAGATCAAACACTCGATCTTTAGGGTTTTATCCACCCGTTGAACCTCATAGTTAAACTACGTCAACACGGAAGCAAACACGTGCTAACAACCGAACACCAAAGCCCATACCCATGGCTTGGTAGAAATATTTCCCAACACTAAGGAATGCTTGGTTGCACCAAGTCTTACGCCCTTCGTCCGCCAATCAAAACGCCACCATAGAGTAATTCCAATAGGAACATCACCCATTACAATAATACACACAACGCAATGCATTCAACAAATTCGCACACGACGACACAAAATAAATATCCAAAGGACATATTTATTAAAACAAAACGCACCTTAACGTCTCCTTACGGCATTCGCCGCCGGCAACTCGGGACAATCCGGCTTTCGATGTCGCTCTTTATGACAATAGTAGCACATTCTGTCATCACTTCTCGGCATTGTGCATTCCCATAACTTGTGGCCCCTAACACCACAATTGAAACATCTAGGCGCATGAGAACTCGTCGAACCTTTCTTCACGTTACCCATACTCGCACTCGCGCCCTTAGTTTTCTTATTTGGAGCACCATACGAATCAACCCTTCTCTTACTTGAAAGCTCCCTAGCCTTCGATCGCGAATATGATTCGAAACCCCTAGCCATGTTGAATAACTCCGAAAACGAGTTCACTTGGCCAACGCTAATTTTGCCCTGCAACTCATCATTCAAAGTCTGATGGAAATCTTCCATCAACATCCGATCATTCCCAATATACTCAGGGCAAAATGAGCCTTCGACATAAAGGTCGTCTTTAGAGTATTCAAGTCCATCGATCTTTGTTGCAAATTTCGCAACTCATTTCGCATTTATGACAAATCGGCTGAAGTCCGGAACTCCTCGAAGAATTCCTTCTTAAAATCGCCCCATGATAACGCCATAAACGGTTCACCACCGACAAGATCAATCTTACCATCCAACCAATCCTTTGCCTTCCCCGCAACAAGCTAGTAGCGAGCCTTGTCCTCTTCTCGGGAGGGCATTCAATCGTGCGAAAACACCCTTCCACATCCGAGATCCAAGTTGTGCTTACCAAAGGATCCGGTTTCCCATCGTACATCGGAGGTTTTGTTCTCATGAAGCTCTTAAGACAACGCTCCATTTCACTACTACCCCGAAATTCGGAATACCTCCTATCCATTCTTTCTTCCAACGCACCCATTTGCTCCGCAATGGCGGCTGCAACTCTAGTATTAAACTCCTCGTCATTCGTTTCGATCTCGTTTCGCACTGCCATTCTAAAGAATGCAAAACGATTAGTCCACGAACGTATAAAACCACACGCACAACACTGTCCCATATTGCTCAACACCCATCATACATCACTTGTTCGACACGATTTGCACCCGTAATAAGGTTTGCAAGTCCTTATTATGAACACACGCCGTATCGACTCGTTAGTACAACGACTGCCTCGATCGCTGATATAAACCAACACAACGCAATAATATATTAATAGAATCCACAAATTAACATAAACGTTAGTCCACCTACAAACAAGGCACTAACTATAACCCGTTCTGACCCATTCACCTACAAGTCCCGCAACAATTTAAGCACACACAAAAGTCTAAGTCTAGGTACCTATCTCAAGTCACCTAAATCCTTAGACCATCCTCTGATACCACTTGAAACAACCCGACCCGTATTTAAACCGGCCCGTAAATTTTTTTCTTTAATACATTAATATTTAGGTCCCAATACACAAATTCCAAAACGTATTTTTATCAAAGTAAGTTCAACGAACTTAAAAACGTACAACAATAAGTTAAACATCTTAATACAATAATACGCTAGTTAAATCATAAACCGGTTATAATCATTATGACCCGACTACTTACGTTTACACAAAACCGAGCATGATGATTTGGGACTACGCTACCCGAATCCTAATCGAGTCCAAAAGCAAAATCTTCTAAGGAAACCTAGCCAAGATCTCTAATCCCCACGCTTACCCGAGCCGCCACCACGCGAACCTATAAAAATATCAATAACGAGAGGGTAAGCTAATGCTTAGTGAATGTAAAGATACTATACACATACATATGCATAAAATGGCTACGCATCACCAAGCATCAAAATAAACACATACCGGCTCCGCATGGTAAACAAACTACAAAAGAGCACATACACAAAGTAGCTACACGCTACGTAATCACCAAGCTAACGCCACTAGATTAGCTACAATACAACGATAAGTATATACGCGTATATAACAAATATAATCAACAATAAAGATAAGGTTAACCCCTTAACCCAAACTACATGAAGGTCGGCCGAACTACCCGAGCCTTAGTGAATTCGCACTACCCGAGATTCATTTCCTTCACCACTTCTACAACCGAGGTTGGCCGAACTACCCGAGCCTTAGTGAATTCGCACAACCCGAAATTCACCACCCTAAGATGATCGAAACAACCCGAGTCATCATGAATGCGCACTAACCGAGATTCATTTCCTCAACAACAAATGCTAGCAACCCATCGCCATAAAGGGTTATCTAAAATGCTAACCAATTCACAACACCAAGAGTAAAACCCACAACGCATAAGCGTATCACATGGAACTGAAGCACAAGGTCCATTTTCCCACACGAACATAGAGTAAACCCGAACAAGGGTCACCCTACACACACGCACCCATTTTACACATACACATGTGCATAGTAAATTTACACTCACCTTGAAGTCTTGATGGATGCCAACCAAAATCCGCAAACGCCAATGGAACGTACCTATTCCATTATCACATGACAAATAACAAAATTAGGGTAGATTTACAAACCAACCCAAATCGACAATTAGCGCAATTTCGACCCAATTGCACTTCCAAGCTTAAACCGCGCCCAAACTAACCAATAATCACTTAACAATAGTGACAATGGTCCTAATACGCCAATTAAACCCAAACACAAGTATTAAACACCAATCTTGCCCAAATTGACACCTAAACCCTAATTTTGACCCATTTCAAAATTGGTCAACCACAAGAACCCTAATGGTCTCCAATACATCAATAATCACTAAATACTAGTGATTACACCCATTTACAAGTCTTACAAGCATAAACTTGCACACCAAACCCAAAACCCACCAACAACAACAATAAACCCAAATCTTGGTGTTAATCTTCAATTAACAACTAAATGGGTTCCATTATGAACATACAATCAAAAACTCCTAAATTTAAATGATGAACACAAAAACGAAATTCGGAGTTAGAGCTTACTGCTAGTATCAACTTGTAGCTAAGAACGAGGAGAACAAACTTGTCTCTTACGCTTTCGATCAAAACCTGCTTCTTCCTTTCCAAAAATCCCTTTTAATCAATTAGGGTATTTGAGTTTTTGAGAGAAAATGAAGAATAAAAGGAAAAAGATAAAAAGGAAATGAAATGGATGGATGGGATTTAAGATCCCAATCTGGCGCACGCGTGAAATGACCAAAATGCCCTTGAACCTTATTTAATATTACAAAAGTCTGGTACCAGTTCACCCGTTATGTCGCGCCGCGAGGATTGCCTCGGTCTGGGGCCTGTTTGTCCTGTCTCCTGAAACTGAATCACTTGAATTGCTGCGCCGCGGCCCAGATTCTCGCGCCGCGACCCTGGCCGTGGTCTGGTGCCTGTCTTACCATGCCTCCTGATTCTGATTATGGTTAATTGTCGCGCCGCGACCGGCAGCTCCGCGCCGCGACCTCAGCCGTGACCTGATCACTTCTCGCATACATAAACTTTAAAACACGAACATGTATCAAATCCTTCATACGCTAGTCGTACATACACAATACGCCTATATATATCATATACGGGAAAACGGGGTGTTACAAGATTTAACTTAACAGACTTTGCTTATCGTGTCGAAAACATATAAAGATTAAAGTTTAAATTTGGTCGGAAATTTCTGGGTTGTCACCATAAGTCCATATATATATATATATATGTATATATATATATATATATATATATATGTATATATATATATATATATGTATATATATATATGTATATATATATGTATATATGTTATCATGTCATATACAAGTTATAACATTCGTGAATCATCGGACAAACTGGGTGGTCAAACATTTATTCATGTAAATTTTAATCTCATATAATATATAATCATGGAAAATTCCGGGTTATGACAGTACCTACCCGTTAAATAAATTTCGTCTGAAAATTTTAAGCTGTTGTAGGTGTTGTCCCATCTTCTGGAAATAAGTGCGGGTATTTCTATTTCATCTGATCTTCACGCTCCCAGGTGAACTCGGGTCCTCTACGAGCCTTCCATTGAACCTTAACGATTGGTATTTTGTTTTGCTTAAGTCCTTTAACCTCACGATCCATTATTTTGACGGGTTCTTCGATGAATTGTAGTTTTTCGTTGATCTTAATTTTGTCTAAAGGGATAGTGAGATCTTCTTTAGCTAAGAAATTCTTCAAATTCGAGATATGGAATGTATTATGTACACCAGCGAGTTGTTGCGGTAATTCAAGCCTGTAAGCTACCGGTCCAACACGATCAATAATCTTGAATGGACTAATGTATCTCGGGTTTAGTTTCCCCCGTTTACCAAAGCGAACGACTCCCTTACAAGGTGATACCTTAAGCATGACCATGTCACCAATCTCAAATTCTAGATCTTTTCTTCTAACGTCTGCGTAGCTCTTTTGTCGACTCTGGACAGTTTTCAACCGTTGTTGAATTTGAATGATATTCTCAGTAGTTTCTTGGATTATCTCCGGACCCGTAAATTGTCTATCCCCCACCTCGTTCCAACAAATCGAAGACCTACATTTTCTACCATAAAGTGCTTCGAATGGTGCCGCATTAATACTTGAATGGTAACTGTTGTTGTAGGAAAACTCTGCTAATGGTAGATGTCGATACCAACCATTTCCATAATCAATAACACATGCTCGTAGCATGTCTTCAAGCGTCTGTATCGTCCTTTCACTCTACCCATCAGTTTGTGGATGATAGGCAGTACTCATGTCTAGACGAGTCCCCAATGCTTGGTGTAACGACTGCCAAAATCTTGAAACGAATATGCCATCCCTATCAGATATAATAGAGATTGGTGTTCCATGTTCGGAGACGACTTCTTTCAAGTATAGTCGTGCTAACTTCTCCATTTTATCATCTTCTCTCATTGGTAGAAAGTGTGCTAATTTGGTAAGACGATCGACTATTACCCAAATTGTATCATAAGCACTTGTAGTTCTCGACAATTTAGTAATGAAATCCATGGTAATGTTTTCCCATTTCCATTCTGGGATTTCAGGTTATTGAAATAGATCTGATGGTTTCTGATGTTCAGCTTTGACTTTAGAACAAGTCAAACATTCTCCTACGTATGTAGCAATATCGGCTTTCATACCCGGCCACCAAAAGTGTTTCTTGAGATCTTGATACATCTTTCCCGCTCCGGGATGTATTGAATATCTGGTTTTATGTGCTTCCCTAAGTACCATTTCCCTCACATTTTCAAACTTTGGTACCCAAATTCTTTCAGCCATGTACCGAGTTCCGTCTTCTCGGATATTAAGTTGTTTCTCCGATCCATTGGGTATTTCATTCTTCAAATTTCGTTCTTTTAAAACACCCTGTTGTGCCTATTTTATTCGAGTAGTAAGGTTAGTATATTCATATTTTCATAGCTTTTAGTCGAATAGGTTCCCTGTCCTTTCTACTTAAAGCATCAGCTACCACATTTTCCTTCCCCGGGTGGTAACGAATCTCAAAGTCATAATCATTTAACAGCTCAATCCACCTACGCTGCCTCATGTTCAGTTATTTTTGATTAAATATATGTTGGAGACTTTTGTGATCGGTATATATGATACATTTGACCCCATATAAGTAGTGCCTCCACATCTTTAATGCAAAAACAACAGCGCCCAATTCCAAATCATGAGTCGTATAATTCTGCTCGTGAATCTTCAATTGTCTAGACGCATAAGTAATTACCTTCTTTCGTTGCATTAATACACAACCGAGACCTTGCTTTGAAGCATCACAATAAATCACAAAATCATCATTCCCTTCAAGCAATGACAATATAGGTGCCGTAGTTAACTTTTTCTTCAACAATTGAAATGCTTTCTCTTGCTCATCCTTCCATTCAAATTTCTTCCCTTTATGCGTTAATGCAGTCAAGGGTTTTGCTATTTTGGAAAAATCTTGGATGAATCTTCTGTAGTAACCAGTCAATCTTAAAAATTGGCGTATCTGCGTTGGAGTTTTTAGGGTTTCCCACTTTTCAACGGTTTCAATCTTTGCTGGATCTACCTAAATACCTTCTTTGGACACTATGTGACTGAGGAATTGTACTTCTTTCAACCAAAATGCATACTTTGAAAACTTAGTGTACAGTTTTTTCTTCCTCAATAATTCTAGGACCATTCTCAAATGTTTTTCGTTCTCTTGGTCATTCTTAGAGTAAATAAGTATGTCATCAATGAAAACAATGACAAACTTGTCAAGATACGGTCCACACACTCGGTTCATGAGATCCATGAACACGGCTGGTGCGTTAGTTAAACCAAACGGCATAACCATAGACTCATAATGACCGTAATGTGTTCTTAAAGCAGTCTTTGGAATATCTTCCTCCTTCACTTGCATTTGATGATACCCCGAACGTAAATCAAACTTTGAATAAACTGACGAACCTTGTAGTTGATCAAATAAGTCGTCGATTCTTGGTAGTGGATAACAGTTCTTGATGGTAAGTTTGTTTAACTCTCTGTAGTCGATAGACAATCTGAATGTACCATCCTTCTTTTTGACAAATAAAACAGGAGCTCCCCACGGTGATGTGCTTGGTCGAATGAAACCACGCTCCAAAAGTTCTTGTAATTGGCTCTGTAATTCTTTCATTTCGCTAGGTGCGAATCTGTAAGGAGCACAAGCTATTGGTACAGCGCCTGGTACAAGATCTATTTGAAATTCAACGGATCGGTGAGGAGGTAGTCCCGGTAATTCCTTCAGAAATACATCGAGAAATTCTTTTGCGACAGGAACATCATTGATGTTCTTTTCTTCGGAATTGATTTTCTCAACGTGTGCAAGAATGGCATACAACCATTTCTTATTAGCTTTTGCACCTTCAAGCTACTAATAAGATTTAACTTCGCGTTGCTCTTTTCTCCATACACCATTTAGGGTTTTCCCTTTTCGCGCAGAATACGAATCGCATTCTTGTAACAAACGACCTCTGCTCTCTCCTTTTTCAACCAGTCCATGCCGATTATCACATCAAAACTCCCTAACTCTACTAGTATTAAGTTGATCTTAAACGTTTTGTCGACCAGTTTAATTTTTCAATTCCGGCATATATTATCGGCTTTAATTAATTTACTGTTCGCTAATTCGATTAAAAACTTATTATCCAAAGGTGTTAAAGGACAACTTAACTTGGCACAAAAATCTTTACTCATATAGCTTCTATCCGCACCCGAATCAAATAAAACATAAGCAGGTTTTTCATCAATAAGAAACGTACCTGTAATAAGCTCCGGGTCTTCCTGCGCTTCAGCCGTAATGATGTTGAAGACTCTTCCACGGCCTTGCCCATTAGTATTTCCTTGGTTTGGGCATGCTCTACTGAAATGGCCCGTCTTTTCGCATCCGTAACAATAATAGAATTATTTGTTCTGTTATTTTTATCGGTCGTCGGTCCATAGATGTCACACTTCGTATCACTATGACCGTTTCTGTTACACTTGGTACATACTACTGCACAGAACTTATTCGGATGGTATCCTTCACACTTTTTGCATGGAATTTTCTGCCTCTTGTTGTCATTGTTGTTATTGTTGTTGCTGGGATTATTGTTGTTGTGTTTAGTATTATTGTTGGGACGGTTGTTGTAGTTGTTGCGATTATGGTTGTGATTGTTGTTGTTGTTGTATTGGTGACCCTTGTCACTATTTTATTCCCACTTTCTCTTGACTTGTTTCATTTTGGCCTCCTTGGCCGCCTGCTCTTTAATTCTTCTCTCAATCTGGTTTATGAATTTGTGAGCCATTCGACTTTCCTTTTGCATTGAGGTGGGCGTGCTTAAACTCACATCCTTCTGAATCCTCTCTGGTAACCCTTTCACAAATGCATCGATCTGCTCTTCTTCATCTTCGAACACTCTTGGACACAATAGGCACAACTCGGTGAATCGTCGTTCATATGTGGTAATATCGAATCCTTGCATTCGTAATTCTCTAAGCTATGTTTTGAGCTTGCTGATTTCATTTCTGGGACGATACTGCGCATTCATCAAATGTTTGAATGCTGACCACGGTAGTACGTAAGCAGCATCTTGTCCCACCTGTTCGAGATAGGTGTTCCACCATGTTAACGCAGTACCTGTGAAAGTATGCATGGCGTACTTTACCCTGTCTTCCTCAGCACATTTGCTTATAGCAAACACAGATTCTACTTTCTCAGTCCACTATTTTAATTCAACTGGTCTTTCGATTCCATCAAACTCAAGAGGTTTACAAGTAGTGAAAGCCTTGTAGGAGCATCCTACACGGTTTCTTGTGGAGTTAGTTCCACTGCTAGAACCTGAGTTATTGTTGTTGTTTTGCATTACAGCATGTACTGTGGCTATGTTTGCAGCAAGGAATGCACAGAAATCTTCCTCGCTCATATTTAAGTTTTGCCTGGTAGTCAGTGCCATTTCCTTCAAAAATAGCCAAAAGAATTAAGTTAATATATAGAATATTAATAGTAGTATTTTGTAGCATAATATGAACTTATTATAAAAGCCTTTTCTTCATATTAGCGCTTTATAATTTTAATTCGGGTGATACCTACCCGTTAAAGTTCATACTTAATAGCTAGTTCAAAAATTTACTACTACTATCAAAATAATATTCTATCATGAAAAACTTTAATTCATTATTATTTCACGCTTAAACTTTCGATACAATATTTTACAATCATACCATACCGCTATTTTACATATAGCATAAAAGTACAAGCACGTTATCATACATATATTACAAGACATGGTAAGAGTAAATGACTTCAACTCTTTTATTCAGACTTGTTTGCTTCATCTTCCTCGGACTCGGTTTGTTTTGCTAATTTCCTAGGGATAAACGGGTTAGTACTCATACAAGGAGTCCTTTTCACAAATGGTTTGGAAAAATCTGGTCCCTTAGATGTTCGCGGGCTATAGTTAAAGTTTAAGAAATATGGGTGTTTACGGTATATTCCGTCAGGGTATTTCATGTTAACATATAGTTCATCGGGTTTGGGCTCAGGTTTCTCTATTTTGATAGCTTTTCCCTTATTGTTATCTTTTTCTTTATTAAATTGGGCCACGGTAATTTCTATTACTTCATTGGAATCCTCATCGGGATCAGATTCAACAGAAAATTGGTAATTTTCCCAATATTTTTCCTCCTCAGCGGACACACCATCGACCATTTTTAACTTTGGTCCATTGGTTAAGGATTTTCTTTTATTTAACTATTTTTCTGTGGTTTTTAACATTTCCTCCTCCCGATCTTCTTCCTCCGGTTCTTCTTCTTCTTCTTCTTCTTCTGGTTCTTCTTCTTCCGGTTCTTCTTCTTCTTCCGGTTCCTCTTCTTCCGGTTCCTCTTCTTCCGGAATTTGTGAATCTTCCCAAAATGTATTTGATTCATAATTGTTATTAGGTGAGTCGATGGAATTTGTACTAGAAGTAGACATCTATCACATAATAGAAAGCACGTTAAGAGATTAATATATCACATAATATTTACATGTTAAGAATATATAGTTTCCAACAAAAGTGTTAAGCAATCATTTTTAAAACAAACACGGTCGAAGTTCAGACTCACTAATGCATCCTAACAAACTCGGTTAGACACACTAATGCAAATTTCTAGATCTCTAAGACCAACGCTCTGATGCCAAATGAAATGCCCCGTTCATATCGATTATAAACGTTTCATCTTAATTGGTTTCATTGTGAGGTTTTGACCTCTATATGAGACATTTTTCAAAGACTGCATTCGTTTTTAAAACACACCATAACCTTTATTTTATAGATAACGGTTTTGAAGACATAACATAGATTATCAAGTAATGATAATCTAAAATTATAACGTTTACACACGACCATTACATAATGGTTTACAATAATAATATGTTACAACAACATAAGTTCTCGAATGTAGTTTTTAAACAATATTATACAAGCATGCAAACTCCAAATCTTGTCTTTAATTAGCATGCGACAGTGGAAGCTCTTAATAATCACCTAAGAATAAACATGTTTAAAACGTCAACAAAAATGTTGGTGAGTTATAGGTTTAACCTATATGTCAAATTAATAATAGACCACAGGATTTCATTTTTCATAAATAGCCATAAAAATCATTCATATGATTGAACATCTGGTAACCAACATTAACAGAATGCATCTAGAATATCCCCAACACAGAACCACTCGTCCGTAGAGAAAAATCGAAGTACTAAAGCAGTTCAAATTCTCTGACTGGGGCATGCCAAAGCCCATAGATCTATCTTTGGGATTCGCGTCACTTAGTGGCAATTATAATAAACACTAATTTTTAGGTTACCAAGTTCAAAAAGGGTGATATTCGATATAGTAATTCAACATAGAATGTAGTTTCAATTACTTGTGTCTATTTTGAAAAACATTTATAAAACTGCATGTATTCTCATCTGAAAAATATTAGATCGTAAAAATGGGACTATAACTCACTTTCACAGATTTTTACTTCGTCGGAAAAAGACTTGGCCATGGGTCAATTCACGAAACTATAACAATTATATACATACATATCAAAGTATGATCGAAATATATTCACAACATTTTTATTACGTGTTGACGATTTAAGTTGTTAAGTTAGCAGTCCAATGTTAGTAGTCCACAATTAGTAGTTCACAGTTAGTAGTACATAAATAAATCGATATAGTATATTGTCTTAATATTTTCAAGACCCATATTATACATATTATCTCGAATCAATCCACGACCCATTGTATACATGTCTCAGACTTGACCCATTATATGCTAACTCGAGCATTACCGCATATAGTGTCTTATGGGTTATTCAAAATAATATCTATAGATGATGTCAGTATGATATGTCAAAACATTGTATATGTGTCTATGGTCTATCAAGACATGTATAATAAAAGAAAGTTAGCTAAGATATAGTTAGTATAGATTTGTTATAAAAATTTCCGTAGCTAAAACTAGTAATTCTATCCAATTTTGTTTTACCCATAATTTCTTCGTTATAAATCCGTTTTGAGTGAATCAAATTGCTATGGTTTTGTATCGAATTAAAAGTTATGAAAATAAACAGAAAAAGTGATGGTTTATAGTCAGAGTTATAGGTTACAAGTCATTTTTGAAAGAGATAGTCATTTCAGTCGAAAGAACGACGTCTTGATGACCATTTTGAAAAACATACTTCTACTTTGAGTTTAACCAAGATTTTTGGATATAGTTTCATGTTCATATGAAATATCATTTTCCTAGAAGAACAACTTTCAAATCAAAGATTTTCATAGTTTTTAATTATCCAACCAAAAACAGCCCCCAGTTTTACTACGACGGCGTATGTCCGGTTTTACGGTGTTCTTCGTGTTTCCAAGTTTTAAATCATTAAGTTAGAATATCATATAGATATAAAACATGTGTTAAGTTGTTTTTATAAGTCAATTTAGAAGGATTAACCTGTATTTGTGAACAAGTTTAGAATTAACTAAACTATGTTCTAGTGATTTCAAGTTATATTCTTCGAATAAGATAGTTATATATATATATATATGAATCGAATGATGTTATAAACATCGTTACTACCTCAAGTATAGTAGATAAATCTACTGGAAATGATAAAAAATAACTTGAGCTTCAAAGGATCTTTGATGGCTTGGAAGTTCTTGAAGTAGAATCATGACACGAAAACAAGTTCAAGTAAGATTACTACTTGAATTAAGATAGTTATGATTATAGAAATCGAATCAAAGTTTTTATATGAATATTACCTTAAATTAGAAAGATAACCTACTGTAAATAACAAATATTTCTTGAGACTGAATGATCACTTGAAATGGATTTTGCAAGATTGGAAGTAAGCTAGCAAACTTGAAAGTGTTCTTGAAGTTTTCTTGAGTAGTTGTTTTGTAAGTTGATTTATGTTTGGATTTTTGAGCTAGATTGATGTAGATTTTGATGAAGATGATGAAGAACAATTAGAACATCAAGAGAGAATAAGAGAGAAATCAATTTGATGCATGAAAGTTAAAAATGGAAGTGTGTATATGTGTGTTCATTCATGTGAATGGATGCCTCATCATATAGGCTCCATTAGTTTGTAATTTTGCTAGATATTTCATGCTAGATGTTAAATGATGGTTCCCACATATTTAGGTGACTCATTATGGCTGCTAAGAGCTAATCAATGAAGTGTATATACCAATAGTATGTACATCTAAAAGCTGGGTATAATACGAGTACGAATACTGAATGAGTACGAGTAGAATTGTTGATGAAAATGAATGGAAATGTAATTGTAACCATTTTTGTTAAGTATGAGTGTTTTGATATATGTCTTGAAGTCCTTCAAATGTTTATTAATACATCTTAATACACTACATGTATATACATTTTAATTAAGTCGTTAAATCAATGCTAGTCGTTACATGCATGCGTTGTTTTGAAACCTTAAGTTAACGATCTCGTTAAATGTAATTAATCCCATTGTTATTATATATAATGAGATGTTAAATTGTTATGTTATCATGATAACATAGTGTGTTAATATATCTTAATATGATATATAAATATTAAGACGTTATTACAACGATAATCGTTACATATAGATATCGTTTTGAATTCCTTAAGTTAGTAGTGTTGTTTTATGTATGTAGTTTGTTGTCAATATACATAATGAGATACTTAAATATCATTTCATCATGTTAAACATATACATAAGTCCACATATATATATATATATATATATATATATATATATATATATATATATATATATATATATATATATATGTATATATATATATATATGTGTATATATATATATATATATATATGTATATATATATATATATATATATGTATATATATATATATATGTATATATATATATATGTATATATATATATATATGTATATATATATATATATATATATATATATATATATATATTATCATGTCATATACATGTTACAACGTTCGTGAATCATCGGACAAACTGGGTGGTCAAACGTTTACATAAAAACCGTTTCAATTAATCAAGTCTTGACAAGTTTGATTACTTAACATGTTGAAAACATTTATTCATGTAAATATTGATCTCATATAATATATAATCATGGAAAATTCCGGGTTATGACAATGTCTACCATCATCTTTAGCTATGTGCATATGTCATCATCAAATCACTTATTGTTATTGATTAAGGTTCGTATAGTCATTAAGCATAATCTCATGTTAACCCACATTCTCCCCCAACAAACTTTATTCTATAGAAGATTTATTAAAGACCTCTCCACAATTGTTGCTCCAATTACTAATTGTTTGAAGAAAGGAGTATTTGAATGGTCCAATTCTGCTCAATCAGCATTTAAATCATTGAAGGAAAAGCTAAGTTCAGCACCTATACTTGCTTTACCTAATTTTGATATGTTGTTTGAACTTGAATGTGATGCAAGTGATGTTGGCATTGGTGTTGTGCTAGTGCAAGGAAAAAGATCAGTAGCTTATTTTAATGAAAAGCTAAATGGGTCTAACCTAAATTATAGCACTTATGATAAGGAGTTTCATGGCATCATTTGAGCTGTTGATCACTAGTCTCATTATTTGAAGCCAAGGCAGATTGTTCTCTTTTCTGATCATGAAGCATTGAAACACATGAATGGTCAGCACAAACTAAATCCAAGGCATGCTAAATGGGTAGAATTTTTGTAAATGTACTCCTTTGTTTCTAAACACAAGGCTGGTATATTGTTGTTGATGCTCTATCAAGGACATATTCTTTGTTGTAATTTTGGGAAGCTAGGGTTCGTATGGGCCGTTCCGTGAAGTTCAATTGTATCGTATGGGTTCTCATTTGCTATAATATTTTAATTGGCAATATAAGTGACATTCGGTATTGTTGCCATTCACTACGTTAACTACCCCCTTCTCTTTCCAGACAGGTCTATACACAAGCACTTGCTTTGGCTACCAACATGCACACCCTTAACATTCTGATTATTATTACGGTTTGCACCAGCAACGGGCTGTTTGGATGATTTCTTGTTCACCTGCTTGAACCCGTCATTCAGGTCTGTATGATCAATAGTCGCAACTACAATTACTTTAGGACATTGAGCATCTTTGTGCCTGAATACTTGATCACACAAACATCGTGGCAGTTTCCATTTGTACTCAACTTTAACAGTGTCCAAAATTTTTCTACTATCATCCCCAAGCTCAGAATGAGCTGAGACTTCAATCAAAGCCCGTGAAAAATTTGGCCGTCCCCAACATTCTAAACAGATTGTGCTAGTATAAGAGTCTAACATCAATGGGTTACCAATTTTTGAAGCAATCATACTCAAACCATCTTCCGTGAATCCTGTAAATGGAACCTCATACAGTTTAACCCATACGGGTACTTTGTTACTCTTCATGAAGGCATGTATTATAAGGTTGACATATAATGAGTTACAGTCACCATGATTAATTGTGCTGCTACACTTTAATGCAGGTCATAAGATATATGCACATAAGTTATCATGTCTTCTTTATTGCAATGCGATCAAGTAAATGTAACATTTTAAAAGGCCACAATACCTTATATAGAACGAAGAATGAACCCGTGAAATGAATAGACTGGATCACAAGAAATTACACCATAATCATCTAAATTGGTGACATGAATATTAATTCCAATAGATTCAAACAAAACATTAATTTACCTGGAGAGCTTTGGCAAGGCCATCAATAAATTCAGTTTTCAATAAGAGGTTCATCTCCCGTAGCATAAACCTCAGTAACAATAAGGAAATTAGACAAGATTCCAATTAAATAAACCTGGCCAATAGAACTTTGCATACGAACCTGCCGTAGACATCAATTAACCAAAATCACGATCTTTGTAAATATGTCGGTGAACATATTTATTGTAGATAAATTAAGAACATACAATAAAGTATAGCCTATATCATTTGTTTTGATGACCTTGGCATCCATAAAGGGTTTATTACGAATCGGAGGGAGGAAACCTAAGACGGGGTCTGGTTCTTCGTAAAAGGAAAAGAGAGAAATTGAATTGGTCTGATTATAAGGGAATCCCAAGGTAGCTGTTGAGCCATTCTTGCAAGAGTTATTAGTTTTGAATCTTGGGTTGCCAGGAAAGGAATGGAAGGGAATAGTTCAAGTATTTATGATGACTGCGTACAATAGAGTATACGTTGGCTTTATTCGCTTTTTCCGAGTAATTCGAACAGAGAAAAACCTTACAACTTTTGTAAGGGCATAAACGGAATTAAAGTAATTAAAAATGCTTATAGCTTTATTTTCTTTTTGAACAACAGTACGAAATCATCTTGGGGGACTTAACCACCCACACGTTCATATCCTGCAGTTGCGTAATTCCCCAACGCGATGTGCAAAAGGCACCCTTGGGTGCTCTATTAGTTCCAAAATAACGAAACATGCAAAAGACACCCTTGGGTGCTTTATTAGTTCTAAAATTTGATTAGGATGGTTGGATGACGAGGGTAATCAATGTAAATTAGTAATCCAATGACTAAAAATAACTTAATTTTTTAAATTATAGCTCTAACACTTTACTTTAATATACAGTAGAGATAGAGAACTAGAGAATTAGAGATAGAGATAGCGATAGAGATAGAGATAGAGATAGAGATATCATGTTTCATATCGACAGTATAAACTAAACTGTTGATTACCTTTGTTGATATTTATTATTCATTAGAAAAAAATAGGAAACGATCAGCGATTAATCCAGATTGACTGCATAGATTTGAGTAAAAAATACTCTCTTTTCACTGGTCAGATGGACATGAGAACCTTATATGTTTAACAGTTTTATAATATCAATGTTTACTCACTCTAATCAACAACAAAAGAACTTTTAACAAAATATAAAGATATTTAACCAAACATTCCAACAGGTTTGTCATTTTAGAATTCCTTCTTGTTATTTTAGAATTCCTTCACATTTTTATAATTTTTGTTGTCCTAGAGCGATACAATAATATCTTCCCCTGAATTTCATAAAGCTATCGTTCTTCATATAAGTAGTTGAAGATCGCATTTGTTATATGGACAGGAATCTACAATCATTCGTCATGCATCCACCAAGGGCTTTTTTCGCTGAGTTGTCAAGCTGGAACACCTACCACCCCTATAATGGCATTGTAGGGGTATTGGGATTTTCAAGGGATTCCATCTTTATTTTTTAATATTATATTAATATTATAATATTATACTTTAATTATATTTTTACTTTTTCAACATATTTTAAGCAATATCCTGGTACATTACTCTCAACCTTCCCCGTAAGTCCATAACAACACTCAATTCCTACAATCTTGCCTACCTACATCATCATGTTTTCCACCCCATTACTAGTGGTCTAATATTCATCTACGACGACCATAAACTAATTGTGACAATTGAGTTTCTAATGTTATGACCTTAATAAATAAGGGAAACTGGTCAAAATGCCCCAATTTCCCAAACTGTTTAACAATATACTTTTAAAAATTCAAAATTGCATATATACCTGTTGACCACGCATCAGACACCACACATGATGCGTGTAAACGGATGCGTTATGCATGGTTACTGACCACTAAAGTAAGGTAAGCTACTAATGAAGCTCACACACTAATTAATCGTAATATGCATGGTGCTTGTTGCTCATTTACTAAGGCGCCCATTTCCGAATAAAACTCACACGCACCAAAAACTTTGAAAAAACGAACCTAAAGGCGATTTTCCAAATAAGTTTGTTTTGTCACTTCTTTTGCTTGTTACACTCTCCATCAAAGTAAAAATTTAAGCTACCACCGTGATTACACAATTTTACCCCCGTTAACACGTAAACACGCACAAAAATCCTACATTGGCATATTTTTGAACGAAATCCTTAAAATCTGAGGTATAGAAGTTTATGCTCAAGCATTTGGACAATTGAACATCCTCTACAATAGCTAAAAATCAGGTAAAATCACTTTCTATGTTTTTATATCATTATCTCTTATAGAAATTTCGTTTAACACTTGGTGTGCGTATATGTAATAACTTGTTTTTGGTGAAATTGTGTGGGTGTATGTAATATATGTATCATAAGTATTGTTTATCTGTTGTTTGTGTTTGTTAGCCTTAGTTGTGTTGTTAGATTGAATAAAAATTAAGAAATACTACTTTTCTGCTTGATACGGCACTGTGTGTACGCACCACGCAATAAGAAAAATGCACCACGCACCATGATACGTGCATGGTGTGTGCTACTAGTTGTTTACAGTTTATCTGTTGGTTTGTTGTTTGATTTATGTTTTTGTTTGCTTTGTTTCCATGGTATTGAATATATACCGACTACGCTTACCTTCAAAAATAGTTTGGCTACAATCAAAACCATAGCGATTGAGTTGACTGAAATATAGGGAGCTATATTTAAACAAATGACATTCGGGCCATGGTTAGATGGGGTTTGGCTACAATAAAAAACATAGCGATTGAGTTGATTAAAACATAGCGAGAAATATTTAAACGAATGATTTTTAGGCCTTGGTCAGATGTCCAGTATGCAGACAATAATCTAAGCTATGTGCACGCGATGATTCAGAAGAATCCTACACGGCCCACTAGGACCAATGCCACCTGAGCCGAACAGGGTAACCTTTGGTATGCGTTGTCCCGTATGCATAGCGCGAGGTTTGGGAGATGAGAGTTGTGTTTGAAGACGGGTTTTAGATTCGGTGCTATTACCGACATGAACCATTACTTTCCTAAGAATGTTCTGAAGACCAAGCCTCCAATTAGAGTTTGGTGTTTCCCTAAACGTGACACCAATAAGAAATTGAGGTTGGTGATTTCAATGCTTGTTTTGAGGATAATAACTTAAAGATCACTGATGAAGATCGCGTTAGGTTGGCTATTATCGTGATTGTAGAGATCGCGTTTAAAGGTTAGTAGTCATATTACAAAGTTGATGATTCTTATCTACATATGATCGAGGACTTCAATGGTTTGAGTATGGGGTTCTCGTATATGGGAGTTTACTTACCAGTCGATAGAAACCCCTTTTAAAAGGGAAGACAATGCTAATAGTCAGACCGAGCGGGTTCTCGTTAAGGATATGGCGTACACATTGACGGGGTGTTTGGACGTTCAACGTATAAATTAGTTTATGCCGTGTGTTTTATACTATATTATTTAACTACAAATCCTTAACTTAAAATACAGACTTGGATTTGGGAGATATACCAGCACCAACCACGACCTACATCCTTATGGCAGGAAGGAGGATGACAGAATTCCGAGGGCAGTAACTGGTCGCAGATAAAGAAGGCAATCCATTTCAGAAGGTTGTGTGGATCTTTGACTTGGTGAGTACTTTATTTGATAATAATATACACATTCTCTACATAAGACTTATTGTTGTATCATTTTAACCAGTTTTGAGTTCATGAATTACGATGGTGTTAAGAAAGCTAATAGACCTCCTATGACATTGGAGCCTATGGCAACTGAGCCAGCCTATGACTGGTGGGTGGCTTCTTCCACATACATTTTCGAGCAGTCAGGTTTTTGTAACTACGCGTCTCACATTTGTTACCTATTGAAAGAATTGTTCCCTTATAAGCTTGGACTTGTGGCTAATTAGTATCTCCTCCCATATTGAAAGTTAGGTTTTTGTAACAACCCGGCCTCAAGAGATGCACGAGCCCAGTGCCCGTCGCAACTCGAGAAACAATCGCCCCTCATAAGTGTAAGCAGTGATCTAACCAGGTATATCCATGTTTCAAATAAAAACCAGGGTGGGAGATACTAATTAGCCACAAGTCCAAGCTTATAAGGGACCAATACTTTCAATATGTAACCAATGTGGGACGGGTTGTTACAAACTCCCCCACTTAAATTCCTGACGTCCTCGTCAGGCCGAATCATAATCAATACCCATGATCCATACCCCAAGAGATGCATGAGCATTGTGTCCGTCACATCCCATGAGGATACCCAATGAAATGCACGAACCGAGTGTCCGTCACCCCCCGAGAGGCCTATGGCTCTAATACTAGATGAAATAACCCTTGAATCAGCCCCAAGAGATGCACGAACCGAGTGCCCGTCGCAACTCGAGAGGCAATCGCCCCTCATAAGCTTAAACAGTGAACTAACCATGTATCTCTAGGTTTCAACTAATGACCATGGTGGGAGATACTAATTAGCCACAAGTCCAAGCTTATAAGGGACCAATATTTTCAATATGTAATCAATGTGCCACGGGTTGTTACAGTTTTGCTAGTCAGTCTCCGTAACTAGTGATATCGTTAGGTCACTAAACGTTAATTCAGATATCAACATAATCTAATTGTTTAATGTATATATTACTGGGCCTAAATCTATTATTCCTTCCTATGGGTTAGCAAGGGAAAATATGACCTAGGGTCATTCTTAATGCAGTCGAATTTGAAACGGAGCTTATTTAGATAATTTACTGATTAAGATGGGTTTGTACACAATTTAGTATCTAAGACTAGTGGCCAGGTACACCTTGTGTGGAGAGGCAGGATCCTTTTGGTCCCAATAAATTGGCAGCTGTTCAAAAAATCCAACAACCAAGTCCAACCGGTTTATTCTAGAAACCACTTCATCCGGATTATCAAATTGCGTAATGGCTATAGTTGGGTTGATTTGATTTATAATTGTATTTAAAATATCAAAGCAATATAATTAAAAAATAAGCTAGCTAGCATGCAACACCTAAGGATAGAGAAGACGTGGTTCACCATGATTTAAGATAACGTAGTGTCGAGATGATTGCGAGGCACTCATTAGAAAGAAATACCTTGGTGTAAACACTAGATTCTCTACTAATTGATTTCTCGATTATCATGTCACGAGAAACTAGGCTATCGTGATTCTGATCAGATGGACTATGCTCAACTCCCAATGCTTTATCCGGTTTAAGGATATTAGCGGCCCATCTTGGATGCAATGCATACCTTGGGCACACGAATAAAGTAGCATAGCCATATATAATATCCAACCTTTCTTAACACCTTAGTGTATCACCTAAGTGAGTGGTTTTGATTGTGTTTTGAATTCCTTTCTATCAATGGTATGGTAAAATCTAAGGGTTTGTAGATAAATTAGAACCTCTGATAGTTCTCAGTCATCCTTAAAGATTTATGAGCTTAGTTTGTATTGTAGTGCGTTAAATTCTCATTTATGATATAAATCAGCCCTTACTTAAATCATCCCAACAAATCCCTTAGTTATCCACCATGTACTACACTTATAGTGGTTCCATTGCTTCTACCTTGACCATGCTCAAGTGGTCTTATAGTACATCAATACTGTACTCTACTGTTGCAACAGTATTTACTCAAGTCTTATATGTCTTGATCTGGTCCAACGGTAATTCCCCATGTACTTTATAGCATTTTCGATGGGTTCAAACCTTGACCAATGTATAAACACAGATAACTAGTTACCTTATAATTGTTGACTTTATAAAAAGTTTTAATCACATTTATTGGTGGAAGGATGATAATAACGAGGTTTAATATCATAGAAAGAGAGAGAGTATGAAACAATAATCATCACTAACTAACATTATTAAATCATGAAAAAAAATCAAGTAATTACTCACACATCATGGCAATGAGCATTTCTAATATTAATAAATCACAAACATCGAACAAGAATATATAATAAATTAATAAAAGAAAGGATAAATATTATCGAATAATGTCGACAGAATAACACTTGTATTTCTTCATAATATCCATAGCGTTACAATGCTTGATACTTCTACTACTAACTACATACTAATTTCCTATTGATCTCTAGAGAGCGACAATAGAGATATAATTGATTTCCTAATCTCTGCACTTTTCTCTCTCTAAGAATCTAGAGAGATAAAGTAGAGAGAGAACTAATCTCCTACTGATCACTAAAGAACGACAATAGAGAGAGAAGTGAAGAAGGTGTGTGTTGAAATGGTGAGATAAGGCCTCCATTTACAGGAAATGCTTGATGGTAAAGTTTTAAATAAATAGGCTGAAAAACCCCTGGCAAGTAGGACGGTAGGTAGGACGATAAACAGGATGGCATATGGCAAGCTGTATGGCAAGGCCGTTTGATTAGGCAAGCCGTTTACTTGGACTGTTTGCATGGCAGGCCATTTGTGATGTAACAGGCCGTGTGGAAATCCGTATGGCACACTGGCAGGCCGTATGGCAGGCCGTTTGTGTAGTGACCCGAACTTTTCCATGTTTATATATATATATTAAATGAAATTATTATTTACATGATTAAGTGTTTCCAACATGTTAAGCAATCAAACTAGTTAAGACTTGATTAATTGAAATAGGTTTCATATAGACAATTGACCACCCAAGTTGACCGGTGATTCACGAACGTTAAAACTTGTAAAAACTATATGATGACATATATATGGATATATATATAGTTAACATGATATTATGATAAGTAAACATATCATTAAGTATATTAACAATGAACTACATATGTAAAAGCAAGACTACTAACTTAATGATTTTGAAACGAGACATATATGTAACGATTATCGTTGTAACGAGATTTAATGTATATATATCATATTAAGCGATATTAATACATCATATTATCATGATAATATAATAATTTAAAATCTCATTTGATATTATAAACATTGGGTTAACAACATTTAACAAGATCGTTAACCTAAAGGTTGCAAAACAACACTTACATGTAACGACTAACGATGACTTAACGACTCAGTTAAAATGTATATACATGTAGTGTTTTAATATGTATTCATACACTTTTGAAAGACTTCAAGAAACTTATCAAAATACTTCTACTTAACAAAAATGCTTACAATTACATCCTCATTCAGATTCATCAACAATTCTACTCGTATGCACCCGTATTCGTACTCGTACAATACACAGCTTTTAGATGTATGTACTATTGGTATATACACTCCAATGATCAGCTCTTAGCAGCCCATGTGAGTCACCTAACACATGTGGAAACCATCATTTGGCAACTAGCATGAAATATCTCATAAAATTACAAAAATATGAGTAATCATTCATGACTTATTTAGATGAAAACAAAATTATATATCCTTTATTTCTAATCCATACACCAACGACCAAAAACACCTACAAACACTTTAATTCTTCAATTTTCTTCATCTAATTGATCTCTCTCAAGTTCTATCTTCAAGTTCTAAGTGTTCTTCATAAATTCTACAAGTTCTAGTTTCATAAAATCATGAATACTTCCAAGTTTGCTAGCTTATTTCCAATCTTGTAGAGTGATCATCCAACTTTAAGAAATCTTTCTTATTTACAGTAAGATATCTTTCTAATACAAGGTAATACTCATATTCAAACTTTGATTCAATTTCTATAACTATAACAATCTTATTTTGAGTGATAATCTTACTTGAACTTGTTTTTCGTGTCATGATTCTGCTTCAAGAACTTTCAAGCCATCCAAGGATCCTTTGAAGCTAGACCCATTTTTTTCATTTCCAGTAGCTTTATCCAGAAAACTTGAGGTAGTAATGATGTTCATAACATCATTCGATTCATACATATAAAGCTATCTTATTCGAAGGTTTAAACTTGTAATCACTAGAATATAGTTTAGTTAATTCTAAACTTGTTCGCAAACAAAAGTTAATCCTTCTAACTTTACTTTTAAAATCAACTAAACACATGTTCTATATCTATATGATATGCTAACTTAATGATTTAAAACCTGGAAACACGAAGAACACTGTAAAACCGGACATACGCCGTCGTAGTAACACCGCGGGCTATTTTGGGTTAGTTAAATAAAAACTATGATAAACTTTGATTTAAAAGTTGTTCTTCTGGTAAAATGATTTTTCTTATGAACATGAAACTATATCCAATAATCATGGTTAAACTCAAAGTGGAAGTATGTTTTCTAAAATGGTCATCTAAACGTCGTTCTTTCGACTGAAATGACTACCTTTACAAAAATGACTTGTAACTTATATTTCCGACTATAAACCTATACTTTTTCTGTTTAGATTCATAAAATAGAGTTTAATATGAAACCATAGCAATTTGATTCACTCAAAACGGATTTAAAATGAAGAAGTTATGGGTAAAACAAGATTGGATAATTTTTCTTGTTGTAGCAACGTGAAAATTGGTAACAAATCTATATTAATCATATCCTAGCTAACTTATATTGTATTATACATGTATTCTAATATGTTATGTAATCTTGAGATACCATAGACACGTATGCAAATGTTTTGACATATCATATCGACCCATGTGTATATATTATTTGGAACAACCATAGACACTCTATATGCAGTAATGAGGGAGTTAGCTATACAGGGTTGAGGTTGATTCCAAAAATATATATACTTTGAGTTGTGATCTAGCCTGAGACATGTATACACTGGGTCGTGGATTGATTCAAGATAATATATATTAATTTTTTTTATGTACATCTAACGTTGGACAACTAGTTGTAGGTTACTAACGAGGACAGCTGACTTAATAAACTTAAAACATCAAAATGTATTAAAAGTGTTGTAAATATATTTTGAATATACTTTGATATATATGTACATATTTGTTATAGGTTCGTGAATCGACCAGTGGCCAAGTCTTACTTCCCGATGAAGTAAAAATCTGTGAAAGTGAGTTATAGTCCAACTTTTAAAATCTAATATTTTTGGGATGAGAATACATGCAGGTTTTATAAATGATTTACAAAATAGACACAAGTACGTGAAACTACATTCTATGGTTGAATTATCGAAATCGAATATGCCCCTTTTTATTAAGTCTGGTAATCTAAGAATTAGGGAACAGACACCCTAATTGACGCGAATCCTAAAGATAGATCTATTGGGCCTAACAAACCCCATCCAAAGTACCGGATGCTTTAGTACTTCGAAAATTATATCATATCCGAAGGGTGTCCCGGAATGATGGGGATATTCTTATATATGCATCTTGTTAATGTCAGTTACCAGGTGTTCACCATATGAATGATTTTTATCTCTATGTATGGGATGCGTATTGAAATATGAAATCTTGTGGTCTATTGTTACGATTTGATATATATATAGGTTAAACCTATAACTCACCAACATTTTTGTTGACGTTTAAAGCATGTTTATTCTCAGGAGAATACTAAGAGCTTCCGCTGTTGCATACTAAAATAAGGACAAGATTTGGATTCCATGTTTGTATGATATTGTGTAAAAACTGCATTCAAGAAACATATGTCGATGTAATATATTTCTATTGTAAACCATTATGTAATGGTCGTGTGTAAACAGTATATTTTAGATTATCATTATTTGATAATCTACGTAATGCTTTTGAAACCTTTATTGATAAAATAAAGGTTATGGTTGTTTTAAAAATGAATGCAGTCTTTGAAAAACGTCTCATATAGAGGTCAAAACCTCGCAACGAAATCAATTAATATGGAACATTTATAATCAATATGAACGGGACATTTCAGTTTGGTTTGGATCATTTTGCTCGTTCCCAGGATCGTAACTTGGTTTCCGGGGTCGTAACTTGTCTTTCACCTTTTTCGCTCTAGATTCTTCGTTTTAGCTCCGTTTTACTTGATTCTTTTTGCATCGCCTTTATAATTACTAAATCTACCAAATTAACCTATAAAGTGATTATTTTTGTGATAAATTTTGGAACTTTCTTACTTTTGGGCCTTAATATCGAGGTAAAAATGTGACTTTTTATCCGATATCAACTAGTACCACACCAATCACCCCAATAATCATCACAATAATCACTACACCAATAATAACCATACTCACCACCTCCATTATCAACCAAATATGACTCCCATTGTAACTGAGAAGAATGACTGAATGCATTGACGAGGCGGATTGAGGAACATGAGCAACACCTTGATGAGTTGTATGCCATGTATGCCAAAGAGGAGGTACTTTCTTTCATAAACTTATACACTTATTTAATATGTTTATTCTCTTATATAACAAATTTAATTGCATATACTGTGGGTATCTATATGATGATTCAAAGGAGGATCCTCAAGAGGAGGATGCAACGGAGATACGAGATGACGATGAGGGTAATGCATCCAACACATTTTTGTGCAGTACGAGTCCTAGGTTGGGTATGTTACCCGTACCTAAAACTAAAAGACATACGAGAATGGGCATGAGGAGTAGGTTTCTCACCCTTTCTTTGTTACACCAAGTCAATATTGGCCTACATGATAAAAGAAGGTGGTTGAAGGAAAACAGGAGGATGATGTCCCCACCGTACATCCTCACCAACTTGTTGAGGAGCCCAAAACTGATGAGGTGATTTTTCTCAACAAATAGGCACAAAATAGATTGTTAGTCGGAGAAAGAAGGAACCGATAGAGGAGGTTACCACAGATGATATATTTGACGTCATTGACTCGATAAGAGGCAATACCAATAGATTACACCCCTCAAAACCAACTCCTTTTGCTGACTCGAGGGCCATGTCTATTAAAAAGTAATGGAAGACATGTGGTTTGAGTGATTGGTGTCGAAGAACATGTTTATATTGTCCACCGCAAAAGAACTCAATCGGGTGGATGTAGACATGAGATTTTGGGGCATATTACTGGGGCACGTTAATAACAAGGAACTCAATACTTTTGTAAGTAGCATTATATTTAATTTATATTTTTACTACAAATAATATTGAATATAATAAGTCTAATTATAGTTCTTTTTACAAAACACATTGAAGCCTAGCATTACGCGTTGCAAATGGCACAGGATGCTCGTTCTACCACTGGATCATAATTCGCGTGTTGCACCGGAGGAGGGGAGGTGGAATGTAATGCTTCTATGTTTCTAGCAGTTGTTGGATAGCTACCACCAATACTACATAGGTGAAAAAGATGTTGACGAGTTTGATATTAATTACGTGTTGTCATTCGGGAATGGAAAACTTTATCCCTATGTGATGCTTTGAAAATTTATTTAATAATAAAATTATTCCTAACATGTTATTATTCTAAGGAAAATTATTTTGGACAAAAATTTTCAAAAGTAACCCAAAATTTTCAAAAATTTTGGTAATTTTACCTAAGGATGATTGCAGAATACTAAAGTATAATATACCGATATCCTATACTTAAAAAAACATTGTCCATAATGTTCATGGTTCCTTCCTGATATTTCTCAAAATATACATATTTATCTTCACAATATCTCCCTACTTTCATGACACTTCGATACGATTTGTGATGATTAGTGAGCGGTTTGTGGTATTTGGTCATTTTGGGGCATAAGTAGTCTAAAAGATCATATTTATGCATGAGAAATCAACCATTAGGCTTAAGGAATGAATAGAGTGAAGTTTTAGGGTTAAAAAGTCAAGTTTCAACCAAGAACGACGTTCCAAATGACCAGATCGTCGTTCCACAGCACTAGAAAATGGGAAATCAAAGTCAGAAAATTTTTAGACTTTCTGGGCACTTTCAAGAACGTGGTTCCATATTATGGAACATCGTTCCACCTTCTGGAGCAACGTTCCAGAACTATTTTCAGCCAAAAATACAGCTCGACTATAAAAACGATTTTGGGGTTTTTAGTTGAAAGAGTTGCACCCTTAGGTCGTTTTGGAGCCCTAAAAGGGTTCCAATCATGATTCTATCAAGATAAAGGCTAATTGCAAGCTCCCAACTCCAATTTCATGAAGATTGAAGCTCCATTTCCATCATCCATTCTCCATTCTAGAGTTTCTTCTCCATTTTAGTAGTAGCTTTTCACCATTTTCGTTGTATTAAAGAATGATTATTATTTCTTTGATTTATTTCTTTTTTATGTAATGATTATAGCGTAAATTACTTGTGTTCACTTGATTTGTAAACTTGATACTTGGATTTTTCCCTAATCTATGAATTGGGTGTTTGAATCAGTTGGTAACTATTGTGCTTGGTTGAAGATCTATTACTTTGATTGTTGAAAGCTTTACTTTGATTATATAAGTTGCCTAGCTTTTCTTAGGGATTTGATTAGTGAAGCAATTTGTACTTCAACACCTTTGGTGATCTAGACAAACAAATTGGGAATTTTAAGGGATTAGGTTCTTGGTTTGGATTGGTTTTTAATTGGCTTTTATTCAACATTGTAGTGTTAATTATCTTAAGGGATTTTAATAGTTAAAGGATTTTAAGGGATTTTAATTCAAAATCGAGTCTCAATGATTTCACTCAAAATATAGTTTGATCTTTAAATTGAATCTACGGGAGTTAACGAATTTCATTTGATTGAGGTTTTATGGAAGTTGACCAATGGAAATGAAACTATATGTTTAAACATTGTTGTGTAAATGAGTTGGGTAAACCATGGAAAAAGTTGAAAAATCAAGTGGACATGTTTCTCTCTTATTTGTTAATCTTTCTCTTAGTTTAATATTAGGTTAATCAACAATCAAATCTTTCACAAAACCCTCCAATCAACTTGGGATAATTATTAGTGTTTTGAGATTCATGTAAACTGCTCCCTGTGGAACGAACCATGACTGAATACTTGCTAGTTGCTATAATGATCGGATTATTGTTGCCCGGGCGTTTGTGTTAATTGGTTAAGTGTTTTATCATTATTTTTATATTATTATAACTTGAACACGAAAGGTCACCCATCAACCTTTTGCGCCGCTGCCGGGGAGTGGGTTTTAATTGGATTTTGAAATATTTGCTAGTAGTTGTTCGATCATTTTGTAAGAATTTCATTCTTGCAAAAGTTACTTTTTGTTTATATTTGCTTGTATTCGAAAAACTCTTACTTGTTTGTGGTGTGATTAAGCTAGAAGGCGGTGTATGTCAAGAACCATGAATGATGATCAACAATTGATGGGAGACTCAATTCACGTAGGTTTAGATAATGGTTATTTGGGAATGAATGATGATAACGGATACATGGGCATGAACAATGAAGATTATATGGGTGTGAATGATGATTATGGGTATGTGAATGATGGTTACATGGGTAATCATGATAATGGGTGTATGAATGAAAATGGTTACATGAATCAATGGCAAGCTAATTTCGAGCCAAATGGTTATTGTGATACTTATGATGGGAGTTATCCAAATGGGGATTATGATTAAAATTCTATGAATGATTTTTCCCCTATGGATCAACCTTTTGATAATGGTCCCATTTCTAATTTTGACTCTTTTGGTCAACCAATGGAATATTTTTATGAGGGGGATAACTCGACATGAGATTCTCTTAAATTTCAATTTTAAAATCAACCACAAGAGGAGATCGATCCGAATTTACTAGAGTTATTCTCAAACTTTGTGAGAACCCACCTTAATCTTATGGAGGCTCTAATTCAAGAGAGAAGAGATTTGAGGGAAATGTTAGAAATTCAACAAAGTTCAATTCAAAGCTTAGAGAAAATCGTTGTGACGACCCAGAAATTTTCGACCAAATTTAAACTTAATCTTTATATGATTTCGACACGATAGGCAATGTCTGTAAAGTTGAATCTCAAAATTTTTTGAACTGTTTTATACAAGCATTTAACTTTGACTATTACCGACGATTCACGAACAATTATTTGTAAATAGATATATATAGGAATTCTATACATAAATAATATTATATATTATAAACAATAAATACTAAAGATTCAATATATTATAATTAGTAAATATGATATAATTAATAAATTATATTATATTAAATTTGATTACAAGTTTAAATATAACTGTTATATTAATATTATTATCATTACTTCATTATTATTATTGTTAATATTAACATTAATATTTGTATTACTGATAGTGTTACTTCTAATATAATATATATATATATATATATATATATATATATATATATATATATATATATACAATTTGATATATATAAGTTGTTACATTATTTATATTATTATTACCATTAATAATATTATCATTATTATTACTAGTATTATTATTAGTATCATTAATAACATTATTATTATCATTTTTATTATCATTATTATTAATTAAATTTATTAAAATTTTAATATTATTAATAGTATAATTAATAGTATTAATATATTGGTAATATTTTTAATAATATTTGTAATAGTATTATTAATATATTTTAATAATATTAATAGTATTATTAATATTATTAATAGTATTATTATTGATAGTAATATTATTATGATAAGCACTGTTATTAATAGTATTAATAAATTTATGAATTATTAATATTAGATATAAATATATAAAATCAGACGTAGACGAAAACAGTTATAAATCAGTATCAGATTTAATTTATTTTTCTTCTTTCCCATATGCTCGTGAGTCTTTATGGATTACCATCAACACTACAAAACACAATTTGATAATTTCCTGTCTTATACAATCAATTATTCGATTATCATCAATCAATATCCATATTCCTTTCTGTTTTCAATCATATCAAATCACATTTATCAATTAAAAATTACACACACTTGTTCGACCCTTTTTCTTTCTCTGTTTTTGTTTCTACCTTATCTAACTTCTCAATGTAAATAAACTAAACATATATGCTATGATTCATACATACAGATACATGAATATAGACTAAAAACAATGGCTTTCTGTTTCCTATCCCTTTCCTTTTGTCTCTTTCTCCCTATTAATATACAGGTGGATACATTAACAAATTCACCGACTTGCCTAATATAACTCATTCGCTTCTCCCTTCTAATGCTCATATGTTTCTTCTATTTAGATTGTTACCTTCAAACACCATAACTCCAATAACCACATAACCAAGTACTCTTGCTGCTTTCTGATAGCCGAAACAAGTCACCAAGCCAATCTAAAAACCCTCTTCGGTTTATAAAACTCAAAACCTTTCACACCTCAATCCCATGACTCATATCACCAATCTCATGCCTTCTGTTTCTGTGTCAATTACCGACACCACAACCCAAACCCATTGGATTCGTTGATGATTAACCGTTTTCTTGTCTGAGACCATCACCACCATTTCCATCACCATCCTCTTCACAATCACCACCTCCGAACCTTGACGAGCATCAAGAACACCACCACTTTGATCACCTTATTGTTGCTGCACTTATTTTCTGTTTTTATTAGAACTTCAACCACCCAAAACAACCACCTTTCTCCACCTGCTACACTACAAAACACCAAATGACTGCTACTATAGATTTCGGTTTCTCCTTCAGCTGCTTATCGAAACTCACCTGCAAACCACCATCGCTATTATTCCATTTATGTTTTCTTCTTAAAGTGCTGCTGCTGTCCATCGTGAACAAACACCCGTGACCTTCACTTTTCTATTTTTTTACAACAATTGACAACCATCACTCTTCTTCTTCACCCACAATCACTGTGACTCTTTGTATTATTGTGCGATCTTGCTCATGTTCCTTTTAGATAATGATGAAGATGAGCAAGGTGATATTAGTACAACAAAATTAATGAAAATGAAGATGAGTTGTAAAGGAGATGATATTTGTGAATTATTTATACAAAGTATTACTACTTTTCTGGAATATGTCTGATATGATTATGTTAATGGAAAATGACTCATGATGAGCTAGTAAACCAATCCCTTTATCTTGCTTCTTGGTCCACCGTTATATTTTCTTTCTGTATCTAATCCCAATTCTATTCTTGGGCCATGTCACATTTATCATAAGCTTTTGGGGCCTGCTAGTGGACATGTTCTATGGACTTGGGCCTTTAACAAAAACCATTTGTAAATGGATCGGCTACTGCTATTACTCGTGATTATGTCTGATGTTTCGTTTCTTTTGTTATCCTTATTCGATGACGTTATGATTTGGTCATCTTGATGGCATGACGAGTTGTATTGTAACAACCCTGGATTTTCCAACGTTTATTTATTAATAATTATTATTATTATTATTACTTGTGATTAAACAAATGTATGTTATTATATTTACATGTTGCCATGACTAAACGTACTTGACTTTAATTGCCCGAAACATCTTTGTGACACACGAAACTTGCACGAATAATATTTTCAAGTATTATTTACATTCATGATTAATTTTATTAATCATTTTAATTAACTATGGTGATTAGTTAGTTACTTGGACTTAAATTGGATTTATTTGTTACTTACATGAAACTTGGGCCTTGTTAATGTTATGAACTCCTGATATTGGGCTTATAAAGCCTACCCTACTTCTTTCATGGACTCTTTAGCCCATCACCACATGTGTAAGTATTATTTAGAGATTAACTAGATAGAATTACTTGTAGGAATCTTGTTACTACTTAGTTACACCATGATCCCCATGCAAGTGCTCTTATTAACCAACTTTTATGACACATACCATGCTAGACCTTGTGGATAATCTTCTTCCTCCTTATTCCCTTAAAAGCCGTCGGCCTAGGAGGGGGTTAAGGGTGGTTTTGTTTCATTTTTTCTTATTACTTCACTCACTAGTTTCCTCTCATTTCAAACACACACTTACTTACACTTTTCTCTCATCTCACTTTTCTCTCAAATTGTAAGTAGCAAGAACATTTTCTCCCTTCCTTTCTTTGTCTTAAAACCGTAACATATACCCTCTACATCATCTTTCTTTACTTGTTTGTTTACTTGATACTTGTTAGTTGTTGTTATTACTTACTTACTAGTTGTTATTTATTATTTACTTACTAGTTTCAAGAATCAAACTTACTAGTTTGATTCTTCATTTATCTTGTAATTTCAAGAACACACAAGAACTAAACTTACTAGTTTATGTTCTACATATATTGTTTCAAAAGATTGTAAGTTCATGTGTTGAAAGCATACTTGTGAATCATGTTTGTAAACTTTAAAGTTTACATTCTTAAAGATCAAACTTAGGCTTGAATCTTTAAATTATGCAACCCATGAACTTATTTACTTGTTTACTTAGTTTATGTCTTCATGTTATGCACTTTAATTTCATATTGTTGGTTGTTATTGGTCAAATGTTACTAGTTAACTTTGATCTCATTAATCTTGAACTAAAATTAACTTTAAAAGTTCAAGAACATGTAAGTAAGTTTCTTTAATTATAACTTTGTACACTTATGTTAGATCTAGACTTTTGAGTCTTGGATCTTCAAGATCAAACTAAGAACTATGTTCTACAACTCAAGATCTTGATTTCATAAGTTTACTTTCAAGTTTGTAACTTATTATTAGTTTTAAAGTTCATGTATGTGTTAGATCTAAGACTTTGATGTAACTTTGGTTCATCAAACTTCATACAACTCTTAAGTGAGTTGTTCTTCATATCTTAGACTTGCACTTGGGTTATGATTTTCAAACCTTGGTGAAAATGATTCAAACACATCAATGAGTTGTACACTTGAAGCTACATGCATCAAGGATGAGAACCGTGATAAGCATCGAACACCAAGAACCACCGGAACCTACTGACCTGTCAGTTTTCTGTATTCTGGGTCTGATCAGTAAGAGCTGGGCTGTTGTAATTATGATTTTCAAATAGCTCTGTTCGAGTAGATAACTTTTCATATAGGACTCGTCTTAATCCGAGTTACGGTTTAGGATTTATGGCCCTCCGATCGTCACTATGTCCTTTTAACGTTGTGCAGAAATTTCTGACCTACTCGCACTTAGACCGTCGCCACGGTCAAACGAATAAGAGTTTGAATCTGTAAATTTTACCACACTTAAAGGACTCATATACGGAGCCATGGCCACTGGTCTCACCTTATTTCAGTAAGGTTAGAGGCCGTGGTGACTGACCAAAGTCAGCCTTTGTTTTAAACTACTTTCATAAACGAAACTTACTTTACGCCTTTTGTTTGATGATGAACGATGATGACCCTTAAGACCTTATTTACATACTTTTAAACCTATTTGGACAATTTACTGACTTAGTACTATTTGACTTAGGTTGAGGACCCGTTTGGACAACCTTCATTACTTGCTTACTTTCCGAGTCATACTTTACCGCTACTTTATCATTGTGAGTTATAGCATTCCCTTTTTACTTTAAACTTATTTTGGGAACTGAGAATACATGAGGATTTTATGTTTTACATACTAGGCACGAGTACTTAAACTTATATATGTGTGGGTTATACAACGGCATAAACATTCCCTTTAGCTCGGTAACGTTTAATCATTGGTTTTTGAACCGTGAACGCGAATCTTAGATATGGATCCATAGGGTTTGACATCCCCACTCGGGCTAGTCGCACTAGCATTTAACGAGTGTTTAATACTTCATAGACATACGCACTTTCCAAGTTTACTTTCAGGGGGTATAAACGTTAAGTTAGTTACCAAGTGCCCACGGTTAACATATACTTTATCATACTGTTTTGAAACGCTCTTTGTAGCACTGAAATCTCGTGACCTACCTTACTTACTGTTATACTTAAACTATAGCTCACCAACCTTTTTGTTGACATTTTTAAGCATGTTTTTCTCAGGTGCTTAAGGTTATTTGCTTCTGCTGTCGTGCTAAGTCTTGCCGTAGACACCCGCTGCTCAAGTGTTATCACCGCATGAACTGTTTACCTTGCATTCAAACTTTAATACATTTGAACTATGTTTTGTAACGACCTAAGGGTCACATACATTTATTCATGCTTGCTATTCGTAGAAGCATACTGTTGGTGTAAAACATTTGATGTCGGTTATGACGTCACCTCTTTATCATGAATGCAACTTCTTTTATTACAACATATAGTACTTAACCTTGTAATGATCCTATTGTTGATGATTCGTACACGATGGTTTTGTACGGGGCACCACATTTGGTATCAGAGCATTGGTTGTAGGGAATTAGGTTGCATTAGTGAGTCTAAGACCGACCCGACTAGGATTCACTAATAGGACTAATCTACAACTTGCTAGTTTACTTGTTTCCGCTGAATTTACTGCATGCTGCTGCTTACTTTTACTGCTATATGCCGTATGCTACTACATGTTTTCACTACTGTATGATATTACTTGCTTTCGATTGCATGCTACTTCTGTACGATTCGTTATTATTGCCATGCTACTTATTGTTATACATGATTTAAACTGTTTGCCTAATACGTGCTTGCTTTATGACTTACTGACATGGAAAATTTATTTTTTCCTTGTTCAGATGTCGGATGTTCCACCTGCTATTGTTTTGGGCAGTTTAGACTCGTCAGCCACCCCACCTGCTGCTGCTACCGACACACCGATCCCGCTACCCACGAGTGACCCCAGCGCTTCATCTTACGGGACTAGCAGCCAGGCACCTGCACCAGTGGCTACTATTGACAGACACGTGGACCCTACGGAGATTCCAGCTCCATCTGCTCCCGGATCCTCGAAGCCACAGCCCCGCATCGGTGGTGTTGTGATTCCCGCGGAGTTCGGGGAAGGGCCATTCCGTAACCATATGCGCATGCCGTGCCGACGCGCTCCTAATGGATGTTTAGTGTCGATTTTGCCATTCAGATACAGACAGATGATGGCCGCCCACGAACTGCCAGTTCAGCCACCCGTACAGCTACCACATGATTCGGATGACACGTCATCCACTGATGCTTCATCCGACGACACCTCCTCAGATGACTCCAGTGATGATGAGGACCATGATGATGCACCTATACAGCCACCCTCCACCCCGCCGAAGAAGCGGTATCGCTTCGACGGTACCATCATTCCGGGGATCAACGGAGGACGAGCCTTCACTGACGCGTTTGGTCGACGTCGTAGGGTTACTGCTCGTAAGCGGCTTGTGCCGTACCCTGCCGACCCATAAGTACGTAAGGCACCCCGTTACGTACTGACTATTTCTGGAGCCGGAACGTCTGCACCCCATTTCGTACGGTCTGCACCACCCTCACCACTCGCACCACCCGCACCACCTGAACCGCTTTCCCTACCATCTCCCTCTAACGAGGAACTGAGGAGGGAGGTGGGAATCCTCCGAGCTCGGGTTACTGAGCTCGAGGAGCAGTTGGCTCAGGTTTTAGACATCCTACACCCACCTTCACCATAGGACCTTTTGTATTAGATTTCATGATGTAATCTAGTTGTAGTTTCATATTTCACTTATGTATTGTACGAACCTATCATGATGTATGAAACTTATTATTAATGAATGGAAACTTTGTGATGTTACTTTTTGCACAAGTGTTCTATTTACGTTACTGTATGGTGTTTTGCGGTACTTGTATCAACTTGCGTTACTTAATTAACATGTGTTGTACTGTTTACATGTTGGTTGTTATATACTATATTATTATATATTGAATGCTGGATTTTGACTTGAGTCAAAAATTTTGTTTAGAACACCATGGCTAATGGTAGATCCACACCTACTGCTGCTCAAATTGAAGAGATGATCCAAGAACGTGTAGCCGCAGCCATTGCAGAAATGCAACCCCAAGCTCCACCACCACCGCCACCACCACCAGTTATTCAACCCGTTCGAAATGGGTGTACTTACAAGGAATTACAGAGCTGTAAACCACATAACTTCAGCGGCACTGAGGGACCGGTTGGTCTCACCAGATGGTTCGAGAAACTTGAATCAGTATTCAGAGTTAGCAACTATTTGGAGGACAACAAAACCAAATTTGCTTCTTGCACGCTATCTGACGGCACGCTCACGTGGTGGAACACAATGGCACATGCACAAGGCATTGATGAGGCGTATGCTACACCATGGGAAGAATTTAAATGTTCCATGATTGAGGAGTATTGTTCGAGAACCGAAATCCAAAAGATGGAAATGGAATTCATGCAGTTAAAGGCCGTTGGGAACGACCTTGATGGTTACAACGAGAGATTTTTGGAACTAGCCCTTATGTGTCCGACAATGGTCACCCCAGAATTCAAGCGAATGGAGAGATACTTCTGGGGACTCCCTAAGAGCATTAAGGGAAACGTCACCTCGTCCAAACCACCAAATGTTCCCGAAGCGATGCGCATGGCGCATACTTTAATGAATCAAATAACCATCGATGAACCGGAGAAAACTAAGACTGAAGCGGGTACTAGTGAGAAGCGCAAATGGGATAACCACAACAACAACAACAACAACAGGGGAAGAAACTATTAACAGAACCTGGCGAAACTACATGAGGGTTTCAGAGGAAACAACAACGGTGAAAACCCCAACCCCAACAACAACACCAACTCCAACCCGAACTACAAGGGAACCTTACCACAATGCAAGAGGTGTTACAAACACCACACTGGGTATTGCAATGTTGTCTGCGAGAAGTGCCAACGGTCTGGGCATGTTGGAAAAGACTGCAAGGTCACCACTTTGAATGGGAAGCCGAACACCAACGGGCCGAAGAAGTGTTATGAATGCGGGCAGACGGGCCATTTCAAAAATGCGTGTCCAAACAAAAGAAAAGACGGCGGACCACCGCGCGCTAGAGCTTTTAATGTTAATGCAAGGGATGCACGCGATAACCCCGACTTGGTGACAGGTATATTCAAAATCAACAATCTTTTAGCTTCTGTCTTGTTTGATACTGGTGCGGATAGAAGTTATGTATGTAGACATTTTTGCGATAAGATTAATTGGTCATTATTCCCGTTAAAAGAGAGTATGCTTTTCGAGGTCACCAATGGAAAACTTGAAAAGGTTGACCATATTAGTCGTGGAGCTATTATCAACATAGCTGGTGCAGATTTTGAAATTTATTTGATACCCATCAAATTGGGAAGTTTTGACGTGATCGTCGGTATGGATTGGTTGAGTAAGATAAGGGCCGATATTATCTGTGGAGATAAAGCACTTCGTATACCATAAGGAGATGGCAAGCCACTGGTTATCTATGGAGAGAGATGTACCTCGAAGTTGAACCTCATTAGTTGCGTGAAAGCGAAAAAAGATTATGAAGAAGGGACGTCTCGCTGTCCTAGCGCATGTGAAAACAGTAGAAAGTGAGGTGAATAGCGTGAACGACGTTCGAATTGTGAACGAATTTTCCGATGTCTTCCCCGAGGAATTGCCGGGATTGCCACCGCAGAGAGCAGTAGAGTTTCAAATTGACTAAGTGCCAGGAGCTGCACCTGTAGCTCGCGCACTTTATAGACTCGCACCTTCCGAGATGCAAGAATTACAAAGCCAACTACAAGAACTACTTGATCGAGGATTTATCCAACCAAGCTTCTCGCCTTGGGGCGCACCTTTGTTGTTTGTGAAGAAGAAGGATGGATCCTTCCGTATGTGTATCGACTACCGTGAGCTCAACAAATTGACTATCAAGAATCGGTATCCTCTTCCATGAATTGATGATCTTTTTGATCAACTACAAGGATCGAGCGTTTACTCAAAGATCGATTTATGATCCGGTTATCACCAGTTGAGGGTGAAGGAAAGTGACGTGATGAAAACTGCATTCAGGACCCGTTATGGTCATTATGAGTTTCTCGTGATTCCATTCGGTTTGACAAATGCACCTGCCGTGTTCATGGACCTCATGAATCATGTCTGCAAGCCGTACTTGTATAAGTTTGTTATCGTCTTCATAGATGATATCCTCATCTACTCTAAGAGCGAAGAAGAGCATGAGCAACACCTCCGAGTAGTACTTGAACTCCTGAGACAAGAGCAACTTTATGCCAAATTCTCCAAGTGTGAATTTTGGTTGAAGGAAGTTCAATTTCTGGGTCATGTTGTGAGCGACCAGGGTATCAAAGTTGATCCCGCCAAGATTGAAGCCATCAGCAAGTAGGAGACCCCCACTACTTCGACTCATATTCGCCAATTTCTAGGTCTCGCCGATTATTACTGAAGGTTCATTGAAGGATTTTCTCTGATTGCGCGTCCTTTGACCGCACTGACTCACAAGGGTAAGAAGTTCATTTGGGAACCCGCACACGAATCAGCATTCCAAACTTTGAAGAAGAAGTTAACCTCCGCACCTATCCTATCACTTCCTGAGGGCAGTGACGACTTTGTTGTTTATTGTGATGCATCGAAAAGTGGTTTTGGTTGTGTACTGATGCAACGATCAAAAGTTATTGCTTATGCCTCCCGACAACTGAAGATTCATGAACGGAATTACACTACTCACGATCTTGAACTTGGAGCCGTTGTCTTTGCGCTCAAATTATGGAGACACTATTTGTATGGAACTAAGCGCACTATTTTCACCGATCACAAGAGTCTCCAACACATCTTCGATCAGAAGCAACTAAATATGAGACAGCGTCGATGGATCGAGATGCTCAACGACTACGATTGTGAACTCTATTATCAGCCTGGCAAGGCCAATGTTGTAGCTGACGCTTTGAGCCGAAAGGAGAGGACGGCACCTCTTCGTGTTAGGGCTCTAAACATCACCATTCATTCGAACCTCAACAGCCAGATCAGAGTAGCCCAAGATGAGGCTCTCAAGGAGGAGAATATAACTCATGAACATTTGAACATACTTGTCTCTCGATTCGAGGTTAGGGAGTCTGGACTCCGATGTTATGTCGGAATAATTTGGGTACCTCTTTATGGAGATCTACGGAACCTTATACTTGATGAAGCACACAAATCGAGATATTCGATTCATCCCGGAGCGGGCAAGATGTCCCACGATCTTAAAGAACACTATTGGTGGCCGAATCTTAAGAAAGACGTTGCGACTTATGTTGGTAAGTGTTTGACTTGCTCGAAGGTTAAAGCTGAGCATCAGAGACCTTCTGGGTTACTTCAGCAACCGGAAATCCCATAATGGAAGTGGGAAAGGATCACAATGGATTTCATTACTAAGCTACTAAAGACGGTGGGCGGATACGATACTATTTGGGTTATTAATGACCGCCTTACCAAATCTGCACACTTTCTAGCGATGAAGGAGACGGATACAATGGAGAGACTTGCTCAACTATACATCAAGGAGGTTGTATCTCGTCATGGTGTACCTTTATCGATCATCTCAGATCGCGATCCCCGTTTTGCTTCTATATTTTGGCGTTCATTGCAAGAAGCCATGGGAACTCGTCTTGACATGAGTACTGCTTATCACCCTCAGACTGACGGTCAAAGTGAACGAACGATTCAGACCTTGGAGGACATGCTGCGTGTATGTGTCATTGATTTCGGAAAGGCCTGGGAAAGGCATTTGCCACTCGCCAAATTTTCGTACAACAACAGTTATCACTCTAGCATCAATGCTGCACCTTTTGAAGCGTTGTATGGTCACAAATGCCGATCTCCTATTTGTTGGGCCGAAGTTGGCAAAAAGCAAATCACCGGACCTGAGGTAGTCCATGAAACCACATAGAAGATTACTCAGATCCAAGCTAGACTTAAGACTGCCCGTGATCGCCACAAGAGTTATGCCAATCTTAAACGTAAAGACTTTGAATTCAACGTTGGTGACCGTGTAATGTTGAAGGTTGCACCTTGGAAGGGTGTGATTCGTTTTGGAAAGCGTGGGAAGTTGAACCCACGATACATTGGTCCTTTTGAAATCTTGGAATGTGTTGGACCCGTTGCTTACCGTTTGGACCTACCAACACAATTGAGCTTAGTTCATCCTACCTTCCACGTGTCAAACTTGAAGAAGTGTCTTGCTGCACCCGAACTTATCATACCACTTGAAGAACTTACTATTGATGACAAACTCCACTATGTGGAAGAACCAGTTGAGATTATGGATCGTGAGATCAAAACTTTGAAACGCAACAAGATTCCAATTGTACGAGTACGATGGAATGCCAAACGAGGACCTGAGTTTACTTGGGAGCGAGAGGATCAAATGATGCGGAAGTATCCTCACCTTTTCCCGACTCCTCCATCTACCTCAGCTTAAATTTCGGGACGAAATTTTCTTTAACATGTGGGTAATGTAATGACCCTGGATTTTCCAATGTTTATTTATTAATAATTATTATTATTAATACTTGTGATTAAACAAATGTATGTTATTACAATTACATGTTGCCATGACTAAACGTACTTGACTTTAATTGCCCGAAACGTCTTTGTGACACACGAAACTTGCACGAATAATATTTTCAAGTATTATTTACATTCATGATTAATTTTATTAATCATTTTAATTAACTATGGTGATTAGTTAGTTACTTGGGCTTAAATTGGATTTATTTGTTACTTACATGAAACTTAGGCCTTGTTAATGTTATGAACTCATGATATTGGGCTTATAAAGCCCACCCTACTTCTTTCATGGACTCTTTAGCCCATCACCACATGTGTAAGTATTATTTAGAGATTAACTAGATAGAATTACTTGTAGGAATCTTGTTACTACTTAGTTACACCATGATCCCCATGCAAGTGCTCTTATTAACCAACTTTTATGACACATACCATGCAAGACCTTGTGGATAATCTTCTTCCTCCTTATTCCCTTAGAAGCCATTGACCTAGGAGGGGGTTAAGGGTGGTTTTGTTTCATTTTTTCTTATTACTTCACTCACTAGTTTCCTCTCATTTCAAACACACACTTACTTACACTTTTCTCTCATCTCACTTTTCTCTCAAATTGTAAGTAGCAAGAACATTTTCTTCCTTCCTTTCTTTGTCTTAAAACAGTAACATATACCCTCTACATCATCTTTCTTTACTTGTTTGTTTACTTGATACTTGTTAGTTGTTGTTATTACTTACTTACTAGTTGTTATTTATTATTTACTTACTAGTTTCAAGAATCAAACTTACTAGTTTGATTCTTCATTTATCTTGTAATTTCAAGAACACACAAGAACTAAACTTACTAGTTTATGTTCTACATATATTGTTTCAAAAAATTGTAAGTTCATGTGTTGAAAGCATACTTGTGAATCATGTTTGTAAACTTTAAAGTTTACATTCTTAAAGATCAAACTTAGGCTTGAATCTTTAAAGTATGCAACCCATGAACTTATTTACTTGTTTACTTAGTTTATGTCTTCATTTTATGCACTTAAATTTCATGTTGTTGGTTGTTATTGGTCAAATGTTACTAGTTAACTTTGATCTCATTAATCTTGAACTAAAATTAACTTTAAAAGTTCAAGAACATGTAAGTAAGTTTCTTTAATTATAACTTTGTACACTTATGTTAGATCTAGACTTTTGAGTCTTGGATCTTCAAGATCAAACTAAGAACTATGTTCTACAACTCAAGCTCTTGATTTCATAAGTTCACTTTCAAGTTTGTAACTTATTATTAGTTTTAAAGTTCATGTATGTGTTAGATCTAAGACTTTGATGTAACTTTGGTTCATCAAACTTCATACAACTCTTAAGTGAGTTGTGCTTCATGTCTTAGACTTGCACTTGGGTTATGATGGTCAAACCTTGGTGAAAATGATGCAAACACATCAACGAGTTGTACACTTGAAGCTACATGCATCAAGGATGAGAACCATGATAAGCATCGAACACCAAGAACCACCAGAACCTACTGACCTGTTTGTTTTCTGTATTCTGGGTCTGATCAGTAAGACCTGGGCTGTTGTGATTATGATTTTCAAATATCTATGTTCGAGTATATAACTTTTCATATAGGACTCGTCTTAATCCGAGTTACGGTTTAGGATTTATGGCCCTCCGATCGTCACTATGTCCTTTTAACGTTGTGTAGAAATTTCTGACCTACTCGCACTTAGACCATTGCCACGGTCAAATGAAGATGAGTTTTCTTCTGTAAATTTTACCACACTTAAAAGACTCATATACGGAGCCATGGCCACTGGTCTCACCTTATTCCAGTAAGGGTAGAGGCCGTGGTGACTGACCAAAGTCAGCCTTTGTTTTAAACTACTTTCATAAACAAAACTTACTTTACGCCTTTTGTTTGATGATGAATGATGATGACCCTTAAGACCTTATTTACATACTTTTAAACCTATTCAGATGATTTACTGACTTAGTACTATTTGACTTAGGTTGAGGACCCGTTTGGACAACCTTCATTACTTGCTTACTTTCCGAGTCATACTTTACAGCTACTTTATCATTGTGAGTTATAGCATTCCCTTTTTACTTTAAACTTATTTTGGGAAGTGAGAATACATGCGGATTTTATGTTTTACATACTATTCACGAGTACTTAAACTTATATATGTGTGGGTTATACAATGGCATAAACATTCCCTTTAGCTCGGTAACGTTTAATCATTGGTTTTTGAACCGTGAACGCGAATCTTAGATATGGATCCATAGGGTTTGACATCCCCACTCGGGCTAGTCGCGCTAGAATTTAACGAGTGTTTAATACTTCGTAGACATACGCACTTGCCAAGTGTACTTTCAGGGGGTATAAACGTTAAGTTAGTTACCAAGTGCCCACGGTTAACATATACTTTATCATACTGTTTTGAAAAGCTCTTTGTAGCACTGAAATCTCGTGGCCTACCTTACTTACTATTATACTTAAACTATAGCTCATCAACCTTTGTGTTGACATTTTTAAGCATATTTTTCTCAGGTGCTTAAGGTTATTTGCTTCCGCTGTCGTGCTAAGTCTTGCCGTAGACACCCGCTGCTCTAGTGTTATCACCGCATGAACTGTTTACCTTGCATTCAAACTTTAATACATTTGAACTATGTTTTGTAACGACCTAAGGGTCACATACATTTATTCATGCTTGCTATTCGTAGAAGCATACTTTTGGTGTAAAACATTTGATGTCGGTTATGACGTCACCTCTTTATCATGAATGCAACTTCTTTTATTACAGCATATAGTACTTAACCTTGTAATGATCCTGTTGTTGATGATTCGTACACGATGGTTTTGTACGGGGCACCACATGTATGACGTAAGATAATGATGATTATGTTAGGTTAATGATAGCAAGATGTTGATGATGATCGTATGGATCATGGAAGATGATGATGATGTTTGATCCGTATGATGTGATGATGGTTATAATGATGTATGATGATGATAGAGAGATAAATGATGGTGATTATGACGATTTGGTGATATTAATCTTATTACTATATCGGGTTATGTACTTTCAGGTTAAGTTTAGTTTGGAAAAGTACTAGAGCTTCAATGGTTTGGTGTGGCGTCGAGTTAGCGAGAGGTCGCGGGTTCGAATCCCGTCTAGGGCATTTCCTTTTAGTGAAGCTTTCAAAGGGTATAATCATTTAGCTTTCATTTTTATTTTTATTATTACTATTATTATTATTATTATTATTATTATTATTATTATTATTATTATTATTATTATTATTATTATTATTATTATTATTATTATTATTATTATTATTATTATTATTATTATTATTATTATTATTCTTAAGATTATTATTATTATTATTATTATTATTATTATTATTATTATTATTATTATTATTACTACTAATATAAGTAGTATTTATCATTTATTATTATTATCATTACAATTATTATTATTATTATTATTATTATTATTATTATTATAATTATTATTATTATTATTATTATTATTATTATTATTATTATTATAGTTATTATTAATATTATTATTATCATTACTACCATTATCAATAAGTATTATTATTAGTAGTATATTTATCATTATAGTTACTAAGATAAATATTAGAATTATTATTATTAGTAAAATCATTATTTTTATAGTTATTATTATTAGTATTCATTATCACTAAAATTATCATTTTCAGTAAGGTTACCATTATTATTACTATTATCATTATTAAAAGTATTATTAAAATTTTCATTATCTTATCTTCACTAATATTATTATTATTAACACTAATATTATTATTTTACATTATTATTATTATTATTATTATTATTATTATTATTATTATTATTATTATTATTATTATTATTATTATTATTATTATTATTATTATTATTTTTATTATTACTAGTATTATTATTTTGAATATCATTATTATTATTAGTATTATTAAACATATTTTTTTTGTATTGTTATAAATATTATTTTAACAAAAGGTAGTTATATAAAAATATAATTATTAGATATATCATAAGTACATCTAAATTTACTATTTTCATATATCATATAAAAATAACCTATATATATATATATATATACATATATATATATATATATATATATATATATATATATATATATATATATATATATAACATGGGAAATAATAGATACATTACTTCTTTAATAAGTAATATATTATATGATTAATAAACTTGTTTGATTACTATTACATGTTAATTATATGTGTTAATATATATATATATATATATATATATATATATATATATATATATATATATATATATATATATATATATATATATATATATATATATATATATATATATGATATAGGTTCTTGAATCCGAGACCAACCTTACATTTGTTCAATGACGTCATATGAATTTTGACTACGAAATACAGTATGGTGAGTTTCATTTGCTCCCTTTTTAAATGCTTTTGGAATATATATTTTTGGGACTGAGAATACATGCACTTTTATAAATGGTTTACGAAATAGACACAAGTAATCGAAACTACATTCTATGGTTGAATTGTTATACCGGATATCGTCCTTGTTGAACTTGGTAGCCTAATAATTGGTGTTTATTATAATTGCCATCAATTGACGCGAATCCTAAAGATAGATCTATGGCCTTTCACGCCCCAGTCAGAGAATTTGAACTGCTTTAGTACTTCAATGTTTATATGTTTGGGGATATTCTAGATGCATTTTGTTAATGTCGGTTACCAGGTGTTCAATCCATATGAATGAATTTTAAACACTTGCGAGTGTATGATTATTGAATAAATGAAATCTTGTGGTCTATTAAAATTATGAAAATGATTGACTTTGATAAATTAATGAACTTACCAACCTTTTGGTTGACACTGTTAAGCATGTTTGTTCTCAGATATGAAAGAAATCTTCCGCTGTGCATTTGCTCATTTTAAAGATATTACTTGGAGTCATTCATGACATATTTCAAAAGACGTTGCATTTGAGTCATTGAGTTCATCAAGATTATTATTAAGTCAATTATAATTGGATATATTATGAAATGGTATGCATGCCGTGAACTTTTTATGTAATGAAAGTTTGTCTTTTAAAAACGAATGCAATGTTTGTAAAATGTATCATATAGAGGTCAAGTACCTCGCGATATAACGAAATGTAATGTATTCGTTCAGATGGATTAGGACGTGTCATTTCAGGTGGTATCAGAGCGGTGGTCTTAGCGAACCAGGTCTTGCATTAGTGTGCCTAACTGATAGTTGTTAGGATGCATTAGTGAGTCTGGACTTCGACCGTGTCTGCATGTCAAAAGTTTTGCTTATCATTTCTAGTCAGAACTCATCTGCTTATCATCCTTAGAAAATTACCTGCTTATCATTCTTAGTCTAGACACATCTTACTGCATTGATTGCATGAATAGTGTATAGACAAAAATTCATATCTTAGTGTATCTGCTAATTCATATCTTAGTGTATCTGTTACTGTAAACTTTGCCTGACATATTCCGTAAATTCCTCCGTAATCTATGGGATCTTTTGTACTATATACAGGTATTCTATGTAATTAGAATATCATTCGATATCCGAAAATCATTTCATACCAAAAAACCCTTTACTCAATCGTACGAAATAGAACTCGCCATTTGTTCAAGTTCTTCGGAATCCGACAGCTATTCCGACATAGATGTTCACCTAAGCTCCGAAAACAGTATAAGCAGAATGGATCAACCAATTAGTCATCTTCAATTCTGGATGAATTGGGATGGGTTCGTAGTCGACTTAATCAATGGAGACAAGAAGAAGGTGATCATTTCCATCAACCAAAATCACCTCTTGGCGAAGAACCTGAAGCACTTACCCGCAAACCTATTCGTAATACCATTTTCTCTCGAATTTCCAGAGTATCTCGCTACGAATATCAAAAGTTAGATTCTAAACTTTATTCATTCGCTCGTTCCTACCGACAATCATCCCGGAGTAATAAAGTCAACGAGCTTCGCACCCGAGTTGTAGCCTTGTAAAATATGGTGCAAAATGTACCAGCTTCAGCAACATCAACGGCATCAATAGTACCACCAGCAAGAACTCAAACCACAATAACACACGCCTCAACATCACAATCTGTACCTCGAGCATAATCATCATTCTACATAACGTTCTACATCATTTATCTTCGTACGACATGACGACTATGTAATCTCTAATATTCTAGAGATTATATATTCTTGTTCTAACTGTAAATTAAATGAGTTTAATATCATATTGCCTCATTAAATCCATGAATACATCTGAAGAGAATATATATGTAAGTATATTTTCATAAAGATTGTAATTAAAAATTCTGTTGTACAAACGATTAATGGTAAAAATATTTTAAAGGGTAGGTAATACCCGAGAAATATTTAGATTTCACATTAATAAGTTACACTGTACATTCTTCGAATCTGATTTAACAGTCATTTATTATCCTACTTACACCCACAGATATACGTATCCGTTTATCGCAGATTAACCATTTTCATTCAACTTCATATTTGGATTTTAACCTATCAGAATCCAACAAGTAGCATAATGAAGAAAACATTGGACAAAAATAAAATTTGTTAGAAACAAACAATTTAACTATGAGATGAATTTTGATAAGAATCCACGCTAACTGTTCCTAGCTAACTGTTCGTAGCTAACTGATTAATTCCGTATTACATTTTATTTATCGCAATTTATTTATCGCAATTTAATTATCGCAATTTAATTCTCGCAATTTTATTTATCGTCATTTAATTTCTGTTATTTATTTTATGCACTTTAAATATCGGGACACGTATACAGGGTTTTGACATATCATATCGACGCATCTATATATATTTTTTGGAATAACCATTAATACTCTATATGCAGTAATGTTTGAGTTAGCTATACAGGGTTGAGGTTGATTCTAAATAATATATATACTTTGAGTTGTCATCGAGTCTGAGACATGAATATAACAGGTCACGACACGTAATAATTAATTCGAATATTATATATTAAACTATATATAAATTGTTGAACTACTAATTGTGGACTCCTAACTATGGACTAATGACATTGGATAATTAAAATGAATTAAAATATTGATTATAATATATGAAACTAAACATTTCTTCAAGTTTGCCACTTGATTTAATCTTAAACCTCATTTGTATCTTGACGATTGCAATCTGCGTTCAAATCCTTCGAAATTCTTGAAACACCCTGGATTGATAACCAATGATTCAGTTATGATGACTTTGAATGCTAATGAAGCAGCAAAACTGTAGATGATCTTAATGGCCAAAAGTTTGATGATAAGAATAGAGTGTTGGAAACACTCAATAGAAAATTGATACTGGAAAGCGGATTATGTAAAACTATGAAGGAGGCTGTGGACAAATCACAAAGACTAAACCTGTACTTACAGAATCCAAATAATTCTGTATTCGATGAAATATTTAGAGAATATCTTGCTCCATACTCATGTTAAATCTGGCAAAAAATCTTTCTTCATCAACCTTCGATCTTAGAAATTCTGAAAATATCATCATAAATATCTTCGATATTTCTGAGGATATTTTCATATATATTTTTTTCCGAAATTATTTATCTGTTCGTGCTATCCATGTTACATCATTAAGGAAACTATTTTAGTTTCTAAAAGTTCTTTGAAATTCGAGTTTAAATTATGGATGATTTCTGGAGAAGTGTTAAGAATTTGAGCATGAGTTAGTATAATATAATGACACTTGGCCAACGTGATTATATTACAGTAAGTCATGCTGAAAGTTCTAATGAAACATGATGATTCACAGACTATAATGTCATCATGTGCCATGTTACACGACTCTTACATTCCGCTTAATCTCCAAACAAATCAAGAACATATTTTCTGACAGTTCTATCTTTTCTCTTGAATTATGGTAATTTAACCAAATCTGATCGTGCTAATACCATTCCTTTATGCCTAGAATCTTGGTTATGTTCAAATCAAACTTCATAGCTACAAACCGAGATGTCTTGATCGCTTTACTTAAAGTCGGGAAGAGAAAACAAAAGCATAGAGCTCCGAAATATAAAGGAAAATATAAAGCCGATCACAAACACATAAATTACAAACCGTGTATATCAATGCGGATAGCAATATAAAGACACGGGAGAATGAGAAATACAATAATCCCTAGAGCATAGTAGACATAAACGGATTCCTCTGGTGGTAGTTGAAAAAGAAGAGAGATTGATGCGATAATCAAGAAAATATCAAGGACTAGAACTGGATTAAGCATTTTCACAATTCTTGAAATTATGAATTAAGAAAGAAAGTGTTGAAGTGGTGAAAGTAATGGAACAAAAAAGGTAAATTTATAGTGAAAATATCAGACAAAGAAGTCGAGGCAGATGATCGAATTTAATTATAGAGATCCTAATTTCCTTATTCACGGAAGAATCAAATCTTATAGATTTCGAAGATTTTCTTTTAAATCCCTTGAATTTTGAAGTTTAACCAAGACAACGTCAAAAGATAAGATGCACCTTATTTTCTAAACTCAAGCGTGACTACGTCAAAAGCTAAGACGAATCTGTAATTCCTTATTCACTCTTTTGTGATAGCTTCAGCTGTACGATTCGAGTAACTGAATTATTGTATCTATATTACTCAGCAGTGATGAAACTATATTTAGCAACTCATATTCGTCATGAAAACATTTTTATTGTTAGCCATGACGACCTCACTCAAATTTTGGGATGAAAATTCTTTAACGGGTAGGTACTGTGACGACACGGAAATTTCTGACCAAATTTAAACTTAATCTTTTTATGATTTCGACACGATAGGCAATGTCTGTAAAGTTGAATCTCAAAATTTTTTGATATGTTTTATACAAGCATTTAACTTTGAGTATTCCCGACGATTCACGAACAATTATTTGTAAATAGATATATATATATAGGAATTCTATACATAAATAATATTATATATTGTAAACAATAAATACTAAAGATTCAATATATTATAATTAGTAAATATGATATAATTAATAAATTGTATTATATTAAATTTGATTACAAGTTTAAATATAACTGTTATATTAATAGTATTATCATTACTTCATTATTATTATTGTTAATATTAATATTAATATTTGTATTACTGATAGTATTACTTCTGAAGGTATTTCGTATGCCCGAGAGACATATTAAATTAACGTGGCTAATATGTTTTGATCCAAGTCGGGTCATACCCAATAACAAGCTTACCGACACCTTATTCGTATTTGATTTTAGCGGTTGGATCGTTGAATAAATACGCGACACTTGAACTTTAAGAAAAATAGTTTCTTAAATTACACTTGATATGTATATATATGTAAATCATGGAATGATTTATATAATAAGGATTTAATTATTTGTAGGTTGAATAATTAATTATGTTATGTTGCATTTTATAATATTGGTTTTATAAAATAAATTATACATAACAAATGGTATGGAATTCTATTTGTTTTATAAATAATGTAAACATAATTTATAAAATGCAAGTTTATAAACTTTGTTTTATAAAATTTAATTTTACAAAACAAGTTTATAAAAGATGCAAGTTTATAAATTAAGTCAAGCATTATTTTATAAAAGGATGGGAGTGGCCTTGGAATTGGATGAAGCATGCTAGAGATTCCATCTTGGTCAAAGAGAATTCCCATTCCATATACATGCAAGACTAGACTCTTTGAAAACACACTTGCATTAAAAAAACATATCAAGATAGCTAGCAAAAATTCTGCTGCCTTTCTCCTTGCTGGCCGTGACCTTCCAAGCCAAGAAGAGGGTTCATTTTCCTTTTTGCAAGCTTATTTTCAAGTGTAAGTTAAATCCTAACCAAAGTACAAGGTGTTGGTGCAAGGTTTGGGGTATTATCTCTTGAGGTTTCATCCTTTTGAAGCTCCATTTTGCATCATCTTCTTCAACCTTCCTGATGTCCAAATTTCAGCCCTCTACATTGTTAGAGGAGGTATAATCACCCTTCTTATCTTGTTATATTTGTAAGCATGATTTCAAGACTTGATATTAACATGGAATTCAACTAAATGGTTTAACATATAAACTTGTTTTATTGATAATCTTGCTTCCGCTTTCTTAACAATTACAAGTTGATTTTGTAACTATGTTAACATTAATGACATGTTTTATGAACTCATTGAATTCCATCAATGGTATCAGAGCCAAGGTCTTTGAAATATGCTTCTTGTTTATGACTTTTAAATCCACTAATCTTACAATCTAGTAACATGCATGAAACTAGAATGTAAAAATTTTAGATTTTGGGTGGGGTTTAATTTTGGCCGAATTTTAGGGGTTCCAAAATGGGTTTGGAACTTCAAGTTTGGTCAAGTTTTGTTATTAGTTGTTGTTCACAATCAAGCCTTGGCCTTGTGGGTGCATGTGTGTATGATGTGGTTGTTTTATTCATTCATTTGGTTTGTAATAATTTGTAATATTTATTCATTTGTAATTTATTTTATATTTGGTATGTAAAATAGATTAGGTTGTAATTTCATTTTCTAGAAAAATGTATTAGGATATATTTTTGTAAAGAGAATGAAGATTCAAGATGAATGAAGAACACAAGATGGATGCAAGAGCTAGTGGGAGATTTGTAAATCTCCTACTTTGTCATAACCCTTAGAAGGTGACATTTGTTTTGGCTAAACAAATGTCTACCAAATTGGCTTGATTGTGAACTTGGTTGTTTTGCATGTTTATTGTGTTTGCATGTTTGGTTGCTACAATTTATCACATATTTACAACTTGCAAAATGATATTATAATTGGTTATAATTAAAACAACAAAGGTCACTAATAAATGGTTATCAAGGACATAAATGACATTGCATATAAAATGGTTTATATCATGTAATTGGTTTTACTAATAAGACATGAAAATTGGTTTTTCATATTGTGCTATACACCAAATGCATGTTGGTATATGGCAAAATGTTTTCTTAAACTAGAATTTATGAAAACTTAAAAATCCCTTAACTAAAACAAGGTAAACAAGTTAAACGCCATCCTTTTGTGGGAACACTAGAACATAGTAGGGAACTCATAATGGGATAAAGGTCACCTAACCATTATGAACTAACTAATATGGTTAAGGTAAAATTCGCATGCTTGTGGGATAAAGGTCACCTAACCACTTGTATGTTGATTTTACATGTTTACACAAGTAGGACGACTTGATTTGGGAATCATGAACTTAGGGTCACCGAAGCATGAGGAACAAATAGGCGTTGATGGGATAAATATGCCATGCAAAAGGATTGCATGATCCCATAATTTAGAAATTGCAAAAGGATTGCAATTGTCATTATGACTACCTAGCTAAATCAAATAACGGGATAAAGGTCACCTAACCGAAATTTGATTTACCGTTGGATTCTAATATTTAATATGTCAATTAAAATATAAAAGGGTATTATTTATTAAATTTAAAATCAATACTTAAATGAACTTTGTTAAATTTTGTAGATGGCCACCAATAACATCAACAACACGCAAAATGCACCAATTAACTTACACAACCTATCATTAAGGTCTCTCCTCGAGAAAGACAAACTCAACCATACGAAATTTATGGATTGGTTCCGCAATCTTAGGATTGTCCTCAAACTCGAGGATAAGGCGTATGTGTTGGAGGACCCCATTCCCGATCAACCCGACGAGGATGATACGGAAGGCATGGCTTATTGGGATAAGTATTGCGCCGATTCGGTGCAAGTTGCTTGCCTAATGCTTGGGACTATGATACCCGAACTTCAAAAGGATTTCGAGCATCATACTGCATACGACATGATCACGCAATTGAAGGAGATGTTCCTTCAACAAGCACGTGTCGAGCGCTTCGAGACCGTTCGAGCACTACATGCATGTCGTATGGATGACACCCAATCCGTTTCATCTTATGTCCTCAAAATGAAAAGCCTTATTGATCGCGCAAACCGTCTTAATCTCAACATTTCTAATGAGTTAGCCACCGATCTTATCCTAAACTCCTTGTCAAAGAGGTTTGACCAATTTGTAATTAATTACAATATGAATGGGATAGATAAGACCATTGGTGAACTTCATGGCATGTTAAGGACGGCCGAAACTAGCATGGGTAAAAGGGCTTCACCCGTACTAATGATTAATGATGGTGGGTCCAAAGGTAATAACACCTCTAAGCCTAAGGCGGCTAAAAGGAAAGGACCCGCTCATCAAGGCAAGGGAAAGGGGAAGATGGTTACCCCAACCAAAAACAAGAACAAGAAGCAAAAGGTTACCGGACAAGCAAACCCCAAGGAAGACCCGTGTTTCGGTTGCGGTGAAATGGGTCACTGGAAACAAAAATGCCCGGTCTACCTTAAGGAGTTGAAGGAAAAGAGGGATGCGGGGCAATCCTCAGGTAATATATATATGGTATATATAGAGCTTAGTATTACTTCTTCTAATACATGGGTATTAGACATTGGATGTGGAACTCACATTTGCAATTCTTTGCAGGGGTTCAAAAGAAGTAGCAAGCAAACAGGAACATCAAGTCTCTTTATGGGCAATGGAGCCAAATTGCAAGTGAAGGCTCAAGGAGACTTTGTATTAAAGCTTCCAAGTGGTTTGGAACTTATTTTGAACAATGTTTTGTGTGCACCGGATTTATGTCGAAACATTATTTCAGTTTCCCGTTTAAAACAATGTGGTTTTTATCTTAATTTTGTTAATGATGATATACACGTTTATTTAGATAATGTATTCTATTTTAAGGCTTCGCCTTCAAATGGAATTTATGAATTGGTTCATGATGACACATCATCTAATAGCTCAATATACCATACAAGCACCAAGAAACTCAAAAGGGATTTGAGTGATTCCTACTTATGGCATTGTCGCCTTGGTCACATAAACAAGAACCGAATGCATACACTTCAAAATAATGGACTTTTGAAATCAAATGAGATGGACTCGTTTGATGTATGTGAATCTTGTTTACAAGGCAAAATGACTAAAGCACCTTTCAAAGGGACCTATGAAAGGGCTAAAGACTTATTGGGATTAATACATTCGGATATGTGTGGACCCTTTAAGCCCATGACTAGGAATGGTGAAAGATACTTTGTTACATTCATTGATGACTTCAGTCGTTTCGGATATGTCTACTTGTTAAGGCATAAGGATGAAACTTTTGAAGCATTCAAAGAATATCAAAACAAAGTACAAAATCAACTCAACAAGATAATCAAGGTACTGCGTACCGATAGAGGAGGTGAATACCTAAGCGATGCTTTCCAAGATCATCTTAGGAGTTGTGGGATTATCTCACAACTTACTCCACCAGGAACACCCCAACTTAATGGAGTTTCCGAAAGGAGGAACCGAACCCTAATGGATATGGTTCGATCTATGATGGCAAGAAGCTCGTTACCTCTGTCGTTTTGGGGTTATTGTCTATGCTCCGCGGCTCGTATTTTAAATATGGCCCCAACCAAGAAAGTGGAACGAACTCCTCATGAGATGTGGTTTGGAAAACCTCCTTCTCTTTCATACTTGAAAGTATGGGGATGTGAAGCTTATCCAAAGAGCTATAATGCTAATAAGTTGCATGCTCGATCCACGAAGTGTATCTTCATAGGATATCCCAAGGATGATATGGGATACTATTTCTATGATCCGACCGAGCAAAATGTATTTGTTGCTCGAAAGGCGGAATTCCTTGAAACTAAGTTCCTAATGGAAGGTAATAGTGAAAGGAAGATAGATCTTGAAGAGGTTCAAGATCAAGTAGATGATACACAATTGGTTGACACTAGCACTCAACATGAAAATGTTGAGAGTGATCAAATGGATGATCAAAATACACAAGACGTTCGCAGATCTGGTAGGATTAGTAATCCTCCTGAGAGATATGGGTTTCTCATGGATGGTTGCTATGTGGTTGATTTAGATGAACCAACAAACTACCAAGATGCTTTATCAAGGATTGATAAGGATAAATGGCAGGAAGCCATGAACGCTGAGATGCAATCCATGTATGACAACCAAGTTTGGGAACTTGTTGAACAACCTACTGGCTCAAGGTTAGTTGATTGTAAATGGCTTTTCAAGATGAAAACCGACATACATGGAAACTTGGATACATATAAAGCTAGACTTGTAGCAAAAGGTTTCACTCAAACTCAAGGGGTTGACTATGATGAAACTTTTTCGCCGGTGGCAATGCTAAAGTCTATTAGGATATTACTTGCCATTGCTGCTCATTATGATTATGAAATATGGCAAATGGATGTCAAGACCGCTTTCCTAAACGGACATCTTGAGGAAGATGTCTACATGGTTCAGCCTGAAGGTTTTGTTGATCCGAAATATCCTAAGAAGGTATGCAAGTTAAAGAAGTCAATCTACGGATTGAAACAAGCATCTAAAATGTGGAATCATCGTTTTAATGAGGAGGCCAAGATATTTGGCTTCATTAAAAATGGTGATGAAGCTTGTGTATACAAGAAGGCTAGTGGGAGCACCATTATGTTCCTTGTATTATATGTGGATGATATATTATTATTTGGAAATGATGTTCCGGCAATGCAAGGAGTTAAAACTTGGTTAAGTAAATGCTTCTCCATTAAGGATCTTGGAGAAGCACAATACATTTTGGGGATTGGGATCTACAGGGATAGATCCAAGAAGCTGATAGGTTTAAATCAAAGTGTATACATTGAAAAGATCTTGAAAAGGTTCAAGATGGAGAACTCTAAGAAAGGTTTGGTACCTATTCAAAAGGGAACACTTCTCAGTTCATCTCAGTGCCCCACCACGAAAGATGAACAGGAGAGAATGAAGAAAGTCCCATATGCATCTGCTATTGGGTCAATCATGTATGCAATGATATGCACTAGACCGGATGTGTCATGCACTCTTAGCCTGACAAGTAGATACCAGAATAACCCAGGAAACAGTCATTGGATTGCTGTTAAAAGTATATTGAAATACCTTAGGAGGACTAAGGATATGTTTCTAATATATGGGTCTGGTGAGGAGGAACTCGCTGTAAAAGGTTACGTGGATGCGAGTTTCCAAACTGATCGAGATGATTCTCGATCACAATCCGGTTATATCTTTAATTAAATGGTGGTGCGGTCTCTTGGAAGAGTTCAAAACAGGATGTTGTTGCATTATCCACTACAGAGTCGGAGTACATTGCCGCCTCATTGGCAGCTCAGGAAGCTGCATGGATGAAGAAATTCATAGACGACTTAGGAGTGGTCCCATCCATTCAGGACCCTCTTGAGATCTTTTGTGACAACGAGGGTGCGATTGCTCAAATCAAAGAACCTCGTGCTCACCAAAAGACCCGTCACATTGAGCGGAGATTCAACTACATAAGGGATGAAGTTGAAAAGGGAAAGATATGTATTCGCAAAGTTCACACAGATCTTAACATAGCGGATCCTCTCACAAAGCTCTTACATGGAGTAAAACATACAGGACATGTTTGTGCAATAGGGCTTCGATATTCTAGTGATTGGTCATGATCTGTTTTAAGTATTGTAATGGAACAAAATTATTCAAACTCATTAATATAATTATGGTATTAATTTATTTAGAGTCATGTTCCTATTTTGCATATTTTATCCATGAATAAGTAATTATTCTAAATTCCGTAGTCGATCACATTCGTGGGAACAAGTGTGAGGTTTAGACTATTATGAACTCGGATTGGTATACATTCACAGGATGAATGTGGTGCAAGGTTGCAACCAAGGTTCATAGATATTTGTGGGATACAAATATTGGAAGACCCGCCCTCAAGACTTACTAAATGGAGCCTTTGTGGTTGATCACATGTAATCTTGAGTAAAGGCGAATATCATTGTATCCTCTTACCTGAGATACATATTGGGTTCGGATATTTACCAAGTATTGTGCCTTGATTCTTTCCTTCGCTATTCTAAAACATGGTAGTTTACAAGGAAGAGCTCAGGCATAATGCAAGGTACATATTTAGGACGTATGTAGTCAAGATGGAATTTGTCCCTCTTATTTGTTGAGAGTCAGATATCTAAGGCCTGATAAAGTTAAATCTAAAAGAGAGTGATCGCTCTGTGTCTCTTGGATTTAACATGACATCTAGGACGAAAGGATGTAATGAAAAGATTCACCTATTCATATTCGAGATGGGAACTCGAAAGGGATGATGTTATAGAATGGCAAAAGTCATAACATATTGGGGGTGATGGACGGTCGTTAGGTGGTATCCATCACTTGCATTAATTTCTTCTGTTTCTCGTGCAAGTGGGAGATTGAAGGTATTTCGTATGCCCGAGAGACATATTAAATTAACGTGGCTAATATGTTTTGATCCAAGTCGGGTCATACCCAATAACAATCTTACCGACACCTTATTCGTATTTGATTTTAGCGGTTGGATCGTTGATTAAATACGCGACACTTGAACTTTAAGAAAAATGGTTTCTTAAATTACACTTGATATGTATATATATGTAAATCATGGAATGATTTATATAATAAGGATTTAATTAGTTGTAGGTTGAATAATTAATTATGTTATGTTGCATTTTATAATATTGGTTTTGTAAAATAAATTATACATAACAAATGGTATGGAATTCTATTAGTTTTATAAATAATGTAAACATAATTTATAAAATGCAAGTTTATAAACTTTGTTTTATAAAATTTAATTTTACAAAACAAGTTTATAAAAGATGCAAGTTTATAAATTAAGTCAAGCATTATTTTATAAAAGGATGGGAGTGGCCTTGGAATTGGATGAAGCATGCTAGAGATTCCATCTTGGTCAAAGAGAATTCCCATTCCATATACATGCAAGACTAGACTCTTTGAAAACACACTTGCATTAAAAAAACATATCAAGTTAGCTAGCAAAAATTCTGCTGCCTTTCTCCTTGCTGGCCGTGACCTTCCAAGCCAAGAAGAGGGTTCATTTTCCTTTTTGCAAGCTTATTTTCAAGTGTAAGTTAAATCCTAACCAAAGTACAAGGTGTTGGTGCAAGGTTTGGGGTATTATCTCTTGAGGTTTCATCCTTTTGAAGCTCCATTTTGCATCATCTTCTTCAACCTTCCTGCTGTCCAAATTTCAGCCCTCTACATTGTTAGAGGAGGTATAATCACCCTTCTTATCTTGTTATATTTGTAAGCATGATTTCAAGACTTGATATTAACATGGAATTCAACTAAATGGTTTAACATATAAACTTGTTTTATTGATAATCTTGCTTCCGCTTTCTTAACAATTACAAGTTGGTTTTGTAACTATGTTAACATTAATGACATGTTTTATGAACTCATTGAATTCCATCAACTTCTAATATATATATATATATATATATATATATATATATATATATATATATATATATATATATATATATATATATATATATATATATAAGTTGTTACAATATTTATATTTTTATTACCATTAATAATATTAACATTATTATTACTAGTATTATTATTAGTATCATTAGTAAGATTATTATTATCATTTTTATTATCATTATTATTAATTAAATTTATTAAAATTTTAATATTATTAATAGTATTATTAATAGTATTAATATATTGGTAATATTATTAATAATATTTGTAATAGTATTATTAATATATTTTAATATTATTAATAGTATTATTAATATTATTAATAGTATTATTATTGATAGTAATATTATTATGATAAGCACTGTTATTCATAGTATTATTAGTATTAATAAATTTATGAATTATTAAAATTAGATATAAATATATAAAATCAGACGTAGACGAAAACAGTTATGAATCAGTATCAGATTTAATTTATTTTTTTCTTTCCCATATGCTCGTGAGTCTTTACAGATTACCATCAACACTACAAAACACAAATTGATAATTTCCTATCTTATACAATCAATTATTCGATTATCATCAATAAATATCCATATTCCTTTCTGTTTTCAATCTTCTCAAATCACCTTTATCAATTAAAAATTACACACACTTGCTCGACCCTTTTTCTTTCTCTGTTTTTGTTTCTACCTTATCTAACTTCTCAATGTAATTAAACTAAACATATATGCTATGATTCATACATACAGGTACATGAATATAGACTAAAAACAATGGCTCTCTATTTCCTATCCCTTTCCTTCTGTCTCTTTCTCCCTATTAATATATAGATGGATACATTAACAAATTCACCGACTTGACTAATATAACTCATTCGCTTCTCCCTTCTAATGCTCATATGTTTCTTCTGTTTCGATTGTTACCTTCAAACACCATAACTCCAATAACCACATAACCAAGTACTCTTGCTGCTTTCTGATGGCCGAAACAAGTCACCAAGCCAATCTACAAACCCTCTTCGGTTTATAAAACTCACCACCTTTCACACCTTAATCCCATGACTAATATCACCAATCTCATGCCTTCTGTTTCTGTGTCAATTACCGACACCACAACCCAAACCCATTGGATTCGTTGATGATTAACCGTTTTCTTGTCCGAGACCATCACCACCATTTCCATCACCATCCTCTTCATAATCACCACCTCTGAACTTTGACCACCATCAAGAACACCACTACTTTGATCACCTTATTGTTGCTACACTTATTTTCTATTTTTATTAGAACTTCAACCACCCAAAACAGCCACCTTTCACCACCTGCTACACCATAAAACACCAAATGACTGCTATTATAGATTTCGGTTTCTCCTTCAGTTGCTTATCGAAACTCACCTGCAAACCACCATCACTATTATTCCGTTTATATTTTCTACTTAAAGTGCTGCTGCTGTCCATCGTGAACGAACACCTGTGACCTTCACTTTTCTATTTTTTTACAACAATCGACAAACATCACTCTTCCTCTTCACCCACAATCACTGAGACTCTTGCTATTATTGTATGATCTTGCTCATGTTCCTTTTAGATAACGATGAAGATGAGCAAGGTGATATTAGTACTCATAATTAATGAAAATGAAGATGAGTTGTAAAGGAGATGATATTTGTGAATTATTTATACAAAGTATTACTACTTTTCCGGAATATGTCTGATATGATTATGTTAATGGAAAATGACTCATGATGAGCTGGTAAACCAATCCCTTTATCTTGCTTCTTGGACCACCGTTATATTTTCTTTCTGTATCTATTTCAAATTCTATTCTTGGGTTGTGTCACATTTATCATAAGCTTTTGGGGCCTGCTAGTGGACGTGTTTTATGGACTTGGGCCTTTAACAAAACCCATTTGTAAATGGATCGGCTAATGCTGTTACTCGTGATTATGTCTGCTGTTTCGTTTATTTTGTTATCCTTATTCGATGACGTTATGATTTGGTCATGTTGATGGCATGACGAGTTGTATGACGTAAGATAATGATGATTATGTTAGGTTAATGATAGCAAGATGTTGATGATGATCGTATGGATCATGGAAGATGATGATGATGTTTGATCCGTATGATGTGATGATGGTTATAATGATGTATGATGATGATAGAGAGATAAACGATGGTGATTATGATGATTTGGTGATATTAATATTATTACTATATCGGGTTATGTACTTTCGGGTTAATATTAGTTCGGAAAAGTACTAGCGCTTCACTGGTTTGGTGTGGCTTCGAGTTAGCGAGAGGTAGCAGGTTCAAATCCCTTCTAGGACATTTCCTTTTAGTGAAGCTTTCAAAGGGTATAATCATTTAGCTTTCATTTTTATTATTATTATTATTATTATTATTATTATTATTATTAATATTATTATTATTATTATTATTATTATTATTATTATTATTATTATTATTATTATTATTATTACTACTACTACTACTACTATTATTATTATTATTATTATTATTATTATTATTATTATTATTATTATTATTATTGTTATTATTATTATTATTATTATTATTATTATTATTATTATTATTATTATTATTACTACTACTAATATAAGTAGCATTTATCATTTATTATTATTATCATTACAATTATGATTATTATTATTATTATAGTTATTATTAATATTATTATCATTTCTAGCATTATCAATAAGTATTATTATTAGTAGTATATTTATCATTATAGTTATTAATATAAATATTAGAATTATTATTATTAGTTAAATCATTATTTTTATAGTTATTATTATTAGTATTCATTATCACTAAAATTATCATTTTCAGTAAGGTTACCATGATTATTACTATTATCATTATTAAAAGTATTATTAACATTTTCATTATCTTATCTTCACTAATATTATTATTATTAACACTAATATTATTATTTTACATTATTATTATTATCATTTTTATTATTACTAGTATTATTATTTTGAATATCATTATTATTATTAGTATTATTAAACATAATTTTTTAATTTTTTTGTATTGTTATAAATATTATTTTAACAAAAGGTAGTTATATAAAAATATAATTATTAGATATATCATAAGTACATCTAAATTTACTATTTTCATATATCATATAAAATAACCTATATATATATATATATATATATATATATATATATATATATATATATATATATATATATATATAACATGGGAAACGTTATATGACGTCATATGAATTTAGATGTATAACATGGGAAACGTTATATGATGTCATATATAACATGAGGCCAACCTTACACTTGTTCAATGACGTCATATGAATTTTTACTACGAAATACAGTATGGTGAGTTTCATTTGCTCCCTTTTTAAATGCTTTTGCAATATATATTTTTGAGACTGAGAATACATTCACTTTTATAAATGTTTTACAAAATAGACACAAGTAATCGAAACTACATTCTATGGTTGAATTGTTATACTGGATATCACCCTTGTTGAACTTGGTAGCCTAAGAATTGGTGTTTATGAAATGTCCCGTTAATTATAAACGTTCCATAATAATTGATTTCGTTGCGAGATTTTGACCTCTATATGAGACGTTTTTCAAAGACTACATTCGTTTTTAAAACAAACCACAACCTTTATTTTATCGACAAGGTTAAAAGGACACCACCAAGATTATCAGAAATGATAATCTAAAAATATCACAATTACACACTACCAATACATATTGGTTTACAATATTAATATGTTACAACAAAGTAAATCTCGAATGCAGTTTTAAACGATATTATACAAGCATGCTAACACTAAATCTTGTCCATATATTAGGATGCAACAACGGAAGCTCTTAATAATCACCTGAGAATAAACATGCTTTAAAACGTCAACAAAAATGTTGGTGAGTTATAGGTTTAACCTACATATCAAATTGAAATAATAGACTACAAGATTTCATCTTTCAATAACATGCAATCTGCATAAAAATCATTCGTATGGTTGAACACCTGGTAACCGACATTAACAAATGCATCTAGAATATCCCCATATATAAATATCGAAGTACTAAAGTAGTTCAAATTCTCTGACTAGGGATTGTCAATGGACCATAGATCTATCTTTTGGATTCGCGTCAATTGGTGGCAATTATAATAAATACCAATTCTTAGGTTACCAAGTTCAACAAGGGCGATATCCGGTATAACGATTCAACAAAGAATGTAGTTTCAATACTTGTGTCTATTTTTTAAATCATTTTCAAAACTGCATGTATTCTCATCCCAAAATATTAGATTTTAAAAGTGAGACTATAACTCACTTTCACAGATTTTTACTTCGTCGGGAAGTAAGACTTGGCCATTGGTCGATTCACTAACCTATAACAAATATGTACATATATATCAAAGTATGTTAAAAATATATTTACAACATTTTTAATACGTTTTACTGTTTTAAGTTTATTAAATCAGCTGTCCTCGTTAGTAACCTACAACTAGTTGTCCATAGTTAGATGTACAGAAATAAAGCAATATATATATATATATATATATATATATATATATATATATATATATATATATATATATATATATATATATATATATATATATATATATATATATATATATATCTCGAATCAATCCATGACCTCGTGTATACAAGCCTCAGGCTAGATCACAACTCAAAGTATATATAATATTTTGGAATCAACCTCAACTCTGTATAGCTAACTCCAACATTACTGCATATAGAGTGTCTATGGTTGTTCCGAAATATATATATAGATGGGTCGATATGATATGTCAAAACATTGTATTCGTGTTTATGGTATCCCAAGATTACATAATATATTAGAATACATGTATAATACAATATGAGTTAGCTAGGATATGATTAATATAGATTTGTTACCAATTTTTACGTAGCTACAACAAGAAAAATTATCCAATCTTGTTTTACCCATAACTTCTTCGTTTTAAATCCGTTTTGAGTGATTCAAGTTGCTATGATTTCATATTGAACTTAATTTTATGAATCTAAACAGAAAAAGTATAAGCATATAGTCGGAAATACAGATTACAAGTTGTTTTTGTAAAGGTAGTCATTTCAGTAAGAACGACGTCTAGATGACCATTTTGGAAAACATACCTCCACTTTGAGTTTAACTATGATTTTTGGATATAGTTTCATGTTCATAAGAAAAATCATTTTCCCAGAAGAACAACTTTTAAATCAAAGTTTATCATAGTTTTTAATTAACTAACCCAAAACAGCCCGCGGTGTTACTACGATGGCGTATATCCAGTTTTACGGTGTTTTCGTGTTTTCAGGTTTTAAATCATTAAGTTAGCATATCATATAGATATAGAACATGTGTTTAGTTAATTTTAAAAGTCAAGTTAGAAGGATTAACTTTTGTTTGCGAACAAGTTTAGAATTAACTAAACTATGTTCTAGTGATTACATGTTCAAATCTTCGAATAAGATAGTTATACATATATGAATCGAATGATGTTATGAACATCATTACTACCTCAAGTTTAGTAGGTAAACCTACTGGAAATGATGAAAAAATAACTTTAGCTTCAAAGGATCTTTGATGGCTTGGAAGTTCTTGAAATAGAATCATGACACAAAAACAAGTTCAAGTAAGATTATTACTCGAATTAAGATAGTTATAGTTATAGAAATTGAATCAAAGCTTGAATATGAATATTACCTTGATTTAGAAAGATAACCTACTATAAATAACAAAAGTTTCTTGATCTTAGATGATTGCTTGGAATGGATTAGGAAACTTGGAAGTAAACTTGTAAACTTGGAAGTGTTCTTGATGTGTTCTTGAGTAATTATTTTTATGATGATTATATGTAATAACCAAAGCTTGTATTTGATGATTTATATTGGAAAAATAGTAACTTAGACGTTCATGGAAGAGTGTGTGTGTTTTGAGAGAGAATTGGAAAGAAAATTGGAAGTGAAATGGAGTAGGTGGTGAGTGGTGAAGGTGAGTGGGGTTAAAAGGAGTTCTTGTTTTTGTTACCTTGCTTATAAGTCATGCTAGATGTTAAATGATGGTTCCCACATGGTTAGGTGACTCACATGGTCTACTAAGAGGTGATAATTGGAGTGTATATACCAATAGTAAATACATTTAGAAGCTGTGTATTGTACAAGTACAAATACAAGTGCATATGAGTAGAATTGTTGATGAAAATGAATGAGGATGTAATCGTAAGAATTTTTGTTAAGTAGAAGTACTTAGATAAGTGTCTTGAAGTCTTTCAAAAGTTTATGAATACATATTAAAACACTACATGTATATACATTTTAACTGAGTCGTTAAGTCATCGTTAGTCGTTACATGTAAATGTTGTTTTGAAACCTTTAAGTTAACGATCTTGTTAAATGTTGTTAACACATTGTTTATTATATCTAATGAGATGTTAAATTGTTACATTATCATGATATAATGATGTATTAATATATCTTAATATGATATATATACAGTTAAATTTTTTTACAACGATAATCGTTACATATATGTCTCGTTTTGAAATCCTTAAGTTAGTAGTCTTGTTTTTACATATGTAGTTCATTGTTATTATACTTAATGATATGTTTACTTATGTTTATATATAGTGTATCAATATCTTAAAATGATTCATATGTAATTAGTAAGATGTTGTTATAACGATAATCGTTATATATACCGTTTTCAAGTTTCTTAATTCAGTAGTTTCATTTTTATGTATATAACTCATTGTTAAAATACTTAATGAGGTACATACTTATCATAATATCATGATAACTATATATATATATATATATATATATATATATATATATATATATATATATATATATATATATATATATATATATATATATATATATATATGTCATCATATAGTTTTTACAAGTTTTAACTTTCGTGAATCGCCGGTCAACTTGGGTGGTCAATTGTCTATATAAAACCTATTTCAATTAATCAAGTCTTAACAAGTTTGATTGCTTAATATGTTGGAAACACTTAATCATGTAAATATCAATTTCATTTAATATATATAAACATGGAAAAGTTTGGGTCACTACAGTACCTACCCGTTAAATAAATTTCGTCCCGAAATTTTAAGCAGTTAGAGGTGTTGACGTATCTTCCGAAAATAGGTGCAGGTATTTCTTCTTCATCTTGATCTTCTCATTCCCAGGTGAACTCGGGTCCTCTACGAGCATTCCATCGAACCTTAATAATTGGTATCTTATTTTGCTTAAGTTTTTTAACCTCATGATCCATTATTTCGACGGGTTCTTCGATGAATTGAAGTTTTTCGTTGATTTAGATTTTGTCTAACGGAATAGTGAGATCTTCTTTAGCAAAAAATTTCTTCAAATTCGAGACGTGAAAAGTACTATGTACAGCCGCGAGTTGTTGAGGTAACTCAAGTCGGTAAGCTACTGGTCCGACACGATCAATAATCTTGAATGGTCCAATATACCTTGGATTTAATTTCCCTCGTTTACCAAATCGATCAACGCCTTTCCAAGGTGCAACTTTAAGCATGACCATCTCTCCAATTTCAAATTCTATATCTTTTCTTTTAATGTCAGCGTAGCTCTTTTGTCGACTTTGGGCGGTTTTCAACCGTTGTTGAATTTCGATAATCTTCTCGGTAGTTTCTTGTATTATCTCCGGACCCGTAATCTGTCTATCCCCCACTTCACTCCAACAAATCGAAGATCTGCACTTTCTACCATAAAGTGCTTCAAACGGTGCCATCTCAATGATTGAATGGTAGCTGTTGTTGTAGGAAAATTCTGCTAACGGTAGATGTCGATCCCAACTGTTTCCGAAATCAATAACACATGCTCGTAGCATATCTTCAAGCGTTTGTATTGTCTATTTGCTCTGCCCATCAGTTTGTGGATGATATGCAGTACTCATGTCTAGACGAGTTCCTAATGCTTGCTGTAATGTCTGCTAGAATCTTGAAATAAATCTGCCATCCCTATCAGAGATAATAGAGATTGGTATTCCATGTCTGGAGACGACTTCCTTCAAATACAGTCGTGCTAACTTCTCCATCTTGTCATCTTCTCTTATTGGCAGGAAGTGTGCTGATTTGGTGAGATGATCAACTATTACCCAAATAGTATCAAAACCACGTGTAGTCCTTGGCAATTTAGTGATGAAATCCATGGTAATGTTTTCCCATTTCCATTCCGGGATTTCAGGTTGTTGGAGTAGACCTGATAGTTTCTGATGCTCAGCTTTGACCTTAGAACACGTCAAACATTCTCCTACGTATTTAGCAACATCGGTTTTCATACCCGGCCACCAAAAATGTTTCTTAAGAACCTTGTACATCTTCCCCGTTCCAGGATGTATTGAGTATCTGGTTTTATGAGCTTCTCTAAGTACCATTTCTCTCATATCTCCAAATTTTGGTACCCAAATCCTTTCAGCCCTATACCGGGTTCCGTCTTCCCGTATATTAAGATACTTCTCCGATCCTTTGGGTATTTCATTATATTCATAGCTTTTACTCGAATGGGTTCTCTGTCCTTTCTGCTCAAGGTGTCAGCTACCACATTTGCCTTCCCCGGGTGGTAATGAATTTCAAAGTCGTAATCATTCAACAATTCAATACATATGCGCTGCCTCATGTTCAGTTGTTTCTGATTAAATATGTGTTGAAGACTTTTTTGGTCGGTATATATAATACTTTTGACCCCATATAAGTAGTGCCTCCAAGTCTTTAATGCAAAAACAACCGCGCCTAATTCCAAATCATGCGTCGTATAATTCTGCTCGTGAATCTTCAATTGTCTAGATGCATAAGCAATTACTTTCGTTCGTTGCATTAATACACAACCGAGACCTTGCTTTGAGGCGTCACAATATATCACAAAATCATCATTCCCTTCAGGCAATGACAATATAGGTGCCGTAGTTAACTTTTTCTTCAACAATTGAAACGCTTTCTCCTGTTCATCCTTCCATTCAAATTTCTTCCCTTTATGCGTTAATGCAGTTAAAGGTTTTGCTATTTTGGAAAAATCTTGGATGTACCTTATGTTGTAACCAACCAGTCCTAAAAATTAGCGTATATGCTTCGGAGTTTTCGGGGTTTCCCACTTTTCATCGGTTTCAATCTTTGCTGGATCTACCTGAATACCTTCTTTGTTCACTATATGATCGAGGAATTGAACTTTTTCTAACCAAAATGCACACTTTAAAAACTTAGCGTACAGTTTTTCTTTCCTTAACAACTCTAGCACTTTTCTCAAATGTTCTTCATGCTCTTGATCATTCTTCGAGTAAATAAGTATGTCATCGATGAAAACAATGACAAACTTGTCAAGATATGGCCCACACACTCGGTTCATGAGGTCCATGAACACAGCTGGTGCGTTTCTCAATCCAAATGACATAACCATAAACTCGTAATGACCGTAACGCGTCCTAAAAGCAGTCTTTGGAATATCATCCTCCTTCACCCGCATTTGATGATACCCAGAACGTAAATCAATCTTCGAATAAACCGACGAGCCTTGTAGTTGATCAAATAAGTCGTCGATTCTCGGTAGTGGGTAGCGGTTCTTGATGGTAAGTTTGTTCAACTCTCGATAGTCAATACACAACCTAAATGTACCATCCTTCTTCTTGACAAACAAAACAGGAGCTCCCCACGGTGATGTACTTGGTCGAATGAAACCACGCTCTAAAAGTTCCTGTAACTGACTTTGTAATTCTTTCATTTCGCTGGGTGTGAGTCTGTATGGAGCACGAGCTATTGGTGCAGCTCCTAATATAAGGTCTATTTGAAATCAACGGATCGATGTGGGGGTAATCCCGGTAATTCTTTCGGAAATACATCGGGAAATTCTTTTGCGATGGGAACATCACTGATGTTCTTTTCTTCAGGTTTAACTTCCTTGATGTGTGCTAGAATGACATAACAACATTTTCTTATTAGTTTTTGCACCTTCAAACTACTAATAAGATTTAATTTCGCGTTGTTCTTTTCTCCGTACACCATTAAAGGTTTTCCTTTTTCACGCACAATGCGAATCGCATTTTTGTAACAAACGACTTCTGCTCTCACCTTTTTCAACCAGTCCATTCCAATTATTACATCAAAACTCCCTAACTCGACTGGTATTAAATCAATTTTAAATGTTTCATCAACCAGTTTAATTTCTCTATCCCGACATACTTTATCTGCTGTAATTAGTTTACCGTTTGCTAATTCGAGTAAAAATTTACTATCCAAAGGCGTCAATGGGCAACTTAATTTAGCACAAAAATCTCTACTCATATAGCTTCTATCCGCACCCGAATTAAATAAAACATAAGCAGATTTATCGTCAATAAGAAACGTACCCGTAACAAGCTCCGGGTCTTCCTGCGCTTCTGCCGAATTAATGTTGAAGACTCGTCCACGGCCTTGCCCATTATTATTCCCTTGATTAGGGCATGCTTTGCTGAAATGGCCCGGCTTTCCGCATCCTTAAAAAATAATGGAATTATATGTTCTGTTATTTTTATATGCCTTTGGTCCATAGACATCACACTTCGTTACACTATGTCTGGTTCTATTACACTTGTTACACACTACTATACAGAACTTATCTGGATGATACCCTCCACACCTTAGACATTTATTGTTCTGATTGTTGTTACCATTGTTGTTATTGATTTGGTTGTTGTTGGGATTGTTATTGTTGTTAGAACGGTTTTTGTAGTTGTTGTTGTTGTTGGGACATTTGTTGTAGTTATTGTTAGGATTGCGGTAATTATTTCAATTGTTGTTGCTATTGTTATTGTTGTTGTACTGGTGATTCTTGTCACCGTTTTCCTCCACTTCCTCTTGAGTTGTTTCATGTTGGCTTCTTCGGCCGCCTGTTCTTTAATTCTTCCCTCAATTTGATTTATGAGTTTATGAGCCATTCGACTTGACTTTTGCATGGAAGCGGGCTCGTGTGAACTCACATCTTCTTGAATCCTTACTGGTAACCCTTTTATAAATGCGTCGATCTTCTCCTTTTCATCTTCGAACGTTCCTGGACATATTAGGCACAACTCTGTGAATCATCGTTCATATGTGGTAATGTCGAACCCTTGTGTTCGTAACTCTCTAAGCTCTACCTTGAGCTTATTGACTTCGTTTCTAGGACGGTACTGCTCGTTCATCAATTGCTTGAATGCCGACCACGGTAGAGCATAAGCATCATTTTGTCCTACCTGTTCAAGATAGGTGTTCCACCACGTTAACGCAGTACCTGTGAAGGTATGCGTAACGTACTTAACTTTGTCCTCTTCAGTACACTTACTTATGGCAAACACCGATTCGACTTTCTCGGTCCACCATTTCAATCCAATTGGTCCTTCGATTCCATCAAATTCCAAAGGTTTACAGGCAGTGAATTCTTTGTAGGAGCATCCTACACGATTTCTTGTGGAATTAGTTCCACTACTAGAACCAGAGTTATTGTTGTTATTTTGCATTGCAGCATGTACTGCGGCTATGTTCGCAGCAACGAAAACACGGAAGTATTCCTCGCTCATGTTCAAATTCTGAAGAGTAGTCGGTGCCATTTCCTTCAAAAATAGCAAAAAGAATTAAGTTAATCATATATAATTTTAAGAGTAGTCAATAGTATTTTGTAGCATAGTATGAACTCATTTATAAAAGCTTTTTCTTCATATTAGCGTTTTATAGTTTTTAATTCGGGTAGTACCTACCCGTTAAGTTCATACTTAGTAGCTAATATACAATTCAACTACTACAATTCCATATGAAAAACTGATTGTAATAAAATTTTGCTTTCAAATTTTATATAATATTTTACAACTTACAACACCGCTATTATACATTTAGGATGAAATATAGGGTTAAAGCCAAAAATAGGCTACAAACTTACACAAATGTACCGATGTCGCCCACAAACTCATTTCTGTCCTACTGTCACCTACAAACTTATAAAAAATGTGCTAATATAAACAAAATACTTTTTTAACCGTCAACCAAAATGGTTGATTACGTGGCTTCTAAGTAGTCATGACACGTCGGTGATACATCGAAACAGAACTAAAAGTATATGGGCGACATCGGAACACAACTGAAAGTATATGGGCGACATCGGTGCATATAAAATGAATAAAAAAAGTTAAATAATTAACTTTACCGGTTCAGTAGGTAACCGGTAATGAAAAGTTAACATTATCACATTTTTTATAAGTTTGTAGGCGACAGTAGGACGGAAATGAGTTTGTGGGCGACATCGGTACATTTGTGTAAGTTTGTAGCCTATTTTTGGCTTTAACCCTGAAATATAGCACATAATAACTTTGCTACTCAGCAGCTATAAAAGCAATTCTAGTTAATACGCAAGTTGTTCAGCAAAAGAAATAAAGACACGTAATTCAAAAGTCCAGAAACAAGTCATGCATTATGGTTTTAGTAAGATGACTTCCCATCCTTGGTCTTGTGGAAAGTAACCATTATGACATTTGGCTAGGCAGCATGTTGTAATGTCGTCAAAAGGACGAGGGTTTCATAATGTCCAACAGCCCCATAATAATCTAAAAACCTTGTTTCTCACCCCAACTACTGAATCCGTCACTTTTGGGAAGGTTTTATTTAAAAGTTGTAATCCGATGTTCTTCTTCTCACTTTGGTAAGAAGTGAACATCACTAACCCGTAAGTATAACATGCTTCTTTATGTTGCATGTTAGAAGCTCTTTCTAACTCAAGAAATCCTATGTTGGGATATGTTGAGTCAAAATAGGTACTTAACCCGTAGCGTAAAATTGCATTTGGGTTCCCTCGCATTTAACGCTTTAAAGAAAACACGATGTAACGTACGGTCTCCCCAATTTGATATACCCCACCTATCAAAGGAAAGCCTTTTATATACTAAGGCATTTCTAGAAAGTCTTTCAAATGTTTGACAAGTTAGTTTCGCCATAACTAAATGTGTTGATGAATTCTGACCGACTTTAGACAAGATTTCCTCAATCATATCCTCTGGTAGGTCTTCTAAAATATTAGGTTGTCTACCCTTAACGTCCATTTTATTTTTATACTATAAAATAGACAAGGATTAGATTCGTAAAAGATAATTAACAAATAATACAAACAATTTTTACATAGAACATAAAAGTACAAGCACACTACAATACATATAATACACAACATAATTACAACCCTCTAATCTGAATCACTGGTTTCTTCTTCTTCGGACTTGGTTCATTTTTCTAATTTTCTAGGGATATATGGTGTTCCTCTAATACGAGCCATCGTTTTCCACAATGGTTTAGAAAAACCTGGTGGTTTAGAGGTTCCCGGGTTATTGTTACAATTTAGGAAATACGGATTTTTCCGATACATATAAAGTTCATCGGGGTTGGAAACAGGTTTCTCTATTTTTATACCTTTTCCCTTATTATTTTCTTTTGCTTTATTAAATTCGGTCGAGGTAATTTCTATAACATCATCGGAATCCTTATCGGGATTCTATTCATCAGAAAATTGGTAATCTTCCCAATAATTTGCTTTCTCGGCGGAAACACCATTGACCATTTTTAACTTTGGTCCGTTGGTTGAGGATTTTCTTTTATTTAATTGATTTACTGTAGGTATCAATATTTCTTCCTCCAGAACCTCTTCTTCTTTCGGTTCCTCCTCTTTCGGTTCCTCTTCTTTCGGTTCCTCTTCTTCCGGTTCTTCCTCTTCCGGTTCCTCTTTGGGAATTTGTGAATCTTCCCAAAGTATATTCAACTCTTCATTATTATTAGGTGAGTCGATGGGATTTGTACTAGTGGTAGACATCTATCAGACAATATCAAACATATTAAGAGGTTAATATATCACATAATAATTACATGTTAATAATATATAGTTTCCAACAAAAGTGTTAAGCAATCGTTTTTAAAGAAAACACGGTCGAAGTCCAGACTCACTAATGTATCCTGACAAACTCGATAAGATACACTAATGCAAATTTCTGGTTCTCTAAGAACAACGCTCGGATACCAACTGAAATGTCCCGTTCATATTGATTATAAACGTTCCATAATAATTGATTTCGTTGCGAGGTTTTGACCTCTATATGAGACTTTTTCAAAGACAACATTCGTTTTTAAAACAAACCATAACCTTTATTTTATTGAAAAGGTTAAAAGGACACCACCTAGATTATCAGAAATGATAATCTAAAAATATCACACTTACACACTACCAATACATATTGGTTTACAATATTAATATGTTACAACAAAGTAAATCTCGAATGCAGTTTTAAACAATATTATACAAGCATGCTAACACCAAATCTTGTCCATATATTAGCATGCAACAGCAGAAGCTCTTAATAATCACATGAGAATAAACATGCTTTAAAACGTCAATAAAAATGTTGGTGAGTTATAGGTTTAACCTATATATCAAATTGTAATAATAGACCACAAGATTTCATCTTTCAATAACATGCTATCTGCATAAAAATCATTCGTATGGTTGAACACCTGGTAACCGACATTAACAAATTCATCTAGAATATCCTCATATATAAATATCGAAGTACTAAAGCAGTTCAAATTCTCTGATTGGGGCTTGTCAATGGCCCATAGATCTATCTTTAGGATTCGCGTCAATTGGTGGCAATTATAATAAACACCAATTCTTAGGTTACCAAGTTCAACAAGGGCGATATCTGGTATAACGATTCAACATAGAATGTAGTTTCAATACTTGTGTCAATTTTTTAAATCATTTTCAAAACTGCATGTATTCTCATCCCAAAATATTAGATTTTAAAAGTGGGACTATAACTCACTTTCACAGATTTTTACTTCATCGGGAGGTAAGACTTGGCCACTGGTCGATTCACGAACCTATAACAAATATGTACATATATATCAAAGTATGTTCAAAATATATTTAAAACTTTTTTAATACGTTTTACTGTTTTAAGTTTATTAAGTCAGCTGTCCTTGTTAGTAACCTACAACTAGTTGTCCACAGTTAGATGTACATAAATAAAGCAATATATATCTCGAATCAATCCACGACCTCGTGTATACAAGCCTCAGGCTAGATCACAACTCAAAGTATATATAATATTTTGGAATCAACCTCAACGCTGTATAGCTAACTCCAACATTACTGCATATAGAGTGTCTATGGTTGTTCCGAAATATATATATAGATGGGTCGATATGATATGTCAAAACATTGTATTCGTATCTATGGTATCCCAAGATTACATAATATATTAGAATACATGTATAATACAATATGAGTTAGCTAGGATATGTTTAATATAGATTTGTTACCAATTTTCACGTAGCTACAACAAGAAAAATTATCTAATCTTGTTTTACCCATAACTTCTTCGTTTTAAATCCGTTTTGAGTGATTCAAGTTGCTATAGTTTCATATTGAACTTAAGTTTATGAATCTAAATAGAAAAAGTATAAGCTTATAGTCAGAAATACAGATTACAAGTCATTTTTGTAAAGGTAGTCATTTCAGTCGAAAGAACGACGTGTAGATGACCATTTTGGAAAACATACTTCCACTATGAGTTTAACTATGATTTTTGGATATAGTTTCATGTTTATAAGAAAAATCATTTTTCCAGAAGAATAACTTTTAAATCAAAGTTTATAATAGTTTTTAATTAACTAACCCAAAACAGCCCGCGGTGTTACTACGGCGGTGTATATCCGGTTTTACGGTGTTTTTCGTGTTTTCAGGTTTTAAATCATTAAGTTAGCATATCATATAGATATAGAACATGTGTTTAGTTGATTTTAAAAGTCAAGTTAGAAGGATTAACTTTTGTTTGCGAACAAGTTTAGAATTAACTAAACTATGTTCTAGTGATTACATGTTCAAATCTTCGAATAAGATAGTTATACATATATGAATCGAATGATGTTATGAACATCATTACTACCTCAAGTTTAGTACGTAAATCTACTGGAAATGATGAAAAAATAACTTGAGCTTCAAAGGATCTTTGATGGCTTGGAAGTTCTTGAAATAGAATCATGACACAAAAAAAAGTTCAAGTAAGATTATTACTCGAATTAAGATAGTTATAGTTATAGAAATTGAATGAAAGCTTGAATATGAATATTACCTTGATTTAGAAAGATAACCTACTGTAAATAACAAAGGTTTCTTGATCTTAGATGATTGCTTGGAATGGATTAGGAAACTTGGAAGTAAACTTGTAAACTTGGAAGTGTTCTTGATGTGTTCTTGATGTGTTCTTGAGTAATTGTTTTTATGATGATTATAGGTAATAACTAAAACTTGTATTTGATGATTTTTGCTGGAAAATAGTAACTTAGACATTCATGGAAGAGTGTGTGTGTTTTTAGAGAGAATTGGGAAGAAAATTGGAAGTGAAATGGAGTAGGTGGTGAGTGGTGAAGGAGAGTGGGGTTAAAAAGAGTTCTTGTTTTTGTTTCCTTGCTCATAAGTCATGCTAGATGTTAAATGATGGTTCCCACATAGTTAGGTGACTCACATGGGCTGCTAAGAGCTGATCATTGGAGTGTATATACCAATAGTAAATACATTTAGAAGCTGTGTATTGTACAAGTACAAATACGAGTGCATAGAGTAGAATTGTTGATCAAAATGAATGAGGATGTAACCGTAAGAATTTTTGTTAAGTAGAAGTACTTGGATAAGTGTCTTGAAGTCTTTCAAAAGTGTATGAATACATATTAAAACACTGAAAGGACCCGTTCATATACATTATAAATGATTCACAATAGTTGATTACATCGCGAGGAATTTGACCTCTATAAGATACGTTTTACAAACATTGCATTCGTTTTTAAAAGACAAACTTTCTTTACATCAAAAATTGACGGCATGCATACCATTTAATATTACATCCAACTATAATTGACTTAATATTAATCTTGATGAACTCAACGACTCGAATGCAACGTCTTTCAAAGTATGTCTTGAATGACTCCAAGTAATATCCTTAAAATGAGCTAATGCACAGCGGAAGATTTCTTTAATACCCGAGAATAAACATGCTTTAATGTGTCAACCAAAAGGTTGGTGAGTTCATTAGTTTATCATAATCCATCATTTCCGTAATAGTAATAGACCACAAGATTTCAGTTTCTATAAATATCCGTACACTCGCAAGTGTATAAAAGTATTCTATAAGTTGTAGGCACCCGGTAACAAGCCTTAACGTTCATGTTTTACCCTCTGAAGTACACCAGATCAGGTGTGTTTAAAATAACCTCGAAGTACTAAAGCATCCCATAGTCAGGATGGGGTTTGTCAGACCCAATAGATTTATATTTAGGATTCGCGCCTACCGTACATAGACAAGTAGTTTAATGTTACCAAGCTAAGGGTATATTTCTGGTTTAAACCCACATAGAATTAGTTTTAGTACTTGTGCCTATTTCGTAAAACATTTATAAATCAGCGCATGTATTCTCAGCCCAAAAATATATATATAAAGGGAGCAAATGAAACTCACAATACTGTATTTCGTAGCAATTATGTATATGACGGCACTGAACAAGTGCAGGGTTTGTCTCGGATTCACGAACCTATATTAAGTATATATATTTAAATGTTGGTCAATATCTGTCTAACAATTTAGGTCAAGTCGTAGTGTATCACAATCCTAATGCTCGAGACCGACATGCAAAAGTCAACAAAAGTCAACTTGACCCAAATTGACTTTCAAAATCTATACATGTTTATTATATAACTTATATATAGTAGTTTTATATATTTAAATATATTTATCAGATCTTATTATACTAAATAATACAAGTCATTTATTAATAAATAAAAATTTATATTAAAATTCATATATGATAAAAATATACTTTTATATATCTCAAGTAATAAAATTTATAAAATTCACTTAATATCATAAAAATATAGTGGTGGGTATTATTAATGTAATTACATTACGTGTGGTAAAAATATCTTTGTACGCATATTTATTTGATAAAATAATATTGATAATAATAATAATGATAAAAATAATAAAATGATAGTTTCAATAAAAATATTAATTTTTATAATTAAAGATAATTTTAGTAATAACATCAACTGATAACAGTTATAATAATCGTTTTAATAATAATATTAAAATTAATGATAATTCGGTTGACCATATCTTTTAATCCGTTTATCGAAACCACACGATTTCTAAATGAAAAGTTATTAATTTTTTTCTTCAGCTTTTCAACGACATAATATATATATATGTAATTCGATTGAGAGAGTTTAGAGAAATATATTTTTAAGTTTCTATGAAATAATGAAACCTATTGAATTCTATTTATAATAGATTTTTGAATTATTAAAGTGAATTATAAAAGTATGAATTATTAAAGTATGAATTACTAAAGTGAATTTTTAAAGTATGAATTATTAAAGTGAATTATTAAAGTATGAATTATTAAAGTGAATTATTAAAGTATGAATTATTAAAGTGAATTATTAAAGTATGAATTATTAAAGTGAATTATTAAAGTATGAATTATTAAAGTAAAAGTAAAGTAAAGGTAAAGTTAAAGTATAGTAAAAGTATAAAACTATGTACGTATAATACGCGTATAAAAATATATAATATTAATTTAAATCGTTATATATATTTAATAAAATAAAATATAAATATCGTTATCTTTATCATACTAGTTAAGTAATGAGTTGTCAAAAAGAATAAATTTCTTAAATCACAGTGGACCTCATAACATAGGCCCGTAATCATATCATAATATATCTGATAATTCAATCATTTGATATTATCTCTTAATTCTGTCGATAAATATATCGAAACAAATATGTTCATGTAAAGTATCATATATCTAATACTTTGTTAATGTTTTCAGTTAATATTATATATTATATATACATATATATATACACATAATTTTTCGTGAATCGTCGAACACGGTCAAAGGGTAATTGATTACATGAATGTAGTTCCAAACTTTTTAAGATTCAACATTACAAATTCTGCTTATCGTGTCGGAAACATATAAAGGTTAAGTTTAAATTTGGTCGGAAATTTCCGGGTCGTCACAAACACTACATTTATATACATTTTAACTGAGTCGTTAAGTCATCGTTAGTCGTTACATGTAAATGTTGTTTTGAAACCTTTAAGTTAACGATCTTGTTAAATGTTGTTAACACATTGTTTATTATATCTAATGAGATGTTAAATTGTTACATTATCATGATATAATGATGTATTAATATATCTTAATATGATATATATACAGTTAAATGTCGTTACAACGATAATCGTTACATATATGTCTCGTTTCGAAATCCTTAAGTTAGTAGTCTTGTTTTTATATATGTAGTTCATTGTTATTATACTTAATGATATGTTTACTTATCATTTAACATGTTTATATATAGTGTATCAATATCTTAAAATGATTCATATGTAATTAGTAAGATATTTTTATAACGATAATCGTTATATATACCGTTTTCAAGTTTCTTAATTCAATAGTCTCATTTTTATGTATATAACTCATTGTTAAAATACTTAATGAGGTACATACTTATCATAATATCATGATAACTATATATATATCCATATGTATGTCATCATATAGTTTTTACAAGTTTTAACATTCGTGAATCGCCGGTCAACTTGGGTGGTCAATTGTCTATATAAAACCTATTTCAATTAATCAAGTCTTAACAAGTTTGATTGCTTAACATGTTGGAAACACTTAATCATGTAAATATCAATTTAATTTAATATATATAAACATGGAAAAGTTCGGGTCACTACAGTTTATTATAATTGCCACCAATTGACACGAATCCTAAAGATAGATCTATGGGCTTTGACACGCCTCAGTCAGAGAATTTGAACTGCTTTAGTACTTCGATGTTTATATGTTTGGGGATATTCTAGATGCATTTTGTTAATGTCGTTTACCAGGTGTTCAATCCATATGAATGAATTTTAAACACTTGCGAGTGTATGATTATTGAATAAATGAAATCTTGTGGTCTATTAAAATTATGGAAATGATTGATTATGATAAACTAATGAACTCACCAACCTCTTGGTTGACACTGTTAAGCATGTTTATTCTCAGGTATGAAAGAAATCTTCCGCTGTGCATTTGCTCATTTTAGAGATATTACTTGGAGTCATTCATGACATATTTCAAAAGACGTTGCATTCGAGTCATTGAGTTTATCAAGATTATTATTAAGTCAATTATAATAGAATATATTATGAAATGGTATGCATGCCGTGAACTTTCGATGTAATGAAAGTTTGTCTTTTAAAAATAAATGCAATGTTTGTAAAATGTATCATATAGAGGTCAAGTGCCTCGCCATGTAACCAAATGTAATGTATTCGTCCAGATGGACTAGGACGGGTTATTTCAATGGTGAGTTCCATGCTCCCTTTAATTGAAGATTTTGTATTCACTACCATTTCACCACCCACCTCACTCATAGTCTCTACTTCTCAGTCAAGAAATTGGGTCTTTTATGATGATGATGATGATGACATAAGCTTTTATGCCAAGACCGAAGTAGTAGAGATTGAATAAGTACCCGAATCTTTGATAACCAATGATGAAGAGGAGAATGAAGATGATGATAAGGATGATGATGAAGGTGAAGGTGAAGATGATGGTAAGGAGTATGATGAAGAAGTTAGTGAGAGTGATGAGGAAGATGATGAAGTAAGTGAAGCTTTGCCAACAACCAACATTTTTACAATCCCTGATAATCCACTTGGTGATGGCAAGTATGATAGTAATGATAATAGTGAAGATGATGATGATGAAGGAGATGAGGTTGAGAATATCATACCCAAAACTTTTAAAGTGTATAACAATCCTTTTGGGTATGGTATTGATGATTTTAAGGAGGTTTTGCAACCCAAGGTTGACGATTCTTGTTTGTGTTGGACGATTAAGAAAGCAAACCTCATGTTCAAAACTTTGTTTGGAAGAGAGTCTTTTGTTGACTCTCGGGTTGGTTCAATCTTCTTCATGCAAATGAAGAAGATTATTCTTTTCTTATATACCATTCAATGGGTTAATGATTGGCTCACTCTCTTGATTGGTGAAACTTTTTCCACTGATTCACATGTCGTCTGATAAACTATGGGGGAACCACCCCGATAAGGAATCTTAAGAAGGCAGGAACGAGTCAAGATAAAGACTCGTTAATCAAAATCAAAGCAAAGGGAAGTTTGGTGATACGGTTTTGATAAGATAACTTCTTGTAGTTTGATAATCACTTGTGGAAATGTCTTTTGTTCTCAGGTATCTCGATTTCCCTTCCACTTTTAATTTTGTCCTCTCGAATTTTTAAGCTATTTCAATTCATGTAATGAGGGCATTACAGGATTTCAATTGTGGGGTAAGAGATATATTCTCGTGGACTTATTTTTATAAAATTATCACAAAATTTTAAAATTTTTCAAAGTAACTTGTTGAATTAAGTGAAATTTTTTGGTCAAATAAAGCCATAACTTACCGTTTAAGGTGAATCAACTCCACCCTTTTTGAGGAAGTAAAGTCTTACTTTGTTATTTCAAAAGTTCAAGTGGGAGTAAAGTCTTCCACTTTCAAAGTGATTCATGTGTTTAAACTTGAAATTTTTAAAGAGAATCAAGATTGTTGCATGGAAGTAAAGGCTTCCATGTTTACTTCAAAAACCAAGTATTTAAAGCCTCAAGCTTTAACACTTCCGGATGAGTCAAGTCCATCCATTAAAAGAAGTTAAGTCTTCAGAATGTCATTTTACTTGGTGTGAGAGATTTCCTAATCCACATCATTTCATAGTGACATTAGTTGATTTATCATTTCACGATGGATCACACCGATGTATCATACCGAGAGAAGAGGAGCCACCAAGCTTCACAATGTGCTATCCTTTTTAGGAGCAATGACTTCGTGCTGGTGTTGCTTAGACAACATACGTCATAGCCAAAAGCTATGACACCATGTTCTATCAATTAACGGAAAGGTAGTTCCTACTTTCTACCTTTTCTAAACATAAGTATAAAAGCTTGTTATGTTGGAAGTAGCTAAGTGTTTAAACACTTCCGGGAAAATTGAGTCCTCCCATATTTTTAGAAGTCAAATCTTCCCTAATCCTCCCATGCTTGAAAGTAAAGTCTTTCAAGTTAAGTTAAGAATCAAAGAGATCAAAACTTGAAAGTAAAGTCTTTCAAGTGTTATTTTGCTCTAGACCCTAAACATTCACACCCAAGGTAGTTGCTTTCCCATCGCTATTGATACCGAATAGTTTGTCTATGGGGGAGTAGCTACCCGTGCGATTGTCCCACCACCGGGATGGCTTGTATGCACATAGCCTTAATGAGCCCAAGATAGTTATTGGCTCATCGCCTCCGAACCGGGAGGTAGTTCACATTTGTGATATACAGGGGCAATAACTATCCATGCGGTTCTCCCAAAACCGGGATGGTTTCAGATACACAAAGTTTTAAAACCATAAAGTTTCCGAAAAACTCGTCTTGTTTAACAACTTGACTTGTTTTCTTGTTCTAAAAAGAAAAAAGAATTGGTTTTCTAAAGGCCTTGTTTTCCCTAAGGCCAAACTTTTTGGGTGGCTCAAGACATTGGCATTCTCAATATCGAAGTAAAGCAATTGGGCAATCCTTGACTTGATGATAAGGAGAGTTTGATGATGGTGGAGGTGAAGTTTTTTTGAAGTTTTGATGATGTTCCTAGAAAGGTTTGCTCTAAAAAGTTTAATTATTGATTGATTTGGTCAAATATGATATTCTTGCGGATATTGTTGATCTTAAGCCTTTCTAGGATGCATGTTTGTGTTTTTGAGGATGTTCTTGAAGTTTGAAGTTTTGCGTGTTGTTAATCATGAAGACAACAAGTGGCTTGGCACACCACCTCTTGAGTTTCGCCCATTTTGTAACTTTAGGTAATATTTGAAGCCAAGCCCTTGGTTGTTAGTAAATTATGAAGGAATTGTGTTTGTGTAAAGATTATGAAGTTTGAGGAGTTGAAGCCGTGATTAGGAGATGTGGTGGTTACCTTTGAGGTTTAGATTGAAAATTTTGTTAAGGATTGCCACTAGTTGTTTCCATGAAGTTGATGAAGATTGGTTAAAGCCTTTGAAGATTGACAAAAGCTTTGAACTAATTCTTTGAATTTGTCAAGTATTTTGAGCTTGTTCAAAATTTAAAAAGTTGAAATGACCATACTTGAAATTGCAAGTTTCATTAGTCAAAGTTGGTCAACATTCATGAAGATATGGTTAAGTTTATGCTTGCTTGCGGACAATCAAGGCTCAAGTGTGGGGGATCTGATATTGCTCAAAATATACATATTTATCTTCGCAATATCTCCCTACTTTGGTGGCATTTCGATACGATGTGTGATGATTAGTGAGCGATTTGTGGTATTTGGTCGTTTTGGGGCATATGTATTCTAAAAGAACATATTTATGCATGAGAAATCAACCATTAGGCTTAAGGAATGAATCAAGTGTAGTTTTGGGGTTAAAAAGTCAAGTTTCATCCAAGAACGACGTTCCAAATCACCAGAACGTCGTTCCGCAGCACTAGAAAATGGGAAATCAAAGTGAGAAAATTTTCAAACTTTCTGGGCACTTTCAGAAATGTGGTTCCATATTATGGAACGTCGTTCCACCTTCTGGAACGTCGTTCAAGGCATGTTTTCAACCAGAAACTCAAACTCAGATCAACTATAAAAATGAGTTTAGGGGTTTTTAGTTGAAAGAGCTGCACCCTTAGGTTGTTTTAGAGTCCTAAAAGGGTTCTAATCATGATTCCATCAAGATTAAGGCTAATTTCAAGTTCCCAACTCCAATTCTATGAAGATTGAAGTTCCATTTCCATCATCCATTCTCCATTCTAGTGTTTCTTCTCCATTTTGGTAGTAGCTTTTCTCCATTTTAGTTGTAATGATGAATGATTGTTATATTTATTTCTTGTTGATGTAATGATTATAGCTTATATTATTTTTTCTTTGATTTATTTCTTATTTATGTAATGATTATAGCTTAGATTACTTGTGTTCACTTGATTTGTAAACTTGATGTTTGAATTTTGCCCTAATCTATGAATTGGGTGTTTAAATGAGTTGGTAATTATTGTGCTTGGTTGAAGATGCATTACTTTAATTGTTGAAAGCTTTACTTTGATTATATAAGTTTCATAGCTTTTCTGAGGGATTTGATTGGTGAAGCAATTTGTACTCTAATGGTGTATCCTAGGGGATACATACATAAAAACATCGTTTTTGTACAACAGAATGGATTAAAAAGCATAAAATATAGTAATATTTGGCAGATTTCATCAATTGCCATCCAGCACTTAGCTTTTATGCTTAAGCCCTGCAGGAAACTTTTATGCTTAAGCCCTTTTGTTGCGTGTGAGCAGCATACAACCACGTCAGTACACGCCAAAGGCTGTTCTAGATATATCACATAACTGAATTAATCAGCGTTGACACGTGTTTCTCGGGAATTTTGGACATTCTACGCTTATAAATAGACCCATTGGGTCACCACATTTGATATATGAACTTCAGTTAGAGAGAAGTACACTTTCTCTCTCACACAGTTCTTTCTCACTCTAAAAACATTAACAGCTTAGCAACAGAACACTACACGGATCAATTACAGATTGATCCAAAGATTGATTGAGGCCACCCTGCGGATTTCTCATCCGTGTTCCGGGTCTATAGGGCTTACTTCCCAAGGGTAAACATCAATCGACATTATATTGCTCAATGCTAGGCTGTTATTGTCCTATACTGGTACCTTTCACCCGCTATACGAAAAATAGTACCAACATATAGTGCCATCCGTTCTGAAGAATCACTCAACTCTTAAGAGTAAAACAACTACAATAATAAGATAATATCTATTGAGACAAACATGATACATACGTGGAAAGCTGGACAACGGAGAAAAGAAGAAACATTAGAAGATTGGAAGCAAGAGTTGATTGCTTTTCCTTCTATGTTTACTAATCCGTCTGATGCTCTTGTGGTGATTGAAGCTCTTATAACAAATTGTATTGTTGGAGGAATATACACTGATACTGGAGCTTGGAGCTGGAGCAGATATTATGTATGAACATTGTTTTGTACAATTACCAGAAAGAGTGAAAGAAAAGATGAAAGACACGCTTGTTCCTTTAGCAAGTTTTGCTAACGATCCATCATGGTCAGAAGGAAGTATACTTTTAGAAGTAGTATTAGGGAAACCACCATTCAAAAGGACAGCTCATATTGAGTTTCTTATAGTAAAAGCAAATTCACAATATAATGTCATTTTGGGGCGTTCAACTATGATGACATTTGGAGCCGTGACGTCGACGGTACACAGAATGATGAAGTTTCCTACGGCAGCCGGCATAGCAACGCTATACGCAGAACGGAGAATAGCAATAGAATGTGTACAAATAAATTAAACTGTTGTTTATCCAATCATTAATGAAGATGGGTCAATTTCACCAAGCCCAGCATTCCCAGATCATAAAATTATCATTGGAAACACATTAACAAAAGAAACAAAGGACAAGTTTTACAATATTTTAGCAGCTAATTTAGATGTGTTTACGTGGAATGTTTTCAACATGACTGGAGTACAACAGCACGTTGCTGAGCATAAGCTTAATGTGAATCCTAATATTCCACCAGTATGTCAAAAGAAAAGAGGCGTGGCTCCTGAATGAACAAAGTTCCTTAGAGAAGAAGTTATAAATTTGGTAGAAGCTAGATTATTACGAGAAGCTAAGTATCAAACATGGGTAGAAAATTCAGTAATGGTGAGAAAGCCAGATAATACATGGAGGATGTGTGTGGAATTCACAGATATCAATAAAGCTTGCCCGAAAGATAACTACCCTTTGCCATAAATAGATTGGAAGGTGGAGTCTTTAAGTGGATACCAATTTAAGTCTTTTTTGGATGCCTACAAGGGGTACCACCAGATTCCAATGGCAGTACGGGATCAAGATAAAACAGCTTTTCCCACAGCGGATGGATTTTTTTGTTATATAAAAATGCCTTTTGGATTGAAGAATGCAGGAGAAACTTACCAGTGTGTCATTGATGTGGCATTTAGAGATCAAATAGGGAGGAATGTAGAGGCCTATGTTGATAATATTGTTATCAAGAGTCACACGGAGGAAAGCATGCTTAGGGATATCCTAGAGACTTTTGAGTCATTACGCAAGATTAATATGAAATTGAATCCCAAGAAGTGTACGTTTGGTGTTGAAGAGGGTAAAATTTGGGTCATATTGTTACAGAAAGAGGAATCAGGGCAAATCCAAAGAAAATTCAACCGATCGAGGATATGGCTTCTCCAAAAACAAAGAAAGAGGTGCAAAGCTTAAATGGAAGGTTGACAGCTTTAACGAGATTTTTATCCAGAGCAGTAGAGCGTTCATTACCATTTATGAAGGTTTTAAAAAGTTGTTTGAACAAGAAAGATTTTGCATGGACGGCGGAAGCCGAATCAGCTTTTCAAGATGTTAAACAACTTTTAAAGGAGTTACCAACATTAACTGCCCCTATAGCAGGAGAAACATTAATCCTATATATGGTAGTATCAACAGAGGCCATTAGTTCAGTTTTAATCGTAGAACGGAATGGGGTACAAATGCCAATATATTTTGTAAGCAAGCTATTACAACAAAGTGAAATCAATTATCCACCCATTGAGAAATTGGTATATGCTCTAGTGCATACAGCTAGTCGGCTAAGACGATATTTTCAAGGGCACCCAATTCTAGTTTTAACAGGCCAACCAATTAAACAAATTTTGAAACACCCAGAATCATCATGGCGTTTAGCAAAATGGGCAATTGAGTTGGGAGAGTATGAAATTAATTTTTCACCTAGGCATGCAGTAAAAGGGCAAATTTTAGCAGAATTCCTTTTAGAAACAACTGAAAAAGTAGGTTATTTGCGAGAAGCTCAATGCAATAATTGCATGTGGGAGTTACATACTGATGGTGCGTCAAGTGAAGAGGGAGTAGGTGCAGGATTGGTGCTCACAAATCTAGAAAGGGAAGAGCATACATATGCACTTAAGTTTTGTTTTATGGATCTAACAATGAGACAGAGTATGAGGCATTACTTTCCAGCCTCCGCATAGTGTCTGAGATGGGAATAAAGCATTTACGTACCTATGTAGATTCTCAGATTGTTTCACAGCAAGTTAATGGGGCATTTGATGCAAAGGATATATCAATGAAGTGATATTTACAATTGGTTGAAAAGATTTCCAAGAATTTTGAAACTTTGGAGGTTGTGCAGATATCAAGAAATAAGAACAAAAAATCAGATGTGTTAAGCAAATTAGCAATGTTAACATTTGATCATTTGCATAAAGAGGTTTTAGTGGAGGTTTTGAAGGATAAATCCATTGATGAAAAGGTGGTAATAGCAATCGTTGAGGACGGAACACTGCCAAACGATATCATGGATGCAAGGCAGATAAAGGTAAGTGCTCCACTCTACGTATTGGAGAATGGCGTGTTCTACAGAAAATCCTTCAATGGTCCAAATTTGAGGTGTTTTGAAATGTCCCGTTCATATTGATTATAAACGTTCCATATTAATTAATTTCGTTGCGAGTTTTTGACCTCTATATGAGACGTTTTTCAAAGACTGCATTCGTTTTTAAAACAAACTATAACCTTTATTTTATCGACAAGGCTAAAAAGTCACCACCTAGATTATCCAGAAATGATAATCTAAAAATATCACACTTACACACTTCCAATACATATTGGTTTACAATATTAATATGTTACAACAAAGTAAATCTCGAATGCAGTTTTAAACAATATAATACAAGCATGCTGACACCAAATCTTGTCCATAATTTAGCATGCAACATCAAAAGCTCTTAATAATCACCTGAGAATAAACATGCTTTAAACGTCAACAAAAATGTAGGTGAGTTATAGGTTTAACCTATATATTTATCAAATCGTAATAATAGACCACAAGATTTCATATTTCAATATACATCCCATACATAGAGATAAAAATCATTCATATGGTGAACACCTGGTAACCGACATTAACAAGATGCATATAAGAATATCCCCTATCATTCCGGGAAATCCTTCGGACATGATAAAAATAAATTCGAAGTACTAAAGCATCCGGTACTTTGGATGGGGTTCGTTAGGCCCAATAGATCTATCTTTAGGATTCGCTTCAATTAGTAGATCGGTTTACTAATTCTTAGGTTACCAAGCGAAAGGGGCATATTCGGCTTCAATCATTCACCCATATAATGTAGTTTCAATTACTTGTGTCTATTTCGTAAAACATTTATAAAACTGCATGTATTCTCATCCCAAAATATTAGATTTTAAAAGTGGGACTATAACTCACTTTCACAGATTTTTACTTCGTCGGGAAGTAAGACTTGGCCACTGGTCGATTTACGAACCTATAACAAATATGTACATATATATCAAAGTATGTTCAAAATATATTTACAACATTTTTAATACATTTTGATGTTTTAAGTTTATTAAGTCAGCTGTCCTCGTTAGTAACCTACAACTAGTTATCCATAGTTAGATGTACAGAAATAAATTGATATATATTATCTTGAATCAATCCACGACCCAGTGTATACACGTCTTAGGCTAGATCACAACTCAAAGTATATATATTTTTGAAATCAACCTCAACCCTGTATAGCTAACTCAAACATTACTGCATATAGAGTGTCTATTGTTGTTCTAAATAATATATATAGATGGGTCGATATAATATGTCAAAACATTTGCATACTTGTCTATGGTATCCCAAGATAACATAATATATTAGAATTCATGTAATACAATATAAGTAAGCTAGGATATGATTAATATAGATTTGTTACCAATTTTCGCGTAGCTACAACAAGAAAAATTATCCAATCTTGTTTTACCCATAACTTCTTCGTTTTAAATCCGTTTTGAGTGATTCAAGTTGCTATAGTTTCATATTGAACTTAAGTTTATGACTCTAAACAGAAAATGTATAAGTTTATAGTCAAAAATACAGATTACATTTAGAAGTTTTGTATTGTACGAGTACAAATACGAGTGCATACGAGTAGAATTGTTGATGAAAATGAATGAGGATGTAATTGTAAGCATTTTTGTTAAGTAGAAGTACTTTGATAAGTGTCTTGAAGTCTTTCAAAAGTGTATGAATACATATTAAAACACTACATGTATATACATTTTAACTGAGTCGTTAAGTCATCGTTAGTCGTTCCATGTAAGTGTTGTTTTGAAACCTTTAGGTTAACGATCTTGTTAAATGTTGTTAACCCATTGTTTATTATAACTAAAGAGATGTTAAATTATTACATTATCATGATATTATGATATATTAGTATATCTTAGTATGATATAAATACAGTTAAATATTGTTACAATGATAATCGTTACATATATGTCTCGTTTCGAAATCATTAAGTTAGTAGTCTTGTTTTTACATATGTAGTTCATTGTTAATACACTTAATGACATGTTTACTTATCATTTATCATGATTAAACATAGTGTATCAATATCTTGATATGATTCATATGTATTTAGTAAGACGTTGTTATAATGATAATCGTTATATATATCATTTTCGAGTTTCTTAATTCAATATTCTCATTTTTATGTATATAACTGATTGTTAAAATACCTAATGAGATACTTACTTATCATAATATCATGTTAACTATATATATAACCATATATATGTCATCATATAGTTTTTACAAGTTTTAACGTTCGTGAATCACTGGTCAACTTGGGTGGTCAATTGTCTATATAAAACCTATTTCAATTAATCAAGTCTTAACAAGTTTGATTGCTTAACATGTTGGAAACACTTAATCATGTAAATATCAATTTCATTTAATATATATAAACATGGAAAAGTTCGGTTCACTACAGTACCTACCCGTTAATTAAATTTCGTCCCGAAATTTTAAGCAGTTGTAGGTGTTGACGTATCTTCTGGAAATAAGTGCGGGTATTTCTTCTTCATCTGATCTTCTTGTTCCCAGGTGAACTCGTGTAACAACCCAAACCAACCCTCGACCAAACCACGCGAAAATACAAAAAAAAAAAAAAAATTCCTGTGCAGCATACCCGCGCGGCGCGCCAGGAAGGGGCGCGGCGCGCCAAAGTGGTCTGTCCGGAAAGTTTTAAAATGCGAAAAAGATCGGCTAGTTCCCGACATTTTTAGACGACATGCTTTTAATCACACATTCAAATATGTAAAACTATCACGATTCAAACATAAAAATGATGTTTTACAAGTGGGGCCCACATCGGCCGTTTTACGAGTTTAATACAATCTACGAGTTTCGACCACCAAAAAGTTTAAGTTCCAAACTACACAATGACCATGGCGTTTGGGATTCAACTACCCAACTATCGGTCAAACTCCAAGAGCTACTAAAGCCAAAAGCGTCCCCTAGCATCAAGCGGGATCTCTAGTCCAAAACGATGCCCTTACCCTTGTCCAAAACCGAACCTATAAAATGGTAAACAACGAGAGGGTAAGCAAAGTTTAGTGAATGCAATAATTATACGAATACATATATAATTATACCTACTTGCATACACTTACACACCAAACTGCAAACACGCTAGCATACACACTTAGCTTACCGTCACAATAACGAGCTATAAATCACCAATACTACAAGCTAGCATAACAACCGCATATGAATATAACTCGAATAATATAATATGCTTACAACACAAATAACCATGGTTAACCAATAGTACAAGGGAACGGCGCTCGCGAAAACGCTATCGGTGTTCGTAACATCCGTTAGGGCACTTAACACCTCGCACCACTAACCCCTAGGGTGGCACCTTAACACCTCGGCACATCACCCCGAGTGGCATCTTAACACCTCGATGCATCACTCATTATTTTACGGAGTGGTGTCTTAACACCTCGACACTACACTCCTAGGTGGCATCTTAACACCTCGATGCTACACCCGAGTGGCATCTTAACACCTCGATGCTACACTCTTCACGTGAAACGTGGTGTCTTAACACCTCGACACTACACCTTTCACGCTATAACAAATAGATACATTATATACCTACACATATAATTATTCCACTCACCTCAAAGTCTTGTGAAAAGATACCCGAGCTTGCAAGACCTCAAAGTAACGTACCTATCATATTATACACATCATCAAACGCAAACTCAAGTCGGTCAACCAAACCCTTTCACCATTCTAAGCCATTTTGACCCAATGGTGCAATTTCAACCCATTTGCACCCTTAACCCTAAACTGGGTCAACACACACCAAAACCCCAATCATTCGTCAAGATGGGTTTAAAACACATTTAGGTCACAAGGCTAACTCGTTTTCATAATTGCTAGGCCACTTAGGTCATTAAAGACTCATTTGACCCATTTCAAGGTCAACACACCCATTTGGGTCATCCATACCCAATAACACCCATTTACATATTATTAAAGTGTTCTAGCACTAACTAACTAAATTTAAGACTCAAAAGTCCAATTAACACATTCAAACCCTAGGTTAGTCATCAATGAGCCATCATAACCCATATTCACCCAAAATCCCCAAAATACTAACAAAATGGGTCTTTGGTTCATCACTAACCCAAACCCTAACCCTTAAAGCAATTAAAGTAAGAAATTGGGTTTTATAACTTACCAACACAATCACCACGTAGCTATCGACTAGATGAACGACTTTATAACTTGCACCAAGACCCGATTCAACCTCTTTTACCCTTTAATGGAGCTTTCTCTCTCAAAGATTGCACTCTCTCTCTAGAGTTTAATTGGAGAAGATGAGGTTGTTGTGGGAGTAGTAAATGAGCTCCCCAAAACTGATCTAGGGTATTAAATTCGGCCCCAAAGTGAAATTACACAATTGCCCTCAAAATATCTTTTTTAAAAGAAGAAAGGAATCTGTCGCAGACAGATGGCGCGGCGCGCCACCTAACCGCGCGGCGCGCGACCTCCCAGTTCAGCATCTTTTGTCTTTTTAATTATGTGCAACAAAAACCCCAAACTTGAGTAACTCATATACACATATGTACACTACGAATATTCGGGTCTTACAACTCTCCCCCACTTATTCGGATTGCGTCCTCGCAATCTAAGCCACATGACACGAGGGAAGATAAACTAACACGAACTCTTCGGGCTCCCAAGTGAACTCGGAACCTTTACTTCATCGCCATTGAACCTTAAAGGTCCTCACCTCTTTATTCCTCAACATTTTCACCTTCTCGTCAAGGATAGCAATCGGTTCTTCGACATATTCTAACTTGTTGTTTTACTCGATCTCGTCTAAAGGCATCCATGAGGAATCATCTGAAAGACACTTACGGAGGTGGGAAACATGAAATGTATTATGGATCCCCGCAAGCTCTTCGGGTAATTCTAATCGATATGCAACTTCACCAACACGAGCTAAAACCTTGAACGGTCCAATAAACCGAGGAGCTAACTTTCCCCGTTTTCGAAATCGAATAATACCTTTCTATGGCGAAACCTTAAGCATCACCATATCACCTTCTTGGAACTCAATCGATCGCCTACGTGTATCGGCATACGACTTTTGCCTATCTTGAGCCTTCTTCAAATGTTCCCGAATCAAATCGATCTTGCTATTAGTCTCTAAAACCAAATCGGTACTCCCGATCTCTCTTTGACCCACTTCTCCCCAAAAAACGGAAGTTCGACACCTACGCCCATAAAGCATTTCGTAAGGTGGCATCCCGATACTAGTATGATAACTATTATTGTACGAGAATTCCACCAAAGGCAAATGCTCATCCCAACTACCACCGAAGTCAATGATGCACGCTCGTAGCATATCTTCCAAAGTTTGATTCGTACGTTCGGTTTGACCATCCATTTGAGGATGATACGCCGTGCTCAACTTCAATTGCGTACCCATATCTTCATGAAACTTTTCCCAAAACCGAGATGTAAAACGGGTATCTCGATCCGAAATAATAGATATAGGAACCCCATGTCGCGAGACCACTTCCTTGATAAACAACTTAGCCAAGGTCTCCGACGATATCGCTTCTTTAATGGGAAGAAACAAAGCGCTTTTTGTCAATCGGTCAACTATAACCCAAATCGAATCGAATTGGGTTCTCGCCGTTTTAGGTAACTTTGTAATGAAATCCATGGTAATGTGCTCCCATTTCCATTTCGAGATTTCTAACGGTTGCAACTTACCATACGGCTTTTGGTGTTCGGCTTTTACTTGTAAACACATGACACATTGCTCAACATACTTCACAACATCACGTTTCATGCCCGGCCACCAATAATCTTTCTTCAAGTCATGATACATTTTTGTCGCGCCCGGATGAATGGAATATTTTGACTTATGTGCTTCATCAAGTAGCACCCGTCGGTAATCACCCATCTTTGGCACCCACACCCTTCCTTGAAAGGACAACAAACCACGCGGGCACATAGTAATGAACTCCGATTGGCCCACGATTCGTTCCACATGCTTATTGTGAACGTAAGCCTCTATTTGAATCTCGCCAAGCTTCTCAAGAAATTCGTTGGAAATAATCAAACGTAACGACCCCACTTTTATCGCCGGATGTTGACTCTTTAGACTCAACGCATCCGCGACAACATTCGCCTTACCCGGATGATAAAGTATTTCACAATCGTAGTCTTTCACCACATCCATCCACCTACGTTGGCGATAATTCAAATCTCGTTGATTAAAGAGATGTTTCAAACTCTTATGATCCGAATAAATCGTACACTTGACACCATACAAGTAATGGAGCCAAATTTTCAACGCATGCACTACCGCCGCCAACTCAAGATCATGAGTCAGATATCTTGTTTCGTGTTCCTTTAATTGTCGAGAGGCATAAGCGATGACTTTACCTCTTTGCATTAGAACACACCCGAGCCCATTTAGCGAAGCATCACAATAAACCGTCATATCTTCCACACCTTCCGGTAATACTAACACCGGAGCTTGACACAACTTCACTTTTAACAATTGAAAAGCAATTTCTTGTTCGTTCTCCCAAATAAACTTAGCATTCTTCCTCGTCAACTTCGTTAATGGAGAAGCAATCTTAGAAAAGTCTTGGATAAACCGACGATAATAACCGGCCAATCCGAGAAAACTTCGGATTTCCGTAGGTGTAGTCGGTCGTCCCCAACTCTTCACCGTCTCTATCTTCCCCGGATCTACTTGAATACCGTCTTTGTTCACAATATGACCAAGGAATTAGACTTCCCTTAGCCAAAATTCACATTTGGAGAACTTAGCATACAACTTCTCCTTTCGTAGCGTCTTCAATACTTCACGCAAATGACGTTCATGCTCATTCATACTTTTCGAGTAGACTAGTTGTGATGGCCCGGAAATTTCCGATCAAATTTAAACTTAATCATTATATGAGTTCGACACGATAAGCAAAGTCTGTAATATTGAGTCTCAAAAACTTTGAACTGTTTCATATATGCAATCGACTTTCGACCTTTTCCGACGATTCACGAACATTGTGTGTTAATAAATATGTAAATATGTAAATATATATATATATATATATATATATATATATATATATATATATATATATATATATATATATATATATATATATATATATATATATATATATATATATATATATAAAATATATGAATTCAGCATACAATTAATATATATATATATATATATATATATATATATATATATATATATATATAGGTTGTAATATATTCAATATAGATATATATTAAATGTTCAAATGTGTTATTATAAGTGTTACATATTTAATAAAATGTAGTATCATTACATTAAATTTAATTACAAGTTAAAATATAATTAATATATTACTTTTATTATTATTATTGATACCAGTATTACTAATTGTATTAATTTAATATATAGTATATATTATATATATATATATATATGTATATAATTCATTGATATTATCATTAATAACACCCTTATTAACAATTATTGTTATCATAATTATTATCAATATTAATCGTAGTATTATTTTATATATCATTTTGTTTATAGATTATAGATTATACTAAAATTATTATTAGTATTTAAATTATTATTATTAATAATAATATATATTTATAAATAAATACGTATAAATATATATATCAGATTAATAAATATATATCAGATAAACAATTAAAAACATATATATTGCATACAGATTTACACATGATCCTGCTACAGCTCGTAATAGTTAACTATCAATCAATTTAGTTTGATTACTGCTCCTGATTGGTACTACACCTACTAATTATTCGAAATCCATTCAGCTAATAAACAAATTCTGTTAGATGTTGCAATCCCCTTTTTAATTATTTATATTTTTCATGGACGATCTGTACTTCCTGTCAACCAAATCAATTGAAATAAATCAATACATTCAAGCATTAAACGAATTACTAACTTTTCCATAATTCATTTACCACTTACAAAAACTCAACATCTTCACACATATGTACTACTACCACGGCTACATTCTGATTCTATTTCTATTCATCAAAACACCAAGAACACCCTAAACCACCATCAACAAACCTCACGTACCACCTTGATAATCTTTTAAAAAGCACTTCAACTTATAACCACCACCCACCTGTAAACAGCAGCTTTGTTGCAGCTGCTATTATAATATTTTGCAGCTGCAAAACATTTTACGATCATAATCATCAACAACCGCCTCCATTACCATCTTTCTCTCTATATATTTCTCTTCCTCTCACTTCCTTCTTTCTTCCTGTTGCACGATACATGCTCCTGCCCTATTGATTCGAAGCAAACACACAAAACCCATTGTCAAACTTTGTTGTTGCTCTTAGACGAAACCCACAACCTCATTTGAAAACTTGATACCACAAGCTTGAACTCACTTTATTCCCGCTACTGCTTGTCTGTTTTCCTATTCAAATCCAAAACTATCTTCACTTTAAACTGCTATCGAATTACTTGAGGTATGCTCGAACAAGTACAGCTATTATGTGCTTCATTTTCATTGTCATTGGTAGACATATTATAAAAGAAAAATAGCTACGATTATGAAAACCCTATTACAATATGTCATTATATAATTGAGGGTGCACCATCGAAAACTTCCTCAAGTAAAATAATACTGCAGCGTATTCTTTATTCCCTCTTTTGCCAACAACTCCAAGTCGGTAAACCTCATATGAAATATTAAATGAGATAGTGGAGTTATACTATAAATAGATTTATTCAATTGGAGTGGAATCAAACATCATTCATATGCTTCGTCTGGTCCCCATGATCATTGTACGTGGTATCCACTTTTAATTAATTTTCATTTTAAAACTGCACGTCCCATTTCATTTACCACTTGGCCGATGTCTTTATCAATTTGAATGTATGAATATTAAAATACATCCCATAATCAAAGCCTTGAAACAAGTTGCAAGTGGGGTTGGTGAATACCTTTGAAATCGACACCCACTAGTTTCCTTTTTATTTTACAAAGTCTACATCTACAATGATATTATAAAACAAGACAATAAAGGTTGAGGTATGAAATTATTCGGTGGAAACCCAGCTGGTGACAAGCTAGCCAAATACTTCGTATATGCTTGGTGATTCAGCTGCCAACTTTTTCATTCAATTGGGCCGTATTTGGTTTCCTTTGTACCATTGGACCGTGACCCAGTTTTGGACTGCAACATAGATTATATCTTGAATTGGGCCGCTGGATTACTGCTCGATTAATATCCAACATGTATGGGGGTCTATAGTGATGAATAGCAAATATAATAAGGAATGATGTTGATTAAAATGATGATGACGATTTCATATGAACTATGAAGAAGAAGGGAGCAGATTCATTTGAGTTTAAATGATTTAGGGTAGTAGTTAAATCATAAATGAAATGGTGATGAAATGTTTAAGATTGTTATCGGGTTAGCGGGACGTCGCGGGTTCAAACCCGGACCTGGATTTTTTTAAGGGATACTTCTTTGAGGTAGTTTAATTATTACTCATTATTATTATTATTATTATTACTCATTATTATTATTAATATTATTATTATTATTATTATTATTATTATTATTATTATTATTATTATTATTATTATTATTATTATTATTATTATTATTATTATTATTATTATTATTATTATTATTATTATTATTATTATTATTATTATTATTATTATTATTATTATTATTATTATTGCAATTATATATTTTATCTATAAAAAAAATATAAATAATATACATTACAAATATAATACATAATACTATATGATATCATTAAAATGATATTAATTAAAATATATATAAATTATATTAATTAATGTATATATACATGTATGTTTTTATCAAATAAACTTTCAAATAAAGTTCTTATTATTAATGAAGGATATATATTATAATTATAAATAAATTATTAAACTACCTTAAATTATTATGTTAATATAAACAAAAGAATCAATGAAACATATAAATCATATCACTCATAATGTATAAATTGTTCAATTTCCATTATATGTGTTAATATATATATATATATATATATATATATATATATATATATATATATATATATATATATATATATATATATATATATATATATATATATATATATATATATATATATATATATATATATATATATATATATATATATATATATATATATATACATGATATAGGTTCGTGAATCCGAGGCCAACCCTGCATTGTTCAGTATAGTCATATGTATTTTTACTACAAAATACATTTGGTGAGTTCATTTGCTCCCTTTTTACTCATTACATTTTTGGGCTGAGAATACATGCAAATGCTTTATTAACTGTTTTACAATATTTATATGCGTGAGTTTCATTTGCCTTTTTTACCCTTTATATTTTTGGGCTGAGAATACATGCGAAATCTTTATAAATGTTTTACGAAATAGACAAAAGTAATCGAAACTACATTATATGGTTGAATTATCGAAATCGAATATGCCCTTTTATTTTAGTCTAGTAATCTAAGAATTAGGGAACAGACACCCTAATTGACGCGAATTCTAAAGATAAATCTATCGGGCCCAACAAGCCCCATCCAAAGTACCGGATGCTTTAGTACTTCGAAATTTATATCATGTCCGATGGAGGATCCCGGAATGATGGGGATATTCTTATATGCATATTGTGAATGTCGGTTACCAGGTGTTCAATCCATATGAATGATATTTTTGTCTCTATGCATGGGACGTATGTTTATGAGAAATATGAAATCTTGTGGTCTATTAAAATTATGAAATGATTGTTTATGTTAAACTAATGAACTCACCAACCTTTTGGTTGACACTTTAAAGCATGTTTATTCTCAGGTACGAAAGAAATCTTCCGCTGTGCATTTGCTCATTTTAAAGATATTACTTGGAGTCATTCATTACATATTTCAAAAGACGTTGCATTCGAGTCGTTGAGTTCATCAAGATTATTATTAAGTCAATTATAGTTAGATATAATATGAAATGGTATGCATGCTGTCAACTTTCGATGTAATGAAGGATTTTCTTTTCAAAAAAGAATGCAATGTTTGTAAAATGTATCATATAGAGGTCAAGTACCTCGCGATGTAATCAACTGTTGTGAATCGTTTATAATCGAAATGGACTTTGTCTGGATGGATTAGGACAGGTTCTTTCAGTTGGTATCAGAGCGGTGGTCTTAGCGAACCAGGTCTGCATTAGTGTGTCTAACAGATAAGTCGTTAGGATGCTTTAGTGAGTCTGGACTTCGACCGTGTCTGCATGTCAAAAGTTTTGCTTCTCATTACCTGTTGAAAATTACCTACTTATCATCCTTAGGAAATTACCTGCTTACCATTCCTAGTCTAGACACATCTTACTGAAATGATTGCATGAATAGTGCATAGACAAAATTCATATCTTAACGTATCTGCTACTTCATATCTTAGCGTATCTGTTACTGTAACTTTGCCTGACATACTCCGTAGATTCCTCTGCAACTTGTGGGATTTTTAGTATTATATATGCATATGTAAATTATGTATTGCAGGGTACTAATCTACATCCTATAATCTATTTATTATCGAAAATCCTTCATCTAATTGTACGAGTTGAATCCCTCAACTAGATCGAGTCCCTCGGATTCCGACAGCTATTCCAATAGTTATCCCGACGGTTATTCAGAATGGATAGTCATCTAAGCTCCGGAAGCAACGACACCAGAATGAATCAACCAATCATCCATCCTCAATTCATCTGATGGATTCATAGTCAACTTAATCAATGGAGACGCGCAGAAGGCGATCCCATCCACTAACCGAATTCACCTTTTTGCGAAGAATCTGAAGCACTTACCGGCGAACCTGTTCGTAACACCATTTCACCCTCATTTCTCAAATATCTCGCCACGACTATATCATAACTCAGATTCTAAACCTTATTCATCCGCTCGTTCCGACTGACAATCATCCCGGGGTAACCGAAGAAGTCAACGAGCTTCGCGCTCGAGTAATCGATTTGGAGAAATATGGTGCAAAATGTACCAGCTTCAGCAACAACACCGGCACCAACAGTAACATCAATAACAGCACCAGTACCATCAACAATCCATGCTTTAATATCACCATCTGTACTTTGAATATGATCTTCGTTCTACGTATCGTTCTACCTCATTTATCTTCGTTCGACATGGCGAATATGTAATCTCTAAAGTTTTAGAGATTATTTATTCTAGTTCAACCGAAAAGCAAATGAGTTTAATATCATATTTACTCATTAAATCCATGATTACATCTGAAGAAAATATATATGTATATATATTTTCATAAAGAATGTGATTAAAAATTCTTTCGTACAAACTGTTAATAAGTTACATTGTACATTCTTCGAATCTAGTTCAACAGTCATTTCCTATCCTACTTACATCCACAGATAAATGAATCCGTTCACCACAGAATAACCATTTTCATTCAAATTTCATATTTGGATTTTGACCTATCAGAATCCAACAAGTGGCATAATGAAGAAAACATTTAACGAAATAAAATTTGTTAGAAACAAACAAATTAACTATGAGAAATTTTGTTAAGAATCCACGCTAACAAAATCCCAGCTAACTGTTCCTAGCTAACTGTGGACTAATAACATTGGACAATTAAAATGAATTAAAATATTGCTTATAATATATGAAACTAAACATTTCTTCAAGTTTGCCACTTGATTTCATCTTAAACCTCATTTGTATCTTGACGATTCCAATCTACGTTCAAATCTTTCATGATTCTTGAAAACACCTCAATCGAGAAGATGAACCAACCGCACTTCATTTACGAAAGAAGAGATTGATGCGTATAGTTATGCACCTGAAAAATCTCAGAAACTGAGTAAACGTTTAACACGTAGCTATGGAAATTCCTTTGGGCGTTGTTATTACCGAAAATAACTTTGCAATTCCTTTCCAAAATTAGCCAATTTTGTCACAGCTCCATCAAGTCAACTTCGACTTTTCGTTCGAAACAACCTTATTATAACCTTGATATATATGCGTACTCTTTTATTATTACTAGGAAACCTTTTATATTCCATCATATTACCAGCGGATGTACCAGCAACCTCGTCGCTCCTTGGTTTAAATCTCTCCGAAAAATCACTATATTTATCTATTGAAGTCTCATCATGTACTCATCCGCGTCTTGTAACGAGAACTGTCATGCCAATTACCGGGAATCAGCAATCAGTACTTTGAAAACTCACAGCATATCTACATCAACAGTTATATGTATAACGTTTCTCTCTTAGAGTTATGATCTTTCATTATGAAACTGAAAAGCACTCAGTCTACAAATCAATATTTTGAATGTTGAAAAAGCTGAATGAAGTAGCAGAAACCGTAGACTACCGTAAACAACCTTAATCATCGAAAGTTTGATGATAAAGAATGATATGTTGGAAAAGCTCGAAAAAATTGGAATTGGAAAACGGATTGAGCTAACCACAAAAGATACCAAGGACAAATACAAGGATCATACCCTATATTCAAAGAATTCAGGTAATTCTGAATCCGATGAAACCTTCAACGAATATCTTGCTCTTTACTCTAAACCCTTGCGGACAATAGTTTTCATCATCCTCTGATCTTAGATATTCTAAGATATTATCGTATCATTCATTATAAATATCCTCCATATTTCTGAAGATATTTTCATAACTATTCTTATCTGAAATCATTAATCTCTTCGTGCTATCAGTGTTACATCATATAGAAACTGTTAGTTTCTATATTATGTAAACTTTCGAGCCTAAAATATGAATGTTATTGAAGTAATGTTGGGAACTGATGCATGAGTTAGTATAATATAATGACACTTGATCAACGTGATTATATTACAGTAAGTCATGCTGAGTTTCTAATGAGACGTGATGATTCACAGTAGATCATATCACCATCATGTGTCATGTTACATAACTCTTTCATTCTAATTAACTTCTGAACATATCAAGAAAGTATATTCTTGATAGCTCTATTCTCAATGATTCTGGTAATTTGACGAATTAAATCGTGCTATTACGTTCTTTCTTGATTATAACATTAAATTCATTCGAAATTCTATACCCACGAATTCTGGACCATTACTTGAGGTACTTAAAGGATAGAAGAGAAACAGAGCATAAAGCTTCGAAGTGTAAATAGGAGTATAAATCGCAGCAAATAAGAGAAAGAATTATCTTTGGATGGCAATGATTATAGGAGACAGAAGCAAGGGGCTTCGAAATATAAGGGAAGATATAAAACCCAATAACAACACAGAAATTACAAACCGTGTATATTAATACGAATAGCAATATAAAGACACGGTATAATTAAGAATAGTATCACCCCAAGGGCGATGTTGAAGAACACAGATTCCTCCGGTGAAAGTTGGAAAAGGAGAATGATTGTTGCGATAGTAAGGATGAGGACAAGAGTCAGAACTGGATTAAGCATTTTCACAATCGTTTGGATGTATGAACTAAGAAAGAAAGTATAGGAATGATGAGAATAATGAAACGGAAGAATTTAATTTATAATGGAAATACAAGACAGAGCAATCGAGTCAGATCATCACATTTAATTAAAGAGATCCTAATTTCCTCATTTACCGAAAAATCAGATCTTATAGATTTCATAGATTTTCTTTAAATCCCTTGAATCCCGGAATTCAACCAAGACAACGTCAAAAGTAAAGAAGCACCTTATTTTCTAAATTCAATCGTGACTACGTCAAAAGTTAAATCTCTATCCCAATCATTTGTAATAGCTTCATTCGTGCTCTTCGAAAAATCGAATTGTTTTACCCATATTACTCAAAGGTAATAAAAATCTATTTATCAACTTATATTCGTCATGAAAACATTTTCATTGTTAGCCATGACCACCTCACTCAAATTTCGGGACGAAATTTCTTTAACGGGTAGGTACTGTGATGACCCGGAAATTTTCGATCAAATTTAAACTTAATCTTTATATGAGTTCGACACGATAAGCAAAGTCTGTAATATTGAGTCTCAAAAACTTTGAACTGTTTCATATATGCAATCGACTTTCGACCTTTCCCGACGATTCACGAACATTGTGTGTTAATAAATATGTAAATATATATATATATATAATATATGAATTCAGCATACAATTAATATATATATATATATATATATATATATATATATATATATATATATATATATATATATATATATATATATATATATATATATATATATATATATATATATATAGGTTGTAATATATTCAATATAGATATATATTAAATGTTCAAATGTGTTATTATAAGTGTTACATATTTAATAAAATGTAGTATCATTACATTAAATTTAATTACAAGTTAAAATATAATTAATATATTACTTTTATTATTATTATTGATACCAGTATTACTAATTGTATTAATTTAATATATAGTATATATTATATATATATATGTATATAATTCATTGATATTATCATTAATAACACCCTTATTAACAATTATTGTTATCATAATTATTATCAATATTAATCGTAGTATTATTTTATATATCATTTTGTTTATAGATTATAGATTATACTAAAATTATTATTAGTATTTAAATTATTATTATTAATAATAATATATATTTATAAATAAATACGTATAAATATATATATCAGATTAATAAATATATATATCAGATAAACAATTAAAAACATATATATTGCATACAGATTTACACATGATCCTGCTACAGCTCGTAATAGTTAACTATCAATCAATTTAGTTTGATTACTGCTCCTGATTGGTACTACACCTACTAATTATTCGAAATCCATTTAGCTAATAAACAAATTCTGTTAGATGTTGCAATCCCCTTTTTAATTATTTATATTTTTCATGGACGATCTGTACTTCCTGTCAACCAAATCAATTGAAATAAATCAATACATTCAAGCATTAAACGAATTACTAACTTTTCCATAATTCATTTACCACTTACAAAAAACTCAACATCTTCACACATATGTACTACTACCACGGCTACATTCTGATTCTATTTCTATTCATCAAAACACCAAGAACACCCTAAACCACCATCAACAAACCTCACGTACCACCTTGATAATCTTTTAAAAAGCACTTCAACTTATAACCACCACCCACCTGTAAACATCAGCTTTGTTGCAGCTGCTATTATAATATTGTGCAGCTGCAAAACATTTTACGATCATAATCATCAACAACCGCATCCATTACCATCTTTCTCTCTATATATTTCTCTTCCTCTCACTTCCTTCTTTCTTCCTGTTGCACGATACATGCTCCTGCCCTATTGATTCGAAGCAAACACACAAAACCCATTGTCAAACTTTGTTGTTGCTCTTAGACGAAACCCACAACCTCATTTGAAAACTTGATACCACAAGCTTGAACTCACTTTATTCCCGCTACTGCTTGTCTGTTTTCCTATTCCAATCCAAAACTATCTTCACTTTAAACTGCTATCGAATTACTTGAGGTATGCTCGAACAAGTACAGCTATTATGTGCTTCATTTTCATTATCATTGGCAGACATATTATAAAAGAAAAATAGCTATGATTATGAAAACCCAATTACAATATGTCATTATATAATTGAGGGTGCACCATCGAAAACTTCCTCAAGTAAAATAATATTGCAGCGTATTCTTTATTCCCTCTTTTGCCAACAACTCCAAGTCGGTAAACCTCATATGAAATATTAAATGAGATAGTGGAGTTATACTATAAATAGATTTATTCAATTGGAGTGGAATCAAACATCATTCATATGCTTCGTCTGGTCCCCATGATCATTGTACGTGGTATCCACTTTTAATTAATTTTCATTTTAAAACTGCACGTCCCATTTCATTTACCACTTGGTCGATGTCTTTATCAATTTGAATGTTTGAATATTAAAATACATCCCATAATCAAAGCCTTGAAACAAGTTGCAAGTGGGGTTGGTGAATACCTTTGAAACCGACACCCACTAGTTTCCTTTTTATTTTACAAAGTCTACATCTACAATGATATTATAAAACAAGACAATAAAGGCTGAGGTATGAAATTATTCGGTGGAAACCCAGCTGGTGACAAGCTAGCCAAATACTTCGTATATGCTTGGTGATTCAGCTGCCATCTTTTTCATTCAATTGGGCCGTATTTGGTTTCCTTTGTACCATTGGACCGTGACCCAGTTTTGGACTGCAACGTAGATTATATCTTGAATTGGGACGCTGGATTACTGCTTCCTTTTCTTACTGCTCGATTAATATCCAACATGTATGGGGGTCTATAGTGATGAATAGCAAATATAATAAGGAATGATGTTGATTAAAATGATGATGACGATTTCATATGAACTATGAAGAAGAAGGGAGCAGATTCATTTGAGTTTAAATGATTTAGGGTAGTGGTTAAATCATAAATGAAATGGTGATGAAATGTTTAAGATTGTTATCGGGTTAGCGGGACGTCGCGGGTTCAAACCCGGACCTGGATTTTTTTAAGGGATACTTCTTTGAGGTAGTTTAATTATTACTCATTATTATTATTATTATTATTATTACTCATTATTATTATTAATATTATTATTATTATTATTATTATTATTATTATTGCAATTATATATTTTATCTATAAAAAAAAATATAAATAATATACATTACAAATATAATACATAATACTATATGATATCATTAAAATGATATTAATTAAAATATATATAAATTATATTAATAAATGTATATATACATGTATGTTTTTATCAAATAAACTTTCAAATAAAGTTCTTATTATTAATGAAGGATATATATTATAATTATAAATAAATTATTAAACTACCTTAAATTATTATGTTAATATAAACAAAAGAATCAATGAAACATATAAATCATATCACTCATAATGTATAAATTGTTCAATTTCCATTATATGTGTTAATATATATATATATATATATATATATATATATATATATATATATATATATATACATGATATAGGTTCGTGAATCCGAGGCCAACCCTGCATTGTTCAGTATAGTCATATGTATTTTTACTACAAAATACATTTGGTGAGTTCATTTGCTCCCTTTTTACTCATTACATTTTTGGGCTGAGAATACATGCAAATGCTTTATTAACTGTTTTACAATATTTATATGCGTGAGTTTCATTTGCCTTTTTTACCCTTTATATTTTTGGGCTGAGAATACATGCGAAATCTTTATAAATGTTTTACGAAATAGACAAAAGTAATCGAAACTACATTATATGGTTGAATTATCGAAATCGAATATGCCCTTTTATTTTAGTCTGGTAATCTAAGAATTAGGGAACAGACACCCTAATTGACGCGAATCCTAAAGATAGATCTATCGGGCCCAACAAGCCCCATCCAAAGTACCGGATGCTTTAGTACTTCGAAATTTATATCATGTCCGATGGAGGATCCCGTAATGATGGGGATATTCTTATATGCATATTGTGAATGTCGGTTACCAGGTGTTCAATCCATATGAATGATATTTTTGTCTCTATGCATGGGACGTATGTTTATGAGAAATATGAAATCTTGTGGTCTATTAAAATTATGAAATGATTGTTTATGTTAAACTAATGAACTCACCAACCTTTTGGTTGACACTTTAAAGCATGTTTATTCTCAGGTACGAAAGAAATCTTCCGCTGTGCATTTGCTCATTTTAAAGATATTACTTGGAGTCATTCATTACATATTTCAAAAGACGTTGCATTCGAGTCGTTGAGTTCATCAAGATTATTATTAAGTCAATTATAGTTAGATATAATATGAAATGGTATGCATGCTGTCAACTTTCGATGTAATGAAAGATTTTCTTTTCAAAAACGAATGCAATGTTTGTAAAATGTATCATATAGAGGTCAAGTACCTCGCGATGTAATCAACTGTTGTGAATCGTTTATAATCAAAATGGACTTTGTCCGGATGGATTAGGACGGGTTCTTTCACTAGTATGTCGTCAATGAACACTATTACCGACTTGTCCAACATAGGTTAGCACACTCAGTTCATAAGATCCATGAATGCCGCCGGTGCATTCGTAAGGCTAAAAGGCATCACCACAAACTCAAAATGCCCATACCGTGTTCTAAAAGCCGTTTTCTCAATATCTTCCTCACGGACCCGCATTTGGTGATATCTGGACCGTAGGTCGATCTTAGAGAAATACGTTGCACCTTGAAGTTGATCAAATAAATCGTCAATCCTAGGTAATGGATAACGATTCTTGATCGTCACTTTATTCAACTCACGGTAATCAATGCACATACGCATACTACCATCTTTCTTCTTCACAAATAACACCGGAGCGCCCCACGGTGAAGCACTCGGTCGAATAAAACCCTTCTTGAGCAATTCTTGAATTTGATTTAACAACTCTTGCATATCCGTTGGCGCTAAACGATAAGGAGTTTTAGCAATGGGGGTAGCCCCCGGAACCAACTCGATGCGAAATTCAACTTGTCTTTCCGCCGGAACACCCGGTAATTCGTCCGGAAAAATGTCTTCGAAATCACTAACAACCGGAATTCCACGAATGGGTGGCGGCTCATCACGAGTATCAACAACATGAGCAAGGAAAGCCATGCCGCCAGTAACAACATGATGATGTGCCCGTGCAAAAGTGCATATCGGCACCGGTCTCCTCTGCCTATCACCATGAATAATCAACTCTCCCCCACTTGGGGTCTTCACACGAATAAACTTATCATGGCATGCAATATCGGCTCTATAACGATCAAGCCAATCCATACCAACGACAATATCAAAGTCGCCCAAGGTCATTGGAATAAGATTAATTTTAAAGGTTTCGGCACCAAAAACAACATCACAATTTTCACACACATCAACCACTAGCACCGTCTTGCCGTTCGCTATTTCGACTTCTACCGGACGACTCAACTTAACTAATGGTCTATCAAGTTTGGGCACAAATTTAGGAGACACAAACGACAAATTTGCACCACTATCAAAAAGAATCCTCACCGGATTAGAATTAACCATGAAAGTACCTGAGACAACTTCGTTCGATTGTTTGGCTTCATCATTAGTCATCAAGTAGTTGCGACCCCTAGCCGTACCCGCCGCCTTCTCTAACCGCTTCACATTATCATTTCGCAAATCGGGACACTCCGGCTTCTTATGCCCCTCTTTGCCGCAATTAAAACAAGTGATTTTGTTTCCGGAATGTGGTTTCGAACACCCACGAGCCATATGACCAGGTTGCCCACAGTTGTAGCACGTATAAGAAAACCCGCCGGTAGTGCCCTTCTTCGCACTATTGACAATTTTGGCCCCCCTCTTGCTCTTGCCCTTCTTGCTTGAGGCGTTAGAGTAAGTAGAACCTTCAAACTTTCTTTTGAAAAACATGAAATCACTCTTTCTTGGAACCTCCGGCTCAAAACCCCGAGCCAACTCGAACAATTCATCAAAAGACTTAGCCATACCCCGACTAATCTTCCCCTTGTACTCATCATTCAAAGTATGGTAGAAATTCTTCATGAGCTTATGATCATCACCCACATATTCCGGGAAAAAATGAGTCTTTGCCAAGAAGGTAGACTTGAGGGTAACCAAATCCATGGAACCTTGTTGCAAATGGTGCAACTCGTCCCAGATTCTATCGAGATCGGATGAAGTTCGGTATTCTCTGAAAAATTCTTTTTTGAACTCCTCCCATGTCAAGCCCATACATTGTTCTTCACCATACAAGTTGATTTTATCGTCCCACCACAACTTAGCTTCTTCGCGTAACATGCTAGAACCATACCTCGTCTTCCTTTCGGGAGGACATTCCGCGGTACGGAAAGCTCCCTCAATATCGGAGATCCAACATGTACTTTTTAAAGGATCCCGCACCCCATTAAACATCGGGGGTTGAGCATCCTTGAAGTTCTTGTAGTGGAAGTCCCACCTTCCTTCACCTCCTTCACCGCGAGGGTAGATATTCCTAGCGTCAAGGGCCTCTTCGATAGTGGCCTTCATTCGTTCATTAATTAGATCGGTTATTTGCTCATCAACCGAATCTTAGAAGACCTTTCGAACGTCCGCAAGAAAATCTAAATTTTAACTTCTTAAAGATATCCTCAACCTTGGTTGAGAACTCGGCGTCCCCGCTTGTACTTCCATTATCATGTTCGGGACCGTTTCTCGTCTTCATTCTATAAAACGAATTAGGTTAAACCACAAAACGGAAGGACAGATTACATATATACATACATATATGCCACACTACTCCATCTCGCTCAACAATCGTCGTACATTACTTGTTTGACACGATTTGCACTCGTAGTGATGGTAGCTAGTCATTACTACGCGATCACGTCGCGTTAACTCGCTAGTACAACGTCCATCTCGCTTGATGATTGCTAAACACAACACAACAAATAGCGCATGATTAGTTCACATAAACCTATGCACTAACCATCCCGATCCGACCCAAATTCCTACAAGTCCCGCATAAACGCGCACACAAAAAGTCTAAGTCTAGGTGCCTATCTCAAGTCACCTAAATCCCTTAGACCATGCTCTGATACCACTTGTAACAACCCAAACCAACCCTCGACCAAACCACGCGAAAATACAAAAAAAAAAAAATATTTCCTGTGCAGCATACCCGCGCGGCGCGCCAGGAAGGGGCGCGGCGCGCCAAAGTGGTCTGTCCGGAAAGTTTTAAAATGCGAAAAAGATCGGCTAGTTCCCGACATTTTTAGACGACACGCTTTTAACCACACATTCAAATATGTAAAACTATCACGATTCAAACATAAAAATGATGTTTTACAAGTGGGGCCCACATCGGCCGTTTTACGAGTTTAATACAATCTACGAGTTTTGACCACCAAAAAGTTTAAGTTCCAAACTACACAATGAGCATGGCGTTTGGGATTCAACTACCCAACTATCGGTGAAACTCCAAGAGCTACTAAAGCCAAAAGCGTCCCCTAGCATCAAGCGGGATCTCTATTCCAAAACGATGCCCTTACCCTTGTCCAAAACCGAACCTATAAAATGGTAAACAATGAGAGGGTAAGCAAAGCTTAGTGAATGCAATAATTATACGAATACATATATAATTATACCTACTTGCATACACTTACACACCAAACCGCAAATACGCTAGCATACACACTTAGCTTACCGTCACAATAACGAGCTATAAATCACCAATACTACAAGCTAGCATAACAACCGCATATGAATATAACTCGAATAATATAATACACTTACAACACAAATAACCATGGTTAACCAATAGTACAAGGGAACGGCGCTCGCGAAAACGCCATCGGTGTTCGTAACATCCGTTAGGGCACTTAACACCTCGCACTACTAACCCCTAGGGTGGTACCTTAACACCTCGGCACACCACCCCGAGTGGCATCTTAACACCTCGATGCATCACTCATTATTTTACGGAGTGGTGTCTTAACACCTCGACACTACACTCCTAGGTGGCATCTTAACACCTCGATGCTACACCCGAGTGGCATCTTAACACCTCGATGCTACACTCTTCACGTGAAACGTGGTGTCTTAACACCTCGACACTACACCTTTCACGCTACAACAAATAGATACATTATATACCTACACATATAATTATTCCACTCACGTCAAAGTCTTGTGAAAAGATACCCGAGCTTGCAAGACCTCAAAGTAACGTACCTATCATATTATACACATCATCAAACGCAAACTCAAGTCAGTCAACCAAACCCTTTCACCATTCTAAGCCATTTTGACCCAATGGTGCAATTTCAACCCATTTGCACCCTTAACCCTAAATTGGGTCAACACACACCAAAACCCTAATCATTCATCAAGATGGGTTTAAAACACATTTAGGTCACAAGGCTAACTCGTTTTCATAATTGCTAGGCTACTTAGGTCATTAAAGACTCATTTGACCCATTTCAAGGTCAACACACCCATTTGGGTCATCCATACCCAATAACACCCATTTACATATTATTAAAGTGTTCTAGCACTAACTAACTAAATTTAAGACTCAAAAGTCCAATTAACACATTCAAACCCTAGGTTAGTCATCAATGAGCCTTCATAACCCATATTCACCCAAAATCCCCAAAATACTAACAAAATGGGTCTTTGGTTCATCACTAGCCCAAACCCTAACCCTTAAAGCAATTAAAGTAAGAAATTGGGTTTTATAACTTACCAACACAATCACCACGTAGCTATCGACTAGATGAACGACTTTATAACTTGCACCGAGACCCGATTCAACCTCTTTTACCCTTTAATGGAGCTTTCTCTCTCAAGGATTGCACTCTCTCTCTAGAGTTTAATTGGAGAAGATGAGGTTGTTGTAGGAGTAGTAAATGAGCTCCCCAAAACTGATCTAGGGTATTAAATTCGGCCCCAAAGTGAAATTACACAATTGCCCTCAAAATATCTTTTTTTAAAAGAAGAAAGGAATCTGTCGCAGACAGATGGCGCGGCGCGCCACCTAGCCGCGTGACGCGCGACCTCCCAGTTCAGCATCTTTTGTCTTTTTAATTATGTGCAACAAAAACCCCAAACTTGAGTAACTCATATACACATATGTACACTACGAATATTCGGGTCTTACAACTCGGGTCCTCTACGAGCATTCTATCGAACCTTAACAATTGGTATCTTGTTTTGCTTAAGTCTTTTAACCTCACGATCCATTATTTCGACGGGTTCTTCGATGAATTGAAGTTTTTTGTTGATTTGGATTTCGTCTAACGGAATAGTGAGATCTTCTTTAGCAAAACATTTCTTCAAATTCGAGACGTGGAAAGTGTTATGTACAGCCGCGAGTTATTGAGGTAACTCAAGTCGGTAAGCTACTGGTCCGACACGATCAATAACCTTTAATGGTCCAGTATACCTTGGATTTAATTTCCCTCGTTTACCAAATCGAACAACACCTTTCTAAGGTGCAACTTTAAGCATGACCATCTCTCCAATTTCAAATTCTATATCTTTTCTTTTAATGTCAGCGTAGCTCTTTTATCTACTTTGGGTGATTTTCAACCGTTGTTGAATTTGGATGATCTTCTCGGTTGTTTCTTGTATTATCTCCGGACCCGTAATCTGTCTATCCCCCACTTCACTCCAACAAATCGGAGACCTGCACTTTCTACCATAAAGTGCTTCAAACGGCGCCATCTCAATGCTTGAATGGTAGCTGTTGTTGTAGGAAAATTATGCTAACGGAAGGTGTCGATCCCAACTGTTTCCGAAATCAATAACACATGCTCGTAGCATGTCTTCAAGCGTTTGTATCATCCTTTCACTCTGCCCATCGGTTTGTGGATGATAGGTAGTACTCATGTCTAGACTGATGGAATTCAACATTATAACATGTTCTTGATGTAAACATAATCACAAACCAATTTTATGATAGTTAAAGAAAGCGGAAGCAAGATTATCAAGAAAACAAGTTTATGTGCATAATCATTTTTAATTGAATTCCATGTAATATCAAGTCATGAATCATGCTTACATATAAAATAAGTGAAGAAGGAAGAAAATAATACCTCCTCAACTTAATTGAGGGTGTGTTTGAAGAACAAAGTGATGAACAATTTGTGTAAGAGCCTAAGCTTTTGATGCACCAACACTACCCTTAATGTAGTAAGGCTTTAGAACCTTAGTGAGCTAGTAAACCAAGCTTCAAACCCACTTGTTTCTTCTACTAAAAACCAGACAACAGCTGCCCAAATGATGATGACGAATGAAGTCTCAAAATGATGAAACCTCAAGGAGAAATACCCCAAACTTATCACCAACACCTTGAAGTTTAGTTAGGATTTTACTACACTAGGAAATCAGCCTCACTTTTACTCAAAACTCCCTCTCTTCTCTTTGTAAAAACCACGGCCAGCTGCAGCAGAATAAAAGAGAGGAGAGTTTTTAATTACTTGATATTTTGAATGCATGTAGAAGTCTAACTTTGGTACAGGATACAAGCATGCTTATTAGGACTTGTGCCATCTTAAACTTAACAAAAAAAGGCATGGGTGTAGTGTCTAGGGACACCAAAAAAACGTCCACCCCATGGGTGGTCAAAAGGATTTCAATTTTTTTTTTATAAAACATGTCATTTATATGCATGTAAATAACCTTTTTATGTAGCGACCCCGACAAATCGTCATGTGACGGCGTCGGCTACGTGGGTCCCATTACCTGATTATAAGTCTTTAAGATAACGTTTGACCAAAATATGTCGCCTTCATTTCAAAATAGAGATTGTTTCAAAGTTTACAAGAATTGTTCAACCAAAAGTTAAGTTACAACGTTATAAGTACGATTGAAATCTAGGCGACACGGTTTAAAGTAAAGTCAAAAGACGCTCCATGAAATGCATGTATACTCGACATCGGATGCAAGTATTAAATAGTAAGCGGAAGCATGTTTCACATATCGTGCAAGACCTGAGAAAAACATAGAAATCTGTCAACGAAAACGTTGGTGAAATCATAGGTTTAAGTAAGTAAGTACAAGTGAACCACAAGATTTGCATCAATGATACCCACTGATTGTACATACGTGTTCCACCATGAGAGAGCAATACCGGTAAGGGTGAGGGTGGAAAACTTGACCTTGTCTAGGTCTCGACAACCGCTTGTGTCAAAGACGGTCTCCATTTGTTCAAACCATCGGGTGAGAGTAACCGGTCCTCCGGTTCCATCGAAAGTGGGAGGGTTGTACTTCATGAAGTTCTTGTAGGAGCAACCTCCGCTTGAATTACCGGCTCCACGATTGGTGTTTTTAGAAAAGTGATCGGCCACGGCCGTACCCACGGCGGTGGTTATCATTCGTTGAAGAGCTTGTTCTAGAGTTTCGAGAGGAGTATTGTGTTGACCTTGGTGAGCCATTGTTCCTTCATGACACAAGAATATCGTTGATTAGTATTCTTAACAATACTAACCGTGATATGGAATAAGGATATAGAGAAAATTTTTCCTTGACTTGCCTTAAATTCTTTATGTCATAATGTCGGAACGTCCATGTGAATCACCGTAATATAATCCCGGAAATTATATTACCCTGATTCTCATGTGCATTTAACATTACTTCATAAAGTCAAGGTGGCGCATCAACAAAATTTATCAACGTAAGATCAAGATCGAATACGAGTCAGATATGATAGAAGAGTTCGAGTATAATGCACAAATAGTCAAGTAATTCCTACTTCATTCTATATGCCGGTTGTAGTCTAGATTCACCTATGTACCCTATGACTCGGGGTGGACACAAATGAGCTCTAAATCCCTACAACCAAGGCTCTGATACCACTTGTAGCGACCCCGACAAATCGTCATGTGACGGCGTCGGCTACGTGGGTCCCATTACCTGATTATAAGTCTTTAAGATAACGTTTGACCAAAATATGTCGCCTTCATTTCAAAATAGAGATTGTTTCAAAGTTTACAAGAATTGTTCAACCAAAAGTTAAGTTACAACGTTATAAGTACGATTGAAATCTAGGCGACACGGTTTAAAGTAAAGTCAAAATACGCTCCATGAAATGCATGTATACTCGACATCGGATGCAAGTATTAAATAGTAAGCGGAAGCATGTTTCACATATCGTGCAAGACCTGAGAAAAACATAGAAATCTGTCAACGAAAACGTTGGTGAAATCATAGGTTTAAGTAAGTAAGTACAAGTGAACCACAAGATTTGCATCAATGAAATAATAGTAATACATTCCAAAAGTTTGTTTCACGAGCACCCAATTATCAAAGCTTAACATTCCTTCCATTGTATACCCCATCACTTAGTGCTAGAACAAACACTGATTCTCGAAAATATATTTCATCCGTAGACGGTAGCGAACCGTCAAGGATGAGGGTTGTCAACCCATATGGCCATATAACATAAGTTCTCGCTTACACCCGGCAAGTGTAACTAATGATAATCGAATTGAGGATTTTTGTTCTAAACTCGTATGTAGAATGTTTGTTTTCCCGTTCTTGTGTTCACTTAGTTCAAAAGAATCGTTTATGTTTTCTCATCCCAAATATAAGTTCAAAAAGAGTAAAAGTGGGACTATGATCTCACCTCGAGTGCACGAGTATAAAGGTACTTCAACAAGTAAACGTGTGCATGAAAGTTGCTTAGCCTTGACCTAAACAAGTAAGTTATATCAATTAACCAGTTACGACACAAGGTCGGGTGAAATGTGTTCAATTAGTCCTATGGCTCGTTACGACTCGATTAAATATAGCATGTGAATCACGTTGTCAAGTTTCATACAAGAAACAAGTATAAAAACATGTTAGAATGATTGTATAAAAGTTTGGTTAAGTTTGACTAAAAGTCAAACTTGGTCAAAGTCAAAGTCAACGGGGTCGGGTCGGGTATCCGACAATTTTCCCATGATGAGAAATCATTTATGAGCAGAATGGCCAAGTCTCATGTTAATCGGAGTTACGGTTAAGCGGGAAACATTTTGTGAAAGGAAAAATAAAAACAAAAATGAGCTGGGCATATGCGCGGCGCGCAATGGGTTGCGCGGCGCGCACCCAAGTGTAAATCCTGGTCAGAACTTAACCACGAAGGCAAACATCTGGGATTTCTAATTCTGCGCGGCGCGCGGGTAAATGCGCGGCGCGCACCATGCTGTTCAGCTATTTTCTGCAGTTTTCAACTTATGCACGAATCCAACTTCAAATACCCATAAATCCTAAACCGTAAACATCCAAAACAAGTATCTTATATCGTTGGAAAGGTATTTTGACAAGGAATACAACTAACCACTTTTCATCAAGCAAAAACATCATTTACAATAACCGAAAACTCGTCAATTGATCAAGAAAGGTTTATTTTCAAAGTTTCAAGTTCGTAAAACGTATTTTATGATTCGGGAATCCAATTTACACATACGATATGCCGTTTCGAAGGTAATTAAGCATACATTGCATCTAAACACTTACTAACAACATTAACAAGCATTCAATGCATCAAAAGTTCATTTCAAAGTCTATCAAACCCTAGTCAACATCACAAAATCCTTAATCGGGTTTTTGAAGTTTTCTTAATCAACCTACACATCAAAATGTGGCTAATGATACTAGTAACACAATTAAAACATGCACTTTAACAATTAAACAACATTTAATCATCCAAAATCAAAGATTAAGCACACCCATTTCAAAGTTCATACTAGTTACTCTAAATCAACAAATCGAGCAAACAAAACATATATTCATATTATACACGAGCCATAGACACTAACTAACACAATTTCAAGTCAAAAACACGAATTTAAAGAAAATTAGTGATTTTAGAAAGTTACCCAAAATGGATGAAATTGGTACCAAATCGAAGAGGATGAAGAGAGGATCACGAATATATAATTTGTTTTGATGTTTGATTGCTTGAATGGAAATAGATGATGAATTTAGTGAATGGGTGTTTTGAGTTCAAAAATGGTGGAGAGAAAAGAAAGAAGAAAGTGGGAGGTGAAATGGGTGGATAAGAGGAGGTGTTGACCATTTGACCTAGTCAAATGTTTGGCACCTTGGCGAAACTAGTCCCTCAAGTTTGTTGTCGGGTGCGGGAATTAACCAAACGAAATATTTTAAAACGTTAGAGTAAACGAGTGATGTTATAATTAAATAACGAGAATATTATGAACGTTCGTCAACGGAGTCGACGAATTTAAATACGAAAGATATTATTATTATATAAAAAAAAAAACGGTGTTAAAAATAAATTTAACGGAAAAACGCGGGATGTTACATTATCCACACCTCAAAAGAAATTTCGTCCCGAAATTTAGTTGGAAGTAATAGTCGATGTCTCTTACTCGAGACCTAGTGTAGTAACTCTACGAATGATTGAAGGTACTTTCTTGGACATTCCACGAATCCGGATAGTCGGGGTGTTACGTTGTATTAGGGCTTGGTTTTACGATCCACAAGTTCAGCCGGTTTTTCCTATGAGGAGGAGTTTGTCATCAATAGTTGGTGCATCTAGAAGGATTGCACGTTCCTGTTCCGCAGGACACGTTTCTAAGTTTGTTACACGAAATGTAGGGTAAACGGAAACTTAATCGAGTCGGAAGTTCTAAACGATAGGAAGCGGTTCCAATACGCCCCAAGGTTTCAAAAGGTTCGATATTGCGGATATAGCCTTTCTCGATTTCCCAAAATGGATTACACCTTTCCAAGGTGCGGTTTCTCGATATTATGCGGTTACACACTGGGATTTGTGAGGTTTTCATCTAAGTTTGGTATGACTCTTTTGGGCGACTACGGGTCGTCTCGAGCCCTTCTCGGACTTGGATTATCTCAATTGTTGTTTCTTGGATGAGTTAAGATTCGGTGTTTTGTTTGCCACATGCTTTGGTCCAACGAATAGGGGTATGACATTAGCGGTCATATAGGGTTTCGGAAAGTGCGTGTGAACACACGAGTGGTAACTACTGTTGTAAGAGGGATCTACTAAAAGCGACCATGCAAGTTTGAAACATGTCTTTCGAAGACGTAAATCGTTCGTTTGTTCGGTTCGTCTGTTTGTGGGTGGTACGCGGTACTCATGTCTAAGCGGGTCTCCAAGGTTTCTTGTAAAACTAGAAGTGAAACGAGTATTTCGATACAGAATAATTGACAAAGATACACCGTGTTGGAACAGAATCTCTTAAGATACGTTTGAACAAGTTAGTTAGGGTTCGAAAAATGTTCGTTAGGACTATTCACCCTCGTGGCGAATACTTATGTAATATGAGGAGTTTCTCTATCCATGGAGAAATGTTACAAGGAGTTTCTTTAAACGGAAATGCGAACAGTAAAGATAGTAGTGAAATGAGGACTTAGAATAGGATGAGTTTACATCTCGAGGTTGCTATAACGTGCCTCTAGTTGTCAAAAGTTGAAGTCTGACAGAGAAACGAGGTAGTACACGTAGTTGTATAGTTCGGGGTTGAATAATAGTTGACCGATTATCAGAAACACAAGGGCGTTAAGTCAAAGAAGAGTGAAGTATCGTTGGATTGTGTGTTATCTTAATTTCCAGTAATATCAGACGGTAACGGTGAAATAACAGAGGTATGTAGTGTGGTACGTGATGACAAGAATATTGATCGGATCCACAATTTAGTATTCGAATTCTTCGTGCAAAATAACGAATTTCCGTCCCGTTGATTTCGAGTCGAGGGAGTATGCCTTTCGGCGTCCAAGTAGAAATATTTCCATATTTGAGTCCCATCTGGTGTTGTACGAATTTAGCTAGAAATGTTGGTGTGAAGAATCACACTCAAGGTTCGATCGCGGAGAGATTAAAGTCGTGTAATACAAGAAAAGCCAGAAATGAATCTTCGGTAACAACCGGTGAGATCTAAGATTTTTACGAATACAAGTCTGAGTTGGGAGAGTTTCCTGATTACATGTGGCTTGATTTCGAGATTGATTGTAATGCCTTGACCATTAACTTCATGGTCTAGAAAATTGGACTTCGTTCAACAGAAATTCTCACTCGGAGAATTTGGTATAAAGTTGCTCTTTTCTCAAAAGTTCGAGCGTAAGATGGTGATGTTGTTCGTTTTCCTTCTTTACTTAAATAAGTTAAGATGTCATCCATAAATACGATAACAGATTTGTCTAGATAAGTTGCATACGTGGTTTAGGAGGTTCATGAATACGGACGGAGTCCTAAATAAATCAAACGGTACTAAGAGAGATTTACAACTAACGTTGCGAGTTCGGAAATGGCTTAGGAGACATCGTCTCCCTTAACCCCCAATTGATGATAACCGGAACGGAGGTCGTTTTGGAATGCACACGGGATTCATGCAAGTAATCAGGTGGTCATGGATACGAGGAAGAGGGTATCGGTTTTCAACCGAAAATTATTTAGTTCACAATAATCTATACCTAGTTGTAGGGAAACAATTTCTCCTTAACGAATAGGTTCTGAGCTCCCTAGTTCTATAGGTGTCAAGTCAATATTCTTAACGTATATCCTCCGATAGAATTTATAGACACACAATATCTTTCCGTTGGTCGTTTAAATTGCCTAAGTAGTATCTAAGGGAAAAAGGTGGAATGTAATGAGTACAAGTCAAAGTCTTGGTTGTAAAGCGTCTAGCGGTAATTGAATCGAATAAGTATGAAGTATACGGTTTGTTGTGAAGAAGCGTACCCGTTACTAGTCCATCGTCGTTCCGGGCATCCTAGGCGTCGATGTTGAAGGTTCAACGGCGTGCGTTGGGGTTGATTTTCTTATTTGGGCACACATTCCTAAAATAACCCAGTTGGCCACATTTGAAGCAAGCACCCGTTCTGTGTGCGTTGGGCATCTTTCGAGCGACGGATCCTTGGCGCCGGTGGCGAAACCTGCCACATCCTTCAAAGTGATGCTTGTGGCATTCGTTACAAAAAGGTAGTTTTCCGGCATAGCTTTTCTTGTCGTTGGAGGTAAAAGGCTTCTTGGCGGGGTTGTTGTTATTGTTGTGGTTGCTTGATTGAGAGGCTTCCCATGTTCTTTTGTTGTTACTCGGGTGGTTCTCGACCATTGGTGCCGGTGCTTCCATTTCATTCACCGTTTCTAAGGCTTGGCGGGCCATTGTTAAAGCCTCTTGTAGGTTAGTGGGTTGAGATGTCATTACCTTGTGTTGAATGCTCTTAGGGAGGCCATCCATGTAAAGTTCGACTCTTAGGGATTCGGGAGTCATGAGATTTGGACACATCGAGACTAGTTCGGTAAACCGTTGATTATAAGCTTCGAGGTCATTTCCGACCATTTTTAAATTCCTTAGACCCTGTTCGAGCCTTCGAGTCTCGTCGCGTGGGAAGTATTCGGTGATCATTCTTTCTCTTAATTCGGTCCAAGAGAGTGTGTGGGCTTCATCGATACCCACTGATTGTACATACGTGTTCCACCATGAGAGAGCAATACCGGTAAGGGTGAGGGTGGAAAACTTGACCTTGTCTAGGTCTTGACAACCGCTTGTGTCAAAGACGGTCTCCATTTGTTCAAACCATCGGGTGAGAGTAACCGGTCCTCCGGTTCCATCGAAAGTGGGAGGGTTGTACTTCATGAAGTTCTTGTAGGAGCAACCTCCGCTTGAATTACCGGCTCCACGATTGGTGTTGTTAGAAAAGTGATCGGCCACGGCCGTACCCACGGCGGTGGTTATCATTCGTTGAAGAGCTTGTTCTAGAGTTTCGAGAGGAGTATTGTGTTGACCTTGGTGAGCCATTGTTCCTTCATGACACAAGAATATCGTTGATTAGTATTCTTAACAATACTAACCGTGATATGGAATAAGGATATAGAGAAAATTTTTCCTTGACTTGCCTTAAATTCTTTATGTCATAATGTCGGAACGTCCATGTGAATCACCGTAATATAATCCCGGAAATTATATTACCCTGATTCTCATGTGCATTTAACATTACTTCATAAAGTCAAGGTGGCGCATCAACAAAATTTATCAACGTAAGATCAAGATCGAATACGAGTCAGATATGATAGAAGAGTTCGAGTATAATGCACAAATAGTCAAGTAATTCCTACTTCAGTCTATATGCCGGTTGTAGTCTAGATTCACCTATGTACCCTATGACTCGGGGTGGACACAAATGAGCTCTAAATCCCTACAACCAAGGCTTTGATACCACTTGTAGCGACCCCGACAAATCGTCATGTGACGGCGTCGGCTACGTGGGTCCCATTACCTGATTATAAGTCTTTAAGATAACGTTTGACCAAAATATGTCGCCTTCATTTCAAAATAGAGATTGTTTCAAAGTTTACAAGAATTGTTCAACCAAAAGTTAAGTTACAACGTTATAAGTACGATTGAAATCTAGGCGACACGGTTTAAAGTAAAGTCAAAAGACGCTCCATGAAATGCATGTATACTCGACATCGGATGCAAGTATTAAATAGTAAGCGGAAGCATGTTTCACATATCGTGCAAGACCTGAGAAAAACATAGAAATCTTTCAACGAAAACGTTGGTGAAATCATAGGTTTAAGTAAGTAAGTACAAGTGAACCACAAGATTTGCATCAATGAAATAATAGTAATACATTCCAAAAGTTTGTTTCACGAGCACCCAATTATCAAAGCTTAACATTCCTTCCATTGTATACCCCATCACTTAGTGCTAGAACAAACACTGATTCTCGAAAATATATTTCATCCGTAGACGGTAGCGAACCGTCAAGGATGAGGGTTGTCAACCCATATGGCCATATAACATAAGTTCTCGCTTACACCCGGCAAGTGTAACTAATGATAATCGAATTGAGGATTTTTGTTCTAAACTCGTATGTAGAATGTTTGTTTTCCCGTTCTTGTGTTCACTTAGTTCAAAAGAATCGTTTATGTTTTCTCATCCCAAATATAAGTTCAAAAAGAGTAAAAGTGGGACTATGATCTCACCTCGAGTGCACGAGTATAAAGGTACTTCAACAAGTAAACGTGTGCATGAAAGTTGCTTAGCCTTGACCTAAACAAGTAAGTTATATCAATTAACCAGTTACGACACAAGGTCGGGTGAAATGTGTTCAATTAGTCCTATGGCTCGTTACGACTCGATTAAATATAGCATGTGAATCACGTTGTCAAGTTTCATACAAGAAACAAGTATAAAAACATGTTAGAATGATTGTATAAAAGTTTGGTTAAGTTTGACTAAAAGTCAAACTTGGTCAAAGTCAAAGTCAACGGGGTCGGGTCGGGTATCCGACAATTTTCCCATGATGAGAAATCATTTATGAGCAGAATGGCCAAGTCTCATGTTAATCGGAGTTACGGTTAAGCGGGAAACATTTTGTGAAAGGAAAAATAAAAACAAAAATGAGCTGGGCATATGCGCGGCGCGCAATGGGTTGCGCGGCGCGCACCCAAGTGTAAATCCTGGTCAGAACTTAACCACGAAGGCAAACATCTGGGATTTCTAATTCTGCGCGGCGCGCGGGTAAATGCGCGGCGCGCACCATGCTGTTCAGCTATTTTCTGCAGTTTTCAACTTATGCACGAATCCAACTTCAAATACCCATAAATCCTAAACCGTAAACATCCAAAACAAGTATCTTATATCGTTGGAAAGGTATTTTGACAAGGAATACAACTAACCACTTTTCATCAAGCAAAAACATCATTTACAATAACCGAAAACTCGTCAATTGATCAAGAAAGGTTTATTTTCAAAGTTTCAAGTTCGTAAAACGTATTTTATGATTCGGGAATCCAATTTACACATACGATATGCCGTTTCGAAGGTAATTAAGCATACATTGCATCTAAACACTTACTAACAACATTAACAAGCATTCAATGCATCAAAAGTTCATTTCAAAGTCTATCAAACCCTAGTCAACATCACAAAATCCTTAATCGGGTTTTTGAAGTTTTCTTAATCAACCTACACATCAAAATGTGGCTAATGATACTAGTAACACAATTAAAACATGCACTTTAACAATTAAACAACATTTAATCATCCAAAATCAAAGATTAAGCACACCCATTTCAAAGTTCATACTAGTTACTCTAAATCAACAAATCGAGCAAACAAAACATATATTCATATTATACACGAGCCATAGACACTAACTAACACAATTTCAAGTCAAAAACACGAATTTAAAGAAAATTAGTGATTTTAGAAAGTTACCCAAAATGGATGAAATTGGTACCAAATCGAAGAGGATGAAGAGAGGATCACGAATATATAATTTGTTTTGATGTTTGATTGCTTGAATGGAAATAGATGATGAATTTAGTGAATGGGTGTTTTGAGTTCAAAAATGGTGGAGAGAAAAGAAAGAAGAAAGTGGGAGGTGAAATGGGTGGATAAGAGGAGGTGTTGACCATTTGACCTAGTCAAATGTTTGGCACCTTGGCGAAACTAGTCCCTCAAGTTTGTTGTCGGGTGCGGGAATTAACCAAACGAAATATTTTAAAACGTTAGAGTAAACGAGTGATGTTATAATTAAATAACGAGAATATTATGAACGTTCGTCAACGGAGTCGACGAATTTAAATACGAAAGATATTATTATATAAAAAAAAAACGGTGTTAAAAATAAATTTAACGGAAAAACGCGGGATGTTACATTTTATTTGTTAAGTTACTTTCCTTTTATAAACCATTTTTTAAAATATAACACAACTTAATTATTTAAAACCTACAAATAATTAAATCCTCCTCATATAAATTATCCAAATAATTTATCTCAAGTAATAATATTTTAGAAAACCGATTTTCTAAACTCCAAGTGTCGCGTATTCATTTAATGATCCATTCATTAAGATCAAATGCGATTAAGGTGTCGGTAAGCTTGTTATTGGGTATGACCCGACTTGGATCATAATATATTAGCCACATTAATTAAATATGTCTCTCGGGCATATGAAAAACCTTCAATCTCCCACTTGCACGAGAAACATAGGAAATTAATGTAAGTGATGGATACCACCTAACGACCATCCATCACCCCCAATATGTTATGACTTTGTGCCATTCAATAACATCATCCCTTTCGAGTTCCCATCTCGAATATGAATAGGTGAATCTTTCATTATTTCCTTTCGTCCTAGATGTCATGTTAAATCCAAGAGACACAGAGTGATCACTCCCTTTTAGATTTAGCTCTATCAGGCCTTAGACATCTGACTCTCAACGAATAAGAGGGACAAATTCCATCTTGACTACATACGTCCTAAATATATATACCTTGCATTATACCTGAGCTCTTCCTTATGAACTACCATATTTCAGAATAGCGAAGGAAAGAATCAAGGCACAATACTTGGCAAATATCAGAACCTAATATGCATCTCAGGTCAGAGGATATAATGATATTCGCCTTTACTCAAGATTACATGTGATCAACCACGAAGGCTCCATTTAGTAAATCTTGAGGGCGGGTCTTCCAATATTTATATCCCACAAATATCTATGAACCTTGGTTGCAACCTTTCCCCACAATCATCCCGTGAATGTATAACAATCCAAGTTCATAATAGTCTAAACCTCACACTTGTTCCCACAAATGTGAACGACTACGGAATTTAGAATAATTACTTATTCATGGATAAAATATGCAAAATAGGAACCTAACTCAAAATAAATTAAACCATAATTATATTAATGAGTTTGAATAATTTCGTTCCGTTACAATACTTAAAACAGATCATGACCAATCACTAGAATATCGAAGCCCTAATGCACAAACATGTCCATTATGTTTTGCTCCATGTAAGAGCTTCGTGAGAGGATCCACTATATTAAGATCTGTGTGAACTTTGCGAATACATATCTTTCCCTTTTCAACTTCATCCCTTATGTAGTTGAATCTCCACTCAATGTGACAGGTCTTTTGGTGAGCACGAGGTTCCTTGATTTAAGCAATCACACCCTCGTTGTCACAAAAGATCTTAAGAGGGTCCTGAATGGAAGGGACTACTCCTAAGTCATCGATGAATTTCTTCATCCATGCAGCTTCCTGAGCTGCCAATGATGCGGCAATGTACTCCGAATCTGTAGTGGATAAAGCAACAACATCCTATTTTGAACTCTTCCAAGAGACCGCACCTCCATTTAACGTGAAGACATAACCGGATTGTGATCGAGAATCATCTCGATCAGTTTGGAAACTCGCGTCCACGTAACCTTTTACAGCGAGTTCCTCCTCACCAGACCCATATATTATAAACATATCCTTAGTCCTCCTAAGGTATTTCAATATACTTTTAACAGCAATCCAATGACTGTTTCCTGGGTTATTCTGGTATCTGCTTGTCAGCCTAAGAGCGCATGACACATCCGGTCTAGTGCATATCATTGCATACATGATTGACCCAATGGCAGACGCATATGGGACATTCTTCATTCTCTCCTGTTCATCTTTTGTGGTGGGGCACTGAGATGAACTGAGAAGTGTTCCCTTTTGAATAGGTACCAAACCTTTCTTAGAGTTCTCCATCTTGAACCTTTTCAAGATCTTTTCAATGTATGCACTTTGATTCAAACCTATCAGTTTCTTGGATCTATTCCTGTATATCCCAATCCCCAAAACGTATTCTGCTTCTCCAAGATCCTTAATAGAGAAGCAATTACTTATCCAAGTTTTAACTCCTTGCATTTCTGGAATATCATTTCCAAATAACAATATATCATCCACATATAGTACAAGGAACATGATAGTGCTCCCACTAGCTTTCTTATATACACAAGCTTCATCACCATTTTTAATGAAGCCAAATTTCTTGGCCTCCTCATTAAAATGATGATTCCACATTCTAGATGCTTGTTTCAATCCGTAGATTGACTTCCTTAACTTGCATACCTTTTTAGGATATTTCGGATCTACAAAACCTTCAGGCTGAACCATATAGACATCTTACTCAAGATGTCCATTTAAGAAAGTGGTCTTGACATCCATTTGCCATATTTCATAATCATAATGAGCAGCAATGGCAAGTAATATCCTAATAGACTTTAGCATTGCCACAGGCAAAAAAGTTTCATCATAGTCAACCCCTTGAGTTTGAGTGAAACCTTTTGCTACATGTCTAGCATTATATGTATCCAAGTTTCCATGTATGTCAGTTTTCATTTTGAAAAGCCATTTACAATCAACTAGCCTTGAGCCAGTAGGTTGTTCAACAAGTTCCCAAACTTGGTTGTCATACATGGATTGCATCTCAGCGTTCATGGCTTCCAGCCATTTATCCTTATCAATCCTTGATAAGGCATCTTGGTAGTTTGTTGGTTCATCCAAATCAACCACATAGCAACCATCCATGAGAAACCCATATCCCTCAAGAGGATTACTAATTCTACCAGATCTGCGAACGTCTTGTGTATTTTGATCATCCATTTGATCACTCTCAACATTTTCATGTTGAGTGCTAGTGTCTACCAATTGTGTATCATCTACTTGATCTTGAACCTCTTCAAGATCTATCTTCCTTTCACCATCACCTTCCATTAAGAACTTAGTTTCAAGGAATTCAGTCTTCCGAGCAACAAATACATTTTGCTCAGATGGATCATAGAAATAGTATCCCATATCATCCTTGGGATATCCTATGAAGATACACTTCGTGGATCGAGCATTCAACTTATTGGGGACGTAACGCTTAGGGTAAGCTTCACATCCCCATACCTTTAAGTATGATAGAGATGGAGGTTTTCCAAACCACATCTCATGAGGTGTTCGTTCCACTTTCTTGGTTGGGGCCATATTTAAAATACGAGCCGCGGAGCATAGACAATAACCCCAAAATGATAGAGGTAACGAGCTTCTAGCCATCATAGATCGAACCATATCCATTAGGGTTCGGTTCCTCCTTTCGGAAACCCCATTCAGTTGAGGTGTTCCAGGAGGAGTGAGTTGCGAGATAATCCCACAACTTCTAAGATGATCTTGGAAAGCATCGCTTAGGTATTCACCTCCTCTATCGGTACGAAGTACCTTGATTGTCTTATTGAGTTGATTTTGTACTTCGTTTTGATACTCTTTGAATGCTTCAAAAGTTTCGTCCTTATGTCTTAACAAGTAGACATATCCGAAATGACTGAAGTCATCAATGAAAGTAACGAAGAGTTATGGGCTTAAAAGGTCCACATACATCCGAATGTATTAATCCCAGTAAGTCCTTAGCCCTTTTATAGGTCCCTTTGTAAGGTGCTTTAGTCATTTTGCCTTGTAAACAAGACTCACATACATCAAACGAGTCTAGTTCATTTGATTTCAAAAGTCCATTATTTTAAAGTGTATGGATTCGGTTCTTGTTTATGTGACCAAGGCGACAATGCCATAAGTAGGAATCACTCAAATCCCTTTTGAGTTTCTTGGTGTTTGCATGGTATATTGAGCTATTGTATGATGTATCATCATGAACCAATTCATAAATACCATTCGAAGGCGAAGCCTTAAAATAGAACACTTTATCTAAAGAAACATGGATATCATCATTAATGAAATTAAGATTAAAACCATATTGTTTCAAAAGGGATACAGAAATAATGTTTCGAGATAAATCGGGTGCATACAAAACATTTTTCAAGACAAGCTCCAAACCACTTGGTAGCTTTAAAACAAAGTCTCCTTGAGCTTTCACTTGCACCCTTGCTCTATTTCCCATGAAGAGACTTGTTGTTCCCGTATCTTCATCACTTCTTTTGAACCCCTGCAAAGTATTGCAAATATGAGTTCCACATCATGTGTCTAATACCCATGTATTAGAAGAAGTAATACTAAGCTCAATGTATACCATATATACATTACCTGAGGTTTGCCCTGCATCCCTCTTTTCCTTCAACTCCTTGAGGTTGACCGGGCAGTTGCGTTTCCAGTTACCCATTTCACCGCAACCGAAGCACGGATCTTCCTTGGGGTTAGCCTTTCCGGCAACCTTTTGCTTCTTGTTGTTGTTGGTTGGGGTAACCACCTTCCCCTTTCCCTTGCCCTTGCCTAGGTAGGCGGGTCCTTTCCTCTTAGCCGTCTTTGGCTTAGAAGTGTTATTGTTTTTGGACCCACCTTCATTTATCGTAAACACGGGTGAAGCCCTTTTTCCCATGCTTGCTTCTGCCGTCTTAAGCATGGCGAGTAATTTTCTAATGCTCTTATCCCATCCATTCATATTGTAATTCATTACAAATGTGTCAAACCTCTTTAACAAGGATTTAAGGATAAGGTCCGTGGCTAATTCGTTAGACATGTTGCAGTTTAGACGGTTCGCTCGATCGATTAGGCTTTTCATCTTAAGGACATAAGATGAAACGGATTGGGAGTCATCCATCCGACATGCATGAAGCGCTCAAACCGTTTCGAAGCGCTCGACACGAGCTTGTTGAAGGAACATCTCCTTCAACTGTGTGATCATCTCATATGCACTATGATGCTCAAAATCTTTTTGGAGTTCGGGTATCATAGTCCCAAGCATGAGGCAAGAAACTTGCACCGAATCGGTGCAATATTTCTCCCAATAAGCCATGCCTTCCGTATCATCCTCATCCGGTTGATCGGGAATGGGGTCTTCCAACACATACGCCCTATCCTCTAGTTTGAGGACAATTCTTAGATTGCGAAACCAATCCATGAAGTTCGTATTGTTGAGTTTTTCCTTTTTGAGGATTGACCTCAATGATAGGTTGTTAAAGTTGATAGGTGCGTTTGGAATGTTGTTGTTGTTATTGGCGGCCATCTACAAAATTTAACAAAGTTGTTTAAGTATTAATTTTAATTTAACAATCAATGCCCTTTAAATCCAATTGATATTTATTAAATTTTAGAATCCAACGGTAAACCAAATTTCGGTTAGGTGACCTTTATCCCGTCATTTGATTTAGTTAGGTAGTCATTATATGACAATTGCAATCCTTTTGCAACTTCTAAGTTATGGGATCATGCAATCCTTTTGCATGGCATATTATCCCATCAACGCCTATTTGTTCATCATGCTTCGGTGACCCTAAGTTCATGATTTCCAAATCAAGTCATCCTACTTGTGTAAACGTGTAAACTTAACATACAAGTGGTTAGGTGACCTTTATCCCACAAGCATGCGAAATTTACCTTAATCATATTAGTTTGTTCATGACGGTTAGGTGACCTTTATCCCATCATGAGTTCCTTAATATGTCTAAGTGTCACATAAAAGGATGGCGTTTAACTTGTTTACTTTGTTTGTTAAAGGGATTTTAAGTTTTCATCATTTCTAGTTTGAGAAAACCTTTCATGCCATACACCAACATGCATTTAGTGTATGGTTCATTTGAAATCCATTTTCAAGTCATGTAATAATGCCAATTTTATTACTTTGATATAAACCATTTTATATGTGCAATCCGTTTCTAGTCCTTAATAACCATTTATTAACATTTTTAGTCATTTTAATTTAACCAATTAAATTGTAGTTTTGCTTGTTGTTATCTTGTGTGATAACTTGTTGTAGAAACATACACAATCCACAATCATACAAGAAATAAAACAACCACGCATGCAAAACAAATGTGTTCACAATCAATCCAATTTGATGGACATTTGTTTAGCCGAAAACAAATGTCACCGGTTAAGGGTTAAAACACAAAGTAGAAGGTTTTAACCTCCCACTTAAACTTGCATCCAAATGCATCTTCATGTGTCCTTCAAGTCTTCATCATCTTCATCATTTTACAAAATATATCCTAATACATTTTTGTCTAAAATGAAATACAACCTAATCTATTTTACATACCAAATATAAAATAAATTACATAACCAAAATTAATAATATTACAAACCAAATTGAATAAATATTACTACAAACCAAATGAATGAATAATCAACCAAACAAACATGCAACCATACACAAGGTCAAGGCCAAGATTGTGAACAACAACATGCAACCAAAATTTGACCAAAATGGAAGAACCCAAAAACCATTTTGGGTCTCCTTAAACTCGGCCTAAATACCAAACCCACCCAAACCCGACAATTTTTGCATTCCATTTTCATGCATGTACTTGAAATGCAAATATAGTGGGTTTAAAGACTATATAAGAAGCATAATCTATAGACCTCGGCTCTGATACCATTGATGGAATTCAACATTATAACATGTTCTTGATGTAAATATAATCACAAACCAATTTTATGATAGTTAAAGAAAGCGGAAGCAAGATTATCAAGAAAACCAGTTTATGTGCATAATCATTTTTAATTGAATTCCATGTAATATCAAGTCATGAATCATGCTTACATATAAAATAAGTGAAGAAGGAAGAAAATAATACCTCCTCAACTTAATTGAGGGTGTGTTTGAAGAACAAAGTGATGAACAATTTATGTAAGAGCCTAAGCTTTTGATGCACCAACACTACCCTTAATGTAGTTAGGCTTTAGAACCTTAGTGAGCTAGTAAACCAAGCTTCAAACCCACTTGTTTCTTCTACTAAAAACCGGACAGCAGCTGCCCAAATGATGATGACGAATGAAGTCTCAAAATGATGAAACCTCAAGGAGAAATACCCCAAACTTATCGCCAACACCTTGAAGTTTAGTTAGGATTTTACTACACTAGGAAATGAGCCTCACTTTTACTCAAAAATCCCTCTCTTCTCTTTGTAAAAACCACGGCCAGCTGCAGCAGAATAAAAGGGAGGAGAGTTTTTAATTACTTGATATTTTGAATGCATGTAGAAGTCCAACTTTGTTACAAGATACAAGCATGCTTATTAGGACTTGTGCTATCTTAAACTTAACAAAAAAAGGCATGGGTGTAGTGTCTTGGGACATCAAAAAAACGTCCACCCCATGGGTGGTCAAAAGGATTTCAATTTTTTTTATAAAACATGTCATTTATATACATGTAACATAACCTTTTTATTTGTTAAGTTACTTTCCTTTTATAAACCATTTTATAAAATATAACACAACTTAATTATTTAAAACCTACAAATAATTAAATCCTCATCATATAAATTATCCAAATAATTTATCTCAAGTAATAATATTTTAGAAAACCGATTTTCTAAACTCCAAGTGTCGCGTATTCATTTAATGATCCTTTCATTAAGATCAAATGCGATTAAGGTGTCGGTAAGCTTGTTATTGGGTATGACCCGACTTGGATCATAACATATTAGCCACATTAATTAAATATGTCTCTCGGGCATACGAAAAACCTTCATAGACGAGTTCCTAATGCTTGATGTAATGTCTGCCAGAATCGTGAAATAAATCTTCCATCCCTATCAAAGATAATAGAGATTGGTATTCCATGTCTTGAGACGACCTCCTTCAAATACAGTCATGCTAACTTCTCCATCTTGTCATCTTCTCTTATTGGAAGGAAGTGTGCTGATTTGGTGAGACGATCAACTATTACCCAAATAGTATCAAAACCACTTGCAGTCCTTGGCAATTTAGTGATGAAATCCATGGTAATGTTTTCCCATTTCCATTCCGGGATTTCGGGTTGTTGAAGTAGACCTGATGGTTTCTGATGCTCAGCTTTGACCTTAGAACACGACAAACATTCTTCTACGTATTTAGCAACATTGGCTTTCATACCCGGCCACCAAAAATGTTTCTTGAGATCCTTGTTCATCTTCCCCGTTCCAGGATCTATTGAGTATCAGGTTTTATGAGCTTCTCTAAGTACCATTTCTCTCATATCTCCAAATTTTGGTGTCCAAATTCTTTCAGCCCTATACTGGGTTCCGTCTTCCCGAATATTAAGATGCTTCTCCGATCCTTTGGGTATTTCATCCTTTAAATTTCCCTCTTTTAAAACTCCTTGTTGCGCCTCCTTTATTTGAGTAGTAAGGTTAGTGTGAATCATTATATTCATAGCTTTTACTCGAATTGGTTCTCTGTCCTTTCTGTTCAAGGCGTCGGCTACCACATTTGCCTTCCCCGGGTGATAACGAATCTCAAAGTCGTAATCATTCAACAATTCAATCCATCTACGCTGCCTCATGTTCAGTTGTTTCTGATTAAATATGTGTTGAAGACTTTTGTGGTCGGTATATATAATACTTTTGACCACATGTAAGTAGTGCCTCCAAATCTTTAATGCAAAAACAACTGCGCCTAAATTCAAATCATGCGTCGTATAATTCTGCTCGTGAATCTTCAATTGTCTAGACGCATAAGCAATTACTTTTGTTCATTGTAATAATACACAACCGAGACTTTGCTTTGAGGCGTCACAATATATCACAAAATCATCATTCCCTTCAGGTAATGACAATATAGGTGTTGTAGTTAACTTTTTCTTTAACAATTGAAACGCTTTTTCTTGTTCATCCTTCCATTCAAATTTCTTCCCTTTATGCGTTAATGCAGTCAAGGGTTTTGCTATTTTGGAAAAATCTTGGATGAATCTCCTGTAATAACCAGCCAGCCCTAAAAATTGGCGTATGTGTTTCGGAGTTTTTGGGGTTTCCCACTTTTCAACGGTTTCAATCTTTGCTGGATCCACCTGAATACCTTCTTTGTTCACTATGTGACCGAGGAATTGAACTTCTTCCAACCAAAATGCACACTTGAAAACTTAGCATACAGTTTTTCTTTTCTCAGTAACTCTAGCACTTTTTTCAAATGTTCTTCGTGCTCTTGATCATTCTTTGAGTAAATAAGTTTGTCATCGATGAAAACAATGACAAACTTATCAAGATATGGCCCACACACTCAGTTCATGAGGTCCATGAACACAGCTGGTGCGTTAGTCAATCCAAACGGCATAACCATAAATCGATCTTTGGAATAAACCATAACCTTTATTTTATCGACAAGATTAAAAAGTCACCACCTAGATTATCCAAAAATGATAATCTAAAAATATCACACTTACACACTACCAATACATATTGGTTTACAATATTAATATGTTACAACAAAGTAAATCTCGAATGCAGTTTTAAACAATATAATACAAGCATGCTGACACCAAATCTTGTCCATAATTTAGCATGCAACAGCGGAAGCTCTTAACAATCACATGAGAATAAACATGCTTTAAACATCAACAAAAATGTTGGCGAGTTATAGGTTTAACCTATATATTTATCAAATCGTAATAATAGACCACAAGATTTCATATTTCAATATGCATCCCATACATAGAGATAAAAATTGTTCATATGGTGAACACCTGGTAACCGACATTAACAAGATGCATATAAGAATATCCCCTATCATTCCGGGAAATCCTTCGGACATGATAAAAACGAATTCGAAGTACTAAAGTATCCGGTACTTTGGATGGGGTTCGTTAGGCCCAATAGATCTACCTTTAGGATTCGCGTCAATTAGTAGATCAGTTTACTAATTCTTAGGTTACCAAGCAAAAGGGGCATATTCGGCTTCGATCATTCACCCATATAATGTAGTTTCAATTACTTGTGTCTATTTCGTAAAACATTTATAAAACTGCATATATTCTCATCCCAAAATATTAGATTTTAAAAGTGGGACTATAACTCACTTTCACAGATTTTTACTTCGCCGGGAAGTAAGACTTGGCCACTAGTCGATTCACGAACCTATAACAAATATGTACATATATATCAAAGTATGTTCAAAATATATTTACAACATTTTTAATACATTTTGATGTTTTAAGTTTATTAAGTCAGTTGTCCTCGTTAGTAACCTACAATAGTTGTCCATAGTTAGATGTACAGAAATAAATTGATATATATTATCTTAAATCAATCCACGACCCAGTGTATAAACGTCTCAGGCTAGATCACAACTCAAAGTATATATATTTTTAGAATCAACCTCAATCATTTATAGCTAACTCAAACATTACTGCATATAGAGTGTCTATGGTTGTTCCAAATAATATATATAGATGGGTCGATATGATATGTCAAAACATTTGCATACGTGTGTATGGTATCCCAAGATTACATAATATATTATAATACATGTAATACAATATAAGTTAGCTAGGATATGATTAATATAGATTTGTTACCAATTTTCACTAGCTATAACAAGAAAAATTATCCAACCTTGTTTTACCCATAACTTCTTCGTTTTAAATCCGTTTTGAGTGATTCAAGTTACTATGATTTCATATTGAACTTAAGTTTATGAATCTAAACAGAAAAAGTATAAGTTTATTGTCAAAAATATAGATTACAAATCGTTTTTGTAAAGGTAGTCATTTCAGTCGAAAGAACGACGTCTTGATGACCATTTTGAAAAACATACTTTCACTTTGAGTTTAACCATCATTACTTCTCAAGTTTTGTGGATAAACCTATTGGAAATGAAAAAAATAGATCTAGCTTCAAAGGATCATTGGATGGCTTGAAAGTTCTTGAAGTAGAATCATGACACGAAAACAAATTCAAATAAGATTTCCACTCGAAATAAGATTGTTATAGTTATAGAAATTGAATCAAAGTTTGATTATGAGTATTACCTTGTATTAGAAAGATATCTTACTGTAAATAAGAAGTATTTCTTGAGGTTGGATGATCACTCAAAGTGGATTTGCAGGATTGGAAGTAAGTTAGCAAACTTGGAAGTGTTGTTGGTGTGTTCTTGAGTAGTTGTTTTATAACTTGGTTTATGTATGGATTTATGAACTAGATTGAGCTAGATTTTGTTGAAGATGATGAAGAACACTTAGAACAAAGTAAGAACACTTGAGAGAGAGTAATTTGATTCAAGAAAAATTGAAAATGAATGTGTTTGTGTACTCCTCCATTCACGGGAACTTTCATCCACCATATAGGCTCCATTAGTTTGTTATTTTGTGAGATATTTCATGCTAGATGTTAAATGATGGTTCCCACATGGTTAGGTGACTCACATGGGCTGCTAAGAGCTGATCATTGGAGTGTATATACCAATAGTAAATACATTTAGAAGCTATGTATTGTACGAGTACAAATACGAGTGCATACGAGTAGAATTGTTGATGAAAATGAATGAGGATGTAATTGTAAGCATTTTTTTTAAGTAGAAGTACTTTGATAAGTGTCTTGAAGGCTTTCAAAAGTGTATGAATACATATTAAAACACTACATGTATATACATTTTAACAGAGTGGTTAAGTCATCGTTAGTCGTTACATGTAAGTGTTGTTTTGAAACCTTTAGGTTAACGATCTTGTTAAATGTTGTTAACCCATTGTTTATTATAACTAAAGAGATGTTAAATTATTACATTACCATGATATTATGATATATTATTATATCTTAGTATGATATAAATACAGTTAAATATTGTTACAACGATAATCGTTACATATATGTCTCGTTTCGAAATCATTATGTTAGTAGTCTTGTTTTTACATATGTAGTTCATTGTTAATACACTTAATAACATGTTTACTTATCATTTATCATGATTAAACATAGTATATCAATATCTTGATATGATTCATATGTATTTAGTAAGACGTTGTTATAATGATAATCGTTATATATATCATTTTCGAGTTTCTTAATTCAACAGTCTCATTTTTATGTATATAACTGATTGTTAAAATACCTAATGAGATACTTACTTATCATAATATCATGTTAACTATATATATATAACCATATATATGTCATCATATAGTTTTTACAAGTTTTAACATTCGTGAATCACCGGTCAACTTGGGTGGTCAATTGTCTATATAAAACCTATTTCAATTAATCAAGTCTTAAGAAGTTTAATTGCTTAACATGTTGGAAATACTTAATCATGTAAATATCAATTTCATTTAATATATATAAACATGGAAAAGTTCAGGTCACTACATGTTTAGCACCACAATAAGATGTAGATGTGGTGAAAGATATGCGTGAAGGTTTGTGTGCACAACATTCTGGTTGTAGAACCATTGTGGCACAAATCATGAGGCAAGGGTATTATTGGTAAACAATTTATAGAGATACAGCTGAAATAATCAAAGCATGTGATGCATGTCAACGGCATGTAAACCGTCCAACGTTTACCAAAATATGATTTAATTTCAGTTTCATCTACATGGCAATTTTGTAAATTAGCAATTGATATAGTGGGAGCATTCCTCAGGAGTGTTGGCAATGCAAGATTTTTGGTGGATGCAATTGACTTTTTCACTAAGTGGGTTGAGGCAAAGGTGTTAGCACGGATAACGAGTGAAAACATAAAGTAGTTTATATGGAATGATATTTTTTGTAGGTCTGGTCTACCAAATGAATTTGTAAGTGATAACGGTAAACAAATTGCAGACAATCCGTTCAAAAGTTGGTGTGAAGATTTAAGCATTAAACAAACATTCACATCTATTGCTCACCCAAAAGTTAACGGCCAAGTTGAAGTAATGAACAAAGAAATTGTAGCTGGCATAAAGGCTAGACTGGGTTTAAGTAAAACTAAATAGGTAGATGAAGTACCATATGTTTTGTGGGCTCACCGTACAACACCAAAATAGAGCACGATTGAAATGCCATTCAGCTTGGTGTACGGTACTGAAGCAGTAATACTGTAGTGACCTGAACTTTTCCATGTTTATATATATATTAAATGAAATTGTTATTTACATTATTAAGTGTTTCCAACATGTTAAGCAATAAAACTAGTTAAGACTTGATTAATTGAAATAGGTTTCATATAGACAATTGACCACCCAAGTTGATCGGTGATTCACGAACGTTAAAACTTGTAAAAACTATATGATGAAATATATATGGTTTTATATATAGTTAATATGATATTATGATAAGTAAACATATCATTAAGTATATTAACAATGAACTACATATGTAAAAACAAGACTACTAACTTAATGATTTTGAAACGAGACATATATGTAACGATTATCGTTGTAACGACATTTAATATATATATATCATATTAAGAGATATTCGTACATCATAATATCATGATAATATAATAATTTAAAATCTCATTTGATATTATAAACATTGGGTTAACAACATTTAACAAGATCGTTAACCTAAAGGTTTCAAAACAACACTTACATGTAACGACTAACGATGACTTAACGACTCTGTTAAAATGTATATACATGTAGTGTTTTAATATGTATTCATACACTTTTGAAAGACTTCAATACACTTATCAAAATACTTCTACTTAACAAAAATGCTTACAATTACATCCTCGTTCAGTTTCATCAACAATTCTACTCGTATGCACCCGTATTCGTACTCGTACAATACACAGCTTTTAGATGTATGTACTATTATTTTATTATATACACTCCAATGATCAGCTCTTAGTAGCCCATGTGAGTTACCTAACACATGTGGGAACCATCATTTGGCAACTAGCATGAAATATCTCATAAAATTACAAAAATATGAGTAATCATTCATGACTTATTTACATGAAAACAAAATTACATATCCTTTATATCTAATCCATACACCAACAACCAAAAACACCTACAAACACTTTCATTCTTCAATTTTCTTCATCTAATTGATCTCTCTCAAGTTCTATCTTCAAGTTCTAAGTGTTCTTCATAAATTCTACAAGTTCTAGTTTCATAAAATCAAGAATACTTCCAAGTTTGCTAGCTTACTTCCAATCTTGTAGAGTGATCATCCAACCTCAAGAAATCTTTCTTATTTACAGTAAAATATCTTGCTAATATAAGCTAATACTCATATTCAAACTTTGATTCAATTTCTATAACTATAACAATCTTATTTCGAGTGAAAATCTTACTTGAACTTGTTTTCGTGTCATGATTCTACTTCAAGAACTTTCAAGCCATCCAAGATCCTTTGAAGATAGATCCATTTGTCTCTTTTCTAGTAGGTTTATCCACAAAACTTGAGATAGTAATGATGTTCATAACATCATTCGATTCATACATATAAAGCTATCTTATTCGAAGGTTTAAACTTGAAATCACTAGAACATAGTTTAGTTAATTCTAAACTTGTTCGCAAACAAAAGTTAATCCTTCTAACTTGACTTTTAAAATCAACTAAACACATGTTCTATGTCTATATGATATGCTAACTTAATGATTTAAAACCTGGAAACACGAAAAACACCGTAAAACTGGACATACGCCGTCGTAGTAACGCTGCGGGCTGTTTTGGGTTTGATAATTAAAAACTATGATAAACTTTGATTTAAAAGTTGTTCTTATGGAAAAATAATTTTTCTTATGAACATGAAACTATATCCAAAAATCATGGTTAAACTCAAAGTGGAATATGTTTTTCAAAATGGTCATCAAGACGTCGTTCTTTCGACTGAAATGACTACCTCTTACAAAAACGACTTGTAACTTATATTTCTGACTATAAACCTATACTTTTTCTATTTAGATTCATAAAATAGAGTTCAATATGAAACCATAGCAATGTGATTCACTCAAAACGGATTTAAAATGAAGAAGTTATGGGTAAAACAAGATTGGATATTTTTTTATTTTTGTAGCTACGGGAAATATTAACAAGTCTATACAAATTATATCCTAGCTAACTTATATTGTATTATACAAGTTGTAACATCCCGCGTTTTTCCGTTAAATTTATTTTTAACACTGTTTTTTTTAGATAATATCTTCCGTTATCTAAATTCGTGTCTTTCGTTAACTAACGTTCTTAATATTTCCGTTATTTAATTATAACATCTCTCGGTTACTTTAGCATTTTTAAAATATTCGTTCGGTTAATTCACGTACCCGCTTTGAAACTTGAGGGACCGAAGTTGTCAAGTGGGCAAACTAGTTGACTAGGTCAACTAGTCAACCCACCATTCTCATCCATTCATTTCCATCCACCTTCCACCTCCTTTCTCCTCCTTTTCTCTCTAGTTGCAAGAACAACCATAACACCCAATTCATTCAATCATCATCTAAATTCGATCTAGGAGGCCAACATCAAAAAAATTACATATTCGTGATCCTCTCTTCATCCTCTACATTTTGGTACCAATTTCATCACATTTGGGTAACATTTCTAAAACACTAGATTTCTCTAAATTCGTTTTATATACTTGAAATGGTGTTAATTAGTGTCTATGGCTCATGTCTAGCATGAATATATGATTTGTTTGCTCGATTTGTTGTTTTTGGAGTAACTAGCATGAACTTGAAATGAGTGTGCTTAATCTTTAATTTTGGTTGATTAAATGTTGTTTATATGTTAAAGTTCATGTATTAAAAGTGTTACTAGCATCATTAGCTTCATTTTGATATGTAGGTTGATTTAGAAAAGCTTCATTTGCAAAATGATTGAATTCTTGATTTTGGTTAGGGTTTGATGAACTTTGAAATGGATTTTTGATACATTGAATGCTATGAAATATTGTTAGTAAGTGTTTAGTTGCAATGTATGCTTAATTACCTTTGAAACGGCGTATCGTATGCGTAAATTGAATTCCCGAATCACCGTTTACATTTTTGAGCTTGAAACGTTAAATAATGATCAATTATTGAGGTTTTCATTGTTTTTAATGATAGATTTGATTGATGAAATGTGTTTAGTTGTATTCCTCGTTAAATTACCTTTCCAACGATATAAGATACGCATTTTAAGTGTTTATGGTTCACAAATTACGCGTGTTTGAAGTTTGGCTCGACACTTAGAAAATTTAGCATTCAGCACCTGGAGGACCAAAATTACGGCCATAACCCAGGACATTGCGGCCGTAACCCATGCCATTGCAGCCATAACCCAGGACATTGCGTGCATAACATTATGGGCTGTCCAAAACTTTCATTTTTCGTAAAATTCTAACTATGCTACGCAACTCCGATTGACATGAAACTTGGCCAACATGCTTATATATGACTTCTAAGCTTAGAAAAATAGTTCGGGACCCAAACCGAATGTGTTGACTTTTTCGTTGACTTTGACCAAGTTTGAATTTTAGTCAAACTTAACTAAACGTTTATGCAATCGTTCTAACATGCTTTTATACTTGATTCTTGCATGAAACTTGACAACGTGATTCACATGCTATATTAATCGAGTCGTAATGAGCCATGGGACTAATTGAACACATTTCGCCCGACCTTGTGTCGTAATCGGTTAATTGATACAACTTACTTGTTTAGGTCGAGGCTAAGCAACTTTCATGCACACGTTTACTTTGTGAAGTACATTCATACTCGTGCACTCGAGGTGAGATCATAATCCCACCATTTCAACAACTTTTATACTTTTAAATCGTGGGCTGAGAAACATATACTTTGTTACTTCTTGTACTACCTACTTTTATGTATTGAACACAAGTCCGATGAAACAAACATTCTACAGCGAGTTTAGAACAAAATCCTCAATTCGATTATCATTAGTTACACTTGCTGCGTGTAAGCGAGAACTTATGTTGTATGGATCTATATGGGTTTGAAAAACCCTCATTCAAACGGTTCGCTACCGTTTACGAATGGAATATATTTTTGAGAAACAGTGTATGTTCTAACACTATTGTGATGGGGATCTATGGAAGGAATGTTAAGCATTGATAATTGGGTGCTCGCGAACAAACTTTTGGAATGCAACTTTTGGATGATCAATTTTATGGAAATACAAATCTTGTGGTTCAAAAACAACGTTTATAAATACAACTATGATTTCACCAAGGTTTTTCGTTGACAGTTTTCTATATGTTTCTTAGGTTCATACTTGGCTACTTGATACATGCTTCCGCACACTTTGATTACTTGCTTGGAGTCAAGCATACATGCATACGCTAGGGATAGCGCTTTTGGATTCAAACTTTAAGCATACATACTTTCGCTATTTATAGCAAACCGTGATTTTAAACTAATTTTGTCGCAAGTTATTTCATTTACACTTTATAACTTTTGTAAACTTAAACTTGGTGTCGAGCTGTTTGGTAAACTAAACTTTACAAGTTTTGTACATTTCAAATGAATGCGACATGATTTTGGTCAAACGCGTCTCATATAGAGACTATGACCACGCAACGGGACCTAAGTTAACGGCGCCGTCAATGACGATTTTATCGGGTCGTTACAAATGGTATCAGAGCTTTGGTTGTAGGGAAATAGGATATGCATTAGTGTATCTGACAGAGTCGTTAGGACGCATTAGTGAATCTAGACTACAACCGGATAGTTAACCATTGCATCCTGACATACATTTGCTATAGATAGCACTTACTTGACTACTTGTGCATTATACTTGAATCATTCTTAGGCAAAGTTCTTAATGGTACCAAACTTTCATCATACGAATCGGTATTCTGCCACTTTCTGGTAACCCACGTTAATTTCAAGATTCATACACGAAAGGATGACGATGACTTCATTAGTCACACTTGTTCGGGAACTCTGTCTCCCAGGTTGTTATTCGCCATCGTTTCAACTTACTATCGGTGTCACACCGGTGTTCCTTACTATCTACCACTTCTTGTTACTACCATCACTACTCTAGGTGAGTATCGTCATCACTATTTATCACTACGGTTGCGTACTACTCGTTATCATAATTCGTTGCCCTCTTCGTACCTCAAGACATTATTGTTTGACTTGAACCACTTTCACGTGAACAATCATTTATACATTTCCCTCGGGAAACGCTTCATTAGAGTTGCACTAATTCTTTCGATTCAATATGAGTCACATTAGAGACGTCGTTACACTTTGTTCATGTTAAATTTTCACGATTTCACGAACTTAAATCTATGGAGTGATGTGAGAATGGAGGTATGAGTTAGCGTAATATAACGACACTCGATCAACGTGGTTATATTACGGTAAGCCATACCAAAGTTCTAATGACTCGTGATGGTGATTGGACTTGATCAACCTAATCACCACCATGTGCCATGTACATGACTTCATTTTTCTTGTTTGAACATACGAAAACTCTGAGAATACTGATAACAACCATACCAGGGACACATCTCCGATTATTGTCGAACCATATTTATGCTTCCGAATGAATGACAATTCTTTCAACTTCAGATATGTGTTACACGCGTATACTATCTCGTCTTCCCACAGTTTTATCGACGAACTATGATATGCTTGTTATGCTCACATCGAGGTGGAAATTTCTCTCGCATTACACTCGTACTTACGTTTAAGGAAATCTTTTATCTAAATTCTCAATGGAGAGAGAGACTCTTCACATTATACTAGTATTCGCCACGAGGGGGAATATTCCTAACGAACATTTTCAGAAACCGATAAATCTTTCGCGGCGCGAATTTCTTGAGAAACTTGTTCTAACTAACGTTTTCGAGTCCTAATGAACTTGTTCAATATACCTTAAAGAGATGTACCTCGTTTCGGATTGAGATCCTCGTTTCACTTCTAGATTTTGGAGTGCCTCACAAAAAGTCTCGGGACCACGTTTAGACATGAGTACCGCACATCAACCACAACTCGATGGACCGAGTAAACATACGATTCAAACCTTGGAAACCATAATACGAGTTTGTGTTATCAACTTCAAATTTACTTGAGAAAAGTATTTACCTTTAACTGAATTCTCTTACCACGATGGTTATCACCCGAGTATTAACGTCACACTTTTTGAAACTTTATATGGCCACAAATGTCATTCTCCTATTCGTTGGGACGAAGTAGGTGACAAGCAAACCACCAGACCCGAACCCATTCATGAAACAACCAAAAAATCGTTCAAATCCGAGAAAGGCTCAAGACGGCCGTAATCGCCACTATGCCGATGTTAGACGTAAACCTCTCGAATTCCAAGTGGGTGGCCGCGTAATGTTAAAAGTCGCACCTTGAAAAGGTGTAATCTGTTTCGGGAAACGTCGAAAGCTAAATTCGCGATATTTTGACCTTTTAAAATCTTGGGGCGTTTTGGACCCGTTACTAGCCGTTTAGATTTTTCAACTCATTTGACTCTCTGTTCATCCTACATTCTACGTATCAAACTTAAAGACATGTCTTGCGAAACAAGAACTTGTTATCCTCTTCGACAAACCTACTATCAATGACAAACTTTCCTTCCTTGGAGAACCGGTTGAAATTTTGAATCATAAAACCAAACTCTGAAACAACGTAAAATCCCGAATGTCAAGGTTCGTTGAAATGCCCGAGGAAATACCTTCACTTGTTCGTAGAATTTGCAACGCAAGATTTCGAAGAAGAAACAACAACAACTACTTCCAACTAAATTTCGGGACAAAATTTCTTTTAAGGTGTGGGTAATGTAACATCCCGCGTTTTTCCGTTAAATTTATTTTTAACACTTTTTTTTAGATAATATATTCCGTTATCTAAATTCGTGTCTTTCGTTAACTAACGTTCTTAATATTTCCATTATTTAATTATAACATCTCTCGGTTACTTTAGCGTTTTTTAAAATATTCGTTGGGTTAATTCACGCACCCGCTTTGAAACTTGAGGGACCGAAGTTGTCAAGTGGGCAAACTAGTTGACTAGGTCAACTAGTCAACCCACCATTCTCATCCATTCATTTCCGTCCACCTTCCACCTCCTTTCTCCTCCTTTTCTCTCTAGTTGCAAGAACAACCATAACACCCAATTCATTCAATCATCATCTAAATTTGATCTAGGAGGCCAACATCAAAACAAATTACATATTCGTGATCCTCTCCGCATCCTCTACATTTTGGAACCAATTTCATCACATTTGGGTAACATTTCTAAAATACTAGATTTCTCTAAATTCGTTTTGTATACTTGAAATGGTGTTAATTAGTGTCTATGGCTCATGTCTAGCATGAATATATGATTTGTTTGCTCGATTTGTTGTTTTTGGAGTAACTAGCATGAACTTGAAATGGGTGTTCTTAATCTTTAATTTTGGTTGATTAAATTTTGTTTATATGTTAAAGTTCAAGTATTAAAAGTGTTACTAGCATCATTAGCTTCATTTTGATATGTAGGTTGATTTAGAAAAGCTTCATTTGCAAAATGATTGAATTCTTGATTTTGGTTAGGGTTAGGTGAACTTTGAAATGGACTTTTGATACATTGAATGCTATGAAATATTGTTAGTAAGTGTTTAGTTGCAATGTATGCTTAATTACCTTTGAAACGGCGTATCGTATGCGTAAATTGAATTCCCGAATCACCGTTTACATTTTTGAGCTTGAAATGTTAAATAATGATCAATTATTGAGGTTTTCATTGTTTTTAATGATATATTTGATTGATGAAATGTGTTTAGTTGTATTCCTCGTTAAATTACCTTTCCAACGATATAAGATACGCATTTTAAGTGTTTATGGTTCACAAATTACGCGTGTTTGAAGTTTGGCTCGACACTTAGAAAATTTAGCATTCAGCACCTGGAGGACCAAAATTACGGCCATAACCCAGGACATTGCGGCCGTAACCCATGCCATTGCGGCCATAACCCAGGACATTGCGGGCGTAACATTATGGGCTGTCCAAAACTTTCATTTTTCGTAAAATTCTAACTATGCTACGCAACTCCGATTGACATGAAACTTGGCCAACATGCTTATATATGACTTCTCAGCTTAGAAAAATAGTTCGGGACCCAAACCGAATGTGTTGAATTTTTCGTTGACTTTGACCAAGTTTGACTTTTAGTCAAACTTAACTAAACGTTTATGCAATCATTCTAACATGCTTTTATACTTGATTCTTGCATGAAACTTGACAACGTATTCACATGCTATATTAATCGAGTCGTAACGAGCCATAGGACTAATTGAACACATTTCGCCCGACCTTGTGTCATAACCGGTTAATTGATAGAACTTACTTGTTTTGGTCGAGGCTAAGCAACTTTTGAAATGTCCCGTTCTTATTGATTAAAAACGTTCCATATTAATTGATTTCGTTGCGAGGTTTTGACCTCTATATGAGACGTTTTTCAAAGACTGCATTCATTTTAAAACAAACCATAACCTTTATTTCATCAATAAAGGTTTAAAAAGCTTTACGTAGATTATCAAATAATGATAATCTAAAATATCCTGTTTACACACGACCATTACATAATGGTTTACAATACAAATACGTTACAACAAAATAAGTTTCTTGAATGCAGTTTTTACACAATATCATACAAGCATGGACTCCAAATCTCGTCCTTATTTAAGTATGCGACAGCGGAAGCTCTTAATAATCACCTGAGAATAAACATGCTTAAAACGTCAACAAAAATGTTGGTGAGTTATAGGTTTAACCTATATATATCAAATCATAATAATAGACCACAAGATTTCATATTTCAATACACATCCCATACATAGAGATAAAAATCATTCATATGGTGAACACCTGGTAACCGACATTAACAAGATGCATATATAAGAATATCCCCATCATTCCGGGACACCCTTCGGATATGATATAAATTTCGAAGTACTAAAGCATCCGGTACTTTGGATGGGGTTTGTTAGGCCCAATAGATCTATCTTTAGGATTCGCGTCAATTAGGGTGTCTGTTCCCTAATTCTTAGATTACCAGACTTAATAAAAAGGGGCATATTCGATTTCGATAATTCAACCATAGAATGTAGTTTCACGTACTTGTGTCTATTTTGTAAATCATTTATAAAACCTGCATGTATTCTCATCCCAAAAATATTAGATTTTAAAAGTGGGACTATAACTCACTTTCACAGATTTTTACTTCGTCGGGAAGTAAGACATGGCCACTAGTTGATTCACGAACCTATAACAATATATACATGTATATCAAAGTATGTTCAAAATATATTTACAACACTTTTAATATATTTTGATGTTTTAAGTTTATTAAGTCAGTTGTCCTCGTTAATAACCTACAACTAGTTGTCCACAGTTAGATGTACAGAAATAAATCGATAAATATTATCTTGAATCAATCCACGACTCAGTGTATACGTATCTCAGTATTGATCACAACTCAAACTATATATATTTTGGAATCAACCTCAACCCTGTATAGCAAACTCCAACATTCACATATAGATTGTCTATGGTTGTTCCGAAATATATATAGATGTGTCGACATGATAGGTCGAAACATTGTATACGTGTCTATGGTATCTCAAGATTACATAATATACAATACAAGTTGATTAAGTTATGGTTGGAATAGATTTGTTACCAATTTTCACGTAGCTAAAATGAGAAAAATTATCCAATCTTGTTTTACCCATAACTTCTTCATTTTAAATCCGTTTTGAGTGAATCAAATTGCTATGGTTTCATATTGAACTCTATTTTATGAATCTAAACAGAAAAGGTATAGGTTTATAGTCGGAAAAATAAGTTACAAGTCATTTTTGTAAAGGTAGTCATTTCAGTCGAAAGAACGACGTCTAGATGACCATTTTAGAAAACATACTTCCACTTTGAGTTTAACCATAATTTTTGGATATAGTTTCATGTTCATAATAAAAATCATTTTCTCAGAATAACAACTTTTAAATCAAAGTTTATCATAGTTTTTAATTAACTAACCCAAAACAGCCCGCGGTGTTACTACGACGGCGTAAATCCGGTTTTACGGTGTTTTTCGTGTTTCCAGGTTTTAAATCATTAAGTTAGCATATCATATAGATATAGAACATGTGTTTAGTTGATTTTAAAAGTCAAGTTAGAAGGATTAACTTTTGTTTGCGAACAAGTTTAGAATTAACTAAACTATGTTCTAGTGATTACAAGTTTAAACCTTCGAATAAGATAGCTTTATATGTATGAATCGAATGATGTTATGAACATCATTACTACCTTAAGTTCCTTGGATAAACCTACTGGAAAAGAGAAAAATGGATCTAGCTTCAATGGATCCTTGGATGGCTCGAAGTTCTTGAAGCAGAATCATGACACGAAAACAAGTTCAAGTAAGATCATCACTTGAAATAAGATTGTTATAGTTATAGAAATTGAACCAAAGTTTGAATATGATTATTACCTTGTATTAGAATGATAACCTACTGTAAGAAACAAAGATTTCTTGAGGTTGGATGATCACCTTACAAGATTGGAAGTGAGCTAGCAAACTTGAAAGTATTCTTGATTTTATGTAACTAGAACTTGTAGAATATATGAAGAACACTTAGAACTTGAAGATAGAACTTGAGAGAGATCAATTAGATGAAGAAAATTGTAGAATGAAAGTGTTTGTAGGTGTTTTTGGTCGTTGGTGTATGGATTAGATATAAAGGATATGTAATTTTGTTTTCATGTAAATAAGTCATGAATGATTACTCATATTTTTGTAATTTTATGAGATATTTCATGCTAGTTGCCAAATGATGGTTCCCACATGTGTTAGGTGACTCACATGGGCTGCTAAGAGCTAATCATTGGAGTGTATATACCAATAGTACATACATCTAAAAGCTATGTATTGTACGAGTACGAATACGGGTGCATACGAGTAGAATTGTTGATGAAACTGAACGAGGATGTAATTGTAAGCATTTTTGTTAAGTAGAAGTATTTTGATAAGTGTATTGAAGTATTTCAAAAGTGTATAAATACATATTAAAACACTACATGTATATACATTTTAACTGAGTCGTTAAGTCATCGTTAGTCGTTACATGTAAGTGTTGTTTTGAAACCTTTAGGTTAACGATCTTGTTAAATGTTGTTAACCCAATGTTTATAATATCAAATGAGATTTTAAATTATTATATTATCATGATATTATCATGTATGAATATCTCTTAATATGATATATATACATTAAATGTCTTTACAACGATAATCGTTACATATATGTCTCGTTTAAAAATCATTAAGTTAGTAGTCTTGTTTTTACATATGTAGTTCATTGTTAATATACTTAATGATATGTTTACTTATCATAGTATCATGTTAACTATATATATATATATCCATATATATGTCATCATATAGTTTTTACAAGTTTTAATGTTCGTGAATCACCGGTTAACTTGGGTGGTCAATTGTCTATATGAAACATATTTCAATTAATCAAGTCTTAACAAATTTGATTGCTTAACATGTTGGAAAAATTTAATCATGTAAATATCAATCTCAATTAATATATATAAACATGGAAAAGTTCGGGTCACTACAGTACCTACCCGTTAAATAAATTTCGTCCCGAAATTTTAAGCTGTTGAAGGTGTTGACGAATCTTCTGGAAATAGATGCTGGTATTTCTTCTTCATCTGATCTTCACACTCCCAGGTGAACTCGGGTCCTCTACGAGCATTCCATCGAACCTTAACAATTGGTATCTTGTTTTGCTTAAGTCTTTTAACCTCACGATCCATTATTTCGACGGGTTCTTCGATGAATTAAAGTTTTTCGTTGATTTGGATTTCATCTAACGGAATAGTGAGATCTTCTTTAGCAAAACATTTCTTCAAATTCGAGACGTGGAAAGTGTTATGTACAGCCGCGAGTTGTTGAGGTAACTCAAGTCGGTAAGCTACTGGTCCGACACGATCAATAATCTTGAATGGTCCAATAAACCTTGGATTTAATTTCTCCCGTTTACCAAATCGAACAACGCCTTTCCAAGGTGCAACTTTAAGCATGACCATCTCTCCAATTTCAAATTCTATATCTTTTCTTTTAATGTCAGCGTAGCTCTTTTGTCGACTTTGGGCGGTTTTCAACCGTTGTTGAATTTGGATGATCTTCTCGGTAGTTTCTTGTATAATCTCCGGACCCGTAATCTGTCTATCCCCCACTTCATTCCAACAAATCGGAGACCTGCACTTTCTACCATAAAGTGCTTCAAACGGCGCCATCTCAATGCTTGAATGGTAGCTGTTGTTGTAGGAAAATTCTGCTAACGGTAGATGTCGATCCCAACTGTTTCCAAAATCAATAACACATGCTCGTAGCATGTCTTCAAGCGTTTGTATCGTCCTTTCGCTCTGCCCATCAGTTTGTGGATGATAGGCAGTACTCATGTCTAGACGAGTTCCTAATGCTTGCTGTAATGTCTGCCAGAATCTTGAAATAAATCTGCCATCCCTATCAGAGATAATAGAGATTAGTATTCCATGTCTGGAGACGACTTCCTTCAAATACAGTCGTGCTAACTTCTCCATCTTGTCATCTTCTCTTATTGGCAGGAAGTGTGCTGATTTGGTGAGACGATCAACTATCACCCAAATAGTATCAAAACCACTTGCAGTCCTTGGCAATTTAGTGATGAAATCCATGGTAATGTTTTCCCATTTCCATTCCGGGATTTCGGGTTGTTGAAGTAGACCTGATGGTTTCCGATGCTCAGCTTTGACCTTAGAACACGTCAAACATTCTCCTACGTATTTAGCAACATCGGCTTTCATACCCGGCCACCAAAAATATTTCCTGAGATCCTTGTACATCTTCCCCGTTCCAGGATGTATTGAGTATCTGGTTTTATGAGCTTCTCTAAGTACCATTTCTCTCATATCTCCAAATTTTGCTACCCAAATTCTTTCAGCCCTTTACCGGGTTCCGTCTTCCCGAATATTAAGATGCTTCTCCGATCCCTTGGGTATTTCATCCTTTAAATTTCCCTCTTTTAAAACTCCTTGTTGCGCCTCCTTTATTTGAGTAGTAAGGTTATTATAAATCATTATATTCATAGATTTTACTCGAATGGGTTCTCTGTCCTTCCTGCTCAAGGCATCGGCTACCACATTTGCCTTCCCCGGGTGGTAACGAATCTCAAAGTCGTAATCATTCAATAATTCAATCCACCTACGCTGCCTCATATTCAGTTGTTTATGATTAAATATGTGTTGAAGACTTTTGTGGTCGGTATATATAATACTTTTGACCCCATATAAGTAGTGCCTCCAAGTCTTTAATGCAAAAACAACCGCGCCTAATTCCAAATCATGCGTCGTATAATTTTGTTCGTGAATCTTCAATTGTCTAGACGCATAAGCAATCACCTTCGTTCGTTGCATTAATACACAACCGAGACCTTGCTTTGATGCGTCACAATAAATCACAAAATCATCATTCCCTTCAGGCAATGACAATATAGGTGCCGTAGTTAGCTTTTTCTTCAATAACTGAAACGCTTTCTCTTGTTCATCATTCCATTCAAATTTCTTCCCTTTATGCGTTAATGCAGTCAAGGGTTTTGCTATTCTGGAAAAGTCTTGGATGAACCTTCTGTAGTAACCAGCTAGTCCTAAAAACTGGCGTATGTGTTTCGGAGTTTTCGGGGTTTCCCACTTTTCAACAGTTTCTATCTTTGCCGGATCCACCTTAATACCTTCTTTGTTCACTATGTGACCGAGGAATTGAACTTCTTCCAACCAAAATGCACACTTTGAAAACTTAGCGTACAATTCTTCCTTCCTCAATACTTCTAACACCTTTCTCAAATGTTCACCGTGTTCTTGGTCATTCTTTGAGTAAATAAGTATGTCATCAATGAAAACAATGACAAACTTGTCAAGGTATGGTCCACACACTCGGTTCATAAGGTCCATGAACACAGCTGGTGCATTAGTTAAACCAAACGGCATGACCATAAACTCGTAATGACCGTAACGTGTTCTGAAAGCAGTCTTTGGAATATCAGCTTCTTTCACCCGCATTTGATGATACCCGGAATGTAAGTCAATCTTTGAATAAACAGACGAGCCTTGTAGTTGATCAAATAAGTCGTCGATTCTCGGTAGTGGGTAGCGGTTCTTGATGGTAAGTTTGTTCAACTCTCGGTAGTCGATACACAACCTGAATGTACCATCTTTCTTCTTGACAAACAAAACAGGAGCTCCCCACGGTGATGTGCTTGGTCGAATGAAACCACGCTCTAAAAGTTCTTGTAATTGGCTTTGCAGTTCTTTCATCTCGCTGGGTGCGAGTCTGTAAGGAGCATGAGCTATTGGTGCAGCTCCTGGTACAAGATCTATTTGAAATTCAACGGATCGATGTGGGGGTAATCCCGGTAATTCTTTCGGAAATACATCGGGAAATTCTTTTGCAATGGGAACATCATTGATGCTCTTTTCTTCAGTTTGTACTTTCTCGACGTGTGCTAGAACGGCATAGCAACCTTTTCTTATTAATTTTTGTGCCTTTAAATTACTAATAAGATGTAGCTTCGTGTTGCCCTTTTCTCCGTACACCATTAAGGGTTTTCCTTTTTCTCGTATAATGCGAATTGCATTTTTGTAACAAACGATCTCTGCTTTCACTTCTTTCAACCAGTCCATACCGATTATCACATTAAAACTCCCTAACTCTACTGGTATCAAATCAATCTTAAATGTTTCGCTAACCAGTTTAATTTCTCGATTCCGACATATATTATCTGCTGAAATTAATTTACCATTTGCTAATTCGAGTAAAAATTTACTATCCAAAGGCGTCAATGGACAACTTAATTTAGCACAAAAATCTCTACTCATATAGCTTCTATCCGCACCCGAATCAAATAAAACGTAAGCATATTTATTGTCAATAAGAAACGTACCCGTAACAAGCTCCGGGTCTTCCTGTGCCTCTGCCGCATTAATATTGAAAACTCTTCCGCGGCCTTGTCCATTCGTGTTCTCCTGGTTCGGGCAATTTCTAATAATGTGGCCCGGTTTTCCACATTTATAACAAACTACACTGGCATAACTTGCTCCGACACTACTTGCTCCGCCATTACTCGTTCCGACACCATTTGTTCATTTCATTCTATTAACCCCTGGTCCATAGACCTCACACTTCGCCGCGCTATGACCATTTCTTTTACACTTGTTGCAAAATTTGGTGCAGAACCCCGAGTGATACTTTTCACACCTTTGGCATAGCTGCTTCTGATTGTTGTTATTGTTGCGGTTATTATTGTTGTTGGGATGATTGTTGTAGTTGCTGTTGTTGTTGTTGTTGGGCCGTTTGTTGTAGTTGCGATTGATGTTGCGATTGTTGGGATAATTGTTGCGATTATTGTTGTAATTGCTGTTGTTGTTGTATTGGTGATTCTTATCACCGTTTTCCTCCTACTTTCTTTTGACTTGCTTCACATTGGCCTCTTCAGCAGTCTGTTCTTTAATTCTTTCTTCAATCTGGTTCACTAGTTTGTGAGCCATTCTACATGCCTGTTGTATGGAGGCGGGCTCGTGTGAACTTATATCTTCTTGGATTCTTTCCGGTAATCCTTTCACAAACGCGTCGATCTTCTCTTCTTCATCTTTGAATGCTCCCGGACACAATAGGCACAATTCAGTGAATCATCTTTCGTACGTGGTAATATCAAATCCTTGGGTTCGTAACCCTCTAAGTTCTGTCTTGAGCTTATTGACCTCAGTTCTGGGACGGTACTTCTCGTTCATCAAGTGCTTGAATGCTGACCACGGTAGTGCGTACGCATCGTCTTGTCCCACTTGCTCTAGATAGGTATTCCACCATGTTAACACAGAACCTGTGAAGGTATGCGTAGCGTACTTCACTTTGTCCTCTTCAGTACACTTACTTATGGCAAACACCGATTCGACCTTCTCAGTCCACCGTTTCAATCCGATCGGTCCTTCGGTTCCATCAAATTCCAAAGGTTTGCAGGCAGTGAATTATTTGTAGGTGCATCCTACATGATTTCCTGTACTGCTAGATCCAAGGTTATTTTTGGTATGTAGCGCAGCCTGTACTGCGGCTATGTTTGAAGCTAGAAAAGTACGGAATTCCTCTTCATTCATATTCACGGTGTGTCGAGTAGTCAGTGCCATTTCCTTCAAAATAGTCAAATGGAACAAGTTAATCATACAGAATATTAAGAGTAGTTAATAGTATTTCGTAGCATAATATGAACTCATTTATAAAAGCTTTTTCTTCATATTAGCGTTTTATAAGTTTAAATTCGGGTAGTACCTACCCGTTAAGTTCATACTTAGTAGCTAATATACAATTCAACTACTACAATTCTATATGAAAAACTGATTATAATAATATTTCGCGTTCAAACTTTTACACAATATTTTACAAACTTACAATACCGCTTATTTTACATATAGCATGAAATATAGCACACAATAAATTTGATACGAGATGGTTGTGAAGATAATTCTAGCTAGTACACAAGTCGTTCAGCAAAGGCAATAAAGACACGTAATTCATACGTCCAGAAACAAGTCATGCATTCTGGTTTTACTAGGATTACTTCCCATCCTTGGTCTTGTGGAACATAACCGTTATGGCCGTTGATAAGACAGCGTGTTGTAACGTCGTCAAAGGGACGAGGGTTACGTAATGTCCAACAGTCCCGTAACAATCTAAAAACCTCATTTCTTACCCCAATTACCGACTCCGTCACTTGTGGGAACGTTTTGTTTAATAGTTGTAGCCCGATGTTCTTGTTCGCACTTTGGTGAGAAGCGAACATTACTAATCCGTAAGCATAACATGCTTCTTTATGTTGCATGTTAGCCGCTTTTTCTAAATCACGAAGTCCAATATTCGGATATATTGAGTCAAAATAATTTCTTAACCCATTGCGTAAAATAGCATTTGGGTTCCCCGCAATATATGCGTCAAAGTAAACACATCGTAACTTATGGATTTCCCAATGTGATATCCCCCATCTTTCGAACGAAAGCCTTTTATAAACCAAGGCATTCTTGGAACGTTCTTCGAATGTCTTACAAACTGATCTCGCCTTAAATAGTTGTGCCGAAGAATTCTGACCGACTCTAGACAAGATTTCATCAATCATGTCTCCGGGTAGGTCTCTTAAAATATTGGGTTGTCTATCCATTTTGTGTTTTTATACTGTAAAATAGACAAGAGTTAGATTCATAAAAAAAAAATACTTATTAATACAAGCAATTTTTACATATATCATAAAGCATAAGCACACTATATTACTTATATTACACCACACGAATACAACTATCTTATTCCGACTCTCTTGTTTCTTCTTCTTCGGTTTTGGTTCGTTTTGCCAAGTTTCTAGGGATATATGATGTTCCCCTAATACGAGCCGTCGTTATCCACATTGGTTTAGAAAAACCTGGTGGTTTAGAGGTTCCCGGGTCATTGTTACAACTTAAGGACTTCGGGGGTTGACGATACATATAAAGTTCATCGGGGTTGGAATTAGATTTCTCTATTTTTATGCCCTTTCCCTTATTATTTTCTTTTGCCTTTTTAAATTCAGTTGGGGTAATTTCTATAACATCATCGGAATTCTCGTCGGAATCCGATTCATCGGAGAATTGGTAATCCTCCCAATATTTTGCTTCCTTGGCGGAAACACCATTGACCATAATTAACCTTGGTCGGTTGGTTGAGGATTTTCTTTTACTTAACCGTTTTATTATTTCCCCCACCGGTTCTATTTCTTCATCCGGTTCCGATTCTTCTTCCGGTTCCGACTCTTCTTCCAGTTCCTCTTCGGGAACTTGTGAATCAGTCCACGAATCATTTCAATTTACATTTGACTCTTCATTATTATTAGGTGAGTCAATGGGACTTGTTCTAGAGGTAGACATCTATCACATAATATCAAACGCGTTAAGAGATTAATATATCACATAATATTCACATGTTAAAAATATATAGTTTCCAACAAAATTTGTTAAGCAATCATTTTTCAAGTAAACACGGTCGAAGTCCAGACTCACTAATGCATCCTAACAAACTAGATAAGATACACTAATGCAAAATTCTGGTTCTCTAAGACCAACGCTCGGATACCAACTGAAATGTCCCGTTCTTATTGATTAAAAACGTTCCATATTAATTGATTTCGTTGCGAGGTTTTGACCTCTATATGAGACGTTTTTCAAAGACTGCATTCATTTTAAAACAAACCATAACCTTTATTTCATCAATAAAGGTTTAAAAAGCTTTACGTAGATTATCAAATAATGATAATCTAAAATATCCTGTTTACACACGACCATTACATAATGGTTTACAATACAAATATGTTACAACAAAATAAGTTTCTTGAATGCAGGTTTTACACAATATCATACAAGCATGGACTCCAAATCTCGTCCTTATTTAAGTATGCGACAGCGGAAGCTCTTAATAATCACCTGAGAATAAACATGCTTAAAACGTCAACAAAAATGTTGGTGAGTTATAGGTTTAACCTATATATATCAAATCATAATAATAGACCACAAGATTTCATATTTCAATACACATCCCATACATAGAGATAAAAATCATTCATATGGTGAACACCTGGTAACCGACATTAACAAGATGCATATATAAGAATATCCCCATCATTCCGGGACACCCTTCGGATATGATATAAATTTCGAAGTACTAAAGCATCCGGTACTTTGGATGGGGTTTGTTAGGCCCAATAGATCTATCTTTAGGATTCGCGTCAATTAGGGTGTCTGTTCCCTAATTCTTAGATTACCAGACTTAATAAAAAGGGGCATATTCGATTTCGATAATTCAACCATAGAATGTAGTTTCACGTACTTGTGTCTATTTTGTAAATCATTTATAAAACCTGCATGTATTCTCATCCCAAAAATATTAGATTTTAAAAGTGGGACTATAACTCACTTTCACAGATTTTTACTTCGTCGGGAAGTAAGACTTGGCCACTGGTTGATTCACGAACCTATAACAATATATACATGTATATCAAAGTATGTTCAAAATATATTTACAATACTTTTAATATATTTTGATGTTTTAAGTTTATTAAGTCAGTTGTCCTCGTTAATAACCTACAACTAGTTGTCCACAGTTAGATGTACAGAAATAAATCGATAAATATTATCTTGAATCAATCCACGACCCAGTGTATACGTATCTCAGTATTGATCACAACTCAAACTATATATATTTTGGAATCAACCTCAACCCTGTATAGCTAACTCCAACATTCACATATAGAGTGTCTATGGTTGTTCCGAAATATATATAGACACTGGGTATACTTTTATGTTTTGAACACAAGTCCGATGAACAAACATTCGATTATCATTAGTTACACTTGCTGGGTGTAAGCGAGAACTTATGTTGTATGGATCCATATGGGTTTGACAAACCCTCATTCAAATGGTTCGCTACCGTTTACGAATGGAATATATTTTCAAGAAACAGTGTATGTTCTAACACTATTGTGATGGGGATCTATGGAAGGAATGTTAAGCATTGATAATTGGGTGCTCGCGAACAAACTTTTGGAATGCAACTTTTGGATGATCAATTTTATGGAAATACAAATCTTGTGGTTCAAAAACAACGTTTATAAATACAACTATGATTTCACCAACGTTTTTCGTTGACAGTTTTCTATATGTTTCTGATGTTCATACATGGCTACTTGATACATGCTTCCGCACACTTTGATTACTTGCTTGGATTCAAGCATACATGCATACGCTAGGGATAGCACTTTTGGATTCAAACTTTAAGCATACATACTTTCGATATTTATAGCAAACCGTGATTTTAAACTAATTTTGTCGCAAGTTATTTCATTTACACTTTATAACTTTTGTAAACTTAAATTTGTTGTCGAGCCGTTTGGTAAACTAAACTTTGCAAGTTTTGTACATTTCAAATGAATGCGACATGATTTTGGTCAAATGCGTCTCATATAAAGACTATGACCACGCAACGGGACCTAAGTTAACGGTACCATCAATGACGATTTTGTTGGGTCGTTACACATGTATTCTAATATATTATGTAATCTTGGAACAACCATAGACAATCTATATGCAGTAATGTTGGAGTTAGCTATACAGGGTTGAGGTTGATTCCAAAAATATATATACTTTGAGTTGTGATCTAGCCTGAGACGTGTATACACTGGGTCGTGGATTGATTCAAGATAATATATATCGATTTATTTCTGTACATCTAACTATGGACAACTAGTTGTAGGTTACTAACGAGGACAACTGACTTAATAAACTTAAAACACCAAAATGTATTAAAAGTGTTGTAAATATATTTTGAACATACTTTGATATATATGTACATATTTGTTATAGGTTCGTGAATCGACCAGTGGCCAAGTCTTACTTCCCGACGAAGTAAAAATCTGTGAAAGTGAGTTATAGTCCCACTTTTAAAATCTAATATTTTTGGGATGAGAATACATGCAGGTTTTATAAATGATTTACAAAATAGACACAAGTACGTGAAACTACATTCTATGGTTGAATTATCGAAATCGAATATGCCCCTTTTTATTAAGTCTGGTAATCTAAGAATTAAGGAACAGACACCCTAATTGACGCGAATCCTAAAGATAGATCTATTGGGCCTAACAAACCCCATCCAAAGTACCGGATGCCTTAGTACTTCGAAATTTATATCATATCCGAAGGGTGTCCCGGAATGATGGAGATATTCTTATACATGCATCTTGTTAATGTCGGTTGCCAGGTGTTCACCATATGAATGATTTTTATCTCTATGTATGGGATGTATATTGAAATATGAAATCTTGTAGTCTATTGTTACGATTTGATATATATAGGTTAAACCTATAACTCACCAACATTTTTGTTGACGTTTTAAGCATGTTTATTCTCAGGTGATTATTAAGAGCTTTCGCTGTCGCATACTTAAATAAGGACAAGATTTGGAGTCCATGCTTGTATGATATTGTGTAAAAACTGCATTCAAGAAACTTATTTCGTTGTAACATATTTGTATTGTAAACATTTATGTAATAGTCATCTGTAAACAGGATATTTTAGATTATCATTATTTGATAATCTACGTAAAGCTTTTAAACCTTTATTGATGAAATAAAGGTTATGGTTTGTTTTAAAATTAATGCAGTCTTTGAAAAACGTCTCATATAGAGGTCAAAACCTCGCAACGAAATCAATTAATATGGAACGTTTTTAATCAATAAGAACGGGACATTTCAATTACCAGCTAAAATCCGTGTACCATCATATAGAGTTTTGGCATTTGATGTTGAAAACAATTCATCCATTTTGCGTGACAATCTGAACTTGTTGGAAGAGAGACGTATTATGGTCTCTATCCATCAAGCGGATGCTAATAAGCGAATGGCAAAATATTGCAACAAAAGGGTAAGGTATGTGCAATTCAACGAAGGAGATTTAGAGTTAAGGGATAATGAATTAAGCAGACAATAAAAGCAGAGAAAGTTGGGTCCACAATGGAAAGGACCATACAAGATCATACATGCACATCCTAATGGGTCATATACCGTTGCAGCGCCCTCCGGCGAGGAATTGCAGAGATCATGGACGGTAATTGTGACGCCCGTACAAAATCATTGTGTATGGATCATTAACAACAGGATCATTACAAGGTCAAACACTATATGTTGTTTAAAAACCAGTTTTGCATTCATGAAAAGATAACGTCAAACGTTTTACAAAAGATAACGTGCTTCTACGAATAGAAAGCATAAACATAAGTACGTGACTCAAAGGTCATTACAAAGCCATTATTCAAAAATAACATAAGTTGTGAATGCAAAATAAAAGTTCCATGATTGAGACATCTCTAAACAATGCAACAGAAGTCTAACACAACAGTCTATTACAGCGGAAGCAATAAGCGTCTTAGTTACCTGAGAATAAAACATGCTAAAAAGTCAACACGAATGTTGGTGAGGTATATTTTTTGTAAACAACAATATAATGTAGACTACGAGATTTCGTTTTCAAAACAGTATGAAAAGTATATGCTTATCCATGGGCACCCGGTAACTAACTTAACGTAAAAATAATATATTACCCCCTAAAAGTACACTTGGCGAGTGCGTATGTTATCGAAGTATTAAACATCCGTTGAATGCTAGCGCGACTAGCCCGAGTAGGGATGTCAAACCCTATGGATCCATATCTAAGATTCGCCTCTATCGGTTCAAAAATCAATAGTTAAACGTTATCGTGCTAAGGGGAAAGTTTATGCCGTTATATAACCCACACATTTATAAAGTTTAAGTACTCGTGCCAAGTAAGTAAAACATAAAAAACGCATGTATTCTCAGTCCCAAAAATAGTAAAGTAGAAAGGGAGCTATAACTGATAGTGATAAATGCGGTAAAAGTCGATATGAAAAGTATGCAAGTAGTAAGTCGGTCCGAAAGGTCCTTAACCTGAGTCAAAGGTTACTAAGTCAGTATATTGTCTCAAAAGGTTTTAAAGTAAATATATTAAGTCTTAAGTATCATCATCATCATCATCATCATCATCATCATTCGTAAAAGATAAAGTAAGTTTTCAACAAGAATAGAGATCGAAATAAAGGGCTGACTTCGGACAGCTGCTACGACCTCTATACAAACTGAAAAGATGTGTGGTCAGTGGCCAAGGATCCGTATGTGAGTCCTCTTACCGCTGTCAAATTTTCAGATCCTAACTCGATGTCGTTTGACCGTGACGATGGTTCAAGCGCGAGTAGGTCAGAAATTTCAGCACGTCGTTACAAAGGCGTAGTGCTTTTCGGAAGGCTATAAATCCTAAACCGTATATTTGATTTAGTCGAGTCTTAAACGAAAAGTCATCTACTCGAACCGAAATATCTGAAAATTAATTTTTCAGAAGTCCCCAGGTGTCTGATCTGACCCCTAAAAACAGTAAACATGTGCTCCGGTTGGTTTCTTGGTGCTTGATGCTCATCACGGTTCTCATCCTTGATGCGTGTAAGCTTCAAGTGTACAACTCTTTGATGTTTTAGCATCACTTTGACCAAGTTTCAACCATCAACACACAATATCAAGACTAAGAAGTAATACAACTCACTTAAGAGTTTTAGATGGATGATGAACCAAGGTTACATCATATTCTTAGTCTTAATACAAATACAAGTTCTATTCAAGATTAAAGCTACAAACTTTGATTCAGTCAAACAAGAAAGACATAAATTTGACCAATCAAAGTAATGGAACCCTAAGATAGAGAGCTTGGATCCTTTAACAAATAATTATGAGATTTTAAAGCTAGAAAGCTTGAATCTTTTATGTTCTTGAAGATCTATAAAGCAAGAAGCTAGATCTTCAAGTCTTATGAAGATAACAAACACAAGTTTTGATCTTTCAACAAAAAAAGTGATCTTAAGCTATAAAGCTTAGATCCATCAAAGTAATGAAGAATCAAAGCTAGAAAGCTTGAATCTTTTATGTTCTTGAAGATCCTTAAAGCAAAAGGCTAGATCTTCAAGTTTCATGAAGATCATAAACACAAGTTTTGATCTTTTTAACAAAATAAAGAGATCATAATCTAGAAAACTTAGATCCAACAAAGTAATGAAGATTCAAAGCTAGAAAGCTTGAATCTTTCATGTTCTTGAAGAATTCAAATCAAAGTTTGAATCTACAAGATATAACAAGATCAAAAATCTAAAAAGCTTGATCTTTCTATGATGATGATTTCGTGATTATGAGAAGAAGAAGAAGAAAATTTAAAGCTTACAATTTTTAGTGTGAGAAAGACTAGAGAGAAAATTAGAGAGTAAGTGTGTAAAATGTGAATAAGATCAAGTGTGAAATGGGTGAAATAAGCTTGGTATTTATAGTGGTGGGGGTGAGGGTTGTCCGACTGTTTGGGGGGGATAAAAGGGGGACAACTTTTGCTTTTTTCTTATTGGTGGTCTAAAGGTGGTACTTATTGTTGGGATCCCATGCAACATTTGTAGTAATGGTTAATAACAATGCTAGTATGTTGGCTCATCTTAATTAGTTTTTGTCCTACATCTTAGTGGGTCATAAACTTATTAAAATTGGGCTAACTTAAGAGTCCATTATCTTGAGTAGGGTGGGCTTAAGTCCAATAAGGTAGATAGTTCACTAAGACTAACTAGTGTGCATTAGTAAATTACTAAGCGTAATTAAGCAACCAATAAGCCAAGTAATTGTCATTAGAAAATAACAATTAGTATTACGTAGTCATAATATTCCAATTATGACAAAAGTTAAACGTGTACCAAAATACATAGCTCGTTCTAAACGTCAAGTGATACTAACGGTTATAAAAGCATTCGAGGATCAAGTTAAGTAACTACGTACTTAATAACACGTTCTAAAATATAAACGAAAGTAATCAACATGAAATAAGACCCCAGAATATAAATCTAACATAGTTCGCACAAATACGCAGTTTCGTGAAAATATAAAGCACAAATATAAGTCGAAAAAGTCGGGTCGTTACAGTAATGACTTTAAATAAATTTTATGCGTACTATTGCATATTCAAGTAGTCTGATCAGCTATTATGAATATTAGATGCAATCATAAATGTAAATTTTTTTCAAGTAATAAGAATTCAAACAATTATTCTTATAAAATAATATTCATAATTTCTATCCGGCCAAGGATTTTTAATCAGATTCACAAAGTTGTGTGTCATCCCTGCTCACAGAAGAGAAAATTGTTCTAGGTGGCAGAAGTACAATCATACACAAAAGGTTGAAATGGCGGTGGATGGCGTTGAGCTTCGCTGAGCATCCAGGCAATAGATTGTGTCTACGACCGTCATGATGTAAAACATCAAAAATAATGTATGGCTAGCCACCATATTTGATTCTTATATTCAAGCATATAAAGCTTTGGCACAAATAATGCAAAGTAATAAAATATATATCCGTTAAGCATTAATATTCAAAACATAGTACATTATTCTATCTGCTTACCTATTACTCTAACCTTATCAATAGCATCTGGTTTCAATTCAGAAGTAAAAGTATCTAGCAGAGGGTCATGAAAGTTGGGCCCATTTTTCTTCAGTGTTTCCGGAAACCTAATCCATTCAGCGTCTAGTGTAACGGTAATGAACTCATCAAACGCTTTAGTTAGAGCTTCTGAAGCAAAAGCATTCTTCACAATCATTGGAATGCCTATAGAAAGCCGCCTAGTCTCACTTTGACTCGCCTGCAATTATTCTTTTAAGGCTGTTTCAGAGTTGGTTAACGTTTCAATTTTGTGCAGATACCATTTCTATTTTGTTGCAAGCTCAACAGCACGATCTTCAGCAGCACGCTTAGCGGCAACGGCAGCGTCTAACTCAAGTTTAGCAGCCTTTGCCAATTCAGCCCCCTTTTCAATCCTATTTGATTTGTCTTGGTGCACTTGATCAGAACGTTCCAAATGTTTTAAGTTGTCAAATTTAGAGGCAATCTTCCAGATAATGCCCTGTGTTCGAGATTTGCAAGCTTCACTCTCAGATAAGTTTTAAAAAAGCTGACAAGCGATGGAGATACCATTTTTTCAAGATATTTCATAAAATCCGCATAGCTGTAGTGACCCGAACTTTTCCATGTTTATATATATTAATTGAGATTGATATTTACATGACTAAATGTTTCCAACGTGTTAAGCAATCAAACTTGTTAAGACTTGATTAATTGAAATAGGTTTCATATAGACAATTGACAACCCAAGTTGACCGGTGATTTACGAACGTTAAAACTTGTAAAAACTATACGATGACATATATATGGTTATATATATAGTTAACATGATTTTATTATAAGTAAGTATCTCATTAGGTATTTTAACAATGAGTTATATACATAAAAATGAGACTATTAAATTAAGAAACTCGAAAACGATATATATAACGATTATCGTTATAACAACGTCTTACTAGGTACATATGAATCATATTAAGATATTGATACACTTGGTTAATTATGTTAAACGATAATTCAATATATCATTAAGTGTATTAACAATGAACTACATATGTAAAAATATGACTACTAACTTAATGATTTCGAAACGAGACATATATGTAACGATTATCATTGTAACGACATTTAACTGTATATATATCATACTTCATACTAAGATATATTATATATCATAATATCATGATAATGTAACAGTTTAACATCTCATTTGATATAATAAACAATGGGTTAACAACATTTAACAAGATCGTTAACCTAAAGGTTTCAAAACAACATTTACATGTAACGACTAACGATGACTTAACGACTCAGTTAAAATGTATATACATGTAGTGTTTTAATATTTATTCATACACTTTTGAAAGACTTCAAGACACTTATCAAAATACTTCTACTTAACAAAAATGCTTACAATTACATCCTCGTTCAGTTTCATCAACAATTCTACTCGTATGCACCCGTATTCGTACTTGTACAATACACAACTTTTAGATGTATGTACTATTGGTATGTACACTCTAATTATCAGCTCTTAGCAGCCCATGTGAGTCACCTAACACATGTGGGAACCATCATTTGGCAACTAGCATGAAATATCTCATAAAATTACAAAAATATGAGTAATCATTCATGACTTATTTACATGAAAACAAAATTACATATCCTTTATATCTACTCCATATACCAACGACCAAAAACACCTACAAAAACTTTCATTCTTCAATTTTATTCATCTAATTGATCTCTCTCAAGTTCCATCTTCAAGTTCTAAGTGTTCTTCATAAATTCCATAAGTATAGTTTCATAAAAATCAAGAATACTTCCAAGTTTGCAAGTCTACTTCCAAGCTTTCTAATCCATTCCAAGTAATCATCTAAGATCAAGGAACCTTTGTTATTTACAGTAGGTTATCTTTCTAATTCAAGGTAATATTCATATTCAAACTTTGATTCAATTTCTACAACTATAACAATCTTATTTCGAGTGAAAATCTTACTTGAACTGTTTTCGTGTCATGATTCTGTTTCAAGAAATTTCAAGCCATCCAAGAATCCATTGAAGCTAGATCCATTTTTCTCATTTCCAATAGTTTTATCCAGAAAACTTGAGGTAGTAATGATGTTTGATGTTATGCGAGGTGTATACGAAATAGTTTATATTTTACTAGGAAAAACTATTAAATACGATACAATTTTACACAAGATATTTATTTATTTATAGAATGGATATACTTAAACCTTGCTACAACACTTATAGGCAGTGTACCTAATCGTACAGTAGTGTAGTTTTTAGTAAGTCCGGTTCGTTCCACAGGGAAATCTTTAAACAAAGCGTAACGCTATATTAGTTTACTTTTATAAAAATACAAACATATATATAAGTAATATTATTATTATAAAGGGGGGTTTTTACCGTTTAATGACCGGTTTGTCGATTTTAAAACTTTAGTCGCAGTTAAAACCTAATGTAAAATATTAAATAAATAAAAGACTTAATTTAAAGCGTAAAATAAATAACGATAATGAAATTGCAATAAAAGTGCGATAAAATAAAATTGCGATAATTAAAAAGTACGATAATTAAAAGTGCGATTAAATACAATAACAATAAAAATGCGATATTTAGAAGTGCAATTAAATATAAAATAAAGGAAATTAAATATGAAATAAAAGAATTATGCTTATTTAAACTTCCGTAATTATGATGTTTGACGTGTTGATTTTAGTTTTATGCCCATGGGTTAATTGTCCTTTGTCCTGGATTATTTAATTTGTCCGTCTGGTTTTTGTCCATAACAGTCCATCAGTCATAAATATAAAGTGCGAGTGTCCTCGTCAAATTATTATTATACCCGAAGTTAAATATTCCAACTAATTGGGGATTCGAATTGTAACAAGGTTTTAATACTTTGTTTAATGAATACACCAGGTTATCGACTGCGTGTAAACCAAGGTTTTACTACTTTGTTAACAATTACACCAATTACCCTTGAATGTAATTTCACCCCTGTTTTAATTATTCTAGTGGCTATTAATCCATTCCCGTGTCCAGTTAAATGAACGATTATTCGTACATATAAATACCCCGCCCATCGTGTCCGATCGAGTGTATATGGTAATTTATAGGGACGCCCAATTGTAAATCTTTATATTAACATTAACAAACTATCATTTAGTTAAACAAATATAAAGCCCATTAATAGCCCATAGTCTAATTTCCACAAGTGTCGTTCTTTTGTCCAAACCCCAATTATGGTACAAAGCCCAATTACCCAATTTTAGTAATTAGCCCAACATCATGATTACTTCGTTTTAAATAAGCATAATAATAACTTAGCTACGAGACATTAATATAAAAAGGTTGAACATAACTTACAATGATTAAAAATAGCGTAGCGTTACACGGACAGAATTTCGACTTACACCCTTACAACATTCGCTAACATACCCTTATTATTAGAATTAAAATTAAAATTAAAATTAAAATATAAATTATATATATATATTTTACGTATATATGAGAGAAGAGAGAAAAAGATTATATTTTGCGATCAGAATTCGGTTGGCTTTATAGGGATTTTCGAAATTTGGAGCTCCGCGACTCGCGGCATATTTTGCCTTCAAACTCCGCGAGTCGCGGAGTTTGAGATTCCGGCTCACACTTTGGAGTCTTTCTCTGCCGACGGTTTATTTATAAATATAATATATATATAATTAATATAATTAATTATATATTATATTATATTTATATACATAGTTAACTTGTAATTTTTAGTCCGTTGCGTCGAGCGTTGAGAGTTGACTCTGGTCCCGGTTCCGGATTTTCGAACGTCCTTGCGTACAATTTTATATTTTGTACTTTGCGTTTTGAATCTTGTACTCTTGTAATTTCGAGACGTTTCTTATCAATAATTGGAACCTCTTTGATTGTCTTTTGTTCTTTTGAGCTTTTTGGTCGTTTGCGTCTTCAATTCGTCGAATCTGTCTTTTGTCTTCACCTTTTATTATTTAAACGAATATCACTTGTAAATAGAACAATTGCAACTAAAAGCTTGTCTTTCTTGAGGAATAATGCTATGAAATATATGTTCGTTTTTAGCATTATCAAATATTCCTACACTTGAGCGTTGCTTGTCCTCAAGCAATATTGTTTTGAAATACTAGAATCACTTCTTTATTCTTCACACTTTGTACATCAGTGATTTCCTATACGGCGGTATAAACAATGGTAGTAACGATATGGTTTACAGTCCCACATGACTATAAAAATTTAGATCCATTAAGGAAATTGGATCTTTATGAAAACATTTGATCTTTTGAAAATTAAATCTAGTTTTTACCCTAGATAAGTTTTCCGGGATAACCCTTTACCGGTGTTTGCAAAAAAATTTTGTGGGTTTGGTGGGTTTCAGAATTGAAAATTTTAGCTCAAAACTTGCTGTTTTGTGTCACCCACTTGCTAACCTTGTATTTGGAAAGCAACATGTCCAGTTTACTTGTCCCGTATATTACCTTTCGATAAACTACCGTCCGGTTGTAAAGGAAAGCGTTGAACAAGCAACTGTTAAGGCAATGTCCCCTGACATGCTTTTAATTATGGTCTATAACGTGTCGGACGCAATTACTATCCTTGGTAGGAGCAATAGTAAAGCTCACCCTTATAATTTTTCGGTATGGCACAAGGTCCTGACTTTGACCATGCTATGCAACCACTGTTCTTACGGTTGACACCCGATTTGGTTCAGGTGACCTAATGAATTCCAGGTGAATTCCTAGGATTTTACGTTCAATGGTAATGAACGCATTGAAAATGGGTTTTCAGAAAATAAATCGGTTTATAACTTTGATAAAAATATTTTCTCGTTCAAGCTCGAGTTTAGATATCATTGAATTCCATGAGTTTGAATTCTCAATCTTTAAGGTCAATCTCTAGGATTGAGTAATATCAGTCTTAAAAGCTGATTTTTAATCTTTAAGGAGATTATCCTTTCTGGGGATCTGATTCATTAGTCTTATCCAGCTAATTTGCATGGTGCCCCCCATTGTACGAGATAAATCCTTCTCATGGTTAGGATAAATCTGACCACTTGGCGACCCTGTTTAATGCTGAGGTCCGTGGATTTCCTGCTGATTTTAGTGATGACTTTTCTAGATTTTTCGTCAACCTACAGCTGGTCTGGACGACAACTTCATGACCTAAATCAAGAAGCGCGTGTCATTTTCGGAAGACTTTACTTCCTTTTAATGATGGAATTGATTCATCGTGTAGATCCATCTCTTCTTTTCTTTCATCGGGTAAAAACAGTTTAGTTTAGTCCAAAGCAAAAGTATTTTCAGTTATTTGTTACAGATATATGTGACATATGTTTAAGATAACTTGGTAAATTTTCCCACACTTGGCTTTTATTTTCCTTTTTATCGTCCTCTATTCCATTTTAAATGAATTTTTAACATTTTGGTTTGTTTCTCAATTTATGTCCTTTCCGAGGTAACAATAATTTCGGTGTTAAAACCTAGTTTTATCGCTCATAAATATGCATAAACATGATTTTGAATTCATTTAATTGAAAATTTTGAAAAATTTTACTAGAATTGGGTAGTCAGTATATAAGACTAGGGCTGTTCTTTATTATCAGAGAGCACTAGATTCTAATACAACTACTGCTTTACTAGTATTTTTAATGGTAACCAAGTGTTTAAGATAAAAATTTTAAATTCCGAAAGAATTTAACCCCTTCCCACACTTAAGATCTTGCAATGCCCTCATTTGCAAGAAATCAGTAACAATTTAAATTATTGAGGGTGATTTGTGTGAAAATGATTAAATTTTTTACCAAAGTTTCCAAATATATTGGCATTTGTTTGCTGAATGATAAATGGTGCACATCATTTGTTCATTCCGTCTTGTTGTTATTTCACATATATTTTGCATCTTGTCGTCAAAATTAGTTGCTTTTGCTGAACTTAATGCCAGTCTTTGAAAATGCGTTGTTTTACCCTGTTGTGTACATAAGATAAACTGCAAACATATATACATATTTTTGAAGTTTGGTATATTACCCCACATTCAAAAATTATTAAAATCTAAGAATAAAAGTTAGATAATTATAAAAATGATTACAATATTAACAAAAGTATTAAACATATCAATAATTACAAATTACAAAATAAAAAAAATAATAAGTAAACTAAGGATGATATTGGTACCAATAGGGGTTCCAGGCATAACCATAGGTGCTATAGAATGCTTCGGCAGGGTCATACGTAGGATATGGTGGCTGCATCTCTATAGACCAAGGAGGGAAGATGGGTTTCGGTGTAGGAATATAGTTTCTACCTATATGTTGGCAATGAGCTATGATTTGGTTCTGATGAACTTGCCAATCTTCAAATGATCTCTGTCTAGCATTTTCGTATTCCTGAGAAGCTATAAACCTATGCATTTCTTGCATCTCATTCCCCCCTCCTACATTACCTTGTTGTTGGTTTCTCTCCACCTGTGGATGTCTACCATGGTATCGTACTGCGGCGTTATTTCGCCTCTTCAAAACTTTCGCACCATGGTATACATTTAAACCTATAGTATCGCGGGGTTCTGGTTCTTCTACTAATAATCCCCCCCGACTTATATCCACACCGAGATATTCACCAATCAAAGTAATAAAAATACCACCTCCTATTATGCTATGCGGTCGCATCCCCCGAACCATAGCTGATAAATAATAACCCACACAATATGGTATACTTACAGCGCTTTGTGGGTCTCGAATACACATATGGTAAAACAAATCCTGTTCATTTACTTTTTCCTTGTTTTTACCCCTTTGTGTAATCGAATTAGCTAAAAACCTATGTATCACTCTTAATTCGGCTCTATCTATATCCAAATAAGAGTAATTTCCCCCTTTGAAACGGTGATGGCTTGTCATTTGACTCCACACACCGTGTGTATCAAAATTTTCATCTATCTTTCTACCGTTTAGTATCAATCCTCTACAATCGGCAGACGCTAACTCCTCAGGCGTATATATACGTAAAGCCTGAGCCATGTCCAGTAAAGACATGTGGCGCATCGAACCGCCTAACAAAAATCTAATAAAAGAACGATCGGTTAAACTAGCTACCCGATCATTCAACTCTATACTACATAACAATTCTTCACACCATACTTTATATACAGGTCTACGTATGGTGAATAAATGTACCCAGTCATTAAAAGAAGAATTACCATACCTCTGTACAAGTAATTCCCTAATTGGCCCGGCTAATTCTACAGCTTCTAAGGGTCCCCATTCTATGACCCTTGGTACCTCAACAACCTTAGAATGAAGAGTATGCAAACCCCTTTGATATTTTGGATAATCTATCCAAAGTCTGTCAAATCTCAGGTTCGGGTGCAACTCTTCCAAGTGCATATCGGAAAAGGTCATGACTGGATGAGGTATGTCCTGCATGTAGTAGTTATCCACCTCCTGTTGTTCCAAATTCTCAGCAGGAGCATTGCGGGCTTGGGATGAAGATTCACCCCTTTCATTCTGCAAAACACATCAAACACAATTTTTGTGCATCCAAATATGCATTAGTGTCAGCAAAATCATCAATCAAAATAATTACAATGACATTATCAATTTATATCAAACTTAAGCTCATTTTCACATTTTTATCAAATCTACACTTTTTCAAATAGCATATACGAAAATGTTCGCCAAGTTCATAAACATTCAACTCAAATAACATGTCAAAATAATCATTACTAACAATTAAACAAGTCTCAAATGGCATTATCTTTCAAAAATCAAGTTCATGAATTTTAGACTTGAAAAAGTCCACTTTAATTCTCAAAATCATGTTTAGGCTCAAAGTTTGGATCATTTAACTACCTAGACATGTTACTGTAACGACCCGCACTTTTTCGATCGTTCTATACTTATAAGATTAATATTTACATAAATTAAACCTTACCAACATGATAAGCAATCCAAATTGTCGAGATTTATATTTCCGAAAAGAGTTTACACAACGTTTGACCGTCTAGTTTGACCGATGATATCACGAACTATATAACATATGATAATTATATGTTTGTGTATATATATGTATATATACATATTTAACATGATCTAAGAATGTTTTAATATCTCATTTTGTATTAATAACAATAAGTTATAAGTATATTTTAAAACTACTAACTTAAGTTTTCAAAACGATAACTATACGTAATGTTTTTCGATGTAAATACTTATAACCTATATTACTTATACATGCATCGTATAGATATGTATTTTATCACTTTTAAAGGGCTTACATACATAAAACAATATAAGTATATTTACAAAAGATAGCTATATTTGAATCCTCGTTCCGTTTCCTCAAAGATTTCTATACGTATACCTAGAGTATATGTACCCGTATCATACGCAGCTTCTAGATGTATTTACTATTGGTATATACCAATAAAAATCTGCTCCTTAGCAGCCTTAAATGATTAAGAAACATGTGGAACCAACCATTTGTCAAGTAGCATGAATTATTTAGCAAGAAAACAAAGTTAGGTATCTTTTTTTTCCTTTATAACCTAAAAACGTTTTTATGCATGCACACCATTTCTTCACCCCATTTTCTCATACTTACACTTCCATTTCTCTCTCAAAATACTCTTAACTTCATACTTGATCATCTCCAAGCATTTTCCACATCATTTAGCTTCAAAAACCTTACTTAATCACCATAAGAAAACCATACAAAAACACTTCAAGAAATCCTTCCAAGAACACAAACTTACTTCCAATCTTTCATCCAATTCCATCACCCTTTTAGTTCTAGCTTTTTACTCCTCTTTTACAGAAACCTTGTCCAAGGAACTTGAGGTAGAATCTATGTTCATAACCTTATTCGATTCATATATATATAGCTATCTTATTTTGTGGTATAAAATTTTAACAACAAGAACATAGTTTGAATGTTTTCAAACTTGTTTGCAAACTAAATAGATCCTTCTAACTTAACTTTTAAAATACTTCAAGACCTGTAATATATCATAAATATATGCTAATTTAACAAGGTATAACTTGGTTTTTCAAAGAACACCTTAAAAACTGAATTTACGACGTCGGAGTGCAACCGGGGGCTGTTTTGGGTTGGATAATTAAAAACCATCTTAAACTTTGAATTGGAGGTTTATTTTCTGGAAAAATGATTTTTACTATGAATATGATAACACATAAAAATTTCATGATTTAACTCAAAGTATAAGTATTTTTAGAAAAATAATCATTTAAGGTTGTTTACATGATGGAAAATGATTAACTTCATAAGTTTCACTAAAGTTTGACCTATGACCTGTGATTTCGAATACAAACTAAGGTATTTACAGTTCATAGTCTTAAAGAGGGACTCGATCCAAGGAAGTGACAAGTTGAATCAACGAAAACGGAGTTGTAACGAAGAAACTATGACCAAAACGAGATCGGATATCTAAGACTTGTTTAACTTCGGGATTAATTGGGAAAAATTAAATAAAATCACATATTTCTAAGATAACATGATATTTTATATATATGTACTTATAATTCAATTTTATATGGTTCAGGATCACCCGCAAACAACACGAGAAGATTAATCATAAGATCCCATGTTTGTACGCAACACGTCATTTGACAACACCGGTACTTTATGTACGCAACACGTCATTTGACAACACCGGTACCGTGGGTCAAGATTAATCTCGACCAATACATAAACGATGGGGTTTTATTTATTTCGTTAGGGGGTTTTATTTATTTCATTGCGGGTATATTAAACATCTAAAAATGAACCATTAAAATTGAATTACTAACAACGAACTGCTAACTACGGACTAAGGAATTATTCAAAGTATTAAAAGTATAACAAGTGTATATATGTGACGTTTGTTTAAAAAGAAAAGGTATTGATATATTATATATGGATAGGTTCGTGATATCAACCGGAGACCAAGTCAAATTATATATATCTTCAAGACAACAGTGAGTATATAGTCCCACTTTTAAACTCTAAATATTTCGGGATGAGAATACATGTATTTTATGTTTTACGATATGGACACAAGTAACTGAAAAATATATTCTACGTTGAGTTGTACCACGGGCATACTTCCCTGTAGCTTGGTAACTGTTATTTACAGCGGTATTGTAAACGCGAATCCTGTTGATAGATCTATCGGGCCTGACAACCCCAACCGGACTGGACGACCAGTATTCAACGGTTGCACAGTACTTCGTTTCGTGACTACACTTGGTACGGTGTAGTAAGATTTCATAATAAAGGGAATATGCGACGTGATTAAATGTTAAGTATGGTTACCAAGTGCTCAACCACTTAGAATATTTTTATTAAAATGTTTATATATGAAATCTTGTGGTCTATATTTATATCGCTGCCGGCATTAAACCTATATCTCACTAACTTTATGTTGACGTTTTAAACATGTCTATTCTCAAGTGATAATTAGAAGCTTCCGCTGCATCATGTTGAATCTAAGCAGGATCTTGCGTACGCATATTTGTGTCAAAAATAAGACTGCATATCCAAGAACTTGTGTTGTAAAATACGCTAGAAATCGGGTTGTTATTATCATTTGTAAAGTTTGTAAGTCGAAGATTATCGCTAAACGATAATCATCTTTATTTTGTCCAAAGCTTGAATCAAAAATAAGGATCATGGTTTGTAATGTATAATATATGCAGTTTTTCTTTAAAAAAAATGTCGCATATAGAGGTCAATACCTCGCAATGAAATCATACGTTATCTAACACGTTCTTATGGTTAAGGACGGGTTATGACATGTGGTATCAGAGCGGTGGTCTTAGCGAACCAGGTTTGCATTAGTGTGTCTAACTGATAAGTCGTTAGGATACATTAGTAAGTCTGGACTTTGACCGGGTTTGATTTAAAAACCATTGCTTATCATTGTTGGTTAAAATTTATATGTAAATATTATGTAGTACTAATGGGTTAGTTGTTGTGTGATAGATGTCGGGCTCAAAACTTGTCATCACGTTCAGCGACTCCGAACCAGAATCTTCAGATGGTGTTCCAGTCATTAACCTATCCGATGACGAAAATAATATCTTTGGGGAAGACTCACAAATTCCGGATGAACCGACTATAGAGAACCCGGAAAGTGAACCCGAGGAGGAAAGTGAACCCGAGGAGGAAAGTGAACCCGAGGAGGAAAGTGAACCCGAGGAGGAAAGTGAACCCGAGGAAGAAATACAGGAAATTACAAAAGATGAGTTCGAACTAGGAAAGAAACGAAAGGCTAATGAATTAGAAAATTCAAATCCCGAGTTTAGTAAGGATGATATGGCACCAACTCCACTAGACACTACCACCCCTATTCCCGCTATTCCTATTCGTTCTATCCCGGCATCCAGTTCTTTAGTCCCACAGCCAAAATATAGGCAGACAGCCAGGATAAGCGTTAAGCGATTCTTTGAAACTAAACGTCCTAGAAAATAGACCAAACGATGCGCTGCCGTATTAAACCATGGGATCATATAATGTTTTGTATAATATTATTAGTGTGGTTTGTTTAATGTTCGATGTAAGATAAGCATATGTAAAATAGTGAAGTGTGAAATGCAATAATTTTCCATGGTTAAGTATTATTTAGATGGTAGTAATTGATTCTGTACTAAGCTATTAAGTATGGACATTAACGGGTAGGTACTACCCTAGATATAATTATAAAACGCTAATAAGAAGAAAAGGCTTTTATAATAATACCTGGTTCATATTATTAATAAGCTATAATGTACTGTAAATATACACTACATCTATAATATTCCATGTGAATAATTATTTTCTTTTCATTCTTATAGAAGAATATGGCGCGATTGAACCGAATGACGGAACAAGAAATCCAGGAACTCATCAATCAACGAGTGAACGACAGAATGTTATGGGTCGAGGCTGCAAGAGGTGCTGCAGTTAACCCAAATCCTCGTGTGGGGTGCACTTACAAAACTTTTCAAGCTTGCAAGCCCTCATCATTCAGTGGAACAGAAGGACCGATCGGTTTAACCTGATGGATAGAAAAGATGGAGACTGTGTTTAAAATCAGTGGTTGTGTTGAAAAGGACATGACCAAGTATGCATCGTGCACTTTACAAGATAGTGCACTCACGTGGTGGAAAAATTATGTGAAGGCTGTAGGAGGAGATGTAGCTTATGATACTCCGTGGGAAGAATTCAAAACAATGTTAATCAACGAATATTGTCCAAGGAACGAGGTTAGGAAGTTGGAAGATGAGTTACGAAGTCTGAAGGTTATTGGTACTGAAATCACCAACTACAATCAGCGATTCATGGAATTAGTTTTGCTATGTCCTGAATTGGTTCCAATCGAAGAACGGAAGATTGAAATGTACAAAGATGGTTTGCCCAAAAAGGTCAAGGCAAATGTTACAGCATCGAAACCTAAGACAATTCATGAAGCTATAACCATGGCAAACGAGCTAATGGATCAGGTCATCATGGATAAGAAAGTATCCAATACTGATGTGAAGGTATCAGGTAACAAAAGAAAGTGGAATGGAAATTATGATCGAGGTAACCAACAACAATCTTTTAAGAAACAAGAAAACACGCAAGGTGCGGGTAGTGGTTTAAGCTTTGGTTATAAAGGACAAAATCCTTTATGCAACCGATGCCACAAACATCACTCTGGTTACTATAATGTGGTATGCAACAAATGTAATCGAAAGGGTCATCTTGCTGAAGATTGTAGGGCTCTCGTTACAAATACAAATGGTACCAAGACTCCTGCCACCAATGCAAATAGAACTGCTTTGGCTACCATTACTTGTTTTGGGTGTGAAAAACAAGGTCACTATAAGAGCCAGTGCCCGAATCCAGAGAAGAATATCGGACCTGCACGTGGGAGAGCATTTGTTATTAATGCTAGAGAGGCATGTGAAGAACCGGAGCTTGTTACGGGTACGTTTACCATTAATAACTTATCCGCATCTATTATATTTGATACTGGTGCTGATAGAAGTTACGTGTGTAGAGACTTTCACGCTAAATTGAATTGTTCATCATTACCTCTAGATGCTAAGTACATGATTGAGTTAGCTAATGGTAAACTAATTAAAGCCGATAAAATTTGCCGTGATTGTAAAATAAATTTAGCCGGAGAAACATTTAAGATTGATTTGATACCCGTAGAATTAGGAAGTTTTGATGTAATAATCGGCATGGACTGGATGTCCAAAATAGGAGCTGAAGTTGTGTGCGCCAAGAAGGCAATTCGCATTCCTCGTAAGAATAAAACGCCAGTAATGATTTATGGAGAGAAGGGTAACTCAAAGCTAAAACTCATTAGTTATTTGAAAGCTCAAAAGTGCTTGAAGAAAGGGTGCTATGCTATCTTAGCACATGTTAATAAAGTCGAAAAGAAAGAAAAAGAGAAGTGCATCAATGACGTGCCTGTGGCAAGAGATTTTCCTGAAGTATTTCCGGAAGAGTTGCCGGGATTACCTCCATTTAGATCTGTAGAATTTCAAATAGATCTTGTACGAGGAGCTGCACCGGTTGCCCGTGCTCCATATAGACTTGCACCGTCCGAGTTAAAAGAACTTCAGAGTCAGTTAAAAGAATTACTGGATCGTGGATTCATACGACCAAGTACTTCACCGTGGGGAGCTCCAATTTTATTCGTCAAGAAGAAAGACGGATCTTTCCGAATGTGTATAGATTATCGTGAATTAAATAATTTAACTATCAAGAATCGGTATCCACTACCGAGAATTGACGACTTATTTGATCAACTCCAAGGATCATGTGTGTACTCGAAAATTGATCTAAGATCGGGTTATCATCAATTACGTGTCAAAGAAGAAGATATACCGAAAACTGCTTTTCGGACACGTTATGGTCATTACGAATTTTTGGTCATGCCGTTTGGGTTGACAAATGCGCCAGCTGTATTCATGGACCTCATGAATCGAGTTTGTAGTCCATATTTAGATAAGTTTGTTATCGTTTTCATTGATGATATTCTTATCTATTCCAAGAGTGAGCAAGAGCATGAGCAGCATTTAAGGTTGATATTAGAGTTGTTAAGAAAAGAACAGCTATATGCTAAATTTTCTAAATGTGCTTTCTGGTTGAAAGAAGTGCAATTTCTTGGCCACGTTGTTAGTAGCAAAGGAATTCAGGTTGATCCAGCAAAAATTGAAGCCATTAAAAAATGGGAGACTCCTAAGACACCAATGCAGATACGCCAATTTTTGGGTTTAGCCGGTTATTATAGAAGGTTTATTCAAGATTTTTCCCGAATAGCTAAGCCGTTGACAGCGTTAACGCAAAAAGGGAAGAAATATGAATGGACTTCTGAGCAGGAGAGTGCATTTCAATTACTGAAAAAGAAGTTGACTACGGCGCCTATTTTATCGTTACCAGAAGGGAACGATGATTTTGAAATATATTGTGACGCTTCGCGACAAGGTTTTGGTTGCGTTCTTATGCAACGGAAGAAAGTTATTGCATACGCATCCCGACAATTAAAGATTCACGAGCGGAATTATACGACGCATGATCTAGAACTGGGAGCAGTCGTGTTTGCATTGAAGATATGGAGACACTACTTGTATGGGGTTAAATGCACTGTGTTTACTGATCATAAAAGCCTTCAACATATTTTCGATCAAAAACAGCTGAACATGAGGCAACGTAGGTGGGTCGAGCTGATAAACGACTATGATTGTGAAATTCGTTATCATCCCGGGAAGGCGAACGTGGTGGCCGATGCTCTAAGCAGAAAGGAACGAGAACCAATTCGAGTACGAGCGATGAACATAAAAATTCGCATGAATCTCAACTCACAAATCAAAGAAGTTCAACGAGAAGCACTTACTAAAGAAAACATAAGAAATGAAATAATGAAGAAGTATGAGAAGCAACTCGTTATACGGGAAGACGGAATTCGATATTTTGCAAATCGTATTTGGGTACCGAAGTTGGGTGGATTAAGGAAGTTGATATTGAACGAGGCACATAAGACAAGATACTCGATACATCCTGGAGTTGGAAAGATGTATCAAGATCTTAAGACACGTTATTGGTGGCCTAATTTAAAGACAGACGTAGCAACATATGTTGGGGAGTGTTTAACTTGTTCCAAGGTCAAAGCAGAACACCAGAAGCCGTCAGGGTTACTTCAACAACCAGAAATCCCAGAATGGAAATGGGATGGTATTACCATGGATTTCATCACGAAGTTACCAAAGACTGCCTGGGGTTACGACACCATTTGGGTGATTGTTGATCGTCTCACCAAGTCTGCACATTTCTTGCCTATAAAGGAAACGGATAGAATGGAGAAACTATTACGATTGTATATAAAGGAAGTTGTTTCAAGGCATGGAATACCTATTTCCATTATATCTGATCGTGATAGTAGATTTACCTCAAAGTTCTGGCAATCACTACAGGAGGCACTAGGAACTCGTCTGGATATGAGTACCGCATATCATCCGCAAACCGACGGGCAGAGTGAAAGAACAATTCAGACTCTTGAAGACATGCTCAGGGCATGTGTGATCGATTTTGGAAACGGATGGGATAAGTATTTACCGTTAGCAGAATTCTCGTATAATAATAGTTATCATGCGAGCATTAAAGCTGCACCATTCGAAGCATTGTATGGAAGGAAGCGTAGATCTCCTATCTGTTGGAATGAAGTAGGAGATCGACATTTAACTGGTCCCGAGATCATACACGAAACGACTGAGAAGATTGTACAAATCAAAGAGAGATTGAAAACAGCCCGTAGTCGCCAAAAGAGCTACGCCGATGTTCGAAGGAAACCATTAGAGTTTCAGATCGGTGACATGGTTATGTTAAAAGTGTCACCATGGAAAGGTGTAATACGTTTCGGCAAAAGGGGTAAACTGAACCCAAGGTACGTAGGCCCGTTCAAGATTATTGAACGCATTGGACCGGTAGCTTATCGACTCGAGTTACCGCAACAACTCGCCGGAGTACATAATACCTTTCACGTCTCGAACCTTAAGAAGTGTCTTGCAAAGGAAGATCTCACCATTCCTCTTGAAGAAATCCATGTCGATGAGAAACTACAATTCATCGAAGAACCAATCGAAATCATGGACCGTGAAGTTAAACAGCTCAAGCAGAGCAACATACCGATCGTTAAGGTTCGTTGGAATGCTCGAAGAGGTCCTGAGTTTACTTGGGAACGAGAGGATCAGATGAAACAAAAGTATCCACACTTGTTTCTCGATGACGCAAAATAGGTACAATTTTAAAATTTCGGGACGAAATTTATTTAACGGGGAGGTAATGTAACGACCCGCACTTTTTCGATCGTTCTATACTTATAAGATTAATATTTACATAAATTAAACCTTACCAACATGATAAGCAATCCAAATTGTCGAGATTTATATTTCCGAAAAGAGTTTACACAACGTTTGACCGTCTAGTTTGACCGATGATATCACGAACTATATAACATATGATAATTATACGTTTGTGTATATATATGTATATATACATATTTAACATGATCTAAGAATGTTTTAATATCTCATTTTGTATTAATAACAATAAGTTATAAGTATATTTTAAAACTACTAACTTAAGTTTTCAAAACGATAACTATACGTAATGTTTTTCGACGTAAATACTTATAACCTATATTACTTATACATGCATCGTATAGATATGTATTTTATCACTTTTAAAGGGCTTACATACATAAAACAATATAAGTATATTTACAAAAGATAGCTATATTTGAATCCTCGTTCCGTTTCCTCAAAGATTTCTATACGTATACCTAGAGTATATGTACCCGTATCATACGCAGCTTCTAGATGTATTTACTATTGGTATATACCAATAAAAATCTGCTCCTTAGCAGCCTTAAATGATTAAAAAACATGTGGAACCAACCATTTGTCAAGTAGCATGAATTATTTAGCAAGAAAACAAAGTTAGGTATCTTTTTTTTCCTTTATAACCTAAAAACGTTTTTATGCATGCACACCATTTCTTCACCCCATTTTCTCATACTTACACTTCCATTTCTCTCTCAAAATACTCTTAACTTCATACTTGATCATCTCCAAGCATTTTCCACATCATTTAGCTTCAAAAACCTTACTTAATCACCATAAGAAAACCATACAAAAACACTTCAAGAAATCCTTCCAAGAACACAAACTTACTTCCAATCTTTCATCCAATTCCATCACCCTTTTGGTTCTAGCTTTTTACTCCTCTTTTACAGCAACCTTGTCCAAGGAACTTGAGGTAGAATCTATGTTCATAACCTTATTCGATTCATATATATATAGCTATCTTATTTTGTGGTATAAAATTTTAACAACAAGAACATAGTTTGAATGTTTTCAAACTTGTTTGCAAACTAAATAGATCCTTCTAACTTAACTTTTAAAATACTTCAAGACCTGTAATATATCATAAATATATGCTAATTTAACAAGGTATAACTTGGTTTTTCAAAGAACACCTTAAAAACTGAATTTACGACGTCGGAGTGCAACCGGGGGCTGTTTTGGGTTGGATAATTAAAAACCATCTTAAACTTTGAATTGGAGGTTTATTTTCTGGAAAAATGATTTTTACTATGAATATGATAACACATAAAAATTTCATGATTTAACTCAAAGTATAAGTATTTTTAGAAAAATAATCATTTAAGGTTGTTTACATGATGGAAAATGATTAACTTCATAAGTTTCACTAAAGTTTGACCTATGACCTGTGATTTCGAATACAAACTAAGGTATTTACAGTTCATGGTTTTAAAGAGGGACTCGATCCAAGGAAGTGACAAGTTGAATCAACGAAAACGGAGTTGTAACGAAGAAACTATGACCAAAACGAGATCGGATATCTAAGACTTGTTTAACTTCGGGATTAATTGGGAAAAATTAAATAAAATCACATATTTCTAAGATAACATGATATTTTATATATATGTACTTATAATTCAATTTTATATGGTTCAGGATCACCCGCAAACAACACGAGAAGATTAATCATAAGATCCCATGTTTGTACGCAACACGTCATTTGACAACACCGGTACTTTATATACGCAACACGTCATTTGACAACACCGGTACCGTGGGTCAAGATTAATCTCGACCAATACATAAACGATGGGGTTTTATTTATTTCGTTAGGGGGTTTTATTTATTTCATTGCGGGTATATTAAACATCTAAAAATGAACCATTAAAATTGAATTACTAACAACGAACTGCTAACTACGGACTAAGGAATTATTCAAAGTATTAAAAGTATAACAAGTGTATATATGTGACGTTTGTTTAAAAAGAAAAGGTATTGATATATTATATATGGATAGGTTCGTGATATCAACCGGAGACCAAGTCAAATTATATATATCTTCAAGACAACAGTGAGTATATAGTCCCACTTTTAAACTCTAAATATTTCGGGATGAGAATACATGTATTTTATGTTTTACGATATGGACACAAGTAACTGAAAAATATATTCTACGTTGAGTTGTACCACTGGCATACTTCCCTGTAGCTTGGTAACTGTTATTTACAGCGGTATTGTAAACGCGAATCCTGTTGATAGATCTATCGGGCCTGACAACCCCAACCGGACTGGACGACCAGTATTCAACGGTTGCACAGTACTTCGTTTCGTGACTACACTTGGTACGATGTAGTAAGATTTCATAATAAAGGGAATATGCGACGTGATTAAATGTTAAGTATGGTTACCAAGTGCTCAACCACTTAGAATATTTTTATTAAAATGTTTATATATGAAATCTTGTGGTCTATATTTATATCGCTGCCGGCATTAAACCTATATCTCACCAACTTTATGTTGACGTTTTAAACATGTCTATTCTCAGGTGATAATTAGAAGCTTCCGCTGCATCATGTTGAATCTAAGCAGGATCTTGCGTACGCATATTTGTGTCAAAAATAAGACTGCATATCCAAGAACTTGTGTTGTAAAATATGCTAGAAATCGGGTTGTTATTATCATTTGTAAAGTTTGTAAGTCGAAGATTATCGCTAAACGATAATCATCTTTATTTTGTCCAAAGCTTGTATCAAAAATAAGGATCATGGTTTGTAATGTATAATATATGCAGTTTTTCTTTAAAAAAAATGTCGCATATAGAGGTCAATACCTCGCAATGAAATCATACGTTATCTAACACGTTCTTATGGTTAAGGACGGGTTATGACAGTTACACTACTCAATTTAGCAACAATTCATGACAAAAATCGGCCAAAACCTGTTTATATCAAAAAGCCCCAAATTGCTCAAGAACACAAACCCTAGATTACTCAAAATTTGAAGTTTAAGGCTTCTAATCATGTTAAACAGCATCAATCTAGGTTATACAAGCATAATACATAAACAATTTAAGTCTAATTACACTAAAAAGCATCAAAATCAAATTGGGAAAAAAAATTGCTCAAGAACATCAAATTTCGAATTAAATGGTGTTTAGGTGTAGAAATTTACCGTTTTTCTTGAGTAATTCTTAGATAGCATCCTTCTCAACATGATTTTAGCAAAAAATTTGGTGATTAACGGTTAAAAATTGTGATTTTGGGGATGTTTTTGGGTGGTTTTTCGGAGTCTTTTTTCGCTGTGTTTTTCGTTTTTGAGGTTGTGGACTGATCAGTTCGGGTGTTTATTTTTTTTTCTGGGTTTTGGTCCCTCCGCGAGTCGCGGAGATTTAAGCTCCAAACTCCGCGAGTCGCGGAGTTTGGTATATTTTTTTTTTTTTTTTTTTATAATCATTAACTTATTAAAACAATTAAGTACTTAATTTTAAAATTTTGTTTCCCTTGTTATTTACGACGAGGTCGTTTCGGATTGATGTCCTAGTCCGTCCTTCGACAAAATTTTAAAATTTGTCTTTCTGTAGTGATTGTTTTAAAAGCTAAGATTTTTGGGTTTTTTTTCAATGTTTTTGGCATACTTTAATTCATTAAGATTAAAAATAATGATAATAAAAGTTCTCGTCCCTCCCTCGGGTAAAGCAATTTCGGTTCAAAGACCTAGTCTTCAACTTACGACGAATTTTAAAAATCATATTTTTAACTTAATGAGATAAAGTAAATTTTTGTTTTTAAATTCACACAACTTAAATATGAAATTCAAAATTAATATTAAAAATTCACACCAAACTTAAAATTTGAAATGCATAAAATTAAAAATTTATATTTTAAAAATTAAAAATTCACACCAAACTTAATTTAAAAATTTATAAATTCATATCAAACTTATATTAATTTTTCAAATATTTACAATTTTAAATATATTGTTTTTACAAAGTTTACAATATTAATTTAAGATTTAAATATTAATTTTAAAAATATGGTAAAAATAAAATTAAAAATCTTTTTGTCTTTTTATCCCACTTTAATCAATCAAATATTATCAAAAATATGCGCCCCTCTTTTCGGTAAAGTAATTTCGGTTCCAAGACCTAATTTAACTCATGACGAATTTTTGAAATATTTTGGGTTGATTGATTAAAGATATTTATACCTTAAGAATAAACGTTAAATTTTGCAGTGATGTAATAAATTTTTGAATGATATCAATAATTTCGGTCGCCAAACCTAATTTTATTCAATACCAATTTAATACTTTTTAGCGAACAAATTAGCGTTTATTATCAAAAGGTTAAAAATAAAAATAAAAATAAAAACTGTACAGACATACCTGTGAAATAGATTTCTTAGTTATATGATCTATCCCATTCATAAGATAGTCGGTTTAATTGATTTTCCATGGCTACATAGGCGTAACCTCGAGCATTCAGTGTCTTTTCTTCTAAACATATGAACGGTCCGTCTCTGCATAAAGTAACAAATTCGGTATTTGAATAGGTTTGATTATTTGAACATTTACCTCCATGTGACCATTTTCCGCATTTGTGACATCTTTCTAGGTGTCGTGCTCTTCTTTTCGCTGCGGATTTTGATTTTCCTTTACCAAATTGTAACTTATTATCTTCGCATCTGGATTCTTTTCTAACTCCGTCCATTCTTTCTCTGATTACTGATACTATTTCACTCGGTAGTATGTCATTATTTCTTTTAGTGATCAAAGCGTGTAGCATTAGACCATGGTTTAGTTCACAGGCAGTCTTCATTTCGTAAAAACCTAAAAAAAATAAAAATTCAGAATGGGGGGAGAAGACTAGTTCTTTAGGGTCTGCTAGGGAAAGACCATTCGGGTTCCATTTTCGAGAACTACACGAAAAAAGACAATCTAACTAACAGAAATACATATTATCCTTTAAAGACTTGATTCTCCCCACACTTAGTTAGCTGTGGTGTCGAAATTGTGATTAACTTCGTTGTCGACTTCCATCGGAACATGTATGTAATGTTTAACTCTGTGACCATTAACTTTAAATTCAATCCCATTTGAATTTATCAATTCTATCGTTCCGTATGGGAAAACTCTTTTGACTATGAATGGTCCAGACCATCTTGATTTCAATTTTCCAGGAAATAGCTTGAATCGTGAATTGAAAAGAAGAACTCTGTCTCCTTCTTTAAATTCTTTTGAACTTCTGATTCTTTTATCATGCCATTTCTTCGTTCTTTCTTTATAGATTAACGAATTTTCGTATGCTTCATGTCTTAATTCTTCTAATTCGTTTAGTTGACTTAATCGTAGACGTCCGGCTTCATGTAAATCAAGATTACATGTCTTCAAAGCCCAAAATGCTTTGTGTTCAATTTCTACTGGAAGATGACATGCTTTTCCATAAACAAGTCTAAAAGGTGTGGTTCCAATTGGAGTTTTGTAGGCTGTTCTAAAAGCCCAGAGTGCATCCTCCAATTTAATGGACCATTCCTTCGGATTTGATCCTACGGTTTTCTCTAGAATACGTTTTAAAGCTCGGTTGGTATTTTCAACTTGTCCACTTGTTTGTGGATGATATGCGGTGGAGATTTTATGAGTTACTCCATATCTTTTAAGAACTTTCTCAAGTTGATTATTACAGAAATGAGTACCCCGATCACTTATTAAAGCTTTCGGTGTTCCAAACCTTGCAAAAAGACGTTTTAAAAAATTGACTACAACTCGTGCATCGTTAGTTGGGAGAGCTTGTGCTTCCGCCCATTTAGATACATAATCAATGGCTACGAGTATATATAGATTATTATTAGATTTTGGAAATGGACCCATAAAGTCAATACCCCAAATGTCAAATACTTCACATACTTGGATGACATTTTGTGGCATTTCATCACGTTGACTTATTTTTCCGGCCCTTTGACATGCATCATAGGATTTGCAAAGAAGGTGTGCGTCTTTGTAAATTGTAGGCCAATAGAATCCAACTTCATAAACTTTTCTTGCTGTTAGTTGAGGCCCATAATGCCCTCCTGTTGGTCCTGTGTGACAATGGTTTAAAATTTTACTAGCTTCATCTCCAAATACACATCGGCGTATTATTCCATCGGGACAACTTTTAAACAGATGTGGATCTTCCCAAAAATAGTGTTTTATATCACTGAAGAATTTCTTTCGTCTTTGGTACGATAATCCTTTTTCAAGGAATCCACAAACTAAGTAGTTTGCATAGTCTGCAAACCATGGGATTTCTTTATAATCTATCTTCAATAGATATTCATCAGGAAAGTTGTCTTGTATGGCTGATTCATTCAGAACTTCTAATTCGGGATTTTCAAGACGAGAAAGATGATCAGCTGCGAGATTTTCTGCTCCTCTTTTATCTCGGATTTCAATATCAAACTCTTGTAAGAGTAAGATCCAACGGATTAATCTTGGTTTAGCATCTTGTTTTGAAAATAGGTATCTAAGAGCAGAATGGTCGGTATAGACCACCGTTTTTGCTAGAACGAGATATGATCGAAATTTGTCAAAAGCAAAGACAATAGCAAGGAGTTCTTTTTCAGTAGTTGTATAGTTCGTTTGTGCTCCTTGTAACGTCTTACTAGCATAATATATAGGTTGAAATCGTTTTTCAATCCTTTGTCCTAAAACGGCTCCCATTGCAAAATCACTTGCATCGCACATTAGTTCAAATGGTAGATTCCAATTTGGTGTTATCATGATTAGCGCATTAGTGAGTTTCTCTTTAAGAATATTAAAAGATTTGATACACTCATCTGAAAAGATGAATGGCGCATCCTTTTCTAGGAGTTTATTCATGGGAGTGGCAATTTTAGAAAAATCTTTTATGAAACGTCGGTAAAAACCGGCATGCCCTAGAAAACTCCTAACTCCTCTAACATTGGTGGGATGTGGAAGTATAGCAATTACATCTACTTTAGCTCTATCCACTTCAATTCCTTCTTTTGAAATTTTATGTCCAAGAACGATGCCTTCTTTAACCATGAAATGGCATTTCTCCCAATTAAGTACTAGATTTGATTTTTCGCATCTAATTAGCATTCGTTCCAGATTAACTAGACATGATTTAAATGTATCACCGAAGACTGAAAAGTCATCCATGAATACTTCCATGCATTCTTCTATCATGTCGTGAAAAATCGCCATCATACACCTTTGAAAGGTTGCAGGGGCGTTGCAAAGTCCAAATGGCATGCGTTTGTAAGCAAAAGTACCATAAGGGCACGTGAATGTGGTTTTCTCTTGGTCCTCGGGTGCTATTGGAATTTGAAAATATCCGGAAAATCCATCTAGAAAACAATAGTAACTATTTCCGGCTAATCTTTCCAACATTTGATCTATGAAAGGTAAGGGAAAGTGATTTTTTCTGGTGGCGTCATTTAATTTTCTATAATCAATACATACACGCCATCCTGTTACAGTCCTAGTAGGAATAAGCTCATTTTTCTCATTTTTAATGACAGTCATGCCACCCTTCTTAGGTACGCATTGAACTGGGCTTACCCATGGACTATCAGAGATTGGATAAATTAAACCTGCATCTAGCAGTTTAATAATCTCTTTCTTAACTACATCTTGCATATTAGGATTTAGTATTCGTTGGCGTTGCACATACGTTTTATGACCTTCTTCCATAAGGATTTTATGTGTGCAATACGAAGGACTTATTCCTTTAATATCATGAATCTTCCATGCAATGGCTGGTTTATGAGCTTTTAACACAGAAATGAGTTGTGATTTTTCATTTTCAGTAAGAGAAGACGATATTATTACAGGTAATTCAGATTCACCATGTAAATAAGCGTATTCCAAATGGTTTGGAAGTGGCTTTAACTCTAATTTCGGAGGTTCTTCTATCGATGATTTATATCGATATCTGTCTTCTTCTTTTAGCATTTGAATTTCTTCTGTTGTTGGTTCATATCCATTAGCTATTAGTGTAGCTAACATTTCAGCTTCATCAATTGGTTCATTACCTTCTCCTAAAGAACATTCTCCTGTTCCTTGTAATTCTGGAAATTCTTCTAATAATTCTGCATGTGCATCTATAGTTTGAATATAATAACATGTATCATCTGCAGATTGTGGTTGTTGCATTGCTCTATCAACTGAAAAGGTAACACTCTCATCCTCTATACTTAGGGTCAATTTCTCACCGAACACGTCTATCATTGCTTTAGCCGTGTTTAAGAATGGTCTTCCTAATATGAGAGGAACTTGAGAATCTTCTTCCATGTCCAGAACAACAAAATCTACTGGAAATACTAAAGTACCAACTTTAACTAGCATGTTCTCCATTATCCCTCTAGGATATTTTATTGATCTATCGGCTAGTTGTATGCTTATTCTGGTTGGTTTCAATTCTCCAAGGTCTAGTTTAGTGTATAGTGAATACGGCATTAGATTTATACTAGCACCTAAGTCTGCCAATGCTTCTATTGAACTAAGACTACCCAGAAAACATGGAATTGTGAAACTTCCTGGATCAGATAGTTTTTCTGGTATCTTATTCAACAGCACTGCTGAACAATTAGCATTCATAGTAACAGCCGAGAGTTCTTCCATTTTCTTTCTATTTGAGATTAGATCTTTCAAGAATTTAGCATATCTTGGTATTCCTGAAATCACATCAATGAAAGGAAGATTTACATTTATCTGTTTAAACATATCCAAGAATTTGGATTGCTCGGCTTCAAGTTTTTCTTTCTTCATTTTACTCGGGTAAGGAAGTGGTGGTTGGTATGGTTTAACATAAGGTTTATCCTTAACTGTGTTATCTTCATTAACTTTTTCAACTACCGGTTCTTTTTCCTTATCTTGATCAGGTTGTGGTTCTTGTGGAGTAGGAATGGTTTCATCAGAAGTTACAGGTATTTCAGGTGGTTTAAGTGTTGTACCACTTCTTGTGGTAATGGCTTTAGCTGTTTCATTTCGGGGGTTAGCGTTTGTATCGCTTGGTAAACTTCCCGGTTTTCTTTCACCTATTAACCTTGCTAGGTTACTTACTTCTTGTTCTAGATTTTGAATAGAAGCTTGTTGATTTCTAAATGCTTGAGCATTTTGTTCATTAGTTTGTTTCTGAGATGTGAAAAACTGTGTTTGAGTTTCAACTAGCTTCGTCATCATATCTTCTAAATTCGGCTTTTTATCATCGGTTTGTTGTGGTGGTTTGTTTTGAAAATTAGGTCTTTGCTGATTGTAAGTATTATTGGATACTTGTTGATTGCTAGGACCTTGTTGGTTGTTGTATGGAATATTTCGGTTATAATTCTGGTTTTGATTGTAAATCGGTCTTGGCGGTTGATAATTATTCTGATAATTATTTCCAGGCCTTTGGTTTATGTATGAAATATTCTCTCTTTGTTCCATTGTTAATTCAATACTGAGACAATCTTTTGTCAAATGTGGTCCTCCACACTGCTCACAACTAATTCGTATTGAGTGAATATCCTTAGTCATCTTTTCCATTCGTCTCTCCACAGCATCTATCTTTGCGGAAATGGAATCTAAGTCATGGCTAGAATCGGCTCTAGCTGCTTTAGATGATCTAACGATATCTTTTTCTTGGTGCCACTCATGTGAGTGGGAAGCAGTGTTATCAATAATTTTGTAAGCATCAGTTTCGGTTTTCTTCATAATAGAACCACCAGCTGCTATATCTATGTCTTTCCTTGTAGTGATGTCGCATCCTTGGTAGAATATTTGTACTATTTGACAGGTGTCTAAACCATGTTGCGGACATCCTCTTAACAACTTTCCATATCTTGTCCACGCCTCATATAGAGTTTCATTTGGTTTCTGTGTAAACGTAACAATTTCTGCTTGAAGTCTTACGGCTTTAGATGCAGGAAAGAATTGTTTAAGAAATTTGTCAACTAAAACGTCCCATGTATCGATCGCCCCTTCAGGTAACGATTCCAACCAATCTTTGGCTTCTCCGTTTAAAGTCCAGGGAAATAACATGAGATATATCTGTTCATCCTCCACTTCTCGGATTTTAAATAGTGTGCAGATCCTATTAAAGGTACGTAGATGTTCATTTGGATCTTCCTTCGGCACACCACTAAATTGGCATTGATTAGTCACCATGTGTAGAATTTGACCTTTGATTTCATAATCTGGCGCATTAATGTCAGGATGAGTAATTGCGTGACCTTGGCCAGTGCGTTTAGCTCTCATTCGGTCTTCCATACTTAAAGGTTCCAGATTCTCCATAATTGAATTTGTTGAATCGGTATCACTAGATGATTCTGATTTAATGGTTCGTTCCTCAACAATCTCTGTTTGAATGATTGGTGGTTCCGGAGGAAAGTTTAATGGTTCAGGATCTACGAACCATTCCTGAATATTTTCCGGATTCTCAATTGTGAGGTCGGGTTCAAAAAATGGATTATCGGAAATTTGAACTGAAGTACTTGGTCGACTGGATGACGATTCTAAAGAAAAATCAACGGCGGTTATATTTGCTAAATGTCTTGATCTAGTTACAGGTGGTGAACGTACAAAAGGTGATGAACGTCTTGCTCGGTGCATTCACTGAATATCCTATTAGTTTTAAAAAGGAAAGAAAAATTATAATAAGTTATCCCATTAATAGACTTTTCTGATTTTGCCCACGTTTCGAATAGCCAAAAGATGCAGCAGAGGGGCAGGATTCGTTTGGTCTCAATATAATTGAGGACTGTTTGGCTCCAATAACCCGGTCCACGTACAAATCCAACTATTACTACGAACCAGAAAATTTTGATGTCTATTAATTTAACCACTTAAAATAAATTTTCGTAATTTTAAGAAAATTTAGATAAGAAGTAGAAAAAATTCTAAGTCCTAAAAACTAGAATAGTGAGAAATAAGAAAGAAAAAGAGTTCGTCGAAAAAGGTCGAAAAAGAAAAAAAGTGGTTGAAAAATAAAAGGTGACGGAAAAATAAAAGAAACTTATAAAAACTTAAAAATACTTGACTAACCTAACCTTATTACTACAACTAACTTAAAATTATAATCGCAAATTGAAATTACTAATTGGAATGATAATTGATACATAGTAAAAGGTCGTCTAAAAATATTAAAGCTTACAGGAAAAACTAAATCCCAAATGGAAATAACTTAAAAAGAAACTAAAACTTAAAAAGGCGTCGCAAAATTCTAAAGTACCTAAATCTTAGTCTAAGGAATAAGCACTTAAGGGATTTTACGGCAAAGCCTAAAAATCTAGGAGTAAAAATCACTATAGCAAAAACTAAGTTTAAAATTAAATATGAGCTAAAAATACAAAAGTTACGCTAAAACGATTAAAAAGGGACAAAATATAAAAATATACAAAAAGTTGTAAAAAGTACAATTTTTATAAAAATATTATTTTTATATTATTTATTTAATAAAACTACTAATTTTACAATTTAATAAAACTAATTTAACTAAAGTATATAAATTAAATAAAACTTAAATAAAGTTAATTATAATAATAATAATAATTAGGGTTAATAATAATAATAATTAATAATAATCCGTAATTAATGCTGAATTAGGGCTTCCTGTTCGCGTGTCAGAAAGTCTCCGCGAGTCGCGGTATTTAATGCTTCAAACCCCGCGAGTCGCGGGGTTCAGAATTTCAGATCTGGAGCAGTTTGAAATTTTTACGCGTTTTTTTTTTTTTTTTCTGTTTTCTGTTTTTTCTATAAATAAAAGATATTTAATAAAATTTATATTATTATAAACTAAAATAAAGATAAAGAAACTTATAAAACTTAAATATTTAACAAAATCTTAAAAATACTTATATTTTTGTTTTTCTTTTTATATTTTTGAATAATTAAAACGTATTTTTATAAAAGCGACTTTTAATAGAAGTAAACTAAAATAATTTTTTTTTTATATTAGCGTTGCGCTTCCGGCTTTTAAGATAAATACCCGGCAGCGGCGCCAAAAGTTACTTGATGTTATGCGAGGTGTATACGAAATAGTTTATATTTTACTAGGAAAAACTATTAAATACGATACAATTTTACACAAGATATTTATTTATTTATAGAATGGATATACTTAAACCTTGCTACAACACTTATAGGCAGTGTACCTAATCGTACAGTAGTGTAGTTTTTAGTAAGTCCGGTTCGTTCCACAGGAAAATATTTAAACAAAGCGTAACGATATATTAGTTTACTTTTATAAAAATACAAACATATATATAAGTAATATTATTATTATAAAGGGGGGTTTTTACCGTTTAATGACCGGTTTGTCGATTTTAAAACTTTAGTCGCAGTTAAAACCTAATGTAAAATATTAAATAAATAAAAGACTTAATTTAAAGCGTAAAATAAATAACGATAATGAAATTGCAATAAAAGTGCGATAAAATAAAATTGCGATAATTAAAAAGTACGATAATTAAAAGTGCGATTAAATACAATAACAATAAAAATGCGATAATTAGAAGTGCAATTAAATATAAAATAAAGGAAATTAAATATGAAATAAAAGAATTATGCTTATTTAAACTTCCGTAATTATGATGTTTGACGTGTTGATTTTAGTTTTATGCCCATGGGTTAATTGTCCTTTGTCCTGGATTATTTAATATGTCCGTCTGGTTTTTGTCCATAACAGTCCATCAGTCATAAATATAAAGTACGAGTGTCCTCGTCAAATTATTATTATACCCGAAGTTAAATATTCCAACTAATTGGGGATTCGAATTGTAACAAGGTTTTAATACTTTGTTTAATGAATACACCAGGTTATCGACTGCGTGTAAACCAAGGTTTTACTACTTTGTTAACAATTACACCAATTACCCTTGAATGTAATTTCACCCCTATTTTAATTATTCTAGTGGCTATTAATCCATTCCCGTGTCCGGTTAAATGAACGATTATTCGTACATATAAATACCCCGCCCATCGTGTCCGATCGAGTGTATATGGTAATTTATAGGGAAGCCCAATTGTAAATCTTTATATTAACATTAACAAACTATCATTTAGTTAAACAAATATAAAGCCCATTAATAGCCCATAGTCTAATTTCCACAAGTGTCGTTCTTTTGTCCAAACCCCAATTATGGTACAAAGCCCAATTACCCAATTTTAGTAATTAGCCCAACATCATGATTACTTCGTTTTAAATAAGCATAATAATAACTTAGCTACGAGACATTAATATAAAAAGGTTGAACATAACTTACAATGATTAAAAATAGCGTAGCGTTACACGGACAGAATTTCGACTTACACCCTTACAACATTCGCTAACATACCCTTATTATTAGAATTAAAATTAAAATTAAAATTAAAATATAAATTATATATATATATTTTACGTATATATGAGAGAAGAGAGAAAAAGATTATATTTTGCGATCAGAATTCGGTTGGCTTTATAGGGATTTTCGAAATTTGGGGCTCCGCGACTCGCGGCATATTTTGCCTTCAAACTCCACGAGTCGCGGAGTTTGAGATTCCAGCTCACACTTTGGAGTCTTTCTCTGCCGACGGTTTATTTATAAATATAATATATATATATAATTAATATAATTAATTATATATTATATTATATTTATATACATAGTTAACTTGTAATTTTTAGTCCGTTGCGTCGAGCGTTGAGAGTTGACTCTGGTCCCGGTTCCGGATTTTCGAACGTCCTTGCGTACAATTTTATATTTTGTACTTTGCGTTTTGAATCTTGTACTCTTGTAATTTCGAGACGTTTCTTATCAATAATTGGAACCTCTTTGATTGTCTTTTGTTCTTTTGAGCTTTTTGGTCGTTTGCGTCTTCAATTCGTCGAATCTGTCTTTTGTCTTCACCTTTTATTATTTAAACGAATATCACTTGTAAATAGAACAATTGCAACTAAAAGCTTGTCTTTCTTGAGGAATAATGCTATGAAATATATGTTCGTTTTTAGCATTATCAATGTTCATAACATCATTCGATTCATACATATAAAGCTATCTTATTCGAAGGTTTAAACTTGAAATCACTAGAACATAGTTTAGTTAATTCTAAACTTGTTCGCAAACAAAAGTTAATCCTTCTAAATTGACTTTTAAAATCAACTAAACACATGTTCTATATCTATATGATATGCTAACTTAATGATTTGAAACCTGGAAACACGATGAACACCATAAAATCGGATATACGCCGTCGTAGTGAAACCAGGGGCTGTTTTGGTTTGGATAATTAAAAACTATGATAAACTTTGATTTAAAAGTTGTTCTTCTGGAAAATGATTTTTCATATGAACATGAAACTATATCCAAAAATCAAAGTTAAACTCAAAGTGGAAGTATGTTTTCTAAAATGGTCATCTAGACGTCGTTCTTTCGACTGAAATGACTACCTTTACAAAAACGACTTGTAACTTATATTTCCAACTATAAACCTATACTTTTCTGTTTAGATTCATAAAATAGAGTTCAATATGAAACCATAGCAATTTGATTCACTCAAAACGGATTTAAAATGAAGAAGTTATGGGTAAAACAAGATTGGATATTTTTGATCTTTTTAGCTACGGGAAATGTTTAACAAATCTATACAAATGATATGCTAGCTAAATTATATTGTATTATACATGTATTCTAATATATTATGTAATTTTGGGATACCATAGACACATATGCAAATGTTTTGACATATCATATCGACCCATGTATATATATTATTTGGAACAACCATAGACACTCTATATGCAGTAATTTTGGAGTTAGCTATACAGGGTTGAGGTTGATTCCAAAAAAATATATATACTTTGAGTTGTGATCTAGCCTGAGACGTGTATACACTGGGTCGTGGATTGATTCAAGATAATATATATATCGATTTATTTCTGTACATCTAACTGTGGACAACTAGTTATAGGTTACTAACGAGGACAGCTGACTTAATACACTCAAATATTTAAAACATAATAAAAATGATTGTAATTATATTTTGATCATACTTTGATATATATGTACATATTTGTATAGGTTCGTGAATCGATCCGTGGACAAGTCTTATTTCCGAGGAAGGAAATATCTGTGAAAGTGAGTTATAGTCCCACTTTTAAAATCTAATATTTTTGGGATGAGAATACATGCAGGTTTTATGAATGATTTAAAAAATAGACACAAGTACGTGAAACTACATTCTATGGTTGAATTATCGAAATCGAATATGCCCCCTTTTATTAAGTCTGGTAATCTAAGAATTAGGGAACAGACACCCTAATTGACGTGAATCCTAAAGATAGATCTATTGGGCCTAATAAACCCCATCCAAAGTACTGGATGCTTTAGTACTTCGAAATTTATATCATATCTGAAGGGTGTCCCGGAATGATGGGGATATTCTTATATATGCATCTTGTTAATGTCGGTTACCAGGTGTTCACCATATGAATGATTTTTATCTCTATGTATGGGATGTGTATTAAAATATGAAATCTTGTGGTCTATTATTACGATTTGATATATATAGGTTAAACCTATAACTCACCAACATTTTTGTTGACGTTTAAAGCATGTTTATTCTCAGGTGAATATTAAGAGCTTCCGCTGTTGCATACTAAAATAAGGACAAGATTTGGAGTCCATGTTTGTATGATATTGTGTAAAAATTGCATTCAAGAAACATATGTCGATGTAACATATTTATATTGTAAACCATTATGTAATGGTCGTGTGTAAACAGTATATTTTAGATTATCATTATTTGATAATCTACGTAATGTTTTTAAAACCTTTATTGATAAAATAAAGGTTATGGTTGTTTTAAAAATGAATACAGTCTTTGAAAAACGTCTCATATAGAGGTCAAAACCTCGCAACAAAATCAATTAATATGGAACGTTTATAATCAATATGAACGGGACATTTCAATAGCTACCCAGAGGACCCGAAAGAAATGATGATAGGCTGGCTATATCCAAATTCAGAAGGCAAATTTGTTAGATACTTTCGCCTATAGTGTTATGCTGGACGTGAGGCGGAAGAGCAAGCCTTTTTTGTGCTCCTCCTTTAGAAGGTGCAGCTAAATCAAGATAGCATTTATTATTTATAAAAATTTTCCAATCGAGACATGATGATTCAAAATTCAAAAAGGAATATCTAAAGGGTTAACATTGTAATAGCCACCATTACTAGGCATGTGTAAAAAGTAAAGTCGAAAGAGTCAACATCCGGATAAGGCGAATGTTATCGCGGATGCGTTAAGTCGAAAGAGTCAACATCCGGTGATACAAGTAGGATCGTTACGCGTGATTATTACTAACAATTTTCTTGTAAAGCTTGGTGAGATTCAAATTGAAGCTTTTGTAAACAATAAGTATGAGGAACGAATCGTGGGCCAAACGGAGTTCATTACCTTAGGCCCGCATAGTTTGTTGTCCTTTCAAAGACGAGTGTGGGTGCCTAGAATGGGAGATTTCTGGCGTGTGCTACTTGATGAAGCACATAAGTCAAAGTATTCCATTCATCCGGGCAATGTATCTTGATTTGAAGAAAGAGTATTGGTGGCCGGGCATGAAACGTGATGTTGTAAAGTATATTGAACAATGCGTCATGTGTTTGCAAGTTAAGACCGAGCACCAAAAGCTGTATGGTATGTTACAACCATTAGAAATTCCGAAATGAAAATGGGAGCACATTACCATGGATTTCATTACAAAGTTACCAAAGATGGCGAGAACTCAATTTGATATGATTTGGGTGATAGTTGATCGATTGACGAAGAGTGCATTGTTTCTTCCTATTCGGGAAACAATATCGTCGGAGGCTTTGTCAAAGTTGTTTATCAAGGAGGTTATATCGAGACATGGGGTTTCTATATCTATTATTTCGGATCGAGACATTCGTTTCACGTCTTAGTTTTGGAATAAGTTTCATGAAGATATGGGTACAAAATTGAGAATGAGCACGGCGTACCATCCTCAGACGGACGGTCAAACCGAACGCACGAATCAAACATTGAAGGATAAGTTACTGGCGTGTATTATCGATTTCGGTGGTAGTTGGGATGAGCACTTGCCTTTGGTGGAATTCTTGTACAACGATAGTTATCATGCTAGTATTGGAATGTCACCTTATGAGATGCTTTATGGGCGTAGGTGTTGAACTCTGATTTGTTGGAGCGAAGTGGGATAAAGGGAAATCGGGAGTACCGATTTGGTTTTAGAGACAAATAGTAAGATTGAGATAATTCAGACTCATTTGAAAGCGGCTCAAGATAGACAAAAGTCGTATGCCGATAAGTGTAGACGACCGATTGAGTTCCAAGAAGGTGACATGGTGATGCTTAACGTTTTGCCATGGAAGGGTATTATTCGATTTCAAAAGCGGGGAAAGTTAGCTCCTCGTTTATTGGGCCAGTTAAGATTTTAGCTCGTGTTGGTGAAGTTGCGTATCATTTGGAATTACCCGAAGAGCTTGCGGGGATCCATAATACATTTCATGTTTCCCATCTCCGTAAGTGTCTTGCGGATGATTCTTCATGGATGCCATTAGCCGAAATTGAGCTAAACAATAAGTTGAAGTATGTTGAGGAGCCGATTGCTATACTAGATAAAAAGGTGAAAAGGTTGAGGAATAAGGAGGTGAGAACTTATAAAGTTCAATGGCGTCCTAGTAAAGGTTCTGAGTTTACTTGGGAGCCCGAAGAGTTTGTGTTGGTGTATATTCCCTCTTGTCATGCGGCTTGGATCGCGAGGACGTGCTCCGATTCAAGTAGGGGAGAGTTGTAAGACCCGAATAATTATTGTACAGAGTGTAAATAGGGTACATAAAGTGTGGGCTGCATTGTGTATTTAAACAGAAGTAAGAACCTACTCAGACACCTTGTGCGCGCCTCGCAGGAGTAAGTGTGCGCGCAGCGCACTGCTCCTGTTCACAGATTTCTGCTTTTTAAATTAAAGTTAAATGAAGGGCATTGTTATCTTTTCACATGAGAACGAGTTTGGGGCTGTAACGGCCAGTTGGGTGGTGGTTGAAACACATTCAACCTTATCACCAACCACATCATCTCTCCCAAATTAATGTTCTAGAGTGAGAAACCCATTTGAGAGAGAGAAAGCTTAAATCAAGGAAGAAGAAGTTAATTTCGGGCCAAAGTGCGTGTATTAAAGTTGTTCATCTATCCACTAGCTACGTTTTGATTGTAGTGATATGTCCTAACTTTGATTTCCTTACTTTAATTTATATAAGGGTTAGGGTTTGGGTAAATGGTGAACATCAAACCCATATTTGGTGATTTTGGGTGTTCTTGGGTAAGATTGAGTCATGAAGACTCAATAGTAACTAACCGAGGGTTTCAAAGTGTTAATTGTTGATTATGAGTCTTAATTGGTTAGTTAATTACTAGCACACCTAGTTATTAAGTAAATGGGTGTTAGTTGGGTTAGTGGATGACCCGAAATGGGTGTGTTGACCTTAAATGGACGGTTTTGGTATAAATGGGTGATTTAATGAATTAAGTCATTAAATGCACATGAGTAGGTTGTTGGTGTTTAGTCCAACTAGTTTGTGTATTGATCGAGTACTTACTGTATTAGGTACTTTGCTTTGAAGCTTGTGGAAGTATAAAACCGTCACCGAATCGTTAAAGTGAGTGGAATAATTATACATGTGTGTATGTAATGTATTTACTTGTGCGAAATGCGATGTGGGTTTTAAGTTCGGGTACGCGATACCACATCATGTTGGCATGGGATGAGGGTTTAAAGTTCGGGCACTCGATACCTCATCTTCATGTGAAGCATGTGATATAGGTTAAAGTTGGGGCGTTCGATACCATATCATATGTACGTGTGCGGGCGTGAAGTGTGGGTTTAAAGTTCGGGCGTTCGATACCACATTTCACGTGATGGGTCGGTTTAAAGTTCGGGCGTCGATACCACCTAAGGGACTAGTGATGTATACTAGTGTTTTGGTTAACCATGGTTAAGAGATGTAGTGTAGCATATTATATTTGTTCGTGTTATATGCTATTGTTGTGCTAGCTTGTGTTAGCGGAGATTTTAGCGTTATACTTTGCGATGGTATGCTAATTAAATGTTAGCGTGTATGAGGTAATTATGTAAGTGATTGCAAGTAAGTAGGTTATATATGTATGTGTATAATTATTGCATTCACTAAGCTTTGCTTACCCTCTCGTTGTTTACCTTTTTATAGGATCCGGCGTGGACAAGGGAAAGGGTATACGTTTGGACTAGTGATCCCTCTTCATTGTGTTAGGAGAAGCTTTTTGGATGTTTAGATTTTGGAAGTTCGACCAAGTTATGGGTAGTTTAACTCCAAACACCATGCTCGAAGTGTCGTTTGGAAATTAAACTTTTGTGATCGAAACTTATATTTTGTGCGAAACTCGTAATTCGGCATATGTGGGCCCGCTTTTGTAAAACTTATTTTATTATTGAAACGTGTTAGTTTTAACTATTATAATGTGATTTGAAAAGCGTTTCATCTAAATATGTCTGGAAGTGGGTGATCTTTACAAGTGTAAATGGCAGTTTGATCAGAAACTGTCCGAGCAATCTGCGCGCCGCGCACAGGAAGGGCTGCGCGCCGCGCACCCTCCTGTATATAATTTTTTTTTCCTTGGTCTGTTTTCGGTTGATTATTGGATTGGGTTGTTATAAGTGGTATCAGAGCATGGTCTAAGGGATTTAGGTGACTTGAGATAGGTGCCTTGACTTAGACTTTATTGTGTATGCATTTTATGCGGGACTTGTAGGAGACAGGTCGGACCGGGATTGGCTAGTGCTTAGGTTTATGTGAACTAAGTTTGCACTAATTGTTTTGTGTTGTGTTTGCAATCATCAAGCGAGAAAGACGTTGTACTAGCAAGTTAATGCGACGTGCTCACGTAACAATGATTAGCTACCATTGTTACGGGTTCAAATCGTGTCAAACAAGCAATGTACGACAATTGTTGAGCAAGATGGGGCGGTGAGGTGCATATGTATATGTGTCATGTCTTTTCGTTTGTTGTTTAACCTATTTTCGTTTTATAGAATGAAGATGAGAAACGGACACGTGACGGAGGCCCGAGCGAGGACTCCGAGTTCATGGCCAAGGTTGAGGCCATCATTAAAAAGCAAAGAGTGGAATTCCTTGCGGATGTATGAAAGGTCTTACAAGAATCGGTTGATGGGAAAGTAACCGAGTTAATCTATGAGTGAATGAATGCCGCGATCGAAGAGGCATTAGAAGCTAGAAACATTTATCCTCGTGGTGAAGTGGTGAGGCTAATGGTGGGCATGGAAGGCGATATTTCCATTACAAGAATTTCAAGGATGCTCAACCTCCTATGTTTAATAGGGTTAGAGATCCGTTGAAAAGTACAAGTTGGATCTCCGACATTGAGGGGGCTTTTCGTACCGCGGAATGTCCTCCCGAGAAGAAAGCAAGGTATAGTTCTAGCATGTTGCGTGAAGAGGTTAAGTTATGGTGGGATGATAAAATCCAATTGTATGGTGAAGAGCAATGTATGGGCTTATCGTGGGAAGAGTTTAAGAAGACGTTCTTTGATGAATATCGAACTCAAGCCTACCTAAACACAATCCGAGATGAGTTGCGTGATTTGCGACAAGGTTCGATGGACTTTGTTACTCTCAAGTCTACATTCTTGTCAAAGACTCGTTTTTGTCCGGAGTACGTTGGGGATGACCGAATGTTGATGTTAGAATTCTATCGCACTTTAAACGATGAGTTGAAACGTAAGATTAGTCGGGGAATGGCTAAGTCTTTTGAAGAGTTATTTGAGTTGGCCCGGGGTTTCGAACCGGAGGTTCCAAAAAGAAGCGATTTCTCGTTCTCTAAGAGAAAATTTAAAGGTTCGAGTCATTCGAACTTTTCCAACAAGAAAAAAAAGAAGGGGTTCGAAAGTTTTAATAGTGTGAAGAAGGGTGGTTCTTGAGGTTTTCTCCCTACTTGCTATAATTGTGGGCAAAAGGGTCACATCTCTCGTGAATGCCCAAAGCCGCCTACAAACAAAATCACGTGTTTCAATTGTCAAAAAGAAGGGCACCGAAAGACAGAGTGTCCCGATTTGTATGGTGATCAAGTGAAGAGGTTAGAGAAAGCTTTCATGCCCCATCCTAATCCATCTGGACGAAGTCACCAACATCTGGTCCCATTGCGAAAATCGACTCTAAATAATGTCTTTAAAATGAGCAAATCCACAGCGGAAGATTTCTTTCATACCTGAGAATAAACATGTTTTAAAAGTGTCAACCAAGAGGTTGGTGAGTTCATAGGTTTATCATAAACAATGAAATTCATCATTTTGATAGACCACAAGATTTAAATACAGTACACCTATCTTGTGTACAAAACCATTTTTGATAATGCTTAGCAGAGTAGGTTCGTATCCTTTTCTCCCCTGTAGGTTGCCTCGCGATTTTTAATAACCGTACACATACCTCGTGCACAAAAATAACATACACATAACCTATGTATAAAAATTATTCTCTAGATACATAACATTCACTTTTCATTCATTGCTTGGCTTGGTAACCGACCTTAACATATAATGTGCATCAATAATATCCCCAAAACAGAACATCTCGTCTGTATAATATATAAACTTCGAAGTACTAAACACCACGCCCACTAGCTCTTCCATCTAGTGAACATTCTGGGTGGGGGTGTTAAACCCGGTAGCTACCTTTAGGATTCGCATGAATTAGGGCCATACCAGTTTCTAATTCTTAGGTTACCAAGCAATAATAATTAGGGGAAAATATTCACAACAATTAGTCGCAATTATCACGTCCAACTAATTCAATAATAATCCACAGAACTTCTGTCTACATAATAATTCATTCGAGGAATGTTTTGCTTGTGTCTATCTCGTCAAACATTTATAAAAGCATTTCATGTATTCTCAGTTCAAAATATATTTCATAAGCATTTAATAAAGCAGTTATAAAAACAATGCATGTATTCTCAGTCCCAAAAATGTAAAGAATAAAAGGGAATCAAATGAACTCACAATACTGTATTTTGTAGTAAAAATACATATGACGAAACTGGACAATGCAGGGTTGGCCTCGGATTCACGAACCTATATCATTATATATATTAAAACATATAATGAAAATCAAATAATTCAATCTATTAATTACATAGTATTTATATATTTAGTGTTGTAGTTTATATATAATTTTTACTAATTCCCAGTATCTATTTTATTTATATCTTAAACCATATGTCACATATATTTATTTTATATATAATAAAAATTAATATTTAATCATATAGTTATAGTTATATATGTATATAAGAAATCAATAATTTGTTATATGTAATATTTATATAATTAATGTTAATATGTTTATTCCAAGATTTTATGCAATACTAATATAATTATGTATCAATTATGTTTTTATGTATTTAATATTTATTTGATAAAGTAATGTTAATAATAATAATAAAAATCATGTTAATGATAAAGATAATAATAATACTAATAATGATAAATAAAATGATAGTTTTAATAAAAATGTTAATTTTTAATAATAATGTGAATTTTAATAACTATAATACTAATAATCTTACTACTAATGATAATAATATTACTAATAATGATATTCATAATAATAATGATAATAATAATAATAGTTATAATAATAATAATAATAATAATTCTAATACTTTATAATAATTATAATAATTCTAATACTTTATACTAATTATAATAATTCTAATACTTTATAATAATAATAATAATAATAATAATAATAATAATAATAATAATAATAATAATAATACCTAATATATATAAAAACACGCATTTTATTAGGGATCCCCAAATTTAGATCGAGCTAACAGAGCAAACACGGAGAGGGATAGTATCATCGAACAATCGATCAATCATCGTATTTATCATTAACAGTTCCATCAACAGCAATCATCGATGACTAGCAGGTCCTCGATTCGTAATCACCCTCGTTCAATATCATCATTAATCTCCTTCATCATCGTCGATAATCATCCTTTATCAATTGATCCAGTAATCGATTCCTTACATTTATGAATTAGGTAATTGGTTTATTTTGTTCTCTTAATTCTTCATCTTTCTACATATATTTATATATTCTGTGTTTTTATTTATTAAATTTTTTTTATATAGATCGAACATGACAGTAATAAATGGTGATTAATGGTGTTATGATGTTTTGTTTCAATTAGAAATAGAAAACGCGCCGCAATAGTTGAATGTGTTTGGTTATGTTGCAGGTTAATCAGAAGTATAAATGATGGCGACAGTAGCAGGTAACAAGCAGTCAAATGGGTTGGATTTTGGTATTGTTTGAGCAAGGAGTATAACAGTACGTTATTTTGTTCATGAGTTTAGGGTATTGAGAGGAATAGTTGTCGGTATATAGATGATGATGTATTTACCTTTGGTGGTGTTTGAATAAAAAGTAACAAATTTGTAAATAGAAGTTGATTTGTAGTAGAATAATCTTTTCAATTGATGGTGCTTGGTCAGACAACAGCTCACGACAATAAGGGGTGTTTGGTTTCATTTATTTTCAACAAGGAAACAGGAGCAACAGTTAGTTCTAACAGAAGATCAAAAGTGTTAAGTCGGTGATGATGAAATGGTGATTCTAATGGTAGTGGTGATGTTGTAGGATGGCAGTTTTTAAGTAGTATTAAGGTGGTGGTTGTTTCAGCTGAACAAGTGACCAAATGGGTCTTTGGCAGGACTTATTAATCGGCAGTCAAGTTGTAGAAACAATTCAATAGGTGGTTTGATGATTAATCAATCTTAGGCAACGAAAACAGTGATTGTTGATGGAAAATGATTCGACTTTCACTTCGACAGAAACAGTTTAATAGTAGCAAAACAATAAACATAATTGGGTTGGGTTTAGCGTGTTGTAACAGAAAACAATGAGCAGAAGTATATAGTACTCGGTGATAATACTAAACAATCGAGAGAGAGAGAGAGAGAGAGAGAGAGAGAGTGAGGTTGAGAGAGAGGTGATAATACTCGGTGGTGGTGGTTATGGACTGCAACAACAGTAGCAGGCCTTTGATAGCAAATCAACATAAACTAGTGATGGCTTTTGGTTTAGTGCAGCAACATTAAGAAACCGTTATAGTACACAAATGGGTTTCGTTTCCTTCTTGGATATTTGATGATAATAGCAGCTATAGTAGCTTCTAAAATATAGTTGCAGTTCACGAAGGAGTAGTTAACAAGATAGGTGTTGTAGATGGTGATAACCAAACCGAATGTGATGGTTTTTAGTTGATCTTGATTAGAAAAATAGGAGCAGTAAGCAAACGATATGTGTTTTGTTTGATGTATCGTGGAGATTCATGATGGTGGATCGAAGGTGGTGGCTGGATGGTGGTTATCATGCTTGTCGAGTGTTAGAAGGATAGGTGATGGTGGTGTAATTTGATTTTCTTATCCATGGTCTATGTATGAGTATGTAAATTGAAAGATTAAACTATATGTATTTATATTCACGTTAGATAAATGAAGGATGTTTGGAGTAATTGTTTTTGGAAATGATTTTGGAAAGAAGTCGAATTTGAGGCAGTGAAATGTGAGAGATATGTATGTGGTGGTGATATATTGATTCGATGAGGGTGATGTTTGAGTGTTTGGCAATTAGTAGCAACAAAGAAAGGTGCATGCATATTATCCATCCAATTGCATATGAATATGTATATAATATATATTCCGTAATATTCTAGTGAGCTATAATCCAAAAAGAGAAAATGGTAACATATAATAATAAATCTAATTAAAACATTTAAAATTCATAGCCGCCCTTAATTATCTTTTTACAGATTGAATTTCATTCTCCGTTATTAATTGGTGGCGGATAAAAAGTCTTCAGAAAAATCCCAAAACTTTAAATTAAATGTCTTTATTTATTTTGGTCATTATGGTATAGAATTCAGTCACTAACTATTAAATAAAAATCACATTAAGTATTCACCCCCAACCCTAAGTAAAATATAAAAAGTTTTAAAATTCAACAAATATTTTCTAAATATATTTAAATAAGCCTATAATTTATACAACTCATTTTCGGATCATCGTTTATTTTAAAATCACATAAGTTCATTTTTAACTTCACTAAATAATAATCGAAACATCCAACGAGTATTACAATTATTAAATAATTATATTTAATATACTCTGTACATATATTTATATTTATTTTTATATGTATACATATTTATTTACCAATAATGGTTCGTGAATCGTCGAGAACAGTCGAAGGGTAAATGTATACATGAACACATTTCAAAATTTTTGGGACTTTAACATTACAGACTTTCCTTATCGTGTCGAAAATAATAATTTGTATCGAGAGTTTGGTTCAAAATTAGTCGAAATTTTCCGGGTCGTCACAGTACCTACCCGTTAAAGAAATTTCGTCCCCGAAATTTGATAGAGATCCTCATGGTTGGCAATAAGTATGTTTTCATGACGAATATGAGTTGAAAATTAGAGTGTTATCATCATTAAGTAATATAGATAAAACTATTCAATTATGTGAAGTGTACGAGTGAAGCTGTCACAAAAGAGCGAACCGAGAAATTGAAGGTTCGTCTTAAGTTTTGACGTAGTCACGTTTGAATTCCGGAATTCAAGAGATTAAAGAAATCCTCGAAATCTATAAGATATGATTCTTCGATAATTAAGGAAATTAGAATCATCTTTGGTTAAATGCGATGATCTATTTCGATTGCACTGTCGGATATTTCACTATAAATCCACTCCATTTGTTTCCTTTATATTTTGGAGTTCATTACTTTTGTTTTCTCTTCCCGATTTTATATCAAGTGAATAATGGTCCAGAATTCATAGGTATGGAGTTTCGAGTGAACATGACTAACGTTCTAAGAGAGATTGTATTAGTACGATCTTGAGTGGTTAAGTTATCTGAATTCAAGAGAAAAGATAGAACTATCAAGAAATTATGTTCTTGATATGTTTAGAGATTAGATAGAATGTAAGAGTCGTGTAACATGGCACATGATGACGTTATGGTCTGTGAATCATCACGTTTCATTAGAAACTCAGCATGACTTACTGTAATATAATGACGTTGATCAAGTGTCATTATACTATACTAACTCATGCATCAATTTCCAATACTACTTCAAAAACATTCATAGTTTAAACTCAAAAGTTTACAGAATATAGAAACTAACAGTTTCTTATATGTTGTAACACTGATAGCGCGAAGTGATTAATGATTTCTGATAAGAATAGTTATGAAAATATCTTCAGAAATATGGAGGATATTTATAATGTAAGATACAATGATATCTTGGAATATCTAAGATCAGAGGATGACGAAAAATATCATCCACAAGGGTCTAAAGTAAGGAGCAAGGTATTTGCTAAAGATTTCATCAGAAACAGAATCGTCTGGATTCTTTATGTACAAGTTTAGCCCTTGTGCTTTGTTTAGAGTCTCCTTCACGGTTTGCTCAATTCATTTTTCAGTATCAAAATCTTTGAGCTTTTTCAACACTCCATTTTTTTATCGTCGAACTTTAACTGCTTCATCAGCTTTTCAAAACTCAGAAAAACTGATTCATAGGCTAAAACGCTTTTCATAAATTCAGAATTGAAGTTCGTAAATCCAGGAGATAGAAGTTATATATATATATATATATATATATATATATATATATATATATATATATATATATATATATATATATATAATTGTTGTCGTAGAATCGCTGAGAATTTCGAGATTATCGATTGATGCCTCCCGGTATTTGGTATGGTAATTCTCGTTATAAGATGCGGATGAGTATATGATAGGGTGTTAGTGAAGAAATATAATGGTTCTTCAGAGAGACTTAAGTTGGTGAGTAATGAAGTCGCTGGTAAGTTTATTGCTGATGCGGTGGAATATAAACGGTTCTCCTGTAACGATGATGAAAGGGTAATCGTTATAATAAGGCTTGTTCGAACGAACAATTGAAGTTGATTTCCTGGAGCTGTGACAAAACTTACTACCTTGAAAAGGGATTGTAAAGTTATTTTCGGTAATAACACATCAAAGGAACTAGTACATATACACATTAAACATTTACTCAGGTTCCGAGTGTTTTTCAGGTACATAACTATATGCATAAATCTTTTCTTTCGTAGATGAAGTGCGGTTAGTTCATCCTCTCGATTAAGGTCCTTTCAAAAATCATGAAAAGTTTGAACGCATATTGTAATTGTCAAGATACAAACGAGGTTTAAGACGAAATCAAGTGGCAAACTTGATGAAATGTTTAGTTTCATAAGTTATAATCAATATTTTAATTCATTTTAATTGTCCAATGTCATTAGTCCATAGTTAGGAGTCCACAATTAGTAGTTCAACAATTCATATATGGTTTAATATATAATATTTGAATTAATTATTACGTGTCGTGACCCGTTATATACATGTCTCAGACTCGATCACAACTCAAAGTATATATATTATTTAGAATCAACCTCAACCCTGTATAAGCATTACTGCATATAGAGTGTCTATGGTAATTTCAAGTAATATATATAGATGCGTCGACATGATATGTCAAAACCTTGTATACGTGTCCCGATATTTAAAGTGCGTAAAATAAATAACAGAAATTAAATTACGATAAATAAAATTGCGATAATTTAAATTGCAATAAATAAAATGTAATACGGAATTAATCACTTAGCTATGAACATTTAGCTAGGAACAGTTAGCGTGGATTCTTATCAAAATTTTTCTCATAGTTAAATTGTTTGTTTCTAACAAAATTTATTTTTGTCCAATGTTTTCTTCATTATGCCACTTATTGGATTCTGATAGGTTAAAATCCAAATATGAAATTGAATGAAAATGGTTATTTTGCGGTGAACGGATACGTATATCTGTGGGTGTAAGTAGGATAGTAAATGAATGTTGAATCAGATTCGAAGAATGTACAGTGTAACTTATTAATGTGAAATCTAAATATTTCTCGGGTATTACCTACCCGTTAAAATATTTTCACCATTAATCGTTTGTACAAAAGAATTTTTAATTACAATCTTTATGAAAATATTCTTACATATATATTCTCTTCAGATGTAATCATGGATTTAATGAGTCAATATGATATTAAACTCATTTGATTTACCGTTAGAACAAGAATATATAATCTCTAGAACATTAGAGATTACATAATCGTCATGTCGTACGAAGATAAATGATGTAGAACGTCATGTAGAACGATGATTATGCTCGAGGTACAGATTGTGATGTTGAGGCGTGTGTTGTGGTGGTTTGTGTTGTTACTGGTGGTACTGTTGATGCCGTTGATGTTGCTAAAGCTTGTACGTTTTGCACCATATTTTCCTAGACTACAACTCGGGCGCGAAGCTCGTTGACTTTATTACTCCGAGATGATTGTCGGTAGGAACGAGTGAATGAATAATGTTTAGAATCTGGCTTGTGATATAGTCGTGGCGAGATACTCCGGAAATGAGAGAAAATGGTATTACGAATAGGTTCGCCAGTAAGTGCTTCAGGTTCTTCGCCAAGAGGTGATTTCGGTTGATGGAAAGGATCACCTACTTCGTGTCTCCATTGATTCAGTCGACTATGAACCCATCAGATAAATTGGGGATGGATGATTGGTTGATTCATTCTGATGACGCTGATTTCGGAGTTTGAGTGGAAATTCATATCGGAATAGCTGTCGAACTCCGAGGGATTTGAACTAGTTGCGAGTTCCATCTCGTACGATAGAGTAAAGGATTTTTTGATATGAAATGATTTTGCGAATATTGGATGATATTCTAACTACAAAGAATATCTATATATATATAGTACTAAAGATTTCGTAGACTATGGAGGAATTTACGGCATATGTCAGGCAAGTCTACATTAACAGATGCGCTAAGATATGAATTATCAGATACGCTAAGATATGAATTTTGTCTATACACTATTCATGCAGTCAATGCAGTAAAACGTGTCTAAACTAAGAATGATAAGCAGATAATTTCCTAAGGATGATAAGCAGGTAATTTTCGACACGAAATGATAAGAAAAACTTTTGACATGCAGACACGGTCGAAGTCCAGACTCACTAATGCATCTAATCAACTATCCATTAGACACACTAATGCAAGACCTGGTTTGCTAAGACCACCGCTCTGATACCACATGTCATGCCCCGTCCTAATCCATCTGGACGAGGTCACCAACATCTGGTTCCATTGCGATGATCGAATCTAAATAATGTCTTTAAAAATGAGCAAATGCACAGCGAAAGATTTCTTTCATACCTGAGAATAAACATGTTTTAAAAGTGTCAACCAAGAGGTTGGTGAGTTCATAGGTTTATCATAAACAATAAAATTTATCATTTTGATAGACCACAAGATTTAAATACAGTACACTTATCTCGTGTACGAAACCATTTTTCATAGTGCTTAGCAGAGTAGGTTCGTATCCTTTTCTCCCCCGTATGTTGCCTCGCAATTTTTAATAACCGTACACATACCTCGTGCACAAAAATAACATACACATAACCTGTGTATAAAAATTATTCTCTCGATACATAACATTCACTTTTCATTCATTGATTGGCTTGGTAAGCGACCTTAACATATAATGCGCATCAATAATATCCCCAAAACAGAACATCTCGTCTGTATAATATATAAACTTCGAAGTACTAAACACCACGCCCACTAGCTCTTCTGTCTAGTGAACATTCTGGGTGGGGGTGTTAAACCCGGTAGCTACCTTTAGGATTCGCGTGAATTAGGGCCATACCCGTTTCTAATTCTTAGGTTACCAAGCAATAATAATCAGGGGAAAATATTCACAACAATTAGTGGTAAATTATCACGTCCAACTAATTCAATAATAATCCACAGAACTTCTGTCTGCATAATAAATCATTCGAGGAATGTTTTGCTTTTGTTTATCTCGTCAAAGATTCATAAAAGCATTTCATGTATTCTCAGTTCAAAATATATTTCAAAAGCATTTAATAAAGCAGTTATAAAAACAGCGCGTGTATTCTCAGTCTCAAAAATGTAAAGAGTAAAAGGGAATCAAATGAATTCACAATACTGTATTTTATAGTAAAAATACATATGATGAAACTGGAAAATGCAGGGTTGGCCTCGGATTCACGAACCTATATCATTATATATATTAAAACATATAATGAAAATCAAATAATTCCATCTATTAATTACATAGTATTTATATATTTAGTGTTGTAGTTTATATATAATTTTTACTAATTCGCAGTATCTATTTTATTTATATCTTAAACCATATGTCATATATATTTATTTTGTATATAATAAAAATTAATATTTAATCATATAGTTATATATGTATATAAGAAATCAATAATTTGTTATATGTAATATTTATATAATTAATGTTAATATGTTTATTCCAAGATTTTATGTAATACTAATATAATTATGTATCAATTAAGTTTTTATGTATTTAATATTTATTTGATAAAGTAATGTTAATAATAATAATAATAAAAATCATGTTAATGATAAAAATAATAATAATACTAATAATGATAAATAAAATGATAGTTTTAATAAAAATGTTAATTTTTAATAATAATGTGAATTTTAATAACTATAATACTAATAATCTTACTACTAATGATAATAACATTACTAATAATGATATATTCATAATAATAATGATAATAATAATAATAATATTTATAATAATAATAATAATAATAATAATAATAATAATAATAATAATAATAATAATAATAATAATAATTCTAATACTTTATAATAATTATAATAATTCTAATACTTTATAATAATTATAATAATTATAATAATAATATTAATATTAATACCTAATATATATAAAAACACGCGTTTTATTAGGGATCCCCAAATTCAGATTGAGCTAACAGAGCAAACCCAGAGAGGGATAGTATCATCGAACAATTGATCAATCATCGTATTTATCATTAACAGATCCATCAACAGCAATCATCGATGAATAGAAGGTCCTCGATTCTTAATCACCCTCGTTCAATATCATCGTTAATCTCCTTCATCATCGTCGATCATCATCATTTATCAATTGATCCAGTAATCGATTCCTTAAATTTATAAATTAGGTAATTGGTTTATTTTGTTCTCTTAATTCTTCATCTTTCTACATATATTTATATATTCTGTGTTTTTATTTATTAAATTTTTTATATATAGATCGAACATGACAGTAATAAATGGTGATTAATGATGTTTTGATGTTTTGTTTCAATTAGAAATAGAAGTATAAATGTGTTCGGTTATGTTGCAGGTTAACCAGAAATATAAATGATGGAGACAGTAGCAGGTAACAAGCAGTCAAATGGGTTGGGTTTTGGTATTGTTTGAGCAAGGAGTATAACAGTACGTTATTTTGTTCATGAGTTTAGGGTATTGAGAGGAATAGTTGTCGGTATATAGATTATGATGTATTTACCTTTGATGGTGTTTGAATAAAGAGCAACAAATTTGTAAATAGAAGTTGATTTGTAGTAGAATAATCTGTTAAATTGATGGTGCTTGGTCAGACAGCAGCTCACGACAATAAGGGGTGTTTGGTTTCGTTTATTTTCAACAAGGAAATAGGAGCAACAGTTAGTTCTAATAGAAGATCGAAAGTGTTAAGTTGGTGATTATTAAATGGTGATTCTAATGGTAGTGGTGATGTTGTAGGATGGCGGTTTTTAAGTAGTGTTAAGGTGGTGGTTGTTTCAGCTGCACAAGTGACCAAATGGGTCTTTGGCTGGATTTATTAATCGGCAGTCGAGTTGGAGAAACAATTCAATAGGTGGTTTGATGATTAATCGATCTTATACAACGAAAACAGTGATTGTTGATGGAAAATGATTCGACATTCACTTCGACAGAAATAGTTTAATAGTAGCAAAACAATAAACATAATTGGGTTGGGTTTAGCGTGTTGTAACAGAAACCAATGAGCAGAAGTATATAGTATTCGAGCCAAGAGATAGTAAATAATCGAGAGAGAGAGTGAGGTTGAGAGAGAGAGGTGATAATACTCGGTGGTGGTGGTTATGGACTGCAACAACAGTAGCAGGCCTTTGATAGCAAATCAACATAAACTAGTGATGGCTTTTTGTTTAGTGCAGCAACATCAAGAAACCGTTATAGTACACAAATGGGTTTCGTTTCCTTCTTGGATATTTGATGATAATACCAGCTATAGTAGCTTCTAAAATATAGTTACAGTTCACGAAGGAGTAGTTAACAAGGTAGGTGTTGTAGATGGTGATAACCGAACTGAATGTGATGGTTTTTGGTTGATCTTGATTAGAAAAACAGGAGCAGCAAGCAAACGGTTTGTCTTTTGTTTGATGGTGTCGTGGAGATTCATGATGGTGGATCGAAGATGACGGCTGGATGGTGGTTATCATGGTTGTCGAGTGTTAGAAGGATAGGTAATGGTGGTGTAATTCAATTTTCTTATCCATGGTCTATGTATGAGTATGTAAATTGAAAGATTAAACTATATGTATATATATTCACGTTAGATAAATGAAGGATGTTTGGAGTAATTGTTTTTGGAAATGATTTTGGAAAGAAGTCGAATTTGAGGCAGTGAAATGTGAGAGATATGTATGTGGTGGTGATATATTGATTTGATGAGGGTGATGTGTGAGTGTTTGGCAATTAGTAGCAACAAAGAAGGGTGCATGCATATTATCCATCCAATTCCATATGAATATGTATATAATATATATTCCGTAATATTCTAGTGAGCTGTAATCCAAAAAGAGAAAATGGTAACATATAATAATAAATCTAATTAAAACGTTTAAAATTCGTAGCCGCCCTCAATTATCTTTTTACAGATTGAAATTCATGCTCCGTTATTAATTGGTGGCAGATAAAAAGTCTTCAGAAAAATTCCAAAACTTTAAATTAAATGTCATTATTTATTTTGGTCATTATGGTATAGAATTCAGTCACTAACTATTAAATAAAAATTACATTAAGTATTCACCCCGAACCCTAAGTAAAATATAAAAAGTTTTAAAATTCAATAAATATTTTCTAAATATATTTAAATAAGCCTATAATTTATACAACTCATTTTCGGATCATCGTTTATTTTAAAATCACATAAGTTCGTTTTTAACTTCTCTAAATAATAATCGAAACATCCAACAAGTATTACAATTATTAAATAATTATATTTAATATACTCTGTACATATATTTATATTTATTTTTATATGTATACAATTTATTTACAAATAATGGTTCGTGAATCGTCGAGAACAGTCGAAGGGTAAAGGTATACATGAACACATTTCAAAATTTTTGAGACTTTAACATTACAGATTTGCTTATCGTGTCAAAAATAATAATTCGTATAGAGAGTTTGGTTCAAAATTAGTCGAAATTTTCTAGGTCGTCACAAAATCGGCGGGTACGGCTAGGGGACGAAACTATTTGATGACCAATGATGAAGCCAAGCAATCCAATGAAGTTGTCTAAGGTAATTTCCTGGTAAACTCTAATCCAGCAAGGATACTATTTGATAGCGGTGTTAATTTGTCGTTTGTGTCTCCAAGATTTGTGCCTAAACTAAAAAACCGCTAGCTAAGTTAAGTCATCCAGTAGAAGTCGAAATAGCGGATGGTAAGATGGTGCTAGGGGTTGATGTGTGTAATGATTGTAATGTTGTTTTTGGTTTCAAAACTTTTAAAATTGATCTCATCCCGATGACTTTGGGTGAATTTGATATCGTTGTTGGTATGGATTGGCTCGATCGTTATAGAGCCGATATCGCATGCCATGAAAAGTCTATTCGTGTGAAGACCCCAAGTGGGGGAGAGTTAATTATTCATGGCGAGAAACGTAGAAGACTTGTGCCATTATGCACTTATGCACGGGCACATCATTTTCTTAGTGGTGGTGGCATGGCTTTTCTTGCCAATGTAGTTGATACTCGTGAAGAGCCACCATCCATTCGTGAAATTCCGGTGGTTAATGAATTCAAAGATGTTTTTTTGGACAAATTACCGGGTGTTCCGGCTGAATGACAAGTGGAATTTCGCATTGAGTTGGTTCCGGGTGATACTCCCATTGCTAAAAACTCCTTATCGTCTAGCACCGACGGAAATGCAAGAGTTGTTAAATCAAACCCAAGAGTTGCTTGAAAAGGGTTTTATCCGACCGAGTGCTTCACCATGGGGCGCTCCGATTTTATTCGTGAAGAAGAAAGATGGTAGTATGCGGATGTGTATCGATTATCGGGAGTTGAACAAAGTGACGATTAAGAATTGTTATCCATTGCCTCGGATTGACGATTTGTTTGACCAACTACAAGGTGCGGCGTATTTTTCCAAAATTGACTTACGGTCCGGCTATCACCAAATGCGGGTCTGTGAGGAAGATATTGAGAAAACGGACTTTCGAACGCGTTATGGGCATTTTGAATTTGTAGTTATGCCTTTTGGTCTTACGAATGCACCGGCGGCATTCATGGATCTTATGAACCGAATGTGCCAACCTCTATTGGACAAGTAAGTAATTGTGTTCATTGACGACATATTTGTCTATTCGAAAAGTATGAAGGAACATGAACGTCATTTGCGTGAAGTATTGAAGACGTTGCGGAAGGAGAAGTTGTATGCTAAACTTTCCAAATGTGAATTTTGGCTAAGGGAAGTGCAATTCCTTGGCCATATTGTGAACAAAGAAGGTATTCGAGTAGATCCGGTGAAGATAGACGGTGAAGAGTTGGGAACGACCGACTATGCCTATAGAAATCCGAAGTTTTCTTGGATTGGACGGTTATTATCGTCAGTTTATCCAAGACTTTTCTAAAATCGCTTCTCCATTGACGAAGTTGACGAGGAAGAATGTGAGATTCAATTGAGAGAACGAGCAAGAAATTGCTTTTCAATTGTGTCAAGCTTCAGTCTTGGTGTTATCAGAGGGTGTAGAAGATATGACGGTTTATTGTGATGCTTCTTTAAATGGGCTCGGGCGTGTTCTAATGCAACGAGGTAAAGTCATCGCTTATTGTAACAACCCAAACCAAACCGCAATCGAACCGGCTTAAAATATCAAATAAAAAAAAATTTGTCTGATCAGCATATGGCGCGGCGCGCCAGGTGGTTTCGCGGCGCGCCAAACCACCTGGACAGACTGCTGTCCCCGGAAGTTAAATATGCAAAAATGTTTGGCCACTTCCCGATTAAATTAGACAAAACTCTTTTAACCACATGTTCAAATATGTAAAACTAACACGTTCCATTAATAAAAAGGGTTTTACGACACCGGGCCCACATATGCCCAAATTACCCCTTAAAGTACCAAATACAAGTTTCGACCACACGACTCTTAATACAAAATAAAGCCGAGCATGGTGATTGGGGATATACTACCCAATCCTAATCAATCCAAAAGCAAGCCTTCTAAAGCAACTACACGAGTCCACTAGTCACACGCTTACCCGAGCCACCGCATCCATGCAATCTATAAAAAAAGTCAACAACGAGAGGGTAAGCTAACACTTAGTGAGTGAAAATATACTACAAACATATATATGTATAAAATGGACACGCCATACAAATATCAAATACCGCATACCGAAGCATCCATGTATAAGGCAAGCTAGTCTAAGCATACCGTGCGATCACTAGGCAACGAGCTAAAGATACATCAACAAAATATAAGTTCACTAATGGCGATGTGAACAACGCCAAGAAGCTACACCCGGAGGGTTAGCTACATCATGACAATACAACAGTTTATATATAACAATATATAAACGAATAAGGTTAACCCATTAACCCATTACCGAAATACCAAACACCACAATGAAGATTGGCCGAACTACACGAGCCTTAGTAATCCGAAACCACACGAGATTACTATCTTCAACAAGACAACATCGAGTTTGGCCGAACTACACGAGCCTTAGTAATCCGAAACCACACGAGATTACTACCTCAATAAGATGATCGAACTACACGAGTCATTGTGAATCCGAACTACACGTGATTCACTTCTCCAATAAAAAAACCCACGGTCACGGGATTATAAAATCCACCACATCGGGGTTATCCAAAACCACATCACAATACATGTGATAACATACACACAAGTGTACACCTCGCCAAGAGGAGGTCAACCAAAATGCACAACCGTGTCAATTGGACCTATACACAAGTCCATCAAAACCACCTATATGTGGAGTGAGCTCTATAACCGAGAACCACTTCACCCGACCCGTACCCATCCTACACATACATATGCGCATAGGATATTAACACTCACCTTGTCGCCTTGATGAATGCTTCCAAATAATCCGCAACTCGTCAATGGAAAGTACCTATTCCATTATCACAATTACAACAACACACTTAGAGTGGATTTACAAACCAACCCAAATCGACACTTAGTGCATTTCGACCCAATTGCACTTCCAAGCACAAACCGTGCCCAAACTAACCAATAATCACTAACACAAGTGAGAATGGTCCTAATATGCCAATTAAACCCAATCGCAAGTGTTAAACACTTATTGTTCTCAAAATCGCCCATAAACCCTAATTTTGACCCATAAAGTCAAAATCTCAGCAATTACAAGTTTTGACACCAAAACATATTTAACTCGGTTTCATACTTCAACTTAATCCATTTTAAGTTTATAAACCTCATCGAATCGACATTCGGGTCATAATCATCAGCAAACCCTAATTTTGACTCTAGTCAAAATTAGTCAACCACAAGAACCCTAAATGTCTCCAAATCATCAATAATCACTAATACTAGTGATTATACACCATTTACAAGTCTTAATTGTGGTTAAATCATTAACCAACCCAAAAACCGCCTTTAACAATTATAAACCCGAATCTTGGTGTTAATCTTCAATTAACAACTAAATGGGTTCCATCTATGAATCATACAATAAAAAGCCCCAAAATTGAATGATGAACACGAAAATGAAATTCAGAGTTAGAGCTTACCACTAGTATCACAGTGTAGCTAAGAACGAGGGGAACAAACTTGTCTACTATGCCAAAGATCAAAACCCGCTTCTTCCTTTCCAAAAATCCCTTAGAATCAAATGGATGTTTGAGTTTGTTGAGAGAAAATGGAAAGAAAAGGAAAAAAGAAATAGGGAAATGAAATGGGTGGATGAGGTTAAGTCCTCAAATCTGGCTCAAACGCGAAAAGACCGAAATGCCCTTTTAAAACTCTTAACATAACCAAAGGAGTCTGCCAGCGACCATTGGTGCGGCGCGCGACCAGGTGGCGCGGCGCGCGACCAGCCAGAATCAGAATCCAGGTCTTACACTTATGCCTCTCGACAATTAAAGGAACACAAAAAGAGATATCCGACTCATGATCTTGAATTGGCGGCGGTGGTGCATGCGTTGAAAATTTGGGGCTACTACTTGTATGGTGTCAAGTGTACGATATATTCGGATCATAAGAGTTTGAAACATCTCTTTAACCAACGAGATTTGAATTATCGTCAACGTAGGTGGATGGATGTGGTAAAGGATTATAATTGTGAAATACTTTATCATCCAGGTAAGGCGAATGTTGTCGCAGATGCGTTAAGTCGAAAGAATCAACATCCGGCGATACGAGTAGGATCGTTACGCGTGATTATTACTAACGATTTTCTTTTAAAGCTTGGTGAGACTCAAATTGAAGCTTTTGTAAACAACAAGTATGAGGAACGAATCGTAGGCCAAACGGAGTTCATTACCTTAGGCCCGCATGGTTTGTTGTCCTTTCAAGGACGAGTGTGGGTACCTAGAATGGGAGTTTTCCAACCTGTGCTACTTGATGAAGCACATAAGTTAAAGTATTCCATTCATTCGGGCGCGACAAAAATGTATCTTGATTTGAAGAAAGAGTATTGGTGGCCGGGCATGAAACGTGATGTTGAAAAAAGTATGTTGAACAATGCGTCACGTGTTTGCACGTTAAGGCCAAGCACCAAAAGCCGTATGGTATGTTACAACCATTAGAAATTACAAAATGGAAATGGGAGCACATTACCATGGATTTCATTACAAAGTTACCAAAGATGGCGAGAACCCAATTTGATACTATATGGGTGATAGTTGATCGATTGACGAAGAGTACGTTGTTTCTTCCCATTCGGGAAACGATATCGTCGGAGGCTTTGTCAAAGTTGTTTATCAAGGAGGTGATATCGAGACATGGGGTTCCTATATCTATTATTTCAGATTGAGACACTCGTTGAGAATGAGTACATGAAGATATGGGTACACAATTGAGAATGAGCACGGCGTACCATCCTCAGAAGGACGATCAAACCAAACGTACGAATCAAACATTGGAGGATATGTTACGGGCGTGTATTATCGATTTCGGTGGTAGTTGGGATAAGCACTTGCCTTTGGTGGAATTCTCGTACAACAATAGTTATCATTCTAGTATTGGATTGCCACCTTATGAGATGCTTTATGGGCGTAGGTGTCGAACTCCGATTTGTTGGGGCGAAATGGAACAAAGGGAAATCGGGAGTACCGATTTGGTTTAAGAGACAAATAGTAAGATTGAGATGATTCGGACTCATTTGAAAGCGGCTCAAGATAGACAAAAGTCATATGCCGATAAGCGTAGATGACCGATTGAGTTCCAAGAAGGTGACATGGTGATGCTAAACGTTTCGCCATGGAAGGGTATTATTCGATTTCGAAAACGGGGAAAGTTAGCTCCTCGATTTATTGCGCCATTTAAGATTTTAGCTCGTGTTGGTGAAGTTGCGTATCGTTTGGAATTACCTGAAGAGCTTGCTGGGATCCATAATATATTTGATGTTTCCCATCTCCGTAAGTGTCTTGCGGATGATTCTTCATGGATGCCATTAGACGAAATTGAGCTAAACAACAAGTTAGAGTATGTTGAGGAGCCGATTGCTATACTCGATGAAAAGGTGAAAAGGTTGGGAATAAGGAGGTGAGAACTTATAAAGTTCAATGGCGTCCTAGTAAAGGTTCTGAGTTTACTTGGGAGCCCGAAGAGTTTGTGTTGGTGTATCTTCCCTCTTGTCATGCGGCTTGGATCGCGAGGATGCGCTCCGATTCAAGTGGGGGAGAGTTGTAAGACCCGAATAATTATTGTACAGAGTGTAAATAGGGTACATAAAGTGTGGGCTGCAGGAGTAGGTGTGCGCGCATCGCACTGCTCCTGTGCACAGATTTCTACTTTTTAAATTAAAGTTAAATGAAAGGCATTGTTGTCTTTTCACATGAGAAAGAGTTTGGGGCTGTAATGGCCAGTTGGGTGGTGGTTGAAACACATTTAACCTTATCACCAATGACATCATCTCTCCCAAATTAATGTTCTAGAGTGAGAAACCCATTTGAGAGAGTGAAAGCTTAAATCAAGGAAGAAGAAGTTGATTTCGGGCCAAAGTGCGTGTATTAAAGTTGTTCATCTATCCACTAGCTACGTTTTGATTGTAGTGGTATATCCTAACTTTGATTTCCTTACTTTAATTTATATAAGGGTTAGGGTTTGGGTAAATGGTGAACATCAAACCCATATTTGGTGAATTTGGGTGTTCTTGGGTAAGATTGAGTCATGAAGACTCAATAGTAACTAACCGAGGGTTTCAAAGTGTTAATTGGTGATTATGAGTCTTAATTGGTTAGTTAATTAATAGCACACCTAGTTATTAAGTAAATAGCTGTTAGTTGGGTTAGTGGATGATCCAAAATGGGTGTGTTGACCTTAAATGGACGGTTTTGATGTAAATGGGTGATTTAATGAATTAAGTCATTAAATGCACATGAGTAGGTTGTTGGTGTTTAGTCCAACTAGTTTATGTATTGATCGAGTACTTACTGTATTAGGTACTTTGCTTTGAAGCTTGCGGAAGTATAAAACCGTCACCGAATCATTAAAGTGAGTGGAATAATTATACATGTGTGTATTTAATGTATTTACTTATGTGAAATGCGATGTGGGTTTTAAGTTCGGGTATGCGATACCACATCATGTTGGCATGGGATGAGGGTTTAAAGTTCGAGCGCTCGATACCTCATCTTGATCTGTGGCATGTGATATGGGTTAAAGTTCGGGCATTCGGATACCATATCATTTGTATGTGTGTGGGCGTGAAGTGTGGGTTTAAAGTTCGGGCGTTCGATAACACATTTCACGTGAAGGGTGGGTTTAAAGTTCGGGCATCGATACTACATAAGGGACTAGTGATGCATACTAGTGGCGTCTGCGTGGCTAACGGTTCATTCGCGAGAATCGTTCCCTTGTGTTTTGGTTAACCGTGGTTAAGAGATGTAGTGTAGCATATTATATTTGTTCATGTTATATGCTAGCTTGTGTTACCGGAGATTTTAGCGTTATACTTTGCGATGGTATGCTAATTTAAATGCTAGCGTGTATGAGGTAATTGTGTAAGTGATTGCAAGTAAGTAGGTTATATATGTATGTGTATAATTATTGCATTCACTAAGCTTTGCTTACCCTCTCGTTGTTTACCTTTTTATAGGCTCCAGCATGGACAAGCGAAAGGGTATACGTTTGGATTAGTGATCCCGCTTCATTGTGTTAGGAGAAGCTTTTTGGATGTTTATCTTTTGGAAGTTCGACCAAGTTATGGGTAGTTTAACCCCAAACACCATGCTCGAAGTGTCGTTTGGAAATTAAACTTTTGTGGTCGAAACTTGTATTTTGTGCGAAACTCGTAATTCGGCATATGTGGGCCCGATTTTGTAAAACTTATTTTATTATTGAAACATGTTAGTTTTAACTATTATAATGTGATGTGAAAAGCATTTCGTCTAAATATGTCGGAAGTGGGTGATCTTTTAAAGTGTAAATGGCAGTTTGATCTGAAACTGTCCGAGCAATCTGCGCGCCGCGCACAGGAAGGACTGCGCGTCGCGCACCCTCCTGTATATATTTTTTTTTCCTTGGTCTGTTTTCGGTTGTATATTGGGTTGGGTTGTTACAAGTGGTATCAGAGCATGGTCTAAGGGATTTAGGTGACTTGAGATAGGTGCCTAGACTTAGACTTTATTGTGTATGCATTTTATGCGGGACTTATAGGAGACGGGTCAGACCGGGATTGGCTAGTGCTTAGTTTATGTTAACTAAGCTTGCACTAATTGTTTTGTGTTGTGTTTGCAATCTTCAAGCGAGAAATACGTTGTACTAGCAAGTTAATGCGACGTGCTCACGTAACAATGACTAGCTACCATTGTTACGGGTTCAAATCGTATCAAACAAGCAATGTACGATGATTGTTTAGCAAGATGAGGCGGTGAGGTGTATATGTATATGTGTCATGTCTTTTCGTTCGTTGTTTAACCTATTTTCGTTTTATAGAACGAATATGAGAAACGGACACGACACTAATGACGGAGGCCCGAGCGAGGACTCCGAATTCACGGCCAAGGTTGAGGCCATCATTAAAAAGCAAAGAGCGGAATTCCTTGCGGATGTCTGAAAGGTCTTACAAGAATCGGTTGATGGGTAAGTAACCGAGTTAATCAATGAGTGAATGAATGCCGCGATCGAAGAGGCATTAGAAGCTATAAACATTTATCCTCATGGTGAAGGGGTGAGGGTAATGGTGGGCATGGAAGGCGAGACTTCCATTACAAGAATTTTAAGGATGCTCAACCTCCTATGTTTAATAGGGTTAGAGATCCGTTGAAAAGTACATGTTGGATCTCCGACATTGAGGGGGCTTTTCGTACCGCGGAATGTCCTCCCGAGAAGAAAACAATATATGGTTCTAGCATGTTCCATGAAGAGGCTAAGTTATGGTGGGATGATAAAATCCAATTGTATGGTGAAGAACAATATATGGGCTTATCGTGGGAAGAGTTTAAGAGGATGTTCTTTGATGAATATCGAACTCAAGCCGACCTAAACACAATCCGGGATGTGTTGAGCGATTTGCGACAAGGTTCGATGGACTTTGTTACTCTCAAGTCTACATTCTTGTCAAAGACTCATTTTTGTCCGGAGTACGTTGGGGATGACCGAATGTTGATGTTAGATTTCTATCGCACTTTAAACGATGAGTTGAAACGTAAGATTAGTTGGGGAATGGCTAAGTCTTTTGAAGAGTTATTTGAGTTGGCCCGGGGTTTCGAACCGGAGGTTCCAAAAAGAAGCGATTTCTCGTTCTCTAAGAGAAAATTTGAAGGTTCAAGTCATTCGAACTTTTCCAACAAGAAAAACAAGAAGGGATCTGAAAGTGTTAATAGTGTGAAGAAGGGTGGTTCTGGAGGTTTTCTCCCTACTTGCTATAATTGTGGGCAAAAGGGTCACATCTCTCGTGAATACCCAAAGCTGCCTACAAACAAAATCACATGATTCACAAGTCGGTGATATCATACGAGTGAGACTCGACATTATTGGTCATCTACAAGTCAGTGGTGCCATAGCGGGGAACGGTTTGGTAGGTTTGTGTATTGTATTGATTTAGTATATTATTGTGTTGAGTTGTATACTAACGTTGTTGATTGTTGTATGCGGGAATGCTAGATTGCTTATACGTTTTATACGTGTTGTGTGTTGGGATATGCGCGTAGGTAAATTACATATGTATATGTATAAGTATTGCATTCACTAAGCATTAGCATACCCTGTCGTTGTTTACATTTTTAGGTTCAGAGGCGGACGTGGCAAGGGTATGCTCGGGATTAGATGATCTCCCCTTTTGATGCTTGCATGGATTACTTTTGGATTCGACCTAGGATTGGGTCGTTTATCCCCAAACATCATGCTCGTAGTTGTTTGGAACTTACCCTCATTTGGGTCGAAACTCGTATTTTTGTATGTATTTCGTAAAATGGCTGATGTGGGCCCGATGTTGTAAAACTTGTTTAATAGTGAAAAATTCTTAGTTTTACTTAATATGAAGTGTTGTGATATTTCATTTCATTTAAAAGTGTCGAGAAACGTGTTTTTCATTCGCGTGAAATGGTCATTTTGGACAGCAGCTGGAAGACCATTTGGACGCCGTCCAGATTGCTTGGACGTCTTCCTGGCCTTTACAACTGGACGCTGTCCAGATAACTACTGGACGCCGTCCGGATGAACTGGTTATAAAAAAAATCTATTACGTTTTGCGTTTGGATAACGGGTTGGGTTGTTACAAGTGGTATCAGAGCATGGTCTAAGGGATTTAGGTGACTTGAGATAGGTGTCAACACTGAAATTATTGTTACCCTCTAAAAGGACATAAATTGAGAAACAAACCAAACGCTTGAATTTATTTATTAATCATGAAAAGATTCATGAAAAAAGCCAAGTGTGGGGAGAATCTACCAAGTTATTATCTATCATATGTTTGCAAAGAATTATTATTGCTGGTGCTTTTTCTTTGGACTATATATAATTGTTTTACCCGTAAAAATAAAAATGGATATTCAAGATGTCTTAACTCCATCCTTAAAGGAAGTAAAGTCTTTCAAAAAAGACACTCGCTTCTTGATTTAGGTTAAGAAATTGTCGTCCAGACTAGTTGTAAAGTCTACGAAAAACCTTGTAAAGTTTTCTCGAAAATCAGCTAGAAATCCACGGACCTCAGCATCAAACAGGGTCGCCAAGTGGTCGGACTTATCCTAACCATGAGAGGATTTGTCTTGTAAATTGGGAAGGACGCCTTGCAAATCAGCTGGATAAGACTGATGAATCAGATCCCCAGAAAGAATAATCTCCTTAAAGATTAAAAATCAGCATTTAAGGCTGATATTACTCAATCCTAGAGATTGACCTTAAAGATTGAGAATTACAAACTCATGAAATTCGATGATATCTATACTCGAACGTAAAATCCTAGGAATTCACCGGAATTCATTAGGTCACCTGAACCAAATCGGGTGTCAACCGTACGAACGGTGGTTGCATAGCATGGTCGAAGACATGACCTTGTGCCAGGCCAAAAACTTCTAGGGTGATCTTTACTATTTCTCCTACAAAGGATAGTAATTACATCCGACACGATATTGACCATGATTTTATGCAATGTCTTAAAAGACATCGCCTTAACAGTTTCTTGTTCATCGCTCTCCTTTGCAACTGGACGGTAGTTTGCCGTAAGGTAATATACGGAACAAGTAAACTGGATGTGTGCTTTTCAAACACAGGGATAGCAAGTGGGTACACAAAACCGAAAGTTTTTAGCATAAAATCAAAAGAAGTTACGAAACCCACAACCCACAAAATGTTTATGAAAACTTACACCGATAATGGGTTAATCCGGAAAACGTGTCTAGTGTAAAAATTAGCATGCATTTTCAAAACACAAAACATTTTCATCAGGTTCCTATTTTACCTAAGGATCCAAATTTTTCTAAGTCACGTAGGACTTTAACTACAACCCTTAAGTTTCATTAACTTGAAACTTGATCGTTGTTATGAATTGAATTGACGAAAAACGCTTCTAGATTAATATCTAGAGGTAGTATGAAATTTGTACCGTTACCTGAAAAAAAAGAAAAAAGAAAAGCAAAAAAAATTATCATCAATGTATATAGTGTGAAATAAAGTGTGAAAAATAAAGGAGTAAATTGTGTGAAGTGTAATTTATATTATTTCAGAGTATTTTGAGTTCAGTATTGCTTGAGGGCAAGCAATGTTCATGTATGGGGATTTTGATATTGCTCAAAATGAACATATATTTAGTCGCAATATCTCTCTTAAATAATGTGTTTTCAATTGTAATTGTGTAATTTTTAGATGTAAATTGCTTATATTTAAATGACTGATAACAAGAATCTTTAATGAAGAATATATCAAGATATGGTCGTAAATAGGCAAAGTACTAATCATCATTCGCAAAGTACAAGTTTGTAATTTATATATGAAGATGTACAAATGAAGAAATGAAGAGTACAAAGAATTTAAGCTGTGATCTAAGCCAAACGTCAATGTATAAGTCAAGATGTACAAGTTACAAGAAAACAATGCAAGAGCCCTCAAGGATCAGATAAGATGGAATGCTACTGTAGTCAAATGCCATGGATATTAAACAAATGTACATACCATTCATTGGTTTATGAGTCATACATCATGAAAAAGTAAAATAATATTAAACATAAATGATTGTTACTACTTTAAGTTATTTAAACCAAAAGAATGTTTGAATGGGGAATTTAGGCCAAATATTTGGTAAAGTAATGACTTGATGAGGAGTATTAATAAGATACAAGAGACAGTAGGCAAATGGGAGATATATCTCAATAATACTCCGTAGATGTAGGATGTGAGGGAGAGTTTCCAGTCTCAGACTGATACTCTCCGTAGTAGTAATTAATATTTACTCCGTAGTAATAAGTGTGTTATTATTTGGTATTGTACGGTGTTGTAATTGAAGATTTCTACCGCATGAAGTTAATGAAAGCTATGTATTGTACTGTAAGTTTTATTCACTCTTTTACTATATTTTGTAGTTAATTTGTTGTTATGTTTATTTAATCCAAGTAGATATGATGTTTGACTAAAAATAAGGACATGGGTAAATTAAGCTTGTACATGGTTAATATTTAAATAAAGAACGACCTTAAGGGAATTTGAGATTTTAACTATTAATGGGTATGGTAATTAATTCTCTAAGTGACAACTTGTTAAAACATTACACTTATACTTTTAATTTGATATATGTATAAATAATCACATACGTTGACCGGACACGGAAGACGGATTATTTATATATATAGAGAATTATTCATTGAAATGGACACGTGAATGAATTAATAATTAAAAGGCTAGATAAAATTAAGGTGGGTTATATTCAGTGACAACTGGTATAATTATTGACATACGTGACAACCGCGTCATCCATTTAAATATTAATTAGTTAAAATATTTAACTATAATTATGAGGTAGAATATCGATGACACTCGCATTTGATACTTGTAATTGTAGGTCTATTCTGGACAACTCCAGGTAGACATATTAAATATTTTACGGGTACAAAAGAAATTTAACCCAGGGTAAAAAGTAAAGTAAAAAAGTCAAACATCATAGTTACGGAAGTTGAATAAACGTAATACTCTTTTAATTTATTTTTATCTTGTTTATTTAATCTTTATTTATTTTTATCATTGTAATTTTTTTTTACCTTTTTACTGTCTTCTACTTTATTTTTGCCTTAGTTGTTAAGTTAATAAGTAGAAAAGCTAAAAAGACAAACCATTCGTTAAACGGTAAAAACCCCTAAAAATTACCATTAGATATAAAAGTAAAATTAGAATCCCTAAATAGAAAATAGAAATACATAAGCTTTCCCATGGAACAAACATCGGATTTACCCTAACTATATTACCATACAATTAGGTACACTTGCCTATAGTGTTGTAGTAAAAATTAGGTTTATTCCGTAAAAAAATATAAAACTTGTAGGTTAAAAATATATACCACTACGAACACATCAAGGTTTTGGCGCCGCTGCCGTGGAGAGCGAATATTTTTATTTTCTATTAAGAATTTTAACTTTATTTTTATTAGTTTTAGTTTTCGTTTTTGTAAAATAATATAATTAGATTTTATTTTGTTATAAAGAAAAAAAATAACGAATAGTAAATTCTTATTTGAAAGGTTAGACTGTTTGTACACTTGAGAGCTGAGAGAGTGAATTACATATTAAAAAAAATTTAAAAACGAAAACTTCCCTGTCACATGAGAATTATTCTTACATTCTCAAACAAAGACCAAGTTGACATACACATTCTTCTAAAAAAAATTTATTGTAATTAGGTTATTTTGTAATTTTAATTAACTAGATTTTTTTTGGTATTAAAATATAGAATAAATTCATAAAATATAAAAAAAAATTTAGACTTTAAGATTGTAGCTAAAATTTGGCCATAACAAAATAATCGAAAATTTTGAAGAAAAGACCTTGGAACTCTTTTTGAAATCCAAAATAAATTAAATCAATAATCTCAAACAAGTGTTGATGACAATTCGTTCGGTCAATCTTGGATCACGAATGACAAGCAATAACTGGTTGTGAAATTTGTGGAGATTATCATTCAACATGGGAATGTTATTATTACGTTCCTATGGAAAATTATGCACCCATGAAACCTGAATGGAAAGATTATGAGGAATGCAATTCAAATTGGGATAATTCCTAAGATATATCCAAACTCAACAACCAGAAGACGAGGAAAATTATGTGTCTGAAATTTTTTTAGATTATATGAAAATCAAACTCGAAGAAGTTGACGCTCAAAATGAACAAATGAGAGAGTTTGCAAATAGGCAGGCTGAAACTCTATCAGACTACACACCTGTCGATCTAAGGAGTTATATACAAGAAATTCTCATATCATCGAATTTTGTTGATTTCGAAAGCTCTGAAATCACAAATTATCCAGATGATACTTTTTATTCAGTCTTACCAATTTCACAACATATCGACACATTAGCCTCTACCGACAAAATCATCAATCCATCAATGGATGAAAAATAAGTAAGGGTGACAAATTTGTACTCTAGGGAAAATGATAACGTTGAAAATTTTGCTCCCGATATCAAAGTGGTGGGACCAATAAGGACCGTTAAAAAAGAAGAATTTGATTCGATCCCACAATTTACCATTCCACAACCTTCCAACCCAATGTTCTCAATAGACGAGTCATCTATCGAAGATGAACCACGAGCTGTAATAGATATTGACACCTCGGATTTCACCCAATTGGGTAATAGTGGTGAAAATTTCGATCCCGAGAATGAACAGAAGGAATTGTTTAGAATTGTCCACCCTAAAGAAATATGTATGTCGGTGTATGACGATCCATTTGACCAAGAACCAGAAAAGAGACTAATCCATATTCTGAAAGCTACACTTAAAGGAGAGTTAATTAGTGACACTCGGGTAGGTTTAGAATTTTATAATTCTAAACTAATTGATATATTATACACCACCCGAAATGTAAATAATTGGCTCACTTCTCTAATTCGTGGAACTTTTTCCACCAACTTCACATGTCGTCCGATAAGTGTAGGGAAGTTCAGCCGCACTAGAACGTTAAAATTTGGGGAAGAGTCTAGTGCAACGACTCAGAATTAAACAAGCACAAGGTTTTTGTGTTAATTTTTACAGTAAATATTTTTGTGTGTTTTGTGTGTTTTTGTTTATTTGTTTGAAAAACTGGGTAAAAGGGGCATTTTCAAAAGACTAGCAAACAGTTCAAAAAAGTAACTATTTTGACGAAAAACATGTGTATGATAACAATCGGAGGAATGAACGATGTTGCGCACCATCTGTCATCCTGCAATTCTATGGTATCTTTAACTATCTTTCTACACCATATACCCTCATGAATTTATCGTTGTAGTCTGATTTCATGCAAGTGAGGGCATTGCATGATCTTAAGTATGGGGAGGAGTTATAAATTCTCTCAGGTTTATATACTTGGCTTATTTTCTAAATTTTGTGAAAAATTTTAAATTTTTTCAAATTTTTAACTAAATGAATTCAAATCTTGTTTATATATATTTATAAATGATAAAATTAGGTGTCAACACTGAAATTATTGTTACCCTCTAAAAGGACATAAATTTAGAAACAAACCAAACGCTTGAATTTATTTATTAGTAATGAAAAGATTCATGAAAAAAGCCAAGTGTGGGGAGAATCTACCAAGTTATTATCTATCACATGTTTGCAAAGAATTATTATTGTATGTGCTTTTTCTTTGGACTATATATAATTGTTTTACCCGTAAAAATAAAAATGGATCTTCAGGATGTCTTAACTCCATCCTTAAAGGAAGTAAATTCTTCCGAAAAAGACACGCGCTTCTTGATTTAGGTTAAGAAGTTGTCGTCTAGACCAGTTGTAGAGTCTACGAAAAACCTTGTAAAGTTTTCTCGAAAATCAGCTGGAAATCCACGGACCTCAGCATCAAACAGGATCGCCAAGTGGTCGAACTTATCCCAACCATGAGAGGATTTGTCTTGTAAAATGGGGAGGACGCCTTGCAAATCAGCTGGATAAGACTGGTGAATCAGATCCCCATAAAGGATAATCTCCTTAAAGATTAAAAATAAGCATTTAAGCCTGATATTATTCAATCCTAGAGATTGACCTTAAAGATTGAGAATTACAAACTCACGGAATTCGATGATATCTATACTCAAAATTGACCGAGTAAATGTTTTGAAAAATATAAAACCGATTTGTTTTCAAAGAACTTATTTTTCAGTACGTTCATTACTATTGAACGTAAAATCATAGGAATTCATTAGGTCACATGTACCAAATCGGGTGTCAACCGTATGAACGATGGTTGCATAGCATGGTCGAAGACAGGACCTTGTGCCAGACCAAAAACTTCCAGGGTGATCTTTACTATTTCTCCTACAAAGGATAGTAATTACATCCGACACGATTTTGACCATGATTTTATGCAATGTCTTAAAAGACATCGCCTTAACAGTTTCTTGTTCATTGCTCTCCTTTGCAACTGGACGATAGTTTTCCGTAAGGTAATATACAGAACAAGTAAACTAGATGTGTGCTTTCCAAACACAGGGATAGCAAGTGGGTACACGAAACCGAAAGTTTTTAGCTTAAAATCAAAAGAAGTTACGAAACCCACAACCCACAAAATGTTTATGAAAACTTACACCGGTAATGGGTTAATTCGAAAAACGTGTCTAGTGTTAAAACTAGCATGCATTTTCAAAACACAAAACGTTTTCATCAAGTTCCTATTTTCCCTAAGGATCCAAATTTTTCTAAGTCACGTAGGACTTTAACTACGACCCTTAAGTTTCATTAACTTGAAACTTGATCATTGTTATGAATTGAATTGACGGAAAACGCTTCTAGATTAATATCTAGAGGTAGTATGAAATTTGTACCGTGACCTAAGAAAAAAAGGAAAAAAAAAGGAAAAAAAGGAAAAAAAAAAGAAAAAGAAATTATCATCAATGTATATAGTGTGAAATAAAGTGTGAAAAATAAAGGAGTAAATTGTGTGAAGTGTGATTTATATTCTTTCGGAGTATTTTGAGTTCAGTATTGCTTGAGGGCAAGCAATGTTCAAGTGTCGGGATTTTGATATTGCTCAAAATGAGCATATAATTAGTCGCAATATCTCTCTTAAATAATGTGTTTTCAATTGTAATTGTGTAATTTTTAGATGTAATTGGCTTATATTTAAATTACTGATAACAAGAAGCTTTAATGAAGAATATATCAAGATATGATCGTAAATACGCAAAGTACTAATCATCATTCGCAAAGTACAAGTTTGTAATATATATATATATATATATATATATATATGAAGATGTACAAATGAAGAAATGAAGAGTACAAAGGATTTAAGCTGTGATCTAAGCCAAACGTCAATGTATAAGTCAAGTTGCACAAGTTACAAGAAAAAAAAGCAACAGCCCTCAAGGATCAGATAAGATGGAATGCTATTGTAGTCAAATGCCATGGATATTAAACAAATATCCATACCATTCGTGGGGTTATACATCATGAAAAAGTAAAATAATATTAAACATAAATGATTGTTATTACTTTAAGTTATTTAAACCAAAAGAATGTTTGAGTGTAGAAGTTAGGCCAAATATTTGGTAAAGTAATGACTTGATGAGGAGTATTAATAAGATACAAGAGACAGTAGGTAAAGGGGAGATATATCTCAATAATACTCCGTAGATGTAGGATGTGAGGGAGAGTTTTCAGTCTCAGACTGATACTCTCCATAGTAGTAATTAATATTTACTACGTAGTAATAAGTGTGTTATTATTTGGTGTTGTACGGTGTTGTAATTAAAGATTTCTACCGCGTGAAGTTAATGAAAGCTATGTATTGTACTGTAAGTTTTATTCACTCTTTTACTATATTTTGTATCTAATTTGTTGTTATGTTTATTTAACCCAAGTAGATATGATGTTTGACTAAAAATAAGGATATGGGTAAATTAAGCTTGTATATGGTTAATATTTAAATAAAGAATGACCTTAAGGGAAATTGAGATTTTAACTATTAATGGGTATGGTAATTAATTAACTAAGTGACAACTTGTTAAAACATTACACTTATACTATTTATTTGATATATGTATAAATAATCACATACGTTGACCGGACACGAAAGACGGATTATTTATATATATAGAGAATTATTCATTGAAATGGACACGTGAATGAATTAATAACTAAAAGGCTAATTAAAATTAAGGTGGGTTATATTCAGTGACAATTGGTATAATTATTGACATACGTGACAACCGCGTCATCCATTTAAATATTAATTACTTAAAATATTTAACTATAATTATGAGGTTGAATGTCGAGGACACTCGCATTTGATACTTGTAATTGTTGGTCTATTCTGGACAACTCCAGGTAGACATATTAAATATTTTACGGGTACAAAGGAAATTTAACTCAGGGTAAAAAGTAAAGTAAAAAGTCAAACATCATAGTTACGGAAGTTGAATAAACATAATACTCTTTTAATGTATTTTTATCTTGTTTAGTTAATCTTTATTTATTTTTACCATTGTAATTTTTATTTACCTTTTTACTGTCTTCTACTTTAATTTTGCCTTAGTTGTTAAGTTAATAAGTAGAAAAGCTAAAAAGACAAACCGGTCATTAAACGGTAAAAACTCCTAAAAATTACCATTAGATATAAAAGTAAAATTAGAATTCCTAAATAGAAAATAGAAATACATAAGCTTTTCCGTGGAATGAACATCAGATTTACCCTAATTATATTACCATACGATTAGGTACACTTGCCTATAGTGTTGTAGTAAAAATTTAGTTTATTCCGTAAAAAAATATAAAACTTGTAGGTCAAAAATATATACCACTACGAACACATCAAGTTTTTGGCGCCGCTGCCCGGGAGAGCGCGTAATTTTTATTTTCTATTAAGAATTTTAACTTTTTTTTTATTAGTTTTAGTTTTAGTTTTTGTAAAATAATATAATTAGATTTTATTTTGTTATAAAGAAAAAAAATCCTGAATAGTAAATAATTATTTGAAAGGTTAGAGTATTTGTACACTTGAGAACTGAGAGAGTGAATAACATATTAAAAAAAAAATTTAAAAACGAAAAATTCCCTGACACATGAGAATTATTCTTACATTCTCAAACAAAGACCAAGTTGACATACACATTCTTCCAAAAAAAATTATTGTAATTAGGTTATTTTGTAATTTTAATTAATTAGATTTTTTTTGGTATTAAAATATAGAATAAATTTATAAAATATAAAAAAAAAATTTAGACTTTAAGATTGTAGCTAAAATTTGTCCATAACAAAATAATGGAAAATTTTGAAGAAAAGGCCTTGGAAACTCTTTTTGAAATCCAAAATAAATTAAATTAATACTCTCAAACAAGTGTTGATGAAATTCGTTCGGTCAATCTTGGATCACGAATGACGAAACAATAACTGGTTGTGAAATCTGTGGAGATTATCATTCAACATAGGAATGTTATTATTACGATCCTATGAAAAATTATGCACCCATGAAAGCTGAATGGAAAGATTATGAGGAATGCAATTCAAATTGGGATTATTCTCAAGAATATATCCAAATTCAACAACCAGAAGACGAGGAAAATTATGTGTCTGAAAATTGTTTAGATTATATGAAAATCAAACTCGAAGAACTTGACGCTCAAAATGAACAGATGAGAGAGTTTGCAAATAGACAGGCTGAAACTCTATCAGAATACACACCTGTCGATCTGAGGAGTCATATACAAGAAATTCTCATATCATCGAATTTTGTTTATTTCAAGAGCTCCGAAATCACCAATTATCCCGATGATACTTTTTATTCAGTCTTACCAATTTCACAACATATCGACAAATTAGCCTCTACCGATAAAATCATCGATCCATCAATGGATGAAAAAGAAGTAAGAGTGACAAATTCGTACTCTTGGGAAAATGATAACGTTGAAAATTTTGCTCCCGAGATCAAAGTGGTGGGACTGATAAGGACCGTTAAAAAAGAAGAATTTGATTCGATCCCACAATTTACCATTCCACAACCTTCCAACCCAATGTTCTCAATGGACGGGTCATCTATCGAAGATGAACCACGAGCTGTAATAGATATTGACACCTCAGATTTCACCCAATTGGGTAATAGAGGTGAAAATTTCGATCCCGAGAATGAACAGAAGGAATTGTTTAGAATTGACCACCCTAAAGAAATATGTATGTCGGTGTATGACGATCCATTTGACCAAGAACCAGAAAAGAGACTAATCCATATTCTGAAAGCTACACTTAAAGGAGAGTTAATTAGTGACACTCGGGTAGGTTTAGAATTTTATAATTCTAAACTAATTGATATATTATACACCACCCGAAATGTAAATAATTGGCTCACTTCTCTAATTCGTGGAACTTTTTCCACCAACTTCACATGTCGTCCGATAAGTGTGGGGAAGTTCAGCCCCACTGGAACGTTAAAATTTGGGGAAGAGTTGAGTGCAACAACTCAGAATTAAACATGCACAAGGTTTTTGTGTTAATTTTCACAGTAAATATTTTTGTGTGTTTTGTGTGTTTTTGTTTATTTGTGTGAAAAACAGGGTAAAATGAGCATTTTCAAAAGGCTAGCAAACAGTTCAAAAAAGCAACTATTTTGACGAAAAACATGTATATGATAACAATCGGAGGAATGAACGATATTGCGCACCATCTGTCATCCTGCAATTCTATGGTATCTTTAACTATCTTTCCACACCATATACCCTCGTGAATTTATCGTTGTAATCTGATTTCATGTAAGTGAAGGCATTGCATGATCTTAAGTGTAGGGAGGAGTTATAAATTCTCTCAGATTTATATACTTGGCTTATTTTCTAAATTTTGTGAAAAATTTTAAAATTTTTCAAAATTTTAACTAAATGAATTCAAATCTTGTTTATATATATTAATGAATGATAAAATTAGGTGTCAACACTGAAATTATTGTTACCCTCTAAAAGGACATAAATTGAGAAACAAACCAAATGCTTGAATTTATTTATTAGTAATGAAAAGATTCATGAAAAAAGCCAAGTGTTGTGTGACAACCCAAACCAACCACCGACTAAACCTCGTTAAATTTTAGCTAAAAAAAAAAATTTTGCTGGAAGATTGTTTGCGCGCCGCGCGCCCCAGCTTGCGCGCCGCGCAAAAGCTGGCTGTTGCCGGTTGCCTTTAATGCGAAAAATATGAGCGACTTCCCGACACATTTAGCCAAAACGCTTTTAACCGTACATTAATATATGTAAAACTAGCACATAACTAAGGTTTGAGCGAGTTTTACAAAGTGGGGCCCACACGTGCCCAAATTGCCACTAAGTGTAAGAATACAAGTTTAATACAAATTAGAGTTTCGACCACAAAAGTTTAATTGCCAAACGACACAACGAGCATGGTGTTTGGGGTTAAACTACCCAAGTCTCGGTCAAACTCCAAGCCAAAACCAAAAGCGCTTCTTAATCATCGAAGCGGGAAACTCAATCCAAGGTAATGCCCTTACCCTTATCCACACACGAACCTATAAAAAGGTAAACAACGAGAGGGTAAGCAAAGCTTAGTGAGCACAATAATTATACATATACATATATAATCTACCTACTTGCATCACTTACGCAACCTCATACGCGGGATCAACAATTCGACAATCATGCAACAATAATATGCATATACCAATATCCGCAATTCCACAAGTAGCTAATAATACAATAGCATACGATTCATAATTAAGCACTTTCACTACATAATTCACGCAACCTTGGTTAACCGATTCGAACAAGGGAAACGGTACTTACAAGACCGTTGGAGTTCATAACATCCACTAGTGTTACTTACACACCGCGTAATCACTAGTCCCCGGGTGATGTCTTAAACACCGCGACTAACTCACCCTTACAACAATGTAGCGTCTTAAACACCGCGATGAATCCACACTTCATTCAATACAATGAGTGGTGTCTTGAACACCGCGACACTTCCACTCCCATGACATTGTGGCGTCTTAAACACCGCGACAATACCACAAGTCAATTACACAATGAGTAGTGCCTTAAACACCGCGACAATACTACTCGTTACCTAGAATGTGGTGTCTTGAACACCGCGACAATGCCACATTCACGCAACACAAATAAATACATTATATACACATACGCATAATTATTCCACTCACCTTAAACCTTCGGTGATTATTAAACCAAGCTTGAATTCCAAGGTAACGTACCTATTTCACAAGCATATAATTAATCAATCAACTTGGCCTAATCTCATAACACACACCATCCTAGGTCATCTTGACCCATTTTGACACTTAACCCTAATTTGGGTCATTCTTACCAAAAACCCTAACTCTTGGCACTCAAGGCCTTCATACACTTTAAATCACTAGGTTTTAACACAAAACACTAATAACGTTAACCAATCTTGGTCCATTTTGACCCGTTTGACTCAATAAAAGTCAATACACCCATTTTGGGTCATTTATACCCAAATCACACCCATTTTCACTTCCTTAAGGTGTTCTAGCAAATTATTAGCCAATTAGGGTTTCATAACAACAATTAATACATTTAAAACCTTAGCTTACACATAATTGAGTCTACATGACCCAATTTACCCAAGAACCCCCAAATTTACCAACACATGGGTTTTATGAGTAACACTAACTCAAACCCTAACCCATACACGAAATCAAAACAAGAATTGAAAGTTAAGGCATACCACAACTATCAAGATGTAGCAATTGACGAGATGAACAACTTTAGAACTTGGACTTTAGCAAGAAACCCTCTTCTTCCTCTTCAAAGTGAGCTTTCCCTCTCTAAAACTCACTCTCTCACTAAAATCAATTTGGATAAGTGTTGGTGGTTATGGGAGTGATTAATGAACTCCCAAAACTGATCCAAAGGCATTAAATTCGGCTCTAAAGTGCATTTACCAAAATACCCTCGTTTCCATTTAATTAAAAGCAAAAATGAGCTGGCAGACAGGATCTGCGCGGCGCGCCCCTATCTGCGCGGCGCGCATATGGTCTGTTTCAGCTACTTCTTCCATTTTACAACATAACGAAAACTCTACACCCCGGTTTACTATTTACGCATTATATACAATAAAAATACACGGGTCTTACAACTCTCCCCCACTTATTCGGATTGCGTCCTCGCAATCCAAGCCGTATGACAAGCGGGAAGATACACCAACACAAACTCTTCGGGCTCCCATGTAAACTCGGAACCTTTATTCCGTCGCCATTGAACTTTGTAGGTCCTAACCTCCTTATGTCTCAATCGTTTGACCTTCTCATCGAGTAAGGCAATCGGCTCTTCAATATACTCCAACTTATTGTTTAGTTCGATCTCATCTAAAGGCATCCATGAGGAATCGTCCGCAAGACACTTACGGAGGTGAGAAACATGAAACGTATTATGGATCCCCGCAAGCTCTTCGGGCAATTCCAATCGATATGCAACTTCACCAACACAAGCCAAAACTTTAAACGGCCCAATATACCGAGGACCTAACTTTCCCCGTTTTCAAAATCGAATAATACCCTTCCATGGCGAAACCTTAAGCATGACCATGTCGCCCTCTTGGAATTCGATCGTCCGTCTACGTTTATCGGCATACGACTTTTGCCTATCTTGAGCCTTTTTCAAATGCTCCCGGATAATATCAATCTTGTTATTCGTCTCTAGAACCAAATCGGTACTCCCGATTTCCCTTTGTCCCACTTCTCCCTAACAAATGGGAGTTCGACACCTTCGACCATAAAGCATCTCGTACGGTGGCATCCCGATACTAGTATGAAAACTATTATTGTACGAAAATTCCACCAAAGGTAGATGCTCATCCCAACTACCACCGAAATCGATAATGCACGCCCGTAACATATCTTCCAAAGTTTGGTTCGTACGTTCGGTTTGACCGTCCGTTTGAGGATGATACGCCGTGCTCAACTTTAATTGTGTACCCATATCTTCGTGAAACTTTTCCCAAAATCGAGATGTAAAACGGGTATCTCGATCCGAAATAATAGATATAGGAACGCCATGTCGCGAGACCACTTCCTTGATAAACAACTTAGCCAAGGCCTCTGACGATATTGCTTCTTTAATAGGAAGAAACAAAGCGCTTTTCATCAACCGGTCCACGATCACCCAAATCGAATCATATTGAGTTCTCGCCGTCTTAGGTAATTTAGTGATGAAATCCATGGTAATGTGCTCCCATTTCCATTTCGGGATCTCTAACGGTTGCAACTTACCATACGGCTTTTGATGCTCGGCTTTAACTTGCAAACAAGTAACACATCGTTCAACGTATTTTACAACATCGCGTTTCATGCCCGGCCACCAATAATCTTTCTTCAAGTCATGATACATTTTCGTCGCGCCCGGATGAATGGAATATTTCGACTTATGTGCTTCATCGAGTAACACCCGTCGGTAATCACCCGCCTTAGGCACTCACACCCTTCCTTGAAACGACAATAAACCCCGCGGGCCCATTGTAATGAACTCCGATTGGCCCACAATTCGTTCCGCGTGCTTATCGTGAACATAAGCCTCTATTTGGTCTTCACCCATCTTTTCAAGAAAGTCATTAGTGATAATCAAACGTAACGATGCTACACGTATCGCCGGATGTTGAGTCTTCCGACTTAACGCATCCGCGACCACATTCGCCTTACCCGGATGGTAAAGTATCTCACAATCAAAATCCTTCACCACATCCATCCATCTACGTTGACGATAATTCAAATCTCTTTGAGTAAAAAGATGTTTCAAATTCTTATGATCCGAATATATCGTACACTTGACACCATACAAGTAATGGCGCCAAATTTTCAACGCATGCACAACCGCCGCCATTTCAAGATCATGAGTCGGGTACCTCGTTTCGTGTTCCTTTAATTGCCGAGAGGCATAAGCAATGACTTTACCCCTTTGCATAAGAACGCACCCGAGCCCATTTAAGGAAGCATCACAATAAACCACCATGTCTTCGACGCCTTCCGGTAACACTAACACCGGAGCTTGACACAACTTATCTTTCAATAATTGAAAAGCAATTTCTTGCTCGTTTTCCCAATTGAACTTAGCACTCTTCCTCGTCAACTTTGTTAATGGAGAAGCAATCTTAGAAAAGTCTTGGATAAACCGACGATAATAACCGGCCAATCCGAGAAAACTTCGGATCTCCGTGGGCGTAGTCTGTCGTCCCCAACTCTTCACCGTCTCAATCTTCCCCGGATCCACTTGGATACCGCTTTCGTTCACAATGTGACCAAGGAATTGAACCTCCCTTAGCCAAAATTCACATTTAGAGAACTTTGCATACAACTTCTCTTTTCTTAGCGTCTTCAAAACTTCACGCAAGTGACGTTCATGTTCGTGCATACTTTTCGAGTAGACTAGTATGTCGTCAATGAACACAATAACCGACTTGTCCAACATAGGTTGGCACACCCGGTTCATAAGATCCATGAATGCCGCCGGTGCATTCGTAAGACCGAAGGGCATAACTACAAATTCATAATGCCCGTAACGCATTCGGAAAGCCGTTTTCTCAATATCTTCCTCACGGACCCGCATTTGGTGATAGCCGGACCGTAGGTCGATCTTAGAGAAATACGTTGCGCCTTGAAGTTGATCAAACAAATCGTCGATCCTAGGTAGTGGATAACGATTCTTGATCGTCACTTTATTCAACTCACGGTAATCAATGCACATACGCATACTACCGTCTTTCTTCTTCACAAATAAGACCGGAGCGCCCCATGGCGAAGCACTCGGTCGGATAAAACCCTTCTCGAGCAATTCTTGAATTTGATTCAATAACTCTTGCATCTCCGTTGGTGCTAAACGATAAGGAGTTTTAGCAATGGGGGTAGCCCCCGGAACCAACTCGATGCGAAATTCTACTTGTCTTTCCGCCGGAACACCCGGTAACTCATCCGGAAAGACATCTTCAAACTCATTAACTACCGGAATTTCACGAATAGGTGGTGGCTCATTACGAGTGTCGACAACATGAGCAAGGAAAGCCATACCACCGGTAATAACGTGACGTCGTGCCCGAGCAAAAAGTGCATATCGGCACCGATCTCCTTCGTTTATCACCATGAATAATCATCTCTCCCCCACTTGGGGTCTTTACACGAATAAACTTGTCGTGGCATGCAATATCGGCTCTATAACGATCGAGCCAATCCATACCAACGACTACATCAAAATCACCCAAAGTCATCGGAATAAGATCAATTTCGAAACTTTCAGCGCCAAACACAACATTGCAATTTTTAAACACATCAACCACTAGTGCCGTCTTGCTATCCGCTATTTCAACTTCTACCGGACGACTCAACTTTACTAGCGGTTTACTTAACTTAGGCACAAATATTGGAGATACGAAAGACAAATTAGCACCACTATCAAAAAGTATCCGAGCCGGATTAGAGTTAACCATGAAAGTACCTGAAACGACTTCATTGGATTGTTTAGCTTCTTCATTAGACATCAAGTAGTTACGACCCCTAGCCGTACCCGCCGCCTTCTCGATTCGTTTAGTATTATCATTACGCAACTCGGGACACTCGGGTTTCTTGTGTCCTTCTTTCCCACAATTGTAGCAAGTGAATTTGGTAGTAGAAGATGGTTTGGTGCAATCCCGGGCCATGTGCCCCCTTCGCCCACAATTATGACAAGAATAGGGGAAATCCCCCGAAGCACCCTTCTTCACACTCCCCACACTCTCGGTTGCGCCTTTCTTTGACTTCTTGCTTGAAAAATTTGAATGACTCGAACCTTCAAACTTCCTCTTCCTCAACACAAGCGCTTCAAACCCTTTTGCCATATTAAACAATTCATCGAAGCTCTTCACCACATTCACACTAATCTTTTCTTGATAACTATCATTCAAGGTTCGATAGAAATCTTCTTTCAACATTTTATCATTCCCGACATACTCCGGGCAAAATTGCGTCTTGGACAAGAACACGGATTTGAGAGTGTTCAAGTCCATCGACCCTTGCCTCAAGGTACGTAGCTCGTCCTTAAGCCTTGTAAGATCGGCCGAAGTTCGGTACTCATCGAAGAACTCCTCTTTAAATTCGTCCCAAGTGAAGTCCATACATTGTTCTTCACCATAGAGTTGGATCTTTGCATCCCACCATAACTTCGCATCACCCCGTAACATGCTACAACCATACCTAGTCTTTTTATCGGGAGGGCACTCACAAGTACGGAAAGCCCCCTCCATATCGGAGATGAATCGGGCACTCTTGAGTGGGTCCCTATCGCCCTCAAAAAGTAGGAGGTTGAGCATCCTTAAAGTTCTTGAAGAAAAAGTCACGCCTTCCCACATTTTCTTCTTGAAGAGCAATCTTAATTTGCTCCTTAACCATAGTGACGACATGTTCGTCAATCGTCTCTAAAAACATCTTCTTAACATCTTCGCAAAACTCCGCCTTTTGGCGTTGAAAGATGGCCTCAACCTTGGCCGTGAACTCGGGGTCCTCGCTCGTGCCCCCATTATCGGTGTCGTGTCCGTTTCTCATCTTCATTCTATAAAACGGAAAAGATTAAACAACGAAACTAAAGACATGACACATATATACATATACACCATACCACTCCATCTCGCTCGACAATCGTCGTACATCGCTTGTTTGACACGATTTGCACCCGTAGTAAGGGTAGCTAATCATTACTACGCGAGCACGTCGCGTTAACTCGCTAGTACAACGTTCATTTCGCTCGCTATACAACACAAACAATAACGCATGATTAGTTCATATAAACCTATGCGCTAACCAAGACCCGGTCCGACCCAAAGTCCTACAAGTCCGCACAATGCACACACAAAATTCTAAGTCTAGGCGCCTATCTCAAGTCACCTAAATCCCTTAGACCATGCTCTGATACCACTTGTGACAACCCAAACCAACCACCGACTAAACCTCGTTAAATTTTAGCTAAAAAAAAAAATTTTGCTGGAAGACTGTTTGCGCGCCGCGCGCCCAAGTTTGCGCGCCGCGCAAAAGCTGGCTGTTGCCGGTTGCCTTTAATGCGAAAAAGATGAGCGACTTCCCGACACATTTAGCCAAAACGCTTTTAACCGTACATTAATATATGTAAAACTAGCACATAACTAAGGTTTGAGCGAGTTTTACAAAGTGGGGCCCACACGTGCCCAAATTGCCACTAAGTGTAAGAATACAAGTTTAATACAAATTAGAGTTTCGACCACAAAAGTTTAATTGCCAAACGACACAACGAGCATGGTGTTTGGGGTTAAACTACCCAAGTCTCGGTCAAACTCCAAGCCAAAACCAAAAGCGCTTCTTAATCATCGAAGCGGGAAACTCAATCCAAGGTAATGCCCTTACCCTTATCCACACACGAACCTATAAAAAGGTAAACAACGAGAGGGTAAGCAAAGCTTAGTGAGCACAATAATTATACATATACATATATAATCTACCTACTTGCATCACTTACGCAACCTCATACGCGGGATCAACAATTCGACAATCATGCAACAATAATATGCATATACCAATATCCGCAATTCCACAAGTAGCTAATAATACAATAGCATACGATTCATAATTAAGCACTTTCACTACATAATTCACGCAACCTTGGTTAACCGATTCGAACAAGGGAAACGGTACTTACAAGACCGTTGGAGTTCATAACATCCACTAGTGTTACTTACACACCGCATAATCACTAGTCCCCGGGTGATGTCTTAAACACCGCGACTAACTCACCCTTACAACAATGTGGCGTCTTAAACACCGCGATGAATCCACACTTCATTCAATACAATGAGTGGTGTCTTGAACACCGCGACACTTCCACTCCCATTACATTGTAGCGTCTTAAACACCGCGACAATACCACAAGTCAATTACACAATGAGTAGTGCCTTAAACACAGCGACAATACTACTCGTTACCTAGAATGTGGTGTCTTGAACACCGCGACAATGCCACATTCACGCAACACAAATAAATACATTATATACACATACGCATAATTATTCCACTCACCTTAAACCTTCGGTGATTATTAAACCAAGCTTGAATTCCAAGGTAACGTACCTATTTCACAAGCATATAATTAATCAATCAACTTGGCCTAATCTCATAACACACACCATCCTAGGTCATCTTGACCCATTTTGACACTTAACCCTAATTTGGGTCATTCTTACCAAAAACCCTAACTCTTGGCACTCAAGGCCTTCATACACTTTAAATCACTAGGTTTTAACACAAAACACTAATAACGTTAACCAATCTTGGTCCATTTTGACCCGTTTGACTCAATAAAAGTCAATACACCCATTTTGGGTCATTTATACCCAAATCACACCCATTTTCACTTCCTTAAGGTGTTCTAGCAAATTATTAGCCAATTAGGGTTTCATAACAACAATTAATACATTTAAAACCTTAGCTTACACATAATTGAGTCTACATGACCCAATTTACCCAAGAACCCCCAAATTTACCAACAAATGGGTTTTATGAGTAACACTAACTCAAACCCTAACCCATACACGAAATCAAAACAAGAATTGAAAGTTAAGGCATACCACAACTATCAAGATGTAGCAATTGACGAGATGAACAACTTTAGAACTTGGACTTTAGCAAGAAACCCTCTTCTTCCTCTTCAAAGTGAGCTTTCCCTCTCTAAAACTCACTCTCTCACTAAAATCAATTTGGATAAGTGTTGGTGGTTGTGGGAGTGATTAATGAACTCCCAAAACTGATCCAAAGGCATTAAATTCGGCTCTAAAGTGCATTTACCAAAATACCCTCGTTTCCATTTAATTAAAAGCAAAAATGAGCTGGCAGACAGGATCTGCGCGGCGCGCCCCTATCTGCGCGGCGCGTATATGGTCTGTTTCAGCTACTTCTTCCATTTTACAACATAACGAAAACTCTACACCCCGGTTTACTATTTACGCATTATATACAATAAAAATACACGGGTCTTACATGTTGGGAGAATCTACCAAGTTATTATCTATCACATGTTTGCAAAGAATTATTATTGCAGGTACTTTTTCTTTGGACTATATATAATTGTTTTACCTGTAAAAAAATGGATCTTCAGGATGTCTTAACTCCATCCTTAAATGAAGTAAAGTCTTCCAAAAAAGACACGCGCTTCTTGATTTAGGTTAAGAAGTTGTCGTCCAGACCAGTTGTAGAGTCTACGAAAAACCTTGTAAAGTTTTCTCGAAAATCAGCTAGAAATCCAAAGACCTCAGCATCAAACAGGGTCGCCAAGTGGTTGGACTTATCCTAACCATGAGAGGATTTGTCTTGTAAAATGGGGAGGACACCTTGCAAATCAGCTGGATAAGACTGGTGAATCAGATCCCCGTAAAGGATAATCTCCTTAAAGATTAAAAATCAGCATTTAAGCCTGATATTACTAAATCTTAGAGATTGACCTTAAAGATTGAGAATTACAAACTCATGGAATTTGATGATATCTATACTCAAAATTGACCGAGAAAATGTTTTGAGAAATATAAAACCGATTTGTTTTCAAAGAACTTATTTTTCAGTACGTTCATTACTGTTGAACATAAAATCATAGGAATTCATTAGGTTACATGTACCAAATCGGGTGTCAACCGTACGAACGGTGGTTGCATAGCATGGTCGAAGACACGACCTTGTGCCAGACCAAAAACTTCCAGGGTGATCTTTACTATTTCTCCTACAAAGGATAGTAATTGCATCCGACACGATATTGACCATGATTTTATGCAATGTCTTAAAAGACATCGAATTAACAGTTTCTTGTTCATCGCTCTCCTTTGCAACCGGACGGTAGTTTGCCGCAAGGTAATATACGGAACAAGTAACCTGGATGTATGCTGTCCAAACATAGGGATAGCAAGTGGGTACACAAAACCGAAAGTTTTTAGCTTAAAATCAAAAGAAGTTACGAAACCCATAACCCATAAAATGTTTATGAAAACTTACACCGGTAATGGGTTAATCCGGAAATTGTCTAGTGCAATAACTAGCATGCATTTTCAAAACACAAAACGTTTTCATCGGGTTCCTATTTTCCCTAAGGATCTAAATTTTTCTAAGTCACGTAGGACTTTAACTACGACCCATAAGTTTCATTAACTTGAAACTTGAACGTTGTTATGAATTGAAGTGACGGAAAACGCTTCTAGATTAATATCTAGAGGTAGTATGAAATTTGTACCGTGACCTTAAAAAAAAGAAAAAAAAAGAAAAAGAAATTATCATCAATGTATATAGTGTGAAATAAAGTGTGAAAAATAAAGGAGTAAATTGTGTGAAGTGTAATTTATATTATTTCGGAGTATTTTGATTTTAGTATTGCTTGAGGGCAAGCAATGTTCAAGTGTGGGGATTTTGATATTGCTCAAAATGAACACATATTTAGTCGCAATATCTCTCTTAAATAATGTGTTTTCAATTGTAATTGTGTAATTTTTAGATGTAATTGGCTTATATTTAAATAACTGATAACAAGAAGCTTAAATGAAGAATATATCAAGATATGGTCGTAGATACGCAAAGTACTAATCATCATTCGAAAAGTACAAGTTTGTAATTTATATATGAAGATGTACAAATGAAGAAATGAAGACTACAAAGGATGTAAGCTGTGATCAAAGCCAAACGTCAATGTATATGTCAAGATGCACAAGTCACAAGAAAACAAAGCAAGAGCCCTCAAGGATCATATAAGATGGAATGCTAATGTAGTCAAATGCCATGGATATTAAACAAATATCCATACCATTCGTTGGTTTATGAGTCAAACATCATGAAAAAGTAAAATAATATTAAACATAAATGATTGTTACTACTTTAAGTTATTTAAACCAAAAGAATGTTTGAGTGGGGAAGTTAGGCCAAATATTTGGTAAAGTAATGACTTGATAAGGAGTATTAATAAGATACAAGAGACAGTAGGAAAAGGGGAGATATATCTCAATAATACTCCGTAGATGTAGGATGTGAGGGAGAGTTTTCAGTCTCAGACTGGTACTCTCTGTAGTAGTAATTAATATTTACTCCGTAGTAATAAGTGTGTTATTATTTGGTATTGTACGGTGTTGTAATTAAAGATTTCTACCGCGTGAAGTTAATGAAAGCTATGTATTGTACTGTAAGTTTTATTCACTCTTTTACTATATTTTGCAGCTAATTTGTTGTTATGTTTATTTAACCCAAGTAGATATGATGTTTGACTAAAAATAAGGACATGGGTAAATTAAGTTTGTACATGGTTAATATTTAAATAAAGAACGACCTTAGGGGAAATTGAGATTTTTACTATTAATGGGTATGGTAATTAATTAACTACGTGACAACTTGTTAAAAAATTACACTTATACTTTTAATTTGATATATGTATAAATAATCACATACGTTGACCGGACACGGAAGACAGATTATTTATATATATAGAGAGTTATTCATTGAAATGGACACGTGAATGAATTAATAATTAAAAGGCTAGTAAAAATTAAGGTGGGTTATATTCAATGACAACTGGTATAATTATTGACATACGTGACAACTGCGTCATCCATTTAAATATTAATTAGTTAAAATATTTAACTATAGTTATGAGGTAGAATATCGAGGACACTCGCATTTGATACTTGTAATTGTAGGTCTACTCTGGAAAAATCTAGGTAGACATATTAAATATTTTACGGGTACAAAGGAAATTTAACCCAGGGTAAAAAGTAAAGTAAAAAGTCAAACATCAGAGTTACGGAAGTTGAATAAACATAATACTCTTTTAATTTATTTTTATCTTGTTTAGTTAATATTTATTTATTTTTACCATTGTAATTTTTATTTACCTTTTTACTGTCTTCTACTTTAATTTTGCCTTAGTTGTTAAGTTAATAAGTAGAAAAGCTAAAAAGATAAACCGATCGTTAAACGGTAAAAACCCCTAAAAATTACCATTAGATATAAAAGTAAAATTAGAATCCCTAAATAGAAAATAGAAATATATAAGCTTTCCCGTGGAACGAACATCGGATTTACCCTAACTATATTACCATACGATTAGGTACACTTGCCTATAGTGTTGTAGTAAAAATTAGGTTTATTCCGTAAAAAAAATATAAAACTTGTAGGTTAAAAATATATACCACTACGAACACATCAATTTGCGATCGAATTGATGTTCACCGTGTAATGGTGTATGGGTTATGGAAATTGTGGAGTTACGCGTCGGTTGGAGTACCAAAAGACTTGCGAGAAATTCCATCACCGTGTACGTGATGCGGATGACTCAATTGGATTGTTGATTGGTGGTAGAACTCTAATTAGTGAGTTGGAGTACGCCAAGGAGCATGAAGGATGGTTATGTGTTTGGAACGTTGTGTGGTGAGAGATTGTGATCGATAGGATGCATTGGTGGCATCGAGGGGATGTAGAGTGCGTGAGAACTCGAAGATTCGAAGAAGGCGTACTTTCTTGGCTGTTTTAGGGGCTAAGATCACGAGGACGTGATCCGATTTAAGTGGGGGAGAGTTGTAAGACCATGTTTCCATTTTTAGTTAAGTGGGACGTCGTCCAAGATTCGGGATGTCGTCCAACAGTGAAGCATTGGATGCCGTCTAATACATGGGATGCCGTCCAGTGTACTGACGGGCCAGATGTTTTATTTGGTTTTAAAAAGGGGTATTTTGGTCAAATCACTTGGGTGTCAGTTTGGAGCCCTCAAAACTGATCTAGATCTCATTTGTGGATCACATTTCAACCACACAAAACACTCCCATCCAATCCTAGAGAGAGAAAGAGTTTAGAGAGAGAGAGAGCTTGATTTGGAGAAGAAGGGGTTGGATTCTCACCAAAGCTCGGGTTTTAAAGTTGTTCATCTCGCTCCTAGCTATGTTTTGATTATTGTGGTAAGTTCTAACTCCGAATTTCATTGTTTGATTTGATATTCAAAGTTAAGGTTTGAGCTTAAATTGTTGATAAACCCATTTAAATGAAATGAGTTTAGTGATGCTAGTAATCGGGTTTTATAGTGTCGTTGGTGGATTTTGGGTTGGTTGATGTCTTGGTCAAGTTCAAGACTTGCAAAATGAGTTAATCACTAGGGTTAGTGATTATGGATGTATTGAAACCCATGTGAGTGTATTTTGGTTGAATAATTTTGAAATGGGTCAAAATTAGGGTTTGGTGTCAAATTGGGTAAGATAAGTGTTTTACACTTATGAGTTGGGTAAATTGGCGATTTAGGGCCATTTTCACTTGTGTTAGTGATTATTGGTTAGTTTGAGCACGGATTGTGTTCGAAAGTGCTTTTGGGTCGAATTTGCACTTATGGTGTTTTGGGCATAAGCTAGAGTGTTTAGCTTATCTGTTTGTGAATTATCTAGGTGCTTCACGTTGGACGATTAGGAGCTCAAGTCGGAGTTGCCTTTCTTGTAAATGAGGTGAGTGGAATATTTATATATGTGTGTATGTGGTTTATTTACTGGTACGCGATGTGGGCCTTAGGTGTCACATCGTGAGTATTGGGCGTTATGTCACAAGATTGCGACTTATTGAGAATATGGGTGAAGAGAACTACAAGTCGGTAGTGTCTCATTAGGTAACTCACAAGTCGGTGACACCTCATGGTTGTTCACGAGGAGGTAACCCCTTTAGTATTTCGTTAGGTGACTCACAAGTTGGTGACACCTTTTGGAGGTTCACAAGTCGGTGTCCTCGTATGTAATGGTAGGTGTTTTGCAAGTCGGTGACAACCTATTGTGCTTCACAAGTCGGTGACACTTCATAGTGTTCACAAGTCGGTGACACTAGATGGTGAATCACAAGTCGGTGATACCATAAGTCGGAGAAGTGATTCACGAGTCGGTGACATTTCTTAGTGCCCACAAGTCGGTGACACTAGGTGGTGCTTCACAAGTCGGTGACACCACATGGCGTTCACAAGTCGGTGATCCATGAGTGTTAGGGGGTAGTTCATGAGTCGGTGACACCCTTTGGTGATTCACAAGTTGGTGACACCTTATGATGATTCGCAAGTCGGTGATATCATACGAGTGAGACACGACATTATTGGTCGTCTACAAGTTGGTGGTGCCATAGCGGGGAACGGTTTGGTAGGTTTGTGCATTGTATTGATTTAGTATATTATTGTGTTGAGTTGTATACTAATGTTGTTGATTGTTGTATGCGGGAATGGTAGATTGCTTATACGTTTTATACGTGTTGTGTGTTGGGGTATGCGCGTAGGTAAATTACATATGTATATGTATAAGTATTGCATTCACTAAGCATTAGCTTACCCTCTCGTTGTTTACATTTTTAGGTTCGGAGGCGGATGTGGCAAGGGTATGCTCGGGATTATATGATCTCCCCTTTTGATTCTTGCTTGGATTACTTTTTTATTCGACCTAAGATTGGGTAGTTTATCCCCAAACATCATGCTCGTAGTTGTTTGGAAATTAAACTCATTTGGGTCGAAACTCGAATTTTTGTATGTATTTCGTAAAACGGCTGATGTGGGCCCGATGTCGTAAAACTTGTTTAAAAGTGAAAAATTCTTAGTTTTACTTAGTATGAAGTGTTGTGATATTTTGTTTCGTTTAAAACTGTCGGGAAACGTGTTTTCCGTTCGCGTGAAATGGGCATTTTGGACAGCAGCTGGAAGACCATTTGGACGTCGTCCAGATTGCTTCGTCGCCGTCCTGGCCTTCATAACTGGACGTCGTCCTGATAACTGGACGCCGTCCAGATGAACTGGTTATAAAAAAAATCTGTTACGTTTTCGGTTGGATAACGGGTTGGGTCGTTACAGTTATTGAAGATCTTTAAAGCAAGAAGCTAGATCTTCAAGTCTTATGAAGATCATAAACACAAGTTTTGATCTTTCAACAAAAACAAAGTGATCTTAAGCTATAAAGCTTAGATCCATCAAAGTAATGAAGATTCAAAGATAGAAAGCTTGAATCTTTTATGTTCTTGAAGATCCTTAAAGAAAAAGGCTAGATCTTCAAGTTTCATGAAGATCATAAACACAAGTTTTGATCTTTTTAACAAAATAAAGAGATCATAAGCTAGAAAACTAAGATCCAACAAGAATTCAAATAAAGAGAAAGCTTGAATCTTTCATGTTCTTGAAGAATTCAAATCAAAGTTTGAATCTACAAGATATAACAAGATCAAAAAGCTAAAAAGCTTGATCTTTCTATGATGATGATGTCGTGGTTATGAGAAAAAGAAGAAGAAGAAGAAAATTTAAAACTTACAATTTTTAGTGTGAGAAAGACTAGAGAGAAAATTAGAGAGCAAGTGTGTAAAATGTGAATGAGATCAAGTGTGAAATGGGTGAAATAAGCTTGGTATTTATAGTGGGGGTTAGGGTTGGCCAATGGTTTGGGGGGGGGGGACAAAAGGGGGACAACTTTTGCTTTTTGCTTAGTGGTGGTCTAAAGGTGGTGCTTATTGTTGGGATCACATGCAACATTTGTAGTAATGGTTAACAAAAATGCTAGTATGTTGGCTCATCTTAATGGGTTTTTGTCCTACATCTTAGTGGGTCATAAATTTATTAAAATTGGGCTAACTTAAGAGTCCATTAGCTAGAGTAGGGTGGGCTTAAGTCCAATAAGGTAGAAAGTCCACTAAGACTAACTAGTGTGCATTAGTAAATTACTAAACGTAATTAAGCAACTAATAAGCCAAGTAATTGTCATTAGAAAATAACAATTAGTATTACGAAGTCATAATATTCCAATTATGACAAAAGTTAAATGTGTACCAAAATACATAGCTCGTTCTAAATGTCAAGTGACACTAACGGTCATAAAAGCATTCGAGGATCAAGTTAAGTAACTACGTACTTAATAACACGTTATAAAATATAAACGAAAGTAATCAACATGAAATAAGATCCCAGAATATAAATCTAACACATTACGCACAAATACGCAGTTTTGTGAATATATAAAGAACAAATATAAGTCGAAAAAGTCGGGTCGTTACAGTAATGAGTTTAAATAATTTTATGCGTACTATTGCATATTCAAGTAGTCTGATCAGCTATTATGAATATTAGATGCAATCATAAATGTAAAAATTCCTTTAAAGTAATAAGAATTCAAACAGTTATTCTTATAACATAATATTCATAATTTCTATCAGGCCAAGGATTTTTAATCAGATGTCACAAAGCTGTGTGTCATCCCTGCTCACAGAAGAGAAAATTATTCTCAGTGGCAGAAGTTCAATCATACACAAAAGGTTGAAATGGCGACGGATGGCGTAGAGCTTCACTGAGCATCCAGGCAATAGATTGTGTCTACGACCATCATGACGTAAAACATCAAAAATAATGTATGGCTAGCCACCATATTTGATTCTTATATTCAAGCGTATAAAGCTTTGGCACAAATAATGCAAAAGTAAAAAAATATATATCCGTTAAGCATTAATATCCAAAATATAGTACAATATTCTATTTGCTTACCTATTACTTAAACCTTATCAATAGCATCTGGTTTCAATTCAGAAGTAATAGTATCTGGCAGAGGGTCATGAAAGTTGGGCACATTTTTCTTCAGTGTTTCCATAAACCAAATCCGTTCAGCATCTAGTGCAACGGTAATGAACTCATCAAACGGTTTAGTTAGAGCTTCCGAAGCAAAAGCATTCTTCACAATCTTTGGAATCCCTAAAACAAGCCGCCTAGTCTCATTTTGACTCACCTGCAATTGTTCTTTTAAGGCTGTTTCAGAGTTGGTTAACGTTTCAATTTTGTGCAGATACCATTTCTCTTTTGTTGCAAGCTCAACAACACGAGCTTCAGCAGCACGCTTAGCGGCAATGGCAGCGTCTAACTCAAGTTTAGCAGCCTTTGCCAATGCAGCCCCCTTTTCAATCCTATTTGATTTGTCTTGGTGCACTTGATCAGAACGGTCCAAACGTTTTAAGTTGTCAAATTCAGAGGCAATCTTCCAGATAATGCCTTGTGTTCGAGATTTGCGAGCATCACTCTCAGATAAGTCTTCAAAAAAGCTGACAAGCGATGGAGATACCATTTTTTCAAGATATTTCATAAAATTCCAATAGCTACCCGGAGGAACCGAAAGATTTGAAGACCCGTCCTAATCCATCCGGACGTAGTCCATATCGATTATAAACGATTCATAACAGTTGATTACATCGCGAGGTATTTGACCTCTATATGATACATTTTACAAACATTGCATTCGTTTTTGAAAAGACAATCTTTCATTACATCGAAAGTTGACGGCAGGCATACCATTTCATAATATATCTAACTATAATTGACTTAATAATAATCTTGATGAACGCAACGACTCAAATGCAATGTCTTTTGAAATATGTCATGAATGACTCCAAGTAATATCTCTATAATGAGCAAATACACAGCGGAAGATTTCTTTCAAACCTGAGAATAAACATGCTTTAAAGTGTCAACCAAAAGGTTGGTGAGTTCATTAGTTTAATATATATAATCATTTCATAATTTTAATAGACCACAAGATTTTATACTTCCATTTCTCATAAACATACGTCCCATGCATAGAGACAAAAATATCATTCATATGGATTGAACACCTGGTAACCGACATTCACAATATGCATATAAGAATATCCCCATCATTCCGGGATCCTCCTTCGGACATGATATAAATTTCGAAGTACTAAAGCATCTGGTACTTTAGATGGGGCTTGTTGGGCCCGATAGATCTATCTTTAGGATTCGCGTCAATTAGGGTGTCTGTTCCCTAATTCTTAGATTACCAGACTATAAAGGGGCATATTCGGTTTAATAATCCAGCCATAGAATGTAGTTTTACTCACTTGTGTCTATTTCGTAAAACATTTATAAAAGCAGCGCATGTATTCTTAGTCCCAAAAATATATATTGCAAAAGCATTTAAAAAGGGAGCAAATGAAACTCACGCATATAAATATTTTAAAACAGTTAATAAAGCATTTGCATGTATTCTCAGCCCAAAAACGTAAAGAGTAAAAGGGCAAATGAAACTCACCATACTGTATTTTGTAGTAAAAATACATATGACGTCATTGAACAATTGTAGGGTTGGACTCGGATTCACGAACCTATATTATTCATATATTTATTAACACATAGAATTGTAATCGAATAAGTTTACATATTTTTATTGGTGATATACTTGTTATATTTAATAATTTTATAGGTTTTATTAATTAATTAAGTATGTTTATTTTATATACACTTTTAAATAAATAATTAATATTTATTTATAAAATTTTAATATAGTTATGTTATGTGTATTAAACATATTTTTAAGTAACTTATCTTTATATGATAAAATAATATTGATAATAATAAATAAAAAGTTGTTTCATTTTATAATAAATATAATGATAGTTCTTATGATAATTTTTCTAAAAAAAAATGTTAAAAAAATGATAGTTTTTCTATTAATGATTCTTTTAAATAATAATTTGTTGTAACAACAATAATAATACTAGTAGTAAAAATTTATAACAATAATATAGTTGTAATAATAATAACAATTCTAATTATGATAATCATGTTAATAATAATAATGATAATATAATTAATAATACTTATAATTATAATACTAATATTAATGATAATAACAATAATAATAAGAATAATAATAATGATAATACAATAATAATAATACTTAATAATAATAATAATAATAATAATAATAATAATAATAATAATAATAATAATAATAATAATAATAATAATAATAATGGAAATAAAATTAAAAGAGTATACCCTTTAAAACATCTTCTAAAAAGAATTGCCCAAGACAGGACTCGAACCCGCGACCTCCCACTCACGCACAAACACCATTAACCGTCCATCTGATTCTGTTTATCTGCTTTAATACGCTACCCAAAACTATTTAACTCATTTCGGCCCAACTACACAAGAATAGGAGTACAGCCCAACAAAAAAAATAAAACACGGCCCAACAGCAAATCCGGATCTCGGCCTAATAACAATACTAGCTTACAAGCCCGATTACTAAACCAAATTCACGGAGTATAACCATTTGGGGATTCGTTGTGTTTAGGATTAAATAAAATCGGTCAACATCTTGTGTTGTGGTGGGTACCTTCGTTAGGGAAAAAGGGAAACAGAAACCACAATACATCATTATTATTTTCGTCATTGTTTTAGTAGAATAGAACATAAAATAAATCAGTAGATCGACAACAAGAACAGTAACCAACATGGGTAATCATCAACTCCATTTTTGATCATCAATCTTCGAATATCGTCATCACTTCATCATCATATATCATTAACATGTTCATGAGTATAATCATCATCATACATCTCGTCTCCATCCTCCCTTTTTATAATCAAGTGGGTATTAGGGTTTGGTCCCACAAAAAATATAAAGCCTTTTCAATTTACGTTAAATATGGGTTTTGGGGTATAGCAGTTGTCGGCCACAATGTAGTAATTTAATCCCACATGTCTATCCAATTTGCGGTATATATACTTCTTTAATACATCAAGTTGACCAAAACGTTAAACTGCAAACATAATCAATCTTTTTCATCGTCTTGTTGAAACCGAAGATAATAATTGTATTGTGGTAGAGTTTATAGTGAGGTGGTGATTGGAATCAGAACAGTAATACCGAAGGTGGTGGTTTGGGTTTTTCATGGGGTGGTGGTGTAAAGGTGATCGATCATTACAACCCAACTGGGTTCGGTTGTGTGCAGGAAAGAAACAGAAAAAAAAGATAATTAACGCTTGGGTACCATGAAGAAGAGGGTTTGAAGAAAACAAGAAGTAGTACGATAACGAAGCAAGATGGGTTTCGTTGGTTGCAACCCGTGTTGATGGTTCCTGATGGCTTAAAACAAAAACAATATTACGCGAGTATTAATCATGGTTATGGGTTGTGGGTTCATGAAGAATAATGAAGGTTCGATGTTGATTTCATGGTGTGAGTTCACGATGATGGGTTAACCGGTAGTGGTGAAAGGATGATGGGTGTGGTTTGGTCTTGGTATAAAAACAATCGAGTAGTAGGAGATATACCGCAGGTGGTTATCAAAGTGTTATGTGGTGGTAGTTTATTGGTTTTAGATGATCATGGAGGTGATCAATTGAAGGTGGGTTTATTTGATAGTGGTTCTAATGAGAATGAAAGGTTGTTGATAAAATGGATGAAGAACAGAGTCGACATGTGATCAACTGTTTTAATTTTTGGCTGGTCGTGATAATTGAATTGATTTGAGTCTTTGAATGGATTATACTACTTATAATTGATCCTAAATTGTAGTGTTATGAATTTAGATGCGGACGTATAACAATTCATAGACAAGAGGTACACAAGTAACAATCAGAAGAATAAAAATAAAAGCCAAATATCTAAATTCAACAAATTCGTACATTTGCTATAGATTAAGGAATGATTCAAGTGTTACAAACAAAATTAAATATATTTTTATTGTAATGTAAAACTGATTTAGGACTCTATAATATGCATTTATATATAATTAGTATTTATATATTTTTATCTGTATATATATATTAATATATATATAAATATCTATATTTTGTATATGTATATGTGTGTGTATATATATATATATATATATATATATATATATATATATATATATATATATATATATATATATATATATATATATATTGTTTATATATTTGATTATATATATATATGTATATATATATATAATTTGTACTTTAATATTAGTAATATTGATAGTGTTACAATAATAAAATTATTAATAATAATGATATCGGAATTCTAATTATTATTTTACATTTTTAGTTACACTTGATTAAGTGTACTTTGTAAATTTAAAATATTATCTACACACTTATATTTATATTTATTTATTTATATATATAAATATAGTTACATAATTATTTACTCACAAGTGTTCGTGAATCGTCGAGCATGGTCAAAGGGTAATTGATGACATGAATTTTGATTTCAACACTTTCGAGACTCAACATTACAGATTTTTGCTTATCGTGTCGGAAACATATAAAGATTAAAGTTTAAATTTGATCGAAAATTTCCGGGTCATCACAGTACCTACCCGTTAAAGAAATTTCGTCCCGAAATTTGAGTGAGGTCGTCATTGCTAACAATAAGAATGTTTTCCTGACGAATATGAGCTGATAAATAGAGTTTTATTACTGTTGAGTAATATGGATATTATAATTCGAGTACTCGAAGAGTACGAGTGAAGTTATCACAAAAGAGTGAAAAGTTTCGTCTTAACCGATGACATAGTTACGATTGATTTCCAGAATTCATGGGATTTAAAGAAAATCTTTGTAGTAAGATTTGGTTCTTCGGCGATTAAGGAAATCAGGATCTTCTTTGATTAAATGCGATAATCTGTCTCGATTTCTCTGTCTGATATTTTACTATAAATCCAACCTCTCCATCTCCTTACAACTCACATCTTCTACTCTTTCCCCCTCAATTCATACTTTAACACATTTGTCAATATGTTCCATCCCGTTCTGATCCTTGATATACTCTTAACTTTCATATCTGTCATTCTTCTCGTTCATCTACCACCGGAGGATTTATTTACTTTTACTATTACCTTAGGGTTATAGTGTTTTTAATTCTCCCGTGCCTTTACGTGGCAACACGTATTGATATGCACGGTTTGTAATTTATGTGTTGTTGTCGAGCTTTATATTTTCTTTTATATTCAAGAGTTCCATACTTCTGTCTCCTCTTCCCGACTTCGAGTCAAGCGAATAATGGTCCGGAATTCGTATCTATGCAGTTTTGGATGAACATAATTAATGTTATAAGAATGAAATCGAAATGGCACGATTTTGATTTGGTAAATTACCAGAATATCCTAAAAGATAGAACTATCAAGAAGATATGTTCTTAATATGTTTGAAGATTGGATAGAATGTAAGAGTCGTGTAAATGGCACATGATAATGGTATGTTCTGTGAATCATCACGTTCCATTAGAAACTCAGCATGACTTACTGTAATATAATCACGTTGATCAAGTGTCATTATATTATACTAACTCATGCATCAGTTCCCAACATTACTTCAATAACATTCATATTTTAAGCTCGAAAGTTTACAGAATATAGAAACTAACAGTTTCTATATGATGTCATACTGAAAGCACGAAGAGATTAATGATTTCAGATAAGAATAGATATAAAATATCTCCAGAAATATGGAGGATATTTATAATGAGAGCTACTATAATATCTCTGAATATCTAAGATCAGAGGATGATAGAAACTATTGTCTGCAAGGGTTTAGAGTAAGGAGTAAGATATTCACTAAAGACTTTAGCAGACATTGAATCATTTGGATTCTTTGAAGTCAAACTTATTCTTTGTGATTTGTCCACGACTTTCTTCATAGTTTCGCATAATCTGTTTTTCGGTACTAAATTTTCTATTGAATGTTTCTAATATAATGATACACAGGAAGCACGAAGAGGTATATAATTTCAGATGAGAATATTTATGAAAATATCCTCAGAAATATCGAAGGTATTGATGATGATATTTTGGAATTTCTAAATTCGATGGTTGATGGAGAAAGATTTTCCGCAAGATTTTAACATGACTTCAGAGCAAGATATTCACTAAAGATTTCAACGGATCCAGAATTATCTGGATTTTTTGAATATAGGGTATGGTCCTTGTATTTTTCCTTGGTCTCCTTCATGGTTAACTCTATCCGTTTTCCAGTTCCAACGTTTCTGAGCTTTTCCAACATATTATTCTTTATCAACAAACTTTCGATGATTAAGGTCATTTACGGTTGTCTACGGTTTCTGCTGCTTCGTTCAGCTTTTTCAACATTCAGAGTATTGATTTGTAGACTGAGTGCTTTTCAGAATTTCAGAATGAAAGATCATAATTCTAAGAGATAAATGTTATACATATAACGGTTGATGTAGATATGCGGTGAGTTTTCAAAGTACTGATTGCTGATTCCCGTAATTGGTATGTTAGTTCTCGTTACAAGATGCGGATGAGTATATGCTAGAGTTTTAATGAACAACTATAATGATTCTACGGAGAAACTTAAGTCAATGAGTAATGAAGTTACTGGTAAGTTTACTGCTAATGTAGTGGAATATAAACGGTTCCCCGGTAACAATATAATTTGTACTGGTAAGTTTTAATGAACAACTATATATATATATATATATATATATATATATATATATATATATATAATTTGTACTTTAATATTAGTAATATTGATAGTGTTACAATAATAAAATTATTAATAATAATGATATCAGAATTCTAATTATTATTTTACATTTTTAGTTACACTTGATTAAGTGTACTTTGTAAATTTAAAATATTATCTACACACTTATATTTATTTATATATATAAATATTGTTACATAATTATTTACTCACAAGTGTTCGTGAATCGTCGAGCATGGTCAAAGGGTAATTGATGACATGAATATTGATTTCAACACTTTCGAGACTCAACATTACAGATTTTTGCTTATCGTGTCAGAAACATATAAAGATTAAAGTTTAAATTTGATCGGAAATTTCCGGGTCATCACAAAAGAAATGATGATAGGCTGGCTGTATCCAAATTCAGAAGACTAATTTGTGAGCTAATTTTGCCTATAGTGTTACGCTGGACGTGAGGCGGAAGAGCAAGCCTTCTTTGTGCTCCTCCTTCAGAAGGTGCAGCTAAATCAAGATAGCATTTATTATTTATAAAATTTTTCCAATCGAGACATGATGATTCAATATTCAAAAAGGCATATCTAAAGGGTTAACATTGTAATAGCCACCATTATTAGGCATTTGTAAAAAGTAAAACATTTTTTCTTCTGCTATGGATTCAAAAGAAAGGTTACCAGCTACACGATGTTTGCGTGATTTTGATCGAACCAGGGCTGACTCCTCCTCAGCATTATCAGATAAATTTTTTCAAAGATGTCATCCACCATTTTTTCATATGAGAATTGTAGCTCCTCATACTTTATATGGTGTAAGGCGGTGAGCGGATTAATAACTGAAATTATAATATTTCACATTCGTTATGCGGTAAACGTAATGAACAAGTAAGCCACAATTAGAAATTCTCACATACCTTTGTTCTTCAACATAAAATGGCACAACCGCGTGTAGCTTCATCCCATTGAGCGTTAATGGTACACAAAGCTAGCATGTGTTCTGGGTAATGAAGGTTAGGAATTCTCTCCTTCTTTTTCATATTTAGCAATTTTCTTTAATCTGGTGTCATTCTAGGGTAGGTAATTTTGGGGGGCTCGAGTGAAGTACGCCAGTAACGAGTTTTTAATGAGCGGTCGGGAATGACGTCGCTGTTTATAAAGAAGAAGGTGTGTTGCCAATTTTTTGAAACATCGCTGGCAGAAAGAAGGAATCCGTCCATATTCGAGATACAAAACCATCCCTTGTCGTATGATTTAACAGTAGCAAGGTGACAAAAAAAGCGAACAGAGGGTGCAATGTTGCGAGCATGATAGTACATCTTAAAAAGGGAAAATTTTCGAATAGACATAGGTTCAAAATGGCCAACGCTTACGCCGTAAAAGCTACAAACATTCAAATAGAATGTTATCAAAGGGATTCGAAGAAATGAAAAGAATAGTGAACGGCCGTAAATGGCAACTTTGCCAGAAGGGGGATGAGATGCATGTTCATGTGGAAGTGGGATTACGACGTCGGCCCTAAAGAATTTAGGGAATAAACCTCTCACAAGATTTAAGTAAGTCGATGTGATTTCACTTCAAATGTTGTATACATTAAGGGGAGCCATTGATTAAAAATCAAAGAAGGGGAATTTTTGCAGAAGTTTAAGGTAGATGAAGATTTAATTCGGGTTCCGTAAATGTGAAACAATAAAATCCAAGATTTAAATAGAGAAGTGAAGATGAACAGTTAATGTAAATCGCATAGACGATATGTCACCACGTGTCAGGTATACAAATATGCGGGAAAAGCAAATTTAATTGAAAATAAAATTTAAAATTCGAAAAGGTTACTTTTTGCAGACAATCATCAAAAAGCAACTGACCTGCAGAGAAACAAAATGGATATAGCAGGTTTATGTTCCCGAGGAAAAAGTTATTTTTAAATTTTTAGTTTAATGACTTTATTTTTTACACAAATTAAGGCATTAAACTGGGGGGACTTAATGGTGTATCATAGGGGATACATGCATAAAAACATCATTTTGTATAACAAAAGGGATTAAAAAGCATAAAAGATAGTAATATTTGACAGATTTCATCATTTGCCGTCCAGCTCTTAGCTTTTATGCTTAAGCCCTACAGGCAGCTTTTATGATTAAGCCCTTTTGTTAAGCACATGATGAAATGTCCCGTTCTTATTGATTAAAAACGTTCCATATTAATTGATTTCGTTGCGAGGTTTTGACCTCTATATGAGACGTTTTTCAAAGACTGCATTCATTTTTAAACAAATCATAACCTTTATTTCATCAATAAAGGTTTAAAAAGTTTTACGTAGATTATCAAATATTGATAATCTAAAATATCCTGTTTACACACGACCATTACATAATGGTTTACAATACAAATATGTTACAACAAAATAAGTTTCTTGAATGCAGTTTTTACACAATATCATACAAGCATGGACTCCAAATCTTGTCCTTATTTAAGTATGCGACAGCGGAAGCTCTTAATAATCACCTGAGAATAAACATGCTTAAAACGTCAACAAAAATGTTGGTGAGTTATAGGTTTAACCTATATATATCAAATCGTAACAATAGACCACAAGATTTCATATTTCAATACACATCCCATACATAGAGATAAAAAGCATTCATATGGTGAACACCTGGTAACCGACAATAACAAGATGCATATATAAGAATATCCCCATCATTCCGGGACACCCTTCGGATATGATATAAATTTCGAAGTACTAAAGCATCCGGTACTTTGGATGGGGTTTGTTAGGCCCAATAGATCTACCTTTAGGATTCGCGTCAATTAGGGTGTCTGTTCCCTAATTCTTAGATTACCAGACTTAATAAAAAGGGGCATATTCGATTTCGATAATTCAACCATAGAATGTAGTTTCACGTACTTGTGTCTATTTTGTAAATCATTTATAAAACCTGCATGTATTCTCATCCCAAAAATATTAGATTTTAAAAGTGGGACTATAACTCACTTTCACAGATTTTTACTTCGTCGGGAAGTAAGACTTGGCCACTGGTTGATTCACGAACCTATAACAATATATACATATATATCAAAGTATGTTCAAAATATATTTACAACACTTTTAATATATTTTGATGTTTTAAGTTTATTAAGTCAGCTGTCCTCGTTAGTAACCTACAACTAGTTGTCCACAGTTAGATGTACAGAAATAAATCGATAAATATTATCTTGAATCAATCCACGACCCAGTGTATACGTATCTCAGTATTTATCACAACTCAAACTATATATATTTTGGAATCAACCTCAACCCTGTATAGCTAACTCCAACATTCACATATAGAGTGTCTATGGTTGTTCCGAAATATATATAGATGTGTCGACATGATAGGTCGAAACATTGTATACGTGTCTATGGTATCTCAAGATTACATAATATATAATACAAGTTGATTAAGTTATGGTTGGAATAGATTTGTTACCAATTTTCACGTAGCTAAAATGAGAAAAATTATCCAATCTTGTTTTACCCATAACTTCTTCATTTTAAATCCGTTTTGAGTGAATCAAATTGCTATGGTTTCATATTGAACTCTATTTTATGAATCTAAACAAAAAAAATATATGTTTCTAGTCGAAAAAATAAGTTACAAGTCGTTTTTGTAAAGGTAGTCATTTCAGTCGAAAGAACGACGTCTAGATGACCATTTTAGAAAACATACTTCCACTTTGAGTTTAACCATAATTTTTGGATATAGTTTCATGTTCATAATAAAAATCATTTTCTCAGAATAACAACTTTTAAATCAAAGTTTATCATAGTTTTTAATTAACTAACCCAAAACAGCCCGCGGTGTTACTACGACGGCGTAAATCCGGTTTTACGGTGTTTTTCGTGTTTCCAGGTTTTAAATCATTAAGTTAGCATATCATATAGATATAGAACATGTGTTTAGTTGATTTTAAAAGTCAAGTTAGAAGGATTAACTTTTGTTTGCGAACAAGTTTAGAATTAACTAAACTATGTTCTAGTGATTACAAGTTTAAACCTTCGAATAAGATAGCTTTATATGTATGAATCTAATGATGTTATGAACATCATTACTACCTTAAGTTCCTTGGATGAACCTACTGGAAAAGAGAAAAATGGATCTAGCTTCAATGGATCCTTGGATGGCTCAAAGTTCTTGAAGCAAAATCATGACACGAAAACAAGTTCAAGTAAGATCATCACTTGAAATAAGATTGTTATAGTTATAGAAATTGAACCAAAGTTTGAATATGATTATTACCTTGTATTAGAATGATAACCTACTGTAAGAAACAAAGATTTCTTGAGGTTGGATGATCACCTTACAAGATTGGAAGTGAGCTAGCAAACTTGAAAGTATTCTTGATTTTATGAAACTAGAACTTTTGGAATTTATGAAGAACACTTAGAACTTGAAGATAGAACTTGAGAGAGTTCAATTAGATGAAGAAAATTGAAGAATGAAAGTGTTTGTAGGTGTTTTTGGTCGTTGGTGTATGGATTAGATATAAAGGATATGAAATTTTGTTTTCATGTAAATAAGTCATGAATGATTACTCATATTTTTGTAATCTTATGAGATATTTCATGCTAGTTGCCAAATGATGGTTCCCACATGTGTTAGGTGACTCACATGGGCTGCTAAGAGCTGATCATTGGAGTGTATATACCAATAGTACATACATCTAAAAGCTGTGTATTGTACGAGTACGAATACGGGTGCATACGAGTAGAATTGTTGATGAAACTGAACGAGAATGTAATTGTAAGCATTTTTGTTAAGTAGAAGTATTTTGATAAGTGTATTGAAGTCTTTCAAAAGTGTATAAATACATATTAAAATACTACATGTATATACATTTTAACTGAGTCGTTAAGTCATCGTTAGTCGTTACATGTAAGTGTTGTTTTGAAACCTTTAGGTTAACGATCTTGTTAAATGTTGTTAACCCAATGTTTATAATATCAAAAGAGATTTTAAATTATTATATTATCATGATATTATGATGTACGAATATCTCTTAATATGATATATATACATTAAATGTCGTTACAACGATAAACATTACATATATGTCTCGTTTCAAAATCATTAAGTTAGTAGTCTTGTTTTTACATATGTAGTTCATTGTTAATATAATTAATGATATGTTTACTTATCATAATATCATGTTAACTATATATATAACCATATATATGTCATCATATAGTTTTTTTACAAGTTTTAACGTTCGTGAATCACCGGTCAACTTGGGTGGTCAATTGTCTATATGAAACCTATTTCAATTAATCAAGTCTTAACAAGTTTGATTGCTTAACATGTTGGAAACCTTTAATCATGTAAATATCAATCTCAATTAATATATATAAACATGGAAAAGTTCGGGTCACTACAGTACCTACCCGTTAAATAAATTTCGTCCCGAAATTTTAAGCTGTTGAAGGTGTTGACGAATCTTCTGGAAATAGATGCGGGTATTTCTTCTTCATCTGATCTTCACGCTCCCAGGTGAACTCGGGTCCTCTACGAGCATTCCATCGAACCTTAACAATTGGTATCTTGTTTTGCTTAAGTCTTTTAACCTCACGATCCATTATTTCGACGAGTTCTTCGATGAATTGAAGTTTTTCGTTGATTTGGATTTCATCTAATGGAATAGTGAGATCTTCTTTAGCAAAACATTTCTTCAAATTCGAGACGTGGAAAGTGTTATGTACAGCCGCGAGTTGTTGAGGTAACTCAAGTCGGTAAGCTACTGGTCCGACACGATCAATAATCTTGAATGGTCCAATATACCTTGGATTTAATTTCCCTCGTTTACCAAATCGAACAACGCCTTTCTAAGGTGCAACTTTAAGCATGACCATCTCTCCAATTTCAAATTCTATATCTTTTCTTTTAATGTCAGCGTAGCTCTTTTGTCGACTTTGGGCGGTTTTCAACCGTTGTTGAATTTGGATGATCTTCTCGGTAGTTTCTTGTATAATCTCCGGACCCGTAATCTGTCTATCCCCCACTTCACTCCAACAAATCGGAGACCTGCACTTTCTACCATAAAGTGCTTCAAACGGCGCCATCTCAATGCTTGAATGGTAGCTGTTGTTGTAGGAAAATTCTGCTAACGGTAGATGTCGATCCCAACTGTTTCCGAAATCAATAACACATGCTCGTAGCATGTCTTCAAGCGTTTGTATCGTCCTTTCGCTCTGCCCATCAGTTTGTGGATGATAGGCAGTACTCATGTCTAGACGAGTTCCTAATGCTTGCTGTAATGTCTGCCAGAATCTTGAAATAAATCTGCCATCCCTATCAGAGATAATAGAGATTGGTATTCCATGTCTGGAGATGACTTCCTTCAAATACAGTCGTGCTAACTTCTCCATCTTGTCATCTTCTCTTATTGGTAGGAAGTGTGCTGATTTGGTGAGACGATCAACTATTACCCAAATAGTATCAAAACCACTTGCAGTCCTTGGCAATTTAGTGATGAAATCCATGGTAATGTTTTCCCATTTCCATTCCGGGATTTCGGGTTGTTGAAGTAGACCTGATGGTTTCTGATGCTCAGCTTTGACCTTAGAACACGTCAAACATTCTCCTACGTATTTAGCAACATCGGCTTTCATACCCGGCCACCAAAAAATGTTTCTTGAGATCCTTGTACATCTTCCCCGTTCCAGGATGTATTGAGTATCTGGTTTTATGAGCTTCTCTAAGTACCATTTCTCTCATATCTCCAAATTTTGGTACCCAAATCCTTTCAGCCCTATACCGGGTTCCGTCTTCCCGAATATTAAGATGCTTCTCCGATCCTTTGGGTATTTCATCCTTTAAATTTCCCTCTTTTAAAACTCCTTGTTGCGCCTCCTTTATTTGAGTAGTAATGTTATTATGAATCATTATATTCATAGATTTTACTCGAATGGGTTCTCTGTCCTTCCTGCTCAAGGCATCGGCTACCATATTTGCCTTCCCCGGGTGGTAACGAATCTCAAAGTCGTAATCATTCAATAATTCAATCCACCTACGCTGCCTCATATTCAGTTGTTTCTGATTAAATATGTGTTGAAGACTTTTGTGGTCGGTATATATAATACTTTTGACCCCATATAAGTAGTGCCTCCAAGTCTTTAATGCAAAAACAACCGCGCCTAATTCCAAATCATGCGTCGTATAATTTTGTTCGTGAATCTTCAATTGTCTAGACGCATAAGCAATCACCTTCGTTCGTTGCATTAATACACAACCGAGACCTTGCTTTGATGCATCACAATAAATCACAAAATCATCATTCCCTTCAGGCAATGACAATATAGGTGCCGTAGTTAGCTTTTTCTTCAATAACTGAAACGCTTTCTCTTGTTCATCATTCCATTCAAATTTCTTCCCTTTATGCGTTAATGCAGTCAAGGGTTTTGCTATTCTGGAAAAGTCTTGGATGAACCTTCTGTAGTAACCAGCTAGTCCTAAAAACTGGCGTATGTGTTTCGGAGTTTTCGGGGTTTCCCACTTTTCAACAGTTTCTATCTTTGCCGGATCCACCTTAATACCTTCTTTGTTCACTATGTGACCGAGGAATTGAACTTCTTCCAACCAAAATGCACACTTTGAAAACTTAGCGTACAATTCTTCCTTCCTCAATACTTCTAACACCTTTCTCAAATGTTCACCGTGTTCTTGGTCATTCTTTGAGTAAATAAGTATGTCATCAATGAAAACAATGACAAACTTGTCAAGGTATGGTCCACACACTCGGTTCATAAGGTCCATGAACACAGCTGGTGCATTAGTTAAACCAAACGGCATGACCATAAACTCGTAATGACCGTAACGTGTTCTGAAAGCAGTCTTTGGAATATCATCTTCTTTCACCCGCATTTGATGATACCCGGAACGTAAGTCAATCTTTGAATAAACAGACGAGCCTTGTAGTTGATCAAATAAGTCGTCGATTCTCGGTAGTGGGTAGCGGTTCTTGATGGTAAGTTTGTTCAACTCTCGGTAGTCGATACACAACCTGAATGTACCATCTTTCTTCTTGACAAACAAAACAGGAGCTCCCCACGGTGATGTGCTTGGTCGAATGAAACCACGCTCTAAAAGTTCTTGTAATTGGCTTTGTAGTTCTTTCATCTCGCTGGGTGCGAGTCTGTAAGGAGCACGAGCTATTGGTGCAGCTCCTGGTACAAGATCTATTTGAAATTCAACGGATCGATGTGGGGGTAATCCCGGTAATTCTTTCGGAAATACATCGGGAAATTCTTTTGCAATGGGAACATCATTGATGCTCTTTTCTTCAGTTTGTACTTTCTCGACGTGTGCTAGAACAGCATAGCAACCTTTTCTTATTAGTTTTTGTGCCTTCAAATTACTAATAAGATGTAGCTTCGTGTTGCCCTTTTCTCCGTACACCATTAAGGGTTTTCCTTTTTCTCGTATAATGCGAATTGCATTTTTGTAACAAACGATCTCCGCTTTCACTTCTTTCAACCAGTCCATACCGATTATCACATCAAAACTCCCTAACTCTACTGGTATCAAATCAATCTTAAATGTTTCGCTAACCAGTTTAATTTCTCGATTCCGACATATATTATCTGCTGAAATTAATTTACCATTTGCTAATTCGAGTAAAAATTTACTATCCAAAGGCGTCAATGGACAACTTAATTTAGCACAAAAATCTCTACTCATATAGCTTCTATCCGCACCCGAATCAAATAAAACGTAAGCAGATTTATTGTCAATAAGAAACGTACCCGTAACAAGCTCCGGGTCTTCCTGTGCCTCTACCGCATTAATATTGAAAACTCTTCCACGGCCTTGTCCATTCGTGTTCTCCTGGTTCGGGCAATTTCTAATAATGTGGCCTGGTTTTCCACATTTATAACAAACTACATTGGCATAACTTGCTCCGACACTACTTGCTCCGCCATTACTCGTTCCGACACCATTTGTTCCTTTCGTTCTATTAACCCCTGGTCCGTAGACCTCACACTTCGCCGCGCTATGACCATTTCTTTTACACTTGTTGCAAAATTTGGTGCAGAACCCCGAGTGATTCTTTTCACACCTTTGGCATAGTTGCTTCTTATTGTTGTTGTTGTTGCGGTTATTATTGTTGTTGGGATGATTGTTGTAGTTGCTGTTGTTGTTGTTGTTGTTGTTGTTGGGCCGTTTGTTGTAGTTGCGATTGATGTTGCGATTGTTGGGATAATTGTTGCGATTATTGTTGTAATTGCTGTTGTTGTTGTATTGGTGATTCTTATCACCGTTTTCCTCCCACTTTCTTTTGACTTGCTTCACATTGGCCTCTTCAGCAGTCTGTTCTTTAATTCTTTCTTCAATCTGGTTCACTAGTTTGTGAGCCATTCTACATGCCTGTTGTATGGAGGCGGGCTCGTGTGAACTTATATCTTCTTGGATTCTTTCCGGTAATCCTTTCACAAACGAGTCGATCTTCTCTTCCTCATCTTCGAATGCTCCCGGACACAATAGGCACAATTCTGTGAATCGTCTTTCGTACGTGGTAATATCAAATCCTTGGGTTCGTAACCCTCTAAGTTCTGTCTTGAGCTTATTGACCTCGGTTCTGGGACGGTACTTCTCGTTCATCAAGTGCTTGAATGCTGACCACGGTAGTGCGTACGCATCATCTTGTCCCACTTGCTCTAGATAGGTATTCCACCATGTTAACGCTGAACCTGTGAAGGTATGCGTAGCGTACTTCACTTTGTCCTCTTCAGTACTCTTACTTATGGCAAACACCGATTCAACCTTCTCGGTCCACCGTTTCAATCCGATCGGTCCTTCGGTTCCATCAAATTCCAAAGGTTTGCAGGCAGTGAATTCTTTGTAGGTGCATCCTACACGATTTCCTGTACTGCTAGATCCAAGGTTATTGTTGGTATGTAGCGCAGCCTGTACTGCGGCTATGTTTGAAGCTAGAAAAGTACGGAATTCCTCTTCATTCATATTCACGGTGTGTCGAGTAGTCGGTGCCATTTCCTTCAAAATAGTTAAATGGAACAAGTTAATCATACAGAATATTAAGAGTAGTTAATAGTATTTCGTAGCATAATATGAACTCATTTATAAAAGCTTTTTCTTCATATTAGCGTTTTATAAGTTTAAATTCGGGTAGTACCTACCCGTTAAGTTCATACTTAGTAGCTAATATACAATTCAACTACTACAATTCTATATGAAAAACTGATTGTAATAATATTTCGCGTTCAAACTTTTATACAATATTTTACAAACTTACAATACCGCTTATTTTACATAAAGCATGAAATATAGCACACAATAACTTTGATACAAGATAGTTGTGAAGACAATTCTAGCTAGTACACAAGTCGTTCGGCAAAGGCAATAAAGACACGTAATTCATACGTCCAGAAACAAGTCATGCATTCTGGTTTTACTAGGACTACTTCCCATCCTTGGTCTTGTGCAACATAACCGTTATGGCCGTTGATAAGACAGCGTGTTGTAACGTCATCAAAGGGACGAGGGTTACGTAATGTCCAACAGTCCCGTAATAATCTAAAAACCTCATTTCTTACCCCAATTACCGACTCCGTCACTTGTGGAAACGTTTTGTTTAATAGTTGTAGCCCGATGTTCTTGTTCTCACTTTGGTGAGAAGCGAACATTACTAATCCGTAAGCATAACATGCTTCTTTATGTTGCATGTTAGCCGCTTTTTCTAAATCACGAAGTCCAATATTCGGATATATTGAGTCAAAATAATTTCTTAACCCGTTGCGTAAAATAGCATTTGGGTTCCCCGCAATATATGCGTCAAAGTAAACACATCGTAACTTATGGGTTTCCCAATGTGATATCCCCCATCTTTCAAACGAAAGTCTCTTATAAACCAAGACATTCTTGGAACGTTCTTCGAATGTCTTACAAACTGATCTCGCCTTAAATAGTTGTGCCGAAGAATTCTGGCCGACTCTAGACAAGATTTCATCAATCATGTCTCCGGGTAGGTCTCTTAAAATATTGGGTTGTCTATCCATTTTGTGTTTTTAAACTGTAAAATAGACAAGAGTTAGATTCATAAAAAAAATACTTATTAATACAAGCAATTTTTACATATATCATAAAGCATAAGAACACTATATTCCATATATTACACCACACGAATACAACTATCTTATTCCGACTCGCTCGTTTCTTCTTCTTCGGTTTTGGTTCGTTTTGCCAAGTTTCTAGGGATATATGATGTTCCCCTAATACGAGCCGTCGTTGTCCACATTGGTTTAGAAAAACCTGGTGGTTTAGAGGTTCCCGGGTCATTGTTACAACTTAAGGACTTCGGGGGTTGACGATACATATAAAGTTCATCGGGGTTGGAATTAGATTTCTCTATTTTTATGCCCTTTCCCTTATTATTTTCTTTTGCCTTTTTAAATTCAGTTGGGGTAATTTCTATAACATCATCGGAATTCTCGTCGAAATCCGATTCATCGGAGAATTGGTAATCCTCCCAATATTTTGCTTCCTTGGCGGAAACACCATTGACCATAATTAACTTTGGTCGGTTGGTTGAGGATTTTATTTTACTTAACCGTTTTATTATTTCCCCCACCGGTTCTATTTCTTCATCCGGTTCCGATTCTTCTTCCGGTTCCGATTCTTCTTCCGGTTCCGACTCTTCTTCCGGTTCCTCTTCGGGAACTTGTGAATCAGTCCACAAATTATTCCAATTTACATTTGACTCTTCATTATTATTAGGTGAGTCAATGGGACTTGTTCTAGAGGTAGACATCTATCACATAATATCAAACACGTTAAGAGATTAATATATCACATAATATTCATATGTTAAAAATATATAGTTTCCAACAAAAATGTTAAGCAATCATTTTTAAAGAAAACACGGTCGAAGTCCAGACTCACTAATGCATCCTAACAAACTCGATAAGACACACTAATGCAAATTTTCTGGTTCTCTAAGACCAACGCTCGGATACCAACTGAAATGTCCCGTTCTTATTGATTAAAAACGTTCCATATTAATTGATTTCGTTGCGAGGTTTTGACCTCTATATGAGACGTTTTTCAAAGACTGCATTCATTTTTAAACAAATCATAACCTTTATTTCATCAATAAAGGTTTAAAAAGTTTTACGTAGATTATCAAATAATGATAATCTAAAATATCCTGTTTACACACGACCATTACATAATGGTTTACAATACAAATATGTTACAACAAAATAAGTTTCTTGAATGCAGTTTTTACACAATATCATACAAGCATGGACTCCAAATCTTGTCCTTATTTAAGTATGCGACAGCGGAAGCTCTTAATAATCACCTGAGAATAAACATGCTTAAAACGTCAACAAAAATGTTGGTGAGTTATAGGTTTAACCTATATATATCAAATCGTAACAATAGACCACAAGATTTCATATTTCAATACACATCCCATACATAGAGATAAAAAGCATTCATATGGTGAACACCTGGTAACCGACAATAACAAGATGCATATATAAGAATATCCCCATCATTCCGGGACACCCTTCGGATATGATATAAATTTCGAAGTACTAAAGCATCCGGTACTTTGGATGGGGTTTGTTAGGCCCAATAGATCTACCTTTAGGATTCGCGTCAATTAGGGTGTCTGTTCCCTAATTCTTAGATTACCAGACTTAATAAAAAGGGGCATATTCGATTTCGATAATTCAACCATAGAATGTAGTTTCACGTACTTGTGTCTATTTTGTAAATCATTTATAAAACCTGCATGTATTCTCATCCCAAAAATATTAGATTTTAAAAGTGGGACTATAACTCACTTTCACAGATTTTTACTTCGTCGGGAAGTAAGACTTGGCCACTGGTTGATTCACGAACCTATAACAATATATACATATATATCAAAGTATGTTCAAAATATATTTACAACACTTTTAATATATTTTGATGTTTTAAGTTTATTAAGTCAGCTGTCCTCGTTAGTAACCTACAACTAGTTGTCCACAGTTAGATGTACAGAAATAAATCGATAAATATTATCTTGAATCAATCCACGACCCAGTGTATACGTATCTCAGTATTGATCACAACTCAAACTATATATATTTTGGAATCAACCTCAACCCTGTATAGCTAACTCCAACATTCACATATAGAGTGTCTATGGTTGTTCCGAAATATATATAGATGTGTCGACATGATAGGTCGAAACATTGTATACGTGTCTATGGTATCTCAAGATTACATAATATATAATATAAGTTGATTAAGTTATGGTTGGAATAGATTTGTTACCAATTTTCACGTAGCTAAAATGAGAAAAATTATCCAATCTTGTTTTACCCATAACTTCTTCATTTTAAATCCGTTTTGAGTGAATCAAATTGCTATGGTTTCATATTGAACTCTATTTTATGAATCTAAACAAAAAAAATATATGTTTCTAGTCGAAAAAATAAGTTACAAGTCGTTTTTGTAAAGGTAGTCATTTCAGTCGAAAGAACGACGTCTAGATGACCATTTTAGAAAACATACTTCCACTTTGAGTTTAACCATAATTTTTGGATATAGTTTCATGTTCATAATAAAAATCATTTTCTCAGAATAACAACTTTTAAATCAAAGTTTATCATAGTTTTTAATTAACTAACCCAAAACAGCCCGCGGTGTTACTACGACGGCGTAAATCCGGTTTTACGGTGTTTTTCGTGTTTCCAGGTTTTAAATCATTAAGTTAGCATATCATATAGATATAGAACATGTGTTTAGTTGATTTTAAAAGTCAAGTTAGAAGGATTAACTTTTGTTTGCGAACAAGTTTAGAATTAACTAAACTATGTTCTAGTGATTACAAGTTTAAACCTTCGAATAAGATAGCTTTATATGTATGAATCTAATGATGTTATGAACATCATTACTACCTTAAGTTCCTTGGATGAACCTACTGGAAAAGAGAAAAATGGATCTAGCTTCAATGGATCCTTGGATGGCTCAAAGTTCTTGAAGCAAAATCATGACACGAAAACAAGTTCAAGTAAGATCATCACTTGAAATAAGATTGTTATAGTTATAGAAATTGAACCAAAGTTTGAATATGATTATTACCTTGTATTAGAATGATAACCTACTGTAAGAAACAAAGATTTCTTGAGGTTGGATGATCACCTTACAAGATTGGAAGTGAGCTAGCAAACTTGAAAGTATTCTTGATTTTATGAAACTAGAACTTTTGAAATTTATGAAGAACACTTAGAACTTGAAGATAGAACTTGAGAGAGTTCAATTAGATGAAGAAAATTGAAGAATGAAAGTGTTTGTAGGTGTTTTTGGTCGTTGGTGTATGGATTAGATATAAAGGATATGAAATTTTGTTTTCATGTAAATAAGTCATGAATGATTACTCATATTTTTGTAATCTTATGAGATATTTCATGCTAGTTGCCAAATGATGGTTCCCACATGTGTTAGGTGACTCACATGGGCTGCTAAGAGCTGATAATTGGAGTGTATATACCAATAGTACATACATCTAAAAGCTGTGTATTGTACGAGTACGAATACGGGTGCATACGAGTAGAATTGTTGATGAAACTGAACGAGAATGTAATTGTAAGCATTTTTGTTAAGTAGAAGTATTTTGATAAGTGTATTGAAGTCTTTCAAAAGTGTATAAATACATATTAAAATACTACATGTATATACATTTTAACTGAGTCGTTAAGTCATCGTTAGTCGTTACATGTAAGTGTTGTTTTGAAACCTTTAGGTTAACGATCTTGTTAAATGTTGTTAACCCAATGTTTATAATATCAAAAGAGATTTTAAATTATTATATTATCATGATATTATGATGTACGAATATCTCTTAATATGATATATATACATTAAATGTCGTTACAACGATAAACATTACATATATGTCTCGTTTCAAAATCATTAAGTTAGTAGTCTTGTTTTTACATATGTAGTTCATTGTTAATATAATTAATGATATGTTTACTTATCATAATATCATGTTAACTATATATATAACCATATATATGTCATCATATAGTTTTTTTACAAGTTTTAACGTTCGTGAATCACCGGTCAACTTGGGTGGTCAATTGTCTATATGAAACCTATTTCAATTAATCAAGTCTTAACAAGTTTGATTGCTTAACATGTTGGAAACCTTTAATCATGTAAATATCAATCTCAATTAATATATATAAACATGGAAAAGTTCGGGTCACTACACATGAGTGGCACACACCCACGTCAGCACATGCCAAAGGCGGTTCCGGATATATCGCATAACTGAATTAATCAGCGTTTGACACGTGTTTCTCGAGAATTTCGGACATTCTACGCCTATATAGACCCCTTGGGTTACCACATTTGATATCTGAACTTCAGTCAGACATAAGTACACTTTCTCTCTCACAAAGTTCTTTCTCACTCTAAAAACATTAACCGCTTAGCTACAGAACGCTACACGGATCAATTACAGATTGATCCAAATATTGATTGTGTAGTGACCCAAACTTTTCCATATTTATATATATTAAATGAAATTGATATTTACATAATTAAATGTTTCTAACATGTTAAGCAATCAAACTTGTTAATACTTGATTAATTAAATGAGTTTCATGTAGACAATTGACCACCTGAGTTGACCGGCGATTCACGAACGTTAAAACTTGTAAAAACTATATGATGATATATATATGGATATATATATATATATATATATATATATATATATATATATATATATATATATATATATATATATATATATATATATATATATATATATAGTTAACATGATATTATGATAAGTAAGTATCTCACTAGGTATATCAACAATGAGTTATATACATAAAAATGAGATTACTAAGTTAAGAAACTCGAAACGATATAAATAACGATTATCGTTATGACGCCTTACTAAATACATATGTATCATATTAAGGTATTGTTACACTATATTTAACATGATAAAATGATAATTATATATATCATTATGTATGTTAACAATGAATTACATATGTAAAACAAGACTACTAACTTAAGAATTTCGAAACGAGGCATATATGTAACGATTATCGTTGTAACGCCATTTTAATGTATATATATCATATTAAGATATATTCATACATCATAATATTATGATAATGTAATAATTTAACATCTCATTAGATATAATAAACAATGGGTTAACTACATTAAATGAGATCATTAACTTAAAGGTTTCAAAACAACACTTACATGTAACGACTAACGATGACTTAACGACTCAGTTAAAATGTATATACATGTAGTATTTTAAGAGTATTCATACACTTTTGAAAGACTTCAAGACACATATCAAAGTGCTTCTACTTATCAAAAATGCTTACAATTGAATTCTCATTCATTTTCATCAATAATTCTACTCGTATACACCCGTATTCGTACTCGTACAATACACAGCTTCTAAATGTATTTACTATTGGTATATACACTCTAATGATTAGCTCTTAGCAGCCCTTGTGAGTCACCAAGACATATGGGAACCATCGTTTGACAACTAGCATGACTTATGAGCATGAAAACAAAAACTAGTAACCTTATATTGACTAAGCATTAGGCATTTTTTTCAAACAACACACACATCACATTTATTTGATTTTCTAATCCAAATTCTCTCCATCTTAACTCTATCTAAGCTTAAGAACGTCAATACTTCAGTAATATTGATCATCTAGGTCAATCTAGCTTCAATTACAATCAAGAAACATCATCATTCAAGAACACATCAAGAACACTTCACAAATACTTTCAAGCTTACTAGCTTACTTCCAATCATGCAAATCCATTTCAAGTGATCATCCAATCTCAAGAAATCTTTGTTATTTACGGTAGTTTATCTTTCTAAATCAAGGTAATACTCATATTCAAACTTTGATTCGATTTCTATAACTATAACAATCTTAATTCGAGTGATAATCTTACTTGAACTTGTTTTCATGTCATGATTCTACTTCAAGAACTTTCAAGCCATCCAAGATCCTTTGAAGCTAGATCAATTTTTGTTACTTCCAGTAGGTTTACCTACTAAACTTAAGGTAGTAATGATGTTCATAACATCATTCGATTCATATATATAAAACTATCTTATTCGAAGATTTGAACATGTAATCACTAGAACATAGTATAGTTAATTCTAAACTTGTTCGCAAACAAAGTTAATCCTTCTAACTTAACTTTTAAAATAAACTAAACACATGTTCTATATCTATATGATATGCTAACTTAATGATTTAAAACCTGAAAACACAAAAAACACCGTAAAACCGGACATACGCCGTCGTAGTGAAACCGGGAGCTGTTTTGGGTTAGAAAAATAAAAACTATCTTAATATTTGAATTGGAAGTTTGTTTTCTAGAAAAAATAATATTTCATATGAACATGCTACTATATCCAAAAATCATGGTTAAACACAAAATTGAAGTATGTTTTTCAAAATGGTCATCAAGATGTCGTTCTTTCGACGGAAATGACTACCTCTTTAAAAAGTGACTTGTAACCTGTATTTTCGACTATAAACTTATACTTTTTCTATTTAGTTTCATAAATTTCAGTTCATTATGAAACCATAGCAACTTGAATCACTCAAAACGGATTTAAAACGAAGAAGTTATGGGTAAAACAAGATTGGAAAATTTTGCTTGTTGTAGCTACGTGAAATTTGTAACAAATCTATACAAATCATAACTTAACTAACTTATATTGTATTATACATGTATTCTAACATATAATATGTAATCTTGGGATACCATAGACATGTATACAATGTTTTGACATATCATATCGACCCATCTATATATATTATTTGAGAACAACCATAGACACTCTATATGCAGTAATGCTCGAGTTAGCTATACATGGTTAAGGTTGATTCCTAAATAATATATATACTTTGAGTTGTGATCTAGCCTGAGACTTATATACACTGGGTCATGGATTGATTCGAGATAATATATATTGATTTATTTCTGTACATCTAAATGTGGACAACTAGTTGTAGATTACTAACGTTGGACTGCTAACTTAACAAACTTAAATCGTTAAAATGTAATAAAAAATGTTAGGATGCATTAGTGAGTCTGGACTTCGACCGTGTTTTCTTTAAAAACGATTGCTTAACATTTTTTTTGTTGGAAACTATATATTATTAACATGTAAATATTATGTGATATATTAATCTCTTAACGTGTTTGATATTGTGTGATAGATGTCTACCTCTAATACAAATCCCATCGACTCACCTAATAATAATGAAGAGTCGAATATATATTGAGAAGATTCACAAATTTCCGAAGAGAAACCGGAAGAAGAGGAACCGGAAGAAGAGTAATCGGAAGAAGAGGAACCGGAAGAAGAGGAACCCGAAGAAGAAGAGGTTCCGGGGGAGGAAATATTAGAAACCACTGAAAAACAGATAAATAAAAGAAAATCCTCAACCAATGGACTAAAATTAATAATGGTCAATGGTGTTTCCGCCGAGGAAGCAAAATATTAGGAAGATTACCAATTTTCCGATGAATCGGATCCCGATGACTATTCCGATGATGTTATAGAAATTACCCCGACACAATTTGAAAAGGCAAAAGAAAATAATAAAGGAAATGGCATAAAAATAGAAAAAACCCGAGTCCAACCCCGATGACCTCTATGTTAACATGAAATGTCCCGATGGAAAATACCGTCAACACCCGTATTTCTTAAGTTTTAACTATAACCCGGGAACATCTAAACCACCGGCTCCTTCTAGACCATTTGTGAAAAGAACGGCTCGTATTAGGAGAGCACCATATATCCCTAGGAAATTAGCGAAACAAACCAAGTCCGAAGAAGAAGAAACAAGTGAATCGGAATAAAGAGTTGTAATCATGCGGTGTAAAATATGTAATATAAGCGTGCTTGTACTTTCATGTTGTATGTAAAAAATTGCTTGGATTATTTGATAATTATATTTTACGAATCTAATTCTCGTCTGTTTTACAGTATAAAAACACAATGGACGTTAAGGATAGACAACCAAAAATTTTAGAAGACCTACTCGGGGACATGATTGATGAAATCTTGTCTAAAGTCGATAAGAATTCGTCGGTACAATTATTTACGGCAAAATTAGTTTGTAGAACATTTGAAGAACGTTCCAGGCATGCCTTAGTTTATAAAAGGCTTTCATTTGAAAGATGGGGTATATCACATTGGGGACACCGTAAGTTACGCCGTGTTCTTCTTTAAAGCATTAAATGCGGGGAACCCAAATGCAATTTTACGCTACGAGTTAAGAACCTATTTTGACTCAACATATCCCAACGTAGGACTTCTTGAGTTAGAAAGAGCTTCTAACATGCAACATAAAGAAGCATGTTATGCTTACAGGTTAGTGATGTTCGCTTCTCACCAAAGTGAGAAAAAGAACATCGAATTATAACTTTTAAATAAAACCTTCCTACAAGTGATGGATTCAGTAGTTGGGGTGAGAAACAAGGTTTTTAGAATATTACAAGGCTGTTGGGCATTACGAAACTCTCGTCCCTTTGACGACGTTACAACATGCTGTCTTGTCAATGGCCACAACGGTTATGTTCCACAAGACCAAGGATGGGAAGCAGTTTTAGTAAAACCAGAATGCATGACTTGTTTCTGGACTTATGAATTACGTATTTTTATTGCCTTTGCTGAACGACTTGCGTATTAACTAGGATTGTTGTCACAACTATTTTGTATCAAAGTTATTGTGTGCTATATTTCATGCTATATGTATAATAGCGGTATTGTAAACTTGTAAAATATTGTATAAAAGTTTGAACGTGAAATATTATTATAATCAGTTCTTCATATAGAATTGTAGTAGTTGAATTGTATATTAGCTACTATTTATGAACTTAACGGGTAGGTACTACCCGAATTAAAACTATAAAACGCTAATATGAAGAAAAAGCTGTTATAAATGAGTTCATACTATGCTACTAAATACTATTGACTACTCTTAATATTCTATATGATTAACTTAATTCTTTTGGGCTATTTTTGAAGGAACTGGCACCGATGACTCGTCAGAATTTGAACATAAGTGAGGAAGACTTCCGTGTTTTCCTTACAGCAAACATAGCCTCAGTACAGGCTGCAATGCAAAACAACAACAATAACTCTGAATCTAGCAATGCAAATAATGCCACAAGAAATCGTGTAGGATGCTCCTACAAAGAATTCATTGCCTGTAAACCACTGGAATTCGATGGAACCGAGGGTCCAATCGGATTGAAACGGTGGACCGAAAAGGTTGAATCGGTGTTTGCCGTAAGTAAGTGTACTGAAGAAGACAAAGTAAAGTACGCTACGCATACCTTCAAAGGTACTACGTTAACATGGTGAAATACCTATCTAGAGCAAGTGGGACAAGATGCTGCGTACGCACTACCATGGTCAACATTCAAACATCTGATGACTGAGCAGTATCATCCCAGAAACGAGGTCAATAAGCTCAAAGTAGAGCTTAAGGGATTACAAACACAGGGATTCGATATTACTACATACGAATGACGATTCACGGAGTTGTGTTTATTGTGCCCAAGAGCTTTCGAAGATGAAGAGGAGAAAATTGATGCATTTGTAAAAGCGTTACCAGAAAGAATCTAAGAAGATATAAGTTCACACGAGCCCGCCTCCATACAAAAGGCGAGTCGAATGGCTCATAAACTCATAAATCAGATTGAGAAAAGAATCAAAGAGCAGGCGGCCGAAGAAGCCAACACGAAACAAATCAAGAGAAAGTGGGAAGAAACCAGTGACAAGGGTTACAATTTTAACAATCAACACAGCAATCACAACTTCAATCACACCAAGTTCGCAACAAAAACTGCAACAACAACCATCCCAACAATAATAACAATCGCAACAACAACCATTTCAATAACAACAAACAACAGAAACAACCATGCTTCAGGTGTGCAGAGTACCATCCGAATGTGTTTTGCACAACATTTTGCACCAAGTGTAAGAGAAGTGGTCATGGCGTGGTAAAATGTGAGATTTACGGACCAAAGAACAACAAAAATAAATAAACAAATAATGTCAGAACAAATAATGCCGACGTAGTTTGTTATAAATGTGAAAAACCGGGCCACATTATTAGAAATTGCCCAAACCAAGGGAATACTAATGGGCAAGGCCGTGGAAGAGTTTTTAATATTAATGCGGCAGAAGCGCAGGAAGACCCGGAGCTTGTTATGGGTACATTTTTTATTGACAATACATCTGCTTATGTTTTATTTGATTCGGGTGCGGATAGAAGCTATATGATGTAGTGACCCTAAATTTTCCATGATTATATATTAAATGAAAACTACATTTGCATGATTAAATATTTCCAACATGTTAAGCAATCAAATTTGTTAAGACTTGATTAATTGAAATGAGTTTATGTAGACAATTGACCACCCCATTTGCCTGATGATTCACGAACGTCATAACTTGTGATAATTATATAATCGTTTTATTTTTTTATGATGTAAGTTTTTATTTATATATATATATATATATATATATATATATATATATATATATATATATATATATATATATATATATATATATATATATATATATATATAAGAAGAAATACAATTAAATCAAAGTTGTACAACTAAAACACTATTTGCTACAGTAAAACACTATTTGCTACAGTAAATTTTCGCTTTACTACAGAAAAATACTATTCGCTACAGTAAAATACTATTTACTACAGTACACTATTTACTCGTATTCAATCCGTATTCGTACTCGTACAATACACAACTTCTAAATATATATACTATTGGTATATACACTTTAATGATCAGCTTTTAGTAGCCTTAATGAGTCACCTAAACATGTGGGAACCATTATTTAGCAACTAGCATGAAATATCTAACAAAAATACAAACTAATGGAACCTTATATTCAAGGGTAGGATCACGTTTTTCTTCACCAACCATAACACTTTCATTTTTCAATTTTCATGCATCAAACTTATCTCTCTCAAGTTCTCTTTTGGTGTTCTAAGTGTTCTTCATCATCCTCAACAAAATCTAGCTCAATCCAGTTCATAAATCCTAACCTAGATCAACTTTCAAAACAACTACTCAAGTAAACTTCAAGAACACTTTCAAGTTTGCAAGCCTACTTTCAAGCTTTCTAATCCATTCTAAGTAATCATCTAAGATCAAGAAACCTCTGTTATTTATAGTAGGTTATCATTCTAATTCAAGGTAATACTCCTATTCCAACTTTGATTCAATTTCTATAACTATAACAATCTTAATTCGAGTAGGAATCTTACTTGAATTTGTTTTCGTGTCATGATTCTACTTCAAGAACTTTCAAGCCATCTAAGATCCTTTGAAGCTAAATCATTTCTTGTCACTTCCAGTAGGTTTACCTACTAAACTTGAGGTAGTAATGATGTTCATAACATCATTCAATTTATATATATATAACTATCTTATTCGAAGATTTAAACTTGTAATAACTAGAACATAGTTTAGTTAATTCTAAACTTGTTCGCAAACAAAGTTAATCATTCTAACTTGACTTTTAAAATCAACTAAACACATGTTCTATATCAATATGATATGCTAACTTAATGATTTAAAACCTGGAAACACGAAGAACACCGTAAAACCGGACATACGCCGTCGTAGTAAAATCGGGGGCTGTTTTGGGTTAGATAATTAAAAACTATGATAAACTTTGATTTAAAAGTTGTCCTTCTGGGAAAGAGATTTTCTTATGAACATGAAACTATATCCAAAAATCATGGTTAAACTCAAAGTGAAAGTATGTTTTTTAAAATGGTCATCAAGAAGTCATTCTTTCGACTGAAATGATTACTTCTTACAAAAATAACTTGTAACCTGTATTTCCGACTATAAACTTATACTTTTTCTGTTTAGTTTCATGAATTTCAGTTTATTATGAAACCATAGCAACTTGAATCACTCAAAACGAATTTAAAACGAAGAAGTTATGGGTAAAACAAAATTGGATATTTTTGCTTTTGTAGCTACGTGAAATGTGTAACAAATCTATTCTAACCATAACTTAACTAACTTATATTGTATTATACATGTACTCTAACATTTTATGTAACCTTGATAGACCATAGGAACGTACACAATGTTTTGACATATCATATCGACCCATCTATATATATTATTTGGAACAACCATAGACACTCTATATGCAGTAATGCTTGAGTTAGCTATACAGGGTTGAGGTTGATTCCAAAATAATATATATACTTTGATTTGTGATCGAGTCTGAGACTTGTAGACACTGGGTCGTGAATTGATTCGAGATAATATATATTGATTTATTTCTGCACATCTAACTATGGACAACTAGTTGTAGATTACTAATGTTGGATCGCTAATTTAATAAACTTAAATCATTAAAACGTAATAAAAAATGTTGTGAATATATTTCGATCATACTTTGATATATATGTATATATTTGTTATAGGTTCGTGAATCGATCCATGGCCAAGTCTTAAATTCCGAAGAAGTAACAATCTGTGAAAGTGAGTTATAGTCCCACTTTTAAAATCTAATATTTTTGGGATGAGAATACATGCAGTTTTATAAATATTTTACAAAATAGACACAAGTACGTGAAACTACATTTTATGGTTGAATGATCGAAATTGAATATGCCCCTTTAAGCTTGGTAGCCTTAGAATTAGGGAACTGGCCCCTAATTGACGCGAATCCTAAAGGTAGATCTACGGGAACTAACAACCCACATTCTGGAATTTGGAATGCTTTAGTACTTCGAGTTTATCATGTCCGATGGGTGTCCCGGAATGATGGGGATATTCTATATGCATCTTGTTAATGTCGGTTACCCGGTGTTCACCATATGAATGATTTTTATCTCTATTCAGTTTGCGAAATGCCTGATATGAGATGGATGTTTATGAAAAGTGAAATCTTGTGGTTTATTATTACAAATTGATATAAATATAGGCTAAACCTATAAGTAACCAACATTTTTGTTGACGTTTTAAGCATGTTTATTCTCAGGTGATTATTAAGAGCTTCCGCTGTTGCATGCTAAATTAAGGACAAGATTTGGAGTCAGCATGCTTGTATGATAATGTTTAAAGAAAAACTGCATTCGGAAAATAAATTGTTGTAATATATTATCGTAAACCATTATGTAATGATCGTATGTAAACGTTGTACTTTAGATTACCATTATTTGGTAATCTACGCTATGTCTTTTAAACCTTTATCAATAAAGTAAAGGTTATGGTTGTTTTAAAAATCGAATGCAGTCTTTGAAAAATCTCTCATATAGAGGTCAAAACCTCGCAACGAAACCAATTAATATGAAACTTTTATAATCGATATGAACGGGACATTTCATATGAGTAGAGATTTTTGTACTAAATTAAGTTGTCCACTGACGCCTTTGGATAATAAATTTTTACCCGAATTAGCAAACGGTAAATTAATTAGAGCAGATAATATATGTCAGAATCGAGAAATTAAACTGGTTAGCGAAACATTTAAGATTGATTTAATACCAGTAGAGTTAGGAAGTTTTGATGTGATAATCGGCATGGACTGGTTGAAAAAGGAGAGAGCAGAGATCGTATGTTACAAAAATGCAATTCGCATTGTACGGGAAAAAGGAAAACCATTAATGGTGTACGGAGAAAAGAGCAACGCGAAGTTAAATCTTATTAGTAATTTGAAGGCGCAAAAGCTAATAAGAAAATGTTGCTATGCTATTTTAACACATGTCAAGAAAGTACAAATCGAAGAAAAGAACATCAATGATGTTCCCGTCGCAAAAGAATTTCCTGATGTATTTCCGAAAGAATTACCGGGACTACCTCCACACCGATCCGTTGAATTTCAAATAGATCTTATACCAGGAGCTGCACCAATATCTCGTGCTCCATACAGACTCGCACCCAGCGAAATGAAGGAACTCCAAAGCCAATTACAAGAACTTTTAGAGCGTGCTTTCATTCGACCAAGCACATCACCATGGGGAGCTCCTGTTTTGTTTGTCAAAAAGAAGGATGGTATATTCAGGTTGTGTATCGACTACCGAGAGTTAAACAAACTTACCATCAAGAACCGTTATCACTACCGAGAATCGACGACTTATTTGATCAAATACAAGGCTCGTCGGTTTATTCGAAGATTGATTTACGTTCTGGGTATCATCAAATGCGGGTGAAGGAGGATGATATTCCAAAGACTGCTTTTAGGACGCGTTACGGTCATTATAAGTTTATGGTTATGCCGTTTGGATTGACTAACGCACCAGCTGTGTTCATGGACCTCATGAACCGAGTGTGTGGGCCATATCTTGACAAATTTTTCATTATCTTCATCGATGACATACTTACTTACTCAAAGAATGATCAAAAGCACGGTGAGCATTTAAGAAAGGTGTTAGAATTATTGAGGAAGGAAAAATTGTACGCTAAGTTTTCAAAGTGTGCATTTTGGTTGAAAGAAGTTTAATTCCTCGGCCACATAGTGAACAAAGAAGGTATTCAGGTGGATCCGGCAAAGATTGAAACCGTTGAAAAGTGAGAAACCCCGAAAACACCAAAGCATATACGCTAATTTTTAGGACTGGCTGGTTACTACAGAAGGTTCATCCAAGATTTTTCCAAAATAGCAAAACCCTTGACTGCATTAACACATAAAGGGAAGAAATTTGAATGGAAGGATGAGCAGGAGAAAGCGTTTCAATTATTGAAAAAAAAAAAAGTTAACTACGGCACCTATATTATCATTGCCTGAAGGGAATGATGATTTTGTGATATATTGTGACGTCTCAAAGCAAGGTCTCGGTTGTGTATTAATGCAACGAACGAAGGTAATTGTTTATGCGTCTAGACAATTGAAGATTCACGAGCAGAATTATACGACGCATGATTTGGAATTAGGCGCGGTTGTTTTTGCATTAAAGACTTGGAGGCACTACTTATATGGGGTCAAAAGTATTATATATACCGATCACAAAAGTCTCCAACACATATTTAATCAGAAACAACTAAACATGAGGTAGCGTAAGTGGATTGAATTATTGAATGATTACAATTTCGCGATTCGTTACCATCCAGGGAAGGTGAATGTGGTAGCCGACGCTTTGAGTAGAAAGGACAGAGAACCTATACGGGTAAAAGCTATGAATATAATTATTCGCACTAACCTTACTACTCAAATAAAAGAGGCGCAACAGGGTGTTGTAAAAGAAGGGAATTTGAAGAATGAAATACCTAAAGGATCGGAGAAACACCTTAATATTCGAGAAGATGGAACCCGGTATAGAGCCGAAAGAATTTGGGTACCAAAGTTTGGAGATGTGAGAGAAATGGTACTTGGGGAAGCACATAAAACTAGATACTCAATACATCCCAGAGCGGGAAAGATGTACAAGGACCTCAAGAAACATTTTTGGTGGCCGGGTATGAAAGCTGATATTGCGAGATATGTAGGAGGATGTTTGACGTGTTCTAAGGTCAAAGCTAAACATCAAAAACCATCAGGTCTACTTCAACAACCTGAAATCCCGGAATAGAAATGGGAAAACATTACCATGGATTTCATTACTAAATTGCCATGGACTACAAGTGGTTATGATACTATTTGGGTAATAGTCGATCGTCTCACCAAATCAGCACATTTTCTGTCAATGAGAGAAGATGACAAAATGGAGAAGTCGGCGCAATTATACTTTAAAGAAGTTGTCTCCAGACATGGAATACCAATCTCTATTATCTCTGATAGGGATGACAGATTCGTTTCAAGATTCTGGCAGACGTTGCAACAAGCATTGGGAACTCGTCTAGACATGAGTACTGTCTATCATTCACAAACCGATGGGCAAAGTGAGAGGACTATACAAACTCTTGAAGACATGCTACGAGCATGTGTTATTGACTTTGGAAACAGCTGGGATCGACACCTACCGTTAGCAGAGTTTTCCTACAACAACAGTTACCACTCAAGTATTGAGATGGCACTGTTTGAGGCACTTTATGGTAGAAATTGCAGGTCTCTGATTTGTTGGAGTGAAGTTGGGGATAGACAAATTACATCCGAAGACAATTCAAGAAACTACCGAGAAGATCATCCAGATTCAACAACGGTTGGAAACCGCCCAAAGTCGACAAAAGAGTTACTGATGTTTTAGCAGAGTAGTATATAAAATAGCTTATATTTTTACAGGAAATACTATTAAATACGATACAATTTTACACAAGATATTTATTTATTTAGAGAATGGATATACTTAAACTTTGCAACAACACTTATAGGCAGTGTACCTAATCATACAGTAGTGTAGTTTTTAGTAAGTCCAGTTCGTTCCACAGGGAATCTTTTTAAACAAAGCTTAACGCTATATTAGTTTACTTTTATAAAAATACAAATATATATATAAGTAATATTATTATTATAAAGGGGGTTTTTACCGTTTAATGACCGGTTTGTCGATTTTAAAACTTTAGTCGCAGGTAAAACCAAATGTAAAATATTAAAAATAAATACAAGACTTAAATTAAAGTGTAAAGTAAATAACGATAATGAAACTGCGATTAATAAAAATGCGATAAAATAAACTTGCGATAATTAAAAAGTATGATAATTAAAAGTGCAATTAAATATAATAACAATAAATAAAATGCGATAATTAGAAGTGCAATTAAATAAAAAAATAAAGGAAATTAAATATGAAATAAAAGAATTATGCTTATTTAAACTTCCTTAATCATGATGTTTGACGTGTTGATTTTAGTTTTATGCCCATGGGTTAATTGTCCTTTGTCCTGGATTATTTAATATGTCCATACGGATTTTGTCCATAATAGTCCATCAGTCATAAATATAAAGAGCGAAAGCCTTCGTCAAATTATTCTTATTCCCGAAGTCAAATATTCCAACTAATTGGGGATTCGAATTGTAACAAGGTTTTAATACTTTGTTTAATGAATACACCAGGTTATCAACTGCGTGTAAACCAAGGTTTTACTACTTTGTTAACAATTACACCAATTACCCTTGAATGTAATTCACCCCTGTTTCAACAAGTCTATTAACTATTAATCCAGTTCCGTATCCGGTAAAATGAATAATTATTGGTATTTATAGATATCCCGCCCACCGTACCCAGTCAAGCGTATGTGGTTATATATAAATACGTCGAATTATAAGTTTGTATATTAAATTAACAAGGTATTGTTTAATTAATATAAAATCCATTAATAACCCATAGTCTAATTTCCACAAGTGTCGTTCTTTTATCCAAACCCCAATTATGGTACAAAGCCCAATTACCCAATTTTAGTAATTAGCCCAACATCATGATTACTTCGAATTAAATAAGCATAATAATAACTTAGCTACGAGACATTAATGTAAAAAGGTTGAACATAACTTACAATGATTAAAAATAGCGTAGCGTTACACGGACAGAATTTCGACTTACACCCTTACAACATTTGCTAACATACCCTTATTATTAGGATTAAAATTAAAATTAAAATTAAAATATAAATTATAAATATAAATATTACGATATAGATAGAGAGATGGATGATATATGTTATGAAAAATGATCAGAATTCGGTTGGCTTTATAGGGACTTTCAAAACTTGGGGCTCCGCGACTCGCGGCATTTTTTGCCTTCAAACTCCGCGAGTCGCGGAGTTTGCTTTTACAGCTCACACAAGTTTGGCTCTTTGTTTACCGACGGATTTAAATATTTATATAATATATAAATAATTATAAGAATTATTTAAATATTATATTATATTTATGTGCATAGTTGACTTGTAATTTTTAGTCCGTTGCGTCGAGCGTTGAGAGTTGACTCTGGTCCCGGTTCCGGATTTTCGAACGTCCTTGCGTATAATTTAATATCTTGTACTTTGTGTTTTGAATCTTGTACTCTTGTAATTTCGAGACGTTTCTTGTCAATAATTGGAACCTTTTTTATTGTCTTTTGTACTTTTGAGCTTTTTGGTTGTTTGCATCTTCAATTCGTCGAATCTGTCTTTTGTCTTCACCTTTTATTATTTAAACGAATATCACTTGTAAATAGAACAATTGCAACTAAAAGCTTGTCTTTCTTGAGGAATAATGCTATGAAATATATGTTCGTTTTTAGCATTATCAAATATTCCCACACTTAAGCGTTGCTTGTCCTCAAGCAATATCGTCTTGAAATACTAGAATCACTTCTTTATTCTTCACACTTTGTACATCAGTGATTTCTATACGGCGATATAAACAATGGTAGTAACGATATGGTTTACAGTTCCACATGACTATGAAAATGTAGATCCTTAAGGAAATTGGATCTTTATGAAAATATTTGATCTTTTGAAAATTCAATCTAGCTTTTACCTTAGATAAGTTTTCCGGAATAACCCTTCACCGGTGTTTGCAAAATATTTTTGTGGGTTTGGTGGGTTTCAGATTTGAAAATTTTAGCTCAAAACTTATGGTTTTGTGTCACCCACTTGCTAACCTTGTATTTGGAAAGCAACACGTCCAGTTTACTTGTCCCGTATATTACCTTTCGGTAAACTACCGTCCAGTTGTAAAGGAAAGCGTTGAACAAGCAACTGTTAAGGCAATGTCCCCTGACATGCTTTTAATTATGGTCTATAACGTGTCGGATGCAATTACTATCCTTGGTAGGAGCAATAGTAAAGCTCACCCTTATGATTTTTTAGTCTGGCACAAGGTCCTGTCTTTGACCACTATGCAACCACCGTTCTTACGGTTGACACCCGATTTGGTTCAGGTGACCTAATGAATTCCAGGTGAATTCCTAGGATTTTACGTTCAATGGTAATGAACGCATTGAAAATAGGGTTTTCAGAAAACAAATCGGTTTATAATTTTGATCAAAAATATTTTCTCGTTCAAGCTCGAGTTTAGATATCATTGAATTCCATGAGTTTGTAATTCTCAATCTTTAAGGTCAATCTCAAGGATTGAGTTATATCAGGCTTAAAAGCTGATTTTTGATCTTTTAAGGAGATTATCCTTTCTGGGGATCTGATTCATTAGTCTTATCAAGCTAATTTGCATGGTGCCCCCCCATTGTACGAGATAAATCCTTCTCATGGTTAGGATAAATCTGACCACTTGGCGACCCTGTTTAATGCTGAGGTTCGTGGATTTCCTGCTGATTTTAGTGATGACTTTTCTAGATTTTTCGTCAACCTACAGCTGGTCTGGACGACAACTTCATGACCTAAATCAAGAAGCGCGTTTCTTTTTCGGAAGACTTTACTTCCTTTTAATGATGGAATTGATTCATCGTGTAGATCCATCTCTTCTTTTCTTTCATCGGGTAAAATAGTTTAGTTTAGTCCAAAGCAAAAGTATTTTCAGTTATTTGTACAAAAATATGTGATATATGTTTTGAATAACTTGGAGAATTTTCCCACACTTGGCTTTTATTTTCCTTTTTATCGTCCTCTATTCCATTTTAAATGAATTTTAACATTTTGGTTTGTTTCTCAATTTATGTCCTTTCCGATGTTACAATAATTTCGGTGTTAAAACCTAGTTTTATCGTTCATAAATATGTATAAACATGATTTTAGGTTCATTTAATTGAAAATTTTGTAAAATTTTACTAGAATTGGGTAGTCAGTATATAAGACTAGGGCTGTTCTTTATTATTAGAGAGCACTAGATTCTAATACAACTACTGCTTTACTAGTATTTTTAATGGTAACCAAGTGTATAAAGTAAAAATTTTAAAATTCAAAAGAATTTAACCCCTTCCCACACTTAAGATCTTGCAATGCCCTCATTTGCAAGAAATCAGTAACAATTTAAATTATTGAGGGTGATTTGTGTGAAAATGATTAAATTTTACCAAAATTTCTAAATATATTGGCGTTTGTTTGCTGAATGATAAATGGTGCACATCATTTGTTCATTCCATCTTGTTGTTATTTCACATATATTTTGCATCTTGTCGTCAAAATTAGTTGCTTTTGCTGAACTTAATGCCAGTCTTTGAAAATGTGTTGTTTTACCCTGTTGTGTACATAAGATAAACTGCAAACATATATACATATTTTTGAAGTTTGGTATATTACCCCACATTCAAAAATTATTAAAATCTAAGAATAAAAGTTAGAAAATTATAAAAACTATTACAATATTAACATAAGTATTAAACGTATCAACAATACAAATTACAAAATAAATAAAACTAAGTAGACTAGGGATGATACTGATACCAATAGGGGTTCCAAGCATAACCATAGGTACTATAAAATGCTTCGGCAGGGTTATACGTAGGATACGGTGGTTGCATCTCTATAGACCAGGGAGGGAATATGGGTTTTGGTGTAGGAATATAGTTTCTACCTATATGTTGGCAATGAGCTATGATTTGGTTTTGATGAACTTGCCAATCTTCAAATGCTCTATGTCTAGCATTTTCGTACTCCTGTGAAGCTATAAACCTTTGCATTTCTTGCATTTCATTTCCCCCCTCCTACATTACCTTGCTGTTGGTTTCTCTCAACCTGTGGATGTCAACCATGGTATTGTACTGCGGCGTTATTTCGCCTCTTCAAAACTTTCGCACCATGGTATACATTTAAACCTATAGTATCGCGGGGTTCTGGTTCTTCTACTAATAATCCCCCCCGACTTATATCCACACCGAGATATTCAGCAATCAAAGTAATAAAAATACCACCTCCTATTATGCTATGCAGTCTCATCCCCCTAACCATAGCTGATAAATAATAACCCACATAATAAGGTATACTTACAGCGCTTTGTGGGTCTCGAATACACATATGGTAAAACAAATCCTGTTCATTTACCTTTTCCTTGTTCTTACCTCTTTGTGTAATCGAATTAGCTAAAAACCTATGAATCACTCTTAATTTAGCTCTATCTATATCCAAATAAGAGTAATTTCCCCCTTTGAATCGGTGATGGCTTGTCATTTGACTCCATACACCGTGTGTATCAAAATTTTCATCTATCTTTCTACCATTTAGTATCAACCCTCTACAATCGGCAGATGCTAACTCCTCAGGCGTATATATATGTAAAGCCTGAGCCATGTCTAGTAAAGACATGTGGCGCATCGAACCTCCTAACAAAAATCTAATGAAAGATCGATCGGTTAAACTAGCTACCCGATCATTTAATTCTATACTACACAACAATTCTTCACACCATACTTTATATACAGGTCTACGCATGGTGAATAAACGTACCCAGTCATTAAAAGTATAATTACCATACCTCTGTGCAAGTAATTCCCTAATTGGCCCGGCCAATTCTACAGCTTCTAAGGGTCCCCATTCTATGACCATAGGTACCTCAACAACTTTAGAATGAAGAGTATGCAAACCCCTTTGGTATTTTGGATAATCTATCCAAAGTCTGTCAAATCTCAGGTTCGGGTGCAACTCTTCCAAGTGCATATCAGAAAATGTCATGACTGGATGAGGTATATCTTGCTTGTAGTAGTTATCCACCTCCTGTTGTTCCGCATTCTCAGCAGGAGCATTGCGAGCTTGGGATGAAGATTCACCCCTTTCAGTCTGCAAAACACATCAAACACAATTTTTGTGCATCCAAATATGCATTAGTGTTAGCAAAATCATCAATCAAAATAATTACAATGACATGATCAATTTATATCAAACTTAAGCTCATTTTCACATTTTTATCAAATCTACACTTTTTCAAATAAGCATATACGAAAATGTTCGCCAAGTTCATAAGCATTCAACTCAAATAACATGTCAAAATAATCATTACTATCAATTAAACAAGTTTCAAATGGCATTATCTCTCAAAAATCAAGTTCATGAATTTTAGACTTGAAAAAGTCCACTTTAATTCTCAAAATCATGTTTAGGCTCAAAGTTTGGATCATTTAACTACCTAAACATGTTACACTACTTAATTTAGCAACAATTCATGACAAAAATCGGCCATAACCTGTTTATATCAAAAAGCCCCAAATTTGCTCAAGAACACAAACCCTAGATTACTCAAAATTTGAAGTTTAAGGCTTCTAATCATGTTAAACAGCATCAATCTAGGTTATACAAGCATAATACATAAACAATTTAAGCATAATTACACTAAAAAGCATCAAAATCAAATTGGGGAAAAAATTGCTCAAGAACACTAATTTCGGATTAAATGGTGTTTAGGTGTAGAAATTTACCGTTTTTCTTGAGTAATTCCTTGATAGCATCCTTCTCAACATGATTTTAGTAAAAGATTTGATGATTAACGGTTAAAAATTGTGATTTTGGGGGTGTTTTTGCGGGTTTTTTTTGAGGGTTTTTCGCTGTGTTCTTCGCAGTATTTGTGGGTGGTAGTGTGGACTGATCAGTTCTTAGCGTTTTATTTTTTTCTGTATTTCGGTCCCTCCGCGAGTCGCGGAGTTTTCCCCTTCAAACTCCGCGAGTCGCGGAGTTTGGTATTTTATTTTTTTTATATTTTTTTTGTTTATTTTTTTATATATCTTATACTAATTAAAATAATTAAGTAATTAATTTTAAAATTTTGTTTCCCTTGTTATTTAGGATGAGGTCGTTTCGGATCGATTTCCTAGTCCGTCCTTCGACAAAATTTTAAAATTTATCTTTTTGTAGCGATTGTTTTAAAAGCTAAGATTTTTTGGTTTTTTAATGTTTTTTGGAATACTTTAATTCAATAAGATTAAAAATAATGATAATAAAAATTCTCGTCCCTCCCTTGGGTAAAGCAATTTTGGTTCAAAGACCTAGTCTTCAACTTACGACGAATTTTAAAAATCATATTTTTAACTTAATGAGATAAAGAAAATTTTTGTTTTTAAATTCACACAATTTAAATATAAAATTTAAAATTAATATTAAAAATTCACACCAAACTTAAAATTTGAAATGCATAAAATTAAAATTCATATTTTAAAAATTAAAAATTCACACCAAACTTAATTTAAAAATTCATATTATAAATTCACACCAAACTTATATTAATTTTTCAAATATTTACAATTTTAAAAATATTGTTTTTACAAATTTACAATATTAATTTAAGATTTAAATATTAATTTTAAAAACATGGTAAAAATAAAATTAAAAATCTTTTTAGCTTTTTATCCCACTTTAATCAATCAAATATTATCAAAAATATGCGCCCCTCTTTTCGGTAGAGTAATTTCGGTTCCAAGACCTAATTTAACTCATGACGAATTTTTGAAATATTTTGGGTTGATTGATTAAATATATTTATACCTTAAGAATAAACGTTAAATTTCACAGTGATGTAATAAATTTTTGAATGATATCAATAATTTCGGTCGCCAAACCTAATTTTATTCAATACCAATTTAATACTTTATAGCGAACAAATTATCGTTTATTATCAAAAGGTTAAAAATAAAAAATAAATAAAAACTGTACAAACATACCTGTGAAATAGATTTCTTAGTTATATGATCTATCCCATTCATAAGATAGTCGGTTTAATTGGTTTTTCATGGCTACATAGGCGTAACCTCGAGCATTCAGTGTCTTTTCTTCTAAACATATGAACGGTCCGTCTCTGCATAAAGTAACAAATTCGGTATTTGAATAGGTTTGATTATTTGAACATTTACCTCCATGTGACCATTTTCCGCATTTGTGACATCTTTCTAGGTGTCGTGCTCTTCTTTTTGCTGCGGATTTTGATTTTCCTTTACCAAATTGTAACTTATTATCTTCGCATCTGGATTCTTTTCTAACTCCGTCCATTCTTTCTCTGATTACTGATACTATTTCACTCGGTAGTATGTCATTATTACGTTTAGTGATCAAAGCGTATAGCATTAGACCATGGTTTAGTTCACAGGCAGTCTTCATTTCCTAAAAACCTAAAAAAAATAAAAATTCAGAATGGGGGGAGAAGACTAGTTCTTTAGGGTCTGCTAGGGAAAGACCATTCGGGTTCCATTTTCGAGAACTACACGAAAACAGACAATCCAACTCTAACAGAAATACGTAAATCCCCTATACTTAGTTGAAATTGTGATTAACATTATTTTCAATTGAATCATCAACAACTTGTATATCTTTGACTTTTACTTCAATCCATTTGTTGATTTCATCCGTAACTTTCACAAATTCAACTAACATTGCCTTTTCTTTTGACGATAAATTGGATATTAATCGGTTATATAACTTAAAGTTTCCTTTAATCTTAGCATCGTGAATCCATTTATAAAGTTTCTTCGTTGAACTGTTAAAAATGGGTTCATCTAATTTCGTATCATCAACGACATTCTTTGTGATTGGATCATCATTTAGTGTTTCTTCATCTTCCCCACACTTATGCGTTTTTATTGGTCTAACAGTTTTGGTTTGTGGAGATCTAAACTTTCGGTTCACAAAGGTGATCGATGTATCACCATCCCTAAGTGTCATTCTACCTTCTCTTACATCAATGAATGCCTCGGTGGTTGCTAAAAATGGGCGACCTAGAATTAGAGGAATATCAAGGTTTCCTCCATATTAATCACTATGAAGTTTGCAACAAAGGTCAAACTTCCTACGTTAACAAGTAAATTATTTGCTATTCCAACCGGGGGTTTAATGGTTTGGTCAAATGATTGAACACCTATTTTGGTTGGTTTTAATTTACCCATGCCTAATCTTTTGTATAAGGAAAGAGGCATAATATTTGCACTTGCTCCTAAATCTGCGAGTCCATTATATACAGCACCATCATTAAGTAAGAAAGAAATGATAAATTCACCCGGGTCTCCTGCTTTAGTAAGTCGAGTTGGTTTGTAAACTTTTTTCGGGTATTCTTTCCTTGATTCTTTCATTTCTATTTGAATTTCTTGTTCACATTTTTCTTCATTTCTTGGAATGGGAGGTTTGTATAGGAATTCTTCTTCATCACTCAAATTTGAATCCTCCCTATATTCCAATTTTGATTTTTCATATGTTGTTGATAACATATTTATGTTTTCATTTTGAAGGTTTCCTTGGGTGGTGAAATTATGATTAACTTCATTGTCAACTTCCATCGGACCATGTATGTAATGTTTAACTCTGTGACCATTAACATTAAATTCAATCCCATTTGAATTTATTAATTCTATCGTTCCGTATTGGAAAACTGTTTTTGACTATGAATGGTCCAGACCATCTTGATTTCAATTTTCCAGGAAATAGCTTGAATCGTGAATTGAAAAGAAGAACTCTGTCTCCTTCTTTAAATTCTTTTGAACTTCTGATTCTTTTATCATGCCATTTCTTCGTTCTTTCTTTATAGATTAACGAATTATCGTATGCTTCATGTCTTAATTCTTCTAATTCGTTTAGTTGACTTAATCGTAGACGTCCAGCTTCATGTAAATCAAGATTACATGTCTTCAAAGCCCAAAATGCTTTGTGTTCAATTTCTACTGGAAGATGACATGCTTTTCCATAAACAAGTCTAAAAGGTGTGGTTCCAATTGGAGTTTTGTAGGCTGTTCTAAAAGCCCAGAGTGCATCCTCTAATTTAATGGACCATTCCTTCAGATTTGATCCTACGGTTTTCTCTAGAATACGTTTTAAAGCTCGGTTGGTATTTTCAACTTGTCCACTTGTTTGTGGATGATATGCGGTGGAGATTTTATGAGTTACTCCATATCTTTTAAGAACTTTCTCAAGTTGATTATTACAGAAATGAGTACCCCGATCACTTATTAAAGCTTTCGGTGTTCCAAACCTTGCAAAAAGTTGTTTTAAAAAGTTGACTACAACTCGTGCATCGTTAGTTGGGAGAGCTTGTGCTTCCGCCCATTTAGATACATAATCAATGGCTACGAGAATATATAGATTATTATGAGATTTTGGAAATGGACCCATAAAGTCAATACCCCAAATGTCAAATACTTCACATACTTGGATGACATTTTGTGGCATTTCATCACGTTGACTTATTTTTCCGGCCCTTTGACAAGCATCACAGGATTTGCAAATAAGGTATGCGTCTTTGTAAATTGTAGGCCAATAGAATCCAGCATCATAAACTTTTCTTGCTGTTAGTTGAGGCCCATAATGCCCTCCTGTTGGTCCTGTGTGACAATGGTTTAATATTTTAGTAGCTTCATCTCCAAATACACATCGGCGTATTATTCCATCGGGACAACTTTTAAACAGATGTGGATCTTCCCAAAAATAGTGTTTTATATCACTGAAGAATTTCTTTCGTCTTTGGTACGATAATCCTTTTTCAAGGAATCCACAAACTAAGTAGTTTGCATAGTCTGCAAACCATGAAATTTCTTTATAATCTATCTTCAATAGATATTCATCAGGAAAGTTGTCTTGTATGGCCGATTCATTTAGAACTTCTAATTCGGGATTTTCAAGACGAGAAAGATGATCAGCGGCGAGATTTTCTGCTCCTCTTTTATCTCGGATTTCAATATCAAACTCTTGTAAGAGTAAGATCCAACGGATTAATCTTGGTTTAGCATCTTGTTTTGAAAATAGGTATCTAAGAGCAGAATGGTCGGTATAGACCACCGTTTTTGCTAGAACGAGATATGATTGAAATTTGTCAAAGGCAAAGACAATAGCAAGGAGTTCTTTTTCAGTAGTTGTATAGTTCGTTTGTGCTCCTTGTAACGTCTTACTAGCATAATATATAGGTTGAAATCGTTTTTCAATCCTTTGTCCTAAAACGGCTCCCATTGCAAAATCACTTGCATCGCACATTAGTTCAAATGGTAGATTCCAATTTGGTGTTATCATGATCGGCGCATTAGTGAGTTTCTCTTTAAGAATATTAAAAGATTTGATACACTCATCTGAAAAGATGAATGGAGCATCCTTTTCTAGGAGTTTATTCATAGGAGTGGCAATTTTAGAAAAATCTTTTATAAAACGTCGGTAAAAACTGGCATGCCCTAGAAAACTCCTAACACCTCTAACATTGGTGGGATGTGGAAGTTTAGCAATTACATCTACTTTAGCTCTATCCACTTCAATTCCTTCTTTTGAAATTTTATGTCCAAGAACGATACCTTCTTTAACCATGAAATGGCATTTCTCCCAATTAAGTACTAGATTTGATTGTTCGCATCTAATAAGCATTCGTTCCAGATTAACTAGACATGATTCAAATGTATCACCGAAGACCAAAAAGTCATCCATGAAAACTTCCATGCATTCTTCTATCATGTCGTGAAAAATCGCCATCATACACCTTTGAAAGGTTGCAGGGGCGTTGCAAAGTCCAAATGGCATGCGTTTGTAAGCAAAAGTACCATAAGGGCACTTGAATGTGGTTTTCTCTTGGTCCTCGGGTGCTATTGGAATTTGAAAATATTCAGAAAATCCATCTAGAAAACAATAGTAAATATTTCCGGCTAATCTTTCCAACATTTGATCAATGAAAGGTAAGGGAAAGTGATCTTTTCTGGTGGCGTCATTTAATTTTCTATAATCAATACACACACGCCATCCTGTTACAGTCCTAGTAGGAATAAGCTCATTTTTCTCATTTGTAATGACAGTCATGCCACCCTTCTTAGGCACGCATTGAACTGGGCTTACCCATGGACTATCAGAGATTGGATAAATTAAACCTGCATCTAGCAGTTTAATAATCTCTTTCTTAACTACATCTTGCATATTAGGATTTAGTCTTCGTTGGCGTTGCACATACGTTTTATGACCTTCTTCCATAAGGATTTTATGTGTGCAATAAGAAGGACTTATTCCTTTAATATCATGAATCTTTCATGCAATGGCTGGTTTATGAGCTTTCAACACAGAAATGAGTTGTGATTTCTCATTTTCAGTAAGAGAAGACGATATTATTACAGGTAATTCAGATTCACCATGTAAATAAGCGTATTCCAAATGGTTTGGAAGTGGCTTTACCTCTAATTTCGGTGGTTCTTCTATCGATGATTTGTATCGATATCTGTCTTCTTCTTTTAGCATTTGAATTTCTTCTGTTATTGGTTCATATCCATTAGCTATAAGTGTAGCTAACATTTCAGCTTCATCAATTGGTTCATTACCTTCTCCTAAAGAACATTCTCCTGTTCCTTGTAATTTTGGAAATTCTTCTAATAATTCTCCATGTGCATCTATAGTTTGAATATAATAACATGTATGATCTGCAGATTGTGGTTGTTGCATTTCTCTATCAACTGAAAAGGTAACACTCTCATCCTCTATACTTAGGGTCAATTTCTTACCGAACACGTCTATCATTGCTTTAGCCGTGTTTAAGAATGGTCTTCCTAATATGAGAGGAACTTGAGAATCTTCTTCCATGTCCAAAACAACAAAATCTACTGGAAATACTAAAGTACCAACTTTAACTAGCATGTTCTCCATTATCCCTCTAGGATATTTTATTGATCTATCAGCTAGTTGTATGCTTATTCTTGTTGGTTTCAATTCTCCAAGGCCTAGTTTAGTGTATAGTGAATACGGCATTAGATTTATACTAGCACCTAAGTCTGCCAATGCTTCTATTGAACTAAGACTAACCAGAAAACATGGAATTGTGAAACTTCCTGGATCAGATAGTTTTTCTGGTATTTTATTCAACAACACTGCTGAACAATTAGCATTCATAGTAACAGCCGAGAGTTCTTCCATTTTCTTTCTATTTGAGATTAGATCTTTCAAGAATTTAGCATATCTAGGCATTCCTGAAATCACATCAATGAAAGGAAGATTTACATTTATCTGTTTAAACATATCCAAGAATTTGGATTGCTCGGCTTCAAGTTTCTCTTTCTTCATTTTACTCGGGTAAGGAAGTGGTGGTTGGTATGGTTTAACATAAGGTTTAGCCTTAACTGTGTTATCTTCATTAACCTTTTCAACTACCGATTCTTTTTTCTTATCTTGATCAGGTTGTGGTTCTTGTGGAGTAGGAATAGCTTCATCAGAAGTTACAGGTATTTCAGGTGGTTTAAGTGTTGTACCACTTCTTGTGGTAATGGCTTTAGCTGTTTCATTCCGGGGGTTAGCATTTGTATCACTAGGTAGACTTCCCGGTTTTCTTTCACCTATTAACCTTGCTAGGTTACTTACTTCTTGTTCCAGATTTTGAATAGAAGCTTGTTGATTTCTAAATGCTTGAGCATTTTGTTCATTAGTTTGTTTTTGAGATGTGAAAAACTGCGTTTGAGTTTCAACTAGCTTTGTCATCATATCTTCTAAATTCGGCTTTCTATCATCGGTTTGTTGTGGTGGTTTGTTTTGAAAATTAGGTCTTTGCTGATTGTAATTATTATTGGATACTTGTTGATTGCTAGGACCTTGTTGGTTGTTGTATGGAATATTTCGGTTATAATTCTGGTTTTAATTGTAAATTGGTCTTGGCGGTTGATAATTATTCTGATAATTATTTCCAGGCCTTTGGTTTATGTATGAAATATTCTCTCTTTGTTCCATTGTTAATTCAATACTGAGACAATCTTTTGTCAAATGTGGTCCTCCACACTGCTCATAACTAATTCGTATTGAGTGAATATCTTTAGTCATCTTTTCCATTCGTCTCTCGACAGCATCTATCTTTGCGGAAATGGAATCTAAGTCATGGCTAGAATCGGCTCTAGCTGCTTTAGATGATCTAACGATATCTTTTTCTTGGTGCCACTCATGTGAGTGGGAAGCAGTGTTATCAATAATTTTGTAAGCATCAGTTTTGGTTTTCTTCATAATAGAACCACCAGCTGCTATATCTATGTCTTTCCTTGTAGTGATGTCGCATCCTTGGTAGAATACTTGTACTATTTGACAGGTGTCTAAACCATGTTGCGGACATCCTCTTAATAACTTTCCATATCTAGTCCACGCCTCATATAGAGTTTCATTCGGCTTCTGTGTAAACGTAACAATTTCTGCTTGAAGTCTTACGGCTTTAGATGCAGGAAAAAATTGTTTAAAAATTTTTTCAACTAAAACGTCCCATGTATCGATCGCCCCTTCAGGTAACGATTCCAACCAATCTTTGGCTTCTCCCTTTAAAGTCCAGGGAAATAACATGAGATATATCTGTTCATCCTCCACTTCTCGGATTTTAAATAGTGTGCAGATCCTATTAAAGGTACGCAGATGTTCATTTGGATCTTCCTTCGGCGCACCACTAAATTGACATTGATTAGTCACCATATGTAGAATTTGTCCTTTGATTTCATAATCTGGCGCATTAATGTCTGGATGAGTAATTCCGTGACCTTGGCCAGTGCGTTTAGCTCTCATTCGGTCTTCCATACTTAAAGGTTCCAGATTCTCCATAATTGAATTTATTGAATCGGAATCACTAGAGGATTTTGATTTAATGGTTCGTTCCTCAACAATCTCTGTTTGAATGATTGGTGGTTCCGGAGGAAAATTTAATGGTTCAGGATCTATGAATCGTTCCTGAATATTCTCCGGATTCTCAATTGTGAGGTCGGGTTCAAAAAATGGATTATCGGAAATTTGAACTGGAGTACTTGGTCGACTGGATGACGATTCTAAAGAAAAATCAACGGCAGTAATATTTGCGAAATGTCTTGATCTAGTTACAGGTGGTGAACGTACAAAAGGTGGTGAACGTCTTGCTCGGTGCATTCACTGAATATCCTATTAGTTTTTAAAAGGAAAGAAAAATTATAATAAGTTATCCAATCAATAGACTTTTCTGATTTTGCCCACTTTTCGAATAGCCAAAAGATGCAGCAGAGGGGCAGGATTCGTTTGGTCTCAATATAATTGAGGACTGTTTGGCTCCAATAACCCGGTCCACGTACAAATCCAACTATTACTACGAACCAGAAAATTTTGATGTCTATCAATTTAACCACTTAAAATAAATTTTCGTAATTTTAAGAAATTTAGATAAGAAGTAGAATAAAAATCTATGTCCTAAAACTAGAATAGCGAGAAATAAGAAAGAAAAAGAGTTCGTCGAAAAAGAAAAATGGTTGAAAAATAAAAGGTGACGGAAAAATAAAAGAAACTTATAAAACTTAAAAACAATTGACTAACCTAACCTTATTACTACAACTAACTTAAAATTATAATCGCAAATTGAGATTACTAATTGGAATGATAATTGATACATAGGTATAAGTCGTCTAAAAATATTAAAGCTTACAGGAAAAACTAAATCCCAAATGGAAATAACTTAAAAAGAAACAAAAACTTAAAAAGGCGTCGCAAAATTCTAAAGCACTTAAATCTTAGTCTAAAGAAAAAGCAATTAAGGGATTTTATGGCAAAGTCTAAAAATCTAGAAGTAAAAATAACTATGGCAAAAACTAAGTTTAAAACTAAATATGAGCTAAAATTACAAATATTACGCTAAAACGATTGAAAAGGGACAAAATATAAAAATACACTAAAAGTTGTAAAAAGTACAATTTTTATAAAAATATTATTTTTATATTATTTATTTATTAAAACTATTAATTTTACAATTTAATTAAACTAATTTAACTAAAATATAAATTAAATAAAAAATAACTTAAAATAAAACTTAATTATAATAATAATAATAATAATTAGGGTTAATAATAATAATAATAATTAATTACCCGTAATAAATGCAGTTTAGGGTTTCTGTCGGTGTTAGAATAGCTCCGCGAGTTGCGGTAGTCGAGGCAGAAAACTCCGCGAGCCGCGGGGTTCAAAATTCAACTCTTGTACAGTTTTAATTTTGACGCGTTTTTTTTCTTCTATATTTTCTGTTTTTCTTTTTATATTTTTGAATAATTAAAAACGTATTTTTATAAAAACGAATTTTAATAAAAGTAAACTAAAAATCTTTTTTTTTATTAGCGTTGCGCTTCCGGCTTTTAAGAGTTCCCCGGCAGCGGCGCCAAAAATAACTTGATGTTTTAGCAGAGTAGTATATAAAATAGCTTATATTTTTACAGGAAATACTATTAAATACGATACAATTTTACACAAGATATTTATTTATTTAGAGAATGGATATACTTAAACCTTGCTACAACACTTATAGGCAGTGTACCTAATCGTACAGTAGTGTAGTTTTTAGTAAGTCCGGTTCGTTCCACAGGGAATCTTTTTTAAACAAAGCTTAACGCTATATTAGTTTACTTTTATAAAAATACAAATATATATATAAGTAATATTATTATTATAAAGGGGGGTTTTTACCGTTTAATGACCGGTTTGTCGATTTTAAAACTTTAGTCGCAGTTAAAACCAAATGTAAAATATTAAAAATAAATGCAAGACTTAAATTAAAGTGTAAAGTAAATAACGATAATGAAATTGCGATTAATAAAAATGCGATAAAATAAACTTGCGATAATTAAAAAGTATGATAATTAAAAGTGCAATTAAATATAATAACAATAAATAAAATGCGATAATTAGAAGTGCAATTAAATAAAAAAATAAAGGAAATTAAATATGAAATAAAAGAATTATGCTTATTTAAACTTCCGTAATCATGATGTTTGACGTGTTGATTTTAGTTTTATGCCCATGGGTTAATTGTCCTTTGTCCTGGATTATTTAATATGTCCATACGGATTTTGTCCATAATAGTCCATCAGTCATAAATATAAAGAGCGAAAGCCTTCGTCAAATTATTTTTATTCCCGAAGTCAAATATTCCAACTAATTGAGGATTCGAATTGTAACAAGGTTTTAATACTTTGTTTAATGAATACACCAGGTTATCGACTGCGTGTAAACCAAGGTTTTACTACTTTGTTAACAATCATACCAATTACCCTTGAATGTAATTCACCCCTGTTTCAACAAGTCTATTAACTATTAATCCAGTTCCATATCCGGTAAAATGAATAATTATTGGTATTTATAGATATCCCGCCCACCGTACCCAGTCAAGCGTATGTGGTTATATATAAATACGTCGAATTATAAGTTTGTATATTAAATTAACAAGGTATTGTTTAATTAATATAAAACCCATTAATAACCCATAGTCGAATTTCCACAAGTGTCGTTCTTTTATCCAAACCCCAATTATGGTACAAAGCCCAATTACCCAATTTTAGTAATTAGCCCAACATCATGATTACTTCGGATTAAATAAGCATAATAATAACTTAACTACGAGACATTAATGTAAAAAGGTTGAACATAACTTACAATGATTAAAAATAGCGTAGCGTTACACGGACAGAATTTCGACTTACACCCTTACAACATTTGCTAACATACCCTTATTATTAGGATTAAAATTAAAATATAAATTATAAATATAAATATTACGATATAGATAGAGAGATGGATGATATATGTTATGAAAAATGATTAGAATTCGGTTGGCTTTATAGGGACTTTCAAAACTTGGGGCTCCGCGACTCGCGGCATTTTTTACCTTCAAACTCCGCGAGTCGCGGAGTTTGCTTTTACAGCTCACACAAGTTTGGCTCTTTGTTTACCGACGAATTTAAATATTTATATAATATATAAATAATTATAAGAATTATTTAAATATTATATTATATTTATGTGCATAGTTGACTTGTAATTTTTAGTCCGTTGGGTCGAGCGTTGAGAGTTGACTCTGGTCCCGGTTCCGGATTTTTGAACGTCCTTGCGTATAATTTAATATCTTATACTTTGCGTTTTGAATCTTGTACTCTTGTAATTTCGAGACGTTTCTTGTCAATAATTGGAACCTTTTTTATTGTCTTTTGTACTTTTGAGCTTTTTGATCGTTTGCGTCTTCAATTCGTCGAATCTGTCTTTTGTCTTCACCTTTTATTATTTAAATGAATATCACTTGTAAATAGAACAATTGCAACTAAAAGTTTGTCTTTCTTGAGGAATAATGCTATGAAATATATGTTCGTTTTTAGCATTATCAGTTACGCGGACATTAAAAGAAAGGATATAGAATTTGAAATTGGGGAGATGGTCATGCTTAAGGTTTCACCTTGGAAAGGCATTGTTCAATTTGGTAAACGGGGGAAACTAAATCCAAGGTACATTGGGCCATTCAAGATTATAGATCGTGTTGGACCAGTAGCTTACCGACTTGACTTACCGCCACAACTCGCCGGGGTACATAATACCTTTCATGTCTCGAATCTGAAGAAATGTTTTGCCAAAGAAGATCTCACTATTCCGATAGACAAAATTCAAATCAATGAAAAACTTCAATTCATTAAAGAACCCGTCGAAATAATGGATCGTGAGGTTAAAAGACTTAAACAAAATAAAATACCAATTGTTAAGGTTCGATGGAATGCTCGTAGAGGACCCAAGTTCACCTGGGAACGTGAAGATTAGATGACGAAGAAATACTCGCAGCTATTTCCAGAAGATGCGTCAACACTTCCAACAGCTTGAAATTTCGGGACGAAATTTATTTAACGGGTAGGTACTGTAGTGGCCCGAACTTTTCCATATTTATATATATTAAATGAAATTGATATTTACATGATTAAATGTTTCCAACATGTTAAGCAATCAAACTTGTTAAGACTTGATTAATTAAATGAGTTTCATGTAGACAATTGACCTCCCGAGTTGACCGGCGATTCACGAACGTTAAAACTTGTAAAAACTATATGATGATATATATATGGATATATATATGGATATATATATATATATATATATATATATATATATATATATATATATATATATATATATATATATATATATATATATATATATAGTTAACATGATATTATGATAAGTAAGTATCTCACTAGGTATATCAACAATGAGTTATATACATAAAAATGAGATTACTTAGTTAAGAAAATCGAAACGATATATATATAACGATTATCGTTATAACAACGCCTTACTAAATACATATGTATCATATTAAGGTATTGTTACACTATATTTAACATGATAAAATGATGATTATATATATCGTTATGTATGTTAATAATGAATTACATATTTAAAACAAGACTACTAACTTAAGAATTTCGAAACGAGGCATATATGTAACGATTATCGTTGTAACGACATTTTAATGTATATATATCATATTAAGATATATTCATACATTATAATATCATGATAATGTAATAATTTAACATCTCATTAGATATAATAAACAATGGGTTAACTACATTAAATGAGATCGTTAACTTAAAGGTTTCAAAACAACACTTACATGTAACGACTAACGATGACTTAACGACTCAGTTAAAATGTATATACATGTAGTATTTTAAGATGTATTCATACACTTTTGAAAGACTTCAAGACACATATCAAAGTACTTCTACTTATCAAAAATGCTTACAATTGCATTCTCATTCATTTTCCTCAACAATTATACTCGTATACACCCGTATTCGTACTCGTACAATACACAGCTTCTAAATGTATTTACTATTGGTATATACACTCCAATGATCAGCTCTTAGCAGCCCTTGTGAGTCACCAAGACATGTGGGAACCATCATTTAACAACTAGCATGACTTATGAGCATGAAAACATAAACTAGTAACCTTATATTGACTAAGCATTAGGCATTTTTTTCAAACAACACACACATCACATTTCTTTGATTTTCTAAACCAAATTCTCTCCATCTTAACTCTCTATAAGCTTAAGAACATCTATACTTTAGTAATATTGATCATCTAGGTCAATCTAGCTTCAATTACAATCAAGAAACATCATCATTCAAGAACACATCAAGAAAACTTCACAAATACTTTCAAGCTTACTAGCTTACTTCCAATCTTGCAAATTCATTTCAAGTGATCATCCAATCTCAAGAAATATTTGTTATTTACAGTAGGTTATCTTTCTAAATCAAGTTAATACTCATATTCAAACTTTGATTCAATTTCTATAACTATAACAATCTTAATTCGAGTGATAATCTTACTTCAACCTGTTTTCATGTCATGATTCTACTTCAAGAACTTTCAAGCCATCCAAGATCCTTTGAAGCTAGATTAATTTTTGTTACTTCTAGTAGGTTTACCTACTAAACTTGAGGTAGTAATGATGTTCATAACATCATTCGATTCATATATATAAAACTATCTTATTCGAAGATTTGAACATGTAATCACTAGAACATAGTATAGTTAATTCTAAATTTGTTCGCAAACAAAGTTAATCCTTCTAAATTAACTTTTAAAATCAACTAAACACATGTTCTATATCTATATGATATGCTAACTTAATGATTTAAAACCTGAAAACACGAAAAACACCGTAAAACCGGACATACGCCTTCGTAGTGAAACCGAGGGCTGTTTTGGGTTAGAAAAATAAAAACTATCTTAATATTTGAATTGGAAATTTGTTTTTTGGAAAAAATAGTATTTCATATGAACATGCTACTATATCCAAAAATCATGGTTAAACACAAAGTTGAAGTATGTTTTTCAAAATGGTCATCAAGATGTCGTTCTTTCGACGAAAATGACTACCTCTTTAAAAAGTGACTTGTAACCTATATTTTCGACTATAAACTTATACTTTTTCTATTTAGTTTCATAAATTTCAATTCATTATGAAACCATAGAAACTTGAATCACTTAAAACGGATTTAAAATGAAGAAGTTATGGGTAAAACAAGATTGGATAATTTTGCTTGTTGTAGCTACGTGAAATTTGTAACAAATCTATACAAATCATAACTTAACTAACTTATATTGTATTATACATGTATTCTAACATATATTTTGTAATCTTGGGATACCATAGACATGTATACAATGTTTTGACATATCATATCGACCCATCTATATATATTATTTGAGAACAACCATAGACACTCTATATACAGTAATGCTCGAGTTAGCTATACATGGTTGAGGTTGATTCCAAAATAATATATATACTTTGAGTTGTGATCTAGCCTGAGACTTGTATACACTGGGTCGTGGATTGATTCGAGATAATATATATTGATTTATTTCTGTACATCTAATTGTGAACAACTAGTTGTAGATTACTAATGTTGGACTGCTAACTTAACAAACTTAAATCATTAAAACGTAATAAAAATGTTGTGAATATATTTCGATCATACTTTGATATATATGTATACATTTGTTATAGGTTCGTGAATCAACCCGTGGCCAAGTCTTACTTTCCGACGAAGTAAAAATCTGTGAAAGTGGGTTATAGTCCCACTTTTAAAATCTAATATCTTTTGGGATGAGAATACATGCAGTTTTATAAATGTTTTACAAAATAGACACAAGTACGTGAAACTACATTCGATGGTTGAATTTATTAAACCGAATATGCCCCTTTTTAGTCTGGTAATCTAAGAATTAGAGAACAGACACCCTAATTGACGCGAATCCTAAAGATAGATCTATGGGCACTAATAAGCCCCGGTCAGAGAATTTGAACTGCTTTAGTACTTCGATTTTATCATGTCCGAAGGGAGTCCCAGAATGATGGGGATATTCTATATGCATCTTGTTAATGTCGGTTACCAGGTGTTCACCATATGAATAATTTTTATCTCTATGTATAGGATGATGTTTATGAAAAATGGATATATGAAATCTTGTGGTCTATTATTACAATTTGATAAATATATAGGTTAAACCTATAAATCACCAACATTTTTGTTGACGTTTAAAGAATGTTTATTCTCAGGTGATTATTAAGAGCTTCCGCTGTTGCATGCTAATTTATGGACAAGAGTTGGAGTCAGCATGCTTGTATAATATTGTAAAAAAAACTGCATTCGAAGATTTAAATTGATGTGTAATATTATTGTAAACCATTATGTAATAATCGTGTGAAAACGCTATATTTTAGATTATCATTTGATAATCGTCGTAATATTTTTAAACCTTTATCGATAAAATAAAGGTTATGGTTTGTTTTAAAATCGAATGCAGTCTTTGAAAAACATGTCATATAGAGGTCAAAACCTCGCAACGAAATCAATTAATATGGAACGTTTATAATCGATATGAACGGAACATTTTAGATTGAGGTCACCCCACTGATTTCTCATCCGTGTTCCGGGTCCGCAGGGATTACTTCCCAAGGGCAAACATCAATCGACATTATATCGCTACGCTAGACTGTTATTGTCCTGTACGGGTACCTTTCACCTGCTATACGAAAAATAGTACCAACATACTCAACACCTTTGTTGATCTAGAGAAATAAATTGGGGATTTCAAGGGATTGGGTTCTTGGTTTAGATTGGTTTTTCAATTGGCTTTTATTCAACATGGTAGTGTTTGATTATCTTAAGGGATTTTGATAATTAAAGGATTTTAAGGGATTTTAATCTAAAATCGAGTCTCAATGATTTCACTCAAAACATAGTTTGATCTTTGAAATGAGTCTACAGGAGTTAAAGAATTCCATTTGATTGAGGTTCTATGCAAGTTGACGAATGGAAATGAAATTTTATGTTTAAACATTGTTGTGTAATGAATGAGTTGGGTAAACCATGGCAAAAGTTGAAAAATCAAGTGGACACGTTTATCTCTTATTTGATAATCTTTCTCTTAGTTTAATATTAGGTTAATCAACAACTAAATCATTCACAAAACCCCCCAATCAACTTAGGATAATTATTAGTGTTTTGAGATTCATGTAAACTGCTCCATGTGGAACGAACCTTGACTGAATAATTTCTAGTTGCTATAATGATCGGGTTATTGTTGCTCGGGCATTTGTGTTAACTGGTTAAATGTGTTATCATTGTTTTTATATTATTATAAGTTGAACACGAAACGTCACCCATCACTTCCTAACAATCTTTTTAATAATGCTTGACTAGTTTCGTTGTTTAAGATTTATATTTTATATTTTGCGTAAAGTATTCTGTGGCAGTCATACACAAACATCCATAGAGGCAGTCATTAAGACCGATTCTCTGAGGCAGTCATTTTGACACATCCACTGTAAGGTTATATAGAAATGATTGTTATTAATCCCACACTAGTTTTTCAAATAAGCTTTTGGACAAATGTTTGTTTTAAATGTTTTAATAATTAATGGGTTTTATCCCACACTCAGTGTTTAGCTCAGATATGACATATATAGATTTAGTTAGGGTAAAGAGGAGCGAGTACTTCCCTATGGAAAATTCCATTTGAAGACTTCTTTGAAGGTTCAGTTCAGGTTCTTTTTGACTTTTAAGATTGCTAAATTCTTCTGTTCATTTTATCCATTTCCTCTTCTAAATGTGATTAAACTGTTGAGTTTGAACACGTCAGAAGATTTTTCATTATTGTTGTGTCTTCCGAGTGTGAATGATTGGTCGACACTAATTCACTTATTCAAATTATAAAAACTAAAAAATAAAGTAAACATTAGTAATAAAAATCTCGGGTTACCTGCCGAGAAGCGCTAAGTGTAACATCATTTTCTCAAATTATTATCCTAGTTAAAAGTGACTAAAGGCTCGGGTTGCCTCTCAAGAAGCGCTTTATCTTACGTCGATAGCTCGACCAGTGAACTTACTCCAGTGGAAGTTTAGTTGATCTACCCCACTTTGAATTTGTTCAAGTGGTCTGTTGGATAAATCCTTTGTCGAGAGTTATTATAGTTGAGCATATTACTTGTTCTTCTAGGTTGATTTAAGCTAATTGTTTTAATTGAGTTTTGGAAGTGTTCTCTAAGAGTAATTTCATTATTATTATAGTTAATGTTTGATGTTTAGATTTTTGTTTTTAGCTCCTGTTTTTCATTTGTAAACATAACACTATTGTATTGTATTGCAGAAATCATCAGATAATAATTGAGTAGATTAATTTCAATATACTCAATTAGAATTAGATCTCCTTTTGTGATTAGAGAGAACACTCCCCTCTTTTCTATTTCTTCTAAGTACCTTGGCTTTGGGGTAACTTCATATTTTATGTAATCCCTTCCAACCTCATTTGTTGGTACACAAACATCTGTAGTGCCAGGTTCTCTTCTAAATATTTATTTAAGTTCTTCTACTTCAATCAATTCTGGCTTTCTTATTACCCATATCTCCTTTATGGGGATTAGTTTTTTCTTAATGTTAGCCATTTTCTCTGCTAATCTTTCTTTATCTCCCTTATAAATGCTGCTTGATAGAATATATCCCTCAATTGTCACTAGACCATTTTTTATGCGGTCTCCACAATCTACTATATTTGATTCAATAATTTTTCTGTACTCCTAATTAATTCAAAATTTATAAATTTTGCATTCTTCCTTCCTTGAAGTGCTTTATTCATGGAGTAATAGATCGATTGAGAAGTACTTAATCTTTCATTTCTCATGTATATCTCCCTTCCTTTCTTCTCACCAGTACATCTTCCATTAGTACTTTGCTCATCATCTTTAACCTTTCATTTCCCTAATCTGACCAGTTATGACGTACATTTCTTCAAATTCCTTCTTTATTTCTTCCATTTGGAATGTCATACTTTTAATTCCAGATCGTAGGACTATGGTATGTTCGTGTACGCTTATGATTATTCTGGCAGAATTCATAAATGGTCTTCCTAGAACATTAGGTGAACAAATATTTTCAAGTATTCCTTTAGTTTTTATATATTTTGGTCAGCTAATTGAATTACCATCTTGGTGGGTTTTAGATTTGCAAGATCTAATCTCTTGTAAATAGGGCATATAGTTGATAGTATAGCTCCTAAGTTTATAAATGCGCTTAAAGGTCCTGATTGATGACTTGAGCATAGTGGAGTAAATCTTCCGGTATCTCTTAATTTAGTTGGAAAATTCACTTTTGATATAGCAAGGTTTATAGGAGATGATGGAATAGTTATTTCCTCGAGCTTAGGAGTTTTGGTTTCTATGGAGAACGAGGTAGATAGAATATCAGAGTCGGTGCCTAAAAATTTCCCTTTTACTTTTGAATTTTTTAGGTTTGCTCGGTTCTTCCTCGGAATCAGCGAAAGAGGGACTTGGAAAATGGTTCCAGATAATCGAGAGATATTCTCAACTGATGTGGTCGCAGGAGATGTTTCAGCACTAAATCTGTATTATGGGAAAACGTTAATTCTACAGCCTTAGAAGACGTTCCATCGGGCTGGGGAGGATCAATCAACTGATCTTCAAAAATAATACCTTCCATAAATTTAGCTTCTTGTATGTGGGGATTATGGATAGTGTTATTAGGTAAGCCACCTTTTAGTATATACTCGTGGTTTTGCTAGTTGTCCTAATCGGGCTTCAATATTTTTGAGAACTTCCATTTGGTTATGCATGTGAACTCCGGAGTTCCGGTCATGATGGTTCATTATCATTGTTTCTGTTATCTCCCATGTGTCTTCTGCGTTTTAATTAATGATTTAGGCATTGTTTAAGTAGTCTTTAAAATGGTCCCAAGTGGTGTAGAAATCTTCATTCGGGAGATTTTTAAATGAGACGACCTGAACCAAATTCTGAAAATCGACGCCATTTTTTCTTTAAAAAAAAAGACAGTCACCTGCCACATGCATAAGGCTCGGGGTGCTGAAAGGTCGTGCAATGCGCGTTACACCTGCGCCAAATGCCGAGTGACTCGAATTACCTTCGGGATCAATTACATGCCTTAGTGCGCGACAAGCAAATGCGCGCGACAAGCAAATGCGCGCGACAAGCAAATGCGCGCGATGCGCACCAACACTTGGTCAGGATCCCAGTAGCTAGATCAGCTACTATCCCCATCTTCCCATTATACTGCGCGACGCGCGCATACCACGTAATGTGCAGTAACAATGAGGGTAAGCAATGCTTAGTGAGAAGAATAAATATACATCTATACGTACAACTTACCTACCCACATTACCATACAATTCAATGCATAAAAGGCACCGCAACTAGTAGAGGACAAATAATCAAGTAGCATGCTAAACACAACAATATACAACAACACTTCATGGTTAACCATAAGTACGGGGGAATGGTTCTCACAAAAGAACACCAGTTATTCACAACAACCATTAGTGATACGAACACATGATTTTCACTAACCCCATGGGTGGTATCAAACACGCAAACTTTAAACTCCACCCCCTCATATGTTATGGTCATGCGAACACACGATTTTCACCATAACACCTTTGGTGATACGAACACACGATTTTCACCATCTCTTCAGATGTGGTGTCGAACACACGAACTTGAGTGAATTGGACGCCCGAGTAACACTCTAGTGAATCCGACACACAGAATCACTAAACCACATCACCGCAAGCAAATAAATTATATGCATACACGCATAGATAGTCCACTCACCTTTATAACTTGATGAGCTTAACTTGATCTAGCGCTTCACTAGTAATCCAAAAGCAATTCACCTACCATTCATCATACATCAATTCATGAACACCAATAGCTAGACCCAAACACATAGGTGCAATTTTGACCCAAATTGCACCTTGAACACCCAAACTAGGTCAACCAAGACCTTAACACTCTTAATCAATAATGACTAGTGATTATGACTCAAGTTCACCAATTTATGGCTCAAGGTCAAGTACTTGAAGTACTCCTTGACCCATTTAAACATTAAAACCATTTTGACTCAAATTGAGGGTTTACACCCCAAATCAAGTTCACACAAGTAACAATATCACTAATTTACAATTGTTTCAGGGATAATCAAGCTCATGCAAGACCTAAGTCTCAAAAATTCATCACTCAAAACCCTAAGTTACCAAATAGGGTTTAGACACCCAATTTACACCCCTAAGAACCCTAATTTCACAAAAAATTGGGCCTTAGAATCAACACTAACCCAAACCATAACCCAAAAACGAAATTAAACACATAAATTCTGATTTATGGCTACCACAAGTGTAAAACATGAATAGGTAGCATCTACAGTCAGATTGTACTTCAATTTTAGGGGTTAAATGGTCACCTTCTTCCTCAAATTCAAGCTTTCCCACTATAGAATTCTCTTTCTCTCTCTAACATGGAATTGTTGAAGATGAATGAGTAAGCAAATTGAGTGAATTGGGTCAAATTTTAGTCCAAATTCATCCATGCATTATTACAAAAGCTCCCCAAACTTATTTTATTTAAATTTCAAAATAGTCCCCCGTCAGTTGTTAGCGCGCGATGCACAAGAATGAGGCGCGACGTGCATCAAAGCGTAGAGTTGGGTCAGGAGCTATTACATTAAAATTTGTGATTTCATTTTTGCATTAGGTTTCTCTCCATGAAGTGATGGATCCAGTCTCCAAACCTTCGAACCATTTTTGAGCATTATGAATTAGAGAAAAGGGAAAAAGGTGAAGAATTATAGTTTCTTTCGGAACACTTTGTTGTTTACATGAGCTAGCTAGTGAATTTATTTAGGTAAGAATTAGCATCTTCACTTGGTAGGCCGTGAAATTGACACGCGTTCCACATGAGTTGAACATCATGATTTTTAAGTTCATAGGTAGCTCCGCCTATAGTAGGGTAACGAATTAGCCCTCCTCGACCTTCTATCGAGGGTTTAGTTTCCTCCATTGTTTTTTTTCCCTTTTTGCAAGATACACGAATGATACTTTCAGGATAAGGAATGCGAGTAAGGGTTTAGTCTGGGATGATCGGGTGATCAACGATGTGATATTGATTATTATTATTTATTATATTTATTAGGATATAAATATAGTTTTCAGGTTTCTATGGATTTTATTTCTTTTATATTATTTGTGGATTTTTAATTGATTTATATATATTTTATATCAACATTGTATTGTATTATTAAACTAAGTTATATTATATTATATTATATTATTATATTATTAATATTAATATTATTAATATTAATATTATTATTAATATTATTATTATTATCATTATTATTATTATTATCATTATTATTATCATTTAATTAAATAGAATCGCAATAGGAAAACCTCGAACTTTCAATTTGACCCGATCCCCAGCAGCAGTGTCAAAAACTTGGTGCACCCCGAATTGGCCGTTTTCATTTCCAGTTGATGGATTGTGGGTAGGGCGACTACTCCGGGTCTTCACTCATGATGGTTGGTCCCGGTTGTGTCTCTCTGGTCGTTTGAGGAGCTGGGCCTTTCAGATTCTCAGAGAGCGAGAACTACCGCACGAGTGCATCAAAGGTATTAATATTTAGAATTGTAGGGGCGTAAATTCGTACTTACTGTTATCTAGTAGATAGACTAAGTATAACCTAGGGTCGTCACACTACTCAATAGTTTGACGAGAAAGACGAGATTTTCCTTTATTATATGTCAATTTATTGTTTATTATATTTTTGTGAGCACATTTCGTAGTTTTATATTATAATATAGTTAATTAATATTTTTTTTTGTGTTGCGTTTTCTAATTTATAACCTACGTACTTAACTTATAACTACTATATATATATATATATATATATATATATATATATATATATATATATATATATATATATATATATATATATATATATATATATATATATATATATATATATATATATATAAAGCTAAGGATAGATATATCAATCAAACTTTTAAACAATATATCTTTAGAAGTTTCATTTGGTCAATCGGGGTTGAATTTCAAAAATAGTTTATTAAAACTTGTTGTGAACTTAAAACCCTCCTTAATTGGCATGGTTCCAATTAAGGATGTCACTGGTAATCTTTAAGGCAAGGGCGATTTTGACTGTAGGGTTACTTAGTTGTCCCCAGCACCGTACCGCCGACAGAGAATGTAGTGACCCGAACTTTTCCATGTTTATATATATTAATTGAGATTGATATTTACATGATTAAATGTTTCAAACATGTTAAGCAATCAAATTGTTAAGACTTGATTAATTGAAATATGTTTCATATAGACAATTGACCACCCAAGTTGACCGTTGATTCACGAACGTTAAAACTTGTAAAAACTATACAATGACATATATATGGTTATATATATAGTTAACATGTTTTTATTATAAGTATGTATCTCATTAGGTATTTTAACAATGATTTATATACATAAAAATGAGACTATTAATTTAAGAAACTCGAAAACGATATATATAACGATTATCGTTATAACAACGTCTTACTAGGTACATATGAATCATATTAAGATATTGATACACTTGGTTAATTATGTTAAATGATAAGTAAATATATTATTAAGTGTATTAACAATGAAATACATATGTAAAAATAAGACTACTAACTTAATGATTTCGAAACGAGACATATATGTAACGATTATCGTTGTAACGACATTTAACTGTATATACATCATACTAAGATATATTATATATCATAATATCATGATAATATAATAATTTAACATCTCATTTGTTATAATAAACAATGGGTTAACAACATTCAACAAGATCGTTAACCTAAAGGTTTCAAAACAACATTTACATGTAACGACTAACGATGACTTAACGACTCAGTTAAAATGTATATACATGTAGTGTTTTAATATGTATTCATACACTTTTTAAAGACTTCAAAACACTTATCAAAATACTTCTACTTAACAAAAATGCTTACAATTACATCCTCGTTCAGTTTCATCAACAATTCTACTCGTATGCACCCGTATTCGTACTCGTACAATACACAGCTTTTAGATTTATGTACTATTGGTATATACACTCCAATGATCAGCTCTTAGCAGCCCATGTGAGTCACCTAACACATGTGGGAACCATCATTTAGCAACTAGCATGAAATATCTTATAAAATTACAAAAATATGAGTAATCATTCATGACTTATTTACATGAAAACAAAACTACATATCCTTTATATCTAATCCATACACCAACGACCAAAAACACCTAAAAACACTTTCATTCTTCAATTTTCTTCATCTAATTGATCTCTCTCAAGTTCTATCTTCAAGTTCTAAGTGTTCTTCATATATTCTACAAGTTCTAGTTACATAAAATCAAGAATACTTTCAAGTTTGCTAGATCACTTCCAATCTTGTAAGGTGATCATCCAACCTCAAGAAATCTTTGTTTCTTACAGTAGGTTATCATTCTAATACAAGGTAATAATCATATTCAAACTTTGGTTCAATTTCTATAACTATAACAATCTTATTTCAAGTGATGATCTTACTTGAACTTGTTTTCGTGTCATGATTCTGCTTCAAGAACTTTGAGCCATCCAAGGATCCATTGAAGCTAGATCCATTTTTCTCTTTTCCAGTAGGTTTATCCAAGGAACTTAAGGTAGTAATGATGTTCATAACATCATTCAATTCATACATATAAAGCTATCTTATTCGAAGGTTTAAACTTGTAATCACTAGAACATAGTTTAGTTAATTCTAAACTTGTTCGCAAACAAAAGTTAATCCTTCTAACTTGAATTTTAAAATCAACTAAACACATGTTCTATATCTATATGATATGCTAACTTAATGATTTAAAACCTGGAGACACGAAAAACACCGTAAAACCGGATTTACGCCGTCGTAGTAACACCGCGGGCTGTTTTGGGTTAGTTAATTAAAAACTATGATAAACTTTGATTTAAAAGTTGTTTTTCTGAGAAAATGATTTTTATTATGAACATGAAACTATATCCAAAAATTATGGTTAAACTCAAAGTGGAAGTATGTTTTCTAAAATGGTCATCTAGACGTCGTTCTTTCGACTGAAATGACCACCTTTACAAAAACGACTTGAAACTTATTTTCCGACTATAAACCTATACTTTTTCTGTTTAGATTCATAAAATAGAGTTCAATATGAAACCATAGCAATTTGATTCACTCAAAACGGATTTAAAATGAAGAAGTTATGGGTAAAACAAGATTGGATAATTTTTCTCATTTTAGCTACGTGAAAATTTGTAACAAATCTATTCCAACCATAACTTAATCAACTTGTATTGTATATTATGTAATCTTGAGATACCATAGACACGTATACAATGTTTCGACCTATCATGTCGACACATCTATATATATTTCGGAACAACCATAGACACTCTATATGTGAATGTTGGAGTTAGCTATACAGGGTTGAGGTTGATTCCAAAATATATATAGTTTGAGTTGTGATTAATACTGAGATACGTATACACTGGGTCGTGGATTGATTCAAGATAATATTTATCGATTTATTTATGTACATCTAACTGTGGACAACTAGTTGTAGGTTACTAACGAGGACAGCTGACTTAATAAACTTAAAACATCAAAATATATTAAAAGTGTTGTAAATATATTTTGAACATACTTTGATATATATGTATATATTGTTATAGGTTCGTGAATCAACCAGTGGCCAAGTCTTACTTCCCGACGAAGTAAAAATCTGTGAAAGTGAGTTATAGTCCCACTTTTAAAATCTAATATTTTTGGGATGAGAATACATGCAGGTTTTATAAATGATTTACAAAATAGACACAAGTACGTGAAACTACATTCTATGGTTGAATTATCGAAATCGAATATGCCCCTTTTTATTAAGTCTGGTAATCTAAGAATTAGGGAACAGACACCCTAATTGACGCGAATCCTAAAGATAGATCTATTGGGCCTAACAAACCCCATCCAAAGTACCGGATGCTTTAGTACTTCGAAATTTATATCATATCCGAAGGGCGTCCCGGAATGATGGGGATATTCTTATATATGCATCTTGTTAATGTCGGTTACCAGGTGTTCACCATATGAATGATTTTTATCTCTATGTATGGGATGTGTATTGAAATATGAAATCTTGTGGTCTATTGTTACGATTTGATATATATAGGTTAAACCTATAACTCACCAACATTTTTGTTGACGTTTAAAGCATGTTTATTCTCAGGTGAATATTAAGAGCTTCCGCTATTGCACACTAAAATAAGGACAAGATTTGGAGTCCATGTTTGTATGATATTGTGTAAAAACTGCATTCAAGAAACTGATTTCGATGTAACATATTTGTATTGTAAACCATTATGTAATGGTCGTGTGTAAACAGGATATTTTAGATTATCATTATTTGATAATCTACGTAAAGCTTTTTAAACCTTTATTTATGAAATAAAGGTGATGGTTTGTTTTAAAAATGAATGCAGTCTTTGAAAAACGTCTCATATAGAGGTCAAAACCTCGCAACGAAATCAATTAATATGGAACGTTTTTAATCAATAAGAACGGGACATTTCAGTTGGTATCAGAGCGTTGGTCTTAGAGAACCAGAATTTTGCATTAGTGTGTCTTATCGAGTTTGTTAGGATGCATTAGTGAGTCTGGACTTCGACCGTGTTTACTTGAAAAATGATTGCTTAACAAATTTTGTTGGAAACTATATATTTTTAACATGTGAATATTATGTGATATATTAATCTCTTAACGTGTTTGATATTATGTGATAGATGTCTACCTCTAGAACAAGTCCCATTGACTCACCTAATAATAATGAAGAGTCAAATGTAAATTGGAATGATTTGTGGACTGATTCACAAGTTCCCGAAGAGGAACCGGAAGAAGAGTCGGAACCGGAAGAAGAATCGGAACCGGAAGAAGAATCGGAACCGGATGAAGAAGTAGAACCGGTGGGGGAAATAATAAAATGGTTAAGTAAAAGAAAATCCTCAACCAACCGACTAAGGTTAATTATGGTCAATGGTGTTTCCGCCAAGGAAGCAAAATATTGGGAGGATTACCAATTCTCCGATGAATCGGATTCCGATGAGAATTCCGATGATGTTATAGAAATTACCCCAACTGAATTTAAAAAGGCAAAAGAAAATAATAAGGAAAAGGGCATAAAAATAGAGAAATCTAATTTCAACCCCGATGAACTTTATATGTATCGTCAACCCCCGAAGTCCTTAAGTTGTAACAATGACCCGGGAACCTCTAAACCACCAGGTTTTTCTAAACCGTTGTGGAAAATGACAGTTAGTATTAGGGGAACATCATATATCCCTAGAAACTTGGCAAAATGAACCAAAACCGAAGAAGAAGAAACGAGCGAGTCGGAATAAGATAGTTGTATTCGTGTGGTGTAATATATGTAATATAGTGTTCTTATGCTTTATGATATATGTAAAAATTGCTTGTATTAATAAGTATTTTTTTTTTATGAATCTAACTCTTGTCTATTTTACAGTTTAAAAACACAAAATGGATAGACAACCCAATATTTTAAGAGACCTACCCGGAGACATGATTGATGAAATCTTGTCTAGAGTCGGCCATAATTCCTCGGCACAACTATTTAAGGCGAGATCAGTTTGTAAGACATTCGAAGAACGTTCCAAGAATGTCTTGGTTTATAAGAGACTTTCGTTTGAAAGATGGGGGATATCACATTGGGAAACCCATAAGTTACGATGTGTTTACTTTGACGCATATATTGCGGGGAACCCAAATGCTATTTTACGCAACGGGTTAAGAAATTATTTTGACTCAATATATCCGAATATTGGCCTTCGTGATTTAGAAAAAGCGGCTAACATGCAACATAAAGAAGCATGTTATGCTTACGGATTAGTAATGTTCGCTTCTCACCAAAGTGAGAACAAGAACATCGGGCTACAACTATTAAACAAAACGTTTCCACAAGTGACGGAGTCGGTAATTGGGGTAAGAAATGAGGTTTTTAGATTATTACGGGACTGTTGGACATTACGTAACCCTCGTCCCTTTGACGACGTTACAACACGCTGTCTTATCAACGGCCATAACGGTTATGTTCCACAAGATCAAGGATGGGAAGTAATCCTAGTAAAACCAGAATGCATGACTTGTTTCTGGACGTATGAATTACGTGTCTTTATTGCCTTTGCTGAACGACTTGTGTACTAGCTAGAATTATCTTCACAACCATCTTGTATCAAATTTATTTTGTGCTATATTTCATGCTATATGTAAAATAAGCGGTATTGTAAGTTTGTAAATTATTGTATAAAAGTTTGAACGCAAAATATTATTATAATCAGTTTTTCATATAGAATTGTAGTAGTTGAATTGTATATTAGCTACTAAGTATGAACTTAACGGGTAGGTACTACCCGAATTTAAACTTATAAAACGCTAATATGAAGAAAAAGCTTTTATAAATGAGTTCATATTATGCTACGAAATACTATTAACTACTCTTAATATTCTGTATGATTAACTTGTTCCATTTAACTATTTTGAAGGAAATGGCACCGACTACTCGACACACCGTGAATATGAATGAAGAGGAATTCCGTACTTTTCTAGCTTCAAACATAGCCGCAGTACAGGCTGCGCTACATACCAACAATAACCTTGGATCTAGCAGTACAGGAAATCGTGTAGGATGCACCTACAAAGAATTCACTACCTGCAAACCATTGGAATTTGATGGAACCGAAGGACCGATCGGATTGAAACGGTGGACCGAGAAGTTCGAATCGGTGTTTTCCATAAGTAAGTGTACTGAAGAGGACAAAGTGAAGTACGCTACGCATACCTTCACAGGTTCTGCGTTAACATGGTGGAATACCTATCTAGAGCAAGAGGGACAAGACGATGCGTACGCACTACCGTGGTCAGCATTCAAGCACTTGATGAACGAGAAGTACCGTCCCAGAACCGAGGTCAATAAGCTCAAGACAGAACTTAGAGGGTTACGAACCCAAGGATTTGATATTACCACGTACGAAAGACGATTCACAGAATTGTGCCTATTGTGTCCGGGAGCATTCGAAGATGAGGAAGAGAAGATCGACGCGTTTGTGAAAGGATTACCGGAAAGAATCCAAGAAGATATAAGTTCACACGAGCCCGCCTCCATACAACAGGCATGTAGAATGGCTCACAAATTAGTGAACCAGATTGAAGAAAGAATTAAAGAACAGACTGCTGAAGAGGCCAATGTGAAGCAAGTCAAAAGAAAGTGGGAGGAAAACGGTGATAAGAATCACCAATACAACAACAACAGCAATCGCAACAATTATCCCAACAATCGCAACATCAATCGCAACTACAACAAACGGCCCAACAACAACAACAACAACAACAACAACAGCGACAGCAACTACAACAATCATCTCAACAACAATAATAACCGCAACAACAACAACAACAATCAGAAGCAGCTATGCCAAAGGTGTGAAAAGTATCACTCGGGGTTCTGCACCAAATTTTACAACAAGTGTAAAAGAAATGGGCATTGCGCGGCGAAGTGTGAGGTATACGGACCAGGGGTTAATAGAACGAAAGGAACAAATGGTGTCGGAACGAGTAATGGCGGAGCAAGTAGTGTCGGAGCAAGTTATGTCAATGTAGTTTGTTATAAATGTGGAAAACCGGGCCACATTATTAGAAATTTCCCGAACCAGGAGAACACGAATGGACAAGGCCGCGGAAGAGTTTTCAATATTAATGCGGCAGAGGCACAAGAAGACCCGGAGCTTGTTACGGGTACGTTTCTTATTGACAATAAATCTGCTTACGTTTTATTTGATTCGGGTGCGGATATAAGCTATATGAGTAGAGATTTTTGTGCTAAATTAAGTTGTCCATTGACGCCTTTGGATAGTAAATTTTTACTCGAATTAGCAAATGGTAAATTAATTTCAGCAGATAATATATGTCGGAATCGAGAAATTAAACTGGTTAGTGAAACATTTAAGATTGATTTGATACCAGTAGAGTTAGGGAGTTTTGATGTGATAATCGGTATGGACTGGTTGAAAGAAGTGAAAGCAGAGATCGTTTGTTACAAAAATGCAATTCGCAATATACGAGAAAAAGGAAAACCCTTAATGGTGTACGGAGAAAAGGGCAACACGAAGCTACATCTTATTAGTAATTTGAAGGCACAAAAACTAATAAGAAAAGGTTGCTATGCAGTTCTAGCACACGTCGAGAAAGTACAAACTGAAGAAAAGAGCATCAATGATGTTCCCATTGCAAAAGAATTTTCCGATATATTTCCGAAAGAATTACCGGGATTACCCCCACATCGATTCGTTGAATTTCAAATAGATCTTGTACCAGGAGCTACACCAATAGCTCGTGCTCCTTACAGACTCGCACCCAGCGAGATGAAAGAACTGCAAAGCCAATTACAAGAACTTTTAGAGCGTGGTTTCATTCGACCAAGCACATCACCGTGGGGAGCTCCTATTTTGTTTGTCAAGAAGAAAGATGGTACATTCAGGTTGTGTATCGACTATCGAGAGTTGAACAAACTTACCATCAAGAACCGCTACCCACTACCGAGAATCGACGACTTATTTGATCAACTACAAGGCTCGTCTGTTTATTCAAAGATTGACTTACGTTCCGGGTATCATCAAATGCGGGTGAAAGAAGATGATATTCCAAAGACTACTTTCAGAACACGTTACGGTCATTACGAGTTTATGGTCATTCCGTTTGGTTTAACTAATGCACCAGCTGTGTTCATGGACCTTATGAACCGAGTGTGTGGACCATACCTTGACAAGTTTGTCATTGTTTTCATTGATGACATACTTATTTACTCAAAGAATGACCAAGAACACGGTGAACATTTGAGAAAGGTGTTAGAAGTATTGAGGAAGGAAGAATTGTACGCTAAGTTTTCAAAGTGTGCATTTTGGTTGGAAGAAGTTCAATTCCTCGGTCACATAGTGAACAAAGAAGGTATTAAGGTGGATCCAGCAAAGATAGAAACTGTTGAAAAGTGGGAAACCCCGAAAACTCCGAAACACATACGCCAGTTTTTAGGACTAGCTGGTTACTACATACACCTATATTGTCATTGCCTGAAGGGAATGATGATTTTGTGATTTATTGTGACGCATCAAAGCAAGGTCTCGGTTGTGTATTAATGCAACGAACGAAGGTGATTGCTTATGCGTCTAGACAATTGAAGATTCACGAACAAAATTATACGACGCATGATTTGGAATTAGGAGCGGTTGTTTTTGCATTAAAGACTTGGAGGCACTACTTATATGGGGTCAAAAGTATTATATATACCGACCACAAAAGTCTTCAACACATATTTAATCAGAAACAACTGAATATGAGGCAACGTGGGTGGATTGAATTGTTGAATGATTACGACTTTGAGATTCGTTACCACCTGGGGAAGGCAAATGTGGTAGCCGATGCCTTGAGCAGGAAGGACAGAGAACCCATTCGAGTAAAATCTATGAATATAATGATTCATAATAACCTTACTACTCAAATAAAGGAGGCGCAACAAGGAGTTTTAAAAGAGGGAAATTTAAAGGATGAAATACCCAAAGGATCGGAGAAGCATCTTAATATTCGGGAAGACGGAACCCGGTACAGGGCTGAAAGGATTTGGGTACCAAAATTTGGAGATATGAGAGAAATGGTACTTAGAGAAGCTCATAAAACCAGATACTCAATACATCCTGGAACGGAGAAGATGTACAAGGATCTCAAGAAACATTTTTGGTGGCCGAGTATGAAAGCCGATGTTGCTAAATACGTAGGAGAATGTTTGACGTGTTCTAAGGTCAAAGCTGAGCATCCGAAACCATCAGGTCTACTTCAACAACCCGAAATCCAGGAATGGAAATGGGAAAACATTACCATGGATTTCATCACTAAATTGCCAAGGACTGCAAGTGGTTTTGATACTATTTGGGTAATAGTTGATCGTCTCACCAAGTCAGCACACTTCCTGCCAATAAGAGAAGATGAAAAGATGGAGAAGTTAGCACAACTGTATTTGAAGGAAGTCGTCTCCAGACATGGAATACCAATCTCTATTATCTCTGATAGGGATGGCAGATTTATTTCAAGATTCTGGCAGACATTACAGCAAGCATTAGGAACTCGTCTAGACATGAGTACTGCCTATCATCCACAAACTGATGGGCAGAGCGAAAGGACGATACAAACGCTTGAAGACATGCTACGAGCATGTGTTATTGATTTCGGAAACAGTTGGGATCGACATCTACCGTTAGCAGAATTTTCCTACAACAACAGCTACCATTCAAGCATTGAGATGGCGCCGTTTGAAGCACTTTATGGTAGAAAGTGCAGGTCTCTGATTTGTTGGAGTGAAGTGGGGGATAGACAGATTACGGGTCCGGAGATTATACAAGAAACTACCGAGAAGATCATCCAAATTCAACAACGGTTGAAAACCGCCCAAAGTCGACAAAAGAGCTACGCTGACATTAAAAGAAAAGATATAGAATTTGAAATTGGAGAGATGGTCATGCTTAAAGTTGCACCTTGGAAAGGCGTTGTTCGATTTGGTAAACGAGGGAAATTAAATCCAAGGTATATTGGACCATTCAAGATTATTGATCGTGTCGGACCAGTAGCTTACTGACTTGAGTTACCTCAACAACTCGCGGCTGTACATAACACTTTCCACGTTTCGAATTTGAAGAAATGTTTTGCTAAAGAAGATCTCACTATTCCGTTAGATGAAATCCAAATCAACGAAAAACTTCAATTCATCGAAGAACCCATCGAAATAATGGATCGTGAGGTTAAAAGACTTAAGCAAAACAAGATACCAATTGTTAAGGTTCGATGGAATGCTCGTAGAGGACCCGAGTTCACCTGGGAGCGTGAAGATCAGATGAAGAATAAATACCTGCATCTATTTCTAGAAGATTCGTCAACACCTTCAACTGTTTAAAATTTCGGGACGAAATTTATTTAACGGGTAGGTACTGTAGTGACCCGAACTTTTCCATGTTTATATATATTAATTGAGATTGATATTTACATGATTAAATGTTTCAAACATGTTAAGCAATCAAACTTGTTAAGACTTGATTAATTGAAATATGTTTCATATAGACAATTGACCACCCAAGTTGACCGTTGATTCACGAACGTTAAAACTTGTAAAAACTATACAATGACATATATATGGTTATATATATAGTTAACATTTTTTTATTATAAGTATGTATCTCAATTGATCTCTCTCAAGTTCTATCTTCAAGTTCTAAGTGTTCTTCATATATTCTACAAGTTCTAGTTACATAAAATCAAGAATACTTTCAAGTTTGCTAGATCACTTCCAATCTTGTAAGGTGATCATCCAACCTCAAGAAATCTTTGTTTCTTACAGTAGGTTATCATTCTAATACAAGGTAATAATCATATTCAAACTTTGGTTCAATTTCTATAACTATAACAATCTTATTTCAAGTGATGATCTTACTTGAACTTGTTTTCGTGTCATGATTCTGCTTCAAGAACTTCGAGCCATCCAAGGATCCATTGAAGCTAGATCTATTTTTCTCTTTTCCAGTAGGTTTATCCAAGGAACTTAAGGTAGTAATGATGTTCATAACATCATTCAATTCATACATATAAAGCTATCTTATTCGAAGGTTTAAACTTGTAATCACTAGAACATAGTTTAGTTAATTCTAAACTTGTTCGCAAACAAAAGTTAATCCTTCTAACTTGACTTTTAAAATCAACTAAACACATGTTCTATATCTATATCATATGCTAACTTAATGATTTAAAACCTGGAGACACGAAAAACACCGTAAAACCGGATTTACGCCGTCGTAGTAACACCGCGGGCTGTTTTGGGTTAGTTAATTAAAAACTATGATAAACTTTGATTTAAAAGTTGTTATTCTGAGAAAATGATTTTTATTATGAACATGAAACTATATCCAAAAATTATGGTTAAACTCAAAGTGGAAGTATGTTTTCTAAAATGGTCATCTAGACGTCGTTCTTTCGACTGAAATGACCACCTTTACAAAAACGACTTGAAACTTATTTTACGACAATAAACCTATACTTTTTATGTTTAGATTCATAAAATAGAGTTCAATATGAAACCATAGCAATTTGATTCACTCAAAACGGATTTAAAATGAAGAAGTTATGGGTAAAACAAGATTGGATAATTTTTCTCATTTTAGCTACGTGAAAATTTGTAACAAATCTATTCCAACCATAACTTAATCAACTTGTATTGTATATTATGTAATCTTGAGATACCATAGACACGTATACAATGTTTCGACCTATCATGTCGACACATCTATATATATTTCGGAACAACCATAGACACTCTATATGTGAATGTTGGAGTTAGCTATACAGGGTTGAGGTTGATTCCAAAATATATATAGTTTGAGTTGTGATCAATACTGAGATACGTATACACTGGGTCGTGGATTGATTCAAGATAATATTTATCGATTTATTTCTGTACATCTAACTGTGGACAACTAGTTGTAGGTTACTAACGAGGACAGCTGACTTAATAAACTTAAAACATCAAAATATATTAAAAGTGTTGTAAATATATTTTGAACATACTTTGATATATATGTATATATTGTTATAGGTTCGTGAATCAACCAGTGGCCAAGTCTTACTTCCCGACGAAGTAAAAATATGTGAAAGTGAGTTATAGTCCCACTTTTAAAATCTAATATTTTTGGGATGAGAATACATGCAGGTTTTATAAATGATTTACAAAATAGACACAAGTACGTGAAACTACATTCTATGGTTGAATTATTGAAATCGAATATGCCCCTTTTTATTAAGTCTGGTAATCTAAGAATTAGGGAACAGACACCCTAATTGACGCGAATCCTAAAGATAGATCTATTGGGCCTAACAAACCCCATCCAAAGTACCGGATGATTTAGTACTTCGAAATTTATATTATATCCGAAGGGTGTCCCGGAATGATGGGGATATTCTTATATATGCATCTTGTTAATGTCGGTTACCAGGTGTTCACCATATGAATGATTTTTATCTCTATGTATGGGATGTGTATTGAAATATGAAATATTGTGGTCTATTGTTACGATTTGATATATATAGGTTAAACCTATAACTCACCAACATTTTTCTTGATGTTTAAAGCATGTTTATTCTCAGGTGAATATTAAGAGCTTCCGCTATTGCACACTAAAATAAGGACAAGATTTGGAGTCCATGTTTGTATGATATTGTGTAAAAACTGCATTCAAGAAACTGATTTCGATGTAACATATTTGTATTGTAAACCATTATGTAATGGTCGTGTGTAAACAGGATATTTTAGATTATCATTATTTGATAATCTACATAAAGCTTTTTAAACCTTTATTTATGAAATAAAGGTTATGGTTTGTTTTAAAAATGAATGCAGTCTTTGAAAAACGTCTCATATAGAGGTCAAAACCTCGCAACGAAATCAATTAATATGGAACGTTTTTAATCAATAAGAACGGGACATTTCAGAGAATACAGGTGGCCTTCAACTTAGGCTATCCGAATAAGACGATGTCTCTTCTAATATTACACTTTTTCTTAACTACAAGAAGTAAATTCTTTAAGAAATCACGTAAACTATTTCTCTATATATATATATATATATATATATATATATATATATATATATATATATATATATATATATATATATATATATAACGTCTGTGTAAAAGTTCTTATTTAGACTTTAGAATTAATCGAGTGTAATGTCTTGAACCTATTTATGACAACTAAAAATCCCTTTTTCAATTAAGCTGTTTGTCTCAACCACTACAGTTGACCATGCATTTCTGTAATTATTTGTCACATATAATTACTTCAATCTCACCCGAGATGTTAACAAAGATAATCAACGAATTTATTAACGATTGACGTTTAAGTTTAGATAAACTGTTAACCACACAAATAATCGGAAAGGGTAATCTTGAACTAGTATTCTAGTTGAACAGTGTTAAATTTATATAAAGTAGTTCCCAAGAGTTTTAGTAGATTTATAATTTATGACTCTAAAGATATATGAAAGATTTTATTATTTGAAAGATATTTGTAATATTCAATAGCTTACGCGTTGAATATTACGGGGATATTACTTAATCAAATTAAGATAACGATATTGTGTAATTATTTTAACAACACATATAATAACCATAATAATACAGATAAGTGCTAATGTAAATAGGATAAGTATAGCAATAGATTTTTCTTACAATGACATAGACGATCTTGCAAACCTTGCTATCACGGTGATTCACTTATGTATTATTCAAAGATAAATATTACTTAAGATAGTGCTTTAACCCCAACTCTAAGAAGTATATACAACTTCTTAAAGCTCCAAAACCTACACTAATTTATAGTAAACAAGTCTAATCTTTGAGAGAGTGTTGTGTGAGAGATTGCTTTGGAATGAAACTCTTTGAATGAATGAAATGAAAATATGAGGCCCTTTATCTATAGTAGAATGAGTCCCCAATTTTAAGGCCTGGGTCACCAGTTTTGGTGCCCGGGTCGCCAAATGATAACCACGAGTCGCCAGTTGCTAACCACACGTCTCCATATGTGATGCCTTATATGGCCGAAACGGAAGGTTTATTTAGTGGCAGTGTCGTCAGGTCGCCGACCGTTTATTTCAGATATTAATTGGAGAGTATGGTTTTATATTTATAATATGCGAGGCCTAAATCTACTACTCTTTCCTACCGGTGAGGAAGGGAAGTATGACATAGGGTCGTTCGTTTAAGAAGACAACAGAATCGAAACTTATCTATAGAATTATCCTAATAACTAATTAGATAGAGGAGTAGTTTAGGGTTTTTCTAAAGGTCTAATCTAAACAGATAAATAAAGGAAAGTAAATGTGATAAAATTTGTAATTCAGATAAGGTTAGAATAAGCTGAGATTGTGGAATGTTGGCTCATGAATAAGTAGTAACTTTGCTATGCTATACCTATACATCCCTATCACGTTGGTGATATGTCACTGGGTAATTACGTTAGGTTTGGTGAGTCTGAATAGACAACAATGCCTTCAACCCCCGACGTCCATCAAACACGAATACATGTAGGCATGGGCAGCTCATCAATAAGAGCGCTCGAAAAGGCGGCATATTAACATTGCACAAGATCTAAACTTTCTTATGAATAACAAAAGACAAAGTATTCCTAATTCGAGAGACGTGATTTTTTTCAAAACTTTCGTTAATGATTTGTTAATACAAAGTGGTTAGGCCCTAAAAAGAGTTCAACCATATAGAACACCATGTCTAAGTTACTAGGTAACTTCCTTGAACACGTTTGGTTATCCTAATGATCTACTCCTTTATGGCTTTTAAACAAACAGTTCCTTAATCAACCAAGAATCCCTCAAACGGGGTGCAATGCTTGAGACCACATTATGGTGTAGTGTACTAGTCAACACTTAACTGTTTCCATGGCCTTACGTAGCAGTGGTACAGCTTATAACAACCGTTATACTTCAGCATGAACGAACTAAGTTTATATGCTTAGTAACTACACTAGCATGGTTCGAGACCGATAATGTACTCCTAGTCTAATCAGAGGTTTCACTATGAAAGGGATCTTTCTAGGAATCCAAAGCTCGTGTTGACCTACTAGAACCGTTGTGCCTCAATCAAGCTTACGTTGTATTGGACAAAGTTCTCTTACTAAGGGGTGACACAGATAGGGTACACTGAATCGGGGTTCGCGACTTCCTAATAATTGAGCCGGTAACTACATTTTATTTAATGGAAAAGCGATTGAGTTTAAAACATAATCGGTAAGCATCTCAACACATACACAATCCACAATATAGTTTAAGCAGCGTAAATGATACACTAAAGATAACTACTCGCCAATTATGTAAACAATATCATAAATCATAACAATGAAAGACATTATATAAAGATAAAGGATAGAAGTACCAGTAGATTAACTGAGTTCTAAAAATACAAAAGTGACAACTTCAGAATCCAGACCGCTCCTAATATAATCTTTGACGTTCACCTTTGGATACTAAATTGAAATGTCCCGTTCATATTGATTATAAACGTTCCATATTAATTGATTTCGTTGCGAGGTTTTGACCTCTATATGAGACGTTTTTCAAAGACTGCATTCATTTTTAAGACAACCATAACCTTTATTTTATCAATAAAGGTTTTAAAAACATTAGGTAGATTATCAAATAATGATAATCTAAAATATACTGTTTACACACGACCATTACATAATGGTTTACAATAGAAATATATTACATCGACATATGTTTCTTGAATGCATTTTTTACACAATATCATACAAACATGGACTCTAAATCTTGTCCTTATTTTAGTATGCAACAGCGGAAGCTCTTAGTATTCACCTGAGAATAAACATGCTTTAAACGTCAACAAAAATGTTGGTGAGTTATAGGTTTAACCTATATATATCAAATGGTAACAATAGACCACAGGATTTCATATTTCAATACACATCCCATACATAGAGATAAAAAATAATTCATATGGTGAACACCTGGTAACCGACATTAACAAGATGCATATATAAGAATATCCCCATCATTCCGGGACACCCTTCGAATATGATATAAATTTCGAAATACTAAAGCATCCGGTACTTTGGATGGGGTTTGTTAGGCCCAATAGATCTATCTTTAGGATTCGCGTCAATTAGGGTGTCTATTCCCTAATTCTTAGATTACCAGACTTAATAAAAAGGAGCATATTCGATTTCAATAATTCAACCATAGAATATAGTTTCACATACTTGTGTCTATTTTGTAAATCATTTATAAAATATGCATGTATTCTCATCCCAAAAATATTAGATTTTAAAAGTGGGACTATAACTCACTTTCACATATATTTCCTTCCTCGGAAATAAGACTTGGCCACGGATCGATTCACAAACCTATACAAATATGTACATATATATCAAAGTATGATCAAAATATAATTACAACCATTTTTATTATGTTTTAAAGATTTGAGTGTATTAAGTCAGCTGTCCTCGTTAGTAACCTACAACTAGTTGTCCACAGTTAGATGTACAGAAAAAATAGATATATATTATCTTGAATCAATCCACGACCCAGTGTATACACATCTCAGGCTAGATCACAACTCAAAGTATATATATTTTTGGAATCAACCTCAACCCTGTATAGCTAACTCCAACATTATTGCATATAGAGTGTCTATGGTTGTTCCAAATAATATATATACATGGGTCGATATGATATGTCAAAACATTTGCATACGTGTCTATGGTATCCCAAGATTACATAATATATTAGAATACATGTATAATACAATATAAGTTAGCTAGGATATGATTTGTATAGATTTGTTAAACATTTCCCGTAGCTAAAAAGATCAAAAATATCCAATCTTGTTTTACCCATAACTTCTTCATTTTAAATCCGTTTTGAGTGAATCAAATTGCTATGATTTCATATTGAACTCTATTTTATGAATCTAAATAGAAAAAGTATAGTTTTATAGTCAGAAATATAAGTTACAAGTCGTTTTTGTAAAGGTAGTCATTTTAGTCGAAAGAACGACGTCTAGATGACCATTTTAGAAAACATACTTCCACTTTGAGTTTAACCTTGATTTTTGGATATAGTTTCATGTTCATATGAAAAATCATTTTCCCAGAAGAACAAATTTTAAATCAAAGTTTATCATAGTTTTTAATTATCCAAACCAAAACAGCCCCCGGTTTCACTACGACGGCGTATATCCGATTTTATGGTGTTCATCGTGTTTTCAGGTTTTAAATCATTAAGTTAGCATATCATATAGATATAGAACATGTATTTAGTTGATTTTAAAAGTCAAGTTAGAAGGATTAACTTTTGTTTGCGAACAAGTTTAGAATTAACTAAACTATGTTCTAGTGATTACAAGTTTAAACCTTCGAATAAGATAGCTATATATGTATGAATCGAATAATGTTATGAACATCATTACTACCTCAAGTTTTCTGGATAAAACTACTTGAAATGAAAAAAATGGATCTAGCTTCAAAGGATCCTTGGATGGCTTGAAAGTTCTTGAAACATAATCATGACACGAAAACAGTTCAAGTAAGATTTTCACTCTAAATAAGATTGTTATAGTTGTAGAAATTGAATCAAAGTTTGAATATGAATATTACCTTGAATTAGAAATATAACCTACTATAAATAACAAAGGTTCCTTGATCTTAGATGATTACTTGGAATGGATTAGAAAGCTTGGAAGTAGACTTGCAAACTTGGAAGTATTCTTGATTTTTATGAAACTATACTTATGGAATTTATGAAGAACACTTAGAACTTGAAGATGGAACTTGAGAGAGATCAATTAGATGAATAAAATTGAAGAATTAAAGTGTTTTTAGGTGTTTTTGGTCGTTGGTATATGGATTAGATATAAAGGATATGTAATTTTGTTTTCATGTAAATAAGTCATGAATGATTACTCATATTTTTGTAATTTTATGAGATATTTCATGCTAGTTGCCAAATGATGGTTCCCACATGTGTTAGGTGACTCACATGTTCTGCTAAGAGCTAATCATTGGAGTGTATATACCAATAGTACATACATCTAAAAGCTGTGTATTGTACGAGTACGAATACGGGTGCATACGAGTAGAATTGTTGATGAAACTGAACGAGGATGTAATTGTAAGAATTTTTATTAAGTAGAAGTATTTTGATAAGTGTCTTGAATTCTTTCAAAATTTTATGAATACATATTAAAACACTACATGTATATACATTTTAACTGAGTCGTTAAGTCATCGTTAGTCTTTACATGTAAATGTTGTTTTGAAACCTTTAGGTTAACGATCTTGTTAAATGTTGTTAACCCATTGTTTATTATATCAAATGAGATGTTAAATTTTTACATTATCATGATATTATGATATATAATATATTTTAGTATGATATATATACAGTTAAATGTCGTTACAACGATAATCGTTACATATATGTCTCGTTTCGAAATCATTAAGTTAGTAGTCTTATTTTTACATATGTAGTTCATTGTTAATACACTTAATGATATATTTACTTATCATTTAACATAATTAACCAAGTGTATCAATATCTTAATATGATTCATATGTACCTAGTAAGACGTTGTTATAACGATAATCGTTATATATATCGTTTTCGAGTTTCTTAATTTAATAGTCTCATTTTTATGTATATAACTCATTGTTAAAACACCTAATGAGATACTTACTTATAATAAAATAATGTTAACTATATATATATAACCATATATATGTCATCGTATAGTTTTTACAAGTTTTAACGTTCGTGAATCACCGGTCAACTTGGGTGGTCAATTGTCTATATGAAACCTATTTCAATTAATCAAGTCTTAACAAGTTTGATTGCTTAACACATTGGAAACATTTAGTCATGTAAATATCAATCTCAATTAATATATATAAACATGGAAAAGTTCGGGTCACTACAGTACCTACCCGTTAAATAAATTTCGTCCCGAAATTTTAAGCTGTTGAAGGTGTTGACGAATCTTCTGGAAATAGTTGTGGGTATTTCTTCTTCATCTGATCTTCATGCTCCCAGGTGAACTCGGGTCCTCTACGAGCATTCCATCGAACCTTAACTATCGGTATCTTGTTTTGCTTAAGTCTCTTAACCTCATGATCCATTATTTTGACGGGTTCTTCAATGAACTGAAGTTTTTCATTGATTTGGATTTCGTCCAACGGAATAGTGAGATCTTTGAGATCTTCTTTAGCAAAACATTTCTTCAAATTCGAGACGTGGAAAGTGTTATTTACAGCCGCGAGTTGTTGAGGTAGCTCCAGTTGGTAAGCTACTGGTCCGACACGATCTATAATCTTGAATGGTCCAATGTACCTTGGATTTAGTTTCCCCCGTTTACCAAATCGAACAACGCCTTTCCAAGGTAAAACCTTAAGCATGACCATTTCTCCAATTTAAAACTCTATATATTTTCTTTTACTGTCCGCGTAGCTCTTTTGTCAACTCTGGGCGGTTTTCAATCGTTGTTGAATTTGGATGATTTTCTCGGTAGTTTCTTGTATTATCTCCGGACCTGTAATCTGTCTATCCCCCACTTCATTCTAACAAATCGGAGACCTGCACTTTCTACCATAAAGTGCCTCAAACGGCGCCATCTCAATACTAGAATGATAACTGTTGTTGTAGGAAAATTCTGCTAACGGTAGGTGTCGATCCCAACTGTTTCCGAAATCAATAACACATGCTCGTAGCATGTCTTCAAGCGTTTGTATCGTCTTTTCACTCTGCCCATCAGTTTGTGGATGATGAGCAGTACTCATGTCTGGACGAGTCCCCAATGCTTGTTGCAATATCTGCCAGAACCTTGAAACAAATCTACCATCCCTATCAGAGATAATAGAGACGGGTATTCCATGTCTGGATACAACCTCCTTCAAATACAATCGCGCCAACTTCTCCATTTTGTCATCTTCTCTCATTGGTAGGAAGTGTGCTGACTTGGTGAGACGATCAACTATTACCCAAATAGTATCATAACCACTTGCAGTCCTTGGCAATTTAGTAATGAAATCCATGGTAATATTTTCCCATTTCCATTTCGGGAATTCAGGTTGTTGTAGTAGACCTAATGGTTTCTGATGTTCAGCTTTGACCTTAGAACACGTCAAACATTCTCCTACATATTTAGCAATATCAGCTTTCATACCCAGCCACCAAAAGTGTTTCTTGAGATCTTTATACATCTTCCCCGCTCCGGGATGTATTGAATATCTGGTTTTATGTGCTTCTTTAAGTACCATTTCTCTCACATCTCCAAACCTTGGTACCCAAATTCTATCAGCCCTATATCAGGTTCTGTCTTCCCGAATATTAATATGTTTCTCTGATCCTTTGGGTATCTCATTCTTCAACTTTCCTTTTTTTACATCCCCCTGTTGCGCCTCCTTTATTTGAGTAGTAAAGTTAGTACGAATAATTATATTCATAGCTTTTACCCGTATAGGTTCTCTGTCCTTTCTACTCAAAGCATCGGCTACCACATTCGCCTTCCCCGGGTGGTATCGAATCTCAAAATCATAATCATTCAACAGTTCAATCCACCTGCGTTGTCTCATATTCAGTTGCTTCTGATTAAATATATGTTGGAGACTTTTGTGGTCGGTATATATAATACTTTTGACCCCATATCAATAATGCCTCCAAGTCTTTAATGCAAAAACAACAGCACCCAATTCCAAATCGTGAGTTGTATAATTCTACTTGTGAATCTTCAATTGTCTAGACGCATAAACAATTACCTTCGTTCGTTGCATTAATACACAACCGAGACCTTGCTTTGAGGCGTCACAATATATCACAAAATCATCATTCCCTTCAGGCAATGACAATATAGGTGCCGTAGTTAACTTTTTTTTTCCAACAATTGAAACGCTTTCTCCTGCTCATCCTTCCATTCAAATTTCTTCCCTTTATGCGTTAATGCAGTCAAGGGTTTTGCTATTTTAGAGAAATCTTGGATGAATCTTCTGTAGTAACCATCCAATCCTAAAAATTGACGTATATGCTTCGGAGTTTTTGGGGTTTCCCACTTTTCAACGGTTTCGATCTTTGTCGGGTCCACCTGGATAACTTCTTCCAACCAAAATGCACACTTTGAAAACTTAGCATACAGTTTTTCTTTCCTCAATACTTCTAGCACTTTTCTCAAATGTTCTTCGTGCTCTTGATCATTCTTGGAGTAAATAAGTATGTCATCGATGAAAACAATGACAAACTTGTCAAGATATGGCCCACGCACTCGGTTCATAAGGTCCATGAACACAGCTGGTGCGTTAGTCAATCCAAACGGCATAACCATAAACTCGTAATGACCATAACGCATCCTAAAAGCAGTTTTTGGAATATCATCCTCCTTTACTCGCATTTGATGATATCCAGAACGTAAATCGATTTTCGAATAAACCGACGATCCTTGTAGTTGATCAAATAAGTCATCAATTCTCGGCAGTGGATAACGGTTTTTGATGGTAAGTTTATTCAACTCTCTGTAGTCAATACACAACCTAAATGTACCATCCTTCTTCTTGACAAACAAAACAGCAGCTCCCCATGGTGATGTGCTTGGTCGAATGAAAACACGTTCTAATAGTTCTTGCAGTTGGCTTTGCAGTTCTTTCATCTCGCTGGGTGCAAGTCTGTAAGGAGCACGAGCTATTGGTGCAGCTCCTGGTACAAGATCTATTTGAAATTCAACAGATAGATGTGAAGGTAGTCCCGGTAATTCTTTCGGAAATACATCGGGAAATTCTTTTGCGACGGGAACATCATTGATGCTCTTTTCTTCAGTTTGTACTTTCTCGACGTGTGCTAGAACATCATAGCAACCTTTTCTTATTAGTTTTTGTGCCTTCAAATTACTAATAAGATGTAGCTTCGTGTTGCCCTTTTCTCCGTACACCATTAAAGGTTCTCCTTCTTCTCGTACAATGCGAATTGCATTTTTGTAACATACAATCTCTGCTTTCATCTCCTTCAGCCAGTCCATGCCAACTATTACATCAAAACTCCCTAACTCTACTGGTATCAAATCAATCTTAAATATTTCACTACCCAGTTTAATTTCTCGATTCCGGCATATATAATCTGCTGAAATTAATTTACCGTTTGCTAATTCGAGTAAAAATTTACTATCCAACGGCATCAATGGACAACTTAATTTAGCACAAAAATCTCTACTCATATAGCTTCTATCCACACCCGAATCAAATAAAATGTAAGCAGATTTATTGTCAATAAGAAACGTACCCGTAACAAGCTCCGGGTCTTCCTGTGCCTCTGCCGCATTAATATTGAAAACTCTTCCGCGGCCTTGTCCATTCGTGTTCTCCTGGTTCAGGCAATTTCTAATAATGTGGCCCGGTTTTCCACATTTATAACAAACTACATTGGCATAACTTGCTCCGACACTACTTGCTCCGCCATTACTCGTTCCGACACCATTTGTTCCTTTCGTTCTATTAACCCCCGATCCGTAGACCTCACACTTCCCCGCGCTATGACCATTTCTTTTACACTTGTTGAAAAATTTGGTGCAGAACCCCGAGTGATACTTTTCACACCTTTGGCATAGCTGCTTCTGATTGTTGTTGTTGTTGTGGTTGTTATTGTTGTTGGGATGATTGTTGTAGTTGTTGTTGTTGTTGTGCCGTTTGTTGTAGTTGCGATTGATGTTGTGATTGTTGGGGTAGTTGTTGTTGTTTTGGTGACTCTTATCACCATTTTCCTCCCACTTTCTTTTGACTATCTTCACGTTGGCCTCTTCGGCCGCCTGTTCTTTAATTCTTCCCTCAATCTGGTTCACTAGTTTGTGAGCCATTCTACATGCCTTTTGTATGGAGGCAGGCTCGTGTGAACTTATATCTTCTTGGATTCTCTCCGGTAACCCTTTCACAAATGCGTCGATCTTCTCTTCCTCATCTTCGAACGCTCTCGAACACAATAGGCACAATTATGTGAATCATCTTTCGTACGAAGTAATATCGAATCCCTGTGTTCGTAACCCTCTAAGTTCTGACTTGAGCTTATTGACCTCGGTTCTGGGACGGTACTTCTCGTTCATCAAGTGCTTGAATGCTGACCACGGTAGCGCGTAAGCAGCATCTTGTCCCACTTGCTCTAGATAGGTATTCCACCATGTTAACGCAATACCTGTAAAGGTATGCATAGCGTACTTCACTTTGTCTCCTTCAGCACACTTACTTATGACAAACACCGATTCAACTTTCTCGGTCCACCGTTTCAATCTGATTGGTCCTTCGGTCCCATCAAATTCTGAAGGTTTGCAGGCAGTGAATTCCTTGTAGGAACATTTAACACGATTTCTTGCACCGTTAGTTGTATTGCTAGATTCAGAGTTATTGTTGGTATGTAGCGCGGCCTGTACTGCGGCTATGTTTGAAGCAAGAAAGGCACGAAATTCCTCTTCTCTCATATTCAAGGTGTGTCAAGTAGTCGGTGCCATTTCCTTCAAAATAGTCGAATGAAACAAGTTAATCATACAAAATATTAAGAGTAGTCAATAGTATCTCGTAGCATAATATGAACTCATTTATAAAAGCGTTTTCTTCATATTAGCATTTTATAAGATTAAATTCGGGTACTACCTACCTGTTAAGTTCATACTTAGTAGCTAATATACAATTCAACTACTACAATTCCATATGAAAAACTGATTATAATAATATATCACATACAAATATTCTTCAAACTTACAACTTCGCTATATTACATATAACATGAAATATAGTACACTATGATACAGGACAGTTTTGAAGATAAATCTAGTTAATACGCAAGTTGTTCAGCAAAGGAAATAAAGACACGTAATTCATAAGTCCAGAAACAAGTCATGCATTCTGGTTTTACTAAGACGACTTCCCATCCTTGGTCTTATGGAAAATAACCGTTATGACCATTGGCTAGGCAGCATGTTGTAATTTCGTCAAAATGACGAGGGTTTCGTAATGTCCAACAGCCCCGTAATAATCTAAAAACCTTGTTTCTCACCCCAACTACTGAATCCGTCACTTGTGGGAAAGTTTTATTTAAAAGCTGCAATCCGATGTTCTTTTTCTCACTTTGGTAAGAAGCGAACATCACTAACCCGTAAGCATAACATGCTTCTTTATGTTGCATGTTAGAAGCTCTTTCTAATTCACGAAATCCTATGTTGGGATATGTTGAGTCAAAATAGGTTCTTAACCCGTAGCGTAAAATTGCATTTGGGTTCCCCGCATTTAACGCTTTAAAGAAAACACGGCGTAACTTAAAGTCTCCCCAATGTGATATACCCCACCTATCAAAGGAAAGCCTTTTATAAACTAAGGCATTTCTGAAAAGTCTTTCAAATGTTTGACAAGTTAATTTCGCCATAACTAAATGTGCTGATGAATTCTGACCGACTCTAGACAAGATTTCCTCAATCATATCCTCTTGTAGGTCTTCTAAAATATTCGGTTGTCTACCCTTAACGTCCATTTTGTTTTTATACTGTAAAATAGACAAGGATTAGATGCGTAATAACAAACGATACAAGCAATTTTTACATAGAACATAAAAGTACAAGCACACTACAATACATTTATTACACAACATGCTCACACCCCTCTAATCTGAATCACTGGTTTCTTCTTCTTCAGACTTGGTTCTTTTTCCTAATCTTCTAGGGATATATGATGTTCCTCTAATACGAGTCGTCGTTTTCCACATTGGTTTAGAAAAACCTGGTGGTTTAGAGGTTCCCGGGTTATTGTCACGATATTGAAAATACGGGTGTTGACGGTACATATAAAGTTCATCAGGGTCGGAATCAGATTTCTCTATTTTGATGCCTTTCCCTTATTATTTTCTTTTGCCTCATTAAATTGGGTCGGGGTAATTTCTATAACATCATCGGAATCCTCATCAGGATCCGATTCATCATAAAATTGGTAATTTTCCCAATATTTTGCTTCCTTAGCGGAAACACCATTGACCATTATTAACTTTGGTCCATTGGTTGAGGATTTTCTTTTATTTGACCGGTTTTCTGTGGTTCCTACTATTCCCCCCTCCGGAACGTCTTCTTCTTCCGGTTCCTATTCTTCTGGTTCCTCTTCTTCTGGTTCCTCTTCTTCCGGTTCCATTTCCTCTTCTTCCGGTTCTTTAAGAACTTGTGAATCTTGCCAATATATATTCGACTCTTCGTTATTATTAGGTGAGTCAATGGGATTTGTGCTAGAGGTAGACATCTATCACACAATATCAAACATGTTAAGAGATTAATATATCACATAATATTTACATGTTAATAATATATAGTTTCCAACAAAAATGTTAAGCAATCATTTTTAAAGAAAACACGGTCGAAGGCCAGACTCACTAATGCATCCTAACAAACTCGATAAGACACACTAATGAAAATTTTCTGGTTCTCTAAGACCAACGCTCGGATACCAACTGAAATGTCCCGTTCATATTGATTATAAACATTCCATATTAATTGATTTTGTTGCGAGGTTTTGACCTCTATATGAGACGTTTTTCAAAGACTGCATTCATTTTTAAAACAACCATAACCTTTATTTTATCAATAAAGGTTTTAAAAACATTACGTAGATTATCAAATAATGATAATCTAAAATATACTGTTTACACACAACCATTACATAATGGTTTACAATAGAAATATATTACATCGACATATATTTTTTGAATGCAGTTTTTACACAATATCATACAAACATAGGCTCCAAATCTTGTCCTTATTTTAGTATGCAACAGTGGAAGCTCTTAGTATTCACCTAAGAATAAACATGCTTTAAACGTCAACAAAAATGTTGGTGAGTTATAGGTTTAACCTATATATATCAAATCGTAATAATAGACCACAAGATTTCATATTTCAATACACATCCCATACATAGAGATAAAAAATCATTCATATGGTGAACACCTGGTAACCGACATTAACAAGATGCATATATAAGAATATCCCCATCATTCCGGGACACCCTTCGGATATGATATAAATTTCGAAATACTAAAGCATCTAGTACTTTGGATGGGGTTTGTTAAGCCCAATAGATCTATCTTTAGGATTCGCGTCAATTAGGGTGTCTGTTCCCAAATTCTTAGATTACCAGACTTAATAAAAATGGGCATATTCGATTTTGATAATTCAACCATAGAATGTAGTTTCACATACTTGTGTCTATTTTGTAAATCATTTATAAAATCTGCATGTATTCTCATCCCAAAAATATTAGATTTTAAAAGTGGGACTATAACTCACTTTCACAGATATTTTCTTCCTCGGAAATAAGACTTGGCCACGAATCGATTCACGAACCTATACAAATATGTACATATATATCAAAGTATGATCAAAATATAATTACAACCATTTTTATTATGTTTTAAAGATTTGAGTGTATTAAGTCAGCTGTCCTCGTTAGTAACCTACAACTAGTTGTCCACAGTTAGATGTACAGAAATAAATTGATATATATTATCTTGAATCAATCCACAACCCAGTGTATACACGTCTCAGGCTTGATCACAACTCAAAGTATATATATTTTTGGAATCAACCTCAACCCTGCATAGCTAACTCCAACATTACTGCATATAGAGTGTCTATGGTTGTTCCAAATAATATATATACATGGGTCGATATGATATGTCAAAACATTTTCATACGTGTCTATGGTATCCCAAGATTACATAATATATTAGAATACATATATAATACAATATAAGTTAGCTAGGATATGATTTGTATAGATTTGTTAAACATTTCCCGTAGCTAAAAAGATCAAAAATATCCAATCTTGTTTTACCCATAACTTCTTCATTTTAAATCCGTTTTGAGTGAATCAAATTACTATGGTTTCATATTGAACTCTATTTTATGAATCTAAACAGAAAAAAGTATAGGTTTTTAGTCGGAAATATAAGTTACAAGTCGTTTTTATAAAGGTAGTCATTTTAGTCGAAAGAACGACGTCTAGATGACCATTTTAGAAAACATACTTTCACTTTGAGTTTAACCTTGATTTTTGGATATAGTTTCATGTTCATATGAAAAATTATTTTCCCATAAGAACAACTTTTAAATCAAAGTTTATCATAGTTTTTAATTATCCAAACCAAAACAGCCCCCGGTTTCACTACGACGGCGTATATCCGATTTTATGGTGTTCATCGTGTTTCCAGGTTTTAAATCATTAAGTTAGCATATCATATAGATATAGAACATTTGTTTAGTTGATTTTAAAAGTCAAGTTAGAAGGATTAACTTTTGTTTGCGAACAAGTTTAAAATTAACTAAACTATGTTCTAGTGATTACAAGTTTAAACCTTCGAATAAGATAGCTTTATATGTATGAATCGAATGATGTTATGAATATCATTACTACCTCATGTTTTCTGGATAAAACTACTAGAAATGAGAAAAATGGATCTAGCTTCAAAGGATCCTTGGATGGCTTGAAAGTTCTTGAAACAGAATCATGACACGAAAACAGTTCAAGTAAGATTTTCACTCGAAATAAGATTGTTATAGTTGTAGAAATTGAATCAAAGTTTGAATATGAATATTACCTTGAGTTATAAAGATAACCTACTATAAATAATAATGGTTCCTTGATCTTAGATGATTACTTGGAATGGATTAGAAAGCTTGGAAGTAGACTTGCAAACTTGGAAGTATTCTTGATTTTTATGAAACTATACTTATGGAATTTATGAAGAACACTTAGAACTTGAAGATGGAACTTGAGAGAGATCAATTAGATGAAGAAAATTGAAGAATGAAAGTGTTTGTAGGTGTTTTTGGTCGTTGGTATATGGATTAGATATAAAGGATATGTAATTTTGTTTTCATGTAAATAAGTCATGAATGATTACTCATATTTTTGTAATTTTATGAGATATTTCATGCTAGTTGCCAAATGATGGTTCCCACATGTATTAGGTGACTCACATGGGCTGCTAAAAGCTAATCATTGGAGTATATATACCAATAGTACATACATCTAAAAGCTGTGTATTGTACGAGTACGAATACGGGTGCATACGAGTAGAATTGTTGATGAAACTGAACGAGGATGTAATTGTAAGAATTTTTGTTAAGTAGAAGTATTTTGATAAGTGTCTTGAAGTCTTTCAAAAGTGTATGAATACATATTAAAACACTACATGTATATACATTTTAACTGAGTCGTTAAGTCATCGTTAGTCGTTACATGTAAATGTTGTTTTGAAACCTTTAGGTTAACGATCTTGTTAAATGTTGTTAACCCATTGTTTATTATATCAAATGAGATGTTAAATTTTTACATTATCATGATATTATGATATATAATATATCTTAGTATGATATATATACAGGTAAATGTCGTTACAACGATAATCGTTACATATATGTCTCGTTTCGAAATCATTAAGTTAGTAGTCTTATTTTTACATATGTAGTTCATTGTTAATACACTTAATGATATATTTAATTATCATTTAACATAATTAACCAAGTGTATCAATATCTTAATATGATTCATATGTACCTAGTAAGACGTTGTTATAACGATAATCGTTATATATATCGTTTTCGAGTTTCTTAATTTAATAGTCTCATTTTTATGTATATAACTCATTGTTAAAACACCTAATGAGATACTTACTTATAATAAAATCATGTTAACTATATATATAACCATATATATGTAATCGTATAGTTTTTACAAGCTTTAACGTTCGTGAATCACCGGTCAACTTGGGTGGTCAATTGTCTATATGAAACCTATTTCAATTAATCAAGTCTTAACAAGTTTGATTGCTTAACACGTTAGAAACATTTATTCATGTAAATATCAATCTCAATTAATATATATAAACATGGAAAAGTTCGGGTCACTACATAAATTTCCCGCTTGGAAATGAAAGCCTCGAGAGTATGACTAATTGTAGTGAAAGAGAGTGAAAATTAAAGTGTGAAGTGTGTGGAAAGTTGCATGACAAATTGCCCTTTAAATAGCCACATTCTGGGCTTGGCAAGCTGTGGGCTGTGCCCTGACAGACCGTGGACCAAGGTCGTGGGGCATGCTTGTGGATGCTGGTGACCCGTGTGACTTGGCCGTGGACACTGGACTCTGGCAGGTCGTGGGACAGGCTGGCAGGCTATAGGTAATGGCCGTGTTCCGTGTTCGTGGGCTGGCTAGTCAGCGTTTGTCTCCTGGATCGTAATTCTAATTTCCGAGGTCGTAACTTGGTCTTCACCGTTTTCGCTCTAAATTCTTCGGTTAAAGTCCGACTTCTTCGATTCATTTTGTTTTTTCTTCGTAAGCACTTAATCTACAAAAATAAAGTGAATAAACGCTTAAATTGGCGATAAATTCTATATCTTTATTGATTTTGGACTTCATATCGGGGGTAAAAATGTAACCTTTTGGCCGATATTAATGCCCGAGTCGCCATGCTAACCCTGGATCACCAAATGCTAACCCTGGGTTACCAGTTGTGTCTTAGAGTCTTGAGTTAAGTTCGTAAGGTTGCCAGTTGATTCTTCTGGGTTGCTAGTTGAAGTAACCGAGTCTCCAAATGAAGTAATAGGTTGTCGTTGTGTTAGCTGGGTCTTCGGTTGCATTAAATGGGTCGCCAGTTAGCCTAACTGAGTGGCCAGTTTGGCTAAATTGATCTCCAGTTGTGTTTGTGCATTCTATATTTGCCGTATACTGGTTTCTGATAGTACATTATTGGGTACCAGTCAAGGTTGGAGAACTCGGATCTCGGGGAGATCTCATTTAAACTTTTTTAGGGAGATCTCGGCATCTCGGAATAATCTCGGGGAGATCTCGGATGTTGACTTACGTTGACTTTGTAGTTTTTTTACTAAAAATATACATAAAAGCATAAATATATGTATATTTATATACGTTTTTACGAGATTTTACAACAATATCCGAGAAATGAGCGAGAAAATCTTAGAAATTAAGAATTTTACAAGAAAATCTTACAAATTAGCAAGAAAATTCGAGAAATCATGGCTTTGACTAAGTTTGACCCCGTTGACCGAGAAATCTCGGGAGATGAACATCTCGTCTCGGTTGCCTTCTAAAAACGAGATCTCGGGGGAGATCTCGGGGAGATCTCGGGAGATTTACAACACTGGTACCAGTATGCGTTTTGACTTGTAGTTTAGTAAATGTACTTTCTTGGGTGATCAAGCATATTTCCACTAAAAACTGGAAACACGCTTGAGTGCAGTAATGGAGAGTTTATTAAGTACATCGATGTTAACATTCGATCTGGTTAGCGTGATAACCCTATCCGAGATGATGATCTCGGGAGGGTGGTTATGGATGTTTGCCGGTTGATTGAGACGGAGTTGATCGGCAGTTAGGGGAAAAACCTACACGACGATGTGGGTAAAACCCTTCAGGGGAGAAGGAGCTTATGCTCTCTTTCTTTCCTCTTTGCTAGCTATTTGCAGGAACACCCCAATTCGGTTTGGCAATACTATCTGAATAAACAAATAGAATGTTCGGTTCCCTAGACGTTGACAAATAAATAACCCATGTCTGCACATGTGTTAAACTTCTGCATTCCCACGTGGTCTTGTAAGGTCACTTGTTAGTCACCGACGCGTGTCCTTTTCTATTCAACTTTGTCGTCGGCTTCGGTTGAATAGTACAATTGATGTAGACCACACGGAAAATTATTATGCTTGTAATGGAGCATAATTGTCTAAGTGTTGTATGCTGCTATCAGCTATACTGGTTCACTTGATCTTCTTAATTTGCTTGGCACACATCTCATGCTGATTGAAGAATAGTGTCTACTTTATGCTGGTAGACCAGACATCATACTAGGCCAACTGACACAACAGTAAATGCTGTCTATACATAAATAAACCTATGCTGGCCGCACATAACATTTTAGTATATATAATACTATTTTGTCTTAATTAAATCCTTAATCATTTTAGAGACTTAATAATGTCTTTTTTAAATGTTCATATTTTCATGTGATTTTAATGTTAGAAAAAAATTTCAAAATAATGAAAAAAATCTACTTTCCCCCAAAAAAGTGCTTCCCTCTTGATTAAAACACTGTATATATAGTTAAGTTTTGTATTAATATTTGTTTTATTAATTTTTAAATTTGGTTATCTGTATAATATTTATACATTTATCATTTAAGATTTTATCAACATCATTTTAACAGCAGCCAATTCAACACGTCTATTTACTATTTTCTAGTCTATTATGTTCCACACGCCCATATGATATATGATAATATGTTATATTTTGCGGTAGTGGTAGTTATATTTGTGGCGGCTATTTCAAATTTGAAATATTCGATATTTAAATTTGAAAATATAAAATAAATAATTTGGCAGGTACAATTTAATAATTTATTAAGGGACACGACTAAATGAGTTTATAAAATTGCCCTAGAGCACGTCTAATTATACTTGAAACACGTCTAATTTTACTAACAGAACGCTTCCAAATGGGTTTAGACCACATCTAATCGAAGTAACGCAACACGTCTAAATGATTTAACGGACCAAGTCTAATTGAAATAACAGATCACGTCTAATTGAACCCCGTCTAGTTACTAATAAATATGTCTAATTGACATAAAGGAACACGTGTAATTGAGTTTATTAGACCGGTTCAATAAATCGCACAAATTAGCGCTATTAATTAGTTGCATCTAGATGTGTTGATCAACACGTCTAATTAGCCAATATGACACTTCTAATTGATGCTTTTTGTAGTAGTGAGTTTTATTTGTAGCCTTAGTTCCATTTGGAAATTCACCACGTTACGGCCATATGTTATGTTCATCATTAAAAACCCTAATAGTTTTTCTTAATGGCGATTTTTTGGCATTAGTAGATCATTTATTTGCACGTAACACACACGTTCGGGAGGAAACCCGAACCTGATCGACCGTATCCAGGCACACATCTATTCGGGCAGTGGTCCGGGTAGAGGTCTATGAACGAATCCGGTAAAACCTCCCTATAGGGTCAATATATACAAAGACTTTTTTATTAAGAGACCCGGGGGGACCCGCCCCCAGTCGATTTTGAAATTTTAGTGGAAAAATTTTAGATTTTTTGACTTTGTTCCGGTGGATTTTTTTTGCCCATTACCTATATATTTTGCTCCAAATCTTCAGATTTTGTCTAAAATTCTCCAAATTTTGCCTCAAAACCTTCGAATTTTGCCCACAAACTTTAAATTTTGCCTAAAAATCTACATTTTTTGCCTCAAAACCTCCATTTATTGCCCAAAAAAGTTGCTGCGATTTTAAATTTTTTTTCGCCCCCGGTGAAAAAAATCGTGGTTCACCATTATTGGTGGTCTATTGGTTTAAAGAAAATCATGTCATCTCTAAGGATCGAACCCATGATCTCTCTCTATACCATGATACATGGGGGAACCGTTGGGCTATGCCCACAAGTTGAGGTTAAAATTATTTTAACTATAAAATTTTTAAGGTTGCCTAATGGTTAGATGTTCGAATAAAATGATAGTGAGATTCGACCCTTACTGGCTACATTACGGAGTCTTGCTTTTAAGAAAAAAAAAAAAAACGATAAATAGTTAACGAATTGAAGACGGTTAGATGTTTACATATTTGCGGTTTTCACCCTTGATATGTTTATCGAAATCCAACAAAGAAAATGATTACTAATGTGATAGATAATAATAATCTGATGCAAAAGAAATTGGTGCCCCACAAAGACATAAACAATCAAGAACCAAAATCTGTTTGTATCCTTAACTATCGATGGATACTACAATTAATTGTTTAATTATCACATCCATAATTCAAACCACCAATGAAGTTAACAACTCATGTTCATAACAAAGTTTTCATTCATTTTTTTGTCTGCAAACCATAAATTCTTCTCTTGTTTTAATCGTACAAACAAAACAATTACTATAAGAACCATACAACACCCTGTTCTACTTTCCAAATTTGTTGGTTCCAGCTGAAGTTTCATACTCCAAATTCTTACTATTCTGATCTTCATAAAAAAATGACCACTTGTTTTATGTCTTATGTACCCTGCTACAAAACGAGCTCGTTAAACTGTGACGACTGGTGTATCATAGGTGGTTTAAAGATCAATGGAATGTTCGTTAGAAGGAAAATGAGCCGGATCACCATGACTGTTGCCTCGGTGGCAGGTGTAAATTGGAAGACGCTTGTTGAAAGTCGAACCATGATCCCAACTCAAAAGCAATTTGTGGACCCTTTTCGACAAGGGCTAATAATATTGAATGGGGTCAGGTACAGACAAATAGTCGTTGTACGCTCTTATGAAGTTGGAACTGATAAAACCGCAACTCCCCAAAGTCTTCTAAATCTTCTCCAGGTTTATTTTGTGTTAACTTATGGGAAGTAAGATTTAGCAACTACATTGTGGAATATATATGGATAGTTTTGAAACTTACATGTAATAGAAAAAACGTGCAGGAAACCGCGTTGAATCATGTATGTGTTGGAAATATGTTCTCGGGTTGGCTACGGTCCGACCGTGGTTTGACCGTGGTACATATATTCCGAAGATATGCCCATGATATTAAATAATAAAAGTCCATTTATCCTATTCGGTCACACACAAAGGCCAATCGTAAATTGTTTGATATACCTTCTAATCGGAAATTAATTTATTAATCATTAGTTAATGGTTTAATAAATTAAGTAAGTTTTTTTTATTTGTATACATATACTTAAAAATCTAAATATGTAGAGATTTGATTAGATTTTGCAAATCATATTTTATATAAGATATAAGATTTCATTTGATTTATAAAATATGATTTGATTTTGTAAATCTTATTTTATATAAAGATTTGATTTTGCAAATCTTTTCAAATCTTTATTTATTATATTTGTACTAGATGTATTATTGTATCAATTATGTAATATATAATACCAAGTCTTGGTATTGGAGATGTCATGTTAAAGATACAAAACACACATACAAAATTGCTATTTTTCTCTTTCTCATTTTCAAGTAACCAAAATACTTGAAATATATAATTGGGTTCGGTTTTGGTGGAAATAAGAAAGAAGAAAAGATCCGTTAAGTAAAAGGTATAGATCGAAGCAAGGTTGGAACTTTGGGTGTCTACCGTTTAGAGGAATCCTTCTTTGGGTTATCAAATTCGATCTTCAGAAGGCTACAAAGGTTGTAATCTAACCTCTTCTTGTTCGGTTTCATTAATTTGTTTTGTTTACTAAAGTTTTGTACAATGATCCGTGTAAAAGTATGATTTTGTAAAGTTTTAAAAATGCTTCCGCTCGCTTTGTATTTGTATCATACTCCAACAATGGTATCCGAGCCATCTTGTACAAGTTTTAGCAAACTTTTCTTATGATATTTAGTTTTGATGGATGTGTTGTGCATGATTCTTGGAGATGATCATGCATAACAAACATGCAAAACAAGTATCATGATTTATGTTTTATGTTTCCAAAATACTAATTTGAATCTTAGATTTTGGCAAAATGTAAAATGGGTTAAACTCATTTTTTTTCATTTAAGAAATATTTTTTCAGCTTGGACAGTCCATCTTTGATGGAGTGTTATGGGGCTTTAAACTCAATATTATTGTATGAGACCAATTGCATTTGAAAGCTAACTGAAAGAACTTAAATTTGAAAAAAACAAACATCGAAAACGGACTAGAAATGAGTAAGATATGACCATATGAAGTTGCATGTATGAATCTGCCAAAATCCGAAAATTTGATAAGGTAACTTGCATGTTGACTAAAAGAGATTCAAAATTTAGGAAAATAAAGTACATAAATTATATTCATGTTTTATATGAAATGAGAAAATTAAAATTGTTAATTTTAGACTTTATTCTTTGTTAAAGTGGATAAATCTCCAACATGTTTTAATTCACTTAATATGTTTTTTTGGATAGTTTTGACATGAAAACCATACTTACAAAATATGAAGTGGGTTTACATACATAAGTTATGTAAAGAAGGATTGATATTTGTTATGTGCCATTAAGTGTTATTTAAATCAATCCTTACCGAAACATGTTTCATAATATGGATGTTTGGCACTCCATTTGTAATATATATGATTATTGTATGAAATCGGTAGTATTTGCCTCTATAAGACCCTTGTGTGAATGTTTGGTTGTGTGATTTAATTTATTATTTATTCGGGATGAATGTAATAATTTATTAAACGACTTGCATGTCGTCTTTCTTATTTATTCGGGATGAATGTAATAATTATTAAACGACTTGCATGTCGTAGTTCTTTTTCATATTGTATTTGTAGTAGTATAGAAAATAAAATAGTTATTTTGTAAAATAATACAACCAAGATTGGAATCACGAAGATGATGTTCACAAGGCGTCCTTTCCGAGCATTTAATGGAGATGGTGGTTTTAGTGGGAGCCGATTCTCACACATGGTTTTGTCCCTAGTTGACCCCGTTTTTTCGTGTGTTGGCTCACCGAAAAACGCATAGGATTAGAGGCATACTACCGATAATTGCGTGTCATGATTATTATTGTGTTCTTATTTGTCTATGTCATGCTAGCTAGAAAATTAGTATAGAAACAAAAGACAATAATCACTTAAAATGGTTTGGTTAAAATTAGTCTAACAAACGCAACACGCAATACATAATTAGTAAATGTTTTAAAATGGAATAAACTACTTTTGCTAACAGAAAACAAAACCCCATTTTAAATGTAAACTTTACGCTACCCATTGAGTAGTACACACATCCGAACCTTCTACTTGTTAGAGTTCGCGATACCCGAGAGTCTTGGGCCGGACTTTAATTGGGTGTTGGGAAGGGTGAGGTGAATTTCGCGATACCCGAGAGTCTTGGGCCAAATTTCACGTGTATCTATCACGGACGGTTTACAATCTGAAATCGTGGTTCGCGGCAAACCCGCCACGAGGAAGGATTAGCGTAGAAGGGATTAAACATGCCAAGTGAAATAATTGATTATCACTAAATCCCGCAGAACCTAAGAATTTCATAATGGATGAAATTGGGAATATAGTTAACTACCTAAATAGCTTATGATTGGCGATCCGCGGTAAACCCGTCGTTACCATAAGTGAAATATGGATCTTAGCCTTGTTAATTATATTTGTTTGAATATTGAACACACTTGGGTAATTATCTTAACAAGGATTAAACATATCAAACTAACTAATACAACTTACTTTAAAAATATGATAGATGTCTGCAACAAACACAAATCCTACTCCGTCATCAATCACTAATTTCTGCCTTAAAGAGCTCCTCGAAAAGGACAAGCTTACGGGCTTGAACTACATGGACTGGCTTCGCAACCTAAGAATTGCTCTTAGGATGGAAGGAAAGATCAGGGCAATTTAGGAACCCTTACCGGCAGAACCCGGATCGAGAGCTACTCAAGCGGCTAGGGACGAGTTTGAAAAACGTCGTTTCGAGTCTAATAAGATAGCATGGTTGATGTTGGCGACCATGTCTCCGGAGCTCCAAAAGGGCATGGAGAGCTTAGGGTCGTATGACATGCTTAACCAACTCAAGGACATGTTCTAACAACAAGCAAAGTAAGAAAGGTTTGACACCGTGAAAGCTCTCGTATCTTGTAAAATGGCAACGGAAAGTAGCGTTAGTGTCCATGTACTACAAATGAAAGGGTACATAGACCGACTGGAGCGCTTGGTTTTTCCATAAGTTAGGAGCTTGCAACGGATTTTATCCTGAACTCGCTGACTAGTAGGGATGGCGCCCGCGGGTAACGGGCACGGGTTCTATAAACCCGCGACCCGCCCATCGGGTTTCTTTTTTGCACATTGAGACCCATTACCCGCCCACGGATAAAAACTTTTCACCCATGCCCGTGACCCGCGGATACCCATGACCCGCGGGTACCCCGCGGGTAATAATAATATATAACTTCTAATAAGAAAATCCAAATAATTTTATTAATTATAAAACGATATGTTCAAGCTATATGTATAATGACGTCAAAATTAAGTTTTTTATTTTTATTTAATATTATATTTTTAATCATCATTCAAATACCAGTAAAATATCTTTTAAATTTAATAATTGTACGTATTAATTCATGGGTAAATTAAGAAAAGTCTCATGTATTCACGGGTCGGGTTTTACCCGCGACGGGTAGTATATACCCGCGATCTGCCCGCGACCCGTCAGCGGGTATAAATTTTCACCCGTACCCGTGCCAGCGAGTAAGGTTTAATGATTTTACCTGCCCATCGCGGATCGGGTACCCGCGGTTCACGGGTTTTTTCTTGCCCATTGCCATCCCTACTGACTAGTGCATATGAAGGATTCATTATGAACTATAATATTAACAATATAGAGAAACCAATCATGGTGCTCCATGGCATGTTGAAAACCGCTGAGGTTAACATGGCCAAAGCTAAACCTGCAACTACCGTCCTAGCCATTCGTGAAGGTAGGATCAAGAAGAAGAAAAACAAAACAAAGGGCAAGAACAAGGGCAAGGGTAAGGTTGGCACGTCCAACTTCAAACCTAAACCTAAGGGCATTGCTAACTCTTCTACTTCAAAGATACCGCAAACCAAGTCTCATGAAGAAGCAATATGCTTTCATTGTGGGGATAAAGGACATTGGTGGCGCAATTGTACGAAGTACTTGAAGGAACTTAATGAACTACGGGCTAAGGGAGTCGTCGTACCTTCAGGTTTGTTCATGATTGAACTAAACAATACTACTATTTCTAATTACTGGGTATTGGACACAGGATATGGTACTCACATTTGTACAAATGTGCAGGGACTCACAAGAAGTAGGAAGCTGAAGATCGGAGAGCTCAATCTAATCATGGAGAATAAGAACGTTGCCTCTGTTGATATGATTGGAGAATATAAGCTCACTTTTGATTCTGGTCTATGTATTATTTTGTCTAATGTTTGCTACAGTGCCGAAATGGTAAGAAACATTATATCATTTGATGTTTTATTTAATGATGGTTTTGATTTTAGTTTTGATAATGGATCAATACTTGTTTACAAGAATGAAATATTTTATTTCAAAGCTAGTCCTCGTAGAGGTATCTTAGAAACAACAATAAAGCTAAATGATAGTTCAATCTATAATGTTGATTCATCCAAAGATGGTTTGGATAAAACGTATCTATGGCATTGACGCATTGTCGTTTAGGCCATATAAACAAGAAACGCATAACAAAACTCCAGTCAGATGGAATTTTAGAGTCATTTGATGTTACATCATATGAAGAATGTGAATCTTGCTTGTTAGGAAAAATGACAAAAACACCTTTCACAGGATACTGTGAAAAGGGTAAGGATCTGTTGGAGTTGGTACACACTGATGTGTGCGGTCCATTCAGATCGCTTACTAGACACCAGGAACGATACTTCGTTACATTTACTGATGACTTCAGTAGATATGGTTATGTTTATTTAATTAAATAAAAGTCTGAAACTTTGGGAGTGTTCAAGGCATACCAAAATGAAGTAGAAAATCAACTGAACAAAAGAATTAAGATTCTCAGATCTGATAGAGGTGGTGAATATCTTAATGATGAATTTTGTGATCATCTACGGGGTTGTGAGATAATCTCACAATTAGCTCCTCCTAGAACACCACAACATAATGGTGTGGCTGAAAGGAGGAATCGAACATTACTTGATATGGTTCGATCCATGATGAGCCGCACAAAGCTTCCAATCAGTTTTTGGAGTTATGCCCTACAAACTGCCGCAAGGATCCTTAACCTCATCCCAACCAAGAAAGTTTCTAAAACACTTTATGAGATATGGCATGGTAAAACTGTATCTCTCTCATATATAAGAATCTGGGGTTGTGAGGCTTACGTTCGTAGTGAAGCTCAAGATAAACTTGAACCCAGATCCGAAAAGTGTTTATTTGTTGGTTACCCGACTGATTCTTTTAGATATTTGTTTTACAACTCTACTGAGAACAAAGTCTTTGTGTCCCGAAGGGGAGTCTTCCTTGAAAAGGATCTCATATCAAAAGGAACCAGTGGGAGCAAAATTGACCTTGAAGAAATTCAAGAATCAACCGACATGGAAACCGATATTGGAACTGATTCTCCTCAAGAGGTCAACGAGCCTGTAGTTGAAAGAGAAACTAACCTACAACCACCACCCATACGTAGATCTGATAGAGTGCGCCGAACATCAAAGAAATATAGTTTACACATATTTGAGGGTGATGACAAAAATATAGATTCTGATGAACCTATTACCTATCAGGAAGCAATGACAGGCCCCGAGTCTGCCAAATGGAAGGAGGCTATGGACAACGAGATCCAATCAATGCATGATAATCAAGTCTGGACCTTGATTAATCGTATACCAGGTAGTAAAACCATTGGGTGTAAGTGGGTCTTCAAGAAGAAGACAGATATGGATGGAAATGTACACACATTCAAAGCCAGACTGGTGGCTAAGGGTTACACGCAACAATATGGTGTAGACTATAATGAAACTTTTTCACCAGTAGCTATGTTGAAATCCATTAGAATACTTCTTGCCATAGCTGCATTTTATGACTATGAGATATGGCAAATGGATGTAAAAACAGCTTTCCTTACTGGTAAGCTAACAGAGGATGTGTTTATGACACAACCTGAGGGTTATGTACATCCTAAGTATCCTAATAGTGTGTGCAAGCTTCAAAAGTCCATTTATGGACTTAAACAAGCTTCTCGTAGCTGGAATCTTTGCTTTAATGAGAAAATCAAAGAATTTAGTTTTATTAGAGGCGAAGATGAGCCATGTGTCTATGTTAGGTCTAGTGTAAGTGTTGTAGTCTTCCTTGTACTATATGTCGATGACATATTACTTATGGGAAACGATATCCTGACATTGAAAGATGTCAGAGCTTGGCTAGGGAAATGTTTCTCCATGAAAGACATAGGAGATACATCATATATTTTGGGAACAAAGATCTATCGAGATAGGTCAAGGAGATTAATTGGGCTAAACCAAAGTACATATATAGATAAGATACTGAAGAAATTCGGTATGCATAACTCCAAGAAAGGGTGCATTCCTATGAACCCTGGAATGATATTGAGCAAGTCTCAATGTCCTAATTCTGACTTGGAATCAGCTACCATGAGTCGGACTCCATATGCTTCAGCTATAGGATCGATCATGTATGCGATGATTTGCACTAGGCCTGACGTGTCGTATGCACTAAGCATGACTAGTCGTTATCAGGCCAATCCTGGTGAAGCTCATTGGATAGCAGTCAAGAACATTCTAAAGTATCTTAGGAGGACTAAAGAGATGTTCTTGGTCTATGGTGAGAATGACTATGTGACGACCCGAAAATTTCTGACCAAATTTAAACTTTAATCTTTATATTATTCCGACACGATAAGCAAAGTTTGTTAAGTTAAATCTCAAGAATTTTAAACTGTGTTCATACATTCATTATAACCTCGACCAAATTCCGACGATTCACGAACCGTTATATATAAATAGATATGTATATGTATGTATATATATATTATAACTTGAGAATATTAATAAAGTATTAAACGTATAATACTTTACACAAACGTATTTGTTTCAATATGATTTTCGACGAAAAAAAAATATATTAAATGATTGAATTATCAGAAACATTGAATTATGATTACAAGTCTCTATTGAGAGGTCCACTATGATTTGAGAAAATCTATTCCTCTTAACGATATTCAGCATAATTTGTAAAGTTATTTATAAATAAAAACAAAACGTTTCATTTACGAAAGTTAGACAAAAGTTAGTGGAGAATTGGTTTCCATAATATTCTATTAATCTATTTTCAAACGTACAAAGAAGTTTTCAGTTTAAAAAGAACTTTATTATTAAAACGTATATAACTTTTATAGATATCTAGAATCACTTTTGACAACTCATTACTTAACCAGTATAATAAATATAACGATATTTATATTTTATTTCATTAAATATATATAACGATTTAAATTAATATTATATATATTTATACGCGTATTATACATACATAGTTTTTTTATACTTTTACTATACTTTAACTTTACCTTTACTTTACTTTTACTTTACTTTAACTTTAATAATTCACTTTAATAATTCATACTTTAATAATTCACTTTAATAATTCATACTTTAATAATTCATTTTTTTAATTCAAAAATCTATTATAAATAGAATTCAATAGGTTTCATTATTTCATAAAAACTTGAAAATATATTTCTCTAAACTCTCTCAATTGATTTATATATATATTTGCTCTGTATTATTTCAAGATATTATTAGTATACACAAAATATTACGACCGAGTGCTCTCCGAGTGATTTCAAAATAGTTTTTTTGAATGAGTCGAAGCTAAGGAAATTATGGGTTATAGCTATGGAGGTGATGGGTATGGTTCATGGGTATGCTCGTGAGGTCAATCTAGTGTTTATCATCTCCGTTGCGTCTACGTACTTTCCTGCAATATTGAATCTCAATATTGATATGTTCGTGAATCCGAGGCCAACCTTGCACTTATTAAATGACGTTATATGTATTTTTACTACGAAATACAGTATTGTGAGTTTCATTTGCTCACTTTTATATATATTTTTGGGACTGAGAATACATGCGCTGTTTTTATAAATGTTTTACGAAATAGGCACAAGTACTAAAACTAATTCTACGTGGGTTTAAACCAGAAATATACCCTTAGCTTGGTAACGTTAAACTACTTGTCTATGTACGGTAGGCGCGAATCCTAAAGATAGATCTATTGGGCCTGACAAACCCCATCCTGACTATGGGATGCTTTAGTACTTCGAGGTTATTTTAAACACACCTGATCTGGTGTACTTCAGAGGGTAAAACATGAACGTTAAGGCTTGTTACCGGGTGCCTACAACTTATAGAATACTTTTATACACTTGCGAGTGTACATATATTTATAAACGGAAATCTTGTGGTCTATTAATATATTGAAATGATTGTTATGATAAACCTATGAACTCACTAACCTTTTGGTTGACACTTTAAAGCATGTTTATTCTCAGGTATTAAAGAAATCTTCCGATGTGCATTAGCTCATTTTAAGGATATTACTTGGAGTCATTTATGGCATATTTTGAAAGACGTTGCATTCGAGTCATTGAGTTCATCAAGATTATTATTAAGCCAATTATAGTTGGATGTATTATGAAATGGTGTGTATGCCGTCAACTTTCGTTGTAAAGAAAGTTTGTCTTTTAAAAACGAATGCAATGTTTGTAAAATGTATCATATAGAGGTCAAATACCTCGCGATGTAATCAACTATTGTGAATCGTTTATAATGTATATGAACGGGTCCTTTCAGTTGGTATCAGAGCGGTGGTCTTAGCGAACCAGGTCTGCATTAGTGTGTCTAACTGATAGTCGTTAGGATGCTTAGTGAGTCTGGACTTTGACCGTGTCTGCATTTCAAAAGTTTTGCTCATCATTCTTGTCGGAAATTACCTGCTTATCATTCTGAGTCTAGACATCTTATTGCATTGATTGCATGAATAGTGTATAGACAAAATTCATATCTTAGCGTATCTGCTAATTCATATCTTAGAGTATCTGTTACTGTAAACTTTGCCTGACATATTCCGTAAATTCCTCCGTAATCTACGAAACCTTTTGCTCTATATAATTATAATACCACCCGATAGCCGGAAAATCATTTCATATTTAAAAATTCTTTATTCAATTGTACGAAATGGAATTCGTCATTAGTTCAAGTCCCTCGGATTCCGAAATGGAATCCCACTCAAGTTCCGAAAGCAGTGTGACCGGAATGGATCAACCAATTAGTCATCATCTATTCTGGATGAATTGTGGATGGGTTCGTAGCCTCCTTAATCATTGGAGACAAGAAGAAGGTGATCCCTTCCATCCACCACATTGCCCTCTTGGCGAAGAACCTGAAGCACTTACCGGCGAACTTATCCGAAACACCATTTTCTCTCTTATTTCTAGAGTATCTCGTCATGATTACATACTACACCAAATTCTAGATTTTATTTATCCGCTCGTCCGAACCGACAAACACCCCGGTGTAATAGAAGAAGTCAACGAGCTTCGCGCTCGGGTAGTGGCTTTGGAGAATATGGTGCAAAGGTTACAAACACCAGCAGCAGCAGCAGCATAAACAGTACCACCATCAGCAACACCAACAGTACCATCACCACCACCAACAACAACATCCACATCTCACACCGCAACATCACAATATGTATCTCAAACATCAACGTCATACGCCCTGTAAATATCTAGGAATATCAACAACAACAAATGATGAAGTATTAATTCATAAACTTCATTGAAGAGATATCTCTGCGGCAGTTATGTAATCTCCAAAATCTTAGAGATTATTTAATTCTGACCGTAAATCGGATGAGTGAACGGAGATGGTAGAGTAGAAACTTTGATCGAAAATGGTGTACGATTTACAAGTTAGAATTGTTTTACCAACAGCATCAACAGGACCGTAGCATCATCAACACAGTCAGTGCCGTCAGTATCGTCAGAATTAACAGCACCTGTAACATCACAAACTCTGTCAGTTTAAGAATCATTGTGGACATCATTACGAATCAACAACAAATATATTGTATCAACGAGTTATGAAGTATTAACTCATTTCCAATCGAAAGATTTATATGTATAAATTTTTAAACCATAATAAATCTTCCCGTACTAAGCTATTATGTGTGAATCTTAACTACTCAGTTAATTCATATTACAAATATGCAATGATGTACGTCCTTCGTCCGCAACTTAACCATCGTTAATTACAATCTCTGTCTCAATTTAATAAAAAATCCAATTCATAATAAATCAAGTGTATTATTCGAATATATGTTTGATTTTACACTTTCATCATCGATGTACTCGAAACTTTTCAAATAACATCATTCGTACCTTGCGAAGTTCACAAGAATTTCACGAAAACCAACAAATAACAAAGTAATGATTCATAATTTCAATATTATTGAAGAAATACTTATGCAATTTATAAAGTTTTAGGGATTACTCAATTCTAGTTCCAACCATAAAACAAATGAGTTTAATTTAATATTAACTCATTAAATCTATATTACATCTAAAGAAAATATACACATATATTTTCATAAAGACTGTAATAAACTTCTTTTGTACAAAATATTAATTGTGAAATTTTTTTTAACAGGTAGGTAATACCCGAGAGATATATAAATTCACAATTAATATATTACATTTTTCGAAACTGATTCAGCAATCATCAACTATACTCCCTACTTTCACAACAATATCCATTCTTTCATATAAATTAAAACAATCATACTCATTCAAATTCAATTACATATTCTGATTTTGAAATCGCATAATTCAATTCGAAATATAATCAGTATCATCACTCTTAGATTCCTATATCTTTCAAAGCTATACTTTGACTTCAAAACTGTGTTAGAACATCATATGTATTAACGATTACAATATGTGCTCAAACCCTTCGAAATTCCTGAAGACACTTCAACTAAGGAACAATCGAGATGATGATCCAACCACATGTTACCCACAGTTATACACCTGAAAAACTCTCAAAACCCAAGTCATAGTTCGACACGTATCCGTGTTAGACCCTTTGGCATTTACTAGCTAAAATAACTTTTCAATTCCGTTTCAAAATAGACAGTTTTGTCACAGCTCCAGCAAGTCATCTTCGACTTCTCAATCAAAACAGTCTTATTATAACCTCGATAGATACGTTGCCCTTTCGCCAACGTTACCGGGGAATCGTTTATATTCACCACATTAGCAATAAACTTACCAACAACTTCATTGATCTTTGACTTTCCAAAAAAAAAAAAATCATTATAATTATCGAAACCCTATCATATACTCATTCGTACCTTATAACAAGAATTGCCATACCAATTATTGACAATCAGCAATCAGTATTTTGAAACCTCGCAGCATGTCTACATCAACAATTACATATACACACAACGTCTACCTCCAAGACTTACATTCTTTGAATGAGAAATTTTTGAAAAACACCCTAAACTGCGAACCAGTTCTCGAAATTTTGAAAAATGCTGATGAAGCAGCAAAAACTGTAAACGACCTTAATAGTAAAAAGTTGGATGATAAAGGATAGTATATTGGCAAAGCTCAGAAAAAGAGAAGCTTTGGAACTGGAAAACGGATTGAGCAAAGTATGAAGGAGGCTGTGAACAAATCACAAAGGCTGAACCTGCCTTCAAAGAATCCAAATGATTCAGTACTTGCTGAAGTCATTAACGAATACCTTGCTCCTGACTCTAAACCCCTGCGGACAATATCCTTCATCATCCTCTGATATTAGACAATCTAAGATATCATCGTATTTTTCATTATAAATATCATCCATACTTCTGAAGATATTTTTATAATTATTCTTATCTGAAATCATTTACCTCTTCGCGCTATCTGTATTATATCATAAAAGAAACTATTTTAGTTTCTAAATTCTGAAACATTCGAGTTTAAAATAGGAATATTCTTGAAGAAGTGTTGGGAGCTGAAGCATGAGTTAGTATAATATAATGACACTTGATTAATGTGATTATATTACAGTAATTCATGCTGAGTTTCTAAATGGAACATGATGATTCACAGATCATAACGTCATCATGTGCTATGTTACACGACTCTTGTATTCTCTTTGATCTCTAAATATCAAGAAAATATTTCTTGATGATTCGGCCTTTTCCGAGGTATTCTGGTAATTTGACAAGTCAAGATTGTGTCATTACAATTTCCTTCCTAGAACATTAACAATGTTCATTCCGAAATTTATATCTGCGAATTCTGGACCATTACAAGCGGTGCTTAATCGCAAGAAGAAGAAACGAAAGGACAAAGCTCCGAACTAGAAATGGGAGTATAAATCATAGCAAATAGAAGAGAGCATTAACTGTGGATGACAATGATTATAGAAGAAGCAAGGACTTTGAAATATAAGGGAAGATATAAAACCCAACAACAACCCAGAAATCATAAACCGTATATATCAATGCATATAGCAATATAAAGACACGAGAGAACTAAAAACACTATAAAACCAAGAGTATAATAGAAGTAAATAGATTCTTCCGGAGGCAGATGAAAAAGAAGAGCGACAGATATGAAAGTGAGGAGTATATCAAGAATCAGCACTGGATGAAACATATTGACAAATACTTTAAAATATGAGTTGAGAAGGTGTGAGTTGTAAGAAAACAAATGAGGTGGATTTATAGTGAAATATCCGACAGAGAAATCAAAATGGATTATCGCATTAATTCGAAGAGGATCATAATTTCCTTAATCGCCGAATAATCAAATCCAATATAGATTACAAAGATTTTCTTTTCGGAGATCAATCGTGATGACGTCAAAAGATACGACGAGTCACTATTATCTTATTTCATTCATTTACGATAACTTCACTCACACGCTTCGAGTAATCGAATTATTTTATCCATTCTTCTTGAACATGATAAAACTCTATAATCGTTATAATAACATTCTCATTGTTAGTCATGACGACCTCTATCAAATTTCGGGGACGAAATTTCCTTAACGGGTAGGTACTGTGACGACCCGGAAATTTCCGACCAAATTTAAACTTTAATCTTTATATTATTCCGACACGATAAGCAAAGTTTGTTAAGTTAAATCTCAAGAATTTTAAACTGTGTTCATACATTCATTATAACCTCGACCAAATTCCGACGATTCAGGAACCGTTATATATAAATAGATATGTATATGTATGTGTATATATATATATATATTATAACTTGAGAATATTAATAAAGTATTAAATGTATAATACTTTACACGAACGTATTTGTTTCAATATAATTTTCGAAGAAAAAAAAATATATTAAATAATTGAATTATCAGAAAGATTGAATTATGATTACAAGTCTCTATTGAGAGGTCCACTATGATTTGAGAAAATCTATTCCTCTTAACGATATTCAGCATAATTTGTAAAGCTATTTATAAATAAAAACAAAAAGTGTCATTTAAGAAAGTTAGACAAAAGTTAGTGGAGAATTGGTTTCCATAATATTCTATTAATCTATTTTCAAACGTACAAAGACGTTTTCAGTTTAAAAAGAACTTTATTATTAAAACGTATATAACTTTTATAGATATCTAGAATCACTTTTGACAACTCATTACTTAACCAGTATAATAAATATAACGATATTTATATTTTATTTCATTAAATATATATAACGATTTAAATTAATATTATATATATTTATACGCGTATTATACATACATAGTTTTTTATACTTTTACTATACTTTAACTTTACCTTTACTTTACTTTTACTTTACTTTAACTTTAATAATTCACTTTAATAATTCATACTTTAATAATTCACTTTAATAATTCATACTTTAATAATTCATACTTTAATAATTCACTTTAATAATTCATACTTTAATAATTCACTTTAATAATTCATACTTTAATAATTCATTTTTTTTAATTCAAAAATCTATTATAAATAGAATTCAATAGGTTTCATTATTTCATAGAAACTTGAAAATATATTTATCTAAACTCTCTCAATTGATTTTATATATATTTGCTCTGTATTATTTCAAGATATTATTAGTATACACAAAATATTACGACGGAGTGCTGTCCGAGTGATTTCAAAATAGTTTTTTTGAATGAGTCGAAGCTAAGAAAATTATGGGTTATAGCTATGGAGGTGATGGGTATGGTTCATGGGTATGCTCGTGAGGTCAATCTAGTGTTTATCATCTCCGTTGCGTCTACGTACTTTCCTGCAATATTGAATCTCAATATTGATACGTTCGTGAATCCGAGGCCAACCTTGCACTTATTAAATGACGTTATATGTATTTTTACTACGAAATACAGTATTGTGAGTTTCATTTGCTCCCTTTTATATATATTTTTGGGACTGAGAATACATGCGCTGTTTTTATAAATGTTTTACGAAATAATCACAAGTACTAAAACTAATTCTACGTGGGTTTAAACCAGAAATATACCCTTAGCTTGGTAACATTAAACTACTTGTCTATGTACGGTAGGCGCGAATCCTAAAGATAGATCTATTGGGCCTGACAAACCCCATCCTAACTATGGGATGCTTTAGTACTTCGAGGTTATTTTAAACACACCTGATCTGGTGTACTTCAGAGGGTAAAACATGAGCGTTAAGGCTTGTTACCGGGTTCCTACAACTTATAGAATACTTTTATACACTTGTGAGTGTACATATATTTATAAACGGAAATCTTGTGGTCTATTAATATATTGAAATGATTGCTATGATAAACCTATGAACTCACCAACCTTTTGGTTGACACTTTAAAGCATGTTTATTCTCAGGTATTAAAGAAATCTTCCGCTGTGCATTAGCTCATTTTAAGGAAATTACTTGGAGTCATTTATGGCATATTTTGAAAGACGTTGCATTCGAGTCATTGAGTTCATCAAGATTATTATTAAGCCAATTATAGTTGGATGTATTATGAAATGGTGTGTATGCCGTCAACTTTCGTTGTAAAGAAAGTTTGTCTTTTAAAAACGAATGCAATGTTTGTAAAATGTATCATATAGAGGTCAAATACCTCGCGATGTAATCAACTATTGTGAATCGTTTATAATGTATATGAACGGGTCCTTTCAGATGAGCTGAGCATCAAAGGATACTCTGACGCTAGTTTCCAATCAGATAGAGATGATTGCTCTTCACAATCAGGATTTGTATTTATGTTGAACGGTGGAGTCGTCACGTGGAGAAGTGGCAAGCAAAGTACTATTGATGATTCTACGACAGAAGCCGAGTATATAGCGGTAAATGAAGCTGCTAAAGAGGCCATGTGGATAAAGAAATTCATCGGGGATCTGGGTGTGGTTCCTACAATCCATGATCCTGTTGAGATTTTCTGCGACAATGTGAGTGCGGTTGTCTTGGCTCAAGAACCGAGGTCACAAAAGTGCACACAGCACATACTCAGAAAGTACGATTACATCTGTCAACTTGTAGCAGAAAATGACATATTATTAAGTAGAGTACACACGACTAAGAACTTGGCTGATCCTTTCATCAAGCCTTTGCCACAGACTAAGCATGATGCTCATAGCATGTCTATTGGCAATCGTGTCATTAATGATAAAGTTTGATTGTATTTTTTATGTTAAGTTTGATACTTTAAACATTGGGTAATAATATATGTTGCAATTGATCTGATGTTTAATATATTGAGATTATATTATACGTAGGATGCGATCATTTCATTGTATATTGCCATGTTTCATTTTGCATGTTTTAACTTCCAATGAATATTATTTCATAAACTTTCACAGTCGTATTCTCTAAGGAAGAGAGAATTGAATTAAGGCTGCTATGAAGTATAGTAATATATGCTTATATGAAACTACATTCATGAGGAACTTGATACTTGATTCAAGGTTCTGGAATGACCACACTTAGACATTACTTCATGGTTTTAAGTCAAAAGGTAAGCTCTAAGATGGCAACATCATTTATCCTAGAGTGGATATGTATGAGAAATCCTGACACAAACTATGTTATACTTTGACCTGTTTCTAACGCTGTGCGTAAATGCCGGTCATAAGGGAGCAGATTGGGTATATCATGGAATGTGGTGGATGTCTATACAGTTGAAGCAATTTGTTCATTCTTCTTTAAGCGAGTTTAAGCGATATCTCTGGGCCCCTCATTGATTTGTGCTGAATTAAATGCATGGCCATGCTACGAATGAATTAATGCAATTGCAGTCTATTTGATCACCACAAATCTCCATCGGGAAACGTAATCTTGAACGATGATGATTGACACTTAACCATGTCACACGTTCATATAGATATCTTGAACAAAAGGATGATTGATATAAATAAAAATATAGGAGTGTAACGTAGCAGACTAGTTGTTATACATGGTGTGTCTTTTAAGACAGGCCAATATTATTAATGTCAGTGCAACTGGGAGTCTGTTGGAAATATGTTCTCGGGTTGGCTACGGTTCGACCGTGGTTTGACCGTGGTACATATATTCAAAAGATATGCCCATGACATTAAATAATAAAAGTCCATTTATCCTATTCGGTCACACACAAAGGCCAATCGTAAATTGTTTGATATACCTTCTTATCGGAAATTAATTTATTAATCATTAGTTAATGGTTTAATAAATTAAGTAAGTTTTTTTATGTGTATACATATACTTACAAATCTAAATATGTAGAGATTTGATTAGATTTTGCAAATCATATTTTATATAAGATATAAGATTTGAATTGATTTATAAAATATGATTTGATTTTGTAAATCTTATTTTATATAAAGATTTGATTTTGCAAATCTTTATTTATTATATTTGTACTAAATGTATTATTGTATCAATTATGTAATATATAATACCAAGTCTTGGTATTGGAAATGTCATGTTAAAGATACAAAACACACATACAAAAATGCTATTTTTCTCTTTCTCATTTTCAAGTAACCAAAATACTTGAAATATATAATTGGGTTCGGTTTTGGTGGAAATAAAAAAGAAGAAAAGATCCGTTAAGTAGAAGGTATAGATCGAAGCAAGGTTGGAACTTTGGTGTCTACCGTTTAGAGGAACTCTTCTTTGGGTTTTCAAATTCGATCTTCAGAAGGCTACAAAGGTTGTAATCTAACCTCTTCTTGTTCGGTTTCATTAATTTGTTTTGTTTACTAAAGTTTTGTACAATGATCCGTGGAAGAGTATGATTTTGTAAAGTTTAAAAAATGTTTCCGCTTGCTTTGTATTTGTATCATACTCCAACAGTATGGATGTCTGGACTTCTTGGAGACGGATTTGGTGCGACTCATGGTATGATGAAGAACAATCTTATATGGGTTGTTTCAAGAATGCAAGTTCAAGTAGATCAGTATCCCAATTGGTAATTAAGCCGAAATTTCTTATTATATCAGAATATGTAACTAATATATGAATATAAAAGGTAATCATCACACTGAATTAATTAATGTGTAGTAACTGAAATTTTAATATTTTAAGAAATTTTATTTTCATTAAATGCACTTTAAATTATGTGTAATAATTAAAATTCTAATATTTTCGGAAATTTCATTTTCAGTTTAACATAAGTCATAGAGGCAGATATTAGCAAAAAACCCAATTACTGTTTTGTACGCAATATGTAACGGTCAAAAATAAATTGATCATGTTTTGGACTAATGAATAGTTTCATGTAGGGGAGAGATATTGGAAATCGACACATGGGTTGGAGCATCAGGTAAAAACGGAATGCGACGAGATTGGGAAATCAGAAGCTATAGAAGTGGCATTGTGTTCGCTAGAGCAATGCCATGCATAGTGTTAGTTGATTAATGTATCTTATGCTTTATTATTTCATTTGTAACGTACCACATGGGTGATGATGAACCAAAAAACACGAAGGTTGTAAAAAATGCCTGACGTCGTTAGAGGTGAAATCTCACCATGGTTCATTGAGAAACAAGCAATCAAAGAAGATACCCCAGAAAAGATAGACAAGTTGGATGATAATGCCAAATATGTTATCTCTGGTTTGCAGGTATATGTTCTTTGGAGTTAGATTGACAATCTCGAATCGATCTTTAAGTGAGTTTAGTTGGATTAATCACGTAATATTTTATTGTGTTTGTAGGCAAAGAGGAGCGATTTGGATATGAACAAACACGTAAACAATGTGAAGTACCTTGGTTGGATGCTCGAGGTAACAATACATGATTACTATACTTCCGCATTCAATCATTTTGTTACAATAAGTGACAAATATTTTGTCTTTTCAGGCAATCCCAGATGAATGTTTAGAAAATTATCATCTATCAAACATCATACTTGAATATCGAAGAGAATGTGGAAGTTCGGATGTGGTTGAGTCTCTTTGTGAACCCGAACAAGTTGGAATAATTGAAGATGGAATCCAAGACAATGATAGGTGTTCGATTGGAGCAAGAGGTTTATTAAATTGTTTTGAAGAAAATCATAGATCAAAGAACTTCAAACACAAGAGAACAATCGATGATAACCAGATCTGTAATCAATCACAAGATTACAGAATAACAAAGTACAGCACTCTCACACACTCGTTCACAATGTATGAACTGAAGATTAAGCATAAACCTCTCAAGATCTAAACAATTTGTGAAACAGAAAACCCTAGATCTCAAAGTGAGAATGAGAGAGAAATACAGAAATACAGTGAATGAATGAAAATAGCCGAATGAATAAATTAATCCAGAAAATCCCCTTTATAACCAAATAAATTAGACTTCATGGGCTCAAGTGGTGTTGGGCTTCATTTGGGCTTCACTTTGGACTTGATCTTGAGTACACTCTAATTTAAATCTTTAAGACCCATTTTGAACACAAATAAATTAAAAGAGTCCAATAACTTAAAAATACAGCAACCCAACTCCATGCAGACTTAGACTTGTGCAGCTTACACAATTCTTTAGCAAATCTACACTTCAGCTGGAACAATCTGCAATGAACTTAACCCAGAAATAAGTAACAGAATATACAATTTTCATGTTAGATTGCAAAAGTAATGTATAAAAGTTAATACTCCCCCTCAATCTGAACATGAAAAAAGATCCAACATAACTAATTTTTCACATAAGAGATTATGATGAACACCATTTAAACTCTTTGTGAATATATCTGAAATATTTTCTGCAGAATCAATTTGCTCAGTTCTAATAATCCCTTTTGAAATCTTTTCTCTTACAAAATGCAAATCTATTTCAAAATGCTTTGTTCTTTCATAAAAAATAGGGTTCTTTGCAATTTGAAGAGCAGATTTATTATCTCAAAAAATATTAACTGGCAAATCAGACAAAATTTTTAAATCATTAAGTATTTTTAATATCCAAATGATCTCACAAGTTACAGAAGCTAAGGCTCTATACTCAGCTTCTGCAGATGATCTATAAAATGTTGACTGTTTCTTTGATTTCCAAGAAATTAAAGATTTTCTAAGAAAAACACCAAAACCAGTAACAGACTTTCTTGAAAAATTACATTTTCCATAATCAGAATCAACAAAGGCAGAAAGAGTATACCTTTCAGACTTGGAAATAAAGATACCATTACCTGGAGACTTCTTTAGATACCTTAATACTCTTAAAGCAGCCTTCAAATGTGAATTAAGAGGAGAATGCATATGCTAACTTAAAGAGTGTACCACATAAGCAATGTCTGGCCTTGTTAGAGTTATATATATTAATTTCCCAATGAGTTTTTGATACTCACTTACATTGTCTAACAAGAAATCAGAACTACTATGATGATCAGAGTTATCAAAAACAATTCCACATTCCATAGGTGTAATAGCAGGTTTACTAGCAAGCAATCCAAATTCAGAAATTACTTCAAGACAATACTTTCTTTGTGACAAAGTAACACCATTTGACTGATCAACTAACTCAATTCCCAGAAAATATTTTAGCTTGCCAAGATCTTTAACTCTAAATTTTGTGTTTAAAAAATCTTTACACTTTTTGATTTCAGCTTCACTATTCCCAGTAATCACAATGTCATCCACATACACAAGCAGATAAACACACACATCATCATTACACTTAGTAGACAAGGAATAGTCATTAATACTTTTAACAAAACCAAATTCAGAAAGTGCATCACAAAATTTCTCATTCCATTTCCTTAGAGCCTGTTTTAAACCATACAAAGATTTAACTAATTTGCATACTCTTTTATCATCTTTACTAAAGTAACCTTCGGGCAAATCCATATAAACATCTTCTACTAAATCACCATACAGAAAAGCATTGTTAATATCAAGTTGATACAAAGGCCAACAATTATTAATAGCAACAGAAATAACAATCCTCACAGTAACCATTTTCACAACAGGACTAAAGGTTTCATCAAAATCTAATCCTTCTCTTTGATTATAACCTTTTGCTACTAATCTAGTCTTATACCTATCAATCTCACCAGAAGACTTGTACTTTATCCTATAAACCTACTTACAACCTATAGATTTTCTACCTATAGGTAAGTCAGTTAGAATCCAAGTACCATTCCTATTTAAGGCTTCAATTTCATCATTCATAGCATTTACCCAGTTCTGATCAAGAGCAGCCTCAGAGTAAGTCTTGGGTTCACAGCCTTTATTTAAATTAACAACAAAGCAAAAAATTTCAGAACCAAGTTTAGAGTAATTCACATATTTATTTAAACCATATTTTACTTTTCCATCAAGAACAAAGTCCTTAAATTTTGTTGGTAAATTACTCCTTCTACTTGTTCTTCTTAAAATAGTTTCATTTTCAGCAACATTGGTATCAGTATTGCCCTCAGGGACAGTGTGCTCAGCACAAATATTCTCATCATTGGAAGTTGCAGGTATACTTTCAACAATTTGAATTGTTGAAGTATGATTGTCATCATCCATAAGAATGTCTCTCCCTTCATCATTGGGACTTAAATCATTTTCAGTCAAAAAATTTTCTTTACTTTTAGAACTCACATCAGACCTATCTGTAACACCCCAGCTTAACATGACCACAATATTGTCCGCTTTGCCCGCAGGCGCACGGCTTTTTCTTGGCGACCACACACGAGAAGCACTTTCCCAGGAGGTCACCCATCCTGGTAGTGCTCTCACCCGAGCACGCTTAACCACAACGTACTCGCACTTCTACTCAGCCTGTGATCCCAAAACGCGTTGTGTCATTTAAGCGTGAGTATTACCTTATAATCCCATGATCACTCATGTTCGTGGGCGATGTGGGATTTGCCTAGGGTGTTACATTCACCCCCCCTTAGGGACTCATCGTCCTCGATGAGGTTTGCCCCACCACCCCCAACGGCACATGAGTGGCTCTGATACCAACTGAAATGTCCCGTTCTTATTGATTAAAAACGTTCCATATTAATTGATTTCGTTGCGAGGTTTTGACCTCTATATGAGACGTTTTTCAAAGACTGCATTCATTTTAAAACAAACCATAACCTTTATTTCATCAATAAAGGTTTAAAAAGCTTTACGTAGATTATCAAATAATGATAATCTAAAATATCCTGTTTACACACGACCATTACATAATGGTTTACAATACAAATATGTTACAACAAAATAAGTTTCTTGAATGCAGTTTTTACACAATATCATACAAGCATGGACTCCAAATCTCGTCCTTATTTAAGTATGCGACAGCGGAAGCTCTTAATAATCACCTGAGAATAAACATGCTTAAAACGTCAACAAAAATGTTGGTGAGTTATAGGTTTAACCTATATATATCAAATCATAATAATAGACCACAAGGTTTCATATTTCAATACACATCCCATACATAGAGATAAAAATCATTCATATGGTGAACACCTGGTAACCGACATTAACAAGATGCATATATATGAATATCCCCATCATTCCTGGACACCCTTCGGATATGATATAAATTTCGAAGTACTAAAGCATCTGGTACTTTGGATGGGGCTTGTTGGGCCCGATAGATCTATCTTTAGGATTCGCGTCAATTAGGGTGTCTGTTCCCTAATTCTTAGATTACCAGACTTAATAAAAAGGGGCATATTCGATTTCGATAATTCAACCATAGAATGTAGTTTCACGTACTTGTGTCTATTTTGTAAATCATTTATAAAACCTGCATGTATTCTCATCTCAAAAATATTAGATTTTAAAAGTGGGACTATAACTCACTTTCACAGATTTTTACTTCGTCGGGAAGTAAGACTTGGCCACTGGTTGATTCACGAACCTATAACAATATATACATATATATCAAAGTATGTTCAAAATATATTTACAACACTTTTAATATATCTTGATGTTTTAAGTTTATTAAGTCAGCTGTCCTCGTTAGTAACCTACAACTAGTTGTCCACAGTTAGATGTACAGAAATAAATCGATAAATATTATCTTGAATCAATCCACGACCCAGTGTATACGTATCTCAGTATTGATCACAACTCAAACTATATATATTTTGGAATCAACCTCAACCCTGTATAGCTAACTCCAACATTCACATATAGAGTGTCTATGGTTGTTCCGAAATATATATAGATGTGTCGACATGATAGGTCGAAACATTGTATACGTGTCTATGGTATCTCAAGATTACATAATATACAATACAAGTTGATTAAGTTATGGTTGGAATAGATTTGTTACCAATTTTCACGTAGCTAAAATGAGAAAAATTATCCAATCTTGTTTTACCCATAACTTCTTCATTTTAAATCCGTTTTGAGTGAATCAAATTGCTATGGTTTCATATTGAACTCTATTTTATGAATCTAAACAGAAAAGTATAGGTTTATAGTCAGAAAAATAAGTTACAAGTCGTTTTTGTAAAGGTAGTCATTTCAGTCGAAAGAACGACGTCTAGATAACCATTTTAGAAAACATACTTCCACTTTGAGTTTAACCATAATTTTTGGATATAGTTTCATGTTCATAATAAAAATCATTTTCCCAGAATAACAACTTTTAAATCAAAGATTATCATAGTTTTTAATTAACTAACCCAAAACAGCCCGCGGTGTTACTACGACGGCGTAAATCCGGTTTTACGGTGTTTTTCGTGTTTCCAGGTTTTAAATCATTAAGTTAGCATATCATATAGATATAGAACATGTGTTTAGTTGATTTTAAAAGTCAAGTTAGAAGGATTAACTTTTGTTTGTGAACAAGTTTAGAATTAACTAAACTATGTTCTAGTGATTACAAGTTTAAACCTTCGAATATGATAGCTTTATATGTATGAATCGAATGATGTTATGAACATCATTACTACCTTAAGTTCCTTGGATAAACCTACTGGAAAAGAGAAAAATGGATCTAGCTTCAATGGATCCTTGGATGGCTCGAAGTTCTTGAAGCAAAATCATGACACGAAAACAAGTTCAAGTAAGATCATCACTTGAAATAAGATTGTTATAGTTATAGAAATTGAACCAAAGTTTGAATATGATTATTACCTTGTATTAGAATGATAACCTACTGTAAGAAACAAAGATTTCTTGAGGTTGGATGATCACCTTACAAGATTGGAAGTGAGCTAGCAAACTTGAAAGTATTCTTGATTTTATGAAACTAGAACTTTTGGAATTTATGAAGAACACTTAGAACTTGAAGATAGAACTTGAGAGAGATCAATTAGATGAAGAAAATTGAAGAATGAAAGTGTTTGTAGGTGTTTTTGGTTGTTGGTGTATGGATTAGATATAAAGGATATGTAATTTTGTTTTCATGTAAATAAGTCATGAATGATTACTCATATTTTTGTAATTTTATGAGATATTTCATGCTAGTTGCCAAATGATGGTTCCCACATGTGTTAGGTGACTCACATGGGCTGCTAAAAGCTGATCATTGGAGTGTATATACCAATAGTACATACATCTAAAATTTGTGTATTGTACGAGTACGAATACGGGTGCGTACGAGTAGAATTGTTGATGAAACTGAACGAGAATGTAATTGTAAGCATTTTTGTTAAGTAGAAGTATTTTGATAAGTGTCTTGAAGTCTTTAAAAAGTGTATGAATAAATATTAAAACACTACATGTATATACATTTTAACTGAGTCGTTAAGTTATCGTTAGTCGTTACATGTAAATGTTGTTTTGAAACCTTTAGGTTAACGATCTTGTTAAATGTTGTTAACCCAATGTTTATAATATCAAAAGAGATTTTAAATTATTATATTATCATGATATTATGATGTACGAATATCTCTTAATATGATATATATACATTAAATGTCGTTACAACGATAATCGTTACATATATGTCTCGTTTCAAAATCATTAAGTTAGTAGTCTTGTTTTTACATATGTAGTTCATTGTTAATATACTTAATGATATGTTTACTTATCATAATATCATGTTAACTATATATATAACCATATATATGTCATCATATAGTTTTTACAAGTTTTAACGTTCGTGAATCACCGGTCAACTTGGGTGGTCAATTGTCTATATGAAACCTATTTCAATTAATCAAGTCTTAACAAGTTTGATTGCTTAACATGTTGGAAACATTTAATCATGTAAATATCAATCTCAATTAATATATATAAACATGGAAAAGTTCGGGTCACTACAGTACCTACCCGTTAAATAAATTTCGTCCCAGGTGTTGACGAATCTTCTGGAAATAGATGCGGGTATTTCTTCTTCATCTGATCTTCACACTCCCAGGTGAACTCGGGTCCTCTACGAGCATTCCATCGAACCTTAACAATTGGTATCTTGTTTTGCTTAAGTCTTTTAACCTCACGATCCATTATTTCGACGGGTTCTTCGATGAATTGAAGTTTTTCGTTGATTTGGATTTCATCTAACGGAATAGTGAGATCTTCTTTAGCAAAACATTTCTTCAAATTCAAGACGTGGAAAGTGTTATGTACAGCCGCGAGTTGTTGAGGTAACTCAATTCGGTAAGCTACTGGTCCGACACGATCAATAATCTTGAATGGTCCAATATACCTTGGATTTAATTTCCCTCGTTTACCAAATCGAACAACGCCTTTCCAAGGTGCAACTTTAAGCATGACCATCTCTCCAATTTCAAATTCTATATCTTTTCTTTTAATGTCAGCGTAGCTCTTTTGTCGACTTTGGGCGGTTTTCAACCGTTGTTGAATTTGGATGATTTTCTCGGTAGTTTCTTGTATAATCTCTGGACCCGTAATCTGTCTATCCCCCACTTCACTCCAACAAATCGGAGACCTGCACTTTCTACCATAAAGTGCTTCAAATGGCGCCATCTCAATGCTTGAATGGTAGCTGTTGTTGTAGGAAAATTCTGCTAATGGTAGATGTCGATCCCAACTGTTTCCGAAATCAATAACACATGCTCGTAGCATGTCTTCAAGCGTTTGTATCGTCCTTTCGCTCTGCCCATCAGTTTGTGGATGATAGGCAGTACTCATGTCTAGAGGAGTTCCTAATGTTTGCTGTAATGTCTGCCAGAATCTTGAAATAAATCTGCCATCCCTATCAGAGATAATAGAGATTGGTATTCCATGTCTGGAGATGACTTCCTTCAAATACAGTCGTGCTAACTTCTCCATCTTGTCATCTTCTCTTATTGGCAAGAAGTGTGCTGATTTGGGGAGACGATCAACTATTACCCAAATAGTATCAAAACCACTTGCAGTCCTTGGCAATTTAGTGATGAAATCCATGGTAATTTTTTTCCATTTCCATTCCGGGATTTCGGGTTGTTGAAGTAGACCTGATGGTTTCTGATGCTCAGCTTTGACCTTAGAACACGTCAAACATTCTCCTACGTATTTAGCAACATCGGCTTTCATACCCGGCCACCAGAAATGTTTCTTGAGATCCTTGTACATCTTCCCCGTTCCAGGATGTATTGAGTATCTGGTTTTATGAGCTTCTCTAAGTACCATTTCTCTCATATCTCCAAATTTTGGTACCCAAATCCTTTCAGCCCTATACCGGGTTCCGTCTTCCCTAATATTAAGATGTTTCTCCGATCCTTTGGGTATTTCATCCTTTAAATTTCCCTCTTTTAAAACTCCTTGTTGCGCCTCCTTTATTTGAGTAGTAAGGTTATTATGAATCATTATATTCATAGATTTTACTCGAATAGGTTCTCTGTCCTTCCTGCTCAAGGCATCGGCTACCACATTTGCCTTCCCCGGGTGGTAACGAATCTCAAAGTCGTAATCATTCAATAATTCAATCCACCTACGCTGCCTCATATTCAGTTGTTTCTGATTAAATATGTGTTGAAGACTTTTGTGGTCGGTATATATAATACTTTTGACCCCATATAAGTAGTGCCTCCAAGTCTTTAATGCAAAAACAACCGCGCCTAATTCCAAATCATGCGTCGTATAATTTTGTTCGTGAATCTTCAATTGTCTAGACGCATAAGCAATCACCTTCGTTCGTTGCATTAATACACAACCGAGACCTTGCTTTGATGCGTCACAATAAATCACAAAATCATCATTCCCTTCAGGCAATGACAATATAGGTGCCGTAGTTAGCTTTTTCTTCAATAACTGAAACGCTATCTCTTGTTCATCATTCCATTCAAATTTCTTCCCTTTATGCGTTAATGCAGTCAAGGGTTTTGCTATTCTGGAAAAGTCTTGGATGAACCTTCTGTAATAACCAGCTAGTCCTAAAAACTGGCGTATGTGTTTCAGAGTTTTCGGGGTTTCTCACTTTTCAACAGTTTCTATCTTTGCCGGATCCACCTTAATACCTTCTTTGTTCACTATGTGACCGAGGAATTGAACTTCTTCCAACCAAAATGCACACTTTGAAAACTTAGCGTACAATTCTTCCTTCCTCAATACTTCTAACACCTTTCTCAAATGTTCACCGTGTTCTTGGTCATTCTTTGAGTAAATAAGTATGTCATCAATGAAAACAATGACAAACTTGTCAAGGTATGGTCCACACACTCGGTTCATAAGGTCCAAAAACACAGCTGGTGCATTAGTTAAACCAAATGGCATGACCATAAACACGTAATGACCGTAACGTGTTCTGAAAGCAGTCTTTGGAATATCATCTTCTTTCACCCGCATTTGATGATACCCGGAACGTAAGTCAATCTTTGAATAAACAGACGAGCCTTGTAGTTGATCAAATAAGTCGTCGATTCTCGGTAGTGGGTAGCGGTTCTTGATGGTAAGTTTGTTCAACTCTCGGTAGTCGATACACAACCTGAATGTACCATCTTTCTTCTTGACAAACAAAACAGGAGCTCCCCACGGTGATGTGCTTGGTCGAATGAAACCACGCTCTAAAAGTTCTTGTAATTAGCTTTGCAGTTCTTTCATCTCGTTGGGTGCGAGTCTGTATGGAGCACGAGCTATTGGTGCAGCTCCTGGTACAAGATCTATTTGAAATTCAACGGATCGATGTGGGGGTAATCCCGGTAATTCTTTCGGAAATACATCGGGAAATTCTTTTGCGACGGGAACATCATTGATGCTCTTTTCTTCAGGTTGTACTTTCTCGAGTGTGCTAGAACAGCATAGCAACCTTTTCTTATTAGTTTTTGTGCCTTCAAATTACTAATAAGATGTAGCTTCGTGTTGCCCTTTTCTCCGTACACCATTAAGGGTTTTCCTTTTTCTCGTATAATGCGAATTGCATTTTTGTAACAAACGATCTCTGCTTTCACTTCTTTCAACCAGTCCATACCGATTATCACATCAAAACTCCCTAACTCTACTGGTATCAAATCAATCTTAAATATTTCGCTAACCAGTTTAATTTCTCGATTTCGACATATATTATCTGCTGAAATTAATTTACCATTTTCTAATTCGAGTAAAAATTTACTATCCAAAGGCGTCAATGGACAACTTAATTTAGCACAAAAATCTCTACTCATATAGCTTCTATCCGCACCCGAATCAAATAAAACGTAAGCAGATTTATTGTCAATAAGAAATGTACCCGTAACAAGCTCCGGGTCTTCCTGTGCGTCTGCCGCATTAATATTGAAAACTCTTCCGCGGCCTTGTCCATTCGTGTTCTCCTGGTTCGGGCAATTTCTAATAATGTGGCCCGGTTTTCCACATTTATGACAAACTACATTGGTATAACTTGCTCCGACACTACTTGCTCCGCCATTACTCGTTCCGACACCATTTGTTCATTTCGTTCTATTAACCCCTGGTCCGTAGACCTCACACTTCGCCGCGCTATCACCATTTCTTTTACACTTGTTTCAAAATTTGGTGCAAAACCCCGAGTGATACTTTTCACACCTTTGGCATAGCTGCTTCTGATTGTTGTTGTTGTTGCGGTTATTATTGTTGTTGGGATGATTGTTGTAGTTGCTGTTGTTGTTGTTGTTGTTGTTGTTGTTGGGCCGTTTGTTGTAGTTGCGATTGATGTTGCGATTGTTGGGATAATTGTTGCGATTATTGTTGTAATTGCTGTTGTTGTTGTATTGGTGATTCTTATCACCGTTTTCCTACCACTTTCTTTTGACTTGCTTCACATTGGCCTCTTCAGCAGTCTGTTCTTTAATTCTTTCTTCAATCTGGTTCACTAGTTTGTGAGCCATTCTACATGCCTGTTATATGGAGGCGGGCTCGTGTGAACTTATATCTTCTTGGATTCTTTCCGGTAATCCTTTCACAAACGCGTCGATCTTCTCTTCCTCATCTTCGAATGCTCTCGGACACAATAGGCACAATTCTGTGAATCGTCTTTCGTACGTGGTAATATCAAATCCTTGGGTTCGTAACCCTCTAAGTTCTGTCTTGAGCTTATTGACCTCGGTTCTGGGATGGTACTTCTCTTTCATCAAGTGCTTGAATGCTAACCACGGTAGTGCGTAAGCATCATCTTGTCCCACTTCCTCTAGATAGGTATTCCACCATGTTAACGCAGAACCTGTGAAGGTATGCGTAGCGTACTTCACTTTCTCCTCTTCAGTACACTTACTTATGGCAAACACCGATTCGACCTTCTCGGTCCACCGTTTCAATCCGATCGGTCCTTCGGTTCCATTAAATTCCAAAGGTTTGCAGGCAGTGAATTCTTTGTAGGTGCATCCTACACGATTTCCGGTACTTCCAGATCCAAGGTTATTGTTGGTATGTGGCGCAGCCTGTACTGCGGCTATGTTTGAAGCTAGAAAAGTACGGAATTCCTCTTCATTCATATTCACGGTGTGTCGAGTAGTCGGTGCCATTTCCTTCAAAATAGTCAAATGGAACAAGTTAATCATACAGAATATTAAGAGTAGTTAATAGTATTTCGTAGCATAATATGAACTCATTTATAAAAGCTTTTTCTTCATATTAGCGTTTTATAAGTTTAAATTCGGGTAGTACCTACCCGTTAAGTTCATACTTAGTAGCTAATATACAATTCAACTACTACAATTCTATATGAAAAACTGATTATAATAATATTTCGCGTTCAAACTTTTACACAATATTTTACAAACTTACAATACCGCTTATTTTACATATAGCATGAAATATAGCACACAATAAATTTGATACAAGATGGTTGTGAAGATAATTCTAGCTAGTACACAAGTCGTTCAGCAAAGGCAATAAAGACACGTAATTCATACGTCCAGAAACAAGTCATGCATTCTGGTTTTACTAGGATTACTTCCCATCCTTGGTCTTGTGGAACATAACCGTTATGGCCGTTGATAAAACAGCGTGTTGTAACGTCGTCAAAGGGACGAGGGTTACGTAATGTCTAACAGTCCCGTAACAATCTAAAAACCTCATTTCTTACCCCAATTACCGACTCCGTCACTTGTGGGAACGTTTTGTTTAATAGTTGTAGCCCGATGTTCTTGTTCTCACTTTGGTGAGAAGCGAACATTACTAATCCGTAAGCATAACATGCTTCTTTATGTTGCATGTTAGCCGCTTTTTCTAAATCACGAAGTCCTATATTCGGATATACTGAGTCAAAATAATTTCTTAACCTGTTGCGTAAAATAGCATTTGGTTTCCCCGCAATATATGCGTCAAAGTAAACACATCGTAACTTATGGATTTCCCAATGTGATATCCCCCATCTTTCGAACGAAAGCCTTTTATAAACCAAGGCATTCTTGGAATGTTCTTCGAATGTCTTACAAACTGATCTCGCCTTAAATAGTTGTGCCGAAGAATTCTGACCGACTCTAGACAAGATTTCATCAATCATGTCTCCGGGTAGGTCTCTTAAAATATTGGGTTGTCTATCCATTTTGTGTTTTTATACTGTAAAATAGACAAGAGTTAGATTCATAAAAAAAAATACTTATTAATACAAGCAATTTTTACATATATCATAAAGCATAAGCACACTATATTACATATATTACACCACACGAATACAACTATCTTATTCCGACTCGCTTGTTTCTTCTTCTTCGGTTTTGGATCGTTTTGCCAAGTTTCTAGGGATATATGATGTTCCCCTAATACGAGCCGTCATTGTCCACATTGGTTTAGAAAAACCTGGTGGTTTAGAGGTTCCCGGGTCATTGTTACAACTTAAGGACTTCGGGGGTTGACGATACATATAAAGTTCATCGGGGTTGGAATTAGATTTCTCTATTTTTATGCCCTTTCCCTTATTATTTTCTTTTGCCTTTTTAAATTCAGTTGGGGTAATTTCTATAACATCATCGGAATTCTCGTCGGAATCCGATTCATCGGAGAATTGGTAATCCTCCCAATATTTTGCTTCCTTGGCGGAAACACCATTGACCATAATTAACCTTGGTCGGTTGGTTGAGGATTTTCTTTTACTTAACCGTTTTATTATTTCCCCCACCGGTTCTATTTCTTCATCCGGTTCCGATTCTTCTTCCGGTTCCGATTCTTCTTCCGGTTCCGACTCTTCTTCCGGTTCCTCTTCGGGAACTTGTGAATCAGTCCACGAATCATTCCAATTTACAATTGACTCTTCATTATTATTAGGTGAGTCAATGGGACTTGTTCTAGAGGTAGACATCTATCACATAATATCAAACGCGTTAAGAGATTAATATATCACATAATATTCACATGTTAAAAATATATAGTTTCCAACAAAATTTGTTAAGCAATCATTTTTCATGTAAACACGGTCGAAGTCCAGACTCACTAATGCATCCTAACAAACTCGATAAGACACACTAATGCAAAATTCTGGTTCTCTAAGACCAACGCTCGGATACCAACTGAAATCACCCCAGCTTAACATGACCACAATATTGTCCGCTTTGCCCGCAGGCGCACGGCTTTTTCTTGGCGACCACACACGAGAAGCACTTTCCCAGGAGGTCACCCATCCTGGTAGTGCTCTCACCCGAGCACGCTTAACCACAACGTACTCGCACTTCTACTCAGCCTGTGATCCCAAAACGCGTTGTGTCATTTAAGCGTGAGTATTACCTTATAATCCCATGATCACTCATGTTCGTGGGCGATGTGGGATTTGCCTAGGGTGTTACACTATCAGAAACAGTACTTGACTCTTTTGGATTAACAGTATTGTCAAAATCAAAATAAGGTGAATCAAAAAAGTTTAAATTTTTTAACTTTCCTTCATCATAAACAGTTTTGTATACAATATCAAGTTTGAAAGGAAAGATATGTTCATAAAATTTGACATCTCTTGAAAAAACAAAAGTTTTATCTTCTAAGCAAAACAATTTAAAACCTTTTTTAAAATTAGAATATCCTATGAAAACACACTTTAAAGACCTGGGAGAAAATTTATCATGATTATTCAAAACATTTGCAAAACACAGACATCCAAATGATTTTAAATGGGAGAGATTTGGACTACACCCATACACCAACTCATAAGGACACTTCCCTTTCAGAACTGCATATGGTAACCTGTTAATTATATAAGTTGCAGTTAATATACATTCAGACCAAAGATAAAGAGGAATTCCTCCTTGAAATATAAGTGACCTAGCTACATTTAAAAGATGTCGATGTTTTCTTTCAGCTATTCCATTTTGTTGAGGAGTGTATGCACAAGATGTTTGATGTATTATACCCTTAGCCTTTGTAAATAAAAACATTTTATTATTTACAAACTCAGTACCATTATCACTTCTTATGATTTTAACATGTTTTCCAAACTGAGTAAGAAGCATATTAACAAACAGCTCAAAACAATCAAACATTTCATTCTTTAATTTAAGTAAATAAACCCAAATAGCCCTAGAATAATCATCTACAATAGTAAGAAAATACCTAAACCCTTCTTTACTTTTAACTTTATAAGGCCCCTAAACATCTAAATGAATAAGTTCACCAATTTTATTTGTTTTGTGTTCACTTAAAGGAAAGGGTTTCCTTGTTTGTTTTGCCTTATGGCAAACATCACAAGGACTATTCTAAGAAACTTTTTCAAGACTAAGCTTTGACTTTAATACACTCATAACTTGGTCAGATGGATAACCAAGCCTATTGTGCCATAAGTTGTAACTTTTAAAAATTTTAGAAGACACATTGGGAAAACAAGGCTTACTTTTACTTAACTCATCAAAGAAATATAAACCACTAGATTCACTACCAGTCCCCATCAACATTCTTTGAGTTAAATCCTGAATGTAACACTTATCAACATCAAAACTCACAACAAGATTATTGTCCTTAACAAGCTTATTTACAGATAACAATCTAACACAGTATTGTGGAGTAACAAGAACATCATGTAGCTCAATTTTATCAGAAAGTTTTAAATTTCCCATTTGTTTTATAATAGCAACAGTACCATTTAGATGATTTACAGTTAAATTTAAATCAGAGACATCAACAACATTAATTAAGTTTGTATTTGAAGAAACCATATATTGATTAGCTCCAGAATCAATAATCCACCCATTTGAAAACTTTTCAGATGTGTTCATACAATTAGTAGAAAAGAAAAGATTGAAATTGTCATTAAAAAGAGTATTATTATTAACAAAAGTACGTGCCATATTGGCATCAAGATTTCCAGCACAAGGATGATCCTTAATAAGACTCAGAAGTTTCATAATCTGATCACTAGTAAGTTGCATAAAAGAACTACAACCATCATTTTTGTCAGTAGAACAATTATTACTGTTAAACCTATGTGACCCTTGATTAAAAGGTTTTTTAATAAATATAACCAGGAAGATATCCAATTAACTCATAACACCTATCAACAGTATGTACTAACATATTACAGTTTGTACACTTAAGAGGTGGATTCTTGAATCTTTTCTTGTTATTATTAAATCCAGTTTTACTAACAAATGCAGTGGGTTGACTTTTAACATTATGTATATTTCCATAGTGCATTCTATGTGATTCATCATTAGAAATAATAGAGAAAGCAACTTTAACAGATGGAACATGATCACTAGTTAGAATATGACTTCTTATATGTGTATATACATTATCAAGACCTATTAAAAACTGCATAAGTTTTAAAAACTGACAATGATCTTGAAAAGACTTATATGCAGACACAACATCATCAATTTTAACCATTTCATCAAACTGTCTCCACATAGCATTTAGTTTATGATAGTAATTAGATAAAGATAAACCAGATTGACTACATGAATTAATTTGCTGGTATAAATTGAATGTAACAGAAGCATCAAACCTTATCATAAGTCTCTTTTAATTCATTCCATACAGTTTCAGCAGATTTAGAAAAGATTTGACCATTATAAACATCTTCAGATAATGACACAAGAATTCAAGTAAGAACAACAGAATTGCACCTATCCCACTGTCCTAGTAGTACATCATCATCTTCATAACTAAATCTTGGACAACTACCATCAATTAAACCCAACTTATTTTTAGTTTGAAGAGCCAGTTTAATAGCACAACACCAAACATTATAATTTTCTGTTCCTTTCAATTTTTTTGTTATTAAAGAAGCACCAGAAGTATCACTAGGATGCAAATACAGAGGGTCATTAAATTCAAGTGCACTTATTTTAGTAACATGTTCAGCAGAAGACAAAGAAGAATCATCACTAGCCATAAAGAAATATTAACAAATATAGCAATTAAACAAGTAATCAGATAAAATAAAGATAAAAAAGAAACAAACATGCAATCAAATAGCACACAGAACACTTAAAACCGAAACAAATCCATGGTTCAGACACCTGTAAGGAACAAGAATACTTACAGAGTACTCCAGATAACAAAAAAACTGACTACTAGTCAGGCACCCTGCAAGATAATCCAAACAAGCACAAAATATAAGAGAGAAAAAGACTCAAAGATACAGAACAGAGTAATAATGTCAAGAAGAAGGTTCTTCTTGACTACTCCAAAACCTGCAGGCGAATTTGGACTGAGATAGACAGAGTCAGGTTTTCACACCAATCTAGTTGGTAGATCAAGGATGGCTATCTCCCAAAGACCCCACGAATATGACTGAGAGAGTGGATAATGAAAGAAGACTTACAGTGGGAGCGTTTGAGTACAAGAGAAAAGAATATCAGATGAATTGCAGCAGAAGAACACAAAATTAGGGTTACAAGAAACCCTAATTTCACAAAATAGGGTTTGTTCAACCAAACACCTTAAATCACCAGATCGTGAACCTAAAAACGTCCCACGGTCTTTGTCGAACCCAAACACAGTAAAGATTACCCAGATCTTTCAATAAACTTGAAAACCCCCAAATTGAGAAAACCCTAATTTTTAACAGCAAAAATTAGGAAACCTTAATCACCGATGAATCGTATCACAACCAATAGCTCTGATACCATGAAGAAAATCATAGATCAAAGAACTTCAAACACAAGAGAACAATCGTTGATAACCAGATCTGTAATCAATCACAAGATTACAGAATAACAAAGTACAGCACTCTCACACACTCGTTCACAATTTATGAACTGAAGATTAAGCATAAAACTCTCAAGATCTAAACAATTTGTGAAACAAAAAACCCTAGATCTCAAAGTGAGAATGAGAGAGAAATACATAAATACAGTGAATGAATGAAAATAACCGAATGAATGAATTAATCCAGAAAATCCATTTTATAACCAAATAAATTAGACTTCATGGGCTCAAGTGGTATTGGGCTTCATTTGGGCTTCACTTTGGACTTGATCTTGAGTACACTCCAATTTAAATCTTTAAGACCCATTTTAAACACAAATAAATTAAAAGAGTCCAATAACTTAAAAATACAGCAACCCAACTCCATGCAGACTTAGACTTGTGCAGCTTACACAATTCTTTAGCACAGCTACACTTCAGCTGGAACAATCTGCAATGAACTTAACCCAGAAATAAGTAACAGAATATACAATTTTCATGTTAGATTGCAAAAGTAATGTATAAAAGTTAATATGTTTGATCAATGAAAGAACAATTAGGTTCACACACCTTCTTCAAGTAAAAGAAGAGTCAAAGTCCCAAGAAATTGTTAGGGGAAAAATAACATGGAAGAAAAGGATAAATTTCCATTCATTTTCTGGCTAAATACCATTAAATTTTGCTTTCTTGATGGTTTTTAATTCATTGGTTTTTGAAAATGAATATAATTAAATAAACTATGTTTGAATGTACATTTTAAACTGATTATGTGATAATATAATCATGATCAGACTAAGCTGTAACAAGAACAAGTTGTAGAGGGTTGTTGTAATGTCTTTTAAATTTTATTGGTTTTATTTTATATGAACTGTTAACAGTATGCAGTTATATTATATTGTAAGTTATAGTTTCGAATAGGCAATAATAGCGTGAGCTTGATATGTACACAATCATTTTATATATGTACACAATCATATATGTTTTACTGTGTTATACAGTACAACACTGTAAAGCAATATTCGTTGTGTACATAATAAAAATGGTTGTCTCTATATCATCACCTTTATAGAAAATTAAAGTGTAAAGAGTGTTAAAAGAAACAAAAAGATATAAGAAAATAAAGTGTCACCTCCAATATGTTAGCATATGGATTATTGGCCTCTATGTTTAGGCCCATCATTTTTGGTGTAGGGCTTAGCCCACTTGATATGTTTATATAATTGTATCTCTTGTATTATGAATGAAAGTAACCAGATGAATATGGGTATCACACGCCTAGCCTTCTCCTTCCACTATTAAATTGCTAACCCCCTCCAACTATCCCCTCTCTTCACCTTCATCTTCCTACTCTTTGAATTATCTGCCTTCTTTCTGTTTTTGGTGGTCCTCATGCGTCCATCATCGTCATCATCATCATCATCATCATCATCATCATCATCATCATCTCATTCTCTACATCATCAGAATCATGACCCTAACTTATGACAAAATATACAGTGGCATCAATCACTCATTAAATACCAATAAAACACGACCTCGCAAAGTTAAACTACGCAAATTAGAGTGAGTTATTTTCTGTGACGGTTTCGATGCTCAAATTTATTAAGGGCACCTCAACTAGTGAAGAGAAATTGAATTGGATATCGATGAAAGCTTATATAGTGATACGTTTTTATCTTACAATTTATGAGGTATGGATTATTAAGATTCAACAAATGTCTGCCCCTAAAGGTTGGACCCATCTACAAAAGATTTTTCTCGAAAACAAACACGTGAGAACTAATAACTTAGTGCAGAATTACGCACCTTGGAACTTGACAGCCTTTTTGTTGACGAGTACTTTAATCAGATTACTTCTATTGCGACTCTACTAAGAAATCTTGGCTCAACTTTAAGTGAACATGATCTTTCAACTATGTGATTAGTGGCCTCCCTGATAAGTTCTCAAATGTTTAGAGCATTTTTTTGTTACTCTGTGAAGGATCTGATAATGAAACGAAAAAATAACTCGGTCCCTAATTTCCAACCCACACCCTCTAATCCCACGGATCTCCTGTCTACAATGAGCAACAACTGAAACAATATGGTGCATGTCCTGCGTGTTCACACTCAAGAGGCAAATCATAAGAGAATGATGGTGAAAGTAGAAGGTGAAAGTATTGTAGAAAGCCATGAATATACCGTGGGAAGGTAACATTCCGTGGGGAGGTACTCGCTCTTACTCTCTAAAGTTTTAGATATCTGCTAGGAGCATGTGTTTAACACTAATTGTGGGATGAAAAACCCAATTAAGAGTACTTGAATAAATATCCCACTTATCTTAAAAACTTAAGTGTGGGATTCCCTCTTGATTGTTATTTCTATATAACCGTAAAAGTTGTGTAAACAACTGATCTTTAATTAGCGTTATAAAATAATTGGTGAAGAGGAAATACCACTACGAACATTGAGGACAAAGTTCCTCTAAGTGTGCGATAGACGGCATTTTATACCGCAATATGGGTACGTAGGGTAATAAAATGGCTAAAAATTAAATATTTTATGTTCTAAACCTTATGTTTTTGCTAGAATTTTTTCGAATATTTTTAAAGTTTAGCCACTTTCAGAAAGAAATAGAGTGAGAAATTTATTCTATTATCAAATATCAACAAAAACATAATAATAAGAGGATGTGTCTTAATGATTGTCTCAGTGGATGTGTCTATATGACTGCCACATAAAACTTTGCGAAAAGCGAAATAAGATCTTAATAGAGTTATTCACGCGACTAGGCACACGACCCCTACTAAAAAGGCGGGGTATTCCATGGCCAGAGCATAAATCTTTAAATGCTTCACCCCAAAAATTTGAGTGTGTCGATGTCGTGTCTCAAGTTAGAACTTGGTCAGTGTATGCATGTTCGGTATTGGAAATAGGTACCATACGGGGTATTGGTAAAAATTAAATGATCTTGACATCTCTTAGGACTAACCATTAATAAATCCTCAAATACTAACCCTTTTCCCAAGACTTACCTCAAAGTGTTGATGATCTACTTAGAAACCCTTTTGAGCCTAAACTTTTTGATTCCTTGAAATCCACAAAAATATAAACTCCAACTCAATAACAGTTTGCTATCAATCAAAGCACTTTCCAACATCATCCAAGGTGTTTTGATAAATTAGTCGACAGATTTATTTAAGTGAAGACTCACTCCCGCCAAGGATCACTAGGATATGATATCTCTAAAAAAATGAAAGCTTAGCTTAAAGTTGTAGTCTCTGAGATTAGATCATAGATCTTATGGGGTGCTATATCACCTAATCACCTAAGACTGTCCAGTCTGGGATCAGTGGATCAAAAGTTCGCTACATGGATTAAAGAAGTTACCATCTTAAAGTAGAGTAATCATATAAAAATAAAAAAATAAAAAAATAAAAAAAAAAGAATGAAGAGAAAAAAATAATAGAAAAATAGAGAAAATCATCTAAGTGATCAAGCTAATCGAAGTCTAAATGATGGTTCCTTAGAAGAGGGATGTATAAGGAACCTTAGTAGTCCTAATTAGATAGCCATTGTATTGTAAATGAGTTTAAGAAGTTGTGGAATGTAAATTACCGATTCTCTCTAATACCGAGTCTGTTCATACCTTACCTATAACACCCCGTTTTTCCCATATATGATTTATAGGTGTATTGTGTATGTACGATAGGCGTATGAAGGGTCCGGGACATGTTTGGGTGTTGAGGTCTTGTATGCAAGGAAAGGTGTCAGACCACGTTGAACGTCGCGGCGCGACGAAGGAGGTCGCGGCGCGGCAATTAACTGGAATCCAGGTCAGAAGTCCGATTAAAAATGATCCCAGACCTAGGAAAATGTCGCGGCGCGACACTTAAGGCCGCGACGCGGCGATACGAGCAAACTGGTACCAGATTCTTGTAATTTTAAATAAGGTTCAAGGGCAATTTGGTCATTTCACGTTTGAGCCAGATTTGAGGCTTTAACCTCATCCATTCATTTCATTTCCTAATTTCATTTTCCTTTTCATTTCATTTTTCCTCTCAAAAACTCAAACACCCATTTGATTTCAAGGTGATTTTTGGAAAGGAAGAAGCGTGATTTGATCTTTGTCGTAGTTGACTAGGTTGTTCTCCTCGTTCTTAGCTACACGGTGATACTAGTGGTAAGCTCTAACTCCGGATTTCATTTTCGTGTTCATCATTTGTAACATCCCAACCCGTTATCCAACCAAATACGCAACAATAATTTTTTTTTTTACACACAGTGTAGTGCGCCGAGCGCACCCCACCCAGTGCGCGGCGCGTACAGTGGCCTGGGACAAGTCAGATCAAATTATTTGTTTTACGCGAAAAGATCTACCACTTCCCGACACTTTTAGACAAAACGCTTTTAACAACATAATACCATAAGTAAAACTAACACGTTTTGATAATAAACAAGTTTTACGACACCGGGCCCACATCGGCCCGTTTTACGAATTAAGTACGAAATACAATTTTCGACCACATGTTTCTAACACAAAATAAAAGCCGAGCATGGCAATTCGGGATACGCTACCCAATTCTAATCAAATCCAAAAGCAAGTCCACTAATCCCCACGCTCACCCGAGCCACCGCCTCCAATGCAAATCTATAAAAAAAGTAAACAACGAGATGGTAAGCTAATGCTTAGTGAATGCAATAATTATACATATACATATATAATATACCTACTTGCAAACACTCACACAAATACCTCATACACGCTAGCAAATTTACATAGCATACCTTTCGCAAGTATAACTCTAAATTCTTCAAGACCACAAGCTAGCACAACATCAACATATATATAACTCGAATAATATAATATGCTACACTAAAACACACAACCATGGTTAACCATTCGTACAAGGGAATGGTACTTCGAATTTCCCATCGGTGTTCCCAACAACCGTTAGTGTACAATGAATTATATCACTAACCCCTGGGTGGTATCGAACGCCCGAACTTTAAACTCACCCGTCACGTGTAATGTAGTATCAAACGCCCGAACTTCAAACCCACACTACACGCCCACACACACATATATAACATGGTATCTAATGGTGTATCCTATCGTATACATGCATAAAAGGCATAATGGTTGCATAAAAGTAGCATCAAGAAGGCTGGAAACAACAGTTCTGTAGAGTTAACCATCCAGCGTTCTCCGCTGAACATGCTACTCTGTCATGCGTAAGCCCTGAAGGCCGCCTAGCGCGTAAGCCCTGGCCGGAGAATGCCACCTTCAGCGTAAATTTCGGATTACAAGTAACAGAACGTATCATCATCTGACACATGTCCCCAAGCAATCTGGTGGATCTCACACTATAAATAGACCCCTTGGGTCGTCATTTTACACAGTTCAGAGATTCTGACAACTTTGAGAGCTGAGACTTCACTTCTCTTTCTCTCTCTACTTTCTCTCACTAGAAGTCATCCGGCTAGCAATCTTACGCTCTACGGATGACAGATTGATTAAGCCACCGCACAAGTTTCTACACTTGTGAACCGGGTTTGCAGGGATTATTTCCCGAGGGTAAAAATCAATCGGCAACACTCCGCCCTCCTAAAGCTAGATTACTTCTAGTATCTTGTTGGCACACTAAGCCTTACCTCATAAGGAAATAGGTGTTAACAATGGCGCCATCCATTATTAAGACGAATCATCTCACCAACACTGATAAAGATGGCGAAGATAATGAATTCATACCCATAGAAGTGGGCATGATACAGCCATGGAAAGCTGGACAACGGAGGAAGGCAGAAGTATTAGAAGATTGGGAAGAGCAATTAATATCCTTTCCTTCTATGTGTAACACAAATCCATCCGATGGTCCAGTAGTTATAGAAGCGCCAGTTGCTAATTGCTTAATACGCAACATTTACACTGACACAGGAGCTGGAGCAGACATTATGTATGAACATTGCTTCATACAGCTACCCAAAGATGTACAAGAAAAAATGAAGGAAACATATGTGCTGTTGGCAAGTTTTACAAGTGAGCCGTCCTGGTCGGAAGGAAGTATTTTGCTTGTCGTAACCTTGGGCAAGCCACCCCTAAGACGCACAGCCAACATTGAGTTCTTGGTGGTTAAAGCAAATTCACAGTACAACATAATTTTGGGAAGAACTGCTTTAATGACGTTTGGAGCTGTAACGTCAACTGTACATGGTATGATAAAGTTTCCAACGCCAGGCGGAGTAGCAACGTTATATGCAGAACGGCAGAAGTCAATTGAGTGTTCCCAAGTAACAAACGCAGTAATTAAGCCAATCATACATGATGATGGGTCAATTTCACCAAATCTTAAATTTCCAAATCAAAAAATCATAATTGGGCATACGTTGTCCGCCGAATGTAAAGAAAAATTATACAATATTTTAACAACAAATCTAGACGTTTTTGCATGGCAGCCGTCTGAAATGACCGGTGTTCCAAGGGAAATTGCAGAGCATAGGCTAAACGTGAATCCCAACATACATCCTGTTTGTCAGAAAAAGCGTGGCATGACGCCAGAAAGAAGCAAATTCCTCCATGATGAGGTACGAAGTTTGGTGGATGCTGGGATCCTGCGAGAGGTCAAATATCAGACATGGGTAGCCAATCCGGTCATGGTTAGGAAGCCAGACAACTCATGGCAGATGTGTGTGGATTTCACGGATATCAATAAAGCATGTCCGAAGGACAATTATCCTTTACCTGAAATTGATTGGAAGGTTGAATCATTGGCAGGATATCGATTCAAATGTTTCCTAGATGCTACTAAGGGATATCATCAAATCCCAATGGCTTTAAAAGATGAAGATAAAATGGCTTTTCACACGACGGAAGGCATATTCTATTACATGAAAATGCCTTTTGGTTTGAAGAATGCAGGAGCAACATATCAACGACTTATTGATATGGCATTTAAGGATCAAATTGGGCGAAACTTAGAAGCTTATATTGATGACATTGTCATCAAAAGTCATACTGAAGAGAAGATGTTATGAGATATACAAGAAACTTTTGCATCTCTACGAAAAATTAACATGAAATTAAATCCCAAGAAGTGCACGTTTGGTGTGGAAGAGGGAAAATTCTTAGGTCATATTGTAACAAAACGTGGAATTAAAGCTAACCCTAAGAAAATTCAAGCAATTGAAGATATGAAGTCACCAATTAGCAAAAAGGATGTTCAACGGCTACATGGATGTCTAGCAGCGTTAACAAGATTCTTGTCCAGAGCAGCTGAAAAGTCACTTCCATTCATGAAGGTGTTAAAGGGCTGTTTAAATAAAAAAGATTTTGTGTGGATGGCGGAAGCCAAAAATGCATTCCAAGAGATCATGCAGTTGTTAAAAACATTACCCACATTAACAGCACCAAAAGAGGGGGAAACCCTAATTTTATACTTAGCTGTCTCAAAGGAAGCAATAAGTTCTGTTCTAATCGCAGAATGGAATGGCGTGCAAATGCCTATATATTTTGTTAGCAAGTTGTTGCAGCTTAGTGAAACAAATTATCCACCACTTCACCGCATGGTTTATGCCCTTGTGCATACTGCATGACGTTTACGAAGATATTTTCAAGGTCATCCCATCTTAGTGTTAACAGATCAACCATTGAAGCAAATACTCCGGCGTCCAGAATCATCTGGCCGTTTAGCAAAATGGGCCATTGAGTTGGGGGAGTATGAAATCAATTTTGCTCCCCGAAATGCAGTTAAAGGACAAATTTTGGCTGATTTCCTCTTGGAGACAAATGAAAAAGTAGAGTATGACAACAAAGTGGAACCGTCACAGCATGAGTGGGAGTTACACACTGATGGGGCATCTAGTGAAGAGGGAACAGGTGCATGACTGGTTTTAACAACTCCAGACGGTGAAGAGTACACTTATGCATTGAAATTCTATTTTTATGCTTCAAACAATGAAGCAGAGTATGAGGCATTACTCTCCGGCCTCCGCATAGCGGTAAAAATGGGGATAACAAATTTACGAGCATATGTTGATTCTCAAATTGTCGCCCAGCAGGTTAATGGAACATTCGATGCAAGAGATACATCCATGAGGTAATATGTAAAGTTGGTGGAAGCAATTTCAAAGAAATTTGATAACCTTGAAGTTGTGCAAATCCCTCGAAATAAGGACAAGAAAGCTGATGTCTTGAGCAAGTTAGCTACTTTAACCTTTGATCATTTGCACAAACGAGTGTTGGTTGAAGAACTTAAGGAGAAATCAATACATGGAAAACCAATTATTTCAATAGTTGAAGAAGCTAAGGAAACTTGGATGACTCCGTATTTGAGATATTTGCATGACGGATGGTTACCTGTTGATAAGGTAGAAGCAAGAAGAATAAGAGTGACTGCACCAATGTATGAGATTGTTAGTGGTGTCCTTTATCGAAAGTCATACAATGGTCCGTTGTTAAGATGTTTAACCGATGATGAAGCGATAAAAGTGGTCAAAGATATGCATGAAGGAGTATGTTCTCAACACTCCAGTTTCCGTACTGTGGCATCACGGATCATGCGATAAGGGTATTTTTGGCCTTCCCTTTATTGGGATGTCGCAGAAATCATAAAAACATGTGAGAATTGTCAGAGGCATGGTACAATTCAGCGTCTTCCAAAGTATGATTTGATACCGGTGTCATCCGCTTGGCCGTTCTGTAAATGGGCTATTGATATTGTGGGGCCATTCAATAGGAGCACTGGTAATGCTAAGTTCTTGGTGGTAGCGATCGATTTTTTCACAAAATGGGTTAAAGCAAAGGCTTTAGCAAAAATCACAGGAGAAAATGTCAAAAAATTTGTTTGGCATGATATTGTATGCCGTTATGGGGTGCCAAATGAAATAGTCAGCGATAACGGCAAGCAATTTGCAGAAAATCCATTTCGGAGTTGGTGTGAAGAGCTAGGCATAAAGAAAAACTTTACATCTGTTGCTCATCCTCAAGCGAATTGACAAGTAGAGGTTACCAACAAGGAAATCGTTGCTGGCATTAAGGCACGGTTGGGTCTAAGTCAAACTGGATGGGTGGATGAGCTGCCAAATGTATTGTGGGCACACCGGACGACGCCAAAGCGGAGCACGGGGGAAACACCTTTCAGTCTAGTGTATGGAACAGAGGCAGTGATACCAGCTGAAATATGTGTGCCAACGCAACGCATTATGGCATTTGATGTTGAGGCTAATTTTGAGGCATTAAGGGAGAATCTCAACTTGTTGGAGGAAAGAAGGTTGATGGTTGCCATCCGGCAAGCAGATCACAAGCATAAAATGGCAAAATATTATAACAAGAAAGTGCAGCATGTGCAGTTTGAAGTAGGTGATTTAGTACTGCGTGATAATGAGGCAAGCAGGCAAATCAAATTTGGAAAGCTAGCCCCAAAATGGGAGGGACCATATAAGGTCACGAAAGTAAATCAGAATGGATCATACATGCTTGCTGCACCTTCCGGCGAGCAATATGAAAGAGCTTGGAATGCAATGAATTTAAAGAAATTTTATGCGTAGCACTATATGCATGGACAGCTTGATCAACTGTCAAATACATGGGATATAGTCATAAATGTAAAAGTTTCTTTAAGAATATGAATAATAGCAATTATTTTTATGGCAATATTTTTCACAAGTTTTATCCGGCCAAGGATTTTTTAGCCCAGGTGTCACATAGCTGTGTGTCATCCCTACCCGCAGAAAGAAAGAAAGCCTTTCGGTGGTAGAAGTACAATCATACTCAAAATGGTTGTATCGATAGTGAGACATGTAGAACTCACTAAAGCATCGAAGCGATGAAACGAATCTACAAAAAATGTCATGACACAACTTATATACACAAAATGCATAGCACAACGGAAAACGGAACTTAGTGTCCAGCAAAATATATAAAGGCGAAAGTAATTCATAACTTTTCCTCATGAGTTTCATGACGGAAGGCTTATGACGGAGAATATGATTTTGATATTCATAACTATAATGATTGAAAAGTACAATCTCAATATCTTGAGCATTGTTCATTACAACAATCTTACTAAGATACAGCATATAGTTCTAATATACATAACCAAGTGCAATATTAAGTATTATGTAAAAGCAGATGTATAACAACATAGTGTTTCATTCATCTTGTGGAGTATAATTCAATACATCATCTATTGTTACATCTGGCCTTTTACAAAGATTTTCAAGATCAGAAAACCGCATATTTTCTATTGTGGCACCGGCTGCATTAACTTCTAAATCTGTATTTTCATTAATCTTTGATGTGATTACCTCAGGCAGAGGATTTGGAAGTTCCGGTAGTTTTCTTTTCATAAAATTGAAAAACTTTAACCGTTCAACAGATTTGGCAAGGCGGACAAACTCACGGATTCTGTGAGATAATGCCTGACAGTTAAAGATACGCTCTACAAGCGCAAGAATGCCAGTTATCATTCGTCTTTCATTCTCCTCTTTGGCTTTAAGCTGTTATTTCAATATGTTATTTTGCTCAAGCATTTTTTCGTTCTCCTTTACTAGTTCATCAATTTTGCTCAGATGTCGCTTTTCTCTGAAAGATAGTTCTTTGACTTGCTCCTTATACTCCGCCCTCTGACTGTTGCAATTTTCATAGTGCCTCTTCATTGTCTCATATCCCTCTTTATCTCTATGGCTATTCGTTCAGTCTTGGCTACTTTCTCCTTTTCAGCAGAAAGCTCCTTATTTGTAGTGACTTCACTGTTTTGCAAGTCAGATAGGCGTTGAAGGTCATTCAAACCAGAAGCAATGTTCAGAATGATACTTTGTGCTTTAACCTTCTTGGCATCTACATCAGATAAATTGCTGAAGAATTGGGCTAGTGAAGGACACACCATGGCATTCAAAAAAGTCACGAAATCTTCGTACGAGTGTGGTGGTCCTTTTAAAAGGGAGGAAAGCATGTTTGTGTCAAGATTGGGAAGTGTAATTTGTTGTTGAGAAGAACTAGGGCCAGCGCCTTGTTGAACGGATGACAGAGGAATTTGACCAGTTCTTCTCCTCTTGGCGGAAGGCGGAAGAGTTGTTAATGTAGTATATTGATGTGCTGCACTAGCTGTTGGAGATAAAGGAAAATTGTTATTTATAAAAGAGTTCCAATATGCTTCACAACATTTCAAAGGTGGCATAAAGTATAAGGAAGGGTTTGGATTATAAAATCCACCAGTACTGGGTATGCAAGAAAACAAGTACAGGTTTTGGTATGGAATTTTACATAATTTAGTGTTGTCATTTTCATTACCCGAGGTACGACGTTCTCTAGAGGCAACTCGATTCATACCTATGTCTTCTTCTTCTTCTTCTTCATTTTCCTCATCTCTCATTACATCTATTTTGGGGGTATCATCAATAATTTTCTCGGTAGTAAAGGTAAGCTGCGAATAAACCGATGACCGCATGGCGGTAAGCGGAGTAATTTCTGCAAAAATTAAAAAGTCACATTGATTAAATGAATACATAAAGAAGAGCATTTTATTTAAGCATATGTAGCAAAAGTAAGTGCTTACTCTTTTTCCCAGCAAGAATACAGGCATAGCCTTGTGAGATATCCCAATCTTGGCTCATGGATGTCAGCGAAAGCATGTGTTCCCCATATTTAATGTCATTGATTTCTTCAGCTTTAATCCTTTTAAACAAAAGGTTTTATTTGGTGACGAGTTTTGGAAAGGTAACAGATACGGTATGCTAGTATTTGCGCCATACTCGAGTAGCTGAGTATTGTTTATCAATTGCATCTTCATTAATAAAGATAAATGAAGCATACCAGTTGTCGCCAGGATGATCAAGTGCAGGTTTCAGAAACCCATGAACTTTATTAAAAGTGAACCAACCATTTTCATGGCGTGCTATACGTACCAAATGGCAAAATATCTGAATTAATGGTTCAATGCCCCTTGCGTGACAATACATTTCAAAAATCAAGATCTTTCGAATTGATGCTGGTTCGAATTGACCAACAGCAACACCGTAAAATTTGCAAACTTCTAAGAAGAAGGGTGTAAATGGCAGACGTAAGCAAAATTTGAAGAATGAATGGCCATAAATAGCAACCTTGCAGGGGGTGGTGAGCAGGCTCTAGCATTAATTACAGGAATCACTGGTTCAACACCAGCTAATCTAGGAAAATGTTGCAGTAGCTCGCTTAAATATCTCTCATTTACTCTGCTAGGAATAGCTGCAACATCCTTTATGGCTGCCATTAATGTTCTAATGAAACAGGAGGTAACGAAGGTATTGATGGAAGAAGATGAATACTGTAGGAGAAAGTTGTAAAAGTAAATGATCGGTTAGGGTTTATGGTGGTTAAAAAGCAAAAGATATAATAGCTGTAATCAGTGGTGATTTTGGGGGTTTTGTTTTCAGCCACACACGTGTAAAGACAAGGTAAAAAGGTGAGTACATCAAAAGGTATTTTTACAGCTAGAGGCGCGTGCGATATAAGAAATCATTATAATGTCAGTAAAATTCGCCTATCATTTAATGCCTGTGATGTGCTTCCCAATGCAAAAAGGAAGCGTGAAGACTTGGTTGGCATGCGTTATTCTAAGTTTAACAACTTAATCAGTTGTCAAATGCTTAAGTCATTAAACTGGGGGGGACTTAATGGTGTATCCTATCGTATACACGCATAAAAGGCATAATGGTTGCATAAAAGTAGCATCAAGAAGGCTGGAAACAACAGTTCTGTAGAGTTAACCGTCCAGCGTTCTCCGCTGAACAGGTTGCTCCGTCATGCGTAAGCCCTGAAGGCCGCCTAGCGCGTAAGCCCTGGCCGGAGAACGCCACCTTCAGCGTAAATTTCGGATTACAAGTAACAGAACGTATCATCATCTGACACGTGTCCCCAAGCAATCTGGTGGATCTCACACTATAAATAGACCCCTTGGGTCGTCATTTTACAGAGTTCAGAGATTCTGACAACTTTGAGAGCTGAGACTTCACTTCTCTTTCTCTCTCTACTTTCTCTTACTAGAAGTCATCCGGCTAGCACTCTTACGCTCTACGGACGACAGATTGATTAAGCCACCCCACAAGTTTCTACACTTGTGAACCGGGTCTGCAGGGATTATTTCCCGAGGGTAAAAATCAATCGGCAACACTCTGCCCTCCTAAAGCTAGATTACTTCTAGTATCTTGTTGGCACACTAAGCCTTACCTCATAAGGAAATAGGTGTTAACAGTATCGAACGCCCGAACTTTAAACCCATGTCATATATTGACCCGATGTGGTACCGTACGCCCGAACTTAAATCCACATCGAACCTCGTACAAGTAAATACATTATATACACACATGTATAATCATTCCACTCACCTTGTCGCCTTGATGAAATGCTACCGAATAATCCGCAACTCGCCGATGGAATGTACCTATTCCATCATCACAAATACAACAACACACTTAGAGTGGATTTACAAACCAACTCAATTTGACCCTTGGTGCAAATTCGACCAATTTTACTTACAAACCCAAAACGCGCCCAAACTAACCAATAATCACTAACACAAGTGAAAATGGTCTTATTATGCCAATTGAACCCAAGCTTAAGTGTTAAACACTTATCATTCTCAAAATCAACCAAAACCCCAATTTTGACTCATTTCCAAAATTAGTCTTTCATATACACAAAATGGGTTATAACACTTCCATAATCACTAATCCTAGTGATTAAACCCAAATACAAGTCCTAATCATGACCAATTTGTTCACCAACCCAAAATCCACCAACAACAACCAATAACCCGATTACTAGCATCAATAAACTCACTTCAAGAGTTTAAATGGGTTTCCTAACAATTTAAGTTCAAACCCTAACTTGAATATCAAAATCAAAAAATGAAATTCGGAGTTTAAACTTACCAAAACTACCACAACGTAGCCGTGAACGAGATGAACAACTTTAAAACCCGAGCTTTGGTGAGAATCTAACTCCTTCTTCTCCAAATGAAGCTTCCTCTCTCTAAAACATCTTCTCTCTCTAAGGTTGAAGATGAGAGTGTTTGTGGTGTAGAAATGAGGATAAGATGATCAATGGATCAACTTTGAAGGCTCCAAACCGGCCCCAAGTGAAATGACCAAAATGCCCATCATTTAATTCAAAAAGAAAAAGACAAAAAACTGTTGTCAGGTGAGTGCGCTAAGCGCACTCTTAGAGGTGCGCGGCGCGCACTAAGCTCAGATCAGACAGTCGGCTTTTAAATTTAAACTACGCTTTACCCACTATACGTACATCATTATGACTCTTTGTACCATAAATATTTGGGTGTTACAACTCTCCCCCACTTAGAATCGATCACCTCCTCGTGATCCTCGTCACTTAACCACCCAGAACTGCACTCTATGGTCCTTAACGAACGTTACAATTCGATTTCCACCACATTACACATTAACACGAAGATTAATCCAATAACTAAATACACACTTCCGAAACGTGCAATACACACAACATCCAAAGTCTATAACGATCACTTAGAATACGCGAGACCGCCACGTACTCTTCCAACTCCTCTAGGAAATGCTTCTCTAAGAGTCACCATTAATAACCAAATCGTCACCCGCGATCTATTAAAATTCACAAATCCAAGCACAAGAATTTGTTCAATCCCTCCAATCAGGAAAACTCAACCGATCTCGTACCGAGATATCAATCCCTGAGCGTACCCTCACCAAGTACAATGCTAAAAACAACCAAGTCTCAACCTAAGGTCAACAACCCAAACGATGAAGACCAAGTAACAACGAATCCTTACGGATTACACTTGCCACCTAACATCCCCCGTAGTGCACAAACACGGCTAGTGCGCAACTATCGTAATATCGTAAGCAAGCGACCAAAACCGCTAACGTCCAAATCGACTATGGCATCACCTGATCAAAGTGTGAGTAAAACACGGCTATTACTCACAGCCATATGCACAAACACGGCTATGTGCATAACTATCGAATGTGGACAAACACATGAATGGTACTCCCATTCTGATATGGTTATACCACGATTAACCAATAATACAAGGGAATGGTACTTCGAATTTCCCATCGGTGTTCCCAACAACCGTTAGTGTACAACGAAATATATCACTAATCCCCAAGGTGTTCCAAAAACGGCTATCCAACACTATTACCAACGTGCGAGTAAAAATCGGCTATTACTCACCACCATGTGCACAAAATGGCTATGTGCACAATTTATACGGTCAATTAACATCATAAACCTACAAGTAACGGTTCTTTCCGAAAACGGCTCACCATCAATCACAACCAAGAGTGGTCAAACGCGGTCAACCTAGAGATAACCCCAAATAAACAGATACACGTAATCACCTCGTAGTACACAATAATGGCTATTGTGTAACTACCACCCAAAGTATACGATAATGAGGCATCGTACCCTTTCTCAAAGTCCCATTATGCTATTCCCAAGGTAACCAAACGGCTAACACAATCGAGCCAAGAACCACCCATATTGCGCATAGGCACAACAATAATCCCCTAGAAGAGAATCCGGTACGCACATCCCTTAACCGAGGGATCTTACCTTGCTCATCGAACACGTAAATTATCTCCCAATGAGATTTACCACATTACCACCTAGGTGATAATTTAAATCCAAAAACCATAAGTACAATTTATTCCAAATCGTACTTTTACCACAATCAACCAATGTAGGTCTCAACACTAGCTTCGAATCAATACGAGCATCGTCCAAATATTACTACAATAGAACACCTTCGTGCGAGAGTACAAACTCCCCCATTTAGAACTCCGCTCCGTAACCACATCATCGAACAATAGCATCCCGTGGAATGACCACTTATCAACATACACAACCAATATGTCTTCAACAATAAATCCCGACGATAAACACATGCTCACTCTCACGGAAGGAGTGACCACTAATCCAACAACTAATGCGCCATTCGCATTATCATAACCCCTAAAAGAGAGACGAGGTTCACCCATCTTGCATTTCTTAATACGCACGTCACCAAACCTTGCTCCAACTTTGAGCCTATGAAGGATTTTAACCTATCCTTAAATACTCCGAACGAAGAGTTTACCACAAATTTCACAACTTAAACCTTGCAATGCTCCGATTGCTCTAGCTTGTCAAGTTTCTACCTAGTCACTCGTGTACCTAAGGGTTTCTCCCCGGTACCCTAAGTACAATGTAACCGCCACACCATCGGAGTCGAACACCATGCCAGTAGGTATGAAAGCGGCACCTAACGTTGCATCCCGTAGACTCCATTACCAACATTCATCTAGGCCAACACTTGATCTCAAGGGTTCCATCCACCCGACGAACCTCATGGTTCATCAACTTCAACACGAAAGCGAACACGCGCTAACATTCAAACACCAAAGCACATTTCCATGGCTTGGTAGAAATATTTCCCGAAACATTAAGGAATGCTTGGTTGCACCAAGTCTTACGCCCTTCGCCGTCCATCAAAAGTCGCCATAGGGTAATTCCATCAGGAATGTCACCCCTAACAATGATACGTATGAAGCAAAGCATTCAACAAACTCAAACTCAAATCGGCACATAATAAATATTTAAAGGACATATTTATTAAAAACGAAAAGTGCCTTAACGCCTTCTCGCCACACCCGTCCCTGCTAACTCGGGGCACTCCGACTTTCGATGTCCCTTTTTTTTTCTTCTTGCAATTGAAGCACACCGTGCCATCGCCTTTTGGTAACGAACATTCCCAAAACTTGTGACCTCTCACACCATAATTGTAACACTTAGACACACTAGAACCCGATATGCCTGTCCATATACCACCCGTGTTCACACTTGTAACCTTAGTTTCCTTAATTGGGGCACCATATGAAACAACTCTTCTCTTACTCGAAGGTTCACCAATTATCGATTGCGAATGCGATTCAAAGCCCCTAGCCACGGCGAATAACTCCGCGAACGAGTTCGCTTGACCAATGCTAATTTTGTTCCGCAAGTCATCATTCAAAGTTTGACAGAAATCTTCCATCAACATACGATCATTCCCAATATACTCCGGAAAAAAACGAGCCTTTGCCATAAAGGTCGTCTTGAGAGTATTCAAATCCATAGAACCTTATTGCATATTTCGCAACTCATTACGCAAATCCGACAATTCGGCTCGAGTCCGGAATTCCTCGAAGAATTCCTTCTTAATATCGTCCCACGATAACCCCATAAATGCTTCACCACCCACAATGTCGATCTTACCATCCAACCAATCTCTTGCCCTACCCCGCAACAAACTAGTAGCGACCCTCGTCCTCTTCTCGGGAGGGCAATCAATAGTACGAAAACACCCTTCGACATCCGAGATCCATGTTGTGCTTATCATAGGATCCGGGTTCCCGTCATACATCGTAGGTTTAGTCCTCATGAAGCTCTTACGACAACGTTCCATTTCACCACTACTTTGAAAATCGGAATACATCCTACCCAATTGCTCCGCAACGGCGGCTGCAACTATAGCATTAAGCTCAACGTCGTTCATCTCGATCTTAATTCCTATCGCCATTTTAAGGAATGCAAAGATTAGATCATGAACGTATAGAACCATACATGCAACCTCGCCCCATCTTGCTCAATAATCGTCTTACATCACTCGTTAGACACGATTTGCACCCGTATTAATGATAGCTAGTCACTAATACGCGAACACGTCGCATCCACTCGTTAGTACCACGACCATCTTGCTCGATGATTTTCGCAAACACAAACATAAACACGAAACAACGCATTAGTATATTAATAACATCCTCATATTAATATAAACGTTAGTCCACCTATAATCTAGGTCACTAACCAAATTCCCATTCTGACCCATAATCCTACAAGTCCCGCAACAATTAAGCACACACAAAAGTCTACGTCTAGGCACCTATCTCAAGTCACCTAAATCCCTTAGACCATGATACCACTTGTAACATCCCAACCCGTTATCCAACCAAATACGCAGCAATAATTTTTTTTTTACACACAGTGTAGTGCGCCGAGCACACCCCACCCAGTGCGCGACGCGTACAGTGGCCTGGGACAGGTCAGATCAAATTATTCGTTTTACGCAAAAAGATCTACCACTTCCCGACACTTTTAGACAAAACGCTTTTAACAACATAATACCATAAGTAAAACTAACACGTTTTGATAATAAACAAGTTTTACGACACCGGGCCCACATCGGCCCATTTTACGAATTAAGTACGAAATACAATTTTCGACCACATGTTTCTAACACAAAATAAAAGCCGAGCATGGCGATTGGGGATACGCTACCCAATCCTAATCAAATCCAAAAGCAAGTCCACTAATCCCCGCGCTCACCCGAGCCACCGCCTCCAATGCAAATCTATAAAAAAGTAAACAACGAGAGGGTAAGCTAACGATTAGTGAATGCAATAATTATACATATACATATATAATATACCTACTTGCAAACACTCACACAAATACCTCATACACGCTAGCAAATTTACATAGAATACCTTCGCAAGTATAACTCTAAATTCTTCAAGACCATAAGCTAGCACAACATCAACATATATATAACTCGAATAATAAAATATGCTACACTACAACACACAACCATGGTTAACCATTCGTACAAGGGAATGGTACTTCGAATTCCTAATCGGTGTTCCCAACAACCGTTAGTGTACAATGAATTATATCACTAACTCCTGGGTGGTATCGAACGCCCGAACTTTAAACTCACCCGTCACGTGTAATGTGGTATCGAACGCCCGAACTTTAAACCCACACTACATGCCCACACACACATATATAACATGGTATCGAACGCCTGAACTTTAAACCCATGTCATTTATTGACCCGATGTGGTATCGAACGCCCGAACTTAAACCCACATCGAACCTCGTACAAGTAAATACATTATATACACACATGTATAATCATTCCACTCACCTTGTCGCCTTGATGAAATGCTACTGAATAATCCGCAACTGGCCGATGGAATGTACCTATTGCATCATCACAAATACAACAACACACTTAGAGTGGATTTACAAACCAACTCAATTCGACCCTTGGTCCAAATTCGACCAATTGCACTTACAAACCCAAAACGCGCCCAAACTAACCAATAATCACTAACACAAGTGAAAATGGTCTTATTATGCCAATTGAACCCAATCTTAAGTGTTAAACACTTATCATTCTCAAAATCAACCAAAACCCCAATTTTGACTCATTTCCAAAATTAGTGTTTCATATACACAAAATGGGTTCTAACACTTCCATAATGACTAATCCTAGTGATTAAACCCAAATACAAGTCCTAATCATGACCAATTTATTCACCAACCCAAAATCCACCAACAACAACCAATAACCCGATTACTAGCATCAATAAACTCACTTCAAGAGTTTAAATGGGTTTCCTAACAATTTAAGTTCAAACCTTAACATGAATATCAAAATCAAACAATGAAATTCGGAGTTTGAACTTACCAAAACTACCACAACGTAGCTGTGAACGAGATGAACAACTTTAAAACCCGAGCTTTGGTGAGAATCCAACTCCTTCTTCTCCAAATGAAGCTTCCTCTCTCTAAAACCTCTTCTCTCTCTAAGGTTGAAGATGAGAGTGTTTGTGGTGTAGAAATGAGGATAAGATGATCAATGGATCAACTTTGAAGTCTCCAAACCGGCCCCAAGTGAAATGACCAAAATGCCCATCATTTAATTCAAAAAGAAAAAGACAGAAAACTGTCGTCAGGTGAGTGCGCTAAGCGCACTCTTAGAGGTGCGCGGCGCACACTAAGCTCAGATCAGACAGTCAGCTTTTAAATTTAAACTACGCTTTACCCACTATACGTACATCATTATAACTCTTTGTACCATAAATATTTGGGTGTTACAACTCTCCCCCACTTAGAATCGATCACGTCCTCGTGATCCTCGTCACTTAACCACCCGGAACCGCACTCTATGGTCCTTAACGAACGTTACAATCCGATTTCCACCACATTACACATTAACCCGAAGATTAATCCAATAAGTAAATACACACTTTCGAAACGTGCAATACACACAACATCCGAAGTCTATAACGATCAGTTAAAATACGCGAGACCGCCACATACTCTTCCAACTCCTCTAGGCAATTCTTCTCTAAGAGTCACCATTAATAACCAAATTGTCACCCACGATCTATTAAAATTCACAAATCCAAGCACAAGAATTTGTTCAATCCCTCCAATTAGGAAAACTCTACCGATTTCGTACCGAGATATCAATCCCTGAGCGTACCCTCACCAAGTACAATGCTAAAAACAACCAAGTCTCAACCTAAGGTCAACAACCCAAACGATGAAGATCAAGTAACAACGAATCCTTACGGATTACACTTGCCACCTAACATCCCCCGTAGTGCACAAACACGGCTAGTGCGCAACTATCGTAATATCGTAAGCAAGCGACCAAAACCGCTAACGTCCAAATCGACTATGGCATCACCTGATCAACGTGTGAGTAAAACAGGGCTATTACTCACAGCCATATGCACAAACACGGCTATGTGCATAACTATCGAATGTGGACAAACACATGAATGGTACTCCCATTCCGATATGGTTATACCACGATTAACCAATAATACAAGGGAATGGTACTTCGAATTTCCCATCGGTGTTCCCAACAACCGTTAGTGTACAACGAAATATATCACTAATCCCCAAGGTGTTCCAAAAACGGCTATGCAACACTATTACCAACGTGTGAGTAAAAATCTGCTATTACTCACCACCATGTGCACAAAACGGCTATGTGCACAATTCATACAGTCAATTAACATCACAAACCTACAAGTAACGGTTCTTTCCAAAAACGTCTCACCATCAATCACAACCAAGAGTGATTAACGAAGAGCTAATCCTTCCGGATATCACTCATCACCTATCACTAGTCAAACGCGATCAACCTAGAGATAACCCCAAATAAACACATACACGTAATCACCTCGTAGTACACAATAATGGCTATTATGTAACTACCACCCAAAGTATACGATAATGAGGCATCGTACCCTTTCTCAAAGTCCCATTATGCTATTCCCAAGGTAACCAAACGGCTAACATAATCGAGCCAAGAACCACCCATATTGCGCATAGGCACAACAATAATCCCCTAGAAGAGAATCCGGCACGCACATACCATAAATATTTGGGTGTTACATCATTCAAATTTGGGGCTTTTGATTGTATGATTCATAGATGGAACCCATTTAGTTGTTAATTGGAGATTAACACCAAGATTCGGGTTTATAAGTGTTAAAGGCGGGTTTTGGGTTGGTTAATGATTTAACCATGTTTAAGACTTGTAAACGATGTATAATCACTAGCATTAGTGATTATTAGTGTTTTGGAGACTTTTAGGGTTTTCGTGGTTGACTAATTTTGACTAGAGTCAAAAGTAGGGTTTGTTGATGATTATGACCCGAATGTCGATTCGATGAGGTTTGTAAACTTAAAATGGATTAAGCTGAAGTATAAAACCAAGTTAAACATGTTTTGGTGTCAAAACTTGTAAATGGTGAGATTTTGACCTTATGGGTCAAAATTAGGGTTTATGGGCGATTTTGAGAACGATAAGTGTTTAACACTTGTGTTCGGGTTTAATTGGCATATTAGGACCATTATCACTTGTGTTAGTGATTATTGGGTAGTTTAGGCGCGGTTTGTCCTTGGAAGTGCATTTGGGTCGAAATTGCACTAAGTGTCGAATTGGGTGGTTTGTAGATCCAATCTAAGTGTGTTGTTGAATTTGTGATAATGGATTAGGTACTTTCCATTGACGAGTTACGGATTACTTGGAAGCATTTCTTCAAGGCGACAAGGTGAGTGTTAATATCCTATATGCATATGTATGTGTAGGATGGGTGCGGGTCGGGTGAAGTGATTCTCGGCTATAGCGCTCACTTCACATATAGGTGGATTTGATGGACTTTTGTAAGAGTCCAATAGACACGGTTGTGCGTTTTGGTTGACCACCTTTGGCGAGGTATACATTTTGTGTGTACGTTATCACACGTGGTTGTGATGTGGATGTTATAACCCCAATGGCGAAGGGTTAGTATTGTGTTGCGTTTTGGATAACCCGATGATGTGGGTTTTGATTTGGGAAGTGAATCTCGGGTAGTACGGATTCATGATGACTCGGGTTGTTCGGTCATCTTATTAATGAGGTGATGAATTTCGGATTGTTCGAATTCATTGAGGCTCGGGTAGTTCGGCCAACCTCGGTTGTTGAATTGGTGGAAAAGGGAATTATGGGTTGTGCGAATTTACTAAGGCTCGGGTTGTTCAGCCAATGTTCGTATGATTGAGGTTAATGGGTTAACCTTGTAGTTTGGTAACCTTATTCGTTTATATTGTTATATATATTAATGTATTGTTGTGTTGTAGCTAACCCTCCGGGTGTAGCTTCTTGGCATTGTTCACATTGTCATGGGTGAACTTATATTTGTTGATATTATTAACTTGTTGCTTAGTGATCGTATGGCATACCTAGCTTAGCTTGCCTTTACACTTGGATGCTCCGGTATGCGGTATTTGATTATTTGTGTGGCGTGTCCATTTTATGCATATATATATGTATGTAGTATATTCTCAATCACTAAGCATTAGCTTACCCTCTCGTTGTTGATATTTTTATAGGTTCGCGTGATGGCGGCTCGGGTAAGCATGGGGATTAGAGATCTTGGCTAGGTTGCTTTAGAAGATCTTGCTTTTGGACTCGATTAGGATTTGGGTAGCGTAGTCCCAAATCACCATGCTCGGTTTTGTGTAAACCTAACTAGTCGGGTCATAATGATTATAACCGGTTTACGATTTAATTAATGAACCATTGTATTAGGGAGTTTAAATTATTAATGTATGTTTTAAGTTCGTTGAACTTACTTTGGTAACAAATATGTTTTGGAAATTGTGTAATGGGACCTAAAGTATTATTTAACGCGTATTAAAAGGAAAAATTTTTATGGCCCGGTTTTAATACGGGTTAGGTTGTTACAAGTGGTATCAGAGCATGGTCTAAGGGATTCAGGTGACTTGAGATAGGTGCCTAGACTTAGACTTTTGTGTTTGTGCTTAATTGTTGCGGGACTTGTAGGATTACGGGTCAGAATGAGTTGTAGTTAGTGCCTTGTTTGTAGGTGGACTAACGTTTAGATTAGTAATGCGGATATTATTAATATATTATGGTGTTGTGATGATAATTCCCTTGCGTGTGTTCATATCGCGTGGAATTGTCGTTGTGTTGGTTATATCATCGAGCGAGGCGGTCGTTGTACTAACGAGTTGAGATGACGTGTGTGCGTAATAAGGACTTGCAAACCTTATTACGGGTGCAAATAGTGTCTAACAAGTGATGTACGACGAGTGTTGAGCAAGATGGGACGGTGTTATGCGTGTTGTTTTATATGTTCGTGGACTAATCGTTTTTCATTCTTTAGAATGACGACACGAAACGAGATCGAGATGAATGACGAGGAGTTTAACTCTAGAGTTGCGGCCGCCGTTGCGGAGCAAATGAGTACGTTTCGAGAAGAAATGGATAGGAAGTATTCCGAATTTCGGGGTAGTAGTGAAATGGAGCGTTGTCTTAAGAGCTTCATGAGGACTAAACCCTCGATGTATGATGTGAAACCGGATCCTTTGGTAAGCACCACATGGATCTCGGATGTCGAAGGGTGTTTTCGTACTATTGAGTGCCCTCCCGAGAAAAAGACGAGACTCGCTACTAGTCTGTTGCGGGGCAGGGCAAGGGATTGGTTGGATGGTAAGATCGATCTTGTCGGTGGTGAAACGTTTATTGAAAGGACCCGTTCATATACATTATAAACGATTCACAATAGTTGATTACATTGCGAGGTATTTGACCTCTATATGATACATTTTACAAACATTGCATTTGTTTTTAAAAGACAATCTTTCTTTACATCGAAAATTGACATGTATGCATACCATTTCATAATATCCAAACTATAAATGACCTAATCTGTCATTTACTTAATAATAATCTTTAATGAACTTCAACGACTCGAATGCAACGTCTTTTGAAATATGTCATGAATGACTCCAAGTAATATCTTTAAAATGAGCTAATGCACAGCGGAAGATCTCTTTCAAACCTGAGAATAAACATGCTTTCAAGTGTCAACCAAAAGGTTGGTGAGTTCATTAGTTTATCATAATCATTTATTTCCATCATTTTAATAGACCACAAGAATTTCATTTCCAGTTCTCATAAATATACGTCCCATGCATAGAGACAAAAATAATCATTCAAATGGTGAACACCTGGTAATCGACATTAACAATATGCATATAAGAATATCCCCTATCATTCCGGGATCCTCCTTCGGACATGATATAAATTTCGAAGTACTAAAGCATCCGGTACTTTGGATGGGGTTTGTTAGGCCCAATAGATCTATCTTTAGGGTTCGCGTCAATTAGGGTGTCTGTTCCCTAATTCTTAGATTACCAGACTTTAATAAAAAGGGGCATATTCGATTTCGATAATTCAACCATAGAATGTAGTTTCAATTACTTGTGTCTATTTCGTCAAACATTTATAAAAGCGCATGTATTCTCAGTCCCAAAAATATAAAGGGTAAAAAGGCAAATGAAACTCACGCATATAAATATTGTTAAACAGTTATTAAAACTTTGCATGTATTCTCAGTCCCAAAAATGTAAAGAGTAAAAGGGAATCAAATGAAACTCACCATACTGTATTTTGTAGTAAAAATACATATAACATCATTGAACAAGTGTAAGGTTGGCCTTGGATTCACGAACCTAAATTATTTATATATAATTATGTATTTGTCAATATTTGTCTAATACATTAAGTTAAGTCATAGTGTACCACAATCCTAATGCTCGAGTCTAGTATGCAAAGGTCGACAAAAATTAGTTTAACTCCAAATGATTTCAAAACTTTATAAATGTTTTATTATATAATTTAAATATCGTCGTTTTATATTTTTAAAATATTTTTTTTTTTTAAAGATTTAATAAAGTAAATAATATAATTCGTTTATAAATAAAATTTTATATTAAAATATACTTTTATATATCTTAAGTAATAAAACTTATAAAGTTCATTTAATATCATAAAAATACTGCGATAGATTCTATTAAGGTAGTTATATAATTTGTATTACATTTCTAGTTAATAATATAGTATTGATAATAATAATAAGTAACAGTCGTGTTATTTTGGAATAATAACAATTTGATAAAAAAATTAAGACAACGATATTAACGACGATAATAATCATTTTTACGAAATTTTAATTGACTATAACTTTTAATCCGTCCATCAAATCTATTTGGCATCTAAAGGAAAAGTTCTTAATTTTTTTCTAGCTTTTTAAGGACATGCAAATCTTATATCTTCCTTCAACTATAATATAACAACCTTTAAGATTCGGCATAACCTATCTAAGGGCACTATCACATTTACAAGCATGCATAATCCTATTTTCTCGAGCACTAGTCAGGGATACACTATTAGTATGTAAAAATTAAATTAGGAGTACTCACGTATCAATATTGAGGTTCAATATTGTAGGAAAGGTACGTAGACGCAATGGAGGTGACAAACACTAGTTTAACCTCACAAGCATACCCATGAACAATACCCATCACCTCCATAACCATAACTCATAATTTCCTTAGCTCTATCCCGCTCATAAAACCCGTTTTGAAATAACTCGCCCATGACCTCGTCGTAGTATTTTATGTATAATAATACTAATAATAATAATAATAATAACACTAACAATAATAATAATAAATATAATTATAGAGAGAGTGTGAGAGATAGATAGTTAGAAAACAATTATGATCGATCCTATATATATAGATTTATAAATAATATAATAATATAATATAATATTAATAAAAATTAAAAACATGTTGCATAGTGAGCCGCCACCAAAATATGTCGGCACAAGATTACACGTTTCGTGTAGATAGGTACACGATTCGTGTATGGTGTCTTCATGAAAGTTGTAGATTTTTGAGTTACGGTCGTTTGGACACCGGAATCACCCTTTTTCGAGTCAGTATGATTTAGTTATGATTTTTCTCGTGCAAGTGCGCAGGTTTAGTGATTTCCAACATTTTAACTTTCAATCTTGTGATGAAATGTTGTAGTCTTTTGGTGCTCATTAGAAATCTTTATTTTATATTTATTTTTATTTTTATATCATTGAAAATCCATAAAAATATTTTATAATCAAATTCTATTATATCGAAAAAAATGTGTTTGTACTAAATTGAATAAATATAATTTAGTTTTCCAGAATTAGTTATATTCAAAATCATTCTTTAAAAGGTTTCATCTATATCGTAAAACGTCTTCAATATTAAGAAAACTAAATAATTAACCTACCAAGTGACACAAGTCAATCATTGCAAGGTACGCTTTTGATAATTAAACGAGACTCTCCGCTAACCTCTGTCTAATCCTCAATAATAACACTTTTGTTCTTACATGGAATCACTTTACTAAATATTCCGAATACCGTTAAAAGTAAGAGTTTTCTAATTCAAGTGGACCTCATAACAAAGACTCGTAATTATAATTCAATGTACCTGATAAATCAATCACTTGATATTATCTTTTAATCTCATTGATAAACTTACATCGAACAAATACGTTCAAGTAAAGTATTATTCACTAACTACTGTGATAGCATTTCTATGTTCATAAAATAGATCTCGTAGCTTATATTCATATCAACTAATTCGTTCAATGCTTTCAAGTCACATAATAATCTCATAATCTATTTTTGTATCACCAAGCTCTTAAATGTTTTATCAATATTTCTTAGCTTAAAAAAAATACACATATGTACATACACATACATTTCTATTTACACATTTTTGTTCGTGAATCGTCAGACATGGTCAAAGGGTAATTGATTACATGAATATAGTTTTCAAACTTTTCGAGACTCAACATTACAGATTTTGCTTATCGTGTCGGATACATATAAAGATTAAAGTTTAAATTTGATCGGAAATTTCCGGGTCACTACAGTACCTACCCGTTAAAAGAAATTTCGTCCCGAAATTTGATAGAGGTCGTCATAGCTAATAGTAAGAATGTTATTATGACGAATATAAGCTGATACATAGAGTTTTATCATGATTAAGAAGTACGGATAAAATAATTCGATTTCTCGAAGCGTATGAGTGAAGCTATCGTAAAAGAGCGAAATGAGTAAATGTAGATTTGTTTTAACTGATGACGTAGCTATGATTGATTTCCGGAATTTAAGGGATTTAAAGAAAATTTTCGTAATAAGATTTGGTTCTTCGGCGACTTAGGAAATCAGGATCTTCTTTGAGTAAATGTAATAATCTGTTCCGATTGCTCTGTCGGATATTTTTCTATAAATCCACCCTCTTTGTTTCCTTACAACTCACACCTTCTATTCTTTCTCCTCAGTTCATACTTTAAAACATTCGTCAATATGCTCCATCCCATTTTGATCCTTGATATACTCTTAATTTTTACATCTGTCATCCTTCTCTTTCATCTACCACCGGAAGATTTTATTTACTTCTACTATTATCTTGGGGTTATAGTGTTATTAATTTTTTTCCGTGCCTTTACGTGGCAATACGTATTGATATGCACGGTTTGTAGCTTCAGGGTGGTTGTTGAGTTTTATATCTTCCCTTATATTTCGATGCCCCTGCATCTGTCTTCTATAATCATTGTCACCCATAATTAATATTCTCTTTTATTTGCTGCGGTTTAAGCTCCAATTTCTAGTTTGGAGCTTCATTCTTTCGTTTCCTCTTCCCGTCCTCGAGTCAAGCGAGTAATGGTCCAGAATTTGCAGTTATGAATTTCGGAATGAACATAGTTAATGTTCTAAGAAGGAAATCTTAATGATGCGATTTTGACTTGTCAAATTACCAGAATATCCTGTAAAAGATCGAATCATCAAGAAATATTTTCTTGCTATGTTTAAGGATTAGATCGAATGTAAGAGTCGTGTAAATGGCACATGATGATGGTGCTGTGAATCATCACATCCCATTAGAAACTTAACATGACCTACTATAATATAATGACGTTGATCAAGTGTCATTATATTATATTAACTCATGTATCAGTTCCCAACACTACTTCAAAAACATTCATATTCGAATTTTTCAGTATTTAGAAACTAACACAGTTTCTTTTTATGTTGCAAATATTACAGAGAGATAATTGATTTCAAATGAGAATACTTATGAAAATATCTTCAGAATTATCAAGGATATTTATAATGAAAGATACTATGATATCTTAGAATATTCAAGATATGATGATGATGAATAATATTTGTCTGTGGAGATTTAGAATAAGAAATAAGGTGTTCGCTAACGAGTTCAGCAGGCACTGAATCATTTGGATCCTTTGAAGGCAGATTCAGTCTCTGTGATTTGTCCATGGCTTCCTTCATACTTTGCTCAATCCATTTTTCAGTACCAAATCCTTTCTTTTTCAGAGCTTTACCAACTCACTATCTTTTATCATCAAACTTTTGACCGTTTAAACCATCTACCATTTTTATGTTTCCTCTGCATTTAATGCAATAATATCTGAATCTCTGATTATCAATCTGAGGTGGGTTCAGAAGAATCGTGTTTTAGATGATTAAACGCTGGTGGTAATATGGTGGAATATGAAAGGTTCCCCAGTAATAATGACGAAAGGGCAACGTATCTATCAGGGTTATAATAAGACTGGTCCGACTGAAAAAATCGAAGTTGACTTGCTGGATCCGTGACAAAATTGGCTACTTTGAAAAGGAATCGAAATGTTGTTCTTGTTAGAAGAATTCGACGCAGGTACATGTTAGATTATGACTTTGGTTTCGAGAGTTTTTCAGGTACAAAACTTCGGGTAACGTGTGGTTGGATCATCATCTCAATTGTTTATTATTTGAAGTGTCTTCTAGAATTTCGGAGGGTTTTGATTGCAGATTGTCATAGTCAATATCCAAATGATGAAATCGTCCTAAATCCCGAATGATTTCTCATATCCATCTTGTGTGTTACGATTAAAAGTGATGTGCTATCACAGTTTTGAAGTCAAAGTATAGCTTTGAAAAATATAAGGATCTAAGAGTGATGATTTTGGTTGTATCTCGAGTTGAATTCTGAAATTCCCAAAATCAGAATATGTAATTAGATTCGAATGAGTATGATTGTTTTGATTTCTATAGAAGAATGTATATTGGTTTAGTTGATGATTATTGAATCAGAATTGAAGAATGTAACATATTAATTGTGATTTTATATATCTCTCGGGTATTACCTACCCGTTAAAAAAATTTCACAAATAATATTTTGAACAAGAATTCTCATTACAATCTTTATGAAAATATATGTGGGTATATTTTCTTCAGATGTAGTACAGATTCAATGAGTTAATATCATACTAAGCTCATTTGATTTTCGGATTGAATTAGAAATGAATTTTCTCTAAAACATTAGAGATTACATAAACTTTGCGGAGTATTTCACTAATGTAATCAATGCTTCAATATTTATATGTATTTCCTTAGTGAATCATGCTGATGCTCATGGAACTCTTGCTAACTTCGCAAGATACGAATATTGTTTTCCCGTAAATTTTGGGTATATCAAAGATGAAAGTGTATAATCAAACATGTTATTGAATGATACACTTGATTTATTATGAAATAAAATTCATTGAGTTGAAGCAGAGATTGTAGTTAACAATGATTAAATTGTTAACGAAGAATGTACATCATAGCAAATTAGTAATATGAATTAACCAGATAGTTAAGTTCCATACATAATAGCTTAGTACAGAAAGATTTATTATGGTAAAAAAATTTTTTTATAGAATATACATATAAATTCTTCGGAGGAACTGAGTTAATACTTCATAACTCGTTGATACAATATACTTGTTATTAATTTGTAATGGTTTCCACAGTGATTCTTGAATTGGCGAAACTTGTGAGGTTAGAGGTGCTGACGATTCTAACAATGTTGACAGCATTGACTGTGTTGGTGAGGCTATTGGTACTGCTGATGATGTTGGTAAAACAAGTCTAGCTTGTACCTTACGCACCAGTCTTGTTAGGGTTTCGGTTCTTCTCTCTATCATCTCTGTCCACTCATCTGGTTTACGGTTAAGGCTGAGATAGATAATCTCTAAAACTTTAGAGATTACCTAATCACCACAGAATGTTTCTCCGATGAAGTTATGAATCAATACTTCATCGTTTGTTGTTGTTGGTACTCCTTGGTATCTTTGGTGCGTGTGACGTTGATATCCGATATACAGATTGGGATATTGAGGTGTGTGATGCGGATGTGATTGTTGGTGGTGGTAATGATCCTGTTGATGTTAATAATGGTGGTTGATGTTGATGTCGGTGATGCTGCTGGTGCTTTTAGTATTGAGACTTGCGATGTGGATGTTACTGGCGGTACTGGTTACGCTGCTGGTGCTGTTGATGGTGTTTGTAACCTTCGCACCGTATTCTCCAAAGCCACTACCCGAGCACGAAGCTCGTTAACTTCTTCTATTACACCGGGGTGATCGTCGGTTCGGATGAGCGGATAAATATAATCAAGAATTTGGTGTAGTATATAATCGTGACGAGATACTCTGGAGATGAGAGAGAAAATGGTTTCTCGAACAGGTTCGCCGGTAAGTGCTTCAGGTTCATTGTCAATAGGGCAATTTGGTGGATGGAAAGGATCACCTTCTTCTTCTCTCCAATAATTGAGGAGGCTACGAACCCATCCCCATTTCATCCAGAATAGGTGATGACGGATTGGTTGATCTATTCCGGTCATACTGCTTTCGGAGCTGGAATGAGACTCCATATCGGAATAGCTGTCGTAATCTGAGGAATTCGAACTGGTTGAGGGATCCATCTCGTATGATCAAGGGAATGAATTTTTGATATGAAATAGATTATAGGAGTTAGATTTGATATCTTTCTATACATAATTTACATATGTATATATAATACCAAAATCCCATAAATTACGGAGAATCTTTGAAAAATGTCAGTCAAAGTTCACAGTATCAGATATGCTAAGATAAGAATTCGTCTATACACTATTATGCAATAAATGCAGGAAAGCGCGTCTAGACTTAAAAATGATAAGCAGGTAATTTTCGACACGAAATGATAAGCAAAACTTTTGACATGCAGACACGGTCGAAGTCCAGACTCACTAATGTATCCTAACGACTTATCAGTTAGACACACTAATGCAGACCTGGTTCGCTAAGACCACCGCTCTGATACCAACTGAAAGGACCCGTTCATATACATTATAAACGATTCACAATAGTTGATTACATTGCGAGGTATTTGACCTCTATATGATACATTTTACAAACATTGCATTCGTTTTTAAAAGACAATCTTTCTTTACATCGAAAATTGACATGTATGCATACCATTTCATAATATCCAAACTATAAATGACCTAATCTGTCATTTACTTAATAATAATCTTTAATGAACTTCAACGACTCGAATGCAACGTCTTTTGAAATATGTCATGAATGACTCCAAGTAATATCTTTAAAATGAGCTAATGCACAGCGGAAGATCTCTTTCAAACCTGAGAATAAACATGCTTTCAAGTGTCAACCAAAAGGTTGGTGAGTTCATTAGTTTATCATAATCATTTATTTCCATCATTTTAATAGACCACAAGAATTTCATTTCCAGTTCTCATAAATATACGTCCCATGCATAGAGACAAAAATAATCATTCAAATGGTGAACACCTGGTAATCGACATTAACAATATGCATATAAGAATATCCCCTATCATTCCGGGATCCTCCTTCGGACATGATATAAATTTCGAAGTACTAAAGCATCCGGTACTTTGGATGGGGTTTGTTAGGCCCAATAGATCTATCTTTAGGGTTCGCGTCAATTAGGGTGTCTGTTCCCTAATTCTTAGATTACCAGACTTTAATAAAAAGGGGCATATTCGATTTCGATAATTCAACCATAGAATGTAGTTTCAATTACTTGTGTCTATTTCGTCAAACATTTATAAAAGCGCATGTATTCTCAGTCCCAAAAATATAAAGGGTAAAAAGGCAAATGAAACTCACGCATATAAATATTGTTAAACAGTTATTAAAACTTTGCATGTATTCTCAGTCCCAAAAATGTAAAGAGTAAAAGGGAATCAAATGAAACTCACCATACTGTATTTTGTAGTAAAAATACATATAACATCATTGAACAAGTGTAAGGTTGGCCTTGGATTCACGAACCTAAATTATTTATATATAATTATGTATTTGTCAATATTTGTCTAATACATTAAGTTAAGTCATAGTGTACCACAATCCTAATGCTCGAGTCTAGTATGCAAAGGTCGACAAAAATTAGTTTAACTCCAAATGATTTCAAAACTTTATAAATGTTTTATTATATAATTTAAATATCGTCGTTTTATATTTTTAAAATATTTTTTTTTTTAAAGATTTAATAAAGTAAATAATATAATTCGTTTATAAATAAAATTTTATATTAAAATATACTTTTATATATCTTAAGTAATAAAACTTATAAAGTTCATTTAATATCATAAAAATACTGCGATAGATTCTATTAAGGTAGTTATATAATTTGTATTACATTTCTAGTTAATAATATAGTATTGATAATAATAATAAGTAACAGTCGTGTTATTTTGGAATAATAACAATTTGATAAAAAAATTAAGACAACGATATTAACGACGATAATAATCATTTTTACGAAATTTTAATTGACTATAACTTTTAATCCGTCCATCAAATCTATTTGGCATCTAAAGGAAAAGTTCTTAATTTTTTTCTAGCTTTTTAAGGACATGCAAATCTTATATCTTCCTTCAACTATAATATAACAACCTTTAAGATTCGGCATAACCTATCTAAGGGCACTATCACATTTACAAGCATGCATAATCCTATTTTCTCGAGCACTAGTCAGGGATACACTATTAGTATGTAAAAATTAAATTAGGAGTACTCACGTATCAATATTGAGGTTCAATATTGTAGGAAAGGTACGTAGACGCAATGGAGGTGACAAACACTAGTTTAACCTCACAAGCATACCCATGAACAATACCCATCACCTCCATAACCATAACTCATAATTTCCTTAGCTCTATCCCGCTCATAAAACCCGTTTTGAAATAACTCGCCCATGACCTCGTCGTAGTATTTTATGTATAATAATACTAATAATAATAATAATAATAACACTAACAATAATAATAATAAATATAATTATAGAGAGAGTGTGAGAGATAGATAGTTAGAAAACAATTATGATCGATCCTATATATATAGATTTATAAATAATATAATAATATAATATAATATTAATAAAAATTAAAAACATGTTGCATAGTGAGCCGCCACCAAAATATGTCGGCACAAGATTACACGTTTCGTGTAGATAGGTACACGATTCGTGTATGGTGTCTTCATGAAAGTTGTAGATTTTTGAGTTACGGTCGTTTGGACACCGGAATCACCCTTTTTCGAGTCAGTATGATTTAGTTATGATTTTTCTCGTGCAAGTGCGCAGGTTTAGTGATTTCCAACATTTTAACTTTCAATCTTGTGATGAAATGTTGTAGTCTTTTGGTGCTCATTAGAAATCTTTATTTTATATTTATTTTTATTTTTATATCATTGAAAATCCATAAAAATATTTTATAATCAAATTCTATTATATCGAAAAAAATGTGTTTGTACTAAATTGAATAAATATAATTTAGTTTTCCAGAATTAGTTATATTCAAAATCATTCTTTAAAAGGTTTCATCTATATCGTAAAACGTCTTCAATATTAAGAAAACTAAATAATTAACCTACCAAGTGACACAAGTCAATCATTGCAAGGTACGCTTTTGATAATTAAACGAGACTCTCCGCTAACCTCTGTCTAATCCTCAATAATAACACTTTTGTTCTTACATGGAATCACTTTACTAAATATTCCGAATACCGTTAAAAGTAAGAGTTTTCTAATTCAAGTGGACCTCATAACAAAGACTCGTAATTATAATTCAATGTACCTGATAAATCAATCACTTGATATTATCTTTTAATCTCATTGATAAACTTACATCGAACAAATACGTTCAAGTAAAGTATTATTCACTAACTACTGTGATAGCATTTCTATGTTCATAAAATAGATCTCGTAGCTTATATTCATATCAACTAATTCGTTCAATGCTTTCAAGTCACATAATAATCTCATAATCTATTTTTGTATCACCAAGCTCTTAAATGTTTTATCAATATTTCTTAGCTTAAAAAAAATACACATATGTACATACACATACATTTCTATTTACACATTTTTGTTCGTGAATCGTCAGACATGGTCAAAGGGTAATTGATTACATGAATATAGTTTTCAAACTTTTCGAGACTCAACATTACAGATTTTGCTTATCGTGTCGGATACATATAAAGATTAAAGTTTAAATTTGATCGGAAATTTCCGGGTCACTACATTTATGGCCTCATCGTGGAACGAGTTTAAGGAGGAATTCTTCGAGGAGTTCCGGACTTTGGCCAATTTGTGGGAATTGCGTAATGAGTTGCGAAATTTGCGACAAGGATCTATGGATTTGAATACTCTCAAGACGACCTTTATGGCAAAGGCTCATTTTTTCCCGGAGTATTTGGGGAATGATCGTTTGTTAATGGGGGATTTCTATCGGACCATGAATGATGACTTGAAAAGTAAAATTAGTCGGGGTCAAGTGAAATCATTTGTGGAATTATTTAACTTGGCTAGTGGTTTCGAGTCGTATACGCGATCAAAGATGTGTGAACCTTCAAGTAAGAGGATGGTTGATTCGTACGGCGCCCCGGGTAAGAAAAATAAGGGTGCAAGTGCGAGTACGGGTAATGTGGGAAAAGGCACGGTGGATTCTCGTGCACCTAGATGTTTCAATTGTGGTGTTAGGGGCCACAAGTTGTGGGAGTTCACAATGCCGAGAAGTGATGACGGGATGTGTTACTATTGTCATAAGGAGGGGCATCGCAAGTCGGATTGTCCCGAGTTGGCGGCGAATGCCGCAAGGAGACGTTGAGGTACGTTTCGTTTTAATAAATATGTCATTTGAATATTTATTTATGTGACGTTTAAGTTCGGATTTGTTAAATACATTGTGTTGTGCATAGTGTTGTTATGTGTGACGTTCCTAATGGAAGTACCCTATGGTGATGTTTGATTTTTGAACGAAGGGCATAAGACTTGGTGAAACCAAGCATTCCTTAGTATTGGGAAATGTTTCTACCAAGCCTTGGGAATGGGCTTTGGTGTTCGATTGTTAAGAGCGTGTTCGCTTTCGTGTTGAAGTTGATGAACCATGAGGTTCGTCGCGTAAATTTGAACCGGAAAAAGATTGAGTTTTTGATCTCGATCTATGTTGGTGAAGGAGTCTACGCGACGCGACATTAGGTGCCTCTTTCATACCTACTAGCGTGGTGTTCGACTCCGATGGTGATGCGGTTAAGTTGTACTTAGGGTATCGGAGAAACCCTTAGGTACATGAGTGAGTGGGTTGAACTCTGACAAACTAAAGCAATTGGATGATTGCGAGGGTATAGTTTGTGTAATTGTGGTACACTTTTTCGTTCAAAGTGTTTAATGATAGGTTAAGATCCTTAGTATGCTCAAGGTTGGAGCAAGATATGGTGATGGGTCGTGTGAACCCAAATTCTTGGTAAAGTCTACCTTTGGTAGCATTGTACGGTTGTACGAGTTGTGGATATGGAACGTAGTTCCAAGTGGGGGAGTTACACTCCCGCACGAGGAGACCTTAGGGTGAGATTTTGGATGACGTTATTAGTAGATCCGAAACTTGAGTTGAGACCTAGTTTTGGTCGATTTGTGGTGAAGTACAATTTTGATTAAGTTGTACTTATGATTTTGGGATGTAAATTATCACCGAGGTGATAATGTGGTAATCTCGTTGAGAGATAATGGACATGTTTGGCGAGCGAGGTGAAATCCCTCGGTTAAGGGATGTGTGTGTATCAGGTTCTCTTTGAAGAATTGTTGATTTGTGCCTATGTTCAATATGGGTGGTTCTTGCTCGAATATGTTAGCGATATTCGCGTGTACGAAACGAGTGGTATTGTCGTGGTGTTTAAGACACCACATTGTCATGGAGGTGAAGTATCGAGGTGTTAAGATTCCACCCGAGGATTAGTATACGAGGTGTTAAGTACACTAATGGATATTGTTGATTGGTGAAGCATGACCTTCAGGGTCCGCTGACTTCATCATGAGCGTGGTGTTATATCGGTGAAGCATGACTTTCGGGGTTCGCTGACTACATCCGGTGTTGAGATTGGTGGAGCATGACCTTCGGGGTCCGCTGACTTCATCAAGGGAGTAGTGTTACGTCGGCATGGCATAACATTATCGGGAAATGCGAGTACCGGTGGGAAATGAGAGTACCATTCTTGAGTTGTGTTGTGGGACGTGAATAACGGGTTGTTCGTATTCACAATATTTCGGGTAGTACGATTGTCCCTATTGGTTGGACACATGGTTTGAGGTAGTGAATGTCGGGTAGTTCGGATTCACTAAGTCTCGGGTTGTACGTCCATCCTCGGTTATTCTATGTGGCGGTGGTAGTGAATATCGGGTTGCGCGTATTCACGATGACTCGGGTTTGAAGGTATTTCATATGCCCGAGAGACATAGTAAATTAATGTGGCCAATATGTTATGATCCAAGTCGGGTCATACCCAATAACAAGCCGTCAACACTTTTATGTATTTGTTTTAATGAGTGGATCTTTAAAATAAATACTTGACACTTAGACTTTAGAAATTGGTTTTCTAAAGATAAAATGCAAGAAATAATTATTTGGATAATTATAAGTGCAAGTTTAATTATTTATATGATTAAACTTATATGTGTGTTATAATTTTATAAAGTGGTTTATAAAATTATGTATAAATGTGTAAGTATCAAATAAATGTTGCAAGACATTTTATTTAAAGAAAAGCAAAAAAAAAAAAAAAAAAGGAGGGGAAGGGTGGCGGTGGCGGTTTTGGAGTCCCAAGACACCCCACCCATGCTTGTTTTGGTTAAATGCATTTTACACTCAAGGTTAATGGATGCTTACACACTTTTACACACACACATTATTACTTACTTTTGAAAATCAAAAACTCTCTCCCTTTCACCCCTTTTTGGCCGAAAATTTGGAGGAGGAAGAAGGGTTCTTCAAGTTTGATTTTCTTGCATTTGGTGTCTAAAATCCTAACCATACATAAGGTGGTGTTGATTCTTGGTTGCTTGTGGGTATCACTAGCTTGAGGCTTCAAGTAAGGAGCTTGCATTCATCATCTTCTTCATCATCTTCATCATCCATTTAAGAACCACAACCCTCAAACTTTTGAGGAGGTATATTTCTATGTCTTCTCTTATATACTTGTAAGCATATCTTCATGACTTGATATATTTATGGAATTTGTCTTTTAAAATGGTTAACATATAACATGAACTTTGCATGCTTCCGCTTACTTTAATCTTCATAAAATGGGTTTTATGAACTTGATAATATGTAGAACATGTTTGTTTAAAAGATTGTCAAATTCCATCAATGGTATCTAGAGCCAAGGTCTTTGAAATATGCTTCTTGTTTATGACTTTTAAATCCACTAATCTTACAATCTAGTAACATGCATGAAACTAGAATGTAAAAATTTTTGGATTTTGGGAGGGTTCCTTATTTGGCCGAAAATTAGGAGGTTCCAAAATGGGTTTGGAACTTATTTTTTGGTCAAATTTTGTTGTTAGTTATTGTTCACAATCAAGCCTTGGCCTTGTGGTTGCATGTGTGTATGATGTGGTTGTTTTATTCATTCTTATGGTTTGTAATATTAATTCATTCATTTGGTTTGTAATAATTTGTAATATTTATTCATTTGTAATTTATTTTATATTTGGTATGTAAAATAGATTAGGTTGTAATTTCATTTTCTAGAAAAAATGTATTAGGATATATTTTTTTTCTAAAGAGAGTGAAGAATGAAGATGATGAAGATGAACACAAGTTGGAAGCATTTGGATGCAAGATTAAGTGGGAGATTATAAATCTCCTACTTTGTCATAACCCTTAGAAGGTGACATTTGTTTTGGCTAAACAAATGTCTACCAAATTGGCTTGATTGTGGACTTGTTTGTTTTGCATGTTTATTGTGTTTGTATGCTTGGTTGATATAAGATAATCACATATTTACAACTTGCAAAATAACATTATAATTGGTTATAATTAAAACAACAAAAGGACACTAATAAATGGTTATTAAGGACATGATGTTAATGTATATAAAATGGTTTATATCATATAATTGGCTTTACTAATATGACATGAAAATTGGTTTTTCATAATGTACTATACACCAAATGCATGTTGGTGTATGGCAAATGTTTTCTTAAACTAGAATTTATGAAAACTTAAAATCCCTTAACTAAAACAAGGTAAACAAGTAAAACGCCATCCTTTTGTGGGAACACTTGAACATAGTAGGAAACTCTTAATGGGATAAAGGTCACCTAACCATTATGAACTAACTAATATGGTTAAGGTAAAATTCGCATGCTTGTGGGATAAAGGTCACCTAACCACTTGTATGTTGATTTTACATGTTTACACAAGTAGGACGACTTGATTTGGGAATCATGAACTTAGGGTCACCGAAGCATGAGGAACAAATAGGCGTTGATGGGATAAATATGCCATGCAAAAGGATTGCATGATCCCATAATTTAGAAGTTGCAAAAGGATTGCAATTGTCATATAAATGACTACCTAGCTAAATCAAATAACGGGATAAAGGTCACCTAACCGAAATTTGAATTACCGTTGGATTCTAATATTTAATAAGACAATTAATTATAAAAGGGTGTTGTTTATTAAATTTAAAATCGATACTTAAAAGAACTTTGTTAATTTTGTAGATGGCCGCAAATAACAACAACATGCAAAATGCACCACTTAACCTTAACAACCTATCATTAAGGTCTCTCCTCGAGAAAGACAAACTCAACCATACGAACTTTCTAGATTGGTTCCGTAATTTTAGAATTGTCCTCAAACTTGAGGATAAAGCGTATGTGTTGGAGGACCCTATTCCCGACCAACCGGATGAGGAAGATCTAGAAGGCATGGCTTATTATGACAAGTATTGCGCCGATTCAGTGCAAGTCGATTGCCTAATGCTTGGGACTATGACACCCGAACTCCAAAAGGATTTCGAACATAATAGTGCATATGACATGATTACACAATTGAAGGAGATGTTCCTTCAACAAGCACGTGTCGAGCTCTTCAAAACGGTTCGAGCGTTACATGCATGTCATATGGATGACACCCAATCCGTATCCTCTTATGTCCTCAAAATGAAAAGCCTCATTGATCGCGTAAACCGTCTTAACCTCAACATATCTAATGAGCTAGCCACCGATCTTATCCTAAACTCCTTGTCAAAGAGGTTTGACCAATTTGTAATTAATTACAATATGAATGGGATGGATAAGACCATTGGTGAACTTCATGGCATGTTAAGGACGGCCGAAACTAGCATGGGTAAAAGGGCTTCACCCGTGCTAATGATCAATGATGGTGGGTCTAAAGGTAACAACACCTCTAAGCCTAAGGCGGCTAAGAGGAAAGGACCCGCTCATCAAGGCAAGGGAAAGGGGAAGATGGTTACCCCAACCAAAAACAAGAACAAGAAGCAAAAGGTTGCCGGACAAGCAAACCCCAAGGAAGACCCATGTTTCGGTTGCGGTGAAATGGGTCACTGGAAACGAAACTGCCCGGTCTACCTTAAGGAGTTGAAGGAAAAGAGGGATGCGGGGCAATCCTCAGGTAATATATATATGGTATATACAGAGCTTAGTATTACTTCTTCTAATACATGGGTATTAGACACTGGATGTGGAACTCACATTTGTAATTCATTGCAGGGGTTCAAAAGAAGTAGCAAGCAAGCGGGAACATCAAGTCTCTTTATGGTTAATGGAGCCAAAGTGCAAGTGAAGGCTCAAGTAGACTTTGTGTTAAAGCTTCCAAGTGGTTTGGAACTTATTTTGAATGATGTTTTGTATGCTCCCGATTTATGTCGAAACATTATTTCCGTTTCCCGTTTGAAACAATGTGGTTTTAATCTTAATTTTATTAATGATGATATCCACGTTTATTTAGATAATGTATTCTATTTCAAGGTTTCGCCTTCAAATGGAATTTATGAATTGGTTCATGATGACACATCATCTAGTAGCTCAATATACCATACTAGCACCAAGAAACTCAAAAGGGATTTGAGTGATTCCTACTTATGGCATTGTCGCCTTGGTCACATAAACAAGAACCGAATGCATACACTTCAAAAGAATGGACTTTTGAAATTAAATGAAATGGATTCGTTTGATGTATGTGAATCTTGTTTACAAGGCAAGATGACTAAAGCACCTTTCAAAGGGACCTATGAAAGGGCTAAAGACTTATTGGGATTAATACATTCGGATGTATGAGGACCCTTTAAGCCCATGACAAGGAATGGTGAAAGATACTTTGTTACTTTCATTGACGACTTTAGTCGTTTCGGATATGTCTACTTATTGAGACACAAGGACGAAACTTTTGAAGCATTCAAAGAATATCAAAACGAAGTACAAAATCAACTCAACAAGACAATCAAGGTACTTCGTACCGATAGAGGAGGTGAATACCTAAGCGATGCTTTCCAAGATCATCTTCGGAGTTTTGGGATTATCTCACAACTTACTCCACCCGGAACACCCCAACTTAATGGAGTTTCCGAAAGGAGGAACCGAACCCTAATGGATATGGTTCGATCTATGATAGCAAGAAGCTCCTTACCTCTATCATTTTGGGGTTATTGTCTATGCTCCACGGCTCGTATTTTAAATATGGCCCCAACCAAGAAAGTGGAACGAACTCCTCACGAGATGTGGTTTGGAAAACCTCCTTCTCTTTCATAATTGAAAGTATGGGGATGTGAAGCTTATCCAAAGCGCTATAATGCTAATAAGTTGCATGCTCGATCCAAAAAGTGTATCTTCATAGGATATCCCAAGGATGATATGGGATACTATTTCTATGATCCGACCGAGCAAAATGTATTTGTTGCTCGAAAGGCGGAATTCCTTGAAGCTAAGTTCCTAATGGAAGGAAATAGTGAAAGGAAGATAGATTTTGAAGAGGTTCAAGATCAAATAGATGATACACAATTGGTTGACACTAGCACTCAACATGAAAATGTTGAGAATGATCAAGTGGTTGATCAAAGTACACAAGACGTTCGAAGATCTAGTAGGATTAGTAATCCTCCTGAGAGATATGGTTTTCTCGTGGATGGTTGCTATACGGTTGATTTGGATGAACCAACAAACTACGAAGATGCTTTATCAAGGATTGATAAAGACGAATGGCAGGAAGCCATGAACGCCGAGATGCAATCCATGTATGAAAACCAAGTTTGGGAACTTGTTATGCAACCTCCTAGCTCTAAGCTAGTTGATTACAAATGGCTTTTCAAGAAGAAAACCGACATACATGGAAACTTGGATACATACAAAGCTAGACTTGTAGCAAAAGGTTTCACTCAAACTCAAGGGGTTGACTATGATGAAACTTTCTCGCCAGTGGCAATGCTAAAGTCTATTAGGATATTATTTGCCATTGCTGCTCACTATGACTATGAAATATGGCAAATGGATGTCAAAACCGCTTTCCTAAATGGATATCTTGAGGAAGATGTCTATATGGTACAACCCGAAGGTTTTGTTGATCCGAAACATCCTAAAAAGGTATGCAAGTTAAAGAAATCAATCTACGGATTGAAACAAGCATCGAGAATGTGGAATCATCGTTTTAATGAGGAGGCAAAGAAATTTGGCTTCATTAAAAATGGTGATGAAGCTTGTGTATACAAGAAGGATAGTGGGAGTACCATAATGTTCCTTGTGCTATATGTGGATGATATATTATTATTTGGGAATGATATTACCACAATGCAAGAAGTCAAAACTTGGCTAAAGGGTTGCTTCTCCATTAAGGATCTTGGACAAGCATAATACATATTGGGGATAGGGATCTATAGGAATAGATCCAAGAGATTGATAGGTTTAAGTCAAAGTACATACATTGATAAGGTCTTGAAAAGGTTCAAGATGGAAAACTCTAAGAAAGGTTTGGTACCTATTCAAAGAGGAACCGTTCTCAGTTCATCTCAGTGTCCCACCACAAAAGATGAACAAGAGAGGATGAAAAATGTCCCATACGCATCTGTTATTGGGTCTATCATGTATGCGATGATATGTACTAGACCGGACGTGTCATGCGCTCTAAGCTTGACAAGTAGATACCAGAATAACCCAGGAAACAGTCATTAGATTGCTGTTAAGAGTATATTGAAATACCTTAGGAGGACTAAGGATATGTTTCTAATATATGGGTCTGGTGAGGTGGAACTCGCTGTAAAAGGTTACGTGGACGCGAGTTTCCAAACTGATCGAGATGACTCTCGATCACAATCCAGTTATGTTTTCATGTTAAATGGTGGTGCGGTCTCTTGGAAGAGTTTAAAACAGGATGTTGTTGCGTTATCCACTACAGAGTCGGAGTACATTGCTGCCTCACTGGCAGCTCAGGAAGCTGCATGGATGAAGAAATTCATCGACGACTTAGGAGTGGTCCCTTCTATTCAGGACCCTCTTGAGATCTTTTGTGACAACGAGGGTGCGATTGCTCAAATCAAGGAACCTCGTGCTCATCAAAAGACTCGTCACATTGAGCGGAGATTCAACTACATCAGGGATAAAGTTGAAAAGGGAAAGATATGTATTCACAAAGTTCACACAGATCATAATGTTGCGGATCCACTAACGAAGCTTTTACATGGGCCAAAACATGAGGGACATGTTTGTGCATTAGGGCTTCGATATTCTAGTGATTGGAAATGATCTATTTTATGTATTGTAACAGAACGAATTAGTTCAAACTCATTAATATAATTATGGTATTAATTTAATTATGAGTCATGTTCCAATTTTGCACATTTTATCCATGAATAAATAATTATTCTAAATTCCGTAGTTGATCACATTTGTGGGAACAAGTGTGAGGTCTAGACTATTATGAACTTGGATTGGTTAACATTCAAATGGTGAATGTGGGGCAAGGTTGCAACCAAGGTTCATAGATATTTGTGGGACACAAATATTGGAAGACCCGCTCTCAAGATTTATTGCATGGAGCCTTTGTGGTTGATCACAAGTAATCTTGAGTAAAGGACAATATCATTGTATCCTCTGACCTGAGATACATATTGGGTTCAGATATTCACCAAATATTGTGCCTTGATTCTTTCCTTCACTATTCTGAAAAGGTAGCTCATAAGGGAGGCTTCAGGTATGGTACAAAGTGTAGTGTCTAGGACGTATGTAGCCAAGATGGAATTTGTCCCTCTTATTCGTTGAGAGTCAGATGTCTAAGGCCTGATAAAGTTAAATCTATAAGAGAGTGATCACTCTATGTCTCTTGGATTTAACATGACATCTAGGACAAAAGGATATATTGAAAGATTAACCTAATCATATTCGAGATGGGAACTCGAAAGGGATGATGTTATTGAATGGCACCAAGTCATAACACATTGGGGGTGATGGACGGTCGTTAGGTGGTATCAATCACTTGCATTAATTCCTTATGTTTCTCGTGCAAGTGGGAGATTGAAGGTATTTCATATGCCCGAGAGACATAGTAAATTAATGTGGCCAATATGTTATGATCCAAGTCGGGTCATACCCAATAACAAGTCGTCAACACTTTTATGTATTTATTTTAATGAGTGGATCTTTAAAATAAATACTTGACACTTAGACTTTAGAAATTGGTTTTCTAAAGATAAAATGCAAGAAATAATTATTTGGATAATTATAAGTGCAAGTTTAATTATTTATATGATTAAACTTATATGTGTGTTATAATTTTATAAAGTGGTTTATAAAATTATGTATAAATGTGTAAGTATCAAATAAATGTTGCAAGACATTTTATTTAAAGAAAAGCAAAAAAAAAAAGGAGGGGAAGGGTGGTGGTGGCAGTTTTGGAGTCCCAAGACACCCCACCCATGCTTGTTTTGGTTAAATGCATTTTACACTCAAGGTTAATGGATGCTTACACACTTTTACACACACACATTATTACTTACTTTTGAAAATCAAAAACTCTCTCCCTTTCACCCCTTTTGGCCGAAAATTTGGAGGAGGAAGAAGGGTTCTTCAAGTTTGATTTTCTTGCATTTGGTGTCTAAAATCCTAACCATACATAAGGTGGTGTTGATTCTTGGTTGCTTGTGGGTATCACTAGCTTGAGGCTTCAAGTAAGGAGCTTGCATTCATCATCTTCTTCATCATCTTCATCATCCATTTAAGAACCACAACCCTCAAACTTTTGAGGAGGTATATTTCTATGTCTTCTCTTATATACTTGTAAGCATATCTTCATGACTTGATATATTTATGGAATTTGTCTTTTAAAATGGTTAACATATAACATGAACTTTGCATGCTTCCGCTTACTTTAATCTTCATAAAATGGGTTTTATGAACTTGATAATATGTAGAACATGTTTGTTTAAAAGATTGTCAAATTCCATCAAGGTTGTGCAGTCATTTCTTTGTAAGATATATGGGTTGGGTTGGTGAATTTCGGGTTGTGCGAATTCACTAAGGTTCGGGTTGTTTCGACCATCCCCCATATGTGTTTAGGCTCAGGTTGTTTCGGCCATGTTGTGTTGTGATCTATTGGTTGTTTTATACACCAATGGTGGGGTCGTAAGGACCGTGTGGTGTGATCTATCGGTTGTTTTATGCACCGATGGTGGGGTCTTGAGGACCATGTTGTATGATTAGTGGTGCGATAGCCGTGTTTCGCTCACGTGTTGTTACGGGTGTGACAATAGTCGATTTGGTACACCTTGGGATTTGCGTTGCCATAGTCATTTGGGCACTATCAGTTTTAACCGTTGGATTATGATGTTACGGTAGTTGTGTATTGGTTGTGTTGCGCACTACAATGGATGGTTAGTGATTTGGTGTTATACGTAAGGATTCGTTTGGTTCGGTCTTCATCGTTTCGGGTTGTTGACCTTAGGTTGAGACTTGGTTGCTTTTAGCATTGTACTTGGTAATGGTACGCTAGAGGGTTGATATCTCGGTTGGAGATTGGTTGAGTTTTTCCCGATGTGAGGGATTGAGCATGGTTTTAGTGCTCGGATTGGTGGATTTGATAATTTGCGAGTGACGACTTTAGTCGTTAAGGCGATTCACTGGGAAGAGTTGTCTAGGAAAGTTTGGATTGGGACTTATGATTGAGGACCGTTGAGTAGGTCTGGATTGGTTAAGTAGAGAAGATCACGAGGACGTGATCGAGTCTAAGTAGGGGAGAGTTGTAACATCCTGTTTTCCCCGTATATGATTTATAGGTGTATTGTGTATGTACGATAGGCGTATGAAGGGTCCGGGACATGTTTGGGTGTTGAGGTCTTGTATGCAAGGAAAGGTGTCAGACCATGTTGAACGTCGCGGCGCGACGAAGGAGGCTGCGGCACGGCAATTAACTAGAATCCAGGTCAGAAGTCCGATTAAAAATGATCCCAGACCTAGGCAAATATCGTGGCGCGACACTTAAGGCCGCGGCGCAGCGATACGGGCAAACTGGTACCAGATTCTTCTAATTTTAAATAAGGTTCAAGGGCAATTTGGTCATTTCACGTTTGAGCCAGATTTGAGGCTTTAACCTCATCCATTCATTTCATTTCCTAATTTCATTTTCATTTTCATTTCATTTTTCCTCTCAAAAACTCAAACACCCATTTGATTTCAAGGGGATTTTTGGAAAGGAAGAAGCGGGATTTGATCTTTATCGTAGTTGACTAAGTTGTTCTCCTCGTTCTTAGCTACACGGTGATACTAGTGGTAAGCTCCAACTCCGGATTTCATTTTCGTGTTCATCATTCAAATTTGGGGCATTTGATTGTATGATTCATAGATGGAACCCATTTAGTTGTTAATTGGAGATTAACACCAAGATTCGGGTTTATAAGTGTTAAAGGCGGGTTTTGGGTTGGTTAATGATTTAACCATGTTTAAGACTTATAAATGGTGTATAATCACTAGCATTAGTGATTATTGGTGTTTTGGAGACTTTTAGGGTTTTCGTGGTTGACTAATTTTGACTAGAGTCAAAAGTAGGGTTTGTTGATGATTATGACCCGAATGTCGATTCGATGAGGTTTGTAAACTTAAAATGGATTAAGTTGAAGTATAAAACCAAGTTAAACATGTTTTGGTGTCAAAACTTGTAAATGGTGAGATTTTGACCTTATGGGTCAAAATTAGGGTTTATGGGCGATTTTGAGAACGATAAGTGTTTAACACCTTTGTTCGGGTTTAATTGGCATATTAGGACCATTATCACTTGTGTTAGTGATTATTGGGTAGTTTGTTCGCGGTTTATCCTTGGAAGTGCATTTGGGTCGAAATTGCACTAAGTGTCGAATTGGGTGGTTTGTAGATCCAATCTAAGTGTGTTGTTGAATTTGTGATAATGGATTAGGTACTTTCCATTGACGAGTTGCGGATTACTTGGAAGCATTTCTTCAAGGCGACAAGGTGAGTGTTAATATCCTATATGCATATGTATGTGTAGGATGTGTGCGAGTCGGGTGAAGTGATTCTCGGCTATAGAGCTCACTTCACATATAGGTGGATTTGATGGACTTTTGTAAGAGTCCAATTGGCACGGTTGTGCGTTTTGGTTGACCACCTTTGGCGAGGTACACATTTTGTGTGTACGTTATCACACGTGGTTGTGATGTGGATGTTATAACCCCAATGGCGAAGGGTTAGTATTGTGTTGCGTTTTGGATAACCTGATGATGTGGGTTTTGATTTGGGAAGTGAATCTCGGGTAGTGTGGATTCATGATGACTCGGGTTGTTCGGTCATCTTATTGATGAGGTGATGAATTTCGGGTTGTTCGAATTCATTGAGGCTCGAGTAGTTCGGCCAACCTCGGTTGTTGAATTGGTGGAAAAGGGAATTATGGGTTGTGCGAATTTACTAAGGCTCGGGTTGTTCGGCCAATGTTCGTATGATTGAGGTTAAGGGGTTAACCTTGTAGTTTGGTAACCTTATTCGTTTATATTGTTATATATATTAATGTATTATTGTGTTGTAGCTAACCCTCCGGGTGTAGCTTCTTGGCATTGTTCACATTGTCGTGGGTGAACTTATATTTGTTGATATTATTAACTTGTTGCTTAGTGATCGTATGATATACCTAGCTTAGCTTGCCTTTACACTTGGATGCTCCGGTATGCGGTATTTGATTATTTGTGTAGCGTGTCCATTTTATGCATATATATGTATGTAGTATATTCTCAATCACTAAGCATTAGCTTACCCTCTCGTTGTTGATATATTTATAGGTTCGCGTGATGGCGGCTCGGGTAAGCATGGGGATTAGAGATCTTGGCTAGGTTGCTTTAGAAGATCTTGCTTTTGGACTCGATTAGGATTTGGGTAGCGTAGTCCCAAATCACCATGCTTGGTTTTGTGTAAACGTAACTAGTCGGGTCATAATGATTATAACCGGTTTACGATTTAATTAATGAACCATTGTATTAGGGAGTTTAAATTATTAATGTATGTTTTAAGTTCGTTGAACTTACTTTGGTAACAAATATGTTTTGGAAATTGTATAATGGGACCTAAAGTATTATTTAACGCGTATTAAAAGGAAAAAATTTTATGGGCCGATTTTAATACGGGTTGGGTTGTTACATTACCGAGTCTCACTCAATCTTATCACATCTTCAATTCTAACTATGATCTGACCTATCATTTGGTATCAGAGAGTCTAGGGAGTGATATTACATCACTATATCGATCCAGAAATTGAAGATTACGGAATCTGATCACACTCGGTTAGATTGAATCACATTCGTTATCATAGAATTTGATAATCTGACATTCAGATTCTTGTGATAAGTTCGGCGAAGGTTAATTAGGTGTATCAGAAAGTGTTTCGATCATAATTACAGCTTTTTAACAACAATTATGGAGAATCAAGTTGATTTTTAGAGTTCATGGCTAAAACTCTCGGTATTGATCAATTCAAGCTTGATTCTGTGTTTAAGTGAAGGTTTGTGGATTCAGTTGAGTTTGTGAGGTGTTTAATCATAAATTTGATAGTTCAATTTCATCATTTCTTCAATTATTGAAGATTTGATCTTCATTCTGTATTCAAACTACCATACCGAGTCTGCTTTAAAGTTGGAAATTCGTCTTACGTGTTGCAGACTGTGGTGTGTGTGTGATTCTATCACATTCATTTTGATCATACACAACTAATTCAAGTGGTTCCATCAGTTATTCAATCAAATTTCTAAGTTTCATACATAGACTCGGTTTGTCAACTGCTATAGTTGACATTCGGTATCCACACATTCAGTTTAATTGATGTTTTGTTTATTACTAACTTGTTTCCTTGTGTAGCAAGGAGTCTATTTCAAAGGGTTAAGCATTGAATTGGATTCTTTTGAGTTTAATTTATAGAGACTATCAAGTCTGATACCGAAACAGAATCTCTGTTATACTTGATATATTTTGGAGTTTAAGTGCTCTAAGGCTTCAAGTTTCTGTATTTACCAAATCCGGGTGTAATACTTGTCATATTAATCCGTTTCTGATACAGAATCTGGTTTACCGAATCTGCTACAGTACCTAACCAGATATCGAAACCGAATCTGCTACAGTACCAATACCGAATCTGGTTTTTGTTAGATTTCTTGATACTGAATCTTGGTTTTTGTGATCTACCAAATATACCTCAGTTCTTTATTAAAATGTCTACTCAAGATACTTTGATCATCGGATCAGATACTAGACCTCCTGTCTTGTTTCATGGCAAGTATTACCAATGGCTGCATCGTATCACTAAGTACATAGACTACAAGGGTGAGAAGGAAAAACATATTTGAGCTTCTTTAAGAGATGGACCAATTGCTGAATTTCATCCAGAAACCGGTTTACCAATTCTAGTCTATGAACTTACTGGTGAGAGATGTGAGCGTGCTCAGGGTAATATGCTGAAATGTCCCGTTCATATTGATTATAAACATTCCATATTAATTGATTTCGTTGCGAGGTTTTGACCTCTATATGAGACGTTTTTCAAAGACTGTATTCATTTTTAAAACAACCATAACCTTTATTTTATCTATAAAGGTTTAAAAAGCATTACGTAGATTATCAAATAATGATAATCTAAAATATACCGTTTGAAATGTCCCGTTCTTATTGATTAAAAACGTTCCATATTAATTGATTTCGTTGCGAGGTTTTGACCTCTATATGAGACGTTTTTCAAAGACTGCATTCATTTTAAAACAAACTATAACCTTTATTTCATCAATAAAGGTTTAAAAAGCTTTATGTAGATTATCAAATAATGATAATCTAAAATATCCTGTTTACACACGACCATTACATAATGGTTTACAATACAAATATGTTACAACAAAATAAGTTTCTTGAATGCAGTTTTTACACAATATCATACAAGCATGGACTCCAAATCTCGTCCTTATTTAAGTATGCGACAGCGGAAGCTCTTAATAATCACCTGAGAATAAACATGCTTAAAACGTCAACAAAAATGTTGGTGAGTTATAGGTTTAACCTATATATATCAAATCATAATAATAGACCACAAGATTTCATATTTCAATACACATCCCATACATAGAGATAAAAATCATTCATATGGTGAACACCTGGTAACCGACATTAACAAGATGCATATATAAGAATATCCCCATCATTCCGGGACACCCTTCGGATATGATATAAATTTCAAAGTACTAAAGCATTCGGTACTTTGGATGGGGTTTGTTAGGCCCAATAGATCTATCTTTAGGATTCGCGTCAATTAGGGTGTCTGTTCCCTAATTCTTAGATTACCAGACTTAATAAAAAGGGGCATATTCGATTTCAATAATTCAACCATAGAATGTAGTTTCACGTACTTGTGTCTATTTTGTAAATCATTTATAAAACCTGCATGTATTCTCATCCCAAAAATATTAGATTTTAAAAGTGGGACTATAACTCACTTTCACAGATTTTTATTTCGTCAGGAAGTAAGACTTGGCCACTGGTTGATTCGCGAACCTATAACAATATATACATATATATCAAAGTATGTTCAAAATATATTTACAACACTTTTTAATATATTTTGATGTTTTAAATTTATTAAGTCAGCTGTCCTCGTTAGTAACCTACAACTAGTTGTCCACAGTTAGATGTACAGAAATAAATCGATAAATATTATCTTGAATCAATCCACGACCCAGTGTATACGTATCTCAGTATTGATCACAACTCAAACTATATATATTTTGGAATCAACCTCAACCCTGTATAGTTAACTCCAACATTCACATATAGAGTGTCTATGGTTGTTCCGAAATATATATAGATGTGTCGACATGATAGGTCGAAACATTGTATACGTGTCTATAGTATCTCAAGATTACATAATATACAATACAAGTTGATTAAGTTATGGTTGGAATAGATTTGTTACCAATTTTCACGTAGCTAAAATGAGAAAAATTATCCAATCTTGTTTTACCCATAACTTCTTCATTTTAAATCCGTTTTGAGTGAATCAAATTGCTATGGTTTCATATTGAACTCTATTTATGAATCTAAACAGAAAAAGTATAGGTTTATAGTCGAAAAAATAAGTTACAAGTCGTTTTTGTAAAGGTAGTCATTTCAGTCGAAAGAACGACGTCTAGATGACCATTTTAGAAAACATACTTCCACTTTGAGTTTAACCATAATTTTTGGATATAGTTTCATGTTCATAATAAAAATCATTTTCTCAGAATAACAACTTTTAAATCAAAGTTTATCATAGTTTTAAATTAACTAACCCAAAACAGCCCGCGGTGTTACTACGACGACGTAAATCCGGTTTTACGGTGTTTTTCGTGTTTCCAGGTTTTAAATCATTAAGTTAGCATATCATATAGATATAGAACATGTGTTTAGTTGATTTTAAAAGTCAAGTTAGAAGGATTAACTTTTGTTTGCGAACAAGTTTAGAATTAACTAAACTATGTTCTAGTGATTACAAGTTTAAACCTTCGAATAAGATAGCTTTATATGTATGAATCGAATGATGTTATGAACATCATTACTACATTAAGTTCCTTGGATAAACCTACTGGAAAAGAGAAAAATGGATCTAGCTTCAACGGATCCTTGGATGGCTCGAAGTTCTTGAAGTAGAATCATGACACGAACACAAGTTCAAGTAAGATCATCACTTGAAATAAGATTGTTATAGTTATAGAAATTGAACCAAAGTTTAAATATGATTATTACCTTGTATTAGAATGATAACCTACTATAGGAAACAAAGATTTCTTGAGGTTGGATGATCACCTTACAAGATTGGAAGTGAGCTAGCAAACTTGAAAGTATTCTTGATTTTATGTAACTAGAACTTGTAGAATATATGAAGAACACTTAGAACTTGAAGATAGAACTTGAGAGAGATCAATTAGATGAAGAAAATTGAAGAATGAAAGTGTTTGTAGGTGTTTTTGGTCGTTGGTGTATGGATTAGATATAAAGGATATGTAATTTTGTTTTCATGTAAATAAGTCATGAATGATTACTCATGTTTTTGTAATTTTGTGAGATATTTCATGCTAGTTGCCAAATGATGGTTCCCACATGTGTTAGGTGACTCACATGGGCTGCTAAGAGCTGATCATTGGAGTGTATATACCAATAGTACATACATCTAAAAGCTGTGTATTGTACGAGTACGAATACAGGTGCATACGAGTAGAATTGTTGATGAAACTGAACGAGGATGTAATTGTAAGCATTTTTGTTAAGTAGAAGTATTTTGATAAGTGTATTGAAGTATTTCAAAAGTGTATAAATACATATTAAAACACTACATGTATATACATTTTAACTGAGTCGTTAAGTCATCGTTAGTCGTTACATGTAAGTGTTGTTTTGAAACCTTTAGGTTAACGATCTTGTTAAATGTTGTTAACCCAATGTTTATAATATCAAATGAGATTTTAAATTATTATATTATCATGATATTATCATGTATGAATATCTCTTAATATGATATATATACATTAAATGTCTTTACAACGATAATCGTTACATATATGTCTCGTTTAAAAATCATTAAGTTAGTAGTCTTGTTTTTACATATGTAGTTCATTGTTAATATGCTTAATGATATGTTTACTTATCATATTATCATGTTAACTATATATATATATATATCCATATATATGTCATCATATAGTTTTTACAAGTTTTAACGTTTGTGAATCACCGGTCAACTTGGGTGGTCAATTGTCTATATGAAACATATTTCAATTAATCAAGTCTTAAAAAGTTTGATTGCTTAACATGTTGGAAATATTTAATCATGTAAATATCATTCTCAATTAATATATATAAACACGGAAAAGTTCGGGTCACTACAGTACCTACCCGTTAAATAAATTTCGTCCCGAAATTTTAAGCTGTTGAAGGTGTTGACGAATCTTCTGGAAATAGATGCGGGTATTTCTTCTTCATCTGATCTTCACGCTCCCAGGTGAACTTGGGTCCTCTACGAGCATTCCATCGAACCTTAACAATTGGTATCTTGTTTTGCTTAAGTCTTTTAACCTCACGATCCATTATTTTGACGGGTTCTTCGATGAATTGAAGTTTTTCGTTGATTGGGATTTCATCTAACGGAATAGTGAGATCTTCTTTAGCAAAATATTTCTTCAAATTCGAGACGTGGAAAGTGTGATGTACAGCCGCGAGTTGTTGAGGTAACTCAAGTCGGTAAGCTACTGGTCCGACACGATCAATAATCTTGAATGGTCCAATATACCTTGGATTTAATTTCCCTCGTTTACCAAATCGAACAACGCCTTTCCAAGGTGCAACTTTAAGCATGAACATCTCTTCAATTTCAAATTCTATATCTTTTCTTTTAATGTCAGCGTAGCTCTTTTGTCGACTTTGGGCGGTTCTCAACCGTTGTTGAATTTGGATGATCTTCTCGGTAGTTTCTTGTATAATCTCCGGACCCGTAATCTGTCTATCCCCCACTTCACTCCAACAAATCAGAGACCTGCACTTTCTACCATAAAGTTCTTCAAATGGCGCCATCTCAATGCTTGAATGGTAGCTGTTGTTGTAGGAAAATTCTGCTAAAGGTAGATGTCGATCCCAACTGTTTTCGAAATCAATAACACATGCTCGTAGCATGTCTTCAATCGTTTGTATCGTCCTTTCGCTCTGCCCATCAGTTTGTAGATGATAGGCAGTACTCATGTCTAGACGAGTTCCTAATGCTTGCTGTAATGTCTGCCAGAATCTTGAAATAAATCTGCCATCCCTATCAGAGATAATAGAGATTGGTATTCCATGTCTGGAGACGACTTCCTTCAAATACAGTCGTGCTAACTTCTCCATCTTGTCATCTTCTCTTATTGGCAGGAAGTGTGCTGATTTGGTGAGACGATCAACTATTACCCAAATAGTATCAAAACCACTTGCAGTCCTTGGCAATTTAGTGATGAAATCCATGGTAATGTTTTCCCATTTCCATTCCGGGATTTCGGGTTGTTGAAGTAGACCTGATGGTTTCTGATGCTCAGCTTTGACCTTAGAATATGTCAAACATTCTCCTACGTATTTAGCAATATTGGCTTTCATACCCGGCCACCAAAAATGTTTCTTGAGATCCTTGTACATCTTCCCCGTTCCAGGATGTATTGAGTATCTGGTTTTATGAGCTTCTCTAAGTACCATTTCTCTCATATCTCCAAATTTTGGTACCCAAATCCTTTCAGCCCTATACCGGGTTCCGTCTTCCCGAATATTAAGATGCTTCTCCGATCCTTTGGGTATTTCATCCTTTAAATTTCCCTCTTTTAAGACTCCTTGTTGCGCCTCCTTTATTTGAGTAGTAAGGTTATTATGAATCATTATATTCATAGATTTTACTCGAATGGGTTCTCTGTCCTTCATGCTCAAGGCATCGGCTACCACATTTGCCTTCCCCGGATGGTAACGAATCTCAAAGTCGTAATCATTCAATAATTCAATCCACCTACGCTGCCTCATATTCAGTTGTTTCTGATTAAATATGTGTTGAAGACTTTTGTGGTCGGTATATATAATACTTTTGACCCCATATAAGTAGTGCCTCCAAGTCTTTAATGCAAAAACAACCGCGCCTAATTCCAAATCATGCGTCGTATAATTTTGTTCGTGAATCTTCAATTGTCTAGACGCATAAGCAATCACCTTCGTTCGTTACATTAATACACAACCGAGACCTTTCTTTGATGCGTCACAATAAATCACAAAATCATCATTCCCTTCAGGTAATGACAATATAGGTGCCGTAGTTAGCTTTTTCTTCAATAACTGAAACGCTTTCTCTTGTTCATCATTCCATTCAAATTTCTTCCCTTTATGCGTTAATGCAGTCAAGGGTTTTGCTTTTCTGGAAAAGTCTTGGATGAACCTTCTGTAGTAACCAGCTAGTCCTAAAAACTGGCGTATGTGTTTCGGAGTTTTCGGGGTCTCCCACTTTTCAACAGGTTCTATCTTTGCCGGATCCACCTTAATACCTTCTTTGTTCACTATGTGACCGAGGAATTGAACTTCTTCCAACCAAAATGCACACTTTGAAAACTTAGCGTACAATTCTTCCTTCCTCAATACTTCTAACACCTTTCTCAAATGTTCACCGTGTTCTTGGTCATTCTTTGAGTAAACAAGTATGTCATCAATGAAAACAATGACAAACTTGTCAAGGTATGGTCCACACACTCGGTTCATAAGGTCCATGAACACAGCTGGTGCATTAGTTAAACCAAACGGCATGACCATAAACTCGTAATGACCGTAACGTGTTCTGAAAGCAGTCTTTGGAATATCATCTTCTTTCACCCGCATTTGATGATACCCGGAACTTAAGTCAATCTTTGAATAAACAGACGAGCCTTGTAGTTGATCAAATAAGTCGTCGATTCTCGGTAGTGGGTAGCGGTTCTTGATGGTAAGTTTGTTCAACTCTCGGTAGTCGATACACAACCTGAATGTACCATCTTTCTTCTTGACAAACAAAAACAGGAGCTCCCCACGGTGATGTGCTTGGTCGAATGAAACCACGCTCTAAAAGTTCTTGTAATTGGCTTTGCAGTTCTTTCATCTCGCTGGGTGCGAGTCTGTAAGGAGCACGAGCTATTGGTGCAGCTCCTGGTACAAGATCTATTTGAAATTCAACGGATCGATGTGGGGGTAATCCCGGTAATTCTTTCGGAAATACATCGGAAAATTCTTTTGCAATGGGAACATCATTGATTCTCTTTTCTTTAGTTTGTACTTTCTCGACGTGTGCTAGAACAGCATAGCAACCTTTTCTTATTAGTTTTTGTGCCTTCAAATTACTAATAAGATGTAGCCTCGTGTTGCCCTTTTCTCCGTACACCATTAAGGGTTTTCCTTTTTCTCGTATAATGCGAATTGCATTTTTGTAACAAACGATCTCTGCTTTCACTTCTTTCAACCAGTCCATACCGATTATCACATCAAAACTCCCTAACTCTACTGGTATCAAATCAATCTTAAATGTTTTGCTAACTAGTTTAATTTCTCGATTCTGACATATATTATCTGCTGAAATTAATTTACCATTTGCTAATTCGAGTAAAAATTTACTATCCAAAGGCATCAATGGACAACTTAATTTAGCACAAAAATCTCTACTCATATAGCTTCTATCCGCACCCGAATCAAATAAAACGTAAGCAGATTTATTGTCAATAAGAAACGTACCCGTAACAAGCTCCGGGTCTTCCTGTGCCTCTGCCGCATTAATATTGAAAACTCTTCCGCGGCCTTTTCCATTCGTGTTCTCCTGGTTCGGGCAATTTCTAATAATGTGGCCCGGTTTTCCACATTTATAACAAACTACATTGGCATAACTTGCTCCGACACTACTTGCTCCATCATTACTCATTCCGACACCATTTGTTCCTTTCGTTCTATTAACCCCTGGTCCGTAGACCTCACACTTCGACGCGCTATGACCATTTCTTTTACACTTGTTGCAAAATTTGGTGCAGAACCCCGAGTGATACTTTTCACACCTTTGGCATAGCTGCTTCTGATTATTGTTGTTGTTGCGGTTATTATTGTTGTTGGGATGATTGTTGTAGTTGCTGTTGTTGTTGTTGTTGTTGTTGTTGTTGGGCCGTTTGTTGTAGTTGCGATTGATGTTGCGATTGTTGGGATAATTGTTGCGATTATTGTTGTAATTGCTGTTGTTGTTGTATTGGTGATTCTTATCACCGTTTTCCTCCCACTTTCTTTTGACTTGCTTCACATTGGCTTCTTCAGCAGTCTGTTCTTTAATTCTTCATTCAATCTGGTTCACTAGTTTGTGAGCCATTCTACATGCCTGTTGTATGGAGGCGGGCTCGTGTGAACTTATATCTTCTTGGATTCTTTCCGGTAATCCTTTCACAAACGCGTCGTTCTTCTCTTCCTCATCTTCGAACGCTCCCGGACACAATAGGCACAATTCTATGAATCGTCTTTCGTATGTGGTAATATCAAATCCTTGGGTTCGTAACCCTCTAAGTTCTGTCTTGAGCTTATTGACCTCGGTTCTGGGACGGTACTTCTCGTTCATCAAGTGCTTGAATGCTGACCACGGTAGTGCGTACGCATCGTCTTGTCCCACTTGCTCTAGATAGGTATTCCACCATGTTAACGCAGAACCTGTGAAGGTATGCATAGCGTACTTCACTTTGTCCTCTTCAGTACACTTAATTATGGCAAACACCGATTCGACCTTCTCGGTCCACCATTTCAATCCGATCAGTCCTTCGGTTCCATCAAATTCCAAAGGTTTGCAGGCAGTGAATTCTTTGTAGGTGCATCCTACACGATTTCCTGTACTGCTAGATCCAAGGTTATTGTTGGTATGTAGCGCAGCCTGTACTACGGCTATGTTTGAAGCTATAAAAGTACGGAATTCCTCTTCATTCATATTCACGGTGTGTCGAGTAGTCGGTGCCATTTCCTTCAAAATAGTCAAATGGAACAAGTTAATCATACAGAATATTAAGAGTAGTTAATAGTATTTTGTAGCATAATATGAACTCATTTATAAAAGCTTTTTCTTCATATTAGCATTTTATAAGTTTAAATTCGGGTAGTACCTACCCGTTAAGTTCATACTTAGTAGCTAATATACAATTCAACTACTACAATTCTATATGAAAAACTGATTATAATAATATTTCGCGTTCAAACTTTTATACAATATTTTACAAACTTACAATACCGCTTATTTTACATAAAGCATGAAATATAGCACACAATAACTTTGATACAAGATAGTTGTGAAGATAATTCTAACTAGTACACAAGTCGTTCAGCAAAGGCAATAAAGACACGTAATTCATACGTCCAGAAACAAGTCATGCATTCTGGTTTTACTAGGATTACATCCCATCCTTGGTCTTGTGGAACATAACTGTTATGGCCGTTGATAAGATAGCGTGTTGTAACGTCGTCAAAGGGACGAGGGTTACGTAATGTCCAACAGTCCCGTAACAATCTAAAAACCTCATTTCTTACCCCAATTACCGACTCCGTCACTTGTGGGAACATTTTGTTTAATAGTTGTAGCCCGATGTTCTTGTTCTCACTTTGGTGAGAAGCGAACATTACTAATCCGTAAGCATAACATGCTTCTTTATGTTGCATGTTAGCCGCTTTTTCTAAATCACGAAGTCCAATATTCGGATATATTGAGTCAAAATAATTTCTTAACCCATTGCGTAAAATAGCATTTGGGTTCCCCGCAATATATGCCACAAAGTAAACACATCGTAACTTATGGATTTCCCAATGTGATATCCCCCATCTTTCGAACGAAAGCCTTTTATAAACCAAGGCATTCTTGGAACGTTCTTCGAATGTCTTACAAACTGATCTCGCCTTAAATAGTTGTGCCGAAGAATTCTGACCGACTCTAGACAAGATTTCATCAATCATGTCTCCGGGTAGGTCTCTTAAAATATTGGGTTGTCTATCCATTTTGTGTTTTTATACTGTAAAATAGACAAGAGTTAGATTCATAAAAAAAATACTTATTAATACAAGCAATTTTTAGATATATCATAAAGCATAAGCACACTATATTACATATATTACACCACACGAATACAACTATCTTATTCCGACTCGCTTGTTTCTTCTTCTTCGGTTTTGGTTCGTTTTGCCAAGTTTCTAGGGATATATGATGTTCCCCTAATACGAGCCGTCGTTTTCCACATTGGTTTAGAAAAACCTGGTGGTTTAGAGGTTCCCGGGTCATTGTTACAACTTAAGGACATCGGGGGTTGACGATACATATAAAGTTCATCGGGGTTGGAATTAGATTTCTCTATTTTTATGCCCTTTCCCTTATTATTTTCTTTTGTCTTTTTAAATTCAGTTGGGGTAATTTCTATAACATCATCGGAATTCTCGTCGGAATCCAATTCATCGGAGAATTGGTAATCCTCCCAATATTTTGCTTCCTTGGCGGAAACACCATTGACCATAATTAACCTTGGTCGGTTGGTTAAGGATTTTCTTTTACTTAACTGTTTTATTATTTCCCCCACCGGTTCTATTTCTTCATCCGGTTCCGATTCTTCTTCCGGTTCCGATTCTTCTTCCGGTTCCGACTCTTCTTCCGGTTCCTCTTCGGGAACTTGTGAATCAGTCCACGAATCATTCCAATTTACATTTGACTCTTCATTATTATTAGGTGAGTCAATGAGACTTGTTCTAGAGGTAGACATCTATCACATAATATCAAACGCGTTAAGAGATTAATATATCACATAATATTCACATGTTAAAAATATATAGTTTCCAACAAAATTTGTTAAGCAATCATTTTTCAAGTAAACACGATCGAAGTCCAGACTCACTAATGCATCCTAACAAACTCGATAAGACACACTAATGCAAAATTCTGGTTCTCTAAGACCAACGCTCGGATACCAACTGTGAAACAGTTGGGAACAACCACCGTCCCACCCAGTGCCTTCCCAGCTAACCGCCTGGTGACCACTGAGTGTACCTCAGATACTAATTTTAGGGCCTGCCTCTCGGCTACTGCCAACCCTTGTAAGGGATCGCAAGGAGTAAGAGCCAATGCTTTGTCACAGGTAACACTGTGAGAACCTCCTTTACGACTAACCCGACACACATGGACGGCGTTATACCAGCTCTGATACCAACTGAAATGTCCCGTTCTTATTGATTAAAAACGTTCCATATTAATTGATTTCGTTGCGAGGTTTTGACCTCTATATGAGACGTTTTTCAAAGACTGCATTCATTTTAAAACAAACCATAACCTTTATTTCATCAATAAAGGTTTAAAAAGCTTTATGTAGATTATCAAATAATGATAATCTAAAATATCATGTTTACACACGACCATTACATAATGGTTTACAATACAAATATGTTACAACAAAATAAGTTTCTTGAATGCAGTTTTTACACAATATCATACAAGCATGGACTCCAAATCTCGTCCTTATTTAAGTATGCGACAGCGGAAGCTCTTAATAATCACCTGAGAATAAACATGCTTAAAACGTCAACAAAAATGTTGGTGAGTTATAGGTTTAACCTATATATATCAAATCATAATAATAGACCACAAGATTTCATATTTCAATACACATCCCATACATAGAGATAAAAATCATTCATATGGTGAACACCTGGTAACCGACATTAACAAGATGCATATATAAGAATATCTCCATCATTCCGGGACACCCTTCGGATATGATATAAATTTCGAAGTACTAAAGCATCCGGTACTTTGGAAGGGGTTTGCTAGGCCCAATAGATCTATCTTTAGGATTCGCGTCAATTAGGGTGTCTGTTCCCTAATTCTTAGATTACCAGACTTAATAAAAAGGGGCATATTCGATTTCGATAATTCAACCATAGAATGTAGTTTCACGTACTTGTGTCTATTTTGTAAATCATTTATAAAACCTGCATGTATTCTCATCCCAAAAGTATTAGATTTTAAAAGTGGGACTATAACTCACTTTCACAGATTTTTACTTCGTCGGGAAGTAATACTTGGCCACTGGTTGATTCACGAACCTATAACAATATATACATATATATCAAAGTATGTTCAAAATATATTTACAACACTTTTTAATATATTTTGATGTTTTAAGTTTATTAAGTCAGCTGTCCTCGTTAGTAACCTATAACTAGTTGTCCACAGTTAGATGTACAGAAATAAATCGATAAATATTATCTTGAATCAATCCACGACCCAGTGTATACGTATCTCAGTATTGATCACAACTCAAACTATATATATTTTGGAATCAACCTCAACCCTGTATAGCTAACTCCAACATTCACATATAGAGTGTCTATGGTTGTTCTGAAATATATATAGATGTGTCGACATGATAGGTTGAAACATTGTATACGTGTCTATGGTATCTCAAGATTACATAATATACAATACAAGTTGATTAAGTTATGGTTGGAATAGATTTGTTACCAATTTTCACGTAGCTAAAATGAGAAAAATTATTCAATCTTGTTTTACCCATAACTTCTTCATTTTAAATCCGTTTTGAGTGAATAAAATTGCTATGGTTTCATATTGAACTCTATTTTATGAATCTAAACAGAAAACGTATAGGTTTATAGTCGAAAAAATAAGTTACATGTCGTTTTTGTAAAGGTAGTCATTTCAGTCGAAAGAACGACGTCTAGATGACCATTTTAGAAAACATAATTCCACTTTGAGTTTAACCATAATTTTTGGATATAGTTTCATGTTCATAATAAAAATCATTTTCTCAGAATAACAACTTTTAAATCAAAGTTTATCATAGTTTTTAATTAACTAACCCAAAACAGCCTGCGGTGTTACTACGACGGCGTAAATCCGGTTTTACGGTGTTTTTCGTGTTTCCAGGTTTTAAATCATTAAGTTTGCATATCATATAGATATAGAACATGTGTTTAGTTGATTTTAAAAGTCAAGTTAGAAGGATTAACTTTTGTTTGCGAACAAGTTTAGAATTAACTAAACTATGTTCTAGTGATTACAAGTTTAAACCTTCGAATAAGATAGCTTTATATGTATGAATCGAATGATGTTACGAACATCATTACTACCTTAAGTTCCTTGGATAAACCTACTGGAAAAGAGAAAAATGGATGTAGCTTCAACGGATCCTTGGATGGCTCGAAGTTCTTGAAGCAGAATCATGACACGAAAACAAGTTCAAGTAAGATCATCACTTGAAATAAGATTGTTATAGTTATAGAAATTGAACCAAAGTTTGAATATGATTATTACCTTGTATTAGAATGAAAACCTACTGTAAGAAACAAAGATTTCTTGAGGTTGGATGATCACCTTACAAGATTGGAAGTGATCTAGCAAACTTGAAAGTATTCTTGATTTTATGTAACTAGAACTTGTAGAATATATGAAGAACACTTAGAACTTGAAGATAGAACTTGAGAGAGATCAATTAGATGAAGAAAATTGAAGAATGAAAGTGTTTGTAGGTGTTTTTGGTCGTTGGTGTATGGATTAGATATAAAGGATATGTAATTTTGTTTTCATGTAAATAAGTCATGAATGATTACTCATATTTTTGTAATTTTATGAGATATTTCATGCTAGTTGCCAAATGATGGTTCCCACGTGTGTTAGGTGACTCACATGGGCTGCTAAGAGCTAATTATTGGAGTGTATATACCAATAGTACATACATCTAAAAGCTGTGTATTGTACGAGTACGAATACGGGTGCATACGAGTAGAATTGTTGATGAAACTGAACGAGGATGTAATTGTAAGCATTTTTGTTAAGTAGAAGTATTTTGATAAGTGTATTGAAGTCTTTCAAAAGTGTATAAATACATATTAAAACACTACATGTATATACATTTTAACTGAGTCGTTAAGTCATCGTTAGTCGTTACATGTAAGTGTTGTTTTGAAACCTTTAGGTTAACGATCTTGTTAAATGTTGTTAACCCAATGTTTATAATATCAAATGAGATTTTAAATTATTATATTATCATGATATTATCATGTATGAATATCTCTTAATATGATATATATACATTAAATGTCTTTACAACGATAATCGTTACATATATGTCTCGTTTAAAAATCATTAAGTTAGTAGTCTTGTTTTTACATATGTAGTTCATTGTTAATATACTTAATGATATGTTTAATTATCATAGTATCATGTTAACTGTATATATATATATATATATATATATATCCATATATATGTCATCATATAGTTTTTTACAAGTTTTAACGTTCGTGAATCACCGGTCAACTTGGGTGGTCAATTGTCTATATGAAACATATTTCAATTAATCAAGTCTTAACAAGTTTGATTGCTTAACATGTTGGAAATATTTAATCATGTAAATATCATTCTAAATTAATATATATAAACATGGAAAAGTTCGGGTCACTACACCGTTTACACACGACCATTACATAATGGTTTACAATAAGAATATATTACATCAAAAATAAGTTTCTTGAATGCAGTTTTTACATAATATCATAGAAGCATGGACTCCAAATCTTGTCCTTATTTTAGTATGTAACAGCGGAAGCTCTTAATAATCACTTGAGAATAAACATGCTTAAAACGTCAACAAAAATGTTGGTGAGTTATAGGTTTAACCTATATATTATCAAATCATAATAATAGACCACACGATTTCATATTTCAATATACATCCCATACATAGAGATAAAAGTCATTCATATGGTTTGAACACCTGGTAACCGACATTAACAAGATGCATATAAGAATATCCCCATCATTCCGGGACATCCATCGGACATGATATAAAAACTCGAAGTACTAAAGCATCATCTACAACGGATGGGGTTTGTTGGGCCAATAGATCTATCTTTAGGATTCGCGTCAATTAATAGACTGGTTTACTAATTCTTAGGTTACCAAGTAAAAGGGGCATATTCGGCTTCGATCGTTCAACCATAGAAAGTAGTTTCATGTACTTGTGTTTATTTTGTAAAACATTTATAAAGCTGCATGTATTCTCATCCCAAAAATATTAGATTTTAAAAGTGGGACTATAACTCACTTTCACAGATTTTTACTTCGTCGAGAAGTAAGACTTGGCCACTGGTCGATTCACGAACCTATAACAAATATGTACATATATATAAAAGTATGTTCAAAATATATTTACAACATTTTTAATACATTTTAATGTTTTAAGTTTATTAAGTCAGCTGTCCTCGTTAGTAACTTACAACTAGTTGTCCATAGTTAGATGTACAGAAATAAATTGATATATATTATCTTGAAACAATCCACGACCCAGTGTATACACGTCTCAGGCTAGATCACAACTCAAAGTATATATATTTTTGGAATCAACCTCAACCCTGTATTGCTAACTCCAATATTACTGCATATAGAGTGTCTATGGTTGTTCCAAATAATATATATAGATGGGTCGATATGATATGTCAAAACATTTGCATACGTGTCTATGGTATCCCAAGATTACATAATATATTAGAATATATGTATTATACAATATAAGTTAGCTAGAATATGATTAATATAGATTTGTTACAATATTTCCCGTAGCTACAACAATCAAAAAATATTCATTCTTGTTTTACCCATAACTTCTTCGTTTTAAATCCGTTTTGAGTGAATCAAATTGCTATGGTTTCATATTGAACTCTATTTTATGAATCTAAACATAAAAAGTATAGGTTTATAGTCAGAAATATAAGTTAAAAGTCATTTTTGTAAGAGGTAGTCATTTCAGTCGAAAGAACGACGTCTTGATGACCATTTTGAAAAACATATTTCCACTTTGAGTTTAACTATGATTTTTAGATATAGTTTCATGTTCATAAGAAAAATCATTTTCCTAGAAGAACACATTTTAAATCAAAGTTTATCATAGTTTTTAATTATCAAACCCAAAACAGCCCGCGGTGTTACTACGACGGCGTATATCCGGTTTTACGATGTTTTTCATGTTTCCAGGTTTTAAATCATTAAGTTAGCATATCATATAGATATAGAACATGTGTTTAGTTGACTTTAAAATTCAAGTTATAAGGATTAACTTTTGTTTGCGAACAAGTTTAGAATTAACTAAACTATGTTCTAGTGATTTCAAGTTTAAACCTTCGAATAAGGTAGTTTTATATATATGAATCGAATGATGTTATGAACATCATTACTACCTCAGGTTTTGTGGATAAACCTACTGGAAATGAGAAAAATAGATCTAGCTTCAAAGGATCTTTGGATGGCTTGAAAGTCTTGAAGTAGAATCATGACACGAAAACAAGTTCAAGTAAGATTTCTACTCGAAATAAGATTGTTATAGTTACAGAAATTGAATCAAAGTTTGAATATGAGTATTACCTTGTATTAGGAAGATATCTTACTATAAATAAGAAAGATTTCTTGAGGTTAAATGATCACTTTACAAGATTGGAAGTAAGCTAGCAAACTTGGAAGTATTCTTGATTTTATGAAACTAGAACTTATAGAATTTATGAAGAACACTTAGAACTTGAAGATAGAACTTCAGAGAGATCAATTAGATGAAGAAAATTGAAGAATGAAAGTGTTTATAGGTGTTTTTGGTCATTGGTATATGGATTAGATATAAAGGATGTGTAATTTTGTTTACATGTAAATAAGTCATGAATGATTACTAATATTTTTGTAATTTTATGAGATATTTCATGCTAGTTGCCAAATGATGGTTCCCACATGTGTTAGGTAACTCACATGGGTTGCTAAGAGCTGATCATTGGAGTGTATATACCAATAGTACATACATCTAAAAGCCGTGTATTGTACGAGTACGAATACGGGTGCATACGAGTAGAATTGTTGATGAAACTGAACGAGGATGTAATTGTAATCATTTTTGTTAAGTAGAAGTATTTTGATAAGTGTCTTTAAGTCTTTCAAAAGTGTATGAATGTATATTAAAACACTACATGTATATACATTTTAACTGAGTCCTTAAGTCATCGTTAGTCGTTACATGTAAATGTTGTTTTGAAACCTTTAGGGTAACGATCTTGTTAAATGTTGTTAACCCATTGTTTATAATATCTAAAGAGATGTTAAATTATTACATTATCATGATATTATGATATATTAATATATCTTAGTATGATATATATATACAGTTAAATGTTGTTGCAACGATAATTGTTACATATATGTCTCGTTTCGAAATCATTAAGTTAGTAGTCTTGTTTTTACATATGTTGTTCATTGTTAATACACTTAATGACATGTTTACTTATCATTTCATGATTAAACATAGTGTATCAATATCTTATTATGATTCATATGTATTTAGTAAGACGTTGTTATAACGATAATCGTTATATATATCGTTTTTGAGTTTTCTTAATTCAATAGTATCATTTTTATGTATATACACATAGTTAAAATACCTAATGAGATACTTACTTATCATAATATCATGTTAACTATATATGTAACCATATATATGTCATCATATAGTTTTTACAAGTTTTAACGTTCGTGAATCACCGGTCAACTTGGGTGGTCAATTGTCTATATGAAACCTATTTCAATTAATCACGTCTTAACAAGTTTGATTGGTTAACATGTTGGAAACACTTTATCATGTAAAATAACAATTTCATTTAATATATATAAACATGGAAAAGTTCGGGTCACTACATATGGGAGCCAAGAATATCATCATGCAAGCTATTCCATATGAACTCTTTAAGAATGTTGATAGCAACACATCCGCTAAGGACATATGGGATGATATAATTAGATAACAAGAAGGATATGACATGACCAATGTCACCAAGTTGAATAAGGCCCTAGGTCTTTATGAAGATTTCAAGCAGGAACCTGATGAACTACTCAAGGATACCTACAGACGTTTCAATGGTGTTCTGAATGAGTTAAAAAAGTGCAAGATTGTAAAAGTGAATGCCGAGATCAATATGAAGTTTCTCAAAAAACTCAATTCTGATTGGATTCCTTATGGAACTATCATTCAACTACTAAGGAGATTGATAAGCTTAACATTCATGAGCCTGTTGGGGTTCTTATGCATTATCAACCAGCTGTGTCTACCCTTCAAACTGAAAGAAATGAGTCTTCTCCTGGTGATCCACTTGCTCTTATTGCAAAGAAGAAAAGAAAATCCCACACCACTTCCAACAGCTCATCAAAGTTTGTGCTTGGTGAAGAGTCACCTGATTCTGAAGAGATTGATCTTTTAGATGTTGCTGATTCTCACCGTGAGATATTTAAGGTGGCAGCAATGTTCACCAAAGCTTTGAACAAGTACAAATTCAAAGGAAAATCAAACAACCAATGCAAGAATTCATCTTCTTCCTCATACTACAAGAAACCTCAACCACAACAATCTTATGATTCCAAGAAGGAAGATTCCACCTGTTTCAATTGTGGAAAAGCTGGCCATTTCTCTCGTGATTGCAAAATGCCAAAGAAGAAGGATGCAGCTTACTACAAGAAGAAAATGTTGGCAAAGGTTATGGAAACTTGGGGAGAACTGAAACCGGTTGATGATACTTGATTCAATTGGACGTATGATTCAGAATTCGAGGAGGAACATGCTAATGTCTGCAAGGTGACCAAGCTAATCAAAGCTAAGAAAGCAAAGAAGAATTCTGACTCAACATCTGACGATGATGATGTACAATTAACTGAAATCCCACCCGATTTTATCAAAGTGCAACATGACATGATGAAGAATTTAGTCTCAATGTCAAAATAAGTAAAAGGTTTAAAAACTGAAAAAAGAACTTTAAAAGATAAAATCAAACTAAGCGAGACTAAAGCTTCATCATCCAAATCACAATTGGAAATGAATAGATTAAGAACCCAACTCAGCTTCGTGGACTCTTAGTTCGAAGAACTTAAAAAGTCAATGCTTCTGATTAAGATTGAAAGAACGGATTATCGCTTGAAATCCGAATGTCTTGCAGATGTGACACCTCAAAATTTAAAGTATTATTTTTACAAGAATTTATTTATGATATTCTTTGGTTTAAATTTAAGGATTTTGTGGAAAGAAAATAAAAAATTTAAAGAATGTTAAATAAAAAAAGGTATAGTTAGTTGAAACTAACAAAGGACCTTAAATGAATATTAGCATTAGGACTTCCATTAATAGAAATTGATGGGGAGGGACTAAATTTGTTAATCACTAGCACACTTTATGGTTAGGTGAATGGGTGTTATTTGGGTTTGTGGGTGACCCAAATGGGTGTGTTAACCTTGAAATGGGTCAAATGAGTCTTGGGAGACCTAAGTTGTCTAATGAGTGTGAAAATGCACCAACTTTGAATTAATAAGTGTATTATGACCATAATCTATTGGTGTTAGAGACTTGGCGTAATCTCGACCTAGTGTTAGGGTTAATGGTGCAAATGGGTCACAATTGCACTATGGGTCAAAATGACACTAGGATTGTGGGCGAGTCGGTTGACCAACTTGATTGTACGATTGATTGTATAATGTAATAGGTACGTTATATTGAAGGTTGCGAGCTCGGTTTATCATTCACCAAAGGCGTTAAGGTGAGTGAAATAATTATATGTGTATGTATATGACGTATTTATTTGTGTAGCGTGAGATGTGAAGTGTCGAAGTGTTAGGACACCACATTTCACGTGACGAGTGAAGTGTCAAAGTGTTAAGGCACCACTCCAGGAAGCTTGACGGGTGAAGAATCGAGGTGTTAAGATGCCACCTGGGGTGAAGCATTGAGGTGTTAAGATGCCACCCGGGGATTAGTGATACGCAATGTTAAGTACGCTAACGGATGTTGTGAACACCGATGGTTTTTCGCGAGAACCATTCCCTTGTACGATTGGTTAACCGTGGTTACGTGTTGTAGTGTAGCATATTATATGGTTCGTGTTATATGCTATTGTTGTGCTAGCTTGTGATATCGGAAATTTAGCATTATACTTTGCGATGGTATGCTAATTATATTGCTAGCGTGTATGCGGTAATTATGTAAGTGATTGCAAGTAAGTAGGTTATATATGTATATGTATAATTATTGCATTCACTAAGCATTTTGCTTACCCTTTCGTTGTTTACACTTTTTAGGCTTCGGCGTGGATAAAGGCAAGGGTATTCGTTTGGACTAGCGAGCTTCCTATATGAATGTGCTAGAGAATTAATTTTGAAAGTTTGACCTAGTTTTGGGTAGTTTAACCCCAAACACCATGCTCGGGTTTTTGGTTAGTACTTAAACTTGTCGGTTGAAACTTGTATTTTTAAACGTAAATGGGCAAATTGTAGTGACCCGAACTTTTCCATGTTTGTATATATTAAATGAAATTGATATTTACATGATTAAGTGTTTCCAACATGTTAAGCAATCAAACTTGTTAAGACTTTATTAATTGAAATAGGTTTCATATAGACAATTGACCACCCAAGTTGACCGGTGATTCACGAACGTTAAAACTTGTAAAAACTATATGATGACATAAATATGATTATATATATAATTAACATGATATCATGATAAGTAAGTATCTCATTAGGTATTTTAATAATGAGTTATATACATAAAATTGTGTTTATTGAATTAAGAAACTCGAAACGATATATATAACGATTATCGTTATAACGACGTCTTACTAATTACATATGAATCATATTAAGATATTGTTACACTATGTTTAATCATGATAAATGATAAGTAAACATGTCATTATGTATATTAACAATGAACTACATATGTAAAACAAGACTACTAACTTAAGAATTTCGAAACGAGACATATATGTAACGATTATCGTTGTAACAACATTTAACTGTATATATATCATACTAAGATACATTAATATATCGTAGTATCATGATAATGTAATAATTTAACATCTCTTTAGATATAATAAATAATGGGTTAACAACATTTAACAAGATCGTTAACCTAAAGTTTCAAAACAACATTTACATGTAACGACTAACGATGATTTAACGACTCAGTTAAAATGTATATACATGTAGTGTTTTAATATGTATTCATACACTTTTGAAAGACTTCAAGACACTTATCAAAATACTTCTACTTAACAAAAATGCTTACAATTACATCCTCGTTCAGTTTCATCAACAATTCTACTCGTATGCACCCGTATTCGTACTCGTACAATACACAGCTTCTAAATGTATGTACTATTGGTATATACACTCCAATTATCAGTTCTTAGTAGCCCATGTGAGTCACCTAACACATGTGGGAACCATCATTTGGCAACTAGCATGAAATATCTCATAAAATTACAAAAATATTAGTAATCATTCATGACTTATTTATATGAAAACAAAATTACATATCCTTTATATCTAATCCATATACCAACGACCAAAAACACCTACAAACACTTTTATTCTTCAATTTTCTTCATCTAATTGATCTCTCTCAAGTTCCATCTTCAAGTTCTAAGTGTTCTTCATAAATTCTACAAGTTCTAGTTTCATTAAATCAAGAATACTTCCAAGTTTACTAGCTCACTTCCAATCTGGTAAATTGATCATCCAACCTCAAGAAATCCTTGTTGTTTACAGTGAGATATTATTCTAAATCAAGGTAATACTCATATAAAAACTTTGATTCAATTCCTATAACTATAACTATCTTAATTCGAGTGATAATCTTACTTGAACTTATTTTCGTGTCATGATTCTACTTCAAGAACTTTCAAGCCATCCAATATCCTTTGAAGCTAGATCATTTCTTGTCACTTCCAGTAGGTTTACCTACTAAACTTGAGGTAGTAATGATATTCATAACATCATTCGATTCAAACATATAAAACTATCTTATTCGAAGATTTGAACATGTAATCACTAGAACATAGTTTAGTTAATTCTAAACTTGTTCGCAAACAAAAGTTAATCCTTCTAACTTGAATTTTAAAATTAACTAAACACATGTTCTATATCTATATGATATGCTAACTTAATGATTTAAAACCGGAAAACACAAAAAACACCGTAAAACCGAATATACGCCGTCGTAGTAACACCGCGGGCTGTTTTGGGTTAGTTAATTAAGAACTATGATAAACTTTGATTTAAAAGTTGTTCTTCTGGGAAAATTATTTTTCTTATGAACATGAAACTATATCCAAAAATCATGGTTAAACTCAAGGTGGAAGTATGCTTTCTAAAATGGTCATCTAGACGTCGTTCTTTCGACTGAAATGACTACATTTACAAAAACGACTTGTAACTTATTTTTCCAACTAAAAAACTATACTTTTTATGTTTATATTCATAAAATAGAGTTCAATATGAAACCATAGCAATTTGATTCACTCAAATCGGATTTAAAACGAAGAAGTTATGGGTAAAACAAGATTGGATATTTTTTTGATTGTTGTAGCTACGGGAAATATTGTAACAATTCTATACAAATCATATCCTAGCTAACTTATATTGTATTATACATGTATTCTAATGTAATCTTGGGATACCATAGACACGTATGCAAATGTTTTGCAGTAATATTGGAGTTAGCTATACAGGGTTGAGGTTGATTCCAAAAATATATATACTTTGAGTTGTGATCTAGCCTGAGACGTGTATACACTAGGTCGTGGATTGATTCAAGATAATATATATCGATTTATTTCTGTACATCTAACTGTGGACAACTAGTTGTAGGTTACTAACGAGGACAGCTGACTTAATAAATTTAAAACAGTAAAACGTAATAAAAATGTTGTAAATATATTTTGAACATACTTTGATATATATGTACATATTTGTTATAGGTTCGTGAATTGACCAGTGGCCAAGTCTTACTTCCCGACGAAGTAAAAATATGTGAAAGTGAGTTATAGTCTCACTTTTAAAATCTATTATTTTGGGATGAGAATACATGCAGTTTTATAAATGTTTTACGAAATCGACACAAGTAAATGAAACTACATTATATGGGTGAACGATCGAAGCCGAATATGCCCTTTTGCTTGGTAGCCTAAGAATTAGTAAACCGATCTACTAATTGACGCGAATCCTAAAGATAGATCTATTGGGCCTAATGAACCCCATCCAAAGTACCGGATGCTTTAGTACTTCGAATTCGTTTTTATCATGTCCGAAGGATTTCTCGAAATGATAGTGGATATTCTTATATGCATCTTGTTAATGTCGGTTACCAGGTGTTCACCATATGAATGAATTTTATCTCTATGTATGGGATGTATATTGAAATATGAAATCTTGTGGTCTATTATTATGATTTGATAATATATAGGTTAAACCTATAACTCACCAACATTTTTGTTGACGTTTTAAGCATGTTTATTCTCAGGTGATTATTAAGAGCTTCCGCTATTGCATACTAAAATAAGAACAAGATTTGGAGTCCATGCTTGTATGATATTATGTAAAAACTGCATTCAAGAAACTTATTTTTGATGTAATATATTCTTATTGTAAACCATTATGTAATGGTCGTGTATAAACGGTATATTTTATATTATCATTATTTGATAATCTACGTAATGTTTTTTAAACCTTTATCGATAAAATAAAGGTTATGGTTGTTTTAAAAATGAATGCAGTCTTTGAAAAACGTCTCATATAGAGGTCAAAACCTCGCGACGAAATCAATTAATATGGAACGTTTATAATCAATATGAACGGGACATTTCAGTTGGTATCCGAGCGTTGGTCTTAGAGAACTAGAAAATTGCATTAGTGTGTCTTACCGAGTTTGTTAGGATGCATTAGTGAGTCTGGATTTCGACCGTGTTTTTCTTCAAAAACGATTGCTTAACATTTTTTTTGTTGGAAACTATATATTATTAACATGTAAATATTATGTGATATATTAATCTCTTAACGTGTTTGATATGGTGTGATAGATGTCGACCTCTAGTACAAATCCCATTGATTCACCTAATAATAATGAAGAGTCGAATATATTTTGGGAAGATTCACAAATTCCCGAAGAGGAACTAGAAGAGGAGGAACTGGAAGAGGAGGAACCAGAAGAAGAGGAACCAGAAGAGGAGGAATCGGAAGAGGAGGAACCAGAAGAAGAAGAGGTTCCGGAGGAAGAAATATTGATACCTATAGTAAATCGATTAAATAAAAGAAAATCCTCAACCGACGGACCAAAGTTAATAATGGTCAATGGTGTTTCCGCCGAGGAAGTAAAATATTGGGAAGATTACCAATTTTCCGAGAATCGGATCCCGATGAGGATTTCGATGATGTTATAGAAATTACCTCGACCTAATTTATTAAAGCGAAAGAAAATAATAAGGGAAAAGGTATAAAAATAGAGAAACCCGATTCCAACCCCGATGAACTTTATATGTATCGGCAACATCCGTATTTCCTAAAATGTAACAATGACCCGGGAACCTCTAAAACACCAGGTTTTTCTAAACCAATATGGAAAACGACGGTTCGTATTAGAGGAACACCATATATTCCTAGAAAATTAGGAAAAAGAACCAAGTCCGAAGAAGAAGAAACCAGTGATTCAGATTAGAGGGTTGTAATCATGTTGTGTATTATATGTATTGTAGTGTGCTTGTACTTTTATGTTCTATGCAAAAAATTGCTTGTATTGTTTGTTATTACGAATCTAATGCTTGTCTATTTTACAGTATAAAAACAAAATGGACGTTAAGGGTAGACAACCGAATATTTTAGAAGACCTACCAGAGGATATGATTAAGGAAATCTTGTCTAGAGTCGGTCACAATTCATCAGCACATTTAGTTATGGCGAAATTAACTTTTCAAACATTTGAAAGACTTTCCAGAAATGCCTTAGTTTATAAAAGGCTTTCCTTTGATAGGTGGGGTATATCACATTGGGGAGACCGTAAGTTACGCCGTGTTTTCTTTAAAGCATTAAATGCGGGGAACTCAAATGCAATTTTATGCTACGGGTTAAGAACCTATTTTGACTCAACATACCCCAACATAGGATTTCATGATTTAGAAAGAGCTTCTAACATGTAACATAAAGAAGCATGTTATGCTTATGGGTTAGTGATGTTCGCTTCTTACCAAAGTGAGAAAAAGAACATCGGATTGCAACTTTTAAATAAAACCTTCCCACAAGTGACGGATTCTGTAGTTAGGGTGAGAAACAAGGTTTTTAGATTATTACGGGGCTGTTGGACATTACGAAACCCTCGTCCTTTTGACGACATTACAACATGTTGCCTAGCCAATGGTCATAACAGTTATTTTCCACAAGACCAAGGATGGGAAGTCGTCTTAGTAAAACCAGAATGCATGACTTGTTTCTGGACTTATGAATTACGTTTCTTTAGTTCCTTTGCTGAATAACTTGCGTATTAACTAGATTTGTATTCAAAATTGTCCTGTATCATAGTGTACTATATTTCATGTTATATGTATTATAGCGAAGTTGTAAGTTTGAAGAATATTTGTATGTGATATATTATTATAATCAGTTTTTCATATGAAATTGTAGTAGTTGAATTGTATATTAGCTACTAAGTATGAACTTAACGGGTAGGTAGTACCTGAATTTAAACTTATAAAATGCTAATATGAAGAAAAAGCTTTTATAAATGAGTTCATATTATGCTACGAAATACTATTGACTTCTCTTAATATTCTGTATGATTAACTCGATTCAGTTGGCTATTTTGAAGGAAATGGCACCGACTACTCGACACACCATGAATATGAGCGAAGAGGAATTTCGTAAATTTCTTGCTGCAAACATATCCGCAGTATAGGTTGCGCTACATACCAACAATAACTCTGAATCTAGCAATGCAGCTAACGGCGCAAGAAATCGTGTAGGATGCTCCTATAAAGAATTCACTGCCTGCAAACCTTTGGAATTTGATTGAACCGAAGGACCAATTGGATTGAAACGGTGGACCGAGAAAGTCGAATCGGTGTTTGCCATAAGTAAGTGTACTGAAGAGGACAAAGTTAAGTACGCTAAGCATACCTTCACAGGTACTGCGTTAACGTACTGGAACACCTATCTTGAACAGGTAGGATAAAATGCTGCTTACGCACTACCGTGGTCGGCATTCAAGCAATTGATGAACGAGCAGTACCGTCCTAGAAATGAAGTCAATAAACTCAAGGCAGAACTTAGAGAGTTATGAACACAAGGGTTCGACGTTACCACATATGAATGACGATTCACAGAGTTGTGACTATTATGTCCGGGAGCATTCGAAGATGAAGAAGAGAAGATCGACGCGTTTGTAAAAGGGTTACCAGTAAGGATTCAAGAAGATGTGAGTTTACACGAGCCTGATTCTATACAGAAGGCAAGTCGAATGGCTCATAAACTCATAAATCAGATTGAGGGAAGAATTAAAGAGCAGGCGGCCAAAGAAGCCAACACGAAACAACTTAAGAGGAAGTGGGAGGAAAACGGTGACAAGAGTCACCAGTACAACAACAACAACAACAACAACAACAATTACAACCACAATAGCAACAACTATCCCAACAACCGCAACAACAATCGTAACAATAACTGCAATCCTAACAATAACTACAACAAACATCCCAACAACAACAACAACAACTACAACAACCGTTTCAACAATAATAACAATCCCAACAATAACCTCAATAACAACAACGGCAACAAAAACCAAAAACAGCCATGTCATAGGTGTGAAGAAAATCATCAGGGGTTTTGCACGACATTTTGCAATAGGTGTAAAAGAAATGGTCATAGCGCGACAAAGTGTGAGGTCTACGGACCAAAGTTTAACAGAACTAAAGGGACAAATAATGTTGGAACAAGTAATGCCGAAACGAATAGTGTCGGAGCAAGTAATACCAACGCTGTTTTTTATAAATGTGGAAAACCGGGCCACATTATTAGAAATTGCCCGAATCAGTGGAATACTAATGGGCAGGACCGTGGAAGAGTTTTCAATATTAATGCAACAGAAGCACAGGAAGACCCGGAGCTTGTTAACGGTACGTTTCTTATTGATGATAAATCTGCTTATGTTTTATTTGATTCGGGTGCGGATAGAAGCTATATGAGTAGAGAATTTTGTGCTAAATTAAGTTGCCCATTGACGCCTTTGGATAGTAAATTTTTACTCGAATTAGCAAACGATAAATTAATTTCAGCAGATAATATATGTCGGGAGAGAGAAATTAAACTGGGGGATGAAACGTTTAAAATTGATTTAATACCAGTCGAGTTAGGGAGTTTTGATGTAATAATTGGCATGGACTGGTTGAAGAAGGTGAGAGCAGAGGTCGTTTGTTACAAAAACGCGATTGGCATTATGCGGGAAAAAGGAAAACCTTTAATGGTGTACGGAGAAAAGAACAACACGAAATTAAATCTTATTAGTAGTTTGAAGGCGCAAAAACTAATAAGAAAAGGTTGTTACGTCATTCTAGCACACATCGAGGAAGTTAAACCTATAGAAAAGAACATCATTGATGTTCCCGTCGCAAAAGAATTTCCCGATTTATTTCCGAAAGAATTACCGGGATTACCCCCACATCGATCCGTTGAATTTCAAATAGACCTTGTACCAGAAGCTGCACCAATAGCTCGTGCTCCATACAGACTCGCACCCAGCAAAATGAAAGAATTACAAAGTCAGTTACAGGAACTTTTAGAGCGTGGTTTCATTCCACCAAGCACATCACCATGGGGAGCTCCTATTTTGTTTGTCAAGAAGAAAGATGGTACATTCAGGTTGTGTATCGACTACCGAGAGTTGAACAAACTTACCATCAAGAACCGTTACCCACTACCGAGAATCGACGACTTATTTGATCAACTACAAGGTTCGTCTGTTTATTCGAAGATCGATTTACGTTCTGGATATCATCAAATGCGGGTGAAGGAGGATGATATTCCAAAGACTGCTTTTAGGACACGTTACGATCATTACGAGTTTATGGTTATGCCTTTTAGATTGACTAACGCACCTGCTGTGTTCATGGACCTCATGAACCGAGTGTGTGGGCCATATCTTGACAAGTTTGTCATTGTTTTTATCGATGACATACTTATTTACTCGAAGAATGATCAAAAGCACGAAGAACATTTGAGAAAAGTGCTAGAGTTGCTGAGAAAAGAAAAACTGTACGCTAAGTTTTCAAAGTGTGCATTTTGGTTGGAAGAAGTTCAATTCCTCGGTCACATAGTGAACAAAGAAGGTATTCAGGTGGATCTAGCAAAGATTGAAACCGTTGAAAATTGGGAAACCCCGAAAACTCCAAAACACATACGTCAGTTTTTAGGACTAGCTGGTTACTACAGAAGGTTCATCCAAGACTTTTCCAGAATAGCAAAACCCTTGACTGCATTAACGCATAAAGAGAAGAAATTTGAATGGAAAGATGAATAAGAGAAAGCGTTTCAATTGTTAAAGAAAAAGTTAACTACGGCACCTATATTGTCATTACCGGAAGGGAATGATGATTTTGTGATATATTGTGACGCCTCAAAGAAAGGTCTCGGTTGTGTATTAATGCAATGAACGAAAGTAATTGCTTATGCATCTAGACAATTGAAGATTCACGAACAGAATTATACGATGCATGATTTGGAATTAGGCGCGGTTGTTTTTGCATTAAAGAGTTGGAGGCACTACTTATATGGGGTCAAAAGTATTATATATATTGACCACAAAAGTCTTCAACACATATTTAATCAGAAACAACTGAACATGAGGCAGCATAGGTGGATTGAATTGTTGAATGATTACGACTTTGAGATTCGTTACCACCCGGGGAAGGCAAATGTGGTAGCCGACGCCTTGAGCAGAAAGGACAGAGAACCCATTCGTGTAAAATCTATGAATATAATGATTCACACTAACCTTACTACTCAAATAAAGGAGGCGCAACAAGGAGTTTTAAAAGAGGGAAACTTAAAGGATGAAATACCCAAAGGATTGGAGAAGCATCTTAATATTCGGGAAGACGGAACCCGGTATAGGGCTGAAAGAATTTGGCTACCAAAATTTGGAGATATGAGAGAAATGGTACGTAGAGAAGCTCATAAAACCAGATACTCAATACATCCTTGAACGGGGAAGATGTACAAGGATCTCAAGAAATATTTTTGGTGTTCAGGTATGAAAGTCGATGTTGCTAAATACGTAGGGGAATGTTTGACGTGTTCTAAGGTCAAAGCGGAGCATCAGAAACCATCAGGTCTACTTCAACAACCCGAAATCCCAGAATGGAAATGGAAAAACATTATCATGGATTTCATCACTAAATTGCCAAGGACTGCAAGTGGTTTTGATACTATTTGGGTAATAGTTGATCGTCACACCAAATCAGCACACTTCCTGCCAATAAGAGAAGATGACAAGATGGAGAAGTTAGCACGACTGTATTTGAAGGAAGTCGTCTCCAGACATAGAATACCAATCTCTATTATCTCTGATAGGGATGTCAGATTTATTTCAAGAATCTGGCAGACATTACAGCAAGCATTAGGAACTCCTCTAGACATGAGTACTGCCTATCATCCACAAACTGATGGGCAGAGCGAAAGGACGATACAAACGCTTGAAGACATGCTACGAGCATGTGTTATTGATTTCGAAAATAGTTGGGATCGACATCTACTGTTAGCAGAATTTTCCTACAACAACAGCTACCATTCAAGCATTGAGATGGCTCCGTTTGAAGCACTTTATGGTAGAAAGTGCAGGTCTCCAAATTGTTGGAGTGAAGTGAGGGATAGACAGATTACGGGTCCGGAGATAATACAAGAAACTACCGAGAAGATCATCCAAATTCAACAACGGTTGAAAACCGCCCAAAGTCGACAAAAGAGCTACGCCGACATTAAAAGAAAAGATATAGAATTTGAAATTGGAGAGATGGTCATGCTTAAGGTTGCACCTTGGAAAGGTGTTATTCGATTTGGTAAACGAGGGAAATTAAATCCAAGGTATATTGGACCATTCAAGATTATTGATCGTGTCGGACCAGTAGCTTACCGACTTGAGGTACCTCAACAACTCGCGGCTGTACATAACACTTTCCATGTCTCGAATTTAAAGAAATGTTTTGCTAAAAAAGATCTCACTATTCCGTTAGACGAAATCCAAATCAACGAAAAACTTCAATTCATCGAAGAACCCGTCGAAAAAATGGATCGTGAGGTTAAAAGACTTAAATAAAACAAGATACCAATTGTTAAGGTTCGATGGAATGCTCGTAGAGGACCCGAGTTCACCTGGGAATAAGAAGATCAGATGAAGAAGAAATACCCACACTTATTTCCAGAAGATACGTCAACACCTCCAACTGCTTAAAATTTCGGGACGAAATTTATTTAACGGGTAGGTACTGTAGTGACCCGAACTTTTCCATGTTTGTATATATTAAATGAAATTGATATTTACATGATTAAGTGTTTCCAACATGTTAAGCAATCAAATTTATTAAGACTTGATTAATTGAAATAGGTTTCATATAGACAATTGACCACCCAAGTTGACCGGTGATTCACGAACGTTAAAACTTGTAAAAACTATACGATGACATATATATGATTATATATATAATTAACATGATATTATAATAAGTAAGTATCTCATTAGGTATTTTAACAATGAGTTATATACATAAAATTTTGTTTATTGAATTAAGAAACTCGAAACGATATATATAACGATTATCGTTATAACAACGTCTTACTAATTACATATGAATCATATTAAGATATTGTTACACTATGTTTAATCATGATAAATGATAAGTAAACATGTCATTATGTATATTAACAATGAACTACATATGTAAAACAAGACTACTAACTTAAGAATTTCGAAACGAGACATATATGTAACGATTATCGTTGTAACAACATTTAACTGTATATATATCATACTAAGATATATTAATATATCATAATATCATGATAATGTAATAATTTAACATCTCTTTAGATATAATAAACAATGGGTTAACAACATTTAACAAGATCGTTAACATAAAGGTTTCAAAACAACATTTGCATGTAACGACTAACGATGATTTAACGACTCAGTTAAAATGAATATACATGTAGTGTTTCAATATGTATTCATAAACTTTTGAAATACTTCAAGACACTTATCAAAATACTTCTACTTCACAAAAATTCTTACAATTACATCCTCGTCCAGTTTCATCAACAATTCTACTCGTATGCACCCGTATTCGTACTCGTACAATACACAGCTTCTAAATGTATGTACTATTGGTATATACACTCTAATTATTAGCTCTTAGTAGCCCATGTGAGTCTCCTAACACATGTGGGAACCATCATTTGGCAACTAGCATGAAATATCTCATAAAATTACAAAAATATTAGTAATCATTCATGACTTATTTACATGAAAACAAAATTACATATCCTTTATATCTAATCCATATACCAACGACCAAAAACACCTACAAAAATTTTCATTCTTCAATTTTCTTCATCTAATTGATCTCTCTCAAGTTCCATCTTCAAGTTCTAAGTGTTCTTCATAAATTCTACAAGTTCTAGTTTCATAAAATCAAGAATACTTCCAAGTTTACTAGCTCACTTCCAATCTTGTAAATTGATCATCCAACCTCAAGAAATCCTTGTTGTTTACAGTAAGATATCATTCTAAATCAAGGTAATACTCATATACAAACTTTGATTCAATTCCTATAACTATAACTATCTTAATTCGAGTGATAATCTTACTTGAACTTGTTTTCGTGTCATGATTCTACTTCAAGAACTTTCAAGCCATCCAAGATCTTTTGAAGCTAGATCATTTCTTGTCACTTCCATTAGGTTTACCTACTAAACTTGAGGTAGTAATGATATTCATAACATCATTCGATTCATACATATAAAACTATCTTATTCGAAGATTTGAACATGTAATCACTAGAATATAGTTTAGTTAATTCTAAACTTGTTCGCAAACAAAAGTTAATCCTTCTAACTTGACTTTTAAAATTAACTAAACACATGTTCTATATCTATATGATATGATAACTTAATAATTTAAAACCGGAAAACACGAAAAACACCGTAAAACCGGATATACGCCGTCGTAGTAACACATCGGGCTGTTTTGGGTTAGTTAATTAAAAACTGTGATAAACTTTGATTTAAAATTTGTTCTTCTGGGAAAATTATTTTTCTTAATAACATGAAACTATATCCAAAAATCATGGTTAAACTCAAGGTGGAATTATGCTTTCCAAAATGGTCATCTAGACGTCGTTCTTTCGACTGAAATGACTACCTTTACAAAAATGACTTGTAACTTATTTTTCCAACTAAAAACCTATACTTTTTATGTTTATATTCATAAAATAGAGTTCAATATGAAACCATAGCAATTTGATTCACTCAAATCGGATTTAAAACAAAGAAGTTATGGGTAAAACAAGATTGGATATTTTTTTGATTGTTGTAGCTACGGGAAATATTGTAACAATTCTATACAAATCATATCCTAGCTAACTTATATTGTATTATACATGTATTCTAATGTAATCTTGGGATACCATAGACACGTATGCAAATGTTTTGACATATCATATCGACCCATGTATATATATTATTTGGAACAACCATAGACACTCTATATGCAGTAATGTTGGAGTTAGCTATACAGGATTGAGGTTAATTCCAAATATATATATACTTTGAGTTGTGATCTAGCCTGAGACATGTATACACTGGGTCATGGATTGATTCAAGATAATATATATATCGATTTATTTCTGTACATCTAACTGTTGACAACTAGTTGTAGGTTACTAACGAGGACAGCTGACTTAATAAATTTAAAACCGTAAAATGTATTAAAAATGTTGTAAATATATTTTGAACATACTTTGATATATATGTACATATTTGTTATAGGTTCGTGAATCGACCAGTGGCCAAGTCTTACTTCCCGACGAAGTAAAAATCTGTGAAAGTGAGTTATAGTCCCACTTTTAAAATCTAATATTTTGGGATGAGAATACATGCAGTTTTATAAATGTTTTACGAAATAGACACAAGTAAATGAAACTATATTATATGGGTGAATGATCGAAGCCGAATATGCCCCTTTTGCTTGGTAGCCTAAGAATTAGTAAACCGATCTACTAATTGACATGAATCCTAAAGATAGATCTATTGGGCCTAACGAACCCCATCCAAAGTACTGGATGCTTTAGTACTTCGAATTCGTTTTTATCATGTCCGAAGGATTTCCCGAAATGATAGGGGATATTCTTATATGCATCTTGTTAATGTCGGTTAGCAGGTGTTCACCATATGAATGAATTTTATCTCTATGTATGGGATGTATATCGAAATATGAAATCTTGTGGTCTATTATTATGATTTGATAATATATAGGTTAAACCTATAACTTGTAACACCCCAGCTTAACATGACCACAATATTGTCCGCTTTGCCCGCAGGCGCACGGCTTTTTCTTGGCGACCACATACGAGAAGCACTTTCCCAGGAGGTCACCCATCCTGGTAGTGCTCTCGCCCGAGCACGCTTAACCACAAAGTACTCGCACTTCTACTCATCCTGTGATCCCAAAACGCGTTGTGTCATTTAAGCGTGAGTATTACCTTATTATCCCATGATCACTCATATTCGTAGGCGATGTGGGATTTGCCTAGGGTGTTACATTCACCCCCCCCCCCCCCTTAGGGACTCATCGTCCTCGATGAGGTTTGCCCCACCACCCCCAACGGCACATGAGTGGCTCTGATACCATCTGTGAAGACCCGTCCTAATCCATCCGGACGAAGTCCATATCGATTATAAACGATTCACAACAGTTGATTACATCGCGAGATACTTGACCTCTATATGATACATTTTACAAACATTGCATTCGTTTTTGAAAAGAAAAACTTTCATTACATCGAAAGTTGACAGGCATGCATACCATTTCATAATATATCCAACTATAATTGACTTGATAATAATCTTGATGAACTCGACGACTCGAATGCAACGTCTTTTGAAATATGCCATGAATGACTCCAAGTAATATCTATTAAATGAGCAAATACACAGCGGAAGATTTCTTTCGTACCTGAAAATAAACATGCTTTAAAGTGTCAACCAAAAGGTTGGTGAGTTCATTAGTTTAACTTAAACAATCGTTTCCATCATTTTAATAGACCACAAGATTTCAGATTTCCATTTCTCATAAACATACGTCCCATGCATAGAGACAAAAATATCATTCATATGGATTGAACACCTGGTAACCGACATTAACAATATGCATATATAAGAATATCCCCATCATTCCGGGATCCTCCTTCGGACATGATATAAATTTCGAAGTACTAAAACATCCGGTACTTTGGATGAGGCTTGTTGGGCCCGATAGATCTATCTTTAGGATTCGCGTCAATTAGGGTGTCTGTTCCCTAATTCTTAGATTACCAGACTTAATAAAAAGGGGCATATTCGACTTCGATAATCCAACCATAAAATGTAGTTTCACGTACTTGTGTCAATTTCGTAAAACAGTTATAAAAGTTGCGCATGTATTCTCAGCCCAAAAATATAAAGGGTAAAAAGGCAAATGAAACTCACGATACTGTATTTTGTAGTAAAAATACATATGACGTCATTGAACAATGCAGGGTTGGCCTCGGATTCACGAACCTATATCAATTGTGTATATATTAATACGTATAATGTAAGTTACAAAATTTCATTTATTAATATGTATTATTTATATATTATAGTTTTGTAGAATTTATTCTAACCTTTATTTTAAAACGTATACTTATATTATATTTTAAGTTATATTTTATATATATATCGATTTTATGTATATATATCTATAATGATTTACGTTTATATAAATAGTGACATTAATATATTTATATACATATATTTGTGGTTAGTATTGTATTTATGAAATTTTATTAGTTTGTTATGTGAATTATTAATACAATCCTAGTATATACCATAAGTATATATATAGTGTACAAAAGATTTATTTGTTAAAATAATAATTTAGATAATAATGATTTACTAATAATAATAATAATTTTATTAATAATGATAATACTAATAGCAAAAAAAATGAAAATGATAACTGTTAATGATACTAATAATAATAACTCTAAAATAATATTAATACTAATACCATACTTATGTTAATAATAAGGGTTCTAATATTTATAAAATGATAAATGATAATCATAATAATACTAGTAAATATTAATGATGATACTGATAAATATGATATTATTAATTATAAATGTACTGATGATACTATTATTTATAAACCGGTACAAATTCTAATATTGATGATAATAATATATTTTTATTTCCTTCATAATAATAATAATGATAATCATAATCATAATCCTAATGATGATAAAATACTAAAATGATAAGTTTATTACTAATAATAATATTATTAATACCTATCATAATAATAATAGTAATGTCTATAATACTTTCAAATATGATAACAAGTATGATACTAATAATAACAATAACAATAACAATTAAAACAATCACAATAATAATAATAATACTAATAATAATTAATATATAATAACAATAATAAAATTAGAAAAGAAAACTACCTCACATGAAAAGAGTTTCAAAAAAAAAAAGAAACTACCGTCCTCTGGACTCGATCTCGTGACCACATGCTCACACGCAAACACTCTCGACCATCCCACCAATTCTGATTCTCTGTACTAATATCGAATTTAAATTTTATATATAAACTGTTTTTCTTCTATTCCTCTTCTTCTCCACAAGTCTCATGGATTCAACAAAACATCAATAACCAAAACAAAACAAAAAATCAGGGTTCCTTTTAAAGCTTCAAAACATTACAGAAAAAAAAATAATTTGGGTTCTAAAATTAAAAAAAAAAACACTACAGGCCTACTGCAGCGTCGGTTCTTGGAACAAAACAAAAAAAATTGATTTCGTAATAGATAACATTATAGATAATGTTTATAACACGAAATAGTTTTCTAAACATGTATAAAAACTACTGGAATCGTCAATTTGATCAGAAACATATACACGAACGCGAATTTGTCTCAAGAACAATTGTTGACTTTTTTTAAACTAAACTTTGACTTCAAAATTCAAGATCGATATAAAGATTTGAGAGTTGAGATTTTGCAGATAGATTCAAAGAAAGATTTCTAACCTTTCTGCATTTTTAGATTTTGAAACTTTATTCGAAATTGAATTAAGAGAAAAAAAAATTGGAGCGTGCAGAGAAGAAGAAAAAAAAATATCGCTGTGCTCTTTAATCCCATTGGATTTCCTTTTTATTTGATTTGCAATTATACATAATCATTTTGTAATAATAGAGATCGGTTGATAAAAAATGGAGAAAATGTCAACACAGGTTCACGAGTTTGGAGCAGGAAAGAAACAAAAAAATAATAATAATAGAGATAAAGGATACAGAGGTCAAGCGTATAATATAGATCCCTACTGTTTTTTTTAATTAATAATAATAATATATAATAACAATACTATTAATATCTAATAATATTAATAAAATTAATAATAATGATAAATATAATATTAATGATAATAATAATTGTAAAAATGATAATAATAATAATAATAATAATAATAATAATAATACCATACTAATTATGATAATATTAATATTTTATCTATAATAATAATATTAGTAATAATAATCTAATTTATACATCCAATTTCATCTTTATATGATATAAAGTGATATTATGAATACAAATATTGATATTTGACGATACAAATAACATTACTACAACAACTATATTTGTATTTAAATTTAATTTATTAATATCATCTATTATTATGTAATATTTAATAATTATGTAATATGTATTGTAACATATACTGAATATTATATATTTATGCATTTTAATATAAATATATTATAATATTTATTTACATACTAATTATATTATACTTATGTATGTAATTATGAAAAATATAAATGTTTTATATATGTAAGTATTATATATATTTATTAAAATAGTACATTATTTCATCATAGATATATTATAAATTTCTACATATACATAATATAATAATTATGTATAAAATCATATATATATATATAGTTATATTTATGTATATATGTATACTACCATATATATAAAATCATGTTTTAAATGTTGAGTAGATGATTAATTATGTATATTAAACAATTAACTACAAAGTATAACATTGTACATTTAATATTTTGATAACGTTGGTAAAATATGTTTGAATCATTTATATACAATATACTATATATATTCAAAATGAAAATCTTTAGTTATTAAATGTTATCTTTTATAATAACAAAATTACTTAATAGTTCATTAATACTAATATAATTAGTTTTATATATAATTATTTATATTTACATTCTTAGTTACAATTAAAGGTTCGTGAATCGTCGGAAATAGTTAAAGGTCAAATGTTATCATGAAATAGTTCAAACATAATGAGACTCGGTTTAATATACTTTGCTTATCGAGTCGAATCATATAAGATTATGTTTAAATTTGGTCAGAAATTCCCGGGTCATCACATAACTCACCAACATTTTTCTTGACATTTTAAGCATGTTTATTCTCAGGTGATTATTAAGAGCTTCCGCTGTTGCATACTAAAATAAGGACAAGATTTGGAGTCCATGCTTGTATGATATTATGTAAAAACTGCATTCAAGAAACTTATTTTTGATGTAATATATTCTTATTGTAAACCATTATGTAATGGTCGTGTGTAAACGGTATATTTTAGATTATCATTATTTGATAATCTACGTAATGCTTTTTAAACCTATATCGATAAAATAAAGGTTATGGTTATTTTAAAAATAAATGCAGTCTTTGAAAAACGTCTCATATAGAGGTCAAAATCTCGCGACGAAATCAATTAATATGGAACGTTTATAATCAATATGAACGGGACATTTCACAAATGAGGATCGGTAGTCAAATACTTGAATTGTGGTCTTAAAACATGTAAACTTTCTTTAGATATGTGGCGGGATGTCTTTTGTATTGATGTTTGTCGAATATCGCGAAAATTAGGGACTTGTGTATTTATTTGAAGTCAGTATTTGGCACATGAGTTAAGCCGCGCCGCGGCCCTGAAGGGCGCGCCGTAGGTCAAAGGAAAATTTTGATGTCGAGGGTTTGGATGGTTCAGACCATCTGAGATTTTGATAAGCCACGCCGCGGCTAGATTACCCGCGCTGCGGGTTAAGCCTGTCAGGCATGGTCTGCCATAGTTTTTAAAAAAAAAGTTTGTGTTAGCTTTCGGGTTGGGTCGTTACATCAAACAATTACCAAATGGCATTTTTATCAGTCAAACAAAATACATAAACAAAATGTTAAAACATTTTAAAATGACTGATTTTTAGAACAATGTCAACCCCAATGAGGACTTTGTTAAATGCCGATGAAAATGGGGAAACCTTTGATACAACGCTTTATCGAAGCATGGTTGGCTCTTTAATGTATATGACTGCCAGTAGACCAGACATTACACTTGCTGTAACTGTGTGTGCCGCTTTCAGTCCAACCTTAAGAAATCTCACTCCAAAGAGGGGGTTAGAATTTTTCAGTACCTAAAAGGTACACTAACCTTGGAATCTGGTATCCTCATGGATCTGATTTCACACTCACTGCTTAAACGAATGCGGATCATGGCGGTTATCATGTTGATAGGAAAAGCACATCTGGATCACTTCAAATGTTGGGGAATAGGTTAGTTGGTTGGTCATCCAAGAAACAAAACTGTGTTTCATTGTCAACAGCTGAGTCTGAGTATATTGTTGCAGCTCATTGTTGCTCTCAAGTTTTGTGGATGCAAACTCAACTGTTAGATTATGGCTTTAAGATAACTAAGACCCCGATATACTGTGATTCACAAAGTGCAATTACAATTACTAGCAACCCAGTCCAGCATTCTAAGACTAAACACATAGATATTTGTTATCACTTTATCAAGGACCATGTAGAAAAAGAGGATGTAGAATTATACATCGTGCCTACAAAAGTGCAATTAGCTGACATGTTCACTAAACCTTTAGATGAAGTTAGGCTAAAATTGTTGATTCAGCAAATAGCCATGGTGGAGTATAGTACTTAATTTCCTTAGTTCTATAGGTACTTGTTCCTGGGATCTTGTGTTTAGGGGGAGCATATTCTGTCTAGGGGGAGCAACTGAAAGCTTTAGATATTATCTTTCTAGGGGGAGCTATTGCCCTCATGATTAACTCCTTATGCTTACATTTCAATAGTTACGATAGGGGGAGGTAACTGATTGATATCCTGTTTCAAGGGGGAGTTCTTAAATTTTCTTATGGGAAGATCAAAATGGTGATCTACTTAACTGTATAACACATTTTGAGGGATAGAAGGGAAAAAATGAAAAAGAAAATTGATTTTCAAAAGTGAATTCATTATAACTTGTGTTTTTCAGTGTTAACATTCACTTTGACTTGTATACCCTTCAGTATGCAACCCGCTTTAACAATTGGTATCACTGAAGATTTGTACTTTGTACATAATACAAGTCTTTCTAAGTATAAATCTTTATTTTAGAAAATTCATAAAAATTTGAAAAGTTAAAATCCAAAAAGATTTGAATTTTTTCATGAATAAATGCTATTTTTAGCATTATACCGAATCTAACAACACAAAGTCCAGATTCGGTAATGTGACGACCCAGAAATTTGCGACCAAATTTAAACTTAATCTTATTATGATTTCGACACGATAAGCAATGTCTATTAAACCGAGTCTCAAAATTTTTGACCTGTTTCATGAAATCATTTGACCTTCGACCAGTTCCGACGATTCACGAACAACTAATTGTAACTTGAGATGTGTATATATATATATATATATATATATATATATATATATATATATATATATATATATATATATATATATATATAAATAATAATTGGAAACATAATTTTAAATATTGTATATTGTTGTTACAAAAATTTATTTATGTAAAGTAAAATAAAAATATGATATTATAATGATTATTATTTAAAAAGTATCTATATATATAAATAAAGTGTATTGAATATATATATATATATATATATATATATATATATATATATATATATATATATAGTTTCAAATTTATTCGGAAAATGATAGTAACACTCAATTATCATTTGATTGATAGTAAACAAGTTATAAACGAACTTATGTGATTTTAAAATAAACGGTTAGCCGAAAATGAGTTTAACAAATTATAGGTTTATTAAAAATGTATTTAGGAACTATTTGTTGAATTTTAAAATTTCTTATATTTTACTTGGGGTTGGGAGTGAATAATTAATGTAATTTTTATTTAATAGTTAAGGATCGAATTTTATACCATAATGACCAAAATAAATGAATATAGTTACTCTAAAAATTTGGGATTTTTCCAAATAATTTTTTTTTCCGCCACTGATTAACAACGGAGCACGAGATAATACCCTAAATCTTATGTCGACTAAATAGGGATTGATGGCTTTACTACTTTCTTTCAATTAACACGTTTTATTATTAATAATTATTATTATATTATAATTACTGTGTTTGATTGGCTTACTGATTGTTATCGTTTCAATTTACTTCCTCCACTTGAATTATTATAAGTATTATTATATTATTATTATTATTTATTGTAATTGTGATTGAATGATTACATATAGAGATGTGATATACATGATACATTCATGCCTAAGAAACCCACCACCAACAATCTTGTTTTAGGTTGATCCATCAACCATTTCACCCGCCATCACCTTAACCCGACCACTACCACTGTTAACCATCATCACAGCTCAACCATCAACTTCACACCTTCGATTTACCACCTTCATCAACCATCATCATCACACGGACAACTACTACAAAGCATAACTCCATTTTTACGAAGGTCTGCTACAGCTCAAACCCAAATACCTTTGTGGTTGTAATGCTTCGGTTACTGTAACACCCGAGAAGTCACACCACTTAACCATCGTTGAAACCACCCCAGCCTTCAAATTGCTATTGTGTTAAACCAACTTCATATCTTTGTACTACTAAAACTTTGGCCACTTTCACAAACGTCTTCACAAGCCTAACTCTATCGTTGATTTGTTATGGTCTATAGCTTCCTTCATGTAACCTAAGAACCCAAAACAACCCCTCTGTTTACCTAATGTAGCTGTTATATTTTTCTATCAAAACACCATCGTTTCTCTGCTTACGGTTACTGCAACTAGTCCATGTTGTTCAAACTCCACCACGAGGAACCATCGTGAACTAGTGTTTACATTATTCTGCATTTTCCTATTGGTATTCGGTTTACAACCCAAAACTGGAAACCATCTTTTTTTCAACTATAGATAGACGATGATGGAGAATTGATGTTACAGCGAATAAGATGGTGATTATGATGATGAAACGAAAACAAGAAAACTTCTATTGTTACACTACAATGTTTCCTGTACCTTTTCTGATTCGAACACTAACATCAAATTACAGCTGTTTTTATATTTTTTTTTCGATACCCATCTGTTGCTCCTATCGACACGAAACCTGTATTGGACATCAAAATTGTTTTTGGGCTTGATTTAATTGTTATTGGGCTTCTGTGCAAGATTTCTGTTTCTTTTCGAAGCCCAATTATGATTGGGTTGTATTCAATCGATTAGAAGTTTAGAAGGAGAAACTGAAAATAGTTAATATTTCGGTTTAATAAAAACGGGTTATAGAGATGTTTCTGGGTTATAAAACAGAAAAGTAAGGGATAGAGGGATGGTTTGAGGTATGTGCGGGTAAGCGAGAGGTCTTGCGTTCGAGTCCGGGCGGTGGCGCATTTTTAAAAAAAAAGCCATTTTCTTCAAAGGTAGTCATTTTTTTTATTTTTATTATTATTATTATTATTATTATTATTATTATTATTATTATTATTATTATTATTATTATTATTATTATTTGGTTAAAAATGAATTAAAGATTATAATGCAAACTACAAATAAGATGTAATTTAAATGAAGTATTATCAATAATCATTATTAATAATTATTATTATTATTATTATTATTATTATTATTATTATTATTAATATTATTATTATCATCATAAATATTAGTAATATTATTATTATTAGTATTATTATCATTATAGTTATTAATATAAATATTAGTATTATTATTATTAGTAAAATCATTATTTTTATAGTTATTATTTTTAGTATTCATTATTATTAAAAGTCTCATTTTTATAAAAATTATCATTTTTATTATAATAACTATTATTATTATTATAGGATGAAACAACTTTTTAGTTATTATTATCAATATTATTTTATCAAATAACTATTAGTTATATAAAACCATATTTACTACATATAACATAACTATATTAATATTTTTATAATAAATATTAATAAATGTAATTAATTAGGTTATTAATGAAACACATAATTAAAATAACAATTAATTCACTAATAATACATAAATTTGTTCGATCACCATCATATGTGTTAATATATATATATATATATATAAATGATATAGGTTCGTGAATCTGAGGCCAACCCTGCATTGTTCAGTGCTGTCGTATGCATATTTTTACTACAAAATATCGTATCGTGAGTTTCATTTGCTCCCTTTTTAAATGCTTTTGCAATATATATTTTGGGATTGAGAATACATGCGCTGCTTTTATAACTGTTTTACGAAATAGACACAAGTAATCGAAACTACATTCTATGGTTGAATTATCGAATTGAATATGCCCCTTTTTAGTCTGGTAATCTAAGAATTAGGGAACAGACACCCTAATTGACGCGAATCCTAAAGATAGATCTGTGGGCACTAACAAGCCCGAGTCAGAGAATTTGAACTGCTTTAGTACTTCGAATTTATCATGTCCGAAGGGAGTCCCGGAATGATGGGGATATTCTATATGCATCTTGTTAAGGTCGATTACCAGGTGTTCACCATATGAATGATTTTTATCTCTATGTATGGGATATATATTTATGAGAAATGGAAATGAAATCTTGTGGTCTATTAAAAATGATGGAAATGAATATTGATGATAAACTAATGAACTCATCAACCTTTTGGTTAACACTTGAAAGAATGTTTATTCTCAGGTATGAAAGAAATCTTCCGCTGTGCATTTGCTCATTTTAGAGATATTACTTGGAGTCATTCATGACATATTTCAAAAGACGTTGCATTCGAGTCGTTGAGTTCATCAAGATTATTATTAAGTCAATTATAGTTGGATATATTATGAAATAGTATGCATCCCGTCAACTTTCGATGTAAAGAAAGTTTGCCTTTTAAAAACGAATGCAATGTTTGTAAAATGTATCATATAGAGGTCAAGTACCTTGTGACGACCCGGAAATTTCTGACTAAATTTAAACTTTATCTTTATATTATTCTGACACGATAAGCAATGTTTGTTAAGTTAAATCCCAAGGAAGTTAAACTATGTTTATACATTCATTTAAACCTCGACCAAATTCCAATGATTCACGAACCATTAAATGAACATATATGAATATGTATGTATATGTGTATATGTTATAAATTGAAAATGTCAACAAAGTATTTAAACGTATAATGCTTTATATGAACGTATTTGTTTCAATATGATTATCGATGAAATTAAAAAAATATATTAAATGATTGAATTATCAGAAACATTGAATTATGATTACAATTCTCTGTTGAGAGGTCCACTATGATTTGAGAAAATCTATTCCTCTTAACGATATTCGGAATAATTTGTAAAGCTATTTATAAATAAAAATAAAAATAAAAAGTGTCATTTACGAAAGTTAGACAAAAGCTAGTGGAGAATTGTTTTCATAATATTCTATTAATCTATTTTCAAACGTACAAAAACGTTTTCAGTTTAAAAAGAACTTTATTATTAAAACATATATAACTTTTATAAATATCTAGAATTATTTTTGACAACTCATTACTTAACCAGTATAATAAATATAACGATATTTATATTTTATTTCATTAAATATATATAACGATTTAAATTAATATTATATATATTTATACGCGTATTATACATACATAGTTTTTATACTTTTACTATACTTTAACTTTACCTTTACTTTACTTTTACTTTACTTTAACTTTAATAATTCACTTTAATAATTCATACTTTAATAATTCACTTTAATAATTCATACTTTAATAATTCACTTTAATAATTCATACTTTAATAATTCACTTTAATAATTCATACTTTAATAATTCACTTTAATAATTCATACTTTAATAATTTACTTTAATAATTTAAAAATCTATTATAAATAGAATTCAATAGGTTTCATTATTTCATAGAAACTTGAAAATATATTTCTCTAAACTCTCTCAATATATATATATATATATATATATATATATATATATATATATATATATATATATATATATATATTTGCTCTGTATTATTTCAAGATATTATTAGTATACATAAAATATTACGACGGAGTGATGTCCGTGTGATTTCAAAATAGTTTTTGAATGAGTCGAAGCTAAGGAAATTATGGGTTATAGCTATGGAGGTGATTGGTATGGTTCATGGGTATGCTCGTGAGGTCAATCTAGTGTTTATCATCTCCGTTGCGTCTACGTACTTTCCTGCAATATTGAATCTCAATATTGATACGTGAGCACTCATAACTTAACTTTTATATATCAATAGTGTATCCCTGACTAGTGCTCGAGTATATAGGATTATGCATGCTTGTACATTCAATATTGTCCTTAGATAGGTTTGTTGAATCCTGAATTAGATACATATGCTACTGAGATAGGGTATATGATATGCATGTCATTGGAAAGCTAGCGAAAAATTAAGAACTTTTCATTTAGATATCGAATGGTTTCGATGAACGGATTAGAAGTTATAGTCAACTGAATTTTAGTATTATTGTTAAAATGATTATTATCGTCGTTATTATTTTAATAGAAATATCATTGTTATTATAAAATATCATTATTACTATTATGTTAGTATTATCATTTTATCATAATACCATTTTTAGTAAATATAAATATTGTTATTTTTTTTATAGAATAATAATAAATATTATTACAAAATAATACAACTTTTACTTATTATTATTATGATCGATATTATTTTATCAAATAAATAGGGGATACAAAGATATTTTTCACCACGCGTAATATAATTACATTAATAATACTTACCACTATAGTTTTACGATATTAAGTGAACTTTATAAATTTTACTACTTAAGATATATAAAAGTATATTTTATCATATATAAACGTTAATATAAATTTTTATTAATAAATGACTTTTATTATTATAAAATCTAATAAATATATTTAAATATATAAAACGACTATAGTTAAGTTATATAATAAACACGTATAAATTTTAGAAGTCATTTTGGGTCAAGTTGACTTTTGTTGACTTTTGCATATTAGTCTCGAGCATTAGGATTGTGGTACACTATGACTTGACCAAAAATTGTTAGACAAATATTGACCAACATATAAATATATATAATTAATATAGGTTCGTGAATCCGAGGCCAACCTTGCACTTGTTAAATGACGTTATATGTATTTTTACTACGAAATACAGTATGGTGAGTTTCATTTGCTCCCTTTTATATATATTTTTGGGACTGAGAATACATGCGATGTTTTTATAAATGTTTTACGAAATAGACACAAGTATTAAAACTAATTCTTCGTGGGTTTAAACCAGAAATATACCCTTAGCTTGGTAACATTAAACTACTTGTCTATGTACGGTAGGCGCGAATCCTAAAGATAGATCTATTTGGCCTGACAAACCTCATCCTGACTATGGGATGCTTTAGTACTTCGAGGTTATTTTAAACACACCTGATCTGGTGTACTTCAGAGGGTAAAACATGAACGTTAAGGCTTGTTACCGGGTGCCTACAACTTATAGAATACTTTTATACACTTGCGAGTGTACATATATTTATAAATGGAAATCTTATGGTCTATTAATATATTGAAATGATTGTTATGATAAACCTATGAACTCACCAACCTTTTGGTTGACACTTTAAAGCATGTTTATTCTCAGGTATTAAAGAAATCTTCCGCTGTGCATTAGCTCATTTTAAGGATATTACTTGGAGTCATTCATGGCATATTTTGAAAGACGTTGCATTCGAGTCATTGAGTTCAGATTATTATTAAGCCAATTATAGTTGGATGTATTATGAAATGGTGTGCATGCCGTCAACTTTTGTTGTAAAGAAAGTTTGTCTACGAATGCAATGTTTGTAAAATGTATCATATAGAGGTCAAATACCTCGCGATGTAATCAACTATTGTGAATCGTTTATAATGTATATGAACGGGTCCTTTCAGTTGGTATCAGAGCTGGTTTAATGCCGTTTATTAGCGAGTTAATCGTTGAGGGGGTTCTCACAGTGTTACCTGTGACGAAGCATTGACTCTTACTCCTCGCGGTCCCTATTAGGGTTGGCTGTACGTTGCCGAGAGGCGGCCGTAAAATCAGTGTCTGAGGTACGCTCAGTGGTCACCAGGCGGATAGCTGGGAAGGCACTGAGTGGGATGCGTCCCCAACTTTCAGTTGGTATCAGAGCGGTGGTCTTAGCGAACCAGGTCTGCATTAGTGTGTCTAACTGATAGTCGTTAGGATGCATTAGTGAGCCTGGACTTCGACCGTGTCTGTATGTCAAAAATTTTGCTTATCATTTTTGTCGGAAATTACCTGCTTATCATTCTTAGTCTAGACACGTCTTACTGCATTGATTGCATGAATAGTGTATAGATAAAATTCGTATCTTAGCGTATCTGCTAATCCATATCTTAGCGTATCTGTTATTGTAAACTTTGCCTGACATATCCCGTAAATTCCTCCGTAATCTACGAAATCTTTTGCGCTATATATATAGATATTCTATGTAATTAGAATACCACCCGATAGCCGAAAAATCCTTTATTCAATCGAACGAAATGGAATTCGTCATTAGTTCATGTCCCTCGAATTTCGATATGGAATCCCACTCAAGCTCCGAAAGCAGTGTGACCAGAATGGATCAACCAATTAGCCATCATCTATTCTGGATGAATTGGGGATAGGTTCGTAGCCTCCTCAATAATTGGAGACAAGAAGAAGGTGATCCTTTCCATCCACCACATTGCCCTCTTGGCGATGAACCTGAAGCACTTACCTGCGAACAGGTCCGAAACACCATTTTCTCTCTCATTTTCAGAGTATCTCGTCACGATTATATACTACATCAAATTCTAGATTTTATTTATCCGCTCGTCCGAATCGACAATCACCCCGATGTAATAGAAGAAGTCAACGCGCTTCGCGCTCGAGTAGTGGCTTTAGAGAATATGGTGCAAGGGTTACAAACACCAACAAATAACGAAGTATTAATTCATAATTGTAATTTTATTGAATAAATACTCCGTAAAAGTTATGTAATTTCTAAAGTCTTTAGGGATTATTCAGTTCTAGTTTCAAACGTAAATCAAATGAGTTTAATTTAATATTAACTCATTAAATCTATGTTACATCTGAAGAAAATATGCACATATATATTTTCATAAAGACTGTAATAAAATTCTGTTGTACAAAATATTAATTGTAAAAAAAAATTTAACGGGCAAGTAATACCCGAGAGATATATAAATTCACAATTAATATGTTACATTTTTCGAATCTGATTAAGCAAATCATCAACTATACTCCCAAAAACTCACAACAATATACATTCTTGTATAGTAATCAAAACAACCATTCTCACCCAAATTTGATTATGCATTCTGATTTTGACAAATCAAAATCCAAGTCATGATTTAACAGAAAACATCTCTCTTAGATTCCTACATCTTTCAAAGCTATACTTTGACTTCAAAACTGTGTTAGAACATAATATGTATATTAACTATTACAAACTGTGTTCACACTCTCCGAAGTTTTTGAAGACACTTCAAATAATGAACAATCGAGATGATGATCCAACCACATATTACCCACATTTATGTACCTAAAAAGCTCTCGAAGCCAAAGTCATAGTTCGACGCGTATCCGTGTCAGACCCTTTGGCATTTATTAGCTAAAATGACTTTTCAATTCCTTTTCAAAGTAGACAGTTTTGTCACAGCTCCAGCAAGTCAACTTCGACTTTTCAGTCGGACTAGTCTTATTATAACCTCAATAGATACGTTGCCCTTTCGTCATCGTTACTGGGGACCTTTCATATCTCGCCACTTTAGCAATAAACTTACCAACAACTTCAGTTATCTTTGACTTTTTCAAAAATCATTATATTTATTGAAATCACATCATTTACTCATTCGCATCTTGTAATGAGAATTGTCATACGAATCATCGGAAAACAGTAACCGGTATTTTGAAATCTCGCAGCATGTCTACGCCAATAGTTATATGTGTACGTAAAATGTCTATCTCCTGGACTTACATACTTTGAATGTGAAGTTCTGAAAAATATTTTGAACTGCAAACTAGTTCTTGAAATGCTGACAAAGCATCAAAAACTGTAAACGATCTTAACAGTAAAAAGTTTGATGACAAAGAATAGTAAGGTGGTAAAGCTGAGAAAAAGAGAAGGTTTGGAACTGAAAAACGGATTGAACGGACTATGAAGGAGGCTGTGGACAAATCACAAAGACTAAATCTGCCTTCAAAGAATACAAATAATTCAGTGCCTGCTAAAGTCATTAACGAATACCTTACTCTTTATTCTAAACCTTTACAGACAAATCTTCATCATCATCCATCAATATTAGAAATTCTAAGATATTATCATATCTTTCATTATAAATATCCGCAATATTTCTGAAGATATTTTCACAACTAATCTTATCTAAAGTCATTTATCTCTTTGCGCTATCAGTGTTACATCATATAAGAAACTATTAGTTTCTATATTCTATAAACTTTCGAGTTTAAATTATGAATGTTTTGAAGTAGTGTTGGGAACTGAAGCATGAGTTAGTATAATATAATGACACTTGATCAACGTGATTATATTACAGTAAGTCATGCTGAGTTTCTAATGGGACATGACAATTCACAGACCACGCCGTCATCATGTTCCATGTTACACGACTCTTGTATTCTATTTAATCTCTAAAAATATCAAGAATATATTTTCTTGATGATTCGGTCTTTTCAGGGTATTCTGGTAAATTAACAAATCAAGATCGTGCCATTACCATTTCCTTCTTAGAACATTAACTATGTTCATTCTGAAATTCATATCTGCGAATACTGGACCATTACAAACGTTGCTTAATCGCAAGAAGAAGAAATGAAAGGACAAAACTCCAAAATAGAAATTGGAGTATAAATCGCGGCAAATAGAAGGAAGCATTAACTATGGATGTCAATGATTATAGAAGACAAAAGCAGGGGCTTTGAAATATAAGAGAAGATATAAAACCCAACCACCACCCAAAAATTATAAACCGTATATATCGATGCATATAGCAATATAAAGACACGGAAGAACTAAAAACACTATAAAACCGAGAGTATAGTAGAAGTAAATAGATTCTTCCGGAGGCAGATGAAAAAGAAGAATGACAGATATGAAAGTGAGGAGTATATCGAGAATCAGTACTGGATGAAGCATATTGACAAATACTTTAAAATATAAGTTGAGGGAGAAAGAATAGAAGGTGTGAGTTGTAAGAAAATGAAGGAGGTGGATTTATAGTGAAATACCCGACAGAGAAATCAAGATGGATTATCGTATTAATTCGAAGAGAATCATAATCTCCTTAATCACCAAAGCGTCAAATCCAACATAGATTACAAAGATTTTCTTTAAATTCGGAGATCAATTGTGATGACGTCAAAAGATATGACGAATCACTATAATCTTATTTCCTTCATTTACGATAACTTCCCTCATACGCTTCGAGTAATCGAATTATTTTATCCATACTTCTTAGACATGATAAAACTTCATAAACGTTACGTCATAATAACATTCTCATTGTTAGCCATAACGACCTCTATCAAATTTCGGGGACGAAATTTCTTTAACGGGTAGGTACTGTGACGACCCGGAAATTTCTGACTAAATTTAAACTTTATCTTTATATTATTCTGACACGATAAGCAATGTTTGTTAAGTTAAATCTCAAGGATGTTAAACTATGTTTATACATTCATTTAAACCTCGACCAAATTCCAATGATTCACGAACCATTAAATGAACATATATGAATATGTATGTATATGTGTATATGTTATAAATTGAAAATGTCAACAAAGTATTTAAACGTATAATGCTTTATATGAACGTATTTGTTTCAATATGATTATCGATGAAATTAAAAAATATATATTAAATGATTGAATTATCAGAAACATTGAATTATGATTACAATTCTCTGTTGAGAGGTCCACTATGATTTGAGAAAATCTATTCCTCTTAACGATATTCGGAATAATTTGTAAAGCTATTTATAAATAAAAATAAAAAGTGTCATTTACGAAAGTTAGACAAAAGCTAGTGGAGAATTGGTTTCCATAATATTCTATTAATCTATTTTCAAACGTACAAAAACGTTTTCAGTTTAAAAATAACTTTATTATTAAAACGTATATAACTTTTATAAATATCTAGAATTATTTTTGACAACTCATTACTTAACCAGTATAATAAATATAACGATATTTTTATTTTATTTCATTAAATATATATAATGATTTAAATTAATATTATATATATTTATACGCGTATTATACATACATAGTTTTTATACTTTTACTATACTTTAACTTTACCTTTACTTTACTTTTACTTTACTTTAACTTTAATAATTCACTTTAATAATTCATACTTTAATAATTCACTTTAATAATTCATACTTTAATAATTCATTTTAATAATTCACTTTAATAAGTCATACTTTAATAATTCACTTTAATAATTCATACTTTAATAATTCACTTTAATAATTCAAAAATCTATTATAAATAGAATTCAATAGGTTTCATTATTTCATAGAAACTTGAAAATATATTTCTCTAAACTCTATATATATATATATATATATATATATATATATATATATATATATATATATATATATATATATATATATATATATATATATATATATATTTGCTCTGTATTATTTCAAGATATTATTAGTATACATAAAATATTACGACGGAGTGATGTCCGTGTGATTTCAAAATAGTTTTTGAATGAGTCAAAGCTAAGGAAATTATGGGTTATAGCTATGGAGGTGATGGGTATGGTTCATGGGTATGCTCGTGAGGTCAATCTAGTGTTTATCATCTCCGTTGCGTCTACTTACTTTCCTGCAATATTGAATCTCAATATTGATACGTGAGCACTCATAACTTAACTTTTATATATCAATAGTGTATCCCTGACTAGTGCTCGAGTATATAGGATTATGCATGCTTGTACATTCGATATTGTCCTTAGATAGGTTTGTTGAATCCTGAATTAGATACATATGCTACTGAGATAGGGTATATGATATGCATGTCATTGGAAAGCTAGCGAAAAATTAAGAACTTTTCATTTAGATATCGAATGGTTTCGATGAACGGATTAGAAGTTATAGTCAACTGAATTTTAGTATTATTGTTAAAATGATTATTATCGTCGTTATTATTTTAATAGAAATATCATTGTTATTATAAAATATCATTATTACTATTATGTTAGTATTATCATTTTATCATAATACCATTTTTAGTAAATATAAATATTGTTATTTTTTTATAGAATAATAATAATTATTATTACAAAATAATACAACTTTTACTTATTATTATTATGATCGATATTATTTTATCAAATAAATAGGGGATACAAAGATATTTTTCACCACGCGTAATATAATTACATTAATAATACTTACCACTATAGTTTTACGATATTAAGTGAACTTTATAAATTTTACTACTTAAGATATATAAAAGTATATTTTATCATATATAAACGTTAATATAAATTTTTATTAATAAATGACTTTTATTATTATAAAATCTAATAAATATATTTAAATATATAAAATGACTATAGTTAAGTTATATAATAAACACGTATAAATTTTAGAAGTCATTTTGGGTCAAGTTGACTTTTGTTGACTTTTGCATATTAGTCTCGAGCATTAGGATTGTGGTACACTATGACTTGACCAAAAATTGTTAGACAAATATTGACCAACATATAAATATATATAATTAATATAGGTTCGTGAATCCGAGGCCAACCTTGCACTAGTTAAATGACGTTATATGTATTTTTACTACGAAATACAGTATGGTGAGTTTCATTTGCTCCCTTTTATATATATTTTTAGGACTGAGAATACATGCGCTGTTTTTATAAATGTTTTACGAAATAGGCACAAGTACTAAAACTAATTCTTCGTGGGTTTAAACCAGAAATATACCCTTAGCTTGGTAACATTAAACTATTTGTCTATGTACGGTAGGCGCGAATCCTAAAGATAGATCTATTGGGCCTGACAAACCCCATCCTGACTATGGGATGCTTTAGTACTTCGAGGTTATTTTAAACACACCTGATCTGGTGTACTTCAGAGGGTAAAACATGAACGTTAAGGCTTGTTACCGGGTGCCTACAACTTATAGAATACTTTTATACACTTGCGAGTGTACATATATTTATAAACGGAAATCTTGTGGTCTATTAATATATTGAAATGATTGTTATGATAAACCTATGAACTCACCAACCTTTTGGTTGACACTTTAAAGCATGTTTATTCTCAGGTATTAAAGAAATCTTCCGCTGTGCATTAGCTCATTTTAAGGATATTACTTGGAGTCATTCATGGCATATTTTGAAAGACGTTGCATTCGAGTCATTGAGTTCATCAAGATTATTATTAAGCCAATTATAGTTGGATGTATTATGAAATGGTGTGCATGCCGTCAACTTTTGTTGTAAAGAAATTTTGTCTTTTAAAAACAAATGCAATGTTTGTAAAATGTATCATATAGAGGTCAAATACCTCGCGATGTAATCAACTATTGTGAATCGTTTATAATGTATATGAACGGGTCCTTTCATACCTCGCGATGTAACCAAATGTAATGTATTCGTCCAGATGGATTAGGACGGGTCATTAAAGTTGGTATCAGAGCTGGTTTAACGCCATTAGTGAGGGTTAATCGTAAAGGAGGTTCTCACAGTGTGAACTGTGGCGAAGCATTGGCTCTTACTCCTTGCGATCCCTTACGAGGGTTGGCAGTAGCCGAGAGGCAGGCCCTAAAATCAGTATCTGAGGTACACTCAGTGGTCGCCGGATAGTTAAGGCACTGGGTGGGATGGTGGTTGTCCCCACATGAGTCACATGTGGTATCAGAGCGGTGGTCTTAGCGAACCAGGTCTTGCATTATTGTGTCTAACTGGTAGTTGTTAAGATGCATTAGTAAGTCTGGACTTTGACCTTAGTTGCATGTTAAAAGTTTTGTTTATCATTCCTAGTGAAAAATTACCTACTTAGCATTCCTAAGTCTAGACACGTCTTATTGCATTAGTGGATAGATAGGTTATAGACAAATTCATATCTTAGCATATCTATTACTATAAACTTTGTCTGACAGCTTTCGAAGATTCCTCCGTAACTTATGGGATTTTGGTATCGTATATACATATGTAAATTATGTATTGAAGCATACCAAACTAAATCCTATAATCTATTTCCTATAGAAAATACTTTATCTGACCGTGCAATATGAAACTCGCTACTAGTTCAAGTCCCTCAGATTTCGACAACTATTCCGATATGGATTTCCACTCGAGCTCCGAAAGCAGTGTAACTGGAATGGATTAACCAATCATCCATCACCAATTCTGGATGAATTGGGGCTGAGTTCATAGTCGACTTAATCAATGGAGAATGGAAGAAGTTGATCCTTTTCACCAACCGAATTCACCTCTTGGCGATGAACCTGAAGCACTTACCGGCAAACCTGTTCGAAACACCATTTTCTCTCTCATTTCTAGAGTATCTCGTCACGATTATTTACTATCTTGAATTCTAGATCTTATACATCCGCTCGTTCTGACTGACAATCATCCCGGAATAATAAAAGAAGTCAACGAACTTCGCGCTCGAGTAATGAATTTGGAGAATATGGTGCAAAACTTACCAGCACCAACAACAACATCTGCATCACACACCTTAACCTCGCAATCTATACCTCAAGCATGATCATCATTCTACATCTTGTTCTATATCGATTATCTTCGTTCTACGTATCGTTCTACATCATTTATCTTCGTTCTACATGGCGATTATGTAATCTCTAATGTTTTAGAGATTATGTATTCTAGTTCTAACGGTAAACCAGATGAGTTTAATATCACATTGACTCATTAAATCCATGATTACATCTGAAGAAAATGTATATGTAAGTATATTTTTATAAAGATTGTAATTAAAAATTCTTTTGTACAAACTGTTAATGGTGAAAATATTTTAACGGGTAGGTAATACCCGAGGAATATTTAAATTTCACATTAATAAGTTACAAAGTACATTCTTCGAATCTGATTCAACAGTCACTTACTATCCTACTTACATCCACAGATATACGTATCCGTTCACCGCAAAATAACCATTTTCATTCAATTTCATATTTGAATTTTGACTTATCAGAATCCAACATGTGGCATAATGAAGAAAACATTGGAGAAAATAAAATTTGTTAGAAACAAACAAATTAATTATGAGAAATTGTGTTAAGAATCCATGCTAACAAAATCCTAGTTAACTGTTCCTAGTTAACTGTTAATTCCTTATTACATTTTATTTATCGCAATTTTAATTCTCGCAATTTTATTTAACGTCATTTAATTTCTGTTATTTATTTTACGCACTTTAAATATCGGGACACGTATACAATGTTTTGACATATCATATTGATGTCATCTATATATATTATTTGGAATAACCATAGACACTCTATATGCGGTAATGTTCGAGTTAGCTATACAGGGTTGAGGTTGATTCTACAATAATATATATACTTTGAGTGGTGATCGAGTCTGAGACATGTATATAATTGGTCACGACACGTATTAATTAATTCGAATATTATATATTAAACTATATATGAATTGTTGAACTACTAATTGTGGACTACTAACTGTGGACTAATAACATTGGACAATTAAAATGAATTAAAATATTGATTATAACATATGAAACTAAACATTTCTTCAAGTTTGCCACTTGATTTCATCTTAAACTACATTTGTATCTTGACGATTACAATTTGAGTTCAAACCTTTCATGATTCTTGAAAACACCTCAATCGGGAGGATGAACCAACCGCACTTCATCTACGGAAGAAAAGATTGATGCATATAGTTATGTCATACCCCATCCAAATCCATCTGGACAAAGTCACCAACATCTGATCCCATTGCGATGATCGACTCCAAATAATGTCTTTAAAATGAGCAAATGCACAGCGAAAGATTTCTTTAATACCTGAGAATAAACATGCTTTCAAGTGTCAACCAAAAGGTTGGTCAGTTCATAAGTTTATTATAAAATAATAAAATTCATCATTTTGATAGACCACAAGATTTAAATGATGCATGGTACAAATGGGCCCGAATCATATACCCACATGTAATGTACATGCGATATATTTTAAATACAGTACACCTTTCTTGTGTACGAAACCATTTTTCATAAATCTTAGTAACCGTACACATATCTCGTGCACAAAAATAACATACACATAACCTGTGTATAAAATCATTCTCTCGATACATAACATTCATATCAATTGGTGGCAATTATCATGTCCACATAATTCAATGGTGGCAATTATCATGTCCACATAATTCAATGGTGGCAATTATCATTTCCACATAATTCAATGGTGGCAATTATCATGTCCACATAATTCAATGGTGGCAATTATCATGTCCACATAATTCAACAATAATCCGCAGAACTTCTGTCTGCATAATAATTCATTCGAGGAATGTTTTGCTTGTGTCTATCTCGTTAAACATTTATAAAAGCATTTCATGTATTCGCAGTTCAAAATATCTTTCAGAAGCATTTAATAAAGCAGTTGTAAAAACAGCGCATATATTCTCAGTCCCAAAAATGTAAAGAGTAAAAGGGAGTAAATGAAACTCACCATACTGTATTTTGTAGTACAAATACATATGACGTCATTTAAAAAGTGTAGGATTGACCTCGGATTCACGAACCTATATTATTCATATATTTATTAAAACATATAATGGAAATCATATAATTTCATTTATTAATATATGTTATTTATGTAGTTGTAGTTATATAAAATCTATACTAAATTCCACTTAAATTCGTATACTTATATTATATCTTAAATTATGTGTTATATATGTTTATTTTGTATATATATCTAAAGTGATTAATGTAGTTTTATTAATATATATATATATATATATATATATATATATATATATATATATATATATATATATATATATATATAGTATTATATTAAAAATACCTAATTTGTGATATGTAAGTATTTATATAAGAAATGTTAATATGTTTTATATATAGTTATATGAAATATCTATATAGTTATAATATAAGTAATAAGTGTGTTTTTATGTACAAAATATTTATTTGTTAAAAAATGATAGTTTTGATATTAATGATTTATTAATAATAATAATAATAACCCTAATGATTTTTAATGATGTTACTTGGTAACAAAATGATAATAATATTAATATTATTTATAATTGTAGTTATATTCATAATAATAATAACTAACACTTATTTTTAGCGTTACTAATAATGATAATTATAATACTTGAAATAATAATAATAATAACTAATAATAATTAATAATAACTAATAATAACAATAAAAATATTAATATTAATAAACATAATAATAATAATTGTAGAGATAAGATAAAAGTGTATACCCCTTCCTAAGCTTTTTGTAAAAAGAAATGTCCATAGCCGGGCTCGAACCCGCGATCTCTCGATAACCCAACACCCCTCTAACCACCGCACTATTGACTTCTTTTCTATTTTATATCCATCCTTAATTTTATTTAACCCAATATATTTATTATTTTGGTCCATGTTTAACTTCGGCCCACTCCATTGATTTGGCCCAATATCTAAAATAAGCCCGGTAGATTAATTAACCTAACCCAATCTTCATTTGGTTACAATACAGTTTCGTGAATTAAGAATTAGCTTAGTAGCCGCAAACAGAAAAATAGCAGATGGTTCATTGGTTCTTCATCAGTCATCATGGATCTCATCATCATCACAGTAACGATTATAACCATAGCATCATCTCATGATCATCATCTAATATCTTTTTCTATTTCACGATTGATTAAATCAAAAACAAACTCATCATCATCCTTGAATCAGGTTGTTGTGGTGGGTCTGATGATCGTTTGAACAAGAAACAGAATTTCTTTATTACTTTCATCGTCTAAATAAAATCACAATACCACCAATCATAATCATCTTCTTCATTAAAACCCTAACAGAAACATTGATTAATAATTACAGCTGAAAGAGGTCTATGGTGGTGGTGATTTGGGTTTTTTGATGGTGTTGTTTAAAGAGAAAGAAACTGGATAATCGGGCAGTCACCTCCCATGGGTTTTGGTTCTTGGAGTGATGATTGACAAATAGGAACCATACATAAATAAATAGCAGCAAAAAAAATATCGCAGGTGAGGGTTTTTAGCTGTGTTATTGAACCGAAATAGTTAAACAGAAGTAATATGTTCGATTGTTATGGTGTGGTTGTATGGGTGGGTTCACGAGTTGAAACAGTGTCGCAGTAACAATCGAATGATGATGATCGATTCAACAAAAATATATATAGTAACCATTTGATGGTGATGGTGGCTTACGACAGTAACAGTACACCTGCAGTTACTTTAATGGTGGTTTGAAGATGGGAGATGGAGCTTCGGTGATGGTGATTTGTGGAGGTTCGTGGTGGAGTGGTGGTTCTTTGATGATGGATTTAAAACAGAAAACAAAACAGTGGTAACGGTAACAATTAAAGTGTGTAGCAGGAGTTTAATAAGAATGTTTGTTGTGGTGGTTGTTTCGAATGGTGAAGGTGTTGAGGGATAGTGTTTAGCCGATGGTGACTCATTTTGGTGGCGGTTTGGGTTGTAATTTCACGGTGGTTGGGTGGTGTCACGAAGTGAACAAGAAATAGAAAACAATAGCAGTAATGGGGTTTAAATGGTGGTTAGTGGTTTAGTTTCTCACATCCGAAAAGAAGAGAGAGAGATAGATGAGAGAGAGAGAGAGAGAGAGAGAGAGAAGATGGTTGTGGTGTTCAAGGGTGATAATCGGTAATGGTGGTGGAAGGTAATAAGGTTGTTGGTTTTCAAAACAAAACAAAGGAGATGGTGGTTGAGTGGTGATTCCGGTGAGGATGGTAGTTCTGAGTAGAATAACGGCGTTCGAACATGTTGACTGGTGATGGTGACCATAGAATAAAAGAAAGAAGCCGAGGTGTTTAGCAGCAGTATCCATTGTTTGGTGTTGGGGTGTGTCGATGGTGTGTGTTTTGGGACTATCTCCAGCAAAATAAAAAGGACAGGAACAGCAGCAGTGCAGTAGCAGTGAGTATGGTTGTCTAGTGATCTTGGTGATTAGGGTGGTTCTATGATGACCGGTGGTGATTTGATCGAAGAGAAAGAAGAAAGACAAAGGTGATGGTGTGAAGGTTAGATCAAGGAGGAGATGACAGTTTTTATCTTTCATATATAAGTGTGTGTTTATATAATATGAGGATAAATAGATATACTATAATAATGTTAGTGGGAAAGAGAATAATCAAATAGAAACATTATCAATCATCCAAATTTACGGATGGTGTAACGACCCGAAATTTTACGATCGTTCTATACTTATGAGATTAATATTTACATAAATTAAACCTTACCAACATGATAAGCAATCCAAACTGTTGAGACTTATATTTTTGAAAAGAGTTTTACACAACGTTTGACCGTCCAATTTAACCGATGATATCACGAACTATATAACACACGATAATTATACGATTATGTATATGTACATATCTATACATATTTAACATGATTTAAGGATGGTTTAACATTTCATTGTGAACTAACAACAATGAGTTATAAGTATACTTTGAGACCACTAACTTAAGTTTTCAAAACGATAACTATATGTAACGTTCTTTGACATATATACTTACAATCTATAATGTGTTGTGATTTATGTCACCAATATGATTTAAGTGTAATGGGATTAATTTGTAACCAAAATAATCTTGATAAATATCGAACAAGTTTGGGGAAGTGTGGAGTGCACACTTGTTTGAACTTATCTTGATTATGACGGGGGTTCGGGGGCAGCGCCCCTGATAAGCGGGGTCCAAGGGGTGGCAACCCCTGGCGGGGTCCAAGGGGCAGAGCCCCTGGCTGGGGTCGAGCTGGAAAATTTTTTTTGGGCTAACATTGCTTTAATAAAAATGTCTTAAAATTTTATTTTTGGCCCGGTTGGACCCAAAATAAAAGCCCGATTTTGAGCTTCTTTTACCGTATCATACCCATCATCCATACGTATTTACTATTGGTAAATACACATCAAATCAATATCCTTATCAGCTTTAGATCTGCCCTAGATAAGAGGAAATCTTATTTGTAAGCTAGCATACATTATTACTCAAAAATTCAACACAATAATTTGTCCTTGTTCCCTCAACAACCAGACTGTCCTATAAGTATCACCATCACCTTGGTTTTTCATTTCATTCTTACAACCATCTTTCTCTAACAAAAAAAAAACACACTCTTAGGAACTCTAAGTGTTCTTCACAATCTCAGCAAATACTCATGAAGAACTAGCTTCATGAACAACCTATAATCATCATAAGAAAGTTTGATCAAGATTATTTTCTATCTTTTCCAGTAGCTTTATCCAAGTAACTTGAGGTAGTAACCTTATTCATAATCTTATTCGATTCATATTTATATAGCTATCTTATTTTGTGTTATAAAAATTTTAACAACAAGAACATAGTTTGAATGATTTCAAACCTGTTCGCAAACTAAATAGATCCTTCTAATTTGATTTTTAAAACACTTCAAAACCTGTAATATATCATATTATGACAAAATCAGATTAATCATATCTTGGCTAATTAACATAATATTTAATATATATTTACTTATGATTTGATTTTATATATTCCAGGACCACCCGTAAACAACACGAGAAGATTAATCATAAGACCTCATGATTGTACGCAACACGTCATCTGACAACACGGTACTTTATGTACGCAACACGTCATTTGACAACATGGTACCATGGGTCGAGATTAATTCTGATCAATACGAATACGATGGGGTCTTTATTTATTTTATTGAGCAACTAATTATGGACCATTAACAACAGACTGCTAACTACGGACTAAGAAAATATTAAAAGTATTAAAAGTATATATATATATATATGTAACGATTACTTGAAAAGAAAATATGTTGATATATTATATATATGGTTAGGTTCGTGATATCTATCGGAGACCAAGTCGAGTTAAATACCTTCAAGGAAAAGGTGAGTATATAGTCCCACTTTTAAACTCTAAATATTTCGGGATGAGAATACATGCATTTTATGATTTACGTTATGGACACAAGTGATTAAAAATATATATTCTACGTTGAGTTGTACCACTGGCATACTTCCCTGTAACTTGGTAACTATTATTTACATGAGGTATTGTAAACGCGAATCCTGTTGATAGATCTATCGGGCCTGACAACCCCAACCGGACTAGACGACCAGTATTCAACGGTTGCACAGTACTTCGTTTTGGTAACTACACTTGGTACGGTGTAGTAAGATTTCATAATAAAGGGAATATGCAACGTTGATTAAATGTTAAGTATGGTTATCAAGTGCTCAACAACTTAGAATATTTTTATTAAAAGGTTTATATATGAAATCTTGTGGTCTATATTTATAACGCTGCCGGCATTAAACCTATATCTCACCAACTTTATGTTGACGTTTTAAGCATGTTTATTCTCAGGTGATAACTAAAAGCTTCCGCTGCAACATGTTGAATTTAAGCAAGATCTTGAGTATGCATATTTGTGTCAAAAATAAAACTGCACATCGGAGGATTTGTAATGTAAAATATGTTGGAGGTCGTATTGTTATTATCACATGTAAAGTTTGTAAGTCTAAGATTATCGCTAAACGATAATCATTATTAAGTTGTTTAAACCTTGTATTTGTAATAAAAGCTATGGTTTGTATTGTAAAAACGAATGCAGTTTTTGAAAAATGTCGCATATAGAGGTCAATACCTCGCGATGAAATCATATGTTATTGTATTCGTCCTTGTGGTTAAGGTCGGGTTATGACAGATGGAATGACATGGAAACAAGTGGGTGGTTTAATTCATGAATATCTCATATATAATTGAGATGGTGGAGACAACAAACAAAAACAGTATCCTTTAAATTAAAATCATGTGACTTATAGTTGGTTGTTTGCAGTATCTATTATCTCTCTCCGAGTGTATACCTACATATACATCTATAACTATAGATTGAATAAAATAGAATATCATTATATTAATAATAATAAGATAATAATAATTATAATATGATTTAAAATTTAAAAAAGTGTGAATTGTTAGCCGTCTATTACGGACTGAATTTCGTACTCCGTTGATAATCAGTGGCGAGTGAAAGTCTTTGGAAAAATCCCATATTTTTACAGTAATTATATTTATATGTATACACATTTAATTACAAAAAATGGTTCGTGAATTATTGGGAATTGTCGAAGGTCAATTGAATGTATGAAACAGTTCAAAATTTTCGAGACTCAACATTACAAACTTTGCTTATCATATCGGAAACATATAAAGATTAAGTTTAATTTTGGTCGGAAATTTCCTGGTCGTCACAGTACCTACCCGTTAAAGAAATTCCGTCCCAAAATTTGAGTGGGGTGGTCATGGCTAACAATAAAAATTGTTTTCATGACGAATACGAGTTTGATAAATAGAGTTTTATCATCATTGAGTAATATAGATAAAACGATTCGATTATGTGAAGCGTACGAGTGAAGCTATCACAAAAGAGTGAAAAGTTTCGTCTTCACTTTTGACGTAGTCATGGTTGATAATGGTGTATCCTATCGTATACACACATAAAAGACATAATGGTTGCATAGAAGTAGCATCAGGAAGGCTGGAAACAACAGTTTTGTGGAGTTGTCCGTCTAGCGTTCTCCGCTGTACAGGCTGCTCCGTCATGCATAAGCCCTAAAGTCCGCCTAGCGCGTAAGCCCTGGCCGGAGAACGCCACCTTCAGCGTAAATTTCGGATTACAAGTAACAGAACGTATCATCATCTGACATGTGTCCCCAAGCAATCTGGTGGATCTGACACTATAAATAGACCCCTTGGGTCATCATTTTACACAGTTCAGATATTCTGATAAATTTGAGAGCTGAGACTTCACTTCTCTCTCTCTACTTTATCTCACTAGAAGTCATCTGGCTAACACTTTTATGCTCTACGGACGACAGATTGATTAAGCCACCCCACAAGTTTCTACACTTGTGAGCCGGGTCTGCAGGGATTATTTCCCGAGGGTAAAAATCAATCGGCAACACTCTGCCCTCCTAAAGCTAGATTACTTCTAGTATCTTGTTGGCACACTAAGCCTTACCTAATAAGGAAATAGGTGTTAACAATGGCGCCATCCACTAATGCAAAGAACACACGAAACGGAAAAGGAACAAAAACAACTGAAGCTCCATTTGTACTTGAAGCAGTCAACAATCCATTAACTGACGACATGATAACTGTTGAAGATGTACCCGTTCAGCCACTAGATGGTACGATTGAAGAAACAGTTGTTGAAACTGCAGAAAGACTTAAACATTTGGCAACTAATTCGGAGAAAAGGCCAGTAATTGAAGAAACAACAACCAAAAGTGCAGAAAGACTTCCAAATTTCGTTACTAATCCAGAGCGACGACCATTGATGCAACCACGGTGATGTCCATCATTTATACCTTTTCGGCGGATGGTGGATGGTAAAGACAAGCAAATAATGAAAAGGCAATCTATATCAAAATACAAGTTATCATGGCTACTCGACAAGCTGGGCAGTCTTATTGATGATTCTGGGGATGATAATGACCTGAGCTATGATAATAATGACTCTGATGATGAAATTGACAAAGATGAGTTCATGTCAGAGAAGAAGGCAGTGTTGCTATTAAATGACATTCTTAAGCAGACAGCTCCGGCAAAATATAAGCAACGCTTAGAGCAGCCTGCCGTCCATGCTGTGGCTGTGGACAATTTCTTTGCCCTCATTACTGGAGAGCAAGCCACTAAGCCACCAGCCATGGTAGAATCTACACAGTGTTTCATTGATCGAATTGCTAATTATCCATTACCCAGAAATCTTGCTATACCAACAATTGGAGTTTATGATGGCACAACGGATCCGGAAGATTTTCTGACTATGTTTGAAGGTGTTATGAGGTTGCAGCATTGGGAGGATGAAACTGTGTGTCATATGTTTCCTATGATACTGCAGAAAATGGCACGCGAATGGTTTGCTAGTTTGCCACCAAGGAGTATTACCAGTTTTCTTGATTTGAGAGCAAAATTTGTGATGCAATACCAAAATTTACGGAGCTGTACTCTGACACATCTTGATGCACATGAGATCACAATGCATCATAACAAATCTTTGAGCAATTTTATGAAGCGTTATACACTTGAGGCACAGAAGATTCCTGATTGTCCAGAATCACAGCTTGTATCTGGTTTCATTTTCTGTTTGGACCAGCGACGGTTTAGTGCACTTGTTCATGCATTATGGTATGACTTGCCAAAAACATTGCATCAGGCGTTGGAGGTTGCACAGAGGCATGTTCGAGCTGGTGAGCGCGGATTGAACAAGTTTGATATTGGCAGCAGTAGCAAGCCGCATAATGGAGGACGGTATTTTTGACAGAAATCAGAGAAGGAATGACAATTCAAATGGAGGATGGAGAGGAAACAATCACCCTAATGATTTCCACTACAATAGAAGGCCAATAGAAAGGCACCCGTTAATAATGGCACTTACCAAAACCCCAAAAGAGATCCTCTTCACTGAACCAATTCGGACCACTTTCAATGCTCCAGCACCTATGGAAGAAAGGGAGGGTCCAAAAAGTGAGTTGTGGTGCGATTTCCATGAGGCTTGGGGCCATGATACGGAAAATTTCAAATCTTTGATGAGGGAAATCATAGCAAAAATAAAGGCAGGAGAACTGAATCATTTGTTGCCTAGCAAACAGTACAGGAGGAATGATCCTCGCAGGAAATTTTTGTGGCAAAAGAATGATGGTAACAGAGGATGCCGTGGAGAGAACAGAAGAGAGCAACATGGTGGAAGAGATAATCGGAACCAACCGCAGTACAGAGACCGGATCACAGAGCACGAGACAACTCCAGAAGTTGTAATCAGGATGGTTTGGATCAACGACAGTTATTATGAAGAAGGTGAATCATCAAACAGCAATTTGGACAGCTGGAGATATGCTCCAATTATTTTTTAGCCAATTCAGAATTGGGCGTTGTCCATCCTGTGATGACCCGGGAATTTCCGACCAAATTTAAACATAATCTTATATGATTCGACTCGATAAGAAAAGTCTATTAAACCGAGTCTCATTATGTTTGAACTATTTCATGATAACATTTGACCTTTAACTATTTCCGACGATTCACGAACCTTTAATTGTAACTAAGAATGTAAATATAAATAATTATATATAAAACTAATTATATTAGTATTAATGAACTATTAAGTAATTTTGTTATTATAAAAGATAACATTTAATAACTAAAGATTTTCATTTTGAATATATATAGTATATTGTATATAAATGATTCAAACATATTTTACCAACGTTATCAAAATATTAAATGTACAATGTTATACTTTGTAGTTAATTGTTTAATATACATAATTAATCATCTACTCAACATTTAAAACATGATTTTATATATATGGTAGTATACATATATACATAAATATAACTATATATATATATATATATATATATATATATATATATATATAGATATATATATATATATATATATATATATATATATATATATATGATTTTATACATAATTATTATATTATGTATATGTAGAAATTTATAATATATCTATGATGAAATAATGTACTATTTTAATAAATATATATAATACTTACATATATAAAACATTTATATTTTTCATAATTACATACATAAGTATAATATAATTAGTATGTAAATAAATATTATAATATATTTATATTAAAATGCATAAATATATAATATTCAGTATATGTTACAATACATATTACATAATTATTAAATATTACATAATAATAGATGATATTAATAAATTAAATTTAAATACAAATATAGTTGTTGTAGTAATGTTATTTGTATCGTCAAATATCAATATTTGTATTCATAATATCACTTTATATCATATAAAGATGAAATTGGATGTATAAATTAGATTATTATTACTAATATTATTATTATCGATAAAATATTAATATTATCATAATTAGTATGGTATTATTATTATTATTATTATTATCATTTTTACAATTATTATTATCATTAATATTATATTTATCATTATTATTAATTTTATTAATATTATTAGATATTAATAGTATTGTTATTATATATTATTATTATTAATTAAAAAAAAGCAGTAGGGATCTATATTATACGCTTGACCTCTGTATCCTTTATCTCTATTATTATTATTTTTTTTGTTTCTTTCCTGCTCCCAACTCGTGAACCTGTGTTGACATTTTCTCCATTTTTTATCAACCGATCTCTATTATTACAACATGATTATGTATAATTGCAAATCAAATAAAAAGGAAATCCAATGGGATTAAAGAGCACAGCGATATTTTTGTTTTCTTCTTCTCTGCACGCTCCAATTTTTTTTTCTCTTAATTCAATTTCGAATAAAGTTTCAAAATCTAAAAATGCAGAAAGGTTAGAAATCTTTCTTTGAATCTATCTGCAAAATCTCAACTCTCAAATCTTTATATCGATCTTGAATTTTGAAGTCAAAGTTTAGTTTAAAAAAAGTCAACAATTGTTCTTGAGACTAATTCGCGTTCGTGTATATGTTTCTGATCAAATTGACGATTCCAGTAGTTTTTATACATGTTTAGAAAACTATTTCGTGTTATAAACATTATCTATAATGTTATCTATTACGAAATCAATTTTTTTTGTTTTGTTCCAAGAACCGACGCTGCAGTAGGCCTTAGTGTTTTTTTTTTTATTTTAGAACCCAAATTATTATTTTTTCTGTAATGTTTTGAAGCTTTAAAGGGAACCCCGATTTTTTTATTTTTTTTTGGTTATTGATGTTTTGTTGAATCCATGAGACTTGTGGAGAAGAAGAGGAATAGAAGAAAAACAGTTTATATATAAAATTTAAATTCGATATTAGTACAGAGAATCAGAATTGGTGGGATGGTCGAGAGTGTTTGCGTGTGAGCATGTGGTCACGAGATCGAGTCCAGAGGACGGTAGTTTCTTTTTTTTTTTTGAAACTCTTTTCATGTGAGGTAGTTTTCTTTTCTAATTTTTTTATTGTTATTATATATTAATTATTATTAGTATTATTATTATTATTGTGATTGTTTTGATTGTTATTGTTATTGTTATTATTAGTATCATACTTGTTATCATATTTGAAAGTATTATAGACATTACTATTATTATTATGATAGGTATTAATAATATTATTATTAGTAATAAACTTATCATTTTAGTATTTTATCATCATTAGGATTATGATTATGATTATCATTATTATTATTATGAAGGAAATAAAAATATATTATTATCATCAATATTAGAATTTGTACCGGTTTATAAATAATAGTATCATCAGTACATTTACAATTAATAATATCATATTTATCAGTATCATCATTAATATTTACTAGTATTATTATGATTATCATTTATCATTTTATAAATATTAGAACCCTTATTATTAACATAAGTATGGTATTAGTATTAATATTATTTTAGAGTTATTATTATTAGTATCATTAACAGTTATCATTTTCATTTTTTTTGCTATTAGTATTATCATTATTAATAAAATTATTATTATTATTAGTAAATCATTATTATCTAAATTATTATTTTAACAAATAAATCTTTTGTACACTATATATATACTTATGGTATATACTAGGATTGTATTAATAATTCACATAACAAACTAATAAAATTTCATAAATACAATACTAACCACAAATATATGTATATAAATATATTAATGTCACTATTTATATAAACGTAAATCATTATAGATATATACATAAAATCGATATATATATATATAATATAACTTAAAATATAATATAAGTATACGTTTTAAAATAAAGGTTAGAATAAATTCTACAAAACTATAATATATAAATAATACATATTAATAAATGAAATTTTGTAACTTACATTATACGTATTAATATATACACAATTGATATAGGTTCGTGAATCCGAGGCCAACCCTGCATTGTTCAATGACGTCATATGTATTTTTACTACAAAATACAGTATCGTGAGTTTCATTTGCCTTTTTACCCTTTATATTTTTGGGCTGAGAATACATGCGCAACTTTTATAACTGTTTTACGAAATTGACACAAGTACGTGAAACTACATTCTATGGTTGGATTATCGAAGTCGAATATGCCCCTTTTTATTAAGTCTGGTAATCTAAGAATTAGGGAACAGACACCCTAATTGACGCGAATCCTAAAGATAGATCTATCGGGCCCAACAAGCCCCATCCAAAGTACCGGATGTTTTAGTACTTCGAAATTTATATCATGTCCGAAGGAGGATCCCGGAATGATGGGGATATTCTTATATATGCATATTGTTAATGTCGGTTACCAGGTGTTCAATCCATATGAATGATATTTTTGTCTCTATGCATGGGACGTATGTTTATGAGAAATGGAAATCTGAAATCTTGTGGTCTATTAAAATGATGGAAACGATTGTTTAAGTTAAACTAATGAACTCACCAACCTTTTGGTTGACACTTTAAAGCATGTTTATTCTCAGGTACGAAAGAAATCTTCCGCTGTGTATTTGCTCATTTTATAGATATTACTTGGAGTCATTCATGGCATATTTCAAAAGACGTTGCATTCGAGTCGTCGAGTTCATCAAGATTATTATCAAGTCAATTATAGTTGGATATATTATGAAATGGTATGCATGCCTGTCAACTTTCGATGTAATGAAAGTTTGTCTTTTCAAAAACGAATGCAATGTTTGTAAAATGTATCATATAGAGGTCAAGTACCTCGCGATGTAATCAACTGTTGTGAATCGTTTATAATCGATATGGACTTCGTCCGGATGGATTAGGACGGGTCTTCACAGTTGGTATCAGAGCGGTGGTCTTAGCGAACCAGGTCTTGCATTAGTGAGTCTAACTGATAGTCGTTAGAATGCATTAATGAGTCTGGACTTCGACCGTGTTTGCATGTCAAAAGTTTTGCTTATCATTTAGTGTCAAAAAATTATTTGCTTATCATCCTTAAAGTCTAAGACACGTCTTACTGCCTTTATTGCATAGACAGTGTATAGTTAAATTCATATCTTAGCGTATCTGTTATTGTTACCTTTGCCTGACAGCTTCCGTAGATTCCTCCATAGCTTATGGGATTTTAGTATTATATATGCTTATGTAAATTATGTATTGCAGGGTACTAATCTACATCCTATAATCTATTTCTTATCGAAAATCCTTCATCTGATCGTACGAGATGAATCCCTCAACCAGTTCGAGTCCATCAGATTTCGATAGCTATTTCGATAGTTATTCCGACAGCTATTTCGATATGGATTTCCACTCGAGCTCCGAAAGCAGAGTAACCGGAATGAATCGATCAATTAGCCATCATCTATTCTGAATGAATTGGAGATGGGTTCGTAGTCGACTTAATCAATGGAAACGCGAAGAAGGCGATCATTTCCACTAACCAAATTCACCTCTTGACAATGAACCTAAAACGTTTACCGGCGAACCTGTTCGAGACACCATTTTCTCTCTCATTTCCAAAGTATCTCATCACGATCATATACTATCTCAGATTCTAAACCTCATTCATCCGCTCGTCCGAACCGACAATCATCCCGGTGTAATAGAAGAAGTTAACGAACTTCGCGCATAAGTTGTAGTCTTGGAAAATATGGTGCAAAACGTACCAGCTTCATCCAAATCACCGGCACCAACAGTACCACCAACAACCCAAATTTCAATATCACATGCCTCAACATCTCAATCTATACCTCGAGTATAATCATCATTCTACATGACATTCTACATCAGTTATCTTCGTTCGACATGGTGATTATGTAATCTCTAATGTTTTAGAGATTATTTATTCTAGTTCCAACTGAAAACTAAATGAGTTTAATATCATGTTAACTCATTAAATTCATGATTACATCTGAAGAAAATATATATGTATATATGTTTTCATAAAGATTGTAATTAAAAATTCTTTTGTACAAACTGTTAATAATAAAAATATTTTAACGGGTAGGTAATACCCGAGGAATATTTAAATTTCACATTAATAAGTTACACTGTATATTCTTCGAATCTGATTCAACAGTTATTCACTATCCTATTTACAACCACCGGGATACTTATCCGTTCACCAAAGAATAACTATTTTTATTCAAATTCAATTTCATATTTGAATTTTGACCTATCAGAATCCAACAAGTGGCATAATGAAGAAATAATGGACACAATAAAAATTGATTAGAAACAGACTAATTAACAATATTAAATTTTATTAAGAAACCACGCTAACAAAATCCTAGCTAACTGTTCCTAGCTAACTGTTAATTCCGTATTACATTTTATTTATCGCAATTTATTTATCGCAATTTATTTATCGCAATTTATTTTATCGCAATTTATATTCTCGCAATTTTATTTATTGTCATTTAATTTCTGTTATTTACTTTACGCACTTTATTTATCGTCATTTAATTTCTGTTATTTATTTTACGCACTTTAAATATCGGGACACGTATACAAGGTTTTGACATATCATATCGACACATCTATATATATTATTTGGAATCACCATAGACACTCTATATGCAGTAATGATCGAGTTCTCTATACAGGGTTGAGGTTGATTCTATAATAATATATATACTTTGAGTTGTGATCGAGTCTGAGACATGTACACGGGTCACGATACGTATTAATTAATTCAAATATTATATATTAAACTATATATGAATGATTGCACTGTCAACTGTGGACTATCGACTGTGGACTAATAACATTGGACAATTAAAATGAATTAAAATATTGAATATAACATATGAAACTAAACAATTCTTCAAGTTTGCCACTTGATTTCGTCTTAAACCTCATTTGTATCTTCACGATTACATTCTGCGTTCAAACCTTTCATGATTCTTGAAAACACCTCAATCGATAGGATGAATCAACCGCACTTTATCTACGGAAGGAAAGATTTATGCATATAGTTATGCACCTGAGAAACTCTCGGCAATTGTGTAAAAGTTCAACACGTAGCCGCGTCAGATCCTTTGGCATTTATTAACAAAAACAACTTTGCGATCCCTTTTCAAAATTAGCCAATTTTGTCACAGCTCCAACAAGTCAACTTCGACTTTTCGTACGAAACAACCTTATTATAACGTTTATATATACGCGTGCTCTTTTATTGTTACCAGGTAACCTTTCATATTCCATCATATTACCATCAGCGTTTAATCATCTAAAAACACAATTCTCCTGAAACCACCTCGGATTAATAACCGATGATTCAGATATCATAGCATTAAATGCAGAGGAAACAGAAAAATGGTAGATGGTCTAAACGGACAAAAGTTTGATGATAAAGAAAGGAGTGTTAGGAACGCTCGATAGAAAATTGGGTATTGAAAAACAGATTGAGTTACCCATGAAGGAGACCAAGGACAAATACAAGGACCAAATCCTATATTCAAAGGATTCAGGTAATTCTGGATCCGTTGAAATCTTTAGAGAATATCTTGCTCCGAAGTCATGTTAAAATCTTGCGGAAAATCTTTCTTCATCAACCGTCGAACTTAGAAATTCCAAAATATCATCATCAATATCTTTGATATTTCTGAGGATATTTTCATAAATATTCTCGTCCGAAATTATATACCTCTTCGTGCTTCCTGTGTATCAATATATTGGAAACATTCAATAGAAAATATAGTGCCGAAAAGCAGATTATGCGAAACTATGAAGAAAGCCGTGGATAAATCACAAAGAATAAGTTTGACTTCAAAGAATCCAAATAATTCAATGTCTGCTAAAGTCTATAGTGAATAACTTGCTCCTTACTCTAAACCCTTGCAGACAATAGTTTCTATCATCCTATGATCTTAGATATTCTGAGATATTATCGTACCTTTCATTATAAATATCCTCCATATTTCTGGAGATATTTTTATAACTATTCTTATCTGAAATCATTAATCTTTTCGTGCTATCAGTATTACATCATATAGAAACTGTTAGTTTCTATATTCTGTAAATTTTCAAGCTTAAAATATGAATGTTATTGTAGTAATGATGGGAACTAATGCATGAGTTAGTATAATATAATGACACTTGATCAACGTGATTATATTACAGTAAGTCATGCTGAGTTTCTAAATGAAACGTGATGATTCACAGATCATAACGTCATCATGTGCCATGTTACATAACTCTTTCATCCTACTTAACTCCGTAACAAATCAAGAAAATGTATTCTTGATGGTTCTATCTTCCGTGATGTTGATAAATTTGAAAATCAAATCGTGCTATCACGTTCCTTCATGCTTAGAACATTATAATCATTCGAAACTCTATATCTATAAATTCTGGACCATTATTCGCTTGACTTGAAGTCGGGAAGAGAAAACAAAAGCATAGAGCTTTGAAATATAAGGGAGAATATAAAGTCCGATAACAACACATAAATTACAAACCGTGTATATCAATGTTTATCGCAACATAAAGACACGGGAGAATTAAAAACATTATAATCCCGAGGGCGAAGTAGAAGAAAGCAGATTCCTCTGGTGGAAGTTGGAAAAGGAGAATGATTGTTGCGATAGTAAGGATGAGGACAAGGATCAAAACTGGATTAATCATTTTCAGAATCTTTTGGATGTATGAACTAAGAAAGAAAGTATAAGAATGGTGAGAATAATGGAAAGGAAGAGCTTAATTTATACTGGAAATATCAGACGTAGTAATCGGGGCAGATCACCGTATTTAATTAAAGAGATCTTAATTTCCATAAATCCCGAAGAATCAGATTTTATAGATCTTCAAGATTTTCTTTAAATTCCTTAAATTCCGGAATTCAACCAAGGCAATGTCAAAAGTTAAGACGCGCCTTATTTTCTAAATTCAAACCTGACTACGTCAAAAGTTAAAAACAAATCTTTGTTTCTCATTTCATCCTTTTGTGAATAGCTTCATTCGCACTCTTCGAATAATCGAATTATTTTTATCCATATTACTCAATGATGATAAAACTCAAGTTATCAACTCATATTCGTCAGGAAAACATATTTATTGTTAGCTATGACGACCTCACTCAAATTTCGGGACGAAATTTCTTTAACGGGTAGGTACTGTGATGACCCGGGAATTTCCGACCAAATTTAAACATAATCTTATATGATTCGACTCGATAAGCAAAGTCTATTAAACCGAGTCTCATTATGTTTGAACTATTTCATGATAACATTTGACCTTTAACTATTTCCGACGATTCACGAACCTTTAATTGTAACTAAGAATGTAAATATAAATAATTATATATAAAACTAATTATATTAGTATTAATGAACTATTAAGTAATTTTGTTATTATAAAAGATAACATTTAATAACTAAAGATTTTCATTTTGAATATATATAGTATATTGTATATAAATGATTCAAACATATTTTACCAACGTTATCAAAATATTAAATGTACAATGTTATACTTTGTAGTTAATTGTTTAATATACATAATTAATCATCTACTCAACATTTAAAACATGATTTTATATATATGGTAGTATACATATATACATAAATATAACTATATATATATATATATATATATATATATATATATATATATATATATGATTTTATACATAATTATTATATTATGTATATGTAGAAATTTATAATATATCTATGATGAAATAATGTACTATTTTAATAAATATATATAATACTTACATATATAAAACATTTATATTTTTCATAATTACATACATAAGTATAATATAATTAGTATGTAAATAAATATTATAATATATTTATATTAAAATGCATAAATATATAATATTCAGTATATGTTACAATACATATTACATAATTATTAAATATTACATAATAATAGATGATATTAATAAATTAAATTTAAATACAAATATAGTTGTTGTAGTAATGTTATTTGTATCGTCAAATATCAATATTTGTATTCATAATATCACTTTATATCATATAAAGATGAAATTGGATGTATAAATTAGATTATTATTACTAATATTATTATTATCGATAAAATATTAATATTATCATAATTAGTATGGTATTATTATTATTATTATTATTATCATTTTTACAATTATTATTATCATTAATATTATATTTATCATTATTATTAATTTTATTAATATTATTAGATATTAATAGTATTGTTATTATATATTATTATTATTAATTAAAAAAAAGCAGTAGGGATCTATATTATACGCTTGACCTCTGTATCCTTTATCTCTATTATTATTATTTTTTTTGTTTCTTTCCTGCTCCCAACTCGTGAACCTGTGTTGACATTTTCTCCATTTTTTATCAACCGATCTCTATTATTACAACATGATTATGTATAATTGCAAATCAAATAAAAAGGAAATCCAATGGGATTAAAGAGCACAGCGATATTTTTGTTTTCTTCTTCTCTGCACGCTCCAATTTTTTTTTCTCTTAATTCAATTTCGAATAAAGTTTCAAAATCTAAAAATGCAGAAAGGTTAGAAATCTTTCTTTGAATCTATCTGCAAAATCTCAACTCTCAAATCTTTATATCGATCTTGAATTTTGAAGTCAAAGTTTAGTTTAAAAAAAGTCAACAATTGTTCTTGAGACAAATTCGCGTTCGTGTATATGTTTCTGATCAAATTGACGATTCCAGTAGTTTTTATACATGTTTAGAAAACTATTTCGTGTTATAAACATTATCTATAATGTTATCTATTACGAAATCAATTTTTTTTGTTTTGTTCCAAGAACCGACGCTGCAGTAGGCCTTAGTGTTTTTTTTTTTATTTTAGAACCCAAATTATTATTTTTTCTGTAATGTTTTGAAGCTTTAAAGGGAACCCCGATTTTTTATTTTTTTTTGGTTATTGATGTTTTGTTGAATCCATGAGACTTGTGGAGAAGAAGAGGAATAGAAGAAAAACAGTTTATATATAAAATTTAAATTCGATATTAGTACAGAGAATCAGAATTGGTGGGATGGTCGAGAGTGTTTGCGTGTGAGCATGTGGTCACGAGATCGAGTCCAGAGGACGGTAGTTTCTTTTTTTTTTTTTAAACTCTTTTCATGTGAGGTAGTTTTCTTTTCTAATTTTTTTATTGTTATTATATATTAATTATTATTAGTATTATTATTATTATTGTGATTGTTTTGATTGTTATTGTTATTGTTATTATTAGTATCATACTTGTTATCATATTTGAAAGTATTATAGACATTACTATTATTATTATGATAGGTATTAATAATATTATTATTAGTAATAAACTTATCATTTTAGTATTTTATCATCATTAGGATTATGATTATGATTATCATTATTATTATTATGAAGGAAATAAAAATATATTATTATCATCAATATTAGAATTTGTACCGGTTTATAAATAATAGTATCATCAGTACATTTACAATTAATAATATCATATTTATCAGTATCATCATTAATATTTACTAGTATTATTATGATTATCATTTATCATTTTATAAATATTAGAACCCTTATTATTAACATAAGTATGGTATTAGTATTAATATTATTTTAGAGTTATTATTATTAGTATCATTAACAGTTATCATTTTCATTTTTTTTGCTATTAGTATTATCATTATTAATAAAATTATTATTATTATTAGTAAATCATTATTATCTAAATTATTATTTTAACAAATAAATCTTTTGTACACTATATATATACTTATGGTATATACTAGGATTGTATTAATAATTCACATAACAAACTAATAAAATTTCATAAATACAATACTAACCACAAATATATGTATATAAATATATTAATGTCACTATTTATATAAACGTAAATCATTATAGATATATACATAAAATCGATATATATATATATAATATAACTTAAAATATAATATAAGTATACGTTTTAAAATAAAGGTTAGAATAAATTCTACAAAACTATAATATATAAATAATACATATTAATAAATGAAATTTTGTAACTTACATTATACGTATTAATATATACACAATTGATATAGGTTCGTGAATCCGAGGCCAACCCTGCATTGTTCAATGACGTCATATGTATTTTTACTACAAAATACAGTATCGTGAGTTTCATTTGCCTTTTTACCCTTTATATTTTTGGGCTGAGAATACATGCGCAACTTTTATAACTGTTTTACGAAATTGACACAAGTACGTGAAACTACATTCTATGGTTGGATTATCGAAGTCGAATATGCCCCTTTTTATTAAGTCTGGTAATCTAAGAATTAGGGAACAGACACCCTAATTGACGCGAATCCTAAAGATAGATCTATCGGGCCCAACAAGCCCCATCCAAAGTACCGGATGTTTTAGTACTTCGAAATTTATATCATGTCCGAAGGAGGATCCCGGAATGATGGGGATATTCTTATATATGCATATTGTTAATGTCGGTTACCAGGTGTTCAATCCATATGAATGATATTTTTGTCTCTATGCATGGGACGTATGTTTATGAGAAATGGAAATCTGAAATCTTGTGGTCTATTAAAATGATGGAAACGATTGTTTAAGTTAAACTAATGAACTCACCAACCTTTTGGTTGACACTTTAAAGCATGTTTATTCTCAGGTACGAAAGAAATCTTCCGCTGTGTATTTGCTCATTTTATAGATATTACTTGGAGTCATTCATGGCATATTTCAAAAGACGTTGCATTCGAGTCGTCGAGTTCATCAAGATTATTATCAAGTCAATTATAGTTGGATATATTATGAAATGGTATGCATGCCTGTCAACTTTCGATGTAATGAAAGTTTGTCTTTTCAAAAACGAATGCAATGTTTGTAAAATGTATCATATAGAGGTCAAGTACCTCGCGATGTAATCAACTGTTGTGAATCGTTTATAATCGATATGGACTTCGTCCGGATGGATTAGGACGGGTCTTCACACATCCAACCGGTGATCATTTTAGCAGAAATAGTAAACAAGTTTGTCAACTGTATCTACACAGATACAGGAAGTGAAGCTGACATCATTTACTGGCATTGCTTGAAGACTTTTCCAAGGCAAGTGCAGGGCAGAGCTAGGCAAACGAGGTTGAAAGTTTCTGGATTAACGGGAGCACTGGTAAATGCCATGGGGCAGATTCGTTGGGAAGTTGTTATGGGCACATTCCCATTGTTGAGAACAGAAACAATCGATTTCACAATCATAGATGGAAATTCTCGATTTAATGTCCTTTTTGGAAGGGCAGCGTTGGCTAAATTCGGAGCGATAACATCGACAGCTCATGCAGAGATCAGGTTCCCAACTCCTAACGGAGTAACCACCATACATTCACAGTATGTAGCACCGGCTAGGGAGAGATCCACATTTGTGAACTTACCAGAAGGCAATGTAAACTGGAGAAAGCATGATCGGTTGTTTAGTGATGATGAAGTTCATGAGTTTTTCATTCCATAATCAAGTGTGCAGGCCGGATAGCGCTGGATGCTCGGCGTATGAAGGAGCAAATCTCAGCATGTTATCAAGAACAAAAGTTTATTATCCGAGCAGTTTTTTAGCATTGTCTTTTACAATCATTGTATTCATGCCAAAATACACATGTTTGGCATTTGAAGAACATATTTTCGCATTATATGAAGAGCAACGTTTATCAATTTACTGTGAACCATTGTGGTTATTTTACAGTGCATATGTTATCAATTGCATACATTAAACATTCATGGCGTACTAATTAGGCTTGATCCACCTAAATTCATCATCAATCGTTTATGTACTGCACAGTATCGAACAATAAATTTTATATTTTTCTTAAAAAAAGTGCTGCCCGTGACAAATGTAAAACATTACATTTATAACCTGCCCACAGAAGGAGTGTATTTTTAAAATACCTCCGATGGCGGAAGCTTTTGTGCCGGCCAGTAAAGGCACAAGGGATCGGCTAGAAAACGTTTAAGTTTTACTAGAACGCACCGAGGCATGATACAAAACTCAGATACTTGTCATGACAAACATTATAAAAAACTTACTTCGCATAACGAAGTTCTATATTTTATGTATGAAGACAAAATAATTAGCAATTATTCCTCATATACTTTACGACAGAAGGCGTAAGACGGAGAGTCTATTGATTTGTAATCATTCTTCTAAAACACTTCATAATTCTTCCTCAATAATTTTATGACGGAAAGCATGTAACAGCATTCAGACATCATATGAATTACCTTATACACTTTTCAAAATGATTTGCTCAATTATACACTGCACAATTGTGTATAGAAATTTTATGCTCAGGTGCATAATCGATTGGTTTTAAAGCATTAAGCATCAAAATATTTGCAACAAGCATGTAAACACACGTAGTCATCACAATAAAGTCAGTATGTATATAATGTCAAGGTCAGAAGGAAATTTATTACAAAACATTGTTTGACATTTTTACAAAAATCAATCAAACTGCACGCTAAGCACATCTTGAGGAGATGAATCTTCTTTGCTGCATACTTCATCATAAACGTTTAACTTCAAATTTATCAATTTGTCTTTAGTCTCATCAACCTTTTCCTGAGCACCAGGAGGCATAAGTTTGGTAATAGCAGCAGAAGGGGTCTGGTTGGGAGCAAGGCGTTTAAACAGCTTGCCGGTCACATCAGCAATAGCATGGGTGCAGGCAGCATCAACATAATCATTGTAGGGATTCCCTACAAGACTGGATTCAAGCACCTTAGCTATCAGACCTGGTATACCCTTTTAAGCTCAGCAAAATTACCTTCGCCTTTCTCCGCCCTCCGGAGAAGCTCAGCAGACTTTTCCCACTCTGCATTCAGCTGCTTCTCCAGCTCACCCACTTTCACCTGCTCCTCTTCAAGTCTTTTCTTCTCAGCATCCCTTTCCCCTTGCAGAACAACAGCAACATCTTGAGCACTTTTTAACTCAACTTCTCTAGCCTTTATTATTTTATGCGCATCACTTAAGGCACGCTCAGCATCAGCAGCTCTTTTACGAGCATTTGCACCTTCAGTTATGTCTTTACGGGCTATAGCAAGAATAGACTCTTGATGCTTCTGCAGTTGTAGCACAGAGTCCAGATGATTGGTTAGCAGTACATGAGCTGCCATAGTTGATTCCCTAAGTTGATCAGAACGGAGAGCAGTGAATTGGGGTTTCAGCTCAGGGATAACACAACCATGTACAAGAAAAAATTTTATGAGTAATTTCAGGCAACTCACATCAATAAATTACATGCATATACATACAGATGGTCTTATCATTCATACCTGAAGAAGAGTTGTAAATTCTTTATCCTTAATAGCAGGGTTTGCAATGATGGCCTGCAATGCCCTCACATGAGCAGGAAGAGTTGGCTCTTGAACATTGGAGGATGTGATAGCTGGGTTAGTGATATTCGGAGGAGGAGAATGATAAGCAGAGTTTCCTTCTAGCCTATCTTCATGAAATTCAGATTCCTCGAATGGAGTAAAGTTTGGATCAGGAGTTTTCATGCCCTTCTCTCCTTCATTTTCAAGATTATCCTCCGGAACCCGTTCACCGCCCTCCGTAGCCTTCCCTTGGCTATCATCCGACTCTGCTAAAATCACTAACAAGAACAAATTAGCATTATGAACAAACATAACGGTTGTAAGCAAAAACATGTGCATTTTCAAGAAATCTGTTTTTCTACACAAATCTATATATATAATAGGATGATCATATCACATCCTACCCTGGTTTTTCTCACGAAGTATTGGCACAGAATTGCTTGGCCATTCTTGACTCACTTTCAACAGCAAAAGAATTCCCTCATACCTTTCGTATGATCTGGGCAGAAGACGGAGCTCTTTCAAGCTATTTAATATCCGCTGCTCTGAGGGAGAAATCTTAACGCCTTTTCCTATGCCAGCATCAATAGCACCCCATTCCCGGACAACGGAGTACTCTTCCGGAATAACGGTCTCATCAACAAAGAAAAATGGACTTTTCCAGTCCTTCAAATTTGAAACTCTATTCGGACCAACAAAATGAGTATTTTTCTTACTATCAATAGTAAGCCAACAGTCACTAATTGTGCGAATTCTAAACAAAGAGATAAAAACTTTAATGCGAGGCTTTATATTAATAGCATTGCAGTACATCTCCAAAAGGATGATTTTTTGAAGGCCATGGGGATGCATCTGAGTAAGACAGGCCTTATAATATTTAAGAAGGCGAAGAAGAAAGTTAGTAAGGGGAACACGGAGGTTACCGTGGGTAATTTGTAAGGTGTATAAAGTAATTTTCCCCTCAGGAGGGTTGTCAGCAGTTTGTCTATTGGTGGGAAGAACAGGGTTGTATTGATTGAGATGGCGGAAGGCAATCTTTAAGCCATCTAAATATTCACTTGTCAATGATGAAGCCATTGTGCTAACTTCGAGAATGTTAGCGGTATTTGACGAAGAAGGCTTAGCGTACTCTTGGCCAGTACTCCGTGTAGATGCCATGATAATATAGTAAAAGATATCAACAAGAATAAAATAGCAGTAAGATGAAGTGTACTGACCTTGGAAGACGGTAAGCCTTAAAAAGTTGAAGATTGAAGAAGGCGATGAAGATTTGGGGGAGAAATATGCTTTTTAGATCTTGGCAAAAGTAAAAAAGTGATGGTAACAGGGTTATGACGGTTTTTATAGGGGTTCATCGGTGCAATTTTTATGGCCATGATTGAGACACGTGTATGGGTGAGTTTAAATGAAGGGTACGAAATAACACTTTTTACAGCTGGAGGCACGTGGATGATCTCAGCCGTAAAAAATTAATCATAACAGCGTCAGTAAAATTTGTCTACATTTAATGCCTAAAATGTTTTCCCCGATGCAAGTGGGCAATGAACAGGCTGGTTTGGCATGCGTTTTCAAAAGTTTAGTGACTTAATCATTCTTCAAATGCTTAAGTCATTAAACTGGGGGGACTTAATGGTGTATCCTATCGTAAACACACATAAAAGGCATAATGGTTGCATAGAAGTAGCATCAGGAAGGCTGAAAACAACAGTTTTGTGGAGTTGTCCGACTAGCGTTCTCCGCTGTACAGGCTGCTCCGTCATGCATAAGCCCTGAAGGCCGCCTAGCGCGTAAGCCCTGGCCGGAGAACGCCACCTTCAGCGTAAATTTCGGATCACAAGTAACAGAACGTATCATCATCTGACACGTGTCCCCAAGCAATCTGGTGGATCTGACACTATAAATAGACCCCTTGGGTCGTCATTTTACACAGTTCATATATTATGATAGCTTTGAGAGCTGAGACTTCACTTCTCTCTCTCTACTTTCTCTCACTAGAAGTCATTCGGCTAGCACTTTTACGCTCTATGGACGACAGATTAATTAAGCCACCCCACAAGTTTCTACACTTGTGAGCCGGGTCTGCAGGGATTATTTCCCGAGGGTAAAAATCAATCGGCAACACTCCGCCCTCCTAAAGCTAGATTACTTCTAGTATCTTGTTGGCACACTAAGACTTACCTCATAAGGAAATAGGTGTTAACAGTTAAATTCCGGAATTCAAGGGATTTGAAGGAAATCTTGGAAATCTGAATAAGATTTGATTTCCTTGGGATTAAGGAAATTAGGATCTCTCTAATTAAATAAAGAAATCTGCCTTGATTTCATTATCGATTATTTCACTATAAATTAACTTCTCCCGTTCCATTATTTTTACTACTCCTGTACTAAATTCCCAAATTCAAAAGATTGTGAAAATGCTTAATCCAGTTCTGATTCTTGTCCTTATCCTTACTATCTCAACAATCATTCTCCTTTTTCAACTACCACCGGAGGAATATGTTTTCTTTTACTTCGCCCTTGGGGTTATAATGTTTTTAATTCTCCCATGTCTTTATGTTAAAATAAACAATGATATACACGGTTTGTATTTTATGTGTTGTTATCGAGCTTTATATTCTCATTTATTTTTTGGAGTTCTTTGCCTTTTTATTCTCCTCTCGACCTCTAGTAAAGCGAGTAACGGTCCAGAATTCGTAAGTATGGAGTTTCGAATGAACTTAATGTTCTAAACAGGAAAGAATGTAATCGCACGGTTTGATTTGTCAAATTTCCTGAATCACTGAGAATAGAACTATCAAGAATATACTTTCTTGATATGTTCAGAAGTTAAGCAGAATGAAAGAGTTATGTAACATGGCACATAATGATGTTATGATCTGTGAATCATTATGTCCCATTAGAAACTCAGCATGACTTACTGTAATATAATCACGTTGATCAAGTGTCATTATATTACACTAACTCATGCATCAATTTCCAACACTTCTCCATAATTCATTCATAATTTATACTTAGATTTTTACAGAAGTTTCCAATATAATGAAATACAGAAATCACGAAGAGGTAGATAATTTCGAACAAGAATATTTATGAAAATATCCTCAAAAATATTAAAGATATTTATGATGATATTTTGGGATTTCTAAGTTCGAAGGTTGATGAAGAAGAATTTTCTGAAAGATTTTAACATGACTTCATAACAAGATATTCGTTGAAGGTTTCATCGGATACAGAATTACCTGGATTCTTTGAATATATGGTATGGTCCTTGTATTTGTCCTTGGTCTCCTTCGTGGTTAGCTCAATCCATTTTCCCGTTCCAACTTTTCTGAGCTTTTCCAACATACTATTATTTATCATCAAACTTTTGGCCGTTTAGACCATCTACAATTTTTCTGTTTCCTCTGCATTTAATGCTACCATACCTGAATCATCGATTATCAATCCAAGGTGGTTTCAAGAGAATTGTGTTTTTAGATGATTAAACACTGATGGTAATATGGTGGAATATGAAAGGTTCCCCGGTAACAATAAGGAGCACGCATATATATCAAAGTTATAATAAGGTTGTTTCGGACGAAAAGTCGAAGTTGATTTGCTGGAGCTGTGATAAAATTGGCTAATTTGAAAAGGGATTGTACGGCTATGGTCGATAATAACAACGCCAAAGAAGCTAGCATAGATACGTGTTAAATGTTAACTCAGGTTCCAAGTGTTTTTCAGGTGCATAACTATATGCATAAATCATTTCTTCCGTAGATGAAGTGCGGTTGGTTCATTCTCTCGATTGGTGTGTTTTCAAGAATCATGAAAGGTTTGAACGCAGATTGTAATTGTCAAGATACAAATGAGGTTTAAGATGAAATCAAGTGGCAAACTTGAAGAATATTTAGTTTCATATGTTATAATCAATATTTTAATTCATTTTAATTGTCCAATGTTATTAGTCCATAGTCGATAGTCCACAGTAACAGTCCAATAATTTATATATAGTTTAATATATAATATACGAATTAATTAATACGTGTCGTGACCCGTATATGTCTCAGACTCGATCACAACTCAAACTATATATATTATTGTAGAATCAACCTCAACCCTGTATAGCTAACTCCAGCATTACTGCATATAGAGTGTCTATGGTTATTCCAAATAATATATATAGATGCGTCGATATGATATGTCGAAACCTTGTATACGTGTCCCGATATTTAAAGTGCGTAAAATAAATAATAGAAATTAAATGACGATAAATAAAGTGCGTAAAGTAAATAACAGAAATTAAATGACGATAAATAAAATTGCGATAATTAAACTGCGATAAATAAACTGTGATAAATAAAATGTAATCAGTTAGCTAGGAACAGTTAGTGTGGATTCTTAACAAAAATTTTCTCATAGTTAATTTGTTTGTTTCTAAAAAAATTTATTTTGTCCAATGTTTTCTTCATTATGCCACTTGTTGGATTCTGATAGGTCAAAATCCAAATATGAAATTGAAGGAAAATGGTTATTTTACTGTAAACGAATATGTATATCTGTGGATGTAAATAGGATAGTAAATGACTGTTGAATCATATTCGAAGAATGTTCAGTATAACATGTTAATATGAAAGTTAAATATTTCTTCGGGTATTACCTACCCGTTAAAATATTTTCACCATTAACAGTTTGTACAAAAGAATTTTTAATTACAATCTTTATGAAAACATATATACATATATATTTTCTTCAGATGCAATCATGGATTTAATGAGTTAATATGATATTAACTCATCTGATTTACCGTTAGAACAAGAATACATAATCTCTAAAACATTAGAGATTACATAATCGCCATGAACAACGAAGATAATTCATGTAGAACGATACGTAGAACGATGATTATACTCGAGGTACAGAATGAGATGTTGAGGCATGGATTGTTGATGGTACTGGTGCTGTTGTTGATGGTACGGTTGGTGCCGGTGATGTTGCTGAAACCGATATGTTTTGCACCATATTTTCCAAGGCTACAACTCGGGCATGAAACTCGTTGACTTCTTCCATTATTCCGGGATGATTGTCGGTCGGAACGAGCGGATGAATAAGGTTTAGAATTTTAGATAGAATATAATCGTGGCGAGATATTCGGGAAATGAGAGAGAAAATGATGTCTCGAACAGGTTCGCCGGTAAGTGCTTCAGGTTCTCTGTCAAGAGGGGAATGTGGTGGATGGAAAGGATCGCCTTCTTCTCATCTCCAGCGGTTAAGTTGACTACGAACCCATCAGATGAATTGGGGATGGATGATTTGTTGATTCATTCTGGTGACGCTGCTTTTGGAGCTTAGGTGAAACTCCATTTCGAAATAGCTGTCGGAATCCGAGGAATTCGAACTGGTTGAGGGATTCATCTCGTTCGATTAGATGAAGGATTTTTGATTAGAAATAGATTATAGGATGTAGATTAGTACCCTGCAATACATAATTTACATATGCATATATAATACTAAAATCCCATAAGTTATGGAGGAATCTACGGAAGCTGTCAGGCAAAGGTAACAGTAACAGATATGCTAAGATATGAATTAGCAGATATGCTAAGATATGAGTTTTGTCTCTACACTATCTAAGCAATAGAGGTAGTAAGATGTGTCTAGACTTTAAGCATGATAAGCAATTAATTTTTGACACTTAAATGATAAGCAAAACTTTTGACATGCAGACACGGTCGAAGTCCAAACTCACTAATGTATCTAAACAACTCTCAGTTAGACTCACTAATGCAAGACCTGGTTCGCTAAGACCACCGCTCTGATACTACATGTCATACCCCGTCCAAATCCATCTGAATGAAGTCACCAACATCTGGTCCCATTGCGATGATCGACCCCAAATAATGTCTTTAAAATGAGCAAATGCACAGTGAAAGATTTCTTTAATACCTGAGAATAAACATGCTTTCAAGTGTCAACCAAAAGGTTGGTGAGTTCATAAGTTTATCATAAAATAATAAAATTTATCATTTTGATAGACCACAAGATTTAAATTATGCATGGTAAAAATGGGCCCGAATCATATACCCACCTTTAATGTACATGCGATATCTTTTAAATACAGTACACCTTTCTTGTGTACGAAACCATTTTTCATAAATCTTAGTAACCGTACACATATCTCGTGCACAAAAATAACATACACATAACATGTGTATAAAATCATTCTCTCGATACATAACATTCATATCAATTGGTGGTAATTATCATGTCCACATAATTCAATGGTGGCAATTATCATGTCCACATAATTCAATGGTGGCAATTATCATGTCCACATAATTCAATGGTGGCAATTATCATGTCCACATAATTCAACAATAATCCGCAGAACTTCTGTCTGCATAATAATTCATTCGAGGAATGTTTTGCTTGTGTCTATCTCGTTAAACATTTATAAAAGCATTTCATGTATTCGCAGTTCAAAATATCTTTCAGAAGCATTTAATAAAGCAGTTGTAAAAACAGCGCATGTATTCTCAGTCCCAAAAATGTAAAGAGTAAAAGGGAGCAAATGAAACTCACCATACTGTATTTTGTAGTAAAAATACATATGACGTCATTTAAAAAGTGTAGGATTGACCTCGGATTCACGAACCTATATTATTCATATATTTATTAAAACATATAATGGAAATCATATAATTTCATTTATTAATATATGTTATTTATGTAGTTGTAGTTATATAAAATCTATACTAAATTCCACTTAAATTCATATACTTATATTATATCTTAAATTATGTGTTATATATGTTTATTTTGTATATATATCTAAAGTGATTAATATAGTTATATATATATATATATATATATATATATATATATATATATATATATATATATATATATATAATATATATATATACATATACATATACATATATATATATACATATACATATATATATACATATACATATATATATACATATACATATATATATACATATATATATATATATATATATATATATATATATATATATATATATATATATATATATAGTATTATATTAAAAATACCTAATTTGTTATATGTAAGTATTTATATAAGAAATGTTAATATGTTTTATATATAGTTATATGAAATATCTATATAGTTATAATATAAGTAATAAGTGTGTTTTTATGTACAAAATATTTATTTGTTAAAAAATGATAGTTTTGATATTAATGATTTACTAATAATAATAATAATAACCCTAATGATTTTTAATGATGTTACTTGGTAACAAAATGATAATAATATTAATATTATTTATAATTGTAGTTATATTCATAATAAGAATAACTAACACTTATTTTTAGCGTTACTAATAATGATAATTATAATACTTGAAATAATAATAATAATAATAATAATAACTAATAATAACTAATAATAACAATAACAATAATAATATTAATAAACATAATAATAATAATTGTAGAGATAAGATAAAAGTGTATACCCCTTCCTAAGCTTTTTGTAAAAAGAAATGTCCATAGCTGGGCTCGAACCCGCGATCTCTCGATAACCCAACACCCCTCTAACCATCGCACTATTGACTTCTTTTCTATTTTATATCCATCCTTAATTTTATTTAACCCAATATATTTATTATTTTGGTCCATGTTTAACTTTGGCCCACTCCATTGATTTGGCCCAATATCTAAAATAAGACCGGTAGATTAATTAACCTAACCCAATCTTCATTTGGTTATAATACAGTTTCATGAATTAAGAATTAGTTTAGTAGCCGCAAACAGAAAAATAGCAGATGGTTCATCGGTTCTTCATCAGTCATCATCGATCTCATCATCATCACAGTAACGATTATCACCATAGCATCATCTCATGATCATCATCTAATATCTTTTTCTATTTCACGATTGATTAAATCGAAAACAAACTCATCATCATCCTTAAATCAGGTTGTTGTGGTGGGTCTGATGATCGTTTGAACAAGAAACAGAATTTCTTTATTACTTTCATCGTCTACATAAAATCACAATACCACCAATCATAATCATCTTCTTCATTAAAACCCTAACAGAAACATTGATTAATAATTGCAGCTAAAAGAGGTCTACGGTGGTGGTGATTTGGGTTGTTTGATGGTGTTGTTTAAAGAGAAAGAAACGGGATAATCGGGCAGTCACCTCCCATGGGTTTTGGTTCTTGGAGTGATGATTGACAAATAGGAACCAAACATAAATAAATAGCAGCAAAAAAAATATCGCAGGTGAGGGTTTTTAGCTGTGTTATTGAACCAAAATAGTTAAACAGAAGTAATATGTAAAATTGTTATGGTGTGGTTGTATGGGTGGGTTCACGAGTTGAAACAGTGTTGCAGTAACAATCGAATGATGATGATCGATTCAACAGAAATATATATAGTAACCATTTGATGGTGATGGTGGCTTACGACAGTAACAGTACACCTGCAGTTACTTTAATGGTGGTTTGAAGATGGGAGATGGAGCTTCGGTGATGGTGTTTTGTGGAGGTTCGTGGTGGAGTGGTGGTTCTTTGATGACGGATTTAAAACAGAAAACAAAACAGTGGTAATGGTAACAATTAAAGTGTGTAGCAGGAGTTTAATAAGAATGTTTGTTTTGGTGGTTGTTTCGAATGGTGAAGGTGTCGAGGGATAGTGTTTAGCCGATGGTGACTCATTTTGGTGGTGGTTTGGGTTGTAATTTCACGGTGGTTGGGTGATGTCACGAAGTGAACAAGAAAAAGAAAACAATAGCGGTAATGGGGTTTAAATGGTGGTTAGTGGTTTGGTTTCTCACATCTGAAAAGAAGAGAGAGAGATAGATGAGAGAGAGAGAGAGAGAAGATGGTTGTGGTGTTCAAGGGTGATAATCGGTAATGGTGGTGGAAGGTAATAAGGTTGTGGGTTTTCAAAACAAAACAAAGGAGATGGTGGTTGAGTGGTGATTCCGGTGAGGATGGTAGTTCTGAGCAGAATAACGGCATTCGAACATGTTGACTGGTGATGGTGACCATAGAATAAAAGAAAGAAGCCGAGGTGTTTAGCAGCAGTATCCATTGTTTGGTGTTGGGGTGTGTCGATGGTGTGTGTTTTGGGGCTATCTCCAGCGAAATAAAAAGGATAGGAACAGCAGCAGTGCAGTAGCAGTGAGTATGGTTGTCTAGTGATCTTGGTGATTAGGGTGGTTCTATGACGACCGGTGGTGATTTGATCGAAGAGAAAGAAGAAAGACAAAGGTGATGGTGTGAAGATTTGATCAAGGAGGAGATGACAGTTTTTATCTTTCATATATAAGTGTGTGTTTATATAATATGAGGATAAATAGATATACTATAATAATTTTAGTGGGAAAGAGAATAATCAAATAGAAACATTATCAATCATCCAAATTTATGGATGGATTGACATGGAAACAAGTGGGTGGTTTAATTCATGAATATCTCATATATAATTGAGATGGTGGAGGCAACAAACAAAAACAGTATCCTTTAAATTAAAATCATGTGACTTATAGTTGGTTGTTTGCAGTATCTATTATCTCTCTTCGAGTGCATACGTACATATACATCTATAACTATAGATTGAATAAAATAGAATATCATTATATTAATAATAATAAGATAATAATAATTATAATATGATTTAAAATTTAAAAAAGTGCGAATTGTTAGCCGTCTATTACGGACTGAATTTCGTACTCCGTTGATAATCAGTGGCGGGTGAAAGTCTTTGGAAAAATCCCATATTTTTACAGTAATTATATTTATATGTATACACATTTAATTACAAATAATGGTTCGTGAATCGTTGGGAATTGTCGAAGGTCAATTGAATGTATGAAACAGTTCAAAATTTTCGAGACTCAACATTACAGACTTTGCTTATCATATCGGAAATATATAAAGATTAAGTTTAATTTTGGTCGGAAATTTCCGGGTCGTCACAAGTTATGCACCTGAAAACACTCGGAACCTGAGTAAACGATCAAACGATTAACACGTATCTGTGCTAACTCCTTTGACATTTTTATTACCAAAAATAAATTTGCAATCCCTTTCCAAAGTAGCCAATTTTCTCCAGCAAATCAACTTCAATTTTTCAGTCGAAACAGTCTTATTATTACCTCGATATATAAGTTGCCTTTCGTCATCGTTATTGGGAAACCTTTTATATTCCGTCATATTAGCAGTAAACGTACCAACAACTTCATTATTCATTGGCGTAAGTCTCTTCGACAAATCACTATATATTCATAGAAACCCTATCATATACTCATCCACACCTCATAACGAGAATTACCATACCAATTACCAGGAATTAGCAAGCAGTATTTTGAATCTCGCAACATTTCTTCATCAACAGTTATATGTATACATATAACATTCATCTCTTGGAATTATAATCTTCTATTCTGAAATTTTGAAAAGCATTCCAAACTAGGAATTAGTTCTCCGAATTTTTGGAAAATGATGATGAAGCAGCAAAAACTGTAAACGAATTTAACAGTCGAAAGTTTGATGATAAAGAATAGTATGTTTGCAAAGCTCAGAAAAGTTGGAATTGGAAAACGGATTGAGCAAACCATGAAGGAGGCTGTGGACAAATCACAAAGACTAAACCTGCCTTCAAAGAATCCAAATGATTCAATATGTGCTGAAGTCATTAACAAATACCTTGCTTCTGACTCTACGCTTTTACGGACAAATCTTCATCACCGTACACCGATATTAGAAATTCTAAGATATCATCGTATCTTTCATTATAAATAACCTCAATATTTCTGAAAATATTTTCATAACTATTCTTATCTGAAATCATCTATCTCCTCGCGTTATCTGTATTACATCATAAAGGAAACTGTTTTAGTTTCTAAATTCTGAAAAATTTGAATTTTAAAGTATGAATATTTTTGAAGTAGTGTTGGGGAATTGAAGCATGAGTTAGTATAATATAATGACACTTGATCAGCGTGATTATATTACAGTGAGTCATGCTGAGTTTCTAATGGAACGTGATGATTCACAGACCATAACGTCATCATGTGCCATGTTACAAGACTCTTACATTCTACCTAATCTCCAAACATATTAAGATCATATCTTCTTGATAAATCTATTTTTCTAGGATATTCTGGTAATTTGACAAATCAAGATCGTGCCATTACAAATTCCTTCTTAGAACATTAACTATGTTCATTCCAAATTTCATATCTACAAATTCTGGACCATTATTAGCTTAACTTAAGGTCGGGAAGAGAAAACAAAAGTATGAAACTTCGAAATATAAGGGAGAATATAAAGCCCGATAACAACACATAAATTACAAATCGTGTATATCAATGTTTATCGCAACATAAAGACACGGGAGAATTAAAAACACTATAACCCCAAGGGCGAAGTAGAAGTAAACGGATTCCTCTGGTGGGAGTTGGAAAAGAAGAACGATCACTGCGATAGTCATAATAAGAACAAGGATAGAACCGGATTGAGCATTATTATAATCTTTTGGATATATGAACTGAGAAAGAAGGTATAGAAGTGGTAAAAAATAATGGAACGAAAAAAGGTAAATTTATAATGGAAATATCAGACGTAGTAATCGGGACAGATCATCGCCTTTAATTAAAGAGATCTTAATTTCCTTAAATCTCGAAGAATCAGATCTGATAGATTTCCAAGATTTTCTTTAAATCCCTTAAATTCCGAAGATCACCCGTGACTACGTCATCGGTTAAGTCAAACCAGTATTTAATCATTTCACTCTTTTGTGATAACTTCGGGTCAAAACGTGTAAGTTGGCAGGGACACGCTAACCCTGTGTGTCGTAGCACCCACCAATCCCACCCCTAAAGAGACCTGTGCCGGCAAAGTACCTCCTCCCAGGTACCACAGTGACGGCAAGGCGATTTTTACCCCAGCTAGCTAGACCCCCGAAACACTTCACAAATTTCCCACCGGAGGGAGAAATAATTCCATGCGGGGCGCCCAGACTGAGAATCGAACTTGCGCCTTTCTTCGGGTCAAAGCTTCCCCCACTGTGGGCCCAGGGATCAAAGGCATCGGGTACCACTGAGCTATAAGCTCGTTCACTCGTACTTTTCGAGTAATCGAAATATCTTATCCATATTACTCAATAGTAATAAAACTCTATTTATCAGCTCCTGTTCATAAGGAAAACATTCGTATTGTTAGCCATGACGATCTCGATCAAATTTTGGGGACGAAATTTCTTTAACAGGTAGGTACTGTGACGACCCGGAAATTTGCGACCAAATTTAAACTTAATCTTATTATGATTTCGACACGTTAAACAAAGTCTATTAAATCGAGTCTCAAAATTTTTGAACTGTTTCATGAAATCATTTGACTTTCGACCAGTTCCGATGATTCACGAACAATTAATTGTAACTTGAGATGTGTATATATATATATATATATATATATATATATATATATATATATATATATATATATATATATATATATATATATATATATATATATATATATATATATATATATAATAATAATTGGAAACATAATTTTAAATATTGTATGTTGTTGTTACAAAAATTTATTTATGTAAAGTAAAATAAAAATATGATATTATAATGATTATTATTTAAAAAGTATCTATATATATAAATAAAGTGTATTGAATATATATATATATATATATATATATATATATATATATATATATATATATATATATATATATATATTAGTTTATAATCCGCGATTTCGCGGGATTTTACATACAAGATTTTGTAGCTAGTTTTGACAATTTGACCCATTAAGATCCAACCTGTTTAGATCCTTTTAAAAATCTTACCCATTTAATTAATTACCCATTTCGATCCTTTTCTAACAAACTAGAAAAATACTTTTTCTTTAACATTCTCGTACTTAAATTCGCAATAAATTTTTCTTAGTAATAAATGTTATTATATACTCAAAAAATAAATTGCATAATCACATAGGAACCTGTATATGTATAATCGAATACTACATTATATACTACCATCCAATACTAACTTAATAAAGACTAAAATCAATGGAATCCAATCCAATACTACATTATTTAAGACTTGGGATCCACCTATGTTTCCTCTTATGTATCATTAGTAAGTATGTTTCCATCTTGTATATTGTACTCCTTTGTTTAACTTTCAGTTGATCTACTCAATACATTTAAAATGTTGTTACCATCTTCTTCATAAACTTACTGTAAAAAAAAAAAAGACATGTACAAGAAATTATAAGATCTTAAAAAGAAGTAGAAAAAGAATGTAAGATGAAGGTTGAGAGTATGGTACAATTCTATACTTGCTACCTTTATTGGATCCTTTATATATAATCAAGGATGACCAATTTAAAGTGGTTTGTATACAGTTGCAACCAATGATCAATTACATGTATGGCTGTATTGGATGATAGATGCCCATTTTAATAAGGGTGTGCTTCTCTCAAATTCTCTCAATCTATAATGAAGGCGTATTTATCATTAAAAAAGTTAAGACTCCCTTATGGCACTACTAAATAATTATGTGAACCAAGATAAGGCCAAGGATTCGTAGAAGTGGAACCTAGCGGGTAATGGTTTATTCTCTACAAGAAAGCTAGCAAGTATTATAGACGAAAGGATTCTCAACTACGGGTCGTATGTAAACAAAGAAGATTTTTTGAAGAATAATTTGGTTCCCTTTAAAGTCGCGATCTTCATATGGAGAGCATTAAAAAGGCGGATCCCGGTACGTACCGAACTTGATAAAAGAGGTATTGACTTGAATTCCGTTAGATGCCCTTTGTGTGATGATAATGTAGAATCTATTGAGCACTCGTTAATTTTTTGTCGTTATGCGATGGACATTTGGGTTCGTGTTTATAAATGGTGGGGCCTAGGGGCGGTTTCAAACTTGAGTATTAGTGAATTGTTTAGAGGCAAATGCAACCGTTCTCTATCCCCGCTTTGGTCGAGCATTTGGCAATCCATTGAGTAGATGTGCGGCTACCTAATATGGAAGAATCGTAATCAAAAGGTGTTCTCTAATTCATCTTGGTGTAGTCCGTCGGGTTTGATGGAAATCCAACTTAAATCATTTGAATGGATTTCTACTCGTTTGAAGAATCATAGTTTGGATTGGCTAGGTTGGATCTCGAATCCATGGTCTTGTATTGTGTAACGTAATTGAATTGTAGTTGCTATCTCCGCAACTTGCGCATATTTGTTGTTTTTTTATTGGTCTTGATCTCTATTGTACAGGTTTCCCCCCTTAGCGGGCTTGTATTAATATATTCTTGCTTTTCGAAAAATAATAATCAGATTTTAGTTTTAATATACACATTAGCCTACATATCAATATTTAGCATGATTATGATTATGATTATTATATAGGTAAAAGAATTCTCTTCGTTCAACTTACTTGTGGTCCCTATGTTTTTTATCAGAGCGAAAATACTTCATGTACCTATCACAGGGAACCATCTTAAGACAACACGAGCTTAAATAATGTGCCTGATAATGCAATGGAGTATACAAAGACAAAAAATGAAAAAGAAACTTGCAAAATGGGTGCATTTATGGTACTATCTCCATACATTTCAAACTAAGAGAACAATACAAATTGTGTACTTATTTATTCGAAACAATAAGTTATGGCAGTGCATAATAAAAAGGCATAGGCTTTTCAACCATATGCAGTTTTACCCAACTTCATATGCCGATCACAAAAGGCAGCAAGAATTGCGAAATCACTATATATGAATTCTTACTAAGAAAGATGTTGTGATTTAGCATTCATATGATTTGCTTGCATTTTAACGGTAAAATAGAAAACCACTTACAGTGATTTCTTGCGTAATTTCATAATAGACTGACCGACCCGTTTCCACATCTCTAAATACAAACATGTACTAACCCTCATCAACTCTTGATCATTCCACCGACCCTTATCTGACCTCAAGCATCCACCTTCATTCAAGCTCGCAAAATTTCCACCAAGAAAACTTGGCAAGTGAGTGTAAATTGTATAGACAATAAGCACCCCATTAATCAGATAAATTTAATGCGCGTAAGATGCACAATAAACATAAAATCTTTTGATTTCCAACTAACTTGTTCCTATACTTGTTGCAATATACCTAACAAAATTTTTCTTTTTAACCAAAATCAGATCAAGAATAGTATGGACATTATTTAGCTAACACGGACATTCACACACACAAAAAAAAATGTAATATTTACATGTCTCTTTGATGTCGTACATGATTCAAGAAATAAAGATTTCACAGTTTAGGGAATAGACTTACCCGAAGTTGTTAAGAGCCCAATAATCCAGGTAGGTCTTTCTATTAACGTACATGTAATATCTCTGATCAGACATTCAACATCCAAATCTTTTCAACTACAAGTACTTAATAGAGAAGCATTTAAGAAAATTAGACTAATTGACAAATCATTAGGAAACAGTCAACATCGAGTGAACTGATTATTTTCCTGAAACAATATTATATATATATATATATATATATATATATATATATATATATATATATATATATATATATATATATATATATATATATATATATATATATATCAAATAATATAAGAAAGCGATCAACCATGCAGTATAAACTCATAACCTTTGTTGGAAAATGAATACTAAATTTAACAGGTTCTTCGGAAATTCTATATCCCTCATAAATACTACCTTGACCCATTTTAACCTTTTTGACCCTTTCCCCAGCCTGCTATGGTGCCACTTCAAATTTCAAATGTAAGAGATTAAATGTATTTTAAAGCACTACATTAATTAACCTTGATGCACCATACTATATACTCAAGGAACCAGAAAATAAGAGAACTGATTGCCATCCAAATGAACGTATTGATAATACGGCAATCCTCTCACCTATCAAAGGCACATTCAATAAGTATCATCTTTACCACTGATCATAAGCATCATACCCCATCAAAAAAGATATAAAAAAAATGTCATGTATCACTGAGAAATAAATGTTGGTAAACTCTTCATGAATAGACAGAAGACAAAATAAGCATAATTGCAGTTAGGTTTTATTGATCATAGGTCTAGATTTGAGTATGTCCAACACCTAGAAAGAACTTGCAATGAGAATACAAAATCATATATCATGAATCAAATAATTTAATTTTAGCAAGAATGCAAAGCAATACCCAATCTCTTTGTCCATAGTTTGGTGTAGAGTAAAAACAACATATATCCTTCTTCAAATACACTGTCTGTTAACCTAAATGACTTTTCAGTTGTGTCAACATATAGAATCCACATGTTTATCCTCCAAAAGATACCCTAATATGATAGAATATAATCATGCTAAAAAAATAGTTCAAATAACACTTATTGAACAAATCAAACACATGTAAGAAGAAAGCATAAAAAATAATAAGAATCTTAAAAAAGTAATTTATGACCCACCCATTTTGTCCATTACCACTGATGTGTGCGAGGTGTACTAGGAAATAGTATTATTTTTACTACGAAATACTATTAAATATGATACAATTTTACACAAGATATTTATTTATTTATTTATAGAGTGGATATACCTAAACCTTGCTACAACACTTATAGGCAGTGTACCTAATCGTACAGTAGTGTAGTTTTTAGTAAGTCCGGTTCGTTCCACAGGAAAAATTAAACAAGCTTAACGTTATATTTTTAACTTATATTTGTAAAAATACAAAAATATACATAAGTAATATTATTATTATAAAAGGGGGGGTTTTTACCGTTTAATGACCGGTTTGTCGATTTTAAAACTTTAGTCGCAGTTAAAACCTAATGTAAAATATTAAATAAATAAAAGACTTAATTTAAAGCGTAAAGTAATTAACGATAATGAAATTGCGATAAATAAAAGTGCGATAATGAAATTGTGATAATTAAAGAGTATGATAATTAAAAATGCAATTAAATAAAATGAAAATAAATAAAAGTGCGATAATTAAAAGTGCAATTAAATATGAAATATATAAATTATACTTATTTAAACTTCCGTAATCATGATGTTTGACATGTTGATTTTAGTTTTATTACCATGGGTTAATTGTCCTTTGTCCTGGATTATTCGATATGTCCATACGGATTTGTCCATAATAGTCCATCAGTCATAATCATAAAGTGCGAAAGTCTTCGTCAAATTATTCTTATTCCCGAAGTCAAATATTCCAACTAATTGGGGATTCGAATTGTAACAAGGTCTTAATACTTTGTTTAATAAATACACCAGGTTATCGACTGCGTGTAGTCCAAGGTTTTACTACTTTGCTAACAATTACACCAATTACCCTTGAATGTAATCCACCCCTGTTTCAACAAGTCTATTAACTACTAATCCAGTTTCGTGTCCGGTAAAATGAACAATTATTGGTATTTATAGATATCCCGCCCACCGTACCCAGTCAAGCGTATGTGGTTATATATAAATACGTCAAATTATAAGTCTATAAATTAAATTAACGAGGTATTGTTAAGTTAATATAAAACCCATTAATAGCCCATAGTCTAATTTCCACAAGTGTCGTTCTTTTGTCCAAACCTCAATTATGGAACAAAGCCCAATTACCCAATTTTAATATTTAGCCCAACATCATGATTACTTCGGCATTAAATAAGCATAATAATAACTTAGCTACGAGACATTAATTTAAAAATAACATTAACCATAACTTACAGTGATTAAAAATAGCGTAGCGTTACACGGACAGAATTTCGACTTACACCCTTACAACATTCGCTAACATACCTTTATTATTAGAATTTAAAATTAAAATTAAAATTAAAATATAAATATATATATATATATATATATATATATATATATATATATATATATATATATATATACGTTTATAGATAGAGAGATGGATGGATAAAGGTTAATATTTCGTTCGACAAACTGCCTTTTTATAGCAATGTGGCCTGGATTTCAGGGCCATGCGATCGTATGGCTTTTGTGCCTCCAGGCCATGCGATCGCATGGTGGTAGGTATCAGCTCACACTTCTTTGTTTTCTTGTTTGCCGACGTTTATAATATATAATATAATATATAAATAATTTATATAATTATTTAAATATTATATTATATTCTTGTGCATAGTTGACTCATAATTTTTAGTCCGTTGCGTCGAGCATTGAGAGTTGACTTTGGTCCCGGTTCCTGATTTTTGAATGTCCTTGCGTACAATTTAATATCTTGTATTTTTCGTTTCGTGTCTTGTACTCTTGTAATTTTGAGACGTTTCTCATCAATAATTGGAACCACTTTGATTGTACTTTGTACTTTTGAGCTTTTTGGTCATTTGCGTCTTCAATTCGTCGAATCTGTCTTTTGTCTTCACCTTTTATTATTTAAATGAATATTACTTGTAAAAAGAACAATTGCAACTAAAAGCTTGTCTTCCTTGAGGGATAATGCTATTAAATATATGTTCGTTTTTAGCATTATCAAATATTCCCACACTTGAGCGTTGCTTGTCCTCAAGCAATATAGTCTTGAAATAAAAATACTAGAATCACTTCCTTATTCTTCACACTTTGTACATCAGTGATTTCTATACGGCGGTATGAACAATGATAGTAACGTTGTGGTTTACAGTCCCACATGACTATGAAAATTTAGATCCTTAAGTAAATTGGATCTTTATGAAAACATTTGATCTTTTAAAAATTAAATCTAGCTTTTACCCTAGATAAATTTTCCGGAATAACCTTTCACCGGTGTTTGCAAATTGTTTTTGTGGGTTTGGTGGGTTTCAGATTTGAAAAATTTAGCTCAAAACTTGCAGTTTTGTGTCACCCACTTGTTAACCTTGTATTGGGAAAGCAACACATCCAGTATACTTGCTCCGTATATTACCTTTCGGTAAACTACCGTCCGGTTGTAAAGGAAAGCGTTGAACAAGCAACTGTTAAGGCAATGTCCCCTGACATGCTTTTAATTATGGTCTATAACGTGTCGGATGCAATTACTATCCTTTGTAGGAGCAATAGTAAAGCTCACCCTATAATTTTTTGGTCTGGCACAAGGTCCTGTCTTTGACCATGCTATGCAACCACCGTTCTTACGGTTGACACCCGATTTGGTTCAGGTGACCTAATGAATTCCAGGTGAATTCCTAGGATTTTATGTTCAATGGTAATGAACGCATTGAAAATGGGTTTTCAGAAAACAAATCGGTTTGTAATTTTGATCAAAATATTTTCTCGTTCAAGCTCGAGTTTAGATATCATCGAATTCCATGAGTTTGTAATTCTCAATCTTTAAGGTCAATATCTAGGATTGAGTAATATCAGGCTTAAAAGCTAATTTTTAATCTTTAAGGAGATTATCCTTTCTGGGGATCTGATTCATTAGTCTTATCAAGCTAATTTGCACGGTGTCCTCCCCATTTTACGAGACAGATCCTCTCATGGTTAGGATAAGTCTGACCATTTGGCGACCCTGTTTGATGCTGAGGTCCGTGGATTTCCTGCTGATTTTAGTGATGACTTTTCTAGATTTTTCGTCAACCTACAGCTGGTCTGGACGACAACTTCATGACCTAAATCAAGAAGCGCGTGTCTTTTTCGGAAGACTTTACTTCCTTTTAATGATGGAGTTGATTCATCGTGTAGATCCATCTTTTCTTACATTAAATCGGGTAAAACTGATTAAATTAGTCCAAAGCAAAAGTATCTTCAATTATTTCTTACAGAAATATGTGATATATGTTCAAAATAACTTGGTAAATTTTTCCCACACTTGGCTTTTTATTTTCTTTTATTTGCCTTTTTATTGTCCTATATTCCATTTTAAATGAATTCTAACATTTTGGTTTGTTTCTCAATTTATGACATTTCCAAGGTAACAATAATTTCGGTGTTAACACCTATTTTTATCGTTCATAAATATGTATAAACATGATTTTGAATTCATTTAATTGAAAATTTTGAAAATTTTTACTAGAATTGGGTAGTCAGTATATAAGACTAGGGCTGTTCTTTATTATCAGAGAGCACTAGATTCTAATACAACTACTGCGTTACTAGTATTTTTAATGGTAACCAAGTGTATAAATTTAAAAATTTTAAAAATCCGAAAGAATTTAACCCCTTCCCACACTTAAGATCTTGCAATGCCCTCATTTGCAAGAAATCAGTAACAATTTAAATTATTGAGGGTGATTATCGTAGAAAAATGATTAAATTTTACCAAAGTTTCCAAACATATTCGCGTTTGTTTGCTGAATGATAAATGGTGCACATCATTTGTTCATTCCGTCTTGTTGTTACATCACATTTGTTTTTCTTTTTGTCGTCAAAAGTATTAGCTTTTGCTGAACTTAATGCCAGTCTTTGAAAATGCGCTGTTTTACCCTGTTGTGTATAATTGACAATATACATACATACAAATATAAACAAGCATGTTAATTTGAAATGGGACTTAAAATTCCACTTTCAAATCAAATATGAAATATTAGTACAACATAATAAAAATATTAAACAATACATTAATGTATCACAGTATCATATGTTTAAACATAAATAAATAGAAATAATAAATAATAAAAATCATAGAAATCACCAACAAGAACTAAATCAATCTGGATAGGGGTTCCAGTTCATGTCGTCGTCCGGGTTCCATGCTTGGTGATAGGTGTACTGGTAGGCCTGGTTAGGGTCGTAGAGAGTATATGGTGGTCTCATCTCGGGCTGGTGTGGAGGATAGTAAGCGGGTCGAGTCGGAACGTAGTGATCCTGAGGTGACAGCTGGCTCATAATCTGACGCTGATGATAGTCTCATCTATTATGCTGTCGTTTCCTGGAATGCTCGTAATCATTCCGGGCTTGCCACTGCTCCATCCGACAAAATCTCTCCGCGTTTGTCATATCTACCTCATCTATATGCTGGTAGACATCAGTCATAGCCTCCCGAATAACATCCCTAATGTCATCCGCTTCCTCCATTTCCTCGTCTGATCCTCTCTCTACCTGTGCATGACTAGCTTCATAGGGTATTGCCTGGTTGCGTCTACTCTTCAATACCTTAGCACCCACATAAACCTTCAATCCTAAAGGCTTAACCTGTTCCCTACATTCCAAAAGTGGACCCCCTTGGTCCTTATCTACACCTAAATACTCTACAATGAGAGTAACAAAAATACCTCCTCCAATTATCCCCCCTTCCTGTATTCCTTCAACCATCTTAGATAAATAAAAACCAACACAGTATGGGATATTAACAAAGCCTCTTGGGTATCGAATACATTTTATGTAAAATAAATCATGTAAGGTCAATTTTTCCTTGTTGTGTCCTCTCTGTGTAATCGAGTTAGCCAAAAATCTATGAATTATACGAAGCTCGGCTTTGTTAATATGTAAGTAGGAGTGTTTTCCTCCCAGTGTAAAAACATTATAGTTTGACATACGCCTCCAGACGGCGTTCGCGTCAAAATTCCTATCTATCCTTTTACCACAATAAATCAAATTCATACAATTGGGTAGTAGCAATTCACTAGGAGTGTAAATCTGTAATGCCCTGGCCATGTCCAGCATAAACCTAAGAAAACTTCTACCATCTAACCTATATACATCTACATTTAACGCTATAGTACTCATCAGCTCAACACACCATTCCTTATATACAGGCCTACGAATGGTGAATAGACGTTCCCAATCAGAAAAAGAAGAACTGCCATACCTTTGGATCAGATGGAGTCTAACTCGGTTAGCTAGTTGGACTCTTTCCAAAGGATCCCAATCGATTACTCTTAGCACCTCTACATTTTTCGGTAGCAGTTTGAATTTGTTACTTTGATATAATGGGTAATCTCTCCAGCTTCTATCGAATCTCAGATTAGGATGCAACGTGTGTTCAGGAATTGTTGGGTATTCTACTGGTGGATGCATCGGAAATACTGTGAAGGCATCAACAAATTGTAGCGGATCATAATAAGGTACGTGTTGATCAGGCTGTTGTTGTGGTTCCTGTTGTTGTTCCGGTTCAGGTTCATATTGCATTTCAGGTTTAGGTTCTAGAGCAGGTCGTCTAGATGATGATGATGAACCTCCAGTATCAGTATTAGTAAATCTCTGCAAAACACATTAAACACAAAATTTGTGCATCCAAATATGCATTAGTGTTAGCAAAATAACAAATTAACATAATTACAATAACATGTTAAATCAAAATTAAACTTATACACATTTTCACAATTTTAACAATTCTACACTTTTTTCAAATAAGCATATATGAAAATGTATACAAAGTTCATAAGCATTTAACTCAAATTTAACTCAAATAACATGTCAAAATAGTCATTACTAGCAATTAAACAGTCTCAAATGGCAATTATATCAAATTTATCAAGTTCATGAATTTTAGACTTAAAAAGTCTACTTTAATCTTCAAAAATCATGTTTAGGATCAAAGTTTGGATTATTTAACTACCTAAACATGTTACACTACTTAATTTAGCAATAATTCATGATAAAAATCGGCCATAACCTGTTTATATCAAAAAGCCCCAAATTGCTCAAGAACACAAACCCTAGATTTCTAAAAATTTTGAAGTTTTTGGCTTCAAATCATGTTAAATAGCATCAATCTAGGTTATACATGCATAAAATACTAACAATTTAACTCTAATTACACTAGAAATTAACAAAATCAAATTAGGTAAATTATAGCTCAAGAACACTAAAAATCAAATTTAAAGAGGTTTAGGAGTGAAATTGTTACCCTTTTTGATAAACTCCTTATCAAATTCATGTTTAGAGCGGAGTGTAGCAAGAAATTTGGTGAATTTTGGTGAAAAAATGATGAAATTTGAGAGGGTTTTGGGAGAGTTTTCGTGTATTGTGTGTGTGTTGTGGTGAAGAGCAGAGCTCGCTGGACTTTTGTTCCTGAGCTGAAATCCAGCCTCATGCGATCGCATGAGGTTGCAGTGCAAACCCCATGCGATTGCATGGGGTTCGGGTACAGTGATTTTCACTTTTTTTTTTATTTTATAAAAATCTTATAACTTTTAAAACATATGATTAACTTAAATTTTAAAAATTTGTTTCTTTTTAGGATGAGGGCGTTTCGGATCGTTGTCCTAGTCCGTCCCTCGACAAAATTTTAAAATTTATCATTTTTAAGCGCGGTTTTAAAAATAAAGATTTTTGGGTTTTTTAAATGTTTTTGGCTTACTTTAATCCAATAAGATTAAAAATAATGATAATAAAAGTTCTCGTCTCTCCCTTGGGTAGAACAATTTCGGTTCAACGACCTAGTTTTCAACTCACGACGAATTTTAAAAATCATATTTTTAACTTAACGAAATAAAGTAAATTTTTGTTTTTAAATTCACACCAAACTTAAATTTAAAATGCATAAAATTAAAAATTCATATTAGTAATATTAAAAATTCATACCAAATTTATATTATATTTTTGTTTTTATACATACAAACTTATATTAAAAATATTAATTTTTCAAATATTTACAAATTTAAATATATTGATTTTAAAAAGTTTATAAAATTAATTAAATATTTATATATTAATTTTAAAAACAAAGTAAAAATAAAATTAAAAATCTTTTTGGTCTTTTATCCCACTTTAATCAATCAAATATTATCAAAAATATACGCCCCTCTTTTCGGTAAAGTAATTTCGGTTCCATAACCTAGTTTAACTCATGACGAATTTTTGAAATATTTTGGGTTGAATGATTAAAGATATTTATACCTTAAGAATAAACGGTAAATTTTGCAGTGATGTAATAAATTTTTGTATGATATCAATAATTTCGGTCGCAAGACCTAATTTTATCGAATACCAATTTAATAATTTATAGCGAACAAATTAGCGTTTATTATCAAAAGGTTCAAAGCAATAAAAATAAAATTAAAATCTGTACAAACTTACCTGTGAGATAGAATTCTCAGTAACCTGCTTTAGCCCACTCATAAGATAGTCGGACTAATTGGTTTTCTATAGCTACATAGGCGTAACCTCGAGCATTCAATGTTTTTTCTTCGAAACATATGAACGGCCCATCTCTGCATAAAGTAATGAATTCAGTATTGGAATATGTCTGATTCGTCGAGCATTTTCCTTCGTGTGACCATTTTCCGCATTTGTGACATCTTTCAAGGTGTCGTGCTCTTCTTTTCACCGCGGATTTTGATTTTCCTTTACCAAATTGTAACTTATTATTTTCGTTCCTGGATTCTTTTCTTACTCCGTCTAATTTACCTCTGATTAATGATACCAATTCACTTGGAAGGGTGTCATTATTACGTTTAGTGATCAAAGCGTGTAGCATTAGACCATGGTTTAGTTCACAGGAAGTCTTCATCTCATAAAACCTAAAAAAATAAAAATTCAGAATGGGGGGAGAAGACTAGTTCTTTAGGGTCTGCTAGGGAAAGACCATTCGGATTCCATTCTCGAGAACTACACGAAAACAGAAAATCTAACTCTAACAGAAATACATATTATCCTTTAAAGACTTGATTCTCCCCACACTTGGTTAGCTGTGGTGTTGAAATTGTGTTTAACTTCGTTGTCAACTTCCATCGGATCATGTACATAATGTTTTATTCTGTGACCATTAACTTTAAATTCAATCCCATTTGAATTTATTAACTCTACTGTTCCGTATGGGAAAACTCTTTTCACTATAAATGGTCCGGACCATCTTGATTTCAATTTTCTAGGAAATAGCTTGAATCGTGAATTGAAAAGAAGAACTCTGTCTCCTTCCTTAAATTCTTTTGATCTTCTGATTCTTTTATCATGCCATTTATTCATTCTTTCTTTATAGATTAACGAATTTTCGTATGCTTCATGTCTTAATTCTTCTAATTCGTTTAATTGACTTAACCGTAGACGTCCAGCTTCTTGTAAATCAAGATTACATGTCTTTAAAGCACAAAATGCTTTGTGTTCAATTTCTACTGGAAGATGACATGCTTTTTCGTAAACGAGTCTGAAAGGTGTGGTTCCAATTGGAGTTTTGTAGGCTGTTCTAAAAGCCCAGAGTGCATCCTCCAATTTCATGGACCATTCCTTTGGATTTGATCCTACGGTTTTCTCTAGAATACGTTTTAATGCTCGGTTGATATTTTCAACTTGTCCACTTGTTTGTGGATGATATGCGGTGGAGATTTTATGAGTTACTCCATATCTTTTGAGAACTTTCTCAAGTTGATTGTTACAAAAATGAGTACCCCGATCGCTTTAATTTCGGTGTTTCGAACCTAGCAAAAAGACGTTTTAAAAAGTTGACTACAACTCGTGCATCGTTAGTTGGGAAAGCTTGTGCTTCTGCCCATTTAGATACATAATCAATGGCAACGATAATGTAGAGATTATTATGAGATTTTGGAAATGGACCCATAAAGTCAATACCCCAAATGTCAAATACTTCACATACTTGAATGATATTTTGTGGCATTTCATCACGTTGACTTATTTTTCCGGGCCTTTGACAAGCATCACAGGATTTGCAAAGAAGGTGTGCGTCTTTGAAAATTGTAGGCCAATAGAATCCAGTATCATAAACTTTTCTTGCTGTGAGTTGAGGCCCATAATGCCCTCCTGTTGGTCCTGTGTGACAATGGTTTAAGATTTTACTAGCTTCATCTCCGAATACACATCGGCGTATTATTCCATCGGGACAACTTTTAAACAAATGTGGATCTTCCCAGAAATAGTGTTTTATATCACTAAAGAATTTCTTTCGTTTTTGGTACGATAATCCTTTTTCAAGAAATCCACATACTAAGTAGTTTGCATAGTCTGCAAACCATGGAATTTCATTATAATCTATCTTCAATAGATATTCATCAGGAAAGTTGTCTTGTATGGTCGATTCATTTAGAACTTCTAATTCAGGATTTTCAAGACGAGAAAGATGATCAGCGGCGAGATTTTCTGCTCTCTTTTTATCTCGGATTTCAATATCAAACTCTTGTAAGAGTAAGATCCAACAGATTAATCTTGGTTTGGCATCTTGTTTCGAAAATAGGTATCTAAAAGCAGAATGGTCAGTATAGACCATCGTTTTAGCTAGAACGAGATATGAACGAAATTTGTCAAAAGCAAAGACAATAGCAAGGAGTTCTTTTTCAGTAATTGTGTAATTCGTTTGTGCTCCTTGTAACGTCTTACTAGCATAATAAATAGGTTGAAATCATTTTTCAATCCTTTGTCCTAAAACGGCTCCCATTGCAAAATCACTTGCATCGCACATTAGTTCAAAAGGTAGATTCCAATTTGGAGTTATCATGATCGGCGTATTAGTGAGTTTCTCTTTAATAATATTAAAAGATTTTATGCATTCATCTGAAAAGATGAATGAAGCATCTTTTTCTAGGAGTTTATTCATAGGAGTGGCAATTTTAGAAAAATCTTTTATGAAACGTCGGTAAAAACCGGCAAGCCCTAGAAAACTCCTAACTCCTCTAACATTAGTGGGATACGGAAGTTTAGCAATTACATCTACTTTAGCTCTATCCACTTCAATTCCTTCCTTTGAAATTTTATGACGAAGAACGATGCCTTCTTTAACCATGAAATGGCATTTCTCCCAATTAAGAACTAGATTTGATTGTTCGCATCTAATAAGCATTCGTTCAAGATTAACTAGACATGATTCAAAAGTATCACCGAAGACTGAAAAGTCATCCATGAAAACTTCCATGCATTCTTCTATCATGTCGTAAAAAATCGCCATCATGCACCTATAAAAGGTTGCAGGGGCGTTGCAAAGTCCAAATGGCATGCGTTTGTAAGCAAAAGTACCATAAGGGCACGTAAATGTGGTTTTCTATTGATCCTCAGGTGCTATTGGAATTTGAAAATATCCGGAAAAACCATTAAGAAAACAATAGTAACTATTTCCGGCTAATCTTTCCAACATTTGATCAATAAAAGGTAAGGGAAAGTGATCTTTTCTGGTGGCGTCATTTAATTTTCTATAATCAATACAAACACGCCATCCTGTTACAGTCCAAGTAGGAATAAGCTCATTTTTCTCATTTGTGATGACAGTCATGCCACCCTTCTTAGGCACGCATTGAACTGGGCTTACCCATGGACTATCAGAAATTGGATAAATTAAACCTGCATCAAGCAGTTTAATTATTTCTTTTTTAACAACATCTTGCATATTAGGATTTAGTCTTCGTTGGCGTTGCACATACGTTTTATGATCTTCTTCCATAAGGATTTTATGTGTGCAATACGAAGGACTTATTCCTTTAATATCATGAATTTTCCATGCAATAGCTGGTTTATGAGCTTTTAACACAGTAATGAGTTGAGATTTTTCATTTTCAGTAAGAGAAGACGATATTATTACAGGTAATTCATATTCACCATGTAAATAAGCATATTCCAAATGGTTTGGAAGTGGCTTTAACTCTAATGTCGTTGATTCTTCTATCGATGATTTATATCGATATCTGTCTTCTTCTTTTAGCATTTGAATTTCTTCTGTTGTTGGTTCATATCCATTAGCCATTAGTGTAGCTAACATTTCAGTTTCATCAATTGGTTCAGTTCCTTCTCCTAAAGAACATTCTCCTGTTCCTTGTAATTCTGGAAATTCTTCTAACAATTCTGCATGTGAATCTATAGTTTGAATATAATAACATGTATCATCTGCAGATTGTGGTTGTTGCATGGCTCTATCAACAGAAAAGGTAACACTCTCGTCCTCTATACTTAGGGTCAGTTTCTTACCAAACACGTCTATTATTGTTTTGGCTGTGTTTAAGAATGGTCTTCCTAAAATGAGAGGAACTCGAGAATCTTCTTCCATATCCAGAATAACAAAATCTATTGGAAATACTAAAGTACCAACTTTAAATAGCATGTTCTCCATTATCCCTCTAGGATATTTTACTGATCGATCAGCTAGTTGTATACTTATTCGTGTTGGTTTCAATTCTCCAAGGTCTAGTTTAGCGTATAGTGAATACGGCATTAGATTTATACTAGCAGCTAAATCTGCCAATGCTTCTATTGAACTAAAACTACCCAGAAAACATGGAATTGTGAAACTTCCTGGATCTGATAATTTTTCTGGTATCTTATTCAACAGCACTGCAGAACAATTAGAATTCATAGTAACAGCCGAGAGTTCTTCCATTTTCTTCCTATTTGTGATTAGATCTTTTAGAAATTTAGCATATCTAGGCATTCTTGAAATCACGTCAATGAAAGGAAGATTTACATTTATCTGTTTAAACATTTCCAAGAATTTGGATTGCTCGGCTTCAAGTCTCTCTTTTCTCATTTTACTCGGGTAAGGAAGTGGTGGTTGGTATGGTTTAACATAAGGTTTAGCCTTAACTGTGTTATCTTCATTCACACTGCTCACAACTAATACGTATTGAGTGTATATCCTTAGTCATCTTTTCCATTCATCTCTCGACAACATCTATCTTTGCTGAAATGGAATCAAAGTCATGGCTAGAATCGGCTCTAGCTGCTTTATATGATCTAACGATATCTTTTTCTTGGTGCCACTCATGTGAGTGGGAAGCAGTGTTATCAATAATTTTATAAGCGTCAGTTGCTGTTTTCTTCATAATGGAACCACCAGCTGCTATATCGATGTCTTTCCTTGTAGTGATCTCGCATCCTTGTTAGAATATTTGTACTATTTGACAGGTGTCTAAACCATGTTGCGGACATCCTCTCAATAACTTTCCAAATCTTGTCCAAGCCTCATATAAAGTTTTATTTGGCTTTTGTGTGAACGTAACAATTTCTCCTTGAAGTCTTACGGCTTTAGATGCCGGAAATAATTGTTTAAGAAATTTTTCAACTAAAACGTCCCATGTATCAATCGCCCCTTCAGGTTACGATTCCAACCAATCTTTGGCTTCTCCCTTTAAAGTCCAGGGAAATAACATGAGATATATCTGTTCATCCTCCACTTCTCGGATTTTAAATAGTGTACAGATCCTATTAAAGGTACGAAGATGTTCGTTTGGATCTTCCTTCGGCGCACCACTAAATTGGCATTGATTAGTCACCATGTGTAGGATTTGTCCTTTGATTTCATAATCTGGCGCATTGATGTCAGGTTGAGTAATTGCGTAACCTTGACCAGTGCCTTTAGCTCTCATTCGGTCTTCTATACTTAGAGGTTCTAGATTCTCCATAATTGAATTTGTTGAATCTGAATCACTAGAGGATTCTGATTTAATGGTTGGTTCCTCAAAAATCTCTGTTTGAATGATTGGTGGTTCCGGAGGAGAAATTAATGGTTCAGGATCTCGAAATCGTCCCTGAATATTCTCCGGATTCACAATTGTGAGGTCGGGTTCAAAAAATGGATTATCAGACATTTGAATTGGAGTAGTTGGTTGACTGGATGACGATTCTAAAGAAAAATCAACGGCGACAATATTTGCTAAATGTCTTGATCGAGTTACAGGCGGTGAACGTACAAAAGGTGGTGAACGTTTTGCTCGGTGCATTCACTGAATATCCTATTAGTTATAAAAAATAAAAATTATATAAGTTATCAAATTAATAGACTTTTCTGCTTTTGCCCACGTTTCGAATAGCCAATAGATGCAGCAGGGAGCTAGAACCCTTTAAATCGGAAGCTCACAACTCAGCCACTAACAAATCCAACTATTACTACGAAGCAGAAAATTTGGATGTCTATCAATTTAACCACTTAAAATAATTTTTCGTTTTGAAATTTAAAGAAATTTTTAGAGAAATAATAGAAAATTATATGTCCTAAAACTAGATCGGTGAGAAATAAGAAAGAAAAAGATCGCGTCGAAAAAGTCGAAAAATAAAAGGTCGAAAAATAAAAGGTCAAAAAATAAAAATAAGAAAGTAGCGCGTCGAAACTTAAAAAGGAACTAAAAACTAAGAATTAAAAGTTGCGTCTAAAAATATTAAAGCTTAAAAGAAAAACTATATCCCAAATGGCAATAACTTAAACAAGGTACTAAAATTTAAAAAGGCGTCGCAAAATTCTAAAGCACCTAAATGTTAGTCTAAAGAAAAAGCACTTAAGGGATTTTACGGCAAAGCCTAAAAATCTAAAAGTAAAAATAACTATGGCAAAAACTATGTCTTAAAACTAAATACGAGCGAAAAATACAAATATTACGCTTAAACGAATAAAAAGATACAAAATATAAAAATATACTTAAAGTTGTAAAAAGTACAATTTTTATAAAAATATTATTTTTATATTATTTATTTTATAAAACTATTAATTTTATATATTAAAATTAATTTATCTAAATAAAACAAATTAATTAAAACTAATACTTAATAATAAAATACTAAAACCTAATTAGGGTTTTAATAATAATAACTAATAATAATACTCCGTAATGATTGCTGTTGGAGTCAACAATGGGGTGTCAGAGACCCTCATGCGATCGTATGAAAATTTTCCTTCGGGCTCATGCGATCGCATGGGCTAGGGTTTCGGGCCAGAGAATGGGCTGCTACAGTACGGGCCTCGAGTGTTTATTTTTTTTCTGTTTTAATTTATATGCAATAAATATATAACTTAAATACAAATTAAATTTTAAAAACTAAAGAAAAAAAATAATTTTTAACTTGATATATATTTAACAAATCTTAAAAACAATTATACAAATTTTTTTATATTTTCTTTTTATATTTTTGTATTTTTATTTAAAATGTATATTTTTTACAAAAGCGTATTTTTATAAAAGTAAAATAAAAATTAATAAAAATCTTTTTTTATATATATATTTAGCGTTGCGCTTTCGGCTTTTAAGCAAGAGATTCCCCGGCAGTGGCGCCAAAAATACTTGATGTGTGCGAGGTGTACTAGGAAATAGTATTATTTTTACTACGAAATACTATTAAATATGATACAATTTTACAAAAGATATTTATTTATTTATAGAGTGGATATACCTAAACCGTGCTACAACACTTATAGCCATTGTACCTAATCGTACAGTAGTGTAGTTTTTAGTAAGTCCGGTTCGTTCCACAGGGAAAATTAAACAAGCTTAACGCTATATTTTTAACTTATATTTGTAAAAATACAAAAATATATATAAGTAATATTATTATTATAAAAGGGGGGGTTTTTACCGTTTAATGACTGGTTTGTCGATTTTAAAACTTTAGTCGCAGTTAAAACCTAATGTAAAATATTAAATAAATAAAAGACTTAATTTAAAGTGTAAAGTAAATAACGATAATGAAATTGCGATAAATAAAAGTGCGATAATGAAATTGCGATAATTAAAGAGTACGATAATTAAAAATTCAATTAAATAAAATGAAAATAAATAAAAGTGAGATAATTAAAAGTGCAATTAAATATGAAATATATAAATTATGCTTATTTAAACTTCCGTAATCATGATGTTTGACGTGTTGATTTTTGTTTTATTACCATGGGTTAATTGTCCTTTATCCTGGATTATTCGATATGTCCATACGGATTTGTCCATAATAGTCCATCAGTCATAATCATAAAGTGCGAAAGTCTTCGCCAAATTATTCTTATTCCCGAAGTCAAATATTCCAACTAATTGGGGATTCGAATTGTAACAAGGTCTTAATACTTTGTTTAATGAATACACCAGGTTATCGACTGCGTGTAGTCCAAGGTTTTACTACTTTGTTAACAATTACACCAATTACCCTTGAATGTAATCCACCCCTGTTTCAACAAGTCTATTAACTATTAATCCAGTTCCGTGTCCGGTAAAATGAACAATTATTGGTATTTATAGATATCCCGCCCACCGTACCCAGTCAAGCGTATGTGGTTATATATAAATACGTCAAATTATAAGTCTATAAATTAAATTAACGAGGTATTGTTAAGTTAATATAAAACCCATTAATAGCCCATAGTCTAATTTCCACAAGTGTCGTTATTTTGTCCAAACCCCAATTATGGTACAAAGCCTAATTACCTCATTTTAATATTTAACCCAACATCATGATTACTTCGGCATTAAATAAGCATAATAATAACTTAGCTACTAGACATTAATTTAAAAATAACATTAACCATAACTTACAGTGATTAAAAATAGCGTAGCGTTACACGGACAGAATTTCGACTTACACCCTTACAACATTCGCTAACATACCATTATTATTAGAATTTAAAATTAAAATTAAAATTAAAATATAAATATATATACATATATACATTTATAGATAGAGAGATGGATGGATAAAGTTTAATATTTCGTTCGACAAACTGCCTTTTTATAGCAATGTGGCCTGGATTTCAGGGCCATGCGATCGCATGGCTTTTCTGCCTCCAGGCCATGCAATCGCATGGTGGTAGGTATCTGCTCACAATTCTTTGTTTTCTTGTTTGCCGACGTTTATAATATATAATATAATATATAAATAATTTATATAATTATTTAAATATTATATTATATTCTTGTGCATAGTTGACTCATAATTTTTAGTCCGTTGCGTCGAGCGTTGAGAGTTGACTTTGGTCCCGGTTCTGGATTTTTTAACGTCCTTGCGTACAATTTAATATCTTGTATTTTGCGTTTCGTGTCTTGTATTCTTGTAATTTTGAGACGTTTCTCATCAATAATTGGAACCACTTTGATTGTACTTTGTACTTTTGAGCTTTTTGGTCGTTTGCGTCTTCAATTCGTCGAATCTGTCTTTTGTCTTCACCTTTTATTATTTAAATGAATATTACTTGTAAATAGAACAATTGCAACTAAAAGCTTGTCTTCCTTGAGAGATAATGATATTAAATATATGTTCGTTTTTAGCATTATCAACCACCTGCCAAGTAATTGGTATTTTTGCCTCTTGAAGATGCGAATGTTTGACATACTTGTATTATCTACCAATTTTTGACAAACGTTGTGCCATTATCATTTAAGTTCAGCAAACGGACACAAGTTGTAACTTATACCCAAATCTGTAATCAATATCAAGACCATCAAACATGTTAACATCTAAAAAACATTAATAAATATCCCAACTAAAGTTAATTATGGAACAAATTTGAACGGTAAGAACAAATTTGACAATTTGATACAGATCTAATGTGTTAAAAAGGCAAATAGTCTAGTTTTTCTTAATCAGAAGAAGAAAAAAGAAAAGGATTTACCGTTGCAAGTTCAAGAAGATAACCTACTAAATTAGAAATATCCCTGCACAAACACCTACCATGCAATCCATGTGATAAGAAACGTAAGAGAAACATCCTACAATCGAAAGAGAAAACAAATTGAGATACATATGTTTTTGACAGTGCTACAAAAATACCCAGGCTAACACCAACCACTTTATCTGTATCTACTTACCTACAGTAATAAAGTCAGGATTCACCAATGTTACTAACAAAACCCTTATCATGCAATTTATAGAATATGCCTGTTTAATAAATCAATCATCAATAAAAAAAATCATCAATCAAACCCTTTAAAAAATCATGCAACCCGTTTCAAAACACTGAAAACAAAAAAGATAGATCAAACAAAGATACATATGTAACAGATTCAAGTATAAATTACAGTCGATTCTCTCACCTTAGTAGATTATAGCTCAGGTTTTGGCCAGGAGCTATCTTAAATTACGTGGTACAAAGTAGTAAGAAGACTGAAGAACCCTAACAATACTGATATGATCTGAAAGCTTATTTGGGTAGAATTTGGGTTTGGGAGAGGAAGTTAGGGTTTTATTTTTGTGAGTTGTGCAGATGAATATAACCTTCACGACCCCTTATTTCTTAATTTTCACCGTGTGTGTATGAGAATAGAGGGGTATTTTAGGGATAAAATGTATTTAAAATTGATTTATTAGCTAATAAGTTTAGATGATGAATAATGACCCTTGGATTAAGGGGTATACTTAAGTAATTTTTTGATCTAGTGATGATTAAAGAGGTTTCGCAAATGATTTATTAGCTAATAATTACTCTCTTTTAATGTATAGTAGGAAGTAGGATATATATATATATATATATATATATATATATATATATATATATATATATATAGTTTCGAATTTATTTGGAAAATGATAGTAACACTCAATTATCATTCGATTGATAATAAACAAGTTATAAATGAACTTATGTGATTTTAAAATAAACGGTTAGCCAAAAATGAGTTTTACAAATTATAGGCTTATTAAAAATGTATTTAGGAACTATTTGTTGAATTTTAAAATTTCTTATATTTTACTTGGGGTTGGGAGTGAATAATTAATGTAATTTTTATTTAATAGTTAAGGATCGAATTTTATACCATAATGACCAAAATAAATGATTAACAACGGAGCACGAGATAATACCCTAAATCTTATGTCGACTAAATAGGGATTGATGGCTTTACTATTTTCTTTCAATTAACACGTATTATTATTAATAATTATTATTATATTATAATTACTGTGTTTAATTGGCTTACTGATTGTTATCGTTTCAATTTACTTCCTCCACTTGAATTATTATAAGTATTATTATATTATTATTATTATTTACTGTAATTGTGATTGAATGATTACATATAGAGATGTGATATACATGATACATTCATGCCTTAGAAACCCACCACCAACAATCTTGTTTTTCGTTGATCCATCAACCATTTCACCCGCCATCACCTTAACCCGACCACCACCACTGTTAACCATCATCACAGCTCAACCATCAACTTCACACCTTCGGTTTACCACCTTCATCAACCATCATCATCACACGAACAACTACTACAAAGCATAACTCCATTTGTACGAAGGTCTGTTAAAGCTCAAACCCAAATACCTTTGTGGTTGTAATGCTTCGGTTACTGTAACACCCGAGAAGTCACACCACTTCACCATCGTTGATACCACCCCAGCCTTCAAATTGCTATTGTGTTAAACCAACTTCATATATTTGTACTACTAAAACTCCGGCCACTTTCACAAACGTCTTCACAAGCCTAATTCTATCGTTGATTTGTTATGGTCTATAGCTTCCTACATGTAACCCAAGAACCCCAAACAACCCCTTTGTTTACCTACTGTAGCTGTTATATTTTTCTGTCAAAACACCATCGTTTCTCTGCTTACGGTTACTGAAACTAGTCCCTGTTGTTCGAACTCCACCAGGAGGAACCATCGTGAACTAGTGTTTACATTATTCTGCATTTTCCTATTGGTATTCGGTTTATAACCCAAAACCGGAAACCATCCTTTTTTCAACTATAGATAGACGATGATGGAGAATTGATGTTACAGCGAATAAGATGGTGATTATGATGATGAAACGAAAACAAGAAAACTTCTATTGTTACGCTACAATGTTTCCTGTGCCTTTTCTGATTCGAACACCAACATCAAATTGCAACTGTTTTTATATTTTTTTTCGATACCCATCTGTTGCTCGTATCGACACGAAACCTGTATTGGACATCAAAAATTATTTTTGGGCTTGATTTAATTGTTATTAGGCTGCTGTGCAAGATTTCTGTTTCTTTTCGAAGCCCAATTATGATTGGATTGTATTCAATCGATTAGAAGTTCAGAAGGAGAAAATGAAAACAGTTAATATTTCGGTTTAATAAAAATGGGTTATTGAGATGTTTCTGGGTTATAAAATAGAAAAGTAAGGGATAGAGGGATGGTTTGGGGTATGTGCGGGTAAGCGAGAGGTCTTGGGTTCGAGTCCGGGCGGTGGCGCATTTTTTTAAAAAAGCCATTTTCTTCAAAGGTAGTCATTTTTTATTATTATTATTATTATTTGGTTAAAAATGAATTAAAGATTATAATGCAAACTGTAGTGACCCATCCTAATCCATCCGGACGAAGTCTCCAACAGTTGGTCCCATTGTGAGGTTCTGACCTCTATATGCCATAAACGACTCCATGTAATATGAGCAAATGCAGAGCGAAAGATTTCTTTCATACCTGAGAATAAACATGCTTTAAAGTGTCAACCAAAAGGTTGGTGAGTTCATAAGTTTATCATAAAACAATAAAATTCATCATTTTGAAAGACCACAAGATTTAAATCCTAAATGGTACAAATGGGCCCGAATTCTATACCCACCTGTAATGTACATGCGATATATTTTAAATATAGTACACCTTTCTCGTGTACGAAATCATCTTTCATAAATCTTAGTAACCGTACACATATTTCGTGTACAAAATATAATACACATAACCTGTGTATAAAAATCATTCTCTCGATACATAACATTCACATCAATTGGTGGCAATTATCATGTCCACATAATTCAATGGTGGCAATTATCCTGTCCACATAATTTAATGGTGGCAATTATCATGTCCACATAATTCAATGGTGGCAATTATCATGTCCGCATAATTCAAAGGTGGTAATTATCATGTCCACATAATTCAACGGTGACAATTATCATGTCCACATAATTCAACAGTGGAAATTATCATGTCCACATAATTCAACGGTGGCAATTATTATGTCTACATAATTCAACGGTGGCAATTATCATATCTACATAATTCATTCGAGGAATATTTTGCTTGTATCAATATCGTCAAACATTTATAAAAGCATTTCATGTATTCACAGTTCAAAATATATTTCAAAAGCATTTAATAAAGCAGTTGTAAAAACAGCGCATGTATTCTCAGTCCCAAAAATGTAAAGAGTAAAAGGGAGCAAATGAACTCATGCATATAAATATTGTAAAATAGCTAATAAAGCATTTGCATGTATTCTCAGCCCAAAAATGAAATGAGTAAAAAGGGATTAAATGAATTCCCATTACTGTATTTTATAGTAAAAATACATATGACGAAACTGAACAATGCAGGGTTGGCCTCGGATTCACGAACCTATATCAATTATATTTATTAAAACATATAGTCATAATCGATCAAGTTATATATGTATATTATTTCAATTATTATATAGTTATATATACTTTTTATGTATGTTTTATATAATTATTTATCTGATAAAATAATATTAATAATGACAATGAATAAATTGTTGTATTCTTTTGAAATAATAATAATAATCATATTAATATTAATAATAATAATAATAATAATAATAATAATAATAATAATAATAATAATAATAATAATAATAATAATAATAATAATAATAAAATAGAAATAAAATTACTACCTCAAAAGCTTTCCAAAAAAAAAATATGCCACAGACAGGGCTCGAACCTAAGACCTTTCGCTTAACACAAACACCCCCTGTCCACGATATTTCGGTCCACTAGATGGTACTCAAAGTCCACAGCAAGTAGCAAGTGTATTTAGTGTTTATCATTTGTAATAGAAACATAACCTGTAAACATCATGTCTCCTTAAATTTATCATCACTTTTCTTTTTCAAGTGGGGTTTCGGTTTTGACCAATAACATATAGAACAACAGCACAATTCTTGTATTACATTACAACAACTTGCATTGTAGAGCCCTCATAGAATAGTTTAAGGATTCGGTATTACTTTTGCATATGGAATAGATATGAAATGGTATTTGATCGTCCGATTGTTTGCAAGGATGTGGGTTTTTGGTTTAATGTAACGTAACAGCAATAAGAAAACAAGATTTGGTTTCAATTCCCTACCTATACTAAACCAAATGAAAAAAAAATATGATTCAAGATATCCAGGCTCCACAATCACGGCTTAATTAAAGGAAAAGGAGAATGGTGGCCCAAGAGATCCGAAATCAAACTCCATACGAAATTCATTAATGGCACTCGGCTCAAAATCACTTTGCACAATTCGTATTTTTTTTTTTATAAAATGATAAGATGCAAATAATAAATGTCAGCCATTGTGAAAAAGAGCCAAAAAAATATATACGTGTAATACACAAGAAAAAAAATAATGGTTGCTGTTGTAACCTTTTTGTCATGAAAAAGAAATATATATATATATATATATATATATATATATATATATATATATATATATATATATATATATATATATATATATATATATATATATATATATATATATATATATATATATATATATATATATATATTGGTGGTTTGAGATTTGAAAGGGTTCACGAGGCATTATGAAACAGAAAAATTCAGCGTAGCAGCTTAAAGGGTTCGTTTTGGGTTGTATTGTACAGGAATAGAATTTAACGATTTAAAATGTGGTCTCCAATTCAAACAAGAAGATATAGACTGCTGATGGTTGAGGAAACACGTTGCAACTGATGGTAGGTTAGTGGTTTGAGGAGAATCATGAAAGGTGGTGGTGTTCGGGTTTAATCTTCATCATATAAGTGTTTATGTATATAAGTTTGATGTTTATGGTTTAATTCATTGGTTGATATTTGATGGAGTTTAAAACTTTTGGTGGGTTTAGATCCTATATGGTTGATGGTGTTGATCGTTTGTAATCGAAGAAGCAATGAAAAGTAACACATAGATTGATGGTAATGATATACAAAACAGTAGCAGCTAGTTATTGAACAAATGGTGATAGTTTTTGGTTGATCACGGTTAGAAGAGAAATAGAAGTAAGCAAACAAGTTGTGATGGTGGCATACTATGGTAGTTGTGGGTGATGGTGAGATGCCGTGGTTGAAAGTAGTGGTCTCATAGTTTGAGGAACGTGAAGTGGGTTTGAGAATGGTACAAGTTTTATGGTGATGGTGGTTAATTGTGGAGGTAGTGGCGGGGCTTGGTTCTTGAACCGAATCATAAACATGGTTTGCAGAAAAGATTAAAGAAAAATGGTGCAAAGTTTTCTTTCAGTCCTCTCTTTCTTAATTTACAATTTACAGGAGGTTCTATATCTAATGTGATTTAAATCATGATTTAGTAGTTAAACTGGTCATAATTGATTCGTGATATGGACATCTAACAGATTCAGAATGAATTCGACAAGAACAAAGAAAAATGGAGAAAAGAAATAAATAAATAAAATACACTGGATCGATGCTTTGTACGAATTTTGGATTTATCAAATGGTTGTATTCATATTCTAACGACATAAACAAAATTTCCAAACAGCTTGATAGAGATTGAGAACTGATTTGGATTCAATTATTCAGTTATATATATATATATATATATATATATATATATATATATATATATATATAATTAATTAGTAAATATAAGTATATTAATAAATATAATTATAATAACATTAATCATAATAATATTAATAATCACAATAATATCTAAAATTACAATTTATAATAATAATGATATAACAAATTAAACATATATCAATTTTATATATTATATTAAAATAACCATATAATGATATTAATATTAATATTAATATAAATAATAATAATAAAAGTAATAATAATAATATAACAATTACATATAACAAATTTCATATTATAACTTTTAATGCTACTAATACTAATAGTAATAATAATAATAATATAACAACTATAATTAACTTGTAATATATTTAATATTACAATTTAATAATTATGTAATATTATATTACATAATCACATTTGTTTAACATTTATATATTATATATATATTTGTGTATATATATATATATACAAATAATTAATATAATTCATATATATATATATATATATATATATATATATATATATATATATATATATATATATTTATGTATTTATTTTAATGGTAACTTATATATTTTATTTATTATTTTATCTTTTTAATTCCAATTGATTTATGTGTATTTAATTACTCATATATTATATATACTCTTATATTTATATTTATGCTTATATTTATATTTATATATATATATTTATATTTATTTACATAAAATTGTTCGTGAATCGTCGGGAATGGTAAAAGGGCAAATGTATTCATGTAAACTGTTCCAAAGTTTTCGAGACTCAACATTACAGAATTTGCTTATCATGTCGTAAACATATAAAGATTAAGTTTAAATTTGGTCGAAAATTCCCGGGTCGTCACAGTACCTACCCGTTAAAGAAATTTCGTCCCAAAATTTGAGTGTGGTCGTCATGGCTAACAATAAAAATGTTTTTATGACGAAGATGAGTTGATAACTAAAGTTTTATCATTATTGATCAATATAGATAAAATGATTCGGCTACTTGAAGCGTACGAGTGAAGCTGTCACAAAAGATTTGAGATAGAGATTTAGCTTTTGACGGAGTCACGTTTGAATTCCGGAATTCAAGAGATTTAAAAGAAAATCTTGAAAATCTATAAGATCTGATTCTTTAAGATTTATGGAAAATTAGGATCCTCTTTAATTAAATGCGATGATCTGTCCCGATTACTACGTCTGATATTTCCAGTATAAATTTACCTTTTCCGCTCCATTATTTTCACCACTCCTATACTAAATTCCCAATTTCAAAAGATTTTTAAATTGCTTAATCCAGTTCCGATTCTTGTCCTTATCCTTACTATTGCAACAATCCTTCTCTTTTTCCAACTACCACCGGAGGAATCTGTTTTCTTTTACTTCGCACTTGGGGTTATAATGTTTTTAATTCTCCCGTGCCTTTATGTTGCAATAAACATTGATATACACGGTTTATAATTTATGTGTTGTTTTCGGGTTTTGTATCCTCCTTTATATTTCGGAGCTCCATGCTTTTGTTTTCTCTTCCCAACTTTAAATCAAGCGAATAATGATTTAGAATTTGTAGATATAGAGTTTCGATTGGTTATAATGTTCTAAGCAGGAAGGAATGTGATAGTACGATTTGATTTTCAAATTTATCAACATCACGGAAGATAGAACCATCAAGAATACATTTTATTGATATGTTCAGAAGTCAAGTAGAATGAAAGAGTTATGTAACATGGCACATGATGACATTATGATCTGTGAATCATCACATTCCATTAGAAACTCAGCATGACCTACTGTAATATTGTCATAACCCGACCTTAACCATAAGGACGAATACAATAACATATGATTTCATCGTGAGGTATTGACCTCTATATGCGACATTTTTCAAAAACTGCATTCATTTTTACAATACAAACCATAGCTTTTATTACAAATACAAGGTTTAAACAACTTAATAACGATTATCGTTTAGCGATAATCTTAGACTTATAAACTTTACATGTGATAATAACAATACGACCTCCAACATATTTTACATTACAAATCCTCCGATATGCAGTTTTATTTTTGACACAAATATGCATACTCAAGATCTTGCTTAAATTCAACATGTTGCAACGGAAGCTTTTAGTTATCACCTGAGAATAAACATGCTTAAAACGTCAGCATAAAGTTGGTGAGATATAGGTTTAATGCCGGCAGCGTCATAAATATAGACCACAAGATTTCATATATAAACGTTTTAATAAAAATATTCTAAGTTGTTGAGCACTTGATAACCATACTTAACATTTAATCAACGTCGCATATTCCCTTTATTATGAAATCTTACTACACCGTACCAAGTGTATTCACCGAAACGAAGTACTGTGCAACCGTTGAATACTGGTCGTCCAGTCCGGTTGGGGTGGTCAGGCCCGATAGATCTATCAACAGGATTCGCGTTTACAATACCTCATGTAAATAATAGTTACCAAGTTATAGGGAAGTATGCCAGTGGTACAACTCAACGTAGAATATATATTTTTAATCACTTGTGTCCATAACGTAAATCATAAAATGCATGTATTCTCATCCCGAAATATTTAGAGTTTAAAAATGGGACTATATACTCACCTTTGTCTTGAAGGTATTTAACTCGACTTGGTCTCCGATAGATATCACGAACCTAACCATATATATAATATATCAACATATTTTCTTTTTAAGTAATCGTTACATATATATATATATATATATATACTTTTAATACTTTTAATATTTTCTTAGTCCGTAGTTAGCAGTCCGATGTTAGTGGTCCACAATTAGTTGCTTAAATAAAATAAATAAATACCTCATCGTATTCGTATTGATCAGAATTAATCTCGACCCATGGTACCATGTTGTCAAGTGACGTGTTGCGTACATAAAGTACCGTGTTGTCAAATGACGTGTTGCGTACAATCATGAGGTCTTATGATTAATCTTCTCGTGTTGTTTACGGGTGGTCCTGAAATATATAAAATCAAATCATAAGTAAATATATATTAAATATTATGTTAATTAGCCAAGATATGATTAATCCGATTTTGTCATAATATGATATATTACAGGTCTTGAAGTCTCTTTTTAAAAATTAAATTAGAAGGATCTATTTAGTTTGCGAACAAGTTTGAAATCACTCAAACTATGTTCTTGTTGTTAAAATTTTACAACACAAAATAAGATAGCTATATAAATATGAATCGAATAAGGTTATGAATAAGATTACTACCTCAAGTTACTTGGACAAAGCTACTGGAAAAGGTAAGAAAAATCTTGGAATCAAAAGAGTGGTGGAGTGGGATTGAAAGATTGGAAGTAATCTCCTTGAAATCGGATGACTATATTGATACGTTCTTGAGTAGGTAAATGAAGAGAGATTAGGGAGTGAATTAACTTAACAGAAAATTGGAAATAAAATTGTATGTGTGTGTGCACAAAATAGCATGATTATGGGATGGATATATAGGAGATTTAGTTTGTTTTCTTTCACTAAAGTCACACATGAGGTTAAATGGCTGGTTCCCACATGTAACATCATGTCTAGTGGCTGATCATTGAAGTTTATTGTTGGTATATACCAATAGTAAATACGTATAGAAGCTGGGTATGATACGGTTACATATACCCTAGATATACTTGTAGAAATTTTGAGGAATCGGAACGAGAATTCAAATATGGACTGGTTTATAACTGTAAAAGAGGCTCAAAACTGGGCTTTTATTTTTGTGTCAAACCGGGCCAAAATAAAATTTTAAGACATTTTTAATAAAGCAATGTTAGCCCAAAAAAAAATTTCCAAGCTGACTTGGGACCCCCGTCATAATCAAGATAAGTTCAAACAAGTGTGCACTCCACACTTCCCCAAACTTGTTCGATATTTATCAAGATTATTTTGGTTACAAATTAATCCCATTACACTTAAATCATATTGGTGACATAGATCACCAACACAATATAGATTGTAAATATATATGTCAAAGAACGTTACATATAGTTATCGTTTTGAAAACTTAAGTTAGTGGTCTCAAAGTATACTTATAACTCATTGTTGTTAGTTCACAATGAAATGTTAAACCATCCTTAAATCATGTTAAATATGTATAGATATGTACATATACATAATCGTATAATTATCGTGTGTTATATAGTTCGTGATATCATCGGTCAAATTGGACGGTCAAACGTTGTGTGAAACTCTTTTCAAAAACATAAGTCTCAATAGTTTGGATTGCTTATCATGTTGGTAAGGTTTATTTTATGTAAATATTAATCTCATAAGTATAAAACGATCGGAAAAATCCGGGTTGTTACAGTACCTACCCGTTAAATAAATTTCGTCCTGAAATTTTAAAGTTGTACCTATTTTGCGTTGTCGGGAAACAAATGTGGATACTTTTGTTTCATCTGATCCTCTCGTTCCCAAGTAAACTCGGGACCCCTTCGAGCATTCCAACGAACCTTGACGATTGGTATGTTGCTCTGCTTGAGTTGTTTAACTTCACGGTCCATGATTTCGACTGGTTCTTCTATGAATTGTAGTTTCTCGTCGACTTGGATTTCTTCAAGAGGAATGGTGAGATCTTCCTTTGCAAGACATTTCTCGAGGTTTGAGACGTGAAATGAATTATGTACCCCGGCGAGTTGTTGTGGTAACTCGAGTCGATAAGCTACCGGTCCGATGCGTTCGATGATCTTGAACGGGCCTACATACCTTGGGTTCAGTTTACCCCTTTTTCCAAAATGTATTACACCTTTCTAAGGTGACACCTTTAGCATAACCATGTCACCGATCTGAAATTCTAATGGTTTCCTTCGGACATCCGCGTAGCTCTTTTGGCGACTACGGGCTGTTTTCAATTTCTCCTTGATTTGTACTATCTTCTCAGTAGTTTCATGGATGATCTCGGGACCAGTTAATTGTCGATCTCCTACTTCATTCCAACAGATAGGGGATCTACACTTCCTTCCATACAGTGCTTCGAATGGTGCAGCTTTAATGCTCGCATGATAACTATTATTATACGAGAATTCTCCTAATGGTAGATATTTATCCCATCCGTTTCCAAAATCGATCACACATGCCCTGAGCATGTCTTCAAGAGTCTGAATTGTTCTTTCACTCTTTCCGTCAGTTTGCGGATGATATGCGGTGCTCATATCCAAACGGGTTCCCAGGGCCTCCTGTAGTGATTGCCAAAACTTTGATGTAAATCTACTATCACGATCGGATATAATGGAAATAGGTATTCCATGCCTTGAAATAATTTCCTTTATGTACAGTCTTAATAGTTTCTCCATTCTATCTGTTTCCTTTATAGGCAAGAAATGTGCAGATTTGGTGAGACGATCAACTATTACCCAAATGGTGTCATAACCCCATACAGTCTTAGGTAACTTTGTGATGAAATCCATGGTAATACCATCCCATTTCCATTCTGGGATTTCTGGTTGTTGAAGTAACCCTGACGGCTTTTGGTGTTCTGCTTTAACTTTAGAACAAGTTAAACATTCCCCAACATACGTTGCAATGTCTGTCTTTAAATTAGGCCACCAATAATGCGTCTTAAGATCTTGGTACATCTTTCCAACTCCAGGATGTATCGAGTATCTTGTCTTGTGCGCCTCATTCAATATCAACTTCCTTAATCCACCCAACTTCGGTACCCAAATACGGTTTGAAAAATATCGAATTTCGTCTTCTCGTATAACGAGTTGCTTCTCATACTTTTTCATTATTTCATTTCCTATGTTTTCTTTAGTAAGAGCTTCTCGTTGAACCTCTTTGATTTGTGAGTTGAGATTCATGCGAATTTTTATGTTCATCGCTCGTACTCGAATTGGTTCTCGTTCCTTTCTGCTTAAAGCATCGGCCACTACATTCGCTTTCCCGGGATGATAGCGAATCTCACAATCGTAGTCGTTTATCAGCTCGACCCACCTACGTTGCCTCATGTTCAGCCGTTTCTGATCGAAAATATGTTGAAGGCTTTTATGATCAGTAAACACAGTGCATTTAACTCCATATAAATAGTGTCTCCATATCTTCAATGCAAACACTACTGCCCCCAATTCTAGATCATGCGTCGTATAATTCCGCTCATGAATCTTCAATTGTCGGGATGCGTATGCAATAACTTTCATTCGTTGCATAAGAACGCAACCAAAACCTTGTCGCGAAGCGTCACAATATATCTCAAAATCATCGTTCCCTTCAGGTAATGATAAAATAGGTGCCGTGGTCAACTTCTTCTTGATAATTGAAATGCACTCTCCTGCTCAGAGGTCCATTCGTACTTCTTCCCTTTTTGTGTTAACGCTGTCAATGGTTTAGCTATTCGGGAAAAATCTTGAATAAACCTTCTATAATAACCGGCTAAACCCAAAAATTGGCGTATCTGCGTTGGTGTCTTAGGAGTCTCCCATTTTTCAATGGCCTCAATTTTAGCTGGGTCAACCTGAATTCCTTTGCTACTAACAACATGACCAAGAAATTGCACTTCTTTTAACCAAAATGCACACTTAGAAAATTTGGCGTATAATTGTTCTTTTCTTAACAATTCTAATACCAATCTTAAATGCTGCTCATGCTCTTGCTCACTCTTGGAATAGATAAGAATATCGTCAATGAAAACGATAACAAACTTATCTAAATACGGACTACAAACTCGATTCACGATGTCCATGAATACAGCTGGCGCATTAGTCAACCCAAACGGCATGACCAAAAATTCATAATGACCGTAGCGTGTCCGAAAAGCAGTTTTCAGAATATCTTCTTCTTTGACGCGTAGTTGATGATAGCCCGACCTTAGGTCAATTTTTGAGTAAACACATGATCCTTGCAATTGATCAAATAAGTCATCAATTCTCGGTAGTGGATACCGATTCTTGATAGTTAACTTATTTAATTCACGATAATCTATACACATTCGGAAAGATCCATCTTTCTTCTTGACGAATAAAATTGGAGCTCCCCACGGTGAAGTGGTCGGTCGAATGAAACCACGGTCCAGTAATTCTTGTAACTGGCTTTGTAACTCTTTCATCTCAGATGGTGCAAGTCTATATGGAGCACGAGCCACTGGTGCAGCTCCTGGTACTAGATCTATTTGAAATTCTACAGATCTAAATGGAGGTAATCCCGGCAACTCTTCAGGAAATACTTCAGGAAAATCTCTTGCCACAGGCACGTCGTTGATGCTCTTCACTTTTTCCTTCATTTCGACTTTATTAACATGTGCTAGGATAGCATAGCACCCTTTCTTCAAGCACTTTTGAGCTTTCAAACAACTAATGAGTTTTAGCTTTGAGTTACCCTTCTCTCCATAAATCATTAATGGCGTTCTATCCTTACGAGGAATGCGAATTGCCTTCTCAGCGCACACAACTTCAGCTCCTATTTTGGACATCCAGTCCATGCCGACTATTACATCAAAACTTCCTAATTCTACGGGTATCAAATCAATCTTAAATGTTTCTCCGGCTAAATTTATTTTACAATCACGGCAAATTTTATCGGCTTTAATTAGTTTACCATTAGCTAACTCAATCATGTACTTAGCATCTAGAGGTAATGATGAACAATTCAATTTAGCGTGAAAGTCTCTACACACGTAACTTCTATCGGCACCAGTATCAAATATAATAGATGCAGATAAGTTATTAATGGTAAACGTACCCGTAACAAGCTCCGGGTCTTCATACGCCTCTCTAGCATTAATAACAAATGCTCTTCCACGTGCAGATCCGTTATTCTTCTCTGGATTCAGGCACTGACTCTTATAATGACCCTGTTTCCCACACCCATAACAAGTAACAGTGGCCAAGGCAGTTCTATTTGCATTGGTGGCAGGAGTCTTGGTACCGTTTGTATTTGTAGCGGGAACCCTACAATCTTCAGCAAGATGACCTTTTCGATTACAATTGTTGCACACCACATTACAATAACCAGAGTGATGTTTTTGGCATCTGTTACATAAAGGATTTCGTCCTTTGTAACCTGAGTTTGAACCGCTACCCGCACCTTGCGTGGTTTCTTGTTTCTTGTTGGATTGTTGATGATTACCTTCCCACTTTCTTTTATTTCCCGATGTCTTTACATCGGTGTTCTTATCCAGAATAATCTGGTCCATCAACTCATTCGCCATGGTGATAGCTTCATGAATAGTCTTAGGTTTGGATGCTGTAACATTTGCCTTGACCTTTTTAGGCAAACCGTCTTTGTACAGTTCAATCTTCCGTTCCTCGGTTGGTACCAATTCGGGACATAGCAAAGCTAATTCCATGAATCACTGATTGTAGTTGGTGAGTTCAGTACCAACAACTTTTAGGCTTCGTAATTCAGCTTCCAACTTCCTAACCTCGTTCCTTGGACAATATTCGTTGATTAGCATTGTTTTGAATTCTTCCCAAGGAGTATCATAAGCTACATCTCCTCCTACGGCCTTCACATAGTTTTTCCACCACGTGAGTGCACTATCTTGTAGGGTGCACGATGCATACTTGGTCATGTCCTTCTCAATACAACCACTGATTTTAAACACAGACTCAATCTTTTCGATCCACCGGGTTAAACCAACCGGTCCTTCTGTTCCACTGAATGATGAGGGCTTGCAACCTTGAAAAGTTTTGTAAGTGCACCCCACACGAGGATTTGGGTTAACTGCAGCACCTCTTGCAGCCTCGACCCATAACATTCTGTCGTTCACTCGCTGATTGATGAGTTCCTGGATTTCTTGTTCCGTCATTCGGTTCAATCGCGCCATAATCTTCAACAAGAATGAAAAAAATAATTATTCACATGGAATATTATAGATGTAGTATGTATTTACAGTACATCGTAGCTTATTAATAATATGAACCAGTTATTATTATAAAAGCCTTTTCTTCTTATTAGCGTTTTATAATTATATCTAGGGTAGTACCTACCCGTTAAAGTTCATACTTAATAGCTTAGTACGAAAATCAATTACTACCACCCAAATAATACTTAACCATGGAAAATTATTGCATTTCACACTTCACTATTTTACATATGCTTATCTTACATCAAACATTAAGCAAACCACACTAGTAATATTATACAAAACATTATATGATCCCATGGTTTAAAACAACAGCGCATCATTTAACCCAAAGCGTTTGTGTTCAAAGAAATCGCTTAAAGGTTATCCTGGTTGTCTCCCTGCGTTTTGGCTGAGGAACCGAAGAACTGGATGTCGGGGTAGAACTAATAGGAATAGCGGGAATTGGTGTGGAAGTATCTGGTGGAGTTGGTGCCACAACATCCTCTCTAGACTCGGGATTTGGATTTTCCATTTCAGTAGCCTTTCGTTTCTTTCCTCGTTCGAACTTGTCTTTCGTAATTTCCTGTATTTCTTCCTCCTCAGTATCACTTTCTGGTTCCTCTTCAATTGATTCATCCGGAACTTGTGAGTCTTCCCCAAAGGTGTCGTTTTCATCATCGGATAGGTTAATGACTGGAACACCATCTGAAGATTCTGGTTCGGAGTCGCTGAATGTGATAATAAGTTCTAAGCCAGACATCTATCACATAACAACTATCACGTTAATACCACATAATATTTACATATTAATTTTTAACCAACAAGGATAAGTAATAGTTTTCGAAATCAAACAAGGTCAAAGTCCAGACTCACTAATGCATCCTAACAAACTCGATAAGACACACTAATGCAAATTTTCTGGTTCTCTAAGACCAACGCTCTGATACCACATGTCATAACCCGACCTTACCATAAGGACGAATACAATAACATATGATTTCATCGTGAGGTATTGACCTCTATATGCGACATTTTTCAAAAACTGCATTCGTTTTTACAATACAAACCATAGCTTTTATTACAAATACAAGGTTTAAACAACTTAATAATGATTATCGTTTAGCGATAATCTTAGACTTACAAACTTTACATGTGATAATAACAATACGACCTCCGACATATTTTACATTACAAATCCTCCGATATGCAGTTTTATTTTTGACACAAATATGCATACTCAAGATCTTGCTTAAATTCAACATGTTGTAACGGAAGCTTTTAGTTATCACCTGAGAATAAACATGCTTAAAACATCAACATAAAGTTGGTGAGATATAGGTTTAATGCCGGCAGCGTCATAAATATAGACCACAAGATTTCATATATAAACGTTTTAATAAAAATATTCTAAGTTGTTGAGCACTTGATAACCATACTTAACATTTAATCAACGTCGCATATTCCCTTTATTATGAAATATTACTACACCGTACCAAGTGTAGTCACCGAAACGAAGTACTGTGCAACCGTTGAATACTGGTCGTCCAGTCCGGTTGGGGTTGTCATGCCCGATAGATCTATCAACAGGATTCGCGTTTACAATACCTCATGTAAATAATAGTTACCAAGTTACAGGGAAGTATGCCAGTGGTACAACTCAACGTAGAATATATATTTTTAATCACTTGTGTCCATAACGTAAATCATAAAATGCATGTATTCTCATCCCGAAATATTTAGAGTTTAAAAATGGGACTATATACTCACCTTTGTCTTGAAGGTATTTAACTCGACTTGGTCTCCGATAGATATCACGAACCTAACCATATATATAATATATCAACATATTTTCTTTTTAAGTAATCGTTACATATATATATATATATATATATATATATATATATATATATATATATATATATATATATATATATATATATATATATATATATATATATATATATATATATATATATATACTTTTAATACTTTTAATATTTTCTTAGTCCGTAGTTAGCAGTCCGATGTTAGTGGTCCACAATTAGTTGCTTAAATAAAATAAATAAAGACCCCATCGTATTCGTATTGATCAGAATTAATCTCGACCCATGGTACCATGTTGTCAAGTGACGTGTTGCGTACATAAAGTACCGTGTTGTCAAATGACGTGTTGCGTACAATCATGAGGTCTTATGATTAATCTTCTCGTGTTGTTTACGGGTGGTCCTGAAATATATAAAATCAAATCATAAGTAAATATATATTAAATATTATGTTAATTAGCCAAGATATGATTAATCCGATTTTGTCATAATATGATATATTACAGGTCTTGAAGTGTCTTTTTAAAAATTAAATTAGAAGGATCTATTTAGTTTGCGAACAAGTTTGAAATCACTCAAACTATGTTCTTGTTGTTAAAATTTTACAACACAAAATAAGATAGCTATATAAATATGAATCGAATAAGGTTATGAATAAGATTACTACCTCAAGTTACTTGGACAAAGCTACTGGAAAAGGTAAGAAAAATCTTGGAATCAAAAGAGTGGTGGAGTGGGATTGAAAGATTGGAAGTAATCTCCTTGAAATCGGATGACTATATTGATACGTTCTTGAGTAGGTAAATGAAGAGAGATTAGGGAGTGAATTAACTTAACAGAAAATTGGAAATAAAATTGTATGTGTGTGTGCACAAAATAGCATGATTATGGGATGGATATATAGGAGATTTAGTTTGTTTTTTTGCACTAAAGTCACACAAGAGGTTAAATGGCTAGTTCCCACATGTAACATCATGTCTAGTGGCTGATCATTGAAATTTATTGTTGGTATATACCAATAGTAAATACATATAGAAGCTGGGTATGATACGGTTACATATACCCTAGATATACTTGTAGAAATTTTAAGGAATCGGAACGAGAATTCAAATATGGACCGGTTTATAACTGTAAAAGAGGCTCAAAACTGGGCTTTTATTTTTGGGTCAAACCGGGCCAAAATAAAATTTTAAGACATTTTTAATAAAGCAATGTTAGCCCAAAAAAAAATTTCCAAGCTGACCTGGGACCCCCGTCATAATCAAGATAAGTTCAAACAAGTGTGCACTCCACACTTCCCCAAACTTGTTCGATATTTATCAAGATTATTTTGGTTACAAATTAATCCCATTACACTTAAATCATATTGGTGACATAGATCACCAACACAATATAGATTGTAAATATATATGTCAAAGAACGTTACATATAGTTATCGTTTTGAAAACTTAAGTTAGTGGTCTCAAAGTATACTTATAACTCATTGTTGTTAGTTCACAATGAAATGTTAAACCTTCCTTAAATCATGTTAAATATGTATAGATATGTACATATACATAATCGTATAATTATCGTGTGTTATATAGTTCGTGATATCATCGGTCAAATTGGACGGTCAAACGTTGTGTGAAACTCTTTTCAAAAACATAAGTCTCAATAGTTTGGATTGCTTATCATGTTGGTAAGGTTTATTTTATGTAAATATTAATCTCATAAGTATAAAACGATCGGAAAAATCCGGGTCGTTACAGTACCTACCCGTTAAATAAATTTCGTCCCGAAATTTTAAAGTTGTACCTATTTTGCGTTGTCGGGAAACAAATGTGGATACTTTTGTTTCATCTGATCCTCTCGTTCCCAAGTAAACTCGGGACCCCTTCGAGCATTCCAACGAACCTTGACGATTGGTATGTTGCTCTGCTTGAGTTGTTTAACTTCACGGTCCATGATTTCGAATGGTTCTTCTATGAATTGTAGTTTCTCGTCGACTTGGATTTCTTCAAGAGGAATGGTGAGATCTTCCTTTGCAAGACATTTCTCGAGGTTTGAGACGTGAAATGAATTATGTACCCCGGCGAGTTGTTGTGGTAACTCGAGTCGATAAGCTACCGGTCCGATGCGTTCGATGATCTTGAACGGGCCTACATACCTTGGGTTCAGTTTACCCCTTTTTCCAAAACGTATTACACCTTTCCAAGGTGACACCTTTAGCATAACCATGTCACCGATCTGAAATTCTAATGGTTTCCTTCGGACATCCGCGTAGCTCTTTTGGCGACTACGGGCTGTTTTCAATCTCTCCTTGATTTGCACTATCTTCTCAGTAGTTTCATGGATGATCTCGGGACCAGTTAATTGTCGATCTCCTACTTCATTCCAACAGATAGGGGATCTACACTTCCTTCCATATAGTGCTTCGAATGGTGCAGCTTTAATGCTCGCATGATAACTATTATTATACGAGAATTCTGCTGATGGTAGATATTTATCCCATCCGTTTCCAAAATCGATCACACATGCCCTGAGCATGTCTTCAAGAGTCTGAATTGTTCTTTCACTCTGCCCGTCAGTTTGCGGATGATATGCGGTGCTCATATCCAAACGGGTTCCCAGGGCCTCCTGTAGTGATTGCCAAAACTTTGATGTAAATCTACTATCACGATCGGATATAATGGAAATAGGTATTCCATGCCTTGAAATAATTTCCTTTATGTACAGTCTTAATAGTTTCTCCATTGTATCTGTTTCCTTTATAGGCAAGAAATGTGCAGATTTGGTGAGACGATCAACTATTACCCAAATTGTAACGACCCGGAAATTTTCGACCAAATTTAAACCCTAATCTCTATATGTTTCCGACACGATAAGCAAAAACCCTAATTTTGAGTCTAGAAAGTTTGAAATCTATATTTGAATAATTAGTTACCCTTTTTGACCAAGCCTGACGATTCACGAATAATTGTTTATAATAGAATGTATGTATATATATATATATATATATATATATATATATATATATATATATATATATATATATATATATATATATATATATATATAAGAATTTGGAACAAAAGTAATATTATAATTAAATATTAAAAATTCAATAAATTATATGATTGATGGATGTAATATTATTGTTATCACTAATAATACTATTATTATTAAAATTAGTAGAAAAAGTATAATCATATATATATATTTATGATTATTGTTATTATTATCACAAAAAGTTATTATTTTATAACATTACTTTTATTACTTCCATCATTAATAAACACATTGGTATTATTTTGATATTATTATTTTTATTGATATAGATATCATTATTATTATTTTTATTTATTAGTTTCTTTATCAATAAGATTAATATTATTATTAATATCATTCTTATTTATAAGAATTAACACCATTATGATTAAAAAGGATTATATTTATTGTTATTATAGATATCACTATTATTATCATTACTATTATAAAAATAATACAATTTATTATTATTATCTTATTTTTATTTGGATTATTAATATAATAATAATTATTATTAATATTAATATTTATTTATATATTAATATTATATATGAACATTATGGTATACAGATATAGATAGATGGGAATTAGATTCCATTTATTTTGACAGCTTTCCAATTTCTCCACATCCCTATTTTTTTTCCCATTCGTGTTCCCCAATTACCACTAGAAAACAACTTTGAATTTACCCTAAATATCAATTTATATCACGGGTGTTTGAGGCAGTCGATCACAACAAGTTCTAACATCGAATATCTATTATCCAGCTGCTATGTTATTTTAATTAGAAAAAAAAAAAAAAAAAAATAATAAAGAACAGGTTCTGTTTTTTTTTTTTTTTTTTTTTTTTTTCTTTTCTTCAAGAACGGCTTAGGTCGATGGCTCAACTTCATATCAATTAGGAAAATCTAAAAATACGTTTGTGTTAGGAATGAACCATTTGATCTGTCTGAAAGTTTTCAGCTTTCAACTCTTTGAATTGATTTCGAATTTAGTGAAATACTAAAAAGTTAAACTTCTCGTTCATTGTAAAATTCAAGCTTAATTCGATGCTTCAGGATAATTAAAGATAACAGAAAGTTTCTAATAGGTATTTGAAACATTTTTCGTGTTGACATCGTGGTCTATAAAGGCCTCTAATTTCGAAATCGATTTTGAGTTTAAAACCGTGACATCGAGACTGAAACAGATTTTTTTTATATTTTTTTTTTCTTTCTGTTATAAAATTCAATTCAATCATATCGTAGTCGTTCCTGTTTTGTTTGAGTGTCCTAAAGCCACATGAATTATTTGATGTTATGGTACCTGGATTGTTATCGAATCAGTGGAGAAGAAGGCATGGTAGTTATACGGTTTATATTTGGTTAAAACCATTCTATTTCAGAAAAACACAATCGGTTCAATGGTGAGGGGTGTTTCGGGTTAGCCAAGGGTCTCGGGTTCGATCCTCACCGAGGCCATTCTTTTTATTAGAAGCTTTTAAAGGTAGTCTTATTGATTTTAATTATTATTCTTATTATTATTAACATTTTATTATTATCATTATTATTATTATGTATTAATTATTATTATTATCATTAATATTAATTAAAATTATCATTATGATAATTATTAGTAAATTATGAATTTTAGTTATCATTACTATTATTATTATTATTAATTATTAAAAGTATTCTTATTATTGTTAATATTATAATTATTATTATTTTTTTTTACACTAATATTATTATTTTCTTAATATTATTATTACTACTATCATTTTATTATTACTAGAAACATTATTATTATTATTATTATTATTATTGTTACTATATTATTATTATTATTATTATTATTATTATTATTATTATTATCAAAATTACTATTATTATTATTATTATGACAAAAATTGTTATCAAAATACTATTATAAAACATATACAAAAGTATATACAATAAATATAAAAATATAAATAATTAAAATAATAATATAAAACTTATTCAATTACAAGAATATGTTTTAATATAAAATATGAATGATATATAGGTTCGTGAATCGAAGGCCAACCTCGCATATGTTAAATGATGTTATATGTATTTTTACTACAAAATACAGTATGGTGAGTATATAGTTCCCTTTTAAACTTTAAATATTTTTGGGCTGAGAATACATGTGCTATTTTTATAAATGATTTACGTTATGGACACAAGTGACTAAAATTACGTTCTACATGGGTTTGAATCAAAAATCCCCTAGCTTGGTAACTTTAACTATTGGTTTATGAACTGGTAGGCGCGAATCCTAAAGATAGATCTATCGGGTTCTACACCCCCACCCAGATGTTGTTCTAGTAAACTAGAAGAACGGGTGTTTAGTACTTCGAGGTTAACGGAACGCACTTGATTCGGTGCACATATATTATAACTCAGGGGTACACACTCTTGTTAAGGCTAGTTACCGGGTGCCCACTGCTTGGAATGCTTTTCATACACTTGCGAGTGTATTATGTTTATAAATATGAAATCTTGTGGTCCATTGTTATTACGCTGCTAGCATCAAACCTATATATCTCACCAACTTTATGTTGACTTTTTAAAGCATGTTATTCTCAGGTACGATTTAAGTCTTCCGCTGTGCAATAGCTCATATTTAGGACTTTACTTGGAGTCGATCATCGCAATGGAACCGAATGTTGTTGATTTCGTCCAGGGGATAAGGACGGGTTTCTTACAGATGGTATCAGAGCGGTGGTCTTAGCGAACCAGGTCTCCCATTAGTGTGTCTAACTGGTAGTTGTTAGGATACATTAGTGAGTCTGGACTTTGACCGTGCCTGCATGTCAAAAGTTTTACTTATCATTTCTAGTCGTAAATTATTTGCTTATCATCTTTAGGGAATTGCCTGCTTATCATTCATAAATCTGGACACGTCTTACTGCATTTAGTGCATTGATAGTGTATAGACAAAATTCATATCTTAGCATATCTGTTACTTTGGACTTTGGTTGACATCTTTTCAAAGATTCTCCGTAATTTACGGGATTTTGGTATTATATATACATATGTAAAGTATGTATTGAAGAGTACCAAATCTAACTTCTATAATCTATTTCATAAAAAAAAAAAAATTCATTTTTCCGATTATACAAGATGGATTCCGCATCTAGTTCGAATTCCTCAGATTATGACAGCTATGCCGATATGGATTTTCATTCAAGCTCCGAAGGCAGCGTCACAGGAATGGATCAACCAAACTCCCATCATCTATTCTGGATGAATTGGGGGTGGGTTCGTAATATACTAAGTCACTGGAGACATGAAGAGGGTGATCCCTTCCATCCACCAAATTGCCCTCTTGGCGATGAACCTGAAGCACTTACCGGCGAACCTGTTCGAGAAACCATTTTCTCTCTCATTTCTAGAGTATCTCGTCACGATTATATACTATCCCATATTTCAGATCTTGTTCATTCGCTCACTCCAACCACCAATCATCCCGGTGTACTAGCAGAAGTTAACGAACTTCGCGCTCGCGTGACGGCTTTGGAAAACATGGTGCGAAGGTTACAAATACCAGCAGCAGCACCAGCGGCATAAACCGTACCACAATCATCAACGCCAACAGTACCCTTATCACCCTCAACCACAACCGCGTTGTAAACCTCAACATCGTAATCTGTATCTCGGATATCAGCCTCACACGCTTCAATATCACCATACTGTACTTCGAGTATGATTTTCGTTCTACATATCGTTCTACATCGATTATTTTTGTTTTACGTAACGTTTTACTCCATTCGACATGGCAATCATGTAATCTTTAATGTTTTAAAGATCATGTAATCTAGTGATAACGATAAATCAAATGAGTTTAATATCCTAGTGACTCATTAAATCCATAATTACATCTGAAGAAAATATATATGCAAGTATATTTTCATAAAGACCGTAATTAAAAATTCTTTCGTACAAACTGTTAATGATGAAAATATTTTAACGGGTAGGTAGTACCCGAGGAATATTTAGATCTCACATTAATAAGTTACAGTGTATATTCTTCGAATCTGATTCAACGGTCATTTGCTATTCTACTTACAACCACCGATATTTGTATCTGTTCACCACCGAATAACCATTTTTATTCAAATTTCATATTTGGATTTTTATCTATCAGAATCCAACAAGTGGCATAATGAAGAAAACATTGGACGAAATAAAAAGTGTTAGAAACAAACAAATTAATTATGAGAAATTCTGTTAGGAATCCACGCTAACTGTTCCTAGTTAACTGTTCCCAGCTAACTGTTAATTCCGTATTACATTTTATCGCAATTTAATTTATTGTCATTTAAGTTCTGTTATTTATTTTACGCACTTTAAATAACGGGACACGTATACAAGGTTTCGACCTATCATATCGACCCATCTATATATATATTTCGGAACAACCATAGACACTCTATATGTGAATGTTGGAGTTGGCTATACAGGGTTGAGGTTGATTTCAAAATATATATATGGTTTGAGTTGTGATCAATACTGAGACCGGTACACGGGTCACGATACGTATTAATTAATTCGAAGATTATATATTAAATTATATATGAATATATTGGACTAGTGGACAACTGGACTATTGGACTGCTAATTTTGGACAATTAAAATGAATTAAAATATTGATTATAACATATGAAACTAAACAATTTTTCAAGTTTGCCACTTGATTTCATCTTAAACCTCATTTGTATCTCGACAATTACAATGCGTGTTCAAATCTTTCATGATTCTTGAAAACCCCTCAATCGAGAGGATGAACCAACCGCGTTTCATCTACGGAAGAAAAGACTTATGCTCCTGTAAGACTCTCGGAGACTGAGTCAACGTTTAACACGCAGCAGTGTTAATTTCTTTAGTGTTATTATTACCCAAAATAACTTTGCAATCCCTTTTCAAATTAGCCAATTTTGTCACAGCTCCAGCAAGTTAACCTCGACTTCTCAGAAAGGTTAGTTTCGATATATATACGCGTTATTCTTTCGCTGTCGTTACCGGAGAATCTTTTATATTCCATCATCAGCATTTAACCATCTAAAAACACAATTCTCCTGAAACCACCTCAGTTTGATAACTGATGACCCAGATCCGTTAACTTTGAGAATGCTGACGAAGCAGCATGCTGTAGAATAGCCAAAAGTTGATGATAAAGAACGGAGTATTGGAAACACTCAATAGAAAATTTAGTATCAAAAAGCGGATTATGCGAAACTATGAAGTAAGCCGTGGACAAATCACAAAGAATAAGTTTGACTTCAAAGAATTTAAAAGATTTAGTACCTGCTGAAATCCTTAGTACATACCCTACTCCTTACTCTAAAACCTTTGCTGACACTATTCTTCATCATCATTCTTCGGCATTAGAAGTTCCAAGATATTATCATATCTTTCATTATAAATATCCTCAATATTTCTGAAGATATATTCACAACTTATCCGAGATCATGAATCCCTCCGTAATATCTGTGTTACAACGTAAAAGAAACTATGTTAGTTTCTAAATTCTGAACCCTTCGAGTTTAAAATATGAATGTATTGAAGTAGTGTTGGGAACTGATACATGAATTAGTATAATATAATGAAACTTGATCAACTTCATTATATTACAATAAGTCATGTTAAGTTTCTAATGGAATGTGATAATTCACAGTACCATCATCATGTGCCATGTTACACGGCTCATACATTCTATCTAATCTCTAAACATATCAAGAAAGTATTCTCTTGATGATTCAATCTTTTCAGGATATTCTGGTAATTTGACAAGTCTAAATCGTGCCATGACTATTTCTTTCTAAGAGCATTAGCTATGTTCATTTTGAATTTCATACCTACGAATTCCGAACCATTATTCGCTTGACTCAAGTCGGGAAGAGAAAACGAAAACATAAAACTTTGAAAAATAATGAAGAATACAAAGGCCGAAGACCACCCAGGATTTACAAACCGTGTATATCAATACGTATTGCAACGTAAAGACACGGGAGAATTAAAAACATTATAATTCCGAGAAAATAATAGAAGTAAATAGATTCTTCTAGCGGCAGATGAAAGAGAAGAATGAAAGATATGGAGGTTAGAAGAATAATAAAAATCAGAACGGGATGGAGTATTTTGAAAGGTATGAATTGGAGAAGGAAGAATAGAAGATGTGAGGTATGGAAGTAAGGAAAGGAAAGAGGTGAATTTATAGTGAAATATCCGACAAAGAAATCGAAACAGATTGCCGCATTAAATCTAAGAAGATCCCGATCGCCGAAGAACCAAATCTTAATACGTAAGATTTTCTTTGAATCCCATAAATTCCGGAAATTAATCATAACTACGTCAACGGGTAAAACGATTTCATATTTACTCATTTCACTCTCCCGCAATAGCTTCACTCATACTCTTCGCATAATCGAATTATATTACTTAAATATGATAAAACTCCATATTTACCTCATAATTGTCATGAAAATATTCCTAGTGTTATCTATGACAACCTCTATCAAATTTCGGGGACGAAATTTCTTTAACGGGTGGATACTGTAACGACCCGGAAATTTTCGACCAAATTTAAACCCTAATCTCTATATGTTTCCGACACGATAAGCAAAAACCCTAATTTTGAGTCTAGAAAGTTTGAAATCTATATTTGAATAATTAGTTACCCTTTTTGACCAAGCCTGACGATTCACGAATAATTGTTTATAATAGAATGTATGTATATATATATATATATATATATATATATATATATATATATATATATATATATATATATATAAGAATTTGGAACAAAAGTAATATTATAATTAAATATTAAAAATTCAATAAATTATATGATTGATGGATGTAATATTATTGTTATCACTAATAATACTATTATTATTAAAATTAGTAGAAAAAGTATAATCATATATATATATTTATGATTATTGTTATTATTATCACAAAAAGTTATTATTTTATAACATTACTTTTATTACTTCCATCATTAATAAACACATTGGTATTATTTTGATATTATTATTTTTATTGATATAGATATCATTATTATTATTTTTATTTATTAGTTTCTTTATCAATAAGATTAATATTATTATTAATATCATTCTTATTTATAAGAATTAACACCATTATGATTAAAAAGGATTATATTTATTGTTATTATAGATATCACTATTATTATCATTACTATTATAAAAATAATACAATTTATTATTATTATCTTATTTTTATTTGGATTATTAATATAATAATAATTATTATTAATATTAATATTTATTTATATATTAATATTATATATGAACATTATGGTATACAGATATAGATAGATGGGAATTAGATTCCATTTATTTTGACAGCTTTCCAATTTCTCCACATCCCTATTTTTTTTCCCATTCGTGTTCCCCAATTACCACTAGAAAACAACTTTGAATTTACCCTAAATATCAATTTATATCACGGGTGTTTGAGGCAGTCGATCACAACAAGTTCTAACATCGAATATCTATTATCCAGCTGCTATGTTATTTTAATTAGAAAAAAAAAAAAAAAAAAAATAATAAAGAACAGGTTCTGTTTTTTTTTTTTTTTTTTTTTTTCTTTTCTTCAAGAACGGCTTAGGTCGATGGCTCAACTTCATATCAATTAGGAAAATCTAAAAATACGTTTGTGTTAGGAATGAACCATTTGATCTGTCTGAAAGTTTTCAGCTTTCAACTCTTTGAATTGATTTCGAATTTAGTGAAATACTAAAAAGTTAAACTTCTCGTTCATTGTAAAATTCAAGCTTAATTCGATGCTTCAGGATAATTAAAGATAACAGAAAGTTTCTAATAGGTATTTGAAACATTTTTCGTGTTGACATCGTGGTCTATAAAGGCCTCTAATTTCGAAATCGATTTTGAGTTTAAAACCGTGACATCGAGACTGAAACAGATTTTTTTTATATTTTTTTTTTCTTTCTGTTATAAAATTCAATTCAATCATATCGTAGTCGTTCCTGTTTTGTTTGAGTGTCCTAAAGCCACATGAATTATTTGATGTTATGGTACCTGGATTGTTATCGAATCAGTGGAGAAGAAGGCATGGTAGTTATACGGTTTATATTTGGTTAAAACCATTCTATTTTAGAAAAACACAATCGGTTCAATGGTGAGGGGTGTTTCGGGTTAGCCAAGGGTCTCGGGTTCGATCCTCACCGAGGCCATTCTTTTTATTAGAAGCTTTTAAAGGTAGTCTTATTGATTTTAATTATTATTCTTATTATTATTAACATTTTATTATTATCATTATTATTATTATGTATTAATTATTATTATTATCATTAATATTAATTAAAATTATCATTATGATAATTATTAGTAAATTATGAATTTTAGTTATCATTACTATTATTATTATTATTAATTATTAAAAGTATTCTTATTATTGTTAATATTATAATTATTATTATTTTTTTTTACACTAATATTATTATTTTCTTAATATTATTATTACTACTATCATTTTATTATTACTAGAAACATTATTATTATTATTATTATTATTATTGTTACTATATTATTATTATTATTATTATTATTATTATTATTATTATTATTATTATTATCAAAATTACTATTATTATTATTATTATGACAAAAATTGTTATCAAAATACTATTATAAAACATATACAAAAGTATATACAATAAATATAAAAATATAAATAATTAAAATAATAATATAAAACTTATTCAATTACAAGAATATGTTTTAATATAAAATATGAATGATATATAGGTTCGTGAATCGAAGGCCAACCTCGCATATGTTAAATGATGTTATATGTATTTTTACTACAAAATACAGTATGGTGAGTATATAGTTCCCTTTTAAACTTTAAATATTTTTGGGCTGAGAATACATGTGCTATTTTTATAAATGATTTACGTTATGGACACAAGTGACTAAAATTACGTTCTACATGGGTTTGAATCAAAAATCCCCTAGCTTGGTAACTTTAACTATTGGTTTATGAACTGGTAGGCGCGAATCCTAAAGATAGATCTATCGGGTTCTACACCCCCACCCAGATGTTGTTCTAGTAAACTAGAAGAACGGGTGTTTAGTACTTCGAGGTTAACGGAACGCACTTGATTCGGTGCACATATATTATAACTCAGGGGTACACACTCTTGTTAAGGCTAGTTACCGGGTGCCCACTGCTTGGAATGCTTTTCATACACTTGCGAGTGTATTATGTTTATAAATATGAAATCTTGTGGTCCATTGTTATTACGCTGCTAGCATCAAACCTATATATCTCACCAACTTTATGTTGACTTTTTAAAGCATGTTATTCTCAGGTACGATTTAAGTCTTCCGCTGTGCAATAGCTCATATTTAGGACTTTACTTGGAGTCGATCATCGCAATGGAACCGAATGTTGTTGATTTCGTCCAGGGGATAAGGACGGGTTTCTTACACAAATGGTGTCATAACCCCATACAGTCTTAGGTAACTTTGTGATGAAATCCATGGTAATACCATCCCATTTCCATTCTGGGATTTCTGGTTGTTGAAGTAACCCTGACGGCTTTTGGTGTTCTGCTTTAACTTTAGAACAAGTTAAACATTCCCCAACATACGTTGCAATGTCTGTCTTTAAATTAGGCCACCAATAATGCGTCTTAAGATCTTGGTACATCTTTCCAACTCCAGGATGTATCGAGTATCTTGTCTTGTGCGCCTCATTCAATATCAACTTCCTTAATCCACCCAACTTCGGTGCCCAAATAAGGTTTGAAAAATATCGAATTCCGTCTTCTCGTATAACGAGTTGCTTCTCATACTTTTTCGTTATTTCATTTCCTATGTTTTCTTTAGTAAGAGCTTCTCGTTGAACCTCTTTGATTTGTGAGTTGAGATTCATGCGAATTTTTATGTTCATCGCTCGTACTCGAATTGGTTCTCGTTCCTTTCTGCTTAAAGCATCGGCCACTACATTCGCTTTCCCGGGATGATAGCGAATCTCACAATCGTAGTCGTTTATCAGCTCGACCCACCTACGTTGCCTCATGTTCAGCTGTTTCTGATCGAAAATATGTTGAAGGCTTTTATGATCAGTAAACACAGTGCATTTAACTCCATATAAATAGTGTATCCATATCTTCAATGCAAACACTACTGCCCCCAATTCTAGATCATGCGTCGTATAATTCCGCTCATATAAATAGGTCAGCTCGACCCCAGCCAGGGGCTCTGCTGAAATGTCCCGTTCTTATTGATTAAAAACGTTCCATAATAATTGATTTCGTTGCGAGGTTTTGACCTCTATATGAGACGTTTTTCAAAGACTGCATTCATTTTTAAAACAAACCATTACCTTTATTTCATAAATAAAGGTTTAAAAAGCTTTACGTAGATTATCAAATAATGATAATCTAAAATATCCTGTTTACACACGACCATTACATAATGGTTTACAATACAAATATGTTACATCGAAATCAGTTTCTTGAATGCAGTTTTTACACAATATCATACAAACATGGACTCCAAATCTTGTCCTTATTTTAGTATGCAACAGCGGAAGCTCTTAATATTCACCTGAGAATAAACATGCTTTAAACGTCAACAAAAATGTTGGTGAGTTATAGGTTTAACCTATATATATCAAATCGTAACAATAGACCACAAGATTTCATATTTCAATACACATCCCATACATAGAGATAAAAATCATTCATATGGTGAACACCTGGTAACCGACATTAACAAGATGCATATATAAGAATATCCCCATCATTCCGGGACACCCTTCGGATATGATATAAATTTCGAAGTACTAAAGCATCCGGTACTTTGGATGGGGTTTGTTAAGCCCAATAGATCTATCTTTAGGATTCGCGTCAATTAGGGTGTCTGTTCCCTAATTCTTAGATTACCAGACTTAATAAAAAAGGGCATATTCGATTTCGATAATTCAACCATAGAATGTAGTTTCACGTACTTGTGTCTATTTTGTAAATCATTTATAAAAACCTGCATGTATTCTCATCCCAAAAATATTAGATTTTAAAAGTGGGACTATAACTCACTTTCACAGATTTTTACTTCGTCGGGAAGTAAGACTTGGCCACTGGTTGATTCACGAACCTATAACAATATATACATATATATCAAAGTATGTTCAAAATATATTTACAACACTATTAATATATTTTGATGTTTTAAGTTTATTAAGTCAGCTGTCCTCGTTAGTAACCTACAACTAGTTGTCCACAGTTAGATGTACAGAAATAAATCGATAAATATTATCTTGAATCAATCCACGACCCAGTGTATACGTATCTCAGTATTGATCACAACTCAAACTATATATATTTTGGAATCAACCTCAACCCTGTATAGCTAACTCCAACATTCACATATAGAGTGTCTATGGTTGTTCCGAAATATATATAGATGTGTCGACATGATAGGTCGAAACATTGTATACGTGTCTATGGTATCTCAAGATTACATAATATACAATACAAGTTGATTAAGTTATGGTTGGAATAGATTTGTTACCAATTTTCACGTAGCTAAAATGAGAAAAATTATCCAATCTTGTTTTACCCATAACTTCTTCATTTTAAATCCGTTTTGAGTGAATCAAATTGCTATGATTTCATATTGAACTCTATTTTATGAATCTAAACAGAAAAAGTATAGGTTTATAGTCGGAAAAATAAGTTACAAGTCGTTTTTGTAAAGGTAGTCATTTCAGTCGAAAGAACGACGTCTAGATGACCATTTTAGAAAACATACTTCCACTTTGAGTTTAACCATAATTTTTGGATATAGTTTCATGTTCATAATAAAAATAATTTTCTCAGAATAACAACTTTTAAATCAAAGTTTATCATAGTTTTTAATTAACTAACCCAAAACAGCCCGCGGTGTTACTACGACGGCGTAAATCCGGTTTTACGGTGTTTTTCGTGTTTCCAGGTTTTAAATCATTAAGTTAGCATATCATATAGATATAGAACATGTGTTTAGTTGATTTTAAAATTCAAGTTAGAAGGATTAACTTTTGTTTGCGAACAAGTTTAGAATTAACTGAACTATGTTCTAGTGATTACAAGTTTAAACCTTCGAATAAGATAGCTTTATATATATGAATCGAATGATGTTATGAACATCATTACTACCTTAATTTCCTTGGATAAACCTACTGGAAAAGAGAAAAATGGATCTAGCTTCAATGGATCCTTGGATGGCTCGAAGTTCTTGAAGCAGAATCATGACACGAAAACAAGTTCAAGTAAGATCATCACTTGAAATAAGATTGTTATAGTTATAGAAATTGAACCAAAGTTTGAATATGATTATTACCTTGTATTAGAATGATAACCTACTGTAAGAAACAAATATTTCTTGAGGTTGGATGATCACCTTACAAGATTGGAAGTGAGCTAGCAAACTTGAAAGTATTCTTGATTTTATGAAACTAGAACTTTTGGAATTTATGAAGAACACTTAGAACTTGAAGATAGAACTTGAGAGAGATCAATTAGATGAAGAAAATTGAAGAATGAAAGTGTTTGTAGGTGTTTTTGGTCGTTGGTGTATGGATTAGATATAAAGGATATGTAATTTTGTTTTCATGTAAATAAGTCATGAATGATTACTCATATTTTTGTAATTTTATGAGATATTTCATGCTAGTTGCCAAATGATGGTTCCCACATGTGTTAGGTGAATCACATGGGCTGCTAAGAGCTGATCATTGGAGTGTATATACCAATAGTACATACATCTAAAAGCTGTGTATTGTACGAGTACGAATACGGGTGCATACGAGTAGAATTGTTGATGAAACTGAACGAGGATGTAATTGTAATCATTTTTGTTAAGTAGAAGTATTTTGATAAGTGTATTGAAGTCTTTCAAAAGTGTATAAATACATATTAAAACACTACATGTATATACATTTTAACCGAGTCGTTAAGTCATCGTTAGTCGTTACATGTAAGTGTTGTTTTTAAACCTTTAGGTTAACGGTCTTGTTAAATGTTGTTAACCCAATGTTTATAATATCAAATGAGATTTTAAATTATTATATTATCATGATATTATCATGTATGAATATCTCTTAATATGATATATATACATTAAATGTCTTTACAACGATAATCGTTACATATATGTCTCGTTTAAAAATCATTAAGTTAGTAGTCTTGTTTTTACATATGTAGTTCATTGTTAATATACTTAATGATATGTTTACTTATCATAGTATCATGTTAACTATATATATATATCCATATATATGTCATCATATAGTTTTTACAAGTTTTAACGTTCGTGAATCACCGGTCAACTTGGGTGGTCAATTGTCTATATGAAACATATTTCAATTAATCAAGTCTTAACAAGTTTGATTGCTTAACATGTTGGAAACATTTAATCATGTAAATATCAATCTCAATTAATATATATAAACATGGAAAAGTTCGGGTCACTACAGTACCTACCCGTTAAATAAATTTCGTCCCGAAATTTTAAGCTGTTGAAGGTGTTGACGAATCTTCTGGAAATAGATGCGGGTATTTCTTCTTCATCTGATCTTCACGCTCCCAGGTAAACTCGGGTCCTCTACGAGCATTCCATCGAACCTTAACAATTGGTATCTTGTTTTGCTTAAGTCTTTTAACCTCACGATCCATTATTTCGACGGGTTCTTCGATGAATTGAAGTTTTTCGTTGATTTGGATTTCATCTAACGGAATAGTGAGATCTTCTTTAGCAAAACATTTCTTTAAATTCGAGACGTGGAAAGTGTTATGTACAGCCGCGAGTTGTTGAGGTAACTCTAGTCGGTAAGCTACTGGTCCGACACGATCAATAATCTTGAATGGTCCAATATACCTTGGATTTAATTTCCCTCGTTTACCAAATCGAACAACGCCTTTCCAAGGTGCAACTTTAAGCATGACCATCTCTCCAATTTCAAATTCTATATCTTTTCTTTTAATGTCAGCGTAGCTCTTTTGTCGACTTTGGGCGGTTTTCAACCGTTGTTGAATTTGGATGATCTTCTCGGTAGTTTCTTGTATAATCTCCGGACCCGTAATCTGTCTATCCCCCACTTCACTCCAACAAATCAGAGACCTGCACTTTCTACCATAAAGTGCTTCAAACGGCGCCATCTCAATGCTTGAATGGTAGCTGTTGTTGTAGGAAAATTCTGCTAACGGTAGATGTCGATCCCAACTGTTTCCGAAATCAATAACACATGCTCGTAGCATGTCTTCAAGCGTTTGTATCGTCCTTTCGCTCTGCCCATCAGTTTGTGGATGATTGGCAGTACTCATGTCTAGATGAGTTCCTAATGCTTGCTGTAATGTCTGCCAGAATCTTGAAATAAATCTGCCATCCCTATCAGAGATAATAGAGATAGGTATTCCATGTCTGGAGATGACTTCCTTCAAATACAGTCGTGCTAACTTCTCCATCTTGTCATCTTCTCTTATTGGCAAGAAGTGTGCTGATTTGGTGAGACGATCAACTATTACCCAAATAGTATCAAAACCACTTGCAGTCCTTGGCAATTTAGTGATGAAATCCATGGTAATGTTTTCCCATTTCCATTCCGGGATTTCGGGTTGTTGAAGTAGACCTGATGGTTTCTGATGCTCAGCTTTGACCTTAGAACACGTCAAACATTCTCCTACGTATTTAGCAACATCGGCTTTCATACCCGGCCACCAAAAATGTTTCTTGAGATCCTTGTACATCTTCCCCGTTCCAGGATGTATTGAGTATCTGGTTTTATGAGCTTCTCTAAGTACCATTTCTCTCATATCTCCAAATTTTGGTACCCAAAGCCTTTCAGCCCTATACCGGGTTCCGTCTTCCCGAATATTAAGATGCTTCTCCGATCCTTTGGGTATTTCATCCTTTAAATTTCCCTCTTTTAAAACTCCTTGTTGCGCCTCCTTTATTTGAGTAGTAATGTTATTATGAATCATTATATTCATAGATTTTACTCGAATGGGTTCTCTGTCCTTCCTGCTCAAGGCATCGGCTACCACATTTGCCTTCCCTGGGTGGTAACGATTCTCAAAGTCGTAATCATTCAATAATTCAATCCACCTACGCTGCCTCATATTCAGTTGTTTCTGATTAAATATGTGTTGAAGACTTTTGTGGTCGGTATATATAATACTTTTGACCCCATATAAGTAGTGCCTCCAAGTCTTTAATGCAAAAACAACCGCGCCTAATTCCAAATCATGCGTCGTATAATTTTGTTCGTGAATCTTCAATTGTCTAGACGCATAAGCAATCACCTTCGTTCGTTGCATTAATACACAACCGAGACCTTGCTTTGATGCATCACAATAAATCACAAAATCATCATTCCCTTCAGGCAATGACAATATAGGTGCCGTAGTTAGCTTTTTCTTCAATAACTGAAATGCTTTCTCTTGTTCATCATTCCATTCAAATTTCTTCCCTTTATGCGTTAATGCAGTCAAGGGTTTTGCTATTCTGGAAAAGTCTTGGATGAACCTTCTGTAGTAACTAGCTAGTCCTAAAAACTGGCGTATGTGTTTCGGAGTTTTCGGGGTTTCCCACTTTTCAACAGTTTCTATCTTTGCCGGATCCACCTTAATACCTTCTTTGTTCACTATGTGATCGAGGAATTGAACTTCTTCCAACCAAAATGCACACTTTGAAAACTTAGCGTACAATTCTTCCTTCCTCAATACTTCTAACACCTTTCTCAAATGTTCACCGTGTTCTTGGTCATTCTTTGAGTAAATAAGTATGTCATCAATGAAAACAATGACAAACTTGTCAAGGTATGGTCCACACACTCGGTTCATAAGGTCCATGAACACAGCTGGTGCATTAGTTAAACCAAACGGCATGACCATAAACTCGTAATGACCGTAACGTGTTCTGAAAGCAGTCTTTGGAATATCATCTTCTTTCACCCGCATTTGATGATACCCGGAACGTAAGTCAATCTTTGAATAAACAGACGAGCCTTGTAGTTGATCAAATAAGTCGTCGATTCTCGGTAGTGGGTAGCGGTTCTTGATGGTAAGTTTGTTCAACTCTCGGTAGTCGATACACAACCTGAATGTACCATCTTTCTTCTTGACAAACAAAACAGGAGCTCCCCACGGTGATGTGCTTGGTCGAATGAAACCACGCTCTAAAAGTTCTTGTAATTGGCTTTGCAGTTCTTTCATCTCGCTGGGTGCGAGTCTGTAAGGAGCACGAGCTATTGGTGCAGCTCCTGGTACAAGATCTATTTGAAATTCAACGGATCGATGTGGGGGTAATCCCGGTAATTCTTTCGGAAATACATCGGGAAATTCTTTTGCAATGGGAACATCATTGATGCTCTTTTCTTCAGTTTGTACTTTCTCGACGTGTGCTAGAACAGCATAGCAACCTTTTCTTATTAGTTTTTGTGCCTTCAAATTACTAATAAGATGTAGCTTCGTGTTGCCCTTTTCTCCGTACACCATTAAGGGTTTTCCTTTTTCTCGTATAATGCGAATTGCATTTTTGTAACAAACGATCTCTGCTTTCACTTCTTTCAACCAGTCCATACCGATTATCACATCAAAACTCCCTAACTCTACTGGTATCAAATCAATCTTAAATGTTTCGCTAACCAGTTTAATTTCTCGATTCCGACATATATTATCTGCTGAAATTAATTTACCATTTGCTAATTCGAGTAAAAATTTACTATCCAAAGGCGTCAATGGATAACTTAATTTAGCACAAAAATCTCTACTCATATAGCTTCTATCCGCACCCGAATCAAATAAAACGTAAGCAGATTTATTGTCAATAAGAAACGTACCCGTAACAAGCTCCGGGTCTTCCTGTGCCTCTGCCACATTAATATTGAAAACTCTTCCGCGGCCTTGTCCATTCGTGTTCTCCTGGTTCGGGAAATTTCTAATAATGTGGCCCGGTTTTCCACATTTATAACAAACTACATTGGCATAACTTGCTCCGACACTACTTGCTCCGCCATTACTCGTTCCGACACCATTTGTTCATTTCGTTCTGTTAACCCCTGGTCCGTAGACATCACACTTCGCCGCGCTATGACCATTTCTTTTACACTTGTTGCAAAATTTGGTGCAGAACCCCGAGTGATACTTTTCACACCTTTGGCATAGCGGCTTCTGATTGTTGTTGTTGTTGCGGTTATTATTGTTGTTAAGATGATTGTTGTAGTTGCTGTTGTTGTTGTTGTTGTTGGGCCGTTTGTTGTAGTTGCGATTGTTAGGATAGTTGTTGCGATTATTGTTATAATTGCTGTTGTTGTTGTATTGGTGATTCTTATCACCGTTTTCCTCCCACTTTCTTTTGACTTGCTTCACATTGGCCTCTTCAGCAGTCTGTTCTTTAATTCTTTCTTCAATCTGGTTCACTAGTTTGTGAGCCATTCTACATGCCTGTTGTATGGAGGCGGGCTCGTGTGAACTTATATCTTCTTGGATTCTTTCCGGTAATCCTTTCACAAACGCGTCGATCTTCTCTTCCTCATCTTCGAATGCTCCCGGACACAATAGGCACAATTCTGTGAATCGTCTTTCGTACGTGGTAATATCAAATCCTTGGGTTCGTAACCCTCTAAGTTCTGTCTTGAGCTTATTGACCTCGGTTCTGGGACGGTACTTCTCGTTCATCAAGTGCTTGAATGGTGACCACGGTAGTGCGTACGCATCGTCTTGTCCCACTTGCTCTAGATAGGTATTCCACCATGTTAACGCAGAACCTGTGAAGGTATGAGTAGCGTACTTCACTTTGTCCTCTTCAGTACACTTACTTATGGCAAACACCGATTCAACCTTCTCGGTCCACCGTTTCAATCCGATCGGTCCTTCGGTTCCATCAAATTCCAAAGGTTTGCAGGCAGTGAATTCTTTGTAGGTGCATCCTACACGATTTCCTGTACTGCTAGATCCAAGGTTATTGTTGGTATGTAGCGCAGCCTGTACTGCGGCTATGTTTGAAGCTAGAAAAGTACGGAATTCCTCTTCATTCATATTCACGGTGTGTCGAGTAGTCGGTGCCATTTCCTTCAAAATAGTCAAATGGAACAAGTTAATCATACAGAATATTAAAAGTAGTTAATAGTATTTCGTAGCATAATATGAACTCATTTATAAAAGCTTTTTCTTCATATTAGCGTTTTATAAGTTTAAATTCGGGTAGTACCTACCCGTTAAGTTCATACTTAGTAGCTAATATACAATTCAACTACTACAATTCTATATGAAAAACTGATTATAATAATATTTCGCGTTCAAACTTTTATACAATATTTTACAAACTTACAATACCGCTTATTTTACATAAAGCATGAAATATAGCACACAATAACTTTGATACAAGATAGTTGTGAAGATAATTCTAGCTAGTACACAAGTCGTTCAGCAAAGGCAATAAAGACACGTAATTCATACGTCCAGAAACAAGTCATGCATTCTGGTTTTACTAGGACTACTTCCCATCCTTGGTCTTGTGCAACATAACCGTTATGGCCGTTGATAAGACAGCGTGTTGTAACGTCGTCAAAGGGACGAGGGTTACGTAATGTCCAACAGTCCCGTAACAATCTAAAAACCTCATTTCTTACCCCAATTACTGACTCCGTCACTTGTGGGAAGGTTTTGTTTAATAGCTGTAGCCCGATGTTCTTTTTCTCACTTTGGTGAGAAGCGAACATTACTAACCCATAAGCATAGCATGCTTCTTTATGTTGCATGTTAGCCGCTTTTTCTAAATCATGAAGTCCTATATTCGGATACATTGAGTCAAAATAATTTCTTAACCCGTTGCGTAAAATAGCATTTGGGTTCCCCGCAATATATGCGTCAAAGTAAACACATCGTAACTTATGGGTTTCCCAATGTGATATCCCCCATCTTTCAAACGAAAGTCTCTTATAAACCAAGACATTCTTGGAACGTTCTTCGAATGTCTTACAAACTGATCTCGCCTTAAATAGTTGTGCCGAGGAATTCTGACCGACTCTAGACAAGATTTCATCAATCATGTCTCCGGGTAGGTCTCTTAAAATATTGGGTTATCTATCCATTTTGCGTTTTTATACTGTAAAATAGACAAGAGTTAGATTCATAAAAAAAAAAAATACTTATTAATACAAGCAATTTTTACATATATCATAAAGCATAAGCACACTATATTACATATATTACACCACATGAATACAACTATCTTATTCCGACTCGCTTGTTTCTTCTTCTTCGGTTTTGGTTCGTTTTGCCAAGTTTCTAGGGATATATGATTTTCCCCTAATACGAGCCGTCGTTATCCACATTGGTTTAGAAAAACCTGGTGGTTTAGAGGTTCCCGGGTCATTGTTACAACTTAAGGACTTCGGGGGTTGACGATACATATAAAGTTCATCGGGGTTGGAATTAGATTTCTCTATTTTTATGCCCTTTCCCTTATTATTTTCTTTTGCCTTTTTAAATTCAGTTGGGGTAATTTCTATAACATCATCGGAATTCTCGTCGGAATCCGATTCATCGGAGAATTGGTAATCCTCCCAATATTTTGCTTCCTTGGCGAAAACACCATTGACCATAATTAACCTTGGTCGGTTGGTTGAGGATTTTCTTTTACTTAACCGTTTTATTATTTCCTCCACCGGTTCTATTTCTTCATCCGGTTCCGATTCTTCTTCCGGTTCCGATTCTTCTTCCGGTTCCGACTCCTCTTCCGGTTCCTCTTCGGGAACTTGTGAATCAGTCCACGAATCATTCCAATTTACATTTGACTCTTCATTATTATTAGGTGAGTCAATGGGACTTGTTCTAGAGGTAGACATCTATCACATAATATCAAACGCGTTAAGAGATTAATATATCACATAATATTCACATGTTAAAAATATATAGTTTCCAACAAAATTTGTTAAGCAATCATTTTTCAAGTAAACACGGTCGAAGTCCAGACTCACTAATGCATCCTAACAAACTCGATAAGACACACTAATGCAAAATTTTGGTTCTCTAAGACCAACGCTCTGATACCAACTGAAATGTCCCGTTCTTATTGATTAAAAACATTCCATAATAATTGATTTCGTTGCGAGGTTTTGACCTCTATATGAGACGTTTTTCAAAGACTGCATTCATTTTTAAAACAAACCATAACCTTTATTTCATAAATAAAGGTTTAAAAAGCTTTACGTAGATTATCAAATAATGATAATCTAAAATATCCTGTTTACACACGACCATTACATAATGGTTTACAATACAAATATGTTACATTGAAATCAGTTTCTTGAATGCAGTTTTTACACAATATCATACAAACATGGACTCCAAATCTTGTCCTTATTTTAGTATGCAACAGCGGAAGCTCTTAATATTCACCTGAGAATAAACATGCTTTAAACGTCAACAAAAATGTTGGTGAGTTATAGGTTTAACCTATATATATCAAATCGTAACAATAGACCACAAGATTTCATATTTCAATACACATCCCATACATAGAGATAAAAATCATTCATATGGTGAACACCTAGTAACCGACATTAACAAGATGCATATATAAGAATATCCCCATCATTCCGGGACACCCTTCGGATATGATATAAATTTCGAAGTACTAAAGCATCCGGTACTTTGGATGGGGTTTGTTAAGCCCAATAGATCTATCTTTAGGATTCGCGTCAATTAGGGTGTCTGTTCCCTAATTCTTAGATTACCAGACTTAATAAAAAAGGGCATATTCGATTTCGATAATTCAATCATAGAATGTAGTTTCACGTACTTGTGTCTATTTTGTAAATCATTTATAAAAACCTGCATGTATTCTCATCCCAAAAATATTAGATTTTAAAAGTGGGACTATAACTCACTTTCACAGATTTTTACTTCGTCGGGAAGTAAGACTTGGCCACTGGTTGATTCACGAACCTATAACAATATATACATATATATCAAAGTATGTTCAAAATATATTTACAACACTATTAATATATTTTGATGTTTTAAGTTTATTAAGTCAGCTGTCCTCGTTAGTAACCTACAACTAGTTGTCCACAGTTAGATGTACAGAAATAAATCGATAAATATTATCTTGAATCAATCCACGACCCAGTGTATACGTATCTCAGTATTGATCACAACTCAAACTATATATATTTTGGAATCAACCTCAACCCTGTATAGCTAACTCCAACATTCACATATAGAGTGTCTATGGTTGTTCCGAAATATATATAGATGTGTCGACATGATAGGTCGAAACATTGTATACGTGTCTATGGTATCTCAAGATTACATAATATACAATACAAGTTGATTAAGTTATGGTTGGAATAGATTTGTTACCAATTTTCACGTAGCTAAAATGAAAAAAATTATCCAATCTTGTTTTACCCATAACTTCTTCATTTTAAATCCGTTTTGAGCGAATCAAATTGCTATGATTTCATATTGAACTCTATTTTATGAATCTAAACAGAAAAAGTATAGGTTTATAGTCGGAAAAATAAGTTACAAGTCGTTTTTGTAAAGGTAGTCATTTCAGTCGAAAGAACGACGTCTAGATGACCATTTTAGAAAACATACTTCCACTTTGAGTTTAACCATAATTTTTGGATATAGTTTCATGTTCATAATAAAAATCATTTTCTCAGAATAACAACTTTTAAATCAAAGTTTATCATAGTTTTTAATTAACTAACCCAAAACAGCCCGCGGTGTTACTACGACGGCGTAAATCCGGTTTTACGGTGTTTTTCGTGTTTCCAGGTTTTAAATCATTAAGTTAGCATATCATATAGATATAGAACATGTGTTTAGTTGATTTTAAAAGTCAAGTTAGAAGGATTAACTTTTGTTTGCGAACAAGTTTAGAATTAACTGAACTATGTTCTAGTGATTACAAGTTTAAACCTTCGAATAAGATAGCTTTATATATATGAATCGAATGATGTTATGAACATCATTACTACCTTAATTTCCTTGGATAAACCTACTGGAAAAGAGAAAAATGGATCTAGCTTCAATGGATCCTTGGATGGCTCGAAGTTCTTGAAGCAGAATCATGACACGAAAACAAGTTCAAGTAAGATCATCACTTGAAATAAGATTGTTATAGTTATAGAAATTGAACCAAAGTTTGAATATGATTATTACCTTGTATTAGAATGATAATCTACTGTAAGAAACAAATATTTCTTGAGGTTGGATGATCACCTTACAAGATTGGAAGTGAGCTAGCAAACTTGAAAGTATTCTTGATTTTATGAAACTAGAACTTTTGGAATTTATGAAGAACACTTAGAACTTGAAGATAGAACTTGAGAGAGATCAATTAGATGAAGAAAATTGAAGAATGAAAGTGTTTGTAGGTGTTTTTGGTCGTTGGTGTATGGATTAGATATAAAGGATATGTAATTTTGTTTTCATGTAAATAAGTCATGAATGATTACTCATATTTTTGTAATTTTATGAGATATTTCATGCTAGTTGCCAAATGATGGTTCCCACATGTGTTAGGTGAATCACATGGGCTGATAAGAGCTGATCATTGGAGTGTATATACCAATAGTACATACATCTAAAAGCTGTGTATTGTACGAATACGGGTGCATACGAGTAGAATTGTTGATGAAACTGAAAGAGGATGTAATTGTAAACATTTTTGTTAAGTAGAAGTATTTTGATAAGTGTATTGAAGTCTTTCAAAAGTGTATAAATACATATTAAAACACTACATGTATATACATTTTAACCGAGTCATTAAGTCATCGTTAGTCGTTACATGTAAGTGTTGTTTTTAAACCTTTAGGTTAACGGTCTTGTTAAATGTTGTTAACCCAATGTTTATAATATCAAATGAGATTTTAAATTATTATATTATCATGATATTATCATGTATGAATATCTCTTAATATGATATATATACATTAAATGTCTTTACAACGATAGTCGTTACATATATGTCTCGTTTAAAAATCATTAAGTTAGTAGTCTTGTTTTTACATATGTAGTTCATTGTTAATATACTTAATGATATGTTTACTTATCATAGTATCATGTTAACTATATATATATATATCCATATATATGTCATCATATAGTTTTTACAAGTTTTAACGTTCGTGAATCACCGGTCAACTTGGGTGGTCAATTGTCTATATGAAACATATTTCAATTAATCAAGTCTTAACAAGTTTGATTGCTTAACATGTTGGAAACATTTAATCATGTAAATATCAATCTCAATTAATATATATAAACATGGAAAAGTTCGGGTCACTACATCTGCCCCTTGGACCCCGCCAGGGGTTGCCACCCCTTGGACCCCGCTTATCGGGGTCGCTGCCCCCGAACCCCCGTCATAATCAAGATAAGTTCAAACAAGTGTGCACTCCACACTTCCCCAAACTTGTTCGATATTTATCAAGATTATTTTGGTTACAAATTAATCCCATTACACTTAAATCATATTGGTGACATAGATCACCAACATAATATAGATTGTAAATATATATGTCAAAGAACGTTACATATAGTTATCGTTTTGAAAACTTAAGTTAGTGGTCTCAAAGTATACTTATAACTCATTGTTGTTAGTTCACAATGAAATGTTAAACCATCCTTAAATCATGTTAAATATGTATAGATATGTACATATACATAATCGTATAATTATCGTGTGTTATATAGTTCGTGATATCATCGGTCAAATTGGACGGTCAAACGTTGTGTGAAACTCTTTTCAAAAACATAAGTCTCAACAGTTTGGATTGCTTATCATGTTGGTAAGGTTTATTTTATGTAAATATTAATCTCATAAGTATAAAACGATCGGAAAAATCCGGGTCGTTACAAATATAATCACGTTGATCAAGTGTTATTATATTATACTAACTTATGCATCAGTTCCAAACATTACTTCAATAACATTCATATTTAAGCTCGAAAGTTTACAGAATATAGAAACTAACAGTTTCTATATGATGTAACACTGATAGCACTAAGAGATTTATGATTTCAGATAAGAATAGTTATGAAAATATCTTCAGAAATATGGAGGATATTTATAATGCAAGATACGATGATATCTTGGAATTTCTAATATCGAATGATGGTGAAGAAAATTTGTCCGCAAAAGTTTGGAGTCAGAAGCAAGGTATTTGCTAAAGATTTCATCAGAAATGGAATCATCAGGATTCTTAATGTACAAGTTTAGTCCTTGTGATTTGTTCAGAGACTCCTTCGTAGTTTGCTCAATCAATTTTCCAGTTTCAAACTTTTTCTGAGCTTTGCCAACATACAATTCTTTATCATCAACTTTTGGCTATTGAGGTCGTTTTCAGTTTTTGTTGTTTCATTCAACTTTTCAAAATTTATAGTATTAATTCGCAGACTGGGTGCTTTTTAGAATTTCAGAATGGAAGGTCATAATTCTAAGAGATAAATGTTATATGGATACATATAACTGTTGATGTGGAAACGTTGCGAGCCTCACAATACAGATTTGTTGATTCCTGGTAATTGGTATGGCAATTCTTGTTACAAGATGCGAATGAGTACATGATGAGACTTCAGTAGATAAATATCGTGATTTGTCGGAGGGATTTAAACCAAGGAGCGACGAGGTTGCTGGTCCATCTGCTGGTAATATGGTGGAATATAATAAAAGGTTCCCCGGTAACAATAAAAGAGTACACATATAAATCAAGGTTATAATAAGGTTGTTTCGAACGAAAAGTGAAAGTTGACTTGCTGGAGCTGTGACAAATTTGGCTAATTTGAAAAAGAAATACAAAGTTATTTTCAGTGATAACAATGCCAAAGAAATTAACACAGATAAATGTTAGACGTTTACTCAGGTTCCGAGAGTTTTTCAGGTGTATAACTATACGCATAAATCTTTTCTTCCTTAGATGAAGTGCGGTTGATTCATCCTCTCGATTGAGGTGTTTTCATGAATTATGAAAGGTTTGAACGTAGATTGTAATCGTCAAGATACAAATAAGGTTTAAGATGAGATCAAGTGGCAAACTTGAAGAATTGTTTAGTTTCATATGTTATAAACAATATTTTAATTCATTTTAATTGTCCAAAATTATTAGTCCACAGTCGATAGTCCATAGTTAACATTCCAATAATTCATATATATTTTAACATATAATATTTAAATTAATTAATACGTGTCGTGACCCGTATTCGTCTCAGACTTGATCACAACTCAAACTATATATATTATTGTAGAATCAACCTCAACCCTGTATAGCTAACTCCTGCATTACTGCATATAGAGTGTCTATGGTTATTCCAAATAATATATATAGATGCGTCGATATGATATGTCAAAACCTTATATACGTGTCCCGATATTTAAAGTGCGTAAAATAAATAACAGAAATTAAATGATGATAAATAAAATTGCGAGAATTTAAATTGCGATAAATAAATTACGATAAATAAAATGTAATATGGAATTAATCAGTTAGCTAGGAACAGTTAGCGTGGATTCTTATCAAAATTCTTCTCATAATTAAATTGTTTATTTCTAACAAGTTTTATTTTTGTCCAATGTTTTCTTCATTATGCCACTTGTTGGATTCTGATAGGTCAAAATCTAAATATGAAATTGAATGAAAATGGTTATTCTGCGGTGAACGGATTCGTATATCGGTGGTTGTAAGTAGGATAGTAAATGACTGTTGAATCGGATTCGAAGAATGTACAGTGTAACTTATTAATGTGAAATCTAAATATTTCTAGGGTATTACCTACCCGTTAAAATATTTTTTACCATTAACAGTTTGTACAAAGGAATTTTTAATTACAATCTTTATGAAAATATACTTACATATATATTTTCCTCAGATGTAATTATGGATTTAATGAGTTAATATGATATTAATCTCATTTGCTTTTTGGTTTGAGCTAGAATAAATAATCTCTAAGACTTTAGAGGTTACATAATCACCATGAAGAACGAAGGTAATTGATGTAGATCGATACGTAGAACGGTGATTATACTCGAGGTACAGAATGAGATGTTGAGGCATGGATTGGTGATGGTACTGGTACTATTACTGATGGTACTATTGGTGCCGGTGATGTTGTTGAAGCTGGTAAATTTTGCACCATATTCTCCAAATTGATTACTCGTGCGCGAAGTTCGTTGACTTCTTCTATTATTCCAGGATGATTGTTGATCAGAACGAGCAGATGAATAAGGTTTAGAATTTGAGACAGTATATAATCGTGGCGAGATATTCAGGAAATGAGGGTGAAAATGGTGTTGCGGATAGGTTCGCCGGTAAGTGCTTCAGATTCTTCACCAAGAGGGAAGTTTGGTTGGTGGAAAGGAATTGCCTTCTTCTCGTTTTCGTTGATTAAGTCGACTACGAACTCATCACATGAATTAGGGATGACTGATTGATTGATCCATTCTGGTGACACCGCTTTCGGAGCTTAGGTGAATATTCATGTCGGAATAGCTGTCGGAATAACTATCGGAATAGCTATCGAAATCTGAGGAACTCGAACTGGTGGAGGGATTCATCTCGTATGATCAGATGCAGGATTTTCGATAAGAAATAGATTATAGGATGTAGATTAGTACCCTGTAATACATAATTTACATATGCATATGTAATACTAAAATCCCATAAGTTACGGAGTAATCTACGGAAGCTGTCAGGAAAAGGTAACACTAACAGATACGCTTAGATATGAATTTATCTATACACTGTCTATGCAATAGAGGCAGTAAGACATGTCCAAACTAAGAATGATAAGCAGATAATTTCCTAAGTATGATAAATAGATGATTTTCGACTAGAAATGATAAGCAAAACTTTTGACATGCAGACACGGCCGAAGTCCAGACTCACTAATGCATCTAAACAACTATCAGTTAGACACACTAATGCAAGACTTGATTTGCTAAGACCACCGCTCTGATACCACCTGTAGTGACCCGTCCTATTCCATCTGGACGAAGTCTCCAACAGTTGTCCCATTGCGAGGTTCTGACCTCTATATGCCATAAACGACTCCATGTAATATGAGAAATGCAGAGCGGAAGATTTCTTTCATACCTGAGAATAAACATGCTTTAAAGTGTCAACCAAAAGGTTGGTGAGTTCATAAGTTTATCATAAAATAACAAAATTCTTCATTTTGATAGACCACAAGATTTAAATCCTGCATGGTACAAATGGGCCCGAATCCTATACCCACCTGTAATGTACATGCGATATATTTTAAATATAGTACACCTTTCTCGTGTACAAAATTATCTTTCATAAAGCTTAGCAACCGTACACATATTTCGTGTACAAAATATAATACACATAACCTGTGTATAAAAATCATTCTCTCGATACATAATATTCACATCAATTGGTGGCAATTATCATGTCCACATAATTCAATGGTGGCAATTATCCTGTCCACATAATTTAATGGTGGCAATTATCATGTCCACATAATTCAATGGTGGCAATTATCATTTCCACATAATTCAAAGGTGGCAATTATCATGTCCATATAATTTAACGGTGGCAATTATCATGTTTACATAATTCAACGGTGGCAATTATCATGTCCACATAATTCAATGGTGGCAATTATCATGTCCACATAATTCAACGGTGGCAATTATCATGTCCACATAATTCATTCGAGGAATATTTTGCTTGTGTCTATCTCGTCAAACATTTATAAAAGCATTTCATGTATTCGCAGTTCAAAATATATTTCAAAAGCATTTAATAAAGCAGTTGTAAAAACAACGCATGTATTCTCAGTCCCAAAAATGTAAAGAGTAAAAGGGAGTAAATGAACTCACGCATATAAATATTGTAAAATAGTTAATAAAGCATTTGCACGTATTCTCAGCCCAAAAATGAAATGAGTAAAAAGGGATTAAATGAACTCACATTACTGTATTTTATAGTAAAAATACATATGACGAAACTGAATAATGCAGGATTGGCCTCGGATTCACGAACCTATATCAATTATATTTATTAAAACATATAGTCGTAATCGATCAAGTTATATATGTATATTATTTCAATTATTATATAGTTATATATACTTTTTATGTATGTTTTATAGAATTATTTATCTGATAAAATAATATTAATAATGACAATGAATAAATTGTTGTATTCTTTTGAAATAATAATAATAATCATATTAATAATAATAATAATAATAATAATAATAATATTAATAATAATAATAATAATAATAATAATAATAATAATAATAATAATAATAATAATAATAATAATAATAATAATAATAATAATAAAATAGAAATAAAATTACTACCTCAAAAGCTTTCCAAAAAAAAAATATGCCACAGACAGGGCTCGAACCTAAGACCTTTCGCTTAACACAAACACCCCCTGTCCACTCCTCCATGCTTGTTTATCTCTTTTATATCATAACCCATTTATGTATATCCGTTCTATCTGTCTCAGCCTAACCTCAAAATAACAACAAAATACTTGGGTCACGGCCTAACAGAAGGTTTTCAGTAACAACATATAATTCGGCCCAACAACTTTGTAACCCACTTGACACATAATTAGATAAATAAAAGCCCAAGATAGATTGTTGTTTCAACCTCCTGTTGTTCGCTGAAGAGAAAAGGAAAAGGAAACCAAAATTGACATCGTGACTTGCCATTTTCCCCGCGATATCATCTATCATCATTAATAATCTTCATCAAGTTACACATCATCATATTTCGGCCCACTAGATGGTACTCAAAGTCCACAGAAGTAGCAAGTGTATTTAGTGTTTATCATTTGTAATAGAAACATAAGCCGTAAACATCATGTCTCCTCAACTTTATCATCACTTTTCTTTTTCAAGTGGGGTTTCGGTTTTGACCAACAACATATAGAACAACAGCACAATTCTTGTATTACATTACAACAACTTGCATTGTAGAGCCCTCATAGAATAGTTTAAGGATTCGGTATTACTTTTGCATATGGAATAGATATGAAATGGTATTTGATCGTCCGATTGTTTGCAAGGATGTGGGTTTTTGGTTTAATGTAACGTAACAGCAATAAGAAAACAAGATTTGGTTTAAATTCCCTACCTATACTAAACCAAACGAAAAAAAAAATATGATTCAAGATATCCAGGCTCCACAATCACGGCTTAATTAAAGGAAAAGGAGAATGGTGGCCCAAGAGATCCGAAATCAAACTCCATACGAAATTCATTAATGGCACTCGGCTCAAAATCACTTTGCACAATTCGTAATTTTTTTTTATAAAGTGATAAGATGCAACTAATAAATGTCGGCCATTGTGAAAAAGAGCCAAAAAAATATATACGTGTAATACACAAGAAAAAAAAAATAATGGTTGTTGTTGTAACCTTTTTGTCATGAAAAAGAAATATATATATATATATATATATATATATATATATATATATATATATATATATATTGGTGGTTTGAGATTTGAAAGGGTTCACGAGGCATTATGAAACAGAAAAATTCAGCGTAGCAGCTTAAAGGGTTCGTTTTGGGTTGTATTGTACAGGAATAGAATTTAACGATTTTAAATGTGGTCTCCAATACAAACAAGAAGATATAGACTGCTGATGGTTGAGGAAACACGTTGCAATAGATGGTAGGTTGGTGGTTTGAGGAGAATCATGAAAGGTGGTGGTGTTCGGGTTTAATCTTCATCATATAAGTGTTTATATATATAAGTTTGATGTTTATGATTTAATTCATTGGTTGATATTTGATGGAGTTTAAAACTTTTGGTGGGTTTAGATCCTATATGGTTGATGGTGTTGATCATTTGTAATCGAAGAAGCAATGAAAAGTAACACATAGATTGATGGTAATGATATACAAAACAGCAGCAGCTAGTTATTGAACAAATGGTGATAGTTTTTGGTTGATCACACTTAGAAGAGAAATAGAAGTAAGCAAACGATTTGTGATGGTGGCATACTATGGTAGTTGTGGGTGATGGTGAGATGCCGTGGTTGAAAGTAGTGGTCTCATAGTTTGAGGAACGTGAATTGGGTTTGAGAATGGTACAAGTTTTATGGTGATAGTGGTTAATTGTGGAGGTAGTGGCGGGGCTTGGTTCTTGAACCGAATCATAAACATGGTTTGCAGAAAAGATTAAAGAAAAATGGTGCAAAGTTTTCTTTCTGTCATCTCTTTCTTAATTTACAATTTACAGGAGGTTCTATATCTAATGTGATTTAAATCGTGATTTAGTAGTTAAACTGGTCATAATTGATTCGTGATATGGACATCTAACAGATTCAGAATGAATTCGACAAGAACAAAGAAAAATGGAGAAAAGAAACAAATAAAAAAATACACTGGATCGATGCTGTGTACGAATTTTGGATTTATCAAATGGTTGTATTCAGATTCTAACGACATAAACAAAATTTCCAAACAGCTTGATAGAGATTGAGAATTGATTTGGATTCAATTATTCGGTTATATTTAGATATATATATATATATATATATATATATATATATATATATATATATATATATATATATATATATATATATATATATATATATATATATAATTAGTAAATATAAGTATATTAATAAATATAATTATAATAACATTAATCATAATAATATTAATAATCACAATAATATCTAAAATTACAATTTATAATAATAATGATATAACAAATTAAATATATATCAATTTTATATATTATATTAAAATAACCATATAATGATATTAATATTAATATTAATATAAATAAATAATAATAATAAAAGTAATACTAATAATATAACAATTACATATAACAAATTTCATATTATAACTTTTAATGCTACTAATACTAATAGTAATAATAATAATAATATAACAACTATTATTAACTTGTAATATATTTAATATTACAATTTAATAATTATGTAATATTATATTACATAATCACATTTGTTTAACATTTATATATTATATATATATTTGTATATATATATATATATACAAATAATTAATATAATTCATATATATATATATATATATATATATATATATATATATATATATATATATATATATATATATATATATATATATATATATATTTATGTATTTATTTTAATGGTAACTTATATATTTTATTTATTATTTTATCTTTTTAATTCCAATTGATTTATGTGTATTTAATTACTCATATATTATATATACTCGTATATTTATATTTATGCTTATATTTATATTTATATATATATTTATATATTTATTTACACAAAATTTTTCGTGAATCGTCGGGAATGGTAAAAGGGCAAATGTATTCATGTAAACTGTTCCAAAGTTTTCGAGACTCAACATTACAGAATTTGCTTATCATGTCGTAAACATATAAAGATTAAGTTTAAATTTGGTCAGAAATTTCCGGGTCGTCACACAAACTACAAATAATATGTAATTTAAATGAAGTATTATCATTAATCATTATTAATAAAATTATTATTATTATTATTATTATTATTATTATTATTATTATTATTATTATTATTATCATCATCATCATCATAAATATTAGTATTATTATTAGTAGTATTATTATCATTATAGTTGTTAATATAAATATTAGTATTATTATTATTAGTAAAATCATTATTTTTATAGTTATTATTTTTGGGAGATGATTCTCACACACTTTTTTGATCCTCACACACCTATTTTAACTTTTTACTCTTCTAATAATACTCAATTGGTGTGTGAGAATCATCCCCCATTATTTTTAGTATTCATTATTATTAAAAGTATCATTTTTATAAAAATTATCATTTTTATTATTATAACAATTATTATTATTATAGGATGAAACAACTTTTTAGTTATTATTATCAAAATTATTTTATCAAATAATTATTAGTTATATAAAATCATATTTACTACATATAGCATAACTATATTAATATTTTTATAATAAATATTAATAAATGTAATTAATTAGGTTATTAATGAAACACATAATTAAAATAATAATTAATTTGTTAATAATACATAAATTTGTTCGATTACCATTATATGTGTTAATATATATATAAATGATATAGGTTCGTGAATCTGAGGCCAACCCTGCATTGTTCAGTGCCGTCGTATGCATATTTTTACTTCAAAATATCGTATCGTGAGTTTCACTTGCTCCCTATTTAAATGCTTTTGCAATATATATTTTGGGACTGAGAATACGTGAGCTGCTTTTATAACTGTTTTATGAAATAGACACAAGTAATCGAAACTACATTCTATGGTTAAATTATCGAATCTAATATGCCCCTTTTTAGTCTGGTAATCTAAGAATTAGGGAACAGACATCCTAATTGACACGAATCCTAAAGATAGATCTATAACAAGCCCCAGTCAGAGAATTTGAACTGCTTTAGTACTTCAAATTTATCATGTCCGAAGGGAGTCCCGGAATGATGGGGATATTCTATATGCATCTTGTTAAGGTCGATTACCAGATGTTCACCATATGAATGATTTTTATCTCTATGTATGGGATATATATTTATGAGAAATGGAAATGAAATCTTGTGGTCTATTAAAAATGATGGAAATGAATATTGATGATAAACTAATGAACTCACCAACCTTTTGGTTGACACTTGAAAGCATGTTTATTCTCAGGTATGAAAGAAATCTTCCGCTGTGCATTTTCTCATTTTAGAGATATTACTTGGAGTCATTCATGACATATTTCAAAAGACGTTGCATTCGAGTCGTTGAGTTCATCAAGATTATTATTAAGTCAATTATAGTTGGATATATTATGAAATGGTATGCATGCCGTCAACTTTATATGTAAAAAAAGTTTGTCTTTTAAAAACGAATGCAATGTTTGTAAAATGTATCATATCGAGGTAAAGTACCTCGCGATGTAACCAAATGTAATGTATTCGTCCATATGTATTAGGATGGGTCGTTAAAGGTAAGTCTCAAAATGCTCAAAATTTACTCAATATTAAATTTTAGTGAAATTATAATAAACTTGTGAATTTAATGATGTTGATTTATCAAAGATTGAAGTTAACTTGATTAAAAACTTTTAATGGACTCCATTCGGTATCTAAAGGCCCATTCGGTAAAGCCCAATTTTGAATAATATTCGGTATGTATAAATAGAAGGTTCAAAGTCAAAGATACTTACATTTTCTAAAGCTAATACCGAATCTGATTATCTTACCGAGTCTGTGCTAAACAACCGAGTCCGTTCCCTAATTACATCAATACTTTGGTACTTCATTTTAATCAAGTTTTTGTTATACATATTATGGATCTGAGCTAAACGGATAATAATCAACCAGAAAATATCATATATTACATGAATAAGACACTCAATTTGAAAAATCATTGAAAAACCGAATATGTGCTTGAAACCCTAAATCTTTGATTAAAAATGATTTGTTTTACTTGTTGACATGAGATAAGGTGAATTCAGTGATTGATATGTGGATCTATCTGAGAAACGACTCAGATTGCATGTTTAATTAATGTTTAATGGATTCTGTACATACTGAATGTGTTCATGCTACAGTACCGAGTATGTTCTACATGATAACATGTTTATCTAATTATTTTGAGTTTAAAATTGACTTTGATTGAGAACTTAAGTGTTATATGACTAGAAATGCATGTTAACTTTATACTATATGAAATTTGAAGATACCAAATCTGTTATTTGGTATGGGTACCGAGTCTGAAATTTGGTAGTTTAAAGATTTCATGATATGAATTTGAATTACTTGCATGCTTAATCTAGTTCATCAAAGTGAAAAGAAAAGCATATTTAGTAACCGAGCCTGCAAAATTTCAAGGTTACCGAATCTGCTCATGATTTTTTGAAAAATTACTAAGTGTTGATTAGATTTTTGGTTTTATCATTTGATTAATCATGATACTTTTATTAATTGATTAAATGCATAATGTGGATATCATGATTATCAGATACTTGTAAATTTCTTGAATAAAAGATTTTAATAACTTATAAAATCCATAAAAATCATATATTTGAAATATACAAAGGACTTCAAAGGAAATAAGGATAGAGATATGTGCTTTATGATAACATATTGTGGTCTTATATTCTTATTAAACAGCTAAATGGCGAACAACTACTTCATTAACTCTGAGACCAACATACCCGGTAACTACTGGCTGTCTATTCTGGAAAGGCATACCTTATGGGGTGCACTGAGCAATACTGTCAGTGTACCTGAGGCAGATTTGAGACTTCTGAATAGAACTATCAAATTTCACTACATTAAAAATGACCTTTCGGGACCCTTTTTCTGGGACCCCCAAAAAAAAGGGTACTAAACACCACCTGATAGTACCCTTCATCAGATAGCCTAAAAAATAACAAATCATCATATCTTCATCGCCATTATTCACGCTAGTTTAATTGTAAATTTTAACCAAGGGTCCTAAGAATTGGAATTGATAGGACGGTTTAAAAAAAGGGTCCAATAACTCATATAAATGTATTATCATGGCCATGAATTCGCTATATAATAGGACCGTTAGATGTATGGGTCCTATTACTTATATCATTACGTTGTCCTGTCCATTAATTAACTGTAATATCAGGACCCTTAAATTTGGTCGCACAATTATAACTTGCGTTATTAACAAACTGTACTTACAAATCGAATTAATATGACGTTTTAATATAAGGGTCCTATAAGTCATATAATCCGATTATCATGGCTCTGAATTCAATATATCTATAGGACAGTTTGATAATGGGGTGCTGTTAATGATATAATTAGGTTATCATGGTCATTAATTAACTTTATTAATAGGACCCTTTACCTTAGTCGTAAAATTTATAGCTTTAATTTTTAGCATAGTGTACAAAAAATAGGATGGTTTAATAAAGGGTCCTTTTAATGATATAATTAGGTTATCATGGCAATTAATTACCTTTACTAATTGGACCCTTTACCTTAGTCGTAAAATTTATAGCTTTCATTTTTAGCCAAGTGTACAAAAAATAGAATGGTTTAATAAAAGGTCCTTTTAATGATTTAATTTGGTTATCATGGCCGTTAATAAATTTTATTATTAGGACCCTTTATTTTAGTCGTAAAAATTATAGTTTTCATTTTTAGCCAAGTGTACAGAAAATAGGATGGTTTAATAAAGGGTCCTTCTAACTAATACATCGGGTTATAAGTCAGTTGATTCAAGCCTGTGTTGCTTGATTACAACTAGTGTAAAAATAAAGTGTTATAGCGCTACATACATACGATAGGTGTACTGTTACATAAACAAGTGTCAAACTTTTGTTAAAATAACTAGTGCAGCTTAAACTGCTTATTTACTTTATCGTAGTTACACTGATGAGAGGATTCAACATAATGTCAAACTTGTGTATTCATTTAATTGGTTAGTTGTTTTTAGAATCATATACCATTAGTCACTTTATTGGTCAATTGTATAGATGAGATATTGCGACAATCATACATAATCACAAATGGCCAAACAATTATAGTCAGAGTAAATAACACAATTGTTGAATGAACTTATAATTCATTAGAATTCAAAACAATCCAACTTCAAAAGTAACAAACAAAAACATAGACAACTTGCAAAAAAGACCAGAATAAATAAAGGATCATCTAATGAAACAAAAAATTACAAATAAAAGCAATCCCGCTGACAATGAAAATCTTCTTAAACATTATCAATTCAGCATCCTTTTCTTTGATAGTTTCTTTCAGCTTGTAATTGTTTCAGTGCAATCCATGAATTATCTCACCTGCTCTATTACACATGGGTGGATCCACCCATCCAATAAATCTACAATCGTTTGAATCTTGATTAGATAATTAAAGTTATCGAATATTTTATTAATTTGGAAAGGCATAAAGTTAACGAATTAGGTTAAAAAATTAAAACAAAATAGAGAATCTGGAAACTTACATTACTAGGGCAGCAGTAGAACCTTCTCCCAGGGTTTGCTTGCGTCCAAGATGTTCGAATAATGCATAGATTTCCACAAACACAACGTACTTCCATTATGAAAAACGAAGGTTGATTGTGGTGTGTTTGAGTTATAGGTAGTTGAATTATTAGGGTTGTGAATGTCATCGCCGATGAACAATGCGTTGGTTATATAGGATACGTGATGGCAGTTGATGCGCCTTATATAAGGCAAATCATCCCAAAAGTTATAATATTAGGGTACAATTACCAAATTATTATCTATATATTATATATTATTATGATTATTTTAGAAATATAACCATAAGTGTTCCATTGATTGGCCCATTGGTACTCAACATAACATTATGTTTCATTTTTTTTTTGTTGTTAACTGGACGATTATGCTTCATGTTATAAACAAGATTAAGGGGTTTGCGCGGCTATGAGTTATTGACGGATATTCTATATACATTACATTCGGCAAAGTATTGTATGTTTGAAAATTTACCATAATTGGTATATATTTAGATTTAGTATCTAATAATTACAAACAGTTTAGGTTATAAATCAAACCTACCATAAACAACATACATAATTATCAAACATTTACAACTGTTTGTTAACATCAAGCATCAGGTTTAAAAGATCCCACCAACACACATACAGACACCAAAAAAATCTTAGTTTAACCAATATTCACACATTCTGCCTATACAAACTGAAAATTGCATAATCTAAACCATTCCCAAAAAGACTAATCAAAGTTATGAACGTCATCCCACACAACCTCAAACCTACGCTCCCTTTGTTTGAACACAAACCAAACTTCGTCACCGGGATAATAGCCATTCAAATTCAGAAATTTTAGCCAGCCAGATGAAACCATCAAATTCGGTTTTTTTTTGTTTCCCTCCTGCAGCAAGCCCCAAATGTGAACTCTGTCGTCAACATCAACGCATGCACATTCATACCTTCTCCGGCTGTTTAACTCCGGGAATTTCACTAGCTCATGTGGTAGACGCTGAATCACATTCATATTATAATTGTTAAACAATGCATCAATATTATGTGAAAAACATGTAAAGTATAGATAACATTGTCTGATGCACTCGTGAATGCAATCTAAGAATGGTTAAAATATATTGAGTCAAATATATTCTGTATGTAAATAGAAGTAACTTACCCACACATTCCCTTTAGGTATGTTCATAAAAACAAATACTTGTTGATTAGAAGGCATTGGTTGAGGGTTATTCACAACCGCATCAAACTCGTTCTCGCTGGTTATCATCACATCGAAACTATCATCAGACTGGTTATGATTGGAGGCAGCCATCTTTTCTTTCACTAAATTATCCATATAAGCAAACAAATGTTAGATATATAATACATGAAAAACCCTTATATTTTCAAAGATTTTTGTCATAAATTTCTATTTATCAACACCAGATTTCAAAAGAAAAAATAACATTAAGGATACAGAACATCTATCTGATCATTTAATTTTGTGATGTTGTAAAAAACAAAAATATGTCTTTATGTTCAAAGCAGTAGAAGTTACACACACACATACACACACACATACACACACACACACTAGATTCATAACAATTTCATAAATATACAATAAATACACATTCATATACATACACACATATATCTATACACACATGTTCAACATTGAAATCTTGAATTGAAGCATAAAACTTACTCAACACTTCAGTTATATACATAATTGTATACTTGTAAAGTTTAAATATGAAACTAAAATGCAAATGAATTTGTTAACTCCAAACTTCAGAATAAAATTATTGTCACATAAACCCTAAGCAAGACGATTGTTAAAATCTTGCAGATAATGAAACAATTTACAGACATGCAATATGTGAAGATAACATATGATTTGAAGTTAAATTCATAATTAAGGCCATAGCATAACACCTGCATGTGTTTGGTTGTGAATCCAAAGTATGATATTAACAACGAACTACAATCTGACATAAAATCGATGAGTGTGCGAACAAAGACAAAAAATCCATTAAAGTAGAGATCGATTGGTTCATTATAAAGTGTAGAATAAAATATGCTGTGATTATAAACCCTAAGTAAAAATCGAATAGATTTTTTATATTAATAAAGTTCGTTACCAATGTAAAGTAGATCGAGAATTGTAAAGTAATAATATAGATGCTGATAAAGAGAATAGAAAAACCTATTTTTGTGATGCTTCAATCGGAGGTTTTTTGCAGTTTCCAAGTTAATCAATGGGGAAGTGTGGACCAGGTGAAGATCTTTTGATCGAATATAATATTAAAAAATTGTATGAAGCGCGTAAACCTATAATATCCAATAATAATAATTAATGATAAAAATAATTAATAATGATAATTACAAAAGGTAATTAATAATAATAATACATAAATTTTTTTAATAATAATAATTAAAAAAATATTGTGTTAATAGAAGATGGGTATTAAATAGACCACTCTGTATGTTTCCATTACCGCTAGTTATCCGTAGTTACCCGTAGTTACATGTACTGAACCATATGGGCTTCGTTTCACTCGTTAGTTCTCCGGATTCACCATCAATTTAATGGAAGTATAAATCTTAGTTATAGCAATTGTGGGTCCAATTCCCTTTTTATTATTTGGACTTTATGCTATATTGCTTGTACATTGTATATTTCGAGGAGTATTATTTTAGCCAATTTACGGAGTGTTTAGTTATCAGTTAGTTAAAGGATATGGGTGTTAATGTGGCTAAGATGTCGAAAGTTAAGAGGATGATTAGGTTAGTCACGATAGGGAGTGGCCTTGCCTATTGTTCAATTTTTGTTTCCGTTATTGTATAACTTTTTTTAATATAATCTATCGTACAATATTGTTTGATAAATAATTAATTACATATTTAGCCGTATACTCTTGGTATGCCATTGTATGGAAATGGGATTAGCTACCAAATTTTTAATATTTTTGGATCGGATGATCAACAAGAGACCAATACCAAAGGGAAAGTACCAAAGTGAGTTGTCATTTGGTTGAATTTAATTATGCATCAACTACTAAACCTAAAACAACCAAAACCCAATTGTCATACAGTTTTCCAACTATGTAGTTTTACAATACATAATAAACGGATCATGTGTAATTTAACCTCCAACATTATCATTAGTTGGATCGATTACCAATTTCATACGTGAAGTACAGATCACATGTAGCGAATCAGAATTAGGTATTAAAAGTAATATCGTATAATAAGAACAACCTGTTAAACAAAACGTCACACAACATATAAGCTGCTCAAACTGCAAATAAACAATAATAGCGAATTGTTAAATAGCATATACGCTGTATATATTACAAACCTAACTTAAACCGTCATCACCACAAACCGAGCTTAATATTGTACGTACCCAACAAACATAAAGGGTCTGATCAACAGATAATTAAAGTACACATAGATTAATTACAAATTCAAAAGATCATTGTTTTAGTGAAATCATAGTTTCACATGACCCAAGGGATTAAACAGCAGTCTTACTTACGAGATTGATCGGATGAAGACAAGTTTTCATTGTCCGTTGACATGTTTTGATGAGATGATTGTCCAGGAGCTACCAAATGCGGAGGAAGTTCATATTCGTGGCCAAGCTTTCCAATAAAGAAATGTAATGCACTGTTTGTCCACGTTATGTCTTTCTTCAAAGAGCGTACCTCAGCTTTCCAATCAATGAAATGTAATGCGCTTGTACCAGCATCTTCTTGAACTTTGTCAACAAAATCAGGATCCACAAAATGTAAGGGTGGATTTTTCTCAACAATCAAAAACTTCCTTAATTGCGCCTCATCAAATAGCATAGGCATTGCCAACACTTCAAAACCAGCCAGTTGCTCCTCCGTATAAGCCCCTAAACTAATAGCCAACTCCGTCACATATGCCACACCACAAACATCACTACTATCACTCTTTCCAGGGCTTTTGTAAAGATACTGAGCCAAACACTTTACAATATTGCATGCCTTGTTATTCACAATGAAATACATGTATTTCATGTCCTTCTGGGAAACGTGGTTGGTGCAACTACCACGTTGAGATATGGACTCGGAAATAAGGCGATGCAGTATCCTGTAAGTTGGTTTAGTGATTTTCGTGCAAGAAACGTTCTTGTTGTACACCCCTTTTCAAAAAGTTCACCAAAAGTCGTTAAGGATAAGATTAGTTGGCATTTCAGTTAAACCCTTCTCAAATTCTTCACCCTCCACTTCCTCTTTGCTATAAAGGTTCATAGCCTCCGCAAATTGTTTGAAATCAAGGTTGTACAATTTTCCACCTAAGCTGAAGCTCATTACAGGTCATGTTTTTACCGACTACATTTTCATCATTTGCTCATTGAACCTGTATGTGCTGAAGAATTCCAGCATCAAATTCTTGTACACCGGACGATTGATGGAAAACAATTTTTTCCAAGCTGGAGATAACCAATCATCAAACTGTTTATCAACCTGCAGGTTTGATAGTGTCTCCCAATGTATGTTAGCTTGATCGTTAAATTTGTTCTTCGCAAGAAGACTCGTGGGAGAACTTGCAGGGTCTATGTGAGATAGAACATTTAATGATTTTTTCCCCACAACCTGTTGTTTTCCCACCACCCGTTGTTTACTCACCTTTTGAGAAGCATTGGTGTCTATAACAGTTGCTTCTTTATCAACATTGGTACTTGTTAAAACTTGTTTTTTAGGTTTGTTTTTGGTTTGTTGATTCGCTTTCTTCTTGGTCATTTTTTTGTTGTTCGCTAACAAGTTGATGGACTTCTGATTGAACTGGTTCAAGATCAGGAGTAGATACATTGGGTATTGATATATCACGTGTTTTCTTCTGTTTCTAAGTTTTGGGTTTTTGTGGTTCAGAAACAGATTGAGGGATCTCTGATTCGAGTCGTTCGGGGACAGATGGTGTAGGGATTTCTTCAATGACTGGTTCAGGAATAGCAGATGGATCATTTATATTGGTATCTGACTGTTGGTTGTCTTGTGTGGTGTTTTTGCTTGCTTGATTTGGTTCGTTAATGGCTGGGGGCTGTTGAGATTGTTGTGGTTTAGTAACGATGGGCAAAACAATCGCTAGTGTCACCTCTTCAATGGATAATTTGTTAGTTTCTATGTTGGGTTTCGGTGTTGTGGTTGGTTCAATAACAGTGGGCTGTTTTTGAGGTAGTTGGGTTTGGGTATCGATAACAGGTGTGATAACTTCTTTTGGTTTCATATCATAAGAGGGTTGTTTGTGAATGCCTGTTTATGTGGCGTGCCAGAAGACTCATCGTTTGCATTTGAAACAACGTGTTATGTTTTCTGTTTTTTCAAAGTGTTTTGCATTGTAGTTGTTTGTGGTATACTAACAGCTGTATGTTCAGCACCTGAATTGTTTGTCGTAGTCAAATCAATTGGTGTTGAATCCCCTTGCACACCTTGCACAGTCTTGATCTTGCTACGAGTAACGGGTTTGTGATCAACAATTGGTTTTGGAGAGTTTTTAACTTTCTTTGTTTTGGGTGATTGCTTGTTTGGTGTTGCCATTCTCTTTTGCCAAGGTATCTTGTACAAGACTGTTACACGATAATTAAGCAAGTATAAGTAAAACAGCTAATCTACATGTATAATGTATAAAAATGAACCTACCTTTTGTTAAAATTTAATAGTCTAAGAATTCTAGAGAATTATAAGCTGTCTAAATGGCAAAAAGTATTAATGTATAATCCCAATTTCACACATGTAGGCCATTATACCAATGCATGCAATTTTCTATAGAAATCACAGCATTTAAAAAATTGACCAAATTTTAGACTTAAAGATGGTAGCACAAAAAAAAGCCCTAATCATGTCAGCCCTGATCAATAAGTACGTCTTTAATGTCTATTAGTCCTAATCGACCAAAATATTTTTTCTAATTGAACCAAAAAAAATTGACCTAATCGAACCAGATATTTGCCCTAAATATTTTAGCCCTTACGATTTTAACACATACGAATCAAGTAACAAGTAATGTGAATAATCACGACAGAGATTACCATGAACAAACGAGGATGAGTGATGTATCACTTACCAGTGAACAACAGAGGATGAAGGATTGATTTGCTTGATGATCATAGTCTTCAGTTTGCACAGAGATTGACTTTGTTTGAATGAAAAAATAGAGCGTTTTTTGTGCTTTTTTAGTAGATAAACTGTAAATATATAAATAAATATACAATATATACTTAATATAAATTGAAATACAGTTTATTTTTTTATTTTATATAAAATAATAATATGAACATATTATATTGTAATTAAAAATAAATCTGTAAATCAAAAAATAATTAAAAAATATATAATGTATAATTATAAATAATCTTAATGTCGATTTACATTCCAAAATCAAGTTTAATATTTTAAATCATTTTAATTTATTAATATGTAACAAATACGGAGAAGAAGATTAAATAAATAAACTCTATCAGTTCCTTATTCTTAGCATTATACTCCGACGCTTTTGACGCAAATAACACATTCATCTGACCCGAAAGCAAAGGTAAGTATCTTTCAAATATTTCGTGACTTTCTTTGAATTCTTTGACCTATTATTCATATATATCAGCTCCAACTGATTATCGGTTGTATAAATAACATTGTAATATCATTTAGGGTTTAGAGTACTGTATAACATCATTCAGCATAAGTTAAGTTTGTTAGTTGTTAAATCAATAGCATAGTTATTTTTATTCATTAACAAACATTGTCTTCATGCATCTGATGACAAAAAATAGAACAATAACTTTTAAAGTTAAAGAATAAGTCTGACAGTTTGTTAGTTGTTAAATCAATAGCATAGTTAGTTTTATTCAGTAACAAACATTGTCTTCATGCATCAGATGACAAAAAAATAGAACAATCACTTTTAAAGTTAAAAAATAAGTCTGACAGTTGAAAGGATTCTATTTGGGTGGAAAAAAGGATTTTTTTTGGTCAGATTCTAAGATCCAGGTGATATATGGGATTCTTTTATTAATTTAACAAATTGAATGTTCATTGAAAAGTTCAATTATTATTGTACATTCAGTTATTTAATATACATTTATGTATTACAGTACACATGCAGTTAAATGAGGTTAAATATTGTTACATATATGTTAAATCTTCTTTTTTGGTATTTCATGTAGTGACCCGAACTTTTCCATGTTTATATATATTAATTGAGATTGATATTTACATGATTAAATGTTTCCAACATGTTAAGCAATCAAACTTGTTAAGACTTGATTAATTGAAATATGTTTCATATAGACAATTGACCACCCAAGTTGACCGGCGATTCACGAACGTTAAAACTTGTAAAAACGACATGACGATATATATATGGATATACATATGGTTAACATGAGATTATGATAAGTAAGTATCTCCATAAGTATATTAACAATGAGTTATATACATATAAACAAGACTACTAACTTAAGGATTTCGAAACGAGACATATCTGTAACGATTATCGTTGTAACGACATTTAAATGTATATATATATCATATTAAGATATATTAATATATCATAATATCATGATAATATAATAATTTAACATCTCATTAGATATAATAAACAATGGGTTAACAACATTAATTGAGATCGTTAACTTAAAGGTTTCAAAACAACACTTACATGTAACGACTAACGATGACTTAACGACTCAGTTAAAATGTATATACATGTAGTGTATTTAGATGTATTAAAATACTTTTGGAAGGCTTCAAGACATATATCAAAACACTCATACTTAACGAAAATGGTTACAGTTACTTTTCCATTCTTTTCTTTCATCAAGAATTCTAGTCGTATTCTTACCCGTATTATACACAGCTTCAAAACGTACTTACTATGAGTATATACCAATAGGAACTAGCATGGGATTTCACTCTTGATTATGTCATGTATGACTAATCAATTTTAACTTCTACCATGAGTTATTCAACTAACTAGAACTCCTTTTAACCCCACTCACCGCTCACCAATTACCACTCATCATTCACTCCATTTCACTTCTACCATGAGTTATTGAGGAAGGAAGAATTGTACGCTAAGTTTTCAAAGTGTGCATTTTGGTTGGAAGAAGTTCAATTCCTCGGTCACATAGTGAACAAAGAAGGTATTAAGGTGGATCCGGCAAAGATAGAAACTGTTGAAAAGTGGGAAACCCCGAAAACTCCGAAACACATACGCCAGTTTTTAGGACTAGCTGGTTACTACAGAAGGTTCATCCAAGACTTTTCCAGAATAGCAAAACCCTTGACTGCATTAACGCATAAAGGGAAGAAATTTGAATGGAATGGTGAACAAGAGAAAGCGTTTTCAGTTATTGAATAAAAAGCTAACTACGGCACCTATATTGTCATTGCCTGAAGGGAATGATGATTTTGTGATTTATTGTGACGCATCAAAGCAAGGTCTCGGTTGTGTATTAATGCAACGAACGAAGGTGATTGCTTATGCGTCTAGACAATTGAAGATTCACGAAAAAAATTATACGACGCATGATTTGGAATTAGGCGCGGTTGTTTTTGCATTAAAGACTTGGAGGCACTACTTATATGGGGTCAAAAGTATTATATATACCGACCACAAAAGTCTTCAACACATATTTAATCAGAAACAACTGAATATGAGGCAGCGTAGGTGGATTGAATTATTGAATGATTACGTCTTTGAGATTCGTTACCACCTGGGGAAGGCAAATGTGGTAGCCGATGTCTTGAGCAGGAAGGACAGAGAACCCATTCGAGTAAAATCTATGAATATAATAATTCATAATAACCTTACTACTCAAATAAAGGAGGCGCAACAAAGAGTTTTAAAAGAGGGAAATTTAAAGGATGAAATACCCAAAGGATCGGAGAAACATCTTAATATTCGGGAAGACGGAACCCGGTATAGGGCTGAAAGGATTTGGGTACCAAAATTTGGAGATATGAGAGAAATGGTACTTAGAGAAGCTCATAAAACCAGATACTCAATACATCCTGGAACGGGGAAGATGTACAAGGATCTCAGGAAATATTTTTGGTGGCCGGGTATGAAAGCCGATGTTGCTAAATACGTAGGAGAATGTTTGACGTGTTCTAAGGTCAAAGCTGAGCATCAGAAACCATCAGGTCTACTTCAACAACCCGAAATCCCGGAATGTAAATGGGAAAACATTACCATGGATTTCATCACTAAATTGCCAAGGACTGCAAGTGGTTTTGATACTATTTGGGTAATAGTTGATCGTCTCACCAAATCAGCACATTTCCTGCCAATAAGAGAAGATGACAAGATGGAGAAGTTAGCACGACTGTATTTGAAGGAAGTCATCTCCAGACATGGAATACCAATCTCTATTATCTCTGATAGGGATGGCAGATTTATTTCAAGATTCTGGCAGACATTACAGCAAGCATTAGGAACTCGTCTAGACATGAGTACTGCCTATCATCCACAAACTGATGGGCAGAGTGAAAGGACGATACAAACGCTTGAAGACATGCTACGAGCATGTGTTATTGATTTCGGAAACAGTTGGGATCGACATCTACCATTAGCAGAATTTTCCTACAACAACAGCTACCATTCAAGCATTGAGATGGCGCCATTTGAAGCACTTTATGGTAGAAAGTGCAGGTCTTCGATTTGTTGGAGTGAAGTGGGGGATAGACAGATTACGGGTCCGGAGATTATACAAGAAACTACCGAGAAGATCATCCAAATTCAACAACGGTTGAAAACTGCCCAAAGTCGACAAAAGAGCTACGCTGACATTAAAAGAAAAGATATAGAATTTGAAATTGAAGAGATGGTCATGCTTAAAGTTGCACCTTGGAAAGGCATTGTTCGATTTGGTAAACGATGGAAATTAAATCCAAGGTATATTGGACCATTCAAGATTATTGATCGTGTTGGACCAGTAGCTTACCGACTTGAGTTACCTCAACAACTCGCGGCTGTACATAAAACTTTCCACGTCTCGAATTTGAAGAAATGTTTTGCTAAAAAAGATCTCACTATTCCGTTAGATGAAATCCAAATCAACGAAAAACTCCAATTCATCGAAGAACCCGTCGAAATAATGGATCGTGAGGTAAAAAGACTTAAGCAAAACAAGATACCAATTATTAAGGTTCGATGGAATGCTCGTAGAGGACCCGAGTTCACCTGGGAGCGTGAAGATCAGATGAAGAAGAAATACCCGCATCTATTTCCAGAAGATTCGTCAACACCTTCAACAGCTTAAAATTTCGGGACGAAATTTATTTAACGGGTAGGTACTGTAGTGACCCGAACTTTTCCATGTTTATATATATTAATTGAGATTGATATTTACATGATTAAATGTTTCCAACATGTTAAGCAATCAAACTTGTTAAGACTTGATTAATTGTAATATGTTTCATATAGACAATTGACCACCCAAGTTGACCGGCGATTCACGAACGTTAAAACTTGTAAAAATGACATGACGATATATATATGGATATACATATGGTTAACATGAGATTATGATAAGTAAGTATCTCCATAAGTATATTAACAATGAGTTATATACATATAAACAAGACTACTAACTTAAGGATTTCGAAATGAGACATATATGTAACGATTATCGTTGTAACGACATTTAAATGTATATATATCATATTAAGATATATTAATATATCATAATATCATGATAATATAATAATTTAACATCTCATTAGATATAATAAACAATGGGTTAACAACATTAATTGAGATCGTTAACTTAAAGGTTTCAAAACAACACTTACATGTAACGACTAACGATGACTTAACGACTCAGTTAAAATGTATATACATGTAGTGTATTTAGATGTATTAAAATACTTTTGGAAGACTTCAAGACATATATCAAAACACTCATACTTAACGAAAATGGTTACAGTTACTTTTCCATTCTTTTCTTTCATCAAGAATTCTAGTCGTATTCTTACCTGTATTATACACAGCTTCTAAACGTACTTACTATGAGTATATACCAATAGGAACTAGCATGGGATTCCACTCTTGATTATGTCATGTGTGACGAATCAATTTTAACTTCTACCATAATCTAGTCAACTAACTAGAACTCCTTTTAACCCCACTCACCACTCACCAATTACCACTCATCATTCACTCCATTTCAGTTCTAATTCTCTTTCTAATTCTCTCTCAACACACATACACTATTATGAACGTATTTTTCCAGTAGTTAATCATCATCTTCATCAAAAATCACTTCAAGAATCAAGCTATAATCATCATAGGAAGAACACTTCAAGAACACTTCAAAAATCCCTTCAAGTTTACTAATTTACTTCCAAGCTTTCTAATCCATTCCAAGTAATCATCTAAGATCAAGAAAACTTTGTTATATACAGTAGGTCATCTTTCTTATTCAAGGTAATATTCATATTCAAACTTTGATTCAATTTCTATAACTATAAACTATCTTAATTCGAGTAAAAATCTTACTTGAACTTGTTTTTGTGTCATGATCCTACTTCAAGAACTTTCAAGCCATCCAAGATCCTTTGAAGCTAGATCATTTCTTGTCACTTCCAGTAGGTTTACCTACTAAACTTGAGGTAGTAATGATGTTCATAACATCATTCGATTCATATATATAAAACTATCTTATTCGAAGGTTTAAACTCGTAATCATTAGAACATAGTTTAGTTAATTCTAAACTTGTTCGCAAACAAAAGTTAATCCTTCTAACTTGACTTTTAAAATTAACTACACACATTTTCTATATATATATATGATATGCTAACTTAATGATTTAAAACCCTAAAACACGAAAAACACCGTAAAACCGGATTTACGCCGTCGTAGTAACACCGCGGGCTGTTTTGGGTTAGTTAATTAAAAAATATGATAAACTTTGATTTAAAAGTTGTTATTATGAGAAAATGATTTTTATTATGAACATGAAACTATATCCAAAAATTATGGTTAAACTCAAAGTGGAAGTATGTTTTCTAAAATGGTCATCTAGACGTCGTTCTTTCGACTGAAATGACTACCTTTACAAAAATGACTTGTAACTTATTTTTCCGACTATAAACCTATACTTTTTCTGTTTAGATTCATAAAATAGAGTTCAATATGAAATCATAGCAATTTGATTCACTCAAAACGGATTTAAAATGAAGAAGTTATGGGTAAAACAAGATTGGATAATTTTTCTCATTTTAGCTACGTGAAAATTGGTAACAAATCTATTCCAACCATAACTTAATCAACTTGTATTATATATTATGTAATCTTGAGATACCATAGACACGTATACAATATTTCGACCTATCATGTCGACACATCTATATATATTTCGGAACAACTATAGACACTCTATATGTGAATGTTGGAGTTAGCTATACAGGGTTGAGGTTGATTCCAAAATATATATAGTTTGAGTTGTTATCAATACCGAGATACGTATACACTGGGTCGTGGATTGATTCAAGATAATATTTATTGATTTATTTCTGTACATCTAACTGTGGACAACTAGTTGTAGGTTACTAACGAGGACAACTGACTTAATAAACTTAAAACATAAAAATATATTAAAAGTGTTGTAAATATATTTTAAACATACTTTGATATATATGTATATATTGTTATAGGTTCGTGAATCAACCAGTGGCCAAGTCTTACTTCCCGACGAAGTAAAAATCTGTGAAAGTGAGTTATAGTCCCACTTTTAAAATCTAATATTTTTGGGATGAGAATACATGCAGGTTTTATAAATGATTTACAAAATACACACAAGTACGTGAAACTACATTCTATGGTTGAATTATCGAAATCGAATATGCCCCTTTTTATTAAGTCTGGTAATCTAAGAATTAGGGAACAGACACCCTAATTGACGCGAATCCTAAAGATAGATCTATTGGGCCTAACAAACCCCATCCAAAGTATCGGATGCTTTAGTACTTCGAAATTTATATCATATCCGAAGGGTGTCCCGGAATGATGGGGATATTCTTATATATATGCATCTTGTTAATGTCGGTTACCAGGTGTTCACCATATGAATGATTTTTATCTCTATGTATGGGATGTGTATTGAAATATGAAATCTTGTGGTCTATTGTTACGATTTGATATATATAGGTTAAACCTATAACTCACCAACATTTTTGTTGACGTTTAAAGCATGTTTATTCTCAGGTGAATACTAAGAGTTTCCGCTGTTGCATACTAAAATAAGGACAAGATTTGGAGTCCATGTTTGTATGATATTGTGTAAAAACTGCATTCAAGAAACTGATTTCGATGTAACATATTTGTATTGTAAACCATTATGTAATGGTTGTGTGTAAACAGGATATTTTAGATTATCATTATTTGATAATCTACGTAAAGCTTTTTAAATCTTTATTTATGAAATAAAGGTTATGGTTTGCTTTAAAAATGAATGCAGTCTTTGAAAAACGTCTCATATAGAGGTCAAAACCTCGCAACGAAATCAATTAATATGGAACGTTTTTAATCAATAAGAACGGGATATTTCATTTCATAGTACATCTTCAAAGTCATGGCTTCATCATCCCTATTACCTTCATTCATTGTTGATGTTACAGCTGTTACAACTCGATTCCTGGTACGGTTAATGTACATTTTTGTAACAACCATTCATTGTCCATTCATACATTTTATAGGTACTTTAATAAATAAATATGTACTTATACGTATCTTGTTTATATTCACAGAAATTCCCATCAAAGTGGGTCGAATGACACTATGACGATAATCCAAATGATTTGATTTACGTCATCACTGCCGATGGTTACCAGGCATAAGTTCAAATCATGTGGGATGGCCATGATCTAGCAATGAAAACAGGTTGGAAATAGGTTGTTAAGGATCTACAAATTAAAGTTCGGGATGTTATTCAAATAACTATGGTTGATGACAAAACTTTTGAACTCACGGTGTTCGATTCTCATCTGTGTGAAAAGCATGTTCCCGGAAACAGAAATCCAAAATTCATTAAATAGTTCGTTGATGTATCCAAACTAACGATGGTAAGTCAACACGATACTTAAGCTTCCAAATTGACAGTGTTGTTAATTTGTATATAGTTAGTTGTACAATATCAAATATTATACATATCAAATAAAACTTACCCCAAATACTTGGTTTATGCAGATCCTCCCAATCAAGTGGGTCAATTCAATATATGTTGTTGGTCAATTGAGTGATGACATCTTCATCAACACATCCACGGGTTATACTGCCAATATCAAGCTGAAAGACGATGGTAAGGACGTTTGGTTTTCTGATGGATGGAGCAAGTTTGTTAAAGATGTTGATATACGTTGGTTTGACATACTCATCTTCACTTTTTCTGATCAAAATCAATTTGAAATGGTTGTGTATGATTCTGACTACATTCAAAGGCATGCCGTAACGTCTGAATCTTCAGACAATAAAGAATCATTGAAAAAGAGGAGAAGATGTTGAGCTGGTGCCTCTCAACATCTCTTCTGGTAGTCAGAATCAACGTCTCTTTTTGGTAGTCAGAATCTTCTTCTCTTTTGTAAGTTGATCATCATCTCTAATCAAACTCCAACTTGTATGTAATAATTTGGTACAGTTTATCTACTAATTTGGCTATGTAATTATAAAACAGCATGTTACTTGTTAATCAATGATAGCATCATCTTCAAGATGATCCTCATTTATGTCCGCATATGTTGTAGTAATATTGTCAACGACAATCCCATCTATGTCCTCTCTAACCAACTCCATGTTCACATTTTCATCAATTTGAGGACCCATACCTGTTTTGCTCTGCAGGTGTGTTTCCACGTCATCAAGAGATGTTAGTGCATCCATTTCATAAGAATCTCTAGGCTTTGTCTTGATAACAACTTTCCATCCTTTGTGAACACAATCTTTAACATAAAACACTTGTTGTGCTTGACTTCCTAGTATGAACGTCTCTTTATCTTCCTTTAATCGACAAAAATTGAGCATTGTAAACCCATTTTCATCTTCCTTTTGACTTGAACCATTTGATATCCAGTCACATCGGAACAAGACTACTTTTTTGTCAGCAGCATACTGTAGCTCAATGATTTCTTTTAAAACCCCGTAATATGTTACGGCCCCAACGATAGGATTTTTATCTCTAACACTTGAGAAGCTATTTGTTGTTGCCTCGAGCATTACTCCACTATTCTGCATTTTCCTTTTCTTCTCTGTTTGTTTGGTTTGAAAACGATAACCATTAACGATATATCCCTTTTATGTTGTCACATACTCAGATGTGCCATTTGCCAAATGCCTTAGATCTTCGCATATTCCGTCTACACCTTGTTTATGCAGCTTACGAACCTGTTCAAAATAATTTAATATAAGATGAATAATTGGTTACAAATAAGTTTTTGATAAATAATAACACTAAATAAATCTCTAGCTGCTGAGTAATTTTAGAACGAGCGTTTTTAATAAATTCATAGCTTTAAATTAATGAAATTCCAAGTGATTCTTACATGTTTCCCAAACCATTTCTCGAATTTGTTACTGTGCATACGCTGTATCAAATGCTGACGTTCTTTCTTATTTTCATGCCGAAGAATACTCAGATGTTCTCTGCAATGTGTATAGAGGTGATGCAATCAAAGTGCAAAATGTAATATAAATTCTGAAACTCAAAATGTGTACTAAATAAACTTACGTTCTAAAGGATTCCAGTTCACTACAATTGAACAACACATATGAATGTGCTTTAGCTAAATGATATAGAGATAGTAAAGCTATTTTTCTAGCACCAATGGGTCGACCAGGCATAGAAAATATTGGTAGACTGTCCTCCTTACCACCGTCGTCAAAGTTTCTACTTTTCTTGTTATGTATAGTCTCAACATTGTCAGCGAAGTATAATGAACAAAACGACAAACACTAATCAGCTAGATATCCTTCTGATATTGAACCCTTAGGTTTGCTCCTGTTTCGCACATAAGATTTTAATGTGGCCAAATACCTGAAGAAAACCAATTATGAAGATCAAATTCCATGAACCTACTTAATTAAACAATTTACTATAATATTTCTATTATACGGCCGATATCAAAACATGTTATATTGTGTGTGAGTTTCCCTTAAAAAACACAAAATAAATTAAAAACAGCATGTCATATTTTGTACAATTTACTTAAATTAAATGTGGCCAGATGTAATTTACTACCTCTCAATTGGATACATCCAATGATAATGCACTGGTCCTCCAATTCTAGCCTCATACGCAAGGTGAACAGAAAGATGAACCATTACGTCAAAGAATGATGGTGGAAAAATCCTCTCCATATCGCAAAGTATTTTTCCAATATCATTTTCCATTTGAACCAATTCAGTTGGATCGAGAACTTTACAGCATAAGGGTCTATAGTAACGACACAACTTGATCACAATAGAGCGGACATGCTTAGGTAGTATATTTCATATGGAAATTGGAAGCAACTGTTGCATCAAAATATGATTGTCGTGACTTTTAAGGCCACCAATTTTAGGAGGGTTGAGTTGAACGCATCTTGAAATATTAGCTGAATAACCATTAGGAACTTTCACTGCTTTAAGCATCCGACAAAATCTATCTTTTTCTTTTTTATTCATTGAGAAACACGCAGGTGGCAAATACACTTTGTTGTTTTCTAGAACTTCGGGATGTAGTTCCTTTCGAATTCCCATTTCTTCTAAATCATAACGCCCATTTAAATGATCTTTTGTCTTTCCATCTAAATTTGTTAATGTTCCAATGACACTATCACATACATTTTTCTCAATATGCATTACATCTAGATTATGTCGTATCAAGTTGTCTTTCCAGTACGGTAATTTGAAGAATATACTTCTCTTCTTCCAATTATATGGCAATACTGGGTTGTCCTTGAATAGTTTCCCAAATTTAAATTCAATACCATTTAGCTCATTGAGAATGCCTGACCCTGTCAAGCAAGTTGGTTTACTCTCCAACTCTTCTGTGCCATCAAACGAATTTTTATCTTTCCGATACGCAAGTCTCTTTGACAACAATCGACGATGTCCCATAAAAACAAATTTCCTACTACGTCTCAACCGAATCAATTTTGTACGCTTATGGAAGGATGGACATGAAAGTTTACATTTAGTGCTCCATCCAGATAAGTTGGTATACGCCGGAAAGTCACATATTGTCCATACCATACCAGCACGCATTTGAAAATTACTATTTGTTAATGAATCATACGTCTCTACTCCATGATCCCGTAACAACTTTAGCTCATCCACTAGAGGTTCCAAATATACGTCTATATTATTCCCTGGCGCAGATGGTCCTGGTATTAGTAGAGTAAGCATGAAATAGGGTTTTTTCATGCACATCCAAGGAGGTAGATTATAGGGAATCAATACATCAGGCCATGTACTATTGGGATTACTCATATTTCCAAAAGGGTTAAACCCGTCACTCGCTAAACAGAGCCTGACATTACGGGATTCCATTGCAAATTCAGGATAATTATGATCAAATGTTTGCCAAGCTAGTGAATCTGCCGGATCTCTCAGTAAACCATCTTTCGTGCGACCCTCTTCGTGCCATCTCACGGAGGCTGAAAGGACCCGTTCATATACATTATAAATGATTCACAATAGTTGATTATATCACGAGGTATTTAACCTCTATAAGATACATTTTATAAACATTGCATTCGTTTTTAAAAAGACAAACTTTCTTTACATCGAAAGTTGACGACATGCATACCATTTCATAACATATTCAACTATAAATGACTTGATAATATTCTTGACGAACTTAATGACTCGAATGCAACGTCTTTTGAAATATGTCATGAATGACTCCAAGTAATATCTCTAAGATGAGCAAATGCACAGCGGAAGATTTCTTTAATACCTGAGAATAAACATGCTTTAAAGTGTCAACCAAAAGGTTGGTGAGTTCATTAGTTTATCATAATCATTCATTTTCATTATTTTAATAGACCACAAGAATTTCATTTCCAATTCTCATAAATATACGTCCCAAGCATAGAGACAAAAATCATTCATAAGGTGAACACCTGGTAACCGACCTTAACAAGATGCATATAGAATATCCCCTATCATTCCGGGACTCCCTTCGAACATGATAAATTCGAAGTACTAAAGCATCCGGTACTTTGGATGGGGTTTGTTGAACCCAATAGATCTAACTTTAGAATTCACGTCAATTAGGGTGTCTGTTCCCTAATTCTTAGATTACCAGACTAAAAAGGGGCATATTCGGTTTAATAATTCAACAATAGAATGTAGTTTCGATTACTTGTGTCTATTTCGTAAAACAGTTATAAAACTTGCGCATGTATTCTCAGCCCAAAAATATAAAGGGTAAAAAGGTAAATGAAACTCACCATACTGTATTTCGTAGTAAAATACATATAACATCATTGAACAGGTGCAAGGTTGGCCTCGGATTCAAGAACCTAAATTAAGTATATATATATATATATATATATATATATATATATATATATATATATATATATATATATATATATATATATATATATATATATATGTTGGTCAATATTTTGTCTTAACAAATTAGGTCAAGTCATAGTGTACCACAATCCTAATGCTCGAGACTAATATCCAAAAGTCAACAAAAGTCAATTTAACTTAAAATGATATTCAAAATTTATACATGATTATTATATAGTTTAAATATCGTCGTTTTATATTTTTTAAATATTTTTAGAAGATTTATTAGAGTAAATAATATAATTCAATTATTAATAAATAAAATTTTATATAAAAATATACTTTTATATATCATAAGTAATAAAATTTATAAAGTTCATTTAGTATCATAAAAAAAATAATATGATAGGTTTTAATAAGGTAATTATTGTATTACATATTTATTTGATAAAATAACATTGATAATAATAACAAGTACAAGTTGTATTATTTTGTAATAGTACTTATTATTATCTTATTAATAAAAATATCAATACTTATATTTACTAAAAATGATATTATGATAAAATGATAATTCTAATTATGATAACTTAAATATTTACGATACTTTTTAATATTAACTTTAAAATAATAATTTTTTTTTAAAAAGATAATAATAATGATATTTTGTAATAACAATAACATTTCATTTAAAAATGATAATTTTTGTTAAAATGATAGTTTAATACTAACGATACTTTTAATAATAGTAATGATAAAAATAATAAGAACGAAAATTTTATCTAAATCAATATCTTACAATATTTTAATTTCATCATGATACTCATATTCATTAATTCCTAATTAATTTGTTTAATAGCTTTTAATCGACTTTTATATCGTGTTCATAATAATGATAATAATAGTAATCAAAATAATTAGGTGTTACTAATATTAGTTTTAATTACAATAATACTAATAATGATAATTTCTATGACATCATTAACGATCATACTAATAATTATTTTAATGATAATATAATAATAACAATAACAATAACAAAAACCATTTTTAAATAATGATATATATATATATATATATATATATATATATATATATATATATATATGTATATATATATTAATAATGATAATAATAATAATGATAATAATAATAGTAATAATATTAATAATAATAATTAGATAATAATAATAATAATACTAATTATAACTTTAATGATAATAACAATAGTAATCATAATAAAAATAACAATTTTTAATGATAAATCCTTTTATTGATAAAGATAATAATAATAATAATAATAATAATAATAATAATAATAATAATAATAATAATAATAATAATAATAATAATAAGATAAAACTAGAATGACGATAATAACGACGATAATAATAATCATTTTAAATAATAATAAAAAAATTCGATTGAGTGCTCACGTATCAATATTGAGATTCAATATTGCAGGAAAGGTACGTAGACGCAACGGAGATGATAAACACTAGATTGACCTCACAAGCATAACCTCGAACATTACCCATCACCTCCATAGCTATAACCCATAATTTCCTTAGCTCTATCCCACTCATAAAACCCGTTTTGAAATGGCTCGCTCATGACCTCGTCATAATATTTTATGTATAAAAATACTAATAACAATAATACTAATTCCTAATAATAATATTATGATTAATAATAATAATAATAGTAATAATAATAATAATAATAATAATAATAATAATAGTAATAATAATAATAATAATAATTAAATAAATATAATACGGAGTAAGATAGAGTGAAGAGAGATAGATGAAATGAATTCGAGCAGAACACGATCGAGTTTTATAGCCCAATTCTAGAACCCACAGCTCCGTGAGTTCGGAGTTGTGTAGTGCTTTTGCTCTGCGAGTGCGGAGTCCCCAGATCCAGCTCACATTTGTTTAACCTCTTTCTGCCAACGGTATTAAATAATAATAATAATAATAATAATAATAATAATATATATATATAATATTTTTAATTTATATAATTAATTATATATTATATTATATTTATGTTCATGGTAAAAATATAATTTTTACTCAAATGATACGGACTTTGTCACTCGACTCATGTACCACTTTCGGTTTTTCGAACGTACTTTCGTATGTTTAGGAAACTAGCTTTTTACGTTTTGTGACTCGTACCATTATCAAAATTTAGTTCTAGTCATTGATAAATTATTTTATGAAAAATGTAACTTATATAATTGAGTGTTGTGGTCATTTGCTTCTATAAATCAGAGTCTCATTGTTTACTAAAATACGTTTAATAATATCGAAATGTTTTATATTTAATTTATACATTAACGCGTTTGTAAAATATATAAATATATTCTTACTTAAGAATATAATTTCGTATATTATATATATAATTGAAATATCTATCTAATTATATTTCAAAGTTCAAAATGTTTAAGTAATAGAAAATATTATGTCGTATCACGTTTTATGTTTTTGAAACAATATATATATATATATATATATATATATATACATATATATATATATATACATATATATATATATATACATATATATATATATATATATATATATATATATATATATATATATAATTTATAATACAAGCTTTAATTAGTTCCTTAAAACTTATGAACAATTTATCTTATAAAACATTTCACTAATAAAGTTCTTTAAAAAAAAATTATTTTTGTACCTTTGAAACAATATTAAAATAAATATGAAAACTTTGTTTTTCTAAAACTAAGTATATTTAAGAATCACTTTACAAAAAAAGTTATATTAGTAGAAGTTGTTATATTGTAAAACATTTTAGAGAAGTAAGATTAAATATACTTTTCACAGGTTTTAAGTTTTTAACGTTTGTTGGTGCAACGTGATATAAAGTCTAAAGATTAGATAAACGTACGAAATCACCTTAATGTAAATTGTCGATACTCAATATCTAAGTTATTTACATTCCACATTCCAACTTTAAAATGATAGTCATAATAGTTATCTTATTAACATCACGAGGAAAATGTTGTAAGGTATGAATTGAAAATCAAATAGGAATCTTTACTAACTCTTGTCTAGTTCCCGTTAATTGACACTTTTGTTCTTTCTAATAAATCACTTTACCAATTATTCCGAATACCGTTAAAAAGGAAAAGTTTCTTAAATTAAAGTGGACCTCCTAATAGGGACTCATATGTGAAGACCCGTCCTAATCCATCCGGACGAAGTCCATATCGATTATAAACGATTCACAACAGTTGATTACATCGCGAGGTACTTGACCTCTATATGATACATTTTACAAACATTGCATTCATTTTTGAAAAGACAAACTTTCATTACATCAAAAGCTGACAGCATGCATACCATTTCATAATATATCTAACTATAATTGACTTAATAATAATCTTGATGAACTCAACGACTCGAATGCAACGTCTTTTAAAATATGTCATGAATGACTCCAAGTAATATCTTTAAAATGAGCAAATGCACAGCGGAAGATCTCTTTAACACCTGAGAATAAACATGCTTTAAAGTGTCAACCAAAAGGTTGGTGAGTTTATTAGTTTAACATAAATAATCATTTTCTAACTTTTAATAGACCACAAGATTTCATATTTCCATTTCTCATAAACATACGTCCCATACATAGAGACAAAATAATCATTCATATGGATTGAATACCTGGTAACCGACATTCACAATATGTATATAAGAATATCCCCATCATTCTGGGATCCTCCTTCGGACATGATATAAATTTTGAAGTACTAAAGCATCCAGTACTTTGGATGGGGCTTGTTGGGCCCGATAGATCTATCTTTAGAGTTCGCGTCAATTAGGGTGTCTGTTCCCTAATTCTTAGATTACCAGACTTAATAAAAAGGGGCATATTCGATTTCGATAATTCAACCATATAATGTAGCTTCAATTACTTGTGTCTATTTCGTAAAACATTTATAAAAGCAACGCATGTATTCTCAGCCCAAAAATGTAAAGAGTAAAAGGGCAAATGAAACTCACCATACTGTATTTTTGTAGTAAAAATACATATGATGTCATTTAACAAGTGTAGGGTTGACCTCGGATTCACGAACCTATATTCAATCATGTATATTAATGCATGTAATGGTAATCGAACAAATATATATATTATTAGTGATTTTATTTGTTATTTTATATCATTTCAATTGTTATATATTTATCTATAAATGTTTCTTTTATATTAAAAATAGTAAATTAGATATACTTATGATATATGTAGTAATTTATATTTTTATATAAATATCTTTTATTTATTAAAATAATAATTATGATATTACTAAAATAATGATAATAATACTAATAATGATATTGATAATAATTTTTATAGTAATAATAATAATAATAATAATAATAGTGATAAAAATAATAATAATAAATATGATAACTACCTCAAAATAAGCTCCAAAAATAAATAATTGCCCTTGCCAAGGCTTGAACCTGCAACCTCTCGCTAACTCATCAACACTCCTAACCATCTACTCCAAATCTATTTTTCTATTATATATCACAACTAGATCTTTAAATCCCTTAATTCAACTTTTAAGCCCAATAACTAAATATTACGGCCCAACAGCATGCACAAGCCCAACATTTTTCTGGTTCTTTTTCTAAAAAGAGTGCCACAACAGGGATTGAACCTGAGACCTCCTGCGAACCCATAACAATCCCTAACCAACTAATCTACTTGATCCTTTCTGTTATCTTTTGTAACTTAAATATATGTAAACCGCAATTACCCGTCTTCTTCTTCATGTATCATATATTATCGTTCATGTCTCATAATCATTTATATCATTAACTCAACAACCTCGTTCATCATCATCACTAAATGATTACCATCATCATTCATTGATTATTACTATCCTTAATGTTATAACCTTTACAACATCATCATTCATACCCTATAACATCATCACCATGCATACGTAAACTAGAAACCCAAGACTTAGTGATAATTGAATAGCTGTAATCAAACGATTTATGGATTTTTAATATGGCCTAACATCAAAAAAAAATAATAAATAATTCTCGGTCCAAATAAAATAACGGCCCCATTGTGATTTAGTAGCAAACCGATTGGCAACCCAGTAATATAATCCTTTCTTTTATCTTATATTTAATGAAAAGAACTAGTGGGGAGTGTCGGCTGTGGATTTTAATCGAGTAATGCAAGCGAATATTAAAATCAAGTGGTTTGTTTGAATACCTTTTTGTCGGCCACATCATCAAAAGGAAGAACAAGAAATTTGTAGTTTTATAAAATAAGCAACTAACGAATCCCTTCCATTATTTTATGTAAATGCCGATGCCATGTATACACCTAATACCTTGGATACTCTTTATATAAAAAGGATTAGGTTTAGTGGGTGGGTCTCCTTTGGTTCCTTAAATTAACGTTCCACTAATCATAATCATCATTCATACGCTTATTCTTCTTGGACACTACTAAAATCATACCTCATGTATCATAATTATTAACTTACTTGGCGTATTTATAGCTGCAGTATTTTCGATCCAGTTTAGTTGCAGCAGAAAAATGAGAGAAAGAAGGAGATAAAGAAATGGAAAAAGGTGGTGACTAGGGTGGTGGTTTACGAATAGACGGAATTAGACATAAAATAATCGTATTCGATTGATGCTTCATTTGGTAATCAAAAGTTGTGGGTGTTGGGTTATGTCGAGCAAAGAAAACTATTGTTGAGTTTTATTTGTTGATCGAATACATAGAGGAAGTTGAATGAGGATTTTGATTTGAATTGGGGATGGTGTTGTGGTGAGAGTGGTGCTTCAACAAGAAAACAGTTCGAGCAACAATATCGATTAACTTGGTTCTTAAAAAGTGGTGAAGGGAAGTGGTGTGCTTGGTGGTACCCGAGGTGTGTGTAAGTAATATATGTATATGTACCTTAATGTTTCTATTTGATTTTCTAATTACAATTGCAGGAGTGGATATATATTTTGTACTTTTGAAGGATAGTAATATAACTCCAATGCATGTTCAATTTGGTTTGTAGTGCAGAAGGTGTCGACATTATATTCCAGCAGATGAAGTCTGGAAGGAAAAAGAAAAACAGATAGTGACGTGTAACAAATTTGTAAGCTTAATTGTTATTGATAGGAATTTGATTTGTACGATTGATTTGAATGTAATACAAATTTTTGTAACTGTCTTCTCTTATCATTTTCTCTCTTTTCATTCACATTTGTATCACATATAGAGGGATTAAAGTCTTGAGGTAAATCCCAAATAATTTATGAAGTGGACGTGTAACAAATTACAGACTGTAAGTACATGAGTTATTAATCAGATGAATAAAAAAAATTTAACAGATAATGACCTGTAACTGCTTCGTACCAATTAAAGATTTTGCTATCACATAATTTATTTCCATCTGACTATCAACTTTATAAGTGTAAACAGGTTAATAATAAAATACTGATAATTCCTAATAATAAAGATACTAAAAATAATAATATTAATAGGAATAGTAAAAAATATTAATAATTAATAATATCAAAATAATAAGAGTAATAATAAAGTAATCATAGAAATGATAATAATAATTTTACTAATGATAATATTAATAAATTGTATTATTGTTAATTAATAATAATAATACTAATTATGACCATCATATTAACAATATTGATGTTAACAATAATAATGAAAGTAATATTAATATATTTATTATATTCAAACTTATAATTTAATATAATATCACTTTTTATTTATGTAATATTGTATTACGGGACGCCATTTACTGAATAGTTAATATTTATATATTCTATACATTTATTTAATAGAAATCTTATATTGATTTATAATATATAAATATATATATATATATATATATATATATATATATATATATATATATATATATATATATATACTTATTTTATCAGTAGCTTAATTATTCTAATTATTACATTCCAATTAATTAAAGTATTCTTTATGAACTCATAATATTATATTTTCTTATATATATATATATATAATTTTTTTAATGTATATAATATATATACATATTTATTTATAAATAATCGTTCGTGAACCGTTGGGAACAGTCGAAGATCAATTGAATATATAAACATAGTTTCAAAATTTTTGAGACTCAACATTACAGACTTTGCTTATCGTGTCGAGATCATATAAAGATCAACTTTAAATTTGGTCAGAAATTCCCGGGTCATCACAGTACCTACCCGTTAAAGAAATTTCATCCCGAAATTTGAGTGAGGTGGTCATGGCTAACAATAAGAATATTTTCCTGACGAATATGAGCTGATAAATAGAGTTTTATTACCATAGAGTAATATGGATAATATGATTGATTACTCGAAGAGTATGAGTGAAGCTATCGCAAAAGTTTGAAACAAAGAAATAGAGATTTGTCCTAACTTTTAACGTAGTCATGGTTCATTTCTGGAATCTCAGGGATTTTAAGATAATCTTCGAATCTATATAAGATTTGATTCTTCGATAAATCAGGAAATTAAGATCTTTCTAATTAAATGTGGAGATCTGCCTTGATTTCTTTATCAGATATTTTCACTATAAATTAACTTCTTCCGTTCCATTACTTTTACCATTCCTATACTTAATTTCCAAATTCAAAAGATTGTGAAAATGCTTAATCCAGTTCTGATCCTTGTCCTTATCCTTACTATCGCAATAATCATTCTCCTTTTCCAACTTCCACTGGAACAATCTGTTTACTTCTACTATTACCTTGGGGTGATACTATTCTTAATTATACCGTGTCTTTATATTGCTATTCATATTAATATTCACGGTTTGTAACACCCGTGTTGTTATTGGACTTTATATTTTCTCTTATATTTTGGAGCTCTTTGCCTTTTTATTATTCTCTCGACCTCTAGTAAAGCGAGCAATGGTCCACAATTCGTGAGTATGGAATTTCGGATAAACATCATGTTCTAAATAAGAAAGAATGTATTAACACGATTTGATTTGTCAAATTACCAGTATCACGGAGAATAGAACTATCAAGAATATACTTTCTTAATATGTTCAGAAGTTAAGCAGAATGAAAGAGTTATGTAACATGGCACATGATGACGTTATAATCTGTGAATCATCACGTCCTACTAGAAACTCAGCATGACTTACTGTAATATAATCACGTTGATCAAGTGTCATTATATTATACTAACTCATGCATCAGTTCCCAACACTACTTCAAAAACATTCATAATTTAAACTCGAAGGTTTACAGAATATAGAAACTATACAGTTTCCTTTATGATGTAATAATAATAACGTGAGATAGTAAATGATTTCGGATAAGAATATTTATGAAGATATTTTCAGAAATATTGAGGATATTAATATTGAAAGATACGATAATATCTTAGAATTTTAGAATCAAATTGTGATGAAGAAATTTATTCACGATAATTTAGAGCGATTAAGGAGCAAGGTATTCGCTAAAGATTTCATCAGAAATAGAATCATTAGGATTCTTTATGTACAAGTTTAGTCCTTGTGATTTGTTCAGAGTTTCAGAACGAGAGATCATAATTCTAAGAGATAAATGTTATATGTATATATAACTTTTGGTGTAGAAACGCTGCGAGATTTAAAATAATGATTGCTGATTTCTCGATACTTGTTATGGCAATTCTTGTTACAAGATGCTGATGAGTTCGAGATAAGACTTCAATAGATAAATATAGTGTTTTGTCGAAGAGATTTAAGCCAAGGAGCAACGAGGTTGCTGGTACGTCTGCTGGTAATATGATGGAATATAAAAAGTTTCCCGGTACAATAAAAGAGCACGCATATATATCAAGGTTATAATAAAGTTGTTTCGAATGAAAAGTCGAAGTTGACTTGCTGGAGCTGTGACAAAATTTGCTACTTTGAAAGGGATTACCAAGTTATTTTGGGTAATAATAACACTAAGGAATTAGCACAGCTACTTGTTAAATGTTTACTCAGTTTCCGAGAGTTTCTCAGGTGCATAACTATATGCATCAATCTTTCCTTCCGTAGATGATGTGCGGTTGATTCATCCTATCGATTGAGGTATTTTCAAGAATCATGAAAGGTTGAACGCATATTAGAATCGTCAAGATACAATTGGGGTTTAAGATGAAATCAAGTGGCAAACTTGAAGAAATGTTTAGTTTCATATGTTATAATTAATATTATAATTCATTTTAATTATCCAATGTTGGTCCTTGGTTGATAGTCCACAGTTAGCAATTTAATAATTCGTATATAGTTTAATATATAATATTAGAATTAAATACTACGTATCGTGACCCGTGTACATGTCTCAGACTCGATCACAACTCAAAGTATATATATTATTGTAGAATCAACCTCAACCCTGTATAGAGAACTTGATCATTACTGTATATAGAGTGTCTATGGTAATTCCAAATAATATATATAGATGTGTCGATATGATATGTCAAAACCTTGTATACGTGTCCCGATATTTAAAGTGCATAAAATAATTACAGAAATTAAATGACGATAAATAAAGTGCGTAAAATAAATAACAGAAATTAAATGACAATAAATAAAATTGCGAGAATTAAATTGCGATAAAATAAATTGCGATAATTAAAATGTAATAAGGAATTAACAGTTAGCTAGGATTTTGTTAGCGTGGATTCTTAACAAAATTTATCATAGTTAATTTGTTTGTTTCTAACAAATTTTATTTTGTCTAATGTTTTCTTCATTATGCCACTTGTTGGATTCTGATAGATCAAAACCCAAATATGAAATTGAATGAAAATGGTTATTCTGTGGTGAACGGATTCGTATATCTGTGGATGTAAGGAGGGTAGTAAATGACCGTTGAATCAGATTCGATGAATGTACAGTGTAACTTATTAATGTAAAATCTAAATATTCCTCGGGTATTACCTACCCGTTAAAATATTTTCATCATTAATAGTTTGTACGAAAGAATTTTTAATTACAATCTTTATGAAAATATATATAGATATATATTTTCTTCAGATGTAATCATGGATTTAATGAGTCAATATGATATTAAACTCATTTGATTTACCGTTAGAACAAGAATATATAATCTCTAAAACATTAGAGATTACATAATCGCCATGTCGAACGAAGATAAATGATGTAGAATGATTTGTAGAACGATGATTATACTCGAGGTACAGAATGAGATGTTGAGGCATAGATTGTTGAAACTTGGGTTGTTGGTGGTACTGGTGCCATTGGTGCTGAGGCTAGTGATGTTACTGGTGTTGGTGATACTGCTGGTGCTTGCAAATTGTATACCGTGCTCTCTAAAGTTAATACTCGAGCTCGGAGTTCTCTAACTTCTTCTACTAACCCTGGTTGATTATCAGTGTGAGGTAGAGGTCGGATATCTTCTCTAGTTCTGTTAATGGTAGCTTTAAGACGAAAAATTCTTGCAAATAGGGTATAAACGGTGTTGCGAACGGGTTCGCCGGTGAGCGGATCAAGTACTCCAAGGTTAGGTGGTAGATTCGATTCATAATATGGAGTACCTTCTTCCCTTCTCCATAGGGTGAGTATGTCGCAAACCCACCCCCATTTTCTCTAGTAATCACTGTAGTTGATTGGTTGGTGTGCTCCTGTCACGCTGTCTTCGGAGTCAGAGGAACTTGGTCGATTCGTAGAGGCCATATTACACGATCTCAGGAAAGATTTTTGGTATGAAGAGTTTAGTGACATCAATTGATAGTTGGATGGTATTCTCAATGCATAATTTGCATAGATATATATAGTACCAGGATCCCTTAAATTAAGGAGAAATTTATGAGAGATATCAGGCAAGGTCTACAGTAACAGATACGCTAAGATATGAATTGTCAGATACGCTAAGATATGAATTTTGTCTATACACTATTCATGCAGTCAATGCAGTAAAACGTGTCTAGACTAAGAATAATGAGTAGGTAATTTTCTAAGGATGATAAGCAGATGATTTTCGACAAAAATGATAAGCAAAACTTTTGACATGCAGACACGGTCAAAGTCCAGACTCACTAATGCATCCTAACGACTATTAGTTAGACACACTAATGCAAGACCTGGTTCTCTAAGACCACCGCTCTGATACCAACTATAGAGACCCATCCTAATCCATCCGGATGAAGTCCATATCGATTATAAACGATTCACAACAGTTGATTACATCGCGAGGTACTTGACCTCTAGAGGATACATTTTACAAACATTGCATTCATTTTTGAAAAGACAATCTTTCATTACATCGAAAGCTGACAGCATGCATACCATTTCATAATATATCTAACTATAATTGACTTAATAATAATCTTGATAAACTCAACGACTCGAATGCAACGTCTTTTGAAATATGTCATGAATGACTCCAAGTAATATCTTTAAAATGGGCAAATGCACAGTGAAAGATCTCTTTAACACCTGAGAATAAACATGCTTTAAAGTGTCAACCAAAAGGTTGGTGAGTTCATTAGTTTAACATAAATAATCATTTTCTAACTTTTAATAGACCACAAGATTTTATATTTCCATTTCTCATAAACATACGTCCCATACATAGAGACAAAATAATCATTCATATGGATCGAACACCTGGTAATCGACATTCACAATATGTATATAAGAATATCCTCATCATTCCGGGATCCTCCTTCGGACATGATATAAATTTTGAAGTACTAAAGGATCCGGTACTTTGGATGGGGCTTGTTGGGCCCGATAGATCTATCTTTAGAGTTCGCGTCAATTAGGGTGTATGTTCCCTAATTCTTAGATTACCAGACTTAATAAAAAGGGGCATATTCGATTTTGATAATTCAACCATATAATGTAGTTTCAATTACTTGTGTCTATTTCGTAAAACATTTATAAAAGCAACGCATGTATTCTCAGCCCAAAAATGTAAAGAGTAAAAGGGCAAATGAAAGTCACCATACTGTATTTTGTAGTAAAAATACATATGATGTCATTTAACAAGTGTAGGGTTGACCTCGGACTCACGAACCTATATTCAATCATGTATATTAATGCATGTAATGGTAATCGAACAAATATATATATTATTAGTGATTTTATTTGTTATTTTATATCATTTCAATTGTTATATATTTATCTATAAATGTTTCTTTTTTATTAAAAATAGTAAATTAGATATACTTATGATATATGTAGTAATTTATATTTTTATATAAATATCTTTTATTTGTTAAAATAATAATTATGATATTACTAAAATAATGATAATAATACTAATAATGATATTGATAATAATTTTTATAGTAATAATAATAATAATAATAATAATAGAGATAAAAATAATAATAATAAATATGATAACTACCTCAAAATAAGCTCCAAAAATAAATAATTGCCCTTGCCAAGGCTTGAACCTGCAACCTCTCGCTAACCCATCAACACTCCTAACCATCTACTCCAAATCTATTTTTCTATTATATATCACAACTAGATCTTTAAATCCCTTAATTTGACTTTTAAGCCCAATAACTAAATATTACGACCCAACAGCAAGCACAAGCCCAACATTTTTCTGGTTCTTTTTCTAAAAAGAGTGCCACAACAGGGATTGAACCTGAGACCTCCTACGAACCCATAACAATCCCTAACCAACTGATCTACTTGATCCTTTCTGTTATCTTTTGTAACTTAAATATACGTAAACCACAATTACCCGTCTTCTTCTTCATGTATCATATATTATCGTTCATGTCTCATAATCATTTATATCATTAACTCAACAACCTCGTTCATCATCATCACTAAATGATTACCATCATCATTCATTGATTATTAATATCCTTAATGTTATAACCTTTACAACATCATCATTCATACCCTATAACATCATCACCATGCATATGTAAACTAGAAACCCAAGACTTAGTGATAATCGAATAGCTGTAATCAAACGATTTATGGATTTTTAATATGGCCTAACATAAAAAAAATTAATAAATAATTCTCGGTCCAAATAAAATAACGGCCCCATTGTAATTTAGTAGCAAACCGATTGGCAACCCAGTAATATAATCCTTTCTTTTAACTTATATTTAATGAAAAGAACTAGTGGGGAGTGTCGGCTGTGGATTTTAATCGAGTAATGCAAGCGAATACTAAAATCAAGTGGTTTGTTTGAATACCTTTTTGTCAGCCACAGCATCAAAAGGAAGAACAAGAAATTTGTAGTTTTATAAAATAAGAAACTAACTAATCCCTTCCATTATTTTATGTAAATGCCGATGCCATGTATACACCTAATACCTTGGATACTCTTTATATAAAAAGGATTAGGTTTAGTGGGTGGGTCTCCTTTGGTTCCTTAAATTAACGTCCCACTAATCATAATCATCATTCATACGCTTATTCTTCTTAGACACTACTAAAATCATACCTCATGTATCATAATTATCAACTTACTTGGCGTATTTATAGCTGCAGTATTTTTGATCCAGTTTGGTTGCAGCAGAAAAATGAGAGAAAGAAGGAGAGAAAGAAATGGGAAAAGGTGGTGACTAGGGTGGTGGTTTACGAATAGACGGAATTAGACATAAAATAATCGTATTCGATTGATGCTTCATTTGGTAATCAAAAGTTGTGGGTGTTGGGTTATGTCGAGCAAAGAAAACTACTGTTGAGTTTTATTTGTTGATCGAGAACATAGAGGAAGTTGAATGAGGATTTTGATTTGAATTGGGGATGGTGTTGTGGTGAGAGTGGTGCTTCAACAGGAAAACAGTTCGAGCAACAATATCGATTAACTTGGTGCTTAAAAAGTGGTGAAGGGAAGTGGTGTGCTTGGTGGTACCCGAGGTGTGTGTAAGTAATATATGTATATGTACCTTAATGGTTCTATTTGATTTTCTAATTACAATTGCAGGAGTGGATATATATTTTGTGCTTTTGAAGGATAGTAATAGAACTCCAATGCATGTTCAATTTGGTTTGTAGTGCAGAAGGTGTCGACATAATATTCCAGCAGATGAAGTCAGGAAGGAAAAAGAAAAACAGATAGTGACGTGTAACAAATTTGTAAGCTTAATTGTTATTGATAGGAATTTGATTTGTACGATTGATTTGAATGTAATACAAATTTTTGTAACTGTCTTCTCTTATCATTTTCTCTCTTTTCATTCACATTTGTATCACATATAGAGGGATTAAAGTCTTGAGGTAAATCCCAAATAATTTATGAAGTGGACGTGTAACAAATTACAGACTGGAAGTACATGAGTTATTAATCAGATGAATAAAAAAATTTTAACAGATAATGACCTGTAACTGCTTCGTACCAATTAAAGATTTTGTTATCACATAATTTATTTCCATCTGACTATCAACTTTATAAGTGTAAACAGGTTAATAATAAAATACTGATAATTCCTAATAATAAAGATACTAAAAATAATAATATTAATAGGAATAGTAAAAAATATTAATAATTAATAATATCAAAATAATAAGAGTAATAATAAAGTAATCATAGAAATGATAATAATAATTTTACTAATGATAATATTAATAAATTGTATTATTGTTAATTAATAATAATAATAATACTAATTATGACCATCATATTAACAATATTGATGTTAACAATAATAATGAAAGTAATATTAATATATTTATTATATTCAAACTTATAATTTAATATAATATCACTTTTTATTTATGTAATATTGTATTACGGGACGCCATTTACTGAATAGTTAATATTTATATATTCTATACATTTATTTAATAGAAATCTTATATTGATTTATAATATATATATATATATATAAATATATATATATATATATATATATATATATATATATATATATATATATATATATATATATATATATATATATATATATATATATACTTATCTTATCAGTAGGTTAATTATTCTAATTATTACATTCCAATTAATTAAAGTATTCTTTATGAACTCATAATATTATATTTTCTTATATATATATATAATTTTTTTAATGTATATAATATATATACATATTTATTTATAAATAATTGTTCGTGAACCGTCGGGAACAGTCGAAGATCAATTGAATATATAAACATAGTTTCAAAATTTTTGAGACTCAACATTATAGACTTTGCTTATCGTGTCGAGATCATATAAAGATCAAGTTTAAATTTGGTCAGAAATTCCCGGGTCGTAACATCATAGCCGTAATTCAATGTATCTGATAATTCAATCATTTGATATTATCTTTTAATTTCGTCAATAATTATTTTAAATTTATTTTAAAACAAATACGTTCAGGTAAAGCATTATACGTCTAATACTTTGTTAATGTTTTTAAGTTATACTATATATATATATATATATATATATATATATATATATATATATATATATATATATATATATATGTATATATATAAAATCATATCCATTTATGTATTGGTTCGTGAATCGTCGAAACTTGGTCACGGTTAATTGAATGTATGAATATAGTTTAAAATTCTTGAGATTTAACTTAACAAACTTTCCTTATCGTGTTGGAATAATATAAGATTTAAGTTTAAATTTGGTCAGAATTTTCCGGGTTGTCACAGTACCTACCCGTTAAAGAAATTTCGTCCCGAAATTTGCTTGGAATGGTCATGGCTGACAATAAGTATGTTTTCATGATGCATATAAGCTGAAGATTAGGGTTTTATCATTTTTGAGTAATATAGATAAAACCATTTGATTTTGTGAAGAGTACGAGTGAAGCTATTACCAAAAGAGTGAAATGAGTAGGTATACATTCGTCATATATTTTGACGTAGATAGGATAGATTTCCAAGTTCAAGAGATTTTGAGAAAATCTTCGTAATAGGATTTGATTCTTCGATAATCAAGGGAATTAGGATCTACTTTAAATGCAATCATCTGTTTTGATTTCTTCGTTGGATATTTTACTATAAATCCACCTCCTTCATTTCCTTTTAACTCACTCCTTCCATTATTTCTAACTCATACTTTAAAGCATTCATCAATATGCTCCATCCAGTTCTGCTGCTTGATATATTCCTAACCTTCATATCAGTCATTCTTCTTTTTCACCTGCCGTTGGAAGAATATATTTACTTCTACTATACTCTTGAGTTTATAGTGTTTCTAGTTCTCCCGTGTCTTTATATTGCTATATGCATCGACATATACGGTTTATAAGTTCTGGGTGGTTGTTGGGTTTTATATCTTTTCTTATATTTCGATGTCCCTGCTTCTGTCTCCCATAATCATTGTCATCTCCAGTTAATGCTCTCTTTTATTTGCTGTGATTTACATCCCAATTTTCTGTTTTGGAGCTTTGTCCTTTCGTTTCTTCTTCTTATGATTAAGCACCGCTTGTAATGGTACATAATTCGCAGATATGAATTTCAGAATGAACATTGTTAATGTTTTAGGAAGGAAATTGTAATGGCACGATCTTGACTTGTCAAATTACTAGAATACATCGGAAAAGGCCGAATCATCAAGAAATATTTTCTTGATATTTTAGAGGTTAAATAGAATACAAGAGTCGTATAACATGGCACATGATGATGTTATGATCTGTGAATCATCACATTCCATTTAGAAACTCAGCATAACTTACTGTAATATAATCACGTTGATCAAGTGTCATTATATTATACTAACTCATGCTTCAGCTCCCAATACTACTTAAAAAATATTCCTATTTTAAACTCGAATGTTTCAGAATTTAGAAACTAAAATAGTTTCTTTTATGATGCAATACAGATAGCGTGAAAAGGTAAATGATTTCAGATAAGAATGATTATGGAAATATCTTCAGAAATATGAAAGATATTTATAATGAAAGATACGATGATATCTTATAATTTCTAATATCAGAGGATGAAGAAGGGTATTGTTTGCAGGGGTTTAGAGTCAGGAGCAAGGTATTCGTTAATTACTTTAGCAGATACTGAATCATTTAGATTCTTTGAAGGCAGGTTCAGTCTTTGTGATTTGTCCACAGCCTCCTTCATACTTTGCTCAATCCGTTTTCCAGTTCCAAAACTTCTCTTTTTTTCTGCGCTTTGCCAGCACACTATTCATTATCATCAAACTTTTTTTTTTTACTGTTAAGGTCATTTTATAGTTTTTGCTGCTTCATCAACATTTTGAGAACTATTCCTCAGTTCAGGGTGTTTTTCAGAAACTTCACATTCAAGTATGTAAGTCCAGGAGATAGACGTTATATGTACACATATAACTGTTGGCGTAGACATGCTGCGAGATTTTAAAATACTGATTGCTAATTCCCGATGATTCGTATAACAATTCTCGTTACAAGATGCGAATGAGTAAATGATGAGGTTTTAATGAATAAATATAATGACTTTTCGGAGAGGTTAAATTCAAAGGGTAATGAAGTTGCTGGTACATCTACTGATAATGTGGTGAAATATAAAAGGTTCCCCGGTAATGATGGTGTATATCTCATGGTTATAATAAGGTTAGTCTGACTGAAAAGTCGAAGTTGACTTGCTGGAGCTGTGACAAAACTTGCTATTTTGAAAAGAAATTGCAGTGTTATTTTTGCTAATAAATGCCAAAGGATCTGTTACGGATACGTGTTAAACTAGGACTTTGGTTTCGAAAGTCTTTCGGGTACATAACTGTGGATAACATGTGGTTGGATCATCATCTCGATTGTTCATCGTTTGAAGTGTCTTCAGGAATTTCGAAGGGTTTGAACACCGATTGTAATCGTTAATATACATATGATGTTCTAACACAGTTTTGAAGTCAAAGTATAGCTTCGAAAGATGTAGAAATCTAAGAGTGATGATTTTGGTTATATCTCGAGTTGAATTCTGAGATTTAAAAATCAGAATATGTAATTGAATCTTGAATGAATATGGTTATTTTGATTATGAAAGAATGTATATTGTTGAGAAAATAGTGAGTATAGTTGATGACTGCTGAATCAGTTTCGAAGAATGTAACATATTAATTGTGAATTTATATATATTCCTTGGGTATTACCTACCCGTTAAAAAAAAATTTCACAATTAATATTTTGTACAAACGAATTCTGTTACAATCTTTATGAAAATATATATATATATATATATATATATATATATATATATATATATTTTTATTTTTTTCTTTAGATGTTATATATATATATATTTTTATTTTTTTCTTTAGATGTTATATATATATATTTTCTTTAGATGTAACATAGATTTAATGAATTAATATTAAATTAAACTCATTTGATTTACGGTTGAAATCAGAATTGAGAAATCCCTAAAACTTTAGAAATTACATAAGAATTTCTTTAATGATATTGAAATTATGAATCAATACTTTGTTATTTTGTTGAAGCATGATGTTGGTTTTTGTGAAATTCTTGTGAGCTTCGCAAGGTACGAATGATATTTCTTAGAGATTTTTGAGTATATCGAAGATGAAGGTGTAAAATCAAACATATATTTGAATAATACACTTGGTTTATTATGAGTTAGAATTTATTGAATTGGAACGGAAATTGTAGTTATCAATGGTTAAGTTGCGGACGGAGGACGTACATAATTACATATTAGTAATATGAATTAACCGAGTCGTTAAGATTCACATATAATAGCTTAGTACGGAAAGATTTATTTTAATCTCAAAATTTATATATATATAAAATATACATATAATTTCTTTAGAGGAAATGAGTTAATACTTCATAACTTTTTGATACAATATATGCGTTATTTATTCGTAATGACGTCCACGGTAATTCTTGAACTGATGTAGTTTGTGATGTTATAGGTGCTGTTGATTCTGACGATGCTGACGGCACTGACTGTGCTGGTGATGCTATGGTACTGTTGATGCCGTTGGTAAAACAAGTCTAGCTTGTAAAACACATGTAGTGACGAGAACTTTTCCATGTTTATATATATTAATTGAGATTGATATTTACATGATTAAATGTTTCCAACATGGTAAGCAATCAAACGTGTTAAGACTTGATTAATTGAAATATGTTTCATATAGACAATTGACCACCCAAGTTGACCGGCGATTCACGAACGTTAAAACTTGTAAAAATGACATGACGATATATATATGGATATACATATGGTTAACATGAGATTATGATAAGTAAGTATCTCCATAAGTATATTAACAATGAGTTATATACATATAAACAAGACTACTAACTTAAGGATTTCGAAACGAGACATATATGTAACGATTATCGTTGTAACGACATTTAAATGTATATATATCATATTAAGATATATTAATATATCATAATATCATGATAATATAATAATTTAACATCTCATTATATATAATAAACAATGGGTTAACAACATTAATTGAGATCGTTAACTTAAAGGTTTCAAAACAACACTTACATGTAACGACTAACGATGACTTAACGACTCAGTTAAAATGTATATACATGTAGTGTATTTAGATGTATTAAAATACTTTTGGAAGACTTCAAGACATATATCAAAACACTCATACTTAATGAAAACGGTTACAGTTACTTTTCCATTCTTTTCTTTCAACAAGAATTCTAGTCGTATTCTTACCCATATTATACACAGCTTCAAAACGTACTTACTATGAGTATATACCAATAGGAACTAGCATGAGATTCCACTCTTGATTATGTCATGTATGACTAATCAATTTTAACTTCTACCATGAGCTAGTCAACTAACTAGAACTCCTTTTAACCCCACTCACCACTCACCAATTACCAGTCATCATTCACTCCATTTCACTTCCAATTCTCTTTCTAATTCTCTCTCAACACACACACACTATTATGAACGTATTTTTTAAGTAGTTAATCATCATCTTCATCAAAAATCACTTCAAGAATCAAGCTATAATCATCATAGGAAGAACACTTCAAGAACACTTCAAAAATCCCTTCAAGTTTACTAATTTACTTCCAAGCTTTCTAATCCATTCCAAGTAATCATCTAAGATCAAGAAACCTTTGTTATATATAGTAGGTTATCTTTCTTATTCAAGGTAATATTCATATTCAAACTTTCATTCAATTTCTATAACTATAAACTATCTTAATTCGAGTAAAAATCTTACTTGAACTTGTTTTTGTGTCATGATCCTACTTCAAGAACTTTCAAGCCATCCAAGATCCTTTGAAGCTAGATCATTTCTTGTCACTTCCAGTAGGTTTACCTACTAAACTTGAGGTAGTAATGATGTTCATAACATCATTCGATTCATATATATAAAACTATCTTATTCGAAGGTTTAAACTCGTAATCACTAGAACATAGTTTAGTTAATTCTAAACTTGTTCGCAAACAAAAGTTAATCCTTCTAACTTGACTTTTAAAATTAACTACACACATGTTCTATATCTATATGATATGCTAACTTAATGATTTAAAACCTGAAAACACGAAAAACACCGTAAAACCGGATTTACGCCGTCATAGTAACACCTCGGGCTGTTGTGGGTTAGTTAATTAAAAACTATGATAAACTTTGATTTAAAAGTTGTTATTCTGAGAAAATGATTTTTATTATGAACATGAAACTATATCCAAAAATTATGGTTAAACTCAAAGTGGAAGTATGTTTTCTAAAATGGTCATCTAGACGTCGTTCTTTCGACTGAAATGACTACCTTTAGAAAAACAACTTGTAACTTATTTTTCTGACTATAAACCTATACTTTTTCTGTTTATATTCATAAAATAAAGTTCAATATGAAACCATAGCAATTTGATTCACTCAAAACGGATTTAAAATGAAGAAGTTATGGGTAAAACAAGATTGGATAATTTTTCTCATTTTAGCTACGTGAAAATTGGTAACAAATCTATTCCAACCATAACTTAATCAACTTGTATTGTATATTATGTAATCTTGAGATACCATAGACGCGTATACAATGTTTCGACCTATCATGTCGACACATCTATATATATTTCGGAACAACCATAGACACTCTATATGTGAATGTTGGAGTTAGCTATACAGGGTTGAGGTTGATTCCAAAATATATATAGTTTGAGTTGTGATCAATACTGAGATACGTATACACTGGGTCGTGGATTGATTCAAGATAATATTTATCGATTTATTTCTGTACATCTAACTGTGGACAACTAGTTGTAGGTTACTAACGAGGACAGCTGACTTAATAAACTTAAAACATCAAAATATATTAAAAGTGTTGTAAATATATTTTAAACATACTTTGATATATATGTATATATTGTTATAGGTTTGTGAATCAACCAGTGGCCAAGTCTTACTTCCCGACGAAGTAAAAATCTGTGAAATTGAGTTATAGTCCCACTTTTAAAATCTAATATTTTTGGGATGAGAATACATGCAGGTTTTATAAATGATTTACAAAATAGACACAAGTACGTGAAACTACATTCTATGGTTGAATTATCGAAATCGAATATGCCCCTTTTTATTAAGTCTGGTAATCTAAGAATTAGGGAACAGACACCCTAATTGACACGAATCCTAAAGATAGATCTATTGGGCCTAACAAACCCCATCCAAAGTACCGGATGCTTTAGTACTTCGAAATTTATATCATATCCGAAGGGTGTCCCGGAAGGATGGGGATATTCTTATATATATGCATCTTGTTAATGTCGGTTACCAGGTGTTCACCATATGAATGATTTTTATCTCTATGTATGGGATGTGTATTGAAATATGAAATCTTGTGGTATATTATTATGATTTGATATATATAGGTTAAACCTATAACTCACCAACATTTTTGTTGACGTTTTAAGCATGTTTATTCTCAGGTGATTATTAAGAGCTTTCGCTGTCGCATACTTAAATAAGGACGAGATTTGGAGTCCATGCTTGTATGATATTGTGTAAAAACTGCATTCAAGGAACTTATTTTGTTGTAACATATTTGTATTGTAAACCATTATGTAATGGTCGTGTGTAAACAGGATATTTTAGATTATCATTATTTGATAATCTACGTAAAGCTTTTTAAAACCTTTATTGATGAAATAAAGGTTATGGTTTGTTTTAAAATGAATGCAGTCTTTGAAAAACGTCTCATATAGAGGTCAAAACCTCGCAACGAAATCAATTAATATGGAACGTTTTTAATCAATAAAAACGGGACATTTCAGTTGGTATCAGAGCGTTGGTCTTAGAGAACCAGAAAATTTGCATTAGTGTGTCTTATCGAGTTTGTTAGGATGCATTAGTGAGTCTGGACTTCGACCGTGTTTTCTTTAAAAATGATTGCTTAACATTTTTGTTGGAAACTATATATTTTTAACATATGAATATTATGTGATATATTAATCTCTTAACGTGTTTGATATTATGTGATAGATGTCTACCTCTAGAACAAGTCCCATTGACTCACCTAATAATAATGAAGAGTCAAATGTAAATTAGAATTATTCGTGGACTGATTCACAAGTTCCCGAAGAGGAACCGGAAGAAGAGTCGGAACCGGGAGAAGAATCGGAACCGGAAGAAGAAATAGAACCGGTGGGGGAAATAATAAAACGTTAAGTAAAAGAGAATCCTCAACCAACTGACCAAGGTTAATTATGGTCAATGGTGTTTCCGCCAAGGAAGCAAAATATTGGGAGGATTACCAATTCTCCGATGAATCGGATTCCGACGAGAATTCCAATGATGTTATAGAAATTACCCCAACTGAATTTAAAAAGGCAAAAGAAAATAATAAGGGAAAGGGCATAAAAATAGAGAAATCTAATTCCAACCCCGATGAACTTTATATGTATCGTCAACCCCCGAAGTCCTTAAGTTGTAACAATGACCCGGGAACCTCTAAACCACCAGGTTTTTCTAAACCAATGTGGACAACGACGGCTCGTATTAGGGGAACATCATATATCCCTAGAAACTTGGAAAAACGAACCAAAACCGAACAAGAAGAAACGAGCGAGTCGGAATAAGATAGTTGTATTCGTGTGGTGTAATATATGTAATATAGTGTGCTTATGCATTATGATATATGTAAAAATTGCTTGTATTAATAAGTATTTTTTTTATGAATCTAACTCTTGTCTATTTTACAGTATAAAAACACAAACTGGATAGACAACCCAATATTTTAAGAGACCTACCCGGAGACATGATTGATGAAATCTTGTCTAGAGTCGGTCAGAATTCTTCGGCACAACTATTTACGGTGAAATCAGTTTGTAAGACATTCGAAGAACGTTCCAAGAATGTCTTGGTTTATAAGAGACTTTTGTTTGAAAGATGGGGGATATCACATTGGGAAACCCATAAGTTACGATGTGTTTACTTTGACGCATATATTGCGGGGAACCCAAATGCTATTTTACGCAACGGGTTAAGAAATTATTTTGACTCAGTATATCCGAATATAGGACTTCGTGATTTAGAAAAAGCAGCTAACATGCAACATAAAGAAGCATGTTATGCTTACAGGTTAGTAATGTTCGCTTCTCACCAAAGTGAGAACAAGAACATCGGGCTACAACTATTAAACAAAACATTCCCACAAGTGACGGAGTCGGTAATTGGGGTAAGAAATGAGGTTTTTAGGTTATTACGAGACTGTTAGTCATTACGTAACCCTCGTCCCTTTGACGACGTTACAACACGCTATCTTATCAACGGCCATAACGGTTATGTTCCACAAGACCAAGGATGGGAAGTAGTCCTAGTAAAACCAGAATGCGTGACTTGTTTCTGGACGTATGAATTACGTGTCTTTATTGCCTTTGCTGAACGACTTGTGTACTAGCTAGAATTATCTTCACAACTATCTTGTATCAAAGTTATTGTGTGCTATATTTCATGCTTTATGTAAAATAAGCGATATTGTAAGTTTGTAAAATATTGTATAAAAGTTAGAACGCGAAATATTATTACAATCAATTTTTCATATAGAATTGTAGTAGTTGAATTGTATATTAGCTACTAAGTATGAACTTAACGGGTAGGTACTACTCGAATTTAAACTTATAAAATGCTAATATGAAGAAAAAGCATTTATAAATGAGTTCATATTATGCTACAAAATACTATTAACTACTCTTAATATTCTGTATGATTAACTTGTTCCATTTGACTATTTTGAAGGAAATGGCACCGACTACTCGACACACCGTGAATATGAATGAAGAGGAATTCCGTACTTTTCTAGCTTCAAACATAGCCGCAGTACAGGCTGCGCTACATACCAACAATAACCTTGGATTTGGCAGTACAGGAAATCGTGTAGGATGCACCTATAAAGAATTCACTGCCTGCAAACCTTTGGAATTTGATGGAACTGAAGGACCGATCGGATTGAAACGGTGGACCGAGAAGGTCGAATCGGTGTTTGCCATAAGTAAGTGTACTGAAGAGGACAAAGTGAAGTACACTACGCATACCTTCACAGGTTCTGCGTTAACATGGTGAAATACCTATCTAGAGCAAGTGGGACAAGATGATGCGTACGCACTACCGTGGTCAGCATTCAAGCACTTGATGAACGAGAAGTACCGTCCCAGAACCGAGGTCAATAAGCTCAAGACAGAACTTAGAGGGTTACGAACCCAAGGATTTGATATTACTGCGTACGAAAGACGATTGACAGAATTGTGCCTATTGTGTCCGGGAGCATTCGAAGATGAGGAAGAGAAGATCAACGCGTTTGTGAAAGGATTACCGAAAAGAATCCAAGAAGATATAAGTTCACATGAGCCGCCTCCATACAACAGGCATGTAGAATGGCTCACAAACTAGTGAACCAGATTGAAGAAAGAATTAAAGAACAGACTGCTGAAGAGGCCAATGTGAAGCAAGTCAAAAGAAAGTGGGAGGAAAACGGTGATAAGAATCACCAATACAACAACAACAGCAATTACAACAATAATCGCAACAATTATCCCAACAATCGCAACATCAATCGCAACTACAACAAACGGCCCAACAACAACAACAACAACAGCAACAGCAACTACAACAATCATCCCAACAATAATAATAACCGCAACAACAACAACAATCAGAAGCAGCTATGCCAAAGGTGTGAAAAGTATCACTCAGGGTTCTGCACCAAATTTTGCAACAAGTGTAAAAGAAATGGTCATAGCGCGGTGAAGTGTGAGGTCTACGGACCAGGGGTTAATAGAACGAAAGGAACAAATGGTGTCGGAACGAGTAATGGCGGAGCAAGTAGTGTCGGAGTAAGTTATGCCAATGTAGTTTGTTATAAATGTGGAAAACCGGGCCACATTATTAGAAATTGCCCGAACCAGGAGAACACGAATGGACAAGGCCGCGGAAGAGTTTTCAATATTAATGCGGCAGAGGCACAGGAAGACCCGGAGCTTGTTACGGGTACGTTTCTTATTGACAATAAATCTGCTTACGTTTTATTTGATTCGGGTGCGGATAGAAGCTGTATGAGTAGAGATTTTTGTGCTAAATTTAGTTGTCCATTGACGCCTTTGGATAGTAAATTTTTACTCGAATTAGCAAATGGTAAATTAATTTCAGCAGATAATATATGTCGGAATCGAGAAATTAAACTGGTTAGCGAAACATTTAAGATTGATTTGATACCAGTAGAGTTAGGGAGCTTTGATGTGATAATCGGTATGGACTGGTTGAAAGAAGTGAAAGCAGAGATCGTTTGTTACAAAAATGCAATTCGCATTATACGAGAAAAAGGAAAACCCTTAATGGTGTACGGAGAAAAGGGCAACACGAAGCTACATATTATTAGTAATTTGAAGGCACAAAAACTAATAAGAAAAGGTTGCTATGCTGTTCTAGCACACGTCGAGAAAGTACAAACTGAAGAAAAGAGCATCAATGATGTTCCCATTGCAAAAGAATTTCCCGATGTATTTCCGAAAGAATTACCGGGATTACCCCCTCAGCGATCCGTTGAATTTCAAATAGATCTTGTACCAGGAGCTGCACCAATAGCTCGTGCTCCTTACAGACTCGCACCCAGCGAGATGAAAGAACTGCAAAGCCAATTACAAGAACTTTTAGAGCGTGGTTTCATTCGACCAAGCACATCACCGTGGGGAGCTCCTGTTTTGTTTGTCAAGAAGAAAGATGGTACATTCAGGTTGCCTATCGACTACCGAGAGTTGAACAAACTTACCATCAAGAACCGCTACCCATTACCGAGAATCGACGACTTATTTGATCAACTACAAGGCTCGTCTGTTTATTCAAAGATTGACTTACGTTCCGGGTATCATCAAATGTGGGTGAAAGAAGATGATATTCCAAAGACTGCTTTCAGAACACGTTACAGTCATTACGAGTTTATGGTCATGCCGTTTGGTTTAACTAATGCACCAGCTATGTTCAAGGACCTTATGAACGGAGTGTGTGGACCATACCTTGACAAGTTTGTCATTGTTTTCATTGATGACATACTTATTTACTCAAAGAATGACCAAGAACACGGTGAACATTTGAGAAAGGTGTTAGAAGTATTGAGGAAGGAAGAATTGTACGCTAAGTTTTCAAAGTGTGCATTTTGGTTGGAAGAAGTTCAATTCCTCGGTCACATAGTGAACAAAGAAGGTATTAAGGTGGATCCAGCAAAGATAGAAACTGTTGAAAAGTGGGAAACCCTGAAAACTCCGAAACACATACGCCAGTTTTTAGGACTAGCTGGTTACTATAGAAGGTTCATCCAAGACTTTTCCAGAATAGCAAAACCCTTGACTGCATTAACGCATAAAGGGAAGAAATTTGAATGGAATGATGAACAAGAGAAAGCGTTTCAGTTATTGAAGAAAAAGCTAACTACGGCACCTATATTGTCATTGCCTGAAGGGAATGATGATTTTGTGATTTATTGTGACGCATCAAAGCAAGGTCTCGGTTGTGTATTAATGCAACGAACGAAGGTGATTGCTTATGCGTCGAGACAATTGAAGATTCACGAACAAAATTATACGACGCATGATTTGGAATTAGGCGCGGTTGTTTTTGCATTAAAGACTTGGAGGCACTACTTATATGGGGTCAAAAGTATTATATATACCGACCACAAAAGTCTTCAACACATATTTAATCAGAAACAACTGAATATGAGGCAGCGTAGGTGGATTGAATTGTTGAATGATTACGACTTTAAGATTCGTTACCACTCGGGGAAGGTAAATGTGGTAGCCGATGCCTTGAGCAGGAAGGACAGAGAACCCATTCGAGTAAAATCTATGAATATAATGATTCATAATAACCTTACTACTCAAATAAAGGAGGCGCAACAAGGAGTTTTAAAAGAGGGAAATTTAAAGGATGAAATACCCAAAGGATCGGAGAAGCATCTTAATATTCGGGAAGACGGAACCCGGTATAGGGCTGAAAGGATTTGGGTACCAAAATTTGGAGATATGAGAGAAATGGTACTTAGAGAAGCTCATAAAACCAGATACTCAATACATCCTGGAACAGGGAAGATGTACAAGGATCTCAAGAAACATTTTTGGTGGCCGGGTATGAAAGCCGATGTTGCTAAATACGTAGGAGAATGTTTGACGTGTTCTAAGGTCAAAGCTGAGCATCAGAAACCATCAGGTCTACTTCAACAACCCGAAATCCCAGAATGGAAATGGGAAAACAGTACCATGGATTTCATCACTAAATTGCCAAGGACTGCAAGTGGTTTTGATACTATTTGGGTAATAGTTGATCGTCTCACCAAATCAGCACATTTCCTGCCAATAAGAGAAGATGACAAGATGGAGAAGTTAGCACGACTGTATTTGAAGGAAGTCGTCTCCAGACATGGAATACCAATCTCTATTATCTCTGATAGGGATGGCAGATTTATTTCAAGATTCTGGCAGACATTACAGCAAGCATTAGGAACTCGTCTAGACATGAGTACTTCCTATCATCTACAAACTGATGGACAGAGTGAAAGGACGATACAAACGCTTGAAGACATGCTACGAGCATGTGTTATTGATTTCGGAAACAGTTTGGATCGACATCTACCATTAGCAGAATTTTCCTACAACAACAGCTACCATTCAAGCATTGAGATGGCGCCGTTTGAAGCACTTTATGGTAGAAAGTGCAGGTCTCCAATTTGTTGGAGTGAAGTGGGGGATAGACAGATTACGGGTCCGGAGATTATACAAGAAACTACTGAGAAGATCATCCAAATTCAACAACGGTTGAAAACCGCCCAAAGTCGACAAAAGAGCTACGCTGACATTAAAAGAAAAGATATAGAATTTGAAATTAGAGAGATGGTCATGCTTAAAGTTGCACCTTGGAAAGGCGTTGTTCGATTTGGTAAACGAGGGAAATTAAATCCAAGGTATATTAGACCATTCAAGATTATTGATCGTGTCGGACCAGTAGCTTACCGACTTGAGTTACCTCAACAACTCGCGGCTGTACATAACACTTTCCACGTCTCGAATTTGAAGAAATGTTTTGCTAAAGAAGATCTCACTATTCCGTTAGATGAAATCCAAATCAACGAAAAACTCCAATTCATCGAAGAACCCGTCGAAATAATGGATCGTGAGTTTAAAAGACTTAAGCAAAACAAGATACCAATTGTTAAGGTTCGATGGAATGCACGTAGAGGACCCGAGTTCACCTGGGAGCGTGAAGATCAGATGAAGAAGAAATACCTGCATCTATTTCCAGAAGATTCGTCAACACCTTCAACAGCTTAAAATTTCGGGACGAAATATATTTAACGGGTAGGTACTGTAGTGACCCGAACTTTTCCATGTTTATATATATTAATTGAGATTGATATTTACATGATTAAATGTTTCCAACATGTTAAGCAATCAAACTTGTTAAGACTTGATTAATTGAAATATGTTTCATATAGACAATTGACCACCCAAGTTGACCGGCGATTCACGAACGTTAAAACTTGTAAAAACGACATGACGATATATATATGGATATACATATGGTTAACATGAGATTATGATAAGTAAGTATCTCCATAAGTATATTAACAATGAGTTATATACATTTAAATGTATATATATCATATTAAGATATATTAATATATCATAATATCATGATAATATAATAATTTAACATCTCATTAGATATAATAAACAATGGGTTAACAACATTAATTGAGATCGTTAACTTAAAGGTTTCAAAACAACACTTACATGTAACGACTAACGATGACTTAACGACTCAGTTAAAATGTATATACATGTAGTGTATTTAGATGTATTAAAATACTTTTGGAAGACTTCAAGACATATATCAAAACACTCATACTTAATGAAAACGGTTACAGTTACTTTTCCATTCTTTTCTTTCAACAAGAATTCTAGTCGTATTCTTACCCGTATTATACACATCTTCAAAACGTACTTACTATGAGTATATACCAATAGGAACTAGCATGGGATTCCACTATTGATTATGTCATGTATGACTAATCAATTTTAACTTCTACCATGAGCTAGTTAACTAACTAGAACTCCTTTTAACCCCACTCACCACTCACCAATTACCAGTCATCATTGTAAGGATTCAAAAGATTACCAAGTTTCCATATCCATATATGTTTATGTCTAAAATCAATTTAGTTAATCATAGAAAGCGGAAGCATTTTGATTTTAATCTTTACCAAGTTTAACCACTTAAACATGAATCCCAAAATAGATCAAGTCAAGATAATATGCTTACAAAGTAAGAGAGCTAGTTTAGAGTTATACCTACTCCAAGTTAGGAGGTAATAAATGGATGAAGATGAAGATGATGAATATGATGAACTAGCAAGTTTCTAACTTGAAACCTCAAGCTTGTAATACCCCAAACTTTGCACCAACACCTTGTACTTTGGTTAGGATTTAATAACACTTGAATATAGCTTACAAAAATCAAATTATGAAGCCTCTAAACCCCATAAAACCCCACGGCCTGCAGCTGTATTTTGTGAGAGTTTATGCAGTTTTTTTAAAGTGTTTTGATGTGTATTCAAAGTGTGTTGAGTCTCCAAGAAGTCCTAGATACTTATGCTTCTTGAAAATGCAAGTATCCATTCAAATGGCTAGTCAAAGTGGATGTATTTTTTAGACTCCAATGCCACTTACTCAACACATATTATAGAATATGTTTTATAAAAGAATTAGTTTATTTTATAAAATCTTTTATAAACTTCCATTTTATTTATGTACATCTTAATATATATAATCCATTTATATAAAATGTAACATAAATTTATTAATTATTTACCTATAAATAATTAAATCCATATTATATAAATTATTCCATAATTTATATAAATACACATCAAATAATATTTAAGAAAACCATTTTTCTTAAAGTTCAAGTGTCGCGTATTTAATCAACGATTCAATCGTTAAGATCAAAGACGAATAAGGTGTCGGTAAGTTTGTTATTGGGTATGACCCGACTTGGATCATAACACGTCAGCCACGTTAATTTAATATGTCTCTCGGGCATACGAAATACCTTCAATCTCCCACTTGCACGAGAAATATAAGAAATTAATGCAAGTGATGGATACAGCCTAACACACCGTCCATCACCCCTAATATGTTATGACTTTGTGCCATTCAATAACATCATCCCTTTCGAGTTCCATCTCGAATATGATTAGGTGAATCTCTCAATATATCCTTTTATCCTAGATGTCATGTTAAATCCAAGAGACATAGAATGATCACTCTCTTATAGATTTAACTTTGTCAGGCCTTAGACATCTGACTCTCAACGAATAAGAGGGACAAATTCCATCTTGACTACATACGTCCTAGACACTACACCTAGTACCATACCTGAAGCCTCCCTTATGTACTACCATGTTTCAGAATAGCGAAGGAAAGAATCAAGGCACAATATTCGGTGAATATCTGAACCCAATATGTGTCTCAGGTCTGAGGATATAATGATATTCTCCTTTACTCAAGATTACATGTGATCAACCACAAAGGCTCCATATAGTAAATCTTGAGAGCGGGTCTTCCAATATTTGTGTCCCACAAATATCTATGAACCTTGGTCGCAACCTTGCCCTACATTCATCATTTGAATGTTAACCAATCCAAGTTCATAATAGCCTAAACCTCACACTTGTTCCCACAAATGTGATCAACTACGGAATTTCGAATAATAGTTTATTCATGGATAAAATATGCAAAATTGGAACATGACTCATAAATAAATTAATACCATAATCATATTAATGAGTTTGAACTAATTCGTTCCGTTACAATACATAAAGTAGATCAATTCCAATCACTAGAATATCGAAGCCCTAACGCACAAACATGTCCCTCATGTTTTGGCCCATGTAAAAGCTTCGTGAGTGGATCCGCAACATTATGATCTGTGTGAACTTTGTGAATACATATCTTTCCCTTTTCAACCTCATCCCTGATGTAGTTGAATCTCCGCTCAATGTGACGAGTCTTTTGATGAGCACGAGGTTCCTTGATTTGAGCAATCGCACCCTCGTTGTCACAAAAGATCTCAAGAGGGTCCTGAATGGAAGGGACCACTCCTAACTCGTCGATGAATTTCTTCATCCATGCAGCTTCCTGAGCTGCCAGTGAGGCGGCAATGTACTCCGACTCTGTAGTGGATAACGCAACAACTTCCTGTTTCGCACTCTTCCAAGAGACCGCACCACCATTTAACATGAAGACATAACCGGATTGTGATCGAGAGTCATCTCGATCAGTTTGGAAACTCGCGTCCACGTAACCTTTTATGGCGAGTTCCTCCTCACCAGACCCGTATATTAGAAACATATCCTTAGTTCTCCTAAGGTATTTCAATATACTTTTAACAGCAATCCAATGACTGTTTCCTGGGTTGTTCTGGTATCTACTTGTCAAGCTTAGAGCGCATGACACATCCGGTCTAGTACATATCATTGCATACATGATAGACCCAATAGCGGATGCATATGGGACTTTCTTCATTCTCTCTTGTTCATCTTTCGTGGTAGGACACTGAGATGAACTGAGAACGGTTCCTCTTTGAATAGGTACCAAACCTTTCTTAGAGTTTTCCATCTTGAACCTTTTCAAGATTTTATCAATGTATGTACTTTGACTTAAACCTATCAATCTCTTGGATCTATTCCTATAGATCCCTATCCCCAATATGTATTGTGCGTCTCCAAGATCCTTAATGGAGAAGCAACTCTTTAGCCAAGTTTTGACTCCTTGCATTGTGGTAATATCATTCCCAAATAATAATATATCATCCACATATAGTACAAGGAACATGATAGTGCTCCCACTAGCTTTCTTATATACACAAGCTTCATCACCATTTTTAATAAAGCCAAATTTCTTTGCCTCTTCATTAAAACGATGATTCCACATTCTAGATGCTTGTTTCAATCCGTAGATTGATTTCTTTAACTTGCATACCATTTTAGGATTTTTCGGATCAACAAAACCTTCGGGCTGTACCATATAGACATCTTCCTCAAGATATCCATTCAGGAAAGCGGTTTTGACATCCATTTGCCATATTTCATAGTCGTAGTGAGCAGCAATGGCAAATAATATCCTAATAGACTTTAGCATTGCCACTGGCGAGAAAGTTTCATCATAATCAACCCCTTGAGTTTGAGTGAAACCTTTTGCAACAAGTCTAGCTTTATATGTATCCAAGTTTCCATGTATGTCGGTTTTCATTTTGAAAAGCCATTTGCAATCAACTAGCTTGGAGCTAGGAGGTTGCACAACAAGTTCCCAAACTTGGTTTTCGTACATGGATTGCATCTCGGCGTTCATGGCTTCCTGCCATTTATCTTTATCAATTCTTGATAAAGCATCTTTGTAGTTTGTCGGTTCATCCAAATCAACCGTATAGCAACCATCTATGAGAAACCCATATCTCTCGGGAGGATTACTAATCCTACTAGATCTTCGAACGTCTTGTGTACCTTGATCATCCACTTGATCATTTTCAACATCCTCATGTTGAGTACTAGTGTCAACCAATTGTGTATCATCGGCTTGATCTTGTACCTCTACAAGATCTATCTTCCTTTCACCATCACCTTCCATAAGGAACTTGGTTTCAAGGAATTCCGCTTTCCGAGCAACAAATACGGTTTGCTCGGATGGATCATAGAAGTAATATCCCATGTCATCTTTGGGATATCCTATGAAGATACACTTTGTGGATCGAGCATGTAGCTTATTTGCTACATAACGCTTAGGATAAGCTTCACATCCCCATACTTTTAAGTATGAAAGAGAAGGAGGTTTTCCAAACCACATCTCATGAGGAGTTCGTTCCACCTTCTTGGTTGGGGCCATATTTAAAATACGAGCTGCGGAGCTTAGACAATAACCCCAAAATGATAGAGGCAGCGAGCTTCTTGCCATCATAGATCGAACCATATCCATTAGGGTTCGGTTCCTCCTTTCGGAAACTCCATTAAGTTGGGGTGTTCCGGGTGGAGTAAGTTGTGAGATAATCCCACAACTCCTAAGATGATCTTGGAAGGCATCGCTTAGGTATTCACCTCCTCTATCGGTACGTAGTACCTTAATTGTCTTATTGAGTTGATTTTGTACTTCGTTTTGATATTCTTTGAATGCTTCAAACGTTTCGTCCTTGTGTCTTAATAAGTAGACATATCCAAAACGACTAAAGTCATCAATGAAAGTAACAAAGTATCTTTCACCTTTCCTAGTCATGGGTTTAAAGGGTCCACATACATCCGAATGTATTAATCCCAATAAATCTTTAGCCCTTTCATAGGTCCCTTTGAAAGGTGCTTTAGTCATCTTGCCTTGTAAACAAGATTCACATACTTCAAACGAATCCATTTCAATTGATTTCAAAAGTCCATTCTTTTGAAGTGTATGTATTCGGTTCTTGTTTATGTGACCAAGGCGACAATGCCATAAGTAGGAATCACTCAAATCCCTTTTGAGTTTCTTGGTGCTTGTATGGTACATTGAGCTACTAGATGATGTGTCATCATGAACCAATTCATAAATTCCATTTGAAGGCGAAGCCTTGAAATAGAATACATTATCTTTAGAAACATGAATATCATCATCAATAAAATTAACAACGTAACCACATTGTTTTAAGCGAGAAATAGAAATAATGTTTCTACACAAATCCGGAGCATACAAAACATTTTCTAAAATAAGTTCCAATCCGCTTGGAAGCTTTAATATAAAATCTCCTTGAGCTTTAACATGCACCTTTGCACCATTGCCCATGTAGAGACTTGATGTTCCCGCCTTATGATCACTTCTTTTGAACCCCTGCAAAGAATTGCAAATATGAGTTCCACATCCAGTGTCTAATACCCATGTATTAGAAGAAGTAATACTTAGCTCTATATATACCATATATATTTTACCTGAGGTTTGCCCTGCATCCCTCTTGTCCTTCAACTCTTTAAGATAGACCGGACAGTTTCGTTTCCAATGACCCATCTCACCGCAACCGAAACATGGGTCTTCCTTGGGGTTTGCCTTCTCGGCTACCTTTTGCTTCTTAGCCTTGTTGATGGTTGGGGTAACCATCTTCCCCTTCCCTTTGCCTTGATGGGCGGGTCCTTTTCTCTTAGCCACTTTTGGCTTAGAGGTGTTACCTTTAGACCCACTTTGATCGATTGCTAACACGGGTAAAGTCCTTTTACCCATGCTTGTTTCCGCCGTCCTAAGCATACCATGAAGCTCACCTATGCTCTTATCCATCCCATTCATGTTGTAATTAATTACAAATTGATCAAACCTCTTTGATAGGGAGTTCAGGATAAGATCGGTGGCTAACTCATTAGATATGTTAAGGTTAAGACGGTTAGCACGATCGATAAGGCTCTTCATCTTAAGTACATAAGATGAAACCGATTGGGTATCGTCCATACGACAAGCATGAAGCGCCCGAACCGTTTCGAAACGCTCAACACGTGCTTGTTGGAGAAACATCTCCTTCAATTGTGTTATCATGTCGTATGCGCTATGATGTTCGAAATCCTTTTGGAGTTCGGGTATCATAGTCCCAAGCATTAAGCATGAGACTTGAAGGGAGTCGTGGCAATACTTATCGTAAGAGGCCATTGCCTCCACATCACTCTCATCCGGTTGATCGGGAATGGGGTCCTCAAGCACATACATTTTATCCTCTTGTTTGAGGACAATCCGAAGATTGCGGAACCAATCCATAAAATTTGTATGGTTGAGTTTGTCTTTCTCGAGGAGAGACCGTAACGATAGGTTGTTAAAGTTAAGTGGTGCGTTATTCATGTTGTTGTTGTTATTAGCGGCCATCTACAAAATTCAACAAAGTTCTTTTAAGTATCGATTTGGATTTAATAAACAATGCCCTTTTAATTTGTTTTATTAAATATTAGAATCCAACGGTAAATCAAATTTCGGTTAGGTGACCTTTATCCCGTCATTTGATTTAGCTAGGTAGTCATAATGACAATTGCAATCCTTTTGCAACTTCTAAGTTATGGGATCATGCAATCCTTTTGCATGGCATATTAATCCCATCAACGCCTATTTGTTCCTCATGCTTCGGTGACCCTAAGTTCATGATTCCCAAATCAAGTCGTCCTACTTGTGTAGACATGTAGACTTAACATACAAGTGGTTAGGTGACCTTTATCCCACAAGCATGCAAAGTGTACTTTATTCATATTAGTTCACTCATGACGGTTAGGTGACCTTTATCCCATCATGAGATTCCTAATATGTCTAAGTGTTTCCACAAAAGGATGGCGTTTAACTTGTTTATCTTGTATTAGTAAAGGGATTTTAGGTTTTCTACATTCTAGTTTAGAAAACAAGGTGCTATACACCAACATGCATTTGGTGTGTAGTATGTTTATGAAAAACCCATTTTCATGTGCCTTTTAGTAACCAATTACTAGTTTTAACCATTTCATTACCTTTTTAAATAAACCATTTTATTCAAGTCTAATAACCAATTATTAGTGTCATTTTGTTATGTTTTATTATAACCATTTTATAATGTATTATGCAAGTGTAATCATGTGATGATCTTGTAGCAACCAAACATACAAACATACACAAACATGCATAGCAAAGTGTTCACAATCAAGAGCCATTTTGGTAGACATTTGTTTAGCCAATAAACAAATGTCACCTAAGGGGTTAAACCAAAGTAAGAGATTTTACCAAAATCTCCCACTTAATCTTGTAATCTTCAAAACTTCATCTTGTAATCTTCTTCATGAATCTTCACTTTCATTTTACAAAATCATATCCTAATACAATTTTTCTAGAAAATGAAATAATAACCTATTCTATTTTACAAACCAAAATAGAACAAATTACATACAAAATTATAAGATTAATTACAACCTTTCCAAACCAAAAATTACAAAATAATTACAACCATAAGAATGAATATTACAAATCAAGAATAATCACCAAATCATTCAACCAAACAAACACACGGTCTAGGCTCGATTGTGAACAACAACATAACAATAATCTTGGCCAAACTTGAAGTCCAAACCCACTTTTGGAGCTCCAAAAATTCGGCCTACACCATAAACCCCACCAAAACTCAAAAATTTTTTCATTCTACTTTCATGCATGTTAGTAGATTGTAAAATAAATGAGTTTTCTAGCCAAAAACAAGAAGCATATTCCTATGACTTTGCTCTGATACCATTGTAAGGATTCAAAAGATTACCAAGTTTCCATATCCATATATGTTTATGTCTAAAATCAATTTAGTTAATCATAGAAAGCGGAAGCATTTTGATTTTAATCTTTACCAAGTTTAACCACTTAAACATGAATCCCAAAATAGATCAAGTCAAGATAATATGCTTACAAAGTAAGAGAGCTAGTTTAGAGTTATACCTACTCCAAGTTAGGAGGTAATAAATGGATGAAGATGAAGATGATGAATATGATGAACTAGCAAGTTTCTAACTTGAAACCTCAAGCTTGTAATACCCCAAACTTTGCACCAACACCTTGTACTTTGGTTAGGATTTAATAACACTTGAATATAGCTTACAAAAATCAAATTATGAAGCCTCTAAACCCCATAAAACCCCACGGCCTGCAGCTGTATTTTGTGAGAGTTTATGCAGTTTTTTTGAAGTGTTTTGATGTGTATTCAAAGTGTGTTGAGTCTCCAAGAAGTCCTAGATACTTATGCTTCTTGAAAATGCAAGTATCCATTCAAATGGCTAGTCAAAGTGGATGTATTTTTTAGACTCCAATGCCACTTACTCAACACATATTATAGAATATGTTTTATAAAAGAATTAGTTTATTTTATAAAATCTTTTATAAACTTCCATTTTATTTATGTACATCTTAATATATATAATCCATTTATATAAAATGTAACATAAATTTATTAATTATTTACCTATAAATAATTAAATCCATATTATATAAATTATTCCATAATTTATATAAATACACATCAAATAATATTTAAGAAAACCATTTTTCTTAAAGTTCAAGTGTCGCGTATTTAATCAACGATTCAATCGTTAAGATCAAAGACGAATAAGGTGTCGGTAAGTTTGTTATTGGGTATGACCCGACTTGGATCATAACACGTCAGCCACGTTAATTTAATATGTCTCTCGGGCATACGAAATACCTTCAATCATTCACTCCATTTCACTTCCAATTCTCTTTCTAATTCTCTCTCAACACATACACACTATTATGAACGTATTTTTCCAGTAGTTAATCATCATCTTCATCAAAAATCACTTCAAGAATCAAGCTATAATCATCATAGGAAGAACACTTCAAGAACACTTCAAAAATCCCTTCAAGTTTACTAATTTACTTCCAAGCTTTCTAATCCATTCCAAGTAATCATCTAAGATCAAGAAACCTTTGTTATATACAGTAGGTTATCTTTCTTATTCAAGGTAATATTCATATTCAAACTTTGATTCAATTTCTATAACTATAAACTATCTTAATTCGAGTAAAAATCTTACTTGAACTTATTTTTGTGTCATGATCCTACTTCAAGAACTTTCAAGCCATCCAAGATCCTTTGAAGCTAGATCATTTCTTGTAACTTCCAGTAGGTTTACCTACTAAACTTGAGGTAGTAATGATGTTCATAACATCATTCGATTCATATATATAAAACTATCTTATTCGAAGGTTTAAACTCGTAATCACTAGAACATAGTTTAGTTAATTCTAAACTTGTTCGCAAACAAAAGTTAATCCTTCTAACTTGAATTTTAAAATTAACTACACACATGTTCTATATCTATATGATATGCTAACTAAATGATTTAAAACCTGGAAACACGAAAAACACCGTAAAACCGGATTTACGCCGTCGTAGTAACACCGCGAGCTGTTGTGGGTTAGTTAATTAAAAACTATGATAAACTTTGATTTAAAAGTTGTTATTCTGAGAAAATGATTTTTATTATGAACATGAAACTATATCCAAAATTTATGGTTAAACTCAAAGTGGAAGTATGTTTTCTAAAATAGTCATCTAGACGTCGTTCTTTCGACTGAAATGACTACCTTTACAAAAACGACTTGTAACTTATTTTTCTGACTATAAACCTATACTTTTTCTGTTTAGATTCATAAAATAGAGTTCAATATGAAACCATAGCAATTTGATTCACTTAAAGCGGATTTAAAATGAAGAAGTTATGGGTAAAACAAGATTGGATAATTTTTCTCATTTTAGCTACGTGAAAATTGGTAACAAATCTATTCCAACCATAACTTAATCAACTTGTATTGTATATTATGTAATCTTGAGATACCATAGGCGCGTATACAATGTTTCGACCTATCATGTCGACACATCTATATATATTTCGGAACAACCATAGACACTCTATATGTGAATGTTGGAGTTAGCTATACAGGGTTGAGGTTGATTCCAAAATATATATAGTTTGAGTTGTGATCAATACTGAGATACGTATACACTGGATCGTGGATTGATTCAAGATAATATTTATCGATTATTTCTGTACATCTAACTGTGGACAACTAGTTGTAGGTTACTAACGAGGACAGCTGACTTAATAAACTTAAAACATCAAAATATATTAAAAGTGTTGTAAATATATTTTAAACATACTTTGATATATATGTATATATTGTTATAGGTTCGTGAATCAACCAGTGGCCAAGTCTTACTTCCCGACGAAGTAAAAATCTGTGAAAGTGAGTTATAGTCCCACTTTTAAAATCTAATATTTTTGGGATGAGAATACATGCAGGTTTTATAAATGATTTACAAAATAGACACAAGTACGTGAAACTACATTCTATGGTTGAATTATCGAAATCAAATATGCCCCTTTTTATTAAGTCTGGTAATCTAAGAATTAGGGAACAGACACCCTAATTGACATGAATCCTAAAGATAGATCTATTGGGCCTAACAAACCCCATCCAAAGTACCGGATGCTTTAGTACTTCGAAATTTATATCATATCTGAAGGGTGTCCCGGAATGATGGGGATATTCTTATATATATGCATCTTGTTAATGTCGGTTACCAGGTGTTCACCATATGAATGATTTTTATCTCTATGTATGGGATGTGTATTGAAATATGAAATCTTGTGGTCTATTATTATGATTTGATATATATAGGTTAAACCTATAACTCACCAACATTTTTGTTGACGTTTTAAGCATGTTTATTCTCAGGTGATTATTAAGAGCTTTCGCTGTCGCATACTTAAATAAGGACGAGATTTGGAGTCCATGCTTGTATGATATTGTGTAAAAACTGCATTCAAGGAACTTATTTTGTTGTAACATATTTGTATTGTAAACCATTATGTAATGGTCGTGTGTAAACAGGATATTTTAGATTATCATTATTTGATAATCTACGTAAAGCTTTTTAAAACCTTTATTGATGAAATAAAGGTTATGGTTTGTTTTAAAATGAATGCAGTCTTTGAAAAACGTCTCATATAGAGGTCAAAACCTCGCAACGAAATCAATTAATATGGAACATTTTTAATCAATAAGAACGGGACATTTCACCACACACCATTCTTGTCAGGGTTTCTACTCCTCCTTCTATCACTTTGGTTTACACAAGATTTATGGTTAGGGCTAGAATAGATAATCTCTAAGACTTTAGAGTCTACATAATCGTCGCAGAATGTTTCTCCAATGAAGTTATGAATCAACACTTCATCGTTTGTTGTTGTTGGTAGTCCTTGGTATCTACAGAGCGTATGTGTGACGACCCGGAAATTTCTGACCAAATTTAAACTTGATCTTTATATGATTCTGACACGATAAGCAAAGTCTGGAATGTCGAGTCTCAAAAATTTTGAACTGTTTCTTATATGCATTTGACTATTGACTATTCTTGACGATTCACGAACAATTTATTTGTAAATAAATATGTAATTATATATATATATATATATATATATATATATATATATATATATATATATATATATATATATATATATATATATATATATACGTAAATATATATATATATATACATATATATATGTAAGTATATGTGATAATTAAAAATTATAAAATATAATTTAAATATTTTAATTAAATATGTAAAATATGACACAAAATAATTATATAAATAGATAAACAGATATACAGATATATATATATATATATATATATATATATATATATATATATATATATATATATATATATATATACTACATATATACAGATATATAAGTATATAAATACATTATATACATATTTAATTACAGCACAAAGTGTATTCTGTTTTCAATCGTTGTCTTGATGTAGTAAATTTTAGCTTTATGTTCCAATCCAGTCCAAATCAGTGTTGAATTTAATCACAAAGTGTACGAACGATTGCAACTTGTTTCACTATCTACTTTAATTCCTTTTCTTCTTGTTTTGGATCCATGCTTGTAAATCTGTTAGCTGTCGAACTCAGACCACAAAAACAAACAAGATCAGTAGCAATCCATATCACCTCCTATTTTAATTTTAATTATTTCTGTACGATAGATTGATTCTTGTCGATTTTATTTTGCTACAAAACAACTACAAAAGAATATGGTACTGTATTAATATCTTACTTACATTCTATGTAAGAGTCGATGCAATTCAAGAGAAAGAAAAAAAAAGAAAAATCATATAAATATATAAAGAAAACCGTCGTCTTCTGTGCTTGAATTCGTTTTAGTCAAAGACCATATTGTAAGCATTCCTGTCTCCTCCTTAATTCGATGAAACCAAATCAACCAACACAAACCCTATTGTTATATTGTAGATCACCATTTCAACTGAACAACATCACCGATAAACCCATTTCCATCACCACCATGAACCACCTTCTTTAATGTTGTTTTGATGAACCATTGGCTAACCATAAACTCAAGCACCACATCTCACCACCTTATACCGCTACCTTTCTTCTCACTTCTCACTCTCTACCGATCCCTTTCTCTTTCATATTTTTGACAAAAATTCAACTTGAAACCACCAATCAAACCACGACGATAACCCACCTTACCTTGTTGCTAATCATTGTTGCTGCCGTATTATGATTTCTGTTTCGAATCATAACTGCAATCACAGCTTTACGTCTCTATTCCAATATTTTATTTCTTTCTTCTCGAACGCTTAATAACCGTTACTACTACTTTTGTTTCCTGATACTTCTCCCTAAAAACAATGTATAAATATATAAGGTATATGGTGCAAGATAAAGTAGAAGATAATGATGATAATTGATGAGGGTATAATAATAAACAAGATAATTATGCTGTCTATTATTTTCTTTCCTTTTTCCATGCGGTTTAAAAGAAGTGGGAACAAGGATACCTGTCGACCGCAAGTGGAAATAAAGGTCAAGTTGTAGGGCCTTTTAGATTTAATATTGTCAAGCAAGATATAATGTATCTATTTTATTCTCGAGACTTATCACCCCACCGAAATTTTATCATGTATTTGATCCGGAAATATGTTAAACAAATTGGGCCATATTAGTTTAATTGAATTACTGATGGGCAACATAGATATAGATGGTAATAAGAAGGTTATCAAGTAATTAGTAGGGTAATTTTGTGGCCGACAAAAGATACAACATATATATATATATATATATATATATATATATATATATATATATATTTTAGTGTTTTTCTTTTCCATGATGAAGGGAAAAGGAGAGGTATTAGTCTCCAAATGTTTACGGGTGGGACTTGCTGAATACATTTTTTTTCTTGGATGGCAAAACTCACGATCCATCGGATTCTATAATTCCAAAATAATCAATGCAACTTTCGAATTTGGGCCATAATTATTTAGCTTGAGCCGTTAGTTTTAGATGAGCTGTGAAGCACTTAGGCCGATTAATATTGTTTTAAACTGTGGGCCAAGAACTCCCTTATTTGTTGGTCCAGGCTATAGAAGTAATGACATTGAAAGGTTAATGATGATACATGGAGGTATTGATGATGATAATGATGATGATTATGATCACAAAAGACGTGATGATGATAGTGATGTTGAAGATGTAGTATGGTTGTTGATGAGATGAGTATGTGAGGTTAACGAGTGTGATTATGATGATGATGTTTATGTGAAAATGAGGATGTCGAATGAAATGATTAAGATGATGATGCTAGGGTTGCTGTTTGATCGAGCACACTACACGTTTAGTTTAAGGATTTTTATTAAGACGACATGTATTACGAGTTAAATGAGTTGTAGATGCTAATTAAGATAGAAAATGAGAAGCAGAGGATTGGTTAGAAGGGGTTTAGGGTTAGCGGGACGTCGGGTTCAAACCCGGACTTGGGCATTTTTTTGTAGGACTACTTCTTTGAGGTAGTTTACTTATTACTCTTATTACTATTATTATTATTATTATTATTATTATTATTATTATTATTATTATTATTATTATTATTATTATTATTATTATTATCATTAAACATGATTTTATTATTATATTTAATATTATTATTTTTATCATTATAGATATTAAAATAAATATTATTATTATTATTATTTGTAAAATCATTATTTTTATAGTTATTACTACTAGTAGTATTATAATTATAATCAAAAACAACTTTTATTACTATTATTGATATTATGTTACCAAATAAACATTTCGTATATAAAAATATATTTTTAGTATTATTACATATAAGTAAGTATTAATCACATTAACATTTTATATAGATATTCATATATAACAAATCAAGTATTTTTGATATAATATTAACCATGTATATATATTAATATAACTATATAAATATTAGCCATTATAAATGTATATACGTAAATTAAATATATATAATATTAGAAATTGTTCAATTACGATTATAGGTATTAATATATATATATATATATATATATATATATATATATATATATATATATATATATATATATATATATATATATATATATATATATATATATATAATGATATAGATTCGTGAATCCGAGGCCAACCCTGCATTGTTCAGTATCGTCGAATGTATATTTTACTACAAAATATCGTAGGTGAGTTCATTTGCTCCCTTTTTACTCCTTACATTTTTGGGATGAGAATACATGCAAATGCTTTATTAACTGTTTTACAATATTTATATGCGTGAGTTCATTTGATTCCCTTTTACTCTTTACATTTTTGGGACTGAGAATACATGCGCTGTTTTTTACAACTGGTTTATTAAATGCTTTTGAAATACATTTTGAACTGCGAATATATGAAATGCTTTTATAAATGTTTGACGAGATAGACACAAACAAAACATTCCTCGAATGAATTATTATGCAGATAGAAGTTCTGCGGATTATTGTTGAATTATGTGGACATGATAATTGCCACCATTGAATTATGTGGACATGATAATTGCCACCATTGAATTATGTGGACATGATAATTGCCACCAATTGATATGAATGTTATGTATCGAGAGAATGATTTTATACACAGGTTATGTGTATGTTATTTTTATACACGAGATATGTGTACGGTTACTAAGAATTATGAAAGATGATTTCGTACACGAGAAAGGTGTACTGTATTTAAAAGATATTGCATGTACATTACAGGTGGGTATAGGATTCGGGCCCATTTGTACCATGCAGGATTTAAATCTTGTGGTCTATCAAAATGATGAATTTTATTGTTTTATGATAAACCTATGAACTCACCAACATTCTGGTTGACAATTTAAAGCATGTTTATTCTCAGGTATGAAAGAAATCTTCCGCTGTGCATTTGCTCATTTTAAAGATATTACATGGTGTCGTTCATGGCATATAGATGTCAGAACCTCGAAATGGAACCATCTGATGAAGACTTCGTCCAGGTGGATTAGGACAGGTCACTACAGGTGGCATCAGAGCTGGTATAACACCGTCCATGTGTGGCGGGTTAGTCGTAAAGGAGGTTCTCACAGTGTTACCTGTGATGAAGAATTGGCTCTTACTCCTTGCGATCCCTTACGAGGGTTGGCAGTAGCCGAGAGGCAGGCCCTAAAATCAGTATCTGAGGTACACTCAGTGGTCACCAGGTAGTTAGCTGGGAAGGAACTGGGTGGGACGGTGGTTGTCCCCACTGTATCTACAGGTGGTATTAGAGCGGTGGTCTTAGTGAATCAGGTCTTGCATTAGTGTGTCTAACTGATAGTTGTTTAGATGCATTAGTGAGTCTGGACTTCGACCGTGTCTACATGTCAAAAGTTTTGCTTATCATTCGTGTCGAAAATTACCTGCTTATCATTCGTAGGAAATCACTTGCTTATCATTCTTAGTCTAGACACATCTTACTGCATTGACTGCATGAATAGTTTATAGACAAAATTCATATCTTAGCGTATCTGCTAATTCATATCTTAGCGTATCTGTTACTGTAAACTTTGCCTGGCATAATCCGTAAATTCTTCCGTAATCTACAAAATCTTTTGTTTTATTTATATAGATATTCTATGTAAGTAGAATACCACCCGATAGCCGAAAATCATTTCATATCGAAAAATTCTTTATTCAATCGTACGAAATGGAACTCGCCACTAGTTCAAGTCCCTCGGATTCCGATATGGAGTTTCACTCGAGCTCTGAAAGCAGTATAACCAGAATGGATCAACAAATCAGTCATCACCAATTCATCTGATGGGTTTGCAGTCTACTAAATCATTGGAGACAAGAAGAAGGCGATCCCTTCCACCCACCTTATTGCCCTCTTGGCAAAGAACCTGAAGTACTTACCGGCGAACCTGTTCGAAATACCATTTTCTCTCTCATTTCCAGAGTATCTTGTCATGAATATATACTATCTCGAATTCTAGATCTTATTCATCCGCTCGTTCTGACCGACAATCATCCCGGAGTAATAGCAGAAGCCAACGAGCTTTGTGCCCGAGTTGTAGCTTTGAAAAAAATATGATGCAAAACGTACCAGCTTCAGCAACGTCACCAGCATCAATAGTACCATTACCACCAACAACAACATCCGCATCACACATCTCGACATCATAATCTATACCTCGAACATCAACATCATACGCACCATAGATACCAAGGAGTATCAACAACAATGAACGATGAAGTATTGATCCATAACTTCATTGAAGAAATATTTTGCGAAGAATATGTGGTTCCTAATAGTTTTAGAGATTACTTATTCTAGCTCAAACCGAAAATCATATGAGTTTAATATCATATTAACTCATTAAATCCATGATTATATATATATATATATATATATATATATATATATATATATATATATATATTTTTTCATAAAGATTGTAATTAAATGTTCTTTTGTACAAACTGTTAATGGTGAAAATATTTTAACGGGTAGGTAATACCTGAGGAATATTTAGATTTCACATTAATAAGTTACACTGTACATTCTTCAAATCCGATTCAACAATCATTTACTATCCTACTTACAACCACAGATATACGTATCCGTTCACCAAAGAATAACCATTTTCATTCAAATTTAATTTCATATTCAGATTTTGACCGATCAAAATCCAAGTCAAGATTTAACAGAAGACATCACTTTTAGATTCCTACATCTTTCAAAGCCATACTTTGAATTCAAAACTGTGCCAGATCCATTGGCGTGTTATTACCAAAAATAACTTTACAATACCTTTCCAAAATTAGACAATTTTTGTGAAGACCCATCCTAATCCATCCGAACGAAGTCCATATCGATTATAAATGATTCACAATAATTGATTACATCGCGAGGTACTTGACCTCTATATGATACATTTTACAAACATTGCATTCGTTTTGAAAAGACAATCTTTCATTTCATCTAAAGTTGACAGACATGCATACCATTTCATAATATATCCAACTATAATTGACTTAATAATGATCTTGATAAACTCAACGACTCGAATGCAACGTCTTTTGAAATATGTCATGAATGACTCCAATTAATATCTTTAAAATGATCAAATGCACAGCGGAAGATTTCTTTCGTACCTGAGAATAAACATGTTTTCAAGTGTTAACCAAAAGGTTGGTGAGTTCATTATTTTAACATAAATAACCATGATCATCATTTTAATAGACCACAAGATTTCCATATTCAGTTCTCATAAATAAACGTCCCATGCATAGAGACAAAATATCATTCATATGGATTGAACACCTGGTAACCGACATTCACAATATGTATATAAGAATATCCCCATCATTCCGGGATCCTCCACCGGACATGATATAAATTTTGAAGTACTAAATCATCCGGTACTTTGGATGGGGCTTGTTGGGCCCGATAGATCTATCTTTAGGATTCGCGTCAATTAGGGTGTCTGTTCCCTAATTCTTAGATTACCAGTCTTAATAAAAGGGGCATATTCGATTTCAATAATTCAACCATATAATGTAGTTTCAATTACTTGTGTCTATTTCGTAAAACAGTTATAAAAACAGCGCATGTATTCTCAGTCCCAAAAATATATATTGCAAAAGCATTTAAAAAGGGATTAATGAAACTCACCTAATGTATTTTGTAGTAAAAATACATAAGACGACATCTAACAATGCAGGGTTGGCCTCGGATTCACGAACCTATAACATTTGTATAATTAGTAAAATATATAATGAAGTCACATAATTTCATTTATTAGTATTTGTTATTTATATAATTTTAGTTATATAGAATATATTCTAAAATCCATTAAAACTTTTACTTATATTATATCTTACTTTATATGTTATATTTATTTATGTTGTATATATATTTAGAATGATAAATATTTTTATATATTTTGTTGTGTCAATATATCTAAATATATTATATGATCAGTCTTATATTTAAAATCATTAGTTGGTTATATGTAAGTATTTATATAAATACCATTAATATGTTTGATATGTTGTATATGAATATTAATGTACTTTTAGTATATGTAAAGATTATATTTTATGTACAGAATATTTAGCTGTTAAAATTGTTAGTTTTTGATAACAAAGATTTACTCATAATAATAATAATAATAATAATCTTATTGATAATGATAATACTAATAATTACATAAATGATATTAATACTAATATTAATAATAGTTCGTAATATTTTCAGAACAACATTTATAATAATAATCTTAATTTTAATAGTACTTCTATTGTTATTAATGATACTAATACTAATATTTACGAAAGTAATAATAATTTGTATTATATCCATAATGATAATAATGCTAAACATATTCCTGGTAATGATATTAAAGTTTTAAATTTAATAGTAATATTATAATTAATACTTAATAATAATTGATTTAATACTTATAATTATTATAGTAATAATAATAGCAATTATGATACTTGTAAAAATAGTATTTTAACAATTATAATACTTCTAAATACTTGGGGTAATAACAGTTATAATAATAATAATGATAATAACAATAATAATAATAACTATACCAAAAATGACAATAACATTAATAATAATAATAATAATAATAATAATAATAATAATAATAATAATAATAATAATAATAATAATGATAATGATAATGATAATGATAATGATAATGATAATAATAATAAAAATGAAATATAAAAGGGTATACCCTTTTTCTAAAGCTTTTCCAAAAAAAATGCACCCGACGGGGCTCGAACCCGAGACCCCTCGCTCGCCGGAAACACCCATGACCATTACTCCAGTTCGTGTTTTTTTGAAATCTAACCCAAATAGTTTAATATAACCCGTCGGTTTTTCTGTGTTTTTATTTTCTTCTTCTTCAAACCAAACGAGCAGCCCAACAAATCAACCATAGCTATGCATTAGGAAGTTGGTTTATAAACAAGAATAAGAATGAAGTATATGTGGTGTTTCGATTTATCAGAAAAAGAAAAAAAATAACACGAAATAATAAAAAAAAATAAAAAGGCTGCTCAGCCTCGCTGCTGTATAAACAAAGAAGAGAAAAAAAAATGATTTTGACATTGGAACGTTTTTAGACCTCCAAACCTTCATAACATACTTTCTAAATCATCATTATAACACTCTAGGATTATCAATTGCATCAGAAACAACATACAATTTAAGAATTTGAAGGAAGGAGAAAACAGTTGACTTTTTGAATTAACTTTGACTTCGAAAATTTATCATCGATTCATCGAGTTAGATTCTGAAATTGTACATACATATTCACGATATGAAGGGGAAGATATCTTCATTTATACATTCCCTCAATTTGGTCCGAATCAGTTCGAATGTTAAATGGTTTCAGGTTTATGAAAGAAGAGAAAAAAAAATACATATAAATGAAGAATCTGTTCGGTTTTCAATTAACCAAAAGAATTTATAGCGTACCAATTATGATTGAAGCATCAATAATTATTGATAGATACTTTGTTTGGAGGTGATTGGGTGAGCCGACAGCTCTTCACGAGCAGAAGGAAAAAGAAGCAGAAAAAAACAAAAGTCTAAATGTGATCTGTATTCAATTTCGCGTAATTATGTATTTATATCTTATATTTATTTAATATTGATAATTAATAATTAATAAATACCATTTTATTAAAAAAAAAACTTTTAATTTTAATACATAATATTATCCATAACATTAATGATAAATATAAAAAGTTATATTATAATAATTACAATATTTATGATTATTTAGTAATTTTAGTAATAATGATAATAATCACAATAATATCTAAAATTTCAATTTATAATATTAACGATATAACAAATTAAATATATATCAATTTTTGTATATGATATAACCATATAATGATATTAATATTAATATTAATATTAATACTAATAATAAAAGTAATAATAATAATGTCACAATTACATATAACAAATTTTATATTATAACTTTTAATGCTACAAATACTAATAGTAATAATAATATAACAACTTATACATATCAGATTTTATAATAATAATAATAATAATAATAATAATAATAATAATAATAATAATAATAATAATAATAATAATAATAATAATAATAATAATAATAATAATAATAATAATGGAAGTAAATGTAAATTTTATTATAACAACTATATTCTTATTTTGTAAATACATTTAATATATTAATACTGGCGTTTATTAAATATGTAAGATTTATTAATTATAGGTGATGTTAATATTTATACTCTATATGTATATATATATATATATATATATATATATATATATATATATATATATATATATATATACCTATATATACAATATTATTTTAATAATAATTATACATAGAACTCGTATCTATATATATAGACTCATTTTAAATTATTATAATAATTTTGTATTTTGTTTTACATATTAGTTCATATTGTATTTTATTATCTCCAATTATTATATATTCTTACATTTTATATATATATATATATTTAATTACATAATTATTTACAACCATTGTTCGTGAATCGTCGAGAGCAGTCGAAGGGTAATTGCATATATGAAAACAGTTCTAAAAGTTTTCGAGACTCAACATTATAAACTTTACTTATCGTGTCGAAATCATATAAAGATTAAGTTTAAATTTAGTCGGAAATTCCCGGGTCATTACAGTACCTACCCGTTAAAGAAATTTCGTCCCGAAATTTGAGTGAGGTGGTTATGGCTAACAATGAAAATGTTTTCATGACCAATATGAGTTGATAATTAGAGGTTTATCATCGTTGAATAATAATGATAAAATAATTCGATTATTCTAAGGATACGAATGAAGCTATCACAAAAGAGTGAATTGAAGAAAAATAAGATTTTACTTAGCTTTTGACGTAGACAGGGTTGAATTTAGAAAATAATGTGCGTATTAACTTTTGACGTAGTCATGGTTGAATTCCGGAATTCATGGGATTTAAAGAAAATCTTGAAAATCTAGAAGATCTGATTCTTCGGCGAATAAGGAAATTAAGATCTCTCTAATTAAATACGGTGATCTGCTTCGATTACTCTGTCTGATATTTCCATTATAAATTAAACTCTTCCGTTCCATTAGTTTTCACCACTTCTATACTCAACTCCCAAATTCAAAAGGTTTATGAAAATGCTTAACCCTGTTCTGATCCTTGTTCTTATTCTAACTATCGTGATGATCGTTCTTCTTTTTCAACTCCCACCTGAAGAATCTATTTATTTCTATTATTCTCTAGGGTTTATTGTATTTATAATCCTCCCGTGTCTTTATATTGCTATACGTACTGATATCCACGGTTTGTAATTTATGTGTTGTTATCGGGCTTTATATTTTCCCTCATATTTCAAAGCTCTATGCTTTTGTTTTCTCTTCCCGACTTCCAGTCAAGCGAATAATGGTCCAGAATTTGCAGATATAGAGTTTCGAATGATTATAATGTTCTAAGCCGGAAGGAATGTGATAGCACGATTTGATTTTTAAATTTATTAATATCACGGAAGATAGAACTATCAAGAATACATTTTCTTGATTTATTCAGGAGTTAAGTAGAATGAAAGAGTTATGTAACATGACACATGATGACGTTATGATCTGTGAATCCTCATGTTCCATTTAGAACTCAGCATGACTTACTGTAATATAATCACGTTGATCAAGTGTCATTATATTATACTAACTCATACATCAGTTCCCAACATTACTTCAATAACATTCATATTTTAAGCTCGAAAGTTTACAGAATATAGAAACTAACAGTTTCTATATGATGTAACACTGATAGCATGAAGAGATTAATGATTTCCGATAAGAATAGTTATGAAAATATCTGCAGAAATATGGAGGATATTTATAATGAAAGATAAGATAATATCTTTGAATATCTAAGATCAGAGAATGATGGAGACTATTGTCTGCAAGGGTGTAGAGTAATGAGCAAGGTATTCGCTAAAGACTTCAGCAGACATTGAATCATTTGGATTCTTTGAAGTCAAACTTATTCTTTGTGATTTGTCCACGGCTTTCTTCCTAGTTTCGCATAATCTGCTTTTCGGTACTAAATTTTCTATTGAATGTTTCCAATATAATGATACACAGGAAGCACGAAGAGGTATATAATTTCGGACGAGAATATTTTTGAAAATATCCTCAGAAATATCGAAGATATTGATGATGATATTTTAGAATTTCTAAGTTCGATGGTTGATGGAGAAAGATTTTCCGCAAGATTTTAATATGACTTCGAAGCAAGATATTCTCTAAAGATTTCATCGGATTCAGAATTACCTCGATTCTTTGAATATAGGGTTTGGTCCTTGTATTTGTCCTTGGTCTCCTTCGTGGTTAGCTCAATCCGTCTTCCAGTTCCAACTTTTCTGAGCTTTTCCAACATACTATTCTTTATCATCAAACTTCCGATGATTAAGGTCGTTTACGGTTGTCTATGGTTTCTGCTGTTTCGTTCAACTTTTTCAAAGTTCAATGTATTAATTCGTAGGCCGGGTGCTGTTCAAAATTTCAGAATTGAAGATCATAATTCTAGGATATAATTGTTATATGTATACATATAACTGTTGATGTAGACTTGCTGCGAGATTTCAAAATACTGATTGCTGATTCTCGGTATTTGGTACGGCAATTCTTGTTTTCAGATGCAGATGAGTAGATGATAGAATTTCAATGAATATAATAATTTTCATAAAGTCAAAGATCATTGATGTTGCTGGTAAGTTTACTGCTAGTGTAGTGAGATATAAACGGTTTTCCGGTATCGATGACGAAAGGCAACCTATATATTTCAGGGTTATAATAAGCTAATATGATTGAAAAGTCGAAGTTGACTTGCTGGAGTTGTGACAAAACTGGCTATCTTTAACAGGAGTTGCAAAGTTATTTTCGGTAATAATAACGCTAAAGGAATTAGCACAGCTACTTGTTAAACGTGTACTCAGGTTCTGAGTGTTTTCAAGTGCATAACTATATGCATAGATCTTTTCTTCCGTGGATGATGTGCGGTTGGTTCATCCTCTCGATTGAGGTGTTTTCAAGTATCATGAAAGGTTTGAATGCAGATTGAAATCGTCAAGATACAAATGAGGTTTGAGATGAAATTAAGTGGCAAACTTGAAGAATTGTTTAGTGTCATATGTTATAATTAATATTTTAATTCATTTTAATTGTCCAGTGTTGGTAGTCCACAGTTGATAGTCCACAGTAACAGTCCAGTAATTCATAAATAGTTTAATATATAATATTCGAATTAATTAATAAATATTGTGACCCGTGTACATGTCTCAGACTCGATCACAACTCAAAGTATATATATTATTTGAGAATCAACCTCAACCCTGTATAGAGAACTCGATCATTACTGCATATAGAGTGTCTATGGTGATTCCAAATAATATATATAGATGCATCGATATGATATGTCAAAACCTTGTATATATGTCCCGATATTTAAAGTGCGTAAAATAAATAACAGAAATTAAATGACGATAAATAAAGTGCGTAAAGTAAATAACAGAAATTAAATGACGATAAATAAAATTGCGAGAATGTAAATTGCGATAAATAAACTGCGATAAATAAATTACGATAATTAAATGGTAATACGGAATTAACAGTTAGCTAGGAACAGTTAGCTAGGATTTTGTTAGCGTGGATTCTTAATAGAATTTCATATTGTTAATTAATCTGTTTCTAATCAATTTTTATTGTGTCCATTATTTCTTCATTATGCCACTTGTTAGATTCTGATAGGTCAAAATCCAAATATGTAATTGGATGAATATGGTTATTCTATGGTGAACGGATTTGTATATCGGTGGATGTAAGTAGGATAGTATATGACTGTTGAAACAGATTCGAAGAACGTACAATGTAACTTATTAATGTGAAATTTAAATAGTCCTCGGGTATTACCTACCCATTAAAATATTTTCACCATTAACAGTTTGTACAAGAAAATTTTTAATTACAATCTTTATGCAAACATATATAGATATATATTTTCTTCAGATGTATTCATGGATTTAATGAGTTAATATAATATTAAACTCATTTGCTTTTCGGTTGGAACTAGAATAAATAATCTTTAAAACTTTAGAGATTACATATTCGACATGTCGAACGAAGATCATACTCAAAGTACAGATGATGATATTGAAGCATGGATTGTTGATGGTACTGGTGCTGTTATTGATTGTACTGTTGGTGCCGGTGATGTTGCTGAAGCTGGTACATTTTGTACCATATTCTCCAAATTGATTATTCGAGCGCGAAGTTCGTTGACTTATTACTCCAGGATGATTGTTGGTCGGAACGAGCGGATGAATAAGGTTTAGAATCTGAGTTATGATATATTTGTGGCGAGATATTCGAGAAATGAGGATGAAAATGGTATTACGAACATGTTTGCTGGTAAGTGCTTCAGGTTCTTCGCCAAAAGGTGAATTCGGTTAGTGGATGGGATCGCCTTCTGCGCATCTCCATTTATTAAGTCAACTATGAATCCATCAGATGAATTGGGGATGGAGGATTGGTTGATTCAGTCTGGTGTCGTTGCTTCCGGAGCTTAGATGACTATCCATTCTGAATAACTGTCGGGATAACTATCAGAATCTGAGGGACTCAAACTGGTTGCAGGATTCATCTCGTACGATCAGATGAAGGATTTTCGATAAGAAATTAGATTATAGGATGTAGATTAGTACCCTGCAATACATAATTTACATATGCATATATAATACTAAAATCCCATAAGTTACGGAGGAATCTACGGAAGTTGTCAGGCAAAGTTACAGTAACAGATATGCCAAGATATGAAGTAGCAGATACGATAAGATGTGAATTTTATCTATACACTATTCATGCAGTCAATGCAGTAACACGTGTCTAGACTAAGAATGATAAGCAGGTAATTTCTTAAGGAGGATAAGCAGATGATTTCCGACTAGAAATGATAAACAAAACTTTTGACACGCAGACCCGGTCGAAGTCCAGACTCACTAATGCATCCTAACGACTATCAGCTAGACTCACTAATGCAACACCTGGTTCGCTAAGACCTCCGCTCTGATACCAACTGTGAAGACCCGTCCTAATCCATCCGGACAAAGTCCATATCGATTATAAACGATTCACAACAATTGATTACATCTCGAGGTACTTAACCTCTATATGATACATTTTACAAACATTGCATTCGTTTTGAAAAGACAATCTTTCATTTCATCTAAAGTTGACAGACATGCATACCATTTCATAATATATCCAACTATAATTGACTTAATAATGATCTTGCTAAACTCAACGACTCGAATGCAACGTCTTTTGAAATATGTCATGAATGACTCCAAGTAATATCTTTAAAATGATCAAATGCACAGCGGAAGATTTCTTTCGTACCTGAGAATAAATATGTTTTCAAGTGTCAACCAAAAGGTTGGTGAGTTCATTAGTTAAACATAAATAACCTTGATCATCATTTTAATAAACCACAAGATTTCCATATTCAGTTCTCATAAATAAACGTCCCATGCATAGAGACAAAATATCATTCATATTGATTGAACACCTGGTAACCGACATTCATAATATGTATATAAGAATATCCCCATCATTCCGGGATCCTCCACAGGACATGATATAAATTTCGAAGTACTAAAGCATCCGGTACTTTGGATGGGGCTTGTTGGGCCCGATAGATCTATCTTTAGGATTCGCGTCAATTAAGGTGTCTGTTCCCTAATTCTTAGATTACCAGACTTAATAAAAGGGGCATATTCGATTTTGATAATTCAACCATATAATGTAGTTTCAATTACTTGTGTCTATTTCGTAAAACAGTTATAAAAACAGCGCATGTATTCTCAGTCCCAAAAATATATATTGCAAAAGCATTTAAAAAGGGATTAATGAAACTCACCTAATGTATTTTGTAGTAAAAATACATAAGACGACATCTAACAATGCAGGGTTGGCCTCGGATTCACGAACCTATAACATTTGTATAATTATTAAAATATATAATGAAGTCACATAATTTCATTTATTAGGATTTGTTATTTATATAATTTTCGTTATATAAAATCTATTCTAAAATCCATTAAAACTTTTACTTATATTATATCTTACTTTATATGTTATATTTATTTATGTTGTATATATATTTAGAATGTTAAATATTTTTATATATTTTGTTGTGCCAATATATCTAAATATATTATATGATCAGTCTTATATTTAAAATCATTAGTTGGTTATATGTAAGTATTTATATAAATACCATTAATATGTTTGATATATTGTATATGAATATTAATGTACTCTTAGTATATGTAAAGATTATATTTTATGTACAGAATATTTAGCTGTTAAAATTGTTAGTTTTTGATAACAAAGATTTACTCATAATAATAATAATAATAATCTTATTGATAATGATAATACTAATAATTACATAAATGATATTAATACTAATATTAATAATAGTTCGTAATATTTTCATAACAACATTTATAATAATAATCTTAATTTTAATAGTACTTCTATTGTTATTAATGATACTAATACTAATATTTACGAAAGTAATAATAATTTGTATTATATCCATAATGATAATAATGCTAAACATATTCCTGGTAATGATATTAAAGTTTTAAATTTAATAGTAATATTATAATTAATACTTAATAATAATAGATTTAATACTTATAATTATGATAGTAATAATAATAGCAATTATGATACTTGTAAAAATAGTATTTTAACAATTATAATACTTCTAAATACTTGGGGTAATAACAGTTATAATAATAATAATGATAATAACAATAATAATAATAACTATACCAAAAATAACAATAACATTAATAATAATAATAATAATAATAATAATAATAATAATAATAATAATAATAATAATAATAATAATAATAATGATAATGATAATAATAATAAAAATGAAATATAAAAGGGTATACCCTTTTTCTAAAGCTTTTCCAAAAAAATGCACCCGACGGGGCTCGAACCCGAGACCCCTCGCTCACCGGAAACACCCATGACCGTTACTCCAAATAGTTTTTCTGAAATCTAACCCAAATAGTTTAATATAACCCGTCGGTTTTTCTGTGTTTTTATTTTCTTCTTCTTCAAACCAAACGAGCAGCCCAACAAATCAACCATAGCTATGCATTAGGAAGTTGGTTTATAAACGAGAATAAGAACGAAGTATATGTGGTGTTTCGATTTATCAGAAAAAGAAAAAAAATAACGCGAAATAATAAAAAAAAATAAAAAGGCTGCTCAGCCTCGCTGCTGTATAAACAAAGAAGAGAAAAAAAAAATGATTTTGACATTGGAACGTTTTTAGACCTCCAAACCTTCATAACATACTTTCTAAATCATCATTATAACACTCTAGGATTATCAATTGCATCAGAAACAACATACAATTTAAGAATTTGAAGGAAGGAGAAAACAGTTAACTTTTTGAATGAACTTTGACTTCGAAAATTTATCATCGATTCATCGAGTTAGATTCTGAAATTGTACATACATATTCACGATATGAAGGGGAAGAGATCTTCATTTATACTTTCCCTCAATTTGGTCCGAATCAGTTCGAATGTTAAATGGTTTCAGGTTTATGAAAGAAGAGAAAAAAAAAATACATATAAATGAAGAATCTGTTGGGTTTTCAATTAACCAAAAGAATTTCTAGCGTACCAATTGTGATTGAAGCATCAATAATTATTGATCGAGACTTTGTTTGGAGGTGATTGGGTGAGACGACAGCTCTTCACGAGCAGAAGGAAAAAGAAGCAGAAAAAAACAAAAGTCTGAATGTGATCTGATATTCAATTTCGCGTAATTATGTATTTATATCTTATATTTATTTAAAATTGATAATTAATAATTAATAAATACCATTTTATTAAAAAAAAAACTTTTAATTTTAATACATAATATTATCCATAACATTAATGATAAATATAATAAGTTATATTATAATAATTACAATATTTATGATTATGTTAGTAATTTTAGTAATAATGATAATAATCACAATAATATCTAAAATTTCAATTTATAATATTAACGATATAACAAATTAAATATATATCAATTTTTGTATATTATATAACCATATAATGATATTAATATTAATATTAATATTAATACTAATAATAAAAGTAATAATAATAATGTCACAATTACATATAACAAATTTTATATTATAACTTTTAATGCTACAAATACTAATAGTAATAATAATATAACAACTTATACATATCAGATTTTATAATAATAATAATAATAATAATAATAATAATAATAATAATAATAATAATAATAATAATAATAATAATAATAATAATAATGGAAGTAAATGTAAATTTTATTATAACAACTATATTCTTATTTTGTAAATACATTTAATATATTAATACTGCCGTTTATTAAATATGTAAGATTTATTAATTATAGGTGATGTTAATATTTATACTCTATATGTATATATATATATATATATATATATATATATATATATATATATATATATATATATATATATATATACGTATATATATACAATATAATTTTAATAATAATTATATATAGAACTCGTATATATATATAGACTCATTTTAAATTATTATAATAATTTTGTATTTTGTTTTACATATTAGTTCATATTGTATTTTATTATCTCCAATTATTATATATTCTTACATTTTGTATATATATATTTAATTACATAATTATTTACAACCATTGTTCGTGAATCGTCGAGAGCAGTCGAAGGGTAATTGCATATATGAAAACAGTTCTAAAAGTTTTCGAGACTCAACATTATAAACTTTACTTATCGTGTCGAAATCATATAAAGATTAAGTTTAAATTTAGTCGGAAATTCCCGGGTCATTACAATTTTGTCACAGCTCCAGCAAATCAACTTCGACTTTCATTCGAATTAGCCTTATTATAACTTTGATATATAAGTTTGCCACTTAATTTCATCCTAAACAATCATTCGTATCTTGACGATTACCATCAGCGTTTAATCATCTAAAAACATAATTCTCTTGAAACCACCTCGGATTGATAACTGATGATTCAGATATGGTAGCATTAAATGCAGAGGAAATAACAAATTATAGATGGTCTAAATGGCCAAGAGTTTGATGATAAAGAATGGAGTGTTAGGAACGCTCGATAGAAACTTTGGTACTGAAAAACGGATTTAGCTAACCTTGAAGGGGACCAAGGACAAATACAAGGACCAAACCCTATATTCAAAGAATCCAGGTAATTCGGGATCCGATGAAACCTTCAACGAATATCTTGCTCCTTACTCATGTTAAAATCTTGCGAAAAATATTTCTTCATTAACCTTCGAATTTAGAAATTCCAAAATATCATCATAAATATCTTAGATATTTCTGAGGATATTTTCATAAATATTCTTGTCCGAAATTATCTACCTCTTCGTGTTTTGTGTATTCCATTATATTGGAAACTTCTGTAAAATCTAAGTATAAATTATGAATAAATTGTGGAGAAGTGTTGGGAATTGAAGCATGGGTTAGTATAATATAATGACGCTTGGCCAACGTAATTATATTACGGTAAGTCATGCTGGAAGTTCTAATGAAACATGATGATTCACAGATCATACCATCATCATGTACCATGTTACATAACTCTTTCATTCTACTTAACCTCTGAACATATCAGGAAATTATATTGTTGATAGTTCTATCCTCAGTGATTCTGGTAATTTAAAAATCAAATCGTGGTATATCCTTTTCGTTCTGTCTAGTATATTTTGATCATCCAAAACTCTATATCTACGAATACGAGACGTCTTGATCACTTTAAGTCAGGAAGAAAATAAAAGCATAAAGCTTCAAAATAGAAGGAAGTATAAAATTTGGTGAAAATAATGGAACGGAAGAGTTTGAATTTATGATGGAAATATCAGACGTAGCAATCGAAGCAGATTACCTTATCTAATTAAAGAGATCCTAATTTCCTTAAATCCCGAAGGATCAGATCGTATATAGATTACGAAGATTTCCTTCAAATCTCTTGAATTCTGGAATTTAACCCAGGCTACGTCAAAAGTCAAGAAGAATATTATTTTCCTTAGTTCACTATTTTGTGATAGCTTCACTCGTAAGCTTCACATATTCGAATCGTTTTATCTATATTAATCAAAGATGATAAAACATTACTTATCACCTCATATTCGTCATGAAAACATTTTTATTGTTAGCCACGACAACCCCACTCAAATTTCTGGATGAAATTTCTTTAACGGGTAGGTACTGTGATGACCCGAAAATTTTTGACCAAATTTAAACTTGATCTTTATATGATTCTGACACGATAAGCAAAGTCTGGAATGTCGAGTCTCAAAAATTTTGAACTGTTTCTTATATGCATTTGACCATTGACTATTCTTGATGATTCACGAACAATTTATTTGTAAATAAATATGTAATTAAATATATATATATATATATATATATATATATATATATATATATATATATATATATATATATATATATATATATACGCAAATATATATATATGTAAGTATATGTGATAATTAAAAATTATAAAATATAATTTAAATATTTTAATTAAATATGTAAAATATGACACAAAATAATTAGGCGAAATTTATTATAATCTACATATAAATATATGATTAATTACTATTATATGTCCCTTGTAATATATATAAATATTCAAATATGTATTATATGTATAACATAATTAGTGAAATGTAAGGTTAGTATATTATAAGTATTTATAAGTTAAAGTATAAATGTATATTAAAATTATGATCATTATTTTCCTTAATATTATGAATGTTAATAGTAATATTTGTATTTTTAGTAAATGAAATTTGATAGGTATAAGTTGTTATATTAGTGATAAGATTAATATTAATATTATCATTAACCAGAGTAACATTATTATAAAAAGTGTTATTAATAACATTATTAATAATATTATTGTTATCATTCCTATTATGATTAAAAGTATCATTTTTTATTTATTTATTATTATTATTAATATATTTGATATTAATATTATTATCATTATTATTAATTGTATTATTATTATTAGTTATATAATTATTATTAGTATTAATATCATTATTAATTTATGATTATAATCAAATACAAATATGCACATAAAAACACAGTTATATATACAAATAGATAAACAGATATACAGATATTTATATATATATATATATATATACTACAAATATATAGATATATAAGTATATAAATACATTATATACATATTTAATTACAGCACAAAGTGTATTCTGTTTTCAATCGTTGTCTTGCTGTAGTAAATTTTAGCTTTATGTTCCAATCCAGTCCAAATCAGTGTTGAATTTAATCACAAATTGTACGAACAATTGCAACTTGTTTCACTATCTACTTTAATTCCTTTTCTTCTTGTTTTGGATCCATGCCTGTAAATCTGTTAGCTGTCGAACTCAGACCACAAAAACAAACAAGATCAGTAGCAATCCATATCACCTCCTATTTTAATTTTAATTATTTCTGTACGATAGATTGATTCTTGTCGATTTTATTTTGCTACAAAACAACTGCAAAAGAATAGGGTCCTGTATTAATATCTTACTTACATTATATGTAAGAGTCGATGCAATTCAAGAGAAAGAAAAAAAAGAAAAATCATATAAATATATAAAGAAAACCATCGTCTTCTGTGCTTGAATTCGTTTTAGCCAAAGACCATATTGTAAGTATTCCTGTCTCCTCCTTAATTCGATGAAACCAAATCAACCAACACAAACCCTATTGTTATGTTTTCGATCAACATTTCAACTGAACAACATCACCGATAAACCCATTTCCATCACCACCATGAACCACCTTCTTTAATGTTGTTTTGATGAACCATCGGCTAACCATAAACTCGAGCACCACATCTCACCACCTTATACCGCTACCTTTCTTCTCACTTCTCACTCTCTACCGATCCCTTTCTCTTTCATATTTTTGACGAAAATTCAACTTGAAACCACCAATCAAACCACGACGATAACCCACCTTACCTTGTTTCTAATCATTGTTGCTGCTGTATTATGATTTCTGTTTCGAATCATAACTGCAATCACAGCCTTACGTCTCTATTCCAATATTTTATTTCTTTCTTCTCGAACGCTTAATAACCGTTACTACTACTTTTGTTTCCTGATACTTCTCCCTAAAAACAATGTATAAATATATAAGGTATATGGTTCAAGATAAAGTAGAAGATAATGATGATAATTGATGAGGGTATAATAATAAACAAGATAATTATGCTGTCTATTGTTTTCTTTCCTTTTTCCATGCGGTTTAAAAGAAGTGGGAACAACGATACATGTCGACCGCAAGTGGAAATAAAGGTCAAGTTGTAGGGCCTTTTAGATTTAATATTGTCAAGCAAGATATGGTGTATCTATTTTATTCTCGAGACTTATCACCCCACCAAAATTTTATCATGTATTTGATCCGGGAATACGTTAAACAAATTGGGCCATATTAGTTTAATTAAATTACTGATGGGCAACATAGATATGGATGGTAATAAGAAGGTTATCAAGTAATTAGTGGGGTAATTTTGTGGCCGACAAAAGATACAGCATATATATATTTTTTAGTGTTTTTCTTTTCCATGATGAAGGGAAAAGGAGAGGTATTAGTCTCCAAATGTTTACGGGTGGGACTTGCTGAATACATTTTTTTCTTGGATGCCAAAACTCACGATCCATCGGATTCTATAATTCTAAAATAATCAATGCAACTTTCGAATTTGGGCCATGATTATTTCGCTTAAGCCGTTAGTTTTAGATGAGCTGTGAAGCACTTGGGCTGATTAATATTGTTTTAAACTGTGGGCCGAGAACTCCCTTGTTTGTTGGGCCAGGCTATAGAAGTAATGACATTGAAAGGGTAATGATGATACATGGAGGTATTGATGATGATAATGATGATGATTATGATCACAAAAGACGTGATGATGATAGTGATGTTGAAGATGTAGTATGGTTGTTGATGAGATGAGTATGTGAGGTTAACGAGTGTGATTATGATGATGATGTTTATGTGAAAATGACGATGTCGAATGAAATGATTAAGATGATGATGCTAGGGTTGCTGTTTGATCGAGCACACTACACGTTTAGTTTAAGGATTTTTATTAAGACGACATGTATTGCGAGTTAAAAGAGTTGTAGATGCTAATTAAGACAGAAAATGAGAAGCAGAGGATTGGTTAGAAGGGGTTTCGGGTTAGCGGGACGTCGCGGGTTCAAACCCGGACTTGGGCATTTTTTTGTAGGACTACTTCTTTGAGGTAGTTTACTTATTATTATTATTATTATTATTATTATTATTATTATTATTATTATTATTATTATTATTATTATTATTATTATTATTATTATTATTATTATTATTATTATTATTATTATTATTATTATTATTATTATTATTATTATCATTAAACATGATTTTATTATTATATTTAATATTATTATTTTTATCATTATAGATATTAAAATAAATATTATTATTATTATTATTATTATTATTATTATTATTTATAAAATCATTATTTTTATAGTTATTACTACTAGTAGTATTATAATTATAATCAAAAATAACTTTTATTACTATTATTGATATTATGTTACCAAATAAATATTTCGTATATAAAAATATATTTTTAGTATTATTAAATATAAGTAAGTATTAATCACATTAACATTTTATATAGATATTCATATATAACAAATCAAGTATTTTTGATATAATATTAACCATATATATATATATATATTAGTATAACTATATAAATATTAGTCATTATAAATGTATATACACAAATTAAATATATATAATATAAGAAATTGTTCAATTACGATTATAGGTATTAATATATATATATATATATAAATGATATAGATTCGTGAGTCCGAGGCCAACCCTGCATTGTTCAGTATCGTCGTATGTATATTTTACTACAAAATATCGTAGGTGAGTTCATTTTCTCCCTTTTTACTCATTACATTTTTGGGCTGAGAATACATGCAAATGCTTTATTAACTGTTTTACAATATTTATATGCGTGAGTTCATTTGATTCCCTTTTACTCTTTACATTTTTGGGACTAAGAATACATGCGCTGTTTTTTACAACTGCTTTATTAAATGCTTTTGAAATACATTTTGAACTGCGAATATATGAAATGCTTTTATAAATGTTTGACGAGATAGACACAAACAAAACATTCCTCGAATGAATTATTATGCAGACAGAAGTTCTGCGGATTATTGTTGAATTACGTGGACATGATAATTGCCACCATTGAATTATGTGGACATGATAATTGCCACCATTGAATTATGTGGACATGATAATTACCACCAATTGATATGAATGTTATGTATCGACAGAATGATTTTATACACAAGTTATGTGTATGTTATTTTTGTGTACGAGATATGTGTACGGTTAATAAGAATTATGAAAGATGATTTCGTACACGAGAAAGGTGTACTGTATTTAAAAGATATCGCATGTACATTACAGGTGGGTATAGGATTCGTGCCCATTTGTACCATGCAGGATTTAAATCTTGTGGTCTATTAAAATGATGAATTTTATTATTTTATGATAAACCTATGAACTCACCAACCTTTTGGTTGACACTTTAAAGCATGTTTATTCTCAAGTATGAAAGAAATCTTCCGCTGTGCATTTGCTCATTTTAAAGATATTACATGGAGTCGTTCATGGCATATAGAGGTCAGAACCTCGCAATGGAACCATCTGATGAAGACTTCGTCCAGGTGGATTAGGACGGGTCACTACAGTATGACATTGGTGCTCGTGGGACAGATTGTAAAGTTGAGGTTTACGACGCGTTTGTGGTTGAGGGTGGTAATGGTAGTGTTGACATTGATGATGGTGGTACTGGTTATGCTGCTGATGCTGCTACTGGTGTTTGTAACCTTTGCATCATGTTCTCCAAAGCCACTACCCGAGCGCGAAGCTCGTTGACTTCTTCTATTACACCGGGGTGATTGTCGGTTCGAACGGGCGGATAAATAAAGTCTAAAATTTGATGTAATATATAATCATGACGAGATACTCTGGAAATGAGAGAGAAAATGGTGTTTCAGACAGGTTCGCCGGTAAGTGTTTCAGGTTCATTGTAGTGACCCGAACTTTTCCATGTTTATATATATTAATTGAGATTGATATTTACATGATTAAATGTTTCCAACATGTTAAGCAATCAAACTTGTTAAGACTTGATTAATTGAAATATGTTTCATATAGACAATTGACCACCCAAGTTGACCGGTGATTCACGAACGTTAAAACTTGTAAAAACTATACGATGACATATATATGGTTATATATATAGTTAACATGTTTTTATTATAAGTATGTATCTCATTAGGTATTTTAACAATGAGTTATATACATAAAAATGAGACTATTAATTTAAGATACTCGAAAACGATATATATAACGATTATCGTTGTAACAACGTCTTACTAGGTACATATGAATCATATTAAGATATTGATACACTTGGTTAATTATGTTAAATGATAAGTAAATATATTATTAAGTGTATTAACAATGAAATACATATGTAAAAATAAGACTACTAACTTAATGATTTCGAAACGAGACATATATGTAACGATTATCGTTGTAACGACATTTAACTGTATATACATCATACTAAGATATATTATATATCATAATATCATGATAATATAATAATTTAACATCGCATTTGTTATAATAAACAATGGTTTAACAACATTCAACAAGATCGTTAACCTAAAGGTTTCAAAACAACATTTACATGTAACGACTAACGATGACTTAACGACTCAGTTAAAATGTATATACATGTAGTGTTTTAATATGTATTCATACACTTTTGAAAGACTTCAAGACACTTATCAAAATTCTTCTACTTAACAAAAATGCTTACAATTACATCCTCGTTCAGTTTCATCAACAATTCTACTCGTATGCACCCGTATTCGTACTAGTATAATACACAGCTTTTAGATGTATGTACTATTGGTATATACACTCCAATGATCAGCTCTTAGCAGCCCATGTGAGTCACCTAACACATGTGGGAACCATCATTTGGAAACTAGCATGAAATATCTCATAAAATTACAAAAATATGAGTAATCATTCATGACTTATTTACATGAAAACAAAATTACATATCCTTTATATCTAATCCATACACCAACGACCAAAAACACCTACAAACACTTTCATTCTTCAATTTTCTTCATCTAATTGATCTCTCTCAAGTTCTATCTTCAAGTTCTATGTGTTCTTCATATATTTTACAAGTTCTAGTTACATAAAATCAAGAATACTTTCAAGTTTGCTAGCTCACTTCCAATCTTGTAAGGTGATCATCCAACCTCAAGAAATATTTGTTTCTTACAGCAGGTTATCATTCTAATACAAGGTAATAATCATATTCAAACTTTGGTTCAATTTCTATAACTATAACAATCTTATTTCAAGTGATGATCTTACTTGAACTTGTTTTCGTGTCATGATTCTGCTTCAAGAACTTCGAGCCATCCAAGGATCCGTTGAAGCTAGACCCATTTTTCTCTTTTCCAGTAGGTTTATCCAAGGAACTTAAGGTAGTAATGATGTTCATAACATCATTCGATTCATACATATAAAGCTATCTTATTCGAAGGTTTAAACTTGTAATCACTAGAACATAGTTTAGTTAATTCTAAACTTGTTCGCAAACAAAAGTTAATCCTTCTAACTTGACTTTTAAAATCAACTAAACACATGTTCTATATCTATATGATATACTAACTTAATGATTTAAAACCTGGAAACACGAAAAACACCGTAAAACCGGATTTACGCCGTCGTAGTAACACCGCGGGCTGTTTTGGGTTAGTTAATTAAAAACTATGATAAACTTTGATTTAAAAGTTGTTATTCTGAGAAAATGATTTTTATTATGAACATGAAACTATATCCAAAAATTATGGTTAAACTCAAAGTGGAAGTATGTTTTCTAAAATGGTTATCTAGACGTCGTTCTTTCGACTGAAATGACTACCTTTACAAAAACGACTTGTAACTTATTTTTCCGACTATAAACCTATACTTTTTCTGTTTATATTCATAAAATAGAGTTTAATATGAAACCATAGCAATTTGATTCACTCAAAACGGATTTAAAATGAAGAAGTTATGGGTAAAACAAGATTGGATAATTTTTCTCATTTTAGCTACGTGAAAATTGGTAACAAATCTATTCCAACCATAACTTAATCAACTTGTATTGTATATTATGTAATCTTGAGATACCATAGACACGTATACAATGTTTCGACCTATCATGTCGACACATCTATATATATTTCGGAACAACCATAGACACTCTATATGTGAATGTTGGAGTTAGCTATACAGGGTTGAGGTTGATTCCAAAATATATATAGTTTGAGTTGTGATCAATACTGAGATACGTATACACTGGGTCGTGGATTGATTCAAGATAATATTTATCGATTTATTTCTGTACATCTAACTGTGGACAACTAGTTGTAGGTTACTAACGAGGACAGCTGACTTAATAAACTTAAAACATCAAAATATATTAAAAGTGTTGTAAATATATTTTGAACATACTTTGATATATATGTATATATTGTTATAGGTTCGTGAATCAACCAGTGGCCAAGTCTTACTTCCCGACGAAGTAAAAATCTGTGAAAGTGAGTTATAGTCCCACTTTTAAAATCTAATATTTTTGGGATGAGAATACATGCAGGTTTTATAAATGATTTACAAAATAGACACAAGTACGTGAAACTACATTCTATGGTTGAATTATCGAAATCAAATATGCCCCTTTTTATTAAGTCTGGTAATCTAAGAATTAGGGAACAGACACCCTAATTGACACGAATCCTAAAGATAGATCTATCGGGCCCAACAAGCCCCATCCAAAGTACCAGATGCTTTAGTACTTCGAAGTTTATATCATATCCGAAGGGTGTCCCGGAATGATGGGGATATTCTTATATATGCATTTTGTTAATGTCGGTTACCAGGTGTTTACCATATGAATGACTTTTATCTCTATGTATGGGATGTGTATTGAAATATGAAATCTTGTGGTCTATTATTATGATTTGATATATATAGGTTAAACCTATAACTCACCAACATTTTTGTTGACGTTTTAAGCATGTTTATTCTCAGGTGATTATTAAGAGCTTCCGCTGTCACATACTTAAATAAGGACGAGATTTGGAGTCCATGTTTGTATGATATTGTGTAAAAACTGCATTTCAAGAAACTTATTTTGTTGTAACATATTTGTATTGTAAACCATTATGTAATGGTCGTGTGTAAACAGGATATTTTAGATTATCATTATTTGATAATCTACGTAAAGCTTTTTAAACCTTTATTGATGAAATAAAGGTTATGGTTTGTTTTAAAATGAATGCAGTCTTTGAAAAATGTCTCATATAGAGGTCAAAACCTCGCAACGAAATCAATTAATATGGAACGTTTTTAATCAATAAGAACGGGACATTTCAGTTGGTATCCGAGCGTTGGTCTTAGAGAACCAGAAAATTTGCATTAGTGTGTCTTATCGAGTTTGTTAGGATGCATTAGTGAGTCTGGACTTCGACCGTGTTTTCTTTAAAAATGATTGCTTAACATTTTTGTTGGAAACTATATATTTTTAACATATGAATATTATGTGATATATTAATCTCTTAACGTGTTTGATATTATGTGATAGATGTCTACCTCTAGAACAAGTCCCATTGACTCACCTAATAATAATGAAGAGTCAAATGTAAATTGGAATGATTCGTGGACTGATTCACAAGTTCCCGAAGAGGAACCGGAAGAAGAGTAGGAACCGGAAGAAGAATCGGAACCGGAAGAAGAATCGGAACCGGAAGAAGAAATAGAACCGGTGGGGGAAATAATAAAACGGTTAAGTAAAAGAGAATCCTCAACCAACCGACCAAGGTTAATTATGGTCAATGGTGTTTCCGCCAAGGAAGCAAAATATTGGGAGGATTACCAATTCTCCGATGAATCGGATTCCGACGAGAATTCCGATGATGTTATAGAAATTACCCCAACTGAATTTAAAAAGGCAAAAGAAAATAATAAGGGAAAGGGCATAAAAATAGAGAAATCTAATTCCAACCCCGATGAACTTTATATGTATCGTCAACCCCCGAAGTCCTTAAGTTGTAACAATGACCCGGGAACCTCTAAACCACCAGTTTTTCTAAACCAATGTGGACAACGACGGCTCGTATTATGGGAACATCATATATCCCTAGAAACTTGGCAAAACGAACCAAAACCGAACAAGAAGAAACGAGCGAGTCGGAATAAGATAGTTGTATTCGTGTGGTGTAATATATGTAATATAGTGTGCTTATGCTTTATGATATATGTAAAAATTGCTTGTATTAATAAGTATTTTTTTTATGAATCTAACTCTTGTATATTTTACAGTATAAAAACACAAAATGGATAGACAACCCAATATTTTAAGAGACCTATCCGGAGACATGATCGATGAAATCTTCTCTAGAGTCGGTCAGAATTCCTCGGCACAACTATTTAAGGCGAGATCAGTTTGTAAGACATTCGAAGAACGTTCCAAGAATGTCTTGGTTTATAAGAGACTTTCGTTTGAAAGATGGGGGATATCACATTGGGAAACCCATAAGTTACGATGTGTTTACTTTAACGCATATATTGCGGGTAACCCAAATGCTATTTTACGCAACGGGTTAAGAAATTATTTTGACTCAATATATCCGAATATTGGACTTCGTGATTTAGAAAAAGCGGCTAACATGCAACATAAAGAAGCATGTTATGCTTACGGATTAGTAATGTTCGCTTCTCACCAAAGTGAGAACAAGAACATCGGGCTACAACTATTAAACAAAACGTTTCCACAAGTGACGGAGTCGGTAATTGGGGTAAGAAATGAGGTTTTTAGATTGTTACGGGACTGTTGGACATTACGGAACCCTCGTCCCTTTGACGACGTTACAACACGCTGTCTTATCAACGGCCATAACGATTATGTTCCACAAGACCAAGGATGGGAAGTAATCCTAGTAAAACCAGAATGCATGACTTGTTTCTGGACGTATGAATTACGTGTCTTTATTGCCTTTGCTGAATGACTTGTGTACTAGCTAGAATTATCTTCACAACTATCTTGTATCAAAGTTATTGTGTGCTATATTTCATGCTTTATGTAAAATAAGCGGTATTGTAAGTTTGTAAAATATTGTATAAAAGTTTGAACGCGGAATATTATTATAATCAGTTTTTCATATAGAATTGTAGTAGTTGAATTGTATATTAGCTACTAAGTATGAACTTAACGGGTAGGTACTACCCGAATTTAAACTTATAAAACGCTAATATGAAGAAAAAGCTTTTATAAATGAGTTCATATTATGCTACGAAATACTATTAACTACTCTTAATATTCTGTATGATTAACTTGTTCCATTTGACTATTTTGAAGGAAATGGCACCGACTACTCGACACACCGTGAATATGAATGAAGAGGAATTCCGAACTTTTCTAGCTTCAAACATAGCCGCAGTACAGGCTGCGCTACATACCAACAATAACCTTGGATCTAGCAGTACAGGAAATCGTGTAGGATGCACCTACAAAGAATTCACTGCCTGCAAACCTTTGGAATTTGATGGAACCGAAGGACCGATCGGATTGAAACGGTGGACCGAGAAGGTCGAATCGGTGTTTGCCATAAGTAAGTGTACTGAAGAGGACAAAGTGAAGTACGCTACGCATACCTTCACAGGTTCTGCATTAATATGGTTGAATACCTATCTAGAGCAAGTGGGACAAGACGATGCGTACGCACTACCGTGGTCAGCATTCAAGCACTTGATGAACGAGAAGTACCGTCCCAGAACCGAGGTCAATAAGCTCAAGACAGAACTTAGAGGGTTACGAACCCAAGGATTTGATATTACCACGTACGAAAGACGATTCATAGAATTGTGCCTATTGTGTCCGGGAGCATTCGAAGATGAGGAAGAGAAGATCGACGCGTTTGTGAAAGGATTACCGGAAAGAATCCAAGAAGATATAAGTTCACACGAGCCCGCTTCCATACAACAGGCATGTAGAATGGCTCACAAACTAGTGAACCAGATTAAAGAAAGAATTAAAGAACAGACTGCTGAAGAGGCCAATGTGAAGCAAGTCAAAAGAAAGTGGGAGGAAAACGGTGATAAGAATCACCAATACAACAACAGCAATTACAACAATAATCGCAACAATTATCCCAACAATCGCAACATCAATCGCAACTACAACAAACGGCCCAACAACAAAAACAACAACAACAACAACAACAACAGCAACTACAACAATCATCCCAACAACAATAATAACCGCAACAACAACAACAATCAGAAGCAGCTATGCCAAAGGTGTGAAAAGTATCACTCGGGGTTCTGCACCAAATTTTGCAACAAGTGTAAAAGAAATGGTCATAGCGCGGCGAAGTGTGAGGTCTACGGACCAGGGATTAATAGAACGAAAGGAAAAAATGGTGTCGGAACGAGTAATGGCGGAGCAAGTAGTGTCGGAGCAAGTTATGCCAATGTAGTTTGTTATAAATGTGGAAAACCGGGCCACATTATTAGAAATTACCCGAACCAGGAAAACACGAATGGACAAGGCCGCAGAAGAGTTTTCAATATTAATGCGGCAGAGGCACAGGAAGACCCGGAGCTTGTTACGGGTACGTTTCTTATTGACAATAAATCTGCTTACGTTTTATTTGATTCGGGTGCGGATAGAAGCTATATGAGTAGAGATTTTTGTGCTAAATTAAGTTGTCCATTGACGCCTTTGGATAGTAAATTTTTACTCGAATTAGCAAATGGTAAATTAATTTCAGCAGATAATATATGTCGGAATCGAGAAATTAAACTGGTTAGCGAAACATTTAAGATTGATTTGATACCAGTAGAGTTAGGGAGTTTTGATGTGATAATCGGTATGGACTGGTTGAAAGAAGTGAAAGCAGAGATCGTCTGTTATAAAAATGCAATTCGCATTATACGAGAAAAAGGAAAACCCTTAATGGTGTACGGAGAAAAGGGCAACACGAAGCTACATCTTATTAGTAATTTGAAGGCACAAAAACTAATAAGAAAAGGTTGCTATGCTGTTCTAGCACACGTCGAGAAAGTACAAACTGAAGAAAAGAGCATCAATGATGTTCCCATTGCAAAAGAATTTCCCGATGTATTTCTGAAAGAATTACCGGGATTACCCCCACATCGATCTGTTGAATTTCAAATAGATCTTGTACCAGGAGCTGCACCAATAGCTCGTGCTCCTTACAGACTCGCACCCAGCGAGATGAAAGAACTGCAAAGCCAATTACAAGAACTTTTAGAGCGTGGTTTCATTCGACCAAGCACATCACCGTGGGGAGCTCCTGTTTTGTTTGTCAAGAAGAAAGATGGTACATTCAGGTTGTGTATCGACTACCGAGAGTTGAACAAACTTACCATCAAGAACCGCTACCCACTACCGAGAATCGACGACTTATTTGATCAACTACAAGGCTCGTCTGTTTATTCAAAGATTGACTTACGTTCCGGGTATCATCAAATGCGGGTGAAAGAAGATGATATTCCAAAGACTGTTTTCAAAACACGTTACGGTCATTACGAGTTTATGGTCATGCCGTTTGGTTTAACTAATGCACCAGCTGTGTTCATGGACCTTATGAACCGAGTGTGTGGACCATACCTTGACAAGTTTGTCATTGTTTTCATTGATGACATAATTATTTACTCAAAGAATGACCAAGAACACGGTGAACATTTGAGAAAGGTGTTAGAAGTATTGAGGAAGGAAGAATTGTACGCTAAGTTTTCAAAGTGTGCATTTTGGTTGGAAGAAGTTCAATTCCTCGGTCACATAGTGAACAAAGAAGGTATTAAGGTAGATCCGGCAAAGATAGAAACTGTTGAAAAGTGGGAAACCCCGAAAACTCCGAAACACATACGCCAGTTTTTAGGACTAGCTGGTTACTACAGAAGGTTCATCCAAGACTTTTCCAGAATAGCAAAACCCTTGACTGCATTAACGCATAAAGGGAAGAAATTTGAATGGAATGATGAACAAGAGAAAGCGTTTCAGTTATTGAAGAAAAAGCTAACTACGACACCTATATTGTCATTGCCTGAAGGGAATGATGATTTTGTGATTTATTGTGACGCATCAAAGCAAGGTCTCGGTTGTGTATTAATGCAACGAACGAAGGTGATTGCTTATGCGTCTAGACAATTGAATATTCACGAACAAAATTATACGACGCATGATTTGGAATTAGGAGCGGTTGTTTTTGCATTAAAGACTTGGAGGCACTACTTATATGGGGTCAAAAGTATTATATATACCGACCACAAAAGTCTTCAACACATATTTAATCAGAAATAACTGAATATGAGGCAGCGTAGGTGGATTGAATTGTTGAATGATTAAGACTTTGAGATTCGTTACCACCCGGGGAAGGCAAATGTGGTAGCCGATGCCTTGAGCAGGAAGGACAGAGAACCCATTCGAGTAAAATCTATGAATATAATGATTCATAATAACCTTACTACTCAAATAAAGGAGGCGCAACAAGGAGTTTTAAAAGAGGGAAATTTAAAGGATGAAATACCCAAAGGATCGGAGAAGCATCTTAATATTCAGGAAGACGGAACCCGGTATAGGGCTGAAAGGATTTGGGTACCAAAATTTGGAGATATGAGAGAAATGGTACTTAGAGAAGCTCATAAAACCAGATACTCAATACATCCTGGAACGGGGAAGATGTACAAGGATCTCAAGAAACATTTTTGGTGACCGGGTATGAAAGTCGATGTTGCTAAATACGTAGGAGAATGTTTGACGTGTTCTAAGGTCAAAGCTGAGCATCAGAAACCATCAGGTCTACTTCAACAACCCGAAATCCCGGAATGGAAATGGGAAAACATTACCATGGATTTCATCACTAAATTGCCAAGGACTGCAAGTGGTTTTGATACTATTTGGGTAATAGTTGATCGTCTCACCAAATCAGCACACTTCCTGCCAATAAGAGAAGATGACAAGATGGAGAAGTTAGCATGACTGTATTTGAAGGAAGTCATCTCCAGACATGGAATACCAATCTCTATTATCTCTGATAGGGATGGCAGATTTATTTCAAGATTCTGGCAGACATTACAGCAAGCATTAGGAACTCGTCTAGACATGAGTACTGCCTATCATCCACAAACTGATGGGCAGAGCAAAAGGACGATACAAACGCTTGAAGACATGCTACGAGCATGTGTTATTGATTTCGGAAACAGTTGGGATTGACATCTACCGTTAGCAGAATTTTCCTACAACAACAGCTACCATTCAAGCATTGAGATGGCGCCGTTTGAAGCACTTTATGGTAGAAAGTGCAGGTCTCCGATTTGTTGGAGTGAAGTGGGGGATAGACAGATTACGGGTCCGGAGATTATACAAGAAACTACCGAGAAGATCATCCAAATTCAATAACAGTTGAAAACCGCCCAAAGTCGACAAAAGAGCTACGCTGACATTAAAAGAAAAGATATAGAATTTGAAATTGGAGAGATGGTCATGCTTAAAGTTGCACCTTAGAAAGGCGTTGTTCGATTTGGTAAACGAGGGAAATTAAATCCAAGGTATATTGGACCATTCAAGATTATTGATCGTGTCGGACCAGTAGCTTACCGACTTGATTTACCTCAACAACTCGCGGCTGTACATAACACTTTCCACGTCTCGAATTTGAAGAAATGTTTTGCTAAAGAAGATCTCACTATTCCGTTAGATGAAATCCAAATCAACGAAAAACTTCAATTCATCGAAGAACCCGTTGAAATAATGGATCGTGAGGTTAAAAGACTTAAGCAAAACAAGATACCAATTGTTAAGGTTCGATGGAATGCTCGTAGAGGACCCGAGTTCACCTGGGAGCGTGAAGATCAGATGAAGAAGAAATACCCGCATCTATTTCCAGAAGATTCGTCAACACCTTCAACAGCTTAAAATTTCGGGACGAAATTTATTTAACGGGTAGGTACTGTAGTGACCCGAACTTTTCCATGTTTATATATATTAATTGAGATTGATATTTACATGATTAAATGTTTCCAACATGTTAAGCAATCAAACTTGTTAAGACTTGATTAATTGAAATATGTTTCATATAGACAATTCACCACCCAAGTTGACCGGTGATTCACGAACGTTAAAACTTGTAAAAACTATACGATGACATATATATGGTTATATATATAGTTAACATGTTTTTATTATAAGTATGTATCTCATTAGGTATTTTAAAAATGATTTATATACATAAAAATGAGACTATTAATTTAAGAAACTCGAAAACGATATACATAACGATTATCGTTATAACAACGTCTTACTAGGTACATATGAATCATATTAAGATATTGATACACTTGGTTAATTATGTTAAATTATAAGTAAATATATTATTAAGTGTATTAACAATGAAATACATATGTAAAAATAAGACTACTAACTTAATGATTTCGAAACGAGACATATATGTAACGATTATCGTTGTAACGACATTTAACTGTATATACATCATACTAAGATATATTATATATCATAATATCATGATAATATAATAATTTAACATCCCATTTGTTATAATAAACAATGGGTTAACAACATTCAACAAGATCGTTAACCTAAAGGTTTCAAAACAACATTTACATGTAACGACTAACGATGACTTAACGACTCAGTTAAAATGTATATACATGTAGTGTTTTAATATGTATTCATACACTTTTGAAAGACTTCAAGACACTTATCAAAATACTTCTACTTAAAAAAAATGCTTACAATTACATCCTCGTTCAGTTTCATCAACAATTCTACTCGTATGCACCCGTATTCGTACTCGTACAATACACAGCTTTTAGATGTATGTACTATTGGTATATACACTCCAATGATCAGCTCTTAGCAGCCCATGTGAGTCACCTAACACATGTGGGAACCATCATTTGGCAACTAGCATGAAATATCTCATAAAATTACAAAAATATGAGTAATCATTCATGACTTATTTACATGAAAACAAAATTACATATCCTTTATATCTAATCCATACACCAACGACCAAAAACACCTACAAACACTTTCATTCTTCAATTTTCTTCATCTAATTGATCTCTCTCAAGTTCTATCTTCAAGTTCTAAGTGTTCTTCATATATTTTACAAGTTCTAGTTACATAAAATCAAGAATACTTTCAAGTTTGCTAGCTCACTTCCAATCTTGTAAGGTGATCATCCAACCTCAAGAAATCTTTGTTTCTTACAGTAGGTTATCATTCTAATACAAGGTAATAATCATATTCAAACTTTGGTTCAATTTCTATAACTATAACAATCTTATTTCAAGTGATGATCTTACTTGAACTTGTTTTCGTGTCATGATTCTGCTTCAAGAACTTCGAGCCATCCAAGGATCCGTTGAAGCTAGATCCATTTTTCTCTTTTCCAGTAGGTTTATCCAAGGAACTTAAGGTAGTAATGATGTTCATAACATCATTCGATTCATACATATAAAGCTATCTTATTCGAAGGTTTAAACTTGTAATCACTAGAACATAGTTTAGTTAATTCTAAACTTGTTCGCAAAAAAAAGTTAATCCTTCTAACTTGAGTTTTAAAATCAACTAAACACATGTTCTATATCTATATGATATGCTAACTTAATGATTTAAAACCTGGAAACACGAAAAACACCGTAAAACCGGATTTACGCCGTCGTAGTAACACCGCGGGCTGTTTTGGGTTAGTTAATTAAAAACTATGATAAACTTTGATTTAAAAGTTGTTATTCTGAGAAAATGATTTTTATTATGAACATGAAACTATATCCAAAAATTATGGTTAAACTCAAAGTGGAAGTATGTTTTCTAAAATGGTCATCTAGACGTCGTTCTTTCGACTGAAATGACTACCTTTACAAAAACGACTTGTAACTTATTTTTCCGACTATAAACCTATACTTTTTCTGTTTAGATTCATAAAATAGAGTTCAATATGAAACCATAGCAATTTGATTCACTCAAAACGGATTTAAAATGAAGAAGTTATGGGTAAAACAAGATTGGATAATTTTTCTCATTTTAGCTACGTGAAAATTGGTAACAAATCTATTCCAACCATAACTTAATCAACTTGTATTGTATATTATGTAATCTTGAGATACCATAGACACGTATACAATGTTTCGACCTATCATGTCGACACATCTATATATATTTCGGAACAACCATAGACACTCTATATGTGAATGTTGGAGTTAGCTATACAGGGTTGAGGTTGATTCCAAAATATATATAGTTTGAGTTGTGATCAATACTGAGATACGTATACACTGGGTCGTGGATTGATTCAAGATAATATTTATCGATTTATTTCTGTACATCTAACTGTGGACAACTAGTTGTAGGTTACTAACGAGGACAGCTGACTTAATAAACTTAAAACATCAAAATATATTAAAAGTGTTGTAAATATATTTTGAACATACTTTGATATATATGTATATATTGTTATAGGTTCGTGAATCAACCAGTGGCCAAGTCTTACTTCCCGACGAAGTAAAAATCTGTGAAAGTGAGTTATAGTCCCACTTTTAAAATCTAATATTTTTGGGATGAGAATACATGCAGGTTTTATAAATGATTTACAAAATAGACACAAGTACGTGAAACTACATTCTATGGTTGAATTATCGAAATCGAATATGCCCCTTTTTATTAAGTCTGGTAATCTAAGAATTAGGGAACAGACACCCTAATTGACGCGAATCCTAAAGATAGATCTATCCGGCCCAACAAGCCCCATCCAAAGTATCGGATGCTTTAGTACTTCGAAATTTATATCATATCCGAAGGGTGTCCCGGAATGATGGGGATATTCTTATATATGCATTTTGTTAATGTCGGTTACCAGGTGTTCACCATATGAATGACTTTTATCTCTATGTATGGGATGTGTATTGAAATATGAAATCTTGTGGTCTATTATTATGATTTGATATATATAGGTTAAACCTATAACTCACCAACATTTTTGTTGACGTTTTAAGCATGTTTATTCTCAGGTGATTATTAAGAGCTTCCGCTGTTGCATACTTAAATAAGGACGAGATTTGGAGTCCATGTTTGTATGATATTGTGTAAAAACTGCATTTCAAGAAACTTATTTTGTTGTAACATATTTGTATTGTAAACCATTATGTAATGGTCGTGTGTAAACAGGATATTTTAGATTATCATTATTTGATAATCTACGTAAAGCTTTTTAAACCTTTATTGATGAAATAAAGGGTATGGTTTGTTTTAAAATGAATGCAGTCTTTGAAAAATGTCTCATATAGAGGTCAAAACCTCGCAACGAAATCAATTAATATGGAACGTTTTTAATCAATAAGAACGGGACATTTCATTCATCGCTAAGAGGGCAATGTGGTGGATGAAAGGGATTGCCTTCTTCTTGTCTCCAATGATTAAGGAGGCTACGAACCCATCCCTAATTCATCCAGAATAGATGATGGCTGATTGGTTGGTCCATTCCGGTCACACTACTTTCGGAGCTTGAGTGGGATTCCATTTCGGAATCTGAGGGACTTGAACTAATGACGAATTCCATTTCGTACAATTGGATAAAGGATTTTTCGATTTGAAATGATTTTCGAATATTGGATGGTATTCTAATTACACAGAATATCCATATATATAGAACAGAAGATTTCGTAAATCACGGAGGAATTTACGGAGTATGATAGGCAAAGTATACAGTAACAGATACGCTAAGATATGAATTTTGTCTATACACTATTCATGCAATCAATGCAGTAAGACGTGTCTAGACTATTAATGATAAGCAGGTAATTTCCTAAGGATGATAAGCAGATGATTTTCGAATAGAAATGATAAGCAAAACTTTTGACATGCAGACACGGTCGAAGTCCAACTAATGCATCCTAACGACTTATCAGTTAGACACACTAATGCAGACCTGGTTCGCTAAGAACAACGCTCTGATACATCGCGAGGTATTTGACCTCTATAAGATACATTTTACAAACATTGCATTCGTTTTTAAAAAGACAAACTTTCTTTACATCAAAAGTTGACGGCATGCATACCATTTCATAACATATTCAACTATAAATGACTTGATAATATTCTTGATCAACTCAATGACTCGAATGCAACGTCTTTTGAAATATGTCATGAATGACTCCAAGTAATATCTCTAAGATGAGCAAATGCACAGCGGAAGATTTCTTTAATACCTGAGAATAAACATGCTTTAAAGTGTCAACCAAAAGGTTGGTGAGTTCATTAGTTTATCATAATCATTCATTTTCATTATTTTAATAGATCACAAGAATTTCATTTCCAGTTCTCATAAATATACGTCCCATGCATAGAGACAAAAATCATTCATATGGTGAACACCTGGTAACCGACCTTAACAAGATGCATATAGAACATCCCCTATCATTCCGGGACTCCCTTCGAACATGATAAATTCGAAGTACTAAAACATCCGGTACTTTGGATGGGGTTTGTTGAACCCAATAGATCTATCTTTAGGATTCGCGTCAATTAGGGTGTCTGTTCCCTATTCTTAGATTACCAGACTAAAAAGGGGCATATTCGGTTTAATAATTCAACCATAGAATGTAGTTTCGATTACTTGTGTCTATTTCGTAAAACAGTTATAAAACTTGCGCATGTTTTCTCAGCTCAAAAATATAAAGGGTAAAAAGGCAAATGAAACTCACCACACTGTATTTCGTAGTAAAATACATATAACATCATTGAACAAGTGCAAGGTTAGCCTCGGATTAAGTATATATATATATATATATATATATATATATATATATATATATATATATATATATATATATATATATATATATATATATATATATATATGTTGGTCAATATTTGTCATAACAAATTAGGTCAAGTCATAGTGTACCACAATCTTAATGCTCGTGACTAATATGCAAAAGTCAACAAAAGTTAATTTAACTTAAAATGATATCTAAAATTTATACATGATTATTATATAGTTTAAATATCGTCGTTTTGTATTTTTTAAATATTTTTAAAAGATTTATTAGAGTAAATAATATAATTCAATTATTAATAAATAAAATTTTATTTAAAAATATACTTTTATATATCATAAGTAATAAAATTTATAAAGTTCATTTAGTATCATAAAAAAATATTATGATAGGTTTTAATAAGGTAATTATTGTATTACATATTTATTTAATAAAATAACATTGATAATAAAAACAAGTACAAGTTGTATTATTTTGTAATAGTACTTATTATTATCTTATTAATAAAAATATCAATACTTATATTTACTAAAAATGATATTATGATAAAATGATAATTCTAATTATGATAACTATAATATTTACGACACTTTTTAATATTAAATTTAAAATAATAATTTTTATTTAAAAAGATAATAATAATGATATTTTGTAATAACAATAACATTTCATTTAAAAATGATAATTTTTGTTAAAATGATTGTTTTAATACTAACGATACTTTTAATAATAGTAATGATAAAAATAATAAGAACTAAAATTTTATCTAAATCAATATCTTACAATATTTTAATTTCATCATGATACTCATACTCATTAATTCCTAATTAATTCGTTTAATAGCTTTTAATCGACTTTTATATCGTGTTCATAATAATGATAATAATAGTAATCAAAATAATTAGGTGTTACTAATATTATTTTTAATTACAATAATACTAATAATGATAATTACTATGACATTATTAACGATAATACTAATAATTATTTTAATGATAATATAATAATAAGAATAACAATAACAATAACCATTTTTAATAATGATATATATATATATTAATAATGATAATAATAATAATGATAATAATAATAATAGTAATAATATTAATAATAATAATTAGATAATAATAATAATAATACTAATTATAACTTTAATGATAATAACAATAGTAATAATAATAAAAATAACAATTTTTAATGACAAATCATTTTATTGATAAAGATAATAATAATAATAATAATAATAAGATAAAACTTGAATGACGATAATAACGACGATAATAATAATCATTTTTAATAATAATACAAAAATTCGATTGACTATAACTTCAAATCCGTTCATCAAAACCATTCGATATCTAAAGGAAAAGTTCTTAATTTTTCGCTAGCTTTCCAACGACATACATATCTTATATCTTATCTCAACCGCATATATAACTAATTCAGGATTCAACATAACTTAACTAAAGGCAATATCAAAAGTACAAGCATGTATAATCCTATATACTCGAGCACTAGTCAAGGATACACTATTAATATATAAAAGTTAAGTTATGAGTGCTCACGTATCAATATTGAGATTCAATATTGCAGGAAAGGTACGTAGATGCAACGGAGATGATAAAAACTAGATTGACCTCACAAGCATAACCTCGAAAATTACCCATCACCTCCATAGCTATAACCCATAATTTCCTTAGCTCTATCCCACTCATAAAACCCGTTTAGAAATGGCTCGCTCATGACCTCGTCATAATATTTTATGTATAAAAATACTAATAACAATAATACTAATTCCTAATAATAATAATATGATTAATAATAATAATAATAATAATAATAATAATAATAATAATAATAATAACAATAATAATAATAATAATAATAATAATAATAATAATAATAATAATAATAATAATAATAATAATAATAATAATAAATATAATAATAATAAATATAATAAGGAGTAAGATAGAGTGCAGAGAGATAGCTGAAATGAATTCGAGCAGAACACGATCGAGTTTTATAGCCCAGTTCTGGAACCCACAGCTCCGCGAGTGCGGAGTCCCCAGATCCAGCTCACATTTGTTTAACCTCTTTCTGCCGACGGTTTTAAATAATAATAATATATATATATATATAATATTTTTAATTTATATAATTAATTATATATTATATTATATTTATGTTCATGGTAAAAATATAATTTTTACTCAAATGATACGGACGTTGTCACTCGACTCATGTACCACTTTCGGTTTTTCGAATGCACTTTCGTATGTTTAGAAAACTAGCTTTTTGCGTTTTGTGACTCGTACCATTATCAAAATTTAGTTCTAGTCATTGATAAATTATTTTATGGAAAATGTAACTTATATAATTGAGTGTTGTGGTCATTTGCTTCTATAAATCAGAGTCTCGTTGTTTACTAAAATACGTTTAATAATATCGAAACGTTTTATATTTAATTTATACATTAACGCGTTTGTAAAATATATAAATATATTCTTACTTAAGAATATAATTTCGTATATTATATATATAATTGAAATATCTATCTAATTATATTTAAAAGTTCAAAATGTTTAAGTAATAGAAAATATTATGTCGTATCACGTTTTATGTTTTTGATTAGTTCCTTAAAACTTATAATACAAGCTTTAATTAGTTCTTTAAAACTTATGAACAATTTATCTTATAAAACATTTCACTAATAAATTTCTTTAAAAAAATTATTTTTGTACGTTTGAAACAATATTAAATAAATATGAAAACTTTATTTTTCCATAACTAAGTATATTTAAGAATCACTTTACTAAAAAGGTTATATTAGTAGAAGTTGTTATATTGTAAAACATTTTAGAGAAGTAAGATTAAATATAATTTTCACAGGTTTCAAGTTTTTAACGTTTGTTGGTGCAACATGATATAAAGTCTAAAGGTTAGATAAACGTATGAAATCACCTTAATGTAAAATGTCGATACTCAATATCTAAGTTATTTACATTCCACATTCCAACTTTAAAATGATAGTCATAATAGTTATCTTATTAACATCACGAGAAAAATGTTGTAAGGTATGAATTGAAAATCAAATAGGAATCTTTACTAACTCTTGTCTAGTTCCCGTTAATTGACACCTTTGTTCTTTCTAATAAATCACTTTACCAATTATTCCGAATACCGTTAAAAAGGAAAAGTTTCTTAAATTAAAGTAGACCTCCTAATAGGGACTCGTAGCCATAATTCAATGTATCTGATAATTCAATCATTTGATATTATCTTTTAATTCCGTCGAAAATTATTTTAAATATATTTTAAAACAAATACGTTCATGTAAAGCATTATACGTCTAATACTTTGTTAATTTTTTTAAGTTATAATATATATATGTATATATATAAAATCATATCCATTTATGTATTGGTTCGTGAATCGTCGAAACTTGGTCGCGGTTAATTGAATGTATGAATATAGTTTAAAATTCTTGAGATTTAACTTAACAAACTTTGCTTATCGTGTCGGAATAATATAAAGATTAAAGTTTAAATTTGGTCGGAAATTTCCGGGTTATCACAGAGGCAGCAGCTTCAGATGACATATATAACCTTTGCAAACGCGGGATGAGAGGAAAGTAACGAAAAACCTTAGCTGGGACCTTATTATGATCATTGGCTATTAAGTTTTCCTCATCATCTGAATCATCTTCACTTGTTTTATACCGTGACGTGTGACATACGACACACTCCATTTTATCCTTGTTTTCTTTCCATTACAACATTCAATCATTAGGGCATGCATTGATTTTTTCACAACCTAGTCCTAACTCTCTTATTGACTTCCGTAGATTATACAATGACTTAGGTATGGCTGCTTCCGGTAAGGCTTCCCTTAAAGTATCAATGATCATGCTGAAACCCTTGTCATTACATTTTCCAATACACTTGCTATGAAATAGTCTAACTACGAAAGAAAGAACATAGAACTTTTTACATTCAGGGTATAGTGCTTTCTTTGCACTCTCCAATCCTTTATAAAACTTTTATGCACTTTTGTTTGGTAAGCTATGATCTTCAGTTTCGAGTATGTTATCATCAAACCAATGATGGGTGTCAGACACCAATCCTATCATGTCATCTTCTGCATCTTCCATAGGAATGTCACATGGTTCACTGATCGGAGTTTTAATTGTATAGCCTTTAAAAAAACCGTCACATAGTAGATGTGTTCAAGCATCATACCGTCCAACCCATTTTAGATTAACACACTTATTGCATGGGCATGCTATCTCACCATTTACACCTCCTTTTTAAATATATAATCAATAAACTTATCAAGATCTTTCTTATATGCAGACGAATTTCTCGGGCTAGACATCCAATTTGTGTCCATCCTGGATGAAACAATGCAATCATCATCTAATTTATATAAAAATATTGTACATATATTAAGTATGTAATTCTTCTTAAAAATTAAACCAAATATTGATGGAGTTCATCAATTATTACCAAAATTATAGAATTAAAGAACGAACTAATTATCATATGCATATTGAAATCAGAACGCGTAAGATCATGTAACACATGAAATTATTAACAAAATTAGTCAACGAAAAGTACCTGTTCAATATGTAGTCGCGATATATAATTGTCAGTTTAACACGTTTGAACAAACTTGAAGTTTGCAGAGGATACGATAGAAGAAATTAGAAAACAATGAGAAGATATGGTCAACAAAATACAATAAATGACGCTAACAAGTAGTTTTATTTGTTTTAGAAACCATAATTATGTCCGTTTATAAATTATCTACATTAATTCACGGAGACTTAGTTACTTATTATTATTAATAATTTGCAAAGTTAAAACCAAAATAAGAACTACAGCTCATTGATAAATAACATTGTATGTAAACAGAAGGTCTTCAGTTCGATTTCCTACACTTACAGTTTATAATCTTTTTTAATTTTGATTTACATAAACTATACTGTATTAATTGATATGATAAAATCATATAGTTTATATAATCATTTACAAATCATAAGAATTGCTATATAATAATAATATATAAACTATATTTAGTTTATATTTTAATATTAATAAAATGTAATAATTTTACCAAATTATTTAATTTATATAAAATATATGATAGGATAATATCATATATTCACTATTTAATAATATTATTATTTCTTAAATTTCTAATATTATTGGGTTATTAGTATTTTTTGATTTCTATTATGTATATGATATGATATGATATGATTGAAGATATCGATGTCACCAAATATGAAATGGTTTACGTTTGTCATAGCCCATCCAGTTGTCGCTTTGAACTGAATGATGAACGAATGCCCTCATCTTCGTTTGGCTCTCGTTTAGAGCTAATTCGCAAACCTAACTAGTTCTTAGGCTTTCCAATGTTGAATGAATATATCAAACCCCCTCCATGAGAAACTTCATAACTTAAAGAATGCTACCTAAACTATCAGATGAACAAGTAATCATCAGAACAACCGGTCATAAAAACTAAAAATCCGGTTTCCTACATGTCAACGATATTTCATATCCATCACCCCTACAAAATTTTCATATTACTGCTTTCCCGATCGCTGGTAGATTGACCCATATCGATCCTCATACATACATACATACATACATACATACATACATACATACATACATACATACATACATACATACATACATAGATACATACTATGTATCTGTGTATGTACGTACATATGTATATATATAGATCGTATGTATGTGTGTATATATGTATGTATGTGTGTATGAGTGTTTGTGTGTATATAATGTATGTATCTATGTATATATGTATGTGTGTGTATGCATACAAACATACATACATACATACACACATACACCCATAACCCCATAACGAATGCCCTCATCTTCGTTTGGCTCTCGTTAGAGCTAATTAGCATACCTAACTAGTTCTTAGGCTTTCCAATGTTGAATGAAGATATCAAACCCCCTCCATGAGAAACTTCATAACTTAAAGAACGCTACCTAAACTATCAGATGAACACGTAATCATCAGAACAACCGACCATAACAACTAAAAATCTGGTTGACTACGTGTAAACGATATTTCATATCCATCACCCCTATAAAATTTTCATATTACTGCTTTCTCGATCGCTGGTAGATTGACCCATATCGATCCTCATACATACATACATACATACATACATACATACATACAAAGATACATACTGTGTATCTGTGTATGTACGTACATATGTATATATATATATCGTATGTATGTGTGTTTGTGTGTATATAATGTATGTATCTATGTATGTATGTGTGTGTATGCATACAAACATATATACATACATACACACATACACCCAAAACCCCATAATGAATGCCCTCATCTTCGTTTGGCTCTCGTTAAATCTAATTAGCTGTGACGACCCGGTAATTTCCAAACAAATTTAAACTTAAACTTTATATGATTTCGACACGATAAGCAAAGTCTGTAATGTTAAGTCTCAAAAATTTTGAAACGATGTTCATATATTCAATTGACCTTCGACTGCTCTCGACGATTCATGAACAATTAATTGTAAATAGATATTTATGTATGTATATATAATTAATAATTCGAAATATAATGTGACGTATTATATGTTGTTGTTATTAAAAACTAATAAAATAGAAATAGAATATTATAATAAATATTATTTAAAATATATCTCTATATATAAATAAAGTATATTAAAAATAAATATTAAATGATTGTAATACTCGTTTGATGTTTCGATTCATATTAAGCAAGTTAAATTCAAACTTATGTAATTTTAAAATGAACGGTGATTCGAAAATGAGCTATATAAATTTTAGGCTTATTAAAAATATATTTAGAAGCTAATTAATAAATTTCAACACTTTGAGAGGGATAGTTGATGTAATTTTCTAATTAACAAATTAAGGATCGAATGTTATATCATAATGACCAAAATAAATAAATTTACTTAATTTAAAAATTGGAGATTTTTTGGTGACCTTTTATCCGCCACTAATTAAACAACGAAGTACAAAATTTAGTCCGTGAATGACGACGGCTAATATATTCACACGTTTATATTTTTAATTATATTATAATTATTATTGTATTATTATTATCACTTATTGGACTAAAATTTACAGTAAAAATCTCCCGTGATTGAATTATTAATACTTTTGTAATGTTGTTTTCGATTCCCTCACAAAACCACGAAACCACAATATCATTGAATTATTTATTAGGCTTACCTACATCTATCATTATCTATCTAAACTATATCTTATCTATATACAAATACACATGGGATATCTCAGAGAATCATCACTCAAGAATGTATCACTAAAACTTCAACACCCACTATTTATCTTTTCATGTTGGCTTTTAACTATAACCTAGAACAATCAAACCAATAGTTGAATCATCACTTCACCACCTTTGAACTTCACCAACCGGATTCTTGTTCACAATTATTATATTTCGAGAACCCCACAACCCACAAACTTAACCATCATCGTGCTTGTAACTACTATATGTGATCACCTGCTACAACTACTACTAAGGTATTATTCATGTTCGACTACGATCAACCATCATTTAGTTTATTGCTGTTACTACATACGACAGTTGCTATTATGTTCTTTCACTTTGCATCATGAAACACCAACAACCCAACATAAAAATCGACTGCTACAGCTCTTTCATTCGGTTTAGTTGAATACTATCAAAATCACAACCCAACAAACCTCCATCTTATCAACTTTTATTGTATTTCGAAGCAAACCCATCACACCACCCATTCGACACCCATTTCTTTATTTTTCATTCTTAATTATGAACACCCAATGCCATTGATCACCTTGAAAGTAACCATCACTATCGACCACCCTTTCTCCTTTGGTTTACAACCACCATGAACCACCTTAACAATCATGTTGTTGCATCATCACCGCCACCTTCTATTTTCTCTCTCTCCTCAAACACCCAAAGGCTTAATGTTTTCTTTCTTTTTCGTACACACAACACCACAAGTTGTAACCCTCATAAAACAACTGTTATTTTTTTTTTTGTTAATAATGAGAAGGATGCAATACAACTTGCTGTTTTATTATTTAAATGATGTTACACAGTAAATAGACAATGAAGGTCGATGTGTAAAGTCATTATTTATTGGTCGATGGAATCCAGCTGGAAGAAGATGACTGACTTTTTTATAGCCATTGGACTGTTGGGCTCCAGTTCTAATTTGGGTCATTTAAACGTATAACTTGGGGTCTTTCTTATTAAACTATTCTTATTGGACTTAAACTTATTGGGCCTGCAACAAAATAATAAAACAAACCATAGGCCTGCAAACGTTTTCCTTTAATCACCCACTTCGAATGATATTATGGAAACGAGAGGATGATGGTGTAATGATTACAATAGTGGTGATGATGAATATTAATGATCATAAGTGATATGATAATGATTGATGAAAATGCTAAGTCGATTACGATGATGATGGTTGGAAAACAATAAGATGAAGGTGAAGTAACGAAAATGATTAAAGATGATACATGAAATAATAAGTTTATGATGTTGATTATCAGGATGATTATGTTAATGAAATAAGTTAAGATAATGATGAAGACGAGTGCACAAGAAAAAGAAAGCAGAAACAAAATTGGTTAACTAGATGTAAATTAAATATTAAATCAGAAAAGCTACAGAAGGATCCATGGTTCAGGGTGTTTATGTTTAATCAAGAGGTCATGGGTTCGAATCTATGCAACTGCACATTTTTTTTAGAAGCAGTTTTGATAAATGGGCATGTTGGGCCGAAATGAAACTGGGACAGGAAATAATATTAAGGGAAGCAACTAATACGGGTTAAATAGTTTGGGTCTGATTTATTATTAGAAAAATAGTAGACGGAACCATGGTTAAGAGTGTTAGTGGGTGGGCGAGAGGTCGCAAGTTCGAATCCCGTCTGGAGCATTCCTTTTAGGAGGGTATACATTTTTTTTCCATTTCCATTATTATTATTATTATTATTATTATTATTATTATTATTATTATTATTATTATTATTATTATTATTATTATTATTATTATTATTATTATTATTGTTGTTGTTGTTGTTGTTGTTGTTGTTGTTGTTGTTGTTTTGTTATTGTTATTGTTATGATTAGTAATATTATTATTATTATTATTGAAGTTATAATTATTATTATTATCATAAGTATTATAATCATTATAAGTATTAAGAATATTATTATTAGTAGTAATCTTATCATTTTAGTAATATTGTGATTGTTATTATTAGTATTATTAATTATTAATAACATTATTAGTGTCACTATTATTACAAAATATTATTATCATTTTTGTTATTAGTATTAATCATAATTAGTAAAGTTATTACTATTATCGTTAATAAATCATTATTTTCAAAACTAGAATTTTAACAAATAGATATCTTATTACATATATTAAGATTATATTAATATTTCATTCAATTACATAACAAAAATACTAACATTACTTATATAAATACTTATATATAACAAACTAATGATATTTTTTTAATATAATACCAATCATATATATATATATATATATATATATATATATATATATATATATATATATATATATATATATATATATATATATATATATATATATATAATAAAATTTAAGATATAATATAAACATACATTTTTAAATGGAAGTTATTATAAAATTCTATAAGACTAATAATATATAAATATTATATATTAATAAATGAAATTATGTGATTCTACGATATTATGTTTTAATATATATATATGAATAATATAGGTTCGAGAATCCGAGGCCAACCCTACACTTGCTCAATGTCGTCATATGTAGTTTTACTACAAAATACAGTATTGTGAGTTTCATTTGCTCTCTTTTTAAATGCTTTTGCAATATATATTTTTGGACTAAGAATACATGCGCTTTTATAACTGTTTTACGAAATAGACATAAGTAATTGAAACAACATTATATGGGTGAATGATAGAAAGCCGAATATGCCCCTTTTGCTTGGTAGCCTAAGAATTAGTAAACCGATCTACTAATTGACGCGAATCCTAAATATAGATCTATTGGGCCTAACGAACCCCTTCCAATGTACCGGATGCTTTAGTACTTCGAATTCATTTTTATCATGTCTGAAGGATTTCCCGGAATGATAGGGATTATTCTTATATGCATCTTGTTAATGTCAGTTACCAGGTGTTCACCATATGAATGATTTTTGTCTCTATGCATGGGACGTATATTTATGAGAAATGGAAATGAAAATCTTGTGGTCTATTAAAAATGATGGAAATGAATATTTATGTTAAACTAATGAACTCACCAACCTTTTGATTGACACTTTAAAGCATGTTTATTCTCAGGTATGAAAGAAATCTTCCGCTGTGTATTTGCTCATTTTAGAGATATTACTTGGAGTCATTCATGACATATTTCAAAAGATGTTGCATTTGAGTTGTTGAGTTCATCAAGATTATTATTAAGTCAATTATAGTTGGATATATTATGAAATGGTATGCATGCCGTCAACTTTCGATGAAATGAAAGTTTGTCTTTTAAAAAACGAATGCAATGTTTGTAAAAGTATCATATAGAGGTCAAGTACCTTGCGATGTAACCAATTGTAATGTATTCATCCAGATGGATTAGGACGGGCTACTACAGGTGGTATCAGAGCGGTGGTCTTAGCGAACCAGGTCTGCATTAGTGTGTCTAACTAATAGTCGTTAGGATGCATTAGTGAGTCTGGACTTCGACCGTGTCTGCATGTCAAAAGTGTTTCTTATCATTTCGTGTCGAAAATTACCTGCTTATCATTCTTAGTGTAGACACATCTTACTGCATTGATTGCATGAATAGTGTATAAACAAAATTCATATCTTAGCATATCTGCTAATTCATATCTTAGCGTATCTGTTACTGTAAACTTTGCCTAGGATATTCTGTAAATTCCTCTGTAATCTACGAAATCTTTTGTTCTATATAAATATTCTATGTAATTAGAATATCATCTTGGATAGCCGAAAATCATTTCATATCAAAAAATCCTTTATTCAATCGTACGAAATGGAAATCGCCACTAGTTCATGTCTCTCGGATTCCAATATGGAGTTTCACTCGAGCTCCGAAAGCAGCGTCACCAGAATGAATCAACCAAATTGGCCATCCCCAATTCATCTGATGGGTTCGTAGTCGACTTAACCGATGGAGATGAGAAGAAGGCGATCCCTTCCACCCACCAACCTGCACTCTTGGTGAAGAACCTGAAGCACTTACCGATGAACCAATCCGAAACACCATTTTCACACTCATTTCTCGAGTATCTCATCATGATTATATACTATCTCAAATTCTGAATCTCATTCATCCACTCGTTCTGACCGTCAATCATCCGGGAATAATGGAAGAAGTCAACGAGCTTCGCGCTCGAGTAATCAATTTGGAAAACGTGGTGCAAAACCTACCAGCTTCAGCAACAGCACCGGCAACACCAGTACCACTAACAACAACATCCGCAGCACAAGCCTCAGCACTACACACCTCATACTCACCGCCTGTACCTTCAGCACAATCATCATACTTCATGATGTCCTACATCGATTATCTTCATTCTACATGACGTTCTACATCAATTGTCTTCGTTCAACATGGCGATTATGTAATCTTTAATATGTTAGAGATTATATACTCTTGTTCTAACAGTAAATCAAATGAGATTAATATTATATTAACTCAATAAATCCATGATTACATCTGAAGAAAATATATATGTATATATATTTTTATAAGGATTGTAATTAAAAATTCTTTTGTACAAACAGTTAATGGTGAAAATATTTTAACGGGTAGGTAATATCCGAGGAATATTTAGATTTCATATTAACATGTTATACTGTACATTCTTCAAATTTGATCCAATAGTCATTTTCTATCCTACTTACATCCACAATATATACGAATCCGTTCACCACAAAATAACCATTTTCATTCAATTTCATATTTGGATTTTGATTTATCAGGATCCAACAAGTGGCATAATGAAGAAAACATTGGACAAAATAAAATTTGTTAGAAAAAAACAAATTAACTATGAGAAATATTGTTAAGAATCCACGCTAACAAAATCCTAGCTAACTGTTCCTAGATAACTGTTAATTCCTTATTACATTTTAATTATCGCAATTTTAATTTTCGCAATTTTATTTATCGTCATTTAATTTATATTATTTACTTTACGCACTTTATTTATCGTCATTTAAATTTCTGTTATTTATATTACGCTCTTTAAATATCGGGACACATATACAAGGTTTTGACATATCATATCGACGCATCTATATATATTATTTGGAATAACCATAGACACTCTATATGCTGTAATGATCGAGTTCGCTATACAGGGTTGAGGTTGATTCTCAAATAATATATATACTTTGAGTTGTGATCGAGTCTGAGACATGTATATAACGGGTCACGACACGTATTAATTAATTTGAATATTATATATTAAACTATATATGAATTATTGGACTGTTAACTGTGGACTATCGACTGTGGACTAATAACATTAGACAATTAAAATGAATTAAAATATTGATTATAACATATGAAACTAAACATTTCTTCAAGTTTGCCACTTGATTTCATCTTAAACCTCATTTGTATCTTGATGATTCCAATCTACGTTTATACCTTTCGTAATTCTTGAAAACATCTCAATCGAGAAGATGAACCAACCGCACTTCATCTACGGAAGAGAAGATAGATACATATAGTTTTGCACCTGAAAACATTCGAAACCTGAGTAAACGTTTAACACGTATCTGTGTTAGCTCCTTTGGCGTTGTTATTACCGAAAATAACTTTCCAATTCTTTTTCAAATTAGCCAATTTTGTCACAGCTCTAGCAAGACAACTTTGACTTTTTAGTCAGACTAGCCTTATTAGAACCTCGTTATATACGTTGTCATTTCGTCATCGTTACTGGAAAACCGTTTATATTCCACCACATTAGCAGTAAACTTACCAGCAATTTCATCGATCTTTGATTTCTCGAAAAATTATTATATTCATTGAAACCCTATCATATACTCATTCACATCTTATAACAAGAATTTCATACCAATTACCGAGAATTAGCAATCAGTATTTTGAATCTCACAACGTTTTTACATCAACAAATATATGTATACATATAACATTTATCTCTTAGAATTATGATCTTTCATTCTGAAACTCTGAAAAACACCTAGTATGCGAATCAATACTCGTAATGTTGAAAAAGCTGAATGAAGCAGCAAAAACTGTAAACGACCTTAACCGTCAGAAGTTTGATGATAAAGAAGAGTATGTTGGTAAAGCTCAGAAAAAGTTTGAAACTGAAAAACTGATTGAGCAAACTACGAAGGAGTCTCTGAACAAATCACAAGGACTAAACTTGTACATTAAGAATCCTGATGATTCTGTTTCTAATGAAATCTTTAGCGAATACCTTGCTTCTGACTCCAAACTCTTGCGGACAAATTTTTTTCACCATCCTTCGATATTAGAAATTCCAAGATATCAACGTATCTTTCATTATAAATATCCTTCATATTTCAGAAGATATTTTCATAACTATTCTTATCTGAAATCATTAATCTCTTCGTGCTATCAGTGTTACATCATATAGAAACTGTTAGTTTCTATATTATATAAACTTTCGAGCTTAAAATATGAATGTTATTGAAGTAATGTTGGGAACTGATGCATGAGTTAGTATAATATAATGACACTTGGTCAACGTGATTATATTACAGAAGTCATGCTGAGTTTCTAAATGGAACATGATGATTCACAGATTATAACGTCATCATGTGTCATGTTACATAACTCTTTCATTCTGATTAACTTCTAAACATATCAAGAAAATATATTCTTGATAGTTCTATTCTCAGTGATTCTGGTAATTTGACAAATCAAATCGTGCTATTACGTTCTTTCTCGTTTAGAACATTAAGTTCATTCGAAACTCCATACTTACGAATTCTCGACCATTACTCACTTTACTAGAGATCGAGAGGATAATAAAAAGGCAAAGAGCTCCAAAATATAAGAGAAAATATAAAGCCCAATAACAACACGGAGGATACAAACATTGGATATTAATACGAATAGCAATATAAAGACACGGTATAATTAAGAATAGTATCACCCTAAGGTAATAGTAGAAGTAAACAGATTTTTCTGGTGGAAGATTGAAAATAAGGATGACAGAAGTGATAATTAGAAAAATATCAAGGATTAGAATGGGATTAAGCATTTTTACAATCTTTTGGATGTATGAACTAAGAAGGAAAGTATAGGAATGGTGAGAATAATGGAATGAAAGAGTTTAATTTATAATGAAAATATCAGACAGAGTAATCGAGGTAGATCACCATATTTAATTATAGAGATCTTAATTTCCTTACTCACCAAAGAATAAAATCTTTTAAGATTTCGAAGATTTTCTTTAAACCCCTTGAATTCCGGAATTCAACCAAGACAACGTCCAAAGTTAAGACGCACCTTATTTTCTAAATTCAAATGTGACTACGTCAAAAGTAAGACGAATCTTAAATTCCTCATTTCATTGTGATAACTACACTCGTACACTCCACTTAATCGAATCGTTTTATCTATATTATTCAATGATGATAAAACTCTAATTTTTAACTCATATTCGTCATGAAAACATTTTTATTGTTAGCCATGACCACCTCACTCAAATTTCGGGACGAAATTTCTTTAACGAGTAGGTATTATGATGACCCGGCAATTTCTGACCAAATTTAAACTTAAACTTTATATGATTTCGACACGATAAGCAAAGTCTGTAATGTTGAGTCTCAAAAATTTTGAAACGATGTTCATATATTCAATTGACCTTCGACTGCTCTCGACGATTCACGAATAATTAATTGTAAATAGTGTAGTGACCCGAACTTTTCCATGTTTATATATATTAATTGAGATTGATATTTACATGATTAAATGTTTCCAACATGTTAAGCAATCAAACTTGTTAAGACTTGATTAATTGAAATATGTTTCATATAGACAATTGACCACCCAAGTTGACCGGTGATTCACGAACGTTAAAACTTGTAAAAACTATACGATGACATATATATGGTTATATATATAGTTAACATGTTTTTATTATAAGTATGTATCTCATTAGGTATTTTAACAATGAGTTATATACATAAAAATGAGACTATTAATTTAAGAAACTCGAAAACGATATATATAACGATTATCGTTATAACAACGTCTTACTAGGTACATATGAATCATATTAAGATATTGATACACTTGGTTAATTATGTTAAATGATAATTAAATATATTATTAAGTGTATTAACAATGAAATACATATGTAAAAATAAGACTAGTAACTTAATGATTTCGAAACGAGACATATATGTAACGATTATCATTGTAATGACATTTAACTGTATATACATCATACTGAGATATATTATATATCATAATATCATGATAATATAACAATTTAACATCTCATTTGTTATAATAAACAATGGGTTAACAACATTTAACAAGATCGTTAACCTAAAGGTTTCAAAACAACATTTACATGTAACGACTAACGATGACTTAACGACTCAGTTAAAATGTATATACATGTAGTGTTTTAATATGTATTCATACACTTTTGAAAGACTTCAAGACACTTATCAAAATACTTCTACTTAACAAAAATGCTTACAATTACATCCTCGTTCAGTTTCATCAACAAACATACTCGTATGCACCGTATTCGTACTCGTACAATACACAGCTTTTAGATGTATGTACTATTGGTATATACACTCCAATGATTAGCTCTTAGAAGCCCATGTGAGTCACCTAACACATGTGGGAACCATCATTTGGCAACTAGCATGAAATATCTCATAAAATTACAAAAATATGAGTAATCATTCATGACTTATTTACATGAAAACAAAATTACATATCCTTTATATCTAATCCATACACCAACGACCAAAAACACCTACAAAAACTTTCATTCTTCAATTTTCTTCATCTAATTGATCTCTCTCAAGTTCTATCTTCAAGTTCTAAGTGTTCTTCATATATTTTACAAGTTCTAGTTACATAAAATCAAGAATACTTTCAAGTTTGCTAGCTCACTTCCAATCTTGTTAGGTGATCATCCAACCTCAAGAAATATTTGTTTCTTACAGTAGGTTATCATTCTAATACAAGGTAATAATCATATTCAAACTTGGTTCAATTTCTATAACTATAACAATCTTATTTCAAGTGATGATCTTACTTGAACTTGTTTTCGTGTCATGATTCTGCTTCAAGAACTTCGAGCCATCCAAGGATCCGTTGAAGCTAGATCCATTTTTCTCTTTTCCAGTAGGTTTATCCAAGGAACTTAAGGTAGTAATGATGTTCATAATATCATTCGATTCATACATATAAAGCTATCTTATTCGAAGGTTTAAACTTGTAATCACTAGAACATAGTTTAGTTAATTCTAAACTTGTTCGCAAATAAAAGTTAATCCTTCTAACTTGACTTTTAAAATCAACTAAACATATGTTCTATATCTATATGATATGCTAACTTAATGATTTAAAACCTGGAAACACGGAAAACACCGTAAAACCGGATTTACGCCGTCGTAGTAACACCGCGGGCTGTTTTGGGTTAGTTAATTAAAAACTATGATAAACTTTGATTTAAAAGTTGTTATACTGAGAAAATGATTTTTATTATGAACATGAAACTATATCCAAAAATTATGGTTAAACTCAAAGTGGAAGTATGTTTTCTAAAATGGTCTTCTAGACGTCGTTCTTTCGACTGAAATGACTACCTTTACAAAAATGACTTGTAACTTATTTTTCCGACTATAAACCTATACTTTTCTGTTTAGATTCATAAAATAGAGTTCAATATGAAACCATAGCAATTTGATTCACTCAAAACGGATTTAAAATGAAGAAGTTATGGGTAAAACAAGATTGGATAATTTTTCTCATTTTAGCTACGTGAAAATTGGTAACAAATCTATTCCAACCATAACTTAATCAACTTGTATTGTATATTATGTAATCTTGAGATACCATAGACACGTATACAATGTTTCGACCTATCATGTCGACACATCTATATATATTTCGGAACAACCATAGACACTCTATATGTGAATGTTGGAGTTAGCTATACAGGGTTGAGGTTGATTCCAAAATATATATAGTTTGAGTTGTGATCAATACTGAGATAAGTATACACTGGGTCGTGGATTGATTCAAGATAATATTTATCGATTTATTTCTGTACATCTAACTGTGGACAACTAGTTGTAGGTTACTAACGAGGACAGCTGACTTAATAAACTTAAAACATCAAAATATATTAAAAGTGTTGTAAATATATTTTGAACATACTTTGATATATATGTATATATTGTTATAGGTTCGTGAATCAACCAGTGGCCAAGTCTTACTTCCCGACGAAGTAAAAATCTGTGAAAGTGAGTTATAGTCCCACTTTTAAAATCTAATATTTTTGGGATGAGAATACATGCAGGTTTTATAAATGATTTACAAAATAGACACAAGTACGTGAAACTACATTCTATGGTTGAATTATCGAAATCGAATATGCCCCTTTTTATTAAGTCTGGTAATCTAAGAATTAGGGAACAGACACCCTAATTGACGCGAATCCTAAAGATAGATCTATCGGGCCCAACAAGCCCCATCCAAAGTACCGGATGCTTTAGTACTTCGAAATTTATATCATATCCGAAGGGTGTCCCGGAATGATGGGGATATTCTTATATATGCATCTTGTTAATGTCGGTTACCAGGTGTTCACCATATGAATGATTTTTATCTCTATGTATGGGATGTGTATTGAAATATGAAATCTTGTGGTCTAATGTTACGATTTGATATATATAGGTTAAACCTATAACTCACCAACATTTTTGTTGACGTTTAAAGCATGTTTATTCTCAGGTGAATATTAAGAGCTTCTGCTGTTGCATACTAAAATAAGGACAAGATTTGGAGTCCATGTTTGTATGATATTGTGTAAAAACTGCATTCAAGAAACTGATTTCGATGTAACATATTTGTATTGTAAACCATTATGTAATGGTCGTGTGTAAATAGGATATTTTAGATTATCATTATTTGATAATCTACGTAAAGCTTTTTAAACCTTTATTTTTGAAATAAAGGTTATGGTTTGTTTTAAAAATGAATGCAGTCTTTGAAAAACGTCTCATATAGAGGTCAAAACCTCGCAACGAAATCAATTAATATGGAACGTTTTTAATCAATAAGAACGGGACATTTCAGTTGGTATCCGAGCGTTGGTCTTAGAGAACCAGAATTTTGCATTAGTGTGTCTTATCGAGTTTGTTAGGATGCATTAGTGAGTCTGGACTTCGACCGTGTTTATTTGAAAAATGATTGCTTAACAAATTTTGTTGGAAACTATATATTTTTAACATGTGAATATTATGTGATATATTAATCTCTTAACGCGTTTGATATTATGTGATAGATGTCTACCTCTAGAACAAGTCCCATTGACTCACCTAATAATAATGAAGAGTCAAATGTAAATTGGAATGATTCGTGGACTGATTCACAAGTTCCCGAAGAGGAACCGGAAGAAGAGTCGGAACCGAAAGAAGAATCGGAACCGGAAGAAGAATCGGAACCGGATGAAGAAATAGAACCGGTGGGGGAAATAATAAAACGGTTAAGTAAAAGAAAATCCTCAACCAACCGACCAAGGTTAATTATGGTCAATGGTGTTTCCGCCAAGGAAGCAAAATATTGGGAGGATTACCAATTCTCCGATGAATCGGATTCCGACGAGAATTCCGATGATGCTATAGAAATTACCCCAACTGAATTTAAAAAGGCAAAAGAAAATAATAAGGGAAAGGGCATAAAAATAGAGAAATCTAATTCCAACCCCGATGAACTTTATATGTATCGTCAACGCCCGAAGTCCTTAAGTTGTAACAATGACCCGGGAACCTCTAAACCACCAGGTTTTTCTAAACCAATGTGGACAACAACGGCTCGTATTAGGGGAACATCATATATCCCTAGAAACTTGGCAAAACGAACCAAAACCGAAGAAGAAGAAACGAGCGAGTCGGAATAAGATAGTTGTATTCGTGTGGTGTAATATATGTAATATAGTGTTCTTATGCTTTATGATATATGTAAAAATTGCTTGTATTAATAAGTATTTTTTTTTATGAATCTAACTCTTGTCTATTTTACAGTTTAAAAACACAAAATGGATAGACAACCCAATATTTTAAGAGACCTACCCGGAGACATGATTGATGAAATCTTGTCTAGAGTCGGCCAGAATTCCTCGGCACAACTATTTAAGGCGAGATCAGTTTGTAAGACATTCGAAGAACGTTCCAAGAATGTCTTGGTTTATAAGAGACTTTCGTTTGAAAGATGGGGGATATCACATTGGGAAACCCATAAGTTACGATGTGTTTACTTTGACGCATATATTGCGGGGAACCCAAATGCTATTTTACGCAACGGGTTAAGAAATTATTTTGACTCAATATATCTGAATATTGGACTTCGTGATTTAGAAAAAGCGGCTAACATGCAACATAAAGAAGCATGTTATGCTTACGGATTAGTAATGTTCGCTTCTCACCAAAGTGAGAACAAGAACATCGGGCTACAACTATTAAACAAAACGTTTCCACAAGTGACGGAGTCGGTAATTGGGGTAAGAAATGAGGTTTTTAGATTATTACGGGACTGTTGGACATTACGTAACCCTAGTCCCTTTGACGATGTTACAACACGCTGTCTTATCAACAGCCATAACGGTTATGTTGCACAAGACCAAGGATGGGAAGTAGTCCTAGTAAAACCAGAATGCATGACTTGTTTCTGGACGTATGAATTACGTGTCTTTATTGCCTTTGCTGAACGACTTGTGTACTAGCTAGAATTATCTTCACAACTATCTTGTATCAAAGTTATTGTGTGCTATATTTCATGCTTTATGTAAAATAAGCGGTATTGTAAGTTTGTAAAATATTGTATAAAAGTTTGAACGCGAAATATTATTATAATCAGTTTTTCATATAGAATTGTAGTAGTTGAATTGTATATTAGCTACTAAGTATGGACTTAACGGGTAGGTACTACCCGAATTTAAACTTATAAAACGCTAATATGAAGAAAAAGCTTTTATAAATGAGTTCATATTATGCTACGAAATACTATTAACTACTCTTAATATTCTGTATGATTAACTTGTTCCATTTAACTATTTTGAAGGAAATGGCACCGACTACTCGACACACCGTGAATATGAATGAAGAGGAATTCCGTACTTTTCTAGCTTCAAACATAGCCGCAGTACAGGCTGCGCTACATACCAACAATAACCTTGGATCTAGCAGTACAGGAAATCGTGTAGGATGCACCTACAAAGAATTCACTGCCTGCAAACCTTTGGAATTTGATGGAACCGAAGGACCGATCGGATTGAAACGGTGGACCGAGAAGGTCGAATCGGTGTTTGCCATAAGTAAGTGTACTGAAGAGGACAAAGTGAAGTACGCTACGCATACCTTCACAGGTTCTGCGTTAACATGGTGGAATACCTATCTAGAGCAAGTGGGACAAGACGATGCATACGCACTACCGTGGTCAGCATTCAAGCACTTGATGAACGAGAAGTACCGTCCCAGAACCGAGGTCAATAAGCTCAAGACAGAACTTAGAGGGTTACGAACCCAAGGATTTGATATTACCACGTACGAAAGACGATTCACAGAATTGTGCCTATTGTGTCCGAGAGCATTCGAAGATGAGGAAGAGAAGATCGACGCGTTTGTGAAAGGATTACCGGAAAGAATCCAAGAAGATATAAGTTCACACGAGCCCGCCTCCATACAACAGGCATGTAGAATGGCTCACAAACTAGTGAACCAGATTGAAGAAAGAATTAAAGAACAGACTGCTGAAGAGGCCAATGTGAAGCAAGTCAAAAGAAAGTGGGAGGAAAACGGTGATAAGAATCACCAATACAACAACAACAGCAATTACAACAATAATCGCAACAATTATCCCAACAATCGCAACATCAATCGCAACTACAACAAACGGCCCAACAACAACAACAACAACAACAGCAACTACAACAATCATCCCAACAACAATAATAACCGCAACAACAACAACAATCAGAAGCAGCTATGCCAAAGGTGTGAAAAGAATCACTCGGGGTTCTGCATCAAATTTTGAAACAAGTGTAAAAGAAATGGTCATAGCGCGGCGAAGTGTGAGGTCTACGGACCAGGGGTTAATAGAACGAAAGGAACAAATGGTGTCGGAACGAGTAATGGCGGAGCAAGTAGTGTCGGAGCAAGTTATGCCAATGTAGTTTGTTATAAATGTGGAAAACCGGGCCACATTATTAGAAATTGCCCGAACCAGGAGAACACGAATGGACAAGGCCGCGGAAGAGTTTTCAATATTAATGCGGCAGAGGCACAGGAAGACCCGGAGCTTGTTACGGGTACGTTTCTTATTGACAATAAATCTGCTTACGTTTTATTTGATTCGGGTGCGGATAGAAGCTATATGAGTAGAGATTTTTGTGCTAAATTAAGTTGTCCATTGACGCCTTTGGATAGTAAATTTTTACATAATTAGCAAATGGTAAATTAATTTCAGCAGATAATATATGTCGGAATCGAGAAATTAAACTGGTTAGCGAAACATTTAAGATTGATTTGATACCAGTAGAGTTAGGGAGTTTTGATGTGATAATCGGTATGGACTGGTTGAAAGAAGTGAAAGCAGAGATCGTCTGTTACAAAAATGCAATTCGCATTATACGAGAAAAAGGAAAACCCTTAATGGTGTACGGAGAAAAGGGCAACACGAAGCTACATCTTATTAGTAATTTGAAGGCACAAAAACTAATAAGAAAAGGTTGCTATGCTGTTCTAGCACACGTCGAGAAAGTACAAACTGAAGAAAAGAGCATCAATGATGTTCCCATTGTAAAAGAATTTCCCGATGTATTTCCGAAAGAATTACCGGGATTACCCCCACATCGATCCGTTGAATTTCAAATAGATCTTGTTCCAGGAGCTGCACCAATAGCTCGTGCTCCTTACAGACTCGCACCCAGCGAGATGAAAGAACTGCAAAGCCAATTACAAGAACTTTTAGAGCGTGGTTTCATTCGACCAAGCACATCACCGTGGGGAGCTCCTGTTTTGTTTGTCAAGAAGAAAGATGGTACATTCAGGTTGTGTATCGACTACCGAGAGTTGAACAAACTTACCATCAAGAACCGCTACCCACTACCGAGAATCGATGACTTATTTGATCAACTACAAGGCTCGTCTATTTATTCAAAGATTGACTTACGTTCCGGGTATCATCAAATGCGGGTGAAAGAAGATGATATTCCAAAGACTGCTTTCAGAACACGTTACGGTCATTACGAGTTTATGGTCATGCCGTTTGGTTTAACTAATGCACCAGCTGTGTTCATGGACCTTATGAACCGAGTGTGTGGACCATACCTTGACAAGTTTGTCATTGTTTTCATTGATGACATACTTATTTACTCAAAGAATGACCAAGAACACGGTGAACATTTGAGGAAGGTGTTAGAAGTATTGAGGAAGGAAGAATTGTACGCTAAGTTTTCAAAGTGTGCATTTTGGTTGGAAGAAGTTCAATTCCTCGGTCACATAGTGAACAAAGAAGGTATTAAGGTGGATCCGGCAAAGATAGAAACTATTGAAAAGTGGGAAACCCCAAAAACTCCGAAACACATACGCCAGTTTTTAGGACTAGCTGGTTACTACAGAAGGTTCATCCAAGACTTTTCCAGAATAGTAAAACCCCTGACTGCATTAACGCATAAAGGGAAGAAATTTGAATGGAAGGATGAACAAGAGAAAGCGTTTCAGTTATTGAAGAAAAAGCTAACTACGGCACCTATATTGTCATTGCCTGAAGGGAATGATGATTTTGTGATTTATTGTGACGCATCAAAGCAAGGTCTCGGTTGTTTATTAATGCAACGAACGAAGGTGATTGCTTATGCGTCTAGACAATTGAAGATTCACGAACAAAATTATACGACGCATGATTTGGAATTAGGCGCGGTTGTTTTTGCATTAAAGACTTGGAGGCACTACTTATATGGGGTCAAAAGTATTATATATACCGACCACAAAAGTCTTCAACACATATTTAATCAGAAACAACTGAATATGAGGCAGCGTAGGTGGATTGAATTATTGAATGATTACGACTTTGAGATTCGTTACCACCCGGGGAAGGCAAATGTGGTAGCCGATGCCTTGAGCAGGAAGGACAGAGAACCCATTCGAGTAAAATCTATGAATATAATGATTCATAATAACCTTACTACTCAAATAAAGGAGGCGCAACAAGGAGTTTTAAAAGAGGGAAATTTAAAGGATGAAATACCCAAAGGATCGGAGAAGCATCTTAATATTCGGGAAGACGGAACCCGGTATAGGGCTGAAAGGATTTGGGTACCAAAATTTGGAGATATGAGAGAAATGGTACTTAGAGAAGCTCATAAAACCAGATACTCAATACATCCTGGAACGGGGAAGATGTACAACGATCTTAAGAAACATTTTTGGTGGCCGGGTATGAAAGCCGATGTTGCTAAATACGTAGGAGAATGTTTGACGTGTTCTAAGGTCAAAGCTGAGCATCAGAAACCATCAGGTCTACTTCAACAACCCGAAATCCCGGAATGGAAATGGGAAAACATTACCATGGATTTCATCACTAAATTGCCAAGGACTGCAAGTGGTTTTGATACTATTTGGGTAATAGTTGACCGTCTCACCAAATCAGCACACTTCTTGCCAATAAGAGAAGATGACAAGATGGAGAAGTTAGCACGACTGTATTTGAAGGAAGTCATCTCCAGACATGGAATACCAATCTCTATTATCTCTGATAGGGATGGCAGATTTATTTCAAGATTCTGGCAGACATTACAGCAAGCATTAGGAACTCGTCTAGACATGAGTACTGCCTATCATCCACAAACTGATGGGCAGAGCGAAAGGACGATACAAACGCTTGAAGACATGCTACGAGCATGTGTTATTGATTTCGGAAACAGTTGGGATCGACATCTACCGTTAGCAGAATTTTCCTACAACAACAGCTACCATTCAAGCATTGAGATGGCGCCGTTTGAAGCACTTTATGGTAGAAAGTGCAGGTCTCCGATTTGTTGGAGTGAAGTGGGGGATAGACAGATTACGGGTCCGGAGATTATACAAGAAACTACCGAGAAGATCATCCAAATTCAACAACGGTTGAAAACCGCCCAAAGTCGACAAAAGAGCTACGCTGACATTAAAAGAAAAGATATAGAATTTGAAATTGGAGAGATGGTCATGCTTAAAGTTGCACCTTGGAAAGGCGTTGTTCGATTTGGTAAACGAGGGAAATTAAATCCAAGGTATATTGGACCATTCAAGATTATTGATCGTATCGGACCAGTAGCTTACCGACTAGAGTTACCTCAACAACTCGCGGCTGTACATAACACTTTCCACGTCTCGAATTTAAAGAAATGTTTTGCTAAAGAAGATCTCACTATTACGTTAGATGAAATCCAAATCAACGAAAAACTTCAATTCATCGAAGAACCCGTCGAAATAATGGATCGTGAGGTTAAAAGACTTAAGCAAAACAAGATACCAATTGTTAAGGTTCGATGGAATGCTCGTAGAGGACCCGAGTTCACCTGGGAGCGTGAAGATCAGATGAAGAAGAAATACCCGCATCTATTTCCAGAAGATTCGTCAACACCTTCAACAACATAAAATTTCGGGACAAAATTTATTTAACGGGTAGGTACTGTAGTGACCCGAACTTTTCCATGTTTATATATATTAATTGAGATTGATATTTACATGATTAAATGTTTCCAACATGTTAAGCAATCAAACTTGTTAAGACTTGATTAATTGAAATATGTTTCATATAGACAATTGACCACCCAAGTTGACCGATGATTCACGAACGTTAAAACTTGTAAAAACTATACGATGACATATATATGGTTATATATATAGTTAACATGTTTTTATTATAAGTATGTATCTCATTAGGTATTTTAACAATGAGTTATATACATAAAAATGAGACTATTAATTTAAGAAACTCGAAAACGATATATATAACGATTATCGTTATAACAACGTCTTACTAGGTACATATGAATCATATTAAGATATTGATACACTTGGTTAATTATGTTAAATGATAAGTAAATATATTATTAAGTGTATTAACAATGAAATACATATGTAAAAATAAGACTAGTAACTTAATGATTTCGAAACGAGACATATATGTAACGATTATCGTTGTAACGACATTTAACTGTATATACATCATACTGAGATATATTATATATCATAATATCATGATAATATAACAATTTAACATCTCATTTGTTATAATAAAAAATAGGTTAACAACATTTAACAAGATCGTTAACCTAAAGGTTTCAAAACAACATTTACATGTAACGACTAACGATGACTTAACGACTCAGTTAAAATGTATATACATGTAGTGTTTTAATATGTATTCATACACTTTTGAAAGACTTCAAGACACTTATCAAAATACTTCTACTTAACAAAAATGCTTACAATTACATCCTCGTTCAGTTTCATCAACAATTCTACTCGTATGCACCGTATTCGTACTCGTACAATACACAGCTTTTAGATGTATGTACTATTGGTATATACACTCCAATGATCAGCTATTAGCAGCCCATGTGAGTCACCTAACACATGTGGGAACCATCATTTGGCAACTAGCATGAAATATCTCATAAAATTACAAAAATATGAGTAATCATTCATGACTTATTTACATGAAAACAAAATTACATATCCTTTATATCTAATCCATACACCAACGACCAAAAACACCTACAAACACTTTCATTCTTCAATTTTCTTCATCTAATTGATCTCTCTCAAGTTCTATCTTCAAGTTCTAAGTGTTCTTCATATATTTTACAAGTTCTAGTTACATAAAATCAAGAATACTTTCAAGTTTGCTAGCTCACTTCCAATCTTGTAAGGTGATCATCCAACCTCAAGAAATATTTGTTTCTTACAGTAGGTTATCATTCTAATACAAGGTAATAATCATATTCAAACTTGGTTCAATTTCTATAACTATAACAATCTTATTTCAAGTGATGATCTTACTTGAACTTGTTTTCGTGTCATGATTCTGCTTCAAGAACTTCGAGCCATCCAAGGATCCGTTGAAGCTAGATCCATTTTTCTCTTTTCCAGTAGGTTTATCCAAGGAACTTAAGGTAGTAATGATGTTCATAACATCATTCGATTCATACATATAAAGCTATCTTATTCGAAGGTTTAAACTTGTAATCACTAGAACACAGTTTAGTTAATTCTAAACTTGTTCGCAAACAAAAGTTAATCCTTCTAACTTGACTTTTAAAATCAACTAAACACATGTTCTATATCTATATGATATGCTAACTTAATGATTTAAAACCTGGAAACACGGAAAACACCGTAAAACCGGATTTACGCCGTCGTAGTAACACCGCGGGCTGTTTTGGGTTAGTTAATTAAAAACTATGATAAACTTTGATTTAAAAGTTGTTATACTGAGAAAATGATTTTTATTATGAACATGAAACTATATCCAAAAATTATGGTTAAACTCAAAGTGGAAATATGTTTTCTAAAATGGTCATCTAGACGTCGTTCTTTCGACTAAAATGACTACCTTTACAAAAACGACTTGTAACTTATTTTTTCGACTATAAACCTATACTTTTCTGTTTATATTCATAAAATAGAGTTCAATATGAAACCATAGCAATTTGATTCACTCAAAACGGATTTAAAATGAAGAAGTTATGGGTAAAACAAGATTGGATAATTTTTCTCATTTTAGCTACGTGAAAATTGGTAACAAATCTATTCCAACCATAACTTAATCAACTTGTATTGTATATTATGTAATCTTGAGATACCATAGACACGTATACAATGTTTCGACCTATCATGTCGACACATCTATATATATTTCGGAACAACCATAGACACTCTATATGTGAATGTTGGAGTTAGCTATACAGGGTTGAGGTTGATTCCAAAATATATACAGTTTGAGTTGTGATCAATACTGAGATAAGTATACACTGGGTCGTGGATTGATTCAAGATAATATTTATCGATTTATTTCTGTACATCTAACTGTGGACAACTAGTTGTAGGTTACTAACGAGGACAGCTGACTTAATAAACTTAAAACATCAAAATATATTAAAAGTGTTGTAAATATATTTTGAACATACTTTGATATATATGTATATATTGTTATAGGTTCGTGAATCAGCCAGTGGCCAAGTCTTACTTCCCGACGAAGTAAAAATCTGTGAAAGTGAGTTATAGTCCCACTTTTAAAATCTAATATTTTTGGGATGAGAATACATGCAGGTTTTATAAATGATTTACAAAATAGACACAAGTACGTGAAACTACATTCTATGGTTGAATTATCGAAATCGAATATGCCCCTTTTTATTAAGTCTGGTAATCTAAGAATTAGGGAACAGACACCCTAATTGACGCGAATCCTAAAGATAGATCTATCGGGCCCAACAAGCCCCATCCAAAGTACCGGATGCTTTAGTACTTCGAAATTTATATCATATCCGAAGGGTGTCTCGGAATGATGGGGATATTCTTATATATGCATCTTGTTAATGTCGGTTACCAGGTGTTCACCATATGAATGATTTTTATCTCTATGTATGGGATGTGTATTGAAATATGAAATCTTGTGGTCTATTGTTACGATTTGATATATATAGGTTAAACCTATAACTCACCAACATTTTTGTTGACGTTTAAAGCATGTTTATTCTCAGGTGAATATTAAGAGCTTCCGCTGTTGCATACTAAAATAAGGACAAGATTTGGAGTCCATGTTTGTATGATATTGTGTAAAAACTGCATTCAAGAAACTGATTTCGATGTAACATATTTGTATTGTAAACCATTATGTAATGGTCGTGTGTAAACAGGATATTTTAGATTATCATTATTTGATAATCTACGTAAAGTTTTTTAAACCTTTATTTATGAAATAAAGGTTATGGTTTGTTTTAAAAATGAATGCAGTCTTTGAAAAACGTCTCATATAGAGGTCAAAACCTCGCAACGAAATCAATTAATATGGAACGTTTTTAATCAATAAGAACGGGACATTTCAAATAGATATGTGTGTATGTATATATAAATAATAATTCGAAATATAATGTGAAGTATTATATGTTGTTGTTATTAAAAACTAATAAAATAAAAATAGAATATTATAATAAATATTATTTAAAATATATCTCTATATATAAATAAAGTATATTAAAAATAAATATTAAATGATTGTAATACTCGTTTGATGTTTTGATTGATATTAAGCAAGTTAAATTCAAACTTATGTAATTTTAAAATGAACGGTGATCCGAAAATAAGTTATATAAATTTTAGGCTTATTAAAAATATATTTAGAAGCTAATTAATAAATTTCAACACTTTTTATATTTTACCCATAAATGAGAGGGACAGTTGATGTAATTTTCCAATTAACAAATTAAGGATCGAATGTTATATCATAGTGACCAAAATAAATAAATTTACTTAATTTAAAAATTAGAGATTTTTCGGTGAAATTTTATCCGCCAAAATAAATAAATTTATCCTTAATTTTATCCGCCACAAATTAAGGATCGAATGTAATACTCGTTTGATGTTTTGATTGATTTAGTGTGTGAATGATGACTGCTAATATATTCACACGTTTATATTTTTAATTATATTATAATTATTATTGTATTATTATTATCACTTATTGGACTAAAGTTTATAGTAAAAATCTCCCGTGATTGAATTATTAATACTTTTGTAATGTTGTTTTTGATTCCCTCACAAAACCACGAAACCACGATATCATTGAATTATTTATTAGGCTTACCTACATCTATCATTATCTATCTAAACTATATCTTATCTATATACAAATACTTATGGGATATCTCAGAGAATCATCACTCAAGAATGTATCACTAAAACTTCAACACCCACTATTTATCTTTTCATATTGGCTTTTAACTATAACCCAGAACAATCAAACCAATAGTTGAATCATCACTTCACCACCTTTGAACTTCACCAACCGGATTCTTGTTCGCAACTATTATAGTCCGAGAACCCCACAACCCACAACCTTAACCATCATCGTGCTTGTAACTACTATATGTGATCACCTGCTACAACTACTACTAAGGTATTATTCATGTTCGACTACGATCAACCATCATTTAGTTTATTGCTGTTACTGCATACGACAGTTGCTATTATGTTCTTTCACTTTGCATCATGAAACACTAACAACCCAACATAAAAATCGACTGCTACAGCTCTTTCATTCGGTTTAGTTGAATAATATCAAAATCACAACCCAACAAACCGCCATATTATCAACTTTTATAGTATTTCGAAGCAAACCCATCACACCACCCATTAGACACCCATTTCTTTCTTTTTCATTCTTAATTATGAACACCCAACACCATTGATCACCTTGAAAGTAACCGTCACTATCGACCACCCTTTCTCCTTTGGTTTACAACCACCATGAACCACCTTAACAATCATGTTGTTGCATCACCACCGCCACCTTCTATTTTCTCTCTCTCCTCAAACACCCAAAGGCTTAATGTTTTCTTTCTTATTCGTACACACAACACCACAAGTTGTAACCCTCATAAAACAACCGTTATCATTTTTTTTTTGTTAATAATGATAAGCATGCAATACAACTTGATGTTTTATTATTTAAATGATGCTACACAGTAAATAGACAATGAAGGTCGATGTGTAAAGTCATTATTTATTGGTCGATGGAATCCAGCTGGAAGAAGATGACCGACATTTTTATAGCCATTGGACTGTTGGGCTCCAGTTCTAATTTGGGTCATTTAAACGTATAACTTGGGGTATTTCTTATTAAACTATTCTTATTAGACTTAAACTTGTTGGGCCTGCAACGAAATAATAAAACGAACCATTGGCCTGTAAACGTTTTCCTTTAATCACCCACTTCGAATGATATTATGGAAACGAGAGGATGATGGTGTAACGAATACAATAGTGGTGATGATGAATATTAATGATCATTAGTGAGATGATAATGATTAATGAAAATGTTAAGTCGATTACGATGATGATGGTTCGAAAACAATAAGATGAAGGTGAAGTAACGAAAACGATTAAAGATGATACATGAAATAATAAGTTTATGATGTTGATTATCAGGATGATTATGTTAATGAAATAAGTTAAGATAATGATGAAGACGAGTGCAGAAGAAAAAGAAAGCAGAAACTAAATAGGTTAAATAGATGTAAATTAAATATTAAATCAGAAAAGCTACAGAAGGATCCATGGTTCAGGGTGTTTATGTTTAAACAAGAGGTCATGGGTTCGAATCTATGCAACTACACATTTTTTTTAGAAGCAGTTTTGATAAATGGGCATGTTGGGCCGAAATGAAACTTGCCCAGGAAATAATATTAAGGGAATCAACTAATACGGGTTAAATAGTTTGGGTCTGAGTTATTATTAGAAAAACAGTAGACGGAACCATAGTTAAGAGTGTTAGTGGGTGGGCGAGAGGTCGCAAGTTCGAGTCCCATCTGGAGCATTCCTTTTAGGAGGGTATACATTTTTTTCCATTTCCATCATCATTATCATCATCATCATCATTATTATTATTATTATTATTATTATTATTATTATTATTATTATTATTATTATTATTATTATTATTATTATTATTATTATTATTATTATTATTATTATTATTATTATTATATTATTATTATTATTATTATTATTATTATTATTATTATTATTATTATTATTATTATTATTGTTTTGTTATTGTTATTGTTATTATTAGTATTATTGTTATTATTGAAGTTATAATTATTATTATTATCATAAGTATTATAATCATTATAAGTATTAATAATATTATTATTAGTAGTAATCTTATCATTTTATATTATTGTGATTGTTATCATTAGTATTATTAATTATTAATAACATTATTAGTATCACTATTATTACAAAATATTATTATCATTTTGTTATTAGTATTATCATAATTAATATAGTTATTACTATTATTGTTAATAAATTATTATTTTCAAAACTATCATTTTAACAAATAGATATCTTATTACATATATTAAGATTATATTAATATTTCATTCAATTACATAACAAAAATACTAACATTACTTATATAAATACTTATATATAACAAACTAATGATATTTTTTTAATATAATACCAATCATATATATATATATATATATATATATATATATATATATATATATATATATATATATATATATATATATATAATAAAATTTAAGATATAATATAAACATACATTTTTAAATGGAAGTTATTATAAAATTCTATAAAACTAATAAAAAATAAATTTTATATATTAATAAATGAAATTATGTGATTCTACGATATTATGTTTTAATATATATATGAATAATATAGGTTCGTGAATCCGAGGCCAACCCTACACTTGCTCAATGTCGTCATATGTATTTTTACTACAAAATACAGTATTGTGAGTTTCATTTGCTCCCTTTTTAAATGCTTTTGCAATATATATTTTTGGGACTGAGAATACATGCGCTTTTATAACTATTTTATGAAATAGACACAAGTAATTGAAACTACATTATATGGGTGAATGATCGAAGCCGAATATGCCCCTTTTGCTTGGTAGCCTAAGAATTAGTAAACCGATCTACTAATTGACGCAAATCCTAAAGATAGATCTATTGGGCCTAACGAACCCTATCCAAAGTACCGGATGCTTTAGTACTTCAAATTCGTTTTTATCATGTCCGAAGGATTTTCCCGGAATGATAGGGGATATTCTTATATGCATCTTGTTAATGTCGGTTACCAGGTGTTCACCATATGAATGATTTTTGTCTCTATGCATGGGACGTATATTTATGAGAAATGGAAATGAAAATCTTGTGGTCTATTAAAAATGATGGAAATGAATATTTATGTTAAACTAATGAACTCACCAACCTTTTGGTTGACACTTTAAAACATGTTTATTCTCAGGTATGAAAGAAATCTTCCGCTGTGCATTTGCTCATTTTAGAGATATTACTTGGAGTCATTCATGACATATTTCAAAAGATGTTGCATTCGAGTCGTTGAGTTCATCAAGATTATTATTAAGTCAATTATAGTTGAATATATTATGAAATGGTATGCATGCTGTCAACTTTCGATGAAATGAAAGTTTATCTTTTAAAAACGAATGTAATGTTTGTAAAATGTATCATATAGAGGTTAAGTACCTCGCGATGTAACCAAATGTAATGTATTCGTCCAGATGGATTAGGACGTGTTACTACATTAGCATACCTAACTAGTTCTTAGGTTTCCCAATGTTGAATGAAGTTATCAACCCCTCTCCATGAGAAAATTCATAACTTAAAGAACGCTACCTCAACTATCGGATGGACACCTAATCAGCAGAACAACCGAACATAACGACTAAAAATACAGTTGCCTACATGTCAACGATATTTCATATCCATCACCCCTACAAAATTTTCATATTACTGCTATCTCGATCGCTGGTAGATTGACCCATAGTGATCCTCATACATACATACATACATAGATACATCACTGTGTATCTATGTATGTATGTGTGTATATATGTATGTATGTGTGTATGTGTGTTTGTGTGTCTATAATTAATGTATGTATGTGTGTGCATGCATACACACATACACCCATACATATATACATACATAGATGCATACATACAGACATACATACATATAGATCATACACACATACCTACATACATATATACATACATACATACATACATATATTCATACATATATACATACATACATACATAAATACATAGATACATATACATACATACATACATACATACATACATACATACATACATACATACATACATACATACATACATACATACATACATACATACATACATACATACATACATACATACATACATACATACATACATACATACATACATACATACATACATACATACATAAATACATATACATACATAGTATTGAAGGATCAAACACAAGTACTGGCTAGCTAGTGTCCCTAATCCCACTAGCCCGAAACTTTAGTCGTTTACCAAACTCCAACTGAATTTCAGACACTATCAAACAATCATAGAAACCTCGATCAACTTCAATGAATGTACAAGATCATTGCGATCGATCCGGCCATACTATATAAGTTAACATTGCAAATAGGTCACCACTAAACATCTCGTATATATTCTTAGACAACCATCTACCATAACTCGACCCTTAATTTGACCGCATTCTGGCTATTCTAGACCCTTCCAACCAATTCCTTTAGTGATAGAGCTCTACCCCTAACCTCTTATCCGGCATACACCTTTATATACCAAAACTTTTTCGTTAGTCATTCCATTTTGATATGATTCATTTGATATCTATGAAACAAATGCGTATGCATAATATAAGTTATAATTCTATTAAATCGTCTATGTAACAAATTCTTTCATATCATAAGATACATATTATATATTATTATTATTAGTATTATTATTATTATTATTATTATTATTATTTTATTATTCTAGACGAATATAAATGTTAAATAATAAATATAAATTATACAATTGGTAATCTATATTAAAATAATAAATCATATCAATACTTATTACAATTATATTAGTCATTATAGTATGCATAGTATAAGTTTTTAATTAAATTAAATAACAAGGTCAAAATAAATTTAATACTCAATAATATTGGTTATATAAGGTAAATATATATATGGTATTTATATAATGATAATGATCTCTATAATTATGGAATATACCCATCATCTGATATACACGCCTCTAACACGTACATCTATAGCGCCAACAGTTACAACCCAAAATTTTTGAAGCAGGAATTTTTGATCCGAAATTTTTAGATCGCCATTTTGCTTCACACCAATCCTTTTTTTCCCAAAAATTTTGAACGTCATTATGCTTCCCACCAATAAATCGGTCAATATGTTAACTCTTTTTTGTACTTCTATTGGAGAAGACCTAGTATCACACATAATATTTTTTCGCATCAAGGTCAATGAGTTTTTAAAATCAATTGGAGAAAAGGTAATTACTTTGGATCTTGACTTTGTAAATCTGTGATGTTGTTGTAGCATACGTTTCATATACTGCAATCATAGTTAATATTCTGTTTCATACTATGGTGATAACATATTGTTTACTTATTCTATTATCTCGATTATGAAACTGAAACTGATCGAAAATGGTATGCTCATTAAGTTGTAATAGTTTATGAGATTTATTCTAATATACTTATAGATTTAGGTACATCATCATGTTTACATTGATGTATGGTATATTTTAATCTTTATAAGACAAATAAATGTTTACTCTCATTGCCATGATTACTAGAAATAGATTTAGGTTTCTAACATGATTGTCTTGTTTTTGTTGTCTTTTACTTGTAACATCATCGCCATGATTACGTTGATCATCCTTATGTTCTTCTAAACTTATCTTTCTTCTGTCAGGTAGAAGTAATCAAGGTCAAAGATCAATGGAACCTGTCAATGCTTATGAAAATGAGAGAAATATGACGATGCAGAAGAATGCACAAGTATTTGAATCCTATGGTCTGCCAAATCTTCTTAATTCTTTGCATACAAAAAAATATGGAAAAAAACAAACGAAAGATAAATCAACTCTAAGGTTGATAGATGATAATGATGATTATATGCCTGATGAGTTGCTTGACATTGATGGAGAGGATGATTTTGTTGAAGCAGATGTAACAACTTTCAAGGTGTCTGAAAAGGTAAAAAGAAATTATTCTAACACATTTTATTTCATTATATTTATTTAACAAACTGTTACTTCTTGCATAAAAAGCATAAAAATTACATAAAATCAATGTCGTTAAATAGCGTGGCTAATATAAGGAAGAAACGTGTGAGTTCTACGACTATAAACCATAATGAGATGGTTGAAAAAAATAAAGAGAAAAAGTTACAGATGGCTAGTACAAGGGGTGCGATAACTCGTATGTCCAACAGTCTATGAAATGCAAGAAGAGAGTTGGTACAGCACTGCAAATAGATTCACCAGAACAGCTGAAAGCGACAGATAGAGTCACCAATGGTGGGTTGATCGTTATTCTATGTTGTGGTAGACTTATTTTTCAACAAATTTATTTCTGACATCGGCTGATTATTAATCCTAGTTTTAATTTACTATTATGTATAACCTTCTTTAATAACAGACGAGATGACTATAGAAGAACAAACTGGCGACATCAATGCTGACATAGATAGTCATGACACCGAGATGGTGTACCCAGATGACCATGAAGTTAATTCTAAAAAAGAATTAGATCATGAAACAGAGATTGATTGGGAGCTGAATGCAGACCGTGAATTTACTCAACCTGATCATGCCCAACGTAAACTTTCTATATTTGCAATACCATTCTTTTGTTTTGTCAATCCTATATTCAAACTTTGATAATGACTTTTGTGATAAAAAGCAGAAGAAGATCAAGAAGATCAAGATAAGGAACTTGTCCCAACAGAACAAGAAACTCAAAATGATGTGGATAGTGGATCAGGTATTCTAGTGAATTTGGTTTTATCTGTGTTTAGTTAATGAATTTGATTACACCAAATAAAAATTTATTCACGTTATGTCTTTCAGCAACAACTCAACGCTATGTGCTAAGAGGACCAACACAAATGAAAAAAACATGGGAACGAACAGAATTGGAGCGAACAATTATCGTAGTAAATGAATTTAGACAACCTGTTAATAAAAAAAGTTGTGAGCTTACCCATTTCATGGGTGTGTTAGCTAGGAGTGGGAAGGAATGTCCTCTTTACAAATGTTGGCATACAGTTCGTAAATCAACAAAGAAGGATTTGATTGCTACCATAAAGGTCTATACATAAAAAGTGGATGTCATTGATTATCTTTTATGTTTTACTAAACTGGCAGTTTATATTTAATTTGTAGTCAAAATTTGACATTCGTGTGAAATGTCCCGTTCATATTGATTATAAACGTTCTATATTAATTGATTTCGTTGCGATGTTTTAACCTCTATATGAGACGTTTTTCAAAGACTGCATTCTTTTTTAAAACAAACCATAACCTTTATTTTATCGACAAGGTTAAAAAGACACCACTTAGACTATCCAGAAATGATAATCTAGCAAATATCACACTTACACACTACCAATACATATTGGTTTACAAATATTAATATGTTACAACAAAATAAATCTCGAATGCAGTTTTAAACAATATTATACAAGAATGCTGACACCAAATCTTGTCCATATAATAGCATGCAACAGCGGAAGCTCTTAATAATCACCTGAGAATAAACATGCTTTAAACGTCAACAAAAATGTTGGTGAGTTATAGGTTTAACCTATATATTTATCAAATCGTAATAATAGACCACAAGATTTTATATTTCAATATACATCCCATAAATAGAGATAAAATTCATTCATATGGTGAACACCTGGTAACCGACATTAACAAGATGCATATAGAATATCCCCATCATTTCAGGACACCCATCAGACATGATATTTTTGAAGTACTAAAGCATTCCAAATTCCAGAATGGGGCTTGTTGGGCCCGATAGATTTATCTTTAGGATTCGCTTCAATTTGGGGGTCTGTTCCCAAATTCTAAGGCTACCAAGCTAAAAAGGGGCATATTTGGCTTCAATCGTTCACCCATATAATGTAGTTTCATTTACTTGTGTCTATTTCGTAAAACATTTATAAAATTTCATGTATTCTCATTCCAAAATATTAGATTTTAAAAGTGGGACTATAACTCACTTTCACAGATTTTTACTTCATCGGGAAGTAAGACTTGGCCACTGGTCGATTCACGAACCTATAACAAATATGTACATATATATCAAAGTATGTTCAAAATATATTTACAATATTTTTAATACGTTTTGATGTTTTAAGTTTATTAAGTCAGCTGTCCTCGTTAGTAAACTACAACTAGTTGTCCACAGTTAGATGTACAGAAAATAAAGCAATATATATTATCTCAAATCAATCCACGACCTCTTGTATACAAGCCTCAGGTGTAGTGACCCGAACTTTTCCATGTTTATATATATATATATTAAATGAAATTGTTATTTACATGATTAAGTGTTTCCAACATATTAAGCAATCAAACTTGTTAAGACTTGATTAATTGAAATAGGTTTCATATAGACAATTGACCACCCAAGTTGACTGGTGATTCACGAACGTTATAACTTGTAAAAACTATATGATGACATGTATATGATTATATATATATAGTAACATGATATTATGATAAGTAAGTATCTCATTAGGTATTTTAACAATGAGTTATATACATAAAATTGAGTTTATTGAATTAAGAAACTCGAAACGATACATATAACGATTATCGTTATAACAACGTCTTACTAAATACATATGAATCATATTAAGATATTTATACACTATGTTTAATCATGATAAATGATAAGTAAACATGTCATTAAGTGTATTAACAATGAACTACATATGTAAAAATAAGACTACTAACTTAATGGTTTCAAAACGAGACATATATGTAACGATTATCGTTGTAACAACATTTAACTGTATATATATCATACTAAGATATATTATATATTATATATTATATATCATAATATCATGATAATGTAACAATTTAACATCTCTTTAGATATAATAAACATTGGGTTAACAACATTTAACATGATCGTTAACTTAAAGGTTTCAAATCAACATTTACATGTAACGACTAACGATGACTTAACGACTCAGTTAAAATGTATATACATGTAGTGTTTTAATATGTATTCATACACTTTTGAAAGACTTCAAGACACTTATCAAAATACTTCTACTTAACAAAAATGCTTACAATTACATCCTCGTTCAGTTTCATCAACAATTCTACTCGTATGCACCCTTATTCGTACTCGTACAATACACAGCTTTTAGATGTTTGTACTATTGGTATATACACTACAATGATCAGATGTTAGCAGCCCATGTGAGTCACCTAACACATGTGGGAAACATCATTTGGCAACTAGCATGAAATATCTCATAAAATTATAAAAATATTAGTAATCATTCATGACTTATTTACATGTAAACAAAATTACACATCCTTTATATCTAATCCATATACCAATGACCAAAAACACCTACAAACACTTTCATTCTCCAATTTTCATCATCTAATTGATCTCTCTCAAGTTCTATCTTCAAGTTCTAAGTGTTCTTCATAAATTCTATAAGTTCTAGTTTCATAAAATCAAGAATACTTCCAAGTTTGCTAGCTTACTTCCAATCTTGTAAAGTGATCATCCAACCTCAAGAAATCTTTCTTATTTACAGTAAGATATATTTCTAATACAAGGTAATACTCATATTCAAACTTTGATTCAATTTCTATAACTATAACAATCTTATTTCGAGTGGAAATCTTACTTGAACTTGTTTTCGTGTCAGGATTCTGCTTCAAGAACTTTCAAGCCAACCAAGGATCCTTTGAAGCTAGATCCATTTGTCTCTTTTCCAGTAGGTTTATCCACAAAACTTGAGGTAGTAATGATGTTCATAACATCATTCGATTCATACATATAAAGCTATCATATTCGAAGATTTAAACTTGAAATCACTAGAACATAGTTTAGTTAATTCTAAACTTGTTCGCAAACAAAAGTTAATCCTTATAACTTGACTTTTAAAATCAACTAAACACATGTCCTATATCTATATGATATTCTAACTTAATGATTTAAAACCTGGAAACACGAAAAACACCTTAAAACCGGACATACGCCGTCGTAGTAACACCGCGGACTGTTTTGGGTTTGATAATTAAAAACTATGATAAACTTTGATTTAAAAGTCGTTCTCCTGGGAAAATGATTTTTCTTATGAACATGAAACTATATCCAAAAATCATGATTAAACTCAAAGTGGAAGTATATTTTTCAAAATGGTCATCAAGACGTCGATCTTTCGACTGAAATGACTACCTCTTAAAAAAATGACTTGTAACTTATATTTCCGACTACAAACCTATACTTTTTTAGTTTAGATTCATAAAATAGATTTCAATATGAAACCATAGCAATTTGATTGACTCAAAACGGATTTAAAACGAAGAAGTTATGGGTAAAACAAGATTGGATATTTTTTGATTGTTGTAGCTACGGGAAATATTGTAACAATTCTATACAAATCATATCCTAGCTAACTTATATTGTATTATACATGTATTCTAATATATTATGTAATCTTGGGATACCATAGACACGTATGCAAATGTTTTGACATATCATATCGACCCATGTATATATATTATTTGGAACAACCATAGACACTCTATATGCAGTAATGTTAGAGTTAGCTATACAGGGTTGAGGTTGATTCCAAAAATATATATACTTTGAGTTGTGATCTACTCTGAGACGTGTATAAACTGGGTCGTGGATTGATTCAAGATAATATATATCGATTTATTTCTGTACATCTAACTGTGGATAACTAGTTGTAGGTTACTAACGAGGATAGCTGACTTAATAAACTTAAAACATCAAAATGTATTAAAAGTGTTGTAAATATATTTTGAACATACTTTGATATATATGTACATATTTGTTATAGGTTCGTGAATCGACCAGTGGCCAAGTCTTACTTCCCGACGAAGTAAAAATCTGTGAAAGTGAGTTATAGTCCCACTTTTAAAAACTAATATTTTGGGATGAGAATACATGCAGTTTTATAAATGTTTTACGAAATAGACACAAGTAAATGAAACTACATTATATGGGTGAATGATCGAAGCCGAATACGCCCCTTTTGCTTGGTAACCGAAGAATTAGTAAACCGATCTACTAATTGACGAGAATCCTAAAGATAGATCTATTGGGCCTAACTAACCCCATCCAAAGTACCGGATGCTTTAGTACTTCGAATTCGTTTATATCATGTCCGAAGGATTTCCTGAAATGATAGGGGATATTCTTATATGCATCTTGTTAATGTCGGTTACCAGGTGTTCACGATATGAATGAATTTTATCTCTATGTATGGGATGTATATTGAAATATGAAATCTTGTGGTCTATTATTATGATTTGATAATATATAGGTTAAACCTATAACTCACCAACATTTTTTTTGACGTTTTAAGCATGCTTATTCTCAGGTGATTATTAAGAGCTTCCGCTGTTGCATATTAAATAAGGACAAGATTTGAAGTCCATGCTTTTATGATATTATGTAAAAACTGCATTCAAGAAACTTATTTTTGATGTAATATATTCTTATTGTAAACCATTATGTAATGGTCGTGTGTAAACGGTATATTTTAGATTATCATTATTTGATAATCTACATAATGCTTTTTAAACCTTTATCGATAAAATAAAGGTTATGGTTGTTTTAAAAATGAATGCAGTCTTTGAAAAACATCTCATATAGAGGTCAAAATCTCGCGACAAAATCAATTAATATGGAACGTTTATAATCAATATGAATGGGACATTTCAGTTGGTATCAGAGCGTTGGTCTTAGAGAACCAGAAAATTGCATTAGTGTGTCTTACCGAGTTTGTTAGAATGCATTAGTGAGTCTGGACTTCGACCGTGTTTTTCTTCAAAAACGATTACTTAACATTTTTTTGTTGGAAACTATATATTATTAACATGTAAATATTATGTGATATATTAATCTCTTAACGTGTTTGATATTGTGTGATAGATGTCTACCTCTACTACAAATCTCATTGATTCACCTAATAATAATGAAGAGTCGAATATATTTTGGGAAGATTCACAAATTCCCGAAGAGGAATCGGAAGAGGAGGAACCGGAAGAGGAGGAACCGGAAGAAGAGGAACCAGAAGAGGAAGAATCGGAAGAGGAGGAACCAGAAGAAGAAGAGGTTCCGGAGGAAGAAATATTGATACCTATAGTAAATCGATTAAATAAAAGAAAATCCTCAACTAACGGACCAAAGTTAATAATGGTCAATGGTGTTTCCGCCGAGGAAGCAAAATATTGGGAAGATTACCAATTTTCCAATGAATCGGATCCCGATGAGGATTCCGATGATGTTATAGAAATTACCTCGACCCAATTTAATAAAAAGAAAGAAAATAATAAGGGAAAAGGTATAAAAATAGAGAAACCCGATTCCAACCCCGATGAACTTTATATGTATCGACAACATCCGTATTTCCTAAAATGTAACAATGACCCGGGAACCTCTAAACCACCAGGTTTCTCTAAACCATTGTGGAAAATGACGGCTCGTATTAGAGGAACACCATATATTCCTAGAAAATTAGGAAAACAAACCAAGTCCGAAGAAGAAGAAACCAGCGATTCAGATTAGAGGGTTATAATCATGTTGTATATTATATGTATTGTAGTGTGCTTGTACTTTTATGTTCTATGTAAAAAAAAATTGCATGTATTGTTTGTTAATTATCTTTTACGAATCTAATCCTTGTCTATTTTACAGTACAAAAACAAAATGCACGTTAAGGGTAGACAACCGAATATTTTAGAAGACCTACCAGAGGATATGATTGAGGAAATCTTGTCTAGAGTCGGTCAGAATTCATCAGCACATTTAGTTATGGCAAAATTAACTTGTCAAACATTTGAAAGACTTTCCAGAAATGCCTTAGTTTATAAAAGGCTTTCCTTTGATAGGTGGGGTATATCACATTGGGGAGACCGTAAGTTACGCCATGTTTTCTTTAAAGCGTTAAATGCGGGGAACCCAAATGCAATTTTACTCTACGGGTTAAGAACCTATTTTGACTCAACATATCCCAATATAGGATTTCGTGAATTAGGAAGAGCTTCTAACATGCAACATAAAGAAGCATGTTATGCTTACGGGTTAGTGATGTTCGCTTCTTACCAAAGTGAGAAAAAGAACATCGGATTGCAGCTTTTAAATAAAACCTTCTCACAAGTGACGGATTCCGTAGTTGAGGTGAGCAACAAGGTTTTTAGATTATTACGGGGCTGTTGGACATTAAGAAACCCTCGTCCTTTTGACGACATTACAACATGCTGCCTAGCCAATGGTCATAACGGTTATTTTCCACAAGACCAAGGATAGGAAGTCGTCTTAGTAAAACCAGAATGCATGACTTGTTTCTAGACTTATGAATTACGTGTGTTTATTTCCTTTGCTGAACAACTTGCGTATTAACTAGATTTATCTTCAAAACTGTCCTATATCAAAGTGTACTATATTACATGTTATATGTAATATAGCGATGTTGTAAGTTTGAAGAATATTTATATGTGAAATATTATTATAATCAATTTTTCATAAGGAATTGTAGTAGTTGAATTGTATATTAGCTACTAAGTATGAACGTAACGGGTAGGTAGTACCCGAATTTAAACTTATAAAACACTAATATGAAGAAAAAGCTTTTATAAATGAGTTCATATTATGCTACGAAATACTATTGACTACTCTTAATATTCTGTATGATTAACTTGATTAAGTTGGCTATTTTGAAGGAAATGGCACCTACTACTCGACACACCATGAATATGAGCAAAGAGGAATTTCGTACCTTTCTTGCTGCAAACATAGCCACAGTACAGGCTGCGCTACATACCAACAATAACTCTGAATCTAGCAATGCAGCTAACAGCACGAGAAATCGTGTAGGATGCTCCTACAAAGAATTCACTGCCTGCAAACCTTTGGAATTTGATGGAACCGAAGGACCAATTGGATTGAAACGGTGGATCGAGAAAGTCGAATCGGTGTTTTCCATAAGTAAGTGTACTGAAGAGGACAAAGTTAAGTACGCTACGCATACCTTCACAGGTACTGCGTTAACGTGGTGGAATACCTATTTTGAACAGGTAGGACAAAATGCTGCTTACGTACTACCGTGGTTGGCATTCAAGCAATTGATGAACGAGCAGTACCGTCCTAGAAACGAAGTCAATAAACTCAAGGCAGAACTTAGAGAGTTACGAACACAAAGGTTCGATGTTACCACATATGAACGATGATTCACAGAGTTGTGCCTATTTTGTCCGAGAGCATTCGAAGATGAAGAAGAGAAGATCGACGCATTTGTAAAAGGGTTACCAGTAAGGATTCAAGAAGATGTGAGTTCACACGAGCCCGCTTCTATACAAAAGGCAAGTCGAATGGCTCATAAACTCATAAATCAGATTGAGGGAAGAATTAAAGAGCAGGCGGCCGAAGAAGCCAACACGAAACAACTCAAGAGGAAGTGGGAGGAAAACAGTGACAAGAGTCACCAGTACAACAACAACAACAATTACAACCACAATCGCAACAACTATCCCAACAACCGCAACAACAATCGCAACAATAACCGCAATCCTAACAATAACTACAACAAACATCCCAACAACAACAACCACTACAACAACCATTTCAACAATAATAAAAATCCCAATAACAACCTCAATAACAACAACGGCAACAAAAACCAAAAACAGCCATGTCATAGGTGTGAAGAAAATCATCAGGGGTTTTGCACAACATTTTGCAACAGGTGCAAAAGAAATGGTCATAGCGCGACAAAGTGTGAGGTCTACGGACCAAAGTTTAATAGAACCAAAGGAACAAATAATGTCGGAACAAGTAATGCTGAAACGAATAGTGTCGGAGCAAGTAATACCAACCCTGTTTGTTATAAATGTGGAAAACCGGGCCACATTATTAGAAATTGCCCGAATCAGGGAAATAATAATGGGCAGGGCTGTGGAAGAGTTTTCAATATTAATGCGGCAGAAGCACAGGAAGACCCAGAGTGTAGTGACCCGAACTTTTCCATGTTTATATATATTAATTGAGATTGATATTTACATGATTAAATGTTTCCAACATGTTAAGCAATCATACTTGTTAAGACTTGATTAATTGAAATATGTTTCATATAGACAATTGACCACCCAAGTTGACCGGTGATTCACGAACGTTAAAACTTGTAAAAACTATACGATGACATATATATGGTTATATATATAGTTAACATGTTTTTATTATAAGTATGTATCTCATTAGGTATTTTAACAATGAGTTATATACATAAAAATGAGACTATTAATTTAAGAAACTCGAAAACGATATATATAACGATTATCGTTATAACAACGTCTTACTAGGTACATATGAATCATATTAAGATATTGATACACTTGGTTAATTATGTTAAATGATAAGTAAATATATTATTAAGTGTATTAACAATGAAATACATATGTAAAAATAAGACTACTAACTTAATGATTTCGAAACGAGACATATATGTAACGATTATCGTTGTAACGACATTTAACTGTATATACATCATACTAAGATATATTATATATCATAATATCATGATAATATAATAATTTAACATCTCATTTGTTATAATAAATAATGGGTTAACAACATTCAACAAGATCGTTAACCTAAAGGTTTCAAAACAACATTTACATGTAATGACTAACAATGACTTAACGACTCAGTTAAAATGTATATACATGTAGTGTTTTAATATGTATTCATACACTTTTGAAAGACTTCAAGACACTTATCAAAATACTTCTACTTAACAAAAATGCTTACAATTACATCCTCGTTCAGTTTCATCAACAATTCTACTCGTATGCACCCGTATTCGTACTCGTACAATACACAGCTTTTAGATGTATGTACTATTGGTATATACACTCCAATGATCAGCTCTTAGCAGCCCATGTGAGTCACCTAACACATGTGGGAACCATCATTTGGCAACTAGCATGAAATATCTCATAAAATTACAAAAATATGAGTAATCATTCATGACTTATTTACATGAAAACAAAATTACATATCCTTTATATCTAATCCATACACCATCGACCAAAAACACCTACAAACACTTTCATTCTTCAATTTTCTTCATCTAATTGATCTCTCAAGTTCTATCTTCAAGTTCTAAGTGTTCTTCATATATTTTACAAGTTCTAGTTACATAAAATCAAGAATACTTTCAAGTTTGCTAGCTCACTTCCAATCTTGTAAGGTGATCATCCAACCTCAAGAAATCTTTGTTTCTTACAGTAGGTTATCATTCTAATACAAGGTAATAATCATATTCAAACTTTGGTTCAATTTCTATAACTATAACAATCTTATTTCAAGTGATGATCTTACTTGAACTTGTTTTCGTGTCATGATTCTGCTTCAAGAACTTCGAGCCATCCAAGGATCCGTTGAAGCTAGATCCATTTTTCTCTTTTCCAGTAGGTTTATCCAAGGAACTTAAGGTAGTAATGATGTTCATAACATCATTCGATTCATACATATAAAGCTATCTTATTCGAAGGTTTAAACTTGTAATCACTAGAACATAGTTTAGTTAATTCTAAACTTGTTCGCAAACAAAAGTTAATCCTTCTAACTTGACTTTTAAAATCAACTAAACAGATGTTCTATATCTATATGATATTCTAACTTAATGATTTAAAACCTGGAAACACCAAAAACACCGTAAAACCGGATTTGCGCCGTCGTAGTAACACCGCGGGCTGTTTTGGGTTAGTTAATTAAAAACTATGATAAACTTTGATTTAAAAGTTGTTATTCTGAGAAAATGATTTTTATTATGAACATGAAACTATATCCAAAAATTATGGTTAAACTCAAAGTGGAAGTATGTTTTCTAAAATGGTCATCTAGACATCGTTCTTTCAACTGAAATGACTACCTTTACAAAAACGACTTGTAACTTATTTTTCCGACTATAAACCTATACTTTTTCTGTTTAGATTCATAAAATAGAGTTCAATATGAAACCATAGCAATTTGATTCACTCAAAACGGATTTAAAATGAAGAAGTTATGGGTAAAACAAGATTGGATAATTTTTCTCATTTTAGCTACGTGAAAATTGGTAACAAATCTATTCCAACCATAACTTAATCAACTTGTATTGTATATTATGTAATCTTGAGATACCATAGACACGTATACAATGTTTCGACCTATCATGTCGACACATCTATATATATTTCGGAACAACCATAGACACTCTATATGTGAATGTTGGAGTTAGTTATACAGGGTTGAGGTTGATTCCAAAATATATATAGTTTGAGTTGTGATCAATACTGAGATACGTATACACTGGGTCGTGGATTGATTCAAGATAATATTTATCGATTTATTTCTGTACATCTAACTGTGGACAACTAGTTGTAGGTTACTAACGAGGACAGCTGACTTAATAAACTTAAAACATCAAAATATATTAAAAGTGTTGTAAATATATTTTGAACATACTTTGATATATATGTATATATTGTTATAGGTTCGTGAATCAACCAGTGGCCAAGTCTTACTTCCCGACGAAGTAAAAATCTGTGAAAGTGAGTTATAGTCCCACTTTTAAAATCTAATATTTTTGGGATGAGAATACATGCAGGTTTTATAAATGATTTATAAAATAGACACAAGTACGTGAAACTACATTCTATGGTTGAATTATCAAAATCGAATATGCCCCTTTTTATTAAGTCTGGTAATCTAAGAATTAGAGAACAGACACCCTAATTGACGCGAATCCTAAAGATAGATCTATTGGGCCTAACAAACCCCATCCAAAGTACCGGATGCTTTAGTACTTCGAAATTTATATCATATCCGAAGGGTGTCCCGGAATGATGGGGATATTTCTTATATATGCATCTTGTTAATGTCGGTTACCAGGTGTTCACCATATGAATGATTTTTATCTCTATGTATGGGATGTGTATTGAAATATGAAATCTTGTGGTCAATTATTATGATTTGATATATATAGGTTAAACCTATAACTCACCAACATTTTTGTTGACGTTTTAAGCATGTTTATTCTCAGGTGATTATTAAGAGCTTCCGCTGTCGCATACTTAAATAAGGACGAGATTTGGAGTCCATGCTTGTATGATATTGTGTAAAAACTGCATTCAAGAAACTTATTTTGTTGTAACATATTTGTATTGTAAACCATTATGTAATGGTCGTGTGTAAACAGGATATTTTAGATTATCAGTATTTGATAATCTACGTAAAGTTTTTTTAAAACCTTTATCTATGAAATAAAGGTTACGGTTTGTTTTAAAAATGAATGCAGTCTTTGAAAAACGTCTCATATAGAGGTCAAAACCTCGCAACGAAATCAATTAATATGGAACGTTTTTAATCAATAAGAACGGGACATTTCAGTTGGTATCAGAGCGTTGGTCTTAGAGAACCAGAAAATTTGCATTAGTGTGTCTTATCGAGTTTGTTAGGATGCATTAGTGAGTCTGGACTTCGACCGTGTTTTCTTTAAAAATGATTGCTTAACATTTTTGTTGGAAACTATATATTTTTAACATATGAATATTATGTGATATATTAATCTCTTAACGTGTTTGATATTATGTGATAGATGTCTACCTCTAGAACAAGTCCCATTGACTCACCTAATAATAATGAAGAGTCAAATGTAAATTGGAATGATTCGTGGACTGATTCACATGTTCCCGAAGAGGAACCGGAAGAGGAGTCGGAACCGGAAGAAGAATCGGAACCGGAAGAAGAATCGGAACCGGAAGAAGAAATAGAACCGGTGGGGGAAATAATAAAACGGTTAAGTAAAAGAGAATCCTCAACCAACCGACCAAGGTTAATTATGGTCAATGGTGTTTCCGCCAAGGAAGCAAAATATTGGGAGGATTACCAATTCTCCAATGAATCGGATTCCGACGAGAATTCTGATGATGTTATAGAAATTACCCCAACTGAATTTAAAAAGGCAGAAGAAAATAATAAGGGAAAGGGCATAAAAATAAAGAAATCTAATTCCAACCCCGATGAACTTTATATGTATCGTCAACCCCCGAAGTCCTTAAGTTGTAACAATGACCCGGGAACCTCTAAACCACCAGGTTTTTCTAAACCAATGTGGACAACGACGGCTTGTATTAGGGGAACATCATATATCCCTAGAAACTTGGCAAAACGAACCAAAACCGAACAAGAAGAAACGAGCGAGTCGGAATAAGATAGTTGTATTCGTGTGGTGTAATATATGTAATATAGTGTGCTTATGCTTTATGATATATGTAAAAATTGCTTGTATTAATAAGTATTTTTTTTATGAATCTAACTCTTGTCTATTTTACAGTATAAAAACACAAAATGGATAGACAACCCAATATTTTAAGAGACCTACCCGGAGACATGATTGATGAAATCTTGTCTAGAGTCGGTCAGAATTCCTCGGCACAACTATTTAAGGCGAGATCAGTTTGTAAGACATTCGAAGAACGTTCCAAGAATGTCTTGGTTTATAAGAGACTTTCGTTTGAAAGATGGGGGATATCACATTGGGAAACCCATAAGTTACGATGTGTTTACTTTGACGCATATATTGCGGGGAACCCAAATGCTATTTTACGCAACGGGTTAAGAAATTATTTTGACTCAATATATCCGAATATTGGACTTCGTGATTTAGAAAAAGCGGCTAACATGCAACATAAAGAAGCATGTTATGCTTACGGATTAGTAATGTTCGCTTCTCACCAAAGTGAGAACAAGAACATCGGGCTACAACTATTAAACAAAACGTTTCCACAAGTGACGGAGTCGGTAATTGGGGTAAGAAATGAGGTTTTTAGATTGTTACGGGACTGTTGGACGTTACGTAACCCTCGTCCCTTTGACGACATTACAACACGCTGTCTTATCAACGGCCATAACGGTTATGTTCCACAAGACCAAGGATGGGAAGTAGTCCTAGTAAAACCAGAATGCATGACTTGTTTCTGGACGTATGAATTACGTGTCTTTATTGCCTTTGCTGAACGACTTGTGTACTAGCTAGAATTATCTTCACAACTATCTTGTATCAAAGTTATTGTGTGCTATATTTCATGCTTTATGTAAAATAAGCGGTATTGTAAGTTTGTAAAATATTGTATAAAAGTTTGAACGCGAAATATTATTATAATCAGTTTTTCATATAGAATTGTAGTAGTTGAATTGTATATTAGCTACTAAGTATGAACTTAACGGGTAGGTACTACCCGAATTTAAACTTATAAAACGCTAATATGAAGAAAAAGCTTTTATAAATGAGTTCATATTATGCTACGAAATACTATTAACTACTCTTAATATTCTGTATGATTAACTTGTTCCATTTGACTATTTTGAAGGAAATGGCACCGACTACTCGACACACCGTGAATATGAATGAAGAGGAATTCCATACTTTTCTAGCTTTAAACATAGCCGCAGTACAGGCTGCGCTACATACCAACAATAACCTTGGATCTAGCAGTACAGGAAATCGTGTAGGATGCACCTACAAAGAATTCACTGCCTGCAAACCTTTGGAATTTGATAGAACCGAAGGACCGATCGGATTGAAATGGTGGACCGAGAAGGTCGAATCGGTGTTTGCCATAAGTAAGTGTACTGAAGAGGACAAAGTGAAGTACGCTACGCATACCTTCACAGGTTCTGCGTTAACATGGTGGAATACCTATCTAGAGCAAGTGGGACAAGACGATGCGTACGCACTACCGTGGTCAGCATTCAAGCACTTGATGAACGAGAAGTACCGTCCCAAAACCGAGGTCAATAAGCTCAAGACAGAACTTAGAGGGTTACGAACCCAAGGATTTGATATTACCACGTACGAAAGACGATTCACAGAATTGTGCCTATTGTGTCCGGGAGCATTCGAAGATGAGGAAGAGAAGATCGACGCGTTTGTGAAAGGATTACCGGAAAGAATCCAAGAAGATATAAGTTCACACGAGCCCGCCTCTATACAGCAGGCATGTAGAATGGCTCACAAACTAGTGAACCAGATTGAAGAAAGAATTAAAGAACAGACTGCTGAAGAGGCCAATGTGAAGCAAGTCAAAAGAAAGTGGGAGGAAAACGGTGATAAGAATCACCAATACAACAACAACAGCAATTACAACAATAATCGCAACAATTATCCTAACAATCGCAACATCAATCGCAACTACAACAAACGGCCCAACAACAACAACAACAACAACAACAACAACTACAACAATCATCCCAACAACAATAATAACCGCAACAACAACAACAATCAGAAGCAGCTATGCCAAAGGTGTGAAAAGTATCACTCAGGGTTCTGCACCAAATTTTGCAACAAGTGTAAAAGAAATGGTCATAGCGCGGCGAAGTGTGAGGTCTATGGACCAGGGGTTAATAGAACGAAAGGAACAAATGGTGTCGGAACGAGTAATGGCGGAGCAAGTAGTGTCGGAGTAAGTTATGCCAATGTAGTTTGTTATAAATGTGGAAAACCGGGCCACATTATTAGAAATTGCCCGAACCAGGAGAACACGAATGGACAAGGCCGCGGAAGAGTTTTCAATATTAATGCGGCAGAGGCACAGGAAGACCCGGAGCTTGTTACGGGTACGTTTCTTATTGACAATAAATCTGCTTACGTTTTATTTGATTCCGGTGCGGATAGAAGCTATATGAGTAGAGATTTTTGTGCTAAATTAAGTTGTCCATTGACGCCTTTGGATAGTAAATTTTTACTCGAATTAGCAAATGGTAAATTAATTTCAGCAGATAATATATGTCAGAATCGAGAAATTAAACTGGTTAGCGAAACATTTAAGATTGATTTGATACCAGTAGAGTTAGGGAGTTTTGATGTGATAATCGGTATGGACTGGTTGAAAGAAGTGAAAGCAGAGATCGTCTGTTACAAAAATGCAATTCGCATTATACGAGAAAAAGGAAAACCCTTAATGGTGTACGGAGAAAAGGGCAACACGAAGCTACATCTTATTAGTAATTTGAAGGCACAAAAACTAATAAGAAAAGGTTGCTATGCTGTTCTAGCACACGTCGAGAAGGTACAAACTGAAGAAAAGAGCATCAATGATGTTCCCATTGCAAAAGAATTTCCCGATGTATTTCCGAAAGAATTACCGGGATTACCCCCACATCGATCCGTTGAATTTCAAATAGATCTTGTACCAGGAGCTGCACCAATAGCTCGTGCTCCTTACAGACTCACACCCAGCGAGATGAAAGAACTGCAAAGCCAATTACAAGAACTTTTAGAGCGTGGTTTCATTCGACCAAGCACATCACCGTGGGGAGCTCCTGTTTTGTTTGTCAAGAAGAAAGATGGTACATTCAGGTTGTGTATCGACTACCGAGAGTTGAACAAACTTACCATCAAGAACCGCTACCCACTACCGAGAATCGACGACTTATTTGATCAACTACAAGGCTCGTCTGTTTATTCAAAGATTGACTTACGTTCCGGGTATCATCAAATGCGGGTGAAAGAAGATGATATTCCAAAGACTGCTTTCAGAACACGTTACGGTCATTACGAGTTTATGGTCATGCCGTTTGGTTTAACTAATGCACCAGCTGTGTTCATGGACCTTATGAACCGAGTGTGTGGACCATACCTTGACAAGTTTGTCATTGTTTTCATTGATGACATACTTATTTACTCAAAGAATGACCAAGAACACGGTGAACATTTGAGAAAGGTGTTAGAAGTATTGAGGAAGGAAGAATTGTACGCTAAGTTTTCAAAGTGTGCATTTTGGTTGGAAGAAGTTCAATTCCTCGGTCACATAGTGAACAAATAAGGTATTAAGGTGGATCCGGCAAAGATAGAAACTGTTGAAAAGTGGGAAACCCCGAAAACTCCGAAACACATACGCCAGTTTTTAGGACTAGCTGGTTACTACAGAAGGTTCATCCAAGACTTTTCCAGAATAGCAAAACCCTTGACTGCATTAACGCATAAAGGGAAGAAATTTGAATGGAAGGATGAACAAGAGAAAGCGTTTCAGTTATTGAAGAAAAAGCTAACTACGGCACCTATATTGTCATTGCCTGAAGGGAATGATGATTTTGTGATTTATTGTGACGCATCAAAGCAAGGTCTCGGTTGTGTATTAATGCAACGAACGAAGGTGATTGCTTATGCGTCTAGACAATTGAAGATTCACGAACAAAATTATACGACGCATGATTTGGAATTAGGCGCGGTTGTTTTTGCATTAAAGACTTGGAGACACTACTTATATGGGGTCAAAAGTATTATATATACCGACCACAAAAGTCTTCAACACATATTTAATCAGAAACAACTGAATATGAGGCAGCGTAGGTGGATTGAATTATTGAATGATTACGACTTTGAGATTCGTTACCATCCGGGGAAGGCAAATGTGGTAGCCGATGCCTTGAGCAGGAAGGACAGAGAACCCATTCGAGTAAAATCTATGAATATAATGATTCATAATAACCTTACTACTCAAATAAAGGAGGCGCAACAAGGAGTTTTAAAAGAGGGAAATTTAAAGGATGAAATACCCAAAGGATCGGAGAAACATCTTAATATTCGAGAAGACGGAACCCGGTATAGGGCTGAAAGGATTTGGGTACCAAAATTTGGAGATATGAGAGAAATGGTACTTAGAGAAGCTCATAAAACCAGATACTCATTACATCCTGGAACGGGGAAGATGTACAAGGATCTCAAGAAACATTTTTGGTGGCCGGGTATGAAAGTCGATGTTGCTAAATACGTAGGAGAATGTTTGACTTGTTCTAAGGTCAAAGCTGAGCATCAGAAACCATCAGGTCTACTTCAACAACCCGAAATCCCGGAATGGAAATGGGAAAACATTACCATGGATTTCATCACTAAATTGACAAGGACTGCAAGTGGTTTTGATACTATTTGGGTAATAGTTGATCGTCTCACCAAATCAGCACACTTCCTGCCAATAAGAGAAGATGACAAGATGAAGAATTTAGCACGACTGTATTTGAAGGAAGTCGTCTCCAGACATGGAATACCAATCTCTATTATCTCTGATAGGGATGGCAGATTTATTTCAAGATTCTGGCAGACATTACATCAAGCATTAGAAACTCGTCTAGACATGAGTACTGCCTATCATCCACAAACTGATGGGCAGAGCGAAAGGACGATACAAACTCTTGAAGACATGCTACGAGCATGTGTTATTGATTTCGGAAACAGTTGGGATCGACATCTACCGTTAGCAGAATTTTCCTACAACAACAGCTACCATTCAAGCATTGAGATGGCGCCGTTTGAAGCACTTTATGGTAGAAAGTGCAGGTCTCCGATTTGTTGGAGTGAAGTGGGGGATAGACAGATTACGGGTCCGGAGATTATACAAGAAACTACCGAGAAGATCATCCAAATTCAACAACGGTTGAAAACCGCCCAAAGTCGACAAAAGAGCTACGCTGACATTAAAAGAAAAGATATAGAATTTGAAATTGGAGAGATGGTCATGCTTAAAGTTGCACCTTGGAAAGGCGTTGTTCGATTTGGTAAACGAGGGAAATTAAATCCAAGGTATATTGGACCATTCAAGATTATTGATCGTGTCGGACCAGTAGCTTACCGACTTGAATTACCTCAACAACTCGCGGCTGTACATAACACTTTCCACGTCTCGAATTTGAAGAAATGTTTTGCTAAAGAAGATCTCACTATTCCGTTAGATGAAATCCAAATCAACGAAAAACTTCAATTCATCGAAGAACCCGTCGAAATAATGGATCGTGAGGTTAAAAGACTTAAGCAAAACAAGATACCAATTGTTAAGGTTCGATGGAATGCTCGTAGAGGACCCGAGTTCACCTGGGAGCGTGAAGATCAGATGAAGAAGAAATACCCACATCTATTTCCAGAAGATTCGTCAACACCTTCAACAGCTTAAAATTTCGGGACGAAATTTATTTAACGGGTAGGTACCGTAGTGACCCGAACTTTTCCATGTTTATATATATTAATTGAGATTGATATTTACATGATTAAATGTTTCCAACATGTTAAGCAATCAAACTTGTTAAGACTTGATTAATTGAAATATGTTTCATATAGACAATTGACCACCCAAGTTGACCGGTGATTCACGAACGTTAAAACTTGTAAAAACTATACGATGACATATATATGGTTATATATATATAGTTAACATATTTTTATTATAAGTATGTATCTCATTAGGTATTTTAACAATGAGTTATATACATAAAAATGAGACTATTAATTTAAGAAACTCGAAAACGATATATATAACGATTATCGTTATAACAACGTCTTACTAGGTACATATGAATCATATTAAGATATTGATACACTTGGTTAATTATGTTAAATGATAAGTAAATATATTATTAAGTGTATTAACAATGAAATACATATGTAAAAATAAGACTACTAACTTAATGATTTCGAAACGAGACATATATGTAACGATTATCGTTGTAACGACATTTAACTGTATATACATCATACTAAGATATATTATATATCATAATATCATGATAATATAATAATTTAACATCTCATTTATTATAATAAACAATGGGTTAACAACATTCAACAAGATCGTTAACCTAAAGGTTTCAAAACAACATTTACATGTAATGACTAACGATGACTTAACGACTCAGTTAAAATGTATATACATGTAGTGTTTTAATATGTATTCATACACTTTTGAAAGACTTCAAGACACTTATCAAAATACTTCTACTTAACAAAAATGCTTACAATTACATCCTCGTTCAGTTTCATCAATAATTCTACTCGTATGCACCCGTATTCGTACTCGTACAATACACAGCTTTTAGATGTATGTACTATTGGTATATACACTCTAATGATCAGCTCTTAGCAGCCCATGTGAGTCACCTAACACATGTGGGAACCATCATTTGGCAACTAGCATGAAATATCTCATAAAATTACAAAAATATGAGTAATCATTCATGACTTATTTACATGAAAACAAAGTTACATATCCTTTATATCTAATCCATACACCAACGACCAAAAACACCTACAAACACTTTAATTCTTCAATTTTCTTCATCTAATTGATCTCTCTCAAGTTCTATCTTCAAGTTCTAAGTGTTCTTCATATATTTTACAAGTTCTAGTTACATAAAATCAAGAATACTTTCAAGTTTGCTAGCTCACTTCCAATCTTGTAAGGTGATCATCCAACCTAAAGAAATCTTTGTTTCTTACAGTAGGTTATCATTCTAATACAAGGTAAAAATCATATTCAAACTTTGGTTCAATTTCTATAACTATAACAATCTTATTTCAAGTGATGATCTTACTTGAACTTGTTTTCGTGTCATGATTCTGCTTCAAGAACTTCGAGCCATCCAAGGATCCGTTGAAGCTAGATCCATTTTTTTCTTTTCCAGTAGGTTTATCCAAGGAACTTAAGGTAGTAATGATGTTCATAACATCATTCGATTCATACATATAAAGCTATCTTATTCGAAGGTTTAAACTTGTAATCACTAGAACATAGTTTAGTTAATTCTAAACTTGTTCGCAAACAAAAGTTAATCCTTCTAACTTGACTTTTAAAATCAACTAAACAGATGTTCTATATCTATATGATATGCTAACTTAATGATTTAAAACCTGGAAACACCAAAAATACCGTAAAACCGGATTTGCGCCGTCGTAGTAACACCGCAGACTGTTTTGGGTTAGTTAATTAAAAACTATGATAAACTTTGATTTAAAAGTTGTTATTCTGAGAAAATAATTTTTATTATGAACATGAAACTATATCCAAAAATTATGGTTAAACTCAAAGTGGAAGTATGTTTTCTAAAATGGTCATCTAGACGTCGTTCTTTCGACCGAAATGACTACCTTTACAAAAACGACTTGTAACTTATTTTTCCGACTATAAACCTATACTTTTTCTGTTTTGATTCATAAAATAGAGTTCAATATGAAACCATATCAATTTGATTCACTCAAAACGGATTTAAAATGAAGAAGTTATGGGTAAAACAAGATTGGATAATTTTTCTCATTTTAGCTACGTGAAAATTGGTAACAAATCTATTCCAACCATAACTTAATCAACTTGTATTGTATATTATGTAATCTTGAGATACCATAGACACGTATACAATGTTTCGACCTATCATGTCGACACATCTATATATATTTCGGAACAACCATAGACACTCTATATGTGAATGTTGGAGTTAGCTATACAGGGTTGAGGTTGATTCCAAAATATATATAGTTTGAGTTGTGATCAATACTGAGATACGTATACACTGGGTCGTGGATTGATTCAAGATAATATTTATCGATTTATTTCTGTACATCTAACTGTGGACAACTAGTTGTAGGTTACTAACGAGGACAGCTGACTTAATAAACTTAAAACATCAAAATATATTAAAAGTGTTGTAAATATATTTTGAACATACTTTGATATATATGTATATATTGTTATAGGTTCGTGAATCAACCAGTGGCCAAGTCTTACTTCCCGACGAAGTAAAAATCTGTGAAAGTGAGTTATAGTCCCACTTTTAAAATCTAATATTTTTGGGATGAGAATACATGCAGGTTTTATAAATGATTTACAAAACAGACACAAGTACGTGAAACTACATTCTATGGTTGAATTATCGAAATCGAATATGCCCCTTTTTATTAAGTCTGGTAATCTAAGAATTAGGGAACAGACACCCTAATTGACGCGAATCCTAAAGATAGATCTATTGGGCCTAACAAACCCCATCCAAAGTACCGGATGCTTTAGTACTTCGAAATTAATATCATATCCGAAGGGTGTCCCAGAATGATGGGGATATTTCTTATATATGCATCTTGTTAATGTCGGTTACCAGGTGTTCACCATATGAATGATTTTTATCTCTATGTATGGGATGTGTATTGAAATATGAAATCTTGTGGTCTATTATTATGATTTGATATATATAGGTTAAACCTATAACTCACCAACATTTTTGTTGACGTTTTAAGCATGTTTATTCTCAGGTGATTATTAAGAGCTTCCGCTGTCGCATACTTAAATAAGGACGAGATTTGGAGTCCATGCTTGTATGATATTGTGTAAAAACTGCATTCAAGAAAATTATTTTGTTGTAATATATTTGTATTGTAAACCATTATGTAATGGTCGTGTGTAAACAGGATATTTTAGATTATCAGTATTTGATAATCTACGTAAAGTTTTTTTAAAACCTTTATCTATGAAATAAAGGTTATGGTTTGTTTTAAAAATGAATGCAGTCTTTGAAAAACGTCTCATATAGAGGTCAAAACCTCGCAACGAAATCAATTAATATGGAACGTTTTTAATCAATAAGAACGGGACATTTCACAGAGCTTGTTACGGGTACGTTTCTTATTGACGATAAATCTACTTATGTTTTATTTGATTCGGGTGCGGAGAGAAGCTATATGAGTAGAGAATTTTGTGCTAAATTAAGTTGCCCATTGACGCCTTTGGATAATAAATTTTTACTCGAATTAGCAAACGGTAAATTAATTTTAGCAGATAATATATGTTGGGATATAGAAATTAAACTGGGGGATGAAACGTTTAAAATTGATTTAATACCAGTCGAGTTAGGGAGTTTTGATGTAATAATTGTCATGGACTGGTTGAAAAAGGTGAGAGCAGAAGTCGTTTGTTACAAAAATGCGATTCGCATTATGCGTGAAAAAGGAAAACCTTTAATGGTGTACGAAGAAAAGAACAACGCGAAATTAAATTTTATTAGTAGTTTGAAGGCACAAAAACTAATAAGAAAAGGTTGTTACATCATTCTAGCACACATCGAGGAAGTTAAACCTGAAGAAAAAAACATCAGTGATGTTCCCATCGCAAAAGAATTTCCCGATGTATTTCCGAAAGAATTACCGGGATTACCCCCACATCGATCCGTTGAATTTCAAATAGACCTTGTACCAGGAGCTGCACCAATAGCTTGTGCTCCATACAGACTCGTACCTAGCTTGTGCTCCATACAGACTCGCACCCAGCGAAATGAAATAATTACAAAGTCAGTTACAGGAACTTTTAGAGCGTGGTTTCATTCGACCAAGCACATCACCATGGGGAGCTCCTGTTTTGTTTGTCAAGAAGAAAGATGGTACATTCAGGTTGTGTATCGACTACCGAGAGTTGAACAAACTTACCATCAAGAATCGCTACCCACTACCAAGAATCGATGACTTATTTGATCAACTACAAGGCTCGTCTATTTATTCGAAGATTGATTTACGTTCTGGGTATCATCAAATGCGGATGAAGGAGGATGATATTCCAAAGACTTACGGTCATTATGAGTTTATGGTTATGCCGTTTGGATTGACAAATGCACCAGCTGTGTTCATGGACCTCATGAACCGAGTGTGTGGGCCATATCTTGACAAGTTTGTCATTGTTTTCATTGATGACATACTTATTTACTCGAAGAATGATCAAGAGCATGAAGAACATTTAAGAAAAGTGCTCGAGTTGCTGAGAAAAGAAAAACTGTACGGTAAGTTTTCAAAGTGTTCATTTTGGTTAGAAGAAGTTCAATTCCTCGGTCACATAGTGAACAAAGAAGGTATTCAGGTGGATCCAGCAAAGATTGAAACCATTGAGAAATGGGAAACCCCGAAAACTCCGAAGCATATACGCTAATTTTTAGGACTAGTTGGTTACTACAGAAGGTTCATCCAAGATTTTTCCAGAATAGCAAAACCCTTGACTGCATTAACGCATAAAGGGAAGAAATTTGAATGGAAGGATGAACAAGAGAAAGCGTTTCAATTGTTAAAGAAAAAATTAACTACGACACCAATATTGTCATTACCTGAAGGGAATGATGATTTTGTGATATATTGTGACGCTTTAAAGCAAGATCTCGGTTGTGTATTAATGCAACGAATGAAGGTAATTGATTATGCGTCTAGACAATTGAAGATTCACGAGCAAAATTATACGACGCATGATTTGGAATTAAGCGCGGTTGTTTTTGAATTAAAAACTTGGAGGCACTACTTATATGGGGTCAAAAGTATTATATATACCGATCACAAAAGTCTTCAACATATATTTAATCAGAAACAACTGAACATGAGGCAGCGCAGGTGGATTGAATTGTTGAATGATTACGACTTTAAGATTTGTAACCACCCGGGAAAGGCAAATATAGTAGCCGACGCTTTGAGTAGAAAGGACAGAGAACCCATTCGAGTAAAAGCTATGAATATAATGATTCACAATAACCTTACTACTCAAATAAAGGAGGCACAACAAGGAGTTTTAAAAGAGAGAAATTTAAAGGATGAAATACCCAAAGGATTGGAAAAGCATCTTATTATTCGGGAAGACGGAACCCGGTATAGGGCTGAAAGGATTTGGGTACCAAAATTTGGAAATATGAGAGAAATGGTACTTAGAGAAGCTCATAAAAACCAGATACTCAATACATCCTGGAACGGGAAAGATATACAAGGATCTCAAGAAACTTTTTTGGTGGCCAGGTATGAAAGCCGATGTTTCTAAATACGTAGGAGAATATTTGACGTGTTCTAAGGTCAAAGTTGAGCATCAGAAACATCAGGTCTACTTCAACAACTCGAAATCCCAGAATGGAAATGGGAAAACATTACCATGGATTTCATCACTAAATTACCAAGGACTGCAAGTGGTTTTGATACTATTTGGGTAATAGTTGATCGTTTCCCCAAATCAGAACACTTCCTGCCAATAAGAGAAAATGACAAGATGGAGAAATTAGCACGACTGTATTTGAAGGAAGTCGTCTCCAGACATGGAATACCAATCTCTATTATCTCTGATAGGATGGCAAATTTATTTCAAGATTCTGGCAGACATTACAGCAAGTATTAGGAACTCGTCTAGACATGAGTACTGCCTATCATTCACAAACTGATGGGCAGAGCGAAAGGATGATACAAACACTTGAAGACATGCTACGAGCATGTGTTATTGATTTCGGAAACAGTTGGGATCGACACCTACCGTTAGCAGAATTTTCTTACAACAACAGCTACCATTCAAGCATTGAGATGGCGCCGTTTGAAGAACTTTATGGTAGAAAGTGCAGGTCTCCAATTTGTTGGAGTGAAGTGGGGGATAGACAAATTACGGGTAATACAAGAAACTATCGAGAAGATCATCCAAATTCAACAACGGTTGAAAACTGCCCAAAGTCGACAAAAGAGCTACGCCGACATTAAAAGAAAAGATATAGAATTTGAAATTGGAGAGATGGTCATGCTTAAGGTTGCACCTTGGAAAGGCGTTGTTCGATTTGGTAAACGAGGGAAATTAAATCCAAGGTATATAGGACCATTCAAGATTATTGATCGTGTCAGACCAGTAGCTTACCGACTTGAATTACCACAAGAACTCGCGGCTGTACATAACACTTTCCACGTCTCAAATTTGAAGAAATATTTTGCTAAAGAAGATCTCACTATTCCATTAGACGAAATCCAAATCAACGAAAAACTTCAATTCGTTGAAGAACCCGTCGAAATAATAGATCGTGAGGTTAAAAGACTTAAGAAAAACAAGATACCAATTGTTAAAGTTCGATGGAATGCTCGTAGAGGACCCGAGTTCACCTGGGAACGAGAAGATCAGATGAAGAAATACCCACACTTATTTCCAGAAGATACGTCAACACCTCCAACTACTTGAAATTTCGGGACGAAATTTATTTAACGGGTAGGTACTGTAGTGACCCGAACTTTTCCATGTTTATATATATATTAAATGAAATTTTTTATTTAAATGATTAAGTGTTTCCAATATGTTAAACAATCAAATTTCTAAGACTTGATTAATTGAAATAGGTTTCATATAGACAATTGACCACCCAAGTTGATCGGTGATTCACGAACGTTAAAACTTGTAAAAACTATATGATGACATATATATGATATATATATATATATAGTTAACATGATATTATGATAAGTAAGTATCTCATTAGGTATTTTAACAATGAGTTATATACATAAAATTGAGTTTATTGAATTAAGAAACTCGAAACGATATATATAACGATTATCGTTATAACAACGTCTTACTAAATACATATGAATCATATTAAGATATTGATACACTATGTTTAATCATGATAAATGATAAGTAAACATGTCATTAAGTGTATTAACAATGAACTACATATGTAAAAACTAGACTACTAACTAAATGGTTTCGAAACGAGACATTTATGTAACGATTATCGTTGTAACAACATTTAACTGTATATATATCATACTAAGATATATTATATATCATAATATCACGATAATGTAACAATTTAACATCTCTTTAGATATAATAAACATTGGGTTAACAACATTTAACATGATCGTTAACTTTAAGGTTTCAAATCAACATTTACATGTAACGACTAACGATGACTTAACGACACAGTTAAAATGTATATACATGTGGTGTTTTAATATGTATTCATACACTTTTGAAAGACTTCAAGACACTTATCAAAATACTTATACATAACAAAAATGCTTACAATTACATCCTCGTTCAGTTTCATCAACAATTCTACTCGTATGCACCCGTATTCGTACTCGTACAATACACAGCTTTTAGATGTATGTACTATTGGTATATACACTCCAATAATCAGCTCTTAGCATCCCATGTGAGTCACCTAACACATGTGGGAACCATCATTTGGCAACTAGCATGAAATATCTCATAAATTACAAAAATATTAGTAATCATTCATGACTTATTTACATGTAAACAAAATTACACATCCTTTATATCTAATCCATATACCAACGACCAAAAACACCTACAAACACTTTTATTTTTCAATTTTCTTCATCTAATTGATCTCTCTCAAGTTCTATCTTCAAGTTCTAAGTGTTCTTCATAAATTCTATAAGTTCTAGTTTCATAAAATCAATAATACTTCCAAGTTTGCTAGCTTACTTCCAATCTTGTAAAGTGATCATCCAACCTCAAGAAATCTTTCTTATTTACAGTAATATATCTTTCTAATACAAGGTAATACTCATATTCAAACTTTGATTCAATTTCTATAACTATAACAATCTTATTTCGAGTGGAAATCTTACTTGAACTTGTTTTCGTGTCAGGATTCTGCTTCAAGAACTTTCAAGCCATCCAAGGATCCTTTAAAGCTAGATCCATTTGTCACTTTTACAGTAAGTTTATCCACAAAACTTGAGGTAGTAATGATGTTCATAACATCATTCGATTCATACATATAAAGTTATCTTATTCGAAGGTTTAAACTTGAAATTACTAGAACATAGTTTAGTTAATTCTAAACTTGTTCGCAAACAAAAGTTTATCTTTCTAACTTGAATTTTAAAATCAACTAAACACATGTCCTATATCTATATGATATGCTAACTTAATGATTTAAAACCTGAAAACACGAAAAACACCATAAAATCGGACATACGCCGTCGTAGTAACACCGCGGGCTATTTTGGGTTTGATAATTAAAAACTATGAAAAACTTTGATTTAAAATTTGTTCTTCTGGGAAAATTATTTTTCTTATGAACATGAAACTATATCCAAAAATCATGATTAATCTCAAAGTGGAAGTATATTTTTCAAAATGGTCATCAAGACGTCGTTCTTTCGACTGAAATGACTACCTCTTAAACAAATGACTTGGAACTTATATTTTCGACTATAAACCTATACCTTTTCTGTTTAGATTCATAAAATAGAGTTCAATATGAAACTATTGCAATTTGATTCACTCAAAACGGATTTAAAAGGAAGAAGTTATGGGTAAAACAAGATTGGATATTTTTTTATTGTTGTAGCTACGGGAAATATTGTAACAATTTTTACAAATCATATCCTAGCTAACTTATATTGTATTATACATGTATTCTAATATATTATGTAATCTTGGGATACCATAGACACATATGCAAATGTTTTGACATATCATATCGACCCATGTATATATGTTATTTGGAACAACCATAGACACTCTATATGCAGTAATGTTAGAGTTAGCTATACAGGGTTGAGGTTGATTCCAAAAATATATATACTTTGAGTTGTGATCTAGCCTGAGATGTGTATACACTGGGTCGTGGATTGATTCAAGATAATATATATCAATTTATTTCTGTATATCTAACTGTGGACAACTAGTTGTAGGTTACTAACGAGGACAGCTGACTTAATAAACTTAAAACATCAAAATGTATTAAAAGTGTTGTAAATATATTTTGAATATACTTTGATATATATGTACATATTTGTTATAGGTTCGTGAATTGACCAGTGGCCAAGTCTTACTTCCCGACGAAGTAAAAATCTGTGAAAGTGAGTTATAGTCCCACTTTTAAAAAATAATATTTTGGGATGAGAATACATGCAGTTTTATAAATGTTTTATGAAATAGACACAAGTAAATGAAACTACATTATATGGGTGAATGATCGAAGCCGAATATGCCCCTTTTGCTTGGTAACCTAAGAATTAGTAAACCGATCTACTAATTGACGCGAATCCTAAAGATAGATCTATTGGGCCTAAAGAACCCCATCCAAAGTACTGGTTGCTTTAGTACTTCGAATTCGTTTATATCATGTCCGAAGGATTTCCCGGAATGATAGGGGATATTTTTATATGCATCTTGTTAATGTCGGTTACTAGGTGTACACCATATGAATGAATTTTATCTCTATGTATAGGATGTATATTGAAATATGAAATCTTGTGGTCTATTATTATGATTTGATAATATATAGGTTAAACCTATAACTCACCAACATTTTTTTTGACGTTTTAATCATGTTTATTCTCAGGTGATTATTAAGAGCTTCTGCTGTTGCATACTAAAATAAGGACAAGATTTGAAGTCCATGCATGTATGATATTATGTAAAAACTGCATTCAAGAAACTTATTTTTGATGTAATATATTCTTATTGTAAACCATTATGTAATGGTCGTGTGTAAACGGTATATTTTAGATTATTATTATTTGATAATCTACGTAATGCTTTTTAAACCTTTATCGATAAAATAAAGGTTATGGTTATTTTAAAAATGAATGCAGTCTTTGAAAAACGTATCATATAGAGGTCAAAACCTCGCGATGAAATCAATTAATATGGAACGTTTATAATCAATATGAATGGACATTTCATCAGGCTAGATCACAACTCAAAGTATATATAATATTTTAGAATCAACCTCAACCCTGTATAGCTAACTCCAACATTACTGCATATAGAGTGTCTATGCTTGTTCCGAAATATATATAGATGGGTCGATATGATATGTCAAAACATTGTATTCATGTCTATGTTATCCCAAGATTACATAATATATTAGAATACATGTATAATACAATATGAGTTAGCTAGGATATGATTAATATAGATTTGTTACCAATTTTCACGTAGGTACAACAAGAAAAATTATCCAATCTTGTTTTACCCATAACTTCTTCGTTTTAAATCCGTTTTGAGTGATTGAAGTTGCTATGGTTTCATATTGAACTTTAGTTTATGAATATAAACAGAAAAAGTATAAATTTATAATCGTAAATATAGGTTACAAGTCGTTTTTGTAAAGGTAGTCATTTCAGTCGAAAGAACGACGTCTAGATGACCATTTTGGAAAACATACTTCCACTTTGAGTTTAACCATAATTTTGGATATAGTTTCATGTTCATAAGAAAAAATCATTTTCCCAGAAGAACAAATTTTAAATCAAAGTTTATCATAGTTTTTAATTAACTAACCCAAAACAGCCCACGGTGTTACTACGACGGCGTATATCCGCTTTTACGGTATTTTTTGTGTTTTCAGGTTTTAAATCATTAAGTTAGCATATCATATAGATATAAGACATGTGTTTAGTTGATTTTAAAAGTCAAGTTAGAAGGATTAACTTTTGTTTGCGAACAAGTTTAGAATTAACTAAACTATGTTCTAGTGATTACAAGTTTAAACCTTTGAATAAGGTAGTTTTATATATATGAATCGAATGATGTTATGAACATCATTACTACCTCAGGTTTTGTGGATAAACCTACTGGAAATGATAAAAATAGATCTAGCTTCAAAGGATCCTTGGATGGCTTGAAAGTTCTTGAAGTAGAATCATGACACGAAAACAAGTTTATGTAAGATTTCCACTCGAAATAAGATTGTTAAAGTTATAGAAATTGAATCAAAGTTTGAATATGAGTATTACCTTATATTAGAAAGATATCTTACTGTAAATAAGAAATATTTCTTGAGGTTGGATGATCACTCAAAGTGGATTTGCAAGATTGGAAGTAAGCTAGCAAACTTGGAAGTGTTGTTGGTGTGTTCTTGAGTAGTTGTTTTATAACTTGGTTTATGTATGGATTTATGAACTAGATTGAGCTAGATTTTGTTGAAGATGATGAAGAACACTTAGAACAGAGGAAGAACACTTGAGAGAGAGTAATTTGATTAAAGAAAATTGAAATGAAAATGTGTTTGTGATGCTCCTAATTCACGTGAACTTATGGTGTCCATATAGTCTTCATTAGTTTGTAATCTTATGAGATATTTCATGCTAGATGTTAAATGATGGTTCTCACATGGTTAAGTGACTCACATGGGCTGCTAAGAGCTGATCATTGGAGAGTATATACCAATAGTAAATACATTTAGAAGTTAGGTATTGTACGAATACGAATACGGATGCATACGAGTAGAATTGTTGATGAAAATGAATGAGGATGTAATTGTAAGCATTTTTGTTAAGTAGAAGTAATTTGATAAGTGTCTTGAAGTCTTTCAAAGTGTATGAATACATATTAAAACACTACATGTATATACATTTTAACTGAGTCGTTAAGTCATCGTTAGTCGTTACATGTAAGAGTTGTTTTGAAACCTTTAGGTTAACGATCTTGTTAAATGTTGTTAACCCATTGTTTATTATATCAAATGAGATGTTAAATTATTATATTATCATGATACTATGATGTATTAATATATCTTAATATGATATATATACAGTTAAATGTCGTTACAACGATAATCATTACATATATGCCTCGTTTCAAAATCCTTAAGTTAGTAGTCTTGTTTTTACATATGTAGTGTAGTGACTCGAACTTTTCTATGTTTATATATTAAATGAAATTGATATTTACATGATTAAGTGTTTCCAACATGTTAAGCAATCAAACTTGTTAAGACTTGATTAATTGAAATATGTTTTATATAGACAATTGACCACCCAAGTTGACCGGTGATTCACGAACGTTAAAACTTGTAAAAACTATATGATGACATATATATGGTTATATATATATATTTAACATGATATTATGTTAAGTAAGTATCTCATTAGGTATTTTAACAATGAGTTATATACATAAAAATGAGACTATTGAGTTAAGAAACTCGAAATCGATATATATAACGATTATCGTTATAACAACGTCTTACTAAATACATATGAATCATATTAAGGTATTGATACACTATGTTAATCATGATAAATGATAATTAAACATGTCATTAAGTGTATTAACAATGAACTACATATGTAAAAACAAGACTACTAGCTTAATGATTTCGAAACGCGACATATATGTAACGATTATCGTTGTAACAATATTTAACTGTATATATATCATACTAAGATATACTAATATATCATAATATTATGATAATGTAATAATTTAACATCTCTTTAGATATTATAAGCAATGGGTTAACAACATTTAACAAGGTCGTTATACTAAAGGTTTCAAAACAACACTTACATGTAACGACTAACAATGACTTAACGACTCAGTTAAAATGGATATACATGTAGTGTTTTAATATGTATTCATACACTTTTGAAAGACTTCAAGACACTTATCAAAGTACTTCTACTTAACAAAAATGCTTACAATTACATCCTCATTCATTTTCATCAACAATTCTACTCGTAGTCATTCAGTATTCGTATCCGTATTATACACAGCTTCTAGACGTACTTACTATGAGTATATACCAATAGGAACTAGCATGGGATTCCACTCTTGATTATGTCATGCATGACTAATCAAATTTAACTTCTACCATGAACTAGTCAACTAACTAGAACTCCTTTTAACCCCATTCACCACTCATCATTCACCACTCACCAATCAATCCATTTCACTTCCAATTCTCTTTCTAACTCTCTCACAACACCAACACACACTTATGAACGAATTTTTCTAGTAAATTAATCATCATCTTCATCAAAAATTACTTCAAGAATCAAGCTATAATCATCATAGGAAGAACACTTCTAGAACACTTCAAAAATCCTTTCAAGTTTACTAGTTTACTTCCAAGCTTTCTAATCCATTCCAAGTAATCATCTAAGATCAAGAAACCTTTGTTATTTACAGTAGGTTATCTTTCTTATTCAAGGTAATATTCATATTCAAACTTTGATTCGATTTCTATAATTATAAAATCTTAATTCGAGTAAAAATCTTACTTGAACTTGTTTTTGTGTCATGATCCTACTTCAAGAACTTTCAAGCCATCCAAGATCTTTTGAAGCTAGATCATTTCTTGTCACTTCTAGTAGGTTTACCTACTAAACTTGAGTTAGTAATGATGTTCATAACATCATTCGATTCATATATATATAACTATCTTATTCGAAGATTTAAACTTGTAATCACTAGAACATAGTTTAGTATATTCTAAACTTGTTCGCAAACAAAGTTAATCCTTCTAACCTAACTTTTAAAATTAACTAGACACATGTTCTATATCTATATGATATGCTAACTTAATGATTTAAAACTTGGAAACACGAAAAAATACCGTAAAACCGGATATACGCCGTCGTAGTAAAACCGGGGGCTGTTTTGGTTTAGATAATTAAAAACTATGATAAACATTGATTTTTTAAAAGCTATTCTTCTGGGAAAATGATTTTTCTTATGAACATGAAACTATATCCAAAAATCATGGTTAAACTCAAAGTGGAAGTATGTTTTCCAAAATGATTATCTAGACGTTGTTCTTTCGATTGAAATGACTACCTTTACAAAAATGACTTGTAACCTGTATATCCGACTATAAAATTATACTTTTTCTGTTTAGATTCATAAACTTAAGTTCAATATTAAACCGTAGCAACTTGAATCACTCAAAACGGATTTAAAACGAAGAAGTTATGGGTAAAACAAGATTGGATAATTTTTTTTGTTGTAGGTACGCGAAAATTGGTAACAAATCTATATTAATCATATCCTAGCTAACTTATATTGTATTATACATGTATTCTAATATATTATGTAATCTTGGTGTAACGACCCAGAAATTCCCGATCAAATTTAAATTTAATCTTATAATGATTCTGACATGATAAGCAAAGTTTATTAAACTAAGTCTCAAAATGTTGGAACTGTTTTTCATAAATGCATTTGACCTTGACCATTCCCGACGATTCATGAACAATTGTGTGTATATAGATATGAAATTTGATGCATTTAAATTGTTACCTTTACTAATATTATGATTACTTTCCCTACTATTAGAATATATATCTAATATTAATAACAGTGTTATTATTATTATTTTGTATAATATATATAAATATGAAATTTGATATAATTGATTTGTTATATAACTACTATTATTATTAGTATTATTAGTATTAATATCATTATTATTATAATATTTATTAACAGAAATTAAGGTAATATATTATTATTATCAATAAAAATATAATTATTATAAGTTTTAGGATTATTGTATTTTTATTATTTATTATTATTATTATTAATATAATTGTTATTATTAATAGTACATTTCTTAATTATTAGCAATATTATTAATATTATTAACATATTTGTTAACTATTAAAGACTTATAAAAAATATATATATATATATATATATATATATATATATATATATATATATATATATATATATATATATATATATATATATATATATATATATATATATAAGATACGAGTTATGCATATATACGTATCAATACAGCAATTTTATATTTATAATAAACATTATATGTGCATATATGAGAAAAATACGTATTTCCGTTTGAAATCACAATCAAACTGTGTTTGATTTTTGTTTCTGTCTATTAATTGGTACGATCAATCAAACTGAATCTTATAATCAAACAAAATTGGTTAACAATCGGTGTCAACCTTTAACTCTATTATTGTTTATCAGTTTGTCTGATTCAAAAGAAATTAGTCGACTCCTTCAATTGATATAAAACAAATCGATCCTCTTTGAATGAAAGCAATCAAAAACAAAAAACAATATCATTTGAACACTTGTAATTACTATCGACTTTTGTTTTCCTTTCTGGTTATGTCCGAGACCCAATCATCACAATCACAACGAACCATTCACCCCATCAAATCATCTTCATAACTTTTTCTTGCTCACCTCCACGATATCACCAAGATCACCACGACACCACCTTCATCAAATCTCATAACCTTGGATCACCACCACCTTTTTCTTCTCCTACTTTTATGATCACCATGACCATCGTCACCCCACAAGACGACCACTACTCGAACAAACCCACTTCCACCAATAAAACTATAATGATCGAAAACTGCCATGAATGTTCCTGTTTTATTCGCAAACCACCAAAATCTTATACTTCTGCTGCAGTAGCAATTCTTATGTATCTGTTTAATTACCGACAAAACCCAATTGGCCATATTTACGCTGCTGCGTTAAACCCCAAACCGTCACCACTTAACTTACCTGTGATCCTGCTTGTTAACTGCTACATATGGCTGCTTCTGTCGCTGTCCCTTCTGCCCGAACAACCAAGCCAACACCACCCCACGTCACCCCTTTATTTCAATACCATCTTGTATTAAATTGCTGCTGCTGTTGTATAATATTTCTGTTATCCGAACACCTACTGTGACTGCCTTTTATATTATATATTCGATACACTTTCCATCTATTCTTATCCATCGAAAAGTTGATATTAAGATAATAGACTAGTTCTAAGAGGATACCAAGTTGATTAAATAAAACAATGTTGAAATAAAAAAAAGAAGACAGGGACATGTTGATACTGTCAAGAATCGTGGGGAACAGATGGGCATCCAAGGAAAACTAGTGGGATTATGGGTCCAAAGGGGGCTATCATGGTTCATTTTTTTTTATTATTTATTTGTTTATAAGGGACACGTAATAATGGGGTTAGTGGAGTTAGTTCATGATGCTTCTTTACAACTCGATACCACTGCATCCTTGCTCAATCAACCACCGAATTTCTTTTGATTGCTATGGGTCGTTTTCCTTTTGAACCAAGAATTATTATTTTTTTTGTTGGGGCTTTGAAGTTTGAAAAATGATTTTGATAGTTTGGACTTGTAAAAATGTGGACAGATTATATTTGAGTCATATATTTAAGAGGTAATTAAATTACTAGATATGATAAATATGATGGTGATGGTACGGTTATGATGTAATATAGTTGATGATAATAGAGTTAGGGTGATAGTGCTAATGACTAAGATATGATGATGGTTACGAATGAGAGTGAGTGACGATGATAATTATGATACTAATCGTATGAGGATTCTGTAATAAAGAAAATGACGATGATGTTTAAGATGATGATGATGATGATGATGATCTTATGATCATATTGGATAACGAGCAAAGTAGAAGAGGACAGCAGGCCAAAACGGGTTATATAGATTGGGTTTAGATATTAATTCAGAAAAGTAATAGCAGTTCAATGGTTTGAGGTGTTGGTGATTATCGAGAGGTCCTGGTTTCAAATCCAGGCCACTGCAAACAAATTTCTTTTTAATAAAAGAGAGCTGTCTTAGGCCGAAGTGTTTAACTGTTGGGCCAGAGAGTTTAATTGTTGATGGGCCGAATTGAAGTATAAACGGGTTAAATAAATATGGCTTGCAATTTCACTCAGAAAAGTAAGGAGCAGAGGAGTGGTTTGGAGGTGTTTTGGGTTAAGCGGGAGGTTGAGGGTTCGAGTCTGGGCAATGACATTCTATTCTTTTTGAAGCCTATTTTATGTGAGGTAGTAATTTTGTTATTTATTATTATTATTATTATTATTATTATTATTATTATTATTATTATTATTATTATTATTATTATTATTATTATTATTATTATTATTATTATTATTATTATTATTATTATTATGATTGCTACTTTTACATTAACAAAATTATTATAGCAAATAAATATTTTCTATATAAATGTATATATATTCCAACTACCATAATCTTATATATAATGATGTATATATTATTTACATAAAAATTTACATATAACAAATTATTGATTTTAAATATAATATTAAACTATATAAGTTTTAACTATTTTAAATATGTACAAATTAAAAATAAAAGATATATAATTTAAGATATAATATATATTAATTTATTTGATTACAATTATTTGTGTTAATATATACATAAATGATATAGGTTCGTCAATCCGAGGCCAACCCTATACTTATTCAATATCGTCATATGTATTTTTACTACAAAATACATTAGGTGAGTTCATTTGAATCCCTTTTACTCTTTACATTTTTGGGCTGAGAATACATGCAAATGCTTTATTAACTGTTTTACAATATTTATATGCGTGAGTTTCATTTGCCTTTTTACCCTTTATATTTTTGGGCTGAGAATACATGCGCAATTTTTATAAATGTTTTTACGAAATAGACACAAGTAATCAAAACTACATTATATGGTTGAATGATCGAAATCGAATATGCTCCTTTTTATTAAGTCTGGTAATCTAAGAATTAGGGAACAGACACCCTAATTGACGCGAACTCTAAAGATAGATCTATCGGGCCCAACAAGCCCCATCCAAAGTACCGGATGCTTTAGTACTTTGAAATTTATATCATGTCCGAAGGAGGATCCCGGAATGATGGGGATATTCTTATATATGCATCTTGTTAATGTCGGTTACCATGTGTTCAATCCATATGAATGATATTTTTGTCTCCATGCATGGGACGTATGATATTTTTATACTTCTACTGCAGCTGCAATTCTTATGTATCTGTTTAATTACCGACAAAACCCAATTGGCCATATTTACGCTGCTGCGTTAAACCCCAAACTGTCACTACTTAACTTACCTGTGATCCTGCTTGTTAACTGCTGCATATGGCTGCTTCTGTCACTGTCCCTTCTGCTCGAACAACCAAGCCAACACCACCCCACGTCACCCCTTTATTTCAATACCATCTTGTATTAAATTGCTGATGCTGTTGTATAATATTTCTGTTATCCGAACACCTACTGTGACTGCCTTTTATATTATATATTCGATACACTTTCCATCTATTCTTATCCATCGAAAAGTTGATATTAAGATAATAGACTAGTTCCAAGAGGATACCAAGTTGATTAAATAAAACAATGTTGAAATAAAAAAAAGAAGACAGGGACATGTTGATACTGTCAAGAATCGTGGGGAACAGATGGGCATCCAAGGAAAACTAGTGGGATTATGGGTCCAAAGGGGGCCATCATGGTATGTTTTTTTTATTATTTATTTGTTTATAAGGGACACGTAATAATGGGGTTAGTGGAGTTAGTTCATGATGCTTCTTTACAACTCGATACCACTGCATCCTTGCTCAATCAACCACCGAATTTCTTTTGATTGCTATGGGTCCTTTTCCTTTTGAACCAAGAATTATTATTTTTTTTGTTGGGGCTTTGAAGTTTGAAAAATCATTTTGATAGTTTGGACTTGTAAAAATGTGGACAGATTATATTCGAGTCATATATTTAAGAGGTAATTAAATTACTAGATATGATAAATATGATGGTGATGGTACGGTTATGATGTAATATAGTTGATGATAATAGAGTTAGGGTGATAGTGCTAATGACTAAGATATGATGATGGTTACGAATGAGAGTGAGTGACGATGATAATTATGATACTAATCGTATGAGGATTCTGTAATAAAGAAAATGACGATGATGTTTAAGATGATGATCTTATGATCATATTGGATAACGAGCAAAGTAGAAGAGGACAGCAGGCCAAAACGGGTTATATAGATTGGGTTTAGATATTAATTCAGAAAAGCAATGGCAGTTCAATGGTTTGAGGTGTTGGTGATTATCGAGAGGTCCTGGTTTCAAATCCAGGCCACTGCAAACAAATTTCTTTTTAATAAAAGAGAGCTGTCTTAGGCCGAAGTGTTTAACTGTTGGGCCAGAGAGTTTAATTGTTGATGGGCCGAATTGAAGTATAAACGGGTTAAATAAATATGGCTTGCAATTTCACTCAGAAAAGTAAGGAGCAGAGGAGTGGTTTGGAGGTGTTTTGGGTTAAGCGGGAGGTCGAGGGTTCGAGTCTGGGCAATGACATTCTATTCTTTTTGAAGCCTATTTTATGTGAGGTAGTAATTTTGTTATTTATTATTATTATTATTATTATTATTATTATTATTATTATTATTATTATTATTATTATTATTATTATTATTATGATTGCTACTTTTACATTAACAATATTATTATAGCAAATAAATATTTTCTATATAAATGTATATATATTCCAACTACAATAATCTTATATATAATGATGTATATATTATTTACATAAAAATTTACATATAACAAATTATTGATTTTAAATATAATATTAAACTATATAAGTATTAACTATTTTAAATATGTACAAATTAAAAATAAAAGATATATAATTTAAGATATAATATATATGAATTTATTTGATTACAATTATTTGTGTTAATATATACATAAATGATATAGGTTCGTGAATCCGAGGCCAACCCTATACTTATTCAATATCGTCATATGTATTTTTACTACAAAATACATTAGGTGAGTTCATTTGAATCCCTTTTACTCTTTACATTTTTGGGCTGAGAATACATGCAAATGCTTTATTAACTGTTTTACAATATTTATATGCGTGAGTTTCATTTGCCTTTTTACCCTTTATATTTTTGGACTGAGAATACATGCGCAATTTTTATAAATGTTTTTACGAAATAGACACAAGTAATCAAAACTACATTATATGGTTGAATGATCGAAATCGAATATGCTCCTTTTTATTAAGTCTGGTAATCTAAGAATTAGGGAACAGACACCCTAATTGACGCGAACTCTAAAGATAGATCTATCGGGCCCAACAAGCCCCATCCAAAGTACCGGATGCTTTAGTACTTTGAAATTTATATCATGTCCGAAGGAGGATCCCGGAATGATGGGGATATTCTTATATATGCATCTTGTTAATGTCGGTTACCATGTGTTCAATCCATATGAATGATATTTTTGTCTCCATGCATGGGACGTATGATTATGAGAAATGGATGTATGAAATCTTGTGGTCTATTAAAATTATGAAATGATTCTTTATGATAAACTAATGAACTCACCAACCTTTTGGTTGACACTTTAAAGCATGTTTATTCTCAGGTACGAAAGAAATCTTCCGCTGTGCATTTGCTCATATTAGAGATATTACTTTTTAGTCATTCACGACATATTTCAAAAGATGTTGCATTCGAGTCGTTGAGTTCATCAAGATTATTATTAAGTCAATTATATTTGGATATATTATGAAATGCTTTACATGCCTGTCAACTGTCGATGTAACGAAAGTTTGTCTTTTAAAAACGAATGTAATGTTTGTAAAATTTATCATATAGAGGTCAATTACCTCGCGATGAAATCAACTGTTGTGAATCGTTTGTAATCGATATGGACTTCGTCCGGATGGATTAGGACGGGTCTCTACACTTGGGATACCATAGACATAAATACAATGTTTTGACATATCATATAGACCCATCTATATATATATTTCGGAATAACCATAGACACTCTATATGCAGTAATGTTGGAGTTAGCTATACAGGGTTGAGGTTGATTCCAAAATATTATATATACTTTGAGTTGTGATCTAGCATGAGGCTTGTATACACGAGGTCGTGGATTGATTCGAGATAATATATATTGCTTTTTTTTCTGTACATCTAACTGTGGACAACTAGTTGTAGGTTACTAACGAGGACAACTGACTTAATAAACTTAAACAGCAAAACGTATTAAAAATGTTGTAAATATATTTTGAACATACTTTGATATATAAGTACATATTTGTTCTAAGTTCGTGAATCGACCAGTGGCCAAGTATTACTTCCCGAAGAAGTAAAAATCTGTGAAAGTGAGTTATAGTCCCACTTTTAAAATCTAATATTTTGGGTTGAGAATACATGCAGTTTTATAAATGTTTTACAAAATAGACACAAGTAATTGAAACTACATTCTATGGCTGGATTATTAAACCGAATATGCCCCTTTTTAGTCTGGTAATCTAAGAATTAGGGAACAGACACCCTAATTGACGCGAATCCTAAAGATAGATCTATTGGGCCCAACGAGCCCCATCCAAAGTACCGGATGCTTTAGTACTTCGAATTCATCATGTTCGAAGGGAGTCCCTGAATGATAGGGGATATTCTATATGCATCTTGTTAAGGTCGGTTACCAGGTGTTCACCATATGAATGATTTTTATCTCTATGTATGGGATATATATTGAAATATGAAATTTTGTGGTCTATTATTACGATTTGATAAATATATAGGTTAAACCTATAACTCACCAACATTTTTGTTGACATTTAAAGCATGTTTATTCTCAGGTGATTATTAAGAGCTTCCGTTGTTGCATGCTAAAATATGGATAAGAATTGGTGTCAGCATGCTTGTATAATATTGTTTAAAAATGCATTCGAGATTTACTTTGTTGTAACATATTAATATTGTAAACCAATATGTATTGGTAGTGTGTAAGTGTGATATTTTAGATTATCATTTATGGATAATCTAGGTGGTGACTTTTTAACCTTGTCGATAAAATAAAGGTTATGGTTTGTTTTAAAAACGAATGCAGTCTTTGAAAAACGTCTCATATAGAGGTCAAAACCTCGCAACGAAATCAATTAATATAGAACGTTTAAAATCAATATGAACGGGACATTTCAGTTGGTATCTGAGCGTTGGTCTAAGAGAACCAGAATTTTTGCATTAGTGTGTCTTACCGAGTTTGTTAGGATGCATTAGTGAGTCTGGACTTCGACCGTGTTTTTTTTTTCAAAAACGATTGCTTAACATTTTTTGTTGGAAACTATATATTATTAACATTTAATATTATGTGATATATTAATCTCTTAACGTGTTTGATATTGTGTGATAGATGTGTAACTCTAGTACAAATCCCATTGACTCACCTAATAATAATGAAGAGTCGAATATACTTTGGGAAGATTCACAAATTCCCGAAGAGAAATCAGAAGAGGAGGAACCGGAAGAGGAGGAACCGAAAGAAGAGGAACCGGAAGAGGAGGAACCGGAAGAGGAAGAACCGGAAGAAGAAGAGGTTCCGGAGGAAGAAATATTGATACATACAGTAAATCGATTAAATAAAAGAAAATCCTCAACCAACAGACCAAAGTCAAAAATGGTCAATGGTGTTTCCGCCAAGGAAGCAAAATATTGGGAAGATTACCAATTTTCCAATGAATCGGATCCCGATGAGGATTCCGATGATGTTATAGAAATTACCTCGACCCAATTTAATAAAGCAAAAGAAAATAATAAGGGAAAAGGTATAAAAATAGAGAAACCTATTTCCAACCCCGATAAACTTTATATGTATCGACAACGTCCGTATTTCCTAAAATGTAACAATAACCCGGGAACCTCTAAACCACCAGGTTTTTCTAAACCATTGTGGAAAACGACGGCTCGTATTAGAGGAACACCATATATCCCTAGAAAATTAGGAAAATGAACCAAGTCCGAAGAAGATAAAACCAGTGATTCGGATTAGAGGGTTGCAATCATGTTGTGTATTATATGTATTATAGTGTGCTTGTATTTTTATGTTCTATGTAAAAATTGTTTGTATTGTTTGTTAATTATCTTTTACGAATCTAATCCTTGTCTATTTTACAGTATAAAAACAAAATGGACGTTAAGCGTAGACAACCGAATATTTTAGAGGACTTACCAGAGGATATGATTGAGGAAATCTTATCTAGAGTCGGTCGAAATTGATCAGCACATTTAGTTATGACGAAATTAACTTGTCAAACATTTGAAAGACTTTCCAGAAATGATTTAGTTTATAAAAGGCTTTCCTTTGATAGGTGGGGTATATCACATTGGGGAGACCGTAAGTTACGCCGTGTTTTCTTTAAAGCATTAAATGCAGGGAACCCAAATGCAATTTTACGCTACAAGTTAAGAACCTATATTGACTTAACATATCCCAACATAGGATTTCGTGAGTTAGAAAGAACTTCTAACATGCAACATAAAGAAGCATGTTATACTTACGGGTTAGTGATGTTCGCTTCTTACCAAAGTGAGAAAAAGAATATCGGATTACAACTTTTAAATAAAACCTTCACACAAGTGACGGATTCAGTAGTTGGGGTGAGAAACAAGGTTTTTAGATTATTACGGGGTTGTTGGACATTACGAAACCCTCGTCCTTTTGACAACATTACAATATGCTGCCTAGCCAATGGTCATAATGGTTACTTTCCACAAGACCAAGGATGGGAAGTCGTCTTAGTAAAACCAGAATATATGACTTTTTTCTGGACTTATGAATTACGTGTCTTTATTTCTTTTGCTGAACGACTTGCGTATTAACCAGAATTGCCTTTATAGCTGCCGAGTAGCAAAGTTATTATGTGCTATATTTCATCCTATATGTATAATAGCGTTATTATAAGTTTGTAAATATTGTATAAAATTTGAACGCGAAATATTATTATAATCAGTTTTTTCATATAGAATTATAGTAGTTGAATTGTATATTAGCTACTAAGTATGAACTTAACGGGTAGGTACTGAAATGTCCCGTTCATATTGATTATAAACGTTCCATATTAATTGATTTCATCACGAGGTTTTGACCTCTATATGAGACATTTTTCAAAGACTGCATTCATTTTTAAAACAACCATAACCTTTATTTTATCGATAAAGGTTTAAAAAGCATTACGTAGATTATTAAATAATGATAATCTAAAATATACCGTTTACACACGACCATTACATAATGGTTTACAATAAGAATATATTACATCAAAAATAAGTTTCTTGAATGCAGTTTTTACATAATATCATACAAGCATGGACTCCAAATCTTGTCCTTATTTTAGTATGCAACAGCGGAAGCTCTTAATAATCACTTGAGAATAAACATGCTTAAAACGTCAACAAAAAATGTTGGTGAGTTATAGGTTTAACCTATATATTATCAAATCATAATAATAGACCACAAGATTTCATATTTCAATATACATCCCATACATAGCGATAAAATTCATTCATATGGTGAACACCTGGTAACCGACATTAACAAGATGCATATAAGAATATCCCCTATATTCAGGGAAATCCTTCGGACATGATAAAACAACATCGAAGTACTAAAATATCCGGTACTTTGGATGAGGTTCGTTAGGCCCAATAGATCTATCTTTAGGATTCGCGTCAATTAGTAGATCGGTTTACTAATTCTTAGGTTAACAAGCAAAAGGGGAATATTCGGCTTCGATCATTCACCCATATAATGTAGTTTCAATTACATGTGTCCATTTCGTAAAACATTTATAAAACTGCATGTATTCTCATCCCAAAATATTAGATTTTAAAAGTGGGACTATAACTCACTTTCACAGATTTTTACTTCGTCGGGAAATAAGACTTGGCCACTGGTCGATTCACGAATCTATAACAAATATGTACATATATATCAAAGTATGTTCAAAATATATTTACAACATTTTTGATACATTTTAATGTTTTAAGTTTATTAAGTCAGTTGTCCTCGTTAGTAACCTACAACTTGTTGGAATTCAATATAACAACATGTTCTTAATGTAAATATAATTACTAAACCAAATTAGTAAGATTTATAGCAAGCGGAAGCAAGATTTATTAAGAAAACAAGTGTATATATTTAACCATTTATTTGAATTCCAAGTAGATATCAAGTCGTGATCATATGCTTACAATAAAAGGATGTTTAGAGATTATACCTTCTCCAAGTTAGGAGGTTAATGAATGTTGATGAAGATGATGAACAAGTGTGTAAAACCCTAAGCCTTTGATGCACCAAAACCACCCTTGATTTAAGTTAGGATTTAGACACTTAATGAGCTAAACAACCAAGCAAGAACCTCTTCCTTTTAAGCTCACTGATTTCGGACAGCAGCTATCTCCAAGAGTTGATGATGAATAGAGCTTCAAAATAATGAAACCTCAAGTGATTATACCCCAAACTTAACACCAACACCTAATACTATATTTAGGATTTAATGACACTTGAAAACAAGCTTGCAAAATAAGAAATGAACCCTTTTTTCTGCTGAAAACTCACGACAGAATATAGCACTCTTGAAGTGTTTTTTGTGCAGTTTTTTGATGTAAATTTGCAAGTGTATTCACCTCTCACTTGAGTTAATTGCATGGCTTTAGAGACAAGCATGTGTATGAGGAGTTGTGCACTCAAAAGCAACAAAAAATTAGCATGAGATGCTCCTTTGGAGACACAAAATTCTGCCACTCTTCATGGGTTATATTTTTATATAATTGGATTGTTTATAAAACAAATTTTATAAATCCATGTATTTATTTTGTTACTTGCATATTTTATAAAACCATTTATAAAATATAACACATTATAATTATTTACACCTATAAATAATTAAATCCTCATTGTGTAAATTATCCAGATAATTTATCTCAAGTGATAATATTTTAGAAAACCGATTTTCTAAAATCCAAGTGTCGCGTATTTACTTAACGATCCAATCGCTAAGATTAAATACATTTAAAGTGTCGGTAAGCTTTTTATTGGGTATGACCCGACTTGGATCATAACATATTAGCCACATTAATTAAATATGTCTCTCGGTCATACGAAAAACCTTCAATCTCCCACTTGCACGAGAAACATAAGAAATTAATGCAAGCGACGGATACCACCTAATGATCGTCCATCACCCCCAATATGTTATGACTTTGTGCCATTCAATAACATCATCCCTTTCGAGTTCCCATCTCGAATATGAATAGGTGAATCTTTTCATTTATCCTTTCATCCTAGATGTCATGTTAAATCCAAGAGATACAGAGTGATCACTCTCTTATAGATTTAACTTTATCAGGCGTTAGACATCTGACTCTCAACGAATAAGAGGGACAAATTCCATCTTGATTACACACGTCCTAGATATATACTTTGTATTACACCTGGGCTCTTCCTTATGAACTACCATATTTCAGAATAGCGAAGGAAAGAATCAAGGTACAATACTTAGTGAATATCCGAACCCAATATGCATTTCAGGTCAGAGGATACAATGATATTCGCCTTTAGTCAAGATTACATGTGATCAACCACAAAGGCTCCATTTAGTAAATCTTGAGGGCGGGTCTTCCAACATTTGTATCCCACAAATATCTATGAACCTTGGTTGCAACCTTGCCCCACATTCAACCCGTGAACGTATACCACATTCAATCCGAGTTCATAATAGTCTAAACCTCACACTCGTTCCCACAAATGTGATCGACTACGGAATTTAGAATAATTACTTATTCATGGATAAAATATGCAAAATAGGAACGTGACTCAAGATTAATAATACCATAATTATATTAATGAGTTTGAACAAATTTTGTTCCATTATAATACATAAAACAGATCATGACCAATCACTAGAATATCGAAGCCCTAATGCATAAACATGTCCCGCATGTTTTGCTCCATGTAAGAGCTTCGTGAGAGGATCCGCTATATTAAGATCTGTGTGAACTTTGCGAATACATATCTTTCCCTTTTCAACTTCATCCCTTATGTAGTTGAATCTCCGCTCAATGTGACGGGTCTTTTGGTGAGCACGAGGTTCCTTGATTTGAGCAATCGCACCCTCGTTGTCACAAAAGATTTCAAGAGGGTTCTGAATGGAAGGGACCACTCCTAAGTCGTCAATGAATTTCTTCATCCATGCAGCTTCCTGAGCTGCCAATGAGGCGGCAATGTACTCTGACTCTGTAGTGGATAATGCAACAACATCCTGTTTTGAACTCTTCCAAGAGACCGCACCTCCATTTAATGTGAATACATAACCGGATTGTTATCGAGAATCATCTCGATCAGTTTAGAAACTCGCGTCCACGTAACCCTTTACTGCGAGTTCCTCCTCACCAGACCCATATATTAGAAACATATCCTTAGTCCTCCTAAGTTATTTTAATATACTTTTTACAGCAATCCAATGACTGTTACCTGGATTATTCTGGTATCTACTTGTCAGGCTAAGATTGCATGACACATCCGGTCTAGTGCATATCATTGCATACATGATTGACCCAATGGCAGACGCATATGGGACTTTCTTCATTCTCTCCTGTTCATCTTTCGTGGTGGGGCACTGAGATGAACTGAGAAGTGTTCCCTTTTGAATAGGTACCAAACCTTTCTTAGAGTTCTCCATCTTAAACCTTTTCAAGATCTTTTCAATGTATGCACTTTGATTCAAACCTATCAGTTTCTTGGATCTATCCCTGTAGATCTCAATCCCCAAAATATATTGTGCTTCTCCAAGATCCTTAATGGAGAAGCATTTACTTAGCCAAGTTTTAACACCTTGCATTTCCAGAATATCATTTTCAAATAACAATATATCATCCACATATAGTACAAGGAACATGATTGTGCTCCCACTAGCTTTCTTGTATACACATGCTTCATCACCATTTTTAATGAAGCCAAATTTCTTGTCCTCCTCATTAAAACGATGATTCCACATTCTAGATGCTTGTTTCAATCCGTTGATTGACTTCTTTAACTTGCATACCTTTTTAGGATATTTTGAATCAACAAAACCTTCAGGCTGAACCATATAGACATCTTCCTCAAGATGTCCATTTAGGAAAGCGGTCTTGACATCCATTTGCCATATTTCATAATCATAATGAGCAGCAATGGCAAGTAGTATCCTAATAGACTTTAGCATTGCCACAGGCGAAAAAGTTTCATCATAGTCAACCCCTTGAGTTTGAGTGAATCCTTTTGCTACAAGTCTAGCTTTATATGTATCCAAATTTCCATGTATGTCAGTTTTCATTTTGAAAATCCATTTACAATCAACTAGCCTAGAGCCAGGAGGTTGCACAACAAGTTCCCAAACTTAGTTGTCATACATGGATTGCATCTCAGGGTTCATGGCTTCCTGCCATTTATCTTTATCAATCCTTGATAAAGCATCTTGGTAGTTTGTGGGTTCATCCAAATCAACCACATAGCAACCATCCATGAGAAACCCATATCTCTCAGGAGGATTACTAATCCTACCAGATCTATGAAAGTTTTGTGTATTTTGATCATCCATTTGATCATTCTCAACATTTTCATGTTGAGTGCTAGTGTCAACCAATTGTGTATCATCTACTTGATCTTGAACCTCTTCAAGATCTATCTTCCTTTCACTATTTCCTTCCATTAGGAACTTAGTTTCAAGGAATTCAGCCTTTCGAGCAACAAATACATTTTGCTCGGTTGGATCATAGAAATAGTATCCCATATCATCCTTGGGGTATCCTATGAAGATACACTTCGTGGATCGAGCATTCAACTTATTAGCGACGTAACGCTTAGGATAAGCTTCACATCCCCATACCTTTAAGTATGATAGAGATGGAGGTTTTCCAAACCACATCTCATGAGGAGTTCGTTCCACTTTCTTGGTTGGGGCCATATTTAGAATACGAGCCGCGGAGCATAGAAAATAACCCCAGAATGATAGAGGTAACGAGCTTCTAGCCATCATAGATCGAACCATATCCATTAGGGTTCGGTTCCTCCTTTCGGATACACCATTAAGCTGTGGTGTCCCGGGTGGAGTAAGTTGCGAGATAATCCCACAACTTGTAAGATGATCTTGGAAAGCATCGCTTAGGTATTCACCTCCTCTATCGGTATGAAGTACTTTGTTTGTCTTATTGAGTTGATTTTGTACTTCGTTTTGATATTCCTTGAATTCTTCAAAAGTTTCATCCTTATGTCTTAACAAGTAGACATATCCGAAACGACTAAAGTCATCAATGAAAGTGACAAAGTATCTTTCACCTTTCCTAGTCATGGGCTTAAAGGGTCCACATACATCCGAATGTATTAATCCCAATAAGTCTTTAGACCTTTCATAGGTTCCTTTGAAAGGTGCTTTAGTCATTTTACCCTGTAAACAAGATTCACATACATCAAACGAGTCTAGTTCATTTGATTTATAAAGTCCATTCTTTTGAAGTGTATGCATTCAATTCTTGTTTATGTGACCAAGGCGGCAATGCCATAAGTAGGAATCACTCAAATCCCTTTTGAGTTTCTTGGTGTTTGCATGGAACATTGAGCTATTGTATGATGTGTCATCATGAACCAATTCATAAATACCATTCGAAGGCGAAGCCTTGAAATAGAACGCATTATCTAAAGAAACATGGATATCATCATTAATGAAATTAAGATTAAAACCATATTGTTTCAAACGGGATACAGAAATAATGTTTCGTGATAAATCGGGTGCATATAAAACATTTTTCAAAATAAGCTCCAAACCACTTGGAAGCTTTAAAACAAAGTCTCCATGAGCTTTCACTTGCACCCTCGCTCCATTTTCCATGAAGAGACTTGTTGTTCCCGCATCTTGATTACTTCTTTTGAACCCCTACAAAGAATTGCAAATATGAGTTCCACATCCTGTGTCTTATACCCATGTATTAGAAGAAGTAATACTAAGCTCAATGTATACCATATATACATTACCTGAGGTTTTCCCTGCATCCCTCTTCTCTTTCAACTCCTTCAGGTAGACCGGGCAGTTGCATTTCCAGTGACCCATTTCACCGTAACCAAAGCACGGATCTTCTTTGGGGTTAGCCTTTCCGGCAACCTTTTGCTTCTTGTTGTTGTTGGTTGAGGTAACCATCTTCCCCTTGCCCTTGCCCTTGCCTTGGTAGGTGGGTCCTTTCCTCTTAGCCGCCTTCGACTTAGAAGTGTTATTGTTTTTGGACCCGCCTTCATTGATGGGTGAAGGCCTTTTACCCATGCTCGCTTCGGCTATCTTAAGCATGGCATGTAATTCGCCAATGCTTTTATCCCAACCATTCATGTTATAGTTTAACACGAACGTGTCAAACCTCTTTGACAAGGAGTTAAGGATAAGGTCTGTGGCTAATTCATTAGACACGTTGCAATTTAGACGGTTTGCTCGATTAATCACGCTTTTCATCTTAAGGACATAAGATGAAACGGATTGGGTGTCGTCCATCCGACATGCATGAAGCGCTCGGACCGTTTCAAAGTGCTCGACACGAGCTTGTTGAAGGAACATCTCCTTCAACTGTGTGATCATGTCATATGGACTATGATGCTCAAAATCCTTTTGGAGTTCGGGTATCATAGTCCCAAGCATGAGGCAAGAAACGTGCAACGAATCGGTGCAATATTTCTCCCAATAAGCCATGCCTTCCGTATCATCCTCGTCCGGTTGATCGGGAATGAGGTCTTCCAACACATACGCCCTGTCCTCTAGTTTGAGGACAATTCTTAGATTGCGGAACCAATCCATGAAGTTCGTATGGTTGAGTTTTTCTTTTTCAAGGATTGACCTCAACGATAGGTTGTTAAAGTTTATAGGTGCGTTTGGAATGTTGTTGTTATTGGCGGCCATCTACAAAATTTAACAAAGTTATTTAAGTATCAATTTTAATTTAACAATCAATACCCTTTAAATCCAATTGATATTTATTAAATTTTAGAATCCAACGGTAAACCAAATTTCGGTTAGGTGACCTTTATCCCGTCATTTGATTTAGCTAGGTAGTCATTGCATGACAATTGCAATCCTTTTGCAACTTCTAAGTTATGGGATCATGCAATCCTTTTGCATGGCATATTTATCCCATCAACGCCTATTTGTTTCTCATGCTTCGGTGACCCTAAGTTCATGATTCCCAAATCAAGTTGTCCTACTTATGTAAACGTGTAAATTTAGCATACAAGTGGTTAGGTGACCTTTATCCCACAAGTGTGCGAAATTCACCTTAATCATATTAGTTTGCTCATAACGGTTAGGTGACCTTTATCCCATTATGAGTTCCCTAATATTTTTAAGTGTCACACAAAAGGATGGCGTTTAACTTGTTTGCCTTGTTAATAAGGGATTTTAAGTTTTCATTAATTCTAGTTTGAGAAAACTTTTATGTCATACACCAACATGCATTTAGTGTATGGTTTATTTGAAATCTATTTTCAAGTCTTGTAATTTTAGCCAATTACTTGATATAAACCATTTTATATATGATCCTTATCATGTTCTTAATAACCGTTTATTAATGTTCTTTTAGCCGTTTTTAATTTAACCATTTAAATTGACGTTTTGCATGTCATTAATAATGTTTAATTTAACCAATTAAATTGTCATTTTTATTTTTGTTAACTTGTGTGATTAACTTGTAGCATACAAACATACAATCCACAATCATATAAAACAACCATGCATGCAAAACAAATATGTTCACAATCAAGCCAATTAGGTAGACATTTGCTTAGCCGAAAACAAATGCCACCGGTAAGGGTTATAACACAAAGTAGGAGATTTTAAATCTCCCACTTAATCTTACATCCAAATGCTTCTTCTTGTGTTCTTAAAGTCTTCATTATCTTCATCATTTTACAAAATATATCCTAATACATTTTTCTAAAATTGAAAATACAACCTAATCTATTTTACATACCAAATATAAAATAAATTACATAACCAAAATTAACAGTACATACCATATGAATAATTAATTTTACAAACCAAATTGAATGAATATTATTACATACCAAATGAATAAATATAAATCATTCAAACATGCAACCAAACACAAGGTCAAGGCTATGATTGTGAACATGAACATGCAACCAAATATGACCAAAATGGAAGAACCAAAACCCATTTTGGAACCCCTATATTTCGGCCATTAACTCACACCCATCCAAACACATGAATTTTTACAATCTACTTTCATGCATGTTGATAAATTGTAAATATAGTAGGTTTAAAACAACATCTTGAAGCATATTTCAACAACTTCGGCTCTAGATACCATTGTTGGAATTCAAAATAAGAACATGTTCTTAACGTAAATATAATTACTAAACCAATTTAGTAAGATTTATAGCAAGCGGAAGCAATATTTATTAAGAAAACAAGTGTATATATTTAACCATTTATTTGAATTCCAAGTAGATATCAAGTCGTGATCATATGCTTACAATAAAAGGATGTTTAGAGATTATACCTTCTCCAAGTTAGGAGGTTAATGAATGATGATGAAGATGATGAACAAGTGTGTAAAACCCTAAGCCTTTGATGCACCAAAACCACCCTTGATTTAAGTTAGGATTTAGACACTTAATGAGCTAAACAACCAAGCAAGAACCTCTTCCTTTTAAGCTCACTGATTTCGGACAGCAGCTATCTCCAAGAGTTGATGATGAATGGAGCTTCAAAACAATGAAACCTCAAGTGATTATACCCCAAACTTAACACCAACACCTAATACTATAGTTAGGATTTAATGACACTTGAAAACAAGCTTGCAAAATAAGAAATGAACCCTTTTTTCTGCGAAAAACTCACGACAGAATACAACACTCTTGAAGTGTTTTTTGTTCAGTTTTTTGATATATATTTGCAAGTGTATTCACCTCTCACTTGAGTCAATTGCATGGCTTTAGAGACAAGCATGTGTATGAGGAGTTGTGCACTCAAAAGTAACAAAAAATTAGCATGAGATGCTCCCTTGGAGACACAAAATTCTGCCACTCTTCATGGGTTATCTTTTTATATAATTGGATTGTTTATAAAACAAATTATATAAATCCATGTATTTATTTTGTTACTTGCATATTTTATAAAACCATTTATAAAATAGAACACATTATAATTATTTACACCTATAAATAATTAAATCCTCATTGTGTAAATTATCCAAATAATTTATCTCAAGTGATAATATTTTAGAAAAACGATTTTCTAAAATCCAAGTGTCCCGTATTTACTTAACGATCCAATCACTAAGATTAAATACATTTAAAGTTTTGGTAAGATTGTTATTGGGTATGACCCGACTTGGATCATAACATATTAGCCACATTAATTAAATATGTCTCTCGGGCATACGAAAAACCTTCACAACTAGTTGTCCACAATTAGATGTACAGAAATAAATTGATATATATTATCTTGAATCAATCCACGACCCAGTGTATACACGTCTCAGGCTAGATCACAACTCAAAGTATATATATTTTTGGAATCAACCTCAACCCTGTATAGCTAACTCTAACATTACTGCATATAGAGTGTTTATGGTTGTTCCAAATAATATACATACATGGGTCGATATGATATGTCAAAACATTTGCATACGTGTCTATGGTATCCCAAGATTACATAATATATTAGAATACATGTATATAAGTTAGCTAGGATAAGATTTGTATAGAATTGTTACAATATTTCCTTTAGCTACAAAAAATCAAAAAATATCCAATCTTGTTTTACCCATAACTTCTTCGTTTTAAATCCGTTTTGAGTGAATAAAATTGCTATGGTTTCATATTGAACTCTATTTTATGAATCTAAACATAAAAAGTATAGGTTTATAGTCAGAAATATAAGTTACAAGTTATTTTTGTAAGAGGTAGTGATTTCAGTCGAAAGAACGACGTCTTGATGACCTTTTTGAAAAGCATACTTCCACTTTGAGTTTAACCATGATTTTTGGATATAGTTTTATGTTCCTAAGAAAAATCATTTTTCCAGAAGAACAACTTTTAAATCAAAGTTTATCATAGTTTTTAATTATCAAACCCAAAATAGCCCGCGGTGTTACTACGATGGCGTATGTCCGGTTTTACGGTGTTTTTCGTGTTTCCAGGTTTTAAATCATTAAGTTAGCATATCATATAGATATAGGACATGTGTTTAGTTGATTTTAAAAGTTAATTTAGAAGGATTAACTTTTGTTTGCGAACAAGTTTAGAATTAACTAAACTATGTTCTAGTGATTTCAAGTTTAAACCTTCGAATAAGATAGCTTTATATGTATGAATTGAATGATGTTATGAACATCATTACTACCTCAAGTTTTTTGGATAAACCTACTGGAAAAGAGACAAATGGATCTAGCTTCAAAGGATCCTTGGATGGCTTGAAAGTTCTTGAAGCAGAATCATGACACGAAAACAAGGTTAAGTAAGATCATCACTCGAAATAAGATTGTTATAGTTATAGAAATTGAACCAAAGTTTAAATATGAGTATTACCTTGAATTAGAAAGATAACCTACTGTAAATAACAAAGATTTCTTGAGGTTGGATGATCACTTGAGATGGATTTGCAAGATTGGAAGTAAGGTAGTAAACTTGAAAGTGTTTTTGGTGTGTTCTTGAGTAGTTGTTTTGTAGGTTGATCAAAGGTTGGTTTTAGGAGCTAGATTGATGAAGACTTGGTTGAATATGCTAGAGAACTCTTAGAACATCATCATAGAATAAGATAGAGATCAAAATGATGAAAGAAAGTTGCAAAATGAAAGTGTGTGTGTGTGTGAGAAAAAACGTGAATGAGGGTGATCATATAAGCAAGTTGTATTTTGATTTTTAGTGTAATAATTCTAGGAAGTTTCCAAAATGGTTGGTTCCACAAGTTGATTAATCATTTAAGGCTTCTAAGTAGCAGATTTTTATTGGTATAGATGAATAGTAAATACATCTAGAAGCTGCGTATTGTATGAGTACAAATACGTGTGTATACGAGTAGAATTTTAGATGAAAATGAATGAGAATGTAATTGTAAGCATTTTTGTTAAGTAGAAGTATCTTGATAAGTGTCTTGAAGTCTTTCAAAAGTGTATGAATACATATTAAAACACTACATGTATATACATTTTAACTGATTCGTTAAGTCATCGTTAGTCGTTACATGTAAATGTTGTTTTGAAACCTTTAGGTTAACGATCTTGTTAAATGTTGTTAACCCATTGTTTATTATATCTAAAGAGATGTTAAATTATTACATTATCATGATATTATGATATATTAATATATATCTTAGTATGATATATATACAGTTAAATGTTGTTACAACGATAATCGTTACATATATGTCTCGTTTCGAAATCATTAAGTTAGTAGTCTTGTTTTTACATATGTAGTTCATTGTTAATACACTTAATGACATTTTTACTTATCATTTATCATGATTAAACATAGTGTATCAATATCTTAATATGATTCATATGTATTTAGTAAGACGTTGTTATAACGATAATCGTTATATATATCATTTCGAGTTTTTTAATTCAATAAACTCAATTTTATGTATATAACTCATTGTTAAAATACCTAATGAGATACTTACTTATCATAATATCATGTTAACTATATATATAATCATATATATGTCATCATATAGTTTTTAAAAGTTTTAACGTTCGTGAATCACCGGTCAACTTGGGTGGTCAATTGTCTATATAAAACCTATTTCAATTAAACAAGTCTTAACAAGTTTGATTGCTTAACATGTTGGAAACACTTAATCATGTAAATATCAATTTTATTTAATATATATAAACATGGAAAAGTTCGGGTCACTTCAGTACTGAAATGTCCCGTTCTTATTGATTAAAAACGTTCCATATTAATTGATTTCGTTGCGAGGTTTTGACCTCTATATGAGACATTTTTTTCAAAGACTGCATTCATTTTAAAACAAACCATAACCTTTATTTCATCAATAAAGGTTTAAAAAGCTTTACATAGATTATCAAATAATGATAATCAAAAATATCATATTTACACACGACTATTACATAATGGTTTACAATACAAATATGTTACAATGAAATAAGTTTCTTGAATGCAGTTTTTACACAATATCATACAAGCATGGCCTCCAAATCTTGTCCTTATTTAAGTATGTGACAGCGGAAGCTCTTAATAATCACCTGAGAATAAACATGCTTAAAACGTCAACAAAAATGTTGGTGAGTTATAGGTTTAACCTATATATATCAAATCATAACAATAGACCACAACATTTCATATTTCAGTATACATCCCATACATAGAGATAAAAATCATTCATATGGTGAACACCTGGTAACCGACATTAACAAGATGCATATATAAGAATATCCCCATCATTCTGGGACACCCTTCGGATATGATATAAATTTCGAAGTACTAAAGCATCCGGTACTTTGGATGGGTTTGTTAGGTCCAATAGATATATCTTTAGGATTCTCGTCAATTAGGGTGTCTGTTCCCTAATTCTTAGATTACCAGACTTAATAAAAAGGGGCATATTCGATTACGATAATTCAACCATAGAATGTAGTTTCACGTACTTGTGTCTATTTTATAAATCATTTATAAAACCTGCATTTATTCTCATCCCAAAAATATTAGATTTTAAAAGTGAAACTATAACTCACTTTCACAGATTTTTACTTCGTCGGGAAGTAAGACTTGGCCACTGATCAATTTACGAACCTAAAACAAATATGTACATGTATATCAAAGTATGTTCAAAATATATTTACAACACTTTTAATACATTTTGATGTTTTAAGTTTATTAAGTCAGCTGTCCTCGTTAGTAACCTACAACTAGTTGTCCACAGTTAGATGTACAGAAATAAATCGATATATATTATCTTGAATTAATCCACGACCCAGTTTATACACATCTCAGGCTAGATCACAACTCAAAGTAAATATATTTTTGGAATCAACCTCAACCCTGTATAGCTAACTCCAACATTACTGTACATATAGTGTCTATGGTTGTTCCAAATAATATATATACATGGGTCGATATGATATGTCGAAACATTTGCATACGTGTCTATGGTATCCCAAGATTACATAATATATTAGAATACATGTATAATACAATATAAGTTAGCTAGGATATGATTTGTATAGAATTGTTAATATTTCCCGTAGCTACAAAAATAAAAAATATCCAATCTTGTTTTACCCATAACTTCTTCATTTTAAATCCGTTTTGAGTGAATCAAATTGCTATGGTTTCATATTGAACTCTATTTTATGAATCTAAACAAAAAAAGTATAAGTTTATAGTCGTAATTATAAGTTACAAGTCGTTTTTGTAAGAGGTAGTCATTTCAGTCGAAAGAACGACGTCTTGATGACCATTTTGAAAAACATACTTTCACTTTGAGTTTAACCATGATTTTTGGATATAGTTTCATGTTCATAAGAAAAATCATTTTCCCAGAAGAACAACTTTTAAATCATAGTTTATCATAGTTTTTAATTATCAAACCCAAAACAGCCCGCGGTGTTACTACGACGGCGTATGTCTAGTTTTACGGTGTTTTTCGTGTTTCCAGGTTTTAAATCATTAAGTTAGAATATCATATAGATATAGAACATGTGTTTAGTTGATTTTAAAAGTCAAGTTAGAAGGATTAACTTTTGTTTGCGAATAAGTTTAGAATTAACTAAACTATGTTCTAGTGATTTCAAGTTTAAACCTTCGAATAAGATAGCATTATATGTATGAATCGAATGATGTTATGAACATCATTACTACCTCAAGTTTTGTGGATAAACCTACTGGAAAAGAGACAAATGGATCTAGCTTCAAAGGATCTTGGATGGCTTGAAAGTTCTTATATTAGAAAGATATCTTACTGTAAATAAGAAAGATTTTTTGAGGTTGGATGATCACTCTACAAGATTGGAAGTAAGCTAGCAAACTTGGAAGTATTCTTGATTTTATGAAACTAGAACTTGTAGAATTTATGAAGAACACTTAGAACTTGAAGATAGAACTTGAGAGAGATTAATTAGATGAATAAAATTGAAGAATGAAAGTGTTTGTAGGTGTTTTTGGTCGTTGGTGTATGGATTAGATATAAAGGATATGTAATTTTGTTTTCATGTAAATAAGTCATGAATGATTACTCATATTTTTGTAATTTTATGAGATATTTCATGCTAGTTGCCAAATGATGGTTCCCACATGTATTAGGTGACTCACATGGGCTGCTAAGAGCAGATCATTGGAGTGTATATACCAATAGTACATACATCTAAAAGCTGTGTATTGTACGAGTACGAATACGGGTGCATACGAGTAGAATTGTTGATGAAACTGAACGAGGATGTAATTGTAAGCATTTTTATTAAGTAGAAGTATTTTGATAAGTGTCTTGAAGTCTTTCAAAAGTGTATGAATACATATTAAAAAACTACATGTATATACATTTTAACTGAGTCGTTAAGTCATCGTTAGTCGTTACATGTAAGTGTTGTTTTGAAACCTTTAGGTTAACGATCTTGTTAAATGTTGTTAACCCAATGTTTATAGTATCAAAAGAGATTTTAAATTATTATATCATCATGATATTATGATGTACGAATATCTCTTAATATGATATATATACATTAAATGTCGTTACAACAATAATCGTTACATATATGTCTCGTTTCAAAATCATTAAGTTAGTAGTCTTGTTTTTACATATGTAGTTCATTGTTAATATACTTAATGATATGTTTAATTATCATAATATCATGTTAACTATATATATAACCATATATATTTCATCATATAGTTTTTACAAGTTTTAACGTTCGTGAATCACCGGTCAACTTGGGTGGTCAATTGTCTATATGAAACCTATATATCAATTAATCAAGTCTTAACAAGTTTGATTGCTTAACATGTTGGAAACACTTAATCATGTAAATAACTATTTCATTTATTATATATATAAACATGGAAAAGTTCGGGTCACTACAAGTACCTACCCGTTAAATAAATTTCGTCCTGAAATTTTAAGCAGTTGTAGGTGTTGACGTATCTTCTGGAAATAAATGCGGGTATTTCTTCTTCATCTGATCTTCTCGTTCCCAGGTGAACTCGGGTCCTCTACGAGCATTCCATCGAACCTTAACAATAGGTATCTTGTTTTGCTTAAGTCTTTTAACCTCACGATCCATTATTTCGACGGGTTCTTCGATGAATTGAAGTTTTTCGTTGATTTGGATTTCATCTAACGGAATAGTGAGATCTTCTTTAGCAAAACATTTCTTCAAATTCGAGATGTAGAAAGTGTTATGTACAGCCGCGAGTTGTTGAGGTCACTCAAGTCGGTAAGCTACTGGTCCGACACGATCAATAATCTTGAACGGTCCGATATACCTTGGATTTAATTTCCCTCGTTTACCAAATTGAACAACGCCTTTCCAAGGTGCAACTTTAAGCATGACCATCTCTCTAATTTTAAATTCTATATCTTTTCTTTTAATGTCAGCGTAGCTCTTTTGTCGACTTTGGGCGGTTTTCAATCGTTGTTGAATATGGATGATCTTCTCGGTAGTTTCTTGTATTATCTCCGAACCCGTAATCTGTCTATCCCCCACTTCACTCCAACAAATCGGAGACCTGCACTTTCTACCATAAAGTGCTTCAAACGGCGCCATCTCAATGCTTGAATGGTATCTGTTGTTGTAGGAAAATTCTGCTAACGGTAGATGTCGATCCCAACTGTTTTTGAAATCAATAACACATGCTCGTAGCATGTCTTCAAGCGTTTGTATCGTCCTTTCACTCTGCCCATTAGTTTGTGAATGATAGGCAGTACTCATGTCTAGACGAGTTCCTAATGCTTGTTTTAATGTCTGTCAGAATCTTGAAATAAATCTGCCATCCCTATCAGAGATAATAGAGATTGGTATTCCATGTCTGTAGACGACTTCCTTCAAATCCAGTCGTGCTAACTTCTCCATCTTGTCATCTTCTCTTATTGGCAGGAAGTGTGCTGATTTGGTGAGACGATCAACTATTACCCAAATAGTATCAAAACCACTTGCAGTCCTTGGCAATTTAGTGATGAAATCCATGGTAATGTTTTCCCATTTCCATTCTGGGATTTCGGGTTGTTGAAGTAGACCTGATGGTTTCTGATGCTCAGCTTTGACCTTAGAATACGTCAAACATTCTCCTACGTATTTAGCAACATCGGCTTTCATACCCGGCCACCAAAAATGTTTCTTGAGATCCTTGTACATCTTCCCCGTTCCAGGATGTATTGAGTATCTAGTTTTATGAGCTTCTCTAAGTACCATTTCTCTCATATCTCCAAATTTTGGTACCCAAATCCTTTCAGCCCTATACCGGGTTCCGTCTTCCCGAATATTAAGATGCTTCTCCGATCCTTTGGGTATTTCATCCTTTAAATTTCCCTCTTTTAAAACTCCTTGTTGCGCCTCCTTTATTTGACTAGTAAGGTTATTGTGAATCATTATATTCATAGATTTTACTCGAATGGGTTCTCTGTCCTTCCTGCTCAAGGCTTCGGCTACCACATTTGCCTTCCCCAGGTGGTAACGAATCTCAAAGTCGTAATCATTCAACAATTCAATCCACCTACGCTGCCTCATATTCAGTTGTTCTGATTAAATATGTGTTGAAGACTTTTGTGGTCGGTATATATAATACTTTTGACCCCATATAAGTAGTGCCTCTAAGTCTTTAATGCAAAAACAACCGCGCCTAATTCCAAATCATGCGTCGTATAATTTTGTTCGTGAATCTTCAATTGTCTAGACGCATAAGCAATCACCTTCGTTCGTTGCATTAATACACAACCGAGACCTTGCTTTGATGCGTCACAATAAATCACAAAATCATCATTCCCTTCAGGCAATGACAATATAGGTGCCGTAGTTAGCTTTTTCTTCAATAACTGAAACGCTTTTTCTTGTTCATCCTTCCATTCAAATTTCTTCCCTTTATGCGTTAATGCAGTCAAGGGTTTTGCTATTCTGGAAAAGTCTTGGATGAACCTTCTGTAGTAACCAGCTAGTCCTAAAAACTGGCTTATGTGTTTCAGAGTTTTCGGGGTTTCCCACTTTTTAACAGTTTCTATCTTTGCCGGATCCACCTTAATACCTTCTTTGTTCACTATGTGACCGAGGAATTGAACTTCTTCCAACCAAAATGCACACTTTGAAAACGTAGCGTACAATTCTTCCTTCCTCAATACTTCTAACACCTTTCTCAAATGTTCACCGTATTCTTGGTCATTCTTTGAGTAAATAAGTATGTCATCAATGAAAACAATGACAAACTTGTCAAGGTATGGTCCACACACTCAGTTCATAAGGTCCATGAACACAGCTGGTGCATTAGTTAAACCAAACGGAATGACCATAAACTCGTAATGCCCGTAACATGTTCTGAAAGCAGTCTTTGGAATATCATCTTCTTTCACCCGCATTTGATGATACCCGGAACGTAAGTCAATCTTTGAATAAACAGACGAGCCTTGTAGTTGATCAAATAAGTCATCAATTCTCGGTAGTGGGTAGCGGTTCTTGATGGTAAGTTTGTTCAACTCTCGGTAGTCGATACACAACCTGAATGTACCATCTTTCTTCTTGACAAACAAAACAGGAGCTCCCCACGGTGATGTGCTTGGTCGAATGAAAGCACGCTCTAAAAGTTCTTGTAATTGGCTTTGCAGTTCTTTCATCTCGTTGGGTGCGAGTCTGTAAGGAGCACGAGCTATTGGTGTAGCTCCTGGTACAAGATCTATTTGAAATTCAACGGATCGATTTGGGGGTAATCCCGGTAATTCTTTCGGAAATACATTGGGAAATTCTTTTGCGACGGGAACATCATTGATGCTCTTTTCTTTAGTTTGTACTTTCTCGACGTGTGCTAGAACAGCATAGCAACCTTTTTTTATTAGTTTTTGTGCCTTCAAATTACTAATAAGATGTAGCTTCGTGTTGCCCTTTTCTCCGTACACCATTAAGGGTTTTCCTTTTTCTCGTATAATGCAAATTGCATTTTTGTAACAAACGATCTCTGCTTTCACTTCTTTCAACCAGTCCATACCGATTATCACATCAAAACTCCCTAACTCTACTGGTATCAAGTCAATCTTAAATGTTTCGCTAACTAGTTTAATTTCTCGATTCCGACATATATTATCTGCTAAAATTAATTTACCATTTGCTAATTCGAGTAAAAATTTACTATCCAAAGGCATCAATGGACAACTTAATTTAGCACAAAAATCTCTACTCATATAGCTTCTATCCGCACCCGAATCAAATAAAACGTAAGCAGATGTATTATCAATAAGAAACGTACCCGTAACAAGCTCCAGGTCTTCCTGTGCCTCTGCCGCATTAATATTGAAAACTCTTCTGTGGCCTTGTCCATTCGTGTTCTCCTGGTACAGGCAATTTCTAATAATGTGACCCGATTTTCCACATTTATAATAAACTACATTGGCTTAACTTGCTCCGACACTACTTGCTCCGCCATTACTCGTTCCGACACCATTTGTTCCTTTCGTTCTGTTAACCCCTGGTCCGTAGACCTCACACTTCGCCGCGCTATGACCATTTCTTTTACACTTGTTGCAAAATTTGGTGCAGAACCCCGAGTGATACTTTTCACACCTTTGGCATAGCTGCTTCTGATTGTTGTTGTTGTTGCGGTTGTTATTGTTATTGGAATGATTATTGTAGTTGTTGTTTTGCCATTTGTTGTAGTTGCAATTGATTTTGCGATTATTGGGATAGTTGTTGTTATTTTGGTGACTCTTATCACCGTTTTCCTCCCACTTTATTTTGACTAGCTTCACGTTGGCCTCTTCGGCCGCCTGTTCTTTAATTCTTCCCTCAATCTGGTTCACTAGTTTGTGAGCCATTCTACATGCCTTTTGTATGGAGGCAGGCTCGTGTGAACGTATATCTTCTTGGATTCTCTCCGGTAACCCTTTCACAAACGCGTCAATCTTCTCTTCCTCATCTTCGAACGCTCTCGGACACAATAGGCACAATTCTGTGAATCGTCTTTCGTACGAAGTAATATCGAATCCCTGTGTTCGTAACCCTCTAAGTTCTGACTTGAGCTTATTGACCTCTGTTCTAGGACGGTACTTCTCGTTCATCAAGTGCTTGAATGCTGACCACGGTAGCGCGTAAGCAGCATCTTGTCCCACTTGCTCTAGATAGGTATTCCACCATGTTAACGCAATACCTGTGAAGGTATGCGCAGCGTACTTCACTTTGTCTCCTTCAGCACACTTACTTATGGCAAATACCGATTCAACTTTCTCGGTCCACCGTTTCAATCCGATTGGTCCTTCGGTCCCATCAAATTCTGAAGGTTTTCAGGTAGTGAATTCCTTGTAGGAGCATCCTACACGATTTCTTGCGCCGTTAACTGTATTGCTAGATTCAGAGTTATTGTTGGTATGTAGCGCGGCCTGTACTGCGGCTATGTTTGAAGCAAGAAAGGCACGAAATTCCTCTTCGCTCATATTCAAGGTGTGTCGAGTAGTCGGTGCCATTTCCTTCAAAAATAGTCAAGTGAAACGAGTTAATCATATAGAATATCAAGAGTAGTCAATAGTATTTCGTAGCGTAATATGAACTTATTTATAAAAGCTCTTTCTTCATATTAGCGTTTTATTCTCTTTAATTCGGGTAGTACCTACCCGTTAAGTTCATACTTAGTAGCTAACATACCATTTCAACTACTACAATTCTATATGAAAAACTAATCACAAAAAAAATATATATATCATATTCAAACCTTTATACAATAACTTGCAAACTTACAATACCGCTATTTTACATATAGCATGAAATATAGCACATAATACTTTGATACAAAGTAGTTGCGAAGATAATTCTAGTTAATAAATAAGGCGTTCAGCAAAGGCAATAAAGACACGTAATTCATACGTCCAGAAACAAGTCATGCATTCTGGTTTTACTAATACCACTTCCCATCCTTGGTTTTGTGGAACATAACCGTTGTGACCGATAGTAAGACAATGTGTTGTAACGTCGTCAAAAGGATGAAGGTTACGTAATGACCAACAGTCTCGTAATAACCTAAAAACCTCATTTCTTACCCCAATTACCGACTCCGTCACTTGTGGGAACGTTTTGTATAATAGTTGTAGCCCGATGTTCTTGTTCTCACTTTGGTGAGAAGCGAACATTACTAACCCGTAAGCATAACATGCTTCTTTATGTTGCATGTTAGCCACTTTTTCTAAATCACGAAGTCCTATATTCGGATATATTGAGTCAAAATAATTTCTTAATCCGTTGCGTAAAATAGCACTTGGGTTCCCCGCAATATATGCATCAAAGTAAAAACATCGTAACTTATGGATTTCCCAACGATAGATATCCCCCATCTTTCGAACGAAATCCTTTTATAAACCAAGGCATTCTTGGAACGTTCTTCGAATGTCTTACAAACTGATCTCGCCTTAAATAGTTGTGCCGAGGAATTCTGACCGACTCTAGACAAGATTTCATCAATCATGTCTCCGGGTAGGTCTCTTAAAATATTGGGTTGTCTATCCATTTTGTGTTTTTATACTGTAAAATAGACAAGAGTTAGATTCATAAAAAAATACTTATTAATACAAGCAATTTTTACATATATCATAAAGCATAAGCACACTATATTACATATATTACACCACACGAATACAACTATCTTATTCCGACTCGCTCGTTTCTTCTTCTTCGGTTTTGGTTCGTTTTTCCAAGTTTCTAGGGATATATGATGTTCCCCTAATACGAGCCGTCATTTTCCACATTGGTTTAGAAAAACCTGGTGGTTTAGAGGTTCCCGGGTTATTTTCACAACTTAAGAAATACGGGTGTTGACGATACATATAAAGTTCATCGGGTTTGGAATCAAATTTCTATATTTTTATGCCCTTTCCCTTACTATTCTCTTTTTCCTTATTAAATTGTGTTGGGGTAATTTCTATAACATCATCGGAATTCTTTTCGGTATCCGATTCATCGGAGAATTGGTAATCCTCCCAATACTTTGCTTCCTTGGCGGAAACACCATTGACCATAATTAACCTTGGTCAGTTGGTTGAGGATTTTCTTCTACTTAACCGTTTTATTATTTTCCCTACTGGTTCTATTTCTTCTCCCGGTTCCGATTCTTCTTCCGGTTCCGATTCTTCTTCCGGTTTCGACTCTTCTTCCGGTTCCTCTTCGGGAACTTGTGAATTAGTCCACGAATCATTCCAATTTACATTTGACTCTTCATTATTATTAGGTGAGTCAATGGGAATTGTTCTAGAGGTAGACATCTATCACATAATATCAAACACGTTAAGAGATTAATATACCACATAATATTCACATGTTAAAAATATATAGTTTCCAACAAAATTTGTTAAGCAATCGTTTTTCAAGTAAACACGGTCGAAGTCCAGACTCACTAATGCATACTAACAAACTCTATAAGACACACTAATGCAAAATTCTGGTTCTCTAAGACCAACGCTCGGATACCAACTGAAATGTCCCGTTCTTATTGATTAAAAACATTCCATATTAATTGATTTCGTTGCTAGGTTTTGACCTCTATATGAGACGTTTTTTTTCAAAGACTGCATTCATTTTATAACAAACCATAACCTTTATTTCATCAATAAAGGTTTAAAAAGCTTTACGTAGATTATCAAATAATGATAATCTAAAATATCCTGTTTACACACGACTATTACATAATGGTTTACAATACAAATATGTTACAACGAAATAAGTTTCTTGAATGCAGTTTTTACACAATATCATACAAGCATGGACTCCAAATCTTGTCCTTATTTAAGTATGCGACAGTGGAAGCTCTTAATAATCACCTGAGAATAAACATGCTAAAAACGTCAACAAAAATGTTGGTGAGTTATAGGTTTAACCTATATATATCAAATCGTAACAATAGACCACAAGATTTCATATTTCAATATACATCCCATACATAGAGATAAAAATCATTCATATGGTGAATACCTGGTAACCGACATTAACAAGATGCATATATAAGAATATCTCCATCATTTCGGGACACCCTTCAGATATGATATAAATTTCGAAGTACTAAAGCATCCGGTACTTTGGATGGGGTTTGTTAGGCCCAATAGATCTATCTTTAGGATTCGCGTCAATTAGGGTGTCTGTTCCCTAATTCTTAGATTACCAGACTTAATAAAAAGGGGCATATTCGATTTTGATAATTCAACCATAGAATGTAGTTTCACGTACTTGTGTCTATTTTGTAAATCATTTATAAAACCTGCATGTATTCTCATCCCAAAAATATTAGATTTTAAAAGTGTGACTATAACTCACTTTCACAGATTTTTACTTCGTCGGGAAGTAAGACTTGGCCACTGGTCGATTCACGAACCTATAACAAATATGTACATATATATCAAAGTATGTTTAAAATATATTTACAACACTTTTAATACATTTTGATGTTTTAAGTTTATTAAGTCAGCTATCCTCGTTAGTATCCTACAACTAGTTGTCCACAGTTAGATGTACAGAAATAAATCGATATATATTATCTTGAATCAACCCACGACCCAGTGTATACACGTCTCAGGCTAGATCACAACTCAAAGTATATATATTTTTGGAATCAACCTCAACCCTGTATAGCTAACTCCAACATTACTACACATAGAGTGTCTATGGTTGTTCCAAATAATATATATACATGGGTCGATATGATATGTCAAAACATTTGCATACGTGTCTATGGTATCCCTAGATTACATAATATATTAGAATACATGTATAATACAATATAAGTTAGCTAGGATATGATTTGTATAGAATTGTTAATATTTCCCGTAGCTACAAAAATAAAAAATATCCAATCTTGTTTTACCCATAACTTCTTCATTTTAAATCCGTTTTGAGTGAATCAAATTGCTATGGTTTCATATTGAACTCTATTTTATGAATCTAAATAGAAAAAGTATAGGTTTATAGTCGGAATTATAAGTTACAAGTCGTTTTTGTAAGAGGTAGTCATTTCAGTCGAAAGAACGACGTCTTGATGACCATTTTGAAAAACATACTTTCACTTTGAGTTTAACCATGATTTTTGGATATAGTTTCATGTTCATAAGAAAAATCATTTTTCCAGAAGAACAACTTTTAAATCAAAGTTTATCATAGTTTTTAATTATCAAACCCAAAACAGCCCGCGGTGTTACTACGACGGCGTATGTCCAGTTTTACGGTGTTTTTCGTGTTTTCAGGTTTTAAATCATTAAGTTAGAATATCATATAGATATAGAATATGTTTTTAGTTGATTTTAAAAGTCAAGTTAGAAGGATTAACTTTTGTTTGCGAACAAGTTTAGAATTAACTAAACTATGTTCTAGTGATTTCAAGTTTAAACCTTCAATAAGATAGCTTTATATGTATGAATCGAATGATGTTATGAACATCATTACTACCTCAAGTTTTGTGGATAAACCTAATGGAAAAGTGACAAATGGATCTAGCTTTAAAGGATCTTAGATAGCTTGAAAGTTCTTATGTTAGAAAGATATCTTACTGTAAATAAGAAAGATTTCTTGAGGTTGGATGATCACTCTACAAGATTGGAAGTAAGCTAGCAAACTTGGAAGTATTTTTTGATTTTATGAAACTAGAACTTGTAGAATTTATGAAGAACACTTAGAACTTGAAGATAGAACTTGAGAGAGATCAATTAGATGAAGAAAATTGAAGAATGAAAGTATTTGTAGGTGTTTTTGGTTGTTGGTGTATGGATTAGATATAAAGGATATGTAATTTTGTTTTCATGTAAATAAGTCATGAATGATTACTCATATTTTTGTAATTTTATGAGATATTTCATACTAGTTGCCAAATGATGGTTCCCACATGTATTAGGTGACTCACATGGGCTGCTAAGAGCTGATCATTGGAGTGTATATACCAATAGTACATACATCTAAAAGCTGTGTATTGTACGAGTACGAATACGGGTGCATACGAGTAGAATTGTTGATGAAACTGAACGAGGATGTAATTGTAAGCATTTTTGTTAAGTAGAAGTATTTTGATAAGTGTCTTGAAGTCTTTCAAAAGTGTATGAATACATATTAAAACACTACATGTATATACATTTTAACTGAGTCGTTAAGTCATCGTTAGTCGTTACATGTAAGTGTTGTTTTGAAACCTTTAGGTTAACGATCTTGTTAAATGTTGTTAACCCAATGTTTATAATATCAAATGAGATTTTAAATTATTATATCATCATGATATTATGCTGTACGAATATCTCTTAATATGATATATATACATTAAATGTCGTTACAACGATAATCGTTACATATATGTCTCGTTTCAAAATCATTAAGTTAGTAGTCTTGTTTTTACATATGTAGTTCATTGTTAATATACTTAATGATATGTTTACTTATCATAATATCATGTCAACTATATATATAACCATATATATGTCATCATATAGTTTTTACAAGTTTTAACGTTCGTGAATCACCGGTCAACTTGGGTGGTCAATTGTCTATATGAAACCTATTTCAATTAATCAAGTCTTAACAAGTTTGATTGCTTAACATGTTGGAAACACTTAATCATGTAAATAACAATTTCATTTACTATATATATAAACATGGAAAAGTTCGGGTCACTACAAGTACCTACCCGTTAAATAAATTTCGTCCCGAAATTTTAAGCAGTTGGAGGTGTTGACGTATCTTCTGGAAATAAGTGCGGGTATTTCTTCTTCATCTGATCTTCCCATTCCCAGGTGAACTCGGGTCCTCTACGAGCATTCCATCGAACCTTAACAATTGGTATCTTGTTTTGTTTAAGTCTTTTAACCTAACGATCCATTATTTCGACTTGTTCTTCGATGAATTAAAGTTTTTCGTTGATTTGGATTTCGTCTAATGGAATAGTGAGATCTGAAATGTCCCGTTCATATTGATTATAAACGTTCCATATTAATTGATTTCGTCACGAGGTTTTGACCTCTATATGAGACGTTTTTCAAAGACTGCATTCATTTTTAAAACAACCATAACCTTTATTTTATCGATAAAGGTTTAAAAGCATTACGTAGATTATCAAATAATGATAATCTAAAATATACCATTTACACACGACCATTACATAATGTACAATAAGAATATATTACATCAAAAATAAGTTTCTTGAATGCAGTTTTTACATAATATCATACAAGCATGGACTCCAAATCTTGTCCTTATTTTAGTATGCAACAGCGGAAGCTCTTAATAATCACCTGAGAATAAACATGCTTAAAATGTCAACAAAAATGTTGGTGAGTTATAGGTTTAACCTATATATTATCAAATCATAATAATAGACCACAAGATTTCATATTTCAATATACATCCCATACATAGAGACAAAATGCATATATAAGAATATCCCCATCATTCCGGGACACCCTTCGGATATGATATAAATTTCGAAGTACTAAAGTATCCGGTACTTTGGATGGGGTTTGTTAGGCCCAATAGATCTATCTTTAAGATTCGCGTCAATTAGGGTGTCTGTTCCCTAATTCTTAGATTACCAGACTTAATAAAAAGGGGCATATTCGATTTTGATAATTCAACCATAGTATGTAGTTTCACATACTTGTATCTATTTTGTAAATCATTTATAAAACCTGCATGTATTCTCATCCTAAAAATATTAGATTTTAAAAGTGGGACTATAACTCACTTTCACATATTTTTACTTCGTCGGGAAGTAAGACTTGGCCACTGGTCGATTCACGAACCTATAATAAATATGTACGTATATATCAAAGTATGTTCAAAATATATTTACAACATTTTTAATACGTTTTACTATTTTAAGTTTATTAAGTCAGCTGTCCTTGTTAGTAACCTACAACTAGTTGTCAATAATTAGATGTACAGAAATAAATCGATATATATTATCTTGAATCAATCCATGACCCAGTGTATACACGTCTCAGGCTAGATCACAACTCAAACTATATATATTTTGGAATCAACATCAACCCTGTATAGCTAACTCCAACATTACTGCATATAGAGTGTCTATGGTTGTTCCAAATAATATATAGATGGGTCGATATGATATGTCAAAACATTTGCATACGTGTCTATGGTATCCCAAAATTACATAATATATTAGAATACATGTATAATATGAAATGTCCCGTTCTTATTAATTAAAAACGTTCCATATTAATTGATTTCGTTGCGAGGTTTTGGCCTCTATATGAGACGTTTTTCAAAGACTGCATTCATTTTTAAAACAAACCATAACCTTTATTTCATAAATAAAGGTTTAAAAAGCTTTACGTAGATTATCAAATAATGATAATCTAAAATATCCTGTTTACACACGACCATTACATAATGGTTTACAATACAAATATGTTACATCGAAATCAGTTTCTTGAATGCAGTTTTTACACAGTATCATACAAACATGGACTCCAAATCTTGTCCTTATTTTAGTATGCAACAGCGGAAGCTCTTAGTATTCACCTAAGAATAAACATGTTTTAAACGTCAACAAAAATGTTGGTGAGTTATAGGTTTAACCTATATATATCAAATTGTAACAATAGACCACAAGATTTCATATTTCAATATACATCCCATACATAGAGATAAAAATCATTCATATGGTGAACACCTGGTAACCGACATTAACAAGATGCATATATAAGAATATCCCCATCATTCCGGGACACCCTTCGGATATGATATAAATTTCGAAGTACTAAAGCATCCGGTACTTTGGATGGGGTTTGTTAGGCCCAATAGATCTATCTTTAGGATTCACGTCAATTAGGGTGTCTGTTCCCTAATTCTTAGATTACCAGCCTTAGTAAAAAGGGGCATATTCGATTTCGATAATTCAACCATAGAATGTAGTTTCACGTACTTGTGTCTATTTTGTAAATCATTTATAAAACCTGCATATATTCTCATCCAAAAAATATTAGATTTTAAAAGTGGGACTATAACTCACTTTCACAGATTTTTACTTCGTCGGGAAGTAAGACTTGGCCACTGGTTGATTCACGAACCTATAACAATATATACATATATATCAAAGTATGTTCAAAATATATTTACAACACTTTTAATATATTTTGATGTTTTAAGTTTATTAAGTCAGCTGTCCTCGTTAGTAACCTACAACTAGTTGTCCACAGTTAGATATACAGAAATAAATCGATAAATATTATCTTGAATCAATCCACGACCCAGTGTATACGTATCTCAGTATTGATCACAACTCAAACTATACATATTTTGGAATCAACCTCAACCCTGTATAGCTAACTCCAACATTCACATATAGAGTGTCTATGGTTGTTCCGAAATATATATAGATGTGTCGACATGATAGGTCGAAACATTGTATACGTGTCTATGGTATCTCAAGAGAAAAATTATAGAGTGTCTATGAGAAAAATTATCCAATCTTGTTTTACCCATAACTTCTTCATTTTAAATCCGTTTTGAGTGAATTAAATTGCTATGGTTTCATATTGAACTCTATTTTATGAATCTAAATAGAAAAAGTATAGGTTTATAGTCGGAAAAATAAGTTACAAGTCGTTTTTGTAAAGGTAGTCATTTCAGTCGAAAGAACGACGTCTAGATGACCATTTTAGAAAACATACTTCCACTTTGAGTTTAACCATGATTTTTGGATATAGTTTCATGTTCATAATAAAAATCATTTTCTCAGAATAAAAACTTTTAAATCAAAGTTTATCATAGTTTTTAATTAACTAACCCAAAACAGCCCGCGGTGTTACTACGACGGCGTAAATCCGGTTTTACGGTATTTTTCGTGTTTCCAGGTTTTAAATCATTAAGTTAGCATATCATATAGATATAGAACATGTGTTTAGTTAATTTTAAAAGTCAATTTAGAAGGATTAACTTTTGTTTGCGAACAAGTTTAGAATTAACTAAACTATGTTCTAGTGATTACGAGTTTAAACCTTCGAATAAGATAGTTTTATATATATGAATCGAATGATGTTATGAACATCATTACTACCTCAAGTTTAGTAGGTAAACCTACTGGAAGTGACAAGAAATGATCTAGCTTCAAAGGATCTTGGATGGCTTGAAAGTTCTTGAAGTAGGATCATGACACAAAAACAAGTTCAAGTAAGATTTTTACTCGAATTAAGATAGTTTATAGTTATAGAAATTGAATCAAAGTTTGAATATGAATATTAACTTGAATAAGAAAGATAACCTACTGTATATAACAAAGTTTTCTTGATCTTAGATGATTACTTGGAATGGATTAGAAAGCTTGGAAGTAAATTAGTAAACTTGAAGGGATTTTTGAAGTGTTCTTGAAGTGTTCTTCCTATGATGATTATAGCTTGATTCTTGAAGTGATTTTTGATGAAGATGATGATTAAATACTGGAAAAATACGTTCATAATAGTGTGTGTGTATTGAGAGAGAATTAGAAAGAGAATTGGAAGTGAAATGGAGTGAATGATGAGTGGTAATTGGTGAGTGGTGAGTGGGGTTAAAAGGAGTTCTAGTTAGTTGACTAGCTCATGGTAGAAGTTAAAATTGATTAGTCATACATGACATAATCAATATTGGAATCCCATGCTAGTTCCTATTGGTATATACCCATAGTAAGTACGTTTTGAAGCTGTGTATAATACGGGTAAGAATACGACTAGAATTCTTGATGAAAGAAAAGAATGGGAAAGTAACTGTAACCATTTTCGTTAAGTATGAGTGTTTTGATATATGTCTTGAAGTCTTCCAAAAGTATTTTAATACATCTAAATACACTACATGTATATACATTTTAACTGAGTCGTTAAGTCATAGTTAGTCGTTACATGTAAGTGTTGTTTTGAAACCTTTAAGTTAACGATCTCAATTAATGTTGTTAACCCATTGTTTATTATATCTAATGAGATGTTAAATTATTATATTATCATGATATTATGATATATTAATATATCTTAATATGATATATATACATTTAAATGTCGTTACAACGATAATCGTTACATATATGTCTCGTTTCGAAATCCTTAAGTTAGTAGTCTTGTTTATATGCATATAACTCATTGTTAATATACTTATGGAGATACTTACTTATCATAATCTCATGTTAACCATATGTATATCCATATATATATCGTCATGTCGTTTTTACAGGTTTTAACGTTCGTGAATCGCCGGTCAACTTGGGTGGTCAATTGTCTATAAGAAACATATTTCAATTAATCAAGTCTTAACAAGTTTGATTGCTTAACATGTTGGAAACATTTAATCATGTAAATATCAATCTCAATTAATATATATAAACATGGAAAAGTTCGGGTCACTAGAGTACCTACCCGTTAAATAAATTTCGTCCCGAAATTTTAAGCTGTTGAAGGTGTTGACGAATCTTCTGGAAATAGATGCGGGTATTTCTTCTTCATCTGATCTTCACGCTCCCAGGTGAACTCGGGTCCTCTACGAGCATTCCATCGAACCTTAACAATTGGTATCTTGTTTTTCTTAAGTCTTTTAACCTCACGATCCATTATTTCGACGGGTTCTTCGATGAATTGAAGTTTTTCGTTGATTTGGATTTCATCTAACGGAATAGTGAGATCTTCTTTAGCAAAACATTTCTTTGAATTCGAGACGTGGAAAGTGTTATGTACAGCCGCGAGTTGTTGAGGTAACTCAAGTCGGTAAGCTACTGGTCCGACACGATCAATAATCTTGAATGGTCCAATATACCTTGGATTTAATTTCCCTCATTTACCAAATCGAACAACGCCTTTCCAAGGTGCAAATTTAAGCATAACCATCTCTCCAATTTTAAATTCTATATCTTTTCTTTTAATGTCAGCGTAGCTCTTTTGTCGACTTTGGGCGGTTTTCAACCGTTGTTGAATTTGGATGATCTTCTCGGTAGTTCCTTGTATAATCTCCGGACCCGTAATCTGTCTATCCCCCACTTCACTCCAACAAATCGGAGACCTACACTTTCTACCATAAAGTGCTTCAAACGGCGCCATCTTAATGCTTGAATGGTAGCTGTTGTTGTAGGAAAATTCTGCTAACGGTAGATGTCGATCCCAACTGTTTCCGAAATCAATAACACATGCTCGTAGCATGTCTTCAAGCGTTTGTATCGTCCTTTCGCTCTGCCCATCAGTTTGTGGATGATAGGCAGTACTCATGTCTAGACGAGTTCCTAATGCTTGCTGTAATGTCTGCCAGAATCTTGAAATAAATCTACCATCCCTATCAGAGATAATAGAGATTGGTATTCCATGTCTGGAGACGACTTCCTTCAAATACAGTCGTGCTAACTTCTCCATCTTGTCATCTTCTCTTATTGGCAGGAAATGTGCTAATTTGGTGAGACGATCAACTATTACCCAAATAGTATCAAAACCACTTGCAGTCCTTGGCAATTTAGTGATGAAATCCATGGTAATGTTTTCCCATTTCCATTCCGGGATTTCGGGTTGTTGAAGTAGACCTGATGGTTTCTGATGCTCAGCTTTGACCTTAGAACACGTCAAACATTCTCCTACGTATTTAGCAACATCGACTTTCATACCCGGCCACCAAAAATATTTCTTGAGATCCTTGTACATCTTCCCCGTTCCAGGATGTATTGAGTATCTGGTTTTATAAGCTTCTCTAAGTACCATTTCTCTCATATCTCCAAATTTTGGTACCCAAATCCTTTCAGCCCTATACCGGGTTCCGTCTTCCCGAATGTTAAGATGTTTCTCCGATCCTTTGGGTATTTCATCCTTTAAATTTTCCTCTTTTAAAACTCCTTGTTGCGCCTCCTTTATTTGAGTAGTAAGGTTATTATGAATCATTATATTCATAGATTTTACTCGAATGGGTTCTCTGTCCTTCCAGCTCAAGGCATCGGCTACCACATTTGCCTTCCCCGGGTGGTAACGAATCTCAAAGTCGTAATCATTCAATAATTCAATCCACCTACGCTGCCTCATATTCAGTTGTTTCTGATTAAATATGTGTTGAAGACTTTTTTGGTCGGTATATATAATACTTTTAACCCCATATAAGTAGTGCCTCCAAGTCTTTAATGCAAAAACAACCGCGCCTAATTCCAAATCATGCGTCGTATAATTTTGTTCGTGAATCTTCAATTGTCTAGACGCATAAGCAATCACCTTCGTTCGTTGCATTAATACACAACCGAGACCTTGCTTTGATGCATCACAATAAATCACAAAATCATCATTCCCTTCAGGCAATGACAATATAGGTGCCGTAGTAAGCTTTTTCTTCAATAACTGAAACGCTTTCTCTTGTTCATCATTCCATTCAAATTTCTTCCCTTTATGCGTTAATGCAGTCAAGGGTTTTGCTATTCTGGAAAAGTCTTGGATGAACCTTCTGTAGTAACCAGCTAGTCCTAAAAACTAGCGTATGTGTTTCGGAGTTTTCGGGATTTCTCACTTTTCAACAGTTTCTATCTTTGCCGGATCCACCTTAATACCTTCTTTGTTCACTATGTGACCGAGGAATTGAACTTCTTCCAACCAAAATGCACACTTTGAAAACTTAGCGTACAATTCTTCCTTCCTCAATACTTCTAACACCTTTCTCAAATGTTCACCGTGTTCTTGGTCATTCTTTGAGTAAATAAGTATGTCATCAATGAAAACAATGACAAACTTGTCAAGGTATGGTCCACACACTCGGTTCATAAGGTCCATGAACACAGCTGGTGCATTAGTTAAACCAAATGGCATGACCATAAACTCATAATCACCGTAACGTGTTCTGAAAGCAGTCTTTGGAATATCATCTTCTTTCACCCGCATTTGATGATACCCGGAACGTAAGTCAATCTTTGAATAAATAGACGAGCCTTGTAGTTGATCAAATAAGTCGTTGATTCTCGGTAGTGGGTAGCGGTTCTTGATGGTAAGTTTGTTCAACTCACGGTAGTCGATACACAACCTGAATGTACCATCTTTCTTCTTGACAAACAAAATAGGAGCTCCCCACGGTGATGTGCTTGGTCGAATGAAACTACGCTCTAAAATTTCTTGTAATTTACTTTACAGTTCTTTCATCTCGCTGGGTGCGAGTCTGTAAGGAGCACGAGCTATTGGTGCAGCTCCTGGTACAAGATCTATTTGAAATTCAACGGATCGATGTGGCGGTAATCCCGGTAATTCTTTAGGAAATACATCGGGAAATTCTTTTGCAATGGGAACATCATTGATGCTCTTTTCTTCAGTTTGTACTTTCTCGACATGTGCTAGAACAGCATAGCAACCTTTTCTTATTAGTTTTTGTGCCTTCAAATTACTAATAAGATGTAGCTTCGTGTTGCCCTTTTCTCCGTACACCATTAAGGGTTTTCCTTTTTCTCGTATAATGCGAATTACATTTTTGTAACAAACGATCTCTGCTTTCACTTCTTTCAACCAATCCATACCGATTATCACATCAAAACTCCCTAACTCTACTGGTATCAAGTCAATCTTAAATGTTTCACTAACCAGTTTAATTTCTCAATTCTAACATATATTATCTGCTGAAATTAATTTACCATTTGCTAATTCGAGTAAAAATTTACTATCCAAAGGCGTCAATGGACAACTTAATTTAGCACAAAAATCTCTACTCATATAGCTTCTATCCGCACCCGAATCAAATAAAACGTAAGCAGATTTATTGTCAATAAGAAACGTACCCGTAACAAGCTCCGGGTCTTCCTGTGCCTCTGCCGCATTAATATTGAAAACTCTTCCGCGGCCTTGTCCATTCGTGTTCTCCTGGTTCGGGCAATTTCTAATAATGTGGCCCGGTTTTCCACATTTATAACAAACTACATTGGCATAACTTGCTCCGACACTACTTGCTCCGCCATTACTCGTTCCGACACCATTTGTTCCTTTCGTTCTATTAACCCCTGGTCCGTAGACCTCACACTTCGCCGCTCTATGACCATTTCTTTTACACTTGTTGCAAAATTTGGTGCAGAACCCCGAGTGATACTTTTCACACCTTTGGCATAGCTGCTTCTGATTGTTGTTGTTGTTGCGGTTATTATTGTTGTTGGGATGATTGTTGTAGTTGCTGTTGTTGTTATTGTTGTTGTTGTTATTGTTGGGCCGTTTGTTTTAGTTGCGATTGATGTTGCGATTGTTGGGATAATTGTTGCGATTATTGTTGTTGTTGTATTGGTGATTCTTATCACCGTTTTCCTCCCACTTTCTTTTGACTTGCTTCACATTGGCCTCTTCAGCAGTCTGTTCTTTAATTCTTTCTTCAATCTGGTTCACTAGTTTGTGAGCCATTCTACATGCCTGTTGTATGGAGGCGGGCTCGTGTGAACTTATATCTTCTTGGATTCTTTCCGGTAATCCTTTCACAAACGCGTCGATCTTCTCTTCCTCATCTTCGAATGCTTCCGGACACAATAAGCACAATTCTGTGAATCGTCTTTCGTACGTGGTAATATCAAATCCTTGGGTTCGTAACCCTCTAAGTTCTGTCTTGAGCTTATTGACCTCGGTTCTGGGACAGTACTTCTCGTTCATCAAGTGCTTGAATGCTGACCACGGTAGTGCGTACGCATCGTCTTGTCCCACTTGCTCTAGATACGTATTCCACCATGTTAATGCAGAACCTGTGAAGGTATGCGTAGCGTACTTTGCTTTGTCCTCTTCAGTACACTTACTTATGGCAAACACCGATTCGACCTTCTCGGTCCACCGTTTCAATCCGATCGGTCCTTCGGTTCCATCAAATTCCAAAGGTTTGCAGGCAGTAAATTCTTTGTAGGTGCATCCTACACGATTTCCTGTACTGCCAGATCCAAGGTTATTGTTGGTATGTAGCGCAGCTTGTACTGCGGCTATGTTTGAAGCTAGAAAAGTACGGAATTCCTCTTCATTCATATTCACGGTGTGCCGAGTAGTCGGTGCCATTTCCTTCAAAATAGTCAAATGGAACAAGTTAATCATACAGAATATTAAGAGTAGTTAATAGTATTTCGTAGCATAATATGAACTCATTTATAAAAGCTTTTTCTTCATATTAGCGTTTTATAAGTTTAAATTCGGGTAGTACCTACCCGTTAAGTTCATACTTAGTAGCTAATATACAATTCAACTACTACAATTCTATATGAAAAACTGATTATAATAATATTTCGCGTTCAAACTTTTATACAATATTTTACAAACTTACAATACCGCTTATTTTACATAAAGCATGAAATATAGCACACAATAACTTTGATACAAGATAGTTGTGAAGATAATTCTAGCTAGTACACAAGTCGTTCAGCAAAGGCAATAAAGACACGTAATTCATACGTCCAGAAACAAGTCATGCATTCTGGTTTTACTAGGACTACTTCCCATCCTTGGTCTTGTGGAACATAACCGTTATGGCCATTGATAAGACAGCGTGTTGTAACGTCGTCTATGGGACGAGGGTTACGTAATGTCCAACAGTCCCGTAACAATCTAAAAACCTCATTTCTTACCCCAATTACCGACTCCGTCACTTGTGGGAACGTTTTGTTTAATAGTTGTAGGCCGATGTTCTTGTTCTCACTTTGGTGAGAAGCGAACATTACTAATCTGTAAGCATAACATGCTTCTTTATGTTGCATGTTAGCCGCTTTTTCTAAATCACGAAGTCCAATATTCGGATATATTGAGTCAAAATAATTTCTTAACCCATTGCGTAAAATAGCATTTGAGTTCCCCGCAATATATGCGTCAAAGTAAACACATCGTAACTTATGGATTTCCCAATGTGATATCCCCCATCTTTCGAACGAAAGCCTTTTATAAACCAAGGCATTCTTGGAACGTTCTTCAAATGTCTTACAAACTGATCTCGCCTTAAATAGTTGTGCCGAAGAATTCTGACCGACTCTAGACAAGATTTCATCAATCATGTCTCCGGGTAGGTCTCTTAAAATATTGGGTTGTCTATCCATTTTGTGTTTTTATACTGTAAAATAGACAAGAGTTAGATTCATAAAAAAAAATACTTATTAATACAAACAATTTTTACATATATCATAAAGCATAAGCACACTATATTACTTATATTACACCACACGAATACAACTATCTTATTCCGACTCGCTTGTTTCTTCTTCTTCGGTTTTGGTTCGTTTTGCCAAGTTTCTAGGGATATATGATGTTCCCCTAATATGAGCCGTCGTTATCCACATTGGTTTAGAAAAACCTGGTGGTTTAGAGGTTCTTGGGTCATTGTTACAACTTAAGAACTTCGGGGGTTGACGATACATATAAAGTTCATCGGGGTTGGAATTAGATTTCTCTATTTTTATGCCCTTTCCCTTATTATTTTCTTTTGCCTTTTTAAATTCAGTTGGGGTAATTTCTATAACATCATCGGAATTCTCGTCAGAATCCGATTCATCAGAGAATTGGTAATCCTCCCAATATTTTGCTTCCTTAGCGGAAACACCATTAACCATAATTAACCTTGGTCGGTTGGTTGAGGATTTTCTTTTACTCAACCGTTTTATTATTTCCCCCACCGGTTCTATTTCTTCATCCGGTTCCGATTCTTCTTCCGGTTCCGATTCTTCTTCTGGTTCCGACTCTTCTTCCGGTTCCTCTTCGGGAACTTGTGAATCAGTCCACGAATCATTCCAATTTACATTTGACTCTTCATTATTATTAGGTGAGTCAATGGGACTTGTTCTAGAGGTAGACATCTATCACATAATATCAAACGCGTTAAGAGATTAATATATCACATAATATTCACATGTTAAAAATATATAGTTTCCAACAAAATTTGTTAAGCAATCATTTTTCAAGTAAACACGGTCGAAGTCCAGACTCACTAATGCATCCTAACAAACTAGATAAGACACACTAATGCAAAATTCTGGTTCTCTAAGACCAACGCTCGGATACCAACTAAAATGTCCCGTTCTTATTGATTAAAAACGTTCCATATTAATTGATTTCGTTGCGAGGTTTTGACCTCTATATGAGACGTTTTTCAAAGACTGCATTCATTTTTAAAGCAAACCATAACCTTTATTTCATAAATAAAGGTTTAAAAAGATTTACGTAGATTATCAAATAATGATAATCTAAAATATCCTGTTTACACACGACCATTACATAATGGTTTACAATACAAATATGTTACATCGAAATCAGTTTCTTGAATGCAGTTTTTACATAGTATCATACAAACATGGACTCCAAATATTGTCCTTATTTTAGTATGCAACAGCGGAAGCTCTTAGTATTCACCTGAGAATAAACATGCTTTAAACGTCAACAAAAATGTTGGTGAGTTATAGGTTTAACCTATATATATCAAATTGTAACAACAGACCACAAGATTTCATATTTCAATATACATCCCATACATAGAGATAAAAATCATTCATATGGTGAACACCTGGTAACCGACATTAAGAAGATGCATATATAAGAATATCCCCATCATTCCGGGACACCCTTCGGATATGATATAAATTTCGAAGTACTAAAGCATCTGGTACTTTGGATGGGGTTTGTTAGGCCCAATAGATCTATCTTTAGGATTCGCGTCAATTAGGGTGTCTGTTCCCTAATTCTTAGATTACCAGACTTAATAAAAAGGGGCATATTCAATTTCGATAATTCAACCATCGAATGTATTTCACGTACTTGTTTCTATTTTGTAAATCATTTATAAAACCTGCATGTATTCTCATCCCAAAAATATTAGATTTTAAAAGTGGGACTATAACTCACTTTCATAGATTTTTACTTCGTTGGGAAGTAAGACTTGGCCACTGGTTGATTCACGAACCTATAACAATATATACATATATATCAAAGTATGTTCAAAATATATTTACAACACTTTTAATATATTTTGATGTTTTAAGTTTATTAAGTCAGCTGTCCTCGTTAGTAACCTACAACTAGTTGTCCACAGTTAGATATACAGAAATAAATCGATAAATATTATCTTGAATCAATCCATGACCCAGTGTATACGTATCTCAGTATTGATCACAACTCAAACTATACATATTTTGGAATCAACCTCAACCCTGTATAGCTAACTCCAACATTCACATATAGAGTGTCTATGGTTGTTCCGAAATATATATAGATGTGTCGACATGATAGGTCGAAACATTGTATACGTGTCTATGGTATCTCAAGATTACATAATATACAATACAAGTTGATTAAGTTATGGTTGGAATAGATTTGTTACCAATTTTCACGTTGCTAAAATGAGAAAAATTATCCAATCTTGTTTTACCCATAACTTCTTCATTTTAAATCCGTTTTGAGTGAATCAAATTGCTATGGTTTCATATTGAAATCTATTTTATGAATATAAACAGAAAAAGTATAGTTTTGTAGTCGGAAAAATAAGTTACAAGTCGTTTTTGTAAAGGTAGTCATTTCAGTCGAAAGAACGACGTCTAGATGACCATTTTAGAAAACATACTTCCACTTTAAGTTTAACCATAATTTTTGGATATAGTTTCATGTTCATAATAAAAATCATTTTCTCAGAATAATAACTTTTAAATCAAAGTTTATCATAGTTTTTAATTAACTAACCCAAAACAGTCATCGGTGTTACTACGACGGCGTAAATCCGGTTTTACGGTGTTTTTCGTGTTTCCAGGTTTTAAATCATTAAGTTAGCATATCATATAGATATAGAACATGTGTTTAGTTAATTTTAAAAGTCAAGTTAGAAGGATTAACTTTTGTTTGCGAACAAGTTTAGAATTAACTAAACTATGTTCTAGTGATTACGAGTTTAAACCTTCGAATAAGATAGTTTTATATATATGAATCGAATGATGTTATGAACATCATTACTACCTCAAGTTTAGTAGGTAAACCTACTGGAAGTGACAAGAAATGATCTAGCTTCAAAGGATCTTGGATGGCTTGAAAGTTCTTGAAGTAGGATCATGACACAAAAACAAGTTCAAGTAAGATTTTTACTCGAATTAAGATAGTTTATAGTTATAGAAATTGAATCAAAGTTTGAATATGAATATTACCTTGAATAAGAAAGATAACCTACTGTATATAACAAAGGTTTCTTGATCTTAGATGATTACTTGGAATGGATTAGAAAGCTTGGAAGTAAATTAGTAAACTTGAAGGGATTTTTGAAGTGTTCTTGAAGTGTTCTTCCTATGATGATTATAGCTTGATTCTTGAAGTGATTTTTGATGAATATGATGATTAACTACTGGAAAAATACGTTCATAATAGTGTGTGTGTGTTGAGAGAGAATTAGAAAGAGAATTGGAAGTGAAATGGAGTGAATGATGAGTGGTAATTGGTGAGTGGTGAGTGGGGTTAAAAGGAGTTCTAGTTAGTTGACTAGCTCATGGTAGAAGTTAATATTGATTAGTCATACATGTCATAATCAAGAGTGGAATCCCATGCTAGTTCCTATTGGTATATACCCATAGTAAGTACGTTTTGAAGCTGTGTATAATACGGGTAAGAATACTACTAGAATTCTTGATGAAAGAAAAGAATGGGAAAGTAACTGTAACCATTTTTGTTAAGTATGAGTGTTTTGATATATGTCTTGAAGTCTTCCAAAAGTATTTTAATACATCTAAATACACTACATGTATATACATTTTAACTGAGTCATTAAGTCGTTACATGTAAGTGTTGTTTTGAAACCTTTAAGTTAACGATCTCAATTAATGTTGTTAACCCATTGTTTATTATATCTAATGAGATGTTAAATTATTATATTATCATGATATTATGATATATTAATATATCTTAATATGATATATATATACATTTAAATGTCGTTACAATGATAATCGTTACATATATGTCTCGTTTCGAAATCCTTAAGTTAGTAGTCTTGTTTATATGTATATAACTCATTGTTAATATATTTATGGAGATACTTACTTATCATAATCTCATGTTAACCATATGTATATCCATATATATATCGTCATGTCATTTTTACAAGTTTTAACGTTCGTGAATCGCCGGTCAACTTGGGTGGTCAATTGTCTATATGAAACATATTTCAATTAATCAAGTCTTAACAAGTTTGATTGCTTAACATGTTGGAAACATTTAATCATGTAAATATCAATCTCAATTAATATATATAAACATGGAAAAGTTTGGGTCACTACATAATACAATATAAGTTAGCTAGGATATGATTAATATAGATTTGTTACCAATTTTCACGTAGCTACAACAAGCAAAAATAACCAATCTTGTTTTACCCATAACATCTTCATTTTAAATCTGTTTTGAGTGAATCAAATTGCTATGGTTTCATATTGAACTTAAATTTATGAATCTATACAGAAAAAGTATAAGTTTATAGTCAGAATTATAGATTACAAGTCGTTTTTGTAAAGGTAGTCATTTCAGTCGAAAGAACGACGTCTAGATGACCATTTTGGAAAACATACTTCCACTTTGAGTTTAATAATGATTTTTCGGATATAGTTTCATGTTCATAAGAAAAATAATTTTATCATAAGAAAAACTTTTAAATCAAAATTTATCATAGTTTTTGATTATCCAAATCAAAACAGCCCCCGATTTCACTACGACGGCGTATATCCGATTTTATGGTGTTCATCGTGTTTCCAGGTTTTAAATAATTAAGTTAGCATATCATATAGATATAGAACATGTGTTTAGTTGATTTTAAAAGTCAAGTTAGAAGGATTAACTTTTGTTTGCGAACAAGTTTAGAATTACCTAAACTATGTTCTAGTGATTACAAGTTTAAACCTTCGAATAAGATAGCTTTATATGTATGAATCGAATGATGTTATGAACATCATTACTACGTTAAGTTTTCTGGATAAAACCATTGGAAATGAGAAAAATGGATCTAGCTTCAAAGGATCCTTGGATGGCTTGAAAGTTCTTGAAACAGAATCATGACACGAAAACAGTTCAAGTAAGATTTTCACTCGAAATAAGATTGTTATAGTTGTAGAAATTGAATCAAAGTTTGAATATGAATGTTAACTTGAATTAGAAAGATAACCTACTATAAATAACAAAGGTTCCTTGATCTTAGACGATTACTTGGAATGGATTTGAAAGCTTGGAAGTAGACTTGCAAACTTGGAAGTATTCTTGATTTTTATGAAACTATACTTATAGAATTTATGAAGAACTCTTAGAACTTGAAGATAGAACTTAAGAGAGATCACTTAAGTGAATAAAATTGAAGAATGAAAGTGTTTGTAGGTATTTTTGGTCATTGGTATATGGATTAGATATAAAGGATGTGTAATTTTGTTTTCATGTAAATAAGTCATGAATGATTACTCATATTTTTGTAATTTTATGAGATATTTCATGCTAGTTGCCAAATGATGGTTCCCACATGTGTTAGGTGACTCACATGGGCTGCTAAGAGCTGATTATTGAAGTGTATATACCAATAGTACATACATCTAAAAGTTCCACATGTGTTAGGTGACTCACATGGGCTGCTAAGAGCTGATCATTGGAGTGTGATAATGCTAAAAACGAACATATATTTCATAGCATTATTCCTCAAGAAAGACAAGCTTTTAGTTGCAATTGTTCTATTTACAAGTGATATTCGTTTAAATAATAAAAGGTGAAGACAAAAGACAGATTTGACGAATTGAAGACGCAAACGACCAAAAAGCTCAAAAGTACAAAAGACAATCAAAGAGGTTCCAATTATTGATAAGAAACATCTCGAAATTACAAGAGTACAAGATTCAAAACGTAAAGTACAAGATATTAAATTGTACGCAAGGACATTCGAAAATCCGGAACCGGGACCAGAGTCATCTCTCAACGCTCGACGCAACGGACTAAAAATTACAAGTCAACTATGCACATGAATATAATATAATATATAAATAATTCTTAAAAATTATATATATATTATATTAATATTTATAAACCGTCGGTAAACAAAGAGCCAAAATGGAGTGAGCTGTATTTACAAACTCCGCGACTCGCGGAGTTTGAAGGCAAAAAGGGCCGCGAGTCGCGGAGCCCCAAATTCTAAAACTCCCTATAAAAGCAAACGAATTCTGATCGCAAAAAACAACATAATATATCCATCTCTCTATCTATATACGTAATATATATATTTATAATTTATATTTTAATTTTAATTTTAATTTTAATCCTAATAATAAGGGTATGTTAGCGAATGTTGTAAGGGTGTAAGTCGAAATTCTGTCCGTGTAACGCTACGCTATTTTTAATCATTGTAAGTTATGTTCAACCTTTTTAATTTAATGTCTCGTAGCTAAGTTATTATTATGCTTATTTAATCCGAAGTAATCATGATGTTGGGCTAATTACTAAAATTGGGTAATTGGGCTTTGTACCATAATTGGGGTTTGGACAAAGGAACGACACTTGTGGAAATTAGACTATGGGCTATTAATGGGCTTTATATTTGTTTAACTAAATGATAGTTTGTTAATGTTAATATAAAGATTTACAATTGGGCGTCCCTATAAATTACCATATACACTCGATCGGACACGATGGGCGGGGTATTTATATGTACGAATAATCGTTCATTTAACCGGACACGGGAATGGATTAATAGCCACTAGAATAATTAAAACAGGGGTGAAATTATGTACAAGGACACTTGGTATAATTGATAACAAAATATTAAAACCTTGGGTTACACTCAGTCGACATCCTGGTGTAATTATTAAACAAAGTATTAAAATCTTGTTACAGTTTAAGTCCCCAATTAGTTGGAATATTTAACTTCGGGTATAAGGATAATTTGACGAGGACGCTCGCACTTTATATTTATGACTGATGGACTGTTATGGATAAAAACCAGACGGACATATTAAATAATCCAGGACAAAGGACAATTAACCCATGAGCATAAAACTAAAATCAACACGTGAAACATCATGATTACGGAAGTTTAAATAAGCATAATTCTTTTATTTCATATTTAATTTCCTTTATTTTATATTTAATTGCACTTCTAATTATCGCATTTTTATTGTTATTGTATTTAATTGCACTTTTAATTATCGTACTTTTTAATTATCGCAAGTTTATTTTATCGCATTTTTATTAATCGCAATTTCATTATCGTTATTTACTTTACGCTTTAAATTAAGTCTTGTATTTATTATTTTACATTTGGTTTTAACTGCGACTAAAGTTTTAAAATCGACAAACCGGTCATTAAACGGTAAAAACCCCCCTTTATAATAATAATATTACTTATATATATATATTTGTATTTTTTACAAAAGTAAACTAATATAGCGTTAAGCTTTGTTTAAAGATTTTTCTCTGTGGAACGAACCGGACTTACTAAAAACCACACTACTGTACGATTAGGTACACTTCCTATAAGTGTTGTAGCAAGGTTTAAGTATATCCATTCTCTAAATAAATAAATATCTTGTGTAAAATTGTATCGTATTTAATAGTATTTTCTGCTAAAATTTAATAGTATTATATGCACTCCGCTACCACATCAAGTTATTTTTGGCGCCGTTGCCGGGGAACCGCTTAAAAGCCGGAAGCGCAACGCTAATATAAAAAAAAAAAATTATTTTTAGTTTACTTTTATAAAAATACGTTTTTGTAAAAAATTTACGTTTTTTTTTATTATTCGAAAATATAAAAAGAAAAACAAAAATATAAGTATTTTTAAGATTTTGTTAAATATTTAAGTTTTATAATTTTCTTTATTTTTATATAAGTTTTATTTAAGTATTTTGTTTTTATTTAAAACATATAAAAAACTGAAAAAAAACTAAAATAATATATATATATATAAATCTAGTTTTACGATTTTTATTTATAAAATTATAAAGTAGTTCTATTTTTATTTTAGTTTTTAAATATAAGTTTTTATTATATAAATATTTAGATTTTAAAACAGAAAAATATAAAACAGAAAATATAAAATAAAATAAAAAACGTCGAATTTCAAAACTGTACCAGAGTTGAATTTTGGAACCCCGCGACTCACGGAGTTTGCAGCCTCGAATACCGCGACTCGCGGAGCCACTCTGACACCGACAGAAACCCTAATCTGCATTTAATTACGGGTAATTATTAATTACTATTATTATTAACCCTAATTAATTATTATTATTATAATTAGTTTTACTTTTTATTTAATTTATATTTTAGTTAAATTAGTTTAATTAAATTGTAAAATTAATAGTTTTAATAAATAAATAATATAAAAATAATATTTTTATAAAAATTGTACTTTTTACAACTTTTTGTATATTTTTATATTTTGTCCCTTTTTAATCGTTTTAGCGTAATATTTGTATTTTTAGCTCATATTTAGTTTTAAACTTAGTTTTTGCCATAGTTATTTTTACTTCTAGATTTTTAGGCTTTGCTGTAGAATTCCTTAAGTGCTTTTTCTTTAGACTAAGATTTAGGTGCTTTAGAATTTTGCGACGCCTTTTTAAGTTTTAGTTTATTTTTAAGTTATTTCCATTTGGGATATAGTTTTTCTTATAAGCTTTAATATTTTTAGACGACTTTTACCTATGTATCAATTATCATTCCAATTAGTAATCTCAATTTGCGATTATAATTTTAAGTTAGTTGTAGTAATAAGGCTAGGTTAGTCAAGTGTTTTTAAGTTTTATAAGTTTCTTTTATTTTTCCGTCACCTTTTATTTTTCAACCATTTTTCTTTTTCGACCTTTTTCGACGAGCTCTTTTTCTTTCTTATTTCTCGCTATCCTAGTTTTTAAGACATAGTTTTTTTTTAATCTACTTCTTATCTAAATTTCATAAAATTACGAAAATTTATTTTAAGTGGTTAAATTGATAGACATCAAAATTTTCTGGTTCGTAGTAATAGTTGGATTTGTATGTGGACCGGGTTATTGGAGCCAAACAGTCCTCAATTATATTGAGACCAAATGAATCCTGCCCCTCTGCTGCATCTTTTGGCTATTCGAAACGTGGGCAAAATCAGAAAAGTCTATTGATTGGATAACTTATTATAATTTTTTTTCCTTTTAAAAACTAATAGGATATTCAGTGAATGCACCGAGCAAGACGTTCACTACCTTTTGTACGTTCACCACCTGTAACTAGATCAAGACATTTAGCAAATATTACCGCCGTTGATTTTTCTTTAGAATCGTCATCCAGTCGACCAAGTACTCCAGTTCAAATTTCCGATAATCCATTTTTTGAACCCGACCTCACAATTGAGAATCCGGAGAATATTCAGGAACGATTCATAGATCCTGAACCACTAAACTTTCCTCCGGAACCACCAATCATTCAAACAGAGATTGTTGAGGAACGAACCATAAAATCAGAATCCTCTAGTGATTCCGATTCAACAAATTCAATTATGGAGAATCTGGAACCATTAAGTATGGAAGACCGAATAAGAGCTAAATGCACTGGCCAAGGTCACGCAATTACTCATCCAGACATTAATGCGCCAGATTATGAAATCAAAGGACAAATTCTACACATGGTGACTAATCAATGCCAATTTAGTGGTGCGCCGAAGGAAGATCCAAATGAACATCTACGTACCTTTAATAGGATCTGCACACTATTTAAAATCCGAGAAGTTGAGGATGAACAGCTATATCTCATGTTATTTCCCTGGACTTTAAAGGGAGAAGCCAAAGATTGGGTGGAATCGTTACCTGAAGGGGAAATTGATACATGGGACGTTTTAGTTGAAAAATTTCTTAAACAATTCTTTCCGGCATCTAAAGCCGTATGACTTCAAGCAAAAATTGTTACGTTTACACAGAAGCCAAATGAAACTCTATATGAGGCGTGGACTAGATTTGGAAAGTTGTTAAGAGGATGTCCGCAACATGGTTTAGACACCTGTCAAATAGTACAAATATTCTACCAAGGATGCGACATCACTACAAGGAAAGACATAGATATAGCAGCTGGTGGTTCTATTATGAAGAAAACCGAAACTGATGCTTACAAAATTATTGATAACACTGCTTCCCACTCACATGAGTGGCACCAAGAAAAAGATATCGTTAGATCATCTAAAGCAGCTAGAGCCGATTCTAGCCATGACTTAGATTCCATTTCCACAAAGATAGATGCTGTCGAGAGACGAATGGAAAAGATGACTAAAGATATTCACTCAATACGAATTAGTTGTGAGCAGTATGGAGGACCACATTTGACAAAAGATTGTCTCAGTATTGAATTAACAATGGAACAAAGAGAGAATATTTCATACATAAACCAAAGGCCTGGAAATAATTATCAGAATAATTATCAACCACCAAGACCGATTTACAATCAAACCAGAATTATAACCGAAATATTCCATACAACAACCAACAAGGTCCTAGCAATCAACAAGTATCCAATAATAATTACAATCAGCAAAGACCTAATTTTCAAAACAAACCACCACAACAAACCGATGATAAAAAGCCGAATTTAGAAGATATGATGACGAAGCTAGTTGAAACTCAAACGCAGTTTTTCACATCTCAGCAACAAACTAATGAACAAAATGCTCAAGCATTTAGAAATCAACAAGCTTCTATTCAAAATCTGGAACAAGAAGTAAGTAACCTAGCAAGGTTAATAGGTGAAAGAAAATCGGGAAGTCTACCTAGTGATACAAATGCTAACCCCCGGAATGAAACAGCTAAAGCTATTACCACAAGAAGTGGTACAACACTTAAAACACCTGAAATACCTGTAACTTCTGATGAAGCTATTCTTACTCCACAAGAACCACAACCTGATCAAGATAAGGAAAAAGAACCGGTAGTTGAGAAGGTTAATGAAGATAACACAGTTAAGGCTAAACCTTATGTTAAACCATACCAACCACCACTTCCTTACCCGAGTAAAATGAAGAAAGAGAAACTTGAAGCCGAGCAATCCAAATTCTTGGATATGTTTAAACAGATAAATGTAAATCTTCCTTTCATTGATGTGATTTCAGGAATGCCTAGATATGCTAAATTCTTGAAAGATCTAATCTCAAATAGAAATAAAATGGAAGAACTCTCGGCTGTTACTATGAATGCTAATTGTTCAGCAGTACTGTTGAATAAGATACCAGAAAAATTATCTGATCCAGAAAGTTTCACAATTCCATGTTTTCTGGGTAGTCTTAGTTCAATAGAAGCATTGGCAGACTTAGGTGCTAGTATAAATCTAATGCCGTATTCACTATACACTAAACTAGACCTTGGAGAATTGAAACCAACCAGAATAAGCATACAACTAGCCGATAGATCAATAAAATATCCTAGAGGGATAATGGAGAACATGCTAGTTAAAGTTGGTACTTTAGTATTTCCAGTAGATTTTGTTGTTCTGGACATGGAAGAAGATTCTCAAGTTCCTCTCATATTAGGAAGACCATTCTTAAACACGGCTAAAGCAATGATAGACGTGTTCGGTAAGAAATTGACCCTAAGTATAGAGGATGAGAGTGTTACCTTTTCAGTTGATAGAGCAATGCAACAACCACAATCTGCAGATGATACATGTTATTATATTCAAACTATAGATGCACATGCAGAATTATTAGAAGAATTTCCAGAATTACAAGGAACAGGAGAATGTTCTTTAGGAGAAGGAACAGAACAAATTATTGAAGCTGAAATGTTAGCTACACTTATAGCTAATGGACATGAACCAACAACAGAAGAAATTGAAATGCTAAAAGAAGAAGACAGATATCGATACAAATCATCGATAGAAGAACCTCCGAAATTAGAGTTAAAGCCACTTCCAAACCATTTGGAATACGCTTATTTACATGATGAATCTGAATTACCTGTAATAATATCGTCTTCTCTTACTGAAAATGAGAAATCACAACTCATTTCTGTGTTGAAAGCTCATAAACCAGCCATTGCATAGAAGATTCATGATATTAAAGGAATAAGTCCTTTGTATTGCACACATAAAATCCTTTTGGAAGAAGGTCATAAAACGTATGTGCAACGCCAATGAAGACTAAATCCTAATATGCAAGATGTAGTTAAGAAAGAGATTATTAAACTGCTAGATGCAGGTCTAATTTATCCAATCTCTGATAGTCCATGGGTAAGCCCAGTTCAATGCGTGCCTAAGAAGGGTGGCATGACTGTCATTACAAATGAGAAAAATGAGCTTATTCCTGCTAGGACCGTAACAGGATGGCGTGTATGTATTGATTATAGAAAATTAAATGACGCCACCAGAAAAGATCACTTTCCCTTACCTTTCATAGATCAAATGTTGGAAAGATTAGCCGGAAACAGTTACTATTGTTTTCTTGATGGTTTTTCCGGATATTTTCAAATTCCAATAGCACCCGAAGATCAAGAGAAAACCACATTCACGTGCCCTTATGGTACTTTTGCTTACAAACGCATGCCATTTGGACTTTGCAATGCCCCTGCAACCTTTCAAAGGTGTATGATGGCGATTTTTCATGACATGATAGAAGAATGCATGGAAGTTTTCATGGATGACTTTTCAGTCTTCGGTGATACATTTAAATCATGTCTAGCTAATCTGGAACAAATGCTTATTAGATGCGAACAATCAAATCTAGTACTTAATTGGGAGAAATGCCATTTCATGGTTAAAGAAGGCATTGTTCTTGGTCATAAAATTTCAAAAGAAGGAATTGAAGTGGATAGAGCTAAAGTAGATGTAATTGCTAAACTTCCACATCCCACCAATGTTAGAGGAGTTAGGAGTTTTCTAGGGCATGCCGGTTTTTACCGACGTTTCATAAAAGATTTTTCTAAAATTGCCACTCCTATGAATAAACTCCTAGAAAAGGATGCTCCATTCATCTTTTCCGATGAGTGTATCAAATCTTTTAATATTCTTAAAGAGAAACTCACTAATGTGCCGATCATGATAACACCAAATTGGAATCTACCATTTGAACTAATGTGCGATGCAAGTGATTTTGCAATGGGAGCCGTTTTAGGACAAAGGATTGAAAAACAATTTCAACCTATATATTATGCTAGTAAGACGTTACAAGGAGCACAAACGAACTATACAACTACTGAAAAAGAACTCCTTTCTATTGTCTTTGCTTTTGACAAATTTCGATCATATCTCGTTCTAGCAAAAACGGTGGTCTATACCGACCATTCTGCTCTTAGATACCTATTTTCAAAACAAGATGCTAAACCAAGATTAATCCGATGGATCTTACTCTTACAATAGTTTGATATTGAAATCCGAGATAAAAGAGGAGCAGAAAATCTCGCCGCTGATCATCTTTCTCGTCATGAAAATCCCGAATTAAAAGTTCTAAATGAATCGGCCATACAAGACAACTTTCCTGATGAATATCTATTGAAGATAGATTATAAAGAAATTCCATGGTTTGCAGACTATGCAAACTATTTAGTATGTGGATTCCTTGAAAAAGGATTATCGTACCAAAGACGAAAGAAATTCTTCAGTGATATAAAATACTATTTTTGGGAAGATCCACATCTGTTTAAAAGTTGTCCCGATGGAATAATACGCCGATGTGTATTTGGAGATGAAGCTAGTAAAATATTAAACCATTGTCACACAGGACCAACAGGAGGGGATTATGGGCCTCAACTAACAGCAAGAAAAGTTTATGATGCTGGATTCTATTGGCCTACAATTTACAAAGACGCACACCTTCTTTGCAAATCCTGTGATGCTTGTCAAAGGGCCGGAAAAATAAGTCAACGTGATGAAATATCACAAAATGTCATACAAGTATGTGAAGTATTTGACATTTGGGGTATTGACTTTATGGGTCCATTTCCAAAATCTCATAATAATCTATATATACTCGTAGCCATTGATTATGTATCTACATGGGCGGAAGCACAAGCTCTCCCAACTAACGATGCACGAGTTGTTGTCAACTTTTTAAAACGTCTTTTTGCAAGGTTTGGAACACCGAAAGCTTTAATAAGTGATCGGGGTACTCATTTCTGTAATAATCAACTTGAGAAAGTTCTTAAAAGATATGGAGTAACTCATAAAATCTCCACCGCATATCATCCACAAACAAGTGGACAAGTTGAAAATACCAACCGAGCTTTAAAACGTATTCTAGAGAAAACCGTAGGATCAAATTCGAAGGAATGGTCCATTAAATTGGAGGATGCAATCTGGGCTTTTAGAACAGCCTACAAAACTCCAATTGGAACCACACCTTTTAGACTTGTTTATGGAAAAGCATGTCATCTTCCAGTAGAAATTGAACACAAAGCATTTTGGGCTTTGAAGACATGTAATCTTGATTTACATGAAGCTGGACGTCTACGATTAAGTCAACTAAATGAATTAGAAGAATTAAGACATGAAGCATACGAAAATTCGTTAATCTATAAAGAAAGAACGAAGAAATTGCATGATAAAAGAATCAGAAGTTCAAAAGAATTTAAAGAAGGAGACAGAGTTCTTCTTTTCAATTCACGATTCAAGCTATTTCCTGGAAAATTGAAATCAAGATGGTCTGGACCATTCATAGTTAAAAGAGTTTTTCCATACGGAACAGTAGAATTGATAAATTCAAATGGGATTGAATTTAAAGTTAATGGACACAGAGTTAAACACTACATAGATAGTCCGATGGAAGTCGACAACGAAGTTAATCACAATTTCGACACCACAGCTAACTAAGTGTGGGGAGAATCAAGGACGGACTAGGACATCGATCCGAAACGACCTCGTCCTAAATAACAAGGGAAACAAAATTTTAAAATTAATTACTTAATTGTTTTAATTAGTATAAGATATAAATAAATAAATAAAAAAAATAAAAAAATAACAAACTCCGCGACTCGCGGAGTTTGAAGGTTTAAACCCCGCGACTCGCGGGAGGACCAAAAAATCAGAAAAAAAATAAAAACGCAGAACTGATCAGTTGCACACCACAAACACACCAAATACTGCGAAATACTGCGCAAAAACCCCGCAAAAACACCCCCAAAATCACAATTTTTAACCGTTAATCATCAAATCTTTTACTAAAATCATGTTGAGAAGGATGCTATCAAGGAATTACTCAAGAAAAATGGTAAATTTCTACACCTAAACACCATTTAATTCGAAAATTAGTGTTCTTGAGCAATTTTTTCCCCAATTTGATTTTGATGCTTTTTAGTGTAATTATGCTTAAATTGCTTATGTATTATGCTTGTATAACCTAGATTGATGCTATTTAACATGATTAGAAGCCTTAAACTACAAATTTTGAGTAATCTAGGGTTTGTGTTCTTGAGCAAATTTGGGGCTTTTTGATATAAACAGGTTATGGCCGATTTTTGTCATGAATTGTTGCTAAATTAAGTAGTGTAACATGTTTAGGTACTTAAATGATCCAAACTTTGAGCCTAAACATGATTTTGAGAATTAAAGTGGACTTTTTCAAGTCTAAAAATTCATGAACTTGATTTTTGAGAGATAATGCCATTTGAAACTTGTTTAATTGCTAGTAATGATTATTTTGACATGTTATTTGAGTTGAATGCTTATGAACTTGGCGAACATTTTCGTATATGCTTATTTGAAAAAGTGTAGATTTGATGAAAATATGAAAATGAGCTAAAGTTTGAAATAAATTGATCATGTCATTGTAATTATTTTGATTGATGATTTTGCTGACACTAATGCATATTTGGATGCACAAAAATTGTGTTTGATGTGTTTTGCAGACTGAAAGGGGTGAATCTTCATCCCAAGCTCGCAATGCTCCTGCTGAGAATGCGGAACAACAGGAGGTGGATAACTACTACAAGCAAGATATACCTCATCCAGTCATGACATTTTCTGATATGCACTTGAAAGATTTGCACCCGAACCTGAGATTTGACAGACTTTGGATAGATTATCCAAAATACCAAAGGGGTTTGCATACTCTTCATTCTAAAGTTGTTGAGGTACCTAGGGTCATAGAATGGGGACCATTAGAAGCTGTAGAATTGGTCGGGCCAATTAGGGAATTACTTGCACAGAGGTATGGTAATTCTACTTTCAACGACTGGGTACGTTTATTCACCATGCGTAGACCTGCATATAAAGTATGGTGTGAAGATGTGTTGTGTAGTATAGAATTAAATGATCGGGTAGCTAGTTTAACCGATCGATCTTTTATTAGATTTTTGTTAGGAGGTTCGATGCGCCACATGTCTTTACTAGACATGGCTCAGGCTTTACGTATATATACGCCTGAGGAGTTAGCATCTGCCGATTGTAGAGGGTTGATACTAAATGGTAGAAAGATAGATGAAAATTTTGATACACATGGTATATGGAGTCAAATGACAAGCCATCACCGATTCAAAGGGGGAAATTACTCTTATTTGGATATAGATAGAGCTAAATTAAGAGTGATTCATAGGTTTTTAGCTAATTCGATTACACAAAGAGGTAAGAACAAGGAAAAGGTAAATGAACAGGATTTGTTTTACCATATGTGTATTCGAGACCCACAAAGCGATGTAAGTATACCTTATTGTGTGGGTTATTATTTATCAGCTATGGTTAGGGGGATGAGACCGCATAGCATAATAGGAGGTGGTATTTTTATTACTTTGATTGCTGAATATCTCGGTGTGGATATAAGTCGGGGGGATTATTAGTCGAAGAACCAGAACCCCGCGATACAATAGGTTTAAATGTATACCATGGTGCGAAAGTTTTGAAGAGGCAAAATAACACCGCAGTACAATACCATGGTAGACATCCACAGGTTGAGAGAAACCAACAGTAAGGTAATGTAGGAGGGGGAAATGAAATGCAAGAAATGCAAAGGTTTATAGCTTCACAGGAGTACGAAAATGCTAGACATAGAGCATTTGAAGATTGGCAAGTTCATCAAAACTAAATCATAGCTCATTGCCAACATATAGGTAGAAACTATATTCCTACTCCAAAACCCATATTCCCTCCCTAGTCTATAGAGATGCAACCACCGTATCCTACATATAACCCAGCCGAAGCATTCTATAGCACCTATGGTTATGCATGGAACCCCTATTGGTATCAGTATCATCCCTAGTCTACTTAGTTTTATTTATTTTGTAATTTGTAATGTTGATACGTTTAATACTTATGTTAATATTGTAATAGTTTTTATAATTTTTTAACTTTTATTCTTAGATTTTAATAATTTTTGAATGTGAGGTAATATACCAAACTTCAAAAATATGTATATATGTTTGCAGTTTATCTTATGTACACAACAGGGTAAAACAACGCATTTTCAAAGACTGGCATTAAGTTCAGCAAAAGCAACTAATTTTGACGACAAGATGCAAAATATATGTGAAATAACAACAAGACGGAATGAACAAATGATGTGCACCATTTATCATTCAGCAAACAAACGCCAATATATTTGGAAACTTTGGTAAAATTTAATCATTTTCACACAAATCACCCTCAATAATTTAAATTGTTACTGATTTCTTGCAAATGAGGGCATTGCAAGATCTTAAGTGTGGGAAGGGGTTAAATTCTTTCGGATTTTAAAATTTTTATCTTAAACACTGGGTTACCATTAAAAATACTAGTAAAGCAGTAGTTGTATTAGAATCTAGTGCTCTCTGATAATAAAGAACAGCCCTAGTCTTATATACTGACTACCCAATTCTAGTAAAAAATTTCAAAATTTTCAATTAAATGAACTCAAAATCATGTTTATACATATTTATGAACGATAAAACTAGGTTTTAACACCGAAATTATTGTAACCTCGGAAAGGACATAAATTGAGAAACAAACCAAAATGTTAAAATTCATTTAAAATGGAATAGAGGACAATAAAAAGAAAAATAAAAGCCAAGTGTGGGAAAATTCTCCAAGTTATTCAAAACATATATCACATATTTTTGTATAAATAACTGAAAATACTTTTGCTTTGGACTAAACTAAAAAGTTTTACCTGATTTACTGTAAGAAAGATGGATCTACACGATGAATCAATTTCATCATTAAAAGGAAGTAAAGTCTTCCGAAAAAGACACGCGCTTCTTGATTTAGGTCAAGAAGTTGTCGTCCAGACCAGCTGTAGGTTGACGAAAAATCTAGAAAAGTCATCACTAAAATCAGCAGGAAATCCATGGACCTCAGCATTAAACAGGGTCGCCAAGTGGTCAGATTTATCCTAACCATGAGAAGGATTTATCTCGTAAAATGGGGGGCACCATGCAAATTAGCTGGATAAGACTAATGAATCAGATCCCCAGAAAGGATAATCTCCTTAAAAGATCAAAAATCAGCTTTTAAGCCTGATATTACTCAATCCTTGAGATTGACCTTAAAGATTGAGAATTACAAACTCATGGAATTCAATGATATCTAAACTCGAGCTTGAACGAGAAAATATTTTGATCAAAATTACAAACCGATTTGTTTTCTGAAAACCCTATTTTCAATGCGTTCATTACCATTGAACGTAAAATCCTAGGAATTCACCTGGAATTCATTAGGTCACCTGAACTAAATCGGGTGTCAACCGTAAGAACAGTGGTTGCATAGTGGTCAAAGACAGGACCTTGTGCCAGACTGAAAAATCATAAGGGTGAGCTTTACTATTGCTCCTACCAAGGATAGTAATTGCGTCCGACACGTTATAGACCATAATTAAAAGCATGTCAGGGGACATTGCATTAACAGTTGCTTGTTCAACGCTTTCCTTTACAACTGGACGGTAGTTTACCGAAAGGTAATATACGGGACAAGTAAACTGGACGTGTTGCTTTCCAAATACAAGTTTAGCAAGTGGGTGACACAAAACTGGACGTGTTGCTTTCCAAATCACTGATGTACAAAGTGTGAAGAATAAAGAAGTGATTCTAGTATTTCAAGACGATATTGCATGAGGACAAGCAACGCTTAAGTGTGGGAATATTTGATAATGCTAAAAAGAACATATATTTCATAGCATTATTCCTCAAGAAAGACAAGCTTTTAGTTGCAATTGTTCTATTTACAAGTGATATTCGTTTAAATAATAAAAGGTGAAGACAAAAGACAGATTCGACGAAATGAAGACGCAAACGACCAAAAAGCTCAAAAGTACAAAAGACAATCAAAGAGGTTCTAATTATTGATAAGAAACGTCTCCAAATTACAAGAGTACAAGATTCAAAACGCAAAGTACAAGATATTAAATTGTACGCAAGGACATTCGAAAATCCGAAACCGGGACAAGAGTCAACTCTCAACGCTCGACGCAACGGACTAAAAATTACAAGTCAACTATGCACATGAATATAATATAATATATAAATAATTCTTAAAAATTATATATATATTATATTAATATTTATAAACCATCGGTAAACAAAGAGCCAAAATGGAGTGAGCTGTATTTACAAACTCCGCGACTCGCGGAGTTTGAAGGCAAAAAGGGCCGCGAGTCGCGGAGCCCCAAATTCTGAAACTCCCTATAAAAGCAAACGAATTCTGATCGCAAAAAACAACATAATATATCCATCTCTCTATCTATATACGTAATATATATATTTATAATTTATATTTTAATTTTAATCCTAATAATAAGGGTATGTTAGCGAATGTTGTAAGGGTGTAAGTCGAAATTCTTTCCGTGTAACGCTACGCTATTTTTAATCATTGTAAGTTATGTTCAACCTTTTTAATTTAATGTCTCGTAGCTAAGTTATTATTATGCTTATTTAATCCGAAGTAATCATGATGTTGGGCTAATTACTAAAATTGGGTAATTGGGCTTTGTACCATAATTGGGGTTTGGACAAAGGAACGACACTTGTGGAAATTAGACTATGGGCTATTAATGGGCTTTATATTTGTTTAACTAAATAATAGTTTGTTAATGTTAATATAAAGATTTACAATTGGGCGTCCCTATAAATTACCATATACACTCGATCGGACACGATGGGTGGGGAATTTATATGTACGAATAATCGTTCATTTAACCGGACACGGGAATGGATTAATAGCTACTAGAATAATTAAAACAGGGGTGAAATTATGTACAAGGACAATTGGTATAATTGATAACAAAATATTAAAACCTTGGGTTACACTCAGTCGACATCCTGGTGTAATTATTAAACAAAGTATTAAAATCTTGTTACAGTTTAAGTCTCCAATTAGTTGGAATATTTAACTTCGGGTATAAGGATAATTTGACGAGGACACTCGCACTTTATATTTATGATTGATGGACTGTTATGGACAAAAACCAGACGGACATATTAAATAATCCAGGACAAAGGACAATTAACCCATGAGCATAAAACTAAAATCAACACGTCAAACATCATGATTACGGAAGTTTAAATAAGCATAATTCTTTTATTTCATATTTAATTTCCTTTATTTTATATTTAATTGCACTTCTAATTATCGCATTTTTATTGTTATTGTATTTAATTGCACTTTTAATTATCGTACTTTTAATTATCGTAATTTTTTATTAATCGCAATTTCATTATCGTTATTTACTTTACGCTTTAAATTAAGTCTTGTATTTATTATTTTACATTTGGTTTTAACTGCGACTAAAGTTTTAAAATCGACAAACCGGTCATTAAACGGTAAAAACCCCCCTTTATAATAATAATATTACTTATATATATATATTTGTATTTTTACAAAAGTAAACTAATATAGCGTTAAGCTTTGTTTAAAGATTTTCCCTGTGGAACAAACCGGACTTACTAAAAACTACACTACTGTACGATTAGGTACACTGCCTATAAGTGTTGTAGCAAGGTTTAAGTATATCCATTCTCTAAATAAATAAATATCTTGTGTAAAATTGTATCGTATTTAATAGTATTTTCTGCTAAAATTTAATAGTATTATATACACTCCGCTACCACATCAGAGTGTATATACCAATAGTACATACATCTAAAAGTTGTGTATTGTACGAGTATGAATACAGGTGCATACGAGTAGAATTGTTGATGAAACTGAACGAGGATGTAATTGTAAGCATTTTTGTTAAGTAGAAGTATTTTGATATGTGTATTTAAGTCTTTCAAAAGTGTAAGAATACATATCAAAACACAACATGTATATACATTCTAATGGAGTCGTTAAGTCTTCGTTAGTCGTTACATGTAAGTGTTGTTTTGAAACCTTTAAGTTAACGATCTCAATTAATGTTGTTAACCCAATGTTTATTATAACAAAGGAGATGTTATATTATTATATTATCATGATATTATGATGTATGAATATCTCTTAATATGATATATACATTAAAATATCGTTACAACGATAATCTTTACATTTAAGTCTCGTTTCGTAATTCTTGGGTTAGTAGTCTTGTTTTTACATATGTAGTTCATTGTTAACACACTTAATGATATATTTAAATATCATTTTATCAAGTTAAATATAGTGTATCAATATCTTAATATGATACATATGTATTTAGTAGACGTTATCATAACGATAATCGTTATATATATCATTTCGAGTTTTTTAACTTAGTAATCTCATTTCTTCTGTATATCACACATTGTTAATATACTTAGTGCGATACTTACTTATCATAATCTTATGTCAACCATATATATATGTCTATATATATACCACAACATGTAGTTTTTACAATTTTGTAACGTTCGTGAATCGCCGGTCAACATGGGTAATCAATTGTCTATATGAAACTTATTTCATTTAATCAAGTCTTAACAAGTTTGATTTCTTAACACGTTGGAAACATTTAGTCATGTAAATATCAATCTCAATTAATATATATAAACATGGAAAAGTTCAGGTCACTACAGTACCTACCCGTTAAATAAATTTCGTTCTGAAATTTTAAGCTGTTGAAGGTGTTGACGAATCTTATGGAAATAAATGCGGGTATTTCTTCTTCATCTGATCTTCATGATCCCAGGTGAACTCGGGTCCTCTATAAGCATTCCATTGAATCTTAACAATCGGTATCTTGTTTTGCTTAACTCTCTTAACCTCACGATCCATTATTTCGACGGGTTCTTCAATGAATTGAAGTTTTTCATTGATTTGGATTTCGTCCAACGGAATAGTGAGATCTTCTTTAGCAAAACATTTCTTCAAATTCGAGACGTGGAAAGTGTTATGTACAGCCGCGAGTTGTTGAGGTAGCTCCAGTTGGTAAGCTACTGGTCCGACACGATCTATAATCTTGAATGGTCCAATGTACCTTGGATTTAGTTTCCCCCGTTTACCAAATCGAACAACGCCTTTCCAAGGTGAAACCTTAAGCATGACCATTTCTCCTATTTCAAACTCTATATCTTTTCTGTTACTGTCCGCGTAGCTCTTTTGTCGACTCTGGGCGGTTTTCAATCGTTGTTGAATTTGGATGATTTTCTCGGTAGTTTCTTGTATTATCTCTGGACCCGTAATCTGTCTATCCCCCACTTCATTCCAACAAATTGGAGACCTGCACTTTCTACCATAAAGTGCCTCAAACGGCGCCATCTCAATACTAGAATGATAACTGTTGTTGTCGGAAAATTCTGCTAACGGTAGGTGTCGATCCCAACTGTTTCCGAAATCAATAACACATGCTCGTAGCATGTCTTTAAGCATTTGTATCGTCCTTTCGCTCTGCCCATCAGTTTGTGGATGATAGGCAGTACTCATGTCTAGACGAGTTCCTAATGCTTGCTGTAATGTCTGCCAGAATCTTGAAATAAATCTGCCATCCCTATCAGAGATAATAGAGATTGGTATTCCATGTCTGGAGACGACTTCCTTCAAATACAGTCGTGCTAACTTCTCCATCTTGTCATCTTCTCTTATTGGCAGGAAGTGTGCTGATTTGGTGAGATGATCAACTATTACCCAAATAGTATCAAAACCACTTACAGTCCTTGGCAATTTAGTGATGAAATCCGTGGTAATGTTTTCCCATTTCCATTCCGAGATTTCGGGTTGTTGAAGTAGACCTGATTTTTTCTGATGCTCCGCTTTGACCTTAGAACATGTCAAACATTCCCCTACGTATTTAGCAACATCGGCTTTCATACCTGACCACCAAAAATGTTACTTGAGATCCTTGTACATCTTCCCTGTTCCAGGATGTATTGAGTATCTGGTTTTATGAGCTTCTCTAAGTACCATTTCTATCATATCTCCAAATTTTGGTACCCAAATTCTTTCAGCCCTATACCGGGTTCCATCTTCCCGAATATTAAGATGCTTCTCCGATCCTTTGGGTATTTCATCCTTTAAATTTCCCTCTTTTAAAACTCCTTGTTGCGCCTCCTTTATTTGAGTAGTAAGGTTAGTGTGAATCATTATATTCATAGCTTTTACTTGAATGTGTTCTCTGTCCTTTCTGCTCAAGGCATCGGCTACCACATTTGCCTTCCCCGGGTGGTAACGAATCTCAAAGTCGTAATCATTCAACAATTCAATCCACCTACGCTACCTCATATTCAGTTGTTTCTGATTAAATATGTGTTGAAGACTTTTGTGGTCGGTATATATAATACTTTTGACCCCATATAAGTAGTGCCTCCAAGTCTTTAATGCAAACACAATCGCACCTAATTCCAAATCATGTGTCGTATAATTCTGTTCATGAATCTTCAATTGTCTAGACGCATAAGCAATTACTTTCGTTCGTTGCATTAATACACAACCGAGACCTTGCTTTGAGGCGTCACAATATATCACAAAATCATCATTCCCTTCAGGTAATGACAATATAGGTGTCGTAGTTAACTTTTTCTTTAACAATTGAAATGCTTTCTCTTGCTCATCTTTCCATTCAAATTTCTTCCCTTTATGCGTTAATGCAGTTAAGGGTTTTGCAATTCTGGAAAATTCTTGGATGAACCTTCTGTAGTAACCAGCTAGTCCTAAAAACTGGCGTATTTGCTTCGCAGTTTTTGGGGTTTCCCACTTTTCAACGGTTTCGATCTTTGCCGGGTCCACCTGGATACCTTCTTTGTTCACTATGTGATCGAGGAATTGAACTTCTTTCAACCAAAATGCACACTTTGAAAACTTAGCGTACAGTTTTTCTTTCCTCAATACTTCTAGCACTTTTCTCAAATGTTCTTCGTGCTCTTGATCATTCTTTGAGTAAATAAGTATGTCATCGATGAAAACAATGACAAACTTATCAAGATATAGCCCACACACTCGGTTCATAAGGTCCATGAACATAGCTGGTGCGTTAGTCAATCCAAACGGCATAACCATAAACTCTTAATGACCATAACGCGTCCTAAAAGCAGTTTTTGGAATATCATCCTCCTTTACTCGCATTTGATGATATCCAGAACGTAAATTGATCTTTGAATAAACAGACGAGCCTTGTAGTTGATCAAATAAGTCATCGATTCTCGGTAGTGGATAACGGTTTTTGATGGTAAGTTTATTCAACTCTCTGTAGTCAATACTCAACCTAAATGTACCATCCTTCTTCTTGACAAACAAAACAGGAGCTCCCCATGGTGATGTGCTTGGTCGAATGAAACCACATTCTAATAGTTCTTGTAGTTGGCTTTGTAGTTCTTTCATCTCGCTGGGTGCGAGTCTGTAAGGAGCACGAGCTATTGGTGCAGCTCCTGGTACAAGATCTATTTGAAATTCAACAGATCGATGTGGAGGTAGTCCCGGTAATTATTTCTGAAATACATCAGGAAATTCTTTTGCGACGGGAATATCATTGATGCTCTTTTCTTCAGTTTGTACTTTCTCGACGTGTGCTAGAACAGCATAGCAACCTTTTCTTATTAGTTTTTGTGCCTTCAAATTACTAATAAGATGTAGTTTCGTGTTGCCCTTTTCTCTGTACACCATTAAGGGTTCTCCTTCTTCTCGTACAATGCGAATTGCATTTTTGTAACATACGATCTCTGCTTTCATCTCCTTCAGCCAGTCCATGCCAACTATTACATCAAAACTCCCTAACTCTACGGGTATCAAATCAATCTTAAATATTTCGCTACCCAGCTTAATTTCTCGATTCCGACATATATAATCTGCTGAAATTAATTTACCGTTTGCTAATTCGAGTAAAAATTTACTATCCAACGGCGTCAATGGACAACTTAATTTAGCACAAAAATCTCTACTCATATAGCTTCTATCCGCACCCGAATCAAATAAAACGTAAGCAGATTTATTGTCAATAAGAAACGTACTCGTAACAAGCTCCGGGTCTTCTTGTGCCTCTGCCGCATTAATATTGAAAACTCTTCCGCGGCCTTGTCCATTCGTGTTCTCCTGGTTCGGAAAATTTCTAATAATGTGGCCCGATTTTCCACATTTATAACAAACTACATTGGCATAAGTTGCTCCGACACTACTTGCTCCGCCATTACTCGTTCCGACACCATTTGTTCCTGTCGTTCTGTTAACCCCTGGTCCGTAGACCTCACACTTCGCCGCGCTATGACCTTTTCTTTTACACTTGTTGCAAAATTTGGTGCAAAACCCCGAGTGATACTTTTCACACCTTTGGCATAGCTGCTTCTGATTGTTGTTGTTGTTGCAGTTATTATTGTTGTTGTTGTTGTTGTTGTTGTTGTTGTGCCGTTTATTGTAGTTGCGATTGATGTTGCGATTGTTGGGATAGTTGTTGTTGTTTTGGTGACTCTTATCACTGTTTTCCTCTCACTTTCTTTTGACTAACTTCACGTTGGCCTCTTCGGCCGCCTGTTCTTTAATTCTTCCTTCAATCTGGTTCACTAGTTTGTGAGCCATTCTACATGCCTTTTGTATGGAGGCAGGCTCGTGTGAACTTATATCTTCTTGGATTCTCTCCGGTAACCCTTTCACAAACGCTTCGATCTTCTCTTCCTCATCTTCGAACGCTCTCGGACACAATAGGCATAATTCTGTGAATTGTCTTTCATATGAAGTAATATCGAATCCCTGTGTTCGTAACCCTCTAAGTTCTAACTTGAGCTTATTGACCTCGGTTCTGGGACGGTACTTCTCGTTCATCAAGTGCTTGAATGCTGACCACGGTAGCGTGTAAGCAGCATCTTGTCCCACTTGCTCTAGATAGGTATTCCACCATGTTAACGCAATACCTGTGAAGGTATGCGTAGCGTACTTCACTTTGTCTCCTTCAGCACACTTACTTATGGCAAACACCGATTCAACTTTCTCGGTCCACCGTTTCAATCCAATTGGTCCTTCGGTCCCATCAAATTCTGAAGGTTTGCAGGCAGTGAATTCCTTGTAGGAGCATCCTACACGATTTCTTGTGCCATTAGCTGTATTGCTAGATTCAGAGTTATTGTTGGTATGTAGCGTGGCCTGTACTGCGGCTATGTTTGAAGAAAGAAAGACACAAAATTCCTCTTCGCTCATATTCAAGGTGTGTCGAGTAGTCGGTCCCATTTCCTTCAAAATAGTCAAATGAAACAAGTTAATCATACAGAATATTAAGAGTAGTCAATAATATCTCGTAGCATAATAAGAACTCATTTATAAAAGCTTTTTCTTCATATTAGTGTTTTATAAGTTTAAATTCGGGTACTACCTACCCATTAAGTTCATACTTAGTAGCTAATATACAATTCAACTACTACAATTCCATATGAAAAACTGATTATAATAATATATCACATACAAATATTCTTCAAACTTACAACTTCGCTATATTATATATAACATGAAATATAGTACACTATGACACAGGACAGTTTTGAAGATAAATCTAGTTAATACGCAAGTTGTTTAGCAAAGGAAATAAAGACACGTAATTCATAAGTCCATAAAAAAGTCATGCATTCTGGTTTTACTAAGACGACTTCCCATCCTTGGTCTTGTGGAAAATAACCGTTATGACCATTATCTAGGCAGCATGTTGTAATATCGTCAAAAGGACGAGGGTTTTGTAATGTCCAACAGCCCCATAATAATCTAAAAATCTTGTTTCTCACTACAACTACTGAATCCGTCACTTGTGGGAAAGTTTTATTTAAAAGCTGCAATCCGATGTTCTTTTTCTCACTTTGGTAAGAAGCGAAAATCACTAACCCGTAAGCATAACATGCTTCTTTATGTTGCATGTTAGAAGCTCTTTCTAATTCACGAAATCCTATGTTCAGATATGTTGAGTCAAAATAGGTTCTTAACCCGTAGCGTAAAATTGCATTTGGGTTCCTCGCATTTAACGCTTTAAAGAAAACATGGCGTAACTTACGGTCTCCCCAATATGATATACCCCACCTATCAAAGGAAAGCCTTTTATAAACTAAGGCATTTATGGAAAGTCTTTCAAATGTCTGACAAGTTAATTTTGCCATAACTAAATGTGCTGATGAATTCTGACCGACTCTAGACAAGATTTCCTCAATCATATCCTCTGGTAGGTCTTCTAAAATATTCGGTTGTCTACCCTTAACGTCCATTTTGTTTTTATACTGTAAAATAGACAAGGATTAGATTCGTAAAAGATAATTAATAAACAATACAAGCAATTTTTACATAGAACATAAAAGTACAAGCACACTACAATACATATAATACACAACATGATTACAACCTTCTAATCTGAATCACTGGTTTCTTCTTCTTCGGACTTGGTTCGTTTTCCTAATTTTCTAGGAATATATGGTGTTCCTCTAATACGAGCCGTCGTTTTCCATAATGGTTTAGAAAAACCTGGTGGTTTAGAGGTTCTCGGGTCATTGTTACATTTTAGGAAATACGGATGTTGTCGATACATATAAAGTTCATCGGGGTTGGAATCGGGTTTCTCGATTTTTATACCTTTTCCCTTATTATTTTCTTTCGCTTTATTAAATTGGGTCGAGGTAATTTCTATAACATCATCGGAATCTTCATCGGGATCCGATTCATCGGAAAATTGGTAGTCTTCCCAATATTTTGCTTCCTCGGCGGAAACACCATTGACCATTATTAACTTTGGTCCGTTGGTTGAGGATTTTCTTTTATTTAATCGATTTACTATAGGTATCAATATTTCTTCCTCCGGAACATCTTCTTCTTCTTCTTCTGGTTCCTCCTATTCCAATTCATCCTCTTCTGGTTCCTCTTCTTCCGGTTCCTCCTCTTCCGATTCATCCTCTTCTGGTTCCTCTTCTTCCGGTTCCTCCTCTTCCGGTTCCTCCTCTTCCGGTTCCTCTTCGGGAATTTGTGAATCTTCCCAAAATATATTCGACTCTTCATTATTATTAAGTGAATCAATGGGATTTGTATTAGAGGTAGACATCTATCACACAATATCAAACACGTTAAGAGATTAATATATCACATAATATTTACATGTTAATAATATATATTTTCCAACAAAAATGTTAAACAATCATTTTTAAAGAAAACACGATCGAAGTCCAGTCTCACTAATGCATCCTAACAAACTCGATAAGACACACTAATACAAATTTTCTGGTTCTCTAAGACCAACGCTCTGACACCAACTGAAATGTCCCGTTCATATTGATTATAAACGTTCCATATTAATTGATTTCGTCGCGAGGTTTTGACCTCTATATGAGACATTTTTCAAAGACTGCATTCATTTTTAAAACAACCATAACCTTTATTTTATCGATAAAGGTTTAAAAGCATTACATAGATGATCAAATAATGATAATCTAAAATATTCCGTTTACACACGACCATTACATAATGGTTTACAATAAGAATATATTACATCAAAAATAAGTTTCTTGAATGCAGTTTTTACATAATATCATACAAGCATGGACTCCAAATCTTGTCCTTATTTTAGTATGCAATAGCGGAAGCTCTTAATAATCACCTGAGAATAAACATGCTTAAAATGTCAACAAAAATGTTGGTGAGTTATAGGTTTAACCTATATATTATCAAATCATAATAATAGACCACAAGATTTCATATTTCAATATACATCCCATACATAGAGATAAAAATCATTCATATGGTGAACACCTGGTAACCGACATTAAAAAGATGCATATATAAGAATATCCCCATCATTTCGGGAAACCCTTCGGATATGATATAAATTTCGAAGTACTAAAGCATCTGGTACTTTAGATGAGGTTTGTTAGGCCTAATAGATCTATCTTTAGGATTCGCATCAATTAGGGTGTCTGTTCCCTAATTCTTAGATTACCAGACTTAATAAAAAGGGGCATATTCGATTTCGATAATTTAACCATAGAATGTAGTTTCACGTACTTGTGTCTGTTTTGTAAATCATTTATAAAACCTTCATGTATTCTCATCCCAAAAATATTAGATTTTAAAAGTGGGACTATAACTCACTTTCACAGATTTTTACTTCATCGGGAAGTAAGACTTGGCCACTGGTCGATTCACGAACCTATAATAAATATGTACATATATATCAAAGTATGTTTAAAATATATTTACAACATTTTTGATACGTTTTACTATTTTAAGTTTATTAAGTCAGCTGTCCTTGTTAGTAATCTACAACTAGTTATCCATAATTAGATGTACAGAAATAAATCAATATATGTTATCTTGAATAAATCCACGACCCAGTGTATATACGTCTCAGGCTAGATCATAACTCAAACTATATATATTTTTGGAATCAACCTCAACCCTGTATAGCTAACTCCAGCATTACTGCATATAGAGTGTCTATGGTTGTTCCAAATAATATATATAGATGGGTCGATATGATATGTCAAAACATTTGCATACGTGTCTATGGTATTCCAAGATTACATAATATATTAGAATACATGTATAATACAATATAAGTTAGCTAGGATATGATTAATATATATTTGTTACCAATTTTCACGTAGCTACAACAAGCAAAAATAATCAATCTTGTTTTACCCATAACATCTTCATTTTAAATCCATTTTGATTGAATCAAATTGCTATGGTTTCATATTGAACTTAACTTTATGAATCTATACAGAAAAAGTATAAGTTTATAGTCAGAATTGCAGGTTACAAGTCATTTTTATAAAGGTAGTCATTTTAGTCGAAAGAACGACGTCTAGATGACCATTTTGGAAAACATACTTCCACTTTGAGTTTAACAATGATTTTTGGATATAGTTTCATGTTCATAAGAAAAATCATTTTCCCAAAAGAACAACTTTTAAATTAAAATTTATCATAGTTTTTAATTATCCAAACCAAAACAGCCCCCTGTTTCACTACGACGGCGTATATCCAATTTTATGGTGTTCATCGTGTTTCCAGGGTTTAAATCATTAAGTTAGCATATCATATAGATATAGAACATGTGTTTAGTTGATTTTAAAAGTCAAGTTAGAAGGATTAACTTTTGTTTGCGAACAAGTTTAGAATTAACTAAACTATGTTCTAGTGATTACAAGTTTAAACCTTCGAATAAGATAGCTTTATATGTATGAATCGAATGATGTTATGAACATCATTACTACCTCAAGTTTTCTCGATAAAACCACTGGAAATGAGAAAAATGGATCTAGCTTCAAAGGATCCTTGGATGGCTTGAAAGTTCTTGAAACAAAATCATGACACGAAAACAGTTCAAGTAAGATTTTCACTCGAAATAAGATTGTTATAGTTGTAGAAATTGAATCAAAGTTTGAATATGAATATTACCTTGAATTAGAAAGATAACCTACTGTAAATAACAAAGGTTCCTTGATCTTAGATGATTACTTGGAATGGATTTGAAAGCTTAGAAGTAGACTTGCAAACTTGGAAGTATTCTTGATTTTTATGAAACTATACTTATGGAATTTATGAAGAACACTTAGAACTTGAACATATAACTTGAGAGAGATCACTTAGATGAAGAAAATTGAAGAATGAAAGTGTTTGTATGTAAGACCCTGTTTCTGTTTCTGATTTTGCAGTAGATCGGGACGCCGTCCAACCTTCGGGATGCCGTTCAGCAAAGAAGGACGGGACGCCATCCATGATTCGGGACGCCGTCCAAACTGTCTGTCGAGCCAGCTGTTTTAATTAATTAAAAAGGGGTAAAATGGTAAATTTACTTGGATGCCGGTTTGGAGCCTTCAAGGCTGGTTCCTTGGTCATTTGTGGATGATATTTCATCCTCACAAACACTCCCAACCTTATCTAGAGAGAGAGGAGGGTTTTAGAGAGAGAGAGGTGGATTTGGAGAAGAAGGAGTTGGATTCTCGCTAAAGCTCGGGTTCTAAAGTTGTTCATCTCGCTCCTAGCTATGTTTTGGTAGTATTGGTAAGCTCAAACTCCGAATTTCATTTGTTAGATTTGATGTTCAAGTTAGGGTTTTGAGCTAGATTGTTGTGAAACCCTTTTAGATGATAAATTAGGTTCATGGTGACTTGTTAATCTTGTCACTTGGTGGGTTTTGGGTTGGTTGACGTTTTAGCCTTGATTAGGGTTTGATCTTGAGTTTAATCACTAGGTTTAGTGATTATGGAAGTGTTGAAACTTTTTTGGGTGAGTTTGGCTAACTAATTTTGAAATGGGTCAAAATTAGGGTTTTGGTGTCAAAATGGGTATGACACGTGTTTAACACTTGTGTTCGGGTTTAATTGGCATATTAGGACCATTCTCACTTGTGTTAGTGATTATTGGTTAGTTTGGGCGCGGTTTGTGCTTGGAAGTGCATTTGGGTAGAAATTGCACTAGTTGTCAATTTGGGTTGATTGGTATATCCACCCTAATTGTGTTACTTGTTATGTGATAAATGGATTAGGTACATTCCATAGGCGATTGTGGATTATTCGGTAGTATTCTTCAAGGCGACAAGGTGACTGTTAATATCCTATATGCATATGTATATGTAGGATGGGTGCGGGTCGAGTGAAGGTGTTCTCGCTTAGAGAGCTTGCTTCTCATATAGGTGGAATTGTTGGACTTGTGTATAGGTCCAATTGGCACGGTTGTGCCTTTTGGTTGACCACCTTTGGCGAGGTGCACACTTTGTGTGTACGTTATCACATGGGCGTGTGATGTGGACTTATATAACCCCAATGACGAAGGGTTAATATAGTGAGTGGAATAATTATATGTGTAGCTATATAATGTATTTATTTGTTGTAGCGTGAGATGCGAAGTGTCGATGTTCTAAGACACCACATTTCACGTGACGATTGAAGTGTCGATGTGCTAAGACACCACTCAAAGTAATGTGAGGGGTGAAGTGTCGATGTGTTAAGACACCACCCGGAGTGAAGTATCGATGTGCTAAGATGCCACTCTAAGAGAATAACGAGTAAAGTGCCGATGTGTTAAGGCGCCACTCGAGGTGAAGTATCGACGTGTTAAGATGCCACCTCAAGTAAAATGAAGAGTGAAGTGTCGAAGTGTTAAGACACCACTCGGGGTGAAGTGTCGACGTGTTAAGACACCACCCAGGGTGAAGTATCGACGTGTTAAGATGCCACCCGTAGGGTTAGTGTATGAAGTGTTAAGTGCACTAATGGTTGTTATGAACATCGATGACTTGTTTCGCGAAGTCATTCCCTTGCGAAGATTTGGTTAACCATGGTTATTGTGTTGTAAGCGTAAGCATTTTATGTTATTCGAGTTATATATATATATATATATATATATATATATATATATATATATATATATATATATATATTTTGTATACGTATAACGTTGTTTTGTCATGATATAGCTAACCCTCCGGGTGTAGTTTATTGGCATTGTTCACATCGTTGTTGGTGAACTTATATTTTGTGGATATATCTTTAGCTTATTGCTTAGTGATCTTACGGTATGCTTAGACTAGCTTGCCTTTATACTTGGATGCTCCGGTATGCGGTATTTGGATATTTGTGTGGCGTGTCCATTTTATGCATATATATGTATGTAGTATATTCTCACTCACTAAGCGTTAGCTTAACCTCTCGTTGTTTACATTTTTATAGATTGAATGGATGCGGTGGCTCGGGTAAGCGCGGGGACTAGTGGACTTGCGTAGTTGCTTTAGAAGACTTGCCTTTGGATTTGATTAGAATTGGGTAGCGTGTCCCCAATCCTATGCTCGGTCTATGTTTTGTATAAACTAATGGGTCAAAATAGTCACTTGTGGTATTTTGGATCGATGTGGGCCCGGTGTCGTAAAACTCGGTTTTTATTGTGAAAAATCTTAGTTTAACTTATTGTAATATATTGTGAAAGTGTTTTCATTTAAAAGTGTCGGGAAGCGGGTTTTCGTCCGCGTGTGTTTAAAAAACTGATCAGAACGTTTTAGTGCATTTGGGCGCCATCCCATATGGCTGGACCCCGTCCTGTCCTTTACAACTGGACGCCGTCCAGATATCTGGACGTCGTCCAGATGAGCAGTTCCAGAAATTTTTTTTTATGGCACATTTCGGATGGTTAACGGGTTGGGTTGTTACAAGTGGTATCAGAGCATGGTCTAAGGGATTTAGGCGACTTGAGATAGGTGCCTAGACTTAGACTTTTGTGTGTGCTTAATTGTTGCGGGACTTGTAGGAGTACGGGTCGAAATGGGTTATATTTAGTGCCTTGTTGTAGGTGTTCTAACATTTATATTAGTAATGCGGATATTATTAATATGTTATTGTGTTGTGATAATAATTCTTGCGTGTGCTTATATCGCGTAGAATTTTGTTTGTGTTTGATTTTATCATCGAGCGAGGCGTTTGTTGTACTAACGAGTGGATACGGTGTGTGTGCGTAATAAGGACTTGCAAACCTTATTACGGGTGCAAATCGTGTCAAACAAGTGATGTACGACGAGTGTTGAGCAAGATGGGGCGGTGTTATGCGTGTCATTTTATACGTTCGTGGACTAATCGTTTTGCATTTTTTAGAATGACGACGGGAAACGAGATCGAGACGAATGACAAGGAGTTTAACGCTAGAGTTACGGCCGCCGTTGCGGAGCAAATGAGTGCGTTTCGAGAAGAAATGGATAGGAAGTATTCCGAATCTCGGAGTAGTGGGGAAATGGAGCATTGTCTTAAGAGCTTCATGAGGACTAAACCCCCGATGTACGACGGAAAACCGGATCCTTTGGTAAGCACAACTTGGATCTCGGATATCGAAGGGTGTTTTCGTACTATTGAATGCCCTCTCGAGAAGAGGACAAGACTCGCTACTAGTTTGTTGCGGGGTAGGGCGAAGGATTGGTTGGATGGTAAGATTGATCTTGTCGGTGGTGAACCGTTTATGGCGTTATCATGGGATGAGTTTAAGAAGGAATCCTTCGAGGAGTTCCGAACTTCAGCCGATTTATCGGAAATGCGTAATGAGTTGCGAGATTTGCAACAAGGTTCTATGGATTTAAATACTCTCAAGACGACCTTTATGGCGAAGGCATGTTTTTGCCCGGAGTATTTGGGGAATGATCATTTGTTGATGCAGGATTTCTATCGAACCTTGAATGATGACTTGAAGAATAAGATTAGCCGTGGTCACGCGAAATCATTTGCGGAATTATTCGCCATGGCTAGAGGTTTCGAGTCGTATACGCGATCAAAGATTGGTGAACCTTCAAGTGAGAGAAGGGTTGTTTCGTATGGTGCTCCGAGTAAGAGGACTAAGGGTCCGAGTGTGAGCACGGGTGGTACGCGAACGGGTATACCGGATTCTAGTGCATCTAGATGTTACAATTGTGGCATGAGGGGTCACAAGTCTTGGGAATGTTCGGTACCAAAGGGTGATGGCTTGGTGTGCTTTAATTGCCAAGAAGAAGGACATCGTAAGTCGGAATGTCCCAAGTTAGCGGGGACGGGTGCGGCAAGGAGACGTTAAGGTACGTTTCATTTTAATAAATATGTCCTTTGATTATTTATTAAGTGCCATTTGTGTTTGAGTTGTAAAATGCCTTGTGTTGTGCATATTGTTGTTATGGGTGACGTTCCTAATGGAAGTACCCTATGGTGACATTGATCGTCGGGCGAAGGGCGTAAGACTTGGTGCAACCAAGCATTCCTTAGTATTTGGAAAATGTTTCTACCAAGCCATGTATGCGGGATTTGGTGTTCGATTGTTAAGCGCGTGTTCGCTCTTGTGTTGAGGTCGATGAACCATGAGGTTTGACGGGTGGGATGAAACCCTTGAGTTCGAGTGTTTTGAATCTCGATGTATGTTGGTAATGGAGTCTACATGACGCGACATTAGGTGCCTCTTTTATACCTACTAGCGTGGTGTTCGACTCCGATTGAGTTGTGGTTACATTGCACTTAGGGTACCGAGGTGAAACCCTTAAGTACATGAGTGACTAGGTGAAGTTGACAAGCTATAGCAATTGGATGATTGCGAGAGTATAGTTTGTGTAATTTGTGGTACACTTTTCGTTCGAAGTGTTTAAGGATGGTTTGAAATCCATCGTGTGCTCAAGATTGGAGCAAGATGTGATGATGGGTCGTGTGAGCCCACTTGTTGGTAAAGTATACCTTTAGTAGCATTGTACGGTTGTACGAGTTGTGGATATTGGAACGTAGTTCCAAGTGGGGGAGTTACACTCCCGCCCGAGGAAGTTTTAGTGTGAGACTTCGGATGATGCTTTTGGTATATCCGGAAAATGTTGTCGAGACCTAGTTTTGGTCGATTTGTGGTGGAGTACAATTTCGGATAAATTGTACTTATGGTTTGGATTTGAATTATCACCGAGGTGGTATTGTGGTAAATCTAGTTGAGAGATAATGGACGTGTTTGGCGAGCAAGGTGAAATCCTTTGGGTAAAGGAGGTGTGTGTCGGATTATTTTCTAGAGAATTATTGTTTTGTGCCTATGTTTGATATAGGTGGTTTTTGCTCGAGTGTGTGAATGGTTAGTGGTATCCGTTAGGATTCACTATGGCGTAGCAGAGCGCGATGTTACGCTACTCATCGTTCGAGGCCAAAAGGGCGTTGATTGATGAAGCATGACTTTCAGAGTCCGCTGACTTCATCATGGTATTGTTGATTGGTGAAGCATGACCTTCGGAGTCCGCTGACTTCATCATGGGAGTATACGATTGGTGGAGCATGACCTTCGGGGTCCGCTAACTTCATCATGAGTGAGGTGTTATATCGGTGAAGCATGACTTTCGGAGTCCGCTGACTTCATCCGGTATTGAGATTGGTGAAGCATGACCTTTAGGGTCCGCTGACTTCATCATGGTTGTTGATTGGTGAAGCATGATCTTCGGGTCCGCTGACTTCATCATGGTTGTTGATTGGTGAAGCATGATCTTCGGGTCCGCTGACTTCATCATGGTAGTGGATCGCATGTGGTTTCGGATTCACGATGACGCGTGTGGTTTCGGTCATCTTATTGTGGAAGTGAGTCACGTGTAGTTCGGATTCACAAATGACTCGTGTGGTTTCGGTCATTGTATTGAGGAGTGAGTCTCGTGTAGTTCGGATTCACAAATGACTCATGTAGTTTGGTCATTCCTCCGGGATAGTGACTCTCGTGTAGTTCGGATTCACTAAGGCGCGTGTAGTTCGGCCAATCCCGATTGTTGTTGTGGGGAAGGTAGTGAGTCGCGTGTAGTTCGGATTCACTAAGGCGCGTGTGTTTTCAGCCAGCCTTCGGGTTGTGTGATCTGTCGGTTGTTTTATACACCGATGGTGGGGTCGTAAGGACCATGTCGTGTGATCTATTGGTTGTTTGATACACCAATGGTGGGGTCGTAAGGACCATGTTGTGTGAGCTATCGGTTGTTTTATACGCCGATGGTGGGGTCGTGAGGACCGTGTTGTCTGATTAGTGATGCGATAGCCGTGTTTCGCTCACATGTTGTTATGGGTGTGACAATAGTCGATTTTGTACACCTTTGGATTAGCGTTGCCATAGTCATTTTGGGCGCTATCGGTTTTGAAAGGACCCGTTCATATACATTATAAACGATTCACAATAGTTGATTACATTGCGAGGTATTTGACCTCTATATGATACATTTTACAAACATTGTATTCATTTTTAAAAGACAAACTTTCTTTACATCGAAAATTGACAGGCATGCATACCATTTCATAATATCCACTATCCAACTATAAATTGATCTAATAATAATCTTTGATGAACTCAATGACTCGAATGCAACGTTCTTCGAAATATGCTATGAAAGACTCCAAGTAATATCTTTAAAATGAGCAAATGCACAGCGAAATATTTCTTTAACAACTGAGAATAAACATGCTTTAAAGTGTCAACCAAAAGGTTGGTGAGTTCATTAGTTTATCATAATCATTTATTTCCATCATTTTAATAGACCACAAGAATTTCATTTCCAGTTCTCATAAATATACGTCCCATGCATAGAGACAAAAATAATCATTCATATGGTGAACACCTGGTAACCGACATTAACTAGATACATATAAGAATATCCCCTATCATTCCGGGATCCTCCTTCGGACATGATATAAATTTCGAAGTACTAAAGCATCCGGTACTTTGGATGGGGTTTGTTAGGCCCAATAGATCTATCTTTAGGATTTGCGTCAATTAGGGTGTCTGTTCCCTAATTCTTAGATTAGCAGACTTTAATAAAAAGGGGCATATTCGATTTCGATAATTCAACCATAGAATGTAGTTTTAATTACTTGTGTCTATTTCGTCAAACATTTAAAAAGCGCATGTATTCTCAGTCCCAAAAATATAAAGGGTAAAAAGGTAAATGAAACTCACCATATTGTATTTCGTAGTAAAAATACATATAACGTCATTGAACAAGTGCAAGGTTGGCCTCGGATTCACGAACCTAAATTAATTATATATATTTATGTGTTGGTCAATATTTGTCTAACAAATTAGGTCAAGTCATAGTGTACCACAATCCTAATCCTCGAGACTAATATGCAAAAGTCAACAAAAGTAAATTTGACTCAAAATAATTTCCAAAAATCTATACATGATTAATATATAGTTTAAATATCGTCGTTTTATATTTTTAAATATTTTTAAAAGATTTATTAGAGTAAATAATATAATTTATTTATTAATAAATAAAATTTTATATTAAATTTATATAATAAAATATACTTTTATATATATTAAGTAATAAAATTTATAGGGTTCATTTAATATCATAAAGATAATATGATAGGTATTATTAAAGTAAGTTATTACACGTAGTAAAATATGTTTGTATCACATATTTATTTGATAAAATAATATCTATAATGATAGTAAGTAAAAGTTGTATTATTTTGTAATAATAATTATTATTATAAAAATATCAATATTTATAATTACTAAGATGACATTATGATAAAACGATAATTCTAATTATGATAACTTTAATATTTAAGATAATTTTTAATATTATATTTAAAATAATAATTCTATTTAAAATAATAACAATAATGATATTTTATAGTAACAATGACATTTCTATTAAAATGATAATTTTTGTTAAAATGATAGTTTTAATACTAACGATACTTTTAATAATAATAGTAATGATAAAAAATAATAAGAACGATAATTTTATCTAAATCAATATCTTATAATATTTTAATTTCATCATGATACTCTTACTCATTATTTCCTAATCATTTCGTTTAATAGCTTTTAATCGTCTTTTATATCGTGTTCATAATAATGATAATAATAGTAATCAAAATAATTAGGTGTTACAAATATTTGTTTTAATTACACTAATATTAATAATGATAGTTACTATAACATTATTAACGATAATACTAATAATCATCTTAATGATAATATAGTAATAATAATAATAACAATAACAATAACAATTTTTAAATAATGATATATATATTAATAATGATAATAATCATAATAATACTAATAATAATAATAATAATTGGATAATAATCATAATACTAATTATAACTTTAACGATAATAACGATAGTAATAATAAAAAAAAAATAACAATTTTTAATGATAAATCCCTTTTATTGATAAAGATAATAATAATGATAATAATAAGATAAAACTAGAATGACGATAAAAACGACGATAATAATAATCATTTTTAATAAAAATATTGAAAATTCAATTGATTATAACTTCTAATCCGTTCATCGAAACCATTCGATATCTAAAGGAAAAGTTCTTAATTTTTCGCTAGCTTTCCAAGGACATGTATATCTTATACCTTATCTCAACCGCAAGTGTAACTAATTCAAGATTCTGAAATGTCCCGTTCTTATTGATTAAAAACGTTCCATATTAATTTATTTCGTTGCGAGGTTTTGACCTCTATATGAGACGTTTTTTCAAAGACTGCATTCATTTTTAAAACAAACCATAACCTTTATTTCATAAATAAAGGTTTAAAAAGCTTTACGTAGATTATCAAATAATGATAATCTAAAATACCCTGTTTACACACGACCATTACATAATGGTTTACAATACAAATATGTTACATCGAAATCAGTTTCTTGAATGCAGTTTTTACACAATATCATACAAACATGAACTCCAAATCTTGTCCTTATTTTAGTATGCAACAGCGGAAGCTCTTAATATTCACCTGAGAATAAACATGCTTTAAACGTCAACAAAAATGTTGGTGAGTTATAGGTTTAACCTATATATATCAAATCGTAACAATAGACCACAAGATTTCATATTTCAATACACATCCCATACATAGAGATAAAAATCATTCATATAGTGAACACCTGGTAACCGACATTAACAAGATGCATATATAAGAATATCCCCATCATTCCGGGACACCCTTCGGATATGATATAAATTTTGAAGTACTAAAGCATCCGGTACTTTGGATGGGGTTTGTTAGGCCCAATAGATCTATCTTTAGGATTCGCGTCAATTAGGGTGTCTGTTCCCTAATTCTTAGATTACCAGACTTAATAAAAAGGGGCATATTCGATTTCGATAATTCAACCATAGAATGTAGTTTCACGTACTTGTGTCTATTTTGTAAATCATTTATAAAACCTGCATGTATTCTCATCCCAAAAATATTAGATTTTAAAAGTGGGACTATAACTCACTTTCACATATTTTTACTTCGTCGGGAAGTAAGACTTGGCCACTGGTTGATTCACGAACCTATAACAATATATACATATATATCAAAGTATGTTCAAAATATATTTACAACACTTTTAATATATTTTGATGTTTTAAGTTTATTAAGTCAGCTGTCCTCGTTAGTAACCTACAACTAGTTGTCCACAGTTAGATGTACAGAAATAAATCGATAAATATTATCTTGAATCAATCCACGACCCAGTGTATACGTATCTTAGTATTGATCACAACTCAAACTATATATATTTTGGAATCAACCTCAACCCTGTATAGCTAAATCCAACATTCACATATAGAGTGTCTATGGTTGTTCCGAAATATATATAGATGTGTCGACATGATAGGTCAAAACATTGTATACGTGTCTATGGTATCTCAAGATTACATAATATACAATACAAGTTGATTAAGTTATGGTTGGAATAGATTTGTTACCAATTTTCACGTAGCTAAAATGAGAAAAATTATCCAATCTTGTTTTACCCATAACTTCTTCATTTTAAATCCGTTTTGAGTGAATCAAATTGCTATGGTTTCATATTGAACTCTATTTTATGAATCTAAATAGAAAAGTATAGGTTTATTGTCGAAAAAATAAGTTACAAGTCATTTTTGTAAAGGTAGTCATTTCAGTCGAAAGAACGACGTCTAGATGACCATTTTAGAAAACATACTTCCACTTTGAGTTTAACCATAATTTTTGGATATAGTTTCATGTTCATAATAAAAATAATTTTCTCAGAATAAAAACTTTTAAATCAAATTTTATCATAGTTTTTAATTAACTAACCCAAAACAGCCCGCGGTGTTACTACGACGGCGTAAATCCGGTTTTACGGTGTTTTTCGTGTTTCCAGGTTTTAAATCATTAAGTTAGCATATCATATAAATATAGAAAATGTGTTTAGTTGATTTTAAAAGTCAAGTTAGAAGGATTAACTTTTATTTGCGAACAAGTTTAGAATTAACTAAACTATGTTCTAGTGATTACAAGTTTAAACCTTCGAATAAGATAGCTTTATATGTATGAATCGAATGATGTTATGAACATCATTACTACCTTAAGTTCCTTGGATAAACCTACTGGAAAAGAGAAAAGTGGATCTAGCTTCAATGGATCCTTGGATGGCTCGAAGTTCTTGAAGCAGAATCATGACACGAAAACAAGTTCAAGTAAGATCATCACTTGAAATAAGATTGTTATAGTTATAGAAATTGAACCAAAGTTTGAATATGATTATTACCTTGTATTATAATGATAACCTACTGTAAGAAACAAAGATTTCTTGAGGTTGGATGATCACCTTACAAGATTGGAAGTGAGCTAGCAAACTTGAAAGTATTCTTGATTTTATGAAACTAGAACTTTTGGAATTTATGAAGAACACTTAGAACTTGAAGATAGAACTTGAGAGAGATCAATTAGATGAAGAAAATTGAAGAATGAAAGTGTTTGTAGGTGTTTTTGGTCGTTGGTGTATGGATTAGATATAAAGGATATGTAATTTTGTTTTCATGTAAATAAGTCATGAATGATTACTCATATTTTTGTAATTTTATGAGATATTTCATGCTAGTTGCCAAATGATGGTTCCCACATGTGTTAGGTGACTCACATGGGCTGCTAAGAGCTGATCATTGGAGTGTATATACCAATAGTACATACATCTAAAAGCTGTGTATTGTACGAGTACGAATACGGGTGCATACGAGTAGAATTGTTGATGAAACTGAACGAGGATGTAATTGTAAGCATTTTTGTTAAGTAGAAGTATTTTGATAAGTGTATTGAAGTCTTTCAAAAGTGTATAAATACATATTAAAACACTACATGTATATACATTTTAACTGAGTCGTTAAGTCATCGTTAGTCGTTACATGTAAGTGTTGTTTTGAAACCTTTAGGTTAACGATCTTGTTAAATGTTGTTAACCCAATGTTTATAATATCAAATGAGATTTTAAATTATTATATTATCATGATATTATCATGTATGAATATCTCTTAATATGATATATATACATTAAATGTCTTTACAACGATAATCGTTACATATATGTCTCGTTTAAAAATCATTAAGTTAGTAGTCTTGTTTTTACATATGTAGTTCATTGTTAATATATTTAATGATATGTTTACTTATCATAGTATCATGTTAACTATATATATATCCATATATATGTCATCATATAGTTTTTACAAGTTTTAACGTTCGTGAATCACCGGTCAACTTGGGTGGTCAATTGTCTATATGAAACATATTTCAATTAATCAAGTCTTAACAAGTTTGATTGCTTAACATGTTGGAAACATTTAATCATGTAAATATCAATCTCAATTAATATATATAAACATGGAAAAGTTCGGGTCACTACAGTACCTACCCGTTAAATAAATTTCGTCCCGAAATTTTAAGCTGTTGAAGGTGTTGACGAATCTTCTGGAAATAGATGCGGGTATTTCTTCTTCATCTGATCTTCACGCTCCCAGGTGAACTCGGGTCCTCTACGAGCATTCCATCGAACCTTAACAATTGGTATCTTGTTTTGCTTAAGTCTTTTAACCTCACGATCCATTATTTCGACGGGTTCTTCGATGAATTGAAGTTTTTCGTTGATTTGGATTTCATCTAACGGAATAGTGAGATCTTCTTTAGCAAAACATTTCTTTAAATTCGAGACGTGGAAAGTGTTATGTACATCTGCGAGTTGTTGAGGTAACTCTAGTCGGTAAGCTACTGGTCCGATACGATCAATAATCTTGAATGGTCCAATATACCTTGGATTTAATTTCCCTCGTTTACCAAATCGAACAACGCCTTTCCAAGGTGCAACTTTAAGTATGACCATCTCTCCAATTTCAAATTCTATATATTTCTTTTAATGTCAGCGTAGCTCTTTTGTCGACTTTGGGCGGTTTTCAACCGTTGTTGAATTTGGATGATCTTCTCGGTAGTTTCTTGTATAATCTCCGGACCCGTAATCTGTCTATCCCCCACTTCACTCCAACAAATCGGAGACCTGCACTTTCTACCATAAAGTGCTTCAAACGGCGCCATCTCAATACTTGAATGGTAGCTGTTGTTGTAGGAAAATTCTGCTAACGGTAGATGTCGATCCCAACTGTTTCCAAAATCAATAACACATGCTCGTAGCATGTCTTCAAGCGTTTGTATCGTCCTTTCGCTCTGCCCATCAGTTTGTGGATGATAGGCAGTACTCATGTCTAGACGAGTTCCTAATGCTTGCTGTAATGTCTGCCAGAATCTTGAAATAAATCTGCCATCCTTATCAGAGATAATAGAGATTGGTATTCCATGTCTGGAGATGACTTCCTTCAAATACAGTCATGCTAACTTCTCCATCTTGTCATCTTCTCTTATTGGCAAGAAGTGTGCTGATTTGGTGAGACGGTCAACTATTACCCAAATAGTATCAAAACCACTTGCAGTCCTTGGCAATTTAGTGATGAAATCCATGGTAATGTTTTCCCATTTCCATTCCGGGATTTCGGGTTGTTGAAGTAGACCTGATGGTTTTTGATGCTCAGCTTTGACCTTAGAACACGTCAAACATTCTCCTACGTATTTAGCAACATCGGCTTTCATACCCGGCCACCAAAAATGTTTCTTGAGATCCTTGTACATCTTCCCCGTTCCAGGATGTATTGAGTATCTGGTTTTATGAGCTTCTCTAAGTACCATTTCTCTCATATCTCCAAATTTTGGTACCCAAATCCTTTCAGCCCTATACCGGGTTCCGTCTTCCCGAATATTAAGATGCTTCTCCGATCCTTTGGGTGTTTCATCCTTTAAATTTCCCTCTTTTAAAACTCCTTGTTGCGCCTCCTTTATTTGAGTAGTAATGTTATTATGAATCATTATATTCATAGATTTTACTCGAATGGGTTCTCTGTCCTTCCTGCTCAAGGCATCGGCTACCACATTTGCCTTCCCCGGGTGGTAACGAATCTCAAAGTCGTAATCATTCAATAATTCAATCCACCTACGCTGCCTCATATTCAGTTGTTTCTGATTAAATATGTGTTGAAGACTTTTGTGGTCGGTATATATAATACTTTTGACCCCATATAAGTAGTGCCTCCAAGTCTTTAATGCAAAAACAACCGCGCCTAATTCCAAATCATGCGTCGTATAATTTTGTTCGTGAATCTTCAATTGTCTAGATGCATAAGCAATCACCTTCGTTCGTTGCATTAATACACAACCGAGACCTTGCTTTGATGCATCACAATAAATCACAAAATCATCATTCCCTTCAGGCAATGACAATATAGGTGCCGTAGTTAGCTTTTTCTTCAATAACTGAAACGCTTTCTCTTGTTCATCATTCCATTCAAATTTCTTCCCTTTATGCGTTAATGCAGTCAAGGGTTTTGCTATTCTGGAAAAGTCTTGGATGAACCTTCTGTAGTAACCAGCTAGTCCTAAAAACTGGCGTATGTGTTTCGGAGTTTTCGGGGTTTCCCACTTTTCAACAGTTTCTATCTTTGCCGGATCCACCTTAATACCTTCTTTGTTCACTATGTGACCGAGGAATTGAACTTCTTCCAACCAAAATGCACACTTTAAAAACTTAGCGTACAATTCTTCCTTCCTCAATACTTCTAACACCTTTCTCAAATGTTCACCGTGTTCTTGGTCATTCTTTGAGTAAATAAGTATGTCATCAATGAAAACAATGACAAACTTGTCAAGGTATGGTCCACACTCGGTTCATAAGGTCCATGAACACAGCTGGTGCATTAGTTAAACCAAACGGCATGACCATAAACTCGTAATGACCGTAACGTGTTCTGAAAGCAGTCTTTGGAATATCATCTTCTTTCACCCGCATTTGATGATACCCGGAACGTAAGTCAATCTTTGAATAAACAGACGAGCCTTGTAGTTGATCAAATAAGTCATCGATTCTCGGTAGTGGGTAGCGGTTCTTGATGGTAAGTTTGTTCAACTCTCGGTAGTCGATACACAACCTGAATGTACCATCTTTCTTCTTGACAAACAAAACAGGAGCTCCCCACGGTGATGTGCTTGGTCGAATGAAACCACGCTCTAAAAGTTCTTGTAATTGGCTTTGTAGTTCTTTCATCTCGCTGGGTGCGAGTCTGTAAGGAGCACGAGCTATTGGTGCAGCTCCTGGTACAAGATCTATTTGAAATTCAACGGATCGATGTGGGGGTAATCCCGGTAATTCTTTCGGAAATACATCAGGAAATTCTTTTGCGACGGGAACATCATTGATGCTCTTTTCTTCAGTTTGTACTTTCTCGACGTGTGCTAGAACAGCATAGCAACCTTTTCTTATTAGTTTTTGTGCCTTCAAATTACTAATATGATGTAGCTTCGTGTTGCCCTTTTCTCCGTACACCATTAAGGGTTTTCCTTTTTCTCGTATAATGCAAATTGCATTTTTGTAACAAACGATCTCCGCTTTCACTTCTTTCAACCAGTCCATACCGATTATCACATCAAAACTCCCTAACTCTACTGGTATCAAATTAATCTTAAATGTTTCGCTAACCAGTTTAATTTCTCGATTCCGACATATATTATCTGCTGAAATTAATTTACCATTTGCTAATTCGAGTAAAAATTTACTATCCAAAGGCGTCAATGGACAACTTAATTTAGCACAAAAATCTCTACTCATATAGCTTCTATCCGCACCCGAATCAAATAAAACGTAAGCAGATTTATTGTCAATAAGAAACGTACCCGTAACAAGCTCCGGGTCTTCCTGTGCCTCTGCCGCATTAATATTGAAAACTCTTCCACGGCCTTGTCCATTCGTGTTCTCCTGGTTCGGGCAATTTCTAATAATGTGGCCCGGTTTTCCACATTTATAACAAACTACATTGGCATAACTTGCTCCGACACTACTTGCTCCGCCATTACTCGTTCCGACACCATTTGTTCCTTTCGTTCTATTAACCCCTGGTCCGTAGACCTCACACTTCGCCGCGCTATGACCATTTCTTTTACACTTGTTGCAAAATTTGGTGCAGAACCCCGAGTGATTCTTTTCACACCTTTGGCATAGCTGCTTCTGATTGTTGTTGTTGTTGCGGTTGTTATTGTTGTTGGGATGATTGTTGTAGTTGCTGTTGTTGTTGTTGTTGTTATTGTTGGGCCGTTTGTTGTAGTTGCGATTGATGTTGCGATTGTTGGGATAATTGTTACGATTATTGTTGTAATTGCTGTTGTTGTTGTATTGGTGATTCTTATCACCGTTTTCCTCCCACTTTCTTTTGACTTGCTTCACATTGGCCTCTTCAGCAGTCTGTTCTTTAATTATTTCTTCAATCTGGTTCACTAGTTTGTGAGCCATTCTACATGCCTGTTGTATGGAGGCGGGCTCGTGTGAACTTATATCTTCTTGGATTCTTTCAGGTAATCCTTTCACAAACGCGTCGATCTTCTCTTCCTCATCTTCGAATGCTCCCGGACACAATAGGCACAATTCTGTGAATCGTCTTTCGTACGTGGTAATATCAAATCCTTGGGTTCGTAACCCTCTAAGTTCTGTCTTGAGCTTATTGACCTCGGTTCTGGGACGGTACTTCTCGTTCATCAAGTGCTTGAATGCTGACCACGGTAGTGCGTACGCATCGTCTTGTCCCACTTGCTCTAGATAGGTATTCCACCATGTTAACGTAGAACCTATGAAGGTATGCGTAGCGTACTTTACTTTGTCCTCTTCAGTACACTTACTTATGGCAAACACCGATTCGACCTTCTCGGTCCACCGTTTCAATCCGATCGGTCCTTCGGTTCCATCAAATTCCAAAGGTTTGCAGGCAGTGAATTCTTTGTAGGTGCATCCTACACGATTTAATGTACTGCTAGATCCAAGGTTATTGTTGGTATGTAGCGCAGCCTGTACTGCGGCTATGTTTGAAGCTAGAAAAGTACGGAATTCCTCTTTATTCATATTCACGGTGTGTCGAGTAGTCGGTGCCATTTCCTTCAAAATAGTTAAATGGAACAAGTTAATCATACAGAATATTAAGAGTAGTTAATAGTATTTCGTAGCATAATATGAACTCATTTATAAAAGCTTTTTCTTCATATTAGCGTTTTATAAGTTTAAATTCGGGTAGTACCTACCCGTTAAGTTCATACTTAGTAGCTAATATACAATTCAACTACTACAATTCTATATGAAAAACTGATTATAATAATATTTCGCGTTCAAACTTTTATACAATATTTTACAAACTTACAATACCGCTTATTTTACATAAAGCATGAAATATAGCACACAATAACTTTGATACAAGATAGTTGTGAAGATAATTCTAGCTAGTACACAAGTCGTTCAGCAAAGGCAATAAAGACACGTAATTCATACGTCCAGAAACAAGTCATGCATTCTGGTTTTACTAGGACTACTTCCCATCCTTGGTCTTGTGCAACATAACCGTTATGGCCGTTGATAAGACAGTGTGTTGTAACGTCGTCAAAGGGACGAGGGTTACGTAATGTCCAACAGTCCCGTAATAATCTAAAAACCTCATTTCTTACCCCAATTACCGACTCCGTCACTTGTGGAAACGTTTTGTTTAATAGTTGTAGCCCGATGTTCTTGTTCTCACTTTGGTGAGAAGCGAACATTACTAATCCGTAAGCATAACATGCTTCTTTATGTTGCATGTTAGCCGCTTTTTCTAAATCACGAAGTCCAATATTCGGATATATTGAGTCAAAATAATTTCTTAACCCGTTGCGTAAAATAGCATTTGGGTTCCCCGCAATATATGCGTCAAAGTAAACACATCGTAACTTATGGGTTTCCCAATGTGATATCCCCCATCTTTCAAACGAAAGTCTCTTATAAACCAAGACATTCTTGGAACGTTCTTCGAATGTCTTACAAACTGATCTCGCCTTAAATAATTGTGCCGAGGAATTCTGGCCGACTCTAGACAAGATTTCATCAATCATGTCTCCGGGTAGGTCTCTTAAAATATTGGGTTGTCTATCCATTTTGTGTTTTTAAACTGTAAAATAGACAAGAGTTAGATTCATAAAAAATTACTTATTAATACAAGCAATTTTTACATATATCATAAAGCATAAGAACACTATATTACATATATTACACCACACGAATACAACTATCTTATTCCGACTCGCTCGTTTCTTCTTCTTCGGTTTTGGTTCGTTTTGCCAAGTTTCTAGGGATATATGATGTTCCCCTAATACGAGCCGTCGTTGTCCACATTGTTTTAGAAAAACCTGGTGGTTTAGAGGTTCCCGGGTCATTGTTACAACTTAAGGACTTCGGGCGTTGACGATACATATAAAGTTCATCGGGGTTGGAATTAGATTTCTCTATTTTTATGCCCTTTCCCTTATTATTTTCTTTTGCCTTTTTAAATTCAGTTGGGGTAATTTCTATAACATCATCGGAATTCTCGTCGGAATCCGATTCATCGGAGAATTGGTAATCCTCCCAATATTTTGCTTCCTTGGCGGAAACACCATTGACCATAATTAACCTTGGTCGGTTGGTTGAGGATTTTCTTTTACTTAACCGTTTTATTATTTCCCCCACCGGTTCTATTTCTTCATCCGGTTCCGATTCTTCTTCCGGTTCCGATTCTTCTTCCGGTTCCGACTCTTCTTCCGGTTCCTCTTCGGGAACTTGTGAATCAGTCCACGAATCATTCCAATTTACATTTGACTCTTCATTATTATTAGGTGAGTCAATGGGACTTGTTCTAGAGGTAGACATCTATCACATAATATCAAACGCGTTAAGAGATTAATATATCACATAATATTCACATGTTAAAAATATATAGTTTCCAACAAAATTTGTTAAGCAATCATTTTTCAAGTAAACACGGTCGAAGTCCAGACTCACTAATGCATCCTAACAAACTCGATAAGACACACTAATAAAAAATTCTGGTTCTCTAAGACCAACGCTCGGATACCAACTGAAATGTCCCGTTCTTATTGATTAAAAACGTTCCATATTAATTGATTTCGTTGCGAGGTTTTGACCTCTATATGAGACGTTTTTTCAAAGACTGCATTCATTTTTAAAACAAACCATAACCTTTATTTCATAAATAAAGGTTTAAAAAGCTTTACGTAGATTATCAAATAATGATAATCTAAAATACCCTGTTTACACACGACCATTACATAATGGTTTACAATACAAATATGTTACATCGAAATCAGTTTCTTGAATGCAGTTTTTACACAATATCATACAAACATGGACTCCAAATCTTGTCCTTATTTTAGTATGCAACAGCGGAAGCTCTTAATATTCACCTGAGAATAAACATGCTTTAAACGTCAATAAAAATGTTGGTGAGTTATAGGTTTAACCTATATATATCAAATCGTAACAATAGACCACAAGATTTCATATTTCAATACACATCCCATACATAGAGATAAAAATCATTCATATAGTGAACACCTGGTAACCGACATTAACAAGATGCATATATAAGAATATCCCCATCATTCCGGGACACCCTTCGGATATGATATAAATTTCGAAGTACTAAAGCATCCGGTACTTTGGATGGGGTTTGTTAGGCCCAATAGATCTATCTTTAGGATTCGCGTCAATTAGGGTGTCTGTTCCCTAATTCTTAGATTACCAGACTTAATAAAAAGGGGCATATTCGATTTCGATAATTCAACCATAGAATGTAGTTTCACGTACTTGTGTCTATTTTGTAAATCATTTATAAAACCTGCATGTATTCTCATCCCAAAAATATTAGATTTTAAAAGTGGGACTATAACTCACTTTCACAGATTTTTACTTCGTCGGGAAGTAAGACTTGGCCACTGGTTGATTCACGAACCTATAACAATATATACATATATATCAAAGTATGTTCAAAATATATTTACAACACTTTTAATATATTTTGATGTTTTAAGTTTATTAAGTCAGCTGTCCTCGTTAGTAACCTACAACTAGTTGTCCACAGTTAGATGTACAGAAATAAATCGATAAATATTATCTTGAATCAATCCACGACCCAGTGTATACGTATCTCAGTATTGATCACAACTCAAACTATATATATTTTGGAATCAACCTCAACCCTGTATAGCTAACTCCAACATTCACATATAGAGTGTCTATGGTTGTTCCGAAATATATATAGATGTGTCGACATGATAGGTCGAAACATTGTATACGTGTCTATGGTATCTCAAGATTACATAATATACAATACAAGTTGATTAAGTTATGGTTGGAATAGATTTGTTACCAATTTTCACGTAGCTAAAATGAGAAAAATTATCCAATCTTGTTTTACCCATAACTTCTTCATTTTAAATCCGTTTTGAGTGAATCAAATTGCTATGGTTTCATATTGAACTCTATTTTATGAATCTAAACAGAAAAGTATAGGTTTATAGTCGAAAAAATAAGTTACAAGTCGTTTTTGTAAAGGTAGTCATTTCAGTCGAAAGAACGACGTCTACATGACCATTTTAGAAAACATACTTCCACTTTGAGTTTAACCATAATTTTTGGATATAGTTTCATGTTCATAATAAAAATCATTTTCTCAGAATAAAAACTTTTAAATCAAATTTTATCATAGTTTTTAATTAACTAACCCAAAACAGCCCGCGGTGTTACTACGACGGCGTAAATCCGGTTTTACGGTGTTTTTCGTGTTTCCAGGTTTTAAATCATTAAGTTAGCATATCATATAGATATAGAAAATGTGTTTAGTTGATTTTAAAAGTCAAGTTAGAAGGATTAACTTTTATTTGCGAACAAGTTTAGAATTAACTAAACTATGTTCTAGTGATTACAAGTTTAAACCTTCGAATAAGATAGCTTTATATGTATGAATCGAATGATGTTATGAACATCATTACTACCTTAAGTTCCTTGGATAAACCTACTGGAAAAGAGAAAAGTGGATCTAGCTTCAATGGATCCTTGGATGGCTCAAAGTTCTTGAAGCAGAATCATGACACGAAAACAAGTTCAAGTAAGATCATCACTTGAAATAAGATTGTTATAGTTATAGAAATTGAACCAAAGTTTGAATATGATTATTACCTTGTATTATAATGATAACCTACTGTAAGAAACAAAGATTTCTTGAGGTTGGATGATCACCTTACAAGATTGGAAGTGAGCTAGCAAACTTGAAAGTATTCTTGATTTTATGAAACTAGAACTTTTGGAATTTATGAAGAACACTTAGAACTTGAAGATAGAACTTGAGAGAGATCAATTAGATGAAGAAAATTGAAGAATGAAAGTGTTTGTAGGTGTTTTTGGTCGTTGGTGTATGGATTAGATATAAAGGATATGTAATTTTGTTTTCATGTAAATAAGTCATGAATGATTACTCATATTTTTGTAATTTTATGAGATATTTCATGCTAGTTGCCAAATGATGGTTCCCACATGTGTTAGGTGACTCACATGGGCTGCTAAGAGCTGATCATTGGAGTATATATACCAATAGTACATACATCTAAAAGCTGTGTATTGTACGAGTACGAATACGGGTGCATACGAGTAGAATTGTTGATGAAACTGAACGAGGATGTAATTGTAAGCATTTTTGTTAAGTAGAAGTATTTTGATAAGTGTATTGAAGTATTTCAAAAGTGTATAAATACATATTAAAACACTACATGTATATACATTTTAACTGAGTCGTTAAGTCATCGTTAGTCGTTACATGTAAGTGTTGTTTTGAAACCTTTAGGTTAACGATCTTGTTAAATGTTGTTAACCCAATGTTTATAATATCAAATGAGATTTTAAATTATTATATTATCATGATATTATCATGTATGAATATCTCTTAATATGATATATATACATTAAATGTCTTTACAACGATAATCGTTACATATATGTCTCGTTTAAAAATTATTAAGTTAGTAGTCTTGTTTTTACATATGTAGTTCATTGTTAATATATTTAATGATATGTTTACTTATCATAGTATCATGTTAACTATATATATATATGGATATATGTCATCATATAGTTTTTACAAGTTTTAACGTTCGTGAATCACCGGTCAACTTGGGTGGTCAATTGTCTATATGAAACATATTTCAATTAATCAAGTCTTAACAAGTTTGATTGCTTAACATGTTGGAAACATTTAATCATGTAAATATCAATCTCAATTAACATATATAAACATGGAAAAGTTCGGGTCACTACAGATTCAACCTAACCTGTCTAAGGGCAATATCAAAAGTACAAGCATGCATAATCCTAAATACTCGAGCACTAGTCAGGGATACACTATTAGTATTTAAAAGTGAAATTATGAGTACTCACGTATCAATATTGAGATTCAATATTGCAGGAAAGGTACGTAGACGCAACGGAAATGATAAACACTATATTGACCTCACGAGCATACCCATGAACCATACTCAATCACCTCCATAGCTATAACCCATAATTTCCTTAATCCTATCCTACTCTAAAAACAATTTTGAAATCACTCGGACAGCACTCTGTCGTAATATTTTATGTATACTAATAATATCTTGGAATAATACGGAGTAAATATATATATGTAAATCGATTGAGAGAGTTTAGAGAAAAATATTTTCAAGTTTCTATGAAATAATGAAACCTATTGAATTCTATTTATAATAGATTTTTGAATTATTAAAGTGAATTATTAAAGTGAATTATTAAAGTATGAATTATTAAAGTGAATTATTAAAGTATGAATTATTAAAGTAAATTATTAAAGTATGAATTATTAAAGTGAATTATTAAAGTTAAAGTAAAGTAAAAATAAAGTAAAGGTAAAGTTTAAGTATAGTAAAAGTATAAAACTATGTACGTATAATACGCGTATAAATATATATAATATTAATTTAAATCGTTATATATATTTAATAAAATAAAATATAAATATCGTTATCTTTATCATTCTAGTTAAGTAATGAGTTGTCAGAAGTGGTTCTAGATATTTATAAAAGTTATATACGTTTTAATAATAAGTTCTTTTTAAACTGAAAACGTTTTTGTACGTTTGAAACTAAATAGATCAATCGAGTCTTTATGAGATTCAATCTTCCACTATCCTATGTCTAGTTCTCAATGATTGACAATTTGTTCTTATTTATAAATTACTTTACCATTTTCCGAATATTGTTAAAATGGAAAGATTTCTCAAATCAATGTGGGCCTTTCAACAGAGACTTGTAATCATAATTCAATATATCTGATAATTCAATCATTTGATCTTATCTTCTAATTCCATTGATAAACATTTTGAAATAGATACAATCATGTAAACTATTTAATCTAATATTTTGTTTACGTTTCAAGTTATAATATATATACACATATACATATATAATCATATTCGTTTAATGGTTCGTGAATCGTTGGAACTTGGTCGAGGTTGAATGAATGTATGAACATAGTTTAAAATTCTTTAAATTTAACTTAACAAATATTGCTTATCGTGTCGGAAACATATAAAGATTAAAGTTTAAATTTGGTTGGAAATTTCCGGGTTGTCACAGTACCTACCCGTTAAAGAAATTTCGTCCTAAAATTTGAGTGGAAAGGCCGTGAATGATAATAAGTATGTTTTCATGATGCATACGGGCTGCAAATTAGAGTTTTATCATCAGCGAATAATTTGGATAAACAATCCATTTATATGAAGAGTACGAATGAAGCTAACATAGAAGAGTGAAATGAGTAAGTGTAGATTCATCTTATCATTTGACGTAGATATGATTGATTCCCAGATTTCAAGGGATTTGAAGAAAATCTTCTTAATAAGATTTGACTCTCCGGTAATCAAGGGAATTAGGATCTGCTTTAAATGCGATCGTCCATTTTAATTATTCTGTCGGAGATTTTCTTATAAATTCACCTCCTTCGTTTCCTTACAACTCACACCTTCTGTTGATGCATTTTATGCAAGTCCCTAGACATCTACCCACGTTCATTGCAGGTACAACAGTTTACAGGCCACCATGATTGCTCGTTATTATCCTATCCGTGTTTGTATGTGGTTACAGGAACTGCAGGAACGAGATTTAGATGTTTGAATATGTTAGACTTAGTCAGACGTACGAGTGAAGCCTCACTAGTATGGCTGACAGGCTCATACGCACGGTTGATGCTGAGCTAAGTCACAATTACAACCTAAATGAGAAGACACGAGTGAGTGATCACCCGTACGGCTGATGAAGCCAACTCGTACGTGTGATGAATGAATCATATGGGTGAGTCAACAGTAGGGGTATATAAAGTCTTATGTTCTTCATTCTAGGTTAAGCCTCTCATTTGTTACACACACTCAGATCTAGTGAGCTCCTCTGATTCTCTCTCAGTCCAAATCACCCAGGTGGTGAATAATAGCTCTAGGTGTTGATCTAATCACACTTGATTTAGTTGTGGTTTGACTAAATTAATCAAAAAAAAACTTTACCTATTCACTAGAGGGTTTGATTCACTTATTCCGCCATTGTGTGAGTTAAATCTGTTGATTTCTAAGTTCCTAGTCATGTTTCATCACCTTCTATTCTTTCCCCCTCACCTCATATTTTAAAGTATTCATTAATATGCTCCATCCAGTTCTGATTCTCGATATACTTCTAACTTTCATATCGGTCATTCTTCTTTTTCATCTACCGCCGGAAGAATCTATTTACTTCTACTATACTCTTGGGTTTATAGTGTTTCTAGTTCTCCCGTGTCTTTATATTGCTATATGCATCGATATATATGGTTTATAATTTCTGGTTTGTTGTTGGGCTTTATATGTTCCCTTATATTTCAAAGTCTCTGCTTCTGTCTTCTATAATCATTATCATTCACAGTTAATGCTCTCTTTTATTTGCTGCAATTTATACCCCAATTTCTATTTCGGAGTTTTGTCCTTTCGTTTCTTCTTCTTGCGATTAAGCACCGCTTGTAATGGTCCAGAATTCACATATATGAATTTCAGAATGAACATTTTTAATGTTCTAGGAAGGAAATTGTGATGGCACGATCTTGACTTGTAAAATTACTAGAATACCTTGGAAAAGGCCGAATCATCAAGAAATATTTTCTTGATATTTTAGAGGTTAAATAGAATACAAGAGTCGTATAACATGGCACGTGATGATGTTATGATCTGTGAATCATCACGTTCCATTTAGAAACTCAGCATGACTTACTGTAATATAATCACATTGATCAAGTGTCGTTATATTATACTAATTCATGCTTCAGTTCCCAACACTACTTCAAAATATTCCTATTTTAAACTTGAATGTTTCAGAATTTAGAAACTAAAATAGCTTCTTTTATGATGTAATACAGATAGCGCGAAGAGGTAAATGATTTCAAATAAGAAAAATTAAGAAAATATCTTCAGAAATATGGAGGATATTTATAATGAAAGATATGATCATATTGTAGAATTTCTAATATCAGCGGATGATGAAGAATATTGTCCGCAGGAGTTTAGAGTCAGGAGCAAGGTATTCGTTAATGACTTCAGCAGGTACTGAATCATTTGGATTCTTTGAAGTCTGGTTCAGTCTTTGTAATTTGTCCACAGCCTCCTTCCTACTTTGCTCAATCCGTTTTTCAGTTCCAAAACTTCTCTTTTTCTGTGCTTTGCCAGCACACTTCATCATTATCATCCAGCTTTTACCGTTTAAAGTCGTTTATAGTTTTTGCTGCTTCATCAGCATTTTTTCCATTTTCGGAAAACCAATTCGTAGTTCGGAGTGTTTTTCAGAAACTTCACATTCCAATTAAGTCCAGAAGATAGACGTTATATATACACATATAACTGTTGGCGTAGACATGCTGCGAGATTTCAAAATACTGATTGGTAATTTCCAATGATTCGTATGGCAATTCTCATTACAAGATGCGAATGAGTAAATGATGGGGTTTCAATGAATAATTATAATGACTTTTTGGAGAGGCTAAAGTCAAAGGGTAATGAAGTTGTTGGTACATCTGCTAATAATGTGGTGGAATGTAAAAGGTTCCCTGGTAACGATGGTGTATATCTCAAGGTTATAATAAGGTTAGTCTAACTGAAAAGTCGAAGTTGACTTGCTGGAGTTGTGACAAAACTGGCTACTTTGAATAGGAGTCGCAAAGTTATTTTTTGCTAATAAATGCCAAAGAATCTGACGCGGATACGTTGTTTAAACTTTTACTTTGGTTTCAATAGTTTTTCGGGTACATAACTGTGGGTAACATGTGGTTGGATCATCATCTCGATTGCTCATCATTCAAAGTGTCTTCAGAAATTTTTGAAGGGTTTGAACACATATTGTAATCGTTAACATACATTTGATGTTCTAACACAGTTTTGAAGTCAAAATATAGCTTGTGAAAGATGTAAGGATCTAAGAGTGATGATTTTGGTCATATCTCAAGTTGAATTTTGTGATTTCAAAATCAGAATATGTAATTAAATTTTGAATGAGTATGGTTGTTTTGATTTCTATAAAAGAATGTATATTGTTGTGAAAGTAGGGAGTATAATGGATGATTTGCTGAATCAGATTCGAAGAATGTAACATATTAATTGTGAATTTATATGTCTCTCAGGTATTACCTACCCGTTAAAAAAAAAATTTCACAATTAATATTTTGTACAAAAGAATTTTATTACAGTCTTTATGAAAATATATATATGTATATTTTCTTCAGATGTAACATAGATTTAATGAGTTAATGTTAAATTAAACTCATTAGATTTACGGTTGAAACTAGAATTGAATAATCCCTAAAGGCTTTAAAAAGTACATAACTTGTACACAGTATTTCTTTAATGACATTGAAATTATGAATCAATACTTCGTTATTCGTTGATGTATGATGTTCGGTTAGTGGAATTCTTGTGAATTTCGCAAAGTACGAATGATGTTATCTGAAAAGTTTCGGGTACATCGATGATGAAAGTGTAAAATCAAATATATACTTGATTTATTATGAATTGGAATTTGTTGAATTGCGACAGAGATTGTAGTTAATGCTGGTTAAGTTGCAGCCGAAGGACGTACATTATTGCATATTTGTAATATGAATTAACCGAGTAGTTAAGATTCACACACAATAGCTTAGCATGGAAAGATTTATTTCAAAATATATATATATAATATACATATAATTTCTTCAGAGGGAATGAGTTAATTCTTCATAACTCGTTGATACAATATACACGTTATTGATTCGTAATGATGTCCACAGTGATTCTTGAACTGATGGAGTTTGTGATGTTATCGGTGTTGTTGATTCGGATGTTGATTGTACTAACGATGCTGGTAACGCTGACGGTACTGTTGATGTTGTTGGTAAAGCAAGTTTAGCTTGTTAATCACACACCATTTTTGTCAGGGTTTCTACTCTTCCTTCTATCATTTTGGTTCACTTAACTGTTTTATGGTTAGGGCTAGATTAGATAATCTCTAAGACTTTAGAGATTACATAATCACCGCGGAAATGTTTCTCCATTGAAGTTATGAATTAATACTTCGTCAGTTATTGTTGTTGGTACTCCTTGGTATCTATGGTGCGTATGATGTTGATGCTCGTGGGACAGATTGTGAAGTTGAGGTTTACGACGCGGTTGTGGTTGAAGATGGTAATGGTACTGTTGGTGTTGATGATGGTGGTACTGGTTATGCTGCTGATGCTGCTGCTGGTGTTTGTAATCTCTGCACCATATTCTCCAAAGCCACTACCCGAGCGCGAAGCTCGTTGACTTCTTATATTACACCGGGGTGATTGTCGGTTCGAACGAGCGGATAAATAAAATCTAAAATTTAATGTAATATATAATTGTGACGAGATACTCTGGAAATGAGCGAGAAAATGGTGTTTCGGACAGGTTCGTCGGTAAGTGCTTCAGGTTCTTCGTCAAGAGGGCAATGTGGTGGATGGAAGGGATCACTTTCTTCTTGTCTCCAATGATTGAGGAGGCTACGAACCCATCTCCAATTCATCCAGAATAGGTGATGACTGATTGGTTGATCTATTTCGGTCACACTGCTTTCGAAGCTTGAATGGGATTCCATTTCGGAATCTGAGTGACTTGAACTGATGACGAATTCCATTTCGTACGATTGGATAAAGGATTTTTTTTTCGATATGAAATGATTTTGGCTAACGGATGGTATTCTAATTATATAGAGATCAAAAGATTTCGTAGATTACGGAGGACTTTGCGGGATATGTCAGGCAAAGTTTAAAGTAACAGATACGATAAGATATGATTTAGCAGATATGCTAAGATATGAATTTTTGTCTATACACTATTCATGCAATCAATTCAGCAAGACGTGTCTTAGACTAAAAATGATAAGCAGGTAATTTCCTGAGGATGATAAGTAGTTAATTTTTGACACAAAATGATAAGCAAAACTTTTGACATGCAGACACGGTCGAAGTCCAGACTCACTAATGCATCCTATCGACTTATCAGTTAGACACACTAATGCAGACCTGGTTTGCTAAGACCACCGCTCTGATACCAACTGAAAGGACCCGTTCATATACATTATAAACGATTCACAATAGTTGATTACATTGCGAGGTATTTGACCTCTATATGATACATTTTACAAACATTGTATTCATTTTTAAAAGAAAAACTTTCTTTACATCGAAAATTGACAGGCATGCATACCATTTCATAATATCCACTATCCAACTATAAATTGATTTAATAATAATCTTTGATGAACTCAATGACTCGAATGCAACGTTCTTCGAAATATGCTATGAAAGACTCCAAGTAATATCTTTAAAATGAGCAAATGCACATCGAAAGATTTCTTTAACACCTCAGAATAAACATGCTTTAAAGTGTCGACCAAAAGGTTGGTGAGTTCATTAGTTTATCATAATCATTTATTTCCATCATTTTAATAGACCACAAGAATTTCATTTCCAGTTCTCATAAATATATGTTCCATGCATAGAGACAAAAATAATCATTCATATGGTGAACACCTGGTAACCGACATTAACTAGATACATATAAGAATATCCCCTATCATTCCGGGATCCTCCTTCGGACATGATATAAATTTCGAAGTACTAAAGCATCCGGTACTTTGGATGGGGTTTGTTAGGCCCAATAGATCTATCTTTAGGATTCGCGTCAATTAGGGTGTCTGTTCCCTAATTCTTAGATTACCAGACTTTAATAAAAAGGGGCATATTCGATTTCGATAATTCAACCATAGAATGTAGTTTCAATTACTTGTGTCTATTTCGTCAAACATTTATAAAAGCGCATGTATTCTCAGTCCCAAAAATATAAAGGGTAAAAAGGTAAATGAAACTCACCATACTGTATTTCGTAGTAAAAATACATATAACGTCATTGAACAAGTGCAAGGTTGGCCTCGGATTCACGAACCTAAATTAATTATATATATTTATGTGTTGGTCAATATTTGTCTAACAAATTAGGTCAAGTCATAGTGTACCACAATCCTAATGCTCGAGACTAATATGCAAAAGTCAACAAAAGTAAATTTGACTCAAAATAATTTCCAAAAATCTATACATGATTAATATATAGTTTAAATATCGTCGTTTTATATTTTTAAATATTTTTAAAAGATTTATTAGAGTAAATAATATAATTTATTTATTAATAAATAAAATTTTATATTAAATTTATATAATAAAATATACTTTTATATATATTAAGTAATAAAATTTATAGGGTTCATTTAATATCATAAAGATAATATGATAGGTATTATTAAAGTAAGTTATTACACGTAGTAAAAATTTGTTTGTATCACATATTTATTTGATAAAATAATATTTATAATGATAGTAAGTAAAAGTTGTATTATTTTGTAATAATAATTATTATTATAAAAATATCAATATTTATAATTACTAAGATGACATTATGATAAAACGATAATTCTAATTATGATAACTTTAATATTTACGATAAATTTTAATATTATCTTTAAAATAATAATTCTATTTAAAATAATAACAATAATGATATTTTATAGTAACAATGACATTTCTATTAAAATGATAATTTTTGTTAAAATGATAGTTTTAATACTAACGATACTTTTAATAATAATAGTAATGATAAAAAATAATAAGAACGTTAATTTTATCTAAATCAATATCTTATAATATTTTAATTTCATCATGATACTCTTACTCATTATTTCCTAATCGTTTCGTTTAATAGCTTTTAATCGTCTTTTATATCGTGTTCATAATAATGATAATAATAGTAATCAAAATAATTAGGTGTTACAAATATTTGTTTTAATTACACTAATATTAATAATGATAGTTACTATAACATTATTAACGATAATACTAATAATTATCTTAATGATAATATAGTAATAATAATAATAACAATAACAATAACCATTTTTAAATAATGATATATATATTAATAATGATAATAATCATAATAATACTAATAATAATAATAATAATTGGATAATAATAATAATTCTAATTATAACTTTAACGATAATAATAATAAAAAAAAATAACAATTTTTAATGATAAATCCCTTTTATTGATAAAGATAATAATAATGATAATAATAAGATAAAACTAGAATGACGATAAAAACGACGATAATAATAATCATTTTTAATAAAAATATTGAAAATTCAATTGATTATAACTTCTAATCCGTTCATCGAAACCATTCGATATCTAAAGAAAAAGTTCTTAATTTTTCGCTAGCTTTCCAAGGACATGCATATCTTATACCTTATCTCAACCGCAAGTGTAACTAATTCAAGATTCAACCTAACCTGTCTAAGGGCAATATAAAAAGTACAAGCATGCATAATCCTAAATACTCGAGCACTAGCCAGGGATACACTATTAGTATTTAAAAGTTAAATTATGAGTACTCACGTATCAATATTGAGATTCAATATTGCAGGAAAGGTACGTAGACGCAACGGAAATGATAAACACTATATTGACCTCACGAGCATACCCATGAACCATACTCAATCACCTCCATAGCTATAACCCATAATTTCCTTAATCCTATCCTACTCTAAAAACAATTTCGAAATCACTCGGACAGCACTCCGTCGTAATATTTTATGTATACTAATAATATCTTGAAATAATACGGAGTAAATATATATATGTAAATCGATTGAGAGAGTTTAGAGAAAAATATTTTCAAGTTTCTATGAAATAATGAAACCTATTGAATTCTATTTATAATAGATTTTTGAATTATTAAAGTGAATTATTAAAGTGAATTATTAAAGTATGAATTATTAAAGTGAATTATTAAAGTATGAATTATTAAAGTAAATTATTAAAGTATGAATTATTAAAGTGAATTATTAAAGTTAAAGTAAAGTAAAAATAAAGTAAAGGTAAAGTTTAAGTATAGTAAAAGTATAAAACTATGTACGTATAATACGCGTATAAATATATATAATATTAATTTAAATCGTTATATATATTTAATAAAATAAAATATAAATATCGTTATCTTTATCATTCTAGTTAAGTAATGAGTTGTCAGAAGTGGTTCTAGATATTTATAAAAGTTATATACGTTTTAATAATAAGTTCTTTTTAAACTGAAAACGTTTTTGTACGTTTGAAACTAAATAAATCAATCGAGTCTTTATGAGATTCAATCTTCCACTATCCTATGTCTAGTTCTCAATGATTGACAATTTGTTCTTATTTATAAATCACTTTACCATTTTCCGAATATTGTTAAAATGGAAAGATTTCTCAAATCAACGTGGGCCTTTCAACAGAGACTTGTAATCATAATTCAATATATCAGATAATTCAATCATTTGATCGTATCTTCTAATTCCATTGATAAACATTTTGAAACAGATACAATCATGTAAAGTATTTAATCTAATATTTTGTTTACGTTTCAAGTTATAATATATATACACATATACATATATAATCATATTCGTTTAATGGTTCGTGAATCGTTGGAACTTGGTCGAGGTTGAATGAATGTATGAACATAGTTTAAAATTCTTTAAATTTAACTTAACAAATATTGCTTATCGTGTCGGAAACATATAAAGATTAAAGTTTAAATTTGATTGGAAATTTCCGGGTTGTCACAGGTTTTAACCGTTTGTTATGATGTTACGGTAGTTGCATATGGGTCGTATTGCGCACTACAAGGGATGTTTAGTGATTGGTGTTACCCGTAAGGATTTGTTTGGTTCGGTCTTCATCATTTCGGGTTGTTGACCTTGGATTGAGACTTGGTTACTTTTAGCATTGTACTCGGTAAGGGTACGCTAAGGGGTTGATATCTCGATTCGAGATTTGGTTGAGTTTTTTCCGATGTTAGGGAATGAGCATGGTTTTAGTGCTCGGGATTGTGAATTGATAAATCGCGTGTGACGATTTAGTTGTTAAAGGCGATTCATTAGGAAGGATTGCTTAGGAAAGTCGGATTGGGGATATGTTTGAGGACCGTTGAGTGAGGTCTGTTCGGTTACGTGTTGCAGATCGCGAGGACGCGATCGTGTTTAAGTGGGGGAGAGTTGTAAGACCCTGTTTCTGTTTCTGATTTTGCAGTAGATAGGGACGCCGTCCAACCTTCGGGACGCCGTCTGAAATGTCCCGTTCTTATTGATTAAAAACGTTCCATATTAATTGATTTCGTTTCAAGGTTTTGACCTCTATATGAGACGTTTTTCAAAGACTGCATTCATTTTTAAAACAAACCATAACCTTTATTTCATAAATAAAGGTTTAAAAAGCTTTATGTAGATTATCAAATAATGATAATCTAAAATATCCTGTTTACACACTACCATTACATAATGGTTTACAATACAAATATGTTACATCGAAATCAGTTTCTTGAATGCAGTTTTTACACAATATCATACAAACATGGACTCCAAATCTTGTCCTTATTTTAGTATGCAACAGTGGAAGCTCTTAGTATTCACCTGAGAATAAACATGCTTTAAACGTCAACAAAAATGTTGGTGAGTTATAGGTTTAACCTATATATATCAAATCGTAATAATAGACCACAAGATTTCATATTTCAATACACATCCCATACATGGAGATAAAAATCATTCATATGGTGAACACCTGGTAACCGAAATTAACAAGATGCATATATAAGAATATCCCCATCATTCCGGGACACCCTTCGGATATGATATAAATTTCGAAGTACTAAAGCATCTGGTACTTTGGATGGGGCTTGTTGGGCCCAATAGATCTATCTTTAGGATTCGCGTCAATTAGGGTGTCTGTTCCCTAATTCTTAGATTACCAGACTTAATAAAAAGGGGCATATTCGATTTCGATAATTCAACCATAGAATGTAGTTTCACGTACTTGTGTCTATTTTGTAAATCATTTATAAAACCTGCATGTATTCTCATCCCAAAACTTTTAGATTTTTAAAGTGGGACTATAACTCACTTTCACAGATTTTTTTACTTCGTCGGGAAGTAAGACTTGGCCACTGGTCGATTCACGAACCTATAACAAATATGTACATATATATCAAAGTATGTTCAAAATATATTTACAATAGTTTTAATACATTTTGATGTTTTAAGTTTATTAAGTCAGCTGTCCTCGTTAGTAACCTACAACTAGTTGTCCACAGTTAGATGTACAGAAATAAATCGATATATATTATCTTGAATCAATCCACGACCCAGTGTATACTCGTCTCAGGCTAGATCACAACTCAAAGTATATATATTTTTGGAATCAACCTCAACCCTGTATAGCTAACTCCCTCATTACTGCATATAGAGTGTCTATGGTTGTTCCAAATAATATATACACATGGGTCGATATGATATGTCAATATATTTGCATACGTGTCTATGGTATCCCAAAATTACATAATATATTATAATACATGTATAACACAATATAAGTTAGCTAGGATATGATTAATATAGATTTGTTACCAATTTTCACGTTGCTACAACAAGAAAAATTATCCAATCTTGTTTTACCCATAATTTCTTCATTTTAGATCCTTTTTGAGTGAATCAAATTGCTATAGTTTCATAGTGAACTCTATTTTATGAATCTTAAAAGAAAAAGTATAGGTTTATAGTCGGAAATATAAGTTACAAGTTGTTTTTTTAAAGGTAGTCATTTCAGTCTTTCGAGGTCTAGATGACCATTTTAGAAAACATACTTCCACTTTGAGTTTATCCATGATTTTTGGATATAGTTTCATGTTCATAAGAAAAATCATTTTTTCAGAAGAACAACTTTTAAATCAAAGTTTATCATAGTTTTTAATTAACTAACCCAAAACAGCCCGCGGTGTTACTACGACGGCGTATGTCCGGTTTTACAGTGTTCTTCGTGTTTCCAGGTTTTAAATTATTAATTTAGCATATCATATAGATATAGAACATGTGTTTAGTTGATTTTAAAAGTCAAGTTAGAAGGATTGACTTTTGTTTGCGAACAAGTTTAGAATTAACTAAACTATGTTCTAGTGATTACAAGTTTAAACCTTCGAATAAGATAGTTTTATATGTATGAATCGAATGATGTTATGATCATCATTACTACCTCAAGTTTTCTGGATAAAGTTACTGGAAATGATAAAAATGGATCTAGCTTCAAAGGATCCTTGGATGGCTTGAAAGTTCTTGAAGCAGAATCATGACACGAAAAACAAGTTCAAGTAAGATTTCCACTCGAAATAAGATTGTTATAGTTATAGAAATTGAATCAAAGTTTGAATATGAGTATTACCTTGTATTATAAAGATATCTTACTGTAACTAAGAAAGATTTCTTGAGGTTGGATGATCACTCTACAAGATTGGAAGTAAGCTAGCAAACTTGGAAGTATTCTTGATTTTATGAAACTAGAACTTGTAAAATTTATGAAGAACACTTAGAACTTGAAGATAGAACTTGAGAGAGATCAATTAGATGAAGAAAATTGAAGAATGAAAGTTTTTGTAGGTGTTTTTGGTCGTTGGTGTATGGATTAGATATAAAGGATATGTAATTTTGTTTTCATGTAAATAAGTCACGAATGATTACTCATATTTTTGTAATTTTATGAGATATTTCATGCTAGTTGCCAAATGATGGTTCCCACATGTGTTAGGTGACTCACATGGGCTGCTAAGAGCTGATCATTGGAGTGTATATACCAATAGTACATACATCTAAAAGTTGTGTATTGTACGAGTACGAATACGGGTGCATACGAGTAGAATTGTTGATGAAACTGAACGAGGATGTAATTGTAAGAATTTTTGTTAAGTAGAAGTATTTTTATAAGTGTCTTGAAGTCTTTCAAAAGTGTATGAATACATATTAAAACACTACATGTATATACATTTTAACTAAGTCGTTAAGTCATCGTTAGTCGTTACATGTAAGTGTTGTTTTGAAACCTATAGGTTAACGATCTTGTTAAATGTTGTTAACCCAATGTTTATAATATCAAATGAGATTTTAAATTATTATATTATCATGATAATATGATGTATGAATATCTCTTAATATGATATATATACATTAAATGTCGTTACAACGATAATCGTTACATATATGTCTCGTTTCAAAATCATTAAGTTAGTAGTCTTACTTTTACATATGTAGTTCGTTGTTAATATACTTAATGATATGTTTAATTATCATAATATCATGTTAACTATATATATATATCCATATATATGTCATCATATAGTTTTTACAAGTTTTAACGTTCGTGAATCACCGGTCAACTTGGGTGGTCAATTGTCTATATGAAACCTATTTCAATTAATCAAGTCTTAACAAGTTTGATTGCTTAACATGTTGGAAACACTTAATCATGTTAATAACAATTTCATTTAATATATATAAACATGGAAAAGTTCGGGTTACTACAGTACCTACCCGTTAAATAAATTTCGTCCCGAAATTTTAAGCAGTTGGAGGTGTTGACGTATCTTCTAGAAATAAGTGCGGGTATTTCTTCTTCATCTGATCTTCTCATTCCCAGGTGAACTCGGGTCCTCTACGAGCATTCCATCGAACCTTAACAATTGGTATCTTGTTTTGTTTAAGTCTTTTAACCTCACGATCCATTATTTCGATGGGTTCTTCGATGAATTGAAGTTTTTCGTTGATTTGGATTTCATCTTACAGAATAGTGAGATCTTCTTTAGCAAAACATTTCTTCAAATTCGAGACGTGGAAAGTGTTATGTACAGCCGCGAGTTGTTGAGGTAACTCAAGTCGGTAAGCTACTGGTCCGACACGATCAATAATCTTGAATGGTCCAATATACCTTGGATTTAATTTACCTCATTTACCAAATCGAACAACGCCTTTCCAAGGTGCAACCTTAAGCATGACCATTTCTCTAAGTACCTTGGAAAGGCGATCAACTATTACTCAAATAGTATCAAAACCACTTGCAGTCCTTGGCAATTTAGTGATGAAATCCATGGTAATGTTTTCCCATTTCCATTCCAGGATTTCGGGTTGTTGAAGTAGACCTGATGGTTTCTGATGCTCAGCTTTGACCATAGAACACGTCAAACATTCTCCTACGTATTTAGCAACATCGGCTTTCATACCCGGCCACCAAAAATGTTTCTTGAGATCCTTGTACATATTCCCCGTTCCAGGATGTATTGAGTATCTGGTTTTTTGAGCTTCTCTAAGTACCATTTCTCTCATATCTCCAAATTTTGGTACCCAAATCCTTTCAGCCCTATACCGGGTTCCGTCTTCCCGAATATTAAGATGCTTCTCTGATCCTTTGGGTATTTCATCCTTTAAATTTCCCTCTTTTAAAACTCCTTGTTGCGCCTCGTTTATTTGAGTAGTAAGGTTATTGTGAATCATTATATTCATAGATTTTACTCGAATGGGTTCTCTGTCCTTCCTGCTCAAGGCGTCGGCTACCACATTTGCCTTCCCCGAGTGGTAACGAATCTCAAAGTCGTAATCATTCAACAATTCAATCCACCTACGCTGCCTCATATTCAGTTGTTTCTGATTAAATATGTGTTGAAGACTTTTGTGGTCGGTATATATAATACTTTTGACCCCATATAAGTAGTGCCTCCAAGTCTTTAATGCAAAAACAACCGCGCCTAATTCCAAATCATGCATCATATAATTTTGTTCGTGAATCTTCAATTGTCTAGACGCATAAGCAATCACCTTCGTTCGTTGCATTAATACACAACCGAGACCTTGATTTGATGCGTCACAATAAATCACAAAATCATCATTCCCTTCAGGTAATGACAATATAGGTGCCGTAGTTAGCTTTTTCTTCAATAACTGGAACGCTTTCTCGTGTTCATCCTTCCATTCAAATTTCTTCCCTTTGTGCGTTAATGCAGTCAAGGGTTTTGCTATTCTGGAAAAGTCTTGGATGAACCTTCTGTAGTAACCAGCTAGTCCTAAAAACTGGTGTATGTGTTTTGGAGTTTTCGGGGTTTCCCACTTTTCAACAGTTTCTATCTTTGCCGGGTCCACCTGGATACCTTCTTTGTTCACTATGTGACCGAGGAATTGAACTTCTTTCAACCAAAATGCACACTTTGAAAACTTAGCGTACAGTTTTTCTTTCCTCAATACTTCTAGCACTTTTCTCAAATGTTCTTCGTGCTCTTGATCATTCTTTGAGTAAATAAGTATGTCATTGATGAAAACAATGACAAACTTGTCAAGATATGGCCCACACACTCGGTTCATAAGGTCCATGAACATAGCTGGTGCGTTAGTCAATCCAAACGGCATAACTATAAACTCTTAATGACCATAACGCGTCCTAAAAGCAGTTTTTGGAATATCATCCTCCTTTACTCGCATTTGATGATATCCAGAACGTAAATCAATCTTCGAATAAACCGACGAGCCTTGTATTTTATCAAATAAGTCGTCAATTCTGAGCAGTGGATAACGGTTTTTGATGGTAAGTTTTTTCAACTCTCTGTAGTCAATACACAACCTAAATGTACCATCTTTCTTCTTGACAAACAAAATAGGAGCTCCCCATGGTGATGTGCTTGGTCGAATGAAACCACGTTCTAATAGTTCTTGCAGTTGGCTTTGCAGTTCTTTCATCTCGCTGGGTGCGAGTCTGTTAGGAGCACGAGCTATTGGTGCAGCTCCTGGTACAAGATCTATTTGAAATTCAACAGATCGATGTGGAGGTAGTCCCGGTAATTCTTTCGGAAATACATCGGGAAATTCTTTTGCGACAAAAACATCATTACTTTCTCAACATGTGCTAGAACAGCATAGCAACCTTTTCTTATTAGTTTTTGTGCCTTCAAATTACTAATAAGATGTAGCTTCGTGTTGCCCTTTTCTCCGTAGACCATTAAGGGTTCTCCTTCTTCTCGTACAATGCGAATTGCATTTTTTAACAAACGATCTCTGCTTTCACTTCTTTCAACCAGTCCATACCGATTATCACATCAAAACTCCCTAACTCTACTGGTATCAAATCAATCTTAAATGTTTCGCTAACCAGTTTAATTTCTCGATTCCGACATATATTATCTGCTGAAATTAATTTACCATTTGCTAATTCGAGTAAAAATTTACTATCCAAAGGCGTCAATGGACAACTTAATTTAGAACAAAAATCTCTACTCATATAGCTTCTATCCACACCCGAATCAAATAAAACGTAAGCAGATTTATTGTCAATAAGAAACGTACCCGTAACAAGCTCCGGGTCTTCCTGTGCCTCTGCCGCATTAATATTGAAAACTCTTCCGCGGCCTTGTCCATTCGTGTTCTCCTGGTTCGGGCAATTTCTAATAATGTGGCCCGGTTTTCCACATTTATAACAAACTACATTGGCATAACTTGCTCCGACACTACTTGCTCTGCCATTACTCATTCCGACACCATTTGTTCCTTTCGTTCTATTAACCCCTGGTCCGTAGACCTCACCCTTCGCCTCGCTATTACCATTTCTTTTACACTTGTTGCAAAATTTGGTGCAGAACCCCGAATGATACTTTTCACACCTTTGGCATAGCTGCTTCTGATTGTTGTTGTTGTTGCGGTTATTATTGTTGTTGGGATGATTGTTGTAGTTGCTGTTGTTGTTGTTGTTGTTGTTGTTATTGTTGCGCCGTTTGTTGTAGTTGCGATTGATGTTGCGATTGTTGGGATAATTGTTGCAATTATTGTTGTAATTACTGTTGTTGTTGTATCGGTGATTCTTATCACCGTTTTCCTCCCACTTTCTTTTGACTTGCTTCACATTGGCCTCTTCAGCAGTCTGTTCTTTAATTCTTTCTTCAATCTGGTTCACTAGTTTGTGAGCCATTCTACATGCCTGTTGTATGGAGGCGGGCTCGTGTGAACTTATATCTTCTTGGATTCTTTCCGGTAATCCTTTCACAAACGCGTCGATCTTCTCTTCCTCATCTTCGAATGCTCCCGGACACAATAGGCACAATTCTGTGAATCGTCTTTCGTACGTGGTAATATCAAATCCTTGGGTTCGTAACCCTCTAAGTTCTGTCTTGAGCTTATTGACCTCGGTTCTGGGACGGTACTTCTCGTTCATCAAGTGCTTGAATGCTGACCACGGTAGTGCGTACGCATCGTCTTGTCCCACTTGCTCTAGATAGGTATTCCACCATGTTAACGCAGAACCTGTGAAGGTATGCGTAGCGTACTTCACTTTGTCCTCTTCAGTACACTTACTTATGGCAAACACCGATTCGACCTTCTCGGTCCACCATTTCAATCCGATCGATCCTTCGGTTCCATCTAATTCCAAAGGTTTGCAGGCAGTGAATTCTTTGTAGGTGCATCCTACACGATTTCCTGTACTGCTAGATCCAAGGTTATTGTTGGTATGTAGCGCAGCCTGTACTGCGGCTATGTTTGAAGCTAGAAAAGTACGGAATTCCTCTTCATTCATATTCACGGTGTGTCGAGTAGTCGGTGTCATTTCCTTCAAAATAGTCAAATGGAACAAGTTAATCATACAGAATATTAAGAGTAGTTAATAGTATTTCGTAGCATAATATGAACTCATTTATAAAAGCTTTTTCTTCATATTAGCGTTTTATAAGTTTAAATTCGGGTAGTACCTACCCGTTAAGTTCATACTTAGTAGCTAATATACAATTCAACTACTACAATTCTATATGAAAAACTGATTATAATAATATTTCGCGTTCAAACTTTTACACAATATTTTACAAACTTACAATACCGCTTATTTTACATATAGCATGAAATATAGCACACAATAAATTTGATACAAGATGGTTGTGAAGATAATTCTAGCTAGTACAGAAGTCGTTCAGCAAAGGCAATAAAGACACGTAATTCATACGTCCAGAAACAAGTCATGCATTCTGGTTTTACTAGGATTACTTCCCATCCTTGGTCTTGTGGAACATAACCGTTATGGCCGTTGATAAGATAGCGTGTTGTAACGTCGTCAAAGGGACGAGGGTTACGTAATGTCCAACAGTCCCGTAACAATATAAAAACCTCATTTCTTACCCCAATTACCGACTCCGTCACTTGTGGGAACGTTTTGTTTAATAGTTGTAGCCCGATGTTCTTGTTCTCACTTTGGTGAGAAGCGAACATTACTAATCCATAAGCATAACATGCTTCTTTATGTTGCATGTTAGTTGCTTTTTCTAAATCACGAAGTCCAATATTTGGATATATTGAGTCAAAATAATTTCTTAACCCATTGCGTAAAATAGCATTTGGGTTCCCCGCAATATATGCGTCAAAGTATACACAACGTAACTTATGGATTTCCCAGTGTGATATCCCCCATATTTCGAACGAAAGCCTTTTATAAACCAAGGCATTCTTGGAACGTTCTTCGAATGTCTTACAAACTGATCTCGCCTTAAATAGTTGTGCCGAAGAATTCTGACCGACTCTAGACAAGATTTCATCAATCATGTCTCCGGGTAGGTCTCTTAAAATATTGGGTTGTCTATCCATTTTGTGTTTTTATACTGTAAAATAGACAAGAGTTAGATTCATAAAAAAATACTTATTAATACAAGCAATTTTTACATATATCATAAAGCATAAGCACACTATATTACATATATTACACCACACGAATACAACTATCTTATTCCGACTCGCTTGTTTCTTCTTCTTCGGTTTTGGTTGGTTTTGCCAAGTTTCTAGGGATATATGATGTTCCCCTAATACGAGCCATCGTTTTCCACGTTGGTTTAGAAAAACCTGGTGGTTTAGAGGTTCTCGGGTCATTGTTACAACTTAAGGACTTCGGGGGTTGACGATACATATAAAGTTCATCGGGGTCGGAATTAGATTTCTCTATTTTTATGCCCTTTCCCTTATTGTTCTCTTTTGCCTTATTAAATTGTGTTGGGGTAATTTCTATAACATCATCGGAATCCTTGTCGGGATCCGATTCATCGGAGAATTGGTAATCCTCCCAATACTTTGCTTCCTTGGCGGAAACACCATTGACCATAATTAACTTTGGTCGGTTGGTTGAGGATTTTCTTCTACTTAACCGTTTTATTATTTCCCCCACTGGTTCTATTTCTTCTTCCGGTTCCGATTCTTCTTCCGGTTCCGATTCTTCTTCCGATTCCGACTCTTCTTCCGGTTCCTCTTCGGGAACTTGTGAATCAGTCCACGAATCATTCCAATTTACATTTGACTCTTCATTATTATTAGGTGAGTCAATGGGACTTATTCTAGAGGTAGACATCTATCACATAATATCAAACACGTTAAGAGATTAATATATCACATAATATTCACATGTTAAAAATATATAGTTTCCAACAAAATTTGTTAAGCAATCATTTTTCAAGTAAACATTGTCGAAGTCCAGACTCACTAATGCATCCTAACAAACTCGATAAGACACACTAATACAAAATTCTGGTTCTCTAAGACCAACGCTCTGATACCAACTGAAATGTCCCGTTCTTATTGATTAAAAATGTTCCATATTAATTGATTTCGTTGCGAGGTTTTGACCTCTATATGAGACGTTTTTCAAAGACTGCATTCATTTTTAAAACAAACCATAACCTTTATTTCATAAATAAAGGTTTAAAAAGCTTTACGTAGATTATCAAATAATGATAATCTAAAATATCATGTTTACACACTACCATTACATAATGGTTTACAATACAAATATGTTACATCGAAATCAGTTTCTTGAATGCAGTTTTTACACAATATCATACAAACATGGACTCCAAATCTTGTCCTTATTTTAGTATGCAACAGTGGAAGCTCTTAGTATTCACCTGAGAATAAACATTCTTTAAACGTCAACAAAAATGTTAGTGAGTTATAGGTTTAACCTATATATATCAAATCGTAACAATAGACCACAAGATTTCATATTTCAATACACATCCCATACATGGAGATAAAAATCATTCATATGGTGAACACCTGGTAACCGACATTAAGAAGATGCATATATAAGAATATCCCCATCATTTCGGGACACCCTTCGGATATGATATAAATTTCGAAGTACTAAAGCATCCGGTACTTTGGATGGGGCTTGTTGGGCCCAATAGATCTATCTTTAGGATTCGCGTCAATTAGGGTGTCTGTTCCCTAATTCTTAGATTACCAGACTTAATAAAAATGGGCATATTCGATTTCGATAATTCAACCATAGAATGTAGTTTCACGTACTTGTGTCAATTTTGTAAATCATTTATAAAACCTGCATGTATTCTCATCCCAAAAATATTAGATTTTAAAAGTGGGACTATAACTCACTTTCACGGATTTTTTTACTTCGTCGGGAAGTAAGACTTGGCCACTGGTCGATTCACGAACCTATAATAAATATGTACATATATATCAAAGTATGTTCAAAATATATTTACAACAGTTTTAATACATTTTGATGTTTTAAGTTTATTAAATCAGCTGTCCTCGTTAGTAACCTACAACTAGTTGTCCACAGTTAGATGTACAGAAATAAATCGATATATATTTTCTTGAATCAATCCACGACCCCGTGTATACACGTCTCAGGCTAGATCACAACTCAAAGTATATATATTTTTGGAATCAACCTCAACCCTGTATAGCTAACTCCCTCATTACTGCATATAGAGTGTCTATGGTTGTTCCAAATAATATATACACATGGGTCGATATGATATGTCAAAACATTTGCATACGTGTCTATGGTATCCCAAGATTACATAATATATTATAATACATGTATAACACAATATAAGTTAGCTAGGATATGATTAATATAGATTTGTTACCAATTTTCACGTTGCTACAACAAGAAAAATTATCCAATCTTGTTTTACCCATAATTTCTTCATTTTAGATCCTTTTTGAGTGAATCAAATTGCTATAGTTTCATAGTGAACTCTATTTTATGAATCTAAACAGAAAAAGTATAGGTTTATAGTCGGAAATATAAGTTACAAGTTGTTTTTTTTAAAGGTAGTCATTTCAGTCTTTCGAGGTCTAGATGACCATTTTAGAAAACATACTTCCACTTTGAGTTTAACCATGATTTTTGGATATAGTTTCATGTTCATAAGAAAAATCATTTTTCCATAAGAACAACTTTTAAATCAAAGTTTATCATAGTTTTTAATTAACTAACCCAAAACAGCCCGCGGTGTTACTACGACGGCGTATGTCCGGTTTTACATTGTTCTTCGTGTTTCCAGGTTTTAAATTATTAAGTTAGCATATCATATAGATATAGAACATGTGTTTAGTTGATTTTAAAAGTCAAGTTAGAAGGATTAACTTTTGTTTGCGAACAAGTTTAGAATTAACTAAACTATGTTCTAGTGATTACAAGTTTAAACCTTCGAATAAGATAGTTTTATATGTATGAATCGAATGATGTTATGAACAGCATTACTACCTCAAGTTTTCTGGATAAAGTTACTGGAAATGATAAAAATGGATCTAGCTTCAAAGGATCTTTGGATGGCTTGAAAGTTCTTGAAGCAGAATCATGACACGAAAAACAAGTTCAAGTAAGATTTCCACTCGAAATAAGATTGTTATAGTTATAGAAATTGAATAAAAGTTTGAATATGAGTATTACCTTGTATTAGAAAGATATCTTACTGTAAATAAGAAAGATTTCTTGAGGTTGGATGATCACTCTACAAGATTGGAAGTAAGCTAGCAAACTTGGAAGTATTCTTGATTTTATGAAACTAGAACTTGTAGAATTTATGAAGAACACTTAGAACTTGAAGATAGAACTTGAGAGAGATCAATTAGATGAAGAAAATTGAAGAATGAAAGTGTTTGTAGGTGTTTTTGGTCGTTGGTGTATGGATTAGATATAAAGGATATGTAATTTTGTTTTCATGTAAATAAGTCACGAATGATTACTCATATTTTTGTATATTTATGATATATTTCATGCTAGTTGCCAAATGATGGTTCCCACATGTGTTAGGTGACTCACATGGGCTGCTAAGAGCTGATAATTGGAGTGTATATACCAATAGTACATACATCTAAAAGCTGTGTATTGTACGAGTACGAATACGGGTGCATACGAGTAAAATTGTTGATGAAATTGAACGAGGATGTAATTGTAAGAATTTTTGTTAAGTAGAAGTATTTTTATAAGTGTCTTGAAGTCTTTCAAAAGTGTATGAATACATATTAAAACACTACATGTATATACATTTTAACTGAGTCGTTAAGTCATCGTTAGTCGTTACATGTAAGTGTTGTTTTGAAACCTTTAGGTTAACGATCTTGTTAAATGTTGTTAACCCAATGTTTATAATATCAAATGAGATTTTAAATTATTATATTATCATGATAATATGATGTATGAATATCTCTTAATATGATATATATACATTAAATGTCGTTACAACGATAATCGTTACATATATGTCTCGTTTCAAAATCATTAAGTTAGTAGTCTTACTTTTACATATGTAGTTCATTGTTAATATACTTAATGATATGTTTACTTATCATAATATCATGTTAACTATATATATATCCATATATATGTCATCATATAGTTTTTACAAGTTTTAACGTTCGTGAATCACCGGTCAACTTGGGTGGTCAATTGTCTATATGAAACCTATTTCAATTAATCAAGTCTTAACAAGTTTGATTGCTTAACATGTTGGAAACACTTAATCATGTTAATAACAATTTCATTTAATATATATAAACATGGAAAAGTTCGGGTCACTACACCGTCCAGCAAAGAAGGACGGGACGCCGTCCAAGATTCGGGACGCCGTCCAAACTGTCTGTCGAGCCAGCTGTTTTAATTAATTAAAAGGAGTAAAATGCTAAATTCACTTGGATGCCAGGTTGGAGCCTTCAAGGCTGGTTCCTTGGTCATTTGTGGATGATATTTCATCCTCACAAATGAAATGTCCCGTTCTTATTGATTAAATACGTTCCATATTAATTGATTTCGTTGCGAGGTTTTGACCTCTATATGAGACGTTTTTCAAAGACTGCATTCATTTTTAAAACAAACCATAACCTTTATTTCATAAATAAAGGTTTAAAAAGCTTTACGTAGATTATCAAATAATGATAATCTAAAATATCCTGTTTACACACGACCATTACATAATGGTTTACAATACAAATATGTTACATCGAAATCAGTTTCTTGAATGCAGTTTTTACACAATATCATACAAACATGGACTCCAAATCTTGTCCTTATTTTAGTATGCAATAGCGGAAGCTCTTAATATTCACCTGAGAATAAACATGCTTTAAACGTCAACAAAAATGTTGGTGAGTTATAGGTTTAACCTATATATATCAAATCGTAACAATAGACCACAAGATTTCATATTTCAATACACATCCCATACATAGAGATAAAAATCATTCATATGGTGAACACCTGGTAACCGACATTAACAAGATGCATATATAAGAATATCCCCATCATTCCGGGACACCCTTCGGATATGATATAAATTTCGAAGTACTAAAGCATCCGGTACTTTGGATGGGGTTTGTTAGGCCCAATAGATCTATCTTTAGGATTCGCATCAATTAGGGTGTCTGTTCCCTAATTCTTAGATTACCAGACTTAATAAAAAGGGGCATATTCGATTTCGATAATTCAACCATAGAATGTAGTTTCATGTACTTGTGTCTATTCTGTAAATCATTTATAAAACCTGCATGTATTCTCATCCCAAAAATATTAGATTTTAAAAGTGGGACTATAACTCACTTTCACAGATTTTTACTTCGTCGGGAAGTAAGACTTGGCCACTAGTTGATTCACGAACCTATAACAATATATACATATATATCAAAGTAAGACTTGTCCTCGTTAGTAACCTACAACTAGTTGTCCACAGTTAGATGTACAGAAATAAATCGATAAATATTATCTTGAATCAATCCACGACCCAGTGTATACGTATCTCAGTATTGATCACAACTCAAACTATATATATTTTGGAATCAACCTCAACCCTGTATAGCTAACTCCAACATTCACATATAGAGTGTCTATGGTTGTTCCGAAATATATATAGATGTGTCGACATGATAGGTCGAAACATTGTATACGTGTCTATGGTATCTCAAGATTACATAATATACAATACAAGTTGATTAAGTTATGGTTGGAATAAATTTGTTACCAATTTTCACGTAGCTAAAATGAGAAAAATTATCCAATCTTGTTTTACCTATAACTTCTTCATTTTAAATCTGTTTTGAGTGAATAAAATTGCTATGGTTTCATATTGAACTCTATTTTATGAATCTAAACAGAAAAAGTATAGGTTTATAGTCGGAAAAATAAGTTACAAGTCGTTTTTGTAAAGGTAGTCATTTCAGTCGAAAGAACGACGTCTAGATGACCATTTTAGAAAACATACTTCCACTTTGAGTTTAACCATAATTTTTGGATATAGTTTCATGTTCATAATAAAAATAATTTTCTCAGAATAACAACTTTTAAATCAAAGTTTATCATAGTTTTTAATTAACTAACCCAAAACAGCCCGCGGTGTTACTACGACGGCGTAAATCCGGTTTTACGGTGTTTTTCGTGTTTCCAGGTTTTAAATCATTAAGTTAGCATATCATATAGATATAGAACATGTGTTTAGTTGATTTTAAAAGTCAATTTAGAAGGATTAACTTTTGTTTGCGAACAAGTTTAGAATTAACTAAACTATGTTCTAGTGATTACAAGTTTAAACCTTCGAATAAGATAGCTTTATATGTATGAATCGAATGATGTTATGAACATCATTACTACCTTAAGTTCCTTGGATAAACCTACTGGAAAAGAGAAAAATGGATCTAGCTTCAACGGATCCTTGGATGGCTCGAAGTTCTTGAAGTAGAATCATGACACGAAAACAAGTTCAAGTAAGATCATCACTTGAAATAAGATTGTTATAGTTATAGAAATTGAACCAAAGTTTGAATATGATTATTACCTTGTATTAGAATGATAACCTACTGTAAGAAACAAAGATTTCTTGAGGTTGGATGATCACCTTACAAGATTGGAAGTGAGCTAGCAAACTTGAAAGTATTCTTGATTTTATGAAACTAGAACTTTTGGAATTTATGAAGAACACTTAGAACTTGAAGATAGAACTTGAGAGAGATCAATTAGATGAAGAAAATTGAAGAATGAAAGTGTTTGTAGGTGTTTTTGGTCGTTGGTGTATGGATTAGATATAAAGGATATGTAATTTTGTTTTCATGTAAATAAGTCATGAATGATTACTCATATTTTTGTAATTTTATGAGATATTTCATGCTAGTTGCCAAATGATGGTTCCCACATGTGTTAGGTGACTCACATGGGCTGCTAAGAGCTGATCATTGGAGTGTATATACCAATAGTACATACATCTAAAAGTTGTGTATTGTACGAGTATGAATACGGGTGCATACGAGTAGAATTGTTGATGAAACTGAACGAGGATGTAATTGTAAGCATTTTTGTTAAGTAGAAGTATTTTGATAAGTGTCTTGAAGTCTTTCAAAAGTGTATGAATACATATTAAAACACTACATGTATATATATTTTAACTGAGTCGTTAAGTCATCGTTAGTCGTTACATGTAAATGTTGTTTTGAAACCTTTAGGTTAATGATCTTGTTGAATGTTGGTAACCCATTGTTTATTATAACAAATGAGATGTTAAATTGTTATATTATCATGATATTATGATATATAATATATCTCAGTATGATGTATATACAGTTAAATGTCGTTACAACGATAATCGTTACATATATGTCTCGTTTCGAAATCATTAAGTTAGTAGTCTTATTTTTACATATGTATTTCATTGTTAATACACTTAATAATATATTTACTTATCATTTAACATAATTAACCAAGTGTATCAATATGTTAATATGATTCATATGTACCTAGTAAGACGTTGTTATAACGATAATCGTTATATATATCGTTTTCGAGTTTCTTAAATTAATAGTGTCATTTTTATGTATATAACTCATTGTTAAAATACCTAATGAGATACATACTTATAATAAAAACATGTTAACTATATATATAACCATATATATGTCATCGTATAGTTTTTACAAGTTTTAACGTTCGTGAATCACCGGTCAACTTGGGTGGTCAATTGTCTATATGAAACATATTTCAATTAATCAAGTCTTAACAAGTTTGATTGCTTAACACGTTGGAAACATTTAATCATGTAAATATCAATCTCAATTAATATATATAAACATGGAAAAGTTCGGGTCACTACAACAAACACTCTCAACCTTATCTAGAGAGAGAGGAGGGTTTTAGAGAGAGAGAGGTGGATTTGGAGAAGAAGGAGTCGGATTCTCGCTAAAGCTCGGGTTCTAAAGTTGTTCATCTCGCTCCTAGCTACGTTGTGGTAGTATTGGTAAGCTCAAACTCCGAATTTCATTTGTTAGATTTGATGTTCAAGTTAGGGTTTTGAGCTAGATTGTTGTGAAACTCTTTTAGATGATGAAGTAGGTTCATGGTGACTTGTTAATCTTGTCACTTGGAGGGTTTTGGGTTGGTTGACGTCTTAGCCTTGATTAAGGTTTGATCTTGAGTTTAATCACTAGGTTTAGTGATTATGGAAGTGTTGAAACTCTTTTGGGTGAGTTTGGCTAACTAATTTTGAAATGGGTCAAAATTAGGGTTTTGGTGTCAAAATGGGTATGACATGTGTTTAACACTTGTGTTCGGGTTTAATTGGCATATTAGGACCATTCTCACTTGTGTTAGTGATTATTGGTTAGTTTAGGCGTGGTTTGTTCTTGGAAGTGCATTTGGGTCGAAATTGCACTAGTTGTCAATTTGGGTTGATTTGTATATCCACCCTAATTGTGTTACTTGTTATGTGATAAATGGATTAGGTGGATTCCATCGGCGATTGCGGATTATTAGGTAGCATTCTTCAAGGCGACAAGGTGAGTGTTAATATCCTATATGCATATGTATATGTAGGATGGGTGCGGGTCGGGTGAAGGGGTTCTCGCTTATAGAGCTTGCTTCTCGTATAGGTGGAATTGTTGGACTTGTGTATAGGTCCAATTGGCATGGTTGTGCCTTTTGGTTGACCACCTTTGGTGAGGTGCACACTTTGTGTGTACGTTATCACATGGGCGTGTGATGTGGACTTATATAACCCCAATGTCGAAGGGTTAATATAGTGAGTGGAATAATTATATGTGTAGCTATATAATGTATTTATTTGTTGTAGCGTGAGATGCGAAGGGTCGATGTGCTAAGACACCACATTTCACGTGACGAGTGAAGTGTCGATGTGCTAAGATACCACTCAAAGTAATGTGAGGGGTGAAGTGTCGATGTGTTAAGACATCACCCGGAGTGAAGTGTCGATGTGCTACGATGCCACTCTAAGAGAATAACGAGTGAAGTGCCGATGTGTTAAGGCGCCACTCGAAGTGAAGTATCGACGTGTTAAGATGCCACCTCAAGTAAAATGAAGAGTGAAGTGTCGAAGTGTTAAGACACCACTCGGGGTGAAGTGTCGACGTGTTAAGACGCCACCCAGGGTGAAGTATCGACGTGTTAAGATGCCACCCGTGGGGTTAGTGTACGAAGTGTTAAGTGCACTAATGGTTGTTATGAACATCGATGACTTGTTTCGCGAAGTCATTCCCTTGCGAAGATTTGGTTAACCATGGTTATTGCGTTGTAAGCGTAAGCATTTTATGTTATTCGAGTTATATATATATATATATATATATATATATATATATATATATATATATATATATATATATATATATATATATATATATATATATTGTATACGTATAACGTTGTTTTGTCATGATATAGCTAACCCTCCGGGTGTAGTTTATTGGCATTGTTCACATCGTTGTTGGTGAACTTATATTTTGTGGATGTATCTTTAGCTCATTGCTTAGTGATCTTACGGTATGCTTAGACTAGCTTGCCTTTATGCTTGGATGCTCCGGTATGCGGTATTTGGATATTTGTGTGGCGTATCCATTTTATGCATATATATGTATGTAGTATATTCTCACTCACTAAGCGTTAGCTTACCCTCTCGTTGTTTACATTTTTATAGATTGAATGGATGCGGTGGCTCGGGTAAGCGCGGGGACTAGTGGACTTGCGTAGTTGCTTTAGAAGACTTGCCTTTGGATTTGATTAGAATTGGGTAGCGTGTCCCCAATCCCATGCTCGGTCTATGTTTTGTATAAACTAATGGGTCGAAATAGTCACTTGTGGTATTTTGGGTCGATGTGGGCCCGGTGTCGTAAAACTTGGTTTTTATTGTGAAAAACTCTTAGTTTAACTTATTGTAATATATTGTGAAAGTGTTTTCATTTAAAAGTGTCGGGAAGCGGGTTTTCGCCCGCGTGTGTTTGAAAAACTGATCAGAACGTTTTAGTGCATTTGGACGCCGTCCCATATGGCTGGACGCCGTCCTGTCCTTTACAACTGGACGCCGTCCAGATATCTGGACGCCATCCAGATGAGCAGTTCCAGAAATTTTTTTTTATGGCACATTTCGGATGGTTAACGGGTTGGGTTGTTACATTGTAGGTGGTTTTGGTCGTTGGTATATGGATTAGATATAAATGATGTGTAATTTTGTTTTCATGTAAATAAGTCATGAATGATTACTCATATTTTTGTAATTTTATAAGATATTTCATGCTAGTTGCCAAATGATGATTCCCACATGTGTTAGGTGACTCACATGGGCTGCTAAGAGCTGATCATTGGAGTGTATATACCAATAGTACATACATCTAAAAGTTGTGTATTGTAGGAGTATGAATACAGGTGCATACGAGTAGAATTGTTGATGAAACTGAACGAGGATGTAATTGTAAGCATTTTTGTTAAGTAGAAGTATTTTGATATGTGTCTTAAAGTCTTTCAAAAGTGTAAGAATACATATCAAAACACAACATGTATATACATTCTAATGGAGTCGTTAAGTCTTCGTTAGTCGTTACATGTAAGTGTTGTTTTGAAACCTTTAAGTTAACGATCTCAATTAATGTTGTTCACCCAATGTTTATTATAACAAATGAGATGTTAAATTATTATATTATCATGATATTATGATGTATGAATATCTCTTAATATGATATATACATTAAAATATCGTTACAACGATTATCGTTATATATAAGTGTCGTTTCGTAATTCTTGGGTTAGTAGTCTTGTTTTTACATATGTAGTTCATTGTTAATACACTTAATGATATATTTAAATATCATTTTATCAGGTTAAATATAGTGTATCAATATCTTAATATGATACATATGTATTTAGTAGACGTTATCATAATGATAATCGTTATATATATCATTTCGAGTTTCTTAACTTAGTAATCTCATTTCTTATGTATATCACACATTGTTAATATACTTAGTGCGATACTTACTCATCATAATCTTATGTCAACCATATATATATGTCTATATATATACCACAACATGTAGTTTTTACAATTTTGTAACGTTCGTGAATCGCCGGTCAACATGGGTAATCAATTGTCTATATGAAACTTATTTCATTTAATCAAGTCTTAACAAGTTTGATTGCTTAACACATTGGAAACATTTAGTCATGTAAATATCAATCTCAATTAATATATATAAACATGGAAAAGTTCGGGTCACTACAAGATCTTCTTTAGCAAAACATTTCTTCAAATTCGAGACGTGGAAAGTGTTATGTACAGCCACAAGTTGTTGAGGTAACTCAAGTCGGTAAGCTACTGGTCCAACACGATCAATAATATTGAATGATCCAATATACCTTGGATTTAATTTCCCTCGTTTACCAAATCGAACAACGCCTTTCCAAGGTGCAACCTTAAGCATGACCATCTCTCCGATTTCAAATTCTGTATCTTTTCTTTTAATGTCGGCGTAGCTCTTTTGTCGACTTTGGGCGGTTTTCAACCGTTGTTGAATATGGATGATCTTCTTGGTAGTTTCTTGTATTATCTTCGGACCCGTAATCTGTCTATCCCCCACTTCACTCCAACAAATTGGATAGTGCTTCAAACGGCGCCATCTCAATGCTTGAATGGTAGCTGTTGTTGTAGGAAAATTCTGCTAACGGTAGATGTCGATCCCAACTGTTTCTGAAAACAATAACACATGCTCGTAGCATGTCTTCAAGCGTTTGTATCGTCCTTTCGCTCTGCCCATCAGTTTGTGGATGATAGGCAGTACTCATATCTAGACGAGTTCCGAATGCTTGCTGTAATGTCTGCCAGAATCTTGAAATAAATCTGACATCCCTATCAGAGATAATAGAGATTGGTATTCCATGTCTGGAGATGACTTCCTTCAAATACAGTCATGCTAACTTCTCCATCTTATCGTCTTCTCTTATTGAAGTAGACCTGATGGTTTTTAATACTCAGCTTTGACCTTAGAACACGTCCAACATTCCCCTACATATTTAGCAACATCGGCTTTCATACCTGGCCACCAAAAATGTTTCTTGAGATCCTTGTACATCTTCCCCATTCCAGGATGTATTGAGTATCTGGTTTTATGAGCTTCTCTAAGTACCATTTCTCTCATATCTCCAAATTTTGGTAGCCAAATTCTTTCAGCCCTATACCGGGTTCCGTCTTCCCGAATATTAAGATGCTTCTCTTATCCTTTGGGTATTTCATCCTTTAAATTTTCCTCTTTTAAAACTCCTTATTGCGCCTCTTTATTTGAGTAGTAAGGTTAGTGTGAATCATTATATTCATAGCTTTTACTCGAATGGGTTCTCTGTCCTTTCTGCTCAAGGCATCGGCTACCACATTTGCCTTCCTCGGGTGGTAACGAATCTCAAAGTCATAATCATTCAACAATTCAATCCACCTACGCTGCCTCATATTCAGTTGTTTCTGGTTAAATATGTGTTGAAGACTTTTGTGGTCGGTATATATAATACTTTTGACCCCATATAAGTAGTGCCTCCAAGTCTTTAATGCAAACACAACCGAGCCTAATTCCAAATCATGCGTCGTATAATTCTGTTCGTGAATCTTCAATTATCTAGATGCATAAGCAATTACTTTCATTCGTTGCATTAATACAAAACTGAAACCTTGCTTTGAGGCGTCACAATATATCACAAAATCATCATTCCCTTCAGGTAATGACAATATAGGTGCCGTAGTTAACTTTTTCTTTAACAATTGAAACGCTTTTTCTTGTTCATCTTTCCATTCAAATTTCTTCCCTTTATGCGTTAATGCAGTCAAGGGTTTTGCTATTCTGGAAAAGTCTTGGATGAACCTTCTGTAGTAACCAGCTAGTCCTAAAAACTGGCATATGTATTTCGGAGTTTTCGGGGTTTCCCACTTTTCAACGGTTTCAATCTTTGCTGGATCCACCTGAATACTTTCTTTTTTCACTATGTGACTGAGGAATTGAACTTCTTCCAACCAAAATGCACACTTTGAAAACTTAGCGTATAGTTTTTCTTTTCTCAGCAACTCTAGCACTTTTCTCAAATATTCTTCATGCTCTTGATCATTCTTCGAGTAAATAAGTATGTTATCGATGAAAACAATGAAAAACTTTTCAAGATATGGCCACACACTCGGTTCATGAGGTCCATGAACACAGCTGGTGCGTTAGTCAATCCAAACGGCATAACCATAAACTCGTAATGACCGTAACGCGTCCTAAAAGCAGTCTTTGGAATATCATCCTCCTTCACCCGCATTTGATGATATCCAGAACGTAATTCGATCTTCAAATAAATAGACGAGCCTTGTAGTTGATCAAATAATTCGTCGATTCTCGGTAGTGGGTAGCGGTTCTTGATGGTAAGTTTGTTCATCTCTCGGTAGTCGATACACAACCTGAATGTACCATCTTTCTTCTTGACAAACAAAACAGGAGCTCCCCATGGTGATGTGCTTGATCGAATGAAACCACGCTCTAAAAGTTCCTGTAACTAACTTTGTAATTCTTTCATTTCGCTGGGTGCGAGTCTGTATGGAGAACGTGCTATTGGTGCAGCTCCTGGTACAAGGTCTATTTGAAATTCAACGGATCGATGTGAGGGTAATCCCGGTAATTCTTTCAAAAATACATCGGGATATTCTTTTACGACGGGAACATCACTGATGTTCTTTTCTTCAGGTTTAACATCCTCGATGTATGTTAGAATGACGTAACAACCTTTTCTTATTAGTTTTTGTGCCTTGAAACTACTAATAAGATTTAATTTTGCGTTGTTCTTTTCTCCATACACCATTAAAGGATTTCCTTTTTCACGCATAATGCGAATCGCATTTTTGTAACAAATGACCACTGCTCTCACCTTTTTCAACCAGTACATGCCAATTATTACATCAAAACTCCGTAACTCGACTGGTATTAAATCAATTTTAAACGTTTCATCCCCCAGTTTAATTTCTTCTCCCGACATATTTTATCTGCTGAAATTAATTTACCGTTTGCTAACTCGAGTAAAAATTTACTATCCAAAGGCGTCAATGGGCAACTTAATTTAGCACAAAATTCTCTACTCATACAGCTTCTATCAGCACATGAATCAAATAAAATATAAGCAGATTTATCATCAATAAGAAACGTACCCGTAACAAGCTCCGGGTCTTCCTGTGCTTCTGCCACATTAATATTAAAAACTCTTCCACGGCCCTGCCCATTAGTATTCCCCTGATTCGGGCAATTTCTAATAATGTGGCCCAGTTTTCCACATTTATAATGAACAGCGTTGGTATTACTTGCTCCGACACTATTCGTTTTGGCATTACTTGTTCCGACATTATTCGTTCCTTTAGTTCTATTAAACTTTGGTCCGTAGACCTCACACTTTGTCGTGCTATGACCATTTCTTTTACACCTGTTTCAAAATGTCGTGCAAAACCCCTGATGATTTTCTTCACACCTATGACATGGTTGTTTTTTGTTTTTGTTGTCGTTCTTGTTATTGAGGTTGTTGTTGGGATTGTTATTTTTGTTGAAACGGTTGTTGTAGTTGTTGTTGTTGTTGGGATGTTTGTTGTGGTTATTGTTATGATTGCGGTTATTGTTGCGATTGTTGTTGTGGTTGTTGGGATAGTTATTGCGATTGTGGTTGTAATTGTTGTTGTTGTTGTTGTACTGGTGACTCTTGTCACCGTTTTCCTCCCACTTCCTCTTGATTTGTTTCATGTTGGTTTCTTCGGCCGCCTGCTCTTTAATTCTTCCCTCAATCTGATTTATGAGTTTATGAGCCATTCGACTTTCCTTCTGTATAGAAGCGGGTTTGTGTGAACTCACATCTTCTTGAATCCTTACTGGTAACCCTTTTACAAACGCGTCGATCTTCTCTTCTTCATCTTCGAATGCTCCCGGACACAATAGACACAACTCTGTGAATCGTCGTTCATATGTGGTAACGTCGAACCCTTGTGTTTGTAACTCTCTAAGTTCTGCCTTGAGTTTATTGACTTCGTTTCTAGGACGGTACTGCTCGTTCATCAATTGCTTGAATGCCAACCACGGTAGTGCGTAAGCAGCATTTTGTCCTACCTGTTCAAGATAGGTGTTCCACCACGTTAACGCAGTACCTGTAAAGGTATGTGAAGCGTACTTAACTTTGTCCTCTTCAGTACACTTACTTATGGCAAACACCGATTCAACTTTCTCGGTCCACCGTTTCAATCCAATTGGTCATTTGGTTCCATCAAATTCCAAAGGTTTGCAGGCAGTGAATTCTTTGTAGGAGCATCCTACACGATTTCTTGCGCCGTTAGCTGCATTGCTAGATTCAGAGTTATTGTTGGTATGTAGCGCAGCCTGTAGTGCGGCTATGTTTATAGCAAGAAAGGTACGAAATTCCTCTTCGCTCATATTCATGGTGTGTCGAGTGGTCGGTGCCATTTCCTTCAAAATAGCCAACTGAATCGAGTTAATCATACAGAATATTAAGAGTAGTCAATAGTATTTCGTAGCATAATATGAACTCATTTATAAAAGCTTTTTCTTCATATTAGCAGTTTATAAGTTTAAATTCGGGTAATACCTACCCGTTAAGTTCATACTTAGTAGCTAATATACAATTTCACTACTACAATTCCATATGAAAAACTGATTATAATAATATTTCACATACAAATATTCTTCAAACTTACAACTTCGCTATATTACATATAACATGAAATATAGTACACTATGATACAAGACAGTTTTGAAGATAAATCTTGTTAATATGCAAGTTGTTCAGCAAAGGAAATAAAGACACGTAATTCATAAGTCCAGAAACAAGTCATGCATTCTGGTTTTACTAAGACGACTTCCCATCCTTGGTCTTGTGGTAAATAACCGTTATGACCATTGGCTAGGCAGCATGTTGTAATGTCGTCAAAAGGACGAGGGTTTCGTAATGTCCAACAGCCCCGTAATAATCTAAAAACCTTGTTTCTCAACCCAACTACTGAATCCGTCACTTGTGGGAAGGTTTTATTTAAAAGTTGCAATCCGATGTTCATTTTCTCACTTTGGTAAGAAGCGAACATCACTAACTTGTAAGCATAACATGCTTCTTAATGGTGCATGTTAGAAGCTCTTTCTAATTCACGAAATCCTTTGTTGGGATATGTTGAGTCAAAATAGGTTCTTAACCCGTAGCGTAAAATTGCATTTGGGTTCCCCGCATTTAATGCTTTAATGAAAACACGGCGTAACTTACGGTCTCCCCAATGTGATATACCCCACCTATCAAATGAAAGCCTTTTATAAAATAAGGCATTTCTGGAAAGTCTTTCAAATTTTTGACAAGTTAATTTCGCCATAACTAAATGTGCTGATGAATTCTGACCGACTCTAGATAAGATTTCCTCAATCATATCCTCTGGTAGGTCTTCTAAAATATTCGGTTGTCTACCCTTAAAGTCCATTTTGTTTTTATACTGTAAAATAGACAAGGATTAGATTCGTAAAAGATAATTAACAAACAATACAAGCAATTTTTACATAGAACATAAAAGTACAAGCACACTACAATACATATAATACAAAACATGATTACAACCCTCTAATCTGAATCACTGGTTTCTTCTTCTTCGGACTTGGTTCGTTTTCCTAATTTTCTAGGAATATATGGTGTTCCTCTAATACGAGCCGTCGTTTTCCATAATGGTTTAGAAAAACCTGGTGGTTTAGAGGTTCCCGGGTCATTGTTACATTTTAGGAAATACGGATGTTGTCGATACATATAAAGTTCATCGGGGTTGGAATTGGGTTTCTCTATTTTTATACCTTTTCCCCTATTATTTTTTTTCGCTTTATTAATTTGGGTCGAGGTAATTTCTATAACATCATCGGAATCCTCATCGGGATCTGATTCATCGGAAAATTGGTAATCTTCCCAATATTTTACTTCCTCGGCAGAAACACCATTGACCATTATTAACTTTGGTCCGTTGGTTGAGGATTTTCTTTTATTTAATCGATTTACTATAGGTATCAATATTTCATCCTCCGGAACCTCTTCTTCTTCCGGTTCCTCCTCTTCCCATTCCTCCTCTTCTGGTTCCTCTTCTTCCGTTCCTCCTCTTCCAGTTCCTCCTCTTCCGGTTCCTCTTCGAGAATTTGTGAATCTTCCCAAAATACATTCGAATCTTCATTATTATTAGGTGAATCAATGGGATTTGTACTAGAGGTAGACATCTATCACACAATATCAAACACGTTAAGAGATTAATATATCACATAATATTTACATGTTAATAATATATAGTTTCCAACAAAAAATGTTAAGCAATCGTTTTTGAAGAAAAACACGGTCGAAGTCCAGAATCACTGATGCATCCTAACAAACTCAGTAAGACACACAAATGCAATTTTCTGGTTCTCTAAGACCAACGCTCGGATACCAACTGAAATGTCCCGTTCATATTGATTATAAACGTTCCATATTAATTGATTTCATCGCGAAGTTTTGACCTCTATATGAGACGTTTTTCAAAGACTGCATTCATTTTTAAAACAACCATAACCTTTATTTTATCGATAAAGGTTTAAAAAGCATTACGCAGATTATCAAATAATGATAATCTAAAATATATTATTTACACACGACCATTACATAATGGTTTACAATAAGAATATATTACATCAAAAATAAGTTTCTTGAATGCAGTTTTTACATAATATCATACAAGCATGGACTCCAAATCTTGTCCTTATTTTAGTATGCAACAGCGGAAGCTCTTAATAATCACCTGAGAATAAACATGCTTAAAACGTCAACAAAAAATGTTAGGGAGTTATAGGTTTAACCTATATATTATCAAATCATAAGAATAGACCACAAGATTTCATATTTCAATATACATCCCATACATAGAGATAAAATTCATTCATATGGTGAACACCTGGTAACCGACATTAACAAGATGCATATAAGAATATCCCCTATCATTCCGAGAAATCCTTCAGACATGATAAAACAACATCGAAGTACTAAAGCATTCGGTACTTTGGATGGGGTTCGTTAGGCCCAATAGATCTATCTTTAGGATTCGCGTCAATTAGTAGATCGGTTTACTAATTCTTAGGTTACCAAGCAAAAGGGGCATATTCGGCTTCGATCATTCATCCATATAATGTAGTTTCAATTACTTGTGTCTATTTCATAAAACATTTATAAAACTGCATGTATTCTAATCCCAAAATATTAGATTTTAAAAGTGGGACTATAACTCACTTTCACAGATTTTTACTTCGTTAGTAATTAAGATTTGGCCACTGGTCGATTAACGAACCTATAACAAATATGTACATATATATCAAAGTATGTTCAAAATATATTTACAACATTTTTAATACGTTTTAATGTTTTAAGTTTATTAAGTCAGCTGTCCTCGTTAGTAACCTACAACTAGTTGTCCACAATTAGATGTACAGAAATAAATCGATATATATTATCTTGAATCAATCCAAGACCCAGTGTATACACGTCTCAGGCTAGATCACAACTCAAAGTATATATATTTTTGGAATCAACCTCAACCCTGTATAGCTAACTCCAACATTACTGCATATAGAGTGTTTATGGTTGTTCCAAATAATATATATACATGGGTCGATATGATATGTCAAAACATTTGCATATGTGTCTATGGTATCCCAAGATTACATAATATATTAGAATACATGTATATAAGTTAGCTAGGATAAGATTTGTATAGAATTGTTACAATATTTCCCGTAACTACAACAATCAAAAAATATCCAATCTTGTTTTACCCATAACTTCTTCGTTTTAAATCCGTTTTGAGTGACTCAAATTGCTATGGTTTCATATTGAACTTTATTTTATGAATATAAATAGAAAAAGTATAGGTTTATAGTCAGAAATATAAGTTACAAGTCGTTTTTGTAAGAGGGAGTCATTTTAGTCGAAAGAACGACGTCTTAATGACCATTTTGAAAAACATACTTCCACTTTGAGTTTAACCATGATTTTTGGATATAGTTTTATGTTCATAAGAAAAATCATTTTCCCAGAATAACAACTTTTAAATCAAAGTTTATCATAGTTTTTAGTTATCAAACCCAAAACAGCCCGCGGTGTTACTACGACGGCGTATGTCCAGTTTTACGGTGTTTTTCGTGTTTCTAGGTTTTAAATCATTAAGTTAGCATATCATATAGATATAGGACATATGTTTAGTTGACTTTAAAAGTCAAGTTAGAAGGATTAACTTTTATTTGCGAACAAGTTTAGAATTAACTAAACTATGTTCTAGTGATTTCAAGTTTAAACCTTCGAATAAGATAGCTTTATATGTATGAATCGAATGATGTTATGAACATCATTACTACCTCAAGTTTTGAAGATAAACCTACTGGAAAGGAGATAAATGGATCTAGCTTCAAAGGATCCTTGGATGGCTTGAAAGTTCTTGAAGCAGAATCATGACATGAAAACAAGTTCAAGTAAGATCATCACTCGAAATAAGATTGTTATAGTTATAGAAATTGAACCAAAGTTTGAATATGAGTATTACCTTGAATTAGAAAGATAACCTTCTGTAAATAACAAAGATTTCTTGAGGTTGGATGATCACTTGAGATGGATTTGCAAGATTGGAAGCAAGGTAGTAAACTTGAAAGTGTTTTTGGTGTGTTCTTGAGTAGTTGTTTTGTAGGTTGATCAAAGGTTGGTTTTAGGAGCTAGATTGATGAAGACTTTGTTGAATATGCTGGAGAACTCTTAGAACATCATCATAGAATAAGAGAGAGATCAAATGGATGAAAGAAAGTTGCAAAATGAAAGTGTGTGTGTGTGAAAAAAAACGTGAATGAGGGTGATCATATAAGCAAGTTCTATTTTGATTTTTAGTGTAATAATTCTTGCAAGTTGCCAAAATGGTTGGTTTCACAAGTTGATTAATCATTTAAGGCTGCTAAGGAGCAGATTTTTATTGGTATAGATGAATAGTAAATACATCTAGAAGCTGCGTATTGTACGAGTATAAATATGTGTGTATACGAGTAGAATTTTAGATGAAAATGAATGAGAATGTAATTTTAAGCATTTTTGTTAAGTAGAAGTATCTTGATAAGTGTCTTGAAGTCTTTCAAAAGTGTATGAATACATATTAAAATACTACATATATATACATTTTAACTGAGTCGTTAAGTATCGTTAGTCGTTATATGTAAATGTTATTTTGAAACCTTTAGGTTAACGATCTTGTTAAATGTTGTTAACCCATTGTTTATTATATCTAAAGTGATGTTAAATTAATACATTATCATGATATTATGATATATTAATATATATTAGTATGATATATATACAGTTAAATGTTGTTACAACGATAATCGTTACATATATGTCTCGTTTCGAAATCATTAAGTTAGTAGTCTTGTTTTTACATATGTAGTTCATTGTTAATACACTTAATGACATGTTTACTTATCATTTATCATGATTAAACATAGTGTATCAATATATTAATATGATTCATATGTATTTAGTAAGACGTTGTTATAACGATAATCGTTATATATATCATTTCGAGTTTCATAATTCAATAAACTCAAGTTTATGTATATAACTCATTGTTAAAATACCTAATGAGATACTTACTTTTCATAATATCATGTTAACTATATATATAATCATATATATGTCATCATATAGTTTTTACAAGTTTTAACGTTCGTGAATCACCGGTCAACTTGGGTGGTCAATTGTCAATATGAAACCTATTTCAATTAATCAAGTCTTAACAAGTTTGATTGCTTAACATGTTGGAAACACTTAATCATGTAAATATTAATTTAATTTAATATATATAAACATGGAAAAGTTCGGGTCACTACAGGTACTACCCGAATTAAAACTATAAAACGCTAATATGAAGAAAAAGCTTTTATAAATGAGTTCATACTATGCTACGAAATACTATTGATAACTCTTAAAATTCTATATGATTAACTTAATTCTTTGGGCTATTTTTGAAGGAAATGGCACCGGCAACTCGTCAGAATTTGAACATGAGTGAGGAAGACTTCTGTGTTTTCCTTGCAGCAAACATAGCCGCAGTACAGGCTGCGATGCAAAATAACAATAACTCTGGATCTAGCAGTGGAACTAATTGCACAAGAAATCGTATAGGATGCTCCTACAAAGAATTCACTGCCTGCAAATCTTTGGAATTTGATGGAACCGAGGGACCAATTGGATTGAAACGGTGGACCGAGAAGGTCGAATAAGTGTTTTTCATAAGTAAGTGAACTGAAGAGGACAAAGTTAAATAGGCTACGCATACCTTCACAGGTACTGCGTTAACGTGGTGGAACACCTATCTTGAACAGGAAGGACAAAATGCTGCTTACGCACTACCGTGGTCGGCATTCAAGCAATTGATGAACGAGCAGTACCGTCCTAGAAACGAAGTCAATAAGCTCAAGGTAGAGGTTAGAGAGTTACGAACACAAGGGTTCGACATTACCAAATATGAACGACGTTTCACAGAGTTGTGCCAGTTGTGCCTATTGTGTCCGGGAGCGTTCGAAGATGAAGAAGAGAAGATCGACGCATTTGTAAAAGGGTTACCAGTAAGGATTCAAGAAGATGTGAGTTCACACAAGCCCGCTTCCATACAGAAGGCAAGTCGAATGGCTCATAAACTCATAAATTAGATTGAGGGGAGAATTAAAGAGCAGGCGGCAGAAGAAGCCAACACGAAACAACTCAAGAGGAAGTGGGAGGAAAACGGTGACAAGAGTCACCAGTACAACAACAATAACAATTACAACCATAACCGCAACAACAATTGCAACAATAACCGCAATCCTAACAATAACTACAACAAACGTCCCAACAACAACAACAACTACAACAACCGTTTCAACAACAATAACAATCCCAACAACAACCTCAATAATAACAAATATCAGAAACAACCATGCTTCAGGTGTGCAGAGTACCATTCGAATGCGTTTTGCACAACAGTTTACACCAAATGTAAGAGAAGTGGTCATGGCGCAGAAAAATGTGAGGTTTACGGACCAATGAACAACAAAAATAAAGAAACAAATAAGGTCGGAACAAATAATGCTGACGTAGTTTGTTATAAATGTGGAAAATCGGGCCACATTATTAGAAATTGCCCAAACCAAGGGAATACTAATGGGCAAGGCTGCGGAAGAGTTTTTAATATTAATGCGACAGAAGCGCAGGAAGACCCGGAGCTTGTTACGAGTACGTTTCTTATTGACGATAAATCTGTTTATGTTTTATTTGATTCAGGTGCGGATAGAAGCTATATGAGTAGAGATTTTTGTGCTAAATTAATTTGCCCATTTCCGCCTTTGGATAGTAAATTTTTACTCGAATTAGCAAACGGTAAATTAATTTCAGCAGATAATATATGTCGGGATAGAGAAATTAAACTGGGGGATGAAACGATTAAAATTGATTTAATACCAGTCGAGTTAGAGAGTTTTGATGTAATAATTGGCATGGACTGGTTGAAAAAGGTGAGAGCAGAGGTCATTTGTTACAAAAATGCGATTCGCATTGTGCGTGAAAAATGAAAACCTTTAATGTTGTACGGAGAAAAGAACAACGCGAAATTAAATCTTATTAGTAGTTTGAAGGTGCAAAAACTAATAAAAAAAGGTTGTTACGTCATTCTAGCACACATCAAAGAAGTTAAACCTGAAGAAAAGAACATCAGTGATATTCCCGTCGCAAAAGAATTTCCCGATGTATTTTCGAAAGAATCACCGGGATTACCCCCACACTGCCAGGAGCTGCACCAATAGCTCGTGTTCCATACAGACTCGCACCCAGCGAAATGAAAGAATTACAAAGTCAGTTATAAGAACTTTTAGAGTGTGGTTTTATTCGACAAAGCACATCACCGTGGGAAGCACCTATTTTGTTTGTCAAGAAGAAGGATGGTACATTTAGGTTGTATATCGACTACCGAGAGTTGAACAAACTTACCATCAAGAACCGCTACCCACTACTGATAATCGACAACTTATTTGAACAACTATAAGGCTTGTTAGTTTATTCAAAGATTGATTTACGTTCTGGGTATCATCAAATGCTGGTGAAGGACTGCTTTTAAGACGCGTTACGGTCATTACGAGTTTATGGTTATGCCATTTGGGTTGACTAACACACCAGCTGTGTTCATAGACCTCATGAACCGAGTGTGTGGACCATACCTTGATAAGTTTGTCATTGTTTTCATCGATGACATACTTATTTGCTCAAAGAATGACCAAGAGTACGAAGAACATTTGAGAAAAGTGCTAGAGTTGTTAAGGAGAGAGAAACTGTATGCTAAGTTTTTAAAGTGTGCATTTTGGTTGGAAAAAGTTCAATTCCTCGGTCACATAGTGAACAAAGAAGGTATTCAGGTGGATCCAGCAAAAATTGAAACCGTTGAAAAGTGGGAAACCCCGAAAACTCCGAAGCATATACGCCAATTTTTAGGACTAGCTGGTTACTACAGAAGGTTCATCCAAGACTTTTTCAGAATAGCAAAACCCTTGACTGCATTAACGCATAAGGGGAAGAAATTTGAATGGAACGATGAACAAGAGAAACCGTTTCAATTGTTAAAGAAAAAGTTAACTACAGCACCTATATTGTCATTACCTGAAGGGAATGATGAGTTTGTGATATATTGTGACGCCTCAAAGCAAGGTCTCGGTTGTGTGTTAATGCAACGAACGAAGGTAATTGCTTATGCGTCTAGATAATTGAAGATTCACGAGCAGAATTATACGACGCATGATTTGGAATTAGGCGCGGTCGTTTTTGCATTAAAGACTTGGAAGAACTACTTATATGGGGTCAAAAATATTATATATACCGACCACAAAAGTCTTCAACACATATTTAATCAGAAACAACTGGACATGAGGCAGCGCAGGTGGATTGAATTGTTGAATGATTACGACTTTGAGATTCGTTACCACCCGGGGAAGGCAAATGTGGTAGCCGACGCCTTGAGCAGAAAGGACAGAGAACCCATTCGAGTAAAAGATATGAATATAATGATTCACACTAACCTTACTACTCAAATAAAGGAGGCGCAACAAGGAGTTTTAAAAGAGGGAAATTTAAAGGATGAAATACCCAAAGGATCGGAGAAGCATCTTAATATTTGGGAAGACGGAACCCGGTATTGGGCTGAAAGAATTTGGGTACCAAAATTTGGAGATATGAGAGAAATGGTACTTAGAGAAGCTCATAAAACCAGATACTCAATACATCCTGGAACGAGAAAGATGTACAAGGATCTTAAGAAACATTTTTGGTGGTCAGGTATGAAAGCCGATGTTGCTAAATATGTAGGAGAGTGTTTGACGTGTTCTAAGGTCAAAGCTGAGCATCGGAAACCATCAGGTCTACTTCAACAATCCAAAATCCCGGAATGAAAATGGAAAAACATTACCATAGATTTCATTACTAAATTGCCAAGGACTGTAAGTGGTTTTGATACTATTTGGGTAATAGTTGATCGTCTTACCAAATCAGCACACTTCCTGCCAATAAGAGAAGATGACAAGATGGAGAAGTTAGCACGACTGTATTTGAAAGAAGTCGTCTCCAGACATGGAATACCAATCTCTATTATCTCTGATAGGGATGGCAGATTTATTTCAAGATTCTGGCAGACATTACAGCAAGCATTAGGAACTCGTCTAGACAAGAGTACTGCCTATCATCCACAAACTGATGGGCAGAGCGAAAGGATGATATAAACGCTTGAAGACATGCTACGAACATGTGTTATTGATTTCGGAAACAGTTGGGATCGACATCTACCGTTAGCAGAATTTTTCTACAACAACAGCTACAATTCAAGCATTGAAATGGAACCGTTTGAAGCACTTTATGGTAGAAAGTGCAGGTCTCCGATTTGTTGGAGTGAAGTGTGGAATAGACAGATTACGGGTCCGGAGATAATGCAGGAAACTACCGAGAAGATCATCCAAATTCAACAACGGTTGAAAACCGCCCATAGTCGACAAAAGAGTTACGCTGACATTAAAAGAAAAGATATAGAATTTGAAATTGGAGAGATGGTCATACTTAAAGTTGCACCTTGGAAAGGCGTTGTTCGATTTGGTAAACGAGGGAAATTAAATCCAAGGTATATTGGACCATTCAAGATTATTGATCGTGTCGGACCAGTAGCTTACCGACTTGAGTTACCTCAACAACTCGCGGCTGTACATAACACTTTCCACGTCTCGATTTTTAAGAAATGTTTTGCTAAAGAAGATCTCACTATTCTGTTAGACGAAATCCAAATTAACGAAAAACTTCAATTCATCATAGAACCCGTCGAAATAATGGATCGTGAGGTTAAAAGACTTAAGCAAAACAAGATACCAATTGTTAAGGTTTGATGGAATGCTCGTAGAGGACCCAAGTTCACCTGGGAACGAGAAGATCAGATGAAGAGGAAATACCCGCATTTATTTCCAGAAGATACGTCAACACCTCCAACTACTTAAAATTTCGGGACAAAATTTATTTAACGGGTAGGTACTGTAGTGACCCGAACTTTTCCATGTTTATATATTAAATTAAATTGATATTTATATGATTAAGTGTTTCCAACATTTTAAGTAATCAAACTTGTTAAGACTTGATTAATTGAAATAGGTTTTATATAGACAATTGACCACCCAAGTTGACCGGTGATTCACGAACGTTAAAACTTGTAAAAACTATATGATGGCATATATATGGTTATATATATAGTTAACATGATATTATGATAAGTAAGTATCTTATTAGGTATTTTAACAATGAGTTATATACATAAAAATGAGACTATTGAGTTAAGAAACTCGAAATCGATATATATATATATATATAACGATTATCGTTATAACAACGTCTTATTAAATACATATGAATCATATTAAGATATTGATACACTATGTTAATCATGATAAATGATAAGTAAACATGTCATTAAGTGTATTAACAATGAACTACATATGTAAAAACAAGACAACTAACTTAATGATTTCGAAACGAGACATATATGTAACGATTATCGTTGTAACAATATTTAACTGTATATATATCATACTAAGATATACTAATATATCATAATATCATGATAATGTAATAATTTAACATCTCTTTAGATATTATAAGAAATGGTTTAACAACATTTAACAAGATCGTTAACCTAAAGGTTTCAAAACAACACTTACATGTAACAACTAACAATGACTTAACGACTCAGTTAAAATGTAAATACATGTAGCGTTTTAATATGTATTCATATACTTTTGAAAGACTTCAATACACATATCAAAGTACTTCTACTTAACAAAAATTCTTACAATTACATCCTCATTCATTTTCATCAACAATTCTACTCGTAGTCATTCAGTATTCGTATCCGTATTATACACAGCTTCTAGACGTACTTACTATGAGTATATACCAATAGGAACTAGCATGGGATTCCACTCTTGATTATGTCATGCATGACTAATCAAATTTAACTTCTACCATGAAATAGTCAACTAACTAGAACTCCTTTTAACCCCACTCACCACTCATCATTCATCACTCACCAATCAATCCATTTCACTTCCAATTCTCTTTCTAACTCTCTCACAACACCTACACACACTTATGAATGAATTTTTCCTATAAACTAATCATCATCTTCATCAAAAATTACTTCAAGAATCAAGCTATAATCATCATAGGAAGAACACTTCTAGAAAACTTCAAAAATCCTTTCAAGTTTACTAATTTACTTCCAAGCTTTCTAATCCATTCCAAGTAATCATATAAGATCAAGAAACCTTTATTATTTATAGTAGGTTATCTTTCTTATTCAAGGTAATATTCATATTCAAACTTTGATTCGATTTCTATAATTATAAACTATCTTAATTCGAGTAAAAATCTTACTTGAACTTATTTTTGTGTCATGATCCTACTTCAAGAACTTTCAAGCCATCCAAGATCCTTTGAAGCTAGATCATTTCTTGCCACTTCCAGTAGGTTTACATACTAAACCTGAGATAGTAATGATGTTCATAACATCATTCGATTCAAATATATATATATAACTATCTTATTCAAAGATTTAAACTTGTAATCACTAGAACATAGTTTAGTATATTCTAAATTTGTTCGCAAACAAAGTTAATCCTTCTAACTTAACTTTTAAAATTAACTAGACACATGTTCTATATCTATATGATATGCTAACTTAATGATTCAAAACTTGGAAACACGAAGAACACCGTAAAACCGGATATACGCCGTCGTAGTAAAACCGAGGGTTGTTTTGGTTTGGATAATTAAAAACTATGATAAACATTGATTTAAAAGCTATTCTTCTGGGAAAATGATTTTTCTTATGAACATGAAACTATATCCAAAATTCATGGTTAAACTCAAAGTGGAAGTATGTTTTCCAAAATGGTCATCTAGACGTCGTTCTTTCGACTGAAATGACTACCTTTACAAAAACGACTTGTAACCTGTATTTCCGACTATAAACTTATACTTTTTCTGTTTATATTCATAAACTTAAGTTCAATATGAAACCTTAGCAACTTTAATCACTCAAAACGGATTTAAAACGAAGAAGTTATGGGTAAAACAAGATTGGATAATTTTTCTTGTTGTAGCTACGTGAAAATTGGTAACAAATCTATATTAATCATATCCTAGCTAACTTATATTGTATTATACATGTATTCTAATATATTATGTAATCTTGGGATACCATAGACACGAATACAATGTTTTGACATATCATATCGACCCATCTATATATATATTTCGGAACAATCATAGACACTGTATATGCAGTAATGTTGGAGTTAGCTATACAGGGTTGAGGTTGATTCCAAAATATTATATATACTTTGAGTTGTGATCTAGCCTGAGGCTTGTATACACGAGGTCGTGGAATGATTCGAGATAATATATATTGCTTTATTTTCTGTACATCTAACTGTGGACAACTAGTTGTAGGTTACTAACGAGGACAGCTGACTTAATAAACTTAAACAGCAAAACGTATTAAAAATGTTGTAAATATATTTTGAACATACTTTGATATATATGTACATATTTGTTATAGGTTCGTGAATCGACCAGTGGCAAAGTCTTACTTCCCGACGAAGTAAAAATCTGTGAAAGTGAGTTATAGTCCCACTTTTAAAATCTAATATTTTGGGATGAGAATACATACAGTTTTATAAATATTTTACAAAATAGACACAAGTAAATGAAACTACATTCTATGGCTGGATTATTAAACCGAATATGCCCCTTTTTAGTCTGGTAATCTAAGAATTAGGGAACAGACACCCTAATTGACGCGAATCCTAAAGATAGATCTATTGGGCCCAACGAGCCCCATCCAAAGTACCGGATGCTTTATTACTTCGAATTCATCATGTCCTAAGGGAGTCCAGGAATGATAGGGGATATTCTATATGCATCTTGTTAAGGTCGGTTACCAGGTGTTCACCATATGAATGATTTTTATCTCTATGTATGGGATGTATATTGAAATATGAAATCTTGTGGTCTATTATTATAATTTGATAAATATATAGGTTACACCTATAACTCACAAACATTTTTGTTGACGTTTAAAGCATGTTTATTCTCAGGTGATTATTAAGAGCTTCTGCTATTGCATGCTAAAATATGGACAAGAATTGGTGTCAGCATGCTTGTATAATATTGTTTAAAACTGCATTCGAGATTTATTTTGTTGTAACATATTAATATTGTAAACCAATATGTATTGGTAGTGTGTAAGTGTGATATTTTAGATTATCATTTCTGGATAATCTAGGTGGTGACTTTTTAACCTTGTCGCTAAAATAAAGATCATGGTTTGTTTTAAAAACGAATGCAGTCTTTGAAAAACGTCTGATATAGAGGTCAAAACCTCGCAACGAAATCAATTAATATGGAACGTTTATAATCAATATGAACGGGACATTTCATGTAGTTCATTGTTAATATACTTAATGATATGTTTACTTATCATAATATCATGTTAACTATATATATATATATATATATATATATATATATATATATATATATATATATATATATATATATATATATATATATATATCCATATATATGTCATTATATAGTTTTTACAAGTTTTATCGTTCGTGAATCACCGGTCAAATTGGGTGGTCAAATGTTTATATGAAATCTATTTCACTTAATCAAGTCTTAACAAGTTTGATTGCTTAACATGTTGGAAACACTTAATCATGTAAATATCAATTTCATTTAATATATGTAAACATGGAAAAGTTCGGGTCACTATAGTACCTACCCGTTAAATAAATTTCGTCCCGAAATTTTAAGCAGTTGGAGGTGTTGATGTATCTTTGGGAAATAAGTGCGGGTATTTCTTCTTCATCTGATCTTCTCGTTCCCAGGTGAACTCAAGTCCTTCTACAAGCATTCCATCGAACCTTAACAATTGGTATCTTGTTTTTCTTAAGTCTTTTAACCTCACGATCCATTATTTCGACGGGTTCTTCGATGAAATGAAGATTTTCGTTGATTTGGATTTCGTCTAACGGAATAGTGAGATCTTCTTTAGCAAAACATTTCTTCAAATTTAAGACGTGGAAAGTGTTATGTACAGCCGCGAGTTGTTGAGGTAATTCAAGTCGATAAGCAACTGGTCCGACACGATCAATAATCTTGAATGGTCCAATATACCTTGGATTTAATTTTCCCCGTGTACCAAATCGAACAACGCCTTTCCAAGGTACAACTTTAAGCATGACCATCTCTCCAATTTCAAAGTCTATATCTTTTCTTTTAATGTCAGCGTAGCTCTTTTGTCGACTTTGGATGGTTTTCAACCGTTGTTGAATTTGGATGATCTTCTCGGTAGTTTCTTGTATTATCTCCGGACCCGTAATCTGTCTATCCCCCACTTCACTCCAACAAATTAGAGACCTGCACTTTCTTCCATAAAGTGCTTCAAACGGCGCCATCTCAATGCTTGAATGGTAGCTGTTGTTGTAGGAAAATTCTGCTAACGATAGATGTCGATCCCAACTGTTTCCGAAATCAATAACACATGCTCGTAGCATGTCTTCAAACGTTTGTATCGTCCTTTCGCTCTGCTTATCAGTTTGTGGATGATAGGCAGTACTCATGTCTAGACGAGTTCCTAATGCTTGCTGTAATGTCTGCCAGAATCTTGAAATAAATCTGCCATCCCTATCAGAGATAATAGAGATTGGTATTCCATGTCTGTAGACGACTTCCTTCAAATACAGTCGTGCTAACTTCTTCATCTTGTCATCTTCTCTTATTGGCAGGAAGTGTGCTGATTTGGTGAGACGATCAACTATTACCCAAATAGTATCAAAACCACTTGCAGTCCTTGGCAATTTAGTGATGAAATCCATAGTAATATTTTCCCATTTCCATTTCGGAATTTCGGGTTGTTGAAGTAGACCTGATGGTTTCTAATACTCAGCTTTGACCTTAGAACACGTCAAACATTCCCCTATGTATTTAGCAACATCGGCTTTCATACCCGGCCACCAAAAATGTTTCTTGAGATCCTTGTACATCTTCCCCGTTCCAAGATGTATTGAGTATCTGGTTTTATGAGTTTCTCTAAGTACCATTTCTCTCATATCTCCAAATTTTGGTACCCAAATCCTTTCAGCCCTATACCGGGTTCCGTCTTCCCGAATATATGATGCTTCTATGATCCTTTGGGTATTTCATCCCTTAAGTTTCGCTCTTTTAAAACTCCTTGTTGCGCCTCCTTTATTTGAGTAGTAAGGTTAGTGTGAATCATTATATTCATAGCTTTTACTAGAATAGGTTCCCTGTCCTTTCTGCTCAAGGCGTCGGCTAGCACATTTGCCTTCCCCAGGTGGTAACGAATTTCAAAGTAGTAATCATTCAACAATTTAATCCATCTGCGCTGCCGCATGTTCAATTGTTTCTGATTAAATATGTATTGAAGACTTTTGTGGTCGGTATATATAATACTTTTGACCCCATATAAGTAGTGCCTCCAAGTCTTTAATGCAAAAACAACCGCGCCTAATTCCAAATCATGCGTCGTATAATTCTGCTCGTGAATCTTCAATTATCTAGACGCATAAGCAATTACCTTCGTTCGTTGCATTAATATATTGCTTTGAGGCGTCACAATATATCACAAACTCATCATTCCCTTTAGGTAATGACAATATAGGTGCCGTAGTTAACTTTTTCTTCAACAATTGAAATGCTTTCTCTTGTTCATCCTTCCATTCAAATTTCTTCCCTTTATGCGTTAATGCAGTCAAGGGTTTTGCTATTTTGGAAAAATCTTGGATGAATCTCCTGTAATAACCAGCTAGCCCTAAAAATTGGCGTATGTGTTTCGGAGTTTTCAGGGTTTCCCACTTTTTAACGGTTTCAATCTTTGCTGGATCCACCTGAATACCTTCTTTGTTCACTATATGATCGAGGAATTGAACTTCTCCCAACAAAAATGCACACTTTGAAAACTTAGGGTACAGTTTTTCTTTCCTTAACAAATCTAGCACTTTTCTCAAATGTTCTTCGTGCTCTTGGTCATTCTTTGAGTAAATAAATATGTCATCGATGAAAACAATGATAAACTTGTCAAGGTATGGTCCACACACTCAGTTCATGAGGTCCATGAACAAAGCTGGTGCGTTAGTCAACCCAAACGGCATAACCATAAACTCGTAATGACCTTAAAGCTTCCTAAAAGTAGTCTTTGGAATACCATCCTCCTTCACCCGCATTTGATGATACCCAGAACATAAATCAATCTTCGAATAAACCGACGATCCTTGTAGTTGATCAAATAAGTCATCAATTCTCGGTAGTGGGTAGCGGTTCTTAATGGTAAGTTTGTTCAACTCTCGGTAGTCGATACACAATCTAAATATACCGTCCTTCTTCTTGACAAACAAAATAGGAGCTCCCCACGGTGATGTACTTGGTCGAATGAAACCACGCTCTAAAAGTTCCTGTAACTGACTTTGTAATTCTTTCATTTCGCTGGGTGCGAGTCTGTATGGAGCACGAGCTATTGGTGCAGCTCCTGGTACAAGGACTATTTGAAATTCAACTGATCGATGTGGGGGTAATCCCGAAAATTCTTTCGAAAATACATCGGGAAATTATTTTGCGACGGGAACATCACTGATGTTCTTTTCTTCAGGTTTAACTTCCTTGATGTGTGCTAGAATGACGTAACAACCTTTTCTTATTAGTTTTTGCGCCTTCAAACTACTAATAAGGTTTAATTTTGCGTTGTTCTTTTCTCCGTACACCATTAAAGGTTTTCCTTTTTCACGCATAATGCGAATCGCATTTTTGTAACAAACGACCTCTGCTCTCACCTTTTTCAACCAGTCCATGCCAATTATCACATCAAAACTTCCTAACTCTACTGATATCAAATCAATCTTAAATGTTTCACTAACCAGCTTAATTTCTCGATTCCGACATATATTATCTGCTGTAATTAATTTACCGTTTGCTAATTCGAGTAAAAATTTATTATCCAAAGGTGTCAGTGGATAACTTAATTTAGCACAAAAATCTCTACTCATATAGCTTCTATCCGCACCCGAATCAAATAAAACATAAGCAGATGTATTGTCAATAAGAAACGTACCCATAACAAGCTCCGAGTCTTCCTGCGCTTCTGCCATATTAATATTGAAAACTCTTCCGCGGCTCTGCCCATTAGTATTCCCCTGATTCGGGCAATTATTTCTAATGTGGCCCGGTTTTCCACATCCATAACAAACAAAGGCGGAATTTCTTGTTTCGCCACTATTTGTTCCTTTAGTTCTGTTAAACTTTGGTCCGTAGACCTCACACTTTTTTGCACCATGGCCAGTTCTTTTACAGTTGGTGCAAAATGTCGTGCAGAACCCATTCTATTGGTACTCTTCACACCTTTGGAATTTTTGGTTTTTGTTGCCGTTGTTGTTATTGAGGTTGTTATTGATATTATTATTGTTGTTGGAACGGTTGTTGTAGTTTTTGTTGTTGTTGTTGGGACATTTGTTGTAGTTATTGTTAGGATTGCGGTTATTGTTGTGGCTGTGGTTGTAATTGTTGTTGTTGTTGTGGTATTGGTGACCCTTGTCACTGGTTTCTTCCCACTTTCTCTTGAGTTGTTTCGTGTTGGCTTCTTCGGCCGACTGCTCTTTAATTCTTCCCTCAATCTGATTTATGAGTTTATGAGCCATTCTACTTGCCTTTTGTATGGAAGCAGGCTCGTGTGAACTCACATCTTCTTGAATCCTTACTGGTAACCCTTTTACAAACGCGTCGATCTTCTCTTCTTCATCTTCGAACGCTCCCGGACACAATAGGCACAACTCTGTGAATCGTCATTCATATGTGGTAATGTCGAACCCTTATGTTCGTAACTCTCTAAGTACTACCTTGAGTTTATTGACTTCGTTTCTAGGATAGTACTGCTCGTTCATCAATTGCTTGAATGCCGATCACGGTAGTGCGTAAGCAGCATTTTGTCCTACCTGTTCAAGAATGGTGTTCCACCATGTTAATTCAGTACCTGTGAAGGTATGCGTAGCGTACTTAACTTTGTCCTCTTCAGTATACTTACTTATGGCAAACACCGATTCGACTTTCTCGGTCCACCATTTTAATCCAATTGGTCCTTCGGTTCCATCAAATTCCAAAGGTTTGTAGGCAGTGAATTCTTTATAGGAGCATCCTACACGATTTCTTGTGGAATTAGTTCCACTGCTAGATCCAGAGTTATTGTTATTTTGCATCGCAGCCTGTAGTACGGCTATGTTTGCTACAAGGAAAACACGGAAGTTGAAGTTACCCGAACTTTTCCATGTTTATATATATTAATTGAGATTGATATTTACATGACTAAATGTTTCCAACGTGTTAAGCAATCAAACTTGTTAAGACTTGATTAAATGAAATAAGTTTCGTATAGACAATTGATCACCCAAGTTGACCGGCGATTCACGAACGTTACAAATTTGTAAAAACTACATGTTGTGGTATATATAGACGTGTATATATATATATATATATATATATATATATATATATATATATATATATATATATATATATATATATATATATATATATATATATATATGGTTTACATGATATTATGATGAGTAAGTATCTCACTAAGTATATTAACAATGTGTGATATACATAAGAAATGAGATTACTAAGTTAAGAAACTCGAAATGATATATATAACGATTATCATTATGATAACGTCTACTAAATACATATGTATCATATTAAGATATTGATACACTATATTTAACATGATAAAATGATATTTAAATATATCATTAAGTGTGTTAACAATGAACTACATATGTAAAAACAAGACTACTAACTCAAGAATTACAAAACGAGACTTATATGTAACGATTATCGTTGTAACGATATTTTAATGTATATATCATATTAAGAGATATTCATACATCATAATATCATGATAACATAATAATTTAACATCTCATTTGATATGATAAACATTGGGTTAACAACATTAATTGAGATCGTTAACTTAAAGGTTTCAAAACAACACTTACATGTAACGACTAATGAAGACTTAACGACTCCATTAGAATGTATATACATGTTGTGTTTTGATATGTATTCTTACACTTTTGAAAGACTTCAAGACACATATCAAAGTACTTCTACTTAACAAAAACGCTTACAATTACATCATCGTTCAGTTTCATCAACAATTCTACTCGTATGCACCCGTATTTATACTCGTACAATACACAGCTTTTAGATGTATGTACTATTGGTATATACACTTCAATTATCAGCTCTTAGCAGCTCATGTGATTCACCTAACACATGTGGGAACTATCATTTGGCAACTAGCATGAAATATCTCATAAAATTACAAAAATATTAGTAATCATTCATGACTTATTTACATGAAAACAAAATTACATATCCTTTATATCTAATCCATAAACCAACGACCAAAAACACCTACAAACACTTTCAATCTTCAATTTTCTTCATCTAATTGATCTCTCTCAAGTTCCATCTTCAAGTTCTAAGTGTTCTTCATAAATTCCATAAGTATAGTTTCATAAAAATCAAGAATACTTCCAAGTTTGCAAGTCTACTTCCAAGCTTTCTAATCCGTTCCATGTAATCATCTAAGATCAAGGAACCTTTATTATTTATAGTAGGTTATCTTTCTAATTCAAGGTAATATTCATATTCAAACTCTGATTCAATTTCTACAACTATAACAATCTTATTTCGAGTGAAAATCTTACTTGAACTGTTTTCGTGTCATGATTCTGCTTCAAGAACTTTCAAGCCATCCAAGGATCCTTTGAAGCTAGATCCATTTTTTTTCATTTCCAGTAGTTTTATCCAGAAAACTTGAGGTAGTAATGATGTTCATAACATCATTCGATTCATACATATAAAGCTATCTTATTCGAAGGATTAAACTTGTAATCACTAGAACATAGTTTAGTTAATTCTAAACTTGTTCGCAAACAAAAGTTAATTCTTCTAACTTGACTTTTAAAATCAACTAAACACATGTTCTATATCTATATAATATGCTAACTTAATGATTTAAAACCTGAAAACACGATGAACACTATAAAATCGGATATACGCCGTCGTAGTGAAACCGGGGGCTGTTTTGGTTTGGATAATTAAAAACTATGATAAACTTTGATTTAAAAGTTGTTCTTCTGGGAAAATGATTTTTCATATGAACATGAAACTATATCCAAAAATCTTGGTTAAACTCAAAGTGAAATTATGTTTTTCAAAATGGTCATCAAGATGTCGTTCTTTCGACGGAAATGACTATCTCTTTAGTAATTGACAAGTAACTTATATTTCCGACTATAAACCTATACTTTTTCTGTTTGGATTCTTAAATTAGAGTTCAATATGAAACCATAGAAATTTTATTCACACAAAACGGATTTAAAAGGAAGAGGTTATGGGTAAAACAAGATTGGATATTTTTGATCTTTTTAGCTACGAGAAATGTTTAACAAATCTATACAAATCATATCCTAGCTAACTTATATTGTATTATACATGTATTCTAATATATTATGTAATCTTGGGATACCATAGACACGTATGCAAATGTTTTGACATATCATATCGACCCATGTATATATATTATTTGGAACAACCATAGACACTCTATATGCAGTAATGTTGGAGTTAGCTATACAGGGTTGAGGTTGATTAAAAAAATATATATACTTTGAGTTGTGATCTAGCTTGAGATGTGTATACACTGGGTCGTGGATTGATTCAAGATAATATATATCGATTTATTTCTGTACATCTAACTGTGGACAACTAGTTGTAGGTTATTAGCGAGGACAGCTAACTTAATACACTCAAATCTTTAAAACATAATAAAAATGGTTGTAATGATATTTTGATCATACTTTGATATATATGTACATATTTGTATAGGTTCGTGAATCGATCCGTGGCCAAGTCTTATTTCCGAGGAAAGAAATATCTGTGAAAGTGAGTTATAGTCCCACTTTTAAAATCTATTATTTTTGGGATGAGAATACATGCAGGTTTTATAAATTATTTAAAAAATAGACACAAGTACGTGAAACTACATTCTATGGTTGAATTATCGAAATCTAATATGCCCCTTTTTATTAAGTCTGGTAATCTAAGAATTAGGGAACAGACACCCTAATTGACGCGAATCCTAAAGATAGATCTATTGGGCCTAACAAACCCCATCCAAAGTACCGGATGCTTTAGTACTTTGAAATTTATATCATATCCGAAGGGTGTCCCGGAATGATGGGGATATTCTTATATATGCGTCTTGTTAATGTCGGTTACCAGGTGTTCACCATATGAATGATTTTTATCTCTATGTATGGGATGTGTATTGAAATTTGAAATCTTGTGGTCTATTGTTACAATTTGATATATATAGGTTAAACCTACAACTCACCAACATTTTTATTAACGTTTAAAGCATGTTTATTCTCAGGTGAATACTAAGAGCTTCCGCTATTGAATACTAAAATAAGGACAAGATTTGGAGTCCATGTTTGTATGATATTGTGTAAAAACTGCATTCAAGAAACATATGTCGATGTAATATATTTCTATTGTAAACCATTATGTAATGGTCATGTGTAAATAGTATATTTTAGATTATCATTATTTGATAATCTACATAATGCTTTTAAAACTTTTATTGATAAAATAAAGGTTATGGTTGTTTTAAAAATGAATGCAGTCTTTGAAAAACGTCTCATATAGAGGTCAAAACCTCGCAACGAAATCAATTAATATGGAACGTTTATAATCAATATGAACAGGACATTTCAGTTGGTATCCGAGTGTTGGTCTTAGAGAACCAGAAAATTTGCATTAGTGTGTCTTATCGGGTTTGTTAGGATGCATTAGTGAGTCTGGACTTCGACCGTGTTTTCTTTAAAAATGATTGCTTAACATTTTTGTTGGAAACTATATATTATTAACATGTAAATATTATGTGATATATTAATCTCTTAACATGTTTAATATTGTGTTATAGATGTCTACCTCTAGCACAAATCCCATTGACTCACCTAATAATAACGAAGAGTCGAATATATATTGGCAAGATTCACAAGTTCCCGAAGAACCGGAAGAAGAGGAAACAGAACCGGAAGAAGAGGAACCGGAAGAAGAGGAACCAGAAGAAGAGGAACCGGAAGAAGAAGATGTTCCGGAGGGGGAATAGTAGGAACCACAAAAAACCGGTCAAATAAAAGAAAATCCTCAACCAATGGACCAAAGTTATTAATGGTCAATGGTGTTTCCGCTAAGGAAGCAAAATATTGGGAAAATTACCAATTTTCCGATGAATTGGATCCTGATGAGGATTCCGATGATGTTATAGAAATTACCCCGACCCAATTTAATGAGGCAAAAGAAAATAATAAGGTAAAAGGCATCAAAATAGAGAAATCTAATTCCGACCCGATGAACTTTATATGTACCGTCAACACCCGTATTTTCAATATCGTGACAATAACCCGGAAACCTCTAAACCACCAGGTTTTTCTAAACCAATGTGGAAAACGATGGCTCGTATTAGAGGAACATCATATATCCCTAGAAAATTAGGAAAAAGAACCAAGTCCGAAGAAGAAGAAACCAATGATTCAGATTAGAGGGGTGTAAGCATGTTGTGTAATAAATGTATTGTAGTGTGCTTGTACTTTTATGTTCTATGTAAAAATTGCTTGTATTATTTGTTATTACAAATCTAATCCTTGTCTATTTTACAGTATAAAAACAAAATGGACGTAAATGGTAGACAACCGAATATTTTAGAAGACCTACCAGAGGATATGATTGAGGAAATCTTGTCTAGAGTCGGTCAGAATTCATCACCACATTTAGTTATGGCGAAATTAACTTGTTAAACATTTGAAAGACTTTCCCAAAATGCCTTAGTTTATAAACGGCTTTCCTTTGATAGGTGGGGTATATCACATTGGGGAGACTTTTAGTTACGCCGTGTTTTCTTTAAAGCGTTAAATGCGGGGATCCCAAATGCAATTTTACGCTACGGGTTAAGAACCTATTTTGACTCAACATATCCCAACATAGGATTTCGTGAATTAGAAAGAGCTTCTAATATGCAACATAAAGAAGCATGTTATACTTACGGGTTAGTGATGTTCGCTTCTTACCAAAGTGATAAAAAGAACATCGGATTGCAGCTTTTAAGTAAAACTTTCCCACAAGTGATGGATTCAGTAGTTGGGGTGAGAAACAAGGTTTTTAGATAATTACGAGACTGTTAGAGATTACGAAACCCTCGTCCTTTTGACGACATTACAACATGCTGCCTAGCCAATGGTCATAACAGTTATTTTCCACAAGACCAAGGATGGAAAGTCGTCTTAGTAAAACCAGAATGCATGACTTGTTTCTGGACTTATGAATTATGTGTCTTTATTTCCTTTGCTGAACAACTTGCGTATTAACTAGATTTATCTTCAAAACTGTCCTGTATCATAGTGTACTATATTTCATGTTATATGTAATATAGCGAAGTTGTAAGTTTGAAGAATATTTGTATGTGATATATTATTATAATCAGTTTTTCATATGGAATTGTAGTTGTTGAATTGTATATTAGCTACTAAGTATGAACTTAACAGGTAGGTAGTACCCGAATTTAAACTTATAAAACGCTAATATGAAGAAAAAGCTTATATAAATGAGTTCATATTATGCTACGAGATACTATTGACTACTCTTAATATTCTGTATGATTAACTTATTTCATTTGACTATTTTGAAGGAAATGGTACCGACTACTCGACACACCTTGAATATGAGCGAAGAGGAATTTCGTACCTTTCTTGCTTCAAACATAGCCGCAGTACATGTAGTGACCCGAACTTTTCCATGTTTATATATATATTAAATGAAATTGTTATTTACATGATTAAGTGTTTCCAACATGTTAAGCAATCAAACTTGTTAAGACTTGATTAATTCAAATAGGTTTCATATAGACAATTGACCACTCAAGTTGACCGGTGATTCACGAACGTTAAAACTTGTAAAAACTATACGATGACATATATATGGTTATATATATAGTTAACATGATTTTATTATAAGTATGTATCTCATTAGGTATTTTAACAATGAGTTATATACATAAAAATGAGACTATTAATTTAAGAAACTCGAAAACGATATATATAACGATTATCGTTATAACAACGTCTTACTAGGTACATATGAATCATATTAAGATATTGATACACTTTGTTAATTATGTTAAATGATAAGTAAATATATTATTAAGTGTATTAACAATGAAATACATATGTAAAAATAAGACTACTAACTTAATGATTTCGAAACGAGACATATATGTAACGATTATCGTTGTAATGACATTTACCTGTATATATATCATACTAAGATATATTATATATCATAATATCATGATAATATAACAATTTAAAATCTCATTTGTTATAATAAACAATGGGTTAATAACATTCATCAAGATCGTTAACCTAAAGGTTTCAAAACAACATTTACATGTAACGACTAACGATGACTTAACGACTCAGTTAAAATGTATATACATGTAGTGTTTTAATATGTATTCATAAACTTTTGAAAGACTTCAAGACACTTATCAAAATACTTCTACTTAACAAAAATGCTTAAAATTACATCCTCGTTCAGTTTCATCAATATTTCTACTCGTATGCACCCGTATTCGTACTCGTACAATACACAGCTTTTAGATGTATGTACTATTGGTATATACACTCCAATGATCAGCTCTTAGCAGCCCATGTGAGTCACCTAACACATGTGGGAACCATTATTTGGCAACTAGCATGAAATATCTCATAAAATTACAAAAATATGAGTAATCATTCATGACTTATTTACATGAAAACAAAATTACATATCCTTTGTATCTAATCCATACACCAACGACCAAAAACACCTACAAACACTTTCATTCTTCAATTTTCTTCATCTAATTGATCTCTCTCAAGTTCTATCTTCAGGTTCTAAGTGTTCTTCATAAATTCCAAAAGTTCTAGTTTCATAAAATCAAGAATACTTCCAAGATTGCAAGTTTACTTCCAAGTTTTCTAAATCCATTCCAAGTAACCATCCAAGATTAAGAAACCTTTGTTACTTACAGTAAGTTATCTTTCTAATACAAGGTAATAATAATATTCAAACTTTAATTCAATTTTTATAACTATAACAATCTTATTTCGAGTGAAAATCTTACTTGAAATTGTTTTCGTGTCATGATTCTGCTTCAAGAACTTTCAAGCCATCCAAGGATCCTTTGAAGCTAGATCTATTTTTCTCATTTCCAGTAGGTTTATCCAAGGAACTTGAGGTAGTAATGAGTTTCATAACATCATTCGATTCATACATATAAAGCTATCTTATTCGAAGGTTTAAACTTGTAATCACTAGAACATAGTTTAGTTAATTCTAAACTTGTTCGCAAATAAAAGTTAATCCTTCTAACTTGACTTTTAAAATCAACTAAAAACATGTTCTATATCTTTATTATATGCTAACTTAATGATTTAAAACCTGGAAACACGAAAAACACCGTAAAACCGAATTTACACCGTCGTAGTAACACCACGGGTTGTTTTGGGTTAGTTAATTAAAAGTGGAAGTATGTTTTCTAAAATGGTCATTTAGACGTCGTTCTTTCGACTGAAATGACTACCTTTACAAAAACGACTTGTAACTTATTTTTCTGACTATAAACCTATACTTTTTCTATTTAGATTCATAAAATAGAGTTCAATATGAAACCATAGCAATTTGATTCACTCAAAACGGATTTAAAATGAAGAAGTTATGGGTAAAACAAGATTGGATAATTTTTCTCATTTTAGCTACGTGAAAATTGGTAACAAATCTCTTCCAACCATAACTTAATCAACTTGTATTGTATATTATGTAATCTTGAGATACCATAGACACGTATAAAATGTTTCGACCTATCATGTCGACACATCTATATATATTTCGGAACAACCATAGACACTCTATATGTGAATGTTGGAGTTAGCTATACAGGGTTGAGGTTGATTCCAAAATATATATAGTTTGAGTTGTGATCAATACTGAGATACGTATACACTGGGTCGTGGATTGATTCAAGATAATATTTATCGATTTATTTCTGTACATCTAACTGTGGACAACTAGTTGTAGGTTACTAACGAGGACAACTGACTTAATAAACTTAAAACATCAAAATATATTAAAAGTGTTGTAATTATATTTTGAACATACTTTGATATATATGTATATATTGTTATAGGTTCGTGAATCAACCAGTGGCCGAGTCTTACTCCCGACGAAGTAAAAATCTGTGAAAGTGAGTTATAGTCCCACTTTTAAAATCTAATATTTTTGGGATGAGAATACATGCAGGTTTTATAAATGATTTACAAAATAGACACAAGTACGTGAAACTACATTCTATGGTTGAATTATCGAAATCGAATATGCCCCTTTTTATTAAGTCTGGTAATCTAAGAATTAGGGAACAGACACCCTAATTGACGCGAATCCTAAAGATAGATCTATTGGGCCTAACAAACCCCATCCAAAGTACCGGATGCTTTAGTACTTCGAAATTTATATCATATCCGAAGGGTGTCCCGGAATGATGGGGATATTCTTATATATGCATCTTGTTAATGTTGGTTACCAGGTGTTCACCATATGAATGATTTTTATCTCTATGTATGGGATGTGTATTGAAATATGAAATCTTGTGGTCTATTGTTACGATTTGATATATATAGGTTAAACCTATAACTCACCAACATTTTTGTTGACGTTTAAAGCATGTTTATTCTCAGGAGAATACTAAGAGCTTCCGATGTTGCATACTAAAATAAGGACAAGATTTGGAGTCCATGTTTGTATGATATTGTGTAAAAACTGCATTCAAGAAACTGATTTCGATGTAACATATTTGTATTGTAAACCATTATGTAATGGTCGTGTGTAAACCGGATATTTTAGATTATCATTATTTGATAATCTACGTAAAGCTTTTTAAACCTTTATTTATGAAATAAAGGTTATGGTTTGTTTTAAAAATGAATGCAGTCTTTGAAAAACGTCTCATATAGAGGTCAAAACCTCGCAACGAAATCAATTAATATGGAACGTTTTTAATCAATAAGAACGGGACGTTTCAGTTGGTATCCGAGCGTTGGTCTTAGAGAACCAGAAATTTGCATTAGTGTATCTTATCGAGTTTGTTAGGATGCATTAATGAGTCTGGACTTCGACCGTGTTTTCTTTAAAAATGATTGCTTAACATTTTTGTTGGAAACTATATATTATTAACATGTATATATTATGTGATATATTAATCTCTTAACATGTTTGATATTGTGTGATAGATGTCTACCTCTAGCACAAATCCCATTGACTCACCTAATAATAATGAAGAGTCAAATATATATTGGACTGATTCACAAGTTCTCGAAGAAGAACCGGAAGAATAATCAGAACCGGAAGAAGAATCAGAACCGGAAGAGGAGGAACTAGAGGAGGAAATAGAACCGGTGGGGTAAATAATAAAATGGTTAAGTAAAAGAAAATCCTCAACCAACCGACCAAGGTTAATTATGGTCAATGGTGTTTCCGCCAAGGAAGCAAAATATTGGGAGGATTACCAATTCTCTGATGAATCGGATTCCGACGAGAATTCCGATGATGTTATAGAAATTACCCCAACTGAATTTAAAAAGGCAAAAGAAAATAATAAGGGAAAGGGCATAAAAATAGAGAAATCTAATTCCAACCTCGATGAACTTTATATGTATCGTCAACCCCCGAAGCCCTTAAGTTGTAACAATGACCCGGGAACCTCTAAACCACCAGGTTTTTCTAAACCGTTGTGGAAAATGACAGCTTGTATTAGGGGAACATCATATATCCCTAGAAACTTGGAAAAATGAACCAAAACCGAAGAAGAAGAAACGAGCGAATCGGAATAAGATAGTTGTATTCGTGTGGTGTAATATATGTTATATAGTGTGCTTATGCTTTATGATATATGTAAAAATTGCTTGTATTAATAAGTATTTTTTTTATGAATCTAACTCTTGTCTATTTTACAGTATAAAAACACAAAATGGATAGACAACCCAATATTTTAAGAGACCTACCCGGAGACATGATTGATGAAATCTTGTCTAGAGTCGGTCAGAATTCTTCGGCGCAACTATTTACGGCGAAATCAGTTTGGAAGACATTCGAAGAACGTTCCAAGAATGTCTTGGTTTATAAGAGACTTTCGTTTGAAAGATGGGGGATATCACATTGGGAAACCCATAAGTTACGATGTGTTTACTTTGACGCATATATTGCGGGGAACCCAAATGCTATTTTACGCAACGGGTTAAGAAATTATTTTGACTCAATGTATCCGAATATAGGATTTCATGATTTAGAAAAAGCGGCTAACATGAAACATAAAGAAGCATGCTATGCTTACGGGTTAGTAATGTTCGCTTCTCACCAAAGTGAGAAAAAGAACATCGGGCTACAACTATTAAACAAAACGTTCCCACAAGTGACGGAGTCGGTAATTGGGGTAAGAAATGAGGTTTTTAGGTTATTACGAGACTGTTGGTCATTACGTAACCCTCGTCCCTTTGACGACGTTACAACACGCTGTCTTATCAATGGCCATAATGGTTATGTTCCACAAGACCAAGGATGGGAAGTAGTCCTAGTAAAACCAGAATGCATGACTTGTTTCTGGACGTATGAATTACGTGTCTTTATTGCCTTTGCTGAACGACTTGTGTACTAGCTAGAATTATCTTCACAACTATCTTGTATCAAATTTATTGTGTGCTATATTTCATGCTTTATGTAAAATAAGCGGTATTGTAAGTTTGTAAAATATTGTATAAAAGTTTGAACGCGAAATATTATTATAATCAGTTTTTCATATAGAATTGTAGTAGTTGAATTGTATATTAGCTACTAAGTATGAACTTAATGGGTAGGTACTACCCGAATTTAAACTTATAAAACGCTAACATGAAGAAAAAGCTTTTATAAATGAGTTCATATTATGCTACGAAATACTATTAACTACTCTTAATATTCTGTATGATTAACTTGTTCCATTTGACTATTTTGAAGGAAATGGCACCGACTACTCGACACACCGTGAATATGAATGAAGAGAAATTCCGTACATTTCTAGCTTCAAACATAGCCGCAGTACAGGCTGCGCTACATACCAACAATAACCTTGGATCTAGCAGTACAGGAAATCGTGTAGGATGCACCTACAAAGAATTCACTGCCTGCAAACCTTTGGAATTTGATGGAACCGAAGGACCAATCGGATTGAAACGGTGGACCGAGAAGGTCGAATCGGTGTTTGCCATAAGTAAGTGTACTGAAGAGGACAAAGTGAAGTACGCTACGCATACCTTCACAGGTTCTGCGTTAACATGGTGGAATACCTATCTAGAGCAAGTGGGACAAGATGATGCATACGCACTACCGTGGTCAGCATTCAAGCACTTGATGAACAAGAAGTACCGTCCCAGTACCTAGGTCAATAAGCTCAAGACAGAACTTAGAGGGTTACGAACCCAAGGATTTGATATTACCACGTACGAAAGACGATTCACAGAATTGTGCCTATTGTGTCCGGGAGCGTTCGAAGATGAGGAAGAGAAGATCGACGCGTTTGTGAAAGGATTACCGGAAAGAATCCAAGAAGATATAAGTTCACACGAGCCCGCCTCCATACAACAGGCATGTAGAATGGCTCACAAACTAGTGAACCAGATTGAGGAAAGAATTAAAGAACAGACGGCTGAAGAGGCCAATGTGAAGCAAGTCAAAAGAAAGTGGGAGGAAAACGGTGATAAGAATCACCAATACAACAACAACAACAACAATTATAATAATAATCGCAACAATTATCCCAACAATCACAACATCAATCGCAACTACAATAAATGGCCCAACAACAACAACAACAACAACAAAAACAACAACAACAACAGCAACTACAACAATCATCCCAACAACAATAACAACCGCAACAACAACAACAACAATCAGAAGCAGCTATGCCAAAGGTGTGAAAAGTATCACTCGGGGTTCTGCACCAAATTTTGCAACAAGTGTAAAAGAAATGGTCATAGCGCGGTGAAGTGTGAGGTCTACGGACCAGGGGTTAACAGAACGAAAGGAACAAATGGTGTCGGAACGAGTAATGGCGGAGCAAGTAGTGTCGGAGCAAGTTATGCCAATGTAGTTTGTTATAAATGTGGAAAACCGGGCCACATTATTAGAAATTGCCCGAACCAGGAGAACACGAATGGACAAGGCCGCGGAAGAGTTTTCAATATTAATGCGGCAGAGGCACAGGAAGACCCGGAGCTTGTTACGGGTACGTTTCTTATTGACAATAAATATGCTTACGTTTTATTTGATTCGGGTGCGGATAGAAGCTATATGAGTAGAGATTTTTGTGCTAAATTAAGTTGTCCATTGACGCCGTTGGATAGTAAATTTTTACTCGAATTAGCAAACGGTAAATTAATTTCAGCAGATAATATATGCCGGAATCGAGAAATTAAACTTGGTAGCGAAATATTTAAGATTGATTTGATACCAGTAGAGTTAGGGGGTTTTAATGTAATAGTTGGCATGGACTGGCTGAAGAAGGTGAAAGCAGAGATCGTATGTTATAAAAATGCAATTCGCATTGTACGAGAAGAAGGAGAACCCTTAATGGTGTACGGAGAAAAGGGCAACATGAAGCTACATCTTATTAGTAATTTGAAAGCACAAAAACTAATAAGAAAAGGTTGCTATGCTGTTCTAGCACACGTCGAAAAAGTACAAACTGAAGAAAAGAGCATCAATGATGTTCCCGTCGCAAAAGAATTTCCCGATGTATTTCCGAAAGAATTACCGGGACTACCTCCACATCGATCTGTTGAATTTCAAATAGATCTTGTACCAGGAGCTGCACCAATAGCTCGTGCTCCTTATAGACTCGCACCCAGCGAGATGAAAGAACTGCAAAGCCAACTGTAAGAACTATTAGAACGTGGTTTCATTCGACCAAGCACATCACCATGGGGAGCTCCTGTTTTGTTTGTCAAGAAGAAGGATGGTAGATTTAGGTTATGTATTGACTACAGAGAGTTGAACAAACTTACCATCAAAAACCGTTATCCACTGCCGAGAATTGACGACTTATTTGATCAACTACAAGGCTCGTCGGTTTATTCGAAGATCGATTTGCGTTCTGGATATCATAAAATGCGAGTAAAGGAGGATGATATTCCAAAAAATGCTTTTAGGACGCGTTATGGTCATTACGAGTTTATGGTTATGCCGTTTGGATTGACTAACGCACCAGCTGTGTTCACGGACCTTATGAACCGAGTGTGTGGGCCATATCTTGACAAGTTTGTCATTGTTTTCATCGATGACATACTTATTTACTCAAAGAATGATCAAGAGCACGAAGAACATTTGAGAAAAGTGCTAGAAGTATTGAGAAAAGAAAAACTGTACGCTAAGTTTTCAAAGTGTGCATTTTGGTTGGAAGAAGTTCAATTCCTCGGTCACATAGTGAACAAAGAAGGTATCCAGGTGGACCCGGCAAAGATCGAAACCGTTGAAAAGTGGGAAACCCCAAAAACTCCGAAGCATATACGTCAATTTTTAGGATTGGCTGGTTACTACAGAAGATTCATCCAAGATTTCTCCAAAATAGCAAAACCCTTGACTGCATTAACGCATAAAGGGAAGAAATTTGAATGGAAGGATGAATAAGAGAAGGCATTTCAATTATTGAAGAAAAAGCTAACTACGGCACCTATATTGTCATTGCCTGAAGGGAATGATGATTTTGTGATTTATTCTGACGCATCAAAGCAAGGTCTCGGTTGTGTATTAATGCAACGGACGAAGGTGATTGCTTATGCGTCTAGACAATTGAAGATTCACGAGCAAAATTATACGATGCATGATTTGGAATTAGGCGCGGTTGTTTTTGCATTAAAGATTTGGAGGCACTACTTATATGGGGTCAAAAGTATTATATATACCGACCACAAAAGTCTTCAACACATATTTAATCAGAAACAACTGAACATGAGGCAGCGTAGGTGGATTGAATTGTTGAATGATTACGACTTTGAGATTCGTTACCACCCGGGGAAGGAAAATGTGGTAGCCGACGCCTTGAGCAGAAAGGACAGAGAACCCATTTGAGTAAAATCTATGAATATAATGATTCACACTAACCTTACTACTCAAATAAAGGAGGCGCAACAAGGAGTTTTAAAAGAGGGAAATTTAAAAGATGAAATACCCAAAAGATCGGAGAAGCATCTTAATATTCGGGAAGACGGAACCCGGTATAGGGCTGAAAGAATTTGGGTACCAAAATTTGGAGATATGAGAGAAATGGTACTTAGAGAAGCTCATAAAACCAGATACTCAATACATCCTGGAACGGGGAAGATGTACAAGGATCTTAAGAAACATTTTTGGTGGCCAGGTATGAAAGCTAATATTGCTAAATATGTAGGAGAATGTTTGACGTGTTCTAAGGTCAAAGCTGAACATCAGAAACCATCAGGTCTACTACAACAACCTGAAATCCTGGAATGGAAATGGGAAAACATTACCATGGATTTCATTACTAAATTGCCAAGGACTGCAAGTGGTTATGATACTATTTGGGTAATAGTTGATTGTCTCACCAAGTCAGCACACTTCCTGCCAATAAGAGAAGATGACAAGATGGAGAAGTTAGCACGACTGTATTTGAAGGAAGTCATCTCCAGACATGGAATACCAATCTCTATTATCTCTGATAGGATGGCAGATTTATTTCAAGATTCTGGCAGACATTACAGCAAGCATTGGGAACTCGTCTAGACATGAGTACTGCCTATCATCCACAAACTGATGGGCAGAGTGAAAGGACGATACAAACACTTGAAGACATGCTACGAGCTTGTGTTATTGATTTCGGAAACAGTTGGGATCGACATCTACCGTTAGCAGAATTTTCCTACAATAACAGCTACCATTCAAGCATTAAGATGGCGCCGTTTGAAGCACTTTATGGTAGAAAGTACAGGTCTCCAATTTGTTGGAGTGAAGTGGGGGATAGATAGATTACGGGTCCGAAGATAATACAAGAAACTACCGAGAAAATCATCCAAATTCAACAAAGATTGAAAACCGCCCAGAGTCGAAAAAAGAGCTACGCGGATAGTAAAAGAAAAGATATAGAGTTTGAAATTGGAGAAATGGTCATGCTTAAGGTTTCACCTTGGAAAGGCGTTGTTCGATTTGGTAAACGGGGGAAACTAAATCCAAGGTACATTGGACCATTCAAGATTATAGATCGTGTCGGACCAGTAGCTTACCAACTTGAGCTACCTCAACAACTCGTGGCTGTACATAACAGTTTCCACGTCTTAAATTTGAAGAAATGTTTTGCTAAAGAAGATCTCACTATTCTGTTAGACGAAATCCAAATCAATGAAAAACATCAATTCAATGAAGAACCCGTTGAAATAATGGATCGTAAGGTTAAGAGACTTAAACAAAACAAGATACCAATTGTTAAGGTTCGATGGAATGCTCGTAGAGGACCCGAGTTCACCTGGGAGCGTGAAGATTAGATGAAGAAGAAATACCCGCATTTATTTCCAGAAGATACGTCAACACCTCCAACTGCTTAAAATTTCGGGACGAAATTTATTTAACGGGTAGGTACTGTAGTGACCCGAACTTTTCCATGTTTATATATATATTAAATGAAATTTTTATTTAGATGATTAAGTGTTTCCAACATTTTAAGCAATCAAACTTGTTAAGGCTTGATTAATTGAAATAGGTTTCATATAGACAATTGACCATCCAAGTTGACCGGTGATTGACGAATGTTAAAACTTGTAAAAACTATACGATAACATATATATGGTTATATATATAGTTAACATGATTTTATTATAAGTATGTATCTCATTAGGTATTTTAACAATGAGTTATGTGAAATGTCCCGTTCTTATTGATTAAAAACGTTCCATATTAATTGATTTCGTTGCGAGGTTTTGACCTCTATATGAGACATTTTTCAAAGACTGCATTCATTTTTAAAACAAACCATAACCTTTATTTCATAGATAAAGGTTTTAAAAAGCTCTACGTAGATTATCAAATAATGATAATCTAAAATATCCTGTTTACACACGACCATTACATAATGGTTTACAATACAAATATCTTACAACAAAATAAGTTTCTTGAATGCAGTTTTTACACAATATCATACAAGCATGGACTCCAAATCTCGTCCTTATTTAAGTATGCGACAGCGGAAGCTCTTAATAATCACCTGAGAATAAACATGCTTAAAACGTCAACAAAAATGTTGGTGAGTTATAGGTTTAACCTATATATATATCAAATCATAATAATAGACCACAAGATTTCATATTTCAATACACATCCCATACATAGAGATAAAAATCATTCATATGGTGAACACCTGGTAACCGACATTAACAAGATGCATATATAAGAATATCCCCATCATTCCGGGACACCCTTCGGATATGATATAAATTTCGAAGTACTAAAGCATCCGGTACTTTGGATGGGGTTTGTTAGGCCCAATAGATCTATCTTTAGGATTCGCGTCAATTAGGGTGTATGTTCCCTAATTCTTAGATTACCGGACTTAATAAAAAGGGGCATATTCGATTTCGATAATTCAACCATAGAATGTAGTTTCACGTACTTGTGTCTATTTTGTAAATCATTTATAAAACCTGCATGTATTCTCATCCCAAAAATATTAGATTTTAAAAGTGGGACTATAACTCACTTTCACAGATTTTTACTTCGTCGGGAAGTAAGACTTGGCCACTGGTTGATTCACGAACCTATAACAATATATACATATATATCAAAGTATGTTCAAAATATATTTACAACACTTTTAATATATTTTGATGTTTTAAGTTTATTAAGTCAGCTGTCCTCGTTAGTAACCTACAACTAGTTGTCCACAGTTAGATGTACAGAAATAAATCGATAAATATTATCTTGAATCAATCCACGACCCAGTGTATACGTATCTCAGTATTGATCACAACTCAAACTATATATATTTTGGAATCAACCTCAACCCTGTATAGCTAACTCCAACATTCACATATAGAGTGTCTATGGTTGTTCCGAAATATATATAGATGTGTCGACATGATAGGTCGAAACATTGTATACGTGTCTATGGTATCTCAAGATTACATAATATACAATACAAGTTGATTAAATTATATTTGGAATAGATTTGTTACAAATTTTCACGTAGCTAAAATGAGAAAAATTATCCAATCTTGTTTTACCCATAACTTCTTCATTTTAAATCCGTTTTGAGTGAATCAAATTGCTATGGTTTCATATTGAACTCTATTTTATGAATCTAAACAGAAAAGTATAGGTTTATAGTCGGAAAAATAAGTTACAAGTCGTTTTTGTAAAGGTAGTCATTTCAGTCGAAAGAACGACGTCTAGATGACCATTTTAGAAAACATACTTCCACTTTGAGTTTAATCATAATTTTTGGATATAGTTTCATGTTCATAATAAAAATCATTTTCTCAGAATAACAACTTTTAAATCAAAGTTTATCATAGTTTTTAATTAACTAACCCAAAACAGCCCGCGGTGTTACTACGACGGCGTAAATCCGGTTTTACGGTGTTTTTCGTGTTTCCAAGTTTTAAATCATTAAGTTAGCATATCATATAGATATAGAACATGTGTTTAGTTGATTTTAAAAGTCAAGTTAGAAGGATTAACTTTTTTTTGCGAACAAGTTTAGAATTAACTAAACTATGTTCTAGTGATTACAAGTTTAAACCTTCGAATAAGATAGCTTTATATGTATGAATCGAATGATGTTATGAACATCATTACTACCTTAATTTCCTTGGATAAACCTACTGGAAAAGAGAAAAATGGATCTAGCTTCAATGGATCCTTGGATGGCTCGAAGTTCTTGAAGCAGAATCATGACACGAAAACAAGTTCAAGTAAGATCATCACTTGAAATAAGATTGTTATAGTTATAGAAATTGAACCAAAGTTTGAATATGATTATTACCTTGTATTAGAATGATAACCTACTGTAAGAAACAAAGATTTCTTGAGGTTGGATGATCACCTTACAAGATTGGAAGTGAGCTAGCAAACTTGAAAGTATTCTTGATTTTATGAAACTAGAACTTTTGAAATTTATGAAGAACACTTAGAACTTGAAGATAGAACTTGAGAGAGATCAATTAGATGAAGAAAATTGAAGAATGAAAGTGTTTGTAGGTGTTTTTGGTCGTTGGTGTATGGATTAGATATAAAGGATATGTAATTTTGTTTTCATGTAAATAAGTCATGAATGATTACTCATATTTTTGTAATTTTATGAGATATTTCATGCTAGTTGCCAAATGATGGTTCCCACATGTGTTAGGTGACTCACATGGGCTGCTAAGAGCTGATCATTGGAGTGTATATACCAATAGTACATACATCTAAAAGCTGTGTATTGTACGAGTACGAATACGGGTGCATACGAGTAGAATTGTTGATGAAACTGAACGAGGATGTAATTGTAAGCATTTTTGTTAAGTAGAAGTATTTTGATAAGTGTATTGAACTCTTTCAAAAGTGTATAAATACATATTAAAACACTACATGTATATACATTTTAACTGAGTCGTTAAGTCATCGTTAGTCGTTACATGTAAGTGTTGTTTTGAAACCTTTAGGTTAACGATCTTGTTAAATGTTGTTAACCCAATGTTTATAATATCAAATGAGATTTTAAATTATTATATTATCATGATATTATCATGTATGAATATCTCTTAATATGATATATATACATTAAATGTCTTTACAACGATAATCGTTACATATATGTCTCGTTTAAAAATGATTAAGTTAGTAGTCTTGTTTTTTACATATGTAGTTCATTGTTAATATACTTTATGATATGTTTTCTTATCATAGTATCATGTTAACTATATATATATCCATTTATATGTCATCATATAGTTTTTACAAGTTTTAACGTTCGTGAATCACCGATCAACTTGGGTGGTCAATTGTCTATATGAAACATATTTCAATTAATCAAGTCTTAACAAGTTTGATTGCTTAACATGTTGGAAACATTTAATCATGTAAATATCAATCTCAATTAATATATATAAACATGGAAAAGTTCGAGTCACTACAGTACCTACCCGTTAAATAAATTTCGTCCCGAAATTTTAAGCTGTTGAAGGTGTTGACGAATCTTCTGGAAATAGATGCGGGTATTTCTTCTTCATCTGATCTTCATGCTCCCAGGTGAACTCGGGTCCTCTACGAGCATTCCATCGAACCTTAACAATTGGTATCTTGTTTTGCTTAAGTCTTTTAACCTCACGATCCATTATTTCGACGGGTTCTTCGATGAATTGAAGTTTTTCGTTGATTTGGATTTCATCTAACGGAATAGTGAGATCTTCTTTAGCAAAACATTTCTTTAAATTCGAGACGTGGAAAGTGTTATGTACAGCCGCGAGTTGTTGAGGTAACTCTAGTCGGTAAGCTACTGGTCCGACACGATCAATAATCTTGAATGGTCCAATATACCTTGGAATTAATTTCCCTCGTTTACCAAATCGAACAACGCCTTTCCAAGGTGCAACTTTAAGCATGACCATCTCTCCAATTTCAAATTCTATATCTTTTCTTTTAATGTCAGCGTAGCTCTTTTGTCGACTTTGGGCGGTTTTCAACCGTTGTTGAATTTGGATGATCTTCTCGGTAGTTTCTTGTATAATCTCCGGACCCGTAATCTGTCTATCCCCCACTTCACTCCAACAAATCGGAGACCTGCACTTTCTACCATAAAGTGCTTCAAACGGCGCCATCTCAATGCTTGAATGGTAGCTGTTGTTGTAGGAAAATTCTGCTAACGGTAGATGTCGATCCCAACTGTTTCCGAAATCAATAACACATGCTCGTAGCATGTCTTCAAGCGTTTGTATCGTCCTTTCGCTCTGCCCATCAGTTTGTGGATGATAGGCAGTACTCATGTCCACACGAGTTCCTAATGCTTGCTGTAATGTCTGCCAGAATCTTGAAATAAATCTGCCATCCCTATCAGAGATAATAGAGATTGGTATTCCATGTCTGGAGATGACTTCCTTCAAATACAGTCGTGCTAACTTCTCCATCTTGTCATCTTCTCTTATTGGCAAGAAGTGTGCTGATTTGGTGAGACGGTCAACTATTACCCAAATAGTATCAAAACCACTTGCAGTCCTTGGCAATTTAGTGATGAAATCCATGGTAATGTTTTCCCATTTCCATTCCGGGATTTCGGGTTGTTGAAGTAGACCTGATGGTTTCTGATGCTCAGCTTTGACCTTAGAACACGTCAAACATTCTCCTACGTATTTAGCAACATCGGCTTTCATACCCGGCCACCAAAAATGTTTCTTGAGATCCTTGTACATCTTCCCCGTTCCAGGATGTATTGAGTATCTGGTTTTATGAGCTTCTCTAAGTACCATTTCTCTCATATCTCCAAATTTTGGTACCCAAATCCTTTCAGCCCTATACCGGGTTCCGTCTTCCCGAATATTAAGATGCTTCTCCGATCCTTTGGGTATTTCATCCTTTAAATTTCCCTCTTTTAAAACTCCTTGTTGCGCCTCCTTTATTTGAGTAGTAATGTTATTATGAATCATTATATTCATAGATTTTACTCGAATGGGTTCTCTGTCCTTCCTGCTCAAGGCATCGGCTACCACATTTGCCTTCCCCGGGTGGTAACGAATCTCAAAGTCGTAATCATTCAATAATTCAATCCACCTACGCTGCCTCATATTCAGTTGTTTCTGATTAAATATGTGTTGAAGACTTTTGTGGTCGGTATATATAATACTTTTGACCCCATATAAGTAGTGCCTCCAAGTCTTTAATGCAAAAACAACCGCGCCTAATTCCAAATCATGCGTCGTATAATTTTGTTCGTGAATCTTCAATTGTCTAGACGCATAAGCAATCACCTTCGTTCGTTGCATTAATACACAACCGAGACCTTGCTTTGATGCATCACAATAAATCACAAAATCATCATTCCCTTCAAGCAATGACAATATAGGTGCCGTAGTTAGCTTTTTCTTTAATAACTGAAACGCTTTCTCTTGTTCATCATTCCATTCAAATTTCTTCCCTTTATGTGTTAATGTAGTCAAGGGTTTTGCTATTCTGGAAAAGTCTTGGATGAACCTTCTGTAGTAACCAGCTAGTCCTAAAAACTGGCGTATGTGTTTCGGAGTTTTCGGGGTTTCCCACTTTTCAACAGTTTCTATCTTTGCCGGATCCACCTTAATACCTTCTTTGTTCACTATGTGACCGAGGAATTGAACTTCTTCCAACCAAAATGCACACTTTGAAAACTTAGCGTACAATTCTTCCTTCCTCAATACTTCTAACACCTTTCTCAAATGTTCACCATGTTCTTGGTCATTCTTTGAGTAAATAAGTATGTCATCAATGAAAACAATGACAAACTTGTCAAGGTATGGTCCACACACTCGGTTCATAAGGTCCATGAACACAGCTGGTGCATTAGTTAAACCAAACGGCATGACCATAAACTCGTAATGACCGTAACGTGTTCTGAAAGCAGTCTTTGGAATATCATCTTCTTTCACCCGCATTTGATGATACCCGGAACGTAAGTCAATCTTTGAATAAACAGACGAGCCTTGTAGTTGATCAAATAAGTCATCGATTCTCAGTAGTGGGTAGCGGTTCTTGATGGTAAGTTTGTTCAACTCTCGGTAGTCGATACACAACCTGAATGTACCATCTTTCTTTTTGACAAACAAAACAGGAGCTCCCCACGGTGATGTGCTTGGTCGAATGAAACCACGCTCTAAAAGTTCTTGTAATTGGCTTTGTAGTTCTTTCATCTCGCTGGGTGCGAGTCTGTAAGGAGCACGAGCTATTGGTGCAGCTCCTGGTACAAGATTTATTTGAAATTCAACGGATCGATGTGGGGGTAATCCCGGTAATTCTTTCGGAAATACATCAGGAAATTCTTTTGCGACGGGAACATCATTGATGCTCTTTTCTTCAGTTTGTACTTTCTCGACGTGTGCTAGAACAGCATAGCAACCTTTTCTTATTAGTTTTTGTGCCTTCAAATTACTAATAAGGTGTAGCTTCGTGTTGCCCTTTTCTCCGTACACCATTAAGGGTTTTCCTTTTTCTCATATAATGCGAATTGCATTTTTGTAACAAACGATCTCCGCTTTCACTTCTTTCAACCAGTCCATACCGATTATCACATCAAAACTCCCTAACTCTACTGGTATCAAATCAATCTTAAATGTTTCGCTAACCAGTTTAATTTCTCGATTCCGACATATATTATCTGCTGAAATTAATTTACCATTTGCTAATTCGAGTAAAAATTTACTATCCAAAGGCGTCAATGGACAACTTAATTTAGCACAAAAATCTCTACTCATATAGCTTCTATCCGCACCCGAATCAAATAAAACGTAAGCAGATTTATTGTCAATAAGAAACGTACCCGTAACAAGCCCCGGGTCTTCCTGTGCCTCTGACGCATTAATATTGAAAACTCTTCCACGGCCTTGTCCATTCGTGTTCTCCTGGTTCGGGCAATTTCTAATAATGTGGCCTGGTTTTCCACATTTACAACAAACTACATTGGCATAACTTGCTCCGACACTACTTGCTCCGCCATTACTCGTTCCGACACCATTTGTTCCTTTCGTATTATTAACCCCTGGTCCGTAGACCTCACACTTCGCCGCGCTATGACCATTTCTTTTACACTTGTTGCAAAATTTGGTGCAGAACCCCGAGTGATTCTTTTCACACCTTTGGCATAGCTGCTTCTGATTGTTGTTGTTGTTGCGGTTATTATTGTTGTTGGGATGATTGTTGTAGTTGCTGTTGTTGTTGTTGTTGTTGTTGTTGGGCCGTTTGTTGTAGTTGCGATTGATGTTGCGATTGTTGGGATAATTGTTGCGATTATTGTTGTAATTGTTGTTGTTGTTGTATTGGTGATTCTTATCACCGTTTTCCTCCCACTTTCTTTTGACTTGATTCACATTGGCCTCTTCAGCAGTCTGTTCTTTAATTCTTTCTTCAATTTGGTTCACGAGTTTGTGAGCCATTCTACATGCCTGTTGTATGGAGGCGGGCTCGTGTGAACTTATATCTTCTTGGATTCTTTCCGGTAATCCTTTCACAAACACGTCGATCTTCTCTTCCTCATCTTCGAATGCTCCCGGACACAATAGGCACAATTCTGTGAATCGTCTTTCGTATGTGGTAATATCAAATCCTTGGGTTCGTAACCCTCTAAGTTCTGTCTTGAGCTTATTGACCTCGGTTCTGGGACGGTACTTCTCGTTCATCAAGAGCTTGAATGCTGACCACGGTAGTGCGTACGCATCGTCTTGTCCCACTTGCTCTAGATAGGTATTCCACCATGTTAACGCAGAACCTGTGAAGGTATGGGTAGCGTACTTTACTTTGTCCTCTTCAGTACACTTACTTATGGCAAACACCGATTCGACCTTCTCGGTCCACCGTTTCAATCCGATCGGTCCTTCGGTTCCATCAAATTCCAAAGGTTTGCAGGTAGTGAATTCTTTGTAGGTGCATCCTACACGATTTCCTGTACTGCTAGATCCAAGGTTATTGTTGGTATGTAGCGCAGCCTGTACTGCGGCTATGTTTGAAGCTAGAAAAGTACGGAATTCCTTTTCATTCATATTCACGGTGTGTCGAGTAGTCGGTGCCATTTCCTTCAAAATAGTTAAATGGAACAAGTTAATCATACAGAATATTAAGAGTAGTTAATAGTATTTCGTAGCATAATATGAACTCATTTATAAAAGCTTTTTCTTCATATTAGCGTTTTATAAGTTTAAATTCGGGTAGTACCTACCCGTTAAGTTCATACTTAGTAGCTAATATACAATTCAACTACTACAATTCTATATGAAAAACTGATTATAATAATATTTCGCGTTCAAACTTTTATACAATATTTTACAAACTTACAATACCGCTTATTTTACATAAAGCATGAAATATAGCACACAATAACTTTGATACAAGATAGTTGTGAAGACAATTCTAGCTAGTACACAAGTCGTTCAGCAAAGGCAATAAAGACACGTAATTCATACTTCCAGAAACAAGTCATGCATTCTGGTTTTACTAGGACTACTTCCCATCCTTGGTCTTGTGCAACATAACCGTTATGGCCGTTGATAAGACAGCGTGTTGTAACGTCATCAAAGGGACGAGGGTTACGTAATGTCCAACAGTCCCGTAATAATCTAAAAACCTCATTTCTTACCCCAATTACCGACTCCGTCACTTGTGGAAACGTTTTGTTTAATAGTTGTAGCCCGATGTTCTTGTTCTCACTTTGGTGAGAAGCGAACATTACTAATCCGTAAGCATAACATGCTTCTTTATGTTGCATGTTAGCCGCTTTTTCTAAATCACGAAGTCCAATATTCGGATATATTGAGTCAAAATAATTTCTTAACCCGTTGCGTAAAATAGCATTTGGGTTCCCCGCAATATATGCGTCAAAGTAAACACATCGTAACTTATGGGTTTCCCAATGTGATATCCCCCATCTTTCAAACGAAAGTCTCTTATAAACCAAGACATTCTTGGAACGTTCTTCGAATGTCTTACAAACTGATCTCGCCTTAAATAGTTGTGCCGAAGAATTCTGGCCGACTCTAGACAAGATTTCATCAATCATGTCTCCGGGTAGGTCTCTTAAAATATTGGGTTGTCTATCCATTTTGTGTTTTTAAACTGTAAAATAGACAAGAGTTAGATTCATAAAAAAATACTTATTAATACAAGCAATTTTTACATATATCATAAAGCATAAGAACACTATATTACATATATTACACCACATGAATACAACTATCTTATTCCGACTCGCTCGTTTCTTCTTCTTCGGTTTTGGTTCGTTTTGACAAGTTTCTAGGGATATATGATGTTCCCCTAATACGAGCCGTCGTTGTCCACATTGGTTTAGAAAAACCTGGTGGTTTAGAGGTTCCCGGGTCATTGTTACAACTTAAGGACTTCGGGCGTTGACGATACATATAAAGTTCATCTGGGTTGGAATTAGATTTCTCTATTTTTATGCCCTTTCCCTTATTATTTTCTTTTGCCTTTTTAAATTCAGTTGGGGTAATTTCTATAACATCATCGGAATTCTCGTCGGAATCCGATTCATCGGAGAATTGGTAATCCTCCCAATATTTTGCTTCCTTGGCAGAAACACCATTTACCATAATTAACCTTGGTCGGTTGGTTGAGGATTTTCTTTTACTTAACCGCTTTATTATTTCCCCCACCGGTTCTATTTCTTCATCCGGTTCCGATTCTTCTTCCGGTTCCGATTCTTCTTCCGGTTCCGACTCTTCTTCCGATTCCTCTTCGGGAACTTGTGAATTAGTCCACGAATCATTCCAATTTACATTTGACTCTTCATTATTATTAGGTGAGTCAATGGGACTTGTTCTAGAGGTAGACATCTATCACATAATATCAAACGCGTTAAGAGATTAATATATCACATAATATTCACATGTTAAAAATATATAGTTTCCAACAAAATTTGTTAAGCAATCATTTTTCAAATAAACACGGTCGAAGTCCAGACTCACTAATGCATCCTAACAAACTCGATAAGACACACTAATGCAAAATTCTGGTTCTCTAAGACCAACGCTCGGATACCAACTGAAATGTCCCGTTCTTATTGATTAAAAACGTTCCATATTAATTGATTTCGTTGCGAGGTTTTGACCTCTATATGAGACATTTTTCAAAGACTGCATTCATTTTTAAAACAAACCATAACCTTTATTTCATAGATAAAGGTTTTAAAAAGCTCTACGTAGATTATCAAATAATGATAATCTAAAATATCCTGTTTACACACGACCATTACATAATGGTTTACAATACAAATATCTTACAACAAAATAAGTTTCTTGAATGCAGTTTTTACACAATATCATACAAGCATGGACTCCAAATCTCGTCCTTATTTAAGTATGCGACAGCGGAAGCTCTTAATAATCACCTGAGAATAAACATGCTTAAAACGTCAACAAAAATGTTGGTGAGTTATAGGTTTAACCTATATATATATCAAATCATAATAATAGACCACAAGATTTCATATTTCAATACACATCCCATACATAGAGATAAAAATCATTCATATGGTGAACACCTGGTAACCGACATTAACAAGATGCATATATAAGAATATCCCCATCATTCCGGGACACCCTTCGGATATGATATAAATTTCGAAGTACTAAAGCATCCGGTACTTTGGATGGGGTTTGTTAGGCCCAATAGATCTATCTTTAGGATTCGCGTCAATTAGGGTGTATGTTCCCTAATTCTTAGATTACCAGACTTAATAAAAAGGGGCATATTCGATTTCGATAATTCAACCATAGAATGTAGTTTCACGTACTTGTGTCTATTTTGTAAATCATTTATAAAACCTGCATGTATTCTCATCCCAAAAATATTAGATTTTAAAAGTGGGACTATAACTCACTTTCACAGATTTTTACTTCATCGGGAAGTAAGACTTGGCCACTGGTTGATTCACGAACCTATAACAATATATACATATATATCAAGGTATGTTCAAAATATATTTACAACACTTTTAATATATTTTGATGTTTTAAGTTTATTAAGTCAGCTGTCCTCGTTAGTAACCTACAACTAGTTGTCCACAGTTAGATGTACAGAAATAAATCGATAAATATTATCTTGAATCAATCCACGACCCAGTGTATACGTATCTCAGTATTGATCACAACTCAAACTATATATATTTTGGAATCAACCTCAACCCTGTATAGCTAACTCCAACATTCACATATAGAGTGTCTATGGTTGTTCCGAAATATATATAGATGTGTCGACATGATAGGTCGAAACATTGTATACGTGTCTATGGTATCTCAAGATTACATAATATACAATACAAGTTGATTAAATTATGGTTGGAATAGATTTGTTACCAATTTTCACGTAGCTAAAATGAGAAAAATTATCCAATCTTGTTTTACCCATAACTTCTTCATTTTAAATCCGTTTTGAGTGAATCAAATTGCTATGGTTTCATATTGAACTCTATTTTATGAATCTAAACAGAAAAGTATAGGTTTATAGTCGGAAAAATAAGTTACAAGTTGTTTTTGTAAAGGTAGTCATTTCAGTCGAAAGAACGACGTCTAGATGACCATTTTAGAAAACATACTTCCACTTTGAGTTTAATCATAATTTTTGGATATAGTTTCATGTTCATAATAAAAATCATTTTCTCAGAATAACAACTTTTAAATCAAAGTTTATCATAGTTTTTAATTAACTAACCCAAAACAGCCCGCGGTGTTACTACGACGGCGTAAATCCGGTTTTACGGTGTTTTTCGTGTTTCCAGGTTTTAAATCATTAAGTTAGCATATCATATAGATATAGAACATGTGTTTAGTTGATTTTAAAAGTCAAGTTAGAAGGATTAACTTTTGTTTGCGAACAAGTTTAGAATTAACTAAACTATGTTCTAGTGATTACAAGTTTAAACCTTCGAATAAGATAGCTTTATATGTATGAATCGAATGATGTTATGAACATCATTACTACCTTAATTTCCTTGGATAAACCTACTGGAAAAGAGAAAAATGGATCTAGCTTCAATGGATCCTTGGATGGCTCGAAGTTCTTGAAGCAGAATCATGACACGAAAACAAGTTCAAGTAAGATCATCACTTGAAATAAGATTGTTATAGTTATAGAAATTGAACCAAAGTTTGAATATGATTATTACCTTGTATTAGAATGATAACCTACTGTAAGAAACAAAGATTTCTTGAGGTTGTATGATCACCTTACAAGATTGGAAGTGAGCTAGCAAACTTGAAAGTATTCTTGATTTTATGAAACTAGAACTTTTGGAATTTATGAAGAACACTTAGAACTTGAAGATAGAACTTGAGAGAGATCAATTAGATGAAGAAAATTGAAGAATGAAAGTGTTTGTAGGTGTTTTTGGTCGTTGGTGTATGGATTAGATATAAAGGATATGTAATTTTGTTTTCATGTAAATAAGTCATGAATGATTACTCATATTTTTGTAATTTTATGAGATATTTCATGCTAGTTGCCAAATGATGGTTCCCACATGTGTTAGGTGACTCACATGGGCTACTAAGAGCTGATCATTGGAGTGTATATACCAATAGTACATACATCTAAAAGCTGTGTATTGTACGAGTACGAATACGGGTGCATACGAGTAGAATTGTTGATGAAACTGAACGAGGATGTAATTGTAAGCATTTTTGTTAAGTAGAAGTATTTTGATAAGTGTATTGAAGTCTTTCAAAAGTGTATAAATACATATTAAAACACTACATGTATATACATTTTAACTGAGTCGTTAAGTCATCGTTAGTCGTTACATGTAAGTGTTGTTTTGAAACCTTTAGGTTAACGATCTTGTTAAATGTTGTTAACCCAATGTTTATAATATCAAATGAGATTTTAAATTATTATATTATCATGATATTATCATGTATGAATATCTCTTAATATGATATATATACATTAAATGTCTTTACAACGATAATCGTTACATATATGTCTCGTTTAAAAATCATTAAGTTAGTAGTCTTGTTTTTTACATATGTAGTTCATTGTTAATATACTTTATGATATGTTTTCTTATCATAGTATCATGTTAACTATATATATATCCATTTATATGTCATCATATAGTTTTTACAAGTTTTAACGTTCGTGAATCACCGATCAACTTGGGTGGTCAATTGTCTATATGAAACATATTTCAATTAATCAAGTCTTAACAAGTTTGATTGCTTAACATGTTGGAAACATTTAATCATGTAAATATCAATCTCAATTAATATATATAAACATGGAAAAGTTCGGGTCACTACATTATGTACATAAAAATGAGACTATTAATTTAAGAAACTCGAAAACGATATATATAACGATTATCGTTATAACAACGTCTTACTAGGTACATATGAATCATATTAAGATATTGATACACTTGGTTAATTATGTTAAATGATAAGTAAATATATTATTAAGTGTATTAACAATGAAATGCATATGTAAAAATAAGACTACTAACTTAATGATTTCGAAACGAGACATATATGTAACGATTATCGTTGTAACGACATTTAACTGTATATATAACATACTAAGATATATTATATATCATAATATCATGATAATATAACAATTTAACATCTCATTTGTTATAATAAACAATGGGTTAACAACATTCAACAAGATCGTTAACCTAAAGGTTTCAAAACAACATTTACATGTAACGACTAACGATGACTTAACGACTCAGTTAAAATGTATATACATGTAGTGTTTTAATATGTATTCACACACTTTTGAAAGACTTCAAGACACTTATCAAAATACTTCTACTTAACAAAAATGCTTAAAATTACATCCTCGTTCAGTTTCATCAATATTTCTACTCGTATGCACCCGTATTCGTACTCGTACAATACACAGCTTTTAGATGTATGTACTATTGGTATATACACTCCAATGATCAGCTCTTAGCAGCCCATGTGAGTCACCTAACACATGTGGGAACCATCATTTGGCAACTAGCATGAAATATCTCATAAAATTACAAAAATATGAGTAATCATTCATGACTTATTTACATGAAAACAAAATTACATATCCTTTATATCTAATCCATACACCAACGACCAAAAACACCTACAAACACTTTCATTCTTCAATTTTCTTCATCTAATTGATCTCTCTCAAGTTCTATCTTCAAGTTCTAAGTGTTCTTCATAAATTCCAAAAGTTCTAGTTTCATAAAATCAAGAATACTTCCAAGATTGCAAGTTTACTTCCAAGTTTTCTAAATCCATTCCGAGTAATCATCCAAGATCAAGAAACCTTTGTTACTTACAGTAGGTTATCTTTCTAATACAAGGTAATAATCATATTCAAACTTTAATTCAATTTCTATAACTATAACAATCTTATTTCGAGTGGAAATCTTATTTGAAATTGTTTTCGTGTCATGATTCTGCTTCAAGAATTTTCAAGCCATCCAAGGATCCTTTGAAGCTAGATCTATTTTTCCCATTTCCAGTAGGTTTATCCAAGGAACTTGAGGTAGTAATGATGTTCATAACATCATTCGATTCATACATATAAAGCTATCTTATTCGAAGGTTTAAACTTGTAATCACTAGAACATAGTTTAGTTAATTCTAAACTTGTTCGCAAATAAAAGTTAATACTTCTAACTTGACTTTTAAAATCAAATAAACACATGTTCTATATCTTTATGATATGCTAACTTAAAGATTTAAAACCTGGAAACACGAAAAACACCGTAAAACCGGATTTACGCCGTCGTAGTAACACCGCGGGCTGTTTTGGGTTAGTTAATTAAAAACTATGATAAACTTTAATTTAAAAGTTGTTATTCAGGGAAAATGATTTTTATTATGAACATGAAACTATATCCAAAAATTATGGTTAAACTCAAAGTGGAAGTATGTTTTCTAAAATGGTCATCTAGACGTCGTTCTTTCGACTAAAATGACTACCTTTACAAAAATGAAATGTAACTTATTTTTCCAACTATAAACCTATACTTTTTATGTTTAGATTCATAAAATAGAGGTCAATATGAAACCATAGCAATTTGATTCACTCAAAACGGATTTAAAATGAAGAAGTTATGGGTAAAACAAGATTGGATAATTTTTCTCATTTTAGCTACGTGAAAATTGGTAAGAAATCTATTCCAACCATAACTTAATCAATTGTATTGTATATTATGTAATCTTGAGATACCATAGACACGTATACAATGTTTTGACCTATCATGTCGACACATCTATAGATATTTTGGAACAACCATAGACACTCTATATGTGAATGTTGGAGTTAGCTATACAGGGTTGAGGTTGATTCCAAAATATATATAGTTTGAGTTGTGATCAATACTGAGATACGTATACACTGGGTCGTGGATTGATTCAAGATAATATTTATCGATTTATTTCTGTACATCTAACTGTGGACAACTAGTTGTAGGTTACTAACGAGGACATCTGACTTAATAAACTTAAAACATCAAAATATATTAAAAGTGTTGTAAATATATTTTGAACATACTTTGATATATATGTATATATTGTTATAGGTTCGTGAATCAACCAGTGGCCAAGTCTTACTTCCCGACGAAGTAAAAATATGTGAAAGTGAGTTATAGTCCCACTTTTAAAATCTAATATTTTTGGGATGAAAATACATGCAGGTTTTATAAATGATTTACAGAATAGACACAAGTACGTGAAACTACATTCTATGGTTGAATTATCGAAATCGAATATGCCCCTTTTTATTAAGTCTGGTAATCTAAGAATTAGGGAATAGACACCCTAATTGACGCGAATCCTAAAGATAGATCTGTTGGGACTAACAAACCCCATCCAAAGTACCAGATGCTTTAGTACTTCGAAATTTATATCATATCCGAAGGGTGTCTCGGAATGATGGGGATATTCTTATATATGCATCTTGTTAATGTCGGTTACCAGGTGTTCACCATATGAATGATTTCTATCTCTATGTATGGGATGTGTATTGAAATATGAAATCTTGTGGTCTATTATTACGATTTGATATATATAGGTTAAACCTATAACTCACCAACATTTTTGTTGACATTTAAAGCATGTTTATTCTCAGGTGAATACTAAGAGCTTCCGCTGTTGCATATTAAAATAAGGACAAGATTTGGAGTCCATGTTTGTATGATATTGTGGAAAAACTGCATTCAAGAAACTGATTTTGATGTAACATATTTGTATTGTAAACCATTATGTAATGGTCGTGTGTAAACAGGATATTTTAGATTATCATTATTAGATAATCTACGTAAAGCTTTTTAAACCTTTATTTATGAAATAAAGGTTATGGTTTGTTTTAAAAATGAATGCAGTCTTTGAAAAACGTCTCATATAGAGGTCAAAGCCTCGCAACGAAATCAATTAATATGGAACGTTTTTAATCAATAAGAACGGGACATTTCAGTACAGGCTGCGCTACATACCAACAATAACTCTGCATCTAGCAATACAGCTAACGGTGCAAGAAATGGTGTAGGATGCTCCTACAAGGAATTCACTGCCTGCAAACCTTCAAAATTTGATGGGACCGAAGGACCAATCGGATTGAAACGGTGGACTGAGAAAGTTGAATCGGTGTTTGCCATAAGTAAGTGTGCTGAAGGAGACAAAGTGAAGTACGCTACGCATACCTTCACAGGTATTGCGTTAACATGGTGGAATACCTATCTAGAGTAAGTGGTACAAGATGCTGCTTAAGCGCTACCGTGGTCAGCATTCAAGCACTTGATGAACGAGAAGTTCAGTCCCAGAACCGAGGTCAATAAGCTCAAGTCAGAACTTAGAGGGTTACGAACACAGGGATTCGATATTACTTCGTACGAAAGACGATTCATAGAATTGTGCCTATTGTGTCCGAGAGCGTTCGAAGATGAGGAAGAAAAGATCGACGCGTTTGTGAAAGGGTTACAGGAGAGAATCCAAGAAGATATAAGTTCACACGAGCCTGCCTCCATACAAAAGGTATGTAGAATGGCTCATAAACTAGTGAACCAGATTGAGGGAAGAATTAAAGAACAGGCGGCCGAAGAGGCCAACGTGAAGCTAGTCAAAAGAAAGTGGGAGGAAAACGGTGATAAGAGTCACCAATACAACAACAACTATCCCAACAATCGCAACATCAATCGCGACTACAACAAACGGCACAACAACAACAACAACTACTACAACAATCATCCCAACAACAATAACAACCGCAATAACAACAACAACAAAAATCAGAAGCAGCTATGCCAAAGGTGTGAAAAGTATCACTCGGGGTTCTGCACCAAATTTTGCAACAAGTGTAAAAGAAATGGTCATAGCGCGGCGAAGTGTGAGGTCTACGGACCAGGGGTTAACAGAACGAAAGGAACAAATGGTGTCGGAACGAGGAATGGCAGAGCAAGTAGTGTCGGAGCAAGTTATGCCAATGTAGTTTGTTATAAATGTGGAAAACCGGGCCACATTATTAGAAATTACCCGAACTAGGAGAACACGAATGGACAAGGCCGCGAAAGATTTTTCAATATTAATGCAGCAAAGGCACAGGAAGACCCGGAAATTGCTACGGGTACGTTTCTTATTGACAATAAATCTGCTTACGTTTTATTTGATTCGGGTGCTGATAGATGCTATATGAGTAGAGATTTTTGTGCTAAATTAAGTTGTCCACTGACGCCGTTGGATAGTAAATTTTTACTCGAATTAGCAAACGGTAAATTAATTTCAGCAGATTATATATGCCGGAATCGAGAAATTAAACTGGGTAGCGAAATATTTAAGATTGATTTGATACCAGTAGAGTTAGGGAGTTTTGATGTAATAGTTGGCATGGACTGGCTGAAGGAGATGAAAGCAGAGATCGTATGTTACAAAAATGCAATTCGCATTTTACGAGAAGAAGGAGAACCCTTAATGGTGTACGGAGAAAAGGGCAACACGAAGCTACATCTTATTAGTAATTTGAATGCATAAAAACTAATAAGAAAAGGTTGCTATGTTGTTCTAGCACACGTCGAGAAAGTACAAACTGAAGAAAAGAGCATCAATGATGTTCCCGTCGCAAAAGAATTTCCCGATGTATTTCTGAAAGAATTACCGGGACTACCTCCACATCGATCTGTTGAATTGCAAATAGATCTTGTATCAGGAGCTGCACCAATAGTTCGTGCTCCTTAGAGACTCGCACCCAGCGAGATGAAAGAACTGCAAAGCCAACTGCAAGAACTATTAGAACGTGGTTTTGTTTGACCAAGCACATCACCATGGGGAGCTCCTATTTTGTTTGTCAAGAAGAAGGATGGTACATTTAGGTTGTGTATTGACTATAGAGAGTTAAATAAACTTACCATCAAAAACCGTTATCCACAGTCAAAAATTGACGACTTATTTTATCAACTACAAGGCTCGTCGGTTTATTCAAAAATCGATTTACATTCTGGATATCATCAAATGCGAGTAAAGGAGGATGATATTCCAAAAACTGCTTTTAGGACGCATTATGGTCATTACGAGTTTATGGTTATGCCGTTTGGATTGACTAACACACCAGCTGTGTTCATGGACCTTATGAACCGAGTGTGTGGGCCATATCTTGACAAGTTTGTCATTGTTTTGATCGATGACATACTTATTTACTCAAAGAATGATCAAGAGCAAGAAGAACATTTGAGAAAAGTGCTAGAAGTTTTGAGGAAAGAAAAACTGTACGCTAAGTTTTCAAAGTGTGCATTTTGGTTGGAAGAAGTTCAATTCCTCGGTCACATAGTGAACAAAGAAGGTATCCAGGTAGACCCGGCAAAGATCGAAACCGTTGAAAAGTGGGAAACCCCAAAAACTCCGAAGCATATACGTCAATTTTTAGGATTGGATGGTTACTACAGAAGATTCATCCAAGATTTCTCCAAAATAGCAAAACCCTTGACTGCATTAACGCATAAAGGGAAGAAATTTGAATGGAAGGATGAACAAGAGAAGGCGTTTCAGTTATTGAAGAAAAAGCTAACTACGGCACCTATATTGTCATTACCTGAAAGGAATGATGATTTTGTGATTTATTGTGACGCATCAAAGCAAGGTCTCGGTTGTGTATTAATGCAACGAACGAAGGTGATTGTTTTTGCATCTAGACAATTGAAGATTCACGAGCAAAATTATACGACTCACGATTTGGAATTGGGTGCTGTTGTTTTTGCATTAAAGACTTGGAGGCATTATTTATATGGGTCAAAAGTATTATATATACCGACCACAAAAGTCTCCAACATATATTTAATCAGAAGCAACTGAATATGAGACAACGCAGGTGAATTGAACTGTTGAATGATTATGATTTTGAGATTCGATACCACCCGGGAAAGGCGAATGTAGTAGCTGATGCTTTGAGTAGAAAGGACAGAGAACCTATACGGGTAAAAGCTATGAATATAATTATTCGTACTAACCTTACTACTCAAATAAAGGAGGCGCAACAGCGGGTTGTAAAAGAAGAAAAGTTGAAGAATGAGATACCCAAAGGATTAGAGAAATATCTTAATATTCGGGAAGACGGAACCCGATATAGGGCTGATAGAATTTGGGTACCAAGGTTTGGAGATGTGAGAGAAATGGTACTTAAGGAAGCACATAAAACCAGATATTCAATACATCCCAGAGTGGGGAAGATGTATAAAGATCTCAAGAAACACTTTTGGTGGCCGAGTATGAAAGCCGATATTGCTAAATATGTAGGAGAATGTTTGACGTGTTCTAAGGTCAAAGCTGAACATCAGAAACCATCAGGTCTACTACAACAACCTGAAATTCCGGAATGGAAATGGGAAAACATTACCATGGATTTCATTACTAAATTGCCAAGGACTGCAAGTGGTTATGATACTATTTGGGTAATACTTGATCGTCTCACCAAGCCAGCACACTTCCTGCCAATGAGAGAAGATGAAAAAATGGAGAAGTTGGCGCGATTGTATTTGAAGGAGGTTGTCTCCAGACATGGAATACCCGTCTCTATTATCTCTGATAGGGATGGTAGATTTGTTTCAAGGTTCTGGCAGATGTTGCAACAAGCATTGGGGACTCGTCTAAACATGAGTACTGCCAATCATCCAAAAACTGATGGGCAGAGCGAAAGGACGATACAAACGCTTGAAGACATGCTATGAGCATGTGTTATTGATTTCGGAAACAGTTGGGATCGACACCTACCGTTAGCATAATTTTCCTACAACCACAGTTATCATTGTAGTATTGAGATGCCGCCATTTGAGGCACTTTATGGTAGAAAGTGCAGGTCTCCGATTTGTTGGAATGAAGTGGGAGATAGACAGATTACGGTTCTGGAGATAATACAAGAAACTACCGAGAAAATCATCCAAATTCAACAATGATTGAAAACCGCCCAGAGTCGACAAAAGAGCTACGCGGATAGTAAAAAAAAAGATATAGAGTTTGAAATTGGAGAAATTGTCATGCTTAAGGTTTCACCTTGGAAAGTCGTTGTTCGATTTGGTAAACAGGGAAAACTAAATCCAAGGTACGTTGGACCATTCAAGATTTTAGATCGTGTCAGACCAGTAGCTTACCAACTGGAGCTACCTCAACAACTCGTGACTGTACATAACACTTTCCACGTCTCGAATTTGAAGAAATGTTTTGCTAAAGAAGATCTCACTATTCTATTGTACGAAATCCAAATCATTGAAAAACTTCAATTCATTGAAGAACCCGTCGAAATAATGGATCGTGATGTTAAGAGACTTAAGCAAAACAAGATACCGATTGTTAAGGTTTGATGGAATGCTCGTAGAGGACTCAAGTTCACCTGGAAGCATGAAGATCAGATGAAGAAGAAATACCAGCATCTATTTCCAGAAGATTCGTCAACACCTTAAAAGCTTAAAATTTCGGGATGAAATTTATTTAACGGGTAGGTACGTTAGTGACCTGAACTTTTCCATATTTATATATATTAATTGAGATTGATATTTATATGACTAAATGTTTCCAACATGTTAAGCAATCAAACTTATTAAGACTTGATTGAATGAAATAAGTTTCATATAGACAATTGATCACCCAAGTTGACCGGCGATTCACGAACGTTACAAATTTGTAAAATCTACATGTTGTGGTATATATAGACATATATATATGGTTGACATGAGATTATGATGAGTAAGTATCTCACTAAGTATATTAACAATATGTGATATACATAAGAAATGAGATTACTAAGTTAAGAAACTCGAAATGATATATATAACGATTATCGTTATGATAACGTCTACTAAATACATATGTATCATATTAAGATATTGATACACTATATTTAACATGATAAAATGATATATAAATATATCATTAAGTGTGTTAACAATGAACTACATATGTGAAAAAAAGACTACTAACTCAAGAATTACGAAACGAGACTTATATGTAACGATTATCGTTGTAACGATATTTTAATGTATATATCATATTAAGAGATATTCATACATCGTAATATCATGATAACATAATAATTTAACATCTCATTTGATATAATAAACATTGGGTTAACAACATTAATTGAGATCGTTAACTTAAAGGTTTCAAAACAACACTTGCATGTAACGACTAACGAAGACTTAACGACTCCATTAGAATGTATATACATGTTGTGTTTTGATATGTATTATTACACTTTTGAAAGACTTCAAGACACATAACAAAGTACTTCTACTTAACAAAAATGCTTACAATTACATCCTCGTTCAGTTTCATCAACAATTCTACTCGTATGCACCCGTATTCGTACTCGTACAATACACAGCTTTTAGATGTATGTACTATTGGTATATACACTCCAATGATCAGCTCTTAGCAGCCCATGTGAGTCACCTAACACATGTGGGAACCATCATTTGGCAACTAGCATGAAATATCTCATAAAATTACAAAAATATTAGTAATCATTCATAACTTATTTACATGAAAACAAAATTACATATCCTTTATATATAATCCACATAGCAACGACCAAAAACACCTACAAACACTTTCATTCTTCAATTTTCTTTATCTAATTGATCTCTCTCAAGTTTCATCTTCAAGTTCTAAGTGTTCTTCATAAATTCCATAAGTATAGTTTCATAAAAATCAAGAATACTTCCAAGTTTGCAAGTCTACTTCCAAGCTTTCTAATCCATTCCAAGTAATCATCTAAGATCAAGGAACCATTGTTATTTACAGTAGGTTATCTTTCTAATTCAAGGTAATATTCATATTCAAACTTCGATTCAATTTCTACAACTATAATAATCTTATTTCGAGTGAAAATCTTACTTGAACTGTTTTCGTGTCATGATTCCGCTTCAAGAACTTTCAAGCCATCCAAGGATCCTTTCAACCTAGATCTATTTTTTTTCATTTCCAGTAGTTTTATCCAGAAAACTTGAGGTATTAATAATGTTCATAACATCATTCGATTCATACATATAAAGCAATCTTATTCGAAGGTTTAAACTTGTAATCACTATAACATAGTTTAGTTAATTCTAAACTTGTTCGCAAACAAAAGTTAATCCTTCTAACTTGACTTTTAAAATCAACTAAATACATGTTCTATATCTATATGATATGCTAACTTAATGATTTAAAACCTGGAAACTCGATGAACACCATAAAATCGGATATACGCCGTCGTAGTGAAACCGGGGGCTGTTTTGGTTTGGATAATTAAAAACTATGATAAACTTGGATTTAAAAGTTGTTCTTTTGGGAAAATGATTTTTCATATGAACATGAAACTTTATCCAAAAATCTTGGTTAAACTCAAAGTGAAAGTATGTTTTTCAAAATGGTCATCAAGATGTCGTTTTTTCGACGGAAATGACTATCTCTTTAGTAATTGACATGTAACTTAAATTTCCAACTATAAAACTATACTTTTTCTGTTTGGATTCTTAAGTTAGAGTTCAATATGAAACCATAGCAATTTAATTCACTCAAAACGGATTTAAAATGAAGAAGTTATGGGTAAAACAAGATTGGATATTTTTAATCTTTTTAGCTACGGGAAATGTTTAACAAATCTATACAAATCATATCCTAGCTAACTTATATTGTATTATACATGTATTCTAATATATTATGTAATCTTGGGATACCATAGACACATATGCAAATGTTTTGACATATCATATCGACCCATGTATATATATTATTTGGAACAACCATAGACACTCTATATGCAGTAATGTTGGAGTTAGCTATACAGGGTTGAGGTTGATTCCAAAAATATATATACTTTGAGTTGTGATCTAGCCTGAGACGTGTATACACTGGGTTGTGGATTGATTCAAGATAATATATCGATTTATTTCTGTACATCTAACTGTGTACAACTAGTTGTAGGTTATTAACGAGGACAGCTGACTTAATACACTCAAATCTTTAAAACATAATAAAAATGGTTGTAATTATATTTTGATCATACTTTGATATATATGTAAATATTTGTATAGGTTCGTAAATCGATCCGTGGCCAAGTACGTGATGAGAATACATGCAGGTTTTATAAATGATTTACAAAATAGACACAAGTACGTGAAACTACATTCTATGGTTGAATTATCGAAATCGAATATGCCCCTTTTTATTAAGTCTGGTAATCTAAGAATTAGGGAACAGACACCCTAATTGACGCGAATCCTAAAGATAGATCTATTGGGCCTAACAAACTCCATCCAAAGTACCGGATGCTTTAGTACTTCGAAATTTATATCATATCCGAAGGGTGTCCCGGAATGATGAGGATATTCTTATATATGCATCTTGTTAATGTCGGTTACCTGGTGTTTACCATATTAATGATTTTTATCTCTATGTATGGGATGTGTATTGAAATATGAAATCTGGTGGTCTATTGTTACGATTTGATATATATAGGTTAAACCTATAACTCACCAACATTTTTGTTGACGTTTAAAGCATGTTTATTCTCAGGTGAATACTAAGAGCTTTTGCTGTTGCATACTAAAATAAGGACAAGATTTGGAGTCCATGTTTGTATGATATTGTGTAAAAACTGCATTCGAGATTTATTTTGTTGTAACATATTAATATTTGTAAACCAAGAGGTGAACACCATATTGGTTTTGTTGTAGCATTCGAGTAAGACAAACCATATTGGTTTACAAATATTAATATGTTACAACAAAATAAATCTCGAATGTAGTTTTAAAATAATATTATACAAGCATGCTGACACCAAATCTTGTCCTTATTTTTGTATGCAACAGCGAAAGCTCTTAGTATTCACCTGAGAATAAACATGCTTTAAACGTCAACAAAAATGTTGGTGAGTTATAGGTTTAACCTATATATTTATCAAATCGTAATAATAGACCACAAGATTTTATATTTCAATATACATCCCATACATAGAGATAAAATTCATTCATATGGTGAACACCTGGTAACCGACATTAACAAGATGCAATATAAGAATATCCCCATCATTCTGGGACACCCATCGGACATGATATAAATTTTGAAGTACTACAGCATTCCAAATTCCAGAATGGGGCTTGTTGGGCCCGATAGATCTATCTTTAGGATTCGCGTCAATTTGGGGGTCTGTTCCCAAATTCTTAGGCTACCAAGCTAAAAGGGGGCATATTCGGATTTGATCATTCACCCATATAATGTAGTTTCATTTACTTGTGTCTATTTCGTAAAACATTTATAAAATTTCATGTATTCTCATCCCAAAATATTAGATTTTAAAAGTGGGACTATAACTCACTTTCACAGATTTTTACTTCGTCGGGAAGTAAGACTTGGCCACTGGTCGATTCAAGATCCTATAACAAATATGTACATATATATTAAAGTATGTTCAAAATATATTTACAACATTTTTAATACGTTTTGTAGTTTTAAGTTTATTAAGTCAGCTGTCCTCGTTAGTAACCTATAACTAGTTGTCCACAATTAGATGTACAGAAAATAAAACAATATATATTATCTCAAATCAATCCACACCCTCGTGTATACAAGCCTCAGGCTAGATCACAACTCAAAGTATATATAATATTTTGTAATCAACCTTAACCCTGTATAGCTAACTCCAACATTACTGCATATAGAGTGTCTATAGTTGTTCCGAAATATATATATAGATGGGTCGATATGATATGTCAAAACATTGTATTCGTGTCTATGGTATCCCAAGATTACATAATATATTAGAATACATGTATAATACAATATGAGTTAGCTAGGATATGATTAATATAGATTTGTTACCAATTTTCACGTAGCTACAACAAGAAAAATTATCCAATCTTGTTTTACCCATAACTTCTTCATTTTAAATCCATTTTGAGTGATTCAAGTTTCTATGGTTTCATATTGAACTTAATTTTATGAATCTAAACAGAGAAAGTATAAGTTTATAGTCAGAAATATAGTTTACAAGTCGTTTTTGTAAAGGTAGTCATTTCAGTCGAAAGAACGACGTCTAGATGACCATTTTGGAAAACATACTTCCACTTTGAGTTTAAAAATAATTTTTGGATATAGTTTCATGTTCATAAGGAAAATCATTTTCCCAGAAGAACAACTTTTAAATCAAAGTTTATCATAGTTTTTAATTAACTAACCCAAAACATCCCGCGGTGTTACTACGACGGCGTATATCCGGTTTTACGGTGTTTTTCGCGTTTTCAGGTTTTAAATCATTAAGTTAGTATATCATATAGATATAGAACATGCGTTTAGTTGATTTTAAAATTCAAGTTAGAAGGATTAACTTTTGTTTGCAAACAAGTTTAGAATTAACTAAACTATGTTCTAGTGATTACAAGTTTAAACCTTCGAATAAGGTAGCTTTATATATATATATATATATATATATATATATATATATATATATATATATATATATATATATATATATATATATATATATATATATATATATATATGAATCGAATGATGTTATGAATATCATTACTACCTTAGGTTTTGTGGATAAACCTACTAGAAATGAGAAAAATAGATCTAGCTTCAAAGGATTCTTGGATGGCTTGAAAGTTCTTGAAGTAGAATCATGACACGAAAACAAGTTCAAGTAAGATTTTCACTCGAAATAAGATTGTTAAAGTTATAGAAATTAAATCAAAGTTTGAATATGAGTATTACCTTGTATTAGAAAGATATCTTACTGTAAATAAGAAAGATTTCTTGAGGTTGGATGATCAATCAAAGTGGATTTGCAAGATTGGAAGTAAGCTAGCAAACTTGGAAGTGTTGTTGGTGTGTTCTTGAGTAGTTGTTTTATAACTTGGTTTATGTATGGATTTATGAACTAGATTGAGCTAGATTTTGTTGAATATGATGAAGAACACTTAGAAAAAAGGAAGAACACTTGAGGGAGAGTAATTTGATTCAATAAACTTGAAATGAAAATGTGTTTGTGATGCTCCTAATTCACGTGAACTTATGGTGTCCATATAGTCTTCATTAGTTTGTAATCTTATGAGATATTTCATGCTAGATGTTAAATGATGGTTCCCACATGGTTAGGTGACTCACATGGGCTACTAAGAGCTAATCATTGGAGTGTATATACCAATACCAATAGTAAATACATTTAGAAGCTAGGTATTGTACGAGTACGAATACGAATACGAATGCATATGAGTAGAATTGTTGATGAAAATGAATGAGGATGTAATTGTAAGCATTTTTGTTAAGTAAAAGTACTTTGATAAGTGTCTTGAAGTCTTTCAAAAGTGTATGAATACATATTAAAATACTATATGTATATACATTTTAATTAAGTCGTTAAGTCATCGTTAGTCGTTACATGTAAGTGTTGTTTTGAAACCTTTAGGTTAACGATCTTATTAAATGTTGTTAACCCATTGTTTATTATATCAAATGAGATGTTAAATTATTATATTATCATGATAATATGATGTATTAATATATCTTAATATGATATATATATACAGTTAAATGTCGTTACAACGATAATCGTTACATATATGCCTCGTTTCGAAATCCTTAAGTTAGTAGTCTTGTTTTTACATATGTAGTTCATTGTTAATATACTTAATGATATGTTTACTTATCATAATATCATGTTAACTATATATATATATATATATATATATATATATATATATATATATATATATATATATATATATATATATATATATATATATATATATATATATATATATATATATATCCATATATATGTCATTATATAGTTTTTACAAGTTTTATCGTTCGTGAATCACCGGTCAACTTGGGTGGTCAAATTCTATATGAAATCTATTTCACTTAATCAAGTCTTAACAAGTTTGATTTCTTAACATGTTGGAAACACTTAATCATGTAAATATCAATTTCATTTTATATATGCAAACATGTAAAAGTTCGGGTCACTACATCGTGGAGATGCTGATAAGTGGATCCTTCAATCTATTGGAAAAAAGGTCAAGAGCTGGAGGAATAGACTTAAGAAGCTTCACTATAATCCAAGTAAATCACGTAGCGAACAATTAAGAGCCAGGCCTAAAGTAGTCCAAAAAAACACTGGAAAAGACTTGTTGACTTTTGGAATGGTGATGCATCAAAGGTATGATCCTGTCTTCATATTAAAACAACATTATATTACATTATTGTTTATCTCATTATTATATTTCATTTTCCTAAATTAGAAAATGAGTGATTAAAAAAACGTAATCGGAAAAAAAGGTCATTGCACCCATTGATCGGCAAAAAGAATTATGCACAAATTTTTGAGGAACTAAAGGTAAGTTTATTACAAATGCAAATGTTATTATAGTACTATTTTTTTTTTTGTTACTCATTTTCTTTTTGTTACAACAGATACAATTGGGAAGTGAGCCGAGTAGAGTGGACATTTTTGAGCGGTCTTTCTCAAAAGCTGACATCACAAACAATTCTGAAGCTGTAAAACAGCTTGTAAGTTACATAATTACAAAACTGAATGTGCTGGCAGAATGATAACTATTTTTGCTTAAATGTAATCATTATTTTATGGCCTCTCTACGCGTGGTTTACCGTGGGGATTTTAATGTTCATTTTTCTATTTACAGGAACAAATGAAAGAACTTTCCAAGGAATTACTAGAAGGTTCACTCGATGAGCCTGGACCAGATGATATCTATGCACAAGTCAGGGGTACAGCTAAACATGGACAAGCAAAAATGTATGGGCTCGGTGTTCGTGTATCAGATGTTTGGGGGGAAGTCAGGAGTCGTGCCGCTTTATGCCAAGAGAACGTCAAGTTGAGAGCAGAACTCCAGGAGTATAAAGAACGTGAAAAACAAAAGAACGTTATCACAGATAACTGCGTTGTTAATCCTCATGCATCAACAAATAATGGTATAATTACCAATATGCCTCTACATGTATATTTCTATTTAGTTACTATTGTTATTATCCTCGTTAAAATATTTATTGTTGAATAATTAATAGTTGGAAAATTAACAATAGGTTGGCAAAGAAGTCCACCTAAATAGCATTACCTAAATAGCATTAATAATCTAACCATGATTGTCACAAAAGGCAGGCTTTGTAGTTTAGACCCACTAACAGTGGTTAGAGGAGTAGAGATTGGTCCAGGCTGGGCTGAAGTACATGTTCAAGTTGCAATAAAAAGTGATGAAACAGTGATAGAGGTTACCGGTGTGGCTATTGCGTGGCCAACTTCTTTACTCTCGGTATGCCATTGTTAAATTGTTGATGTAATTCGGTTTAATAACTTTGAATGCTTATGCTTATAAATTAATTATTTTTTTGTAGGTTGTGCAACTGGATTAAGCTCGCATGATTGGCAGGGACTAATGCTTGATGACGTTGCTGTTTTTTTAAATGTTCAGTTACTTTTCTGTTGGATGTTTTTTTTAGTGTGTTACTTATTTATCCTTTGTTAAGTATGCAACAATATTATGTTATCTGGTTTGAATTTTATTAATGGAAATTATTAATTGCATGTCCATGTTAATTAAAAAAGCATAAATATAAATATAATAAATCCATATATAAATATATAATAAATATATTAAATATAATAAATATAAATATAAATATAAATATAAATACAAATACATATCCCATTGGGATCATTGCGATGATAAGCAAATTGATAATGCTAAAAACGAACATATATTTCATAGCATTATTCCTCAAGAAAGACAAGCTTTTAGTTGCAACTGTTCTATTTACAAGTGATATTCGTTTAAATAATAAAAGGTGAAGACAAAAGACAGATTCAACGAATTGAAGACGCAAACGACCAAAAAGCTCAAAAGTACAAAATACAATCAATGAGGTTCCAATTATTGATAAGAAACGTCTCAAAATTACAAGAGTACAAGATTCAAAACGCAAAGTACAAGATATTAAATTGTACGCAAGGACGTTCGAAAATCCGGAACCGGGACCAGAGTTAACTCTCAACGCTCGACGCAACGGACTAAAAATTAGAAGTTAACTATGCACATAAATAAAATATAATATTTAAATAATTCTTATAATTATTTATATATAATATTATTATTTATAAACGTCGGCAAGAAAGAAAACAAAGATATGTGACTTCTCCTAGCTGGCCATGCGATCGCATGGCCTGGAGGCACAAAAACCATGCGATCGCATGGCTCTGAAATCCAGTCCAGGTCCTATAAATTCAACGCGTTTTGGCCAAAATAAACACATCTTTTCTTCTCTTCATCATACGTAAAGTGTATATATATATATATATATATATATATATATATATATATATATATATATATATATATTTTAATTTTAATTTTAATTTTAATTTCTAATAATAAGGGTGTGTTAGCGAATGTTGTAAGGGTGTAAGTCAAAATTCTGTCCTTGTAACGCTACGCTATTTTTAATCATTGTAAGTTATGTTCAACCTTTTTAATTTAATGTCTCGTAGCTAAGTTATTATTATGCTTATTTAATCCGAAGTAATCATGATGTTGGGCTAAAAATATTAAAATTGGGTAATTGGGCTTTGTACCATAATTGGGGTTTGGACAAAAGAACGACACTTGTGGAAATTAGACTATGGGCTATTAATGGGTTTTATATTTGTTTAACTAAATGATAGTTTGTTAATGTTAATATAAAGATTTACAATTGGGCGTCCCTATAAATAACCATATACACTCAATCGGACACGATGGGCGGGATATTTATATGTACAAATAATCGTTCATTTAACCGGACACGGGAATGGATTAATAGCCACTAGAATTATTAAAACAGGAGTGAAATTATGTACAAGGACACTTGGCATAATTGTTAACAAAGTATTAAAACCTTAGGTTACACTCAGTCGACATCCTGGTGTAATTATTAAACAAAGTATTAAAATCTTGTTATAGTTTAAGTCCCCAATTAGTTGAAATATTTAACTTCGGGTATAAGGATAATTTGACGAGGACACTCGCACTTATTATTTATGACTGATGGACTGTTATGGATAAAAACCAGACGGGCATATTAAATAATCCAGGACAAAGGACAATTAACCCATGGGCATAAAACTAAAATCAACACGTCAAACATCATGATTACGGAAGTTTAAATAAGCATAATTCTTTTATTTCATATTTAATTTCCTTTATTTCATATTTAATTGCACTTCTAATTATAGCACTTTTATTTATTGTTATTGTATTTAATTGCACTTTTAGTTATCGTACTTTTTAATTATCGCAAGTTTATTTTATCGCATTTTTATTATTCGCAATTTCATTATCGTTATTTACTTTACGCTTTAAATTAAGTCTTTTATTTATTTAATATTTTACATTTGGTTTTAACTGCGACTAAAGTTTTAAAATCGACAAACCGGTCATTAAACGGTAAAAACCCCCCTTTATAATAATAATATTACTTATATATATATTTGTATTTTTATAAAAGTAAACTAATATAGCGTTAAGCTTTGTTTAAAGATTTTCCCTGTGGAACTAACCGGACTTACTAAAAACTACACTACTGTACGATTAGGTACACTGCCTATAAGTGTTGTAGCAAGGTTTAAGTATATCCATTTTATAAATAAATAAATATCTTGTGTAAAATTGTATCGTATTTAATAGTATTTCCTTGTAAAATTTAAGCTATTTTATATACACCTCGCATAACATCAAGTACTTTTGGCGCCGCTGCCGGGGACACAATCTAGCTTAAAAGCCGGAAGCGCAACGCTAATATATATATAAAAAAAAGATTTTTCTTTTTAGTTTACTTTTATAAAAAAAATACGCTTTTGTAAAAATACGTTTTAAATATTCAAAAATATTAAAAGAAAAACAAAAATATAAATATTTTTAAGAGTTTGGTAAATATTTAAGTTTTATAAAGTTTCTTTATTTCTATTTTTTAGTTTGTAAAAATATAAGTTTTATTTGATTTATTTTATAAATATATTTTATAAATATATTTTACAGCAAAAACAGAAAATATAAAAAAATATATATATATAGTAAAACTCGAGTCCGGTACTGTAGCAGCCCACTCTGTGGCCCGAAACCATAGCCCATGCGATCGCATGGCCGGATAGCTTAGGACTCATGCGATCGCATGAGCCCGTCTGACACGCCACAGTTGACTGCAGCCTGCATTAATTACGGATAATTATTATTATTATTATATTTAAACCCTAATTAGGGTTATATATTATATTTAGTGTTATTTATTTAATTTGTATTTTTAGTTTAATTAGTTTATTTAAATTGTAAAATTAATATTTTTATAAAATAAATAATTTAAAAATAATATATTTATAAAAATTGTAATTTTTACAACTTTTTATATATTTTTATATTTTGTCCCTTTTCAATAGTTTTAGCGTAATATTTGTATATTTCGCTCGTATTTATTTTTAATTCATAATTTTTGCCATAGTTATTTTTATTTCTAGATTTTTAGGCCTTGTCGTAAAATACCTTAAGAACTTTTTCTTTAGACTAAGATTTAGGTGCTTTAGAATTTTGTGACGCCTTTTTAAGTTTTAGTTTCTTTTTAAGTTATTGCCATTTGGGATATAGTTTTTCTTGTAAGCTTTAATATTTTTAGACACCTTTTACCTATGTATCAATTATCATTCCAATTAGTAATCTCAATTTGCGATTATAATTTTAAGTTAGTGATAGTAATAAGGTTGGGTTAGTCGAGTGTTTTTAAGTTCTATAAGTCATTTCTTTTTATTTCTTATTTTCCGACGCCTTTTATTTTTCAACCCTTTTCTTTTTCTTTTTCGACGCGTTCTTTTTCTTTCTTATTTCTCGCTATTCTAGTTTTTAGGACATAGATTTTTATTCTACTTCTTATCTAAATTTCTTAAAATTACGAAAATTTATTTTAAGTAGTTAAATTAATAGACATCAAAATTTTCTGGTTCGTAGTAATAGTTGGATTTGTACGTGGACCGGGTTATTGGAGCCAAACAGTCCTCAATTATATTGAGACCAAACGAATCCTGCCCCTCTGCTGCATCTTTTGGCTATTCAAAACGTGGGCAAAATCAGAAAAGTCTATTGATTGGATAACTTATATAATTTTTCTTTCCTTTTTAAAAAACTAATAGGATATTCAGTGAATGCACCGAGCAAGACGTTCACCACCTTTTGTACGTTCACCAGCTGTAACTAGATCAAGACACTTAGCAAATATTACCGCCGTTGATTTTTCTTTAGAATCTTCAGCCAGTTGACCAAGTACTCCAATTCAAATTTCCGATAATCCATTTTTTGAACCCGACCTCACAATTGAGAATCCGGGGAATATTCAGGGACGATTCGTAGATCCTGAACCATTAAATTTTCCTCCGGAACCACCAATCATTCAAATAGAGATTGTTGAGGAACGAACCATTAAATCAGAATCCTCTAGTGATTCCGATTCAACAAATTCAATTATGGAGAATCTGGAACCTTTAAGTATGGAAGACCGAATGAGAGCTAAATGCACTGGCCAAGGTCACGCAATTACTCATCCAGACATAAATGCGCCAGATTATGAAATCAAAGGACAAATTCTACACATGGTGACTAATCAATGCCAATTTAGTGGTGCGACGAAGGAAGTTCCAAATGAACATCTTCGTACCTTTAATAGGATCTGCACACTATTTAAAATCCGAGTAGTGGAGGATGAACAGATATATCTCATGTTATTTCCTTGGACTTTAAAGGGAGAAGCCAAAGATTGGTTGGAATCGTTACCTGAAGAGGCGATTGATACATGGGATGTTTTAGTTGAAAAATTTCTTAAACAATTCTTTCCTGCATCTAAAGCCGTAAGACTTCAAGCAGAAATTGTTACGTTTACACAGAAACCGAATGAAACTCTATATGAGGCGTGGACAAGATTTGGAAAGTTATTGAGAGGATGTCCGCAACATGGTTTAGACACCTGTCAAATAGTACAAATATTCTACCAAGGATGCGACATCACTACAAGGAAAGACATAGATATAGCAGCTGGTGGTTCCATTATGAAGAAAACAGAAACTGATGCTTACAAAATTATTGATAACACTGCTTCCCACTCACATGAGTGGCACCAAGAAAAAGATATCGTTAGATCATCTAAAGCAGCTAGAGCCGATTCTAGCCATGACTTAGATTCCATTTCCGCAAAGATATATGCTGTCGAGAGACGAATGGAAAAGATGACTAAGGATATTCACTCAATACGAATTAGTTGTGAGCAGTGTGGAGGACCACATTTGACAAAAGATTGTCTCAGTATTGAATTAACAATGGAACAAAGAGAGAATATTTCATACATAAACCAAAGGCCTGGAAATAATTATCAGAATAATTATCAACCGCCAAGACCAATTTACAATCAAAACCAGAACTATAACCGAAATATTCCATACAACAACCAACAAGGTCCTAGCAATCAACAAGTATCCAACAATACTTACAATCAGCAAAGACCTAATTTTCAAAACAAACCACCACAACAAACCGATGATAAAAAGCCGAATTTAGAATATATGATGACGAAGCTAGTTGAAACTCAAACGCAGTTTTTCACATCTCAAAAACAAACCAATAAACAAAATGCTCAAGCATTTAGAAATCAATAAGCTTCTATTCAAAATCTGGAACAAGAAGTAAGTAACCTAGCAAGGTTAATAGGTGAAAGAAAGCCGGGAAGTCTACCTAGTGATACAAATGCTAACCCCCAGAATGAAACAGCTAAAGCCATTACCACAAGAAGTGGTACAACACTTAAACCACCTGAAATACCTGTAACTTCTGATGAAGCTATTCCTACTCCACAAGAACCACAACCTGATCAAGATAAGGAAAAAGAACCGGTAGTTGAGAAGGTTAATGAAGATAACATAGTTAAGGCTAAACCTTATGTTAAACCATACCAACTACCACTTCCTTACCCGAGTAAAATGAAGAAAGAGAAACTTGAAGCCGAGCAATCCAAATTCTTGGATATGTTTAAACAGATAAATGTGAATCTTCCTTTCATTGATGTAATTTCAGGAATGCCTAGATATGCTAAATTCTTGAAAGATCTGATCACGAATAGAAAGAAAATGGAAGAACTCTCGGCTGTTACTATGAACGCTAATTGTTCAGCAGTGTTGTTGAATAAGATACCAGAAAAATTATCTGATCCAAGAAGTTTCACAATTCCATGTTTTCTGGGTAGTCTTAGTTCAATAGAAGCATTGGTAGACTTAGGTGCTAGTATAAATTTAATGCCGTTTTCACTATACAGTAAACTAGACCTTGGAGAATTGAAACCAACAAGAATAAGCATACAACTAGCCGATCGATCAATAAAATATCCTAGAGGGATAATGGAGAACATGCTAGTTAAAGTTGGTACTTTAGTATTTCCAGTAGATTTTGTTGTTCTGGACATGGAAGAAGATTCTCAAGTTCCTCTCATATTAGGAAGACCATTCTTAAACACGGCTAAAGCAATGATAGACGTGTTCGGTAAGAAATTGACCCTAACTATAGAGGACGAGAGTGTTAACTTTTCAGTTGATAGAGCAATGCAACAACCACAATCTGCAGATGATACATGTTATTATATTCAAACTATAGATTCACATGCAGAATTGTTAGAAGAATTTCCAGAATTACAAGGAACAGGAGAATGTTCTTTAGGATAAGGTAATGAACCAATTGATGAAGCTGAAATGTTAGCTACACTTATAGCTAATGGATATGAACCAACAATAGAAGAAATTCAAATGCTAAAAGAAGAAGACAGATATCGATACAAATCATCGATAGAAGAACCTCCGAAATTAGAGTTAAAGCCACTACCAAATCATTTGAAATACGCTTATTTACATGGTGAATCTGAATTACCTGTAATAATATCATCTTCTCTTACTGAAAATGAGAAATCACAACTCATTTCTGTGTTAAAAGCTCATAAACCAGCCATTGCATGGAAGATTCATGATATTAAAGGAATAAGTCCTTCGTATTGCACACATAAAATCCTTATGGAAGAAGGTCATAAAACGTATGTGCAACGCCAATGAAGACTAAATCCTAATATGCAAGATGTAGTTAAGAAAGAGATTATTAAACTGCTAGATGCAGGTTTGATATATCCAATTTCTGATAGTCCATGGGTAAGCCTACATCAATGCGTGCCTAAGAAGGGTGGCATGACTGTCATTACAAATGAAAAAAATGAGCTTATTCCTACTAGGACTGTAACAGGATGGCGTGTGTGTATTGATTATAGAAAATTAAATGACGCCACTAGAAAAGATCACTTTCCCTTACCTTTCATTGATCAAATGTTGGAAAGATTAGCCGGAAATAGTTACTATTGTTTTCTAGATGGATTTTCCGGATATTTTCAAATTCCAATAGCACCCGAGGACCAAGAGAAAACCACATTCACGTGCCCTTATGGTACTTTTGCTTACAAACGCATGCCATTTGGACTTTGCAACGCCCCTGCAACCTTTCAAAGATGCATGATGGCGATTTTTCACGACATGATAGAAGAATGCATGGAAGTTTTCATGGATGACTTTTCAGTCTTCAGTGATACATTTGAATCATGTCTAGTTAATCTGGAATGAATTTTTATTAGATGCGAACAATCAAATCTAGTACTTAATTGGGAGAAATGCCATTTCATGGTTAAAGAAGGCATCGTTCTTGGACATAAAATTTCAAAAGAAGGAATTGAAGTGGATAGAGCTAAAGTAGATGTAATTTCTAAACTTCCACATCCCACCAATGTTAGAGGAGTTAGGAGTTTTCTAGGGCATGTCGGTTTTTACCGACGTTTCATAAAAGATTTTTCTAAAATTGCCACTCCTATGAATAAACTCCTAGAAAAGGATGCTCCATTCATCTTTTCAGATGAATGTATCAAATCTGTTAATATTCTTAAAGAGAAACTCACTAATGCGCCGATCATGATAACACCAAATTGGAATCTACCATTTGAACTAATGTGCGATGCAAGTGATTTTGCAATGGGAGCCGTTTTAGGACAAAGGATTGAAAAAACGATTTCAACCTATATATTATGTTAGTAAGACGTTACAAGGAGCACAAACGAATTACACAACTACTGAAAAAGAACTCCTTTTTATTGTCTTTGCTTTTGACAAATTTCGTTCATATCTCGTTCTAGCTAAAACGGTGGTCTATACCGACCATTCTGCTCTTAGATACCTATTTTCGAAACAAGATGCTAAACCAAGATTAATCCGTTGGATCTTACTCTTACAAGAATTCGATATTGAAATCCGAGATAAAAGAGGAGCAGAAAATCTCGCCGCTGATCATCTTTCTCGTCTTGAAAATCCCGAATTAGAAGTTCTAAATGAATCGGCCATACAAGAAAACTTTCCTGATGAATATCTATTGAAGATAGATTATAATGAAATACCATTGTTTGCAGACTATGCAAACTACTTAGTATGTGGATTCCTTGAAAAAGGATTATCGTACCAAAAAGAAAGAAATTCTTCAGTGATATAAAACACTATTTTTGGGAAGATCCACATCTGTTTAAAAGTTGTCCAGATGGAATAATACGCTGATGTGTATTCGGAGATGAAGCTAGTAAAATTTTAAACCATTATCACACAGGACCAACAGGAGGGCATTATGGGCCTCAACTAACAGCAAGAAAAGTTTATGAAGCTGGATTCTATTGGCCCACAATTTACAAAGACGCACACCTTATTTGCAAATCCTGTGATGCTTGTCAAAGGACCGGAAAAATAAGTCAACGTGATGAAATGCCACAGAATGTCATTCAAGTATGCGAAGTATTTGACATTTGGGGTATTGACTTTATGGGTCCATTTCCAAAATCTCATAATAATCTCTATATTCTCGTAGCCATTGATTATGTATCTAAATGGGCGGAAGCACAAGCTCTCCCAACTAACGATGCACGAGTTGTAGTTAACTTTTTAAAACGTCTTTTTACAAGGTTTGGAACACCGAAAGCTTTAATAAGTGATCGGGGTACTCATTTTTGTAATAATCAACTTGAGAAAGTTCTTAAAAGATATGGAGTAACTCATAAAATCTCTACCGCATATCATCCACAAACAAGTGGACAAGTTGAAAATACCAACCGAGCTTTAAAACGTATTCTAGAGAAAAACGTAGGATCAAATCCGAAGGAATGGTCCATTAAATTGGAGGATGCACTCTGGGCTTTTAGAACAGCCTACAAAACTCCAATTGTAACCACACCTTTTAGACTTGTTTATGGAAAAGCATGTCATCTTCCAGTAGAAATTGAACACGAAGCATTTTGGGCTTTGAAGACATGTAATCTTGATATACATGAAGCTGGACGTCTACGATTAAGTCATCTAAACGAATTAGAAGAATTAAGACATGAAGCATATGAAAATTTGTTAATCTATAAAGAAAGAACGAAGAAATGGCATGATAAAAGAATCAGAAGTTTAAAAGAATTTAAAAAAGGAGACAGAGTTCTTCTTTTCAATTCACGATTCAAGCTATTTCCTGGAAAATTAAAATCAAGATGGTCTGGACCATTCATAGGCAAAAGAGTTTTCCCATACGGAACGATAGAATTAATAAATTCAAATGGGATTGAATTTAAAGTTAATGGTCACAGAGTTAAACGCTACATAGATAGTCCGATGGAATTCGACAATGAAGTTAATCACGATTTCGATACCACAGCTAACTAAGTGTGGGGAGAATCAAGTCTTTAAAGGATAATATGTATTTCTGTTAGAGTTAGATTGTCTGTTTTCGTGTAGTTCTCGAAAATGGAACTCGAATGGTCTTTCCCTAACAGACCCTAAAGAACTAGTCTTCTCCCCCCATTCTGAATTTTTATTTTTTAGGTTTTTACGAAATGAAGACTGCCTGTGAACTAAACCATGGTCTAATGCTACCCGCTTTGATCACTAAACGTAATAATGACACACTACCGAGTGAAATAGTATCAGTAATCCGAGAAAGATTGGACAGAGTAAGAAAAGAATCCAGATGCGAAGATAATAAGTTACAATTTGGTAAAGGAAAATCAAAATCCGCAGCGAAAAGAAGAGCACGACGCCTAGAAAGATGTCACAAATGCGGAAAATGGTCACATGGAGGTAAATGTTCAAATAATCAAACCTATTCAAATACCGAATTTGTTACTTTATGCAGAGACGGACCGTTCATATGTTTAGAAGAAAAAACACTGAATGCTCGAGGTTACGCCTATGTAGCCATGGAAAACCAATTAAACCGACTATCTTATGAATGGGATAGATCATATAACTAAGAATACTATCTCACAGGTAAGTCTGTACAGTTTTTATTTTTTTTTTATTTTTAACCTTTTGATAATAAACGCTAATTTGTTCGCTATAAAGTATTAAATTGGTATTAAATAAAATTAGGTTTGGCGACCGAAATTATTGATATCATACAAAAATTTATTACATCACTGCGAAATTTAACGTTTATTCTTAAGGTATAAATATCTTTAATCAATCAACCCAAAATATTTCAAAAAATTCGTCATGAGTTAAATTAGGTCTTGGAACCGAAATTACTTTACCGAAAAGAGGGGCGTATATTTTTAATAATATTTGATTGATTAAAGTGGGATAAAAAGCCAAAAAGATTTTTAGTTTTATTTTTACCATGTTTTTAAAATTAATATATAAATCTTAATTTAATATTGTAAACTTTGTAAAAATAATATATTTAAAATTGTAAATATTTGAAAAATATAATATAAGTTTGGTGTGATTTTATAATATGAATTTTTTTAAATTAAGTTTGGTGTGAATTTTTAATTTTTGAAATAAGAATTTTTAATTTTATGCATTTCAAATTTTAAGTTTGGTGTGAATTTTTAATATTAATTTTGAATTTTATGTATTTTTATTTTAAGTTTGGTGTGAATTTAAAAACAAAAATTTACTTTATCTCATTAAGTTAAAAAAATGATTTTTAAAATTCGTCGTAAGTTGAAGACTAGGTCATTGAACCGAAATTGCTTTACCCGAGGGAGGGACGAGAACTTTTATTATCATTATTTTTAATCTTATTGAATTAAAGTATGCCAAAAATATTAAAAAAAAAACCCAAAAATCTTTACTTTTAAAAACCGCGCTTTGATTTGACAAATTTTAAAATTTTGTCGAGGGACAGACTAGGACAACGATCCGAAACGCCCTCGCTTCTAAAGGAAAACAAAATTTTTAAAATTTAATTAATTATAAGTTTTATAAAGTATAAGGTTTAAAAAAAAAAAAAACAAAAAAAAAAAAACCTGAAATCACTGTAGCCGGCACCCCATGCGATCGCATGGGGTTTGCACTTGGAACCCATGCGATCGCATGGGGACCAAATGCAGGCCTGATACAAAATAGCCAGCGAGCTGTCTTCCTCACCACAACACACATACATTCACGAAAATACCTCAAATCTTCACCAAATTTCATCAATTTTCCACCGTAATTTGTCATTTTTCTTGCTCTAATCATGCCTAGATTCTCATTCTTCAGCAAATTGGTAAAAATTACACCCCTAAACTCTATAAATTCCTAGTTTTTGTGATAATTACGAATTTTTTACCTAATGCAATTTTGTTAATTTCTAGTGTAATTAGTGTTAAATTGTTAGTATTTTATGCATGTATAACCTAGATTGATGCTATTTAAAATGATTTGAAGCTAAAAACATCAAAATTTTTAGAAATCTAGGGTTTGTGTTCTTGAGCAATTTGGGGCTTTTTGATATAAATAGGTTATGGCCGATTTTTGTCATGAATTATTGCTAAATTGAGTAGTGTAACATGTTTAGATAGTTAAATGATCCAAACAATGATCCTAAACGTGATTTTTGGAGATTAAAGTGGACTTTTTAAGTCCAAAATTCATGAACTTGATTAATTTGATATATTTGCCATTTGAGACTTGTTTAATTATTAGTAATGAATATTTTGACATGTTATTTGAGTTAAAAGCTTATGAACTTTGTATACATTTTCATATGTGCTTATTTGAAAAGTATAGAATTGTGAAAAATTGTGAAAATGTGTATAAGTTTAATTTTGATTTAACATGTTATAGTGATTGTTTTAAGTTGTTATTTTGCTAACACTAATGCATATTTGGATGCACAAATTTTGTGTTTAATGTGTTTTGCAGAAAGCCGATACTGGAGGTTCAGGAGCATCATCATCTAGACGACCAGCACCAGCACCAGAACCAGAACCAGAAATGCAACACGAACAAGAACCACAACAGGATCAACAACAATAGCCTGATCAGCACATACCTTATTATGATCCGGTACAGTTTGTTGATGAATTCATAGTATTCCCAATGAGGTCGCCAGTAGAATTTCTAACGATTCCTGAGCACACTCTACATCCTAATCTGAGATTTGATAGAAGATGGAGAGATTACGAGACATATCAAAGGAACAAATTCAAATTGGTAACAAAAAATGTAGAGGTGCCAAGGGTAATCGATTGGGCCCTTTTGGAAACGGTCCATCTAGCTGACCGTGTTAGACAGCTTTTAGTTCAAAGGTATGGCAGTTCTTCTTTTACAGATTGGGAACATCTTTTCACCATTCGTAGATCTGTATATAAGGAATGATGTGTTGAGTTGATAAGTAATGTATCACTTGATACAAATATAGTTAGAATAGATGATAGAAGATTTCTTAGGTTTATCCTTGGCGGTAGGATGTACAGAATGTCCATGCTGGACATGGCCAGGGCCTTACAGATATATACTCCTGGTGAGTTGCTATTACCCGATTGTATAAATTTGATTCATTATGGTGAAAGGGTAGATAGTAACTTTGACGCTGACGCCATTTGGAGGCGTATGTCACATTTTGATGTTTTTACACGAGCAGGAGGACACTCCTATACACATATTGACAGAGCCGAGCTTCGTATTATTCATAGATTTTAGGCTAACTCGATTACACAGAGAGGTCATAATAAAGAAAAAATTACCTTACATGATTTATTCTACCTAAAGTGTATTCGGGATCCTAGAAGCTTTGTCAATATCCCTTACTTTGTTGCTTTTTATTTATCTAAAATGGTAGAGGGAATGCAGGACAGGAGTATAATAGGAGGAGGTATTTTTGTTACTCTTATTGGAGAGTATTTAGGTGTTGATAGGAACCAAGGGGGTCCATTACAGCTTTGTAGAGAACAGGTTGAGCCCTTAGGATTGAAAGTTTATGTGGGTGCTAAGGTATTGAAAAGTAGACGTAACCAGGCAGTACCCTATGAGGGATCTCATCCTCAGGTAGAGAGAGGCTCAGACGAGGAAATGGAGGAGGCGGAAGACATTAGGGATGTCTTTCGAGATGCTATTCTTGACGTCCACGTTCGTATAGATGAGGAAGCAATGACGAACGCGGCCAGACATAGCATGTATGAGCAGTGGAACTCCGAGCGAGTATACGAGGATTATAGGCGACGCCAACACGATAGCTGGTTAGTTCATCAGCACCAAATCATGAGCCAACTATCATATCAGGTACCAAATAACTATGTACCTACTCGACCTGCTCATTTTCCGCCACATAGCCCCGATATCTGACCACCCTTTAACCGGTATGACTATAACCAAGCCTATCAAAACACCTATAACCAACAATGCAACCCACCTGACGAGATGAACTGAAACCCATATCCAGACTAATTTAGTTCCATTTGGTTATTTATATGATTTTTATGTTTTTATCTTTTTACTTATTCATGTTTAAACTTATGTTATTGAATATACTTATGTAATCTTTATCATTTTTATTATTATTTTGTACTAATATTTCACATTTAGAATTTGAAAGTGGGATATTAAGTCCCATTTCAAATTGCCATGCATGTTTATATTTGTATGTATGTATATTGTAAATTGTACAAAACAGGGTAAAACAGCGCATTTTCAAAGACTGGCATTAAGTTCAGCAAAAGCTACTAATTTTGACGACAAGATGACAAATAAATGTGATGTAACAACAGACGAAATGAACAAATGATATGCACCATTTATCATTCAGCAACCAAAATGTTCGAAAACTTTGGTAAAATTTAATCATTTTTACGCTAATCACCCTCAATAATTTAAATTGTTACTGATTTCTTGTAAATGAGGGCATTGCAAGATCTTAAGTGTGGGAAGGGGTTATATTCTTTCGGATTTTTTTAAATTTTTATCTTAAACACTTGGTTACCATTAAAAATACTAGTAACGTAGTAGTTGTATTAGAATCTAGTGCTCTCTGATGATAAAGAACAGCCCTAGTCTTATATACTGACTACCCAATTCTAGTAAAATTTTTCAAAAATTTTCAATTAAATGAACTCAAAATCATGTTTATACATATTTATGAACGATAAAACTAGGTGTTAACACCGAAATTATTGTTACCTCAGAAAGGACATAAATTGAGAAACAAATCAAAATGTTAAAATTCATTTAAAATGGAATAGAGGACAATAAAAAGGAAAATAAAAGCCAAGTGTGAGAAAAATTACCAAGTTATCTTAAACATATGTCACATATTTCTGTAACAAATAACTGAAAATACTTTTGCTTTGGACTAAACTAAACTATTTTACCCGATGAAAGAAAAGAAGAGATGGATATACACGATGAATCAATTCCATCATTAAAAGGAAGTAAAGTCTTCCGAAAAAGAAACGCGCTTCTTGATTTAGGTCATGAAGTTGTCGTCCAGACCAGCTGTAGGTTGATGAAAAACCTAGAAATGTCATCACTAAAATCAACAGGAAATCCACGGACCTCAGCATTAAACAGGGTTGCCAAGTGGTCAGATTTATCCTAACCATGAGAAGGATTTATCTCGTAAAATGGGGGGGCACCGTGCAAATTAGCTAGATAAGACTAATGAATCAGATCCCCAGAAAGGATAATCTCCTTAAAGATTAAAAATCAGCTTTTAAGCCTGATATTACTCAATCCTAGAGATTGACCTTAAAGATTGAGAATTCAAACTCATGGAATTCAATGATATCTAAACTCGAGCTTGAACGAGAAAATATTTTGATCAAATTATAAACCGATTTGTTTTTTGAAAACCCATTTTCAATATGTTCATTACCATTGAACGTAAAATCCTAGGAATTCACCTGGAATTCATTAGGTCACCTGAACCAAATCGGGTGTCAACCGTAAGAACGGTGGTTGCATAGCATGGTCGAAGATAGGACCTTGTGCCAGACCAAAAAATTATAGGGTGATCTTTACTATTGCTCCTACAAAGGATAGTAATTGCATCCGACACGTTGTAGACCATGAACATCTGCATGTCATTAGACATTGCCTTAACAGTTGCTTGTTCAACGCTTTCCTTTACAACCGGACGGTAGTTTACCGAAAGGTAATATACGGAGCAAGTATACTGGATGTGTTGCTTTCCTAATACAAGGTTAGCAAGTGCGTGACACAAAACCACAAGTTTTGAGCTAAAATTTTCAAATCTGAAACCCACCAAGCCCACAAAAATATTTCACAAACACCGGTGAAGGGTTATTCCGAAAAACTTATCTAGGGTAAAAACTAGATTTAATTTTTAAAAGATCAAATGTTTTCATAAAGATCCAATTTCCTTAATGGATCTAAATTTTATAGTCATGTGGGACTGTAAACCACATCGTTACTACCATTGTTTATATCGCCGTAATGAAATCACTGATGTACAAAGTGTGAAGAATAAAGAAGTGATTCTTATATTTTTTAACTATATTGCTTGAGGACAAGCAACGCTCAAGTGTGGGAATATTTGATAATGCTAAAAACGAACATATATTTCATAGCATTATTCCTCAAGAAAGACAAGCTTTTAGTTGCAACTGTTCTATTTACAAGTGATATTCGTTTAAATAATAAAAGGTGAAGACAAAAGACAGATTCGACGAATTGAAGATGCAAACGACCAAAAAGCTCAAAAGTACAAAATACAATCAATGAGATTCCAATTATTGATAAGAAACGTCTCAAAATTACAAGAGTACAAGATTCAAAACGCAAAGTACAAGATATTAAATTGTACGCAAGGACGTTCGAAAATCCGGAACCGGGACCAGAGTCAACTCTCAATGCTCGACACAACGGACTTAAAATTACAAGTTAACTATGCACATAAATAAAATATAATATTTAAATAATTCTTATAATTATTTATATATAATATTATTATTTATAAACGTCGGCAAGAAAGAAAACAAAGATATGTGACTTCTCCCAGCTGGCCATGCGATCGCATGGCTTGGAGGCACAAAAACCATGCGATCGCATGGCTCTGAAATCCAACCCAGGTCCTATAAATTCAACGCGTTTTGGCCAAAATAAACACATCTTTTCTTCTCTTCATCATACGTAAAGTATATATATATATATATATATATATATATATATATATATATATATATATATATATATATATATATATATATATATTTTAATTTTAATTTTAATTTTAATTTCTAATAATAAGGGTGTGTTAGCGAATGTTGTAAGGGTGTAAGTCAAAATTCTGTCCGTGTAACGCTACACTATTTTTAATCATTGTAAGTTATGTTCAACCTTTTTAATTTAATGTCTCGTAGCTAAGTTATTATTATGCTTATTTAATCCGAAGTAATCATGATGTTGGGCTAAAAATATTAAAATTGGGTAATTGGGCTTTGTACCATAATTGGGGTTTGGATAAAAGAACGACACTTGTGGAAATTAGACTATGGGCTATTAATGGGCTTTATATTTGTTTAACTAAATGATAGTTTGTTAATGTTAATATAAAGATTTACAATTGGGCATCCCTATAAATAACCATATACACTCAATCGGACATGATGGGCGGGATATTTATATGTACGAATAATCGTTCATTTAACCGGACACGGGAATGGATTAATAGCCACTAGAATTATTAAAACAGGAGGGAAATTATGTACAAGGACACTTGGCATAATTGTTAACAAAGTATTAAAACCTTGGGTTACACTCAGTCGACATCCTGGTGTAATTATTAAACAAAGTATTAAAATCTTGTTACAGTTTAAGTCCCCAATTAGTTGGAATATTTAACTTCGGGTATAAGGATAATTTGACGAGGACACTCGCACTTATTATTTATGACTGATGGACTGTTATGGACAAAAACCAGACGGACATATTAAATAATCCAGGACAAAGGACAATTAACCCATGGGCATAAAACTAAAATCAACACGTCAAACATCATGATTATGGAAGTTTAAATAAGCATAATTCTTTTATTTCATATTTAATTTCCTTTATTTCATATTTAATTGCACTTCTAATTATAGCACTTTTATTTATTGTTATTGTATTTAATTGCACTTCTAGTTATCGTACTTTTTAATTATCGCAAGTTTATTTTATCGCATTTTTATTATTCGCAATTTCATTATCGTTATTTACTTTACGCTTTAAACTAAGTCTTTTATTTATTTAATATTTTACATTTGGTTTTAACTGGACTAAAGTTTTAAAATCGACAAACCGGTCATTAAACGGTAAAAACCCCCTTTATAATAATAATATTACTTATATATATATTTGTATTTTTATAAAAGTAAACTAATATAGCGTTAAGCTTTGTTTAAAGATTTTCCCTGTGGAACGAACCGGACTTACTAAAAACTACACTACTGTACGATTAGGTACACTGCCTATAAGTGTTGTAACAACGTTTAAGTATATCCATTCTATAAATAAATAAATATCTTGTGTAAAATTGTATCGTATTTAATAGTATTTCCTTGTAAAATTTAAGCTATTTTATATACACCTCGCATAACATCACAAATGATAGAATATAATTTTAGGACCCTTTTTGGATCTATTAAAAAAATTTATTCGTGAACTACCAACATCATTGCCATTACACGGCCATTACATATTACATTTTATTGGACCCTTTTTGAGTGTACTAATTAGTAAATTGTTCCCTCTAAATATTATGGTTATGACATTAGTTCTAGCGGTACTATATTAGTCACATTAGTTCATGGTTTCCTATTGATATCATGGCCATTACATGATATCTATAATAGGACCCATATCGGCCTAAATAAAGTGTCCCAAAAATGTTTTTTAGGAACATTTTCCTTCGTAATAAAGGGTGGCAATATGTTTTTATGGAACATTGTCCATCGTAATGAAGGGTCCCAATTAGTCACATTAGTTTAGGGTTTCATATTGATATCATGGCCATTACAGGATACCTATATTAGGACCCTTATCGGTCGTAATATAGGGTCCCAAAAATGTTTTTATGACCAATTTCCTTCGTAATAAAGGGTCCTAATATGTTTTTAAGGACCAGTGTCCATCGTAAAAAAGGGTCCCATTTAGTTTTTAGGACCTTCAATAAAGGGTCCAAAAATGTATTTTGGACCTTTAATAAAGGTTCCCAAAACCCCCTTTCTAATGTAGATCATTACATGATTGGACCTTTCTGGGGGTCCTTAGAGGTCATTTTTTTCTGGTACCCTATTTACCCTTTAGGTACGGCTTATCTAGTAACCAACATTCAAAGGGTGCCAAAAGCAAAAGGGTACCAAACAGGCACATAATGGGACACTTTTGGGGGTGCCGTAAGGTCATTTTTGTTGTAGTGTTTGTTGAGGCTACACAACCCACTACTGCTAATCCACAGGGAAAATCTGCAAGATTTGAGTTTGAACTCAGAGGGGTAAATGGATTAAGGAGAATTACTAAAGCTGAATTCAGAAAGATATTTCAACTTCCTCTTGTGGTGAACAATGCTCCTGCATGCCCCTCCACTCTATAAATGATGAACTCTATCTTCCAACTAGGATATAGTGGAGATACTTCTGTTACACCAGCTAAGTTTCAGAAGAAGTATTTACACTTCCGATGGTATGTGATCTTCTCGATCATAATCAGGTGTTTTCTGATGACACAAAGCTGGTCTGATAGCTTAACTATCTCGATGTTGAAGCTGTTCTACTCTTCCACCAGAGTAGAGACTCCAGACTATGCTGAGATCTTATGGGATCTGGTTCAGGAACAAGTTGACAAAACAAGGAGTGCATACATTTCTCGTGAAAGGTTTTTCTGTATCTTTATTCAAGATGCTTTAAATACTTGCAAAAATGCCAATATTCCTATTTCAGGTACACAGGGGTATGCAAATGGTATGTTTTGGGAGGTGAAGATGAATACCCCGGTGATTTTTGATAATCAATTTACGGTACCAATACTAGATTGGTTGGTGAGGTTGGCTAATCCATTAGATGCCATATTCCATGTACACTATGAGGCAGTAGGGATACCTCTTCCGAACCCAGCACAACAAGAACCAGTTGAACCAGCTGAGGTTCCAGCCCCAGAGGTTGTAGAAGAACCCATAGTCCAACCACCCAGACCAGCTACCACCTCACTTATGATTAACCTGAAATGCCCTAGGGTTATCCGACCTACTCAACCTGTGAGGAATAGAGAGCCTGGTTAACTTAGGATTGAACCTACCCTATCAACTACACCAGAGGAGAGTGACACTGATTCATCAGCAACTGAGTCACCTCCCGAACTAACGAAGAAGAGGACACGTTATATCCTTGATGAATGATTCAGACTCCGCCAACCCAATGTATAACTAGATCTAGGACTTCGACTCCTATCATTTTCCAAACAGATACTCAAAAAATTAGTGATACGGATCAAGACTTAGAGCCAACTAGGTCACCCTCACCCATCTCCGTATCACATCCAATAATAACAATAAGCCCTACACTAAATGAGGCTTCGGCTTCAGTAGGCAAGAGAGCTGAAAGCACGGATGGTAAAAAGACCATTCAGCCCATCCAACTTAATCAGGATTTAAGAATAAATCATACAAGCAAAGGTGCTTCAGCATCTCAACAGGAAGTAAAGTCTTCCTCTGCAGTAAAGTCTACGTTGATTCAATCGATTGAGGAAACTCAATCATTGAAGTCCAGAACGGCCGAAGGGGAGCCGAAAAACCTTGAAAAGGAACCATGCTTATCGGCTGGAAATCTTCTTGATATACTTCATCTTCTTGATGTCGTATTGCCTTAACGTACAATAGTTCCTGGAGGTCCAGCTTATCTTGATGAGGGAGATCTGTCGCGTCCCATGGAAACAAATCAACATGACATTCCTTCGGGAAATTTATCAGACTTCCAGCAGACTGTTCCTTTGGTTCAAGAAATTGATCTGTTGGTTCAAACCACTACTCATTCGGATCTAGAATATCGAAATCTGAATGTTGAGTCTTTAACTGAAAGAGATGTCCCACCTTATGGTACATTGATGACGTTAGGAGTCGGGGATGAAATCTATGCGAGAGTTAAAATGACGAGTAGTTCTTTTGCTATGTCAGAGTCCCATGAGACTAAAGTCATTGAGGTGGATGATTTGAACGAATCTTCGCCGGTAACAACTCCGGTTGTTACCCAACCTCCATCGAGGGACAATCTGACTAGTAGTAAGTATAGCCCTACATATAAGAATAATACCGCACAAATATTCTTACCTGCCCTCATGCCAACTCACACACTTCCACCGACATTACTAACAACATCATCTGCGGCGACTCCACCTGGTTACAATGTTGTTTCACCACTCGAGTCACCTTCTCGCACTGCAAACAACTATGGTTTTCAATATCTCTCTGATAATGAGCTGGAGGTATTATATCTTGCTGAATTTTCTAAGCGAACAGATCTCGACGAAGTTCGTGAGATGATGTTAATCTATATTGAACAAGCAAGAGTAGTGTTTCCTCTTTCACAATGCAAGTCACCTGGACCAATTCATATGCCTGACCATGATGATTTCGATCCCGACAACCATCATGAGGGGGAGAATAGATATAGTTTTTATGGGTCTGGTGCATTTAAATGCTCAACTTATGAAGCTGGTTCATTTAGTCAACATTGGAGAACTGATAATGTAGTTGATATTTCCAATTCTGAAAGTGATGAGGTTGAGGATATTTAACGTGATAGTTTTTTAGATGAATCAGTTAATCAGAGAGAAGGTGACTCAGGGATGTTAATGATTGTAGATACTGTCGAACAAGCAAAGGATGCGTCAGCACCCGTGGATAATCGTAATTTTGATAACATCGAGGACATTCTGAAGGGGACGAGTGTTGTAAATTAATTTAATGAACATCAATTTGTCAACATTACATCTCCAACTGAGGAATTTGGGATACATTTCGAGAAGGAGATTTTCTCAAATGGCAAAATAAATACTACAACACCTCCTAATCCTGATGTTCCTTTCCAATTTTCAGAGATTGTTCTTGATCATGTTGCTGATTATCAACTGAGTGATGATGAGGAGAAGTTGATTCTTCATTCACCATTCATTGAACAACAAGCTTACAAGATCTATGGTGATTCTGATCTCACCCTTGCAGCCTCAATGTGTGTTCTAGGTGCATGGAAATATCATAAGAAACCAAAATACCTTAAAGCTTATCTAAAGGTTCGTGACAAGTTTAAGTTGAATAATGAAGAGAAACTTCAAGAACAGCAAAATTCAGAGATTAAAAGCATTAACAAGATTTTAATGATTAACAAAGATGGAGTGAAGATGCCACTTTTCTATGTGACAAGAATGGATGATGAGGACTATCAGTTCTCAGAAGTAAATTTAGATAATCTAAAGATGGACGACATTATCTTCATCTACAATTATTTAACCGATCTGAATGAATCCGCGACAATATATCATGCTACTGCAATGAAGGCGGTCTACGGATTTATTCTTGATTGAATGAGATGGATGTCTGTTCACGACTTTCAGATGAGGTTGGAATCAGGGCATAAAAAGATTGGAATCAAACAACCGAATCAAATAATTGATGGATTGCGATACATGTCCTTACTTGAAGTAAGTGACTGTCCATATGGTTTTGTGTTTGTCAACTCTCCCTACATAAAGGTCTTCATCAGAGTCTTAGATTTCAGAAGATACTCAGACGGAACGTTGATGTATGCTTTTAAATATTTAAGATGGAGACTAATCAACAAATGCTATTCAACAGAAGATAGTGAGATAGTCAAATACATTTTGACAAGATTGAAGAGTCATCTCAAAACAAGGGTGAATATAAGGAGATATGAGAGACTCAGAGGATTCAAATTGAAAGTGCATTTCAGAGGAACAAAGTTCCTTTAGATGTATCAAATAGGATTACATTGTAATTTTCACATTTAACACTAAGGAGGAGATTGTTAGGACCCCGAAATGTATATAGTGTTAATGTGAAACAAGCCTAAATGATGATTCCTTAGAAGAGGGCTATATAAAGAACCTTAGTAGTCCTAATTAGATAACCATTGTATTGTAAATGAGTTTAAGAAGTTGTGGAATGTAAATTTACCGATTCTCTCTAATACCGAGTCTGTTCATACCTTACTGAGTCTCACTCAATCTTATCACATATCAATTCTAAATATGATCTAACCTATCATGATCAATATGACCAAGACTATGATGCGAGATAAAGCAAGAATGGCTTCTGAGTGACATACAATAGAATAGGTAACCCGATACACTTGTGTGAATTGAGTGACCACAATAGCAAAGAAGCCTAGTCGCGTACATTCCACATTCGAGAATTGAGAGAAATACCTATAGATCTTATTCTCATAATTCGTATAAGTAAACCTAAATAAAAAAACCTTTTGGAAATATTTGAATTGAAAATAAAACTATCGTTTAATAACTCTCTGGATTTGTATCTACTTTGAAATTTCTGGATGAAATTTTAGTTCAAGCATTTGCTTGAGGACAAGCAAAATCTAAGTGTGAGATACTTGATATCACTCACAATGGTCATGTTTTTACTAGTAATATCACCCTTATTTTAGCCTTAATAATAATTAAAAGATCTTAAAACAAGCAAAATCACATAATAATTATTATTTAGGGCTGAAAGTGCTGAAATGTCAAAAAGTATCCAAAAGTGGGTTTTTGACATGGTTTTTAGTATATTTTCTATCCAAGAGGTATATTCTACCTACTTAGCCAAGGAATTTCAAGGTTCATAAAATCAATGGAGAACTCTCGGATTAAGTCCACAACTGAAAAGAAGAAACACAAGGCAAAGTACAAATTAGGGTTTTCGAAAACCCTAATTCAGGATTCAGCCAGAAGACTACCACGGAAGCTCAAGATTACTAATCGAGGATGCAAATAATTAATCAAGACATGTATATGAATATCTACCAAGAACCTAGAAGCTTATCTAATTCATATACAAAAATAAAGACGTTGTAAGAATTACACACACTGAAAACATACACAGTACTTTAAATACAACTGCAAGGAACATCAAGGAGTGATTCAGGGGATTGTGTGTGACTATTAAAAGTCTACGAAACCTCGAGAAAGTACATATCCTAAAATTCAAGTCAAAACGTTTACCGATGTATAAACAACGTACTATCAGAAACCCGTATACGACAAACTCGGAATGCAAGATCACAACAGACCAACCAGCTACACCAACTGGCGACCTAGTTGGTTTTGAAACCCAGTTACACCAACTGGAACATTAGAAATTCACGAATTAGAGATGCTGTAATTTACTCTTTCCCATAACTTCACATACCAGACCAACCCACTAAAATGCAAATACCTGATGGTGTAACTGGTGACCCGAATCTTGAAACTAGCGACCCGAATCTTGCAACTGGCAACCCATATCACTAAATGGAAACCTAGGCCACTCAAATGGTGACCAATGAGTGGCAACTAGCAACATGGACTTTACAACTGGTGACTCGGTCTTTTCAACTGGCGACTCATTTTCCTTATATAAAGAACTGATCAATATGTTGATTATACACATTCATACCATCACTCTCTCTCTCTCTCTTTCTCTCTCTCTCTCTCTCTCTAAAACCTCTCTAATAATACTTGCTAGCTTGGTTATGTCTTTGTTAGTTAGTTTGTAAATAAATAAAGGAGGTGTTGTGGGAAGGAAACTCGAGAAGCTTATTATAATTATGTTGCCTTCTGAACATTTATTATGATATATATATATATATATATATATATATATATATATATATATATATATAAGGTTTGTTATTAATCTTTATTTACTTTCATGCTTTTATATAATATATATGTTATAATATTCGTTGATTATAATATTATATAAATGGATTAGAATAACTTCTCGTGTTTAATGTGATGTAATTTTAGGATGTTTTACTATTTGTTTCCGTTTAAATCGTTATAAGTGTTTGATTTAATGCTTTATAAACGGAGTGAGTTTTTGTTAAGTTATATAAATTTTATCCAACTTGTACTGTGCTTCATTCTGCATAAGTGGTTTTAAGTATTCTGCGTCTAAAAAACGTCATGGCCGGTGTCCTGGAAATTGAAAGATTAGGCCGGGCACGGGGTATAAGATACGATATAAATGTGTTTTCAAACACTATGATAAATATCATGTTGGAGATATCTGGGGTATTCATGATCTATGAAACTAAATAACATAACAGCACTCTTTCAACAAATGGCTTGATACGCAGCCGATGTCATTTTCAGTCAATTGATAAAGTTTAACATTATGGACTTGTGATATTTTATAACTTGCTTGATATGCAGCCGATGTCGTTTTCAGTCAACCTATAAATTCTATCAATTTATATTTGGAATCTATGGTTTTTATAAAGCAATAGTCATTAACACCTGTTTTAAATCCAAATGACGAATATCTATCACTTTATTCATAGCCGAAGGTCATTCTTAACTTTCAAATTAATCATTACAAACTTAATTCGGTAGGAATAATATTCCTATTTCTGATCGATGTTGTCAACAGGTCTAATCTTTCTTGTTACACCCTTGGGGGAGTTTCCATAAGAGAATTAAGATTCGAGGGTGGTTGTTAGGTTGATCTATTTTATTATAACGAAAACTCTCTTTTATAATAAACCCTATATTTTATCACGTGACACATTAACTATTTATGTTTGAATTAAGTTTCTTGGAAATCAATTAATGGGTAAAAATATATTTGATAGAATAAAAGTGATAGTATTCCACGAAACAATAGCATCATAATCCGCGATGCGACTTACAATCATAATAAACACTGTTTAAACTTCCAGTACCGCAGTCACCTTCAAACCTTTACTTTCCTGCATTTTATATTTACTTTAGTTTAAAATAAAAAATCACCTTCCAAGCATCTTTAAAATAATAATAAACACTAATTTTTCTAGATAAGTTTCGTTTCAATTCGACCATCTTTTAAGAACGACACCCTAGGTCATACTTATCCTATTTAATCTATAAAAAGCTAGGTATAATTTAGGTCCCAGCAAATAAATATAAAACTACACCATGATCGCGCGAGCGGATCTTACCTCCCCCGAATCACACCGACGACCGACATCGAGAAATAAAAGTGACTGTACATCGCACATCACCGTGAAATTGGTTTCCGTGATTATAGTCTCATAGGACTCTAACCGGGCGCCCCCTTATGCGATATTACGATCGGTCTCAAAAGTTCTTTTCACAGAACCTAACATCATAATGATGTCGGTAGGGAAATAATGTAGGTAGGGAATATACTACATTACCTCTAGAAGTCATTAAAATATTATGAGATGAAAAATCTCCAACTGTTAGATCAACTCATAACAATTCAGTAAGATAAGTCTTAAAAGCTGATTTGATCTTTTTAGGAGATCATCCGTAACTGTTACAACTTGGCTTTTTAAAAAATTTTAAAAATTCTCAAATTTTTAAAAGTTGACTCACAAAATAACACACAAAGCCAAGTGTAATACATTCGTGAAAATTTATATCTATCTCCCCACACTTAAGATCATGTAACGCGCTCATTGCATGAAATCTGATAAATAATTATAAATTCGAGAGGACAATAGAGTAATGGGAACAAAACTACCCAGATGTAAAGCTAGAAATCGTGAAACGGATTGACATAGTGTTCTCCACTGGCGGTCATTCATCGATTGTCATCACACAATGTTCACCTCAACTAGTACCTGTAATGAATACACAAGAAATGAAAAACATAAAAATATAAATATTTTTGGGTTTTTTTTAATTATTTAAATTTTTAGGAATTTTCAAAGGAAATTTGTAAACTTTACAAGGATACATATGCATTTTCATAACTAGTCGTGCACTCAAATCGCTCTCCACTTCAGTTAATACCCGGATGATAGGTTTCCTCATCCTTGAATTAAAGAGAACCATCACTAGAAGATCTAAATCCAATCGCTGTTAACAACCAAACATTCGCATGCTTTGACTCGTTACATAACTCTTTCAATTTCTCTTTCTTCTTCCTAGATGGATTAGACACTAATTTATTCCTCACATGTTCATTTTCAGACATAAACCTTTGAACTCACATATAATTTCCTCACAGACCTATCAAAAATTTTTTTCCTCAAAAGGTTTAATTATGGGTTTCATCTCAGCTTTCACCCCACACTTAGTTGGTTACTAACTCTTGTCATATCCTCAATGGTTTCAACACTAGTTACAACATTCAAAGCACCTACAGGTGTGGGTGCTGGATTTACAGTACACTTAGTCTGAAAACTCATATGTCTACCTCTATCTCTGAGAGTCAATTTCCCCCTCTTACATCAATTAAACCACTTGTATTTGTTAAATATGGGCTACCCAAAATGAATGGTACAACCTTATCTTCTATCAATTCAACAGCCATAAAGTATGTTGGAAATTCTAACTCGCCGCTTTTAACAATCAAATTTTCCGCAAGCTCTACGGGTCGACTAACCGATTGATCAATTAACCTAACACCCGAATTTGTCATAAGATTACCTAGGTTTAATCGCGAGTAAATAGAATAGGGCATCAAATTAATACTCGCACCTAATGTGACGACCCGGAAAATTTTGACTAACTTTAAACCAAACTCTCGATACGATTTAATATCTTTTAACACAATGAGCGAAGTCTGTAATGTTGAGTCTCAAAAGTTTTGAACTGTTTCATATGTTCAATCGACCCTCGACCAGTTTCGACGATTCACGAACCACTATTTGTAAATAGAAACATATATATTTATATATATATACATATATATTAATTATTATAAATTAAAATATTATAAGAGTTAATTAATTGTGTAAATAAAATAATATATGATATTATTATTAAAATAAATCTATACATATATGTAAGGTATATTTAATGTATATTTATATGGTTTCGAATTTATTTAGTAAACGATAATAGCACTCGTTTGTCAGTCGATCGATATTAATCAAATTAAAATCGAACTTATATGATTTTAAAATAAACGATGATTCGAAAATGAGTTATATGAATCATAGGTCTATTAAAAATATATTTAGAAGCTAAATAATAAATTTTAACACTTTTTATATTTTACCCAGGATCGAGCGCGAACAGTTGAGTTAAGTCTTAATTAATAATTTTAAAAAAATAATTATACAATAATAAATAAAAATAATTAATATAAAAAAAATTAGGATTCTTAAAAAGACCTATATTCGCCACTGATTTACATTGGAACATGATATAATATTTGTGTTAAAAGCGTCGGTACTAACAAACAATATTAGTGGTGGCTTTAATATGGTTGCTATGTTTATTAGTTTATCATTCAACATATGAGATTCATACAATGCAATATATTATTGAATTGAGATATTATTGAATTGAGAATCAAATACAAACAATTAATACTATTTCATGTTTGACAACTTTTCAAATTATGTTTTAAGTCATATCACAATTTCAATTACAATTACATATGTTTACATGCACGTTCCTTATTTAAACTTATGATTGAGTGATCTGTATATTATTAAATTATTACTGTTCTCAATCCGTGAATTGTGAATTGTAAACCAATGTAATTGATATAATACTATTCTTAATTTTCAATCACCTTTCACTATCTATCTATTATAATATATATATATGGACTAGTTTACGTATCGGTGGAAACATGAATGAATCACCACACCCACTACATAACAAATCACCAAATCCTTCTCTATACTTAATTGCCTTAATTGATTGAGTTAGTGTTTCAAAAATCTACATTCAGTTACATATCTCTATCAATCAATTTTTATCTAACTTTATATAACCTTATCGAATTCTATATTATATATATATATATATATATATATATATATATATATATATATATATATATATATATATATATATATATATATATTATATACTTAGCCTAGAGATAGGAACACCAAAACAAACCATCAGATACTTCATCTAACTGTTTTCAATCGATCATCACTTTGTATTTCCATTTGTGAGTTGCAAACGGGTTCTCTTTTGTTATATTTACATTAAAATAGATATACATATTCATACATATGTACACCATACTACAAATGAAAACCACCATCCACACTTATATGTTTCTGTATGATTTTGTGAGACATCAACCATCTGCAAACCGCCACCACTTGAGTCGAAACACCATCACCTTCACACCTTCCAACCCCACCGAAAACCAAGACCTAACACCACTGGACCACCTTAAATCACCACCTATCCTTCTCCTGTTTACATTAAAAAATAGTCACCAACCAACATCCACAATCTTTGATGCTATTGCTGTTTGAAACCGTCTGGATGAGGATTTAAAACCCAATGAAAAACCACCACCACTTTTCAAAACAAGTACAACATTATACGCTGCTACTGCAGCTATGGGACTCATGTATTACTATTTTAGAAACCAAATAAAACCAACCTGTAACCTGCTTGTTTGCATTACATCTGCTGCAGCACACTTCCTGTTTTTCCTGTTTCTTTTCTTCTCCTACGAACCATCATTGTTGCTACTGCAACTGGTTTCTGTTTAACCATTAAAACCATCCCAAACACCCTTCAAATACTCCTGCCAACTGCTGCAAACCGCCCTTGCAACCCCTACTTCTGCTATTCTCTATTCAAAATGCAAATCACACTCGTTATTAAACAAAGTACTACACATCTGTGTGTTGTTCCTATTTCAAAACCATCGCAAGGCAACACCTCAAAACCACCTACGACAGTTACTTTATTCATGTTCCTACTTCTTTATTTCTATTCAATCAAATACCATATGCCACTAATTGTTATATATTATTCGCTATTGCTTCAATTGATAATCAAAACCACAATCAGGTCAGTAACTATTATCGACTATCACTAAACCCTTACTGCTCGTGTTCAATTAATTTAGAAGTACAGAATATATAAATAGATGAAAGAATTAAAAGAATATTAACGAGCCAATTACCTACAACATCAATTAATGAATTTATTATTTGATCGATTGAGGTCAGATGATGAATAAAAATGATGAAGAAGACCGACAATGGCGAGGATGTTGACAAATCGATGACCTTCTATTCATCGACGATTTCTGGTTGATAAATCCGTTAATGATGATGATAAATGGATGATGATGATTCGATGATGAAGACTGATGATGATGACGAATTGATGACCAGTTATATCTCGAGTGGTTGTGTGATCGATTGATCGATTAATGAATTGAAGGTCCTATGAATCGTGATTTTTTTTCTGCGTTTGTGCTTCTGCCTTCTCGATCTATTTTGTAGACGCCAACCAAACCCACAGATCTCCTTTTATTAGGTATTATAATTATATTAATTATTATTATTGTTATTGTTATTAATTTTATTATTATTACAAATATATATTATCTAATTGTTATTGTTATTATTAATATTATTATTACTATTATTAATATCATTATTATTAATATTAATATTACAATTATTAATATTATTATTATTATTATTATTATTATTATTATTATTATTATTAGAAGTATTATTATTATTATTATTATTAATATTATGGTTATTAGTATTATTATTATTATTATAATTAGTAATATAAGTATTATTATGACTAGGATTATTATTATTATTGTTATCATGAAAATAATACAAACTATTATTATTATGATTAATATTAGTATTAGTATCATTGTACACTTATTATTATTATTATTATTATTAACAAAAGTATTATTATTAAGATTATCATTAATAATAAGATTGTTATAATAATTATTATTATTAAGTATTATGTATTATTATCAAAATTATCATTTTCATTATCATTATTATTAAACTTTTCATTTTATTAAAAACTACTATTATTATCATTATTATCATTCTTACTAAAATTATTATTTTGTTACCACCCAAACAATCAATATTATCATAAATAGATACTGTTATATAAAAATACATTACGCTATACTTTTATTATTAAAAAGATATTAGTTAAGCTATATCAATTTTTATACAAATATATATACTAAACCTTAATATACAGTTTTTATTATTAATGATAAGTAATAATTATATAAAACATACAAACTAAACATATTAAATTTATCTAAATAACATATAGTATAACAAGTATATTATTAATAAGAATATATATATATATATATATATATATATATATATATATATATATATATATATATATATATATATATATATATATATATATATATATATATATATATATATATATATATATATATATATATATATATATATATATATAATTGCTCAATTACGATTATATGTTTTAAAATATATATACAAATGATATAGGTTCGTGAATCCGAGGCCAACCCTGCATTGTTCAGTTGTTCAATGTCATCATATGTATTTTTACTACAAAATACAGTATGGTGAGTTAATTTGATTCCCTTTTACTCTTTACATTTTTGGGTCTGAGAATACATGCGATGTTCGTGAATCCGAGGCCAACCCTGCATTGTTCAGTTGTTCAATGCCGTCATATGTATGTTTTCATAAAGATTGTAATTAAAAATTCTTTCGTACAAAACTGTTAATGATGAAAATATTTTAAAGGGTAGGTAATACCCAAGGAATATTTAGATTTCACATTAATAAGTTACATTGTACATTCTTCGAATGTGATTCAACTGTCATTTACTATCCTACATACATCAACAAGATATATGAATCCGTTTACCACAAAATAACCATTTTCATTCAATTTCATATTTGAATTTTGACCTATCAGAATTTAACAAGTGGCATAATGAAGAAAATATTGGACAAAATAAAATTTGTAAGAAACAAACAAATTAACTATGAGAAAAATTTTGTTAAGAATGCACGCTAACTGTTCCTAGCTAACTGTTCCTAGCTAACTGATTACATTTTATTTATCACAATTTAATTATCGCAATTTATATTCTCGCAATTTTATTTATCGTCATTTAATTTCTGTTATTTATTTTACGCACTTTAAATATCGGGACACGTATACAAGGTTTTGACATATCATATCTGTAGTGACCCGAACTTTTCCATGTTTATATATATTAATTGAGATTGATATTTACATGACTAAATGTTTCCAACATGTTAAGCAATCAAACTTGTTAAGACTTGATTAAATGAAATAAGTTTCATATAGACAATTGATCACCCAAGTTGACCGACGATTCACGAACGTTACAAAATTGTGAAAACTACATGTTGTGGTATATATAGACATATATATATGGTTGACATGAGATTATGATGAGTAAGTATCTCACTAAGTATATTAACAATGTGTGATATACATAAGAAATGAGTTTACTAAGTTAAGAAACTCGAAATGATATATATAACGATTATCGTTATGATAACGTCTACTAAATACATATGTATCATATTAAGATATTGATACACTATATTTAACATGATAAAATGATATTTAAATATATCATTAAGTGTGTAAACAATGAACTACATATGTAAAAACAAGACTACTAACTCAAGAATTACGAAACTAGACTTATATGTAACGATTATCGTTGTAACGATATTTTAATGTATATATCATATTAAGTGATATTCATACATCATAATATCATGATAATATAATAATTTAACATATCATTTGATATAATAAACATTGGGTTAACAACATTAATTGAGATCGTTAACTTAAAGGTTTCAAAACATCACTTACATGTAACGACTAACGAAGACTTAACGACTCCATTCGAATGTATATACATGTTGTGTTTTGATATGTATTCTTACACTTTTGAAAGACTTCAAGACACATATCAAAGTACTTCTACTTAACAAAAATGCTTACAATTACATCCTCGTTCAGTTTCATCAACAATTCTACTCGTATGCACCCGTATTCGTACTCGTACAATACACAACTTTTAGATGTATGTACTATTGATATATACACTCCAATGATCAGCTATTAGCATCCCATGTGAGTCACCTAACACATGTGGGAACCATCATTTGGAAACTAGCATGAAATATCTCATAAAATTACAAAAATATTAGTAATCATTCATGACTTATTTACATGAAAACAAAATTACATATCCTTTATATCTAATCCATATACCAACGATCAAAAACACCTACAAACACTTTCATTATTCAATTTTCTTCATCCAATTGATCTCTCTCAAGTTCCATCTTCAAGTTCTAAGTGTTCTTCATAAATTCCATAAGTATAGTTTCATAAAAATCAAGAATACTTCCAAGTTTTTAAGTCTACTTTCAAGCTTTCTAATCCATTCCAAGTAATCATCTAAGATCAAGGAACCTTTGTTATTTATATCAGGTTATCTTTCTAATTCAAGGTAATATTCATATTCAAACTTTGATTCAATTTCTACAACTATAACAATCTTATTTCGAGTGAAAATCTTACTTGAACTGTTTTCGTGTCATGATTCTGTTTAAAGAACTTTCAAGCCATCCAAGGATCCTTTGAAGCGAGATCCATTTTTCTCATTTCCACTAGTTTTATCCAAAAAACTTGAGGTAGTAATGATGTTGATAACATCATTCAATTCATACATATAAAGCTATCTTATTCGAAGGTTTAAACTTGTAATCACTAGAATATAGTTTAGTTAATTCTAAACTTGTTCGCAAACAAAAGTTAATCCTTCTAACTTGACTTTTAAAATCAACTAAACACATGTTCTATATCTATATGATATGCTAACTTAATTATTTAAAACCTGGAAACACTATGAACACCAAAAAATCGGATATACGCCGTCGTAGTGAAACCGGGGGCTGTTTTGGTTTGGATAATTAAAAACAATGATAAACTTTGATATAAAATTTGTTCTTCTGAGAAAATGATTTTTCATATGAACATGAAACTATATCCAAAAATCTTGGTTAAACTCAAAGTGAAAGTATGTTTTTCAAAATGGTCATCAAGATGTCGTTCTTTCGACGGAAATGACTACCTCTTTAGTAATTGACATGTAACTTAATTGTCCGACTATAAACCTATAATTTTTCTGTTTGGATTCTTAAATTAGAGTAGAATATGAAACCATAGCAATTTGATTCACTCAAAACGGTTTTAAAATGAAGAAGTTATGGGTAAAACAAGATTGGATATTTTTGATCTTTTTAGCTACGGGAAATGTTTAACAAATCTATACAAATCATATCCTAGCTAACTTATATTGTATATACATGTATTCTAATATATTATGTAATCTTGGGATACCATAGACACGTATGCAAATGTTTTGACATATCATATCGACCCATGTATATATATTATTTGGAACAACCATAGACACTCTATATGCAGTAATGTTGGAGTTAGCTATACATGGTTGAGGTTGATTCCAAAAATATATATACTTTGAGTTATGATCTAGCCTGAGACGTGTATACACTGGGTCGTGGATTGATTCAAGATAATATATATATATATATATCAATTTATTTCTGCATATCTAATTGTGGACAACTAGTTGTAGGTTACTAACGAGGACAGCTGACTTAATACACTCAAATCTTTAAAACATAATAAAAATGGTTGTAATTATATTTTGATCATACTTTGATATATATGTACATATTTGTATAAGTTCGTGAATCGATCCGTGGCAAAGTCTTATTTTCGAGGAAGGAAATATCTGTGAAAGTGAGTTATAGTCCCACTTTTAAAATCTATTATTTTTGGGATGAGAATACATGCAGGTTTTATAAATGATTTACAAAATAGACACAAGTATGTGAAACTACATTCTATGGTTGAATTATCGAAATTGAATATGCCCCTTTTTATTAAGTCTGGTAATCTAAGAATTAGGGAACAGACACCCTAATTGACGCGAATCCTAAAGATAGATCTATTGGGCCTAACAAATCCCATTCAAAGTACCGGATGCTTTAGTACTTTGAAATTTATATCATATCCGAAGGGTGTCCCGGAATGATGGGGATATTCTTATATATGCATCTTGTTAATGTTGGTTACCAGGTGTTCACCATATGAATGATTTTTATCTCTATGTATGGGATGTGTATTGAAATATGAAATCTTGTGGTCTATTGTTACGATTTGATATATATATATATATATATATATATATATATATATATATATATATATATATATATATATATATATATATATATATATATATATATATATATATATATATATATATATATATAGGTCAAACCTATAACTCACCAACATTTTTGTTGATGTTTAAAGCATGTTTATTCTCAGGTGAATACTAAGAGCTTCCGCTGTTGCATACTAAAATAAGGACAAGATTTGGAGTCCATGTTTGTATGATATTGTGTAAAAACTGCATTCAAGAAACATATATCGATGTAACATATTTCTATTGTAAACCATTATGTAATGGTCATGTGTAAACAGTATATTTTAGATTATCATTATTTGATAATCTACGTAATGCTTTTAAAACATTTATTGATAAAATAAAGGTTATGGTTGTTTTAAAAATGAATGCAGTCTTTGAAAAACGTCTCATATAGAGGTCAAAACCTCGCAACGAAATCAATTAATATGGAACGTTTATAATCAATATGAATGGGACATTTCAATATCGACGCATCTATATATTATTTGGAATGACCATAGACACTCTATATGCAGTAATGCTGGAGTTAGCTATACAGGGTTGAGGTTGATTCTACAATAATATATATACTTTGAGTTGTGATCGAGTCTGAGACATGTACAGGGGTCACGATACGTATTAATTAATTCGAATATTATAAATTAAACTATATATGAATTATTGGACTGTTAACTGTGGACTATCGAATGTGGACTAATAACATTGGATAATTAAAATGAATTAAAATATTGATTATAACTTATGAACCTAAATAATTCTTCAAGTTTGCCACTTGATTTCATCTTAAAACCTCATTTGTATCTTGACGATTACAATCTGCGTTCAAACCTTTCATGATTCTTGAAAACACCTAAATCGAGAGGATGAACCAACCACACTTTATCTACGGAAGAAAAGATTTATGCATAATCTGAAAAACTCTCAGAAACTGAGTAAACGTTTAACACGTAGCTGTGCTAATTCCTTTAGCGTTATTATTACCGAAAATAACTTTGCAACTCCTATTTGTGATAGCCAGTTTTGTCACAGCTCCAACAAGTCAACTTCAACTTTTCGTTCGAAACAACATTATTATAACCTTGATATATATGCGTGCTCTTTTATTGTTACCGGAGAACCTTTTATATTCCACCATATTACCAGCAGACGTACCAGTAACCTCGTTACTCCTTGGCTTAAATCTCTTCGACAATTCACTATATTTATCTATTGAAGTCTTATCATGAACTCATCGGCATCTTGTAATGATAATTACTGTACCAAATACCGGGAGGCATCAATCGATAATCTCGAATTCCTCAGCGATTCTACGACAACAATTATATATATATATAAGTATATATATATATATATATATATATATATATATATATATACTGTAGTGACCCGAACTTTTCCATGTTTATATATATTAATTGAGATTGATATTTACATGATTAAATGTTTCCAACATGTTAAGCAATCAAACTTGTTAAGACTTGATTAATTGAAATATGTTTCATATAGACAATTGACCACCCAAGTTGACCGGTGATTCACGAACGTTAAAACTTGTAAAAACTATATGATGACATATATATGGATATATATATAGTTAACATGATACTATGATAAGTAAACATATCATTAAGTATATTAACAATGAACTACATATGTAAAAAACAAGACTACTAACTTAATGATTTTTAAACGAGACATATATGTAACGATTATCGTTGTAAAGACATTTAATGTATATATATCATATTAAGAGATATTCATACATGATAATATCATGATAATATAATAATTTAAAATCTCATTTGATATTATAAACATTGGGTTAACAACATTTAACAAGATCATTAACCTAAAGGTTTCAAAACAACACTTACATGTAACGACTAACGATGACTTAATGACTCAGTTAAAATGTATATACATGTAGTGTTTTAATATGTATTTATACACTTTTGAAAGACTTCAATACACTTATCAAAATACTTCTACTTAACAAAAATGCTTACAATTACATCCTCGTTCAGTTTCATCAACAATTCTACTCGTATGCACCCGTATTCGTACTCGTACAATACACAGCTTTTAGATGTATGTACTATTGGTAAATACACTCCAATGATCAGCTCTTAGCAGCCCATGTGAGTCACCTAACACATGCGGGAACCATCATTTGGTAACTAGCATGAAATATCTCATAAAATTACAAAAATATGAGTAATCATTCATGACTTATTTACATGAAAACAAAATTACATATCCTTTATATCTAATCCATACACCAACGACCAAAAACACCTACAAAAACTTTCATTCTTCAATTTTCTTCATCTAATTGATCTCTCTCAAGTTCTATCTTCAAGTTCTAAGTGTTCTTCATATATTCTACAAGTTCTAGTTACATAAAATCAAGAATACTTTCAAGTTTGCTAGCTCACTTCCAATCTTGTAAGGTGATCATCCAACCTCAAGAAATCTTTGTTTCTTACAGTAGGTTATCATTCTAATACAAGGTAATAATCATATTCAAACTTTGGTTCAATTTCTATAACTATAACAATCTTATTTCAAGTGATGATCTTACTTGAACTTGTTTTCTTGTCATGATTCTGCTTCAAGAACTTCGAGCCATCCAAGGATCCGTTGAAGCTAGATCCATTTTTCCCTTTTCCAGTAGGTTTATCCAAGGAACTTAAGGTAGTAATGATGTTCATAACATCATTCGATTCATACATATAAAGCTATCTTATTCGAAGGTTTAAACTTGTAATCACTAGAACATAGTTTAGTTAATTCTAAACTTGTTAGCAAACAAAAGTTAATCCTTCTAACTTGACTTTTAAAATCAACTAAACACATGTTCTATATCTATATGATATGCTAACTTAATGATTTAAAACCTGGAAACACGAAAAACACCGTAAAACCAGATTTACGCCGTCGTAGTAACACCGCGGGCTGTTTTGGGTTAGTTAATTAAAAACTATGATAAAATTTGATTTAAAAGTTGTTATTCTGAGAAAATGATTTTTATTATGAACATGAAACTATATCCAAAAATTATGGTTAAACTCAAAGTGGAAGTACGTTTTCTAAAATGGTCATCTAGACGTCGTTCTTTCGACTGAAATGACTACCTTTACAAAAACGACTTGTAACTTATTTTTCCGACTATAAACCTATACTTTTTCTGTTTAGATTCATAAAATAGAGTTCAATATGAAACCATAGCAATTTGATTCACTCAAAACGGATTTAAAATGAAGAAGTTATGGGTAAAACAAGATTGGATAATTTTTCTCATTTTAGCTACGTGAAAATTGGTAACAAATCTATTCCAACCATAACTTAATCAACTTGTATTGTATATTATGTAATCTTGAGATACCATAGACACGTATACAATGTTTCGACCTATCATGTCGACACATCTATATATATTTCTGAACAACCATAGACACTCTATATGTGAATGTTGGAGTTAGCTATACAGGGTTGAGGTTGATTCCAAAATATATATAGTTTGAATTGTGATCAATACTGAGATACGTATACACTGGGTCGTGGATTGATTCAAGATAATATTTATCGATTTATTTCTGTACATCTAACTGTGGACAACTAGTTGTAGGTTACTAACGAGGACAGCTGACTTAATAAACTTAAAACATCAAAATATATTAAAAGTGTTGTAAATATATTTTGAACATACTTTGATATATATGTATATATTGTTATAGGTTCGTGAATCAACCAGTGGCCAAGTCTTACTTCCCGAGGAAGTAAAAATCTGTGAAAGTGAGTTATAGTCCCAATTTTAAAATCTAATATTTTTGGGATGAGAATACATGCAGGTTTTATAAATGATTTACAAAATAGACACAAGTACGTGAAACTACATTCTATGGTTGAATTATCGAAATCGAATATGCCCCTTTTTATTAAGTCTGGTAATCTAAGAATTAGGGAACAGACACCCTAATTGACGCGAATCCTAAAGATAGATCTATTGGGCCTAACAAACCCCATCCAAAGTACTGGATGCTTTAGTACTTCAAAATTTATATCATATCCGAAGGGTGTCCCGGAATGATGGGGATATTCTTATATATGCATCTTGTTAATGTCGGTTACCAGGTGTTCACCATATGAATGATTTTTATCTCTATGTATGGGATGTGTATTGAAATATGAAATCTTGTGGTCTATTATTATGATTTGATATATATAGGTTAAACCTATAACTCACCAACATTTTTGTTGACGTTTTAAGCATGTTTATTCTCAGGTGATTATTAAGAGCTTCCGCTGTCGCATACTTAAATAAGGACGAGATTTGGAGTCCATGCTTGTATGATATTGTGTAAAAACTACATTCAAGAAACTTATTTTGTTGTAACATATTTGTATTGTAAACCATTATGTAATGGTCGTGTGTAAACAGGATATTTTAGATTATCATTATTTGATAATCTACGTAAAGCTTTTTAAAACCTTTATCTATGAAATAAAGGTTATGGTTTGTTTTAAAAATAAATGCAGTCTTTGAAAAACGTCTCATATAGAGGTCAAAACCTCGCAACGAAATCAATTAATATGGAACGTTTTTAATCAATAAGAACGGGACATTTCAGTTGGTATCCGAGCGTTGGTCTTAGAGAACCAGAATTTTGCATTAGTCTGTCTTATCGAGTTTGTTAGGATGCATTAGTGAGTCTGGACTTCGACCGTGTTTACTTGAAAAATGATTGCTTAACAAATTTTGTTGGAAACTATATATTTTTAACATGTGAATATTATGTGATATATTAATCTCTTAACACGTTTGATATTATGTGATAGATGTCTACCTCTAGAAAAAGTCCCATTGACTCACCTAATAATAATGAAGAGTCAAATGTAAATTGGAATGATTCCTGGACTGATTCACAAGTTCTCGAAGAGGAACAGGAAGAAGAGTCGGAACCGGAAGAAGAATCGGAACCGGAAGAAGAATCGAAACCGGATGAAGAAATAGAACCAGTGGGGGAAATAATAAAACGGTTAAGTAAAAGAAAATCCTCAACCAACTGACCAAGGTTAATTATGGTCAATGGTGTTTCCGCCAAGGAAGCAAAATATTGGGAGGATTACCAATTCTCCGATGAATCGGATTCCGACGAGAATTCCGATGATGTTATAGAAATTACCCCAACTGAATTTAAAAAGGCAAAAGAAAATAATAAGGGAAAGGGCATAAAAATAGAGAAATCTAATTCCAACCCCGATGAACTTTATATGTATCGTCAACCCCCGAAGTCCTTAAGTTGTAACAATGACCCGGGAACCTCTAAACCACCAGGTTTTTCTAAACCAATGTGGAAAACGACGGCTCGTATTAGGGGAACATCATATATCCCTAGAAACTTGGCAAAACGAACCAAAATCGAAGAAGAAGAAACAAGCGAGTCGGAATAAGATAGTTGTATTCGTGTGGTGTAATATATGTAATATAGTGTGCTTATGCTTTATGATATATGTAAAAATTGCTTGTATTAATAAGTATTTTTTTTATGAATCTAACTCTTGTCTATTTTACAGTATAAAAACACAAAATGGATAGACAACCCAATATTTTAAGAGACCTACCCGGAGACATGATTGATGAAATCTTGTCTAGAGTCGGTCAGAATTCTTCGGCACAACTGTTTAAGGCGAGATCAGTTTGTAAGACATTCGAAGAACATTCCAAGAATGCCTTAGTTTATAAAAGGCTTTCGTTCGAAAGATGGGGGATATCACATTGGGAAATCCATAAGTTACGATGTGTTTACTTTGATGCATATATTGCGGGGAACCCAAATGCTATTTTACGCAATGGGTTAAGAAATTATTTTGACTCAATATATCCGAATATTGGACTTCGTGATTTAGAAAAAGCGGCTAACATGCAACATAAAGAAGCATGTTATGCTTACGGATTAGTAATGTTCGCTTCTCACCAAAGTGAGAACAAGAACATCGGGCTACAACTATTAAACAAAACGTTTCCACAAGTGACGGAGTCGGTAATTGGGGTAAGAAATTAGGTTTTTAGATTGTGACGGGACTGTTGGACATTACGTAACCCTCGTCCCTTTGACGATGTTACAACACGCTGTCTTATCAACGTCCATAACGGTTATGTTCCACAAGACCAAGGATGGGAAGTAATCCTAGTAAAACCATAATGCATGACTTGTTTCTGGACGTATGAATTACGTGTCTTTATTGCCTTTGCTGAATGACTTGTGTACTAGCTCGAATTATCTTCACAACCATCTTGTATCAAAGTTATTGTGTGCTATATTTCATGCTTTATGTAAAATAAGCGGTATTGTAAGTTTGTAAAATATTGTATAAAAGTTTGAACGCGAAATATTATTATAATCAGTTTTTCATATAGAATTGTAGTAGTTGAATTGTATATTAGCTACTAAGTATGAACTTAACGGGTAGGTACTACCCGAATTTAAACTTATAAAATGCTAATATGAAGAAAAAGCTTTTATAAATGAGTTCATATTATGCTACGAAATACTATTAACTACTCTTAATATTCTGTATGATTAACTTGTTCCATTTGACTATTTTGAAGGAAATGGCTTCGACTACTCGACACACCGTGAATATGAATAAAGAGGAATTCCGTACTTTTCTAGCTTCAAACATAGCCGCAGTACAGGCTGCGCTACATACCAACAATAACCTTGGATCTAGCAGTAAAGGAAATCGTGTAGGATGCACCTACGAAGAATTCACTGCCTGCAAACCTTTGGAATTTGATGGAACCGAAGGACCGATCGGATTGAAACGGTGGACCGAGAAGGTCGAATCGGTGTTTACCATAAGTAAGTGTACTGAAGAGGACAAAGTGAAGTACGCTACGCATACCTTCACAGGTTCTGCGTTAACATGGTGGAATACCTATCTAGAGCAAGTGGGACAAGACGATGCGTACGCACTACCGTGGTCAGCATTCAAGCACTTGATGAACGAGAAGTACCGTCCCAGAACCGAGGTCAATAAGCTCAAGACAGAACTTAGAGGGTTACGAACCCAAGGATTTGATATTACCACGTACGAAAGACGATTCACAGAATTGTGCCTATTGTGTCCGAGAGCATTCGAAGATGAGGAAGAGAAGATTGACGCGTTTGTGAAAGGATTACCGGAAAGAATCCAAGAAGATATAAGTTCACACGAGCCCGCCTACATACAACAGGCATGTAGAATGGCTCACAAACTAGTGAACCACATTGAAGAAAGAATTAAAGAACAGACTGCTGAAGAGGCCAATGTGAAGCAAGTCAAAAGAAAGTGGGAGGAAAACGGTGATAAGAATCACCAATACAACAACAACAGCAATTACAACAATAATCGCAACAATTATCCCAACAATCGCAACATCAATCGCAACTACAACAAACGGCCCAACAACAACAACAGCAGCAACTACAATAATCATCCCAATAACAATAATAACCGCAACAACAACAACAATCAGAAGCAGCTATGCCAAAGGTGTGAAAAGTATCACTCGGGGTTCTGCACCAAATTTTGCAACAAGTGTAAAAGAAATGGTCATAGCGCGGTGAAGTGTGAGGTCTATGGACCAGGGGTTAATAGAACGAAAGGAACAAATGGTGTCGAAACGAGTAATGGCGGAGCAAGTAGTGTCGGAGCAAGTTATGCCAATGTAGTTTGTTATAAATGTGGAAAACCGGGCCACATTATTAGAAATTGCCCGAACTAGGAGAACACGAATGGACAAGGCCGCAGAAGAGTTTTCAATATTAATGCAGCAGAGGCACAGGAAGACCCAGAGCTTGTTACGGGTACGTTTCTTATTGACAATAAATCTGCTTACCTTTTATTTGATTCGGGTGCGGATAGAAGCTATATGAGTAGAGATTTTTGTGCTAAATTAAGTTGTCCATTGACACCTTTGGATAGTAAATTTTTACTCGAATTAGCAAATGGTAAATTAATTTCAGCAGATAATATATGTCGGAATCGAGAAATTAAACTGGTTAGCGAAACATTTAAGATTGATTTGATACCAGTAGAGTTAGGGAGTTTTGATGTGATAATCGGTATGGACTGGTTGAAAGAAGTGAAAGCAGAGATCGTTTGTTACAAAAATGCAATTCGCATTATACGAGAAAAAGGAAAACCCTTAATGGTGTACGGAGAAAAGGGCAACACGAAGCTACATCTTATTAGTAATTTGAAGGCACAAAAACTAATAAGAAAAGATTGCTATGCTGTTCTAGCACACGTCGAGAAAGTACAAACTGAAGAAAAGAGCATCAATGATGTTTCCATTGCAAAAGAATTTCCCGATGTATTTCCGAAAGAATTACCGGGATTACCCCCACATCGATCCATTGAATTTAAAATAGATCTTGTACCAGGAGCTGCACCAATAGCTCGTGCTCCTTATAGACTCGCACCCAGTGAGATGAAAGAACTGCAAAACCAATTACAAGAACTTTTAGAGCGTGGTTTCATTCGACCAAGCACATCACCGTGGGGAGCTCCTGTTTTGTTTGTCAAGAAGAAAGATGGTACATTCAGGTTGTGTATCGACTACCGAGAGTTGAACAAACTTACCATCAAGAACCGCTACCCACTACTGAGAATCGACGACTTATTTGATCAACTACAAGGCTCGTCTGTTTATTCAAAGATTGACTTACGTTCCGGGTATCATCAAATGCGGGTGAAAGAAGATGATATTCCAAAGACTGCTTTCAGAACACGTTACGGTCATTACGAGTTTATGGTCATGCCGTTTGGTTTAACTAATGCACCAGCTGTGTTCATGGACCTTATGAACCGAGTGTGTGGACCATACCTTGACAAGTTTGTCATTGTTTTCATTGATGACATACTTATTTACTCAAAGAATGACCAAGAACACGGTGAACATTTGAGAAAGGTGTTAGAAGTATTGAGGAAGGAAGAATTGTACGCTAAGTTTTCAAAGTGTGCATTTTGGTTGGAAGAAGTTCAATTCCTCGGTCACATAGTGAACAAAGAAGGTATTAAGGTGGATCCGGAAAAGATAGAAACTGTTGAAAAGTGGGAAACCCCGAAAACTCCGAAACACATACGCCAGTTTTTAGGACTAGCTGGTTACTACAGAAGGTTCATCCAAGACTTTTCCAGAATAGCAAAACCCTTGACTGCATTAACGCATAAAGGGAAGAAATTTGAATGGAATGATGAACAAGAGAAAGCGTTTCAGTTATTGAAGAAAAAGCTAACTACGGCACCTATATTGTCATTACCTGAAGGGAATGATGATTTTGTAATTTATTGTGACGCATCAAAGCAAGGTCTCGGTTGTGTATTAATGCAACGAATGAAGGTGATTGCTTATGCGTCTAGACAATTGAAGATTCACGAACAAAATTATACGACGCATGATTTGGAATTAGGCGCGGTTGTTTTTGCATTAAAGACTTGGAGGAACTACTTATATGGGGTCAAAAGTATTATATATACCGACCACAAAAGTCTTCAACACATATTTAATCAGAAACAGCTGAATATGAGGCAGCGTAGGTGGATTGAATTATTGAATGATTACGACTTTGAGATTCGTTACCACCCGGGGAAGGAAAATGTGGTAGCCGATGTCTTGAGCAGGAAGGACAGAGAACCCATTCGAGTAAAATCTATGAATATAATGATTCATAATAACCTTACTACTCAAATAAAGGAGGGGCAACAAGGAGTTTTAAAAAAAGGAAATTTAAAGGATGAAATACCCAAAGGATCGGAGAAGCATCTTAATATTCGGGAAGACGGAACCCGGTATAGGGCTGAAAGGATTTGGGTACCAAAATTTGGAGATATGAGAGAAATGGTACTTAGAGAAGCTCATAAAACCAGATACTCAATACATCCTGGAACGGGGAAGATGTACAAGGATCTCAAGAAACATTTTTGGTGGCCGGGTATGAAAGCCGATGTTGCTAAATACGTAGGAGAATGTTTGACGTGTTCTAAGGTCAAAGCTGAGCATCAGAAACCATCAGGTCTACTTCAACAACCCGAAATCCCAGAATGGAAATGGGAAAACATTACCATGGATTTCCTCACTAAATTGCCAAGGACTGCAAGTGCTTTTGATACTATTTGGGTAATAGTTGATCCTCTCACCAAATCAGCACACTTCCTGCCAATAAGAGAAGATGACAAGATGGAGAAGTTAGCACGACTGTATTTGAAGGAAGTCGTCTCCAGACATGGAATACCAATCTCTATTATCTCTGATAGGGATGGCAGATTTATTTCAAGATTCTGGCAGACATTACAGCAAGCATTAGGAACTCGTCTAGACATGAGTACTGCCTATCATCCACAAACTGATGGGCAGAGCAAAAGGACGATACAGATGCTTGAATACATGCTACGAGCATGTGTTATTGATTTCAGAAACAGTTGGGATCGACATCTACCGTTAGCAGAATTTTCCTACAACAACAGCTACCATTCAAGCATTGAGATGGCGCCGTTTGAAGCACTTTATGGTAGAAAGTGCAGGTCTCCGATTTGTTGGAGTGAAGTGGGGGATAGACAGATTACGGGTCCGGAGATTATACAAGAAACTACCGAGAAGATCATCCAAATTCAACAACGGTTGAAAACCGCCCAAAGTCGACAAAAGAGCTACGCTGACATTAAAAGAAAAGATATAGAATTTGAAATTGGAGAGATGGTCATGCTTAAAGTTGCACCTTGGAAAGGCGTTGTTCGATTTGGTAAATGAGGGAAATTAAATCCAAGGTATATTGGACCATTCAAGATTATTGATCGTGTCGGACCAGTAGCTTACCGACTTGAGTTACCTCAACAACTCGCGGCTGTACATAACACTTTCCACGTCTCGAATTTGAAGAAATTTTTTGCTAAAGAAGATCTCACTATTCCATTAGATGAAATCCAAATCAACGAAAAACTTCAATTCATCGAAGAACCCGTCGAAATAATGGATCGTGAGGTTAAAAGACTTAAGCAAAACAAGATACCAATTGTTAAGGTTCGATGGAATGCTCGTAGAGGACCCGAGTTCACATGGGAGCGTGAAGATCAGATGAAGAAGAAATACCCGCATCTATTTCCAGAAGATTCGTCAACACCTTCAACAGCTTAAAATTTCGGGACGAAATTTATTTAACGGGTAGGTACTGTAGTGACCCGAACTTTTCCATGTTTATATATATTAATTGAGATTGATATTTACATGATTAAATATTTCCAACATGTTAAGCAATCAAACTTTTTAAGACTTGATTAATTGAAATATGTTTCATATAGACAATTGACCACCCAAGTTGACCGGTGATTCACGAACGTTAAAACTTGTAAAAACTATATGATGACATATATATGGATATATATATATAGTTAACATGATACTATGATAAGTAAACATATCATTAAGTATATTAACAATGAACTACATATGTAAAAACAAGACTACTAACTTAATGATTTTTAAACGAGACATATATGTAACGATTATCGTTGTAAAGACATTTAATGTATATATATCATATTAAGAGATATTCATACATGATAATATCATGATAATATAATAATTTAAAATCTCATTTGATATTATAAACATTGGGTTAACAACATTTAACAAGATCGTTAACCTAAAGGTTTCAAAACAACACTTACATGTAACGACTAACGATGACTTAACGACTCAGTTAAAATGTATATACATGTAGTGTTTTAATATGTATTTATACACTTTTGAAAGACTTCAATACACTTATCAAAATACTTCTACTTAACAAAAATGCTTACAATTACATCCTCGTTCAGTTTCATCAACAATTCTACTCGTATGCACCCGTATTCGTACTCGTACAATACACAGCTTTTAGATGTATGTACTATTGGTATATACACTCCAATGATCAGCTCTTAGCAGCCCATCTAAGTCACCTAAAACATGTGGGAACCATCATTTGGTAACTAGCATGAAATATCTCATAAAATTACAAAAATATGAGTAATCATTCATGACTTATTTACGTGAAAACAAAATTACATATCCTTTATATCTAATCCATACACCAATGACCAAAAACACCTACAAAAACTTTCATTCTTCAATTTTCTTCATCTAATTGATCTCTCTCAAGTTCTATCTTCAAGTTCCAAGTGTTCTTCATATATTCTACAAGTTCTAGTTACATAAAATCAAGAATACTTTCAAGTTTGCTAGCTCACTTCCAATCTTGTAAGGTGATCATCCAACCTCAAGAAATCTTTGTTTCTTGCAGTAGGTTATCATTCTAATACAAGGTAATAATCATATTCAAACTTTGGTTCAATTTCTATAACTATAACAATCTTATTTCAAGTGATGATCTTACTTGAACTTGTTTTCGTGTCATGATTCTGCTTCAAGAACTTCGAGCCATCCAAGGATCCATTGAAGCTAGATCCATTTTTCTCTTTTCTAGTAGGTTTATCCAAGGAACTTAAGGTAGTAATGATGTTTATAACATCATTCGATTCATACATATAAAGCTATCTTATTCGAGGGTTTAAACTTGTAATCACTAGAACATAGTTTAGTTAATTCTAAACTTGTTCGCAAACAAAAGTTAATCCTTCTAACTTGACTTTTAAAATCAACTAAACACATGTTCTATATCTATATGATATGCTAACTTAATGATTTAAAACCTGGAAACACGAAAAACACCTTAAAACCGGATTTACGCCGTCGTAGTAACACCGCGGGCTGTTTTGGGTTAGTTAATTAAAAACTATGATAAACTTTGATTTAAAAGTTGTTATTCTGAGAAAATGATTTTTATTATGAACATGAAACTATATCCAAAAATTATGGTTAAACTCAAAGTGGAAGTACGTTTTCTAAAATGGTCATCTAGACGTCGTTCTTTCGACTGAAATGACTACCTTTACAAAAACAACTTGTAACTTATTTTTCGACTATAAACCTATACTTTTTCTGTTTAGATTCATAAAATAGAGTTCAATATGAAACCATAGCAATTTGATTCACTCAAAACGGATTTAAAATGAAGAAGTTATGGGTAAAACAAGATTGGATAATTTTTCTCATTTTAGCTACGTGAAAATTGGTAACAAATCTATTCCAACCATAACTTAATCAACTTGTATTGTATATTATGTAATCTTGAGATACCATAGACACGTATACAATGTTTCGATCTATCATGTCGACACATCTATATATATTTCGGAACAACCATAGACACTCTATATGTGAATGTTGGAGTTAGCTATACAGGGTTGAGGTTGATTCCAAAATATATATAGTTTGAATTGTGATCAATACTGAGATACGTATACACTGGGTCGTGGATTGATTCAAGATAATATTTATCGATTTATTTCTGTACATCTAACTGTGGACAACTAGTTGTAGGTTACTAACGAGGACAGCTGACTTAATAAACTTAAAACATCAAAATATATTAAAAGTGTTGTAAATATATTTTGAACATACTTTGATATATATGTATATATTGTTATAGGTTCGTGAATCAACCGGTGGCCAAGTCTTACTTCCCGACGAAGTAAAAATCTGTGAAAGTGAGTTATAGTCCCACTTTTAAAATCTAATATTTTTGGGATGAGAATACATGCAGGTTTTATAAATGATTTACAAAATAGACACAAGTACGTGAAACTACATTCAATGGTTGAATTATCGAAATAGAATATGTCCCTTTTTATTAAGTCTGGTAATCTAATAATTAGGGAACAGACACCCTAATTGACGCGAATCCTAAAGATAGATCTATTGGGCCTAACAAACCCCTCCAAAGTACCGGATGCTTTAGTACTTCGAAATTTATATCATATTCGAAGGGTATCCCGGAATGATGGGGATATTCTTATATATGCATCTTGTTAATATCGGTTACCAGGTGTTCACCATATGAATGATTTTTATCTCTATGTATGGGATGTGTATTGAAATATGAAATCTTGTAGTCTATTATTATGATTTGATATATATAGGTTAAACCTATAACTCACCAACATTTTTGTTGACGTTTTAAGCATGTTTATTCTCAGGTGATTATTAAGAGCTTCCGCTATCGCATACTTAAATAAGGACGAGATTTAGAGTCCATGCTTGTATGATATTGTGTAAAAACTGCATTCAAGAAACTTATTTTGTTGTAACATATTTGTATTGTAAACCATTATGTAATGGTCGTGTGTAAACAGGATATTTTAGATTATCATTATTTGATAATCTACGTAAAGCTTTTTAAAACCTTTATCTATGAAATAAAGGTTATGGTTTGTTATAAAAATGAATGCAGTCTTTGAAAAATGTCTCATATAGAGGTCAAAACCTCGCAATGAAATCAATTAATATAGAACGTTTTTAATCAATAAGAACGGGACATTTCATATACTATCTCCTGGATTTACAAAACTTCAATTCTGAATTCCTGAAAAGCACTCTAGCATACGAACCAGATCTCTGAGTTCTGAAAATGCTGATGAAGCAGCAAAAGTTGTATATGGTCTTAATGGCCAACAGTTTGATGATAAAGAATGGAGTGTTGAAAACACTCAATGGAAAATCAGTACTGGAAAGCGAATTGAGCAAACCATGAGGGAGACTGTGGACAAATCACAAAGAGTAAACATGTACTTAACAAATTCAGACGATTCAGTACCTGAAGAAATATCCAGCGAATATCTTGCTTCCTACTTATTTCAATTCTCAGCAGAAAAAGTTTCTGCATCACCCTTTAATTTCAGGTACTTTAGAAATTCTAAGATACCATCGTATCTTCCGTTATAAATATCTTCGATATTCCTAAGGACACCTTCACAGCTATTCTTTTCCGAAATTATATATCTCTTCGTGCTATCTATATTACATCATAAAAGAAACTGTTTTAGTTTCTATATTTTGTAACAATCGAGTTTAAATTATGAATGATTTCCTGGAGAAGTGTAGGGAATTGAAGCATGAGTTAGTATAATATAATGACGTCAGGCCAATGGTTATATTAGAGTAAGTCATGATAAATTTCTAATGTAATATGATGATGGTTCACAGATCATACCCTCATCGTGTGCCATGTTACATGACTCTTTCATTCTACTTAATCTATAAGCATATCACGACAATATTTCCTTGATATTTCTGTTCTTCCGTAATTCCAACAAATTGTTAATAAATCGTGCTATTACATTTTCTTTCTGATTAGAAGATTTCTTTAAATCCCTAGAATTCTGGAAAATCAACCGTGACTACGTCAAAAGTTAAGACGAACCTTTAATTTTCTCATTTCACTCTTTTATGATAGCTTCACTTATACTCTTCGCGTAATCGAATTGTTTTATCCATATCACTCATTGATGATAAAACTATAATTATCAACTCATATTCGTCATGAAAAAATTTTTATTGTTAGCCATGACAACCTCACTCAAATTTCGGGACGAAATTTCTTTAACGGGTAGGTACTGTAGTCACCCGAAAAATTTCGACTACTTTTGAACCAAACTCTCGATACGATTTAATATCTTTGACAAGATAAGCAAAGTCTGTTAATCTGAGTCTCAAAATTTTTGAACTGTTTCCTATATTCAATTGACCTTCGACTGTTCTCGACGATTCACGAACAACTAATTATAAATAGATACATGTATATTTAAATAGGGTTAAAGCCAAAAATAGGCTACAAACTTACACAAATGTACCGATGTCGCCCACAAACTCATTTCCGTCCTACTGTCACCTACAAACTTATAAAATAAATATTTGAAATATATAATAATAATAATAAAAATAAATATTTGAAATATATATAATAATAATAATTTGAAATATTATTTGAAATAATATATGATTTAATTGTTGAAAATAAATATGTAAAATATTATGCAATGTAATGAAAGCTATTATTATAAATGTATATATACATATATATATATATATATATATATACATATATATATATACATATATATATATATATATATACATATATATATATATATATATATATATATATATATATATATATATATATATATATGTATGTAAATATTTCTTGTAAATATATATAATTATATTAAAAATATATAATATATTTATTTTAGTAGTTAAAACTTGCTATTTAAAACTGTTTGCATATAGAAAGAGAATATATTAAAAATAACTAATTTCGAGCCTAATTAGTAAACGTCAGTGACACTCGGTTGACGTTTCGTTAGTTTTAATATAGATATAATACATGTTCATGAATGATTAAGATAAAAGTTGAACTGTAAATTGATTACGAAGATTTTAGATTTGTTAAAAATATTTTTACTTTTTTAAGTTTAAATATTAGTACTCCGTACATATAAATTGGAACAGAAAATAAACAATTATCAAATCTTTTTGATCAGGTTTCAAACAGGTAATGACCAGAATAAATAAATGGTCTTAATTTAAAATTTTGGGATTTTTAGGAACACTTTTATACTTCAACTGTTTAGCAATGGATACGATATAGTACCTGTAGAAACTGTCGGTGAACTAGTCCCCGGCAGCTCTACTGTTTTTCTTAAATTAACATGTTTTAAATTTAATACTATTATAAACATTATTATATTACATAAATATAAATTCTTTATCTATATGTAAAGATCATAAGCATATAGATATATCGACCTTTACATATCCATCTCAACCTTGAATCTTCACCTTCCTTCAGGCACCACCACACGTCACCCACAACCATTGAACATTACCGTCGGCCACCACCATGAGCTTTCACCACCAAACCACCACCTCTTTCTTTCTCTTCTCTCTCTCTATACATATATATATCTCACTCTCTCTTTTCGTGAATCAAACAAATTGTCACCCTACTCACCACCCCAAACCACCATCGGAGCCATCCACCATTAAAACCAACATTTATGATGGCTTCCTGTCCGAGACCACTGTGACGACCCGGAAATTTCTGACCAAATTTAAACCTAACCTTTATATGTTTCCGAAACGATAAGCAGAATTTGTAATGTTGAATCTCAAAAAGTTTGGAACTACATTCATGTAATCAATTACCCTTTGACCGTGTTCGACGATTCACGAACAATTATGTGTATATAGATATGTATATATAATATATAATATTAACTGAAAACATTAACAAAGTATTAGATATATGATACTTTACATGAACGTATTTGTTTCGATATATTTATCGATAGAATTAAGAGATAATATCAAATGATTGAATTATCAGATACATTATGATATGATTATGGGCCAATGTTATGAGGTCCACTGTGATTTAAGAAATCTATTCTTTTTGCCAATATTCGGAAAATGGTAAAGTGATCTATAAGTAAAAACGTGGAGTGTAAATAACTTAGATGTTGGATATCGACAAGTTAAGTAACTCGACATTTTTCATTAAGATGATTTCATACGTTTATTAAACCTTTGGACTTTATCCCATGCTTCACCAACAGACTGTAATTTAAAAACTTGAAACCAATTATGAATATATATAATTCTACTTTTCTAAAATATTTTATGATATAACAATTTAAATTAATATTAAATATATTTATACGCGTATTATACGTACATAGTTTTATACTTTTACTATACTTTAACTTTACCTTTACTTTACTTTTACTTTACTTTAACTTTAATAATTCACTTTAAAAATTCACTTTAATAATTCATACTTTAATAATTTACTTTAATAATTCATACTTTAATAATTCACTTTAATAATTCAAAAATCTATTATAAATAGAATTCAATAGGTTTCATTATTTTATAGAAACTTGAAAATATATTTCTCTAAACTCTCTCAATCGAATTACATATATATATTTACTTAGTATTATTTCAAGATATTATTAGTATACATAAAATACTACGACGGAGTTATATTCAGACGATTTCAAAATAAGTTTTCAAACGGGATAGAGCTAAGGAAATTATGAGTTATAGCTATGGAGGTTATGGGCATTGTTCGAGGGTATTGCTCGTGAGGTCAACCTAACGTTTATCATTTTCGTTGCGTCTACTTACTTTCCTGCAATATTGAATCACAATATTGATACGCGAGCATTCATATATTATCTTTTATATATTAATAGTGTATCCCTGACTAGTGCTCGAGTATATATGATTATGCATGTTTGTATGCTTAGTTTCGTCGTTAAATTGTTTATGATAAATCACGAATTTAATACATATGCTACTGAGATAAGGTATATGATATGCATGTCGTTGAAAAGCTAAAGAAAAATTAATAACTTTTCATTTAGAAATCGTGTGGGTTCGATGAACGGATTAAAAGATATGGTCAACTGAATTATTATTAATTTTAATATTATTATTAAAACGATTATTATAATTGTTATCAGTTGATGTTATTACTAAAATTATCTTTATTACTAAAAATTAATATTTTTATTGAAACTCTCATTTTATTATTTTTATCATTATTATTATTATCAATATTATTTTATCAAATAAATATGCGTACAAAGATATTTTTACCACTCGTAATATAATTACATTAATAATACATACCACTATATTTTTATGATATTAAGTGAATTTTATAAATTTAAATACTTGACATATATAAAAGTATATTTTTATCATATATGAATTTAAATATAAATTTTTATTTATTAATAAATGACTTGTATTATTTAGTATAATAAGATCTGATAAATATATTTAAATATATAAAATGACTATATATAAGTTATATAATAAACGTGTATAGATTTTGGAAGTCATTTTGGGTCAAGTTGACTTTTGTTGACTTTTGCATGTCGGTCTCGAGTATTAGGATTGTGATACACTACAACTTGACCTAAATTGTTAGACAGATATTGACCAATATATAAATATATATACTTAATATAGGTTCGTGAATCCGAGGCAAACCCTGCACTTGTTCCGTGCCGTCATATACATAATTGCTACGAAATACAGTATTGTGAGTTTCATTACTCCCTTTTTATATATATTTTGGGCTGAGAATACATGCGCTGTTTTATAAATGTTTTACGAAATATGCACAAGTACTAAAACTAATTCTATGTGGGTTTAAACCAGAAATATACCCTTAGCTTGGTAACATTAAACTACTTGTCTATGTATGGTAGGCGCGAATCCTAAAGATAGATCTATTGGGCCTGACAAACCCCATCCTGACTATGGGATGCTTTAGTACTTTGAGGTTATTTTAAACACACCTGATCTGGTGTACTTTAGAGGGTAAAACATGAACGTTAAGGCTTGTTACCGGGTGCCTACAGCTTATAGAATACTTTTATACACTTGCGAGTGTACATATATTTATTAACGTTTATGTATATGAAATCTTGTGGTCTATTACTATTACAAAAATGATTGATTATGATAAACTGATGAACTCACCAACCTTTTGGTTGACACTTTAAAGCATGTTTATTCTCAGGTATTAAAGAAATCTTCCGATGTGCATTAGCTTATTTTAAGGATATTACTTGGAGTCATTCATGACATACTTTAAAAGACGTTGCATTCGAGTCGTTGAGTTCATCAAGATTAATATTAAGTCAATAATAGTTGGATGTAATATGAAATGGTAAGCATGCTGTCAATTTTTGATGTAAAGAAAGTTTGCCTTTTAAAAACGATTGCAATGTTTGTAAAATGTATCATATAGAGGTCAAATACCTCGCAATGTAATCAACTATTGTGAATCGTTTATAATGTATATGAACGGGTCCTTTCAGTTGGTATCAGAGCGGTGGTCTTAGCGAACCAGGTCTTACATTAGTGTGTCTAACTGATAGTTGTTAAGATGCATTAGTGAGTCTGGACTTCGACCGTGTCTGCATGTCAAAAAGTTTGCTTATAAATTCTAGTCGGAAATCATCTACTTATCATCTTTAGGAAATTACCTGCTTATCATCTTAAGTCTAGACGCGTTTTCCTACATTTATTGCATAATAGTGTATAGACGAATTCTTATCTTAGCACATCTATTACTGTGAACTTTGACTGACATCTTTTCAAAGATTCTCCGTAATTTACGGAATTTTGGTATTATATATACATATGAAAATTATGTAATTGAAGAATACCAAATCTAAATTTTACAATCTATTTCATACCAAAAATTCTTTCCCTGATCCTACGAGATGGATCCCTCAACCAGTTCGAATTCCTCAGATTCCGACAGCTATTCCGATATGGATATCTACCTGAGCTCTGAAAGTAGCGTCACCAGAATGGATCAACCAATTTCCCATCATTTATTTTGGATGAATTGGGGATGGGTACGTAGTTTACTCAACCATTGGAGACAAGAAGAAGGTGATCCCTTCCATCCACCACATTGCGCTCTTGGCGATGAACTTGAATCACTTCCCGGCTAACCTGTTCGAGACACCATTTTCTCACTCATCGCTAGAGTATCTAGTCATGATTATATACTATCCCATATTACGAATCTTATTCATCCGCTTATTCCAACCGTCAATCATCCCGGTGTACTAGCAGAAATTAACGAACTTCGCGCCCGAGTAATGGCTTTGGAACACATGGTGCAAGGATTACAAACACCATCAGCAGCACCAGCAGCATAACCAATACCGCCAGTAACATCCACATCGCAAGCCTCAATACCACAAGCTTCAGCAACATCACCGGCATCAACAGCACCACCACCATCAACATCAACAGGATCAGTACCACCACCAACAATCACATCCGCATCACACGCCTCAACATCACAATCTGTACCTCGGATATCAACATCACACGCACCATAGATACCAAGGAATACCAACAACAACAAACGATGAGGTATTGATTCATAACTTCATCGGAGAAACATCCTGCGGTGATAATGTAATCTCTAAAGTCTTAGGGATTATCTATACCAGCCTTATCCATAAATCAGATGAGTAGAATAGATAGAGATGATAGGGAGAAGAATCGAAACCCTGACAAGAATGCTGAGCGATTTACAAGCTAGACTTGCTATACAAGCATCACCAGCAGTTACCGGCAGTATCATCAGCATCAACAATATCGTTAGCACCACCATCACCGTCAATACTGTCAGCATCATCAGCACTAGCAGCACCTATAACATCACAAGTTCCGTCAGTTCAAGAATCGCCGTGGACGTCATCATTGATCAACAACGAGTATTTTGTATCAACGAGTTATGAAGTATTAACTCATTCTTCTGAAGAAATTATATATATATATTTCATATATATGAATGCTGAAACTATAAAAATCTTTGGTACTAAGCTATTGAATATGAATTGAAAAAGGGTAGATACTACTCAGTTAAATTCATATTACTAATATGCTATGATGTACATCCTTCGTTAACAACCTAACCATCGTAACTACAATCTTTGATTCAATTAAATGAATTCGGTTTCATTGATTTTAAACTTTCATCTTCAATGTACTCGAAACTTACTGGAAAACAACATTCGTATCTTGTGAAGTTAGCAAGAGTTCTATGAGCATCAGCATAATTCACTAAGGAAATATCTATAAGAATAAATATTGAAGTATTGATTACATTAGCGAAATACTCCGCGAAGATGATGTAATCTCTAATGTTTTAGAGATTATTCTTTACTAATCCAAGCCGAAAATCAAATGAGCTTAATATGATATTAACTCATTAAATCTGTATTACATATGAAGAAAATATACATACATATATTTTCATAAAGACTGTAATGAAAAATTCTTGTTCAAAATATTATTTGTGACATTTTTTTAACGGCTAGGTAATACCCGAGAGTTATATAAATGCACAATTAATATATTATATTCTTCAATTCTAATTCAGTAAATCATCAACTATACTCCCTATTTTCACAACAGTATACCTTCTTTTATAAGAAATCAAAACAACCATACTCATTCAAATTCAATCACCTATTCTGATTTTTGAAATCTCAGAATGCAACTCGAGATATAAGCAAAACCATCACTCTTAGATCCTTACATTTTTTTCAAAGCTATACTTTGACTTCAAAACAATGATAGAACATCACTTTTAATTGTAACACTCAAAAGGATACGAGAATCAATCGAGATTCATGACGAATTTATCCTTTGGATATTGACAATGACAAGCTGCATTTAAAACACTTCGAAATTTCGGAAGACACTTCAAATAAGGAACAATCGAGATGATGATCCAATCACACATTACCCGAAGTCTTGTACCTGAAAACTCTCGAAACCAAAGTCATAGTTTAACACGTACCCGGGTTGAATTCTTTAGCATTTATTAGCAAAAACAACCTTACGATTCTTTTCAAAGTAGCCAGTTTTGTCATAGCTCCAACAAGTCAACTTCGACTTTTCAGTAAAACTAATTTTATTATAACATCGATAGATACGCTGCCCTTTCACCATCGTTACTGGGGAACCTTTCATATCTCACCACATTAGCAGTAAACTTATCAACAACTTCCTTAACCTTCGACTTAAACCTCTCTGAAAAGTCACTATACTTATTCATTGAAACTCCATCTTTTACTCATCCGCATTTTGCAACAAGAATTGCCATACCAATTACTGAAAATCAGCAATCAGTATTTTGAAATCCCGCAGCGTTTCTACTTCAATAGTTATATATACACATAACGTCTATCTCCTAAACTTACACACTTCGAATGTGAAGTTTCTGAAAAACATCTCAAACTGTGAATTAGTTCTCGAAATGCTAATGAAGCAGCAGAAACTGTAAATGACATTAACAGTCAAAAGTTTAATGACAAAGAATAATGTGTTGGTAAAGCTCAGAAAAAGAGAAGAGTTGGTACTGAACAATGTGAAATGTCCCGTTCTTATTGATTAAAAACGTTCCATATTAATTGATTTCGTTGCGAGGTTTTGACCTCTATATGAGACATTTTTCAAAGACTGCATTCATTTTTAAAACAAACCATAACCTTTATTTCATAAATAAAGGTTTAAAAAGCTTTACGTAGATTATCAAATAATGATAATCTAAAATATCCTGTTTACACACGACTATTACATAATGGTTTACAATACAAATATGTTACATCGAAATCAGTTTCTTGAATGCAGTTTTTACACAATATCATACAAACATGGACTCCAAATCTTGTCCTTATTTTAGTATGCAACAACGGAAGCTCTTAGTATTCACCTGAGAATAAACATGCTTTAAACGTCAACAAAAATGTTGGTGAGTTATAGGTTTAACCTATATATATCAAATCGTAACAATAGACCACAAGATTTCATATTTCAATACACATCCCATACATAGAGATAAAAATCATTCATATGGTGAACACCTGGTAACCGACATTAACAAGATGCATATATAAGAATATCCCAATCATTCCGGGACACCCTTCGGATATGATATAAATTTTGAAGTACTAAAGCATCCGGTACTTTGGATGGGGTTTGTTAGGCCTAATAGATCTATCTTTAGGATTCGCGTCAATTAGGGTGTCTGTTCCCTAATTCTTAGATTACCAGACTTAATAAAAAGGGGCATATTCGATTTCGATAATTCAAACATAGAATGTAGTTTCACGTACTTGTGTCTATTTTGTAAATCATTTATAAAACCTGCATGTATTCTCATCCCAAAAATATTAGATTTTAAAAGTGGGACTATAACTCACTTTCACAGATTTTTACTTCGTCGGGAAGTAAGACTTGGCCACTGGTTGATTCACGAACCTATAACAATATATACATATATATCAAAGTATGTTCAAAATATATTTACAACACTTTTAATATATTTTGATGTTTTAAGTTTATTAAGTCAGCTGTCCTCGTTAGTAACCTACAACTAGTTGTCCATAGTTAGATGTACAGAAATAAATCGATAAATGTTATCTTGAATTAATCCACGACCCAGTGTATACGTATCTCGGTATTGATCACAACTCAAACTATATATATTTTGGAATAAACCTCAACCCTGTATAGCTAACTCCGACATTCACATATAGAGTGTCTATGGTTGTTCCGAAATATATATAGATGTGTCGACATGATAGGTCGAAACATTGTATACGTGTCTATGGTATCTCAAGATTACATAATATACAATACAAGTTGATTAAGTTATGGTTGGAATAGATTTGTTACCAATTTTCACGTAGCTAAAATGAGAAAAATTATCCAATCTTGTTTTACCCATAACTTCTTCATTTTAAATCCGTTTTGAGTGAATCAAATTGCTATGGTTTCATATTGAACTCTATTTTATGAATCTAAACATAAAAAGTATAGGTTTATAGTCAAAAAAATAAGTTACAAGTTGTTTTTGTAAAGGTAGTCATTTCAGTCAAAAGAACGACATCTAGATGACCATTTTAGAAAACATACTTCCACTTTGAGTTTAACCATAATTTTTGGATATAGTTTCATGTCCATAATAAAAATAATTTTCCCAGAATAACAACTTTTAAATCAAAGTTTATCATAGTTTTTAATTAACTAACCCAAAACAGCCCGCGGTGTTACTACGACGGCGTAAATCCGATTTTACGGTGTTTTTCTTGTTTCCAGGTTTTAAATCATTAAGTTAGCATATCATATAGATATAGAACATGTGTTTAGTTGATTTTAAAAGTCAAGTTAGAAGGATTAACTTTTATTTGCGAACAAGTTTTGAATTAACTAAACTATGTTCTAGTGATTACAAGTTTAAACCTTCGAATAAGATAGCTTTATATGTATGAATTGAATGATGTTATGAACATCATTACTACCTCAAGTTCCTTGGATAAACCTACTGGAAATGAGAAAAATAGATCTAGCTTCAAAGGATCCTTGGATGGCTTGAAAGTTCTTGAAGCAGAATCATGACACGAAAACAATTTCAAGTAAGATTTCCACTCGAAATAAGATTGTTATAGTTATAGAAATTGAATTAAAGTTTGAATATGATTATTACCTTGTATTAGAAAGATAACCTACTGTAAGTAACAAAGGTTTCTTAATCTTGGATGATTACTTGGAATGGATTTAGAAAACTTGGAAGTAAACTTGCAATCTTGGAAGTATTCTTGATTTTATGAAACTAGAACTTTTGGAATTTATGAAGAACACTTAGAACTTGAAGATAAAACTTGAGAGAGATCAATTAGATGAAGAAAATTGAAGAATGAAAGTGTTTGTAGGTGTTTTTGGTCATTGGTGTATGGATTAGATATAAAGGATATGTAATTTTGTTTTCATGTAAATAAGTCATGAATGATTACTCATATTTTTGTAATTTTATGAGATATTTCATGCTAGTTGCCAAATGATGGTTCCCACATGTGTTAGGTGACTCACATAGGCTGCTAAGAGCTGATCATTGGAGTGTATATACCAATAGTACATACATCTAAAAGCTGTGTATTGTACGAGTACGAATACGGGTGCATACGAGTAGAATTGTTGATGAAACTGAATGAGGATGTAATTGTAAGCATTTTTGTTAATTAGAATTATTTTGATAAGTGTCTTGAAGTCTTTCAAAAGTGTATGAATACATATTAAAACACTACATGTATATACATTTTAACTGAGTCGTTAAGTCATCGTTAGTCGTTACATGTAAATGTTGTTTTGAAACCTTTAGGTTAACGATCTTGTTGAATGTTGTTAACCCAATGTTTATTATAACAAATGAGATGTTAAATTGTTATATTATCATGATATTATGATATATAATATATCTTAGTATGATATATATACAGTTAAATGTCGCTACAACGATAATCATTACATATATGTCTCGTTTCGAAATCATTAAGTTAGTAGTCTTATTTTTACATATGTATTTCATTGTTAATACACTTAATAATATATTTACTTATCATTTAACATAATTAACCAAGTGTATCAATATCTTAATATGATTCATATGTACCTAGTAAGACGTTGTTATAACGATAATCGTTATATATATCGTTTTCGAGTTTCTTAAATTAATACTCTCATTTTTATGTATATAAATCATTGTTAAAATACCTAATGAGATACATACTTATAATAAAATCATCTTAAATATATATATAACCATATATATGTCATCGTATAGTTTTTACAAGTTTTAACGTTCGTGAATCACCAGTCAACTTGGGCGGTCAATTGTCTATATGAAACCTATTTCAATTAATCAAGTCTTAACAAGTTTGATTGCTTAACATGTTGGAAACACTTAATCATGTAAATAACAATTTCATTTAATATATATATAAACATGGAAAAGTTCGGGTCACTACAGTACCTACCCATTAAATAAATTTCGTCCTGAAATTTTAAGCAGTTGGAGGTGTTGACGTATCTTCTGGAAATAAATACGGGTATTTCTTCTTCATTTGATCTTCACGCTCCCAGGTGAACTCGGGTCCTCTATGAGCATTCCATCGAACCTTAACAATCGGTATCTTGTTTTGTTTAAGTCTATTAACCTCACGATCCATTATTTCGACGGGTTCTTCAATGAATTGAAGTTTTTCATTGATTTGGATTTCATCCAACGGAATAGTGAGATCTTCTTTAGCAAAACATTTCTTCAAATTTGAGACGTGGAAAGTGTTATGTACAGCCGCGAGTTGTTGAGGTAGCTCCAGTTGGTAAGCTACTGGTCCGACGCGAACTATAATCTTGAATGGTCCAATGTACCTTGGATTTAGTTTCCCCCGTTTACCAAATCGAACAACGCCTTTCCAAGGTGAAACCTTAAGCATGACCATTTCTCCAATTTCAAACTCTATATCTTTTCTTTTACTGTCCGCGTAGCTCTTTTGTCGACTCTGCACTTTCTACCATAAAGTTCTTCAAACGGCGCCATCTCAATGCTTGAATGGTAGCTGTTGTTGTAGGAAAATTCTGCTAACGGTAGATGTCGATCCCAACTGTTTCCGAAATCAATAACACAAGCTCGTAGCATGTCTTCAAGTGTTTGTATCGTCCTTTCGCTCTGCCCATCAATTTGTGGATGATAGACAGTACTCATGTCTAGACGAGTTCCCAATGCTTGCTGTAATATCTGCTAGAATCTTGAAATAAATCTGCCATCCCTATCAGAGATAATAGAGATTGGTATTCCATGTCTGGAGACGACTTCCTTCAAATACAGTCGTGCTAACTTCTCCATCTTGTCATCTTCTCTTATTGGCAGGAAGTGTGCAGACTTGATGAGACGATCAACTATTACCCAAATAGTATCATAACCACTTGCAGTCCTTGGCAATTTAGTAATGAAATCCATGGTATTGTTTTCCCATTTCCATTTCGGGATTTCAGGTTGTTGTAGTAGACCTGATGGTTTCTGATGTTCAACTTTGACCTTAGAATACGTCAAACATTCTCCTACATATTTAGCAATATTGGCTTTCATACCTAGCCACCAAAAATGTTTCTTAAGATCCTTGTACATCTTCCCCGTTCCAGGATGTATTGAGTATCTGGTTTTATGAGCTTCTCTAAGTCCCATTTCTCTCATATCTCCAAATTTTGGTACCCAAATTCTTTCAGCCCTATACCGGGTTCCGTCTTCCCGAATATTAAGATTCTTCTCTGATCCTTTGGGTATTTCATCCTTTAAATTTCCCTCTTTTAAAACTCCTTGTTGCGCCTCCTTTATTTGAGTAGTAAGGTTAGTGTAAATCATTATATTCATAGATTTTACTAGAATGGGTTCTCTGTCCTTTCTGCTCAAGGCGTTGGCTACCACATTTGCCTTCCCCGGGTGGTAACGAATCTCAAAGTCGTAATCATTCAACAATTCAATCCACCTACGCTGTCTCATATTCAGTTGTTTCTGATTAAATATGTGTTGAAGAATTTTGTGGTCGGTATATATAATACTTTTGACCCCATATAAGTAGTGCCTCCAAGTCTTTAATGCAAAAACAACCGCGCCTAATTCCAAATCATGCATAGTATAATTTTGCTCGTGAATCTTCAATTGTCTAGACGCATAAGCAATCACCTTCGTCCATTGCATTAATACACAAACGAGACCTTGCTTTGATGCATCACAATAAATCACAAAATCATCATTCCCTTCAAGCAATGACAATATAGGTGCCGTAGTTAGCTTTTTCTTCAATAATTGAAACGCCTTCTCTTGTTCATCCTTCCATTCAAATTTCTTCCCTTTATGCATTAATGCAGTCAAGGGTTTTGCTATTTTGGAGAAATCTTAGATGAATCTTCTGTAGTAACCAGCCAATCCTAAAAATTGACGTAAATGCTTCGGAGTTTTTGGGGTTTCCCACTTTTCAACGGTTTCGATCTTTGCCGGGTCCACCTGGATACCTTCTTTGTTCACTATGTGACCGAGGAATTGAACTTCTTCCAACCAAAATGCACACTTTGAAAACTTAGCGTACAGTTTTTCTTTCCTCAATACTTCTAGCACTTTTCTCAAATGTTCTTCGTGCTCTTGATCATTCTTTGAGTAAATAAGTATGTCATCGATGAAAACAATGACAAACTTGTCAAGATATGGCCCACACACTTGGTTCATAAGGTCCATGAACACAGCTGGTGTGTTAGTCAATCCAAACGGCATAACCATAAACTCGTAATGACCATAACGCGTCCTAAAAGCAGTTTTTGGAATATCATCCTCCTTTACTCGCATTTGATGATATCCAGAACGTAAATCGATCTTCGAATAAATCGACGAGCCTTGTAGTTGATCAAATAAGTCGTCAATTCTCGGCATTGGATAACGGTTTTTGATGGTAAGTTTGTTTAACTCTATGTAGTCAATACACAACCTAAATGTACCATCCTTCTTCTTGACAAACAAAACAGGAGCTCCCCATGGTGATGTGCTTGGTCGAATGAAACCACGTTCTAATAGTTCTTGCAGTTGGCTTTGCAGTTCTTTCATCTCGCTGGGTGCGAGTCTATAAGGAGCACGAGCTATTGGTGCAGCTCCTGGTACAAGATCTATTTGAAATTCAACAGATCGATGTGGAGGTAGTCCCGGTAATTCTTTCGGAAATACATCGGGAAATTCTTTTGCGATGAGAACATCATTGATGCTCTTTTCTTCAGTTTGTACTTTCTCGACGTGTGCTAGAACAGCATAGCAACCTTTTCTTATTAGTTTTTGTGCCTTCAAATTACTAATAAGATGTAGCTTCATGTTGCCCTTTTCTCCGTACACCATTAAGGGTTCTCCTTCTTCTCGTATAATGCGAATTGCATTTTTATAACATACAATCTCTGCTTTCACCTTCTTCAGCCAGTCTATGCCAACTATTACATCAAAACTCCCTAACTCTACTAGTATCAAATTAATCTTAAATATTTCGCTACCCAGTTTAATTTCTCGATTCCGGCATATATTATCTGCTGAAATTAATTTACCGTTTGCTAATTCGAGTAAAAATTTACTATCCAACGGCGTCAATGGACAACTTAATTTAGCACAAAAATCTCTACTCATATAGCTTCTATCCGCACCCGAATCAAATAAAACGTAAGCAGATTTATTGTCAATAAGAAACGTACCCGTATCAAGCTCCGGGTCTTCCTGTGCCTCTGCCGCATTAATATTGAAAACTCTTCCGCGGCCTTGTCCATTCGTGTTCTCCTGGTTCGGGCAATTTGTAATAATGTGGCCCGGTTTTCCACATTTATAACAATCTACATTGGCATAACTTGCTCCGACACTACTTGCTCCGCCATTACTCGTTCCGACACCATTTGTTCCTTTCGTTCTGTTAACCCCTGGTCCGTAGACCTCACACTTCGCCGCGCTATGACCATTTCTTTTACACTTGTTACAAAATTTGGTGCAGAACCCCGAGTGATACTTTTCACACCTTTGGCATAGCTGCTTCTGGTTGTTGTTGTTGCGCTTGTTATTGTTGTTGGGATGATTGTTGTAGTTGCTGCTGTTGTTGTTGTTGTTGTTGTTGTTATTGTTGGGCTGTTTGTTGTAGTTGCGATTGATGTTGCGATTGTTGGGATAATTGTTGCGATTATTATTGTAATTGCTGTTGTTGTTGTATTGGTGATTCTTATCACCGTTTTCCTCACTTTCTTTTGACTTGCTTCACATTGGCCTCTTCAGCCGTCTGTTCTTTAATTCTTTCCTCAATCTGGTTCACTAGTTTGTGAGCCATTCTACATGCCTGTTGTATGGAGGCGGGCTCGTGTGAACTTATATCTTCTTGGATTCTTTCCGGTAATCCTTTCACAAACGCGTCGATCTTCTCTTCCTCATCTTCGAACGCTCCCGGACACAATAGGCACAATTCTGTCAATCGTCTTTCGTACGTGGTAATATCAAATCCTTGGGTTCGTAACCCTCTAAGTTCTGTCTTGAGCTTATTGACCTCGGTTCTGGGACGGTACTTCTCATTCATCAAGTGCTTGAATGCTGACCACGGTAGTGCGTACGCATCATCTTGTCCCACTTGCTCTAGATAGGTATTCCACCATGTTAATGCAGAACCTGTGAAGGTATGCGTAGCGTACTTCACTTTGTCCTCTTCAGTACACTTACTTATGGCAAACACCGATTTGACCTTCTCGGTCCACCGTTTCAATTCGATCGGTCCTTCGGTTCCATCAAATTCCAAAGGTTTGCAGGCAGTGAATTCTTTGTAGGTGCATCCTACACGATTTCCTGTACTGCTAGATCCAAGGTTATTGTTGGTATGTAGCGCAGCCTGTACTGCAGCTATGTTTGAAGCTAGAAAAGTACGGAATTCCTCTTCATTCATATTCACAGTGTGTCGAGTAGTCGGTGCCATTTCCTTCAAAATAGTCAAATGGAACAAGTTATTCATACAGAATATTAAGAGTAGTTAATAGTATTTCGTAGCATAATATGAACTCATTTATAAAAGTTTTTTCTTCATATTAGCGTTTTATAAGTTTAAATTCGGGTAGTACCTACCCATTAAGTTCATACTTAGTAGCTAATATACAATTCAACTACTACAATTCTATATGAAAAACTGATTATAATAATATTTCGCGTTCAAACTTTTATACAATATTTTACAAACTTACAACACCGCTTATTTTACATAAAGCATGAAATATAGCACACAATAACTTTGATACAAGATAGTTGTGAAGATAATTCTAGCTAGTACACAAGTCGTTCAGCAAAGGCAATAAAGACACGTAATTCATACGTCCAGAAACAAGTCATGCATTCTGGTTTTACTAGGACTACTTCCCATCCTTGGTCTTGTGGAACATAACCGTTATGTCCGTTGATAAGACAGCGTGTTGTAACGTCGTCAAAGGGACGAGGGTTACGTAATGACCAACAGTCTCGTAATAACCTAAAAACCTCATTTCTTACCCCAATCACCGACTCCGTCACTTGTGGGAACGTTTTGTTTAATAGTTGTAGCCCGATGTTCTTTTTCTCACTTTGGTGAGAAGCGAACATTACTAACCCGTAAGCATAGCATGCTTCTTTATGTTGCATGTTAGCCGCTTTTTCTAAATCATGAAGTCCTATATTCAGATACATTGAGTCAAAATAAATTCTTAACCCGTTGCGTAAAATAGCATTTGGGTTCCCCGCAATATATGCGTCAAAGTAAACACATCGTAACTTATGGGTTTCCCAATGTGATATCCCCCATCTTTCAAACGAAAGTCTCTTATAAACCAAGACATTCTTGGAACGTTCTTCGAATGTCTTACAAACTGATTTCGCCGTAAATAGTTGTGCCGAAGAATTCTGACCGACTCTAGACAAGATTTCATCAATCATGTCTCCGGGTAGGTCTCTTAAAATATTGGGTTGTCTATCCATTTTGTGTTTTTATACTATAAAATAGACAAGAGTTAGATTCATAAAAAAAAAATACTTATTAATACAAGCAATTTTTACATATATTATAAAGCATAAGCACACTATATTACATATATTACACCACACGAATACAACTATCTTATTCTGACTCGCTCGTTTCTTCTTCTTCAGTTTTGGTTCATTTTGCCAAGTTTCTAGGGATATATGACGTTCCCCTAATACGAGCTGTCGTTTTCCACAACGGTTTAGAAAAACCTGGTGGTTTAGAGGTTCCCGAGTCATTGTTACAACTTAAGGGCTTCGGGGGTTGACGATACATATAAAGTTCATCGGGGTTGGAATTAGATTTCTCAATTTTTATGCCCTTTCCCTTATTATTTTCTTTTGCCTTTTTAAATTCAGTTGGGGTAATTTCTATAACATCATCGGAATTCTCGTCGGAATCCGATTCATCGGAGAATTGGTAATCCTCCCAATATTTTGCTTCCTTGGCAGAAACACCATTGACCATAATTAACCTTGGTCGGTTGGTTGAGGATTTTCTTTTACTTAACCGTTTTATTATTTCCCCCACCGGTTCTATTTCCTCCTCCGGTTCCTCCTCTTCCGGTTCTGATTCTTCTTCCGGTTCTGATTCTTCTTCAGGTTCTTCTTCGGGAACTTGTGAATCAGATTCGACTCTTCGTTATTATTAGGTGAGTCAATGGGATTTGTGCTAGAGGTAGACATCTATCACACAATATCAAACATGTTAAGAGATTAATATATCACATAATATATACATGTTAATAATATATAGTTTCCAACAAAAATGTTAAGCAATCATTTTTAAAGAAAACACGGTCGAAGTCCAGACTCACTAATGCATCCTAACAAACTCGATAAGACACACTAATGCAAATTTTCTGGTTCTCTAAGAGCAACGCTCGGATACCAACTGAAATGTCCCGTTCTTATTGATTAAAAACGTTCCATATTAATTGATTTTGTTGCGAGGTTTTTACCTCTATATGAGACGTTTTTTCAAAGACTGCATTCATTTTTAAAACAAACCATAACCTTTATTTCATAAATAAAGGTTTAAAAAGCTTTACGTAGATTATCAAATAATGATAATCTAAAATATCCTGTTTACACACGACCATTACATAATGGTTTACAATACAAATATGTTACATCGAAATCAGTTTCTTGAATGCAGTTTTTACACAATATCATACAAACATGGACTCCAAATCTTGTCCTTATTTTAGTATGCAACAGCGGAAGCTCTTAGTATTCACCTGAGAATAAACATGCTTTAAACGTCAACAAAAATGTTGGTGAGTTATAGGTTTAACCTATATATATCAAATCGTAACAATAGACCACAAGATTTCATATTTCAATACACATCCCATACATAGAGATAAAAATCATTCATATGGTGAACACCTGGTAACCGACATTAACAAGATGCATATATAAGAATATCCCCATCATTCCGGGACACCCTTCGGATATGATATAAATTTCGAAGTACTAAAGCATCCGGTACTTTGGATGGGGTTTGTTAGGCCCAATAGATCTATCTTTAGGATTCGCGACAATTAGGGTGTCTATTCCCTAATTCTTAGATTACCAGACTTAATAAAAAGGGGCATATTCGATTTTGATAATTTAACCATAGAATGTAGTTTCACGTACTTGTGTCTATTTTGTAAATCATTTATAAAACCTGCATGTATTCTCATCCCAAAAATATTAGATTTTAAAAGTGGGACTATAACTCACTTTCACAGATTTTTACTTCGTCGGGAAGTAAGACTTTGCCACTGGTTAATTCACGAACCTATAACAATATATACATATATATCAAAGTATGTTCAAAATATATTTACAACACTTTTAATATATTTTGATGTTTTAAGTTTATTAAGTCAGCTGTCCTCGTTAGTAACCTACAACTAGTTGTCCACAGTTAGATGTACAGAAATAAATTGATAAATATTATCTTGAATCAATCCACGACCCAGTGTATACGTATCTCAGTATTGATCACAACTCAAACTATATATATTTTAGAATCAACCTCAACCCTGTATAGCTAACTCCGACATTCACATATAGAGTGTCTATGGTTGTTCCGAAATATATATAGATGTGTCGACATGATAGGTCGAAACATTGTATACGTGTCTATGGTATCTCAAGATTACATAATAAACAATACAAGTTGATTAAGTTATGGTTGGAATAGATTTGTTACCAATTTTCACGTAGCTAAAATGAAAAAAATTATCCAATCTTCTTTTACCCATAACTTCTTCATTTTAAATCCGTTTTGAGTGAATCAAATTGCTATGGTTTCATATTGAACTCTATTTTATGAATATAAACAGAAAAATATAGGTTTATAGTAGGAAAAATAAGTTACAAGTCGTTTTTAAAAAGGTAGTCATTTCAGTCGAAAGAACGACGTCTAGATGACCATTTTAGAAAACATACTTCCACTTTGAGTTTAACCATAATTTTTGGATATAGTTTCATGTTCATAATAAAAATCATTTTCCCAGAATAACAACTTTTAAATCAAATTTTATCATAGTTTTTAATTAACTAACCCAAAACAGCCCGCGGTGTTACTACGACAGCGTAAATCCGATTTTACGGTGTTTTTCGTGTTTCCAGGTTTTAAATTATTAAGTTAGCATATCATATAGATATATAACATGTGTTTAGTTGATTTTAAAAGTCAACTTAGAAGGATTAACTTTTATTTGCGAACAAGTTTAGAATTAACTAAACTATGTTCTAGTGATTACAAGTTTAAACCTTCGAATAAGATAGCTTTATATGTATGAATCGAATGATGTTATGAACATCATTACTACCTCAAGTTCCTTGGATAAACCTACTGGAAATGAGAAAAATAGATCTAGCTTCAAAGGATCCTTGGATGGCTTGAAAGTTCTTGAAGCAGAATCATGACACGAAAACAATTTCAAGTAAGATTTCCACTCGAAATAAGATTGTAATAGTTATAGAAATTGAATTAAAGTTTGAATATGATTATTACCTTGTATTAGAAAGATAACCTACTGTAAGTAACAAAGGTTTCTTGATCTTGGATGATTACTTGGAATGGATTTAGAAAACTTGGAAGTAAACTTGCAATCTTGGAAGTATTCTTGATTTTATGAAACTAGAACTTTTGGAATTTATGAAGAACACTTAGAACTTGAAGATAGAACTTGAGAGAGATCAATTAGATGAAGAAAATTGAAGAATGAAAGTATTTTTAAGTGTTTTTGGTCGTTGGTGTATGGATTAGATATAAAGGATATGTAATTTTGTTTTCATGTAAATAAGTCATGAATGATTACTCATATTTTTGTAATTTTATGAGATATTTCATGCTAGTTGCCAAATGATGGTTCCCACATGTGTTAGGTGACTCACATGGGCTGCTAAGAGCTAATCATTGGAGTGTATATACCAATAGTACATACATCTAAAAGCTGTGTATTGTACGAGTACGAATACGGGTGCATACGAGTAGAATTGTTGATGAAACTGAACGAGGATTTAATTGTAAGCATTTTTGTTAAGTAGAAGTATTTTGATAAGTGTGTTGAAGTCTTTCAAAAGTGTATGAATACATATTAAAACACTACATGTATATACATTTTAACTGAGTCGTTAAGTCATCGTTAGTCGTTACATGTAAATGTTGTTTTGAAACCTTTAGGTTAACGATCTTGTTGAATGTTGTTAACCCATTTTTTATTATAACAAATAAGATGCTAAATTGTTATATTATCATGATATTATGATATATAATATATCTTAGTATGATATATATACAGTTAACTGTCGTTACAACGATAATCATTACATATATGTCTCGTTTCGAAATCATTAAGTTAGTAGTCTTATTTTTACATATGTATTTCATTGTTAATACACTTAATAATATATTTAATTATCATTTAACATAATTAACCAAGTGTATCAATATCTTAATATGATTCATATGTACCTAGTAAGACGTTGTTATAACGATAATCGTTATATATATCGTTTTCGAGTTTCTTAAATTAATACTATCATTTTTATGTATATAACTCATTGTTAAAATACCTAATGAGATACATACTTATAATAAAATCATGTTAACTATATATATAACCATATATATGTCATCGTATAGTTTTTACAAGTTTTAACGTTCGTGAATCACCGGTCAACTTGGGTGGTCAATTGTTTATATGAAACCTATTTCAATTAATCAAGTCTTAACAAGTTTGATTGCTTAACATGTTGGAAACACTTAATCATGTAAATAACAATTTCATTTAATATATATATAAACATGGAAAAGTTTGGGTCACTACACAATGGATTGAGCAGACCGTGAAGGAGACCAAGGATAAATACAAGGACCAAAGTCTGTATTTAAAGAATCTTGATGATTCTGATTCTGACGAAGTCATTAACGAATACCTTGCTCCTGACTCTAAACCTTTGCGGTCCTTATTCTTCATCATCATCTTATCTTAAATATTATAAGATATTTTCGTATCTCTCATTATACATATTCTCCATATTTCTGGAGATATTTTCACAACTATTCTTATCTGAGATAATTTTCTCTCCATAATATCTGCAACATAAAAGAAACTGTGTTGGTTTCTAAATTCTGAAGAAAAAAATTCAAATATGAATGTTTTGAAGTAGTGTTGGGAACTAAAGCATGAGTTAGTATAATATAATGACACTTGATCAACGTGATTATATTACAGTAATTCATGCTGAGTTTCTAATGGAACGTGATGATTCACAGAACATACCGTCATCATGTGCCATTTACACGACTCTTACATTCTACCAAATCTCCAAACATATTAAGAACATATCTTCTTGATAGTTCTATCTTTCTGGATATTCTGGTAATTTGCCAAATCAAGATCGTACCATTACGATTTCCTTCTTAGAACATTAACTATGTTCATCCAAAACTTCATACCTACTAATTCTGGACCATTATTCGCTTGACTTAAAGCCGGGAAGAGACAACAAAAGTACGAAACTCTAAAATGTAAGGGAGAATATAAAGTCCAATAACAACACATAAATTACAAGCCGTGTATATCAATGTTTATCGCAACATAAAGTCACGGGAGAATTAAAAACACTATAACCCCAAGGGCGAAGTAGAAGAAAATAGATTCCTCTGATAGAAGTTGGAAAAGGAGAATGATTGTTGCGATAGTAAGGATAAGGACAAGGATTAGAACTGGATTAAGAATTTTCGCAATCTTTTGAAATTGGAATTGAGTATAGAAGTGGTAAAAACTAATGGAATGAAAAAGTTAAATATATAAGGGAAATATCAGACGTAGTAATCGGGACAGATCATCGCATTTAATTAAAGAGATCCTAATTTCCTTAAATCTCGAAGAAACAGATCTTATAGATTTCCAAGATTTTTTTTTTTTGAATCCCTTGAATTCCGGAATTTAACCATGACTACGTCAAAAATTATGACGAAACTTATTTTCCTCATTCCACTATTTTGTAATAGCTTCACTCATACGCTTCAAGTAATCGGATCATTTTATCCATATTACTCTATGGTAATAAAATCCTATCTATCAACACATATCCGTCATGAAAACATTTTTATGGTTAGCCATGACGACCTCGATCAAATTTCGGGACGAAATTTCTTTAACGGGTAGGTACTGTGACGACCCGGAAATTTTTGACCAAATTTAAACCTAACCTTTATATGTTTCTGACACGATAAGCAGAATTTGTAATGTTGAATCTCAAAAAGTTTGGAACTACATTCATGTAATCAATTACCCTCTGACCGTGTTCGATGATTCACGAACAATTATGTGTATATAGATATGTATATATAATATATAATATTAACTAAAAACATTAACAAAGTATTAGATATATGATACTTTACATGAATGTATTTGTTTCGATATATTTATCGACAGAATTAAGAGATAATATCAAATGATTGAATTATCAGATACATTATGATATGATTACGGGCCAATGTTATGAGGTCCACTGTGATTTAAGAAATCTATTCTTTTTGACAATATTTGGAAAATGGTAAAGTGATCTATAAGTAAAAACGTGGAGTGTAAATAACTTAGATGTTGGATATCGACAAGTTAAGTAACTCGACATTTTTCATTAAGATGATTTCATACGTTTATTAAACCTTTGGATTTTATCCCATGCTTCACCAACAGACTGTAATTTAAAAACTTGAAATCTATTATGAATATATATAATTCTACTTTTCTAAAATGTTTTATGATATAATGATTTAAATTAATATTAAATATATTTATACGCGTATTATACGTACATAGTTTTATACTTTTACTATACTTTAACTTTAACTTAACTTTACTTTTACTTTACTTTTACTTTACTTTAACTTTAATAATTCACTTTAATAATTCACTTTAATAATTCACTTTAATAATTCATACTTTAATAATTCACTTTAATAATTCATACTTTAATAATTCACTTTAATAATTCAAAAATCTATTATAAATAGAATTCAATAGGTTTCATTATTTCATAGAAACTTGAAAATATTTTTCTCTAAACTCTCTCAATCGAATTACATATATATATTTACTTAGTATTATTTTAGGATATTATTAGTATACATAAATACTACGACGGAGTTATATTCAGACGATTTCAAAATAAGTTTTCAAACGGGATAGAGCTAAGGAAATTATGGGTTATAGCTATGGAGGTTATGGGTATTGTTCGAGGGTATTGCTAGTGAGGTCATGTGACGACCCGGAAATTTCCGACCAAATTTAAACCTAACCTTTATATGTTTCCGACACGATAAGCAGAATTTGTAATGTTGAATCTCAAAAAGTTTGGAACTACATTCATGTAATCAATTACCCTTTGACCGTGTTTGACGATTCACGAACAATTATGTGTATATAGATATGTATATATAATATATAATAACTGAAAACATTAACAAAGTATTTGATATATATGATACTTTGCATGAACGTATTTGTTTCGATATATTTATCAACAGAATTAAGAGATAATATCAAATGATTGAATTATCAGATACATTATGATATGATTACGGGCCAATGTTATGAGGTCCACTGTGATTTAAGAAATCTATTCTTTTTGACAATATTCAGAAAATGGTAAAGTGATCTATAAGTAAGAACGTGGAGTATAAATAACTTAGATGTTGGATATCGACAAGTTAAGTAACTCGACATTTTTCATTAAGATGATTTCATACGTTTATTAAACCTTTGGATTTTATCCCATGCTTCACCAACATACTGTAATTTAAAAACTTGAAACCTATTATGAATATATATAATTCTACTTTTCTAAAATGTTTTATGATATAACGATTTAAATTAATATTAAATATATTTATATGCGTATTATACGTACATAGCTTTATACTTTTACTATACTTTAACTTTACCTTTACTTTACTTTTACTTTACTTTTACTTTACTTTAACTTTAATAATTCACTTTAATAATTTACTTTAATAATTCACTTTAATAATTCATACTATAATAATTCACTTTAATAATTCATACTTTAATAATTCACTTTAATAATTTAAAAATCTATTATAAATAGAATTCAATAGGTTTTATTATTTCATAGAAACTTGAAAATATATTTCTCTAAACTCTCTCAATCGAATTACATATATATATTTACTTAGTATTATTTCAAGATATTATTAGTATACATAAAATACTACGACGGAGTTATATTCAGACGATTTCAAAATAAGTTTTCAAACGGGATAGAGGTAAGGAAATTATGGGTTATAGCTATGGAGGTTATGGATATTGTTCGAGGGTATTGCTCGTGAGGTCAACCTAACTTTTATCATTTTCGTTGCGTCTACGTACTTTCCTGCAATATTGAATCACAATATTGATATTTGAGCATTCATATCTTATCTTTTATATATTAATAGTGTATCCCTGACTAGTGCTTGAGTATATATGATTATGCATGTTTGTATGCTTAGTTTCGTCGTTAAATAGTTTATGATAAATCACGAATTTGATACATATGCTACTGAGATAAGGTATATGATATGCATATCGTTGAAAAGCTAAAGAAAAATTAATAACTTTTCATTTAGAAATCGTGTGGGTTCGATGAACGGATTAAAAGATATGGTCAACTGAATTATTATTAATTTCAATATTATTATTAAAACGATTATTATAATTGTTATCAGTTGATGTTATTACTAAAATTATTTTTATTACTAAAAATTAATATTTTTATTGAAACTATCATTTTATTATTTTTATCATTATTATTATTATCAATATTATTTAATCAAATAAATATGCGTACAAAGATATTTTTACCACGCGTAATATAATTACATTAATAATAAATACCACTATATTTTTATGATATTAAGTGAATTTTATAAATTTTATTACTTGAGATATATAAAAGTATATTTTTATCATATATGAATTTAAATATAAATTTTTATTTATTAATAAATGACTTGTATTATTTAGTATAATAAGATCTGATAAATGTATTTAAATATATAAAACGACTATATATAAGTTATATAATAAACATGTATAGATTTTGGAAGTCATTTTGGGTCAAGTTGACTTTTGTTGACTTTTGCATGTCGGTCTTGAGCATTAGGATTGTGATACACTATGACCTGACCTAAATTGTTAGACAGAAATTGACCAACATATAAATATATATATACTTAATATAGGTTCATGAATCCGAGACAAACCCTGCACTTGTTCAGTGCCGTCATATACATAATTGCTACGAAATACAGTATTGTGAGTTTCATTTGCTCCCTTTTTAATTGCTTTTGCAATATATATTTTTGGGCTGAGAATACATGCGCTGTTTTATAAATGTTTTACGAAATAGACACAAGTACTAAAACTAATTCTACGTGGGTTTAAACCAGAAATATACCCTTAGCTTGGTAACATTAAACTACTTGTCTATGTACGGTAGGCGCGAATCCTAAATATAGATCTATTGGGCCTGACAAACCCCATCCTGACTATGGGATGCTTTAGTACTTCGAGGTTATATTAAACACACCTGATCTGGTGTACTTCAGAGGGTAAAACATGAACGTTAAGGCTTGTTACCGGGTGCCTACAACTTATAGAATACTTTTATACACTTGCGAGTGTACATATATTTATAAACGGAAATCTTGTGGTCTATTAATATATTGAAATGATTGATATGATAAACCTATGAACTCACCAACCTTTTGGTTGACACTTTTAAGCATGTTTATTCTCAGGCATTAAAGAAATCTTCCGCTGTGCATTAGCTCATTTTAAGGATATTACCTGGAGTCATTCATGACATACTTTGAAAGACGTTGCATTCGAGTCGTTGAGTTCATCAAGATTAATATTAATTCAATTATAGTTGGATGTAATATGAAATGGTATGCATGCCGTCAATTTTTTATGTAAAGAAAGTTTGTCTTTTAAAAACGAATGCAATGTTTGTAAAACGTATCATATAGAGGTCAAATACCTCGCGATGTAATCAACTATTGTGAATCATTTATAATGTATATGAACGGATCCTTTCAGTTGGTATCAGAGCGGTGATCTTAGCGAACCAGGTCTTGCATTAGTGTGTCTAACTGATAGTTGTTAAGATGCATTAGTGAGTCTGGACTTCGACCGTGTCTGCATGTCAAAAGTTTTGTTTATCATTTTTAGTCGGATATCATCTACTCACCATCCTTAGGAAATTACCTGCTTATCATTCTTAGTCTAGACACGTCTTGCTGCATTGATTGCATGAATAGTGTATAGACAAAATTCATATCTTAGCGTATCTGCTAAATCATATCTTATCGTATCTATTTCCGTAAACTTTGCCTGACATATTCCGTAAATTCCTCCGTAATCTATGAAATCTTTTGATCTATATATATATAGATATTCTATGTAGTTAGAATACCACCCGATAGCCGAAAAATCATTTCGTATCAAAAAAATCCTTTATCAAATCGTACGAAATGGAATTCGTCATCAGTTCAAGTTCCTCGGATTCCGAAATGGAATCCCACTCAAGCTCCGAAAGCAGTGTGACTGGAATGGATCAACCAATCAGCCATCATCTATTCTGGATGAATTGGGGATGGGTTCGTAGCCTCCTTAATCATTAGAGACAAGAAGAAGGCGATCCTTTCCATCCACCACATTGCCCTCTTGGCAATGAACCTGAAGCAATTACCGGCGAACCTGTCCGAAACACCATTTTCTCTCTCATTTCTAGAGTATCTCGTCATGATTATATACTACACCAAATTCTAGATCTTATTTATCCGCTCGTCCGAACCGACAATCACCCCGGTGTAATAGAAGAAGTCAACGAGCTTCGCGCTCGGGTAGTGGCTTTGGAGAATATGGTGCAAAGGTTACAAACACCAGCAGCAGCACCAGCAGCATAACCAGTACCACCATCAACAACATCAACAGTACCATTACCACCACCAACAACAACCGCATCGCAAACCTCAACTTCACAATCTGTCCCACGAGCATCGACGTCATACGCCATGTAGATACCAAGGAATACCACAACGATGAAGTACTGATTCATAACTTCATTGGGAAAACATTCTACGACTATTATGTAATTTCTAAAGTTTAGAAATTATCTATGCTAGCCTTAACCATAAATCAAATGAGTTTAATTTAATATTAACTCATTAAATCTATATTATATCTGAAGAAATATACACATATATATTTCCATAAAGACTGTAATAAAATTCTTTTGTACAAAATATTAATTGTGAAATTTTTTTTAACGGGTAGGTAATTCCCGAGAGATATATAAATTCACAATTAATATGTTACATTCTTCGAATCTGATTCAGCAAATCATCCATTATACTCCCTACTTTCACAACAATATACATTCTTTTATAGAAATCAAAACAACCATACTCATTCAAAATCTAATTACATATTCTGATTTTGAAATCTCAGAATTCGATTCAAGATATAACCGAAATCATCACTCTTATATTTCTACATCTTTCAAAACTATACTTTGACTTCAAAACTGTCCTAGAACCTCATTTCTATTCATGGAACTCACAAAAATATTTGTATCATTCAAAATCTTAGAACATCATATGTATATTAACAATTAGAATATGTGTTCAAACACTTCGAAATTATTAAAGACATCCGAGATGATGATCCAACCACACATTACCCACTGCCATGCACCTGAAAAGCTCTCGAAACCAAAATTATAGTTTAACACGTATCCGTGTCAGATCCTTTGATATTTATTACCAAATATAATTTTTCAATCTCTTTCCAAAATAGACAGTTTTGTCATAGCTTCAACAAATCACCTTCATTTGTTTATACAAATAAACCTTATTATAACAATTACCCCTTCATCATTGTTACCGGGGAACCTTTCATATCTCGCCACATTAGCAGTAAACTTAACAAAAACTTCATTAACCTTCGACTTAAGCCTCTCCGAAAAGCCACTATACTTATTCATTAAAATCCCATCATGTACTCACCTACATCCTGTAACAATAATTATCACACCAACTACTGGGAATTAGCAATCAGTATTTTGAATTTCGTGACAATTTTACGTCAAAAGTTATATGTATACATATAACGTCTATCTCCTAGACTTACATACTTCGAATGTGAATTTTCTGAAAAACATCCTAAACTATGAACTAGTTCTCCGAAATTAGAAAAATGCGGATGAAGCAGCAAAAACTGTAAACGACTTTAACAGTCAAAAGTTTGATGATAAAGAATAGTATGGTGGTAAAGCTGAGAAAAAGAGAAGGTTTGAAACTGGAAAACGGATTGAGCAGACCATGAAGGAGGCTGTGGACAAATCACAAAGACTAAACCTGCCTTCAAAGGATCCAAATGATTCAGAGTCTACTGAAATAGTTAGCAAACACCTTACTTCTTATTCTAAACCTTCACAGACAAATCTTCTTCATCATCCATCTATGTTAAGAATTCTAAGATATTATCGTATCTTTTATTATAAATATCTTCGATATTCCTGAAGATATTTTCACAACTATTCTTATCCAAAATCTTCTATCTATTCGTAATATCTGCGTTACAACATAAAAAGAAACTGTGTTAGTTTCTAAATTCTAAAGAAGAAAAAAATTCGAATTTAAAATAGGAATGTTTTTGAAGTAGTATTGGGAACTGAAGCATGAGTTAGTATAATATAATGACACTTGATCAATGTGATTATATTATAGTAAGTCATACTGAGTTTCTAATGGAACGTGATGATTCACAGAACATACCGTCATCATGTACTATTTACACGACTCGTACATTCTACCCAATTTCCAAACATATTAAGAACATATCATCTTGATAGCTCTATATTTTAGGATATTCTGGTAATATGCCAAATCAAGATCGTGCCATTACGATTTTCTTCTTGGAACATTAACTATGTTCATCCAAAAATTCATATCTACAAATTCTGGACCATTATCCGCTTGACTTAAGGTCGGGAAGAGAAAACGAAAGCATGAAGCTCCGAAATATAATGGAGAATATAAAGCCCAATAACAACCCTGAAATTACAAACCTTGTATATCAATGCGTATAGCAATATAAAGACACGGGAGGATGAAAAACACAATAACCCCAAGGTAATGGTAGAAGAAAATAACTTTCTCCGGTGGTAGATGAAAAAGAAGAATGACAGATATGAAAGTTAAGAGCATATCAAGAATCAATACTGGATGAAGCATATTAACGAATGCTTTAAAGTATGAATTGGGGAGAAAGACTAGAAGGTGTGAGCTGTAGAAATAAAGAAACGAAAGGGCGGATTTATAGTAAAATATTTGACAGAGAAATCGAGACAGATTATCGCATTTAATCAAATAAGATCCTGATTTCCTTAATCGCCAAAGAACCAAATCTTATTGCAAAGATTTTCTTTAAATTCCATGAATTCCAGAAATCAATCATAACTACGTCATCGGTTAAAACGAATATATGTTTACTCATTTCACTCTCTTGCGATAGCTTCACTTATACTCTTCGCGTAATCAAATTGTTTTATCTATATTACTCAATGATGATAAAAATCTATTTATAAACTCATATTCGTCATGAAAACATTTTTAAGGTTAGCCATGACGACCTCGATCAAATTTCGGGACGAAATTTCTTTAACGGGTAGGTACTGTGATGACCCGGAAATTTCCGACCAAATTTAAACCTAACCTTTATATGTTTCCGACACGATAAGCAGAATTTGTAATGTTGAATCTCAAAAAGTTTGGAACTACATTCATGTAATCAATTACCCTTTGACCGTGTTTGACGATTCACGAACAATTATGTGTATATAGATATGTATATATAATATATAATAACTAAAAACATTAACAAAGTATTTGATATATATGATACTTTACATGAACGTATTTGTTTTGATATATATATCGACAGAATTAAGAGATAATATCAAATGATTGAATTATCAGATACATTATGATATGATTACGGGCCAATGTTATGAGGTCCACTGTGATTTAAGAAATCTATTCTTTTTGACAATATTCGAAAAATGGTAAAGTGATCTATAAGTAAGAACGTGGAGTGTAAATAACTTAGATGTTTGATATCGACAAGTTAAGTAACTCGACATTTTTCATTAAGATGATTTCATACATTTATTAAACCTTTGGATTTTATCCCATGCTTCACCAACAGACTTTAATTTAAAAACTTGAAACCTATTATGAATATATATAATTCTACTTTTCTAAAATGTTTTATGATATAACGATTTAAATTAATATTAAATATATTTATACGCGTATTATACGTACATAGTTTTATACTTTTACTATACTTTAATTTTACCTTTACTTTACTTTTACTTTACTTTTACTTTACTTTAACTTTAATAATTCACTTTAATAATTCACTTTAATAATTCACTTTAATAATTCACTTTAATAATTCATACTTTAATAATTCACTTTAATAATTCATACTTTAATAATTCACTTTAATAATTTAAAAATCTATTATAAATAGAATTCAATAGGTTTTATTATTTCATAGAAACTTGAAAATATATTTCTCTAAACTCTCTCAATCGAATTACATATATATATTTACTTAGTATAATTTCAAGATATTATTAGTATACATAAAATACTACGACGGAGTTATATTCAGACGATTTCAAAATAAGTTTTCAAACGGGATAGAGCTAAGGAAATTATGGGTTATAGCTATGGAGGTTATGGATATTGTTCGAGGGTATTGCTCGTGAGGTCAACCTAACTTTTATCATTTTCGTTGCGTCTACGTACTTTCCTGCAATATTGAATCACAATATTGATACGTGAGCATTCATATCTTATCTTTTATATATTAATAGTGTATCTCTGACTAGTGCTCGAGTATATATGATTATGCATGTTTGTATGATTATGATAAATCACGAATTTGATACATATGCTACTGAGATAAGGTATATGATATGCATGTCGTTGAAAAGCTAAAGAAAAATTAATAACTTTTCATTTAGAAATCGTGTGGGTTCGATGAACGGATTAAAAGATATGGTCAACTGAATTATTATTAATTTTAATATTATTATTAAAACGATTATTATAATTATTATCAGTTGATGTTATTACTAAAATTATTTTTATTACTAAAAATTAATATTTTTATTGAAACTATCATTTTATTATTTTTATCATTATTATTATCAATATTATTTAATCAAATAAATATGCGTACAAAGATATTTTTACCACACGTAATATAATTACATTAATAATACATACCACTATATTTTTATGATATTAAGTGAATTTTATAAATTTTATTACTTGAGATATATAAAAGTATATTTTTATCATATATGAATTTAAATATAAATTTTTATTTATTAATAAATGACTTGTATTATTTAGTATAATAAGATCTGATAAATATATTTAAATATATAAAACGACTATATATAAGTTATATAATAAACATGTATAGATTTTGGAAGTCATTCTGGGTCAAGTTGACTTTTGTTGACTTTTGCATGTCGGTCTCGAGCATTAGGATTGTGATACACTACGACCTGACCTAAATTGTTAGACAGATATTGACCAACATATAAATATATATATACTTAATATAGGTTCATGAATCTGAGACAAACCCTGCACTTGTTCAGTGCCGTCATATACATAATTGCTACGAAATACAGTATTGTGAGTTTCATTTGCTCCCTTTTTAATTGCTTTTGCAATATATATTTTTGGGCTGAGAATACATGCGTTGTTTTATAAATGTTTTACGAAATAGCCACAAGTACTAAAACTAATTCTACGTGGGTTTAAACCAGAAATATACCCTTAGCTTGGTAACATTAAACTACTTGTCTATGTACGGTAGGCGCGAATCCTAAAGATAGATCTATTGGGCCTGACAAACCCCATCCTGACTATGGGATGCTTTAGTACTTCGAGGTTATATTAAACACACCTGATCTGGTGTACTTCAGAGGGTAAAACATGAACATTAAGGCTTGTTACCGGGTGCCTACAACTTATAGAATACTTTTATACACTTGCGAGTGTACATATATTTATAAACGGAAATCTTGTGGTCTATTAATATATTGAAATGATTGATATGATAAACCTATGAACTCACCAACCTTTTGGTTGACACTTTTAAGCATGTTTATTCTCAGGTATTAAAGAAATCTTCCGCTGTGCATTAGCTCATTTTAAGGATATTACCTGGAGTCATTCATGACATACTTTGAAAGACGTTGAGTTCATCAAGATTAATATTAAGTCAATTATAGTTGGATGTAATATGAAATGGTATGTCTGCCGTCAATTTTTAATGTAAAGAAAGTTTGTCTTTTAAAAACGAATGCAATGTTTGTAAAACGTATCATATAGAGGTCAAATACCTCGCGATGTAATCAACTATTGTGAATCATTTATAATGTATATGAACGGATCCTTTCAGGTCAACCTAACATTTATCATTTTCGTTGCGTCTACGTACTTTCCTGCAATATTGAATCACAATATTGATACGTGAGCATTCATATCTTATCTTTTATATATTAATAGTGTATCCCTGACTAGTGCTCGAGTATATATGATTATGCATGTTTGTATGCTTAGTTTCGTCGTTAAATAGTTTATGATAAATCACGAATTTGATACATATGCTACTGAGATAAGGTATATGATATGCATGTCGTTGAAAAGCTAAAGAAAAATTAATAACTTCTCATTTAGAAATCATGTGGGTTCGATGAACGGATTAAAAGATATGGTCAACTGAATTATTATTAATTTTAATATTATTATTAAAACGATTATTATAATTGTTATCAGTTGATGTTATTACTAAAATTATCTTTATTACTAAAAATTAATATTTTTATTGAAACTATCATTTTATTATTTTTAACATTATTATTATTATCAATATTATTTTATCAAATAAAAATGCGTACAAAGATATTTTTACCACACGTAATATAATTACATTAATAATACATACCACTATATTTTTATGATATTAAGTGAATTTTATAAATTTTATTACTTGAGATATATAAAAGTATATTTTTATCATATATGAATTTAAATATAAATTTTTATTTATTAATAAATGACTTGTATTATTTAGTATAATAAGATCTGATAAATATATTTAAATATATAAAACGACTATATATAAGTTATATAATAAACATGTATAGATTTTGGAAGTCATTTTGGGTCAAGTTGACTTTTGTTGACTTTTGCATGTCGGTCTCAAGCATTAGGATTGTGATACACTACGACTTGACCTAAATTGTTAGACAGATATTGACCAATATGTAAATATATATACTTAATATAGGTTCATGAATCCGAGACAAACCCTGCACTTGTTCAGTTCCGTCATATACATAATTGCTATGAAATACAGTATTGTGAGTTTCATTACTCCCTTTTTATATATATATTGGGCTGAGAATACATGCGCTGTTTTATAAATGTTTTACAAAATAGGCACAAGTACTAAAACTAATTCTATGTGGGTTTAAACCAGAAATATACCCTTAGCTTGGTAACATTAAACTACTTGTCTATGTACGGTAGGCGCGAATCCTAAAGATAGATCTATTGGGCCTGACAAACCCCATCCTGACTATGGGATGCTTTAGTACTTCGAGGTTATTTTAAACACACCTGATCTGGTGTACTTTAGAGGGTAAAACATGAACGTTAAGGCTTGTTACCGGGTGCCTACAGCTTATAGAATACTTTTATACACTTGCGAGTGTACATATATTTATACACTTGCGAGTTTATGTATATGAAATCTTGTGGTCTATTACTATTACGAAAATGATTGATTATGATAAACTAATGAACTCACCAACCTTTTGGTTGACACTTTAAAGCATGTTTATTCTCAGGTATTAAAGAAATATTCCGCTGTGCATTAGCTTATTTTAAGGATATTACTTGGAGTCATTCATGACATACTTTGAAAGACGTTGCATTCGAGTCGTTGAGTTCATCAAGATTAATATTAAGTCAATAATAGTTGGATGTAATATGAAATGGTATGCATGCCGTCAATTTTTGATGTAAAGAAAGTTTGTCTTTTAAAAACGAATGCAATGTTTTTAAAATGTATCATATAGAGTTCAAATACCTCGCAATATAATCAACTATTGTGAATCATTTATAATGTATATGAACGGGTCCTTTAACATGTATTAGAAGAACTAATACTAAGCTCAATGTATACCATATATACATAACCTGAGGTTTGCCTTGCATCCCACTTTTCTTTCAACTCCTTTAGGTAGACCGGGCAGTTGCGTTTCCAGTGACCCATTTCACCGCAACCGAAGCACGGATCTTCCTTGGGGTTAGCTTTACCGGTAATCTTTTGCTTCTTGTTGTTGTTAGTTGGGGTAACCATCTTCCCCTTTCCCTTGCCCTTGCCTTGTTAGGCGGGTCCTTTCCTCTTAGTCGCCTTCAGCTTAGAAGTGTTATTGTTTTTGGACCCGCCTTCATTGATCATAAACATGGGTGAAGCCCTTTTACCCATGCTCGCTTCAGCCGTCTTTAGCATGACATGTAATTCGCCAATGCTCTTATCCCATCCATTCATGTTGTAATTCATTACAAATGTGTCAAACCTCTTTGACAAGGAATTAAGGATAATGTCTGTGGCTAATTCATTAGACACATTGCAGTTTAGACGGTTTACTCAATCAATTAGGCTTTTCATCTTAAGGACATAAGATGAAATGGATTGGGAGTCGTCCATCCGACATGCATGAAGCGCTCGGACCGTTTCAAAGCGCTCGACACGAGCTTGTTGAAGGAACATCTCCTTTAACTGTGTAATCATGTCATATGCACTATGATGCTCGAAATCCTTTTGGAGTTCTGGTATCATAGTCCCAAGCATGAGGCAAGAAACTTGCACCGAATCGGTGCAATATTTCTCCCAATAAGCCAAGCCTTCCGTATCATCCTCGTCCAGTTGATCGGGAATGGGGTCTTCCAACACATACGCCCTATCCTCTAGTTTGAGGACAATTCTCAGATTGCGAAACCAATCCATGAAGTTTGTATGGTTGAGTTTTTCCTTTTCGAGGATTGACCTCAACGATAGGTTGTTCAAGTTTATTGGTGCGTTTGGAATGTTGTTGTTATTGGCGGCCATCTACAAAATTTAACAAAGTTGTTTAAGTATCAATTTTAATTTAACAATCAATACCCTTTAAATCCAATTGATATTTATTAAATTTTAGAAACTAACGGTAAACCAAATTTCGGTTAGGTGACTTTTATCCCGTCATTTAATTTAGCTAGGTAGTCAATATATGACAATTGCAATCCTTTTGCAACTTCTAAGTTATGGGATCATGCAATCCTTTTGCATGGCATATTTTTCACATCAACGCCTATCTGTTCCTCATGCTTCGGTGACCCTAAGTTCATGATTCCCAAATCAAGTCGTCGCGGGTTCGATTCCCGCTACCCGCCCAAAAATGAAGTCATTTAATCATTTTTTTATATTAATTTTATATTATATATTAATTTTATATTATATATATATTAATTAATATAAAAAAAATAATTGAATATCATAATCATAAAATATTAGTATATATATATATATATATATATACTCGTGACTTGATGTACCAAAAATTGCAATTTCGTTGCATCCAATATTTTTGTTCCGACAATCGTATGAAGACCTTTATCCCACAAGTGTGCGAAATTCACCTTAATCATATTAGTTTGCTCATAACGGTTAGGTGACCTTTATCCCATTAAGAGTTCCCTAATATTTTTAAGTGTTATACAAAAGGATGGCGTTTAACTTGTTTGCCTTGTTAATAAGGGATTTTAAGATTTCATTATTTCTAGTTTAAGAAAACTTCTATGCCATACACCAACATGCATTTAGTGTGTGGTACTTATGAAAAACCATTTTCATGTCTTGTAATTAAGCCAATTACTTGATATAAACCATTTTATATATAAGATCCTTATCATGTTCTTAATAACCGTTTATTAATGTCCTTTTAGCCATTTTTAATTTAACCAATTAAATTGTCGTTTTGCATGTCGTTAATTAATGTCTAATTTAACCAATTAAATTGCCATTTTGCTTGTTGTTAACTTGTGTGATTAACTTGTAGCATACAAGCATACAATCCACAATCATACACTAAACAACCATGCATGCAAAATAAATATGTTCACAATTAAGCCATTTTGGTAGGCATTTGTTTAGCCGAAAACAAATGCTACCGGTAAAGGGTTATAACACAAAGTAGGAGATTTCATATCTCCCACTTAATCTTGCATCCAAATGCTTCTTCTTGTGTTCTTCAAGTCTTCATCATGCATCTTCATTTTTACAAAAAAAATATATCCTAATACATTTTTCTAAAAAATGAAAATACAACCTAATATATTTTACATACCAAATATAAAATAAATTACATAACCAAAATAATAATATTACAAACCAAATTGAATGAATATTACAACCATATCAAATGAATAATAATTAACCAAACAAATATCCATTCAAACACAAGGTCTTGGCTATGATTGTGAACATCAATATATCAACAAATATTAACCAAATGGAAAACCCAAAACTACCATTTGGACCCTCCCAAATTTGGCCATAATAGGGTACCCACCCAAAACCCAAAATTTTTGCATTCCATTTTCATGCATGTACTTAGAATGCAAGTATAGTGGGTTTAAAGACCATATATAAGAAGCATATTTCATAGACTTCGGCTCTGATACCATTGATGGAATTTAACAACCTTATAAACAACATGTTCTTAAGATTTACAAGTTCATAAAACCATATTTATGATTTAAAGAAAGCGGAAGCATGAATATAAGTTCATGTTTGTTTGTTTAACCATTAAGTTAAATTCCATGTAAATATCAAGTCATGAATATATGCTTACAAATAAGAACAAGTAGAGAAGATTCATACCTCCTCAAGCTTGTTGAGGGTAGTTTACAAAAGTGAAAGATGATGATGAAGATGATGGCAAGAAAACCTCTAATTTGAAGCCTCAAGTGTGTAATACCCATAAGCAATAACCCCAACACCTTTGCCTTTAGTTAGGATTTGATTGACACTAGATGAGAGCTTGTAAAAACAAAAAAAATGAACTCCCTTTTGAGCAAAATGACCCACGGCCTGCAGCTAAGCAGAAAGTAATTTGTGCAGCTTTTTTAAGCCTTTTACCTCTATTTTCACTTAAGAGAAATGGTCAAGCCTTGGTTCAAGTATATGGCATGCACCTCTCAAGTTGTGTGTATGTTGGAAGTAACAAAATGAGCATGGGTTGTCTCCTAGGAGTCCCACAAAAACTGCCCACTCACATTATATTTTATAAGAAGATTTTATTTTATAAAACATGTAATAATTTTATAAAACTTGTATAAAATAAACATGTATTTGTTACTTGCAATAATTTTATAAACCATTTATAAAATATAACACAACATAATTGTTTGAACCTTTAAACAATTATATATATAAATTATCCAAATAATTTATCTCAAGTGATAATATTTTAGAAAACCGATTTTCTAAATTTCAAGTGTCGCGTATTTATTTAACGATCCAACCGTTAAGATTAAATACTTGTAAAGTGTCGGTAAGCTCGTTATTAGGTATGACCCGACTTGGATCATAACATGTTGGCTACATTAATTTAATATGACTCTCGGGCATATGAAATACCTTCATATTTGTCCTTGGTCTCCTTCATGGTTTGCTCAATTCGTTTTTCAGCACTAAATTTTCTCATCCTTTGAGCTTTTTCGACCATTATTCTTTATCATCAAACTTTCGATTGTTAAGGTCGTTTACAGTTTTTGCTGCTTCATTCAGCTTTTTCAACATTCCGAGTTTTGATTTGTAGACTGGGTGCTTTTCAGAATTTCAGAACGGAAGATCATAATTCTAAAAGATAAATGTTATATGTATACATATAACTATTGATGTAGAAACGCTGCGAGATTTCAAAATACTGATTGCTAATTTCCGGTAATTGGTATGGCTATTCTCATTACAATATGCGGATGAGTATATGATAGGGTTTTAATGAACAAATATAATGGTTCTTTGGAAAGTCTTGAGCCAATGAGTAATGAAGTTGCTGATAATTTTACTGCTAGGGTGGTGGAATATAAACGGTTCTTCGGTAACGATTATGAAGGGGTAATCTTTATAATAAGGTTTATTCGAATGAAAAGTCGAAATTGATTTGCTGAAGCTGTGACAAATTTGGCTACTTTGGGAAAGGATTGCAAAGTTATTTTCGGTAATAACAATGCCAAAGGAGCTAGCACAGATACGTGTTAAACGTTTACTCAGGTTCCAAGAGTTTTTTCAGGTGCATAACTATATGCATAAATCTTCCCTTCCGCAGATGAGATGCAGTTGATTCATCCTCTCGATTGAGGTGTTTTAAAGAATCATGAAAGGTTTGATCGCAGATAGTAATAGTCAAGATACAAATGAGGTTTAAGATGAAATCAAGTGGCAAACTTGAAGAATTGTTTAGTTTCATATGTTATAATCAATATTTTAATTCATTTTAATTGTCCAATCTTGGTAGACCACAGTTAGCAGTCCACAGTTACTAACTCAATAATTCATATATAGTTTATAATATTTAAATTAATTAATACGTATCGTGACCCATTGTATACATGTCTCAGACTCGATCACAACTCAAAGTATATATATTATTGTGGAATCAACCTCAACCCTGTATAGCTAACTCAAGCATTACTGCATATAGAGTGTCTATGGTTATTCCAAATAATATATATAGATGCGTCGATATGATATGTCAAAACCTTGTATACGTGTCCCAATATTTAAAGTGCGTAAAATAAATAACAGAAATTAAGTGACAATAAATAAAATTGCGAGAATATAAATTGCGATAATTAAATTGCGATAAATAAAATGTAATCAGTTAGCTAGGAACAGTTAGCGTGGATTCTTAACAAAATTTCACATAGTTAATTTGTTTGTTTCTAACAAATTTTATTTTGTCAAATATTTTCTTCATTATGCCACTTGTTGGATCTGATAGGTCAAAATCCAAATATGAAATTGAATGAAAATGGTTATTCTGCGGTGAACGGATACGTATATCTATGGATATAAGTAGGATAGTAAATGACGTTTGAATCAGATTCGAAGAATATACAGTGTAACTTATTAATGTGAAATCTAAATATTCCTCGGGTATTACCTACCCGTTAAAATATTTTCACCATTAACAGTTTGTACAAAAGAATTTTTAATTACAATCTTTATGAAAATATACTTTCATATATATATATTTTCTTCAGATGTAATATATATTTAATGAGTTAATATAATATTAATCTCATTTGATTTACCATTAGAACGAGAATATATAATCTCTAAAACATTAGAGATTACCTAATCATCATGAAGAACGAAGATAAATGATGTAGGACGTCATGTAGAACGATGATTATACTCGAGGTACAGAATGAGATGTTGAGGCATGGATTGTTGATGGCACTGGTGCTGTTACTGATGGTACTGTTGGTGCCGGTGATGTTGTAGAAGCTGGTAAATTTTGCACCATATTCTCCAAATTGATTACTTGAGCGCAACGTTCGATGACTTCTTCTATTATTCCGGGATGATTGTCGATCGGAACGAGCGGATGAATAAGGTTTAAAATTTGAGATAGTATTTAATCGTGACGAGATACTCCGGAAATGAGAGAGAAAATGGTGTTTCGAATAGGTTCGCCGGTAAGTGCTTCAGGTTCATCGCCAAGAGGTGAATTTGGTTGATGAAAAGGATCACATTCTTCTTGTCTCCAATGATTAAGTAGACTACGAACCCATCAAATGAATTGGAGATGGCTGATTGGTTGATTCATTCTGGTGACGCTGCTTCCGGAGTTTATGTGAACATCCATGTTGGAATAGCTGTTGAAATTTGAGGGACTTGAACTAGTGGCGAGTTCCATTTTGTACGATTGAGTAAAGGGTTTTTCAATATAAGATGATTTTTGGATATCGGATGATATTCTAATTACATAGAATACCTATACATAGTACAAAAGATCCCATAGATTACGAAGGGAATTACAGGAACGTGTCAGATAAAGTCTACAGTAACAGATACGCTAAGATACAGATTAGTAGATACGATAAGATATGAATTTTGTCTATACACTATTGATGCATTAAATGTAGTAAGACGTGTCTAGACTTTAAGGATGATAAGCAAATAATTTTCGACACGAAATGATAAGCAAAACTTTTGACATGCAGACACGGTCGAAGTCCAGACTCACTAATGCATCTAAGTAACTATCAGTTAGACACACTAATGCAAGACCTGGTTCACTAAGACCACCGCTCTGATACCACCTGTAGAGACCCGTCCTAATCCATCTGGATAAATACATTACATTCGGTTACATCGCGAGGTACTTGACCTCTATATGATACATTTTACAAACATTGCATTCGTTTTTAAAAGACAAACTTTCATTACATCGAAAGTGGACGGCATGCATACCATTTCATAATATATCCAATTATAGTTGACTTAATAATAATCTTGATGAACTCAACGACTCGAATGCAACGTCTTTTGAAATATGTCATGAATGACTCCAAGTAATATCTCTAAAATGAGCAAATGCACAGTGGAAGATTTCTTTCAAACCTGAGAATAAACATGCTTTCAAGTGTCAACCAAAAGATTGGTGAGTTCATTAGTTTATCATAACAATCATTTCCATTAATTTAATAGACCACAAGATTTTCATTTCATCTTTCATAAACATCATCTCATATCAGGCATTTCGCAAGCTGCATAGAGATAAAAATCATTCATATGGTGAACACCTGGTAACCGACCTTAACAAGATGCATATAGAATATCCCCCAGTATACAGCGCGCAGCTAATATACTAAATAATACCTCGAAGTACTAAAGCATCCATACCCTGGATGGGGCTCGTTGGGCCCGATAGATCTATCTTTAGGATTCGCGTCAATTAGGGACCATTTCCCTAATTCTTAGGTTACCAGACTTGAAGGGGCGATATTCGGTTTAATAATCCAACCATATAATGTAGTTTTAAGTACTTGCGTCTATTTCGTAAAACATTTATAAAAGCACCGCATGTATTCACAGTCCCAAAAATATATATTGCAAAAGCATTTAAAAAGGGAGCAAATGAAACTCACTATACTGTATTTTGTAGCAAAAATACATATGACGGCACTGAACAAGTGCAGGGTTGGCCTCGGATTCACGAACCTATATCATTTATATATATTAATACATATAATCATAATCAAACAATTTATATATTATGTCTTAAATTATATATATATATATATATATATATATATATATATATATATATTTAAAATAGTTAATGTTTATATAGTTTTTATATATCGTTACATATGATTAATATTATATTAAAAATAAATAATTTGTTATATGTAAATATTTATATAAATCATCCTAATATATATAATTATATGAAATATTATGATAGTTGTAATATACTCTTATATAAAAATATTTATTTGTTATAATAATTTTGTTAATATGAAAGTAATAATGATAATAATAATAATAATATTAATACTAATAATAATCTAAATGATAATTTTATAAATGATAATAATAATAGTAGTAATAATAATAACTATAATAACTATATAAAAATAACAATAATAGTAATTTTTCTAATAATGATAATAATAATGATATTAATACTAATAATACTTATCTTAATAATAATGATATTAATGATAATAATACTTATAATACCTAATGTTAATACTTATTAATGATAATATAATGATCATATAACTACAATAATTAATAATAACAATAATAAAAATAAAAAGTAATTAAAATAAAAAGTAATTAAAATAATAATAATAATATAATAATAATAATAATAATTCTAATAATATTAATAATAATAAATAATAATCATATTAATAAAGATAATAATAATAATAATAATAATAATAATAATAATAATAATAATAATCATATTAATAAAGATAATAATAATAATAATAATAATAATAATAATAATAATAATAATAATAATAATAATAATAATAATAATAATAATAATAATAATAATAATAATAATAATAATAATAATAATAATAATAAATTTTAGAATACAACCTTTGAAGAAACAAGCTCCTAAAAATAAAACACCATCGCCCAGGCTCGAACCCAAGACCTATCGTTCTACGCAAACACCCCTAACCGTCCTCTGTTGACACTTTTCTTTTCTGATGTATTTAAAACTTTAATTTCATTTAACACGGACCATGATATATCATTAACTTGTGATCATCATCATAGAGGGTATCATCATCATCATCATCTACATACGGTATATATATTATCATGATAGACATCATCATCATTCATATCATTATGATCGTGTATGATTTCCATCCTCATGAAGAATCATAACTATTCATCATCAATGGATTACATCATTATTATCATCAGGATAACATCATTTATCATCGCCATCATCATTATGATCTTCATACGATCATCATCATGATCATAACATTACCATCGATACTTAATCGTTTTCATCATGTATCATATCATACATATCCCTATCATCTTCTTCGTTAGATATCCTCACCGATTCATCATCATCTCATTTCATCATTACTCGTCGTTCATAATCACCATCAAGCATGATCATCGTTACCCATCATATCCATCATCATTCTTCTAATCCTCCATCGTTATTCACTGTTTTACTTCTTCTTCCTCATTTCTTGTTACTGTATCACCATGATTCCATTCGTCTATCTTCTGTTAGTTGAATTCACAAAAAAAATATAAACTAGCGAGCCTGCCCACTAGACAAATCAAGCCCATGGCCCAACAACTTAAAAATGTTCATTATAATGGTTAACTCATAGACCCGAGAAGCCCAAGTAATTTGGTATAGCTGCTTGTCGGTGTAAAGGAATAAACAATGAAGTTTGTAAGTGGAAAAACAGGTGGCGACGTTCAGCCTTTTAAAAAGGTATCTCCGGTCTGTTTTTTTTTTATACAGAAAAGTAATCATGTAGCAACAATTTCTAAATAAGTTATTCAATGGGTTTGATGAGTATCGAAAACATGAACCAAACAGAGGGCATACGTTGGAATATCGAACACAAGTCGTGAAGGTTTTGTCTTGGTCAAGTAAAGAAGCAAAGGTTGAAATAAAAGTGACAGTTTATGGGTCTAAAGAAGGTTTTACTTCGGACAGAAATAATCGAGAAGAAAACAACATGTTTTTAGAGGTGGGTGTTCGGTTATAATTAAAGCAAATGAAGGAGAAGAAGGAAAAGGAAATTAAAAGTGTGTTGGAGCCATGGTGGTTTATGATGGTTGTAGTAATGGAGTTCCGGTGGTGGTGATCATAATGGTGGATGTTCCTGGTGGCGATGAACAAAACCGAAGGGTGGAGAGGTGATCGATTGTGATGGTGATGGAATAAGAAAAAAAAATGGTGGTGTTAAAGTTCACGAAGAAATAGAAACGAAAACAATTTATAACGATGATGATGGTGGTTATTCGTGGTGTCAGAGTGGGTTTAAGGTGAAAATGGTTGTCGTAGGTTCTTGCATCAAAAACAGAAAATATAGGACGAGTGGTGAAGTCGTGATCTCGTTTGAAGGAGATGGGTGGTGGTGATTGATGTTTTAAGAAGAGGAGAGGGAGATGAAGATTCATCATATGTATATGTATATAATTATACATCTTATATGCACATGTATTAAATATAAATAAGAATTAAGATAGATAGAAAAAGTGCTACAGTAATCCCAATCAATATTCAATTATCACTGGTGTTGAACTTTAGTTCTGCCGACACTTAACATGGGATTGATGTATCGTGTCCATTGCTAACAGTTAATATATAAAAGTGTTCCTAAAAATCCATAATTTTTACATTAAGTCCATTTATTTATTTTGGTCATTACCTGTTTGAAAACAGATCAAAAAGATTCGATAATTATTTATTTTATGTTCCAATTTATATGTACGGAGTACAAAAACTTAGCTTGAAAAGGTAAAAAATTTTTATCAAAACTATTATCTTTTTTAATCAAATTTTGGAAAAACTTTTATTTTAAAACTTTATATATATATATATATATATATATTAGACCTATTTTAAAAATAATTAAATGTCAACCGATAGTTACAGACATTTACCATTTAAGCTCAAAATTAATTATATTTAATATACACTATGTATATATATAAATAGTTGTAAATAACAAAATTTACTACGCAAATACATATATATTAAATAATTAAATTAGATATAACAATATATATATATACAAGAAATATACGTATAAAATAATAGTTTTTATTACAATGTATTTTGTTGTACATATTTATTTATAACAATAAATGTATATAATAGTTTATTAATGTTCATGTTATTATATATATTATATATATATTTATATATACACATATTTATATATATCCTCATATTAACAAGCAATGGTTCGTGAATCATCGGGGACAGTCGAAGGTCACATGAATATATGAAAATAGTTCAAACTTTTTGAGACTCAACTCTACAGACTTTGCTTATCGTGTTGAAATCATATTAAGATTAAGTTTAAATTTGGTCGAAAATTTCCGGGTCGTCACACTTTAGAAGACTTTTCTTTTGGATTTGATTTAGGATTGGGTAGTGCATTCTCAATCACCATGCTCGGTCTTATGTTGGAGTTTAAATGCTTTGGGTCGAAAGTGTCTTTTGGTTATGTTAAAACGGGTGTTTGGTTATGCCCACTTTGATATTTAAATTATTGAACGAAAAACATTAATGTTGTTTAAACTTATTAGCGAATTGGAAGTGTTTTGAAAACATAAGTTGTGGCGTCGTGCTATTAATATTAATGTGTCGTATAAAAGAAAAAAATTTCAGGACGTTATACTGACGGGTTGGGTCATTACGTTGCTCTCACTTTTTTAGAGGAAATTATCTCTAGGAACTTCCGCTTGGTAGACTTTTAAGTTTTCTACCACAATGCTTGTAAGTACTATCTACGAGGATCTTCTTTTGAGATGATCTCGTTTTCTGATGTTTTATCCATGTATGGTGAACTAGGATCATATGACTATCCGTTAAATTAGGTGGTGATGATAATGATGATGATGATGGGAATGAATAGATGATGGTGATAGTGTTGAATGGGTGATAATGTAGGGAATGAAGGGTTTCTTTAATGGTGAATGGTGAATGGTCTCACCTTTGTCACATTTCGCTACTCAAAAACGTAGATCTAGAGCAAGTTTTGATTCTGAGCACAGACATCGGTACACTTAACGGAAAATAATGAAGCATTAAAAATGAATGATTTTCAGGACCTTATTTAGGTGCCTTACCATAATCAAATTAGGTCGAATATGCCAGGTCATGCAATGCTCTTTTAGAGAATCGGTTCATCTTAACAAGATTTCTGTCTTAGATAAGCCTTAAATTTTATTACGAACGTTTTAAGTTTATGAAAGTAGTTAATCGGAAAGGCTTTCTTTCGTTTTAAAAATTATGAAATTTGGCTAAAGGACAGAGAATCTATGTAACTGGCTTATTACGATATGGGATTAAAACGTTACACCTTCATCCCACACTTAGACGAACATTGTCCCTAATGTTCCTAAGCCGTATCCCACACATAATTAGGAATTTTAGTGAAAGATTTTTGGAATATTTGTCTAGTGTATTTTGGGTTGGAATCCCACACTTAGTGATAAGCTAGGATATGGCATAAATAAATGTATAGAATTTAGAGCTAGTAATGAGTGAAAAGAAAGAGTATTTCCCTACGGACTATCGAGAATGTGGTTGGAGAAACTTGTTGACTGGGAGGGCAGGTGGTTTCAGCAAACTCTTAAGTTTTGTCCTTTATTCCTTTGGCTCATTTGTCATCCTTTATTGTCTTCTAATCTACTTTATTGAAGGGGTTGCCTCCCGAAAAGCGCTTTTGTTTAAGGTTGTTGGCTCGACCGTAGTGATGTCTACTAGTTATAAGTAGACATTTCCCTCTGATTGATGTCTTCGTGGAGTAGAGGGTACACAATCTTGGTGGGTGGACCCTTAAAAGGTGCCGAACTAACACGTCGAGTAAGTCCGGGATTTGTCTTGATGGTATTCTGAAGGCGAGGAAATGAGCGGTTGTTGCTCGTGACAAATCTTGAAGTCCAAGGAGAATAGAGTCAACGGCTCTACTGACATTTCCATGTACGTCAACCATAGAGCCGGTGCTTATAGTAAATGTTTCTCGTCTTGGGTGCTCAATTCTGAGGTCTTCAAAGAATTGAAAAATTTTGATCTTCTTAATTTCGAAACCTTCAGATTCTGGATTTCCACAGAAAGAGTTTGTGGTTTTGCACAGACTGCGTAAGAGTCACAGTTGGTTCGAGGTAAATATCATTCCTGAATCAAGCAGTAAGTGGCTGTTTACCGTAGATCTCTCAGCATCTGCATTTGAATGTGAGGCTTGAATCTATAGAGTCATTAAAGATACGCCTGAGCTTCTCAGTTATGAATGTGGCTCAATTCACTCGGGTAGGATTTAAATGAGATAAAGGATTATTTTGTCTTTCCTCTTCTAATACTACCGATCTTAATTCTTTGATAATCAGATCAACGTGGTGATCAAGTGTTACGTAAATTACTAGCATCTCTGGTGTGCTTTCAAAATCATACCTTGCTAATAGAACGAATAGGCTATAAAGATTTTCAATCATTTTTGAATCAATGCAATACAATGGACATCCAGTGGAACAGTCCATATGTCCGCGGATTTGAGTCAGTAGAATCCTTTGGCTATTACAAGAGCACAAGATCCCTACCTAGAGATGCCAACACGTACCCTAATTTCGGAGAAGCAACCTAGAAGACCATCACAAGAGCTCAAGATCACTAACCAGAAATACCAGCACTTATTTAAGAAATCATATATGAAGATCTATCAAGAACCTAGAAGCTCATCTGATTCATATATAAAGATTAAGAGGTGTCAAGACTTACACACACTGAAAACACACACGAAATCCAATTTACATAATACTTCAAATACAACCACAAGGAACATCCAGAGGTAATTTAGGGGATTGTGTGTGGCCAATATGAGTCTAAGGATTAAGGAAGCCCAAGAAAGTGCATTTGATGAATTTCAGGTCAAAACGTATACCAGTGCTTAAACTATGAACTATGAGAAATCTGTATACGACAATCACGGAGTACAAATGAAGAACTGGCTAACAAGTTACACAAACTGGCGACCAAGTTACCAGAATTGGCGACCCATTTACATAAACTGGTGACCCGTTTTGATAACTGGCACTCAGGATTTTAAACTGGCGACTCGAAAATGAAAACTGGTGACCTGGAAAATGGAAACTGGCGACCCAGATTTAAAAACTGGCGACCTGGAATTTATAAACTGGCGACCCAGTTAAGCAACTGGCCACCCATGTTAGATAATTGGCGACTCGGAGCTTGAAACTGGCGAATCGTGGTTAACAACTGGCGACCCGTGGTTAAGCAACTGGCGACCCATTATCAAAACTGGAGACCCAGTTCTACTATAAATAGAGGCTCATACGTTCATAATTTTCATTCGAAAAACTCATAGCTCTCTTTCTCTCTCTTGTTCCGAGTTTTCTTCCTTTTTTCTCTCTCACAACACAATTCTGCAAGCTTAGGGTAGTTTAGTATAAATTATTGTGAGTCTTGTAAGCTCCTAAGAAGCTGTCTAAGCTCCTAAGAAGCTATCTATACTTCTTAGAGCAAGAGTTGGAGCTGGGTCTTATGTAATAATTGTCTATGAATAATACATAAGTGAATCACGGTGATAGCAAACATTGCAAGGATCATCTATAATCACTTGTAAACTATTCTATTACTACATTTATTTTATATTTCGATAATCTGTCTCTATAATTATATAATTTTTATATATGTTGTTACAATAATTATTAATATATATTGTTATCGTAATATTTATAAACACTATCCTGTAATATTCACTATTAAATATTACATATATATATCTATCAAATAATAAAATCATTAATATATCTTTTAAAGTACGACCTATAAACTTAATCAAGTAATATTTTGGCTCACGATTAACCTTTCCAACTGTTTGTGTGGTTAACGGTTTATTCAAACTTAAAAAGATAAAAATCCTCTTAAACTCGTTAATTATCTTGTTTAACATCTCGGGTGAGATTGACGTAATTATATTGATATAATAATTGAAGGACCTGGCTGGATGTAGTGGTTCAGACAAATAGTTTGATTGAAAAGGAGGTTTTTTAGGTGTGTACATAAATAACTAAACAGTTCAAGACATTACACTCGATTTTCTTCCACCGTCTAGACCAAAGAACTTTCCTATTAAAAAGACGTTAATTATATTTAAATAGTTCGTATGTTTTCTATAACAATTTACTACAATATTGTTGTTAAGAAAACTGTATTAAATGGGGCTCCGTGTTATTCGGATAGCCTAAGTAAAGGCCGCGTGTACTCTATAAGGGTGCAGTGTTGGGGATAGGTAAGTTACCCTACAGTCAGAATCACCCTTGGTTTAAAGATACCAGTGACATCCTTAATTGGAACTGGACCAATTAAGGAGGTGATGATACGCATAACGATCCGCATCGAAAAGACACATTTTTGACAATGTTCCGTCTATAACACAACGGACGTGATCAGTCTCGGGCAGAGAACATCTTCCCAGCCCCACTTTAGTAACCCGACCAGAAGGTTACTTACGTACACATCCAGGAAGAATCGTCCCGGACAAAGGCTAGCCGGGACGCTACATAAAACCCATCCTACCTAGACATGTATGCAGGCTACCGGCACCACTTAGCCGGGTATAGAGCATTGAGAAGCTATGAACCATATCATCACGTAAAAGCTTACTGAACCAAGTACGTCGAGCACCCGACACTCTTTACAAGATCGTTTACGAACCGATTACAATCTTACCCGGACAAAAGAATACCGTGAAGAAGCACTTGAAAAAACAAACATCAGGTAAAATCCTTTTGTCTAAACAAGAGCAAGACATTCATTCGTCATGCTCTAGACAGATCCACCACACTCTCAGAATTACCTTACCTTTCCAAGATAGGTGTCTAATCTCGGGACAAGCACTTTGTCCCGGAACAAACACTTTGTCCCTGAACAAGCACTTTATGCCGGAACAATCAAACGGTCCTAGACAAACACATGATCCCTGAATGAACACATAAATGGGCTGCATGCCACGTCAGCCCACGAATCCAGGAAATATTGTTAGGATCTGTTTGTCATTCCAATGAAAGGGACAGGTGCCACGTCAGCCCTCGGATCTGGTGAAGTTTATTATAACCATGAAAGGAACATGTGCCACGTCATAATTCCCTCATAACACCTATAAATAAACGAACAGAATCATTCATTACACAACACTGGATGCATAAAGTTACTTTGTCCAATTTATAAATGTAACATTCTCTAGCTGAAAATACAATTCCGATATAGATTCCAGTCGATATTTGAGTTCATCTCCTCTCCAAGATATTAAATTATTCGATCCCAATCGAATAAGGTTAATCTCATCGATTGTTTTACGCACTTAAAATTCAGATTTCAAATCTGGGTTTGCATAGTTATTGAAGATAAAACATTCGATCCTTTCTTTTTCACAAATCAAGCACTCAAATATAAAATCTATTTCACTTGTAACGATTTTGGTTTGATCAGGAGGGCTTTAAGTTCACAACAAGTTTTAATAAATAGAAATCGTCTCCAATTGTATTAAATAAAACTTATAAAATAAAAGATATACACTATAAAAGCTTAATAGACATACCTATCCTTTCACTTGTAACGATTTTGGTTTGATCAGGAGGGCTTTAAGTTCACAACAAGTTTTAATATATAGAAATCGTCTCCAATTGAATCAAATAAAACTTATAAAAGATATACACTATAAAAGTTTAATAGATATACCTATCCTTAGCTATATATATATATATATATATATATATATATATATATATATATATATATATATATATATATATATATATATATATATATATATATATATATATATATATATATATGTGCGTGTGTGTGTGTGTCTATGTGTGTGCGCGCGTGTGAAACCACACACACACACAGATATATATATATATATATATATATATATATATATATATATATATATATATATATATATATATATATATATATAAGTAGTAGTTAAGTAGGTAGGTTATAAATAAGAAAAACGCAACACAAAAATGTTAAACATAGATATTATAATCATAAACCCAGAATAGTACTCACAAAAATATAATTAGACATTACTTAAATCTAATAAAGATATCTTGTAATTCTCATCCAAACTATTGAGTCGTGTGATGAACCTAGGTTATACTGATGATATCTACTCATAAGATAGCTGTGTGTAAAATCCCAGACCTAGCTCTTATAAATATTAATACCTCTGGTGTACTAGTGCGACAGGTCTCGCTCTCTGAAAAGCTGAAAGGACTAGCTCTTCAAACGACCAGAGAGACGCAACCGGCACCAACCATCGCTAGTAAACCCAGGAAATCGTCTACTTTACCACACCATCCACCATCCATCCATTCATCCATTTCAGGAGAAAACGATGGGCGGATCCGGACGCATCAAGTTGTTCAGTAAGACCTCAACCAGATGAGGAAGATGATGAAGAGACTGAAGAAGATGAAGGTTCTAGTCTTCGTAAAGAAAAAGAAAAAAAAACTTCTCCAACACCTGTTGTGAAACCAAGAGAAAAGAAAACCAAACATGGTCATGATTCTCAGCAGTCGTCATAATTTCAACAACAGACACCTCAACGATGAGTTACTAGAGAAGGTCTGACAAGTTCTTAGAAACAACTGTCTATGTCTTCACAACCACAACAACAGACCAAAGCAGCTACATCTCAGGTTTCTATAGAGTACTATACGTTGACGAAGAATCTACTTCTGTCCAAGTTACCTAAGATGAATAACTTGAAGAATCAGATGACTGAAGCAAGGAAGAAGAATGGGGAGAGGGTTGTTCGACTGGAGAATGTGAATGAAAACTTAAAGGATACTGTTGAATCTCAAAGCAATGAAATTAAAAACTCACTGGTAAGCTGAAGACTTTGGAGAAAAATTATTCTAAGAGGATCAAGGCACTGGATTACAATGTAAATTTAGGGACATCGGGAAATGTACGAAGGGTTATCGATGTTGACCGTGAAGGTTCCGATCTAAGTGTTGGAGAAGTAGAAGATGAGTTTGCTCATGAGGAATTGATTGCAGAGGATGTTCCCCCTACTGGAAATTATCCTCCAATAACCCCTTTAAGAAGCATAAATGAAAGTGAATTTTAAAGTCTTATGTATGAACATGAATGCTTAAGATTATCTAATATGTTTGTTAATGCAGAGGAGGGAGAAGTTCACGAGCCTGATCTCTTACAAAAATAGCTTCTTGCATTGGAGTATTGTAGTGATGAAGAATCTAACGATTCTCTAGCAATTAAACTGAAATAAAACCACTTGGCTATGTTAGAGTCATGGTGGAATCTCCCGAGAAAGTCCAAATTAGTCTAGAAGATGAATTGATTATTGAGGATGATGCAGACAAGTATATTCCTACATATCTAGGTAGAAATCCTGAGTTCAACGAGCTATTTGAACTATAAAAGTCGACAGAGGAAGACCTTAAGGAAATCTGCAGAATGACTGAATGTGAGTTTAGTAAGAAGAGGACAGAAGAAAGAATTGATGCCGAGAAAAAAAGAAGGGAAATCAAACAGAACTAGATTAGGGAGAGAAGGAAAGAGAGTGTAGGTATATGAAAGCAGTTGATTCAAAGAAATCCAAGGAAGAGGCTAAAGCAGAGACAAAGAAAGACGAAAGAGTAAAATCTCTACAGGATTGGTATGATGATTTCACTAGTAAAGCTGAAAGGTAGAAATCCTGGGCTTATTTCATATTTCTTGATAGTTACGGAGTCATATGAGAGTTTGGAATGTACTACCTTAAAAATCCAGCATATTTTAAGACACTTTTGTATTATGGTCTGATGCAAGTAGCTCAACAGAGGATGCTTGATATTGATGAAAGAGACATTTCAGGTTTGTTCCAGAAGAGATTAAGGTATGAGTTCAAAACCAAGTGGGTAACCTTTAGATCTCAATTTCTGGTAATATAATAAAGTCTATCTGAGAAGAGACGTGATGGAAACCAGAAATTGATCTGAAAACAGAAATCCGTAAGTAAAATGAATAAGTTGTCAATGAGGAAACTTCCACCGAACTTTGGCAATAGGTAATTGTGGTAGTATTACAACAAACTATCTGAAGAAGCTATTATAGCTTTAGATCATGATGAGAATGTTCCTGGTAGCGTACCAGAGGTTATTACGGTTTTTGACCATATGTGGTTAATGATACGCATACCCGATTAGCTCGTGTTGCGCATCAAACAATATCGCCATGCAGACCACACACATATAGCGCGCTAAAGTGACCTAGCGATATGTCAAGGGCCTGGCGCAGCTCCTGTTCTTGCGCTGAGAGTATGTTTCATGTCAGGCGACGTTGTAGCTAGCAAATTGTACATGGCTGACAGGAATCAGGTCCGACAAAATACTTTTTACTTTTTTCGGACCAGCTCACACAAAGAAGCACTGTTGGTAGGCCACGATCCTCTAACCTTGTTACGTGGCAATAGCAGACAAAAAGACTTACCCTATAAATAAAGGACCCAAGCCACAGCAAAACGGATCTCGCTCGTTCGGTCTCACACATATACTATTTTTAGTACCAACGCATAATAGAAATAGTAGCGCTTCTCATCTAGCGCAACTTACCCTCGCTACTGGACTAATAGCGCATCAATAGACTTACTCTTGATCTACAGGTAGCATTCTATGAACATAAATCCTACAATCTAACCTGAGCCATCAACAACCGGCTATCTCGTCGCTGGTGGGTCCATGTTTAACCACCCTTGTTGAGATCCTCATCTCGCAAGGGGTTATTCAAGGTACTCCCGACCAGAGAGTTAAACTCAATTGACCCTTAAATCCCCTCTCTATTGTTGACCAGCATGGACCGGACCCGACCCCTCTATTCTATTCTTGATTAGTGGTTGAGAAATCTATCAGACTGAGACATTTGTGCACTGCACGATAATGATTTTCCATGTGAAGAAGAAAACATGGACCAAGTTATGTAATACAAGGGAGTTTTGTCTATCTACTTTGCCTACAATCTACACGCTTCAATGTTGAAATACAGGGGTACAAGATCCATGATAGAAAGGTTTGAGAAATGGGTAGTTTGTCGAAATATTGTATTTGGATTTTGGTATAGATGATCTAGGTCCTGGGGAGAGTTTGTTGATGCATATTTGTTAGTCCCTAGTCATCTATTGTGTTTGTAATAGTAACTTCAGACATTTGGCTCCAGATACACGTTGATGTAATTAACAGTTTATGCTAGTACTTTGATATATGTATGCTTGAATATATAATAGATATTCGCAACTGATTAATCACACTTGACATGATTAGATTCAGTCAAGCGCACGTGTGCAGCCTCACGCGTTTAAGTGACAATACTCATACTTACGAGTGGTACTGAGTAGAGTCAAGTGAAGTCCTCTGGTCAACCACGCGTGTGAGACATCAACTGTACGGTTGAGTTACTCACACGTACGCTTGAGAAAGTGACACGCACATTTGACAGACCAGTAAGGACTATATAAGCTTTATGTTCTTCATTTGTAAGAGACACTCACATTATTCACACATCTGGAACCCTAGCCGATTTCTTTGTTGTGCTTATTGTCCAAAACCTTGGCATAAAGTGAATAGCTAGCTCAAGGTGTTGATCTAATCACAAGATCTTTCGTGGTTTGACTAAATCATCCCCAAAAGCTTCACATATTCACTAGGGTTGTGTTTGGCGATGAGCTTATGGGAGCTTATTAGAGCTTATAGGAGCTTGAGCTTATGATTTTAATAAGCTACAAGCCATAAACTCTGTTTAGCATGCAACCAAAAGCAGAGCTTATGTAAAAAAGAAGCTATACAAAAAGAAGCTTTTAGAAGTAGCTTCTTAAAAAAGTAGAGCTTATGATAAGCTTCAGCTCCACCTCCAGTCATAAGCTCCAGCTCCAGCTAGTTTCGTCCAAACACACCCTAAAAGCCTAAATCACTTGATTCCGACTTGTGATTCACGGTTTTGTTCGATTCTAACGATCCCAACAAAGTTTCATTATTAGGATTTAAGTTGACGCCTTTGTTGATTGTTTGCTGGCTAGGGCTCGTTTTTACGTACGTTTGAATTAATTGTTGATCGAACCTATTTCAAACCATAATATTTGAGAAAAATTGGAGAGCAGTGTTGAGATTATTGTTATGTTTTATGGAGCTTATGATTATCATTTTAAGATTATCTTCTTTAAGTGAATAATCACCATGTCTCATTCATAACGATCCATGTGATCCTCTCAATCAATACCCATTAGAGTACAACTTTAGCTTTTATACCTTTATGTATGGAGACAATCACTTGCTTAAAATGAGGTTCATACACTCCTATTTATAATGTTCATAAATCATTATATGACATCTTTTAGCAATGCGCTTATACTGAATTTTATATGCACGCCTTTATTACACATATTAACTGTTCGATTATATATGTGCATTCGCACATATAATTAATTGTACTTATTGTTCTTCGAATTTATTTAATGTTATATAATCATTTAGAAAATTATTAATTAAGTATACAAGTATGGAATGAATATAAACAGAAGCATACATGATTCATCTACAACACAACTAGTGAGTCGTAATTGTTGACCGCCGAAGATTTAAAATAAGGAATAACAAGAAATTGGGTTTTGAATTAAGCTAGGAAAGTGTGCGACGCCCTATGCACGTCAAACATCGGATCCCGTAATAGTGGCGCAAAAATTCTTATCGATACTTTCACATTAATTTTGAGCTTCTTTATTTGTGCAGTTAATGGTTAATGGGTGCTTTAACTGTTGGACCACTATTTTCACACTTTTATACGTGATTTGAAAAACAAAATTCTTAAACACCATTCATCTCTACCTTTGTTCAGTCTCATGCTTTATAGGAATATAGTTAAAACAAAATTCTTTTTTAATGACCACTCATGTCTACCATTATTCAATCTCATGCTTTATACGAATATAATTAGAATTAACTAGTGATAGGGGACGGGCGTTGCTACGCCATCGTGTAGACATTTTTTAACAATGTCATGGAGCCTTCAACACTTGTTTGCGAAGTTTACAATGACAAAATATTATAGTGTGCGTTGGATCTAAAGAACAATTATGTTTGAGAAACACATAATTACATCTTAAATTTTTTTTTTTATGTGTTAAAGTTAGTAGCCCAAATATATGTATTAGCATACAAAACGTTGTTGGTGAAAGTTTAGGAAAAAATTGTAGGAAAAAAAAAGGGTAAAAATAATAAAATAAGAATTAAGCGTAACGCCTTTTTTTGAAAAATTAGTTTTAAAAAAATTGGGCCAACGTTTTGTGCAGTCTTTTGGTAAATTTTGTAGAAGAGAATGAGGGAGGAAATTTAAAAAAAAAATAAAAATAAAAATAAAAAAAATAAAAACTGTAGCTTAGTACTACTCCTTGTGGGTACAACAGTTTCTGCGTGATGTACAAGTCGATAAAGCATAAAAGTGGGTAAGATTCACTTACTATTCTCCTACTATGTCTATTAGTTTATAGGTATAATGACGAGGTGAGTTGCGCGTTATACCACTAAAGTCATGAAAGTGGGCTACCTTATTTATTCAAGCCTAAACTAGGAATGGACTAATAACAAAAGAAAGGTTAAGGCGTGAGGCGAGGTAAAGTGGTACCACTAAAGTCATTGTGGTATTGATTTAAGCTGGTTTATGGTATACAATGGTTTAAATAAATAGATACATTATATTAAATAGTTGTACAAGATAGTGTAAACTAATTTTTACATATATGATCGATCATAAATAATCATTGTACATAATTTTGTTAGTTATTTTCGGTCTAATGCGGGTGTTTTCAAATTGGTGTGTTACAAGATTTATAAAATTTTACATATCATAGTATTTTATAGGTGTGTGTGTTTGGGTGACAAGTTTTTTATAACTTATTGGAGTTTGAACATATTTTTTCTATAACCTAGTTGGTAGATAGTTTTAGTAACAAATTTTGTAAATCTTAATAAAAAATAAACTCTAAAAAAAGAAGCTATTTCAACTAGTTTAAAAATATGATCATAGCATATGAAATAAGAAATTACCTTATTAACCTTTATATGATTATTTATCATTAACTTTATTGTCCTTTTTAGTAAGTTTACCAGAAAATAAGCTTTCAGCTACACCTACTTTGCCTAACACTTATAAGAAAATAAATTCGAGCTTCCAACTTTAAAAATAAGCTCCAGCACCAGCACCTGCACCAGCTCCAGCCATAAGCTCCATCGATAAACTCCATATACAGCCACAAGTTCCAGCTTTAGCTACTTGCGTCAAACATACCCATATCCAACACACCCATTATTAGTATCCTAGATAATACTGTCGTGATTAACGAATAGTTATCTTCAAGTGTATGTTATGATATAGTTATTTATAATTATAAGATATAATCGCGAAATGTGATGCTATCGTAATGCTTTCTGCTTATGCTTTAAATTTAATCGATTTTCAACTACGTAAAACGTGGTTTTCAACTATGTATTGAGACGTCGCTGATAGTGCTCGGTTTATACAATTATATCTTCGGAATGTCGGGTTTGTTGTGTTTGTTTCGGTCCATAATTGAAGATAAAGTGTCATTATTTGTTAAACATTGCATAGGATGATATTGGTAGTGTTTTGAGTGAATTATACTTGTTTTAGAGCATAAAAGTCAGATATATTGGTCCAGGTTCGAATTGGGGATCAATCATGAAGTTCAAGTGATTTTTCAAGCCAAAACTAGAGTTTCAGGCCTCGCTTTCGCAAGGATTGACCTCTCTTTCACAAGTAACACATCGAGCTACAGTTGCGACGCGAGAAAACCGAAAAACGAGCGCGAACCGGTAACTTTGGATGGCTCGCGATCGCTAGGAAGAAGGCACAAGCATCTCGCGTTCGCGAGGTACACAGGGACGGGACAAACTATTTATTTTGTTGTTCATGCCTTTTTAGGATATACACGATTTCACTTCGTTCTTGGCCATTTTAAGGCAATTTTGGAGGGTCAAGGGTCATTCTTCACTAAATCAAAAGGTGTAAACATTAAAGTTTGAAGATTGGATCGTATAATACAATTGGTACTCTAGTTCTCATTAGTTTTTATGAAAACTATGGATCTTATTGTTATCCTTTTTTCGATTGTTCCATCTTTGGATATTCTAGGCTAAATCCCCTAGTGTTTTCTTCGATGTGAAACTTATGATTGTTGGATTGTTCTATCTTTTGAGTTTTATTGTTTGATTGATTAGTTTGTTATTGTGTTTGATCATAGAATAATTACTGTGCATGTTTATTACTTTAATTCAATTATACAAATTGTTGTTTGGCTATTGTGAGATAATTGGTGATAAATAGTTTGTACTTTAACACTTAGATATCTAGACAATAAAACTAGTAATTTCAAGTGATTGTATTGCATGTTTGATTGGTAATTCAATGGTAATTTAACTTCACAGTCGTGTAATTGCATTGAGAGATCTTTGTGATTAGAGTTTTACGTGAGTTTAATCTAGATCAAATCTTAATAGCTTATCATTGCATAGTTTTGTCTTTTGAATAAGAATAATGTGAGTTAATTGAATTTAATTGACTACACTATCTTTTATCATAAAAATAAACAGGTTTAATTGAATAGAACAATCCACGTCATTTTGAATCATCTGAGTGAACACTGTTTCGTCTATTGATTGTTTTTTGTTTATTTAATTTTCGCGTTTAGTTTAATTTTTAAAATCAATTCAAACCTTTTTCATTAGGACAATTATTAGTTAACTGAATCTTGAACACGTTGCACTCTATGGACGAACTTCTGCTTGCTACATACTTTACTGCATTGATCAGGATAGTTACCTGATTCGTGTGATAAAACCATATAGTTTAGTACATTAATTTTTGGTGTGGTTTTACAGCATCAATTTTTTGGCCCCGCTGCCGGGGTGTGGTATTTGTTTAAGATTTTAAAAAGCTTTTAGTTGTTTGATCTTTTCGTGATACTTGTTTATGTGAAAGTTACTTTTTGTTATTTTGTTTGGTTTTATGCGATTCTTTGTGGTGTTGTGATCACAGGTTAGGTGGAAGTGCATGGAATCGCGTTCTGCCAAATCAAAAGTGGTTGAGCCATTTTTTGATAGGGAAAGAGAATACCACGAACGTTTAAAGTTGAGAGAAGAACAGATTCTTAGTGAGAGTTTTCCATCACTGTCACTAGATTGCGAGATTGTTACTGAGATAGAGACTATTAATGAGGAACCAATCATGGATGATCCTAATTATAAACCAATGTGGAGTGTTAGGCAAACTACACCGCCAGTTCTACCAACACCGATTCGGAGACCAGCAATTGGTGTTGATTCATTTAAGGTTAAGCCTTAAGTCATTCATATGTTGAAGACGGTAAAGCAGGTTTCAATCCGATAGATCATTTTGAACAATTTGAGGAATTATGCGCCATGTACTCGAAGAAAGATGTAGCGACCCGACAAAATCTTCATTGACGGCGCCGTTAACTTAGGTCCCGTTGCGTGGTCATAGTCCATAAATGAGACACGTTTGACCAAAATTATGTCGCATTCATTTGAAACGTATAAGACTTACAAAGTTTAGTTTACCAAATGGATTGACAATAAGTTTAAGTTTATAAAAAGTAGTAATGTATAAATGAATATAACTTGTGACATAATTAGTTGAAAATCACGGTTGCTATAAATAGCGTAAGTATGTAAACATTTGTTTGAATCCAAAGGAGCTATCACTAGCGTATGCATGTATGGTTGACTCCAAGTAAGTAATCCAAGTGTATGCATGTATTCTTGACCCCAAGCAAGTATGAGTGTACGCGGAAGCATGTATCAAATAGCCATTCATGAACCTGAGAAACATATAGAAAACTGTCAACGAAAAACGTTGGTGAAATCATATGTGTTTGTAAACGTTATTTTTGAACCACAAGATTTTGTATAGTTGATTATCCAAATCGTTTGCATTCTAAAAGTATGTTCGCGAGCACCCAATTATCAAGACTTAAGTGTTTTGCACCCTGTTGCGTAGTGTTAGAACATACACTAAACCCGAAAATATATTTCATCCGCTAACGGTAGCGAACCGCCCGAATGAGGCTCGTCAAGCCCATGTGATCACATAATATAAGTTCTCACTTACACCCTGCAAGTGTAATGTTTGTTTCCGTACTTGTGTTCAAAGTATAAAAGTATGTAGTATAAAACTGTATATGCTTCTCATCCCATGATTTAAAAGTATAAAAGTTGTTGAAAGATGGGACTATGATCTCACCTCGAGTGCACGAGTATAAATGTACTTCACAAAGTAAACATGTGCATGAAAGTTGTTTAGCCTTGACCTAAACAAGTAAGTGTATCAATTAACCGGTTACGACACAAGGTCAGGTGAAATGTGTTCAATTAGTCCTATGGCTCGTTATGACTCGAATATATAGCATGTGAATCACTTTGTCAAGTTTCATACAAGAATCAAGTATAAAAGCATGTTAGAACGATTGCATAAACATTTGGCTAAGTTTGACTAAAAGTCAAACTTGATCAAAGTCAACGAAAAAGTCAACACATTTGGGTCGGGTCCCGAACTATTTTTCTAAGCTTAGAAGTCATATATGAGCATGTTGGCCAAGTTTCATGTCAATCGGAGGTGCTTAGCATAGTTAGAATTAAACGAAAATCGAGATTTTTGGGCAGTCAGCATCAGATGCACCGCATCCCTCTCAAATCCGCCGCATCTTTGCCTGATCAGGTGGGTTCTGCTAAAAAAAGACAAGTCTCGAACCAAATTCAAACGAACGTAACTTATGAACCGTAAACATTCAAAACACGTCTCTTATATCGTTGAAAAGGTATTTTGACGAGGAATACAACTAAACATATTTCATCAAAAAAAACATCATTTACAAAAACAAAAACCTCGTCGAATGATCGTTAAATGTTCATAATCAAAGTTTCAAGTTCTAAAAGTGCATTTCATGATTCGGGAAACCAATTTATACATACGATATGCCGTTTCAAAGGTAATTCAACATACCATGCAATTAAAAACTTACTAACAACATTTCATAGCATTCAATGCATCAAAAGTTCATTTCAAAGTTCATCAAACCCTAACCAAAATCATGAATTCAATCATTTTTGTAAATGAAGCTTTTCTAAATCAACCTACACATCAAAATGAAGCTAATGATGCTAGTAACACATTTAATACATGAACTTTAACATTTAAACAACATTTAATCATCCAAAATCAAAGATTAAACTAACCCATTTCAAGTGTTCATGCTAGTTACTCAAAACAACAAATCGAGCAAACCAAACACATATTCATGTTAGACTTGAGCCATCGACACCAACTAACACCATTTCAAGTCTATAAAACGAATTTGAGAAATTTAGAGTTTTAGAAATGTTACCCAAACGAGATGAAATTGATACCAAAATGAATAGGATGAAGAGAAGATCACGAATATGTTGTTGGATTTGTTGTGAGCTCCCTAGATGTGAAATGGATGATGAATCCTTGTTTGTGTGAGTTGAGAGTAAAAAGGGAAGTAAGAAAAGAGAGGAGATGATGGAATGAAATGAGTCATAGTGGTGGGTTACTAGTTAACCAAATTTGCCCAAGTGGCAAGATTAGTCCCTCAAGTTTGTAGTCGGGTGCAGGAATTAACCAAACGAATTATTTTTAAATACGCGACAAAAACGGGAGATGTTATAATCGAATAACGGAATTATCAAGAACATTAGTTAACGAAGTGTACGAATATAGATGACGAAAGATATTATTAAAAAAAAGACGGTGTTAAAATAAATTTAACGGAAAAATGTGGGATGTTACATTTCCCACACCTTAAAAGAAATTTCGTCCCGAAATTTAGTTGGAAGTAGTAGTCGTTGTTTCTTCCTCGAAATCTTGCGTTGCCAATTCTACGAATGAGTGAAGGTACTTCCTTGGGCATTTCGACGAACTTCGAAAATCAGGATTTTACGTTGTTTTAAAGTTTGGTTTCACTATTCATAGTTCCCCTAGGAGGTGACGGTTGTCGTCGATAGTAAGCTCATCGAAAAGGATAACAAATTCTTGTTTCGCAAGACACGTCTTTAAGTTTGATACATAGAATGTAGGATGAGCGGAGACTCAAATGAGTCTGAAAATCTAAACTGTAAGCAACGGGTCCAAAAGGCCTCAAGATTTTCAAAGGATCAAAATATCGCGGATTTAGCTTTCTAGGTTTCCCGAAACAGATTACACCTTTCTAAGGTGTGAATTTTAACGTTACGCGGTTACCCACTTGGAATTTGAAATGTTTACGTCTAACATCGACGTAGCTCTTTTGGTGACTACGGGCCGTCTTGAGTCTTTCTTGGATTTGAATGATCTTAATGGTTATTTCATGAATGAGTTCGGGTTCGGTGGTTTGCTTGTCACCTACTTCGGCTCAACGATTTAGAAATCGACAATTGCGGCTATATGGGTTTTCGAAAGGTGTGGCGTTAATACTCGAATGAAAATTATTGTAGTAAGAGAATTCGGCTAAAGGCAAATACTTTTCTCAAGTAATTTTGAAGTCGATAACACGAACTCGTATTATGGTTTCCAAGGTTTGAATCGTATGTTTGTTTGGTCCTTCGGATTGTGGTTGATGTGTTGTACTTAGGTCTAAACGTGGTCCCGAGACTTTTTGTAAGGCACCCCGAAATTTAGAAGTGAAACGATGATCTCGATCCAAAACGAGGTACAGTTCTTTTAAGACACATTTGAACAAGCTTGTTAGGACCTGAAAACGTTTGTTGGATCAAGTTTCTGTTTCTCAAGAATTTCGCGCCGTGGAAGATTTTTCGGTTTTCGAAAACGTTCGTTAGGACTATTCTCCCTCGTGGTGAATACTAGCATAACGTGAAGAGTCTCTCCCTCTATTGAGAATTTAGAATAAAGATTTCCTTATACGGAAGTACGAGTGTAAGGCGAGAGAAGTTTCCGCCTCGATGTGAGCATACCAAGCATTTTGTAGTTCGTCGATAAAGCTGCACGGAAACGAGATAGTATACAAGTGTAACATATGGTTGAAGTCGAAAGAATTTGTCATTCATTCAGAATCATAAATATGGTTCGACAATAATCGACGATGTGTCCCGGGTATGGTTGTTATCAGTATTCTCGGAGTTTTCGGATGTTCAAACAAGAAAAATGAAGTCATGTACATGGCACATGGTGGTGATTAGGTTGATCGAGTCCAATCACCATCACGAGTCATTAGAACTTTGGTATGACTTACTATAATATAACCACAATGATCAAGTGTCGTTATATTATACTAACTCATACCTCCATTCCCACATCACCCCATAGATTCAAGTTTGTGTAATCGTGAAGATCGAAAATGAACAAAGTGTAACGACGTCTCAAACGTGACTCGTATTTGATAGAAAGAATTTTTGCTACTCTGAAGATTCATTTCCCGAAGGAAGTGTATAAATGATTGTTCACGTCAATGCGGTTCAAATCAAACAATAATGCATTTAGGTATGAAAAGAGTAATGCATCATGATAACGAATAGTACGCAACCCTAGTGATAAGTAGTGACGACGATACTCACCTAGAGTAGTGATGGTAGTAACAAGAAGTGGTAGATAGTAAGCAACACCGGTGTGACACCGATAGTAAATTAAGATGGTGGAGAATAACAATCTGGGAGGCAGAGTTCCCGAATAAGTGTGACTAATGAAGTCGTTGTCATCCTTACGCGTATGAATCTTGAATTTACGTGTGTTACCAGAAAGTTGCAGAATACGAGTTCGTATGATGAAAACTTGGTACCATTAAGAAGTTTGCCTAAGAATGATTCAAGTATAATGCACAAGTAGTCAAGTAAGTGCTATATATAGCAAATGTATGTCAGAATGCAATGGCTAACCATCTGGTTGTAGTCTAGATTCACTAATGCGTCCTAACGACTCTGTCAGACACACTAATGCATATCCTAGTTCCCTACAACCAACGCTCTGATACCATCTGTAGCGACCCGACAAAATCATCATTGACGGTACCGTTAATTTAGGTCCCGTTGCGTGTTTATAGTCCCTAAATGAGACACGTTTGACCAAAATTATATCGCATTCATTTGAAACGTATAAGACTTACAAAGTTTAGTTTACCAAATGGATCGGCAACAAGTTTAAGTTTACACAAGTGGTAATGTATAAATGAATATAACTTGCGACATAATTAGTTGAAAATCACAGTTACTATAAATAGCGTAAGTATGTAAACATTTGTTTGAATCCAAAGGTGCTATCACTAGCGTATGCATGTATGCTTGACTCCAAGCAAGTAATCAAAGGGTATGCATGTATGCTTGACCCCAAGCAAGTATGAGTGTACGCAGAAGCATGTATCAAATAGCCATTCATGAACCTGAGAAACATATAGAAAATTGTCAACGAAAAACGTTGGTGAAATCATAGGTGTTTGTAAACGATGTTTTTGAACCACAAGATTTTGTATAGTTGATTATCCAAATTGTTTGCTTTCCAAAACTATGTTCGCGAGCACCTAATTATCAAGACTTAACTGTTTTGCACCCTGTTGCGTAGTGTTAGAACATACACTAAACCCGAAAATATATTTCATCCGCTAACGGTAGCGAACCGTCTGAATGAGGCTCGTCAAGCCCATGTGATCACATAATATAAGTTCTCGCTTACACCCTGAAAGTGTAACTAATGATAATCGAATTGAGGCTTTTTGTTCTAACTCGCTGTGGAATGTTTATTTCCGTACTTGTGTTCAAAGTATAAAAGTATGTAGTATAAAACTGTATATGTTTCTCATCCCATGATTTAAAAGTATAAAAGTTTTTGAAAGATGGGACTATGATCTCACCTCGAGTGCACGAGTATAAATGTACTTCACAAAGTAAATGTGTGAATGAAAGTTGTTTAACCTTGATCTAAACATGTAAGTGTATCAATTAACCGGTTACGACACAAGGTCGGGCGAAATTTGTTCAATTAGTCCTATGGCTCGTTATGACTCGAATATATAGCATGTGAATCATGTTGTCAAGCTTCATGCAAAATCAAGTATAAAAGCATGTTAGAACAATTGCATAAACATTTGGTTAAGTTTGACTAAAAGTCAAACTTGGTCAAAGTCAACGAAAAAGTCAACACGTTTGGGTCGGGTCCCGAACTATTTTTCTAAGCTTAGAAGTCATATATGAGCATGTTGGCCAAGTTTCATGTCAATCGGAGGTGCATATCCTAGTTAGAATTAAACGAAAATCGAGATTTTTAGGCAGTCAGCATCAGATGCGCCGCATCCATCTCAGATGCGCCGCATCTGAGCCTGATCTGGTGGGTTCTGCTGAAAAAAGACAAGTCTCGAACGAAACTTCAAACGAACGTAACTTATGAACCGTAAATAATCAAAACACGTATCTTATATCGTTGGAAAGGTATTTTGACGAGGAATACAACTAAACACATTTCATCAAACAAAAACATCATTTAAAAAAAAACCTCTTCGAATGATCGTTAAATATTCATAATCAAAGTTTCAAGTTCTAAAAGTGCATTTCATGATTCGGGAAACCAATTTATACATACGATATGCCGTTTCGAAGGTAATTAAACATACCATGCAATTAAACACTTACTAACAACATTTCATCGCATTCAATGCATCAAAAGTTCATTTCAAAGTTCATCAAACCCTAACCAAAATCATGAATTCAATCATTTTATAAATGAAGCTTTTCTAAATCACCCTACACATCAAAATGAAGCTAATGATGCTAGTAACACATTTAATATATGAACTTTAACATTTAAACAACATTTAATCATCCAAAATCAAAGATTAAACTAACCCATTTCAAGTGTTCATGCTAGTTACTCAACACAACTAATCGAGCAAACCAAACACATATTCATGTTAGACTTGAGCCATAGACACTAAATAACACCATTTCAAGTCTATAAAATGAATTTGAGAAATTTAGAGTTTTAGAAATGTTACCCAAACGAGATGAAATTGATACCAAAATGAAGAGGATGAAGAGAGGATCACGAATATGTTGTCGGATTTGTTGTGAGCTCCCTAGATGTGAAATGAATGATGAATCCTTGTTTGTGTGAGTTGAGAGTAAAAAGGGAAGTAAGAAAAGAGAGGAGATGATGGAATGAAATGAGTGGTGGTGGTGGGTTACTAGTTAACCAAATTTGCCCAAGTGGCAAGGTTAGTCCCTCAAGTTTGTAGTCGGGTACGGGAATTAACTAAACGAATTATTTTTAAATACGCGACAAAAACGGGAGATGTTATAATCGAATAACGGAATTATCAAGAACATTAGTTAACGAAGTGTACGAATATAGATGACGAAAGATATTATTAAAATAAACGGTGTGAAAATAAATTTAACAGAAAAATGCGGGATGTTACAAAAGATGTAAGTGCGAATGTATTCAAGTTGAGAACTTTTCCATATTCACTACCAAGGGATGCAAGGGCATGATTGAAAGGTTTACCTTCAGATTCTATCACTACTGGTGCCCAACTTTGGAATAAGTTCTTTACCAGGTATTTTTCGCTAGTTACAGTTGAAAAGTTGAAAGCTGAGATTAATTTGATCATATACATAGCATTGTATATGTATATTTTAAGTGCTAAAGGCTGAAAACAGAAGTTACGCGAAGTATGCTTAAAGGATTTGGAAATCCGCTGAAAGTTAAGTTCGCGGATCAGATTGCGCATTAATAAAGATTGCAGATTCCTTTCGCTAAGTCAATGCGGATAATAGTCAATCCGCACACCGCGAATATTTCAGAAACTATAAATAGAGGGCTTTGCCTCTCATTTATAGGTTGTTGATTATCCACCGTTTGCTCTAGCCTTTGTAATTTTCACTTGTGACTTTGCCCAAGGAATTTTTACATTGTGTTAAGGTGAATCATGCTAATCAATAATCAAGACCTGGTCGGAGTGGTTGATCACTTGATTGATAAAGTGAAAGACGATCATCAGGGCCCAAAACAATCATCAACATCCCATTCCACCCTTATAATCTCATTGCACTCAATCCTAAATTGAGTAATATTAATATAAGATTGATCAATTGGCGCCATCCGTGGGACACGTTCAAAATTAAATTCGAAATTTTTTGATTCGTGCTATCGAACAGTAAAATTGTTTGTTTAATTTTAATCGTGTATTGTTTTTGATGATCTACAGATAAGTTGCTAAGGTGTACCAGCTGACTCGATCATTTACAATGGCTATAACGACCCGTCCTAATCTATCTGGACGAATACATTACATTTGGTTACATCGCGAGGTACTTGACGTCTATATGATACATTTTACAAACATTGCATTCGTTTTTGAAAGACAAACTTTCATTACATCGAAAGTTGACAGCATGCATACCATTTCATAATATATCCAATTATAATTGACTTAATGATAATCTTGATGAACTCAACGACTCGAATGCAACGTCTTTTGAAATATGTCATGAATGACTCCAAGTAGTATCTCTAAAATGAGCAAATGCACAGCGAAAGATTTCTTTCATACCTGAGAATAAATATGCTTTCAAGTGTCAACCAAAAGGTTGGTGAGTTCATAGATTTATAAAACAATAAAATTCGTCATTTTGATAGACAACAAGATTTAAATCCTACATGGTACAAATGGGCCCGAATCCTATACCCACCTGTAATGTACATGCGATATATTTTAAATACAGTACACCTTTCTCGTGTACGAAATCATCTTTCATAAATCTTAGTAACCGTACACATATCTCGTGCACAAAAATAACATACACATAACCTGTGTATAAAATCATTCTCTCGATACATAACATTCACTTTTCATTACTTTCATAGCTTGGCTTGGTAACCGACCTTAACATATAATGCTCATAATAATATCCCCAAAACAGAACATCTCGTCTGTATAATAATCATATAAACTTCGAAGTACTAAACACCACGCCCACTAGCCCTTCCGTCTAGTGAACATTCTGGGTGGGGGTGTTAAACCCGGTAGCTACCTTTAGGATTCACGTCAATTAGGCGTGCACTAATTCTCAAAATTAGTGATGTTCCCTAATTCTTAGGTTACCAAGCAATAATAATCAGGGGAAAAATATTCATATCAATTGTGGTAATTATCACGTCCACATAATTCAATGGTGGAAATTATCACATCCACATAATTCATTCGAGGAATGTTTTGCTTGTGTCTATCTCGTCAAACATTTATAAAAGCATTTCATGTATTCGCAGTTCAAAATGTATTTCAAAAGAAATTAATAAAGCAGTTGTAAAAGTAGCACATGTATTCTCAGTCCCAAAAATGTAAAGAGTAAAAGGAAATCAAATGAACTCACAATACGATATTTTGTAGTAAAAATATGCATACGACAATACTGAACAATGTAGAGTTGGCCTCGGATTCACGAACCTATATAATGTATATATATTAACACATATAATGTAATTGAACAAATTTAGGTATTATTAGTGATATAAATGATGTTTTAATAATTTTTATGTTAATAACCTAATTAAATATATTAATTTTATACATTATATATAATAGTAAATATTTGTTATAAAAATATTGATATAGTTTTGTTAAATATATTTTTATATAACTAATTTTTATTGTAATAATAATAATAATATTCGTAGTGATATTGACGATAATAATATAGTTATTATAAAAATAGTGATACTAGTAGTAATAGAAATGGTAATAATATTAATAATAATGTAAAAAAAATAATGATATTGTGAATAAAAATAAAAATACCTATAATACTAATAATAATGATAATACTAATAATAATAATAATAATAATAATAATAATAATAATAATAATAATAATAATAATAATAATAATAATAATAATAATAATAATAATAATAATAATAAAATGAGTAAACTACCTCCAAGCTTCTTCTAAAAAGAAAAAAAACGCTTCAGACCAGGCTCGAACCCGTGATCTCCCGCTCACCCACTAACATCCTTAACCAGTCCCTCTACCTCATTTTTCTGATTTAGTTCATAGCCTAATTCTATTTAACTCATATTTTCGTTTTCAAGCCCGAACAGCACAACACTTGGCCCAACAGGAACTATCGGCCCAACAATCCAAAAGTGTAAGCCCGTTTATATAGTCCAGCAATGGAACAGCAGTAACCCAAATTCGGTTTTTAAATTTTTCATAAAAATAATTGCAGTTGCCTAGATTTGAACTCAGGACCTCTTGTTAACTGGAACACCCTTACACCAGCTGAATTAACTTGTTTTTCTGGTTTGCTTCCAGAATCAAAACTATGTAACCCATATCTAACTGTTCTTTCTTCCCCATAACCAAACCTATAACTATTCATCTTATATTATCATCAAATAAGTATCATCATGCATTTGTTATCATGATCATCATTATCATCGACACTTTTATCATCATAATCATCTTTTGATTATCATTTATCCTAATTCTAATATCTTCAAATTATTATCATAATCATAATCAACGTTAATATCATCTTCATTCTTATCCATCCATCATGTATATGATCATTATTTTCAATACCACATCAATCATAATCTTCATAACTATCATCATCATTTATCATAATCTTATTATCTATCATTATATATTTATTAACTATCATCGTGTTACTAACCGATAAGCATAATAATTTAACATAAAATCACGATTATTATTTATAATCATTGTTACCGTAACTTCGTCATCATTCTTTGAAGCCTTCTCATCGACCTCACCAAAACTGAATCGAGTAACAGTCAAGCATCATTAATTCACGTCATCATCATCATACATCACAGTCTATTATTAACGCTATTCATAATCATCTTCATCCATCACAATCATCATCGTTTAGTTTCTTCAACATCATCATCTCTGTGTTTAAATTCCAACAGAAACTGGAACAGCAGCAGCTGTAGGAAACGAGCAGCTTTGCAGTAGTAAAACAGAAAGTAAACAGTAGCTAGAACGTGAGTGGTGGTGGCGGTTGAGATGGTTTGCGACAGGTTAAACAGAAAAATAGAAATATGCTAGTAGCAGCAACACAAGGAGAGTTTAAGGGGTGGTTGAAAGGACCCGTTCATATACATTATAAACGATTCACAATAGTTGATTACATTGCGAGGTATTTGACCTCTATATGATACATTTTACAAACATTGCATTCGTTTTTAAAAGACAAACTTTCTTTACATCAAAAATTGACAGCATGCATACCATTTCATATTACATCCAACTATTATTGACTTAATATTAATCTTGATGAACTCAACGACTCGAATGCAACGTCTTTCAAAGTATGTCATGAATGACTCCAAGTAATATCCTTAAAATAAGCTGATGTCAAAGCTAAGGGGTATAAAATACTATTAAATTTTAGCAGAAAATACTATTAAATACGATACAATTTTACACAAGATATTTATTTATTTATAGAATGGATATACTTAAACCTTGCTACAACACTTATAGGCAGTGTACCTAATCGTACAGTAGTGTAGTTTTTAGTAAGTCCGGTTCGTTCCACAGGGAATCGTTTTAAACAAAGCTTAACGCTATATTAGTTTACTTTTATAAAAATACAAATATATATATATATAAGTAATATTATTATTATAAAGGGGGGTTTTTACCGTTTAATGACCGGTTTGTCGATTTTAAAACTTTAGTCGCAGTTAAAACCAAATGTAAAATATTAAAAATAAATACAAGACTTAAATTAAAGCATAAAGTAAATAACGATAATGAAATTGCGAATAATAAAAGTACGATAAAATAAACTTGCGATAATTAAAAAGTACGATAATTAAAAGTGCAATTAAATACAATAACAATAAAAATGCGATAATTAGAAGTGCAATTAAATATAAAATAAAGGAAATTAAATATGAAATAAAAGAATTATGCTTATTTAAACTTCCGTAATCATGATGTTTGACGTGTTAATTTTAGTTTTATGCCCATGGGTTAATTGTCCTTTGTCCTGGATTATTTAATATGTCCATACGGATTTGTCCATAATAGTCCATCAGTCATAAATATAAAGAGCGAAAGCCTTCGTCAACTTATGCTTATTCCCGAAGTCAAATATTCCAACTAATTGGGGATTCGAATTGTAACAAGGTTTTAATACTTTGTTTAATGAATACACCAGGTTATCGACTGCGTGTAAACCAAGGTTTTACTACTTTGTTAACAATTACACCAATTACCCTTGAATGTAATTCACCCCTGTTTCAACAAGTCTATTAACTATTAATCCAGTTCCGTATCGGGTAAAATGAATAATTATTGGTATTTATAGATATCCCGCCCACCGTACCCAGTCAAGCGTATGTGGTTATATATAAATATGTCGAATTATAAGTTTGTATATTAAATTAACAAGGTATTGTTTAGTTAATATAAAACCCATTAATAGCCCATAGTCTAATTTCCACAAGTGTCGTTTTTTTGTCCAAACCCCAATTATGGTACAAAGCCCAATTACCCAATTTTAGTAATTAGCCCAACATCATGATTACTTCGGATTAAATAAGCATAATAATAACTTAGCTACGAGACATTAATGTAAAAAGGTTGAACATAACTTACAATGATTAAAAATAGCGTAGCGTTACACGGACAGAATTTCGACTTACACCCTTACAACATTCGCTAACATACCCTTATTATTAGGATTAAAATTAAAATTAAAATTAAAAATATAAATATAAATATATACGATATAGATAGAGAGATGGATATATTTTGTTATTTTTGCGATCAGAATTCGTTTGCTTTTATAGGGATTTTCGACTTTTGGGGCTCCGCGACTCGCGGCATTTTTGCCTTCAAACTCCGCGAGTCACGGAGTTTGAAATTACAGCTCATTCCCTTTTGGAGTCTTTCTTGCCGACGGTTTATAATATATATATAATATATATATAATTAATATAATTAATTATATATTATATTATATTTATATACATAGTTAACTTGTAATTTTTAGTCCGTTGTGTCGAGCGTTGAGAGTTGACTCTGGTCCCGGTTCCGGATTTTCGAACGTCCTTGCGTACAATTTTATATTTTGTACTTTGCGTTTTGAATCTTGTACTCTTGTAATTTCGAGACGTTTCTTATCAATAATTGGAACCTCTTTGATTGTCTTTTGTACTTTTGAGCTTTTTGGTCGTTTGCGTCTTCAATTCATCGAATCTGTCTTTTATCTTCACCTTTTATTATTTAAACGAATATCACTTTTAAATAGAACAATTGCAACTAAAAGCTTGTCTTTCTTGAGGAATAATGCTATGAAATATATGTTCGTTTTTAGCATTATCAAATATTCCCACACTTGAGCGTTGCTTGTTCTCAAGCAATATCGTCTTGAAATACTAGAATCACTTCTTTATTCTTCACACTTTGTACATCAGTGATTTTCTATACGGCGGTATAAACAATGGTAGTAACGATATGGTTTACAGTCCCACATGACTAAAAAAATTTAGATCCATTAAGGAAATTGGATCTTTATGAAAACATTTGATCTTTTGAAAATTAAATCTAGTTTTTACCCTAGATAAGTTTTCCGGAATAACCCTTTACCGGTGTTTGCAAAATATTTTTGTGGGTTTAGTGGGTTTCAGATTTGAAAATTTTAGCTCAAAACTTGCGGTTTTGTGTCACCCACTTGCTAACCTTGTATTTGGGAAGCAACACGTCCAATTTACTTGCTCCGTATATTACCTTTCGGTAAACTACCGTCAGGTTGTAAAGGAAAGCGTTGAACAAGCAACTGTTAAGGCAATGTCCCCTGACATACTTTTAATTATGGTCTATAACATGTCGGACGCAATTACTATCCTTTGTAGGAGCAATAGTAAAGCTCACCCTCATAATTTTTCGGTCTGGCACAAGGTCCTGTCTTTGACCACTATGCAACCACCGTTCTTACGGTTGACACCCGATTTAGTTCAGGTGACCTAATGAATTCCAGGTGAATTCCTAGGATTTTACGTTCAATGGTAATGAACGCATTGAAAATAGGGTTTTCAGAAAACAAATCGGTTTGTAATTTTGATCAAAATATTTTCTCGTTCAAGCTCGAGTTTAGATATCATTGAATTCCAAGAGTTTGTAATTCTCAATCTTTAAGGTCAATCTCAAGGATTGAGTAATATCAGGCTTAAAAGCTGATTTTTGATCTTTTAAGGAGATTATCCTTTCTGGGGATCTGATTCATTAGTCTTATCAAGCTAATTTGCATGGTGCCCCCCATTGTACGAGATAAATCCTTCTCATGGTTAGGATAAATCTGACCACTTGGCGACCCTGTTTAATGCTGAGGTCCGTGGATTTCCTGCTGATTTTAGTGATGACTTTTCTAGATTTTTCATCAACCTACAGCTGGTCTGGACGACAACTTCATGACCTAAATCAAGAAGCGCGTGTCTTTTTCGGAAGACTTTACTTCCTTTTAATGATGGAATTGATTCATCATGTAGATCCATCTTTTCTTTTCTTTCATCGGGTAAAACAGTTTAGTTTAGTCCAAAGCAAAAGTATTTTCAGTTATTTGTTACAGATATATGTGACATATGTTTAAGATAACTTGGTAAATATTCCCACACTTGGCTTTTATTTTCCTTTTTATAGTCCTCTATTCCATTTTAAATGAATTTTAACATTTTAGTTTGTTTCTCAATTTATGTCCTTTCCGAGGTAACAATAATTTTGGTGTTAACACCTAGTTTTATCGTTCATAAATATGTATAAACATGATTTTGAGTTCATTTAATTGAAATTTTTTTTAAAAATTTTACTAGAATTGGGTAGTCAGTATATAAGACTAGGGCTGTTCTTTATTATCAGAGAGCACTAGATTCTAATACAACTACTGCTTTACTAGTATTTTTAATGGTAACCAAGTGTATAAAGTAAAAAAATTTAAAATTCGAAAGAATTTAACCCCTTCCCACACTTAAGATCTTGCAATGCCCTCATTTGCAAGAAATCAGTAACAATTTAAATTATTGAGGGTAATTTGTGTGAAAATGATTAAATTTTACCAAAGTTTCCAAACATATTGGCGTTTGTTTGCTGAATGATAAATGGTGCACATCATTTGTTCATTCCTTCTTGTTGTTATTTCACATATATTTTGCATCTTGTCGTCAAAATTAGTTGCTTTTGCTGAACTTAATGCCAGTCTTTGAAAATGCGTTGTTTTACCCTGTTGTGTACATAAGATAAACTGCAAACATATATACATATTTTTGAAGTTTGGTATATTACCCCACATTCAAAAATTAATAAAATCTAAAAATAAAAGTTAGACAATTATAAAAACTATTACAGTATTAACAAAAGTATTAAACGTATCAATCATTACAAATTACAAAATAAATAAAACTAAGTAGACTAGGGATGATACTGGTACCAATAGGGGTTCCAGGCATAACCATAGGTGCTATAGAATGCTTCGGCAGGGTTATACGTAGGATAAGGTGGTTGCATCTCTATAGACCAGGGAGGGAAGATAGGTTTCGGTGTAGGAATATAGTTTCTACCTATATGTTGGCAATGAGCTATGATTTGGTTCTGATGAACTTGCCAATCTTCAAATGCTCTCTGTCTAGCATTTTCGTACTCCTGAGAAGCTATAAACCTTTGCATTTCTTGCATCTCATTCCCCCCTCCTACATTACCTTGCTGTTGGTTTCTCTCAACCTGTGGATGTCTACCATAGTATGGTACTGCGGCATTATTTCGCCTCTTCAAAACTTTCACACCATGGTATACATTTAAACCTATAGTATCTCGGGGTTCTGGTTCTTCCACTAATAATCCCCCCCCCCGACTTATATCCACACCGAGATATTCAGCAATCAAAGTAATAAAAATACCACCTCTTATTATGCTATGCGGTCTCATCCCCCTAACCATAGCTGATAAATTATAACCCACACAATATGGTATACTTACAGCGCTTTGTGGCTCTCGAATACACATATGGTAAAACAAATCTTGTTCATTTACCTTTTCCTTGTCCTTACCCCTTTGTGTAATCGAATTAGCTAAAAACCTATGAATTACTCTTAATTCAGCTCTATCTATATCCAAATAAGAGTAATTTCCCCCTTTGAATCGGTGATGGCTTGTCATTTGACTCCATACACCGTGTGTATTAAAATTTTCATCTATCTTTCTACCGTTTAGTATCAACCCTCTACAATCAGCAGATGCTAACTCCTCAGGCGTATATATACGTAAAGCCTGAGCCATGTCTAGTAAAGACATGTGGCGCATCGAACCTCCTAACAAAAATCTAATAAATGTTCGGTCGGTTAAACTAGATACCCGATCATTTAATTCTATACTACATAACAATTCTTCACACCATACTTTATATACAGGTCTACGCATGGTGAATAAACGTACCCAGTCATTAAAAGTAGAATTACCATACCTCTGTACAAGTAATTCTCTAATTGGCCCGGCCAATTCTACAGCTTCTAAGGGTCCCCATTCTATGACCCTCGGTACCTCAACAACCTTAGAATGAAGAGTATGCAAACCCCTTTGATATTTTGGATAATCTATCCAAAGTCTGTCAAATCTCAGGTTCGGGTGCAACTCTTCCAAGTGCATATCAGAAAAGGTCATGACTAGATGAGGTATATCCTACTTGTAGTAGTTATCCACCTCCTGTTGTTCCGCATTCTCAGTAGGAGCATTGCGGGCTTGTGATGAAGATTCACCCCTTTCAGTCTGCAAAACACATCAAACACAATTTTTGTGCATTCAAATATGCATTAGTGTCAGCAAAATCATCAATCAAAATAATCACAATGACATGATCAATTTATATCAAACTTAAGCTCATTTTCACATTTTTATCAAATCTACACTTTTTCAAATAAGCATATACGAAAATGTTTGCCAAGTTCATAAGCATTCAACTCAAATAACATGTCAAAATAATCATTACTAGCAATTAAACAAGTTTCAAATGGCATTATCTCTCAAAAATCAAGTTCATGAATTTTTAGACTTGAAAAAGTCCACTTTAATTCTCAAAATCATGTTTAGGCTCAAAGTTCGGATCATTTAACTACCTAGACATGTTACACTACTTAATTTAGCAACAATTCATGACAAAAATCGGCCATAACCTGTTTATATCAAAAAGCCCCAAATTTGCTCAAGAACACAAATCCTAGATTATTCAAAATTTGAAGTTTAAGGCTTCTAATCATGTTAAATAGCATCAATCTAGGTTATACAAGCATAATACATAAACAATTTAAGCATAATTACACTAAAAAGCATCAAAATCAAATTTGAAAAAAAAATAGCTCAAGAACACCAAATTTCGGATTAAATGGTGTTTAGGTGTAGAAATTTACCGTTTTTCTTGAGTAATTCCTAGATAGCATCCTTCTCAACATGATTTTAGTAAAAGATTTGGTGATTAACGGTTAAAAATTGTGATTTTGGGGGTGTTTTTGGTGTATTTTCGCGCAGTATTTCGGGTTTATTTTGCAGGTTTGGTTTTGTGGTGTGTGGACTGATTAATTCGATCAGTTTATATTTTTTTTTTCTGGATTTCGGTCCTCCCGCGACTCGCGGGGATTAAACCTCCAAACTCCGCGAGTCGCAGAGTTTGCTATTTTTTTTTATATATAATCTTTAACTTATAAAACAATTAAGTAAATAATTTTTAAAATTTTGTTTCCCTTATTATTGAGGACGAGGTCGTTTCGGATCGATGTCCTAGTCTGTCCCTCTACAAAATTTTAAAATTTGTCTTTTTGTAGCGATTGTTTTAAAAGCTAAGATTTTTGGGGTTTTTTTTTTTAATGTTTTTGGCATACTTTAATTCAATAAGATTAAAAATAATGATAATAAAAGTTCTCGTCCCTCTCTCGGGTAAAGCAATTTCAGTTTAAAGACCTAGTCTTCAACTTACGACGAATTTTAAAAATCATATTTTTAACTTAATGAGATAAAGTAAATTTTTGTTTTTAAATTCACACAACTTAAATATAAAATTCAAAATTAATATTAAAAATTCACACCAAACCTAAAATTTAAAATGCATAAAATTAAAAATTCATAAAATAAAAAATTCACACCAATCTTAATTTTAGAAATTCATATTATAAATTCACACCAAACTTATATTAATTTTTCAAATATTTACAATTTTAAATATATTGTTTTTACAAAGTTTACAATATTAATTTAAGATTTAAATATTAATTTTAAAAACATGGTAAAAATAAAATTAAAAATCTTTTTGGCTTTTTATCCCACTTTAATCAATCAAATATTATCAAAAATATGCGCCCCTCTTTTCGGTAAAGTAATTTCGGTTCTAAGACCTAATTTAACTCATGACGAATTTTTGAAATATTTTGGGTTGATTGATTAAAGATATTTATACCTTAAGAATAAACGTTAAATTTCGCAGTGATGTAATAAATTTTTGAATGATATCAATAATTTCGGTCGCCAAACCTAATTTTATTCAATACCAATTTAATACTTTTTAGCGAACAAATTAGCGTTTATTATCAAAAGGTTAAAAATAAAAATAAAATAAAATAAAAACTGTACAGACTTACCTGTGAGATAGATTTCTTAGTTATATGATCTATCTCATTCATAAGATAGTCAGTTTAATTGGTTTTCCATAGCTACATAGGTGTAACCTCGAGCATTCAGTGTCTTTTCTTCTAAACATATGAACGGTCCGTCTCTGCATAAAGTAACAAATTCGGTGTTTGAATAGGTTTGATTATTTGAACATTTACCTCCATGTGACCATTTTCCGCATTTGTGACATCTTTCTAGGTGTCGTGCTCTTCTTTTCGCTGCGGATTTTGATTTTCCTTTACCAAATTGTAACTTATTATCTTCGCATCTGGATTCTTTTCTAACTCCGTCCATTCTTTCTCTGATTACTGATACTAGTTCACTCGGTAGTATGTTATTATTACGTTTAGTGATCAAAGCGTGTAGCATTAGACCATGGTTTAGTTTAAAGGTAGTCTTCATTTTGTAAAAACCTAAAAAAAATAAAAATTCAGAATGGGGGGAGAAGACTAGTTCTTTAGGGTCTGCTAGGGAAAGACCATTCGGGTTCCATTTTTGAGAACTACACGAAAACAGACAATCTAACTCTAACAGAAATACATATTATCCTTTAAAGACTTGATTCTCCCCACACTTAGTTAGCTGTGGTGTCGAAATTGTGATTAACTTCGTTGTCAACTTCCATCGGATCATGTATGTAATGTTTAACTCTGTGACCATTAACTTTAAATTCAATCCCTTTTGAATTTATTAATTCTATCGTTCCGTATGGAAAAAGTCTTTTGACTATGAATGGTCCAGACCATCTTGATTTCAATTTTCCAGGAAATAGCTTGAATCGTGAATTGAAAAGAAGAACTCTGTCTCCTTCTTTAAATTCTTTTGAACTTCTGATTCTTTTATCATGCCATTTCTTAGTTCTTTCCTTATAGATTAACGAATTTTCGTATGCTTCATGTCTTAATTCTTCTAATTCGTTTAGTTGACTTACTCGTAGACGTCCAGCTTCATGTAAATCAAGATTACATGTTTTCAAAGCCCAAAATGCTTTGTGTTCAATTTCTACTGGAAGATGACATGCTTTTCCATAAACAAGTCTAAAAGGTGTGGTTCCAATTGGAGTTTTGTAGGATGTTCTAAAAGCCCAGAGTGCATCCTCCAATTTAATGGACCATTCCTTCGGATTTGATCCTACAGTTTTCTCTAGAATACGTTTTAAAGCTCGGTTGGTATTTTCAACTTGTCCACTTGTTTGTGGATGATATGCGGTGGAGATTTTATGAGTTACTCCATATCTTTTAAGAACTTTCTCAAGTTGATTATTACAGAAATGAGTACCCCGATCACTTATTAAAGCTTTCGGTGTTCCAAACCTTGCAAAAAGACGTTTTAAAAAGTTGACTACAACTCGTGCATCGTTAGTTGGGAGAGCTTGTGCTTCCGCCCATTTAGATACATAATCAATGGCTACGAGTATATATAGATTATTATGAGATTTTGGAAATGGACCCATAAAGTCAATACCCCAAATGTCAAATACTTCACATACTTGTATGACATTTTGTGGCATTTCATCACGTTGACTTATTTTTCCGGCCCTTTGACAAGCATCACAGGATTTGCAAAGAAGGTGTGCATCTTTGTAAATTGTAGGCCAATAGAATCCAGCTTCATAAACTTTTCTTGCTGTTAGTTGAGGCCCATAATGCCCTCCTGTTGGTCCTGTGTGACAATGGTTTAATATTTTACTAGCTTCATCTCCAAATACACATCGGCGTATTATTCCATCGGGACAACTTTTAAACAGATGTGGATCTTCCCAAAAATAGTGTTTTATATCACTGAAGAATTTCTTTCGTCTTTGGTACGATAATCCTTTTTCAAGGAATCCACAAACTAAGTAATTTGCATAGTCTGCAAACCATGGGATTTCTTTATAATCTATCTTCAATAGATATTCATCAGGAAAGTTGTCTTGTATGGCCGATTCATTCAGAACTTCTAATTCGGGATTTTCAAGACGAGAAAGATGATCAGCGGCGAGATTTTCTGCTCCTCTTTTATCTCGGATTTCAATATCAAATTCTTGTAAGAGTAAGATCCAACGGATTAATCTTGGTTTAGCATCTTGTTTTGAAAATAGGTATCTAAGAGTAGAATGGTCGGTATAGACCACCGTTTTTGCTAGAACGAGATATGATCGAAATTTGTCAAAAGCAAAGACAATAGCAAGGAGTTCTTTTTCAGTAGTTGTATAGTTCGTTTGTGCTCCTTGTAATGTCTTACTAGCATAATATATAGGTTGAAATCGTTTTTCAATCCTTTGTCCTAAAACGGCTCCCATTGCAAAATCACTTGCATCACACATTAGTTCAAATGGTAGATTCCAATTTGGTGTTATCATGATCGGCGCATTAGTGAGTTTCTCTTTAAGAATATTAAAAGATTTGATACACTCATCTGAAAAGATGAATGGAGCATCCTTTTCTAGGAGTTTATTCATAGGAGTGGCAATTTTAGAAAAGTCTTTTATGAAACGTCGGTAAAAACCGGCATGCCCTAGAAAACTCCTAACTCCTCTAACATTGGTGGGATGTGGAAGTTTAGCAATTACATCTACTTTAGCTCTATCCACTTCAATTCCTTCTTTTGAAATTTTATGACCAAGAACGATGCCTTCTTTAACCATGAAATGGCATTTCTCCCAATTAAGAACTAGATTTGATTGTTCGCATCTAATTAGCATTCATTCCAGATTAACTAGACATGTTTCAAATGTATCACCGAAGACTGAAAAGTCATCCATGAATACTTCCATGCATTCTTCTATCATGTCGTGAAAAATCGCCATCATACACCTTTGAAAGGTTGCAGGGGCGTTACAAAGTCCAAATGGCATGCGTTTGTAAGCAAAAGTACCATAAGGGCACGTGAATGTGGTTTTCTCTTGATCTTCGGGTGCTATTGGAATTTGAAAATATCCGGAAAATCCATCTAGAAAACAATAGTAACTATTTCCGGCTAATCTTTCCAACATTTGATCTATGAAAGGTAAGGGAAAGTGATCTTTTCTGGTGGCGTCATTTAATTTTCTATAATCAATACATACACACCATCCTGTTACAGTCCTAGTAGGAATAAGCTCATTTTTCTCATTTGTAATGATAGTCATGCCACCCTTCTTAGGTACGCATTGAACTGGGCTTACCCATGGACTATCAGAGATTGGATAAATTAGACCTGTGTCTAGCAGTTTAATAATCTCTTTCTTAACTACATCTTGCATATTAGGATTTAGTCTTCGTTGGCGTTGCACATACGTTTTATGACCTTCTTCCATAAGGATTTTATGTGTGCAATACGAAGGACTTATTCCTTTAATATCATGAATCTTCCATGCAATGGCTGGTTTATGAGCTTTCAACACAGAAATGAGTTGTGATTTCTCATTTTCAGTAAGAGAAGACGATATTATTACAGGTAATTCAGATTCACCATGTAAATAAGCGTATTCCAAATGGTTTGGAAGTGGCTTTAACTCTAATTTCGGTGGTTCTTCTATTGATGATTTATATCGATATCTGTCTTCTTCTTTTAGCATTTGAATTTCTTCTGTTGTTGGTTCATATCCATTAGCTATAAGTGTAGCTAACATGTCAGCTTCATCAATTGGTTCATTACCTTCTCCTAAAGAACATTCTCCTGTTCCTTGTAATTCTGGAAATTCTTCTAATAATTCTGCATGTGCATCTATAGTTGGAATATAATAACATGTATCATCTGCAGATTGTGGTTGTTGCATTGCTCTATCAACTGAAAAGGTAACACTCTCATCCTCTATACTTAGGGTCAATTTCTTACCGAACACGTCTATCATTGCTTTAGCCGTGTTTAAGAATGGTCTTCCTAATATGAGAGGAACTTGAGAATCTTCTTCCATGTCCAGAACAACAAAATCTTCTGGAAATACTAAAGTACCAACTTTAACTAGCATGTTCTCCATTATCCCTCTAGGATATTTTATTGATCTATCAGCTAGTTGTATGCTTATTCTTGTTGGTTTCAATTCTCCAAGGTCTAGTTTAGTGTATAGTGAATACGGCATTAAATTTATACTAGCACCTAAGTCTGCCAATGCTTCTATTGAACTAAGACTACCCAGAAAACATGGAATTGTGAAACTTCCTGGATCAGATAATTTTTCTGGTATTTTATTCAACAGCACTGCTGAACAATTAGCATTCATAGTAACAGCCGAGAGCTCTTCCATTTTCTTTCTATTTGAGATTAGATCTTTCAAGATTTTAGCATATCTAGGCATTCCTGAAATCACATCAATGAAAGGAAGATTTACATTTATCTGTTTAAACATATCCAAGAATTTGGATTGCTCGGCTTCAAGTTTCTCTTTCTTCATTTTACTCGGGTAAGGAAGTGGTGGTTGGTATGGTTTAACATAAGGTTTAGCCTTAACTGTGTTATCTTCATTAACCTTTTCAACTAACAGTTCTTTTTCCTTATCTTGATCAGGTTGTGGTTCTTGTGGAGTAGGAATAGCTTCATCAGAAGTTACAGGTATTTCAGGTGGTTTAAGTGTTGTACCACTTCTTGTGGTAATGGCTTTAGCTGTTTCATTCCGGGGGTTAGCATTTGTATCACTAGGTAGACTTTCCGGTTTTCTTTCACCTATTAACCTTGCTAGGTTACTCACTTCTTGTTCCAGATTTTGAATAGAAGCTTGTTGATTTCTAAATGCTTGAGCATTTTGTTCATTGGTTTGTTTTTGAGATGTGAAAAACTGCGTTTGAGTTTCAACTAGCTTCGTCATCATATCTTCTAAATTCGGCTTTTTATCATCGGTTTGTTGTGGTGGTTTGTTTTGAAAATTAGGTCTTTGCTGATTGTAAGTATTATTGGATACTTGTTGATTGCTAGGACCTTGTTGGTTGTTGTATGGAATATTTCGATTATAACTCAGGATTTGATTGTAAATCGGTCTTGGCGGTTGATAATTATTCTGATAATTATTTCCAGTCCTTTGGTTTATGTATGAAATATTCTCTCTTTGTTCCATTGTTAATTCAATACTGAGACAATCTTTTGTCAAATGTGGTCCTCCACACTGCTCACAACTAATTCGTATTGAGTGAATATCTTTAGTCATCTTTTCCATTCGTCTCTCCACAGCATCTATCTTTGCGGAAATGGAATCTAAGTCATGGCTAGAATCGGCTCTAGCTGCTTTAGATGATCTAACGATATCTTTTTCTTGGTGCCACTCATGTGAGTGGGAAGCAGTGTTATCAATAATTTTGTAAGCATCAGTTTCGGTTTTCTTCATAATAGAACCACCAGCTGCTATATCTATGTCTTTTCTTGTAGTGATGTCGCATCCTTGGTAGAATATTTGTACTATTTGACAGGTGTCTAAACCATGTTGCGGACATCCTCTTAATAACTTTCTATATCTAGTCCACGCCTCATATAGAGTTTCATTTGGTTTCTGTGTGAACGTAACAATTTCTGCTTGAAGTCTTACGGCTTTAGATGCCGGAAAGAATTGTTTAAGAAATTTGTCAACTAAAACATCCCATGTATCAATCGCCCCTTCAGGTAATGATTCCAACCAATCTTTGGCTTCTCCCTTTAAAGTCCAGGGAAATAACATGAGATATATCTGTTCATCCTCCACTTCTCGGATTTTAAATAGTGTGCAGATTCTATTAAAGGTACGTAGATGTTCATTTGGATCTTCCTTCGGCGCACCACTAAATTGGCATTGATTAGTCACCATGTGTAGAATTAGTCCTTTGATTTCATAATCTGGCGCATTAATGTCTGGATGAGTAATTGCGTGACCTTGGCCAGTGCGTTTAGCTCTCATTCGGTCTTCCATACTTAAAGGTTCCAGATTCTCCATAATTGAATTTGTTGAATCGGAATCACTAGAGGATTCTGATTTAATGGTTCGTTCTTCAACAATCTCTGTTTGAATGATTGGTGGTTCCGGAGGAAAGTTTAGTGGTTCAGGGTCTACGAACCATTCCTGAATATTCTCCGGATTCTCAATTGTAAGGTCGGGTTCAAAAAATGGATTATCGGAAATTTGAACTGAAGTACTTGGTCGACTGGATGACGATTCTAAAGAAAAATCAATGGCGGTTATATTTGCTAAATGTCTTGATCTAGTTACAGGTGGTGAACGTACAAAAGGTGGTGATCGTCTTGCTCGGTGCATTCACTGAATATCCTATTCGTTTTTAAAAGGAAAGAAAAATTATAATAAGTTATCCAATTAATAGACTTTTCTGATTTTGCCCACGTTTCGAATAGCCAAAAGATGCAGCAGAGGGGCAGGATTCGTTTGGTCTCAATATAATTGAGGACTGTTTGGCTCCAATAACCCGGTCCACGTACAAATCCAACTATTACTACGAACCAGAAAATTTTGATGTCTATCAATTTAACCACTTAAAATAAATTTTCGTAATTTTAAGAAATTTAGATAAGAAGTAGAATAAAAATCTATGTCCTAAAACTAGAATAGCGAGAAATGAGAAAGAAAAAGAGTTCGTCGGAAAAGATCAAAAAAGAAAAATGGTTGAAAAATAAAAGGTGATGGAAAAATTAAAGAAACTTATAAAACTTAAAAGTACTTGACTAACCTAACCTTATTACTACAACTAACTTAAAATTATAATCGCAAATTGAAATTACTAATTGAAATGATAATTGATACATAGGTAAAAGGTGTCTAAAAATATTAAAGCTTACAAGAAAAACTATATCCCAAATGGAAATAACTTAAAAAGAAACTAAAACTTAAAAAGGCGTCGCAAAATTCTAAAGCACGTAAATCTTAGTCTAAAGAAAAAGCACATAAGGAATTCTACGGCAAAGCCTAAAAATCTAGAAATAAAAATAACTATGGCAAAAACTAAGTTTAAAACTAAATATGAGCTAAAAATACAAATATTACGCTAAAACGATTAAAAAGGGACAAAATATAAAAATATATAAAAAGTTGTAAAAATTACAATTTTTATAAAAATATTATTTTTATATTATTTATTTATTAAAACTACTAATTTTACAATTTAATTAAACTTAATAAACTAAAATATATAAATTAAATAAAAAGTAAAAGTAATTATAATAATAATAATAATTAGTTAGGGTTATAATAATAATAATTAATAATTATCCGTAATTAATGCTGAATTAGGGTTCTGTCAACGTGTCAGGTTAGCTCCGCGAGTTGCGGTATTTAAAGTAGAAAACCTCGCGAGTCGCGGGGTTCCAGTTTTCAACTCTGGATCAGTTTTAATTTACGCGTTTTTTTTATTTGTTTTATATTTTCTGTTTTAATAAAAGTATTTATATAATAAAAACTTATATCTAAAAACTAAAATAGAAATATTTTATAATTTTATAAAAATCTTAAAACTAGATTTATATATATATTTTTTTTTCGGTTTTTGATTTTATGTTTTAAATAAAAAACAAAATACTTAAATAAAACTTATATTTTTATAAAATAAAAATAAAGAAACTTATAAAACTTTTAACAAACTCTTAAAAATATATAAATTTTTGTTTTTTTTTTCTTTTTATATTTTCGAATATTTAAAACGTACTTTTATAAAAATGAATTTTAATAAAAGTAAAATAAATTTTTTTTTTTTGTAGCGTTGCGCTTCCGGCTTTTAAGAGATTCCCCGGCAGCGGCGCCAAAAATACTTGATGTCAAAGCTAAGGGGTATAAAATACTATTAAATTTTAGCAGAAAATACTATTAAATACGATACAATTTTACACAAGATATTTATTTATTTATAGAATGGATATACTTAAACCTTGCTACAACACTTATAGGCAGTGTACCTAATCGTACAGTAGTGTAGTTTTTAGTAAGTCCGGTTCGTTCCACAGGGAATCTTTTTAAACAAAGCTTAACGCTATATTAGTTTACTTTTATAAAAATACAAATATATATATATATATAAGTAATATTATTATTATAAAGGGGGGGTTTTTACCGTTTAATGACCAGTTTGTCGATTTTAAAACTTTAGTCGCAGTTAAAACCAAATGTAAAATATTAAAAATAAATACAAGACTTAAATTAAAGCATAAAGTAAATAACGATAATGAAATTGCGAATAATAAAAGTGCGATAAAATAAACTTGCGATAATTAAAAAGTACGATAATTAAAAGTGCAATTAAATACAATAACAATAAAAATGCGATAATTAGAAGTGCAATTAAATATAAAATAAAGGAAATTAAATATGAAATAAAAGAATTATGCTTATTTAAACTTCCGTAATCATGATGTTTGACGTGTTAATTTTAGTTTTATGCCCATGGGTTAATTGTCCTTTGTCCTGGATTATTTAATATGTCCATACGGATTTGTCCATAATAGTCCATCAGTCATAAATATAAAGAGCGAAAGCCTTCGTCAAATTATTCTTATTCCCGAAGTCAAATATTCCAACTAATTGGGAATTCGAATTGTAACAAGGTTTTAATACTTTGTTTAATGAATACACCAGGTTATCGACTGCGAGTAAACCAAGGTTTTACTACTTTGTTAACAATTACACCAATTACCCTTGAATGTAATTCACCCCTGTTTCAACAAGTCTATTAACTATTAATCCAGTTCCGTATCCGGTAAAATGAATAATAATGGTATTTATAGATATCCCGCCCACCGTACCCAGTCAAGCGTATGTGGTTATATATAAATACGTCGAATTATAAGTTTGTATATTAAATTAACAAGGTATTGTTTAGTTAATATAAAACCCATCAATAGCCCATAGTCTAATTTCCACAAGTGTCGTTCTTTTGTCCAAACCCCAATTATGGTACAAAGCCCAATTACCCAATTTTAGTAATTAGCCCAACATCATGATTACTTCGGATTAAATAAGCATAATAATAACTTAGCTACGAGACATTAATGTAAAAAGGTTGAACATAACTTACAATGATTAAAAATAGCGTAGCGTTACACGGACAGAATTTCGACTTACACCCTTACAACATTCGCTAACATACCCTTATTATTAGGATTAAAATTAAAATTAAAATTAAAAATATAAATATAAATATATACGATATAGATAGAGAGATGGATATATTTTGTTATTTTTGCGATCAGAATTCGTTTGCTTTTATAGGGATTTTTGACTTTTGGGGCTCCGCAACTCGCGGCATTTTTGCCTTCAAACTCCGCGAGTCGCGGAGTTTGAAATTACAGCTCAGTCCCTTTTGGAGTCTTTCTTGCCGACGGTTTATAATATATATATAATTAATATAATTAATTATATATTATATTATATTTATATACATAGTTAACTTGTAATTTTTAGTCCGTTGCGTCGAGCGTTGAGAGTTGACTCTGGTCCCGGTTCCGGATTTTCGAACGTCCTTGCGTACAATTTTATATTTTGTACTTTGCGTTTTGAATCTTGTACTCTTGTAATTTCGAGACGTTTCTTATCAATAATTGGAACCTCTTTGATTGTCTTTTGTACTTTTGAGCTTTTTGGTCGTTTGCGTCTTCAATTCGTCGAATCTGTCTTTTGTCTTCACCTTTTATTATTTAAACGAATATCACTTTTAAATAGAACAATTGCAACTAAAAGCTTGTCTTTCTTGAGGAATAATGCTATGAAATATATGTTCGTTTTTAGCATTATCATAAGCTAATGCACAGCGAAAGATTTCTTTAATACCTGAGAATAAACATGCTTTAAAGTGTCAACCAAAAGGTTGGTGAGTTCATTAGTTTATCATAATCAATCATTTCTGTAATAGTAATAGACCACAAGATTTCATATACATAAACGTTAATAAATATATGTACACTCGCAAGTGTATAAAAGTATTCTATAAGCTGTAGGCACCCGGTTACAAGCCTTAACGTTCATGTTTTACCCTCTGAAGTACACCAGATCAGGTGTGTTTAAAATAATCTCGAAGTACTAAAGCATCACATAGTCAGGATGAGGTTTGTCAGGCCCAATAGATCTATCTTTAGGATTCGCGCCTACCGTACATAGACAAGTAGTTTAATGTTACCAAGCTAAGGGTATATTTCTGGTTTAAACCCACATAGAATTAGTTTTAGTACTTGTGCCTATTTCGTAAAACATTTATAAAACAGCGCATGTATTCTCAGCCCAAAATATATATAAAAAGGGAGTAATGAAACTCACAATACTGTATTTCGTAGCAATTATGTATATGACGGCACTGAACAAGTGCAGGGTTTGTCTCGGATTCACGAACCTATATTAAGTATATATATTTACATATTGGTCAATATTTGTCTAAAAATTTAGGTCAAGTCGTAGTGTATCACAATCCTAATGCTCGAGACCGACATGCAAAAGTCAACAAAAGTCAACTTGACCCAAAATGACTTCCAAAATCTATACATGTTTATTATATAACTTATATATAGTCATTTTATATATTTAAATATATTTATCAGATCTTATTATACTAAATAATACAAGTCATTTATTAATAAATAAAAATTTATATTTAAATTCATATATGATAAAAATATACTGTTATATATCTCAAGTAATAAAATTTATAAAATTCACTTAATATCATAAAAATATAGTGGTATGTATTATTAATGTAATTATATTACGTGTGGTAAAGATATCTTTGTACGCATATTTATTTGATAAAATAATATTGATAATAATAATAATGATAAAAATAATAAAATGATAGTTTCAATAAAAATATTATTTTTTAGTAATAAAGATAATTTTAGTAATAACATCAACTGATAACAATTATAATAATCTTTTTAATAATAATATTAAATTTAATAACAATTCAGTTGACCATATCTTTTAATCCGTTCATCGAACCCACACGATTTCTAAATGAAAAGTTATTAATTTTTCTTTAGCTTTTCAATGACATGCATATCATATACCTTATCTCAGTAGCATATGTATCAAATTCGTGATTTATCATAAACTATTTAACGACGAAACTAAGCATACAAACATGCATAATCATATATACTCGAGCACTAGTCAGGGATATACTATTAATATATAAAAGATAATATATGAATGCTCACGTATCAATATTGTGATTCAATATTGTAGGAAAGTACGTTGACGCAACGAAAATGATAAACGTTAGGTTGACCTCACGAGCAATACCCTCGAACAATACCCATAACCTCCATAGCTATAACCCATAATTTCCTTAGCTCTATCCCGTTTGAAAACTTATTTTGAAATCGTCTGAATATAACTCCGTCGTAGTATTTTATGTATACTAATAATATCTTGAAATAATACTAAGTAAATATATATATGTAATTCGATTGAGAGAGTTTAGATAAATATATTTTCAAGTTTCTATAAAATAATGAAACCTATTGAATTCTATTTATAATAGATTTTTGAATTATTAAAGTGAATTATTAAAGTATGAATTATTAAAGTGAATTATTAAAGTATGAATTATTAAAGTGAATTATTAAAGTAAATTATTAAAGTGAATTATTAAAGTTAAAGTAAAGTAAAAGTAAGGTAAAGGTAAAGTTAAAGTATAGTAAAAGTATAAAACTATGTACGTATAATACACGTATAAATATATTTAATATTAATTTAAATCGTTATATCATAAAACATTTTAGAAAAGTAGAATTATATATATTTTTAATAGGTTTCAAGTTTTTAAATTACAGTCTGTTGGTGAAGCATGGGATAAAGTCCAAAGGTTTAATAAACGTATGAAATCATCTTAATGAAAAATGTCGAGTTACTTAACTTGTCGATATCCAACATCTAAGTTATTTACACTCCACGTTTTTACTTATAGATCACTTTACCATTTTCTGAATATTGTCAAAAAGAATAGATTTCTTAAATCACAGTGGACCTCATAACATTGGCCCGTAATCATATCGTAATGTATCTGATAATTCAATCATTTGATATTATCTCTTAATTCTGTCGATAAATATATCAAAACAAATACGTTCATGTAAAGTATCATATATCTAATACTTTGTTAATGTTTTCAGTTAATATTATATATTATATATACATATCTATATACACATAATTGTTCGTGAATTGTTGAACACGGTCAAAGGGTAATTGATTACATAAATGTAGTTCCAAACTTTTTGAGATTCAACATTACAAATTCTGCTTACCGTGTCGGAAACATATAAAGGTTAGGTTTAAATTTGGTCAGAAATTTCCGGGTCGTCACAGTACCTACCCGTTAAAGAAATTTCGTCCCGAAATTTGATCGAGGTCGTCATGGCTAACCATAAAAATGTTTTCATGACGGATATGTGTTGATAGATAGGATTTTATTACCATAGAGTAATATGGATAAAATGATCTGATTACTCGAAGCGTATGAGTGAAGCTATCACAAAATAGTGGAATGCGGAAAATAAGTTTCGTCATAATTTTTGACGTAGTCATGGTTGAATTCCGGAATTCAAGGGATTCAAAAAAAAAAAAAAAAAGGCTTGGAAATCTATAAGATCTGTTTCTTCAAGATTTAAGGAAATTAGGATCTCTTTAATTAAATGCGATGATCTGTCCCGATTACTACGTCTGATATTTCCCTTATATATTTACCTTTTCCATTCCATTAGTTTTTACCACTTCTATACTCAATTCCAATTTCAAAAGATTGCGAAAATGCTTAATCCAGTTCTAATCCTTGTCCTTATCCTTACTATCGCAACAATCATTCTCCTTTTCCAACTTCCATCGAAGGAATCTGTTTTCTTCTACTTCGCCCTTGGGGTTATAGTGTTTTTAATTCTCCCGTGTCTTTATGTTGTGATAAACATTGATATACACGGTTTGTAATTTATGTGTTGTTATTGGCATTTATATTCTCCCTTACATTTCGGAGTTTCATACTTTTGTTGTCTCTTCCCGGCTTTAAGTCAAGCGAATAATGGTCCAGAATTAGTAGTTGTGAAGTTTTAGATGAACATAGTTAATGTTCTAAGAAGGAAATCATAATGGTACAATCTTGATTTGGCAAATTACCAGAATATCCGAAAAGATAGAACTATCAAGAAGATATGTTCTTAATATGTTTGGAGATTTGGTAGAATGTAAGAGTCGTGTAAATGGTACATGATGACGGTATGTTCTGTGAATCATCACATTCCATTAGAAACTCAACATGAATTACTGTAATATAATCACATTGATCAAGTGTCATTATATTATACTAACTCATACTTCAGTTCCCAACACTACTTCAAAACATTCATATTTGAATTTTTTTTTCTTTAGAATTTAGAAACCAACACAGTTTCTTTTATGTTGCAGATATTATGGAGAGATAAATGATCTCAGATAAGAATAGTTGTGAAAATATCTCCAGGAATATGGAGAATATGTATAATGAGAGATACGAAAATATCTTATAATATTTAAGATAAGATGATGATGAAGAATAAGGTCCGCAAAGGTTTAGAGTCAGGAGCAAGGTATTCGTTAATGACTTCGTCAGAATCAGAATCATCAAGATTCTTTAAATACAGACTTTGGTTCTTGTATTTGTCCTTGGTCTCCTTCACGGTCTGCTCAATCCATTGTTCAGTACCAACTCTTCTCTTTTTCTGGGCTTTACCAACACATTATTCTTTGTCATCAAACTTTTGACTGTTAACGTTGTTTACAGTTTCCGCTGCTTCATTAGCATTTCGAGAACTAATTCACAGTTTGAGATGTCTTAATATAGTGGATCCTCTCACGAAGCTCTTACATGGAGCAAAACATACTGGACATGTTTATGCATTAGGGCGTCGATATTCTAGTGATTGGTCATGATCTGTTTTAAGTGTTGTAACAGAACGAAATTGTTCAAACTCATTAATATAATTATGGTATTAATTTATTTTGAGTCATGTTCCTATTTTACATATTTTATCCATGAATAAGTAATTATTCTAAATTCCGTAGTCGATCACATTTGTAGGAACAAGTGTGAGGTTTAGACTATTATGAACTTGGATTGGTATATATTCATGGGATGAATGTGGGGCAAGGTTGCAACCAAGGTTCATAGATATTTGTGGGACTCAAATATTGGAAGACCCGCCCTCGAGACTTACTAAATGGAGCCTTTGTGGTTTATCACATGTAATCTTGAGTAAAGACGAATATCATTGTATCCTCTGACCTGAGATACATATTGGGTTCGGATATTTACCAAGTATTGTGCCTTGATTCTTTCCTTCACTATTCTGAAATATGGTAGTTCATAAGGAAGAGCTCAGGTATAATGCAAGGTATATATTTAGGACGTATGTAGTCAAGATGGAATTTGTCCCTCTTATTCGTTGAGAGTCAGATGTCTAAGGCCAGATAAAGTTAAATCTAGAAGAGAGTGATCACTCTGTGTCTCTTGGATTTAACATGACATCTAGGACGAAAGGATATAATGAAAGATTCACCTATTCATATTCGAGATGGGAACTCGAAAGGGATGATGTTATTGAATGGCACATAGTCATAACATATTGGGGGTGATGGACGGTCGTTAGGTGGTATCCATCACTTGCATTAATTTCTTATGTTTCTCGTGCAAGTGGGAGATTGAAGGTATTTCATATGCCCGAGAGTCATATTAAATTAATGTGGCCAACATGTTATGATCCAAGTCGGGTCATACCCAATAACAAGCTTACCGACACTTTACAAGTATTTAATCTTAACGGTTGGATCGTTAAATAAATACGCGACACTTGAAATTTAGAAAATCGGTTTTCTAAATTATTATCACTTGAGATAAATTATTTGGATAATTTATATATATAATTGTTTAAAGGTTCAAACAATTATGTTGTGTTATATTTTATAAAATGGTTTATAAAATTATTGCAAGTAACAAATAAATGTTTATTTTATACAAGTTTTATAAAATTATTACATGTTTTATAAAATAAAATCTTGTTATAAAATATAATGTGAGTGGGCAGTTTTTTTGGGAATCCTAGGAGACAACCCATGCTCATTTTGTTACTTCCAACATACACACAACTTGAGAGGTGCATGCCATTTACTTGAACCAAGGCTTGACCATTTCTCTTAAGTGAAAATAGAGGTAAAAGGCTTAAAAAAACCTGCACAAAATTACTTTCTGCTGAGCTGCTGGCCGTGGGTCATTATGCTCAAAAGGGAGTTCATTTTTTTGTTTTTACAAGCTCTCATCTAGTGTCAATCAAATCCTAACTAAAGGCAAAGGTGTTGGGATTATTGCTTGTGGGTATTACACACTTGAGGCTTCAAATTAGAGGTTTTCTTGCCATCATTTTCATCATCATCTTTCACTTTTGTAAACTACCCTCAACAAGCTTGAGGAGGTATGAATCTTCTCTACTTGTTCTTATTTGTAAGCATATATTCATGACTTGATATTTACATGGAATTTAACTTAATGGTTAAACAAACAAACATGAACTTATATTCATGCTTCCGCTTTCTTTAAATCATAAAAATGGTTTTATGAACTTGTAAATCTTAAGAACATGTTGTTTATAAGGTTGTTAAATTCCATCAAAATACAAGGACCAAACCTTGTATTTAAAGAATCCTGATGATTCTTTTTCTGATGGAATCTTTAGCGAATACCTTACTCTTTAATCGCTCTAAATCATTGCGAATGAATTTCTTCATCACACTTTGAATCTAAAATTCTACAATGTTATCGTATCTTTCATTGTAAATATCCTCAATATTTCTGAAGATATCTTCATAAATATTCTTGTCCGGTATTAATTATCTCTCCGCTCTATTTGTGTTACATCATAAAAGAAAACTGTATTAGTTTCTAAATCTCTGGAAACTTAGAGTTTGAATTATGAATAATTTTGAAGTAGTGTTGGAAATTGATGCATGTATAACGACTCTCATTTTTCCATTCTATATTTCTCATTTTTCCATTCAATACTTTTCCTTATTAAATGCCCAATAAAATAATTAAACTTAATAAGTAAACTTTAATCGATAAAGGTTAAACGTTAAGAATTATAAAATACGATAATTAACTTTGTATATTAATTGACAAGTTAATAAAAATAATAAGTTAATAAACTTTTGTGAGAAAATAAATAACTAAAAAGACTTGTGTAATTAAAATGAATAAACTTGAATAATTAAGGGTTATTAAGCTAAATTAAAATACAAGGACTTAAGTGAAAATATTAAAACCCTAGCTCATAAAACCCTAGCCAATTTGGAAGGGCAAAATTACCCTTCTACCCCTCCAAATTTTTGCCCCAAATCACCACCATAACCCCTTCTCCAAGCCTACTTGTTCCCTAAGTAATTCCTTATTAAAACCTAATTCTAGAATGCTCCATTCCTCCCTATCAATAGACCCCTAAGTTAAACCATTCCATGTACCAAATCATAAACAAATCCCTCACTCAAAAATCTCTCTCTCCCTCTTCAATTTTCGGCCAAAACCGAAAAGTCACCACCACCACCATCGAAATCCTCAAGGGTTTCCAAGAAATCTTCAAGTGTTCTTCGCATTCTTCGTGATCTTCAAGAATCTTCAAGGTGTTCTTCAAGATATTCAAGGCTTTGATCTTTCATCTTCATCAAGTTCTTCTTTTCTTCGTTAGTCATCTTCGAATCTTCAAAGGTACAACATAAAACCCTAATTTATTTTCTTAATTCTTTGATCTTTGTTTTAATCTATATTCACATAAATTCATAAACACATAAACATAAGAACAAACCTAGATCTATACATGTAAAAAAAAAGATAAATCTATACATATACATATACATGTCGACTAGGATAAAAAAAAAGGGGAAGAAACTTTGATCTTTAAAACCCTAGATACAATTAAGAGATTTGTTAGTGGTTAATTAAGGAAACAAAATAACTATATTTACATATACATATATATCGACACATATACTTACTTGTAAAAACTAAATTTTTATATACATATATACATATACACGACATTATATACATATATATACTAAAACCCTAAATCCTAATTTAAATTATACTACTTTAATTAAAACCCTAGTTTTATTAAAAACCTAATAAATTATTAAACCCTAATTCATTAAACCTAACCCTAATTATTTAATACCACTTTAATTATTAAACCCTAATCATTACCTAATCATTATTACATTAAATAAAACCCTAATTTACTAAACCCTAATTTCTGAAACCCTAGGACATTAATTACTAAACCCTAGTTCATTAATTACTACTTTAAATAACTAACTCTAATTAATGAAACCCTAATACTACTTATACCATTAATTAACATGTATACACTATTACTATTACTAGCACCTATAACCTACTACTTATATTATAACACTTAAGAACATTTTGGTATATGTATTAGAGATGTATAGATCTTCGAACTTTCTTGACGAATGGTTCTACGAGACTCTAGGCAGAGGGTTTGGACTTCCGATTTAAAGGGTCCTATGGCTCAAGCCCCTAGATCTCAAATGGCCATTCGAAGGGAAAGGGGTGATTGGAAGCTGAACTAATACGACAAGTATCCTAAACGTTCCGTTTATATTGATTATAAACGTTCCATATTAATTGATTTCGTTACGAGGTTTTGAACTCTATATGAGACGTTTTTCAAAGACTGCATTCATTTTTAAAACAACCATAACCTTTATTTTATCAATAAAGATTTTAAAAACATTACGTAGATTATCAAATAATGATAATCTAAAATATACTGTTTACACACGACCATTACATAATGGTTTACAATAGAAATATATTACATCGACATATGTTTCTTGAATGCAGTTTTTACACAATATCATACAAACATGGACTCCAAATCTTGTCCTTATTTTAGTATGCAACAGCGGAAGTTCTTAGTATTCACCTGAGAATAAACATGCTTTAAACGTCAACAAAAATGTTGGTGAGTTATAGGTTTAACCTATATATATCAAATCGTAACAATAGACCACAAGATTTCATATTTCAATACACATCCCATACATAGAGATAAAAATCATTCATATGATGAACACCTGGTAACCGACATTAACAAGATGCATATATAAGAATATCCCCATCATTCCGGGACACCCTTCGGATATGATATAAATTTCGAAGTACTAAAGCATCCGGTACTTTGGATGGGGTTTGTTAGGCCCAATAGATCTATCTTTAGGATTCGCGTCAATTAGGGTGTCTGTTCCATAATTCTTAGATTACCAGACTTAATAAAAAAGGGCATATTCGATTTCGATAATTCAGCCATAGAATGTAATTTCACGTACTTGTGTCTATTTTGTAAATCATTTATAAAACCTGCATGTATTCTCATCCCAAAAATATTAGATTTTAAAAGTAGGATTATAACTCACTTTCACAGATATTTCCTTCCTCGGAAATAAGACTTGCCCACGGATCGATTCACGAACCTATACAAATATGTACATATATATCAAAGTATGATCAAAATATAATTACAACCATTTTTATTATGTTTTAAAGATTTGAGTGTATTAAGTCAGCTGTCCTCGTTAGCAACCTACAACTAGTTGTCCACAGTTAGATGTACATAAATAAATCGATATATATTATCTTGAATCAATCCACGACCCAGTGTATACACGTCTCAGGCTAAATCACAACTCAAAGTATATATATTTTTTGAATCAACCTCAACCCTGTATAGCTAACTCCAACATTACTGCATATAGAGTGTCTATGGTTGTTCCAAATAATATATATACATGGGTCGATATGATATGTCAAAACACTTGCATTCGTGTCTATGGTATCCCAAGATTACATAATATATTAGAATATATGTATAATACAATATAAGTTAGCTAGGATATGATTTGTATAGATTTGTTAAACATTTCCCGTAGCTAAAAAGATCAAAAATATCCAATCTTGTTTTACCCATAACTTCTTCATTTTAAATCCGTTTTGAGTGAATCAAATTGCTATGGTTTCATATTGAACTCTAACTTAAGAATCCAAACATAAAAAGTATAGGTTTATAGTTGAAAATTTAAGTTACATGTCAATTACTAAAGAGGTAGTCATTTCCGTCGAAAGAATGACATCTTGATGACCATTTTGAAAAACATAGTTTCACTTTGAGTTTAACCAAGATTTTTGGATATAGTTTCATGTTCATATGAAAAATCATTTTCCCAGAAGAACAACTTTTAAATCAAAATTTGTCATAGTTTTTAATTATCCAAACCAAAACAGCCCCCGGTTTCACTACGACGACGTATATCCGATTTTATGGTGTTCATCGTGTTTCTAGGTTTTAAATCATTAAGATAGCATATCATATAGATATAGAACATGTGTTTAGTTGATTTTAAAAGTCAAGTTAGAAGGATTAAGTTTTGTTTGCGAACAAGTTTAGAATTAACTAAACTATGTTCTAATGATTACAAGTTTAAACCTTCGAATAAGATAGCTTTATATGTATGAATCGAATGATGTTATGAACATCATTACTACCTCAAGTTTTCTGGATAAAACTACTGGAAATGAGAAAAATGGATTTAGCTTCAAAGGATCCTTGGATGGCTTGAAAGTTCATGAAGCAAAATCATGACACGAAAACAGTTCAAGTAAGATTTTCACTCGAAATAAGATTGTTATAGTTGTAGAAATTGAATCAAAGTTTGAATATGAATATTTCCTTGAATTAGAAAGATAACCTAATGTAAATAACAAAGGTTCCTTGATCTTAGATGATTACTTGGAATGGATTAGAAAGCTTTGAAGTAGACTTGCAAACTTGGAAGTATTCTTGATTTTTATGAAACTATACTTACGGAATTTTTGAAGAACACTTAGAACATGAAGATGGAACTTGAGAGAGATTAATTAGATGAATAAAATTGAAGAATGAAAGTGTTTGTGGGTGTTTTTGGTCGTTGGTATATGGATTAGATATAAAGGATATGTAATTTTGTTTTCATGTAAATAAGTCATGAATGATTATTAATATTTTTGTAACTTTATGAGATATTTCATGCTAGTTGCCAAATGATGGTTCCCACATGTGTTAGGTGACTCACATGGGCTTCTAAGAGCTAATCATTGGAGTGTATATACCAATAGTACATACATCTAAAAGCTATGTATTGTACGAGTACGAATACGGGTGCATACGAGTAGAATTGTTGATGAAACTGAACGAGGATGTAATTGTAATCATTTTTGTTATGTAGAAGTACTTTGATATGTGTCTTGAAGTCTTTAAAAAGTGTAAGAATACATATCAAAACACAACATGTATATACATTCTAATGGAGTCGTTAAGTCTTCGTTAGTCGTTACATGTAAGTGTTGTTTTGAAACCTTTAAGTTAACGATCTCAATTAATGTTGTTAACCCAATGTTTATTATATCAAATGAGATGTTAAATTATTATATTATCATGATATTATGATGTATGAATATCTCTTAATATGATATATACATTAAAATACCGTTACAACGATAATCGTTACATATAAGTCTCGTTTCGTAATTCTTGAGTTAGTAGTCTTCTTTTTACATATGTAGTTCATTGTTAACACACTTAATGATATATTTAAATATCATTTTATCATGTTAAATATAGTGTATCAATATCTTAATATGATACTTATATATTTAGTAGACGTTATCATAACGATAATCGTTATATATATCATTTCGAGTTTCTTAACTTAGTAATCTCATTTCTTATGTATATCACACATTGTTAATATAATTAGTGAGATACTTACTCATCATAATCTCATGTCAACCATATATATATGTATATATATACCACAACATGTAGTTTTTACAATTTTGTAACGTTCGTGAATCGCCGGTCAACTTGGGTGATCAATTGTCTATATGAAACTTATTTCATTTAATCAAGTCTTAACAAGTTTGATTGCTTAACACGTTGGAAACATTTAGTCATGTAAATATCAATCTCAATTAATATATATAAACATGGAAAAGTTCGGGTCACTACACAAAACACTTAACTACTCTTAAATGTTATAGGTTGACTTTCCTGCTCACTCATTCAACTCTCTATTTCGAGGAATAACTCTCTCTCTACCTACTAAGGTGAATTCATAGCCCCTCTTTACTGGTAGCAAACTTACTTACTTTACTTGGGGTGAGACACATGCTGTTTTTACTTTTTACACTTTAGACACAAGTACCAAACTGTTAAACTATGATATACCCGACTATGTCCGACTAAGTCCCTACAGTGATATTTTTAATTGCTGCTGCATGCTTAATTATTGGGGGTAGGCCTATCGGGAGTAACGTCCCCGATACATTTGACTTAGTCTTTGTATTACTTGATAATGAAATTAAAACCGACAAGGACAGACACAACTTGTCATGGGGAAACTTAAACGTTTAGTCTAAATATCACGCTTTGGCATAACTTTAGATCCTGTGGGAGATCAACTTTACAAACTAAATCTTGTGGTCTAAAACAACGATCAAACTTTTGTTAAACCTATGAACTTCACACAACCTTTTTGGTTGACACTTTAGCATGTTTTGTCTCAGGTGCTGTTTGATTCAAGCTTACTTATCTACTACTTATGTGATGCTACTTGGATATAGGATCAAAAGATTATCGCATATTTTACTATTTCATTTAAACATTTACTTTATTCCGTTGTAACGACATTTTATTTTCCGCTGCGTACTCATTAAAGTTAATTTTCTCATTTAGTATTGTTCTCGTTATTATAATATGTTGGTATATTTTGATATTAAGTCACATTTCGCCCAGGCCCTTACTGGGGGTGTGATAGATTGGTATCAGAGCAAACCAGGCTGTTATAGAGAACCAGGATTGCATTTTTATGTGTGCCTTATTTGCTAGCTAGGGTGCCTTAACAATCTAGGAAACTATAACCTTTCCTGCATTAGACTTTAAAGCACTTAGGATTTCCCTATAATCTTAACATTTATGCTTTCCAAAACTTGACTAAAAGATTCTAATCAAAGTCTCTTTCCTAATGATAGGATGTCAAGCTCAAGCGTTAACAAGCCCAACAAGGCAAATCACAACCCTACTACCGAAGTAGGTGTTGGACACTCTGAAACATCAAGACCTATTCGAAGACCTTCTTACAGTCCTGCTTCACCAAACTATAGTCCCAGTACTCTGCGAAATTCATAAAGGTCTCCTCAATATTATCCAACTCCGAGAATCGAAGATAAAGGAAAACGTCATGAGGAAGCCGGTCCATCAAGGAAGAGAGCCCGGACTCCTTCTTATAATGATGCTGCTAAGTATGAGGATTTGCTTCACCACATGGCTGTTAGGATTTAACAAGTTTCATAATACTTAAAACATTTTAAGAATCATATTAAAGCAGAAGCATGTATGTATTACCATTTAGAACTTGTTAATCTTTAACCAATTAAAGTTAAATCCCAATAAGGATCAAGTTGTGATATATACTTACAAACTACAAGCAAGTAAAGAGATTATACCTACTCCAAGCTTGCTAGTAAGGAATGAAGATGATGATGTTGAATGGAGCTCCAAAAGTGTGAAACCTCAAGTAGTTATACCCCAAACTTTTCACCAACACCCTAGATTTTAGTTAGGATTTATTTGACACTTAATATGAGCTTGAATAAACTAGTGAAGAACCCTTTTTCCTCCCTCTAAACTCACGGCATTCAGCAGCAGCAAATAGAAGTTTTATGCAGTTTTTCTTGATGTATTTTGTGTATATGCATGTGTTGTTGTGACTTTGAGTCAAGGGACATGTTTTATAGAATGATGCAAAGGCATGGCACACTAAAGAAGGAATCTCTAGCATGTGCACTTGACTCCCAATGCCACTACCAACATGTTTATAAAAAATTAGTTTTATAAAAGAATTAGTTTTTATAAAACCTTTTATTTTTTATAAACTTCCATATATTTATATATACATTTTATATAAAACCAAATTATATAAAATGTAACAAAAATTTATTAATTATTTAACCTATAAATAATTAAATCCATAATATATATAAGTTATTCCATAATTATATATATATATATATATATATATATATATATATATATATATATATATATATATATATATATATATATATATATATATATATATATATATATATATATAAATGTACACATCAAGTAATATCTCAGAAAACCGTTTTTCTTAAAGTTCAAGTGTCGCGTATTTAATCAATGATCCAATCGGTAAGATTAAATATGTATAAGGTGTCGATAAGTTTGTTATTGGGTATGACCCGACTTGGATCATAACACATTAGCCACATTAATTTAATATGTCTCTCGGGCATACGGAAAACCTTCAATCTCCCACTTGCACGAGAAATATAAGAAATTAATGCAAGTGATGGATACCACCTAACGACCGTCCATCACCCCCAATATGTTATGACTTTGTGCCATTCAATAACATCATCCCTTTCGAGTTCCCATCTCGAATATGAATAGGTGAATCTTTCATTATATCCTTTCATCCTAGATGTTATGTTAAATCCAAGAGACATAGAGTGATCACTCTCTTTTAGATTTAACTTTATCAGACCTTAGACATCTGACTCTCAACGAATAAGAGGGACAAATTCCATCTTGACTACATATGTCCTAGATATATACTATGTATTACACCTGAGATCTTTCTTATGGACTACCATATTTTAGAATAGCGAAGGAAAGAATCAAGGCATAATACTTAGTGGATATCCGAACCCAATATGTATCTCAGGTCAGAGGATACAATGATATTCGCCTTTACTCAAGATTACATGTGATCAACCACAAAGGCTCCATTTACTAAATCTCGAGGGCGGGTCTTCCAATATTTGTATCCCACAAATATCTATGAACCTTGGTTTCAACCTTGCCCCACATTCATCCCGTGAATGTATACCAATCGAAGTTCATAATAGTCTAAACCTCACACTTGCTCCCACAAATGTGATCGACTACGGAATTTAGAATAATTTCTTATTCGTGGATAAAATATGCAAAATAGGAACTTCACTCAAAATAAATTAATGCCATAATTATATTAATGAGTTTGAACAATTTCATTCCGTTACAATACTTAAAACAGATCATGATCAATCACTAAAATTACGAAGCCCTAATGCACAAACATGTCCTGCATGTTTTGCTCCATGTAAGAGCTTTGTGAGAGGATCCGCTATATTAAGATCTGTGTGAACTTTGCGAATACATATCTTTCCCTTTTCAACTTCATCCCTTATGTAGTTGAATCTCCGCTCAATGTGACGGGTCTTTTGGTGAGCACGAGGTTCCTTGATTTGTGCAATTGCACCCTCGTTGCCACAAAAGATCTCAAGAGGGTCATGAATGGAAGGGACTACTCCTAAGTCGTCGATGAATTTCTTCATCCATGCAGCTTCCTGAGCTGCTAATGAGGCGGCAATGTACTCCGACTCTGTAGTGGATAATGAAACAACGTCCTGTTTTGAACTCTTCCAAGAGACCGCACCTCCATTTAACGTGAAGACATAACCGGATTGTGATCGAGAATCATCTCGATCAGTTTGGAAACTCGCATCCACGTAACCTTTTACTGCGAGTTCCTCTTCACTAGACCCATATATTAGAAACATATCCTTAGTCCTCCTATGGTATTTCAATATACTTTTAACCGCAATCCAATGACTGTTTCCTGGGTTATTCTGGTATCTACTTGTCAAGCTAAGAGCGCATGACACATCCGGTCTAGTGCATATCATTGCATACATGATTGACCCAATAGCAGATGTGTACGGGACTTTCTTCATTCTCTCTTGTTCATCTTTTGTGGTAGGACACTTAGATGAACTGAGAAGCGTTCCTCTTTGAATAGGTACCAATCCTTTCTTAGAGTTCTCCATCTTGAACCTTTTCAAGATCTTTTCAATGTATGCACTTTGATTCAAACCTATCAGTTTCTTGGATCTATCCCTGTAGATCCCAATCCCCAAAACGTATTGTGCTTCTCCAAGATCCTTAATAGAGAAGCATTTACTTAGCCAAGTTTTAACACCTTCCATTGCCGGAATATCATTTCCAAATAACAATATATCATCCACATATAGTACAAGGAACATGATAGTGCTTCCACTAGCCTTCTTGTATACACAAGCTTCATCACCATTTTTAATGAAGCCAAATTTCTTGGCCTCCTCATTAAAACGATGATTCCACATTCTGGATGCTTGTTTCAATCCGCAGATTGACTTCTTTAACTTGCATACCTTTTTAGGATATTTCGGATCAACAAAACCTTCAGGCTGAACCATATAGACATCTTCCTCAAGATGTCCATTTAGGAAAGCAGTCTTGACATCCATTTGCCATATTTCATAATCATAATGAGCAGCAATGGCGAGTAATATCCTAATAGACTTTAGCATTGCCACAGGCTAAAAGGTTTCATCATAGTCAACCCCTTGAGTTTGAGTGAAACCTTTTGCTACAAGTCTAGCTTTATATGTATCCAAGTTTCCATGTATGTCGGTTTTCATTTTGAAAAGCCATTTACAATCGACTAGCCTTGAGCCAGTAGGTTGTTCAACAAGTTCCCAAACTTGGTTGTCATACATGGATTGCATCTCAGCGTTCATGGCTTCCTGCCATTTATCCTTATCAATCCTTGATAAGGCATCTTGGTAGTTTGTTGGTTCATCTAAATCAACCACATAGCAACCATCCATGAGAAACCCATATCTCTTAGGAGGATTACTAATTCTACCAGATCTGTGAACGTCTTGTGTATTTTGAGCATCCATTTGATCACTCTCAACATTTTCATGTTGAGTGATAGTGTCAACCAATTGTGTATCATCTACTCGATCTTGAACCTCTTCAAGATCTATCTTCCTTTCACCATCACCTTCGATTAGGAACTTAGTTTCAAGGAATTCAGCCTTCTGAGCAACAAATACATTCTGCTCGGAAGGATCATAGAAATAATATCCCATATAATCCTTGGGATATCCTATGAAGATACACTTCGTGGATCGAGCATTCAACTTATTAGGGACGTAACGCTTAAGATAAGCTTCACATCCCCATACCTTTAAGTATGATAGAGATGGAGGTTTTCCAAACCACATCTCATGAGGAGTTCGCTCCACTTTCTTGGTTGGGGCCATATTTAGAATACGAGCCTCGGAGCATAGACAATAACCCCAAAATGATAGAGGCAACCAGCTTCTAGCCATCATAGATCGAACCATATCCATTAGGGTTCGGTTCCTCCTTTCGGAAACTCCATTAAGCTGGGGTGTTCCAGGAGGAGTGAGTTGCGAGATAATCCCACAACTTTTAAGATGATGTTGGAAAGCATCGCTTAGGTATTCACCTCCTCTATCGGTACGAAGTACCTTGATTGTATTATTGAGTTGATTTTGTACTTCGTTTTGATATTCCTTAAATGCTTCAAAAGTTTTGTCCTTATGTCTTAACAAATAGACATATCTGAAACGACTAAAGTCATCAATGAAAGTGACGAAGTATCTTTCACCTTGCCTAGTCATAGGCTTAAAGGGTCCACATACATCCAAATGTATTAATCCCAATAAGTCTTTAGCCCTTTCATAGGTCCCTTTGAAAGGTGCTTTAGTCATTTTGCCTTGTAAACAAGATTCACATACATCAAACGAGTCTAGTTCATTTGATTTCAAAAGTCCATTCTTTTGAAGTGTATGCATTCGATTCTTGTTTATGTGACCAAGGCAACAATGCCATAAATAGGAATCACTCAAATCCCTTTTGAGTTTCTTGGTGTTTGCATGGTATATTGAGCTATTGTATGATGTGTCATCATGAACCAATTCATAAATGCCATTCACAGGCGAAGCCTTGAAATAGAACACACTATCTAAAGAAACATGGATATCATCATTAATGAAATTAAGATTAAAACCACATTGTTTCAAACGGGATACATAAATAATGTTTCGCGATAAATCGGGTGCATACAAAATATTTTTCAAAATAAGTTCCAGACCACTTGGAAGCTTTAGAATAAAGTCTCCTTGAGCTACTACGTGCACCTTAGCTCCATTTCCCATGTAGAGAATTGATGTTCCCGCTTATTGTTTACTTCTTTTGAACCCCTGCATAGAATTGCAAATGTGAGTTCCACATCCTGTGTCTAATACCCATGTATTAGAAGAAGTAATACTAAGCTCAATGTATACCATATATACATTACTTGAGGTTTGCCCTGCATCCCTCTTTTCCTTCAACTCCTTTAGGTAGACCGGGCAGTTGCATTTCCAGTGACCCATTTCACCGCAACCAAAGCAGGGATCTTCCTTGGGGTTAGCCTTTCCGGAAACCTTTTGCTTCTTGTTGTTGTTGGTTGGGGTAACCATCTTCCCCTTTCCCTTGCCCTTGCCTTGGTAGGCGGGTCCTTTCCTCTTAGCCACCTTTGGCTTAGGAGTGTTATTGATTTTGGACCCGCCTTCATTGATCATAAACATGGGTGAAGCCCTTTTACCCATGCTTGCTTCGGCCATCTTAAGCATGGCGTGTAATTCGCCAATGCTCTTATCCCATCCATTCATATTGTAATTTATTACAAATGTGTTAAACCTTTTTGACAAGGAGTTAAGGATAAGGTCCGTGGCTAATTCATTAGACACGTTGCAGTTTAGACGGTTTGCTCGATCAATTAGGCTTTTCATCTTAAGGACATAAGATGAAACGGATTGGGAGTCGTCCATCCGACATGCATGAAGCGGTCGAACCGTTTCGAAGTGCTCGACACGAGCTTGTTGAAAGAACATCTCCTTCAACTGTGTGATCATGTCATATGCACTATGATGCTCAAAATCCTTTTGGAGTTCGGGTATCATAGTCCCAAGCATGAGGCAAGAAACTTGCACCGACTCGGTGCAATATTTCTCCCAATAAGCCATGCCTTTCGTATCATCCTCGTCCGGTTGATCGGGAATGGGGTCTTCCAGCACATACGCCCTATCCTCTAGTTTGAGGACAATTCTTAGATTGCGAAACCAATCCATGAAGTTTGTATGGTTGATTTTTTCCTTTTCGAGGATTGACCTCAACGATAGGTTGTTAAAGTTGATAGGTGCGTTTGGAATGTTGTTGTTGCTATTGGCGGTCATCTACAAAATTTAACAAAGTTGTTTAAGTATTATTTTAATTTAACAATCAATACCCTTTAAATTCATTTGATATTTATTAAATTTTAGAATCCAACGGTAAACCAAATTTTGGTTAGGTGACCTTTATCCCGTCATTTGATTTAGCTAGGTAGTCATTATATGACAATTGCAATCCTTTTGCAACTTCTAAGTTATGGGATCATGCAATCCTTTTGCATGGCATATTTATCCCATCAACGCCTATTTGTTCCTCATGCTTCGGTGACCCTAAGTTCATGATTCCCAAATCAAGTCGTCCTACTTGTGTAAACGTGTAAATTTAACATACAAGTGGTTAGGTGACCTTTATCCCACAAGTGTGCGAAATTCACCTTAATCGTATTAGTTTGCTCATAACGGTTAGGTGACCTTTATCCCATTATGAGTTCCCTAATATTTTTAAGTGTCACACAAAAGGATGGCGTTTAACTTGTTTGCCTTGTTAATAGAAGAGATTTTAAGTTTCCATTAATTCTAGTTTAAGAAAACTTTTATGCCATACACCAACATGCATTTAGTGTATGGTTTATTTGAAATCCATTTTCAAGTCTTGTAATAAATCCAATTTTACTACTTTGATAATAAACCATTTATTATGTTTTAATAACCAATTATTAAATCCTTTTAGCCATTTCTAATTTAACCAATTAAATTGTCGTTTTGCATGTGTTAATAATGTCTAATTTAACCAATTAGATTTCCATTTTGCTTGTTGTTAATATGTGATTTACTTGTAGCAACCAAACATACAAACACAATAAACAACCATGCATGCAAAACAAATATGTTCACAATCAAGCCAATTTGGTAGACATTTGTTTAGCCGAAAACAAATGCCGCCGGTTAAGGGTTATAACACAAAGTAGGAGATTTTAAATCTCCCACTCAATCTTGCATCCAAATGCTCCTTCTTGTGTTCTTCAAGTCTTCATCATCTTCATCATTTTTACAAAATATATCCTAATACATTTTTCTCTAAAAAATGAAATTACAACCTAATCTATTTTACATATCAAATATAAAATAAATTACATAACCAAAATAATATTATTACAAACCAATTGAATAAATATTATTACAAACCAAATGAATGAATAATAAATAAACCAAACAAACATCCATTCATACACAAGGTCATGGCTATGATTGTGAACAATATGACCAAATTTCAAGTTCCAAACCCATTTAGAACTTCCCAAAATTCGGCCAAAACTGGAAACCCACCCAAACATATAAGTTTTTGCATTTTACTATCATGCATGTACATAAAATGCAAAGTATATAGTGAGCTTAATAACAATCTCGAAGCATATTTCAACAACCTCGGCTCTAGATACCATTGTTGGGATTTAACAAGTTTCATAATACTTAAAACATTTTAAGAATCATATTAAAGCGGAAGCATGTATGTATTACTATTTAGAACTTGTTAATCTTTAACCAATTAAAGTTAAATCCCAATAAGGATCAAGTTGTGATATATACTTACAAACTACAAGCAAGTAAAGAGATTATACCTACTCCAAGCTTGCTAGTAAGGAATGAAGATATGATGTTGAATGGAGCTCCAAAAGTGTGAAACCTCAAGTAGTTATACCCCAAACTTTGCACCAACACCCTAGCTTTTAGTTAGGATTTATTTGACACTTAATATGAGCTTGCATAAACTAGTGAAGAACCCTTTTTCCTCCCTCTAAACTCACGGCATTCAGCAGCAACAAAGAGAAGTTTTATGCAGTTTTTTCTTGATGTATTTTGTGTATATGCATGTGTTGTTGTGACTTTGAGTCAAGGGACATGTTTTATAGAATGATGCAAAAGCATGGCACACTAAAGAAGGAATCTCTAGCATGTGCACTTGACTCCCAATGCCACTACCAACATGTTTATAAAAAATTAGTTTTATAAAAGAATTAGTTTTTATAAAACCTTTTATTTTTTATAAACTTCCATATATTTATATATACATTTTATATAAAACCAAATTATATAAAATGTAACATAAATTTATTAATTATTTAACCTATAAATAATTAAATCCATAATATATATAAGTTATTCCATAATTTATATATATATATGTACACATCAAGTAATATCTCAGAAAACTGTTTTTCTTAAAGTTCAAGTGTCGCGTATTTAATCAATGATCCAATCGTTAAGATTAAATACGTATAAGGTGTCGGTAAGTTTGTTATTGGGTATGACCCGACTTGGATCATAACACATTAGCAACATTAATTTAATGTCTCTCGGGCATACAGAGGTCCGTATGGATGAGAAGGACTGCGAAATTAAGAAGTTGGTGGAGGAAAATGTTGAACTAAGAAAAGAATTAAGGCTCCTAAAGTACGAGGAAGAACGCAACACTCGTTGGGGGAAGCAATCACTTGCTCATCTCCAGGAGGATGTTGACTTCTGAATGAAAATGGAGAGAAGCTGAGTCGACAAACAACTTGCCCTAAGGGAATACGACACCAATGCCGTTAACAGTCTTGTTACCAACCTTTACGACAATCTCGAATATCTCTATGAAAAGCAAAAAGGGAAGAACGGGCGATATGATAAGTTTATCAAAGTGTCTCTCGACTCTAAAATCGAAAGGCTAGAGAAACTTGTGAAGGATAACATGGAAAAAGTGATGAAGCAGTTCGAGGATGAGAAGAAGAGATATGAAGATTATTTCAATCTTAATATTCTTTAGTTATCTTTTCTATTTTTCCATCTATGTAAAGGTTATGCCTTAAAACTATTTCTAATTCCGAATCGTGTAATAAGGCTTATTTAATACCTCGTTCCTTAATAAAATAAAGTGTTTTATTTATATCATGTGATATTAATACTTTATCTTATTCCTACTTGTAATTGCTCAACCCTATAATTTGTTAACTTATCCGACTTATGTTCACTTATGTAGCGACATCATGGTTCGTCCAGCTGCACCTACTGTTAACAATATCGTCTTGACTACTGAGCAATTCCAACAACTAATTACTGCCACACAAGGCAACAACCAAGCTAACAATGTTAATCCTTAACCGAAACCTTGTTCCTACAAGGATTTTTCAAACTGTCATCCTCCTGCATTTAAGGGAACTGAGGAAGCTGTCGAACTAGTCCGTTGGTTCGAGAAAACGGAATCTATTTTCCGTATTTGCAATTGTGGTGATGACGATCGAGTAAAGTATGCCACTAGCTCATTGGGTGGTAATGCTTTGACTTGGTGGACTGCGCATGCCAAGTCAGTAGGAATTGATAATGATAATGCTAATGCAATTCCATGGGACGAACTCAAAAGTATGATGGTCAACAAATTTTTCCCGAGGAGTCAAGTTCAGAAACTTGAAGCTGAGTTCTGGGAACTCAAGGTCAAGGGTACTGATATTGAGAACTACACCAATCGTTATTTGGAACTTTCTACTCTATGTCCTGAGATGTTTCCTACCGAAGCTAGAAGAATTGAGCGGTATATAGAAGGTCTTCACGAGGATGTTCAAGGGAATGTTATAGCTGCCGAGAAGGTTACTCTGGATACTGTGATTCTTATGGCACAAAATCTGATGTTGGCTAAGAGAAGAAGAGCGTCGGACAATAAGCAGGTTGAAACCAAGGGTAATGATGGTAAGAGGAAGTTTGAGCCATCTCAAGGTTTGGCTCAGAATGATAATAAGAAGCATGCGGATAACACAAGGTCGAATTATAAGGGTACTTATCCCTTCTGTATTCGCTGTGTGAGGCATCACTCGGGGAAGTGTACTGCGATTTGTGCGTTGTGTAAGAAAGTGGGACACGTTGCTAAGACGTGAAAGACTTCTCCAAAGGATAAGGCTATTGTTCCAGCCAAAGCTCCTCCAAAGGATAAGGCAATTGTTCCAGCCAAGGCTATTGTGGAGAAAAGGGACACATTAGTCCTAATTGTCTTAAGAAGAAGGATAATCCTGCTACTGGAGCTAATGCTACTACTGAGAAGCGTCGTGCGTTTGTTATCTCTGCTGCTGAAGCTCGAGATGAGGATGAGGTCACCACGGGTACGTATCTTGTCAATAATTGTTATGCTACTATTTTATTCGATACTGGTGCCGACCGAAGTTATATGTCTAGTGAATTTTTGTACCCTATTTACTAAAAAGCCTCAACCCTTAGAAACAAAACGATTAGTAGAAGTATCCAACGGAAAGATCATGCAAGTCATTAAAATCTACAAAAACTGCAACTTAATCTTAGCTGATAAGGAATTTAAGATAGACCTTTTGCCGGTCGAACTCGTAAGTTTTGACGCTGTAGTCGGAATGGATTGGTTACGTCCATTACATGCTGCCATCATGTGTTACGATAAAACTGTTCATGTTTCATTGGGAAATGGAGAGACTCTCATCATCCAAGGTGAAAAGAGTGGTTCCAATCTCAACATCATCTCCTGTATTAAAACTCGCAAATACCTTATGAAAGGTTATCCAGCTATTCTAGCTCACGTTAAGATAATTGAATCAAAAGAGAAGCGTATTGAAGATGTACCAGTGGTTAAAGACTTTCCTGATGTGTTTCCCGAAGATCTTCCTGGTCTTCCACCTCCTCGATAAGTCAAATTTCAAATTGATTTAAATCCTGGTGCTGCTCCTATTGCTAAGGCACCGTATCATTTAGCACCCTCCGAGATGAAGGAATTATCCAACCAGCTCCAAGAACTATTGGATAAAGGTTTCATTCATCCTAGCTCGTCCCCATGGGGAGCTCCTATTCTGTTTGTTAAGAAGAAAGATGGTACGTTAAGGATGTGTATAGATTATCGCGAACTTAACAAGCTTACTATCAAGAACCGTTATCCGTTGACGCGTATTGATGATCTATTCAACCAACTTCAAGGGTCAAGCGTCTATTCAAAGATTGATTTGAGATCTGGTTATCACCAACTCCAAGTCAAGGAATTCGATATTCCTAAGAATGCTTTTCGTACTCGATATGGACATTATGAATTCTGTGTCATGCCTTTTGGTTTGACCAATGCTCCTGCTGTATTCATGGATCTTATGAATCGTGTCTGCAAGCCTTACCTTGATAAATTCGTTATTTTGTTCATTGAAGATATCTTGATCTATTCCAAGAGTGAGAAAGAACTTGAACAACATTTGTGTATGATTCTTGAACTCTTAAGAAAGGAACAACTCTGTGCTAAATTTTCTAAGTGCGAGTTTTAGCTCAAAACCATACAATTCCTTGGACACGTTGTTGATAGAGAAGGAATACATGTCGATCCAGCTAGGATTGCTGCTATTCGGAACTGGGAGATACCAAAGACTGCGAAATATATTCGCCAGTTTTTGAGACTTGCTGGTTACTATCGAAGGTTCATAACATATTTTTTCCTCATTGCTAAACCTCTTACAAAGCTAACTCAAAAAAGGAAGAAATTTGAGTGGTCCGAAGAACAGGAATCTTCTTTCAAGATTCTGAAGGAGAAATTGACCACAGCCCCGATTCTATCTTTACCTGAAGGTACTGATGATTTTGTTGTTTACTACGATGCTTCGAAGCAAGGCTTTGGTTGTGTTTTAATGCAACGAGAAAAGGTTATTGCCTACACATCTAGGCAGTTGAAGAAACATGAAGAAAACTATACCACACATGACCTTGAGTTAGGTGCCGTAGTATTTGCATTAAAGATTTGGAGACATTATTTGTATGGTACCCATTTTACGGTGTACACTGATCATAAAAGTCTTCGACACATCTTTGATCAAAAACAGCTGAACATAAGGCAAAGCTGATGGCTCGAGTTATTGAACGATTATCACTGTGAGCTGAAGTATCATCCTGGCAAGGCGAATGTAGTTGCCGATGCCCTTAGTTGGAAAGACGATGTTAAACATGTTCGTGCTCTAAACCTGAAAATCAAATCAAATCTTATCTCACGAATCTGTGACGCTCAATTGGAAGCCATTAAACCGACACTTATCGAAGGTGAAGGACCCATTAGTTTTGAGAACCAACTTCAAGTGAAAGCTAATGGTACACGGTATTTTGGAAAGAGAATTTGGGTTCCTCGTTTCGGTAATCTCCGCGAACTAGTCTTGGATGAAGCTCATAAGAGTAGATATTCTATTCATCCCGGTTCCAGTAAGATGTATCACGATGTGAAGCAATTCTACTGGTGGCCTAACATGAAAGCCGACATTGCTACTTATGTTAGTAAGTGTCATACTTGTTTGAAGGTCAATGCCGAGCATCAAAAGCCTTCGGGTCTGTTGACACAACCCGATATTCCGTAGTGGAAGTGGGAATGTATCACTATGGACTTTGTTACTAAGTTACCGAAGACTGCGAACGGTAATGATACTATTTGGGTCGTAGTTTATCGTCTTACTAAATCTGTACATTTCATACCGATCACGGAAACCGACCAGATGGAGAGATTAGCACAGCTTTATATTAAAGAAATCGTCTCACGTCATGGTGTTCCTATCTTGATTATTTCTAATCGCGACAGTCGATTTGTTTCTAGATTCTGGAAAACTTTACAATCTGCTCTTGGAACTCAACTCGACATGAGTACAGCCTATCATCCTCAAACTGATGGTCAAAGTGAACGGACTATTCAAACCATGGAAGATATTCTACGTGCTTGTGCAATCGATTTCGGCAAAGGTTGGGATAAACACCTACCTTTGGTTAAATTTTCTTACAGTAACAGTTATCACTCCAGTATTAAAGCTGAACCTTTTGAAGCTTTATATGGACGGAAGTGTAGATCCCCTCTGTGTTGGGATGAACTTGAGGACAGACATTTAACTGGTCCTGAAATTATCCACGAAACTACCGAAAAGATCGTTCAGATTAAGCAACGTTTAGAAACTGCCCGTAGCCAACAGAAGAGCTATGCCGATAAGAAACGAAAAGACATCGAATACCAAGTTGGAGATAAAGTCATGTTGAAAGTATCCCCTTGAAAAGGTGTTGTTCGCTTCGCTAAGCGAAGTAAACTCAGTCCACGATATGTAGGACCTTTCACAATCACTGAAAGGGTCGGTCTTGTGACATATCGATTAGAACTACCAACCGAACTCAGTCAAGTACATGATGTGTTTCATGTCTCAAATATTAAATGGTGTCTTGCTGATGACACACTCATTATTCCTCTGGATGATGTTCGCATTAATGAGCAAATGCACTTTGTTGAAGAACCTATAGAAGTCATGGAAGGAGAAGTCAAACAAACGCGTAAAAGCAACATAGCTATTGTTAAAGTCCGGTGGAATTCGCGTAGAGGCCCCGAATATACCTGGGAACGCAAAGACCACATGAAATGGAAATATCCCCATCTCTTCTCAACTGCTGATGCAAACGAGGAAACTACCAAAAAACTTCCCAATAAAATAATTAAACTTAATAAGTAAACTTTTATCAATAAAGGTTAAGCGTTAAGAATTATAAAATACGATAATTAACTTTGTACATTAATTGACAAGTTAATAAATATAATAAGTTAATAAACTTTTGTGAGAAAATAAATAACTAAAAAGACTTGTGTAATTAAAATGAATAAACTTGAATAATTAAGGGTTATTAAGCTAAATTAAAATACAAGGACTTAAGTGAAAATATTAAAACCCTAGCTCATAAAACCCTAACCAATTTGGAAAGGAAAAATTACCCTTCTACCCCTCCAAATTTTTGGCCCAAATTGTGACAACCCGGAAATTTCCAACCAAATTTAAACTTTAATCTTTATATGTTTCCGACACGATAAGCAATATTTGTTAAGTTAAATTGCAAGAATTTTAAACTATGTTCATACATTCATTCAACCTCGACCATGTTCCAACGATTCACGAACCATTAAACGAATATGATTATATATGTATATGTGTATATATATTATAACTTGAAACGTAAACAAAATATTAGATTAAATACTTTATATGATTGTATTTGTTTCAAAATATTTATCAATGGAATTAGAAGATAAGATCAAATGATTGAATTATCAGATATATTGAATTATGATTACAAGTCTCTGTTGAAAGGCCCACGTTGATTTGAGAAATCTTTCCGTTTTAACAATATTCGGAAAATGGTAAAGTGATTTATAAATAAGAACAAATTGTCAATCATTGAGAACTAGACAAAGGATAGTGGAAGATTGAATCTCATAAAGACTCGATTGATCTATTTAGTTTTAAACGTACAAAAACGTTTTCAGTTTAAAAAGAACTTTATTATTAAAACGTATATAACTTTTATAAATATCTAGAACCACTTTTGACAACTCATTACTTAACTAGTATGATAAAGATAACGATATTTATATTTTATTTTATTAAATATATATAACGATTTAAATTAATATTATATATATTTATACGCGTATTATACGTACATAGTTTTATACTTTTACTATACTTAAACTTTACCTTTACTTTATTTTTACTTTACTTTAACTTTAATAATTCACTTTAATAATTCATACTTTAATAATTCACTTTAATAATTCATACTTTAATAATTCACTTTAATAATTCACTTTAATAATTCATACTTTAATAATTCACTTTAATAATTCATACTTTAATAATTCACTTTAATAATTCAAAAATCTATTATAAATAGAATTCAATAGGTTTCATTATTTCATAGAAACTTGAAAATATTTTTCTCTAAACTGTCTCAATCGATTTACATATATATATTTACTCCGTATTATTTCAAGATATTATTAGTATACATAAAATATTACGACGGAGTGCTGTCCGAGTGATTTCGAAATTGTTTTTCGAGTAGGATAGGATTAAGGAAATTATGGGTTATAGCTATGAAGGTGATTGAGTATGGTTCATGGGTATGCTCGTGATGTCAATATAGTGTTTATCATTTCCGTTGCGTCTACGTACCTTTCCTGCAATATTGAATCTCAATATTGATATGTGAGTACTCATAATTTAACTTTTACATACTAATAGTGTATCCCTGACTAGTGCTCGAGTATTTAGGATTATACATGCTTGTACTTTTGATATTGCCCTTAGACAGGTTAGGTTGAATATTGAATTAGTTACACTTGCGGTTGGGATAAGGTATAAGATATGCATGTCCTTGGAAAGCTAGCGAAAAATTAAGGACTTTTCCTTTAGATATCGAATGGTTTCGATGAACGGATTAGAAGTTATAATCAATTGAATTTTCTATATTTTTATTAAAAATGATTATTATTATCGTCGTTTTTATCGTCGTTCTAGTTTTATCTTATTATTATCATTATTATTATCTTTATCAATAAAATGGATTTATCATTATAAATTGTTATTTTTTTATTACTATCGTTATTATTGTTAAAGTTATAATTAGTATTATTATTATTATTATCCAATTATTATTATTATTATTATTATTATTATTATTATTATTATTATTATTATTATTATTATTATTATTATTATTAGTATTATTATTATTATTATCATTATTAATATATATATCATTATTTAAAAATGGATATTGTCATTGTTATTATTATTATTACTATATTATCATTAAGATAATTATTAGTATTATCGTTAAAAATGTTATAGTAACTATCATTATTAATATTAGTGTAATTAAAACAAATATTTGTAACACCTAATTATTTTGATTACTATTATTATCATTATTATGAACACGATATAAAAGACGATTAAAAGCTATTAAATGAAACGATTAGGAAATAATGAGTAAGAGTATCATGATGAAATTAAAATATTATAAGATATTGATTTAGATAAAATTATCGTTCTTATTATTTTTATCATTACTATTATTATTAAAAATATCGTTAGTATTAAAACTATCATTTTAACAAAAATTATCATTTTAATAGAAATGTCATTGTTACTATAAAATATCATTATTATTATTATTTTAAATAGAATTATTATTTTAAAGATAATATTAAAAATTATCGTAAATATTAAAGTTATCATAATTAGAATTATCGTTTTATCATAATGTCATCTTAGTAATTATAAATATTGATATTTTTATAATAATTATTATTATTACAAAATAATACAACTTTTACTTACTATCATTATAGACATTATTTTATCAAATAAATATGTGATACAAACATATTTTACTACGTGTAATAACTTACTTTAATAATACCTATCATATTATCTTTATGATATTAAATGAACCCTATAAATTTTATTACTTAATATATATAAAAGTATATTATATTATATAAATTTAATATAAAATTTTATTTATTAATAAATAAATTATATTATTTACTCTAATAAATCTTTTAAAAATATTTAAAAATATAAAATGACGATATTTAAACTATATATTAATCATGTATAGATTTTTGGAAATTATTTTGAGTCAAATTTACTTTTGTTGACTTTTGCATATTAGTCTCGAGCATTAGGATTGTGGTACACTATGACTTGGCCTAATTTGTTAGACAAATATTGACCAACACATAATTATGTATAATTAATTTAGGTTCGTGAATCCGAGGCCAACCTTGCACTTGTTCAATGACGTTATATGTATTTTTACTACGAAATACAGTATGGTGAGTTTCATTTGCCTTTTTACCCTTTATATTTTTGGGACTGAGAATAAATGTGCTTTTATAAATGTTTGACAAAATAGACACAAGTAATTGAAACTACATTCTATGGTTGAATTATCGAAATCAAATATGCCCCTTTTTATTAAAGTCTGGTAATCTAAGAATTAGGGAACAGACACCCTAATTGACGCGAATCCTAAAGATAGATCTATTGGGCCTAACAAACCCCATCCAAAGTACCGGATGCTTTAGTACTTCGAAATTTATATCATGTCCGAAGGAGGATCCCGGAATGATAGGGGATATTCTTATATGTATCTAGTTAATGTCGGTTACCAGGTGTTCACCATATGAATGATTATTTTTGTCTCTATGCATGGGACGTATATTTATGAGAACTGGAAATGAAATTCTTGTGGTCTATTAAAATGATGGAAATAAATGATTATGATAAACTAATGAACTCACCAACCTTTTGGTTGACACTTTAAAGCATGTTTATTCTCAGGTGTTAAAGAAATCTTCCGCTGTGCATTTGCTCATTTTAAAGATATTACTTGGAGTCTTTCATAGCATATTTCGAAGAACGTTGCATTCGAGTCATTGAGTTCATCAATGATTATTATTAAATCAATTTATAGTTGGATAGTGGATATTATGAAATGGTATGCATGCCTGTCAATTTTCGATGTAAAGAAATTTTGTCTTTTAAAAACGAATGCAATGTTTGTAAAATGTATCATATAGAGGTCAAATACCTCGCAATGTAATCAACTATTGTGAATCGTTTATAATGTATATGAACGGGTCCTTTCAGTTGGTATCAGAGCGGTGGTCTTAGCGAACCAGGTCTGCATTAGTGTGTCTAACTGATAAGTCGTTAGGATGCATTAGTGAGTCTGGACTTCGACCGTGTCTGCATGTAAAAAGTTTTGCTTATCATTTCTAGTCAGAAATCATCTCCTTATCATCCATAGGAAATTACCTGCTTATTATTATTAGTCTAGACACGTCTTGCTACATTAATTGCATGAGTAGTGTATAGACAAAATTCATATCTTAGCGTATCTGCTAAATCATATCTTATCGTATCTGTTACTTTAAACTTTGCCTGACATACCCCGCAAATTCCTCCGTAATCTATGAAATCTTTTGATCTCTATATATAGATATCCTATGTAAATAGAATACCACCCGATAGCCGAAAAATCATTTTATATCGAAAATCCTTTATCCAATCGTACGAAATGGAATTTGTCATCAGTTCAAGTCACTCGGATTCGAAAATGGAATCTCACTCAAGCTCCGAAAGCAGTGTGACCGGAATGGATCAACCAATCAGTCATCACCTATTCTGGATGAATTGGGGATGGGTTCGTAGTCTCCTCAATCATTGGAAACAAGAAGAAGGCGATCTTTTCCATCCACCACATTGTCCTCTTGGCGAAGAACCTGAAGCACTTACCGGCGAACCTGTTCGAGACACCATTTTCTCTCTCATTTCCAGGGTATCTCGTCACGATTATATACTACATCAAATTCTAGATTTTATTTATCCTCTCGTTCCGACCGACAATCATCCTGGAATAATAGAAGAAGTCAACGAACTTCGCGCTCCGGTAGTGGCTTTGGAGAATATGGTGCAGAGATTACAAACACCAGCAGCACCACCAGCAGGATAACCAGTACCACCATCATCAATGCCAACAGTACCATTACCACCTCCAACCACAACCGCGTTGTAAACCTCAACTTCACAATCTGTCCCACTAGCATCAACGTCATACGCACCATAGATACCAAGGAGTACCAACAACAATAACTGACGAAGCATTAATTCATAACTTCATTGGAGAAACATTCCGCGGCGATTTTATAATCTCTAAAGTCTTAGAGATTATCTAATCTAGCACTAACCATAAATCAGTTAAGCGAACCAAAATGATAGAAGGAAGAGTAGAAACCCTGACAAAAATGGTGTGTGATTAACAAGTTAAACTTGTTTTACCAACAGCATCAACAGTACCGTCAACGTCACCAGCATCGTCAGTACAGTCAACATCAGAATCAACAACACCTATAATATCACAAACTCCGTCAGTTCAAGAATCACTGTGGACATCATTACGAATCAATAACGTGTATATTGTATCAACAAGTTATGAAGAATTAACTCATTCCCTCTGAAGAAATTATATATATATTTTATATATATATATATATTTTGAAATAAAAAATAAATCTTTCCGTGCTAAGCTATTGTGTGTGAATCTTAACTACTCGGTTAATTCATATTACAAATATGCAATAATGTACGTCCCTCGCCCGCGACTTAACCATCGTTAACTACAATCTCTGTCTCAATTCAACAAATTCCAATTCCTAATAAATCAAGTATATATTTGATTTTACACTTTATCATTGATGTAACTGAAACTTTTCAGATAACATCATTTGTACTTTGAGAAGTTCACAAGAATTTAACGAAAACCAACATCACATCTCAACAAATAATGAAGTATTGATTCATAATTTCAATATTATTGAAGAAATACTTATGTAACCTCTAAAGCCTTCAAGGAATTATTCAATTCTAGTTCCAACCGTAAATCAAATGAGTTTAATTTAGTATTAACTCATTAAAATCTATGTTACATCTGAGGAGAATATATACATATATATTTTCATAAAGACTGTAATAAAATTCTTATGTACAAAATATTAATTGTGAAAATTTTTTAACGGGTAGGTAATAACCGAGAGATATATATAAATTCACAATTAATATGTTACATTCTTCGAATCAGATCAAGCAAATTATCAATTATACTTCCTACTTTCACAATAATATACATTCTTTCATAGAAATCAAAACAACCATACTCATTCAAACCCAATTACATATTCTGATTTTAAAATCTCAGAATTCAATTCGAGATATAACCGGTACCATCACTTTTAGATTCCTACATCTTTCAAAGCTATACTTTGACTTCAAAAGTGTGTTAGAACATCAAACGTATACAAACAATTACAATCTGTGTTCAAACCCTTCGAAAATCTCTGAAGACACTTCAAATAATGAGCAATCATGATGATGATCCAACCACATATTACCCACAGTTATGTACTTAAAAAGTTCTCGAAACCAAAGTCATAATTCAACACATATCTGTGTCAGATCTTTTGGCATTAATTAGCAAAAAATAACCTTGCAATTCCTTTGCAAAGTAGCAAATTATATCACAGCTCCAGCAAGACAACTTCGATTTTTTCATTCGGGGTAGCCTTATCATAATTTTGATATATGTGATTACCCTTTTGTTACCGGAGAACCTTTCATATTCCACCACATTAGCAATAAACTTACCAACAACTTCACTGATCTTGGGCATTCCGAAGAATCTTTATATTTATCGAAACCTCATCATTTACTCATCTGCCTCTTGTAACGAGAATTGTCATACGAATCATTGGAAATTAGCAATCAGTATTTTGAAATCTCACAGCATGTTGACGCCAACAGTTATACATAACGTCTATTTCCAAGGCTTACATACTTCGAATGTGAAGTTTCTGAAAAACACTCTGAACTGCGAACTAGTTCTCAAAATGCTGATGAAGCAACAAAAACTGTAAACGACCTTAGCAGTAAAAAGTTTGATGATAAAGATTAGTGTATTAACAAAGCTCAAAAATAGAGAAGTTTTGGAACTGGAAAACGGATTGAGCAAAGTATGAAGGAGGCTGTGGACAAATCACAAAGACTGAACCTGCCTTCAAAGAATCCAAATGATTCAGTATCTGCTGAAGTCATTAACGAATACCTTGCTCCTGACACTAAACCCTTACAGACAATATTCTTCATCATCCTCTGATATTAGAAATTCTAAGATATCATCGTATCTTTCATTATAAATATCCTCCATATTTTCGAAGATATTTCCATAACTATTCTTATCTGGAATCATTTATCTCTTTGCGCTATCTGTATTACATCAAAAAGGAAACTGTTTAGTTTCTATACTCTGTAAACCTTTGAGTTTAAAATATGAATGTTTTTGAAGTAGTGTTGGAAACTGAAGCATGAGTTAGTATAATATAATGACACTTGATCAACGTGATTATATTACAGTAATTCATGCTGAGTTTCTAAATGAAACATGATCATTCATAGATCATAACGTCATCATGTGCTATGTTACACGACTCTTGTATTCTCTTTGATCTCTAAATATCAAGAAAATATTTCTTGATGATTCGGCCTTTTCCGAGGTATTCTGGTAATTTGACAAGTCAAGATCGTGTCATTACAATTTCCTTCCTAGAACATTAACAATGTTCATTCCGAAATTTATATCTACGAATTCTGGACCATTACAAGCGGTGCTTAATCGCAAGAAGAAGAAACGGAAGGACAAAGCTCCGAACTAGAAATGGGAGTATAAATCATAGCAAATAGAAGAGAGCATTAACTGTGGATGACAATGATTATAGAAGAAGCAAGGACTTTGAAATATAAGGGAAGATATAAAACCCAACAACAACCCAGAAATCACAAACCGTATATATCAATGCATATAGCAACATAAAGACACGGGAGAACTAAAAACACTATAAAACCAAGAGTATAGTAGAAGTAAATAGATTCTTCCGGTGGTAGATGAAAAAGAAGAATGACCGATATAAAAGTTAGAAGTATATCGAGAATCAGAACTGGATGGAGCATATTGATGAATACTTTAAAATATGATTTGAGGGGGAAAGAATAGAAGGTGATGAAACATGACTAGGAACTTAGAAATCAACAGATTTAACTCACACAATGGCGGAATAAGTGAATCAAACCCTCTAGTGAATAGGTTAAGTTTTTTTTGATTAATTTAGTCAAACCACAACTAAATCAAGTGTGATTAGATCAACACCTGGAGCTATTATTCACCACCTGGATGATTTGGACTGAGAGAGAATCGGAGGAGCTCACTAGATCTGAGTGTGTGTAACAAATGAGAGGCTTAACCTAAAATGAAGAACATAAGACTTTATATACCCCTGCTGTTGACTCACCTATACGATTCATTCATCACACGTACGAGTTGGCTTCATCAGTCGTACGGGTGATCACTCACTCGTGTCTTCTCATTTAGGTTGTAATTGTGACTTAGCTCAGCATCAACCGTGCGTATGAGCCTGTCAGCTGTACTAGTGAGGCTTCACTTGTACGTCTGACTAAGTCTAACATAGTTAAACATCTAAATCTCATTCCTGCAGTTCCTGTAACCACATACAAACACGGATAGGATAATAACGAGCAATCATGGTGGCCTGTAAACTGTTGTACCTGCAATGGACGCGGGTAGATGTCTAGGAACTTGCATAAAATGCATCAACAGAAGGTGTGAGTTGTAAGGAAATGAAGGAGGTGAATTTATAAGAAAATCTCCTACATAACAATTAAAATGGACGATCGCATTTAAAGCGGATCCTAATTCCCTTGATTACCGGAGAGTCAAATCTTATTAAGAAGATTTTCTTCAAATCCCTTGAAATCTGGGAATCAATCATATCTACGTTAAATAATAAGATGAATCTACACTTACTCATTTCACTCTTCTATGTTAGCTTCATTCGTACTCTTCATATAAATGGATTGTTTATCCAAATTATTCGCTGATGATAAAACTGTAATTTTCAGCCCGTATGCATCATGAAAACATACTTATTATCATTCACGACCTTTCCACTCAAATTTCGGGACGAAATTTCTTTAACGGGTAGGTACTGTGACAACCCGGAAATTTCCAACCAAATTTAAACTTTAATCTTTATATGTTTCCGACACGATAAGCAATATTTGTTAAGTTAAATTGCAAGAATTTTAAACTAGGTTCATACATTCATTCAACCTCGACCATGTTCCAACGATTCACGAATCATTAAACGAATATGATTATATATGTATATGTGTATATATATTATAACTTGAAACGTAAACAAAATATTAGATTAAATACTTTATATGATTGTATTTGTTTCAAAATATTTATCAATGGAATTAGAAGATAAGATCAAATGATTGAATTATCAGATATATTGAATTATGATTACAAGTCTCTGTTGAAAGGCCCATGTTGATTTGAGAAATCTTTCCGTTTTAACAATATTCGGAAAATGGTAAAGTGATTTATAAATAAGAACAAATTGTCAATCATTGAGAACTAGACAAAGGATAGTGAAAGATTGAATCTCATAAAGACTCGATTGATTTATTTAGTTTCAAACGTACAAAAACGTTTTCAGTTTAAAAAGAACTTTATTATTAAAACGTATATAACTTTTATAAATATCTAGAACCACTTTTGACAACTCATTACTTAACTAGTATGATAAAGATAACGATATTTATATTTTATTTTATTAAATATATATAACGATTTAAATTAATATTATATATATTTATACGCGTATTATACGTACATAGTTTTATACTTTTACTATACTTAAACTTTACCTTTACTTTATTTTTACTTTACTTTAACTTTAATAATTCACTTTAATAATTCATACTTTAATAATTCACTTTAATAATTCATACTTTAATAATTCACTTTAATAATTCATACTTTAATAATTCACTTTAATAATTCATACTTTAATAATTCACTTTAATAATTCATACTTTAATAATTCACTTTAATAATTCAAAAATCTATTATAAATAGAATTCAATAGGTTTCATTATTTCATAGAAACTTGAAAATATTTTTCTCTAAACTCTCTCAATCGATTTACATATATATATATATTTACTCCGTATTATTTCAAGATATTATTAGTATACATAAAATATTACGACGGAGTGCTGTCCGAGTGATTTCGAAATTGTTTTTCGAGTAGGATAGGATTAAGGAAATTATGGGTTATAGCTATGGAGGTGATTGAGTATGGTTCATGGGTATGCTCGTGAGGTCAATATAGTGTTTATCATTTCCGTTGCGTCTACGTACCTTTCCTGCAATATTGAATCTCAATATTGATATGTGAGTACTCATAATTTAACTTTTACATACTAATAGTGTATCCCTGACTAGTGCTCGAGTATTTAGGATTATACATGTTTGTACTTTTGATATTGCCCTTAGACAGGTTAGGTTGAATATTGAATTAGTTACACTTGCGGTTGAGATAAGGTATAAGATATGCATGTCCTTGGAAAGCTAGCGAAAAATTAAGGACTTTTCCTTTAGATATCGAATGGTTTCGATGAACGGATTAGAAGTTATAATCAATTGAATTTTCTATATTTTTATTAAAAATGATTATTATTATCGTCGTTTTTATCGTCGTTCTAGTTTTATCTTATTATTATCATTATTATTATCTTTATCAATAAAATGGATTTATCATTAAAAATTGTTATTTTTTTATTACTATCGTTATTATTGTTAAAGTTATAATTAGTATTATTATTATTATTATTATCCAATTATTATTATTATTATTATTATTATTATTATTATTATTATTATTATTAGTATTATTATTATTATCATTATTAATATATATATATCATTATTTAAAAATGGATATTGTCATTGTTATTATTATTATTACTATATTATCATTAAGATAATTATTAGTATTATCGTTAAAAATGTTATAGTAACTATCATTATTAATATTAGTGTAATTAAAACAAATATTTGTAACACCTAATTATTTTGATTACTATTATTATCATTATTATGAACACGATATAAAAGACGATTAAAAGCTATTAAACGAAACGATTAGGAAATAATGAGTAAGAGTATCATGATGAAATTAAAATATTATAAGATATTGATTTAGATAAAATTATCGTTCTTATTATTTTTATCATTACTATTATTATTAAAAATATCGTTAGTATTAAAACTATCATTTTAACAAAAATTATCATTTTAATAGAAATGTCATTGTTACTATAAAATATCATTATTATTATTATTTTAAATAGAATTATTATTTTAAAGATAATATTAAAAATTATCGTAAATATTAAAGTTATCATAATTAGAATTATCGTTTTATCATAATGTCATCTTAGTAATTATAAATATTGATATTTTTATAATAATTATTATTATTACAAAATAATACAACTTTTACTTACTATCATTATAGACATTATTTTATCAAATAAATATGTGATACAAACATATTTTACTACGTGTAATAACTTACTTTAATAATACCTATCATATTATCTTTATGATATTAAATGAACCCTATAAATTTTATTACTTAATATATATAAAAGTATATTATATTATATAAATTTAATATAAAATTTTATTTATTAATAAATAAATTATATTATTTACTCTAATAAATCTTTTAAAAATATTTAAAAATATAAAACGACGATATTTAAACTATATATTAATCATGTATAGATTTTTGGAAATTATTTTGAGTCAAATTTACTTTTGTTGACTTTTGCATATTAGTCTCGAGCATTAGGATTGTGGTACACTATGACTTGGCCTAATTTGTTAGACAAATATTGACCAACACATAATTATATATAATTAATTTAGGTTCGTGAATCCGAGGCCAACCTTGCACTTGTTCAATGACGTTATATGTATTTTTACTACGAAATACAGTATGGTGAGTTTCATTTGCCTTTTTACCCTTTATATTTTTGGGACTGAGAATAAATGCGCTTTTATAAATGTTTGACAAAATAGACACAAGTAATTAAAACTACATTCTATGGTTGAATTATCTAAATCGAATATGCCCCTTTTTATTAAAGTCTGGTAATCTAAGAATTAGGGAACAGACACCCTAATTGACGCGAATCCTAAAGATAGATCTATTGGGTCTAACAAACCCCATCCAAAGTACCGGATGCTTTAGTACTTCGAAATTTATATCATGTCCGAAGGAGGATCCCGGAATGATAGGGGATATTCTTATATGTATCTAGTTAATGTCGGTTACCAGGTGTTCACCATATGAATGATTATTTTTGTCTCTTTGCATGGGACGTATATTTATGAGAACTGGAAATGAAATTCTTGTGGTCTATTAAAATGATGGAAATAAATGATTATGATAAACTAATGAACTCACCAACCTTTTGGTTGACACTTTAAAGCATGTTTATTCTCAGGTGTTAAAGAAATCTTCCGCTGTGCATTTGCTCATTTTAAAGATATTACTTGGAGTCTTTCATAGCATATTTCGAAGAACGTTGCATTCGAGTCATTGAGTTCATCAAAGATTATTATTAAATCAATTTATAGTTGGATAGTGGATATTATGAAATGGTATGCATGCCTGTCAATTTTCGATGTAAAGAAATTTTGTCTTTTAAAAACGAATGCAATGTTTGTAAAATGTATCATATAGAGGTCAAATACCTCGCAATGTAATCAACTATTGTGAATCGTTTATAATGTATATGAACGGGTCCTTTCACAAATCACCACCATAACCCCTTCTCCAAGCCTACTTGTTCCCTAAGTAATTCCTTATTAAAACCTAATTCTAGAATGCTCCAATCCTCCCTATAAATAGACCCCTAAGTAAAACCATTCCATGTACCAAATCATAAACAAATCCCTCACTCAAAAATCTCTCTCTCCCTCTTCAATTTTCGGCCAAAATCGAAAATTCACCACCACCACCATCGAAATCCTCAAGGGTTTCCAAGAAATCTTCAAGTGTTCTTCGCGTTCTTCGTGATCTTCAGGAATCTTTAAGGTGTTCTTCAAGATATTCAAGGCTTTGATCTTTCATCTTCATCAAGTTCTTCTTTTCTTCGTTAGTCATTTTCGAATCTTCAAAGGTATAACATAATACCCTAATTTATTTTCTTAATTCTTTGATCTTTGTTTTAATGTATATTCACATAAAATCATAAACACATAAACATAAGAACAAACCTAGATCTATACATGTAAAAAAAAGATAAATCTATACATATACATATACATGTAGACTAGGATAAAAAAAAAGGGGGAAGAAACTTTGATCTTTAAAACCCTAGATACAATTAAGAGATTTGTTAGTGGTTAATTAAGGAAACAAAATAACTATATGTACATATGCATATATATCGACACATATACATATATACTTGTAAAAATAAATTTTTATATACATATATATATATACACGACATTATATACATATATATACTAAAACCCTAAATCCTAATTTAAATTATACTACTTTAATTAAAACCCTAGTTTTATTAAAAACCTAATAAATTATTAAACCCTAATTCATTAAACCTAACCCTAATTATTTAATACCACTTTAATTATTAAACCCTAATCATTACCTAATCATTATTACATTAAATAAAACCCTAATTTACTAAACCCTAATTTATGAAACCCTAGGACATTAATTACTAAACCCTAGTTAATTAATTACTACTTTAAATAACTAACTCTAATTAATGAAACCCTAATACTACTTATACCATTAATTAACATGTATACACTATTACTATTCCTAGCACCTATAACCTACTACTATTATAACACTTAAGAACGTTTTGGGATATGTATTAGAGATGTATAGATCTTCGAACTTTCTTGACGAATGGTTCTACGAGACTCTAGGCAGAGGGTTTGGACTTCCGATTTAAAGGGTCCTATGGCTCAAGCCCCTAGATCTCAAATGGCCATTCGAAGGGAAAGGTGTAACGACCCGGATTTTTCCAATCGTTTTATACTTATGAGATTAATATTTACATAAATTGAACCTTACCAACATGATAAGCAATCCAAATTGTTGAGACTTGTGTTTTTGAAAAGAGTTTTACACAACGTTTGACCATCCAATTTAACCGATGATATCACGAACTATATAACATACGATAATTATACGTTTGTGTATATATATGTATTTATATATATTTAACATGATCTAAGGATGGTTTAACATCTCATTGTGTACTAATGACAATGAGTTATAAGTATATTTTGAAACTACTAACTTAAGTTTTTAAAACGATAACTATACGTAACATTCTTTGATATATATACTTATAACCTATAATGCTTATACATGTATCGTATATATAATGTATTTAATCACTTTTTAAGGACTTAAATACATAAAACAATATAAGTATATTCACAAAAGATAGCTATATTTGAATTCTCATTCCGTTTCCTCAAGATTTCTATACGTATATCTAGGGTATATGTACCCGTATCATACCCAGCTTCTATATGTATTTACTATTGGTATATACACATCAAATCAACATCCTAATCAACATTATTACTGCCCTAGATATGAGGTAACTAGAATTTGTCAAGTAGCATGAATTATTAGTAAGAAAACAAAATTAGGAATCCTTTTCTTTCTTTATAAACTAAAAACGTTTTTATGAATGAACACCATTTCTTCACTCCATTTTCTCATACCTACACCCTCATTTCTCTCTCAAAATACTCCTAACTTCATACTTGATCATCTCCAAGAATTTTCCCCATCATTTAGCTTCAATTACAAGCCTTAAACACCATAAGAAAACTCTTTCAAGAACATATCAAAATAACCACCCATTTGAAGAAGTATACTTTCAACCTTTTGATCTAACTCCACCACTCTTTGATTCCAAGATTTTTTCTTATCTCTTACAGTAACTTTGTCCAAGTAACTTGAGGTAGTAACCTTGTTCATAATCTTGTTCGATTCATAATTATATAGCTATCTTATTTTATGTTGTAAAATTTTAACAACAAGAACATAGTTTGAATGATTTCAAACTTGTTTGCAAACTAAATAGATCCTTCTAACTTAACTTTTAAAACACTTCAAGACCTGTAATATATCATAATGATATGCTAACTTAACAAGATATAACTTGGTTTTACAAAGAACACCTTAAAAACTGAATCTACGTCGTCGGAGTGCAACCGGGGGCTGTTTTGGGTTGGATAATTAAAAACCATCTTGAACTTTGAATTGAAAGTTCATGTTCTGGAAAAATGATATTTCTTATGAATATGTTAACACATAAAAATTTCATGGTTTAACTCAAAGTGTAAGTATTTTTAGAAAAATGATCATTAAATGTTGTTTTTATGATGGAAAATGATCACTTTCATAAGTTTTACCAAAGTTTGACCTATAACCTGTGATTTCGAATACAAACTAAGGTATTTTCAGTTCATATTCTTAAAATTTGACTCGATCCAAGGAAGTGGCAAGTTGAACCAACAAAAACGGAGTTGTAATGAAGAAACTACGACTAAAACAAGATTGGGTATCCGAAGCTAGTTTAGCTACGAAAATATTTGGAGATAAAGTAAATTAATCATAACTTTTCTAATTAATATGATATTTTATATATAATTACATATGATTTGATTTTATATATTTCAGGACCACCCGTAAACAACACGAGAAGATTAATCATAAGACCTCATGATTGTACGCAACACGTCATTTGACAACATGGTACCATGGGTCGAGATTAATTCTGATCAATACGAATACGATGGGGTCTTTATTTATTTTATTGAGCAACTAATTGTGGACCACTAACATCGGACTGCTAACTACGGACTAAGAAAATATTAAAAGTATTATAAGTATATAAGTATATATATATATATATATATATATATATATATATATATATATATATATATATATATATATATATATATATATATATATATATATATATGTGTAACGATTACTTGAAAAGAAAATATGTTGATATATTATATATATATGGTTAGGTTCGTGATATCTATCGGAGACCAAGTCGAGTTAAATACCTTCAAGGCAAAAGTGAGTATATAGTCCCACTTTTAAACTCTAAATATTTCGGGATGAGAATACATGCATTTTATGATTTACGTTATGGACACAAGTGATAAAAAAATATATTCTACGTTGAGTTGTACCACTGGCATACTTCCCTGTAGCTTGGTAACTACTATTTACATGTGGTATTGTAAACGCGAATCCTGTTGATAGATCTATCGGGCCTGACAACCCCAACCGAACTGGACGACCAATATTCAACGGTTGCACAGTACTTCGTTTTGGTGACTACACTTGGTACAGTGTAGTGAGATTTCATAATAAAGGGAATATGCGACGTTGATTAAATGTTAAGTATGGTTATCAAGTGCTCAACCACTTAGAATATTTTTATTAAAACGTTTATGTATATGAAATCTTGTGGTCTATATTTATAACGCTGCTAGCATTAAACCTATATCTCACCAACTTTATGTTGACGTTTAAAGCATGTTTATTCTCAGGTTCCTTGAAGTCTTCCGCTGTTTGAATATATGTTAGAGAAACCATGTGCATGGAGTCATACATATTTTATTCGAGGAAGCATTGCATTCACAAAATCATCACCGTGTATTAATTTTGACTGCATTGTCAACTGAAGTATTCTTGTAAACTGTTATTTACGGTGATTGTCTACATGTAGAAATCATCAGATGTCGAAAACATTGAATTTTATATATTCATTTATGGTATATCTTTTCAAAAGAATGCAATGTTTATAAAACGTATCATATAGAGGTCAAATGCCTCGCGATGTAATCATATGTTATTGTATTCGTCCCTATGGATTGGGTTGGGTCGTTTCATGTGGTATCAGAGCGGTGGTCTTAGCGAACCAGGTCTGTATTAGTGTGTCTAACTGATAAGTCGTTAGGTTGCATTAGTGAGTCTGGACTTCGACCGTGTCTGCATGTCAAAATTTTGCTTATCATTTTGTGTCGAAAATCATCTACTTATCATCTTAGGAAATTACCTGCTTTTCATCTTAAGTCTAAACGCGTCTTACTGCATTCATTGCATGAATGGTGTATAGACAAAATTCATATCTTAGCGTATTTTCTAATTCATATCTACGCGTATCTGTTACTGTAAACTTTGTCTGATATATTCCGTAAATCCCTCCGTAATCTATGAGATCTTTTGTTCTATATATGTGGATATTCTATATAATTAGAATACCACCCGATAGCCGGAAAATCATTTCATATCGAAAAATCCTTTATTCAATCATACGAAATGGAACTCTTCACTAGTTGAAGTCCCTCGGATTCCGATATGGAATACCACTCAAGCTCCGAAAGCAGTGTGACCGGAATGGATCAACCAATCAGTCATCATCTATTTTGGATGGATTGGGGATGGGTTCGTAGCCTCCTCAATCATTGGAGACAAGAAGAAGGTGATCCCTTCCATCCACCAAATTGCCCTCTTGACGATGAACCTGAAGCACTTACCGGTGAACCTGTTCGAGAAACCATTTTCTCTCTCATTTCCAGAGTATCTCGTCACGATTATATACTACATCAAATTCTAGATTTTATTTATCCGCTCGTTCGAACCGACAATCACCCTGGTGTAATAGAAGAAGTCAACGAGCTTCGCACTCGGGTAGTGGCTTTAGAGAATACGGTACGAAGGTTACAAACACCATCAGCAGCATAACTAGTACCGTCAATAACATCAACATCGCAAGCCTCAATACCCTAAGCACCAGCAGCATCACCAGCATCAACGTTATCACCATCATCAACATCAACAGGATCATTACCACCACCAACAATCACATCCGCATCACACGCCTCAATATCACCATCCGTACCTCGGATATCAACGTCACATGCACCATAGATACCAAGAAGTACCAACAACAACAAACGATGAAGTATTGATTCATAACTTCATCGGAGAAACATTCTATGGTGATTATGTAATCTCTAAAGACATAGAGATTACCTATTTCTGCCTTAACCATAAATTAGATGAGTGGACAGATATGATAAAAGGAAGAGTAGAAACTCTGACAAGAATGATGCGTAAGGTACAAGCTAGACTTGTCTTACCAACAGCATCAGCAGTACCCTTAGCCTCACCAACACAGTCAGTGCTGTCAACATCGTTAGAATCGTCAGCAACTTTAACATCACAAGCTCCACCAGTTCAAGAATCACCGTGGACATCATCAATAACGCATATATTGCATCAACGAGTTATGAAGTATTAACTCATTCTTCAGAAGAATTTATATAAATATTTTATATATATGAATTCGGAAACTAAAATAAATCTTTTCGTACTAAGCTATTAAGTATGAATTGAAAAAGGGTAGATACTACTCGTTTAAATTCATATTACAAATATGCAATGATGTACGTCCTTCGTCAGCAACTTAATCATCGTTAACTACAATCCCTGTTTCAATTCAATGAATTTCGTTTTATAATAAACCAAGTGTATTATTCAATAATATGTTTGATTTTACACTTTCATCTTCAATGTACTCGAAGCTTACTGGGAAACAACATTCATATCTTGCGAAGTTAGTAAGAGTTCAATGAGTATCAGCATGATTCATTAAGGAAATATATATAAGAATAAATAATGAAGTATTGATCCATAACTTCATTAATATTATGTGAAGAATATGTGGTTCCTAATCGTTTTAGAGATTACTTATTCTAGCTCAAACCGAAAATCAAATGAGTCTAATATTATATTGACTTATTAAATTCATGATTACATCTGAAGAAGATATATATGTACATATATTTTCATAAAGATTGTAATAAAATTCTCTGGTACAAAACATTACTTGTGAAATTTTTTTTTAACGGGTAGGTAATACCCGAGAGATATATAAATTCACAATTAATATGATTATATTCTTCGACTCTGATTCAACAATCATCAACTATACTCACTACCTTCACAATAATATACATTCTTTCATAGAAATCAAAAAAAACCATTCTCATCCAAATTTGATTACGACAAAATGAAATCCAAGTCAAGACTTAACAGAAGACATCACTCTTAGGACTCTTACATCTTTCAAAACTATACTTTGACTTCAAAACTATGCTAGAACATCATTCGATTCTTGGAACCCAGAAAAATATTTGTATCATTCAAAGTCCTAAAACATCATATGTATATTAACGATTACAATCTATGATCAAACCCTTCGAAATTCCTGAAGACACTTCAAATAATGGACAATCGAGATGATGATCCAACCACACATTACCCGTAGTCTTGCACCTGAAAAGCTCTCGAAACCAAGGACATAATTTAACACGTATCCCCGTTAAATCTTTTAGCATTTATTAGCAAAAATAACTTTGCGATTCCTTTTCAAAATAGCAAATTTTGTCACAGTTTCAGCAAGTCAACCTCGACTTTCCATTCGAAGTAGCCTTATTATAACCTGTAATACATACGATTACCCTTTTGTTACCAGGGAACCTTTTATATTCCACGACATTATCAGCAGATGTACCAGCAACTCGTTACCCCTTTGGCGGAATCAACAATTGGTATTTTGAAATCTCGCAGCATTTCTATTTCGGCAGTTATATATATATATATATATATATATATATATATATATATATATATATATATATATATACAACGTCTATCCCCAAGAATTACATATTTCAAATGTGAAGTTTCTGAAAAATGCTCCAGTCTACGAATTAGTGCTATTAAGTTTTGGAAAAGACTGATAAAGTGGTAAAGACAGTAGATAACAATTACGGTCAGAAGTTTGACAATAAAGAATAATAGATTGGAAAAGCTCGAACGAAAAATTTGGTACTGGAAAACGGATTGAGCAAAGTATAAAGGAGCTCGTGGACAAATCACAATGACGAAATCTACCTTCAAAGGATTCAAATGATTCAGTGTCTACTGAAACCATTAGTAAACCTTACTCCTTATTCTAAACCTTCACAGACAGATTTTCCGCGTCATTCCCTGATCTTAGATATTCTAAGATATCATCGTATTTTTCATTATAAATATCTCCGATATTCCTGAAGATATATTCCCAACTATCCTCATCAAAAATCATTTATCTCTTCACAATATTTGCGTTACAACATAAAAGAAACTGTGTTAGTTTCTAAATTCTGAAAAATTCGAGTTTAAAATATGAATGTTTTGAAGTAGTGTTGGAAACTGAAGCATGAATTAGTATAATATAATGACACTTGATCAACGTGATTATATTACAGTAATTCATGCTGAGTTTCTAAATGGAACATAATGATTCACAGATCATAACGTCATCATGTGCCATGTTACACAACTCTTACATTCTACCCAATCTCCAAACATATTAAGAACATATCTCCTTGATAATTCTATCTTTTCGGACATTCTGGTAACTTACCAAATCAAGATCGTGCAATTACTATTTCCTTCTTAGAACATTAACTATGTTTATTTCAAAATCCATACGTACGAATTCCGGACCATTATTCGCTTGACTCGAAGTCGGGAAGAGGAAACAGAAGTATGGAACTGTTGAATATAAAAGAAAATATAAAGCTCGACAACAACAAATAAATTACAAACCGTGTATATCAATACGTATTGCAACGTAAAGGCACGGGAGAATTAACAATACTATAACCCCAAGGTAATAGTAGAAATAAATAAAATCCTCCGGAGGTAGATGAAAAAGAAGAATGACAGAGATGAAAGTTAAGAGTATATCCAGGATCAGTATTGGATGAAGCATACTGATAAATATTTTAAAGTATGAATTGAGGGAGGAAGAATAGAAGGTATGAGTTGTAAGGAAATGAAGGGAGGTGGATTTATAGTAAAAGATCCGACAGAGCAATCAAAATAGATGATCGCATTTAAAGCGGATTCTAATTTCCTTGATTATCGAAGAATCAAATCTCATTATGAAGATTTTACTCCAAATCTCTTGAACTTGGAAATCAATCCTATCTACGTCAAAAGATATGACGAATCTATACCTACTCATTTCACCCTTTGGTGATAGCCTCACTCGTACTCTTCACAAAAATCAAATTGCTTTATCAATATTACTTGATGATAATAAAACTCTAATTTACAACTCGTATACGTCATGAAAACATACTTATTGACAGTCATGACCATCCCATTCAAATTTCGGGACGAAATTTATTTAACGGGTAGGTACTGTAACGACCCGGATTTTTCCAATCGTTTTATACTTATGAGATTAATATTTACATAAATTGAACCTTACCAACATGATAAGCAATCCAAATTGTTGAGACTTGTGTTTTTGAAAAGAGTTTTACACAACGTTTGACCGTCCAATTTAACCGATGATATCACGAACTATATAACATACGATAATTATACGTTTGTGTATATATATGTATTTATATATATTTAACATGATCTAAGGATGGTTTAACATCTCATTGTGTACTAATGACAATGAGTTATAAGTATATTTTGAAACTACTAACTTAAGTTTTTAAAACGATAACTATACGTAACATTCTTTGATATATATACTTATAACCTATAATGCTTATACATGTATCGTATATATAATATATTTAATCACTTTTTAAGGACTTAAATACATAAAACAATATAAGTATATTCACAAAAGATAGCTATATTTGAATTCTCATTCCGTTTCCTCAAGATTTCTATACGTATATCTAGGGTATATGTACCCGTATCATACCCAGCTTCTATATGTATTTACTATTGGTATATACACATCAAATCAACATCCTAATCAACATTATTACTGCCCTAGATATGAGGTAACTAGAATTTGTCAAGTAGCATGAATTATTAGTAAGAAAACAAAATTAGGAATCCTTTTCTTTCTTTATAAACTAAAAACGTTTTTATGAATGAACACCATTTCTTCACTCCATTTTCTCATACCTACACCCTCATTTCTCTCTCAAAATACTCCTAACTTCATACTTGATCATCTCCAAGATTTTACCAAAGTTTGACCTATAACCTGTGATTTCGAATACAAACTAAGGTATTTTCAGTTCATATTCTTAAAATTTGACTCGATCCAAGGAAGTGGCAAGTTGAACCAACAAAAACGGAGTTGTAATGAAGAAACTACGACTAAAACAAGATTGGGTATCCGAAGCTAGTTTAGCTACGAAAATATTTGGAGATAAAGTAAATTAATCATAACTTTTCTAATTAATATGATATTTTATATATAATTACTTATGATTTGATTTTATATATTTCAGGACCACCCGTAAACAACACGAGAAGATTAATCATAAGACCTCATGATTGTACGCAACACGTCATTTGATAACACGGTACTTTATGTACGCAACACGTCATTTGACAACATGGTACCATGGGTCGAGATTAATTCTGATCAATACGAATACGATGGGGTCTTTATTTATTTTATTGAGCAACTAATTGTGGACCACTAACATCGGACTGCTAACTACGGACTAAGAAAATATTAAAAGTATTATAAGTATATAAGTATATATATATATATATATATATATATATATATATATATATATATATATATATATATATATATATATATGTGTGTGTAACGATTACTTGAAAAGAAAATATGTTGATATATTATATATATATGGTTAGGTTCGTGATATCTATCGGAGACCAAGTCGAGTTAAATACCTTCAAGGCAAAAGTGAGTATATAGTCCCACTTTTAAACTCTAAATATTTCGGGATGAGAATACATGCATTTTATGATTTACGTTATGGATACAAGTGATAAAAAAATATATTCTACGTTGAGTTGTACCACTGGCATACTTCCCTGTAGCTTGGTAACTACTATTTACATGTGGTATTGTAAACGCGAATCCTGTTGATAGATCTATCGGGCCTGACAACCCCAACCGGACTGGACGACCAATATTCAACGGTTGCACAGTACTTCGTTTTGGTGACTACACTTGGTACAGTGTAGTGAGATTTCATAATAAAGGGAATATGCGACGTTGATTAAATGTTAAGTATGGTTATCAAGTGCTCAACCACTTAGAATATTTTTATTAAAACATTTATGTATATGAAATCTTGTGGTCTATATTTATAACGCTGCTAGCATTAAACCTATATCTCACCAACTTTATGTTGACGTTTAAAGCATGTTTATTCTCAGGTTCCTTGAAGTCTTCCGCTGTTTGAATATATGTTAGAGAAACCATGTGCATGGAGTCATACATATTTTATTCGAGGAAGCATTGCATTCACAAAATCATCACCGTGTATTAATTTTGACTGCATTGTCAACTGAAGTATTCTTGTAAACTGTTATTTACGGTGATTGTCTACATGTAGAAATCATCAGATGTCGAAAACATTGAATTTTATATATTCATTTATGGTATATCTTTTCAAAAGAATGCAATGTTTATAAAACGTATCATATAGAGGTCAAATGCCTCGCGATGTAATCATATGTTATTGTATTCGTCCCTATGGATTGGGTCGGGTCGTTTCAAAAGGGGTGATTGGAAGCTGAACTAATACGACAAGTATCCTAAAATGGAAAACACTCTTTAGGTAGAAACTTTCTAAGTATAGAAACTTACTAGGAATAGGAACTTAGTGAAACAAACTATACAAAAACACGTACTTAAACTCAAACATGGGCAAAACACTTAACTATTCTTAAATGTCATTGGTTAACTTTCCTACTCACTCGTTCAACTCTCTATTCCGAGGAATAACTCTCTCTACTTACTAAGGTGAATTCATAGCCCATCTTTACTGCTAGCAAACTTACTTACTTTACTTGGGGTGAGACACCTGCTGTTTTTACTTTTTACACTTTAGACACAAGTACCAAACTGTTAAACTATGCTATGCCCGGCTATGTCCGACTAAGTCCCTACAGTGATATTTTTAATTGCTGCTGCATGCTTAATTATTGGGGGTAGGCCTATCGGGAGTAACGTCCCCGATACATTTGACTCAGTCTTTGTATTACTTGATAATGAAATTAAAACCGACAAGGACAGACATAACTTGTCTTGGGGAAAACTTAAACGTTTAGTCTAAATATCACGCTTTGGCATAACTTTAGATCCTGCGGGAAATCAACTTTACAAACTAAATCTTGTGGTCTAAAACAACGATCAAACTTTTGTTAAACCTATGAACTTCACTCAACCTTTTTAGTTGACACTTTAGCATGTTTTGTCTCAGGTGCTGTTTGATTCAAGCTTACTTATCTACTGCTTATGTGATGCTACTTGGACATAGGATCAAGAGATTATCGCATATTTTACTTTATTCCGTTGTAACGACATTTCATTTTCCACTGCGTACTCATTAAAGTTAATTTTCTCATTTAGTATTGTTCTCGTTATTATAATATGTTGGTATATTTTGATATTAAGTCACATTTCGCCCAGGCCCTTACTGGGGGTGTGATAGCATGAGTTAGTATAATATAATGACACTTGATCAACGTGATTATATTACAGTAAGTCATGCTGAGTTTCTAATGGAACGTGATGATTCACAGACCCTAATGTCATCATGTGCCATGTTACACGACTCTTACATTCGATCTATTCTATAAACATATCAAGAACATATTTTCTTGATAGTCCTATCTTTTCCCTAGAATTCTGATAATTTGACAAGTCAGATTGTGCTATTACCTTTTCTTTCATAAAACATTAACTATGTTCAATCCGAAATTCATATCTACGAATTCTGGAACATTATTCGCTTGACTTAAAGTCGGGAAGAGAAAACAAAAGAATGAAGCTCCAAAGTAGAAATGGGAGTATAAATCACAGTAAATTGGAGAGAATATTAACTGTGGATGTCAATGATTATAGAAAGACAGAAGCAGAGACATCAAAATATAAAGGAAAATATAAAGCCCAACAACAACGCTGAAATTACAAACCGTATATATCGATGCATATAGCAATATAAAAACGGGAGAACTAAAAACACTATAAAACCAAGAGTATAGTAGAAGTAAATAGATTCTTTCGGTGGTAGATGAAAAAGAAGAATGACAGATATGAAAGTTAGGAATATATCAAGAAGCAGAACTGGATGAAGCATATTGATGAATGCTTTAAAGTATGAGTTGAGGGAGAAAGAATAGTAGGTGTGAGTTGTAAGGAAACGAAGGGGGTGGATTTATAGTAAAATATCCGATAGAGCAATCAAAATGGATGATCGCATTTAAAGCGAATCCTAATTCCCTTGATTACCGAAGAATCAAATCTTATTACAAAAATTTCTTCAAATCCCTTTAACTCTGGGAAATCAACCGTATCTATGTCAAAAGATATGACGAAATTTATTTTCTCATTTCACTCTTTTACGATAGCTTCACTCGTACTCTTCACATAATCAAATTGTTTTATCCATATTACTCAATGATGATAAAACTGTATTTATCAACTCATATTTGTCATAATAACATTCTTATCGTTAGAATTACGACCTTGATCAAATTTTGGGTTGAAATTTCTTTAACGGGTAGATACTGTGACGACCCGAAAATTCCCGACCAAATTTAAACTTAATCTTAATCTTAATATGATTTTGACACGATAAGCAAAGTCTGTAGAGTTGAGTCTCAAAAAGTTTGAACTATTTTCATATATTCATGTGACCTTCGACTGTCCCTGATGATTCACGAACCATTACTTGTAAATATGTGGATTGATGTTATGCGAGGTATATACGAAATGTTATATTTTTATTGCAAAATACTATTAAATACGATACAATTTTACAAAAGTTATTTATTTATTTATAGAGTGGATATACCTAAACCTTGCTACAACACTTATAGGCAGTGTACCTAATCGTAGAGTAGTGTAGTTTTTAGTAAGTCCGGTTCGTCCACATGGAACTAGCCAAGTTTAACGCTATATTTTATTTTAAACTATATTTGTATATAAATATATATATAAGTAGTATTATTATTATAAAAATGGGGTTTTACCATTTAATGACCGGTTTGTTGATTTTATGTCTTAAGTCACAATTAAAACCTAATGTAAAATATTAAATATAAATACAACTTAATTTAAAGCGTAAAGTAAATGACGATAAATAAAAATGCGATAATTAAAAGTACGATAATTAAAAGTGCAATAAATAAAATGACAGTAAATAAAAGTGCAATGAGATATAAAATAAAGGAATTATGCTTATTTAAACTTCTGTAATCATGATGTCTGACGTGTTGGTTTTAATTTATTACCATGGGTTAATTGTCCTTTGTCCTGGATTATTCGATATGTCCATACGGTTTTGTCCATAATAGTCCATCGGTCATAATTATACAGTGCGAGGATCTTCGTCAAATTAACCTTATATCCGAAGTCAAATATTCTAACTAATTGGGGATTCGAACTGTAACAAGGTCTTAATACTTTGTTTAATGAATACACCAGGTTATCGACTGCGTGTAATCCAAAGTTTTACTACTCTGATAACAATTACACCAATTACCCTTGAATGTAATCCACCCCTGTTTTAATGAGTCCATTAACTATTAATCCATCCCTGTGTCTGGTCAAATGAACAATAATTTGTATTTATAAATATCCCGCCCACCGTACCCGATTAAGCGTATGTGGTTATATATAGATACGTCAAATTGTAATATTAAATTAATGAGGCATCGTTTAGTTAATATAAAGTCCATTAATAGCCCATAGTCTAATTTCTACAAGTGCCGGTCTTTTGTCCAAACCCCAATTATGGTACAAAGCCCAATAACCCCGTCTTTAATATTTAGCCCAACATCACGATTACTTTGGCTTAAATAAGCATAATAATAATTTAGCTATGAGATATTAATTTAAAAAGGTTGAACATAACTTACAATGAGTATTAATAGCGTAGCGTTACACGGACAGAGTTTCGACTTACAAACTTAAAACATTCGCTAACATAACCTTATTATTATTAAACTTAAATTAAAATTATAATTAAAATATAAATATAAATATATATTTGAGAGATAGAGAGTAGATGGATATATATTGTTGTTTTAAACTCGTCCGAAATCGTGGTATTTATAGAACCTGGCCAGCTACAGTGAGCCATGCGATCGCATGGGTTTAAGGCTACCAGGCCATGCGATCGCATGGCAGCCATCTCCTAGTCACATTGTATTTTAAACGTGGGCTGCTCATATTTATTTAATATATAATATAATATATATAATTTTATATAGTTATATATATATTATATTATATTCTTGTGCATCGTTGACTTGTAATTTTAGGTCTGTTGCGTCGCGCGTTGATAGTTGGTTCATGTCCCGGTTCTGGATTTTCGAACGTCCTTTCGTATGATTTAATATCTCGTACTTTGCGTTTCGCGACTTGTACTCTTGTAATTTTGAGACGTTTCTTATCAATAAATTGAACCACTTGGATTGTACTTTGTACTTTTTAGCGTTTTGTTCGTTTGCGTATTCAAATCGTCGAATCTGTCTTTTGTCTTCACCTTTTATTATTTAAACGAATATCACTTGTAAATAGAACAATTGCAACTAAAAGTTTGTCTTTCTTGAAGGATAATGCTATGAAATATATGTTCATTTTTAGCATTATCAAATATTCCCATACTTGAGCATTGCTTGTCCTCAAGCAATATAGAACTTGAATATAACTTTACTAGAATCACTTCTTTATTCTTCACACTTTGTACATCAGTGATTTTAATACGGCGGTATGAACAATGGTAGTAACGATGTGGTTTACAGTCTCACATGACTATTAAAAATTTAGATCCTTTAGGAAATTGGATCTTTATAAAAACATTTGATATTTTGAAAATTCAATCTAGCTTTTACCCTAGATAAGTTTTCCAGAATAACCCTTCACCGGTGTTTGCAAAATGTTTTTGTGGGTTTTGTGGGTTTCAGATTTGAAAATTTTAGCTCAAAACTTATGGTTTTGTGTCACCCATTTGCTAACCTTGTATTGGGAAAGCAACACTTCCAGTATACTTGCTCCGTATATTACCTTTCGGTAAACTACCATCTGGTTGTAAAGGAAAGCATTGAACAAGCAACTGTTGAGGCAATGTCCCGTGACATTCTTTTGATTATGGTCTATATCGTGCCGGATGCAATTATTATCCTTTGTAGGAGCAATAGTAAAGATCACCCAATAGTATTTCGGTCTGGCACAAGGTACTGTCTTCGACCATGCTATGCAACCACCGTTCTTACGATTGACACCCGATTTGGTTCAGGTGACCTAATAAATTTTGGTGAATTCTTAGGATTTTACGTTCAATGGTAATGAACGCATTGAAAATGGGTTTTCAGAAAATAAATCGGTTTGTAATTTTGATCAAAATATTTTCTCGTTCAAGCTCGAGTTTAGATATCATCGAATTCCATGAGTTTGTAATTCTCAATCTTTAAGGTCAATCCCAAGGATTGAGTAATATCAGGCTTAAAAGCTGATTTTTGATCTTTAAGTAGATTATCCTTTCTGGGGATCTGATTCATTAGTCTTATAAGCTAATTTGCACGGTGCCCCATTGTACAAGACAGATCCTCTCATGGTTAGGATAAGTCTGACCACTTGGCGACCCTGTTTTATGCTGAGGTCCGTGGATTTCCAGCTGATTTTCGAGAAAACTTTTCAAGGTTTTTCATAGACTCTACAACTGGTCTGGACGACAACTTCCTGACCTAAATCAAGAAGCGCGTGTCTTTTTCTCGGAAGACTTTACTTCCTTTTAAATTCCATTTCTATTACAATAAACTGGGTAAAACTGATTAATATTGTCCAAAACAAAAGTATTTTCAATTATTTGTACAAAAATATGTGATATATGTTCTAAATAACTTGGTAAATTTTTCCCACACTTGGCTTTTATTTTCCATTCTTTGCCTTTTTATTCTCCTCTATTCCATTTTAAATGAATTTAAGCATTTTGGGTTGTTTCTCAATTTATGTCCTTTCCGAGGTAACAATAATTTCGGTATTAACATCTAGTTTTATCGTTCATAAATATTTATAAAAATGATTTTGAATTCATTTATTTGAAATTTTTTTAAAAATTTTACTAGAATTGGGTAGTCAGTATATAAGATTAGGGCTGTTCTTTATTATCAGAGAGCACTAGATTCTAATACAACTACTGCGTTACTAGTATTTTTAATGGTAACCAAGTGTTTAAATTAAAATTTTAAAATCCGAAAGAATTTAACCCCTTCCCACACTTAAGATCTTGCAATGCCCTCATTTGCAAGAAATTAGTAGCAATTTAAATTATTGAGGGTGATTAGCGTAGAAAAATAATTAAATTTTACCAAAGTTTCCAAACATATTGTTGTATGCTTTGAATGATAAATTGTACACTTCATTTGTTCATTCCGTCTGTTGTTATTTCACATATATTTTGCATTTTTTCGTCAAAATTAATAACTTTTGCTGAACTTAATGCCAGTCTTTGAAAATGCGATGTTTTACCCTATTTTGTACATGAGATAAAATACATACAATACAAATATAAACATGCATGGTAATTTGAAATGGGACTTAATATCCCACTTTCAAATTACAAAAATGAAATATTAGTATACAATAATAAAAATATTAAACATTACATAAAAGTATTAAAATGTTAAATGTTTAGCATAAAAAGATAAAAATAATAAAAGAGAAGACATCACCAATGGAACACTATTGATTTGGATAGGGGTTCCAGTTCATATCATCGTTCGGGTTCCATGGTTGGTGATAGGTGTTCTGGTAGGCTTGATTGGGGTCGTACAGGTCATAGGGTGGTCGCATGTCGGGTTGATGTGGTGGATAGTAAGCAGGTCAAGTCGGGATGTAGTTATTTGGTACCTGATATGATAGCTGGCTAATGATTTAGTGCTGATGAACTTTCCAGCTATCGTGTTGGCGTCACTAGGAAGTCTCACTCATTCGCGGCTTGCCACTGCTCATACCGACGATGCATATCCTCATTAATCATTTCTACCTCATCTGTACGCTGGAAAACGTCAGTAGTACTATCCCTAATGACATCCCTATTGTCATCCGCTTCCTCCATCTCCTCATCTGAACCCCTCTCTACCTGTGGATGGCAGCCCTAATATGGTATTGCCTGATTGCGTCTCCTAGTCAATACCTTTGCACCTTGATAGACTTGCAAACCTAAAGTCTCATCTTGTTCCCTAACCACCATCATTGGACCCCCTTGTTCCCTATCTACACCTAAATACTCTCCAATGAGATTAACAAAAATACCTCCTCCTATTATTCCCCCTTCTTGTATACCTTCCACCATTTTGGACAGATAAAAACCAACACAGTAGGGGATATTAACAAAGCTTCTAGTGTCTCGAATGCACTTAAGGTAAAATAAATCTTGTAATGTCATTTTCTCCTTGTTGTTACCTCTTTGTGTAATCGATTTTGCTAAGAATCTATGTATTATACGAAGCTCGGCTTTATTAATATCTAAATAGGAGTGTCTTCCTCCCCGCGTAAACACATTAAAATTTGACATACGCCTCCAGATGGCGTTAGCGTCAAAATTTCTATCTACCCTCTCACCATGATAAATCAAATTTGTACAATATGGTGATAGTAATTCAGCGGGAGTGTAAATCTGTAAAGCCCTGGCCATATCCAGCATGGACATCCTGTACATCCTACGGCCAAGTAAAAATCTAAGAAAACTCTTATCGTCTATCCTATCTATATCCTTATTAAAAGCTATAGTACTCATTAGCTCAACACACCACTCTTTATATACAGGCCTACGAGTGGTAAATAAACGTTCCCAATCGGAAAAAGAAGAGCTGCCATACCTTTGGATTAGACGCTGCCTAACTGGGTTAGCTAGGTGGACCCTTTCCAAAGGCTCCCAATCTATTACCCTTGGTACTTCTATATTTTTAGTCCAAAGCTTAAATTTGTTACTTTGGTACGTCGGTTAATCTCTCTAACATTTATCAAATCTTAAATTCGGATGCAACTGTTCTTCATGAATTGTTGGGTGTTCTATTATATGGTGAACGGGAAATACTACGTAGGTAATAAAAAATTGTGGTTCTGGTTCATAGTATGGCACGTGTTGATCATAATGTTGCTGTTGTTCAGGATGTTGTTCCGGTTCGTGATATTGCATCCCTGGCTGTGGTTTCGGATCAGGTTTCCTAGATGACGACGCACCATCTGTATCAGTATTTCTTTGCAAAACACATTAAACACAAAATTTGTGCATCCAAATATGCATTAGTGTTAGCAAAATAACAAATTAAAACAATTACAATAACATGTTTAATCTATATTAAACTTATACTCATTTTCATATTTTTATCAATTCTACACATTTTCAAATAATCATATATAAAAATGTTTACAAAGTTCATAAGCTTTTATCTCAAATAACATGTCAAAATAATCATTACTAGCAATTAAACAAGTCTCAAATGGCATTTATATCAAATTAATCAAGTTCATGAATTTTAGACTTAAAAAGTCTACTTTAAATCTCAAAAATCATGTTTAGGATCAAAGTTTGGATCATTTAGCAACCTAAACATGTTACACTACTTAATTTAGCAATAATTCATAACAAAAATAGGCCATAACTTGTTTATATCAAAAAGCCCCAAATTGCTCAAGAACAAAAACCCTAGATTTCTAAAAATTTTGAAGTTTAAGCCTTCAAATCATGTTAAATAGCATCAATCTAGGTTATACATGCATAATATACTAACAATTTAACTCTAATTACACTAAAAATTATCAAAATCAAATTAGGACAAATATTTGTAAATATCACAAAAATTAGGAAATTTTTGAATTTAGGGGTGAAATTTCTACCTTTCTTCTTCCCCACCTGAGAAAAGACATGATTATAGCGGATTATTGTGACGAATTTCGTGAATTTTGGTGAAAAATGATGATTTTAGAGAGGGTTTGGGAGTATTTTCGCGTATGTGTGTGTGTATTGTGAGGAGACAGAGACCAGCGACTGGAACTTAACAATCTGTCTAGCATTTTGATGCCATGCGATCGCATGGCTTTGCTGTGTAAACCCCATGCGATCGCATGAGTCCTATTTTTTTATTTTTATTTTTTAAAAAACCTTTGACTAATAAAACAAAAATTAAATTAATTAAAATTTTGTTTCTTTTAAGAATGAGGGCGTTTTGGTACGTCGACCTAGTTAGTCTCCCGAGAAAATTTTAAAATTTGTCATTTTAAAGCGCTGTTTTAAAAGCAAAGATTTTTGGGTTTTTTAATGTTTTTGGCATATTTTAAATCAATAAAATTAAAACAATGATAACAAAATTTCTCGTCCCGCCCTTGGGTAAAGCAATTTCGGTTCAACGACCTAGTCTTCAACTCACGACGAATTTTATAAATCAATTTTTAACTTGATGAAGTAAAGTACATTTTTGTTTTTAAATTCACACCAAACTTAAATTTAAAATGCATAAAATTTCATATAAATATTATTAATATTTATATTAATTTTACAAATTTTCATTTAAAATATTATAATTATATAATAGTATTAAAAATTTACAATAATAATTTAATATTTATATATTAATTTTAAAAATAAGGTAAAAATAAAAATCTTTTTGGTCTTTTATCCCACTTTAATCAATCAAATATTAACAAAAATATACGTCCCTCTTTTGGGTAAAGTAATTTCGGCTATATTACCTAGTTTTACTCCTGACGAATTTCTGAAATATTTTGAATTGACTGATTAAAGATATTTATACCTTATGAATAAATGGCAAATTTCGCCGTGATATAATAAACTTTTGTATGATATCAATAATTTCGGTTTCGCAAACCTAATTTTATTGAATATCAATTTAATACTTTATAGCGAATGATTCAGCGTTTATTATCAAAAGGTTAAAAGAAATAAATAAAAACTGTACATAATTACCTGTGAGATAGAATTCTCAGAGACCTACTTTAGCCGACTCATTGGAGATTCGTGTGATTTGGTTTTCCATAGCTACATAAGCGTAACCTAGAATTTTCAATAACTTTTCTTCTAAACATATGAACGGTCCTTCTCTGCATAGAGTAACAAATTCGGTATTTGAATATGTTTGATTGTTTGAACATTTACCTTCGTGTGACCATTTTCCGCATTTATGACATCTTTCAAAGTGTCGTGCTCTTCTTTTTATTGCGAATTTTTAATTTCCTTTACCAAAATGTATCTTATTATGATTGTTCCTGAGTTCTTTCCTTACTTCGTCCATTTTGCCTCTTATAAATGATACTAGTTCACTCGGGAAGATGTTATTATTACGTTTAGTAATCATAGCGTGTAGTAGTAGACCATGGTTCAGATCAAAAGAATTCTTCATCTTGTAAAACCTAAAAAAATAAAAATTCAGAATGGAGGGAGAAGACTAGTTCTTTAGGGTCTGCTAGGGAAAGACCATTCAGATTCCATTCTCGAGAACTACACGAAAATAGAAAATCTAACTCTAACAGAAATAAATATTATCCTTAAAAAGAGTTGATTCTCCCCACACTTAGTTAGCTGTTGTAGTGACCCGAACTTTTCCGAACCTTTCTATGATTATATGTTTAATGAAAACTATATTTACATGATTAAATGTTTCCAACATGTTAAGCAATCAAACTTGTTAAGACTTGGTTAATTGAAACGGAAATTTTGTAAACGTCTGATTACCTAGTTTGACCAATGATTCACGAACGCTATAAGTTGTATATGACATGATGATAAATAAATGAATAAAAATATATGTTTAACATGATATAATGATCATCAAATATCTCATTAAAAATAGTAACAATAAGTTATATACTTAAAAAGGAGACTATTGACGTATGAAACTCGAAACGATACATATAACGATTATCGTTATAACCACGTCTTACTAAATATATATGAAGCATATTAATACATTGTTATATTATATATAACATGATAATATGATAATTAAATATACCATTAAGTGTATTAACAATGAACTACATAAGTAAAAACAAGACTACTAACTTAAGGATTTCGAAACGAGACATATATGTAACGATTATCGTTGTAACGACATTTAAATGTATATATCATATTAAGATATATTAATATATCATAATATCATGATAATATAATAATTTAAAATCTCATTTGATATTATAAACTTTGGGTTAACAACATTTAACAAGATCGTTAACCTAAAGGTCTCAAAACAACACTTACATGTAACGACTAACGATGACTTAACGACTCAGTTAAAATGTATATACATGTAGTATTTTAATATGTATTCATAAACTTTTGAAAGACTTCAAGACACTTATCAAAATACTTCTACTTAACAAAAATGCTTACAATTACATCCTCGTTCAGTTTCATCAACAATTCTACTCGTATGCACCCGTATTCATACTCGTACAATACACAGCTTTTAGATGTATGTACTATTGGTATATGAAATGTCTCGTTCTTATTGATTAAAAAACGTTCCATATTAATTGATTTCGTTGCGAGGTTTTGACCTCTATATGAGACGTTTTTTTTTTAAAGACTGCATTCATTTTAAAACAAACCATAACCTTTATTTCATAAATAAAGGTTTAAAAAGCTTTACGTAGATTATCAAATAATGATAATCTAAAATATCCTGTTTACACACGACCATTACATAATGGTTTACAATACAAATATGTTATAACAAATTAAGTTTCTTGAATGCAGTTTTTACACAATATCATACAAGCATGGACTCCAAATCTCGTCCTTATTTAAGTATGCGACAGCGAAAGCTCTTAATAATCACCTGAGAATAAACATGCTTAAAACGTCAACAAAAATGTTGGTGAGTTATAGGTTTAACCTATATATATCAAATCATAGTAATAGACCACAAGATTTCATATTTCAATACACATCCCATACATAGAGATAAAAATCATTCATATGGTGAACACCTGGTAACCGACATTAACAAGATGCATAAATAAAAATATCCCCATCATTCCGGGACACCCTTCGGATATGATATAAATTTCGAAGTACTAAAGCATCCGGTACTTTGGATGGGGTTTGTTAGGCCCAATAGATCTATCTTTAGGATTCGCGTCAATTAGGGTGTCTGTTCCCTAATTCTTAGATTACCAGACTTAATAAAAAGGGGCATATTCGATTTCGATAATTCAACCATAGAATGTAGTTTCACGTACTTGTGTCTATTTTGTAAATCATTTATAAAACCTGCATGTATTCTCATCCCAAAAATATTAGATTTTAAAAGTGGGACTATAACTCACTTTCACAGATTTTTACTTCGTTGGGAAGTAAGACTTGGCCACTGGTTGATTCACGAACCTATAACAATATATACATATATATCAAAGTATGTTCAAAATATATTTACAACACTTTTAATATATTTTGATGTTTTAAGTTTATTAAGTCAGCTGTCCTTGTTAGTAACCTACAACTAGTTGTCCACAGTTAGATGTACAGAAATAAATCGATAAATATTATCTTGAATCAATCCACGACCTAGTGTATACTTATCTCAGTATTGATCACAACTCAAACTATATATATTTTGGAATCAACCTCAACCCTGTATAGCTAACTCCAACATTCACATATAGAGTGTCTATGGTTGTTCCGAAATATATATAGATGTGTCGACATGATAGGTCGAAACATTGTATACGTGTCTATGGTATCTCAAGATTACATAATATACAATACAAGTTGATTAAGTTATGGTTGGAATAGATTTGTTACCAATTTTCACGTAGCTAAAATGAGAAAAATTATCCAATCTTGTTTTACCCATAACTTCTTCATTTTAAATCCGTTTTGAGTGAATCAAATTGCTATGGTTTCATATTGAACTCTATTTTATGAATCTAAACAGAAAAAGTATAGGTTTATAGTCGGAAAAATAAGTTACAAGTCATTTTTGTAAAGGTAGTCATTTCAGTCGAAAGAACGACGTCTAGATGACCATTTTAGAAAACATACTTCCACTTTGAGTTTAACCATAATTTTTAGATATAGTTTCATGTTCATAATAAAAATAATTTTCTCAGAATAACAACTTTTAAATCAAAGTTTATCATAGTTTTTAATTAACTAACCCAAAACAGCCCGCGGTGTTACTAAGACGGCGTAAATCCGGTTTTACGGTGTTTTTCGTGTCTCCAGGTTTTAAATCATTAAGTTAGCATATCATATAGATATAGAACATGTGTTTAGTTGATTTTAAAAGTCAAGTTAGAAGGATTAACTTTTGTTTGTGAACAAGTTTAGAATTAACTAAACTATGTTCTAGTGATTACAAGTTTAAACCTTCGAATAAGATAGCTTTATATGTATGAATCGAATGATGTTATGAACATCATTACTACCTTAAGTTCCTTGGATAAACCTACTGGAAAAGAGAAAAATGGATCTAGCTTCAACGGATCCTTGGATGGCTCGAAGTTCTTGAAGCAGAATCATGACACGAAAACAAGTTCAAGTAAGATCATCACTTGAAATAAGATTGTTATAGTTATAGAAATTGAACCAAAGTTTGAATATGATTATTACCTTGTATTAGAATGATAACCTACTGTAAGAAACAAAGATTTCTTGAGGTTGGATGATCACCTTACAAGATTGGAAGTGAGCTAGCAAACTTGAAAGTATTCTTGATTTTATGTAACTAGAACTTGTAGAATATATGAAGAACACTTAGAACTTGAAGATAGAACTTGAGAGAGATCAATTAGATGATGAAAATTAAAGAATGAAAGTGTTTGTAGGTGTTTTTGGTCGTTGGTGTATGGATTAGATATAAAGGATATGTAATTTTGTTTTTATGTAAATAAGTCATGAATGATTACTCATATTTTTGTAATTTTATGAGATATTTCATGCTAGTTGCCAAATGATGGTTCCCACATGTGTTAGGTGACTCACATGGGCTGCTAAGAGCTGATCATTGGAGTGTAGATACCAATAGTACATACATCTAAAAGCTGTGTATTGTACGAGTACGAATACGGGTGCATACGAGTAGAATTGTTGATGAAACTGAACGAGGATATAATTGTAAGCATTTTTGTTAAGTAGAAGTATTTTGATAAGTGTATTGAAGTCTTTCAAAAGTGTATAAATACATATTAAAACACTACATGTATATACATTTTAACTGAGTCGTTAAGTCATCGTTAGTCGTTACATGTAAGTGTTGTTTTGAAACCTTTAGGTTAACGATCTTGTTAAATGTTGTTAACCCAATGTTTATAATATCAAATGAGATTTTAAATTATTATATTATCATGATATTATCATGTATGAATATCTCTTAATATGATATATATACATTAAATGTCTTTACAACGATAATCGTTACATATATGTCTCGTTTAAAAATCATTAAGTTAGTAGTCTTGTTTTTACATATGTAGTTCATTGTTAATATACTTAATGATATGTTTACTTATCATAGTATCATGTTAACTATATATATATCCATATATATGTCATCATATAGTTTTTACAAGTTTTAACGTTCGTGAATCACCGGTCAACTTGGGTGGTCAATTGTCTATATGAAACATATTTCAATTAATCAAGTCTTAACAAGTTTGATTGCTTAACATGTTGGAAACATTTAATCATGTAAATATCAATCTCAATTAATATATATAAACATGGAAAAGTTTGGGTCACTACAGTATATACACTCCAATGATCAGCTCTTAGCAGCCCATGTGAGTCACCTAACACATGTGAGAACCATCATTTGGCAACTAGCATGAAATATCTCATAAAATTACAAAAATATGAGTAATCATTCATGACTTATTTACATGAAAACAAAATTACATATCCTTTATATCTAATCCATACACCAACGACCAAAAACACCTACAAACACTTTCATTCTTCAATTTTCTTCATCTAATGGATCTCTCTCAATTTCTAACTTCAAGTTCTAAGTGTTCTTCATAAATTCTACAAGTTCTAGTTACATAAAATCAAGAATACTTTCAAGTTTGCTAGCTCACTTCCAATCTTGTAAGGTGATCATCCAACCTCAAGAAATCTTTATTTCTTACCGTAGGTTATCATTCTAATACAAGGTAATAATCATATTCAAACTTTGGTTCAATTTCTATAAATATAACAATCTTATTTCAAGTGATGATCTTACTTGAACTTGTTTTCTCGTCATGATTCTGCTTCAAGAACTTCGAGCCATCCAAGGATCAGTTGAAGCTAGATCCATTTTTCTCTTTTCCAGTAGGTTTATCCAAGGAACTTAAGGTAGTAATGATGTTCATAACATCATTCGATTCATACATAAAAAGCTATCATATTCGAAGTGGTAAACTAGTAATCACTAGAACATAGTTTAATTAATTCTATACACTTTTAAAATCAACTATACACATGATCTATATCTATATGATATGCTAACTTAATGATTTAAAACCCGAAAACACGATAAACACCATAAAACTGGATTTACGCCGTCGTAGTTACAACCGGGGGCTGTTTTGGTTTGGATAATTAAAAACTATGAAAAACTTTGATTTAAAAGCTATACTTCTGGGAAAATGATTTTTCTTATGAACATGAAATCATATCCAAAAATCATGGTTAAACTCAAAGTGAAAGTATGTTTTTCAAAACAGTCATCAAGATGTCGTTCTTTCGACGGAAATGACTACCTCTTTCAAAAACAACTTGTAACTTGTATTTACGACTATAAACCTATACCTTTTATGTTTAGTTTCATAAAGTTAAGTTCAATACGAAACTGTGGCCGCTTAAATCACTCAAAACGGATTAGAAACGAAGAAATGGCGAGCAAAACAAAATTGGTAAAAACTACTCATTTTAGCTACGTGAAAATTGGTAAAAAAATCTATTCCAACCATAACTTAATCAACTTGTATTGTATATTATGTAATCTTGAGATACCATAGACACGTATACAATGTTTTGACCTATCATGTCGACACATCTACATATATTTCGGAACAACCATAGACACTCTATATGTGAATATTGGAGTTAGCTATACAGGGTTGAGGTTGATTCCAAAATATATATAGTTTGAGTTGTGATCAATACTGAGATATGTATACGCTGGGTCGTGGATTGATTCAAGATAATATATATCGATTTATTTCTGTACATTTAACTGTGGACAACTAGTTGTAGGTTACTAACGAGGACAGCTAACTTAATAAACTTAAAACATCAAAATGTATTAAAAGTGTTGTAAATATATTTTGAACATACTTTGATATATATGTACATATTTGTTATAGGTTCGTGAATCGACCAGTAGCCAAGTCTTACTTCCCGACGAAGTAAAAAAATATGTGAAAGTGAGTTATAGTCCCACTTTTAAAATCTAATATATTTTGGGATGGGAATACATGCAGGTTTTATAAATGATTTACAAAATAGACACAAGTACGTGAAACTACATTCTATGGTTGAATTATCAAAATCGAATATGCCCCTTTTTATTAAGTCTGGTAATCTAAGAATTAGGGAACAGACACCCTAATTGACGCGAATCCTAAAGATAGATCTATTGGGCCTAACAAACCCCATCCAAAGTACCGGATGCTTTAGTACTTCGAAATTTATATCATATCCGAAGGGTGTCCCGAAATGATGGGGATATTCTTATATATGCATCTTGTTAATGTTGGTTACCAGGTGTTCACCATATGAATGAATTTTATCTCTATGTATGGGATGTATATTGAAATATGAAATCTTGTGGTCTATTATTATGATTTGATAATATATAGGTTAAACCTATAACTCACCAACATTTTTGTTGACGTTTTAAGCATGTTTATTCTCAGGTGATTATTAAGAGCTTCCGCTGTTGCATACTAAAATAAGGACAAGATTTGGAGTCCATGCTTGTATGATATTATGTAAACACTGCATTCAAGAAACTTATTTTTGATGTAATATATTCTTATTGTTAACCATTATGTAATGGTCGTGTGTAAACGGTATATTTTAGATTATCATTATTTGATAATCTACGTAATGCTTTTTAAACCTTTATAGATAAAATAAAGGTTATGATTGTTTTAAAAATGAATGCAGTCTTTGAAAAATGTCTCATATAGAGGTCAAAACCTCGCGACGAAATCAATTAATATGGAACGTTTATAATCAATATGAACGGGACATTTCAGCTGTGGTGTTGAAATTGTGATTAACTTCGTCTTCAATTGGACTATCAACAACTTGTATATCTCTGACTTTTGCTTCAAGTCAATTGTTGATTTCCTCTGTAACTTTCACAAATTCAACTAACATTTCCTTTTCTTTAGGCAACAAATTGGATACTAATCGGTTACATAACTTAAAGTTCCCCTTAATTCTATCATCTTGAATACGTTTATAAAGTTTCTTCGTTGAACTGTTAAAAACGGGTTCATCTAAATTCGTATCAACAATGGGGTTCTTTGTTATCGGGTTATTATTAGGCGTTTCTTCATCTTCCCCACACTTAGGAATTTTTATTGGTTCAACAATTTTGGTTGGTGGAGATCTAAACTTTCGGTTCACAAAGGTAACCTATTTGTCACCATCCCTAAGTGTCATTCTACCTTCTCTTAAATTAATGAATGCTTCGGTGGTTTCTAAAAATGGGCGATCTAAAATTAGAGGAATATCAAGGTCTTCCTCTATATTAATAACTATAAAGTTTGCAACAAAGGTCAAACTTCCCACTTTAACAAGTAAATTATTGGCTATTCCAACCGGGTGTTTAATGGTTTGATCAAATAATTGAACACCTATTCTGGTTGGTCTTAATTTACCCACACCTAATCCTTTGTATAAGGAAAGAGGCATAATATTTGCACTTGCTCCTAAATCTACGAGTCCATTATACATAACACCATCATTAAGCAAGCAAGAAATGATAAATTCACCTGAGTCTCCTACTTTAGTAAGTAGAGTTGGTTTGTTAACCTTTTCCGGGTGATCTTTTCTTGGTTCTTTTACTTCTACTTGAACTTCTTGTTCACAATTTTCTTCGTTTCTTAGAATGGGAGGTTTATATAGAAATTCTTCTTCATCGCTCCAATTTGAAGCTTCCCCGTCTTCCAAATTTGGTTTTTCATATGTTGTTGATAACATATTTATGTTTTCATTCTGAGAGTTTTCTTGAGTGGTGAAATTATGATTGACTTCATTGTCCACTTCCATTGGACCATGTATGTAATGTTTAACTCTGTGACCATTAACTTTAAATTCAATCCCATTTGAATTTATCAACTCTATTGTTCCATATAGGAAAAATCTTTTGACTATGAATGGTCCAGACCATTTTGATTCCAATTTTCCAGGAAATAGCTTGCATCTTGAATTGAAAAGAAGAACTTTGTCTCCTCCTTAAATTCTTTTGAACTTCTGATTCTTTTATCATGCCATTTCTTTGTTCTTTCCTTATAGATTAACGAATTTTCATATGCTTCATGTCTTAATTCTTCTAATTCGTTTAGTTGACTTAACCTTAGACGTCCAGTTTCATGTAAATCAAGATTACATGTCTTCAAAGCCCAAAATGCTTTGTGCTCAATTTCTACTGGAAGATGACATGCTTTTCTGTAAACGAGTTTAAAAGGTGTGATTCCAATTAGAGTTTTGTAGGCTGTTCTAAAAGCCCAGAGTGCATCCTCCAATTTCATGGACCATTCCTTCGGATTTGATCCTACGGTTTTCTCTAAAATACGTTTTAAAGCTCGGTTGGTATTTTCAACTTGTCCACTTGTTTGTAGATGATAAGCGGTTGAGATTTTATGAGTCATTCCATATCTTTTGAGAACTTTCTCAAGTTGATTATTACAAAAATGAGTACTCCCATCACTTATTAAAGCTTTCAGTGTTCCAAACCTAGCAAAAAGACATTTTAAGAAGTTGACTACAACTCTTGCATCGTTAGTTGGGAGAGCTTGTGCTTCCGCCCATTTAGATACATAATCAATGGCAACGAGAATGTAGAGATTATTATGAGATTTTGGAAATGGACCCATAAAGTCAATACCCCAAACGTCAAATACTTCACATACTTGAATGACATTTTATGCAATTTCATCACGTTGACTTATTTTTCCAGCCCTTTGACAAGCATCACAGGATTTACAGAGAAGGTATGCGTCTTTGAAAATTGTAGGCCAATAGAATCCAGCGTCGTAAACTTTTTTTGCTGTGAGTTGAGGCCCATAATGCTCTCCTGTTGGTCCTGTGTGACAATGATTTAAGATTTGACTAGCTTCATCCCCGAATATGCATCGGCGTATTATTCCATCGGGACAACTTTTAAATAAATGTGGATCTTCCCAAAAATAGTGTTTTATATCACTAAAGAATTTCTTTCGTTTTTGGTACGACAACCCTTTTTCAAGGAATCCACATACTAAGTAGTTTGCATAGTCTGCAAACCATGGAATTTCATTATAATCGATCTTCAAAAGATATTCATCAGGAAAGTTGTCTTGTATGGTCGATTCATTTAGAACTTCTAATTCAGGATTTTCAAGACGAGAAAGATGATTAGTGGCAAGATTTTCTACTAGCATAATAAATAGGTTGAAATCGTTTTTCAATCCTTTGTCCTAAAACGGCTCCCATTGCAAAATCACTTGCATCGCACATAAGTTCAAATGGTAAATTCCAATTTGGAGTTATCATGATCGGCGCATTACTGAGTTTTTCTTTAAGAATATTAAAAGATTTGATACATTCATCTGAAAAGATAAATGGAGCATCCTTTTCTAGGAGTTTATTCATAGGAGTGGCAATTTTAGAAAAGTATTTTATGAAACGTCGGTAAAAATCGGTATGCCCTAGAAAACTCCTAACTCCTCTAACATTGATGGGATGTGGAAGTTTAGCAATTACATCTACTTTAGCTCTATCCACTTCAATTCCTTCCTTTGAAATTTTATGACCAAGAACGATGCCTTCTTTAACCATGAAATGGCATTTCTCCTAATTAAGAACTAGATTTGATTGCTCGTATTTAATAAGCATTCGTTCAAGATTAACTAGACATGTTTCAAAAGTATCACCGAAAAATGAAAAGTCATCCATGAAAACTTCCATGCATTCTTCTATCATGTCGTGAAAAATCGCCATCATGCACCTTTGAAAGGTTGCAGGGGCATTGCAAAGTACAAATGGCATGCGTTTGTAAGCAAAAGTACCATAAGGGCACGTGAATATGGTTTTCTCTTGGTCCTTGGGTGCTATTGGAATTTGAAAATATCCGGAGAAACCGTCAAGAAAACAATAGTAACTATTTTTGGCTAATCTTTCCAACATTTGATCAATGAAAGGTAAGGGAAAGTGATCTTTTTTGGTGGCGTCATTTAATTTTCTATAATCAATACAAACACGCCATCCTATTACAGTCCTAGTAGGAATAAGCTCATTTTTTTCATTTGTGAAAATAGTCATGCCACCCTTCTTAGGTACACATTGAACTGGGCTTACCCATGGACTATCAGAGATTGGATAAATTAAACCTGCATCTAGTAGTTTAATAATTTCTTTCTTAACAATATCTTGCATATTTGGATTTAGTCTTCGTTGGCGTTGCACATATGTTTTATGACCTTCTTCCATAAGGATTTTATATGTGCAATACGAATGACTTATACCTTTAATGTCATGAATCTTCCATGCAATAGCTGGTTTATGAGCTTTGAGCACAGAAATTAGTTGAGATTTTTCATTTTCCGTAAGAGAAGACGATATTATTACAGGTAATTCAGATTCACCATATAAATAAGCGTATTCCAAATGGTTTGGAAGTGGTTTTAACTCTAATATCGGTGGTTCTTCTATCGTTGATTTGTATCGATATCTGTCTTCCTCTTTTAGCATTTGAAGTTCTTCTGTTGTTGGTTCGTATTCATTACCCATGAGTGCGGCTAACATTTCAGCTTCATCAATTGGTTCAGTTTCTTCTCCTAAAGAACATTCTCCTGTTCCTTGTAATTCTGGAAATTCTTCTAACAATTCTGCATGTGAATCTATAGTTTGAATATAATAACACGTATCATCTGCAGATTGCGGTTGTTGCATGGCTCTATCAACAGAAAAGGTAACACTCGCATCCTCTATACTTAGGGTCAGTTTCTTACCGAATACATCTATTATTGCTTTAGCCATGTTTAAGAATGGTCTTCCTAATATGAGAGGAACTCGAGAATCTTCTTCCATGTCCAGAATAACAAAATCTACTAGAAATACTAAAGTACCAACTTTAACTAGCATGTTTTCCATTATCCCTCTAGGATATTTTACTGATCGATCCGCTTGTTGTATGCTTATTCGTGTTGGTTTCAATTCTCTAAGGTCTAGTTTAGCGTATAGTGAATACGGCATTAAATTTATACTAGCACCTAAGTCTCCCAATGCTTCTATTGAACTAAGACTACCCAGAAAATATGGAATTGTGAAACTTCCTGGATCTGAGAGTTTTTCTGGTATCTTATTCAACAACACTGCAGAACAATTAGCATTCATAGTAACAACCGAAAGTTCTTCCATTTTCTTTCTATTTGTGATTAGATCTTTCAGGAATTTATCATACCTTGGCATTCCTGAAATCACATCAATGAAAGGAAGATTGACATTTATTTGTTTAAACATATCCAAGAATTTGGATTGCTCGGCTTCAAGTCTTTCTTTTCTCATTTTACTTGGGTAAGGAAGCGGTGGTTGGTATGGTTTAACATAAGGTTTATCCTTAATTGTGTTATCTTCATTAACCTTTTCAACTACCGGTTCTTTTTCCTTTTCTTGATCAGGTTGTAGTGCCTGTGTAGTAGGAATAGAGTCATCAGAAATTACAGGTATTTCAGGTGGTTTAAGTGTAATACCACTTCTCGTGGTAATGGCTTTAGCTGTTTCATTCCAGGGGTTAGCATTTGTATCGCTAGGTAGACTCCCCGGTTTTCTTTCACCTATCAACCTTGCTAGGTTGCTCACTTCTTGTTCCAGATTTTGAATAGAAGCTTGTTGATTTCTAAATGCTTGAGCATTTTGTTCATTGGTTTGTTTCTGAGATGTGAAAAACTGCGTTTGAGATTCAACTAGCTTCGACATCATGTCTTCTAAATTTGGCTTTTTATCATCAGTTTGTGGTGGTTTATTTTGAAAAATAGGTCTTTGCTGATTGTAAGTATTGTTAGATACTTGTTGATTGCTAGGACCTTGTTGGTTGTTGTATGAAACATTTCGGTTATAATTCTGATTGTAGTTTGGTCTTGGTGATTGATAATTATTCTGATAATTATTTCCAGGCCTTTGATTCATGTATGAAACATTCTCTCTTTGTTCCATTGTTTGTTCAATACTGAGACAATCTTTTGTCAAAGGTGGTCCTCCACACTGCTCACAACTAATTCGTATTGCGTGAATTTCTTTAGTCATCTTTTCCATTTGTCTTTCAAAAGCATCTATCTTTGCGGAAATGGAATTAAAGTCATGGCTAGAACCGGCTCTAGCCACTTTAGATGATCCAACGATGTCTTTTTCTTGATGCCACTCATGTGAGTGGGAGGCAGTGTTATCAATAATTTTGTAAGCTTCAGTTGCGGTTTTTTTCATAATGGAACCACCAGCTGCTATGTCGATGTCTTTTCGTGTAGTGATATCGCATCCTTGATAGAATGTTTGTACTATTTGATAAGTGTCTAAACCATGTTGCGGACATCCTCCTAAAAACTTTCCAAATCTTGTCCACGTCTCATATAGAGTTTCATTTGGTTTCTGTGTGAACGTAACTATTTCTCCTTGAAGTTTCACGGCTTTAGATGCCGAAAAGAATTGTTTAAGAAATATTTCAACTAAGACATCCCATGTATCAATCGCCCCTTCAGGTAACGATTCTAACCAATCTTTGGCTTCTTCCTTTAAAGTCCAGGGAAATAACATGAGATAGATCTGTTCATCCTCAACTTCTCTTATTTTGAATAGAGTACAGATCCTATTAAAGGTACGAAGATGTTTGTTTGGATCTTCCTTCGACGCACCACTAAATTGGCATTGATTAGTTACCATGTGTAGAATTTTTCCTTTGATTTCATAATCTGGTGCATTAATGTCTGGTTGAGTAATTGCGTGACCTTGGCAAGTGCGTTTAGCCCTCATTCGGACTTCCATACTTAGAGGTTCTAGATTTTCCATGATTGAATTTGTTGAATCTGAATCACTAGAGGATTCTGACTTAATGATTTCTTCCTCGACAGTCTCTGGATGAGTGATTTGTGGTTCAGGAGGATTGATTAGTGGTTTAGGATCTCTGAATTGTCTTTGAATATCCTCCGGGTTCTCAATTGTGAGGTGGGGTTCAAAAAATGGATTATTAGAAACTTGAATTGGAGTACTTGGTCGACTTGATGACGATTCTAAAGAAAAATCAACGGCGACAATGTTGGCTAGTTGTCTTGATCGAGTTGCAGGTGGTGAACGTATGAAAGGTGGTGAACGTTTTGCTCGGTGCATTCACAGAATATCCTATTAGTTATAAAAGATAAAAATTATATAAGCTATCAAATTAATAGACTTTTCTAATTTTGCCCACGTTTCGAATAGCCAATAGATGCAGCAGGTAGCCAGGACCCTTTAAATCGGAAGCCCACAACTCGCCACTAACAAATCCAACTATTACTACGAACCAGAAAATTTTGGATGTCTATCAATTTAACCACTTAAAATAATTTTTCGTCGAAGTTTTAAAGAAAATAAAGAAAATTCTATATCCTAAAGAACTAGAGCGTCGAGAAATAAGAAAGAAAAAGAGGAAAAACGTCGAAAAATAAAAGGCCGAAAAATAAAAATAAGAAAGAAAAACGTCGAAACTTAAAAGTCTAAAAACTAAAGTCTAAAAGTTGCGTCTAAAGGTATTAAAGCTTAGAGGAATTCTAAATCCAAAACGGCAATAACTTAAAAAGTACTAAAATCTTAAAACGGCGTCGCAAAATTCTTAAGCACCTAAATCTTAGTCTAAAGAAAAAAAATACTTAAGGGATTTTACGGCAAAGCCTAAAAAATCTAGAGCTACTATGGCAAAATACTAAGTTTAAAACTAGTTACGAATGATAATTATAAAGACTACGTACTAAATAATAAAAAGATACAAATTATAAAAGGATATAATCTAAAAATGATAAAAATAGAATTTTATATAAAAATATTATTTTTATATTATTAGTATATAAAAATATTAGTCTATATAATTTATAAAAATTAATTAAACTTAAAATTACAAATTATATTAAAACTATACTTAAATATATATTAATTAATAAAACCCTAATTAATAATTAATTAATTATAATTATTATTAATACTCTAACCCAAATCGTACGTCCAAGGTTTTAGTTCTGTTAAATCATTTCATGAGACCGCATGAAATTCCTTTGTTTGGGTCATGCGACCGCATGGATCCGGAAACCAGGCCAGAAGTTGGGCTGCTACAGTAGTATTAACACTATATTTTATTTTAAACTATATTTGTATATATATATATATATATATATATATATATATATATATATATATATATATATATATATATATATATATATATATAAGTAGTATTATTATTATAAAAAGGGGGTTTTACCGTTTAATGACCGGTTTGTCGATTTTATGTCTTAAGTCACAATTAAAACCTAATGTAAAATATTAAATATAAATACAGCTTAATTTAAAGAGTAATGTAAATGACGATAAATAAAAATGCGATAATTAAAAGTATGATAATTAAAAGTGCAATAAATAAAATGACAGTAAATAAAAGTGCGATGAGATATAAAATAAAGGAATTATGCTTATTTAAACTTCTGTAATCATGATGTTTGACGTGTTGATTTTAATTTATTACCATGGGTAAATTGTCCTTTGTCCTGGATTATTCAATATGTCCATACAGTTTTGTCCATAATAGTCCATCGGTCATAATTATAAAGTGCGAGGCTCTTCGTCAAATTAACCTTATATACGAAGTCAAATATTCCAACTAACTGGGGATTTAAACTGTAACAAGGTCTTAATACTTTGTTTAATGAATACACCAGGTTATCAACTGCGTGTAATCCAAGGTTTTACTACTTTGTTAACAATTACACCAATTACCCTTCAATGTAATCCACCCCTGTTTTAATGCGCCCATTAACTATTAATCCATCCCCGTGTCCGGTCAATGAACAATAATTTGTATTTATAAATATCCCGCCCACCGTACCCAATTAAGCGTATGTAGTTATATATAGATACGTCAAAGTGTAACCTTTATATTAAATTAACGAGGTATCGTTTATTTAATATAAAGTCCATTAATATCCCATAGTCTAATTTCCACAAGTGTCGGTCTTTTGTCCAAACCACAATTATGGTACAAAGCCCAATAACCCCGTCTTTAATATTTAGCCCAACATCACAATTACTTTGGCTTAAATAAGCATAATAATAATTTATCTACGAGACATTAATTTAAAAAGGTTGAACATAACTTACAATGAGTATTAATAGCGTAGCGTTACACGGACAGAGTTTCGACTTACAAACTTAAAACATTCGCTAACATAACCTTATTATTATTAAACTTAAATTATAATTATAATTAAAATATAAATATAAATATATATTTGAGAGATAGAGAGTAGATGGATATATATTGTTGTTTTAAACTCGTCCAAAATTGTGGTATTTATAGAACCTGGCCAGCTACAGTGAGCCATGCGATCGTATGGGTTTAAGGCTACCAGGGCATGCGATCGCATGGTAGCCATCTCCTGGTCACATTGCATTTTAAACGTGGGCTGCTCGTATTTATTTAATATATAATATAATATATATAATTTTATATAATTATATATATATATTATATTATATTCTTGTGCATCGTTGACTTGTAATTTTAGGTCCGTTGCATCACGCGTTGATAGTTGGTTCATGTCCCGGTTCCGGCTTTTCGAACATCCTTTCGTATGATTTAATATCTTGTACTTTGCGTTTCGCGGCTTGTACTCTTGTAATTTTGAGACGTTTCTTATCAATAAATTGAACCACTTGGATTGTACTTTGTACTTTTTAGCGTTTTCATCGTTTACATCTTCAAATCGTCGAATCTGTCTTTTGTCTTCACCTTTTATTATTTAAACGAATATCACTTGTAAATAGACAATTGCAACTAAAAGCTTGTCTTTCTTGAAGGATAATGCTATGAAATATATGTTCGTTTTTAGCATTATCATGGATATATATAAATATGTGTATATATAAATATATGTATAATATATATAATAACATGAACATTAATAAACTATTATATATATTTATTGTTATAAATAAATATGTACAATAAAATACAATGTAATAAAAACTATTATTTTATACGTATATATATATATATATATATATATATATATATATATATATATATATATATATATATATATATATATATTGTTATATCTAATTTAATTATTTAATATATATTTATTTGCGTAGTAAATTTTGTTATTTACAACTATTTATATATATATACATAGTGTATATTAAATATAATTAATTTTGAGCTTAAATGGTAAATGTCTGTAACTATCGGTTGACGTTTATTTATTTTTAAAATAGGTCTAATATATATATATATATATATATATATATATATATATATATATATATATATATATATATATATATATATATATATAAAGTTTTAAAATAAAAGTTGTTCCAAAATTTGATTAAAAAAGATAATAGTTTTGATAAATATTTTTTTACCTTTTCAAGCTAAGTTTTTGTACTCCGTACATATAAATTGGAACAAAAAATAAATAATTATCGAATCTTTTTGATCAGGTTTCAAACAGGTAATGACCAAAATAAATAAATGGACTTAATTTAAAAATTATGGATTTTTAGGAACACTTTTATATATTAACTGTTTAGCAATGGACTTCGATACATCACGCCCGTGTTAAGTGTCGGCAGAACTAAAGTTTAACACCCGTGATAATTGAATATTGATTGGGATTACTATAGCACTTTTTCTATCTATCTTAATTCTTATTTATATTTAATACATGTGCATATAAGATGTATAATTATATACATATACATATGATGAATCTTCATCTCCCTCTCCTCTTCTTAAAACATCAATCACCACCACCCATCTCCTTCAAACGAGATCACGACTTCACCACTTGCTCTATATTTTCTGTTTTTGATGCAAGAACCTACGACAACCATTTTCACCTTAAACCCACTCCGACACCACGAATAACCACCATCATCATCGTTATAAATTTTTTTCGTTTCTATTTCTTCGTAAACTTTAACACCACCATTTTTTTCTTATTCCATCACCATCACAATCGATCACCTCTCCACCCTTCGGTTTTGTTCATCGCCACCAGGAACATCCACCAATATGATCACCACCACCGGAACTCCATTACTACAACCATCATAAACCACCATGGCTCCAACACACTTTTAATTTCCTTTTCCTTCTTCTCCTTCGTTTACTTTAATCATAACCAAACACCCACCTCTAAAAACCTGCTGTTTTCTTCTCGATTATTTCTGTCCGAAGTAAAACCTTCTTTAGACCCATAAACCGTCACTTTTATTTCAACCTTTGCTTCTTTACTTGACCAAGACAAAACCTTCACGACTTGTGTTCGATATTGCAACGTATGCCCTTTGTTTGGTTCATGTTTTCGATACTCATCAAACCCATCGAATAACTCATTTAGAAATTGCTGCTACATGATTACTTTTCTGTATAAAAAAAAAACAAACCGGAGATACCTTTTTAAAAGGCTGAACGTCGCCACCTGTTTTTCCACTTATAAACTTCATTGTTTATTCCTTTACATCGATAAGCAGCTATACCAAATTACTTGGGCTTCTCGAGTCCATGAGTTAACCATTATAATGAACATTTTTAAGTTATTGGGCCATGGGCTTGATTTATCTAGTGGGCAGGCTCGCTAGTTTATATTTTTTTTGTGAATTAAACTAATAGAAGATAGAGGAATGGAATCATGGTGATACAGTAGCAAGAAATGAGGAAGAAGAAGTAAAATAGTGAATAACGATGGAGGATTAGAAGAATGATGATGGGATATGATGGGTAACGATGATCATGCTTGATGGTGATTATGAACAACGAGTAATGATGAAACGAGATGCTGATTAATCGGTGAGGATATCTAATGAAGAAGATGATAGGGATATGTATGATATGATACATGATGAAAACGATTAAGTATCGATGGTAATGTTATGATCATGATGATGATCGTATGAAGATCATAATGATGATGGCGATGATAAATGATGTTATCATGATGATAATGATGATGTAATCCATTGATGATGAATAGTTATGATGCTTCATGAGGATGGAAATGATACACGATCATAACGATATGAATGATGATGATGTCTATCATGATAATATATATACCGTATGTAGATGATGATGATGATGATACCCTCTATGATGATGGTCACAAGTTAATGATATATGATGGTTCGTGTTAAATGAAATTAAAGTTTTAAATACATTAGAAAAGAAAAGTGTCACCAGAGGGACGGTTAGGGGTGTTTGCATGGAACGATAGGTCTTGGGTTCGAGCCTGGGCGATGGTATTTTATTTTTAGGAGCTTGTTTTCTTCAAAGGTTGTATTCTAAAATTTATTATTATTATTATTATTATTATTATTATTATTATTATTATTATTATTATTATTATTATTATTATTATTATTATTATTATTATTATTATTATTATTATTATTATTATATTATTATTATTATTATTATCTTTATTAATATGATTTTTCTTTATATTATTAATATTATTAGAATTATTAAAATTATTATTAATATTATATTATTATTATTATTATTATTATTATTATTATTATTATTATTATTATTATTATTTTTATTACTTTTTATTTTTATTATTGTTATTATTAATTATTGTAGTTATATGATCATTATTATTATCATTAATAAGTATATCATTAATAAGTATTAACATTAGGTATTATAAGTATTTTTATCATTAATATCATTATTATTATTAAGATAAGTATTATTAGTATTTATATCATTATTATTATCATTATTAGAAAAATTACTACTTTTTGTTATTTTTTTATATAGTTATTATAGTTATTATTATTACTACTATTATTATTATCATTTATAAAATTATCATTTAGATTATTATTAGTATTAATATTATTATTATTATTATCATTATTACTTTCATATTAACAAAATTATTATAACAAATAAATATTTTTATACAAGAGTATATTACAACTATAATAATATTTCATATAATTATATATATTAGGATGATTTATATAAATATTTACATATAATAAATTATTTATTTTTAATATAATATTAATCATATGTAACGATATATAAAAACTATATAAACATTAACTATTATAAATATATATATAAGATATATAATCTGAGACATAATATATAAATTGTTTGATTATGATTATACGTATTAATATATATAAATGATATAGGTACGTGAATCCAAGGCCAACCCTGCACTTGTTCAGTGCCGTCATATGTATTTTTGCTACAAAATACAGTATAGTGAGTTTCATTTGCTCCCTTTTTAAATGCTTTTGCAATATATATTTTTGAGACTGAGAATACATGCGCTGCTTTTATAAATGTTTTACGAAATAGACACAAGTACTTAAAACTACATTATATGGTTGGATTATTAAACCGAATATCGCCCCTTTAAGTCTGGTAACCTAAGAATTAGGGAAATGGCTCCTAATTGACACGAATCCTAAAGATAGATATATCGGGCCCAACGAGCCCCATCCAGGGTATGGATGCTTTAGTACTTCGAGGTATTATTTAGTATATTAGCTGCGCGATGTATACTGGGGGATATTCTATATGCATCTTGTTAAGGTCGGTTATATGAGATGATGTTTATGAAAGATGAAATGAAGATCTTGTGGTCTATTAAATTAATGGAAATGATTGTTATGATAAACTAATGAACTCACCAACCTTTTGGTTGACACTTGAAAGCATGTTTATTCTCAGGTTTGAAAGAAATCTTCCACTGTGCATTTGCTCATTTTAGAGATATTACTTGGAGTCATTCATGACATATTTCAAAAGACGTTGCATTCGAGTCGTTAAGTTCATTAAGATTATTATTAAGTCAACTATAATTGGATATATTATGAAATGGTATGCATGCCATCCACTTTCGATGTAATGAAAGTTTGTCTTTTAAAAACGAATGCAATGTTTGTAAAATGTATCATATAGAGGTCAAGTACCTCGCGATGTAACCGAATGTAATGTATTCGTCCAGATGGATTAGGACGGGTCTCTACATAAAGAAACCCGCAATAATCCACTAGTCCCCGTACTTACCCTTGCCACCTCTTCCTTGAAAATCTATAAAAATGTAAACAACGAGAGGGTAAGCTATAAAGCTTAGTGAATGTAAACATACTATATACATACATATGCATAAAATGAATACGTATCACCAACACAAGTAATAATCACATACCGCATCAATGTATAACTAAGCAAGCTATACACTACGTACCACCATGTCAAATTTGCAAGATTAGCTACAACACAACAACATATATATATATATATATATACGCATATACCCAAAATCCCAAGGTTAACCCCTTAACCTCAAACCCATGAAGGTTGGCCGAAACCACAAGCGCCCTAGCGAATCTGAAACCACACGCGATTCACTTCCTTCACCCCAACGACAACTGGGTTGGCCGAAACCACACGCACCCTAGTGAATCCGAAACCACACGCGATTCACTACCCCAATCCATAAGGCAATGGGAATGTCCGAAATCACACGCGACATTGTGAATCCGACACCACACGAGATTCACTACCATAAGCCATAACAACAACAATGGGAATGTCTGAAACCACACGCGACATTGTGAATCCGAAACTACACGAGATTCACTACCTAAATCACCTCAACAATGTCAACGGGGTTGTTAGACCCCAAAGGTGTATAGTGTTTGAAAGGACCCGTTCATATACATTATAAACGATTCACAATAGTTGATTACATTGCGAGGTATTTGACCTCTATATGATACATTTTACAAACATTGCATTCGTTTTTAAAAGACAATCTTTCTTTACATCGAAAATTGACAGGCATGCATACCATTTCATAATATCCACTATCCAACTATAAATTGATTTAATAATAATCTTTGATGAACTCAATGACTCGAATGCAACGTTCTTCGAAATATGCTATGAAAGACTCCAAGTAATATCTTTAAAATGAGCAAATGCACAGCAGAAGATTTCTTTAACACCTGAGAATAAACATGCTTTAAAGTGTCAACCAAAAGGTTGGTGAGTTCATTAGTTTATCATAATCATTTATTTCCATCATTTTAATAGACCACAAGAATTTCATTTCCAGTTCTCATAAATATACGTCCCATGCATAGAGACAAAAATAATCATTCATATGGTGAACACCTGGTAACCGACATTAACTAGATACATATAAGAATATCCCCTATCATTCCGGGATCCTCCTTCGGACATGATATAAATTTCGAAGTACTAAAGCATCCGGTACTTTGGATGGGGTTTGTTAGGCCCAATAGATCTATCTTTAGGATTCGCGTCAATTAGGGTGTCTGTTCCCTAATTCTTAGATTACCAGACTTTAATAAAAAGGGGCATATTCGATTTCGATAATTCAACCATAGAACGTAGTTTCAATTACTTGTGTCTATTTCGTCAAACATTTATAAAAGCGCATGTATTCTCAGTCCCAAAACTATAAAGGGTAAAAAGGCAAATGAAACTCACCATACTGTATTTCGTAGTAAAAATACATATAACGTCATTGAACAAGTGCAAGGTTGACCTCGGATTCACGAACCTAAATTAATTATATATATTTATGTGTTGGTCAATATTTGTCTAACAAATTAGGTTAAGTCATAGTGTACCATAATCCTAATGCTCGAGACTAATATGCAAAAGTCAACAAAAGTAAATTTGACTCAAAATAATTTCCAAAAATCTATACATGATTAATATATAGTTTAAATATCGTCATTTTATATTTTTAAATATTTTTAAAAGATTTATTAGAGTAAATAATATAATTTATTTATTAATAAATAAAATTTTATATTAAATTTATATAATAAAATATTTACTTTTATATATATTAAGTAATAAAATTTATAGGGTTCATTTAATATCATAAAGATAATATGATAGGTATTATTAAAGTAAGTTATTACACGTAGTAAAATATATTTGTATCACATATTTATTTGATAAAATAATATCTATAATGATAGTAAGTAAAAGTTGTATTATTTTGTAATAATAATTATTATTATAAAAATATCAATATTTATAATTACTAAGATGACATTATGATAAAACGATAATTCTAATTATGATAACTTTAATATTTACGATAATTTTTAATATTATATTTAAAATAATAATTCTATTTAAAATAATAATAATAATGATATTTTATAGTAACAATGACATTTCTATTAAAATGATAATTTTTGTTAAAATGATAGTTTTAATACTAACGATACTTTTAATAATAATAGTAATGATAAAAATAATAAGAACGATAATTTTATCTAAATCAATATCTTATAATATTTTAATTTCATCATGATACTCTTACTCATTATTTCCTAATCGTTTCGTTTAATAGCTTTTAATCGTCTTTTATATCGTGTTCATAATAATGATAATAATAGTAATCAAAATAATTAGGTGTTACAAATATTTGTTTTAAATACACTAATATTAATAATGATAGTTACTATAACATTATTAACGATAATACTAATAATTATCTTAATGATAATATAGTAATAATAATAATAACAATAACAATAACCATTTTTAAATAATGATATATATATATTAATAACGATAATAATAATAATACTAATAATAATAATAATAATAATAATAATTGGATAATAATAATAATACTAATTATAACTTTAACGATAATAATGATAGTAATAATAAAAAAAATAACAATTTTTAATGATAAATCCCTTTTATTGATAAAGATAATAATAATCATAATAATAAGATAAAACTAGAACGACGATAAAAACGACGATAATAATAATCATTTTTAATAAAAATATCGAAAATTCAATTGATTATAACTTCTAATCCGTTCATCGAAACCATTCGATATCTAAAGGAAAAGTTCTTAATTTTTCGCTAGCTTTCCAAGGACATGCATATCTTATACCTTATCTCAACCGCAAGTGTAACTAATTCAACATTCAACCTAACCTGTCTAAGGGCAATATTAAAAGTACAAGCATGCATAATCCTAAATACTCGAGCACTAGTCAGGGATACACTATTAGTATGTAAAAGTTAAATTATGAGTACTCACGTATCAATATTGAGATTCAATATTGCAGGAAAGGTACGTAGATGCAACGCAAATGATAAACACTATATTGACCTCACGAGCATACCCATGAACCATACTCAATCACCTCCATAGCTATAACCCATAATTTCCTTAATCCTATCCCACTCGAAAAACAATTTCGAAATCACTCGGACAGCACTCCGTCGTAATATTTTATGTATACTAATAATTTCTTGAAATAATACGGAGTAAATATATATATATATGTAAATCGATTGAGAGAGTTTAGAGAAAAATATTTTCAAGTTTCTATGAAATAATGAAACCTATTGAATTCTATTTATAATAGATTTTTGAATTATTAAAGTGAATTATTAAAGTATGAATTATTAAAGTGAATTATTAAAGTATGAATTATTAAAGTGAATTATTAAAGTATGAATTATTAAAGTGAATTATTAAAGTATGAATTATTAAAGTGAATTATTAAAGTTAAAGTAAAGTAAAAATAAAGTAAAGGTAAAGTTTAAGTATAGTAAAAGTATAAAACTATGTACGTATAATACGCGTATAAATATATATAATATTAATTTAAATCGTTATATATATAAAATAAAATATAAATATCGTTATCTTTATCATACTAGTTAAGTAATGAGTTGTCAAAAGTGGTTCTAGATATTTATAAAAGTTATATACGTTTTAATAATAAAGTTCTTTTTAAACTAAAAACGTTTTTGTACGTTTAAAACTAAATAGATCAATCGAGTCTTTATGAGATTCAATCTTCCACTATCCTTTGTCTAGTTCTCAATGATTGACAATTTGTTCTTATTTATAAATCACTTTACCATTTTCCGAATATTGTTAAAATGGAAAGATTTCTCAAATCAACGTAGGCCTTTCAACAGAGACTTGTAATCATAATTCAATATAACTGATAATTTAATCATTTGATTTTATCTTCTAATTCCATTGATAAACATTTTGAAACAGATACAATCATATAAAGTATTTAATCTAATATTTTGTTTACGTTTCAAGTTATAATATATATACACATATATATATATATATATATATATATATATATATATATATATATATATATATATATATATATATATATATATATATATATATATATATATATATATATATATATATATAATCATATTCGTTTAATGGTTCGTGAATCGTTGAAACTTGGTCGAAGTTGAATGAATGTATGAACATAGTTTAAAATTCTTGAAACTTAACTTAACAAATATTGCTTATCGTGTCGAAAACATATAAAGATTAAAGTTTAAATTTGGTTGGAAATTTCTGGGTTGTCACAGTACCTACCCGTTAAAGAAATTTCGTCCCGAAATTTGAGTGGAAAGGTCGTGAATGATAATAAGTATGTTTTTATGATGCATGCGCGCTGAAAATTAGAGTTTTATCATCAGCGAATAATTTGGATAAACAATCCATTTATATGAAGAGTACGAATGAAGCTAACATAGAAGAGTGAAATGAGTAAGTGTAGATTCATCTTATCATTTGACGTAGATATGATTGATTCCCAGATTTCAAGGGATTTGAAGAAAATCTTCATAATAAGATTTGACTCTCCAGTAATCAAGGGAATTAGGATCCGCTTTAAATGCGATCGTCCATTTTAATTGTTCTGTCGGAGATTTTCTTATAAATTCACCTCCTTCGTTTCCTTACAACTCACACCTTCTGTTGATGCATTTTATGCAAGTCCCTAGACATCTACCCACGTCCATTGCAGGTACAACAGTTTACAGGCCACCATGATTGCTCGTTATTATCCTATACGTGTTTGTATGTGGTTACAGGAACTGCAGGAACGAGATTTAGATGTTTGACTATGTTAGACTTAGTCAGACGTACGAGTGAAGCCTCAATAGTACAGCTGACAGGCTCATACGTACGGCTGATGCTGAGCTAAGTCACAATTACAACCTAAATAAGAAGATACGAGTGAGTGATCACCCGTACGGCTGATGAAGCCAACTCGTACGTGTGATGAATGAATCGTATGGGTGAGTCAACAACAGGGGTATATAAAGTCTTATGTTCTTCAATTTTAGGTTAAGCCTCTCATTTGTTACACACACTCAGATCTAGTGAGCTCCTCCAATTTTCTCTCAGTCCAAATCACCCAGGTGGTGAATAATAGCTCTAGGTGTTGATCTAATCACACTTGATTTAGTTGTGGTTTGACTAAATTAATCAAAAAAAAAATTAACCTATTCACTAGAGGGTTTGATTCACTTATTCCGCCATTGTGTGAGTTAAATCTGTTGATTTATAAGTTCCTAGTCATGTTTCATCACCTTCTATTCTTTCCCCCTCAACTCATATTTTAAAGTATTCATAAATATGCTCCATCCAGTTCTGATTCTAGATATACTTCTAACTTTCATATTGATCATTCTTCTTTTTCATCTACCGCCGGAAGAATCTATTTACTTCTACTATACTCTTGGGTTTATAGTGTTTCTAGTTCTCCCGTGTCTTTATATTGCTATATGCATCGATATATATGGTTTATAATTTCTAGTTTATCGTTGGGCTTTATATGTTCCCTTATATTTCAAAGTCTCTGCTTCTGTCTTCTATAATCATTATCATTAACAGTTAATGCTCTCTTTTATTTGCTGCAATTTATACCCCAATTTTTATTTCAGAGTTTTGTCCTTTTGTTTCTTCTTCTTGCGATTAAGCACCGCTTGTAATGGTCCAGAATTCACAGATATGAATTTCAGAATGAACATTGTTAATGTTCTAGGAAGGAAATTGTGATGGCACGATCTTTACTTGTCAAATTACTAGAATACCTTGGAAAAGGCCGAATCATCAAGAAATATTTTCTTGATATTTTAGAGGTTAAATAGAATACAAGAGTCGTATAACATGGCACATGATGATATTATGATCTGTGAATCATCACGTTCCATTTAGAAACTCAGCATGACTTACTGTAATATAATCACGTTGATCAAGTGTCATTATATTATACTAATTCATGCTTCAGTTCCCAACACTACTTCAAAATATTCCTATTTTAAACTTGAATGTTTCAGAATTTAGAAACTAAAATAGTTTCTTTTATGATGTAATACAGATAGCGCAAAGAGGTAAATGATTTCAAATAAGAAAAATTAAGAAAATATCTTCAGAAATATGGAGGATATTTATAATGAAAGATATGATGATATTTTAGAATTTCTAATATCAGAGGATGATGAAGAATATTGTCCGCAGGGGTTTAGAGTCAGGAGCAAGGTATTCGTTAATGACTTCAGCAGGTACTGAATCATTTGGATCCTTTGAAGTCGGGTTCAGTCTTTGTAATTTGTCCAAAGCCTCCTTCCTACTTTGCTCAATCCGTTTTCCAGTTCCAAAACTTCTCTTTTTCTGCGCTTTGCCATCACACTTCATCATTATCATTCAGCTTTTACCGTTTAAAGTCGTTTTTAGTTTTTGCTGCTTCATCAGCATTTTTTCCATTTTCGGAGAACCAATTCTTAGTTCGGAGTGTTTTTCAGAAACTTCACATTCAAATTAAGTCCAGAAGATAGATGTTATATATACACATATAACTGTTGGCGTAGACATGCTGCGAGATTTCAAAATACTGATTGCTAATTTCCAATGATTCGTATGGCAATTCTCATTACAAGATGCGAATGAGTAAATGATGGGGTTTCAATAAATAATTATAATGACTTTTTGGAGAGGCTAAAGTCAAAGGGTAATGAAGTTGTTGGTACATCTGCTAATAATGTGGTGGAATGTAAAAGGTTCCCTGGTAACGATGGTGTATATCTCAAGGTTATAATAAGGTTAGTCTGACTGAAAAGTCAAAGTTGACTTGCTGGAGCTGTGACAAAACTGGCTACTTTGAATAGGAGTCGCAAAGTTATTTTTGCTAATAAATGCCAAAGAATCTGACGCGGATACGTTGTTTAAACTTTTACTTTGGTTTCAAGAGTTTTTCGGGTACATAACTGTGGGTAACATGTGGTTGGATCATCATCTCGATTGCTCATCATTCGAAGTGTCTTCAGAAATTTTCGAAGGATTTGAACACAGATTGTAATCGTTAACATACATTTGATGTTCTAACACAGTTTTGAAGTCAAAATATAGCTTGTGAAAGATGTAAGGATCTAAGAGTGATGATTTTGGTCATATCTCGAGTTGAATTTTGAGATTTCAAAATCAGAATATGTAATTAAATTTTGAATGAGTATGGTTGTTTTAATTTCAATAAAAGAATGTATATTGTTGTGAAAGTAGCGAGTATAATGGATAATTTGCTGAATCAGATTCGAAGAATGTAACATATTAATTGTGAGTTTATATATCTCTCGGGTATTACCTACCCGTTAAAAAAAATTTCACAATTAATATTTTGTACAAAGGAATTTTATTACAATCTTTATGAAAATATATATATGTATATTTTCTTCAGATGTAACATAGATTTAATGAGTTAATGTTAAATTAAACTCATTTGATTTATGGTTGAAACTAGAATTTAATAATCCCTAAAGTCTTTAAAAAGTACATAACTTTTACGCAGTATTTCTTTAATGACATTGAAATTATGAATCAATACTTCGTTATTTGTTGATGTATGATGTTCGGTTCGTGGAATTCTTGTGAATTTAGTAAAGTACGAATGATGTTATCTGAAAAGTTTCGGGTACATCGATGATGAAATTGTAAAATCAAATATATACTTGATTTATTATGAATTGGAATTTGTTGAATTGCGACAGAGATTGTAGTTAACGCTGGTTAAGTTGCGGCCGAAGGACGTACATTATTGCATATTTGTAATATGAATTAACCGAGTAGTTAAGATTCACACACAATAGTTTAGCACGGAAAGATTTATTTCAAAAAAAAAAAAAAAATATATATATATATATATATATATATATAAATATAATATACATATAATTTCTTGAGAGGGAATGAGTTAATTCTTCATAACTCGTTGATACAATATACACGTTATTGATTCGTAATGATGTCCACAGTGATTCTTGAACTGACGGAGTTTGTGATGTTATCTGTGTTGTTGATTCGGATGTTGACTGTACTGACGATGCTGGTAACGCTGACGTTACTGTTGATGCTGTTGGTAAAGCAAGTTTAGCTTGTTAATCACACACCATTTTTGTTAGGGTTTCTACTCTTCCTTCTATCATTTTGGTTCGCTTAACTGATTTATGGTTAGGGCTAGATTAGATAATCTCTAAGACTTTAGAGATTACATAATCGCCGCAGAATGTTTCTCCAATGAAGTTATGAATTAATACTTCGTCAATTATTGTTGTTGGTACTCCTTGGTATCTATGGTGCGTATGACGTTGATGCTCGTGGGACAGATTGTGAAGTTGAGGTTTACGACGCGGTTATGGTTGGAGGTGGTAATGGTACTATTGGCGTTGATGATGGTGGTACTGGTTATGCTGTTGATGCTGCTGCTGGTGTTTGTAACCTCTGCACCATATTCTCCAAAGCCACTACCCGAGCGCGAAGCTCGTTGACTTCTTCTATTACACCGGGGTGATTGTCGGTTCGGACGAGCGGATAAATAAAATCTAAAATTTGATGTAATATATAATCGTGACGAGATACTCTGGAAATGAGCGAGAAAATGGTGTTTCGGACAGGTTCTCCTGTAAGTGCTTCAGGTTCTTCGTCAAGAGGGCAATATGGTGGATGGAAGGGATCACCTTCTTCTTGTTTCCAATGATTGAGGAGACTACGAACCCATCCCCAATTCATCCAGAATAGGTGATGACTGATTGGTTGATCTATTCCGGTCACAATGCTTTCGGAGCTTGAATGGGATTCCATTTCGGAATCTGAGTGACTTGAACTGATGACGAATTCCATTTCGTACGATTGAATAAAGGATTTTTTTTTTTCGATATGAAATGATTTTGGCTAACGGATGGTATTCTAATTACATAGATATATATATATATATATATATATATATATATATATATATATATATATATATATATATATATATATATATATATATATATATATATATATATATATATATATATATATATATATATATATATATATAGATCAAAAGATTTCGTAGATTACGGAGGACTTTGCGGGATATGTCAGGCAAAGTTTAAAGTAACAGATACGATAAGATATGATTTAGCAGATATGCTAAGATATGAATTTTTGTCTATGCACTATTCATGCAATCAATGCAGCAAGACGTGTCTTAGACTAAAAATGATAAACAGGTAATTTCCTGAGGATGATAAGTAGTTAATTTTCGACACAAAATGATAAGCAAAACTTTTGACATGCAGACACGGTCGAAGTCCAGACTCACTAATGCATCCTATCGACTTATCAGTTAGACACACTAATGCAGACCTGGTTCGCTAAGACCACCGCTCTGATACCAACTGAAAGGACCCGTTCATATACATTATAAACGATTCACAATAGTTGATTACATTGCGAGGTATTTGACCTCTATATGATACATTTTACAAACATTGCATTCGTTTTTAAAAGACAATCTTTCTTTACATCGAAAATTGACAGGCATGCATACCATTTCATAATATCCACTATCCAACTATAAATTGATTTAATAATAATCTTTGATGAACTCAATGACTCGAATGCAACGTTCTTCGAAATATGCTATGAAAGACTCCAAGTAATATCTTTAAAATGAGCAAATGCACAGCGGAAGATTTCTTTAACACCTGAGAATAAACATGCTTTAAAGTGTCAACCAAAAGGTTGGTGAGTTCATTAGTTTATCATAATCATTTATTTCCATCATTTTAATAGACCACAAGAATTTCATTTCCAGTTCTCATAAATATACGTCCCATGCATAGAGACAAAAATAATCATTCATATGGTGAACACCTGGTAACCGACATTAACTTGATACATATAAGAATATCCCCTATCATTCCGGGATCCTCCTTCGGACATGATATAAATTTCGAAGTACTAAAGCATCCGGTACTTTGGATGGGGTTTGTTAGGCCCAATAGATCTATCTTTAGGATTCGCGTCAATTAGGGTGTCTGTTCCCTAATTCTTAGATTACCAGACTTTAATAAAAAGGGGCATATTCGATTTCGATAATTCAACCATAGAACGTAGTTTCAATTACTTGTGTCTATTTCGTCAAACATTTATAAAAGCGCATGTATTCTCAGTCCCAAAACTATAAAGGGTAAAAAGGCAAATGAAACTCACCATACTGTATTTCGTAGTAAAAATACATATAACGTCATTGAACAAGTGCAAGGTTGACCTCGGATTCACGAACCTAAATTAATTATATATATTTATGTGTTGGTCAATATTTGTCTAACAAATTAGGTTAAGTCATAGTGTACCACAATCCTAATGCTCGAGACTAATATGCAAAAGTCAACAAAAGTAAATTTGACTCAAAATAATTTCCAAAAATCTATACATGATTAATATATAGTTTAAATATCGTCATTTTATATTTTTAAATATTTTTAAAAGATTTATTAGAGTAAATAATATAATTTATTTATTAATAAATAAAATTTTATATTAAATTTATATAATAAAATATTTACTTTTATATATATTAAGTAATAAAATTTATAGGGTTCATTTAATATCATAAAGATAATATGATAGGTATTATTAAAGTAAGTTATTACACGTAGTAAAATATGTTTGTATCACATATTTATTTGATAAAATAATATCTATAATGATAGTAAGTAAAAGTTGTATTATTTTGTAATAATAATTATTATTATAAAAATATCAATATTTATAATTACTAAGATGACATTATGATAAAACGATAATTCTAATTATGATAACTTTAATATTTACGATAATTTTTAATATTATATTTAAAATAATAATTCTATTTAAAATAATAATAATAATGATATTTTATAGTAACAATGACATTTCTATTAAAATGATAATTTTTGTTAAAATGATAGTTTTAATACTAACGATACTTTTAATAATAATAGTAATGATAAAAATAATAAGAACGATAATTTTATCTAAATCAATATCTTATAATATTTTAATTTCATCATGATACTCTTACTCATTATTTCCTAATCGTTTCGTTTAATAGCTTTTAATCGTCTTTTATATCGTGTTCATAATAATGATAATAATAGTAATCAAAATAATTAGGTGTTACAAATATTTGTTTTAAATACACTAATATTAATAATGATAGTTACTATAACATTATTAACGATAATACTAATAATTATCTTAATGATAATATAGTAATAATAATAATAACAATAACAATAACCATTTTTAAATAATGATATATATATTAATAACGATAATAATAATAATAATACTAATAATAATAATAATAATAATAATTGGATAATAATAATAATACTAATTATAACTTTAACGATAATAATGATAGTAATAATAAAAAAAATAACAATTTTTAATGATAAATCCCTTTTATTGATAAAGATAATAATAATCATAATAATAAGATAAAACTAGAACGACGATAAAAACGACGATAATAATAATCATTTTTAATAAAAATATCGAAAATTCAATTGATTATAACTTCTAATCCGTTCATCGAAACCATTCGATATCTAAAGGAAAAGTTCTTAATTTTTCGCTAGCTTTCCAAGGACATGCATATCTTATACCTTATCTCAACCGCAAGTGTAACTAATTCAACATTCAACCTAACCTGTCTAAGGGCAATATTAAAAGTACAAGCATGCATAATCCTAAATACTCGAGCACTAGTCAGGGATACACTATTAGTATGTAAAAGTTAAATTATGAGTACTCACGTATCAATATTGAGATTCAATATTGCAGGAAAGGTACGTAGATGCAACGGAAATGATAAACACTATATTGACCGCACGAGCATACCCATGAACCATACTCAATCACCTCCATAGCTATAACCCATAATTTCCTTAATCCTATCCCACTCGAAAAACAATTTCGAAATCACTCGGACAGCACTCCGTCGTAATATTTTATGTATACTAATAATTTCTTGAAATAATACGGAGTAAATATATATATATGTAAATCGATTGAGAGAGTTTAGAGAAAAATATTTTCAAGTTTCTATGAAATAATGAAACCTATTGAATTCTATTTATAATAGATTTTTGAATTATTAAAGTGAATTATTAAAGTATGAATTATTAAAGTGAATTATTAAAGTATGAATTATTAAAGTGAATTATTAAAGTATGAATTATTAAAGTGAATTATTAAAGTTAAAGTAAAGTAAAAATAAAGTAAAGGTAAAGTTTAAGTATAGTAAAAGTATAAAACTATGTACGTATAATACGCGTATAAATATATATAATATTAATTTAAATCGTTATATATATAAAATAAAATATAAATATCGTTATCTTTATCATACTAGTTAAGTAATGAGTTGTCAAAAGTGGTTCTAGATATTTATAAAAGTTATATACGTTTTAATAATAAAGTTCTTTTTAAACTAAAAACGTTTTTGTACGTTTAAAACTAAATAGATCAATCGAGTCTTTATGAGATTCAATCTTCCACTATCCTTTGTCTAGTTCTCAATGATTGACAATTTGTTCTTATTTATAAATCACTTTACCATTTTCCGAATATTGTTAAAATGGAAAGATTTCTCAAATCAACGTAGGCCTTTCAACAGAGACTTGTAATCATAATTCAATATATCTGATAATTTAATCATTTGATCTTATCTTCTAATTCCATTGATAAACATTTTGAAACAGATACAATCATATAAAGTATTTAATCTAATATTTTGTTTACGTTTCAAGTTATAATATATATACACATATATATATATATATATATATATATATATATATATATATATATATATATATATATATATATATATATAATCATATTCGTTTAATGGTTCGTGAATCGTTGAAACTTGGTCGAAGTTGAATGAATGTATGAACATAGTTTAAAATTCTTGAAACTTAACTTAACAAATATTGCTTATCGTGTCGAAAACATATAAAGATTAAAGTTTAAATTTGGTTGGAAATTTCCGGGTTGTCACAGTGTTAATGAAACAAGCTTAATATATGGTTCCTTATAAGAGGGCTATATAAGGAACCTAAGTAGTCCTAATTAGATAGTCATTGCATTGTAAACTAGTTTAAGAAGATGTGGAATTATAATATACCGAAACTCTCTAATACCGAATCTATTAACTATTCACCCGAATCTCATTCTATCTCTTGTTTCTTCAATTATCATCATGATCTGACCTATCATTTGGTATTAGAGCTTCCAGGTAGTGATTCTACATCACTATATCGATCCAGAGATTGAAGATTACAAGATTTGAACTCATTCGGTTAGATTTCATCACATTCAGTTTCATCGAATTTGATAATCTGACGTTCAGATTTGTGTGAAAAGCTCATCGAAGGTTTATTAGATATATTAGAAAGTTTTTCGATCATCAAAACAGCATTACGACATCTATTATGGAGATTCAAGTAATTTTTTGGAGTTCATGGCTAAAACTCTCTATTTCGGTAAATTTATGCTTGTGTCTGTGTTCTAGTGAAGATCAGTGGATTCAGTTGTGTTCGTGAGGTGATTAGGCATAAGTTTGACGGTTTGATTTCATCAATTACTGGAGTTTTGATCTTCATTCAGTATTTCAACTACCTCACCAAATCTGCTTCATCTCAAAAATTCAATTAAGGTGTTACTGATTGTGGTGTGTTTGTGATTCAGTCACATTCGGTTTGATAATACGCAGCTAATTCAAGTGGTTTTAGCAGAATTTTGATCAATTATCTATGTTTCACACTTAGATTCGGTTTGTCAACTGCTACAGTGGACATTCGGTTTAAACATTTCGTTGATTTGATATTTCACTTGTTACTAACTTGTTTCCTTTTGCAGAATGGTTACCGAATTTAATTCAAAGTGTTAAGCATTGGGTTGGATTCATCCGTTTGTGATTCATTACAGAATCTGTGTTACCGAATCAGATACCAAAATCGAATCTCAGATATACTTGTTATATTTTGAGGTTTAAGTGCTCTAAGGTTGCTAATCTTACACTTACCGAATCTGTGTGAGAATCTTATCATTTTATCATAATCTGGTACATAATTTGATATACCGAATCTGCTACAGTACAAAAACTGATACCGAACCCGAATCTGCTACAGTACCAAAACCAAACCTGACACTGAACCTGAATATGACAATATTCCTTTATTGTTAGAGTTTTAATCAGTTACTTGGATTTTTGTGACTTACCGAATGCCTTACCGAATCTACCTCAGTTCTTATCAAAATGTCTACTCAAGATACCTTGATCATTGGATCCGATACCAGACCTCCTGTTCTGTTTGATGGCAAGTATTATCAGTGGCTACATCATATCACTCAGTACATAGACTACAAGGGTGAGAAGGGAAAGTACATTTGGGCTTTTTTAAGAGATGGACCAGTTACTGAATTTCATCCGAAAACCGGTCTACCAATTCCAGTTTATGAACTCTCGGGTGAGAAACGTGAATGTGCTCAGGGTGATATGGAGGCGACGAACATCATTATGCAAGCTATCCCGTATGAATTTTTTGAAAATGTTGATAGTAACTCATCTGCTAAGGACATATGGGATGAGATCAGGAGACAACAAGAAGGTTATGACATGACTAATGTCACTAAGTTGAATAAGGCCTTGGGACTTTATGAAGATTTCTGGCAGGAACCTGATGAACTACTCAAGGATACCTATCGACCTTTCAATGGTGTTCTGAATGAGTTGAAGAAGTGCAAAATCATTAAGTTGAATGTTGAGATCAATATGAAGTTTCTCAAAAAACTTAATTATGATTGGACTCCTTATGGAACTATCATTCAAACCACCAAGGAGATTTATAAGCTGAACATTCATGAGCTTGTTGGGGTTCTTATGCATTATAAACCTGTTGTGTCTACCCTTCAAGAGGAAAGGAAAGAGTCTTCTCCGGGTGATCCACTTACCCTCATTGCTAAGAAGAAGAGCAAATCCTACATCACTTCCAAAGGCTTATCAAACAAACTGCTTGTTGAAGAGTCACCTGATTCTGAAGAAATCAACCTTTCGGATATTGATGACCCTAACCTTGAACTAATCAAGATGGCAGCTTTGTTCACCAAAGCCTTGAACAAGTACAAGTTTAAAGGCAAATCAAGCAGCTAACACAAGAATTCATCTTCTTCCTCCTACTACAAGAAACCTGACTTCTCAAAACCTCAACATTCTGATGATTCAAAGAAGGAAGATTCAATCTACTATAATTGTGGGAAAGGTGGCCATTTCTCCCGTGAATGAAAAATGCCAAAGAAGAAGGATACAACTTACTACAAGAAGAAAATGTTGTTGGCAAAGGTTATGGAGACTAGGGGAGAGCTGAAACCAGTTGATGATACTTGGTTCAATTGGACTGATGATTCAGATCCGAGGAGGAACATGTGAATGTCTGCAAGGTGACCAAGCTTATCTAAGCTAAGGAAGCAATGGAGAATTCTGACTCAACATCTGATGATGATGAGGTGCAAATTACTGAAATCCTAACTGATTTTGTGAACATGTAAAAGTCATTGATGAAGAGTTTAGTCTCAATCATTAAAGAAGTTAAAGGTTTGAAAACTGAAAATAAAACATTAAAAGAGAAAATCAAACTAAATGAGACTAAACCTTCATCATCATCAAATTCACAATCGAAAGTGAATCGTTTAAGAACCCAACTCATTGCAATGGATACTGAGTTGGACGAACTTAAGAAATCAATTCTTTCGATTAAAATTGAAAGAACTGATTATCGATAAAAATCTGAACGTCTTGCGGAAAAGGTTCAATTCTTAGAAAAAGATATGTCTGACCTAAAGGAACAACATGAACCCACAATTTCCAAGTTGAATAAGAAAATTGTTCAATTGGAAGAAACCATAATTAAAAAGAAATATGAAATTTCACTATTTAATAAAGATGTGATTCAAATGAAACCTCAACTTGCTCGATATGAAGATAAACTTTATCGAACTGAGAAATCAAAGGCTATAATTGAAATGGAACTTTCATAGCAAACAATCTTTATGAATAGATCGAACACTATTCATGGTGATAAGTGGGGGGTTGGGATGAAGATCCCAAGACGTTGGACGGAATTCTAAAAAGGTTTCCGGCTTATACCATTCTGATTACATTCAAGCTGGTTTATCAAAGCATTTTGTTCATGCTTCTGATGCTGAAATTGATGTTATTATTGCTAATCGATCATCCATGAAATATGCTCAAATTAGCTTGATGTATGAAAAAAATAAATGTTAAAATAGGAAAACCTAATCGTAGTTTCTTACAAGAACTAGTTAAACATGAACAGAATATGCAACATGCTAATTATGTGCCTACACATAGATTGGTTTACATTGTACACTCATGCTAGAAAAATACATTTTAATGCTTGAGAATAAAGTTTTTGGAAAACTTAGTTCTAAAATTACCATAGATGAAGTGTATGACCAACCTACTATCGAAGCAAAACCAACTCTACCAGCCTTAAATGCATGTCCTGTACCAAAAGGTCAAATCGGTGAAGACCTACCACATGAACTAAATGACTTAACCAACAAGTTTGCAACCAAATTAAATAACATGGAACAGAAGTTGAAAATTGCTAAGTCAAAATCACAAGGTCACAAGGCTTTAGATATAAAGGTAGAACCTAAGGTAGAACCAAAAGTTGAACCTAAGGTAGAACCAAATGAAGAAAAGCTTGAAAAGAAAGATTTGCATCATCTAGTTGATACACTTGAAAGAGAAAATGTTGAATTACAACTTAGATTTAAATCTTTGAAACAAAGGCTTCAAATGTGTGATAAACTACCTCCACTTCCTAGGAAAGAATGCACTTATGCTTTTAGGGAAGGTGAAGTCTTAGTTTCTGCTGAGGACTTATGTCTTGAGATTCAAAGTTTAAATCATAAAATAGTTCTACTAAAGCAGGATAACACACATAAGCATGATTCTCCAAAAGAACACACACTCACAATGATTCTGTTTATGTGAACAAAGTTTCTAAATGTCCTGGTGGGATTGATAAGAAGGTTAAGGGGACAACACAATCTACTAACTCTACACCCATTACTATTCTTAAAAATCCTTTACGTTCTCAATTGGGAAAAAGTGTTTCAAATGTTGTACCTTCAAAGCAGTATATTGTTAAGAAGGTTCATCATCAAGATGGCTCTTATTCTACTAAACAACTTCTTATGATGTTAATGTCAAATCATACAAAGGAAAGTCTTTTAAAGAACCCAGTGAAGTCTAAACAATACATGAGTCAAAAACCTGATTTGAGTGAGTATGATCACAATGAACATCAAATCAAAATGGTAATTTTGAAAACTCAATCGTCTCACATGTTAATCAAAAAGTTTGGACGTCTAACTAACAAAGGTGTTTTTCGTGTCACAGTTATAATCCAAACTTGAATTACAAGTCCATATGGGTATTTAAGTCAAAGACTAAGAAAGTAGCAAACAAAACCAAGAAATCTGCTAGTCGACCTAGGAAACATCTCATGTGTTTCATTTTACATCTATGAACAAAACATCTACTTGGAATAACGTGTGTGTTAAGACTTTTGATGATTCTGTAAAACTTGAGATTGCTTATGCTGATAGTTCATGCAATGTACTTTTTAATGATGTTTTACAATCTAAATTGCATGATGCATTACGTGTTACATATTTGTGTGATCCAAAGTCATATGTTGGTACTAACCGTAAAGGACCCAAGAAACTTTGGGTACCTAAACTCTAGGAAAATAAACATTTACAGGGTTTCGAAATCTGTGTGTGGTATATCGACTCTGGTTGTTCTCGACACATGACGGGCAATAAATTCTTTCTCATGAATTTTATTGACAAATTCCTAGGAACGGTGCAATCCACTGACGGAAACGATCTGCTTGTTGGTAAACGTAGTGCTTCACTTTATACTATTGACCTAGATCATGCACCAACAAATGGTAATTTGTGTTTGGTTGCTAGATCTACAAAGAAAATTTGTAGTTATGGCATCACTGGATGTCTCACCTGAATTAAAAGGGTATCAATCGACTAGTCTCTAAAGACTTAGTTGATGGTATTCCTAGCTTTTAATATGATAAGTATCATGTGTATCCATCCTATGTAATGGGTAAACTTATCCGAACTAATCATCCGCTTAAGCAAGTCCCAAGTACTTCAACTTCTTTGCAATTATTGAATATTGACTTATGTAGACCCATGAGGGTTTCTAGCCTCGGTGGCTAGAAATATGTGCTTGTCAAGTTGATGATTATACACGATTTACATGGACTTTTATTTTGTGGACTAAATCTGAAACCACCCATTGAGTTCATTAAAACGCTCTTTTAACAAACATGTTAGGAGCATCCGAACTGATAATGGGACGAAATTTAAAAATGACCTTTTTGATAGTTACATAAAAGACCAAGGCATTGAACATCAACTGTTGCAAGAACCCCCCCCCCCCCCCAACAAAATAGAGTAGTCGAACGACGTAACTGTACATTTTGCAAGGCAGCATGAACAATGCTTGCCTACTCTAAATTACCTCCAAAAATGTGGGGGAGAGGCCATTTCAGCTGCATGTTATACCCAAAATCGTTGTATTATAAATAAACTTTTTGATAAAACTCGTTATGATTTGCTATATGGTAGACGCCCGAACGTGAAATATTTCCGTGTATTGGGTTGTATATGTTATGTTCTTAACGATTTTTACAGCCTCGGAAATTTTGATGCTTATGGCGATCAGGCCATATTTCTCGGTTTCTCGTCGAACAAAGTGGCTTATCGTGTTTATCACAAAAGAACAAGGACGTTAAACGAAAGCATTAATGTTCGTTTTGATGAGTTATCGGGAATGGCTTTTGAACATCTCAGTTCAAAACCCGATCCGAACCTGGCTACTACATCTTTCACACGTAACTTAATTTTCTCGAAGAAGGGTGTTCCTACGGTAACTACAGGGGAACTGGATATCTTGTTTGATTCCTTATATTCTCCTCAACGGAACTCAAATGTTCATGCCGTGCCGAAAACACCAGCACAATCAATTACCATTGAGACACAACAAAGTCTCATTGATGAAGATACAACACCAACTGATTCACCAGTGGTGTCTTCATCCTCCCTCCCACCTCCTGATGCTAACCTTGACCCGCTCCAAGATGCATCATTTGATATAACTCCAGATATTTCTCTAGAAATTCAACCCGACCCATTAGACTCTCTTACTTCATAACAACAAGAAGATCACACACCAACCAATGGAATAAAAGTCATCCAATTGATCTTATTATTGGTGATGCTACTACTCCAGTTACAACTCAAGGGCTACTCAGAATATGTGTTTGTATACTGCCTTTCTGAGTAAGATTGAACTAATTTCGGTGGCTCAAGCCTTACTTGATCCAAACTGGGTGATAGCTATGCAAGAAGAAATAGGTCAATTTGAACGTTTGAAAGTATAGTGGTTAGTTCCAAAACAAACGGATCAAAAACCAATCGGTGTGAAGTGGTTCTTTAAAATCAAGAAAGATTCTGATGGGGTTGTTGTTCGAAATAAGGCACGACTTGTGGCTAAGGGTTACAGACAACAAGAGGGTATTGACTATGATGAAACGTTTGCTCCGGTTGCAAAGATTGAGGCTATTCGTCTTTTTCTTGATTATGCTTCTGATATGAAGTTCACGGTGTTTCAAATGGATGTCAAAACTGCTTTTCTGAATGGTCATCTTCAAGAGGAAGTTTATGTTGATCAACCTGAAGGCTTCGTTGATCCTATTCATCCAAAACACGTATACTACTTGGAGAAAGCTTTGTACGGTCTAAAGCAAGCACCGCGTGCATGGTATGAGACCTTGACAAAGTATTTGCTGGAAAATGGCTTCTCACATGGAACAATTAACACAACGCTCTTCATCCGTAAAAATCACGGTCACATCCTTTTAGTTCAAATTTACGTTGATGATATCATTTTTGGATCCACGTCCCCGGTCTTATGCAAAGAATTTGGTGACCTTTTGGCTAACAAATTCAAAATGAGCATGCTTGACCAACTTAATTTTTTCTTGGGGTTACATGTCAAACAATTACCCAATGGGAATTTTATCAGTCAAACCAAATACATTCACGATATGTTAAAACGTTTTAAAATGACTGGTTTAAAATCCATGACAACCCCAATGAGGAAATTGGTGGATGTTTATGAAAAAGGGAAACCCTATGATATAACTCTTTATTGAAGCATGGTTGGTTCTCTAATGTATTTGGATATTAGGAGACCGGATATTACACTTACTATAACGGTCTGTGCTCGATTTCAGTCTAACCCAAAAGAAATCACACTCCAAAGCAGTGGTTAGAATTTTCTAATACCTTAAAAGTACACCTAACCTTGGAATCTGGTATCCTCATAGATCTGATTTTAATCTTAATGCTTATACGGATGCGGATCATGGAGGTTGTCATGGTGATAGAAAAAGCACATCTGGATCAATTCAGATGTTGGGGAGTAGATTAGTTGGTTGGTCATCTAAAAAAACAAACTGTGTTTCATTGGCAATAGCTGAGTCGGAGTACATTGCTGCAGCTCACTGTTGTTTACAAGTTTTGTAGATGCAAACTCAACTATTAGACTATGGATTTAAGATCACTAAGAGCCCAATATACTGTGATTACCAAAGTGCAATTGCAATTACTAGCAACTCGTTCCAACATTCTAAGACCAAACACATACATATTCGTTATCACTTTATCAAGGACCATGTAAAAAAGAGAGAGATGTAGAATTATACTTCATGTCTACAAAAGTACAATTAGCTGACATGTTTACCAAACCTTTGGATGTTAGGCTAAAGTTCTTGATTCAACAAATAGTCATGGTGGAGTATAGTGCTTAATTCCTTCATACTATTGGTACTTAAACCCGGGATCATGTGTTTAGGGGGAGTATATACTTTCTAGGGGGAGCAACTGAACTCCAATGCTTTAGATACTATCTTTCTAGGGGGAGCTTTTAATTTTATGATAACTCCCTGAGCTTACATTTCAATAGTTATGAAAGGGGGATGTAACTGATTGATACCTTAATTCAAGGGGGACTTAATAATTTTCCGGTGGAAAGATCAAAATGCAGATTTACTTCACTATATATCACATTTTGAGGGGGAGAAAGAGAGAAAATGATAAAGAAAATTGATTTTCAAAAAGTGAATTCATAAAAACTTGTGTTTTTAAATGATAAAATTCACTTTGTCTTGTATATATCTCAGTATGCAACCCGTTTAACAATTAGTATCACGGTAGATTTGTACTTTGTACATATTTCAAAATTCAATAAGTAGAATCTTAATTTTTGAAAAATTCTAAAAGCTGGAAAAGTTTAAAATCCAAAAAGATTTGATTTTTCTGGAATATATGCTACTTTTAGCATGTTACCGAATCTGACAACCTTTTGGTTGTCAGATTCGGTATGTCCCAAAATATTCAGATTCACTAAATCTTAAAATTTCATGAAAGTTTATAAACTTGTGCTTAAAATTCATTCCGATTCACCAAGGTTTGAATTAAAAAATGTATGAAAACACTTAATGGACCGACATTCGGTTCCTAAGGCCCATTCGGTATGAAATTCGGTTAGGCCCAAGTTTGACCCAGATTCGGTCTATAAATATAAGAGTCAAAGTCAAATCTTTTACTTTTCATATTCTAAAGCAAACTGAATCTGAGCCCAATCTACCGAATCCGAGTCTATTTTCACTCAAATCTTTGGTAAATCTTTCTTTGAATCAATTTTTTATGTGTGAATACATAGATCTGAGTCGTATGATTGTTATACAAACAAAATCTTTTAATATCTTCATGATTAGATAACATAATTGGTTGGATCTAAGAAAACCGAATATGATATTATGAACACTGATTTCAAAGATTAAACAGATTTGATAACATAGATGATGTTGTTTGAGTTTAAAATGATGGATGATATGTGAAAGAAACTTGAAAACGACTTATACAGCATGATCAATTATAGTTTAATGGATTCTGTACATACCGAATTTGTTCAAGCTACAGTTACCGAATCTGTTCTAACTGTTATATGCTTATCTGATTGTTCTGAGTTTAAAAGTGATTCTGATCATGAACTTAATGAAAATATGATTAGAGATGCATGTTTATAGATTATACATGAAGTTTTAATGCTACCGAATCTACCATGTTTATTGATACTGAATCTGTTAATTTTGTGGTTAGATTTTAAACATTATACGTATGATTTGTATTTGTTTAATCTTGCATGCTAATCTAGTTCATAAATGTGAAGGGATGAGTATTTTTGGTAACCGAATATGAGAAGTTTTAAAGTTACCGAATCTGCTTGATATTGTGTAAATTGACTAAGTGTTGTTAGCATTTTGGTTGCTTTGTTGATTTAATCATGATGAATCCATATCCTATATGATAATACTTGGTGTATTTGAATCTTAAATGTTTTAACATGGATTTCATGGTTGTCAAATACTTGTATATATTTAGAATAAAAGATTTTTATAAGTTATAAAATCCATAAAAAATTTATAAAATTGGAAAATGAAAAAGATTTCAAAGGAAATAAGAATAAAGACATGTGATTATTCTTTACATGTCGTGCTCTTTTATTCTTATCAAGCAGCTCATGATGAACAAGTACTTTATTAATTCTGAGACAAACATTCCTGGAAACTACTGGTTGGCCATACTGGAAAGGTATCACCTCTGGGGTTCTTTGAGCTATTCTGTTAGTGTACCGGAGCAAGATCTAAGGCTTCTGAATAGAACTATTAGATTTGTTAGATTTGTTGAGGCCACACTTCGATCTGTTGCTAACCCTCAAGAGGAACTTGCTCGATTTGAATTTGAACTGAGAGGTGTCAATGGAAGGAGGATGATTACTAAAGTTGATTTCAGGAGGATCCTTCAGCTTCTAGTTGTTAATAATGCTCCTACATTACCCTCCAATGATGCCATGCTGAGCTATGTTTTTAACTTAGGTTATAATGGAGATACCAGTGTCACTGCAGCTAAATTTCAGACGAAATATATCCACTACAGGTGGTATGTGATCTTCTCGATCATCAATAGGTGTTTTCTGATAACACCTAAGGGTTCTGACAGCATGACAATCCCGATGCTGAGGCTGTTCTACTCTTTCACAAGAGTTGAGAATCCAGACTATGTGGAACTACTTTCGGATTTGGTTTAAGCACAAGTTGATAAAACAAGGAAAATATACATTCCTTGTGAATGGTTTTTCTGCTTATTTATAAATGATGCACTAACAACTTGCAGGAATGCCAACATATCTGTTCCAGGATCTCATGGTATGACAATGGTGAGATTTGCGGAGGTGAAAATGAATACTCTAATCTTGTCTAACAGTCAGTTCACAACACCTACACTGGAATGGTTGGTGAGACTAGCTAATCCTTTGGATACTAGAATGTGTCCATACTTTGAAGCTGTAGGTATACCTCTTCCGAACCAGGTACAACAAGAACAAGTTGAACCAGCCGTGGTTCCAACCCCAGAGGTTAGAGAGGAACCTAGAAACCAAACCAGACCAGCTGACACCTCACTTAGGGTAAACCTCAAACGCCCTAGGGTCATCCGACCAACACAACTCATGAGGATCAGAGAACCTAGTCCAACTAGGGATGCACCTACCATTTCAACTACACCAGAAGGGAGTGAACACGATACATCAATAACCGAATCATCTCCTGAACCAATGAAGAAGAAGATACAATTTCAACCTGACGAGATGATTCAGACTCCTCCAACCACCCGCATAACTAGATCTAGGACTTCGACTCCTATCTTACACCAAACTATTACTGAAACCATTGGTGATATGGACCAAGGCTTAGAGACATCTAGGACACCTTCACCCATATCTGTATCACATCCAATAATAACAGTAAACCCTACACTAAATTAGGCTTTGATAGGCAAGAGAGCTGAAATCAAGGATGGTAAAAAGACCACTAAGCCCATCTAAATAATCAGGAACTAAGAATAAATCCTACCTGCAGAGATGTTCCTACATCTAAGGAAGTAAAGTCTTCCTCTGCAGTAAAGTTTGCGTGGACTCAATTGATTGAGGAAACTCATTCATTGAAGTCCAGAACGGCCAAATGGGAGCCGAAAAACCTTGAAAAGGCACCCTGCATATCGGCCGAAAATCCTCTTGATATACTTCATCCTAGTGATGTTGTATTGCCTCAATGTACAACAGGACCTGGAGTTCTGGCTGATCTTGATGAGGGAGATCTGCCACGTCCCATGGAAACGAATCAACATGAAATTCCTTTGAGAAATTTATCAGACTTCCAGCAGACTATTCCTTTGGTTCAAGAAATTGATCCTTTAGTTCAAACCACTTCTCATCTGGATATTGAAACTCAGGGTCTGGGTGTTGAGTCTTTAACTGAAAGAGTCTTTTCCAGCTACAACTCCGGTTGTTAGCCAACCTCCATCAGAAGGGGACAATCTGACTAGTAGTATGTATCAACCCATATATAAGAATAATACCACATCTTTATCCTCAAATGCCTCTAGGAAACTTATACACTTCCACCGACATCACCAACAACATCAGATGTTGCTGCTGCTGTTCCAAATGTTACTTTTCCGCCATCAACCCCACGTTCACCAAATTATTATGAAGCTTTAGAACAATCATACTTCGGTCATATGTTTTCAAACTCAAATCTTGATGCTACACGACATACTTCGCTTCAAGCAATGTTTCATGATCGCTTAAGGCATCCACTTACTTTTTGCTCTTCTCCAATAAGCCCTCAAAGAGATGATGAACATGAAGATTCTGATCCTTAGAATAGCCATGAGGTGGAGATAGGAGTAGATGGAGAATTTCTAACACTGAACATTTCCACTTGGGGTGGTGGTGTGAGGTCTGCTTCAACATCACAAGCTCAAACTGTTGATGTTGAATCTGAGACGATGCAAACTCATGATGATGTGATTGAGAATGTATAGTCTGAGTAAGTGATTATTCTAATTACTAAAACAACTCAAACTAAAGTTGATGGCTGACCAGTTGATGAGGATTTGAACTTAAGTGACTTCTATCTTGAAGAAACTGATGATGATGGATTTTTCTTTCTAAGTGCACTGTCTTCTTTATCTGGTATTCCTGACGTTGTAGAGATAGTTGATGAAGGGAATCCTGATCCTATTATTGAAAGTGATGATGAGGAGGATTCTAGTGATGAAGATGGTGATGGTCAATATGAAAATCCTAACATAGATGATATCTTTGATCATATTGAAGATGAAAATGCTCCAACAGAAAACCCAAAAAATCCTACTGATCAATCAACACATACTACAACATCATCAAGTTCAAATCCGACTAATGTAAATGAGAGTTCAACTTCTGATGCAACAACATCAAGTTCCATAGTTAATTCCTGGTTTAAGTTCAACAACGATTTATTTTTCAAGAATCAGGAACAAAAACTACAATTGGGAGTTGAACATGATTTTCTTACACTGAGAAACACATTCATCGAGGAAAATGCTTACAAAATCTTTCGTATCAACGAGATTCCAAGGAGTGAAAGGTTCACATACATGGGTACACAATTGGTTCTAGCAAATGAACATAAATGGTATCATTTCATATGGAGGAAACATGTCAACAGAAACGAAGATGATTTGTGGTTACAACGGGAACATCGATTGTCAGAGGGTGTTAAGTATAACTCAAGTGGGAGTATAGATAAGTGAAAGTAAAAACGTCTTGAGTCAGTTCCATGTAATAAGGGAAGATGAGAAGGAGTACAAGTTCACAGAAGCTGATTTTCAAAATCTTGACATGCTTAACATCATTCACATCTACAACTACCTCAGTATTCTTGCCATACATCCTTTTGCTAAAACTCAAGCATTGGAAGTGGTAATGAGATACATAATCGAGTCAATTGAACTGATGAGACGTGAGGACTTTCAAATCGGTCTCGAAGCAAATAGGAAAAAGACTCGGATAACTTGTCCGGATCAATCTTTAGAGGGACTGGAGGACATGAGAATGTTTCAGACATTATTTGAACTCGAAAGGTTTGTGTTTGTTAATTCTCAAAAGGAGATGCTGTTCATCAGAACAAATGAGCTGAACAAATATTCCTATGGAACACTCAAAGTCGCACTGAAGTATCTCAAGTTCTGTCAAAGCAAGTTTGATGATATTGACATGAAAATGGGTCTTGGAGAATTTATTAAACACATCAAAGATCGTCTAAAGCTCCGGATCCGTATTATACAATTTGAGAAGAAGGTATTTCAAAGAAATGGATAACTATCCATTACATGAGAGAGATCCAAGAAAAGCATGGGGTACCTGGAAACCGTCAAAGAAGATTTCAGACAATCAAGTCGAATTTTCTGATCTAGCGGGTACAAGATGTAAAGCTACATTTAGACCTCTCAGGTTTATAAAGCAGGATTACATTGTATTTTCACAATTAACACTAAGGGGGATATTGTTAGGACCCCAAAGGTGTATAGTGTTAATGTAAAACAAGCTTAATAGATGGTTCCTTAGAAGAGGGCTATATAAGGAACCTAAGTAGTCCTAATTAGATAGCCATTGCATTGTAAACTAGTTTAAGAAGTTGTGGAATTGTAATATACCGAAACTCTCTAATACTGAATTTGGTAACTGTTCACTCGAATCTCATTCTATCTCTTGTTTCTTCAATTCTCATCATGATCTGACCTATCAGGGGTTGACCTACTTATCTATGTGAATCTGAAACTCACGAGATTCACTACCCCAAGGGTGGTAACGAAAAAAACACAAACGTGCCAAGTGGACCCTAAACTTATAGGTCCATTCCCGCTAAACTTTACACTCACCTTGTCGCCTTGATGAATGCAAACCAAATACGCAATCCGTCAATGGAAAGTACCTATTCCATTTATCACATACACAAACAACACAATTACGGTGGATTACAAACCAACCCAAATTGACACGTAGTGCAATTATGACCTAATTGCACTTCTAAGCACAACCCGTGACCAAACTAACCAATAATCACTTAACACTAGTGAAAATGGTCCTATAACGCCAACTAAACCAAAATACAATTGTTAAACACTTGTCTTCTCCAAATTAACTCACAAACCCTAATTTTGACCCATTTCAAAATCAAGCTTCCAAACTTAATCTTACGAGTTCAAACATCAACACAATCACTAGTTTACACACTTTTAAGTGATTAACACTAACTTTTAGACCTAAACATGGTCAATTAGTCTTCCAAACCAAAACCCACCAAAAATGGGTCTTACACCCAAGTACTAGCAACAACAACTCACTTCATGAGCATCATGGTTTCTCATCAATTTAAACAAAAATCTAACTTGAATATCAAATCAACATATGAAATTTGGAGTTAAAACTTACCACCACTACCAAAATGTAGCCAAGAACGAGATGAACAAATTTAATGCTTGAACTTTGTTGAGAATCAAGCTTCTTCTTCCCCAATGAAAGCTTTCTCTCTCAAGAACTCACTCTCTCTCTCTCTCTCTCAAAATGGTGAGGTGTGAAGATGGAAGAAATGAGGATAAGGATGAGGTTGAACCAGTTTTGTGGCCTAAAATCCGGCACTTTTATGAAATGACTAAAATGCCCCTCATTTATTTGTTATAGAAAAAAACTTCAGCACCCGACCATGTTTTAAGGCGCGGTGCGGCTACCCTGCCCGCGACGCGGCCCTAAGCATAAATTCTCACCAGCCATTTTCCAAAAGATCACCCTTTAGCTCTAGCTCTGAGGCGCGGCACAATCCTTTCCTGCGCGGCGCGGCTTAAAGATGGGAGTGAAAACCGGGATGTTACAAGCAAAGACTCCAAATAATGTCGAGATTCATTTCTTCAAAGTTCTAAGGAAAGGAGTAGAACTTATAAAATCAAAAACCTGAAGACCGCTGGGACCAAGAAACTGAAAATCAAAAGGATGCTTGTTCGTTAAAAAGAAAATTCCCGAAGAAACAAAAGTTTATCGAAATTCTACAAGTGCTTCGCAAAAACATTAGCACTCCTATCTATCCATTTCCAAACTTTAAATCAAGTATTTAAAAAGACTAGTTTACCCTTATTCACCTTAAGAAACTTCACCACTACTCCGAAAACTCCTTTTATCCCTTCACCTTGACAAATAACCTAGAAGCTATGGTTAGCACCACGGTCGTATTAGCAATAAGGATTTGAATCTTTTTCAACCCTATGAAGAATAGTACATCATAATTGGCTATGAGTGAATTCATTTCTTAGATCTATAGGGGACTCCAAATACTAGTATGAATTAAGTGACTCGTGTAAGATAGCCTAAGGTATGTAACCTCCTCGCATGCTTGCAGAGATAGTTATTAACCATAGAACAGAGTACTCACCTTATTTACGATCTTGTAATAAATAGCAAACCGCTTAAGTATGTAACGACCCAACCCGTTATCCAACCGAAAATACTTAAAATATTTTTTTTAAAATGGCCCAGTTTCAGCAATTGGAGCGGCGCACCCCAGGGTGGAGCGGCGCTCCAAAGTGGCCTGTCCACATCTTTCTTTTTTCTTTTTGGCAAAAAGTTCTCCCACTTACTGACACTTTTAGACGAAACGGTTTTCACCACACATAACAATAAGTAAACCTAAGAGATTCCCAAAATAAAATGAGTTTTACAACACCGGGCCCACATCGTTCCGAATTACGAGTTTCTTACAAGATACAAGTTTCGACCACAAAGTTTAATTTCCAAACGACACTTCGAGCAAGTTTGGGGGTTAAACTACCCAAATATTAGTCAAACTTCAAAAGCTATCAACCACAAATGACGATAAGGAAAACCTCTAGTCCCCTAGCTTACCATTGCCCTTCACCGCACCTGAAACTAAAAAGATAAACAACGAGAGGGTAAGCAATATGCTTAGTGAGTGCAATAAGTATACACATGCATATATAATATACCTACTTGCAACCACCTACTCACATGCCACATACATGATAGCAATATAATTAGTGCACGAACTCCAAGTATAAAGCTAATAATCTCCATTACCACAACTAGCATAAACAATAGCATATACTCCAAAATATAATATGCTACACTACAATACATACACAAACTATATGGTTAACCATACGCGCGTCATGGTGCTACCGGCTCCGTGGTTCACACCATACGTAATGCTATGACGCTACCGCCTCTTTGGTTCACATCACTACGCATTTGAGTCATACTCTTTTATAGTGCTACCGGCTCCTTAGTTCACACGTTGGTGTTACCGGCTCCGTGGTTCACACCTCATTTTAAAGTGCTACCTGCTCCTTAGTTCACACTTTGATGCTATCAGCTCCGTGGTTCACACCTCATTTTATAGTGGTACCGGCTCCTTGGTTCACACTTGATGCTACCGGCTCCGTGGTTCACATCACAACTCGAGTCATACTTTAGTCGAGGCGATACCGGCTCCGTGGTTCACACCTCAACACTCATGCTAAAGTTCTACCGGCTCCGTGGTTCACACTACAATACACGTACCATGATGCCACTGGCTCCGTGGTTCGCATCATAGCACACACGCACATACTATGGCATTTCCGGCTCCGTGGATCATACCATAGCACACAAATAAATATACCATATACATACATGCATAAATATCCCACTCACCTCGATTACTTGAAGAGCCAATCCCGCTTGAGCTCCTAATCGTCCAAAAGTAAATCACCTAAGAGATTCACAACAAATAAGCTTTACACCTAAGCTTATACTCAAATCACCATAAGTGCAATTTCGACCATTTACACATGCATTAACTTTGACTAAGTCAAAACTCACCTGAACTTCTCATAATCACAATTAACTTGTGATTATGTTCTAGTAACACATTTTACAAAAGGTTTGATCAACCAATCCCCCATTTGGACTCACGACCTGCTCGAATTGCCATAAAGTGCAATTTACACCTTTTTGCACTTTTAACGATACCCGAAGGTACAAAAATAACGAGACCAATTCCCGCATTCCTGAATTACCTAAATACACCCATTAAACTAAATCATAAGTGTTAAACACCTACCTTACCCAAATTGACACATAAACCCTAATTTTGACCCATTTCAAAATTAATCAACCAAAACACCCAAAAAAGTGGTTCCAACGCTTCCATAACCACTAACACTAGTGAAAATGGTTCCAACAACGCCAACTTAACTAAACTACAAGTTTTAAACACTTGCCTTCACCAAAATCAACTTACAACTCTTATTTGACCCAATTCAAAAATTAAGTTCCCAACAACACCCATTTGGGTTCTTTCAACAACATAATCACTAATCATAGTGATTATACTCAAGTTAAAGCCCTAATCATGGCTAAATCATCAACCAACCCAAAACCCACCAACAACAACAATAAAACCCGATTACTAGCATCACTAAACTCACTTCATGAGTTTAAATGGGTTTCTCAATAATTTAAGTTCAAACCCTAACTTTGAATATCAAATCAAACAATGAAATTCGGAGTTAGAACTTACCATAACAACCAAAACGTAGCTAGGAATGAGGTGAACAACTTTAACACTTGAGCTTTTGATCAATTCAAGCTTCTTCTTCTCCAAAATCCCAAATCTCTCTCTCTCTCTCTCTCTCTCTCTCTAAGAATGGATGAGAGTGTTTAGTGAATGTGAAAATGAGTTAGGATAAGGTTTTGGATCAGTTTTAAGGTCCCCAAACCGTCCATATGCGAAAGGATTATAATACCCCTCATTTAAACCCTTTAAAGAGGCTGAAAAATGCATCAGGAGCAATCGGAGTGCCGCTCAAAAGGGTGGAGCGCTGCTCCAACCTACAAATACTGGCAGCCGAGCAAAATCAGGATTAACAACTTGTTTTGACAATAAATTTTCGACCATAACTTCATTTTAGATGAATCAAATATCGTTGGAAACGTAATAAGATATTCTTTCCAATGGTAAGGCTTTGAAACATCAACTCAAACTTTATTTGGGGTTGAAAATTTACGTTACACACCTTGTGACTCAAACAACATCCAGAATAATGTGTAACAGAAAAACGGGGTGTTAAAACTCTCCCCCACTTAAACTCGATTACGTCCTCGTGATCTTCGTCAGTTAACCAATTCGGACCTACACCCTATGGTCCTTCAACGTACTTCCGAACTCGAAGTCTACAAAATTTCCCGTAACCCGAAGATCTTACACCGCACTTAGGCGACCCTTCCGATGAATCACCCATTTCAACTTAAATTGCCATTCGCGATTTACTAATCCTACCAAATCCGAGTACTAAGTCTCACTTTGTTCCCAACCCGGACTAACTCGTGCTTCAACCACATGACATTTACAAGCTAACACTCCCAATCTTGTACCGAGTTAGCAATTTCCTTAGCGTACTCTCACCACGTACATCGCTAAAATTAAGTTTGTACCATTAACATAGTCATAAAAGACTCAACGGAGTCAACGAAAAGTGTATCCTCACAATTGGATAACACTCAACTCAATACTTGCAAGCACGCAAGCACACCCGGTGATATGGCATAGTCAAATCGAACTTAAATCCTCATTGCACGTACGCCAAGTATATACACATACTTAGAATGATTCCACTCGACTTGGAATTTCCGCTCGCTAGTTACATGTATCGACATCATGACCTAGCAAGATATCACCTACCAATAGGTACAACCAATCATTCTCTAAAAGTGATTTCTACACGTCATTCTTCGTCCACGAGGCCTTACATTGCTCGTCAAACCCGCTCACTTAACTCTTCATTACTTATCAATATTACTACCTCGAGTAGTAACTCAGATCTAAATGAATAAATACAATTTCAACCTAAATTGTACTTTAACACAATTCGACCAATCTAGGTCTCGATACTAATTCCAAATCTATCACAAGCGCTGTTTAGAATTTTCACCTTAAAATTCCTTCTTGCGGGAGTACCACTCCCCCACTTAGGATCTCATCCCATAACCACATCGTTCTGATAATATCATCCGATGATAATTATCATTTTCCGAAATACTTGACTAAACCTCTCGTCGGTCATAGTCTTCTACTTTCACCATATTTTTCCAATGATGGAAATTTACGCTCACCATCACTCGTTGGCGTCATTTAAACAACGACTTAAAACCAACACCATACACACTTGTACATCGACACGTTGCCACTTGCATAGTAGACTTTCCTAACATTGGGTTCTCTCGACCTGTCACTTCCGAAATCGTCCGACCAACGACACGCATATGTTCACTCTCATGGAAAGAGCGACCATTGCCTTCTCTACGAATGTGTTACCCGCATTATTACCACCTCACTCCATACTTGACTCGGCTAACCGTCAAGTCCGTTTCTGCTTCGCCGATAACTTATTCAACTAAACTCGTTGAAGATGAATGGAATTCAACCGCCTCGCATCCCATGTTACACACGTCACAATACTTGCCCCAACCTCGAGCATACGAAAGATTTCAAATTATCTTTCATCACTTCATACGAAGATCTCACTACAATTTACACAAGCTTTATATTGTAATTTTCCAATTTCTAACGCTTGTCATTTCTTCACCATCACACACATACTTAAGGGTTTCTCTTCGGCACCCTAAGTACAATGTAACTGCCACTTCATCAGAGTCGTACATTACGCTTACAGGTATGAAAAAGGCACCTGACGCTGCGTCACCTAGACTCCACTACTAACATTGAACGAAGTCAAAAGACTTAATACCTAGGGTTTCATCCGCCCGAGGACACCCATACCACGACTAGATTGACTTTAAGTCATGCATACTCGTCGAACCCCATGGTTCATAAATTTACAACATAAAAGCGACCACGCACTAACAAGTAACACCAAAGCCTACTCCCTTGGCTTGGTAAAATATTTAACTCCACATTAAGGAATGCTTAGGAGCACCAAGTCTTACGCCCTTCATTCATCCTTATCTATCACTCCATAGTTTCGTACCCTAGCATCACCAAGCAACTCGGGACACTCCGAATTTCGATTCCCCTCTTTTGACACCTAAAACATGTAACCTTATTCGAAGGCGTACTCGTATAATCACGCGAAAAATGACCCCGTTGTCCGCAATTATAACACGCAGGTAGAAAACCCTTCTTGCCACCACTTTTCACACTCCCAACACCTTCAGAGGCACTCTTACTACTTTTGTTCGAACGAAACGTAGCTTTGAACTTTCGTTTACTATCATCGGAATCACTTCTCCTCAGGACAAGTGTCTCAAAACCCCTTGCCACCTCAAATAATCTTTTAAAAGAGTCAACCGACCCTCTACTGATTTTGTTCCGCAAGTCATCATTCAAAGTTCGATAGAAATCTTCCATCAACATACGATCATTCCCGATATACTCCGGGAAAACTCGCGTCCTTGACAAAAAGGTGGACTTTAGTTCATTCAAGTCCATTGACCCTTGCTCCAAATTTCGCAACTCACCTTTAATCCGAGATAGATCGGCCTGAGTGCGATATTCTTTAAAGAATTCCTCCTTGAACTCTTCCCAAGTTAAACTCAAACATTGTTCCTCACCATAAACTTGGACCTTTCCGTCCCACCACAACTTTGTGTTATCCCGCAACATACTACTACCGTACCTTGTCTTCTTATCAAGAGGACACTCACTAGTACGAAACGCCCCCTTCACTATCGGTGATCCAATAAGTACTCTTATGTGGATCTCGTTCGCCATGAAACTTAGGAGGTTCGGAGAGTTTGAAGTTCTTGAAATGAAGGTCTCTCCTTCTAACATTACCCAAAAATCCCTCCATGTCCTCAACTCGAAGGTTAGCAAACCTTTTCTCGACTTCTAGTTGAACAATAGCGTTCACACGTTCTTCCACGAGTTCGGTTATTAGCCCCGCAACCGACTCTTGGAACATCTTCTTCACATCCTCATGTAAACCCGCCAAACTAGGTTTAATAATGGCCTCAACCTTGGCCTTGAAATAATTCTTGTCACTTCGGCCTTCGTTATCACTTTCGTTCCTTGTTGTCATTCTAAGAAATGAACTTGGTTAGGAACACAAGTAAACCAAATACACCATCATGATATATATGTATCCCTATATATATCACTACCCGCACGCCCCATCTAGATCGACACTCGTTGTACATTACTTGCTTGACTTGGTTTGCAACCGTAATAATGGTCACGAATTATTATTAGGCTCATACACCATGTCGAACTCCTAAGTATAACAACTGTCTCGCTAGCTGCTCATCGCAAAACAACAAGGTTAGTACAACGTAACCAATACATAGCTAGTTTACCTATCACTAAGGCACTAACTAAAACCCGAACTGATCCGAACTCCTACAAGTCCCGCAATAAAATAGCACACACAAAAAGTCTAAGTCTAGGCACCTATCTCAAGTCACCTAAATCTCGTAGACCATGCTCTGATACCACTCTTAACGACCTAACCCGTTATCCAATCGAAAATACTTAAAACATTTTTTTTAAAACAGCCCAGTTTCAGCAATTGGAGCGGCGCACCCCAGGGTGGAGCGGCGCACCAAAGTGGCCTGTCCACATCTTCCTTTTTTTGGCAAAAAGTTCTCCCACTTCCCGACACTTTTAGACGAAACAGTTTTCACAACACATTACAATAAGTAAAACTAAGAAATTCCCAAAATAAAATGAGTTTTACAACACTGGGCCCACATCGTCCCGAATTACGAGTTTCGTACAAAATACAAGTTTCAACCACAAAGTTTAATTTCTAAACGACACTTCGAGCATGGTGTTTGGGGGTTAAACTACCCAAATCTTGGTCAAACTTCAAAAGCCATCAACCACAAACGACGATAGTGAAAACCTCTAGTCCCCTAGCTTACCCTTGCCCTTCACCGCACCTGAAACTAAAAAGATAAACAACAAGAGGGTAAGCAATACGCTTAGTGAGTGCAATAAGTATACACATGCATATATAATATACCTACTTGCAACCACCTACTCACATACCACATACATGCTAGCAATATAATTAGCATACGAACTCCAAGTATAAAGATAATAATCTCCATTACCGCAACTAGCATAAACAATAGCATATACTCCAAAATATAATATGCTACACTACAATACATACACAAACTATATGGTTAACCATACGCGCGTCATGGTGCTACCGGCTCCGTGGTTCACACCATACGTAATGCTATGACGCTACCGGCTCCTTGGTTCATGTCACTACGCATTTGAGTCATACTCTTTTATAGTGCTAACGGCTCCTTGGTTCACACTTTGGTGTAATCAGCTCCGTGGTTCACACCTCATTTTATAGTTCTACCGGCTCCTTGGTTCACACTTTGATGCTTCCGGCTCCGTGTTTCACACCTCATTTTATAGTGCTACCCGCTCCTTGGTTCACACTTGATGCTACCGGCTCCGTGGTTCACATCACAACTCGAGTCATACTCTTGTCGAGGCGATACCGGCTCCGTGGTTCACACCTCAACACTCGTGCTATAGTGCTACCAGCTCCGTGGTTCACACTACAATACACATACCATGATGCCACCGGCTCCGTGGTTCGCATCATAGCACATTCGCACATACTATGGAACTTCCGGCTCTTTGGATCATACCATAGCATACAAATAAATATACCATATACATACATGCATAAATATCCCACTCACCTCGAGATTCACAAAAGTAAATCACCATAAGTGCAATTTCGACCATTTACACATGCATTAACTTTGACTAAGTCAAAACTCACCCGAACTTCTCATAACCACAATTAACTTGTGATTATGTTCCAATAACACATTTTACAAAAGGTTTGATCAACCAATCCCCCATTTGGACTCATGACCCGCCCGAATTGCCATAAAGTGCAATTTACACCTTTTTGCACTTTTAACGATACCCGAAGGTACAAAAATAACGAGACCAATTCCCGCGTTCCTGAATTACCTAAATACACCCATTAAACCGAATCATAAGTGTTAAACACCTACATTGCCTAAATTGACACATAAGCCCTAATTTTGACCCATTTCAAAATTAGTCAACCAAAACACCCAAAAGTGGTTCCAACGCTTCCATAACCACTAACACTAGTGAAAATGGTACCAACAACGCCAACTTAACTAAACCACAAGTTTTAAACACTTGTCTTCACCACAATCAACTTACAACTCTTATTTTGACCCAATTCAAAAATCAAGTTCCGAACAACACCCATTTGGGTTCTTTCAACAACATAATCACTAATCATAGTGATTATACTCAAGTTAAAGCCCAACTCATGGCTAAATCATCAACCAACCCAAAACCCACCAACAACAATAATAAAACCCGATTACTAGCATCACTAAACTCACTACATGAGTTTAAATAGGTTTCTCAACAATTTAAGTTCAAACCCTAACTTTGAATATCAAATCAAACAATGAAATTCGGAGTTAGAACTTACCACAACAACCAAAATGTAGCTAGGAACGAGGTGAATAACTTTAACACTTGAGATTTTTATCAATTCAAGCTTCTTCTTCTTCTTCAAAACCCCAAATCTCTCTCTAGAAATCTCTCTCTCTCTCTCTAAGAATGGATGAGAGTGTTTAGTGGATGTGAGAATGAGTTAGGATAAGGTTTTGGATCAGTTTTGAGATCCTCAAACCGTACATATGCGAAAGGACTACAATACCCCTCATTTAAACACTTTAAAAAGGCTAAAAAACGCATCAGGGGCAATCGAAGCGCCGTACAAAACGGTGGAGCGCCGCTCCAACCTACAAATACTGGCAGCCGAGCAAAATCAGGATTAGCAACTTGTTTTGGCCATAACTTTTCGACCGTAACTCCGTTTTCGATGAATCAAATATCGTTAGAAACGTAATAAGATATTCTTTCCAATGGTAAGGCTTTGAAACATCAAATCAAACTTTATTTGGGGTTGAAAAATTACGCTACACACCTTGTGACTCAAAAAACTTTCAGAATAACGTGTAACAGAAAAATGGGGTGTTACAAAGTAGATACAACGGAAACTTCGAAAGATTTATTGAAGTTAAAACGAGAATTTTGCTTGATCACAAGTAAAGTCTAAGTGTGAGATGTTTGATATCGGCCAAAAAGTCACATTTTTACCCCCGATATTAAGCCCTAAATTAATAAAGATATAAAATTTATCTCCAAATTAAGTATTTGTTTGCTTTATTTAGTAGATCAAGTGATTACAAATACGATGCAACAAAAATCGAAGAATATGGGCTTAAAATGAAGAATCTAGAGCGAAAACAGTGAGGAACAAGTAACAATCCCGAAAACAAACAAGTCCGGCCAAGCCATACATCCATGGCACACGGTCAGGCCATACAGCCTGCCATAAGCCATACGACCTGCCAGATTAACAAGCATACATGCTGGTGACATGGGCATGGCACACGGCATGCCAGTGTGCACCACACGGCCTGCTAGGGTCAGAAGAGGCATCTTTAAAGAGCCAATTGTCACCTCATTCCATCACACAATTCACACTTCACTTCTCTCTCTCACTACAGTTATCTCACTAGAAAGTCTTACTTTTGAGGTCTTCTCCTCTGAGTGGGTAATTTAGTACCCGGAGGTGAACGCAAAAGGTTGTATTAGGAGCGGTCTGGAGTCTGAAGTTGTCACTTTTTTACTTTCGAAACTCAATTAATCTACTGGTACATCTATCCTTTATCTTTATATAATGTCTTCCATTATTATGATTTATGATATTGTTACCATTATCAATGAGTAGTTATCTTTAGTGTATGTTATGATGTAGTCAGTTACGCTATTGAAATAATATCATGAATTGTATATGTTGTTGAAATGCTTTCTGATTATGTTTTAAACTCAATCGCTGATATGGTCAAAATGGACGGTTTTATTAGTGCGGTGTCGTTAGGCTACAAGACGTCTGATTCAGTTGACCAAGGTAGCACACAGTAGTTTTGTTTATTTATATTATGTGGGGCCTAAATTTACTTTTACTTTCTAAGGTGTAGAAGGTGTAAGTTAACCTAGTGTCGTATTTATTTGCTGATTAACGAATTGAGAATCAAGTGGATAATTGTCTTTTAGTTAAATTACTTGGATAAAAGATAGTGGTTGTTTTTAGCTAAAAGTCCTAAATGCAGAAAAGTAAATAAGTGGAAGGATATCCGGAGTATGCAGATCTGGGAAATGTTGACCAAGATATAAGTATTGGGTTAGGGAAAGGTAATTATGTTTATGTTAAGACTATGCTTAGAATGATGTAGATCTGGTTGGATGAGCCAATTAGGTAGGCCTACTTGTCTCTGAACTCTTGGAGTTCTCTTTGAGCAGTGAGAAGTATGTCATTTGGTTGTATAATTGAAAGGTAACAATACCTCGGAGGTTATCCTCAGTAAAGCACTAGGTTTATTAGTGAGTTAAGCTCTAATCCTAACCCTCGTTATCAGTTTAGTTAACTGAATAACAACGTGCCGTGTTGATTAAACACTAATCACAAACGGAAGGAATCCGTAGGTTTAAGTTGGCAAAACCTTAAATGAAAACTAACAACCATTCCATCATACTAATGAAATCATATCAATTCAAACATTATACAGCATCACAGTTAATATACTGATAGTAAAGCAGATAGAAATCTAATGAATACCTAAACAGTTGATATGATTAAGACATAAGGCAACAATCAGACAAGAACATGCAATAGGCTTGGGTCACATAGTGAAGGCACTAACTAGATCTTAACAGCTCCTAAGAAGTCTCTTTAGAATAGTCAATAGGCATACTAGGTCATTCATGTCTCAATTCCTAAGTTCTGTGTCCTAAAAGCGCATTAAATGCCTCTCGGGAACTCCGGCCATATCGAGTTCATAGAATCTTCAGATACAGTATAACCAAGGGTCTTAATCCTATGAAGTAGCTAGTTTCATATAGGTGGACAAGTCCTAATCACAACCTAGGTTGGTCAATCCTTAAGATGCTAGCATACAAATCTATCAGACTTCCTAGTTCAGTATTATAACAGTAATCGTACTAAATTAATATAATTACGCTAACCCAAACTTCTATCATGGCAACATACAGATTAATTAAGCTATCATGGTAATATCAGAACGCATTATTAAACATAAAAAAGTGAGAACACATGTTTAATACAAAAGACAAGCATTTCGGATAAAAACCTGAAAAGGCCGAAGAAATCTGCCCGAGATCGCAGGGACTCGCCAGGATATACTCCGGAAAATAAAAGCTAAGCTAACAACTACTAAACAATAACTAAAAGCTTGAAAATATGAAATAAATTACAAATTGAGTGTGTGTAGAAATAGATGGAGAAAGCCCTTTAGATAGACTTGAAATTTGCCTGAAAATGGCTGGCAGGCCGTTTGGTTAGCCGTTTGGCAGGCCGTTTGCAGGGGCCATTTGCCAGATTTTCCCATTTAAGGTGCCCGTTTACTCTAACCGTTTGACAGGCCGTTTGCTATACTGGCAGGCCGTTTGGCTTGCTAATTTGCTAGATCGTAACTTGATTTCTTGTCTTTCACCGTTTTCGCTCTAGAATCTTCATTTTAGCTCCGTTTTACTTGATTCGTTTTGAATCGCCTTCGTAATTACTTAATCTACAAAATCAATCGAAAAGGCGATAATTTTACCGAAAATTTTAAATCTTTATTGTTCTAGGGCTTAATATTGGGGATAAAAATGTGACTTTTTGACCGATATCAAATACCCCACACTTGGCTTTGCTTGTCCTCAAGCAAAAAGCGGGAATATAAGGATCTTTCTAATAGTCTCTCCCTTGGCCCACCCGTAGATCTTTTTATTATGCCTTCATCAGAAGTCGGCACATCTTTCGAAAGTATTAGAAAAAGTTTCGAGCTTCGATGATTTGGTCGCTAGATTTCAATCACGTCCATAGTGAAAAAGGCGTACTTTCCAACACTCAGATGTAGAGTATACATGATCAGGCTCCTCACTAGCGGATCACTCATATCACTCAAGTGTTTAGGGTGTCCTATTCTAATTGTGTTGTTGCTGAGAAGCCAGCCCTGTAACAGTTCTCATCATAGGCTTGGTAAAGCATCGATATCTCCACCGGTTAAGTAAGGACGGCGCTGATCTTCTTCCTAAACATTCTTTCAAGAGGAAGACGGGTTATAAGGTTTGGTTGAGAAATTTATGGATCGGTGAAAGTTATCCAGATCTTTTGATTTTTGATAGAATTGATAGACTTTGATTCTTTAGAGTATCCATTTTTGGATAGAGAACGTCCTGGAATTCATAGAAGCTTTCTTCGGAAGAGGCGGATTTTGCTAAGACTTTGTCTAGAATTTTCTTTGGCTCTTCTGGCATCCTTGTTTAGAGCAACTTCTCGGGTTTTTCTTTGCCTTATTCATAGAGACTTTGCTCTTTCCATATCATATTTTTTTTTCAGCATACCCTTTCTTCATAACTTTTGTCTTTTGTTCCTGGTGCCCAAAAGAGGAAGTGATAAACCACTGAAAATAGGTCTTTGACCTATCAAAAACAATCAGGGGTTAGGAATATTTCAACAAGTGCTTTCGAAGAGAATTTTATAGATCTATCTCTTTACTAATCTCTGGATCTTTTGATGAATGGAAAGGGGAGTGAATGTGAATGGTGTATTTTGAGAGTGAATTTGGGGTGAATATTTCTGATTCATCAACTCTTTATTTGATTTGGTCGGTTTAAATTGCGTGGAGTGGAAACGGAAGCAGATGGCTTTTTGTCTTCTCTATTCAGAATGATTTCGGAAGGAGTATCGCACCTGCACCACGTATGGCGCTTACTAACCATTGGTCTTGAAACGTATGTCTGGACCAAGTTCTAACTTGACCCGTACACTGGCATGCTATTCAATCGAAATCACAAAGTACTGTAGATTTGATGGGTCATACGGATACTTTGGGTCCAAGATTCCTCACCTTTTTGGGAGTAGGGGTCGTACTTGATCATGCGTAGCCTTTTATATAATTTCTTAAAAGAAATCTTTTGACACAAAACATAAGATTCAGCTTAATCGTTTCGTTCTAATAAATGTTCCGAAAACCGATTTCTAGCAATTTTATTAGATCTTTGGATAAAAACAAGGTAAGAATTTTTCGAAATTACCCAATATTCATTGCTTAATTACTTTTTGGACAAAAGAATTTTTCAAAACTTGGCGTTTTATGGTTTCTTGACCTTTAAAACCTTCGACCTTTACCCATTACCCCACACTTAGAAGAACATTGTCCCTAATGTTCTCTTAGAAAGAATATTTTAATACTTTATAAATTAAGGACATTGACTTCTAAAATTTCCAAGTTAGTTGCGGGGGTTACCCCACACTTAGAGATTTTAGTGCGTTATAATTGAAATAGGTTTGAGGAAGGATTACTTCCCTATGGTCGTATTACTTTCCTAGTACTTGGCCTTCCTACGGTCAATTTCTTAAGGACCAGTCTCTTTTGATAATATTTCTGCATGAAGAACAAAAAGCGAAAGGCAGCATTTTCACTATATATAACTTTTTTAGTACAATGCTTCAAAAAGATAAAACTAAAAATAAAATAAAGTAAAGTAGTATATGGTATACTATCCTGGTCGATGTGCTGAGTCATCGCTGCGAAGTATCCAAAGGGATCATCATCATCCTCTAGTCTTGGTAAGTACTCAAGAGGTTGCCCTATATCCAATTCAGGGCCTAGTAGTGAATCCAGACATAGGTCTGACGGTAACTCCAGGTGGGATAGGCTCGGGAAAAGCTCCTCGTCAGGTATGCTCCAGGTGATCTCAAATGCCTGGGCCGTTGGTGGCTCAACTGATATGGGAATAGTGACTAAGTGACAACTCTCAGGTAGATCAGTGACTGGAACTGGCTCGGTGACTGGAGCAGGCGGCGTGATGTGAATAGGAGTAGCATGTGCAGGCATGGAAGCTGAGGTAACTGAGTGAACTGAGGCCGGTTTGCTGAACACGGCACGCTAGCCTAAATGAAGACTGGCCCAGAGTACTGTGCGGCATCCCCTCGCGCTGAAGGTATGCTCTAAGAGCTCGGTAGAGCCTCTGCTGGTCTCTGAGTATTGCCCATGAAATATCAGGGTCGTTTAAAGTGGCTCCATAGTGTATCATCATCTGTGGCTCATGTGTCTCTGGTAGGTGTATGTGCTCGGCAGGTCTCCTGGCTAAACGTCTAGATCGTCGAACGGGAGGATCTGGTGGTGTTGTGCCAATGTCCTCCTCAACATTCTCCAATATCAATCGCCTTGGGCCTAATTGCCCTGTTGATGGCCGGATCTGATCAGCATTGCTTCCGAATGAGTAAACTCCAGGAGTCATCCTCCTGCGAACTGGGATGTAAACGGAAGCTCCTGAACTTGACATTTTTGCCTGAACAAATTCAACAAACTTGTAAGTACTAAGTGCAAGTACGGCGCTTAGTTGTTAGTACACAGAGATAATATCTTAAGACTAAAAATAATTGAAATGATAATAAAAGGATAAGCAAGGGGTGCCTCCCAAGAGCGCTTTGTTTATCAAGTCGTTACAGCTCGAATTTTCTTCTTCAGAATGGATTAAAGGAGAAGAGGTGCTCCTCCTTATCGTGGTCTTCTAGATAAGCTTTTTAATCGGTGGTCGTTGACTTTGAAGTTGCCAGTAGGTCCTTCCAATTGCACGGCTCCGTGTGGAAAAGCATGTACAACTTTGTATGGGCCACTCCATCTTGATCTAAATTTTCCAGAGAACTTCTTGAACCGAGAATTGAAGAGTAGAACTTTATCTTGAGGGGCGAACTTCGTAGGGATTAAATTTGCGTCATGCGTAAGCTTCGTTTGTTCCTTGTAGATGTATGACGTTTCGTATGCTTGGTCTCTTAATTCGGCGAGTTCGTTCATCTGCATCTTCCGATGCTTTACGGTAACTGAGGGGTTGAGGTTGCTAGTCTTCAGCACCCAGAGAGCTTTATATTCAAGTTCCAGCGGAAGGTGAAAAGCTTTTCCATAGATCATGCGGTAGGGTGTAGTCCCTAGAGGATTCTTGTAAGCAGTCCGGAATGCCCACAGAGCATCGTCTAGTTTTTCCGCCCATTTATTTCCATGATGGCCGATAGTTCATTCTAAGATTCTTTTGAGTGCTCTTTTCATGACCTCTGCTTGTCCGTTAGTCTACAGATGATAGGCAGTGGACATCTTGTGGGTAACTCCGTATAGTTGCATCACCTACATAAATTAAGTATTACAGAAGTGTGTGCCTCTATCACTTATTATAGCACGGGGAGCTCCAAATCTGCAGAAGAGTCTCTTCAGGAAGTTGGTGACGACTTTGGCATCATTAGTTGGAAATGCTTGGGCTTCGATCCATCTGGAGACGTAATCTACTGCTATGATGACGTATTCTTTCCCATTAGACTTTGGGAATGGGCCCATAAAGTCTAATCCCCATATATCAAAGATCTCGCAAGCTTGGATATTAGTCCGAGGCATCTCATTCTTCATAGAGATAATACCTTGCCTTTGGCTTGCGTCGCAACGCTTTACAAGCTCTTGCGCATCTCGGAATATAGACGGCCAATAAAATCCTGATTCGTAGACTTTTCTTGCGGTTAAGTTTGCTCCATGAGGACCTCCAGTTGGTCCATGGTGACATTGGTGAAGAATCCCTGCTGCTTGTTTTTCATCTACGCACCTCATGATTATCTGATCAGGGCAAATTCTAAACAGGTAAGGATCTTCCCAGTAGTAGTACTTGGCATCCTTGAAGAACTTTCTTTTTCGGGAGGTACTCATTCCTTTTTGTATTACTCCAGCAACTACGTAGTTGGCCATGTTGGCATACCAAGGAGTATCAGTGAATTGTGATCCTATGTGAGTCTGTCCTAAACTTATAAGCTGTTCTTCCAAAAATTTATCTCTGATATCTTGTTCAGCAAGTTTTTCCATCGCTGGGTTCTCCAAACGACTAAGATGGTCTGCTGCGACGTTCTCTGCTCCTTTATTATCTTTAATCTCAATATCGAATTGATGAAGGAGTAAGATCCATCGTAGGAGTCTTAGTTTCACATCTTACTTAGTGAATAAATATTTGAGGGCAGAATGATCTGTATAGACTGTAGTTTTGGACAGGATGAGATAGGAACGGAATTTGTCGAAGGCGAATACTACAGCTAGCAGCTCCTTTTTCGTGGTAGTGCAATTCTCTTGAGCTCCGGTTAAGGTTTTGCTTGCTTAATAGATTGGATGAAGGTGCTTATCTACCCGTTGTCCAAGCACAGATCCAACTGCGAAGTCACTCACATCACACATAATTTCAAACGGTAGATTCTAATCAGGAGCTATCATGATGGGCGCATGTGTTAGCTGTTCTTTCAGATAGTTGAATGCTTTTCGACAATCTTCATTGAAGACAAACGGGACTTCCTTTCCTAGGATATGAGTGAGAGGTCGTGTGACCTTTGAAAAATCCTTAATGAAACGTCGGTAGAAACTGGCGTGTCCAAGGAAACTCCTTACCGCTTTAACTGTGGTAGGTTCTGGAAGTTTAGGGATGGTCTCAATTTTAGCCTTATCATCTTCTATTCCTGCTTTTGAAATCTTATGTCCTAAAACTATCCCTTCTTTAACCATGAAGTGACATTTTTCCCAATTTAGAACTAAATTCGACTCTTCACACCAGGTGAGCATCTTATCAAGGTTTGAAAGGCACGAATCCAAGGTACTACCAAAAACTGAGAAGTCGTCCATGAAGACTTTCATACAACGTTCAATCATGTCGTGGAATATTGCTACCATGCATCGCTGGAATGTAGCTGGTGCATTGCACAACCCAAAGGGCATGCGTCGATAAGCAAATGTTCCATAAGGACAGGTAAAGGTTATCTTTTCTTGGTCCTTTAGATCGAGAGGAATTTGAAAGTAGCCGAAAAAACCGTCAAGGAAACAGTAGTATTCATTTCCTGATAGACGTTCCAACATTTGATCGATGAAAGGCAATGGAAAATGATCCTTTTGGATTGCATCATTTAGTTTACGATAATCTATGCAAACCCTCCAACCGGTGACTTCCCGAGTTGGAATAAGCTCATTATTCTCATTTTGAATTACGGTTGTCCCTCCCTTTTTAGGTACCACTTGAACAGGACTAACCCATGGTGAATCTGAGATGGGATAGATCAGACCGGCATCCAGAAGTTTGATTACTTCTTTCTTGATGACTTCTTAAATCATAGGGTTGACCCGTCTTTACCTCTGAACTGAAGGTTGGAAATCATCTTCCATGAAGATCTTGTGGGTTGTGGGTTCAATAGTAGGGGCTGATCCCTTTTATGTCAGAGATCTTCCAAGCAATTGCCTTATTATGTGATTTCAAAAATTGAATCAATTTTGCCTTCTCTTGTGGCTGACGTCTTTCGAGATGATTACTGTAGTGACTCGAACTTTTCCATGTTTATATATATATATATATATATATATATATATATATATATATATATATATATATATATATATATATATATATATTAATTGAGATTGATATTTACATGACTAAATGTTTCCAACGTGTTAAGCAATCAAACTTGTTAAGACTTGATTAAATGAAATAAGTTTCATATAGACAATTGATCACCCAAGTTGATAGGCGATTCACGAACGTTACAAATTTGTAAAAACTACATGTTGTGGTATATATAGACATATAAATATGGTTGACATGAGATTATGATGAGTAAGTATCTCACTAAGTATATTAACAATGTGTGATATACATAAGAAATGAGATTACTAAGTTAAGAAACTCGAAATGATATATATAACGATTATCGTTATGATAACGTCTACTAAATACATATGTATCATATTAAGATATTGATACACTATATTTAACATGATAAAATGATATTTAAATATATCATTAAGTGTGTTAACAATGAACTACATATGTAAAAACAAGACTACTAACTCAAGAATTACGAAACGAGAGTTATATGTAACGATTATCTTTGTAACGATATTTTAATGTATATATCATATTAAGAGATATTCATACATCATAATATCATGATAACATAATAATTTAACATCTCATTTGATATAATAAACATTGGGTTGACAACTTTAATTGAGATCGTTAACTTAAAGGTTTCAAAACAACACTTACATGTAATGACTAACGAAGACTTAACGACTCCATTAGAATGTATATACATGTTGTGTTTTGATATGTATTCTTACACTTTTTAAAGACTTCAAGACACATATCAAAGTACTTCTACTTAACAAAAATGCTTACAATTACATCCTCGTTCAGTTTCATCAACAATTCTACTCGTTTGCACCTGTATTCGTACTCGTACAATACATAGATTTTAGGTGTATGTACTATTGGTATATACACTCCAATGATCAGCTCTTATCAGCCCATGTGAGTCACTTAACATATGTGGGAACCATCATTTGGCAACTAGCAGGAAATATATCTCATAAAATTACAAAAATATTAGTAATCATTCATGACTTATTTACATGAAAATAAAATTACATATCCTTTATATCTAATCCATATACCAACGACCAAAAACACCTAAAAACACTTTCATTCATCGATTTTCTTCATCTAATTGATCTCTCTCAAGTTCCATCTTCAAGTTCTAAGTGTTCTTCATAAATTCCATAAGTATAGTTTCATAAAAATCAAAAATACTTCCAAGTTTGCAAGTCTACTTCCAAGCTTTCTAATCCATTCCAAGTAATCATCTAAGATCAAGGAACCTTTGTTATTTATAGTAGGTTATCTTTCTAATTCAAGGTAATATTCATATTCAAACTTTGATTCAATTTCTACAACTATAACAATTCCTATTTCGAGTGAAAATCTTACTTGAACTGTTTTCGTGTCATGATTCTGCTTCAAGAACTTTCAAGCCATCCAAGGATCCATTGAAGCTAGATCCATTTTTCTAATTTCCAGTAGTTTTATCCAAAAAACTTGAGGTAGTAATGATGTTCATAACATCATTCGATTCATACATATAAAGCTATCTTATTCGAAGGTTTAAACTTGTAATCACTAGAACATAGTTTAGTTAATTCTAAACTTGTTCGCAAACAAAATTTAATCTTTCTAACTTGACTTTTAAAATCAACTAAACACATGTTCTATATCTATATGATATGCTAACTTAATGATTTAAAACCTGGAAACACGATGAACACCATAAAATCGGATATACGCCGTCGTAATGATAAGCTTTGATTTAAAAGTTTTTCTTCTGGGAAAATGACTTTTCATATGAACATGAAACTATATCCAAAAATCTTGGTTAAACTCAAAATGAAAGTATGTTTTTCAAAATGGTTATCAAGATGTCGTTCTTTCGACGGAAATGACTACCTCTTTAATAATGGACATGTAACTTAAATTTCTGACTATAAACCTATACTTTTTCTGTTTGGATTCTTAAAATAGTGTTCAATATGAAACCATATCAATTTGATTCACTCAAAACGGATTTAAAATGAAGAAGTTATGGGTAAAACAAGATTGAATATTTTTGATCTTTTTAGCTACGGGAAATGTTTAACAAATCTATACAAATCATATCCTAGCTAACTTATATTGTATTATACATGTATTCTAATATATTATGTAATCTTGGGATACTATAGACACGTATGCAAATGTTTTGACATATGATATCGACCCATGTATATATATTATTTGGAACAACCATAGACACTCTATATGCAGTAATGTTGGAGTTAGCTATACAGGGTTGAGGTTGATTCCAAAAATATATATACTTTGAGTTGTAATCTAGCCTGTGACGTATATACACTGGGTCGTGGATTGATTCAAGATAATATATATCGATTTATTTCTGTACATCTAACTGTGGACAACTAATTGTAGGTTATTAACGAGGACAGCTGACTTAATACACTCAAATCTTTAAAACAAAATAAAAATGGTTGTAATTATATTTTGATCATACTTTGATATATATGTACATATTTGTATAGGTTTGTGAATCGATCCGTGGCCAAGTCTTATTTCCGAGGAAGGAAATATCTGTGAAAGTGAGTTATAGTCCCACTTTTAAAATCTAATATTTTTGGGATGAGAAAACATGCAGGTTTTATAAATGATTTACAAAATAGACACAAGTACGTGAAACTACATTCTATGGTTGAATTATCGAAATCGAATATGCCCCTTTTTATTAAGTCTGGTAATCTAAGAATTAGGGAACAGACACCCTAATTGACGCGAATCCTAAAGATAGATCTATTGGGCCTAACAAACCCCATCCAAAGTACCGGATGCTTTAGTACTTCAAAATTTATATCATATCCGAAGGGTGTCCCGAAATGATGGGGATATTCTTATATATGCATCTTGTTAATGTCGGTTACCAGGTGTTCACCATATGAATGATTTTTATCTCTATGTATGGGATGTGTATTGAAATATGAAATCTTGTGGTCTATTGTTATGATTTGATATATATAGGTTAAACCTATAACTCACCAACATTTTTGTTGACGTTTAAAGCATGTTTATTCTCAGGTGAATACTAAGAGCTTCCGATGTTGCATACTAAAATAAGGACAAGATTTGGAGTCCATGTTTGTATGTTATTGTGTAAAAACTGCATTCAAGAAACATATGTCGATGTAATATATTTCTATTGTAAACCATTATGTAATGGTCATGTGTAAACAGTATATTTTAGATTATCATTATTTGATAATCTACATAATGCTTTTAAAACCTTTATTGATAAAATAAAGGTTATGGTTGTTTTAAAAATGAATGCAGTCTTTGAAAAACGTCTCATATAGAGGTCAAAACCTCGCAACGAAATCAATTAATATGGAACGTTTATAATCAATATGAACGGTACATTTCAGCTGGTATCCGAGCGTTGGTCTTAGAGAACCATAAAATTTGCATTAGTGTGTCTTATCGAGTTTGTTAGGATGCATTAGTGAGTCTGGACTTCGACCGTGTTTTCTTTAAAAATGATTGCTTAACATTTTTGTTGGAAACTATATATTATTAACATGTAAATATTATGTAATATATTAATCTCTTAACATGTTTGATATTGTGTGATAGATGTCTACCTCTAGCACAAATTCCATTGACTCACCTTATAATAATGAAGAGTCGAATATATATTGGCAAGATTCACAAGTTCCCGAAGAACCGGAAGAAGAGAAAACGGAACAGGAAGAAGAGGAACCAGAAGAAGAGGAACCAGAAGAAGAGGAAACAGAAGAAGAAGAAGAGGTTCCGGAGGGGGAATAGTAGGAACCACAGAAAACCGGTCAAATAAAAGAAAATCCTCAACCAATGGACCAAAGTTAATAATGGTCAATGGTGTTTCCGCTAAGGAAGCAAAATATTAGGAAAATTACCAATTTTTCGATGAATCAGATCCTGATGAGGATTCCTATGATGTTATAGAAATTACCCCGACCCAATTTAATGAGACAAAATAAAATAATAAGGGAAAAGGCATCAAAATAGAGAAATCTGATTCCGACCCCGATGAACTTTATATGTACCGTCAACACCCGTATTTTTAATATCGTGACAATAACCCGGGAACCTCTAAACCACCAGATTTTTCTAAACCAATGTGGAAAATGACGACTCGTATTAGAGGAACATCATATATCCCTAGAAGATTAGGAAAAAGAACCAAGTCCGAAGAAGAAGAAACCCGTGATTCAGATTAGAGGGGTGTGAGCATGTTGTGTAATAAATGTATTGTAGTGTGCTTGTACTTTTATGTTCTATGAAAAAATTGCTTGTATTGTTTGTTATTACGAATCTAATCCTTGTCTATTTTACAGTATAAAAACAAAATGGACGTTAAGGGTAGATAACCGAATATTTTAGAAGACCTAGCAGAGGATATGATTGAGGAAATCTTGTCTAGAGTCAGTCAGAATTCATCACCACATTTAGTTATGGCGAAATTAACTTTTCAAACATTTGAAAGACTTTCCAGAAATGCCTTATTTTATAAAAGGCTTTCCTTTGATAGGTGGGGTATATCACATTGGGGAGACTTTAAGTTACGCCGTGTTTTCTTTAAAGCGTTAAATGCGGGGAACCGAAATGCAATTTTACGCTACTTGTTAAGAACCTATTTTGACTCAACATATCCCAACATAGGATTTCGTGAATTAGAAAGAGCTTCTAACATGCAACATAAAGAAGCATGTTATGCTTACGGGTTAGTGATGTTCGCTTCTTACCAAAGTGAGAAAAAGAACATCGGATTGCACCTTTTAAATAAAACTTTTTCACAAGTGACGAATTCAGTAGTTGGGGTGAGAAACAAGGTTTTTAGATTATTACGGGGTTGTTGGACATTATGAAACCCTCGTCCTTTTGATGACATTACAACATGCTGCCTAGCCAATGGTCATAACGGTTATTTTCCACAAGACCAAGGATGGGAAGTCGTCTTAGTAAAACCAGAATGCATGACTTGTTTCTGGACTTATGAATTACGTGTCTTTATTTCCTTTGCTGAACAACTTGCGTATTAACTAGATTTATCTTCAAAACTGTCCTGTATCATAGTGTACTATATTTCATGTTAAATGTAATATAGCGAAGTTGTAAGTTTGAAGAATATTTGTATGTGATATATTATTATAATCAGTTTTTCATATGGAATTGTAGCAGTTGAATTGTATATTAGCTACTAAGTATGAACTTAATGGGTAGCTAGTACCCGAATTTAAACTTTTAAAACGCTAATATGAAGAAAAAGCTTTTATAAATGAGTTCATATTATGCTACGAGATACTATTGACTACTCTTAATATTCTGTATGATTAACTTGTTTCATTTGACTATTTTGAAGGAAATGGCACCGACTACTCGACACACCTTGAATATGGGCGAAGAGGAATTTTGTGCCTTTCTTGCTTCAAATATAGCCGCAGTACAGGCCGCGCTTCATACCAACAATAACTCTGAATCTAGCAATACAGCTAACGGCGCAAGAAATCGTGTAGGATGCTCCTACAAGGGATTCACTGCCTACAAACCTTCAAAATTTTATGGGACTGAAGGACCAATCGGATTGAAACGGTGGACCGAGAAAGTTGAATCGGTGTTTGCCATAAGTAAGTGTACTGAAGGAGACAAAGTGAAGTACGCTACGCATACCTTCATAGGTATTGCGTTAACATGGTGGAATACCTATCTAGAGCAAGTGGGACAAGATGCTGCTTACGCGCTACCGTGGTCAGCATTCAAGCACTTAATGAACGAGAAGTACCATCCCAGAACCGAGGTCAATAAGCTCAAATCAGAACTTAGAGGGTTACGAACACAGGGATTCGATATTACTTCGTACGAAAGACGATTCACAGAATTGTGACTATTGTATCCAAAAGCGTTTGAAGATGAGGAAGAGAAGATCGACGCATTTGTGAAAGGGTTACCGGGGAATCCAAGAAGATATAAGTTCACATGAGTCTACCTCCATACAAAAGGCATGTAGAATGGCTCACAAACTAGTGAACCAGATTGAGGGAAGAATTAAAGAACAGGCAGCCGAAGAAGCCAACGTGAAGCTAGTCAAAAGAAAGTGGGAGGAAAACGGTGATAAGAGTCACCAAAACAACAACAACTATCCCAACAATCGCAACATCAATCACAACTACAACAAACGGCACAACAACAACAACAACAACAACAACAACAACAACAACAACAACAACTACAACAATCATCCTAACAACAATAACAACTGCAACAACAACAACAATCAGAAGCAGCTATGCCAAAGGTGTAAAAAGTATCATTCAGGGTTCTGCACCAAATTTTACAACAAGTGTAAAAGAAATGGTCATAGTGCGGCGAAGTGTGAAGTCTATGGACCATGGGTTAACAGAACGAAAGGAACAAATGGTGTCGGAACGAGATGAAAGAACTGCAAAGCCAACTGCAAGAACTATTAGAACGTGATTTCATTCGACCAAGCACATCACCATGGGGAGCTCATGTTTTGTTTGTCAAGAAGAAGGATGGTACATTTAGGTTGTGTATTGACTACAAAGAGTTGAATAAACTTACCATCAAAAACCGTTATCCACTGCCGAGAATTGACGACTTATTTGATCAACTACAAGGCTCGTCAGGTTATTCGAAAATCGATTTACATTCTGGATATCATCAAATGCGAGTAAAGGAGGATGATATTCCAAAAACTGCTTTTAGGATTCGTTATGGTCATTACGAGTTTATGGTTATGCCGTTTGGATTGACTAATGCACCAGCTGTGTTTATGGACCTTATGAACCGAGTGTGTGGGCCATATCTTGACAAGTTTGTCATTGTTTTCATCGATGACATACTTATTTACTCAAAGAATGATCAAGAGCACGAAGAACATTTGAGAAAAGTGCTAGAAGTATTGAGGAAAGAAAAACTGTACGCTAAGTTTTCAAAGTGTGCATTTTGGTTGGAAGAAGTTCAATTCCTCGGTCACATAGTGAACAAAGAAGGTATCCAGGTGTACCCGAAAAAGATCGAAACCGTTGAAAAGTGGGAATACCTAAAAACTCCGAAGCATATACATCAATTTCTAGGATTGGCTGGTTACTACAGAAGATTCATCCAAGATTTCTCCAAAATAGCAAAACCCTTGACTGCATTAACGCATAAAGGGAAGAAATTTGAACGGAAGGATGAACAAGAGAAGGCGTTTAAGTTATTGAAGAAAAAGCTAACTACGGCACCTATATTGTCATTGCCTGAAGGGAATGATGATATTGTGATTTATTGTGACGCATCAAAACAAGGTCTCGGTTGTGTAATAATGCAACGAACGAAGGTGATTGCTTATGCGTCTAGACAATTGAAGATTCACGAGCAAAATTATACAACTCACGATTAGGAATTGGGTGCTGTTGTTTTTGCATTAAAGACTTGGACGAATTATTTATATGGGGTCAAAAGTATTATATATACCGACCACAAAAGTCTCCAACATATATTTAATCAGAAGCAACTGAATATGAGACAACGCAGGTGGATTGAACTATTGATTGATTATGATTTTGAGATTTGATACCACCCGAGGAAGGCGAATGTGGTAGCCGACGCTTTGAGTAGAAAGGACAGAGAACCTATACGGGTAAAAGCTATGAATATAATTATTCGTACTACCCTTACTAATCAAATAAAGGAGGCGCAAAAGGAAAGTTGTAGAATGAGATACCCAAATGATCAGAGAAACATCTTAATATTCGGGAAGACGGAACCCGATATAGGGCTGATAGAATTTGGGTACCAAGGTTTGGAGATGTAAGAGAAATGGTACTTAAGGAAGCACATAAAACCAGATATTCAATATATCCCAGAGCGGGGAAGATGTATAAAGATCTCAAGAAACACTTTTGGTGGTCGGGTATGAAAGCCGATATTGCTAAATATGTAGGAGAATGTTTGACGTGTTCTAATGTCAAAGCTGAACACCAGAAACCATCGGGTCTACTACAACAACCTGAAATCCCGGAATGGAAATGGGAAAACATTACCATGGATTTCATTACTGAATTGCCAAGGACTGCAAGTGGTTATGATACTATTTGGATAATAGTTGATTGTCTCACCAAGTCAGCACACTTCCTGCCAATGAGAGAAGATGACAAAATGGAGAAGTTGGCGGGATTGTATTTGAAGGAGGTTGTCTCCAGACATGGAATACCCGTCTCTATTATTTCTAATAGGGATGGTAGATTTGTTTCAAGGTTCTGGCAGACGTTGCAACAAGCATTGGGGACTCGTCTAGACATGAGTACTGCCTATCATCCACAAACTGATGGGCAGAGTGAAAGGATGATACAAACGCTTGAAGACATGCTATGAGCATGTGTTATTGATTTCGGAAACAGTTGGGATCGACACCAACCGTTAGCAGAATTTTCCTACAACACAGTTATCATTCTAGTATTGAGATGGCGCAGTTTGAAGCACTTTATGATAGAAAGTGCAGGTCTACGATTTGTTGGAATGAAGTGGGGGATAGATAGATTACGGGTCCGGAGATAATACAAGAAACTACCAAGAAAATCATCCAAATTCAACAACGATTGAAAACCGCCCAGAGTCGACAAAAGAGCTACGCGGACAGTAAAAGAATAGATATAGAGTTTGAAATTGGAGAAATTGTCATGCTTAAGGTTTCACCTTTTAAGGCATTGTTCGATTTGGTAAACGGGGGAAACTAAATCCAAGGTACATTGGACTATTGAAGATTATAGATCGTGTCGGACCAGTAGCTTCCCAACTGGAGTTACCTCAACAACTCGCGGCTGTACATAACACTTTCCACGTCTCAAATTTGAAGAAATGTTTTGCTAAAGAAGATATCACTCTTCCATTGGACGAATCCAAATCAATGAAAAACTTCAATTCATTGAAGAACCCGTCGAAATAATGGATCGTGAGGTTAAGAGACTTAAGCAAAACAAGATATCGATTGTTAAGGTTCGATGGAATGCTCGTAGAGGACCCGAGTTTACCTGGGAGCATGAAGATTAAATGAAGAAGAAATACCCTCATCTATTTCCAGAAGATTCGTCAACACCTTCAACAGCTTAAAATTTCGGGACGAAATTTATTTAACGGGTAGGTACTGTAGTGACCCGAACTTTTCCATGTTTATATATATTAATTGAGATTGATATTTACATGACTAAATGTTTCCAACGTGTTAAGTAATCAAACTTGTTAAGACTTAATTAAATGAAATAAGTTTCATATAGACAATTGATCACCCAAGTTGAACGGCGATTCACGAACGTTACAAATTTGTGAAAACTACATGTTGTGGTATATATAGACATATATATATATGGTTGACATGAGATTATGATAAGTAAGTATCTCACTAAGTATATTAACAATGTGTGATATACATAAGAAATGAGATTACTAAGTTAAGAAACTCGAAATGATATATATAACGATTATCGTTATGATAACGTCTACTAAATACGTATGTTGTGACAACCCGTAAATTTCCAACCAAATTTAAACTTTAATCTTTATATGTTTCCGACACGATAAGCAATATTTGTTAAGTTAAATTTCAAGAATTTTAAACTATGTTCATACATTCATTCACCCTCGACCAAGTTCCAACGATTCACGAACCATTAAACGAATATGATTATATATGTATATGTGTATATATATTATAACTTGAAACGTATACAAAATATTAGATTAAATACTTTATATGATTGTATCTGTTTCAAAATGTTTATCAATGGAATTAGAAGATAAGATCAAATGATTGAATTATCAGATATATTGAATTATGATTACAAGTCTCTGTTGAAAGGCCCACGTTGATTTGAGAAATCTTTCCATTTTAACAATATTCGGAAAAATGGTAAAGTGATTTATAAATAAGAACAAATTGTCAATCATTGAGAACTAGACAAAGGATAGTGGAAGATTGAATCTCATAAAGACTCGATTGATCTATTTAGTTTTAAACGTACAAAAACGTTTTCAGTTTAAAAAGAACTTTATTATTAAAACGTATATAACTTTTATAAATATCTAGAATCACTTTTGACAACTCATTACTTAACTACTATGATAAAGATAACGATATTTATATTTTATTTTATATATATAACAATTTAAATTAATATTATATATATTTATACGCGTATTATACGTACATAGTTTTATACTTTTACTATACTTAAACTTTACCTTTACTTTATTTTTACTTTACTTTAACTTTAATAATTCACTTTAATAATTCATACTTTAATAATTCACTTTAATAATTCATACTTTAATAATTCACTTTAATAATTCATACTTTAATAATTCACTTTAATAATTCATACTTTAATAATTCACTTTAATAATTCAAAAATCTATTATAAATAGAATTCAATAGGTTTCATTATTTCATAGAAACTTGAAAATATTTTTCTCTAAACTCTCTCAATCGATTTACATATATATATTTACTCCGTATTATTTCAAGATATTATTAGTATACATAAAATATTACGACGGAGTGCTGTCCGAGTGATTTCGAAATTGTTTTTCAAGTGGGATAGGATTAAGGAAATTATGGGTTATAGCTATGGAGGTGATTGAGTATGGTTCATGGGTATGCTCGTGAGGTCAATATAGTGTTTATCATTTCCGTTGCGTCTACGTACCTTTCCTGCAGTATTGAATCTCAATATTGATACGTGAGTACTCATAATTTAACTTTTACATACTAATAGTGTATCCCTGACTAGTGCTCGAGTATTTAGGATTATGCATGCTTGTACTTTTAATATTTCCCTTAGACAGGTTAGGTTGAATGTTAAATTAGTTACACTTGCAGTTGAGATAAGGTATAAGATATGCATGTCCTTGGAAAGCTAGCGAAAAATTAAGAACTTTTCCTTTAGATATCGAATGGTTTCGATGAACGGATTAGAAGTTATAATCAATTGAATTTTCGATATTTTTATTAAAAATGATTATTATTATCGTCGTTTTTATCGTCGTTCTAGTTTTATCTTATTATTATGATTATTATTATCTTTATCAATAAAAGAGATTTATCATTAAAAATTGTTATTTTTTTTATTATTACTATCGTTATTATCGTTAAAGTTATAATTAGTATTATTATTATTATCCAATTATTATTATTATTATTATTATTAGTATTATTATTATTATTATTATTATCGTTATTAATATATATATCATTATTTAAAAATGGTTATTGTTATTGTTATTATTATTATTACTATATTATCATTAAGATAATTATTAGTATTATCGTTAATAATGTTATAGTAACTATCATTATTAATATTAGTGTATTTAAAACAAATATTTGTAACACCTAATTATTTTGATTACTATTATTATCATTATTATGAACACGATATAAAAGACGATTAAAAGCTATTAAACGAAACGATTAGGAAATAATGAGTAAGAGTACCATGATGAAATTAAAATATTATAAGATATTGATTTAGATAAAATTATCATTCTTATTATTTTTATCATTACTATTATTATTAAAAGTATCGTTAGTATTAAAACTATCATTTTAACAAAAATTATCATTTTAATAGAAATGTCATTGTTACTATAAAATATCATTATTATTATTATTTTAAATAGAATTATTATTTTAAAGATAATATTAAAAATTATCGTAAATATTAAAGTTATCATAATTAGAATTATCGTTTTATCATAATGTCATCTTAGTAATTATAAATATTGATATTTTTATAATAATAATTATTATTACAAAATAATACAACTTTTACTTACTATCATTATAGATATTATTTTATCAAATAAATATGTGATACAAACATATTTTACTACGTGTAATAACTTACTTTAATAATACCTATCATATTATCTTTATGATATTAAATGAACCCTATAAATTTTATTACTTAATATATATAAAAGTATATTTTATTATATAAATTTAATATAAAATTTTATTTATTAATAAAAAAAATTATATTATTTACTCTAATAAATCTTTTAAAAATATTTAAAAATATAAAACGACGATATTTAAACTATATATTAATCATGTATAGATTTTTGGAAATTATTTTGAGTCAAATTTACTTTTATTGACTTTTGCATATTAGTCTCGAGCATTAGGATTGTGGTACACTATGACTTAACCTAATTTGTTAGACAAATATTGACCAACACATAAATATATATAATTAATTTAGGTTCGTGAATCCGAGGCCAACCTTGCACTTGTTCAATGACGTTATATGTATTTTTACTACGAAATACAGTATGGTGAGTTTCATTATTCCCTTTTTAAATGCTTTCGCAATATATATTTTTGGGACTAAGAATACATGCACTGTTTTTATAACTGTTTTACAAAATAGACACAAGTAATTGAAACTACATTATATGGTTGAATGATCGAAATCGAATATGCCCCTTTTTATTAAGTCTGGTAATCTAAGAATTAGGGAACAGACACCCTAATTGACGCGAATCCTAAAGATAGATCTATTGGGCCTAACAAACCCCATCCAAAGTACCGGATGCTTTAGTACTTCGAAATTTATATCATGTCCGAAGGAGGATCCCGGAATGATAGGGGATATTCTTATATGTATCTAGTTAATGTCGGTTACCAGGTGTTCACCATATGAATGATTATTTTTGTCTCTATACATGGTACGTATATTTATGAGAACTGGAAATGAAATTCTTGTGGTCTATTAAAATGATGGAAATAAATGATTATGATAAACTAATGAACTCACCAACCTTTTGGTTGACACTTTAAAGCATGTTTATTCTCAGGTGTTAAAGAAATCTTCCGCTGTGCATTTGCTCATTTTAAAGATATTACTTGGAGTCTTTCATAGCATATTTCGAAGAACGTTGCATTCGAGTCATTGAGTTCATCAAAGATTATTATTAAATCAATTTATAGTTGGATAGTGGATATTATGAAATGGTATGCATGCCTGTCAATTTTCGATGTAAAGAAAGATTGTCTTTTAAAAACGAATGCAATGTTTGTAAAATGTATCATATAGAGGTCAAATACCTCGCAATGTAATCAACTATTGTGAATCGTTTATAATGTATATGAACGGGTCCTTTCATATGTATCATATTAAGATATTGATACACTATATTTAACATGATAAAATGATATTTAAATATATCATTAAGTGTGTTAACAATGAACTACATATGTAAAAACAAGACTACTAACTCAAGAATTACGAAACGAGACTTATATGTAACGATTATCGTTGTAAAGATATTTTAATGTATATATCATATTAAGAGATATTCATACATCATAATATCATGATAACATAATAATTTAACATCTCATTTGATATAATAAACATTAGGTTAACAAAATTAATTGAGATCGTTAACTTAAAGGTTTCAAAACAACACTTACATGTAATGACTAACGAAGACTTAACGACTCCATTAGAATGTATATACATGTTGTGCTTTGATATGTATTCTTACACTTTTGAAAGACTTCAAGACACATATCAAAGTACTTCTACTTAATAAAAATGCTTACATTTACATCCTCGTTCAGTTTCATCAACAATTCTACTCGTATGCACCCGTATTCGTACTCGTACAATACATAGCTTTTAGATGTATGTACTATTGGTATATACACTCCAATGATCAGCTCTTAGCAGCCCATGTGAGTCACCTAACACATATGGGAACTATCATTTGGCAACTAGCATGAAATATCTCATAAAATTACAAAAATATTAGTAATCATTCATGACTTATTTACATGAAAACAAAATTACATATCCTTTATATCTAATCCATATACCAACGACCAAAAACACCTACAAACACTTTCATTCATCAATTTTCTTCATCTAATTGATCTCTCGCAAGTTCTATCTTCAAGTTCTAAGTGTTTTTCATAAATTCCATAAGTATAGTTTCATAAAAATCAAGAATACTTCCAAGTTTGCAAGTCTACTTCCAAGCTTTCTAATCCATTCCAAGTAATCATCTAAGATCAAGGAACCTTTGTTATTACAGTAGGTTATCTTTATAATTCAAGGTAATATTCATATTCAAACTTTGATTCAATTTCTACAACTATAACAATCTTATTTCGAGTGAAAATCTTACTTGAACTATTTTCGTGTCATGATTCTGCTTCAAGAACTTTCAAGCCATCCAAGAATCTTTTGAAGCTAGATCCATTTTTCTCATTTCCAATAGTTTTATCCAGAAAACTTGAGGTAGTAATGATGTTCATAACATCATTCGATTCATACATATAAAGCTATCTTATTCGAAGGTTTAAACTTGTAATCACTAGAACATAGTTTAGTTAATTCTAAACTTGTTCGCAAACAAAAGTTAATCCTTCTAACTTGACTTTTAAAATCAACTAAACACATGTTATATATCTATATGATATGCTAACTTAATGATTTAAAACCTGAAAACACGATGAACACCATAAAATCGGATATACGCCGTCGTAGTGAAACCGGGGGCTGTTTTGGTTTGGATAATTAAAAACTATGATAAACTTTGATTTAAAAGTTGTTCTTCTGGGAAAATGATTTTTCATATGAACATTAAACTATATCCAAAAATCTTGGTTAAACTCAAAGTGAAAGTATGTTTTTGAAAATGGTTATCAAGATGTCGTTCTTTCAACGGAAATGACTACCTCTTTAGTAATTGACATGTAACTTAAATTTCCGACCATAAACCTATACTTTTTCTGTTTGGATTCTTAAATTAGAGTTCAATATGAAACCATAGCAATTTTATTCACTCAAAACGGATTTAAAATGAAGAAGTTATGGGTAAAACAAGATTGGATATTTTTGATCTTTTTAGCTACGGGAAATGTTTAACAAATCTATACAAATCATATCCTAGCTAACTTATATTGTATTATACATGTATTCTAATATATTATGTAATCTTGGGATACCATAGACACATATGCAAATGTTTTGACATATCATATCGACCCATGTATATATATTATTAGGAACAACCATAGACACTCTATATGCAGTAATGTTGGAGTTAGCTATACAGGGTTGAGGTTGATTCCAAAAATATATATACTTTTAGTTGTGATCTAGCCTGAGACGTGTATACACTAGGTCGTGGATTGATTCAAGATAATATATATCGATTTATTTCTGTACATCTAACTGTGGACAACTAGTTGTAGGTTATTAACGAGGATAGCTGACTTAATACACTCAAATCTTTAAAACATAATAAAAATGGTTGTAATTATATTTTGATCATACTTTGATATATATGTACATATTTGTATAGGTTCGTGAATTGATATGTGGCCAAGTCTTATTTCCGAGGAAGGAAATATCTGTGAAAGTGAGTTATAGTCCCACTTTTAAAATATAATATTTTTGGGATGAGAATACATGCAGGTTTTATAAATGATTTACAAAATAGACACAAGTACGTGAAACTACATTCTATGGTTGAATTATCGAAATCAAATATGCCCCTTTTTATTAAGTTTGGTAATCTAAGAATTAGGGAACAGACACCCTAATTGACGCGAATCCTAAAGATAGATCTATTGGACCTAACAAACCTCATTCAAAGTACCGGATGCTTTAGTACTTCAAAATTTATATCATATCCGAAGGGTGTCCCGGAATGATGGGGATATTCTTATATATGCATCTTTTTAATGTCGGTTACCAGGTGTTCACCATATGAATGATTTTTATCTCTATGTATGGGATGTGTATTGAAATATGAAATCGTGTGGTCTATTGTTACGATTTGATATATATAGGTTAAACCTATAACTCACCAACATTTTTGTTGACGTTTAAAGCATGTTTATTCTCAGGTGAATACTAAGAGCTTCCGATGTTGCATACTAAAATAAGGACATCATTTGGAGTCCATGTTTGTATTTTATTGTGTAAAAACTGCATTCAAGAAACATATGTCGATGTAATATATTTCTATTGTAAACCATTATGTAATGGTCATGTGTAAACAGTATATTTTAGATTATCATTATTTGATAATCTACGTAATGCTTTTAAAACCTTTATTGATAAAATAAAGGTTATGGTTGTTTTAAAAATGAATGCAGTCTTTGAAAAACGTCTCATATAGAGGTCAAAACCTCGCAACGAAATCAATTAATATGGAACGTTTATAATCACTATGAACGGGACATTTCAATTACAGGGAGTTGTGATTCTCCTTCTAAGAATGCATACTCCAGATTGTCGGGTAACTTCTTTAATTCCAATTCCGGAGGTTCCTCGATGGATGGCTTCATCCTAGCTATCTCCTTTCGGTCTAACGAGTCATATTTCTAGCGATCACTGATGCTATCTGCTCTTCATTTCTGGAAATTGTCCTTCTTAATGCTTTCTCTTCAGAAACGTCTTCTTTAGTTTCGAAGGTAGGTTCAGGAAACTCCTCACAGTCCTCCTTTGACTGGGGTTCCTGATATACTGGAATGAAATCTGTTTCTTCATTCAGCCTTCTCCTTAATAGAGGTAAAGGAATGCCTTATCCTAGCGGTGCTATTTTAATAGCCTTTCCAAGAAAATTACTTTCAGAGAGGGGAGATTTGTGTTGACTAAGGTTTATGGCTAAATGGTTGTCGAGATTTCCTTCAGGAGGTGTAAAAAACAGATCCTTAGAAATTTGATCTTGATTACATATAGACATGGTTTCTTTCAGGTATTCGTTGACGAGTTCTTGAAAAGAATCGGAGAGATTCACATCTTCTTCTTTAGGATGGTTCATGAGACGATCAACATTGAATGTGATTTCTTCTCCTCTAACCCTTAATTTCAATGATTTCTCGTGCACATCAATTACGGCCTTGGCAGTATTCAGGAATGGTCTGCCAAGAATAAGTGGGACCTTCGTGTCTTCCTCAATATCCATAATGACGAAATCAACGGGAAACTTGAACTTATCCACTCTAACTAGGACATCTTCAGCTATTCCTCGAGGAATCTTAACTGATCTGTCCGCGAGTTGGATAGTCATTCTGGTAGGCCTTAAGTTATTTAATCCTAGCTTCTTGAATAACGAATAGGGCATTAGGTTTACACTAGCTCCTAAGTGTGCTAACGCATTGCTAATTTGGACATCTTGCAGGTAGCAAGGTACCGTAAATCTTTTTGTATCTCCTAACTTAGGGGGAATTCCATGTTGTAACACTAATGAGCATTCTTCACTTAAGGGCAAGCTAACTATCTCTCTTAATCTCTCTTTGTTTGAAAGCAGTTCTTTGAAAAATTTAGCGCAGTTTAGCATTTCTACTAAAGCATCTACTAGTCGTACATTCAAATGCAAATTCTTAATAATATCCCAATACTTAGCAAATTATGCTTCTTGTTTTTCCTTCCTAAGCCTAACTGGGAAATGTATGCGGTCACGTGGAATAATTTCCGGGGCCTTAGGAGAGATAGGTTCCGGTGGATTGAAAACTGGGTTAATTGGCACAGGTTCCTTATCGAAAAAATCTTGTATGGGTATGTTGACAGTTGTTTCCTTCCCTCCTCTAGTAATTACTAGGGCATCAAACTCACTGCACTCTATTTCAACTTTAATGGTTAAACATTTAAGCATAAGCTGAAAATTTGGTGATTAATTCTTCTAAAGTCTTTATTAAAGTATTGAACTTATTCTGACATTCTATGACTTGAAGGTTTATCGCGTATTGCTTTTTCATAAATTCAACTAAAATTTCCTTAGAGTGGAGAGTAGGTTTGTGCAACGGGAAGATTATATTATGATCCGAGCTATTTTGCTGTTTGTGTGCCCATCTAGGGTAAAGATACCTTAGATTGGTTCTAGTAGCATCGGAGTTTCTAGGAACTGGTAAGTTTTGAAGCGTGAGGGTGAGATCTTGTAACCTGGTTTCTAGCATTTTTACCGTATGCGCGAAGACGTCATCCTTCTCAGCAGCTTCATTATTCCAACCTTCCTGCTGTGCAGCTATTGTGTCCAAGAGATTCCATGCTTCGTCTGCTGTTCGGGACATGAAATTGCCTTGCGAGGCCATGTCTAGGAGAGACTTATCATCCTTGGTCAAACCTTTGTAAAGCGTACAGATTATGTCTTTCCGACTTAACGAATGATTCAGACATCTTTTAAGCATCGTCTTTATTCTATTCCGTGCTAGACACGATGACTCATTTTCTTTTTGAGAAAAGTTTGTGATGTCATTTCTTAAACAGGTTTGCAGAGAGGGTGGATAAAATTTGTTTATAAATTTAGTGGCTAAATCCTCCCATGAATGGATTGAATTTGGGTTAAGTTCGTCAAACCATGCTAAAGCGTGTACAGAAAGTGAATATTGAAAAAGATGAAGTTTTAAAATATTTTTCTTGTTTTCTTCCTTCTTAAAAGAGTGACAGATAAATTTGTTTAAGTGAAAGTTTGGATTGTCAGTAGATAATCCTTGAAATTTACAGATCATACTGACTAGTTTAATCATATGTGAACTGATTTCAGGAATTCCTTCGGTTCCTAAGGTGATTGGTCCTCCTCTTTCCTCTAAGAATGACTTATGCATAGAAGCAAGGGTATCTTGTTGTTCCATTTTTAGATTTTCTGTTAAAAAGACTTAAAAGTAACTTTTATAAAATATTAATTTACTAAAAGGATCGATAATTTAAAAAAACAATTATTCTTGAAATTCGGTCGCTAACCAGATCGAATATCTTTACTGATAGGATTTCTTACAGATTACTTGTATCGAGGTGCCAGGCTGACTACGGAGAGGCAGGATCCTTTTGGTTCCAATATAATTGGAGACTGTTCGGAAAATCCAACAACCAAGTCCGTGTATAATTCTCTTTCTTAGACACCACCAAACAACACTTTTGTCTGTTAAAAATCTTTCACGATCAAAATATTCGACTCCCCGGCAGCGGCGCCAGAAAACTCGTTACTACTATGATATGGCCGAAACGGACGGTTTTATTCGTGCGGTGTCGTTAGGCCACAGGACGTCTGATTCAGTTGACCAAGGTAGCACACAGTGGTTTTGTTTATTTATATTATGTGGGGCCTAAATTTACTTTTACTTTCTAAGGTGTAGAAGGTGTAAGTTAACCTAGTGTCGTATTTTTTTGCTGATTAACGAATTGAGAATCAAGTGCATAATTGTCTTTTAGTTAAATTACCTGGATAAAAGAAAGTAGTTGTTTTTAGCTAAAAGTCCTAAATGCAGAAAAGTAAATAAGTGGAAGGATATCCGGAGTATGAAGATCAAGGAAATGCTTGTAGCGACCCGTCCTAATCTATAAGGACGAATACAAATACATATGGATACATCGTGAGGTACTTGACCTCTATATGATACATTTTACAAACATTGCATTCGTTTTTAAAAGACAAACTTTCATTACATCGAAAGTTGATAGGCATACATACCATTTCATAATATATCAAACTATAATTGACTTAATAATAATCTTGATGAACTCAACGACTCGAATGCAACGTCTTTTGAAATATGTCATGAATGACTCCAAGTAATATCTCTAAAATGAGCAAGTGCACAGCGGAAGATTTCTTTAATACCTGAGAATAAACATGCTTTCAATTGTCAACTAAAAGGTTGGTGAGTTCATTAGTTTATCATAAACGATCATTTTCATCATTTTAATAGACCACAAGATTTTCATTTCTCATAAATACACATCTCATATCAGGTATTTCGCAAACTGCATAGAGATAAAAATCATTCTTATGGATTGAACACCTGGTAACCGACATTAACAAAATGCATCTAGAATATCCCCATATATAAATATAGAAGTACTAAAGCAGTTCAAATTCTCTGACTGAGGCTTGTCAATGGCCCATAGATCTATCTTTAGGATTCACGTCAATTGGTGTCAATTATAATAAACACCAATTCTTAGGTTACCAAGTTCAACAAGGGCGATATCCGGTATAACAATTCAACCATAGAATGTAGTTTCGATTACTTGTATCTATTTCGTAAGACATTTATAAAAGCAGCGCATGTATTCTCAGTCCCAAAAATATATATTGCAAAAGCATTTAAAAAGGGAGCAAATGAAACTCACCCTACTATATTTTGTAGTAAAAATACATATGACGACATTGAACAAGTGTAGGGTTGGCCTCGGATTCACGATCCTATATCATTTATGTATATTAATACATATAATCGTAATCAAACAAATTTATATATATTTAGTTCTGTATTGAGGTATACTATTTATATGTATGATTCAATTTAAATGTTATTTGTAACTTATTTATAATAACATTTTATTAAAACAAGATAGTATTTAATACAATATATTTTTACATAAAAGTCCTTTATTTATTAAAGTAATATTTTTAATACTAAAATAGTGACAATAATAATAATGATAATTAATAATAATGATTTTAATCATAATACTACTAATAATAACCTTAATGATAATACTTAATAATAATACTTATAATAATAATAATAATAATAATAATAATAATAATAATAATAATAATAATAATAATAATAATAATAATAATAATAATGATAATAATGATAATAATAATAATAATAATAATAATAATAATAATAATAATAATAGTAATAATAATAATAATAATAATAATAATAATAGTAATAATAGTAATAATAATAATAATAATAGTAATAATAATAATAATAATAATAATAATAATAATAATAATAATAATAATAATAATAATAATAATAATAATAATGGTAATAATGATAATAATAATAATGGTAATTGTAATGCTACCTCAAAGAAGTAGCCCTTAAAAATTTTCCAAGTCCGGGTGTGAACCCGCGACGTCCCGCTAACCCGATAACATCCTTAACCGTTCGTCCGTTTCCTCTTTTCTATTTTAGTACACCACTTAAAATGTATACCCCATCTATTTGTTTATCATCTTCTTATTCGTTTAACTTCATTGTTGTGTATTATCATAATCATATCATCAGCATTTCGATTATCATACCATCATTATCATCATCCCAACCCGTTACTATCATAACCTCGATTACGTCCAAAATCATCTAACATTGTCATCGTTATTTTTATGTATCCATTTTATTATCGTAACCATCTTTTATCATTATCTCCTCATCATCATACCCCAATCCTAATTATTATTATCTTAATCATCAATTGGTTATTCTAATCATCTACATAATCATCATCATCATCGATACTTAATCATTTTTTTCTTATCTTCATCATTGATAATGCTAAAAACGAACATATATTTCATAGCATTATTCCTCAAGAAAGACAAGCTTTTAGTTGCAATTGTTCTATTTACAAGTGATATTCGTTTAAATAATAAAAGGTGAAGACAAAAGACAGATTCGACGAATTGAAGACGCAAACGACCAAAAAGCTCAAAAGTACAAAAGACAATCAAAAAGGTTCCAATTATTGATAAGAAACGTCTCGAAATCACAAGAGTACAAGATTCAAAACGCAAAGTACAAGATATTAAATTGTACGCGAGGACGTTCGAAAATCCGGAACCGGGACCAGAGTCAACTCTTAACGCTCGACGCAACGGACTAAAAATTACAAGTTAACTATGTATATAAATATAATATAATATATAATTAATTATATTAATTATATATATATTATATATATATATATTAAAAACCGTCGGCAGCAGGAAACTCCAAGGGTGTGAGCTGTAAATACCTCTCCGCGACTCGCGGAGTTTGAAGGGCATTTTGCCGCGAGTCGCGGAGCCCCAATTTTCAAGTCTGGCTATAAAGCCAACCGAATTCTGATCAAATTTCATATCTTATTTCTCTATCTCTCTCAATATATACGATATATATATATATATATTTATATTTTAATTTTAATTTTAATTATAATTCTAATAATAAGGGTATGTTAGCGAATGTTGTAAGGGTGTAAGTCGAAATTCTGTCCGTGTAACGCTACGCTATTTTTAATCATTGTAAGTTATGTTCAACCTTTTTACATTAATGTCTCGTAGCTAAGTTATTATTATGCTTATTTAAAACGAAGTAATCATGATGTTGGGCTAATTACTAAAATTGGGTAATTGGGCTTTGTACCATAATTGGGGTTTGGACAAAAGAACGACACTTGTGGAAATTAGACTATGGGCTATTAATGGGCTTTATATTTGTTTAATTAAATGAAAGTTTGTTAATGTTAATATAAAGATTTACAATTGGGCGTCCCTATAAATTACCATATACACTCGATCGGACACGATGGGCGGGGTATTTATTTGTACGAATAATCGTTCATTTAACCGGACACGGGAATGGATTAATAGCCACTAGAATAATCAAAACAGGGGTGAAATTACATTCAAGGGTAATTGGTGTAATTGTTAACAAAGTAGTAAAACCTTGGTTTACACGCAGTCGATAACCTGGTGTATTCATTAAACAAAGTATTAAAACCTTGTTACAATTCGAATCCCCAATTAGTTGGAATATTTATCTTCGGGTATAATAATAATTTGACAAGGACACTTGCAATTTATATTTATGACTGATGGACTGTTATGGACAAAAACCAGACGGACATATTGAATAATCCAGGACAAAGGACAATTAACCCATGGGCATAAAACTAAAATCAACACGTCAAACATCATGATTACGGAAGTTTAAATAAGCATAATTCTTTTATTTCATATTTAATTTCCTTTATTTTATATTTAATTGCACTTCTAATTATCGCACTTTTATTTATTTTATTTTATCGCACTTTTAATTATCGTACTTTTTAATTATCGCAAGTTTATTTTATCGCACTTTTATTATTCGCAATTTCATTATCGTTATTTACTTTACGCTTTAATTTAAGTCTTGTATTTATTTTATATTTTACATTAGGTTTTAACTGCGACTAAAGTCTTAAAATCGACAAACCGGTCATTAAACGGTAAAAACCCCCCTTTATAATAATAATATTACTTATATATATATTTGTATTTTTATAAAAGTAAACTAATATAGCGTTGAGCTTTGTTTAAAGATTTCCCTGTGGAACGAACCGGACTTACTAAAAACTACACTACTGTACGATTAGGTACACTGCCTATAAGTGTTGTAGCAAGGTTTAAGTATATCCATTCTATAAATAAATAAATATCTTGTTTAAAATTGTATCGTATTTAATAATATTTTCCTAGTAAAATAATAACTATTTTATATACACCTCGTTCGACATCAAGTATATTTTTGGCGCCGCTGCCGGGGAAAACTCTTAAACGCCGGAAGCGCAACACTAATAAAAAAAAAAGATTTTTAGTTACTTTTATTAAAAGTCGTTTTTGTAAAAATACGTTTTAAATATTCGAAAATATAAAAAGAAAAAAAAAACAAAAATATTAGTATTTTTAAGATTTTGTTAAATATTTAAGTTTTATAAAGTTTCTTTATTTCTATTTTAGTTTATAAAAATATAAGTTTTATTTTAAAATCTTTTAATTATTTAAAAAAACAGAAAACAGAAAATAAAAAAAAAAAAAAAAAGAAAAAGAAAAACGCGTAAAAAGATAAATCTGTCAGCTCAAATTCTGATCCCCGCGACTCGCGGGGTTTTCTTCTTTAATTGCCGCGACTCGCGGAGGGTTTCTGACAGGCGACAAGGAAGCCCTAATCGAGCATTAATTACGGGATATTATTAATAATTAATATTATTATTATTATTTTTAGTTTTAGTTTTATTTTTACTTTTTATTTATTTATGTATTTAGTATTAATTAAGTTTTTATTAAATTGTAAAATTAGTAGTTTTATAAAATAATTAATATAAAAATAATATTTTTTATAAAAATTGTACTTTTTACAACTTTTTGTATATTTTTATATTTTGTCCCTTTTTAATCGTTGTAGCGTAATATTTGTATTTTTTAGCTCATATTTAATTTTAAACTTAGTTTTAGCTATAGTTATTTTTACTCCTATATTTTTAGGCTTTGCCGTAGAATTCCTTAAGTGCTTTTTCTTTAGACTAAGATTTAGGTGCTTTAGAATTTTGCGACGCCTTTTAAAGTTTTAGTTTCTTTTTAAGTTATTTCCATTTGGGATTTAGTTTTTCCTGTAAGCTTTAATATTTTTAGACCTTTTACTATGTACCAATTATCATTCCAATTAGTAATTTCAATTTGCGATTATAATTTTAAGTTAGTTGTAGTAATAAGGTTAAATTAGTTAAGTATTTTTAAGTTTTTATAAGTTTCTTTTATTTTTCCGTCACCTTTTATTTTTCAATCATTTTTTCTTTTTCGACCTTTTGCGACGAACTCTTTGTCTTTCTTATTTCTCGCCATTCTAGTTTTTAGGACTTAAAATTTTTCTACTTCTTATCTAAATTTCTTAAAATTACGAAAACTTATTTTAAGTGGTTAAATTAATAGACATCAAAATTTTCTGGTTCGTAGTAATAGTTGGATTTGTACGTGGACCGGGTTATTGGAGCCAAACAGTCCTCAATTATATTGAGACCAAACGAATCCTGCCCCTCTGCTGCATCTTTTGGCTATTCGAAACGTGGGCAAAATCAGAAAAGTCTATTGATTGGATAACTTATTATAATTTTTCTTTCCTTTTAAAAACTAATAGGATATTCTGTGAATGCACCGAGCAAGACGTTCACCACCTTTTGTACGTTCACCACCTGTAACTCGATCAAGACATCGTTTAACAAATATAACCGCCGTTGATTTTTCTTTAGAATCGTCATCCAGTCGACCAAGTACTTCAGTTCAAATTTCCGATAATCCATTTTTTGAACCCAACCTCACAATTGAGAATCCAGAAAATATTCAGGAACGGTTCATAGATCCTGAACCATTAAACTTTCCTCCGGAACCACCAATCATTCAAACAGAGATTGTTGAGGAACGAACTATTAAATCAGAATCATCTATTGATACCGATTCAACAAATTCAATTATGGAGAATCTGGAACCTTTAAGTATGGAAGACCGAATGAGAGCTAAACGCACTGGCCAAGGTCACGCAATTACTCATCCAGACATTAATGCGCCAGATTATGAAATCAAAGGACAAATTTTACACATGGTGACTAATCAATGCCAATTTAGTGGTGCGCCGAAGGAAGATCCAAATGAACATCTACGTACCTTTAATAGGATCTGCACACTATTTAAAATCCGAGAAGTGGAGGATGAACAGATATATCTCATGTTATTTCCCTGGACTTTAAAGGGAGAAGCCAAAGATTGGTTGGAATCGTTACCTGAAGGGGCGATTGATACATGGGATGTTTTAATTGACAAATTTCTTAAACAATTCTTTCCTGCATCTAAAGCCGTAAGACTTCAAGCAGAAATTGTTACGTTCACACAAAAGCCAAATGAAACTCTATATGAGGCGTGGACAAGATATGGAAAGTTGTTAAGAGGATGTCCGCAACATGGTTTAGACACCTGTCAAATAGTACAAATATTCTACCAAGGATGCGACATCACTACAAGGAAAGATATAGATATAGCAGCTGGTGGTTCTATTATGAAGAAAACCGAAACTGATGCTTACAAAATTATTGATAACACTGCTTCCCACTCACATGAGTGGCATCAAGAAAAAGATATCATTAGATCATCTAAAGCAGCTAGAGCCGATTCTAGCCATGACTTAGATTCCATTTCGGCAAAGATAGATGCTTTCGAGAGACGAATGGAAAAGATGACTAAAGATATTCATGCTATACGAATTAGTTGTGAGCAGTGTGGAGGACCACATTTGACAAAAGATTGTCTCAGTATTGAATTAACAATGGAACAAAGAGAGAATATTTCATACATAAACCAAAGGCCTGGAAATAATTATCAGAATAATTATCAACCGCCAAGACCGATTTACAATCAAAACCAGAATTATAACCGACATATTCCATACAATAACCAACAAGGTCCTAGCAATCAACAAGTATCCAATAATACTTACAATCAGCAAAGACCGAATTTTCAAAACAAACCACCACAACAAACCGATGATAAAAAGCCAAATTTAGAAGATATGATGACGAAGCTAGTTGAAACTCAAACGCAGTTTTTCACATCTCAAAAACAAACAAATGAACAAAATGCTCAAGCATTTAGAAATCAACAAGCTTCTATTCAAAATCTGGAACAAGAAGTAAGTAACCTAGCAAGGTTAATAGGTGAAAGAAAACCGGGAAGTCTACCAAGCGATACAAATGCTAACCCCCGGAATGAAACAGCTAAAGCTATTACCACAAGAAGTGGTACAACACTTAAACCACCTGAAATACCTGTAACTTCTGATGAAACCATTCCTACTCCACAAGAACCACAACCTGATCAAGATAAGGAAAAAGAACCGGTAGTTGAAAAGGTTAATGAAGATAACACAGTTAAGGATAAACCTTATGTTAAACCATACCAACCACCACTTCCTTATCCGAGTAAAATGAAGAAAGAAAAACTTGAAGCCGAGCAATCCAAATTCTTGGATATGTTTAAACAGATAAATGTAAATCTTCCTTTCATTGATGTGATTTCAGGAATGCCAAGGTATGCTAAATTCTTGAAAGATCTAATCACGAATAGAAAGAAAATGGAAGAACTCTCGGCTGTTACTATGAATGCTAATTGTTCAGCAGTGCTGTTGAATAAGATACCAGAAAAACTATCTGATCCAGGAAGTTTCACAATTCCATGTTTTCTGGGTAGTCTTAGTTCAATAGAAGCATTGGCAGACTTAGGTGCTAGTATAAATCTAATGCCGTATTCACTATACGCTAAGCTAGACCTTGGAGAATTAAAACCAACCAGAATAAGCATACAACTAGCCGATAGATCAATAAAATATCCTAGAGGGATAATGGAGAACATGCTAGTTAAAGTTGGTACTTTAGTATTTCCAGTAGATTTTGTTGTTTTGGACATGGAAGAAGATTCTCAAGTTCCTCTCATATTAGGAAGACCATTCTTAAACACGGCTAAAGCAATGATAGACGTGTTCGGTAAGAAACTGACCCTAAGTATAGAGGATGAGAGTGTTACCTTTTCAGTTGATAGAGCAATGCAACAACCACAATCTGCAGATGATACATGTTATTATATTCAAACTATAGATGCACATGCAGAATTATTAGAAGAATTTCCAGAATTACAAGGAACGGGAGAATGTTCTTTAGGAGAAGGTAATGAACCAATTGATGAAGCTGAAATGTTAGCTACACTTATAGCCAATGGATATGAACCAACAACAGAAGAAATTCAAATGCTAAAAGAAGAAGACAGATATCGATATAAATCATCGATAGAAGAACCTCCGAAATTAGAGTTAAAGCCACTTCCAAACCATTTGGAATACGCTTATTTACATGGTGAATCTGAATTACCTGTAATAATATCGTCTTCTCTTACTGAAAATGAGAAATCACAACTCATTTCTGTGTTGAAAGCTCATAAACCAGCCATTGCATGGAAGATTCATGATATTAAAGGAATAAGTCCTTCGTATTGCACACATAAAATCCTTATGGAAGAAGGTCATAAAACGTATGTGCAACGCCAACGAAGACTAAATCCTAATATGCAAGATGTAGTTAAGAAAGAGATTATTAAACTGCTAGATGCAGGTTTGATATATCCAATCTCTGATAGTCCATGGGTAAGCCCAGTTCAATGCGTGCCTAAGAAGGGTGGCATGACTGTCATCACAAATGAGAAAAATGAGCTTATTCCTACTAGGACTGTAACAGGATGGCGTGTATGTATTGACTATAGAAAATTAAATGACGCCACCAGAAAAGATCACTTTCCCTTACCTTTCATAGATCAAATGTTGGAAAGATTAGCCGGAAATAGTTACTATTGTTTTCTAGATGGATTTTCCGGATATTTTCAAATTCCAATAGCACCCGAGGACCAAGAGAAAACCACATTCACGTGCCCTTATGGTACTTTTGCTTACAAACGCATGCCATTTGGACTTTGTAACGCCCCTGCAACCTTTCAAAGGTGTATGATGGCGATTTTTCATGACATGATAGAAGAATGCATGGAAGTATTCATGGATGACTTTTCAGTCTTCGGTGATACATTTAAATCATGTCTAGTTAATCTGGAACGAATGCTAATTAGATGCGAAAAATCAAATCTAGTACTTAATTGGGAGAAATGCCATTTCATGGTTAAAGAAGGCATCGTTCTTGGACATAAAATTTCAAAAGAAGGAATTGAAGTGGATAGAGCTAAAGTAGATGTAATTGCTAAACTTCCACATCCCATCAATGTTAAAGGAGTTAGGAGTTTTCTAGGGCATGCCGGTTTTTACCGACGTTTCATAAAAGATTTTTCTAAAATTGCCACTCCTATGAATAAACTCCTAGAAAAGGATGCGCCATTCATCTTTTCAGATGAGTGTATCAAATCTTTTAATATTCTTAAAGAAAAACTCACTAATGCACCAATCATGATAACACCAAATTGGAATCTACCATTCGAACTAATGTGCGATGCAAGTGATTTTGCAATGGGAGCCGTTTTAGGACAAAGGATTGAAAAACGATTTCAACCTATGTATTATGCTAGTAAGACGTTACAAGGAGCACAAACGAACTATACAACTACTGAAAAAGAACTCCTTGCTATTGTCTTTGCTTTTGACAAATTTCGATCATATCTCGTTCTAGCAAAAACGGTGGTCTATACCGACCATTCTGCTCTTAGATACCTATTTTCAAAACAAGATGCTAAACCAAGATTAATCCGTTGGATCTTACTCTTACAAGAGTTTGATATTGAAATCCGAGATAAAAGAGGAGCAGAAAATCTCGCCGCTGATCATCTTTCTCGTCTTGAAAATCCCGAATTAGAAGTTCTGAATGAATCGGCCATACAAGACAACTTTCCTGATGAATATCTATTGAAGATAGATTATAAAGAAATCCCATGGTTTGCAGACTATGCAAACTACTTAGTTTGTGGATTCCTTGAAAAAGGATTATCGTACCAAAGACGAAAGAAATTCTTCAGTGATATAAAACACTATTTCTGGGAAGATCCACATCTGTTTAAAAGTTGTCCCGATGGAATAATACGCCGATGTGTATTTGGAGATGAAGCTAGTAAAATTTTAAACCATTGTCACACAGGACCAACAGGAGGGCATTATGGGCCTCAACTAACAGCAAGAAAAGTTTATGAAGCTGGATTCTATTGGCCTACAATTTACAAAGACGCACACCTTCTTTGCAAATCCTGTGATGCATGTCAAAGGGCCGGAAGAATAAGTCAACGTGATGAAATGCCACAAAATGTCATCCAAGTATGTGAAGTATTTGACATTTGGGGTATTGACTTTATGGGTCCATTTCCAAAATCTCATAATAATCTATATATACTCGTAGCCATAGATTATGTATCTAAATGGGCGGAAGCACAAGCTCTCCCAACTAACGATGCACGAGTTGTAGTCAACTTTTTAAAACGTCTTTTTGCAAGGTTTGGAACACCGAAAGCTTTAATAAGTGATCGGGGTACTCATTTCTGTAATAATCAACTTGAGAAAGTTCTTAAAAGATATGGAGTAACTCATAAAATCTCCACCGCATATCATCCACAAACAAGTGGACAAGTTGAAAATACCAACCGAGCCTTAAAACGTATTCTAGAGAAAACCGTAGGATCAAATCCGAAGGAATGGTCCATTAAATTGGAGGATGCACTCTGGGCTTTTAGAACAGCCTACAAAACTCCAATTGGAACCACACCTTTTAGACTTGTTTATGGAAAAGCATGTCATCTTCCAGTAGAAATTGAACACAAAGCATTTTGGGCTTTGAAGACATGTAATCTTGATTTACATGAAGCCGGACGTCTACGATTAAGTCAACTAAACGAATTAGAAGAATTAAGACATGAAGCATACGAAAATTCGTTAATCTATAAAGAAAGAACGAAGAAATGGCATGATAAAAGAATCAGAAGTTCAAAAGAATTTAAAGAAGGAGACAGAGTTCTTCTTTTCAATTCACGATTCAAGCTATTTCCTGGAAAATTGAAATCAAGATGGTCTGGACCATTCATAGTCAAAAGAGTTTTCCCATACGGAACGATAGAATTAATAAATTCAAATGGGATTGAATTTAAAGTTAATGGTCACAGAGTTAAACATTACATACATGGTCCGATGGAAGTCGACAACGAAGTTAATCACAATTTCGACACCACAGCTAACTAAGTGTGGGGAGAATCAAGTCTGTAAAGGATAATATGTATTTCTGTTAGAGTTAGATTGTCTGTTTTCGTGTAGTTCTCGAAAATGGAACACGTATGGTCTTTCCCTAGCAGACCCTAAAGAACTAGTCTTCTCCCCCCATTCTGAATTTTTATTTTTTTAGGTTTTTACGTAATGAAGACTGCCTGTGAACTAAATCATGGTCTAATGCTACACGCTTTGATCACTAAAAGAAATAATGACATACTACCGAGTGAATTAGTATCAGTAATCAGAGAAAGAATGGACGGAGTTAGAAAAGGATCCAGATGCGAAGATAATAAGTTACAATTTGGTAAAGGAAAATCAAAATCCGCAGCGAAAAGAAGAGCACGACACCTAGAACGATGTCACAAATGCGGAAAATGGTCACATGGAGGTAAATGTTCAAATAATCAAACCTATTCAAATACCGAATTTGTTACTTTATGCAGAGACGGACCGTTCATATGTTTAGAAGAAAAGACAATGAATGCTCGAGGTTACGCCTATGCAGCCATGGAAAACCAATTAAATCGACTATCTTATGAATATAATAGATCATATAACTAAGAAATCTATTCCACAGGTATGTCTGTATAGTTTTTATTTTTATTTTTAACCTTTTGATAATAAACGCTAAATTGTTCGCTAAAAAGTATTAAATTGGTATTAAATAAAATTAGGTTTGGCGACCGAAATTATTGATATTATTCAAAAATTTATTACATCACTGCGAAATTTAACGTTTATTCTTAAGGTATAAATATCTTTAATCAATCAACCCAAAATATTTCAAAAATTCGTCATGAGTTAAATTAGGTCTTGGAACCGAAATTACTTTACCAAAAAGAGGGGCGCATATTTTTGATAATATTTGATTGATTAAAGTGGGATAAAAAGACAAAAAGATTTTTAATTTTATTATGTTTTTAATCTTAATATTTAAATCTTAAATTAATATTGTAAACTTTGTAAAAACAATATATTTAAAATTGTAAATATTTGAAAAATTAATATAAGTTTGGTATGAATTTATAAATTTTTAAATTAAGTTTGGTGTGAATTTTTAAAATATTAATTTTTAATTTTATGCATTTTAAATTTTAAGCTTGGTGTGAATTTTTAATATTAATTTTGAATTTTATATTTATGTTGTGTGAATTTAAAAACAAAAATTTACTTTATCTCATTAAGTTAAAAATATGATTTTTAAAATTCGTCGTAAGTTGAAGACTAGGTCTTTGAACCGAAATTGCTTTACCCGAGGGAGGGACGAGAACTTTTATTATCAATATTTTTAATCTTATTGATTTAAAGTATGCCAAAAACATTAAAAAACCCAAAAATCTTAGCTTTTAAAACAATCGCTACAAAAAAAGACAAATTTTAAAATTTTGTCGAAGGACGGACTAGGACATCGATCCGAAACGACCTCGTCCTAAATAACAAGGGAAACAAAATTTTAAAAAAAAATTAATTTCTTAATTGTTTATAAGTTAAAGATTATAAAAAAAAAAAAAAAAAAAAAAAAAAAAAAGGGTAAACTCCGCGACTCGCGGAGTTTGCAGTGCAAAACCTCCGCGACTCGCGGAGGGTCCAAAACCCAGAAAAAAAAATAAAAGAGCTGCTCGATCAGTCACTCCCCCACACACAAACACACGAAAAACACAGCGAAATAGCTGCGAAAACCACCGAAAATCACCCCCAAAAATCTCAATTTTTAACCGTTAATCACCAAATTTTTTGCTAAAATCATGTTGAGAAGGATGATATCTAAGAACTACTCAAGAAAAACGGTAAATTTCTACACCTAAACACCATTTAATTCGAATTTTAGTGTTCTTGAGCTAATTTTTACCCAATTTGATTTTGATGCTTTTTAGTGTAATTAGACTTAAATTGTTTATGTATTATGCTTGTATAACCTAGATTGATGCTGTTTAACATGATTAGAAGCCTTAAACTTCAAATTTTGAATAATCTAGGGTTTGTGTTCTTGAGCAATTTGGGGCTTTTTGATATAAACAGGTTATGGCCGATTTTTGTCATGAATTGTTGCTAAATTGAGTAGTGTAACATGTCTAGGTAGTTAAATGATCCAAACTTTGAGCCTAAACATGATTTTGAGAATTAAAGTGGACTTTTTCAAGTCTGAAATTCATGAACTTAATTTTTGAAAGATAATGCCATTTGAGACTTGTTTATTTGCTAGTAATGATTATTTTGACATGTTATTTGAGTTGAATGCTTATGAACTTGGCGAAAATTTTCGTATATGCTTATTTGAAAAAGTGTAGATTTGATAAAAATGTGAAAATAAGCTTAAGTTTGATATAAATTGATAATGTCATTGTAATTATTTTGATTGATGATTTTGCTGACACTAATGCATATTTGGATGCACAAAATTTGTGTTTAATGTGTTTTGCAGAATGAAAGGGGTGAATCTTCATCCCAAGCCCGCCATGCTCCTGCTGAGAACTTGGAACAACAGGAGGTAGATAACTACTACAAGCAGGATGTACCTCATCCAGTCATGACCTTTTCAGATATGCACTTGGAACAGTTGCACCCGAACCTGAGATTTGACAGACTTTGGATAGATTATCCAAAATATCAACGGGGTTTGCATACTCTTCACTCTAAGGTTGTTGAGGTACCGAGGGTCATAGAATGGGGACCCTTGGAAGCTGTAGAATTGGCCGGGCCAATTAGGGAATTACTTGTACAGAGGTATGGTAATTCTTCTTTTAATGACTGGATATGTTTATTCACCATACGCAGACCTGTATATAAAGTATGGTGTGAAGAGTTGTTATGTAGTATAGAGTTGAATGATCGGGTAGCTAGTTTAACCGATCGTTCTTTTATTAGATTTTTGTTAGGCGGTTCGATGCGCCACATGTCTTTACTGGACATGGCTCAGGCTTTACGTATATATACGCCTGAGGAGTTAGCGTCTGCCGATTGTAGAGGATTGATACTAAACGGTAGAAAGATAGATGAGAATTTTGATACACACGGTGTGTGGAGTCAAATGACAAGCCATCACCGTTTCAAAGGGGGAAACTACTCTTATTTGGATATAGATAGAGCCGAATTAAGAGTAATACATAGGTTTTTAGCTAATTCGATTACACAAAGGGGTAAAAACAAAGAAAAGGTAAATGAACAAGATTTGTTTTACCATATGTGTATTCGAGACCCACACAGCGCTGTAAGTATACCATATTGTGTGGGTTATTATTTATCAGCTATGGTTCGGGGGATGCGTCCACATAGCATAATAGGAGGTGGTATTTTTATTACTTTGATTGGTGAATATCTCGGTGTGGATATAAGTCGGGGGGGATTATTAGTAGAAGAGCCGGAACCCCGCGACACTATAGGTTTAAATGTATACCATGGTGCAAAAGTTTTGAAGCGGCGAAATAACGCCGCAGTACGATACAATGGTAGACATCCACAGGTAGAGAGAAACCAGGAACAAGGTAATGTAGGAGGGGGGAATGAGATGCAAGAAATGCATAGGTTTATAGCTTCTCAGGAATACGAAAATGCTAGACAGAGAGCATTTGAAGATTGGCAAGTTCATCAGAACCAGATCATAGCGCATTGCCAACATATAGGTAGAAACTATATTCCTACACCGAAACCCGTCTTCCCTCCTTGGTCGATAGAGATGCAGCCACCATATCCTACGTATGACCCTGCCGAAGCATTCTATAGCACTTATGGTTATGCGTGGAACCCCTATTGGTACCAATATCATCCTTAGTTTACTTATTTTTTTTATTTTGTAATTTGTAATTATTGATACAGTTAATATTTTTGTTAATATTGTAATCATTTTTATAATTATCTAACTTTTTAGACTTTAATAATTTTTGAATGTGGGGTAATAAACCAAACTTCAAAAATATGTATATATGTTTGCAGTTTATCTTATGTACACAACAGGGTAAAACAACGCATTTTCAAAGACTGGCATTAAGTTCAGCAAAAGCAACTAATTTTGACGACAAGATGCAAAATACATGTGAAATAACAACAAGATGGAATGAACAAATGATGTGCACCATTTATCATTCAGCAAACAAACGCCAATATATTTGGAAACTTTGGTAAAAATTTAATCATTTTCACACAAATCATCCTCAATAATTTAAATTGTTACTGATTTCTTGCAAATGAGGGCATTGCAAGATCTTAAGTGTGGGAAGGGATTAAATTCTTTCGGATTTTAAAAATTTTTTACTTTATACACTTGGTTACCATTAAAAATACTAGTAAAGCAGTAGTTGTATTAGAATCTAGTGCTCTCTGATAAAAAAGAACAGCCCTAGTCTTATATACTGACTACCCAATTCTAGTAAAATTTTTCAAAATTTTCAATTAAATGAATTCAAAATCATGTTTATACATATTTATGAACGATAAAACTAGGTTTTAACACCGAAATTATTGTTACCTCGGAAAGGACATAAATTGAGAAACAAACTAAAATGTTAAAATTCATTTAAAATGGAATAGAGGACGATAAAAAGGAAAATAAAAGCCAAGTGTGGGAAAATTTACCAAATTATTTTAAACATATGTCACATATATCTATAACAAATAACTGAAAATACTTTTGCTTTGGACTAAACTAAACTGTTTTACCCGATGAAAGAAAAGAAAAGATGGATCTACACGATGAATCAATTCCATCATTAAAAGGAAGTAAAGTCTTCCGAAAAAGACACGCGCTTCTTGATTTAGGTCATGAAGTTGTCGTCCAGACCAGCTGTAGGTTGACGAAAAATCTAGAAAAGTCATCACTAAAATCAGCAGGAAATCCACGGACCTCAGCATCAAATAGGGTCGCCAAGTGGTCAGATTTATCCTAACCATGAGAAGGATTTATCTCGTACAATGGGGGGGCACCATGCAAATTAGCTAGATAAGACTAATGAATCAGATCCCCAGAAAGGATAATCTCCTTAAAGATTAAAAATCAGCTTTTAAGACTGATATTACTCAATCCTAGAGATTGACCTTAAAGATTGAGAATTACAAACTCATGGAATTCAATGATATCTAAGCTCGAGCTTAAACGAGAAAATATTTTGATCAAAATTATAAACCGATTTGTTTTCTGAAAACCCTATTTTCAATGCGTTCATTACCATTGAACGTAAAATCCTAGGAATTCACCTGGAATTCATTAGGTCACCTGAACTAAATCGGGTGTCAACCGTAAGAACGGTGGTTGCATAGCATGGTCAAAGACAGGACTTTGTGCCAAACCGACAAATTATAAGGGTGAGCTTTACTATTGCTCCTACCAAGGATAGTAATTGCGTCCGACACGTTATAAACCATAATCAAAAGCATGTCACGAGACATTGCCTTAACAGTTGCTTGTTCAACGCTTTCCTTTACAACCGGACGGTAGTTTACCGAAAGGTAATATACGGAACAAGTAAACTGGACGTGTTGCTTTCCAAATACAAGGTTAGCAAGTGGGTGACACAAAACCGCAAGTTTTGAGCTAAAATTTTCAAATCTGAAACCCACCAAACCCACAAATATTTTGCAAACACCGGTAAAGGGTTATTCCGGAAAACTTATCTAGGGTAAAAACTAGATTTAATTTTCAAAAAGATCAAATGTTTTCATAAAGATCCAATTTCCTTAATGGATCTAAATTTTTATAGTCATGTGGGACTGTAAACCATATCGTTACTACCATTGTTTATACCGCCGTATAGAAATCACTGATGTACAAAGTGTGAAGAATAAAGAAGTGATTCTAGTATTTCAAGACAATATTGCTTGAGGACAAGCAACGCTCAAGTGTGGGAATATTTGATAATGCTAAAAACGAACATATATTTCATAGCATTATTCCTCAAGAAAGACAAGCTTTTAGTTGCAATTGTTCTATTTACAAGTGATATTCGTTTAAATAATAAAAGGTGAAGACAAAAGACAGATTCGACGAATTGAAGACGCAAACGACCAAAAAGCTCAAAAGTACAAAAGACAATCAAAAAGGTTCCAATTATTGATAAGAAACGTCTCGAAATCACAAGAGTACAAGATTCAAAACGCAAAGTACAAGATATTAAATTGTACGCGAGGACGTTCGAAAATCCGGAACCGGGACCAGAGTCAACTCTTAACGCTCGACGCAACGGACTAAAAATTACAAGTTAACTATGTATATAAATATAATATAATATATAATTAATTATATTAATTATATATATATTATATATATATATTAAAAACCGTGGGCAGCAGGAAACTCCAAGGGTGTGAGCTGTAAATACCTCTCCGCGACTCGCGGAGTTTGAAGGGCATTTTGCCGCGAGTCGCGGAGCCCCAATTTTCAAGTCTGGCTATAAAGCCAACCGAATTCTGATCAAATTTCATATCTTATTTCTCTATCTCTCTCAATATATACGATATATATATATATATATTTATATTTTAATTTTAATTTTAATTATAATTCTAATAATAAGGGTATGTTAGCGAATGTTGTAAGGGTGTAAGTCGAAATTCTGTCCGTGTAACGCTACGCTATTTTTAATCATTGTAAGTTATGTTCAACCTTTTTACATTAATGTCTCGTAGCTAAGTTATTATTATGCTTATTTAAAACGAAGTAATCATGATGTTGGGCTAATTACTAAAATTGGGTAATTGGGCTTTGTACCATAATTGGGGTTTGGACAAAAGAACGACACTTGTGGAAATTAGACTATGGGCTATTAATGGGCTTTATATTTGTTTAATTAAATGAAAGTTTGTTAATGTTAATATAAAGATTTACAATTGGGCGTCCCTATAAATTACCATATACACTCGATCGGACACGATGGGCGGGGTATTTATTTGTACGAATAATCGTTCATTTAACCGGACACGGGAATGGATTAATAGCCACTAGAATAATCAAAACAGGGGTGAAATTACATTCAAGGGTAATTGGTGTAATTGTTAACAAAGTAGTAAAACCTTGGTTTACACGCAGTCGATAACCTGGTGTATTCATTAAACAAAGTATTAAAACCTTGTTACAATTCGAATCCCCAATTAGTTGGAATATTTATCTTCGGGTATAATAATAATTTGACAAGGACACTTGCAATTTATATTTATGACTGATGGACTGTTATGGACAAAAACCAGACGGACATATTGAATAATCCAGGACAAAGGACAATTAACCCATGGGCATAAAACTAAAATCAACACGTCAAACATCATGATTACGGAAGTTTAAATAAGCATAATTCTTTTATTTCATATTTAATTTCCTTTATTTTATATTTAATTGCACTTCTAATTATCGCACTTTTATTTATTTTATTTTATCGCACTTTTAATTATCGTACTTTTTAATTATCGCAAGTTTATTTTATCGCACTTTTATTATTCGCAATTTCATTATCGTTATTTACTTTACGCTTTAATTTAAGTCTTGTATTTATTTTATATTTTACATTAGGTTTTAACTGCGACTAAAGTCTTAAAATCGACAAACCGGTCATTAAACGGTAAAAACCCCCCTTTATAATAATAATATTACTTATATATATATTTGTATTTTTATAAAAGTAAACTAATATAGCGTTGAGCTTTGTTTAAAGATTTCCCTGTGGAACGAACCGGACTTACTAAAAACTACACTACTGTACGATTAGGTACACTGCCTATAAGTGTTGTAGCAAGGTTTAAGTATATCCATTCTATAAATAAATAAATATCTTGTTTAAAATTGTATCGTATTTAATAGTATTTTCCTAGTAAAATAATAACTATTTTATATACACCTCGTTCGACATCAATCATGTACCATATCATACATAACCCTATCATCTTCTTCGTTAGACATCCTCACTGATTCTTCATCATCTTGTTTCATCCATAACTCGTCGTTCATAATCATATCACCATGATCATAATCGACATTATCATACACCTCGAATCATATTCATCATTATCATACTCTAACCTCATCATTATCACACTCTTAATCTAATTATCGTCAATTAAATTTTCAATATGTGACTGATGGGCTTCGTCCCTTACACAACAAGTATTAACACATGGTCCAACATCTCAATAATATGAAGCCCAATAGGTAGTCATTTGTTATCGGCCTAACTTATGGTTTTAAGCAAATTGGCCCCGTAACATTTATGAAGGGTTTTGACTTGGTAATTTGATCGGTTATAGGAAAGTGTAAACAGAAAATACGTGGTCATCAACAGACTCATTCGATCTTTATTATCTTTTAATCATCATAGTAACTGTAACCTTGTTACTGTATCATTACGTTTATATATACATCGTACCTCATTATCCTTTTTCACTTGATTAATACTTCTATCATTGGGGTCCAACAAGTAGAAAACGAAAATAATAATAATAATAAAGCGTGTTAAATGAATCAAGTTGTGGGCAGGTAATCTCTCCATTTGCTTTAGTTGTTGGCATCATTTTTTTATTGAATTAATATCCATCATGTAACCCACTAGTGAAGAAATAAAGTTACATGGGGTATTATCCAATTGTAAATGTCAGCTAACAAAAAGAAAAGCACTCACCAACAATTATTCATGGTTCGGTTCTGAGTTTGAGCACGAGCAAAACAGAAACATAGCAGCGTTTTTGTTGACAACAGGAGCCAAGAATAATCTATTGGTGACGGTTTATGTGGCTTGTGATGAATCAAAAAATAGAAACAGATAAACTGATGGTTTCGAGCAAAATGGGTGGTTATCTTCATCTCAAAACAGAAACATGTGGTTATTTTTAATAGTTCTCGAGCAGTAGCAAGTTGGGTGTCGATGAAGGAGCTGTGGTGTGATTGTGTGATGTTATTTACCGCTGCAAACAGGAAGAAAATAACAGTAGTAGTGGTTTGGCTTTTGAAGGAGAGAGAGAGCGAAGAGAGAGATAGAGAGGGAGAAAGAGTGGTGATCAAATGATTTGCTTGCTTTGTTGAAGATGGTGGTGCGTTGGGCTGTGGTGGTGATCACGTGTAGAAAACAGGAAGATAGAATTCGACTGAAGTAATTGGGTCATAGTTGTTGGGTTGCAACCGAATGGAAGTATCTCCAGAAAAACAAAGGTTATCGATGGCGTTTTATGAGCTGAACCAGAACAGAAGTAGCCAACGTTGGTGTTTGGTTATGTTAATCGTTGAAGTAGAAACAGAAGTACCAGTTGAGTTAGTCGATGATGGTTTTCGATGGAGATTAAATGGATGTTCGTGGTGGTTATTTGTAATAGGGATTCGATAGTGAAGAAGAAGTGAAGTAAGGTGGTTATGGAGTATGGTGATCAATGAACCCATGGTGATGATCGAGCTTGTTATGGTGACGGTATTAAATTTTAAATGGGGAAGGTTGAAGGTGATAGAACTTGATGTGTAAATATTTGTATGTATTATATCTCTCCCATGTTTATGTATATATATATATATATATATATATATATATATATATATATATATCAATATGTATATGGAGTTAGATAAAGCATAATCAGTGACTCAATAAGTTGTATAGTTAACTCTATTTTAAACTTCAATTAAGCATAGAATTTGAGAGGTAAGTTGGAAAGGACGTTTAGCAAACCTAAATAAAGTAAATCATTTAATAATTATAATAATTAATAATACTAACTAATTCACATGCAATGATAAGAAATGAAACAGAAAGTGAGTCTTTGAAACAATAACTCAATCAATTAAATCAATTAAACATAGTAAAAGATTTGGTGATGTTTACATGTGGAGATATAGTTTAGTGTTTGTCCGTTGTTAACTAGTGGCGAATAAAAGTCTTCGCAGAAAAAGAAGAAAAAGAAAAAAAATAAATAAATAAATTCCAAATATTTACAATAAATGTCTTTATTTATTTTAGTCATAAAAATGGTTATTAATTGTAAAAAAAAAAATTAATCAACTGTCCCGCTCGATTCTGGGTATAATATAAAAGTGTTCAAATTTATCATTTAGCTCCTAAATATACTTTTAATAAAGCTAGAATCTATATAACTACTCTTCGAATCATTGTTTATTTTAAAATTACATAAGTTTGAATTTAACTTGCTTAATATCAATCGAAACATCAAACGAGTATTACAATCATTTAATATTTATTTTTAATATACTTTATTTATATATATAGAGATATATTTTAAATAATAAATATTATAACATCCTATTTTATTTTATTAAGTTTTAATAACAACAACATGTAATACTTTAAATTATATTTCAAATTATTATTTATATATACATACACATATATCTATTTACAATTAATTGTTCGTGAATCGTCGGGAATGATCGAAGGTCAATTGAATTCATGTAACAGTTCAAAATTTTTGAAATTCAATTTAATAGACTTTTCTTATCATGTCGAAACCATATAAAGATTAAGTTTAAATTTGATTGGAAATTTTCGGGTCGTCACAGTACCCACCCGTTAAAGAAATTTCGTCCCGAAATTTTAGTAGGGTGGTCATGGCTAACAATAAAAATGTTTTCATGACGAATGTGAGTTGATAAGTAGAGTTTTATCATCATTGAGTAATATGAATAAATTCGATTATTCGAAGAGCACGAATGAAGCTATCACAAAAGAGTGAAATGAATAAATAAAGTTTCGTCTTAACTTTTGACGTAGTCAGGGTTGAATTCCGGAATTCAAGGGATTTAAAGAAAACCTTCGAAATCTAAAAGATTTTATTCTTCGGTGAGTAATGAAATTAAGATCTCTATAATTAAATACGGTGATCTGCCTCGATTACTCTGTCTGATATTTCACTATATTTCACCCTCTTCATCTCTTTTATATTTTGGAGTTTCATACTTTTGTTTTCTCTTCCCGACTTTAAATCAAGCGAATAATGATTCAGAATTCGTAGTTATTGAGTTTCGAATGAACTTAATGTTCTAAACAAGGAAGAACGTAATAGCACGATTTTGATTGGTTAAATTACCAGAATTCAAGAGAAAAGATAGAATTATCAGGAAGATATGTTCTTAATATGTTTAGAGATTAGATAGAATGTAAGAGTCGTGTAACATGGCACATGATGACGGTAGGGTCTGTGAATCATCACGTTTCATTAGAAACTCAGCATGACTTACTGTATATAATCACGTTGATCAAGTGTCATTATATTATACTAACTCATGCATCAATTTCTAACACTACTTCAAAATCATTCATAATTCAAATTCGAATTTTAAAGAAATTTAGAAACTAAAGTAGTTTCCTTTATGATGTAATATAGATAGCACGAAAAGATAAATAATTTCGGACGAGAATATTTATGAAAATATCTTCAGAAATATCGAAGATATTTATGATGATATTTTGGAATTTACAAGTTCGAAGGTTGATGAAAAAAAAATTCCTGCAAGATTTTAACATGGCTTCGGAGCAAGATATTCTCTAAGAATTTCAACGGATCCAGAATTACCTAGATTCTTTGAATATAGGGTATGGTCCTTGTATTTATCCTTGGTCTCCTTCGTAGTTAGCTTAATCTGCTTTCCAGTTCCATCTTTTCTGAGCTTTTCCAACATATTGTTCTTTATCATCAAACTTTCGACTGTTAAGGTCGTTTACAGTTTTTTTTTTTTTTTTTGCTGCTACATTCTGTTTTCTCAGAATTCAGAGTATTGATTCGTAGACTGGGTGCTGTTCAGAATTTCAGATTGGAAGATCATAATTCTAAGAGATAAATGTTATATGTATACATATAACTGTTGATGTAGAAATGCTGCGAGATTCAAATACTGATTGCTGATTCCCGGTAATTGGTATGGCAATTCTCGTTACAAGGTTCTGATGAGTACATGATAGGATTGTAACGAATATAATCATTTTTTCTGAAAATCAAAGATCAACACAGTTGCTGATAAGTTTACTGCTAATGTGGTGGAATATAAACGATTCTCCGGTAACGATGACAAAAGGCAAACTTATATAATCAAGATTATAATAAGGCTAATCCGAATGAAAGTCGAAATTGATTTGCTGAAGCTGTGACAAAATTGGCTAATTTGAAAAGAAATTGCAAAGTTATTTTGGGTAATAATAACACTAAACGAATTAGCACAGATACGTGTTAAACGTTTACTCAGGTTCCGAGTGTTTTTAGGTGCATAACTATATGCATCAATCTTTTCTTCCGTAGATGAAATGCGGTTGGTTCATCCTCTCGATTGAGGTGTTTTCAAGAATTACGAAAGGTTTGAACGCAGATTGTAATCGTCAAGATACAGATGAGGTTTAAGATGAAATCAAGTGGCAAACTTGAAGAAATATTTAGTTTCATATGTTATAATCAATATTTTAATTCATTTTAATTGTCCAATGTTGGTAGTCCACAGTTAGCAGTCCACAGTTACTAATTCAATAATTCATATATATAGTTTATAATATTCGAATTAATTAATACGTATCGTGACCCGTGTACATGTCTCAGACTCGATCACAACTCAAAGTATATATATTATTACAGAATCAACCTCAACCCTGTATAGCGAACTCTAGCATTACAGCATATAGAGTGTCTATGATGATTCCAAATAATATATATAGATGCGTCGATATGATATGTCAAAACCTTGTATACGTGTCCCGATATTTAAATTACGTAAAATAAATAACAGAAATTAAATGACGATAAATTAATTGTGATAAATAAAATGTAATACGGAATTAATCAGTTAGCTAGGAACAGTTAGCTAGGATTTTGTTAGCGTGGATTCATAACAAAATTTATCATAGTTAATTTGTTTGTTTCTAACAAATTTTATTTTGTCCAATGTTTTCTTCATTATGCCACTTGTTGGATTCTGATAGGTCAAAATCCAAATATGAAATTGAATGAAAATGATTATTCTGCGGTGAACGGATACGTATATCTGTGGATGTAAGTAGGATAGTAAATGACCGTTGAATCAGATTCAAAGAATGTACAGTGTAACTTTTTAATGTGAAATCTAAATATTTCTCGGGTATTACCTACCCGTTAAAATATTTTCACCATTAACAGTTTGTACAAAAGAATTTTCAATTACATTCTTTGTAAAAACATATATACATATATATTTTCTTCAGATGTAACCATGGATTTAATGAGTCAATATGATATTAAACTTATTTGATTTACCGTTAGAACAAGAATATATAATTTCTAAAACATTAGAGATTACATAATCACCATGTCGAACGAAGATAAATGATGTAAAATGATACGTAGAACGATGATTATACTCGAGATACAGAATGAGATGTTGAGGCATGGATTGTTGATGGTACTGGTGCTGTTATTGATGGTACTGTTGGTGCCGGTGATGTTGCTGAAGCTGGTAAGTTTTGTACCATAATCTCCAAATTGATTACTCGAGCGCAAAGTTCGTTGACTTCTTCTTTTATTCCTGGATGATTGTCAGTCAGAACGAGCGGATGAATAAGATCTAGAATCTGAGTTGTGATATAGTCGTGGCGAGATACTATGGAAATGAGAGAGAAAATGGTGTTTCGAACAGGTTCACCGGTAAGTGCTTCAGGTTCTTCGCCAAGAGGTAAATTCGGTTGGTGAAAAGGATCGCCTTCTTCGCGTCTTCATTTATTAAGTCGACTACGAACCCACCAGATGAATTGGGGATGGCTGATTGATTGATTCATTGTGGTGACGCTGCTTTCGGAGCTTAGGTGAACATCCTTGATGTGTGCAGCGGGGTGTATGAAATACTATTAAATTTTACAAGAAAATACTATTAAATACGATACAATTTTACACAAGATATTTATTTATTTAGAGAATGGATATACCTAAACCTTGCTACAACACTATAGGCAGTGTACCTAATCGTAGAGTAGTATAGTTTTTAGTAAGTCCGGTTCGTTCCACAGGGAGCGGGTGAAATGTCCCGTTCTTATTGATTAAAAACGTTCCATATTAATTGATTTCGTTGCGAGGTTTTGACCTCTATATGAGATGTTTTTCAAAGACTGCATTCATTTTTAAAACAAACCATAACCTTTATTTCATAAATAAAGGTTTAAAAAGCTTTACGTAGATTATCAAATAATGATAATCTAAAAATCCTGTTTACACACGACCATTACATAATGGTTTACAATACAAATATGTTACATCAAAATCAGTTTCTTGAATGCAGTTTTTACACAATATCATACAAACATGGACTCCAAATCTTGTCCTTATTTTAGTATGCAATAGCGGAAGCTCTTAATATTCACCTGAGAATAAACATGCTTTAAACGTCAACAAAAATGTTGGTGAGTTATAGGTTTAACCTATATATATCAAATCGTAACAATAGACCACAAGATTTCATATTTCAATACACATCCCATACATAGAGATAAAAATCATTCATATGGTGAACACCTGGTAACCGACATTAACAAGATGCATCTATAAGAATATCTCCATCATTCCGGGACACCCTTCGGATATGATATAATTTTCAAAGTACTAAAGCATCCGGTACTTTGGATGGGGTTTGTTAGGCCCAATAGATCTATCTTTAGGATTCGCGTCAATTAGGGTGTCTGTTCCCTAATTCTTAGATTACCAGACTTAATAAAAAAGGGGCATATTCGATTTCGATAATTCAACCATAGAATGTAGTTTCACGTACTTGTGTCTATTTTGTAAATCATTTATAAAACCTGCATGTATTCTCATCCCAAAAATATTAGATTTTAAAAGTGGGACTATAACTCACTTTCACAGATTTTTACTTCGTCGAGAAGTAAGACTTGGCCACTGTTGATTCACGAACCTATAACAATATATACATATATATTAAAGTATGTTCAAAATATATTTACAACACTTTTAATATATTTTGATGTTTTAAGTTTATTAAGTCAGCTGTCCTCGTTAGTAACCTACAACTAGTTGTCCACAGTTAGATGTACAGAAATAAATCGATAAATATTATCTTGAATCAATCCACGACCCAGTGTATACGTATCTCAGTATTGATCACAACTCAAACTATATATATTTTGGAATCAACCTCAACCCTGTATAGCTAACTCCAACATTCACATATAGAGTGTCTATGGTTGTTCCGAAATATATATAGATGTGTCGACATGATAGGTCAAAACATTGTATACGTGTCTATGGTATCTCAAGATTACATAATATACAATACAAGTTGAGTTTTAAATTATGGTTAAACTTAAAGTGGAAGTATGTTTTCTAAAATGGTCATCTAGACGTCGTTCTTTCGACTGAAATGACTACCTTTACAAAAACGACTTGTAACTTATTTTTTCGACTATAAACCTATACTTTTTATGTTTAGATTCATAAAATAGAGTTCAATATGAAACCATAGCAATTTGATTCACTCAAAACGGATTTAAAATGAAGAAGTTATGGGTAAAACAAGATTGGATAATTTTTCTCATTTTAGCTACGTGAAAATTGGTAACAAATCTATTCCAACCATAACTTAATCAACTTGTATTGTATATTATGTAATCTTGAGATACCATAGACACGTATACAATGTTTCGACCTATCATGTCGACACATCTATATATATTTCGGAACAACCATTGACACTCTATATGTGAATGTTGGAGTTAGCTATACAGGGTTGAGGTTGATTCCAAAATATATATAGTTTGAGTTGTGATCAATACTGAGATACGTATACACTGGGTCGTGGATTGATTCAAGATAATATTTATCGATTTATTTCTCTACATCTAACTGTGGGCAACTAGTTGTAGGTTACTAACGAGGACAGCTGACTTAATAAACTTAAAACATCAAAATATATTAAAAGTGTTGTAAATATATTTTGAACATACTTTGATATATATGTATATATTGTTATAGGTTCGTGAATCAACCAGTGGCTAAGTCTTACTTCCTGACGAAGTAAAAATCTGTGAAAGTGAGTTATAGTCCCACTTTTAAAATCTAATATTTTTGGGATGAGAATACATGCAGGTTTTATAAATGATTTACAAAATAGACACAAGTACGTGAAACTACATTCTATGGTTGAATTATCGAAATCGAATATGCCCCTTTTTATTAATTCTGGTAATCTAAGAATTAGGGAACAGACACCCTAATTGACGCGAATCCTAAAGATAGATCTATTGGGCCTAACAAACCCCATCCAAAGTACCGGATGCTTTAGTACTTCGAAATTTATATCATATCCGAAGGGTGTCCCGGAATGATGGGGATATTCTTATATATGCATCTTGTTAATGTCGGTTACCAGGTGTTCACCATATGAATGATTTTTATCTCTATGTATGGGATGTGTATTGAAATATGAAATCTTGTGGTCTATTATTATGATTTGATATACATAGGTTAAACCTATAACTCACCAACATTTTTGTTGACGTTTTAAGCATGTTTATTCTCAGGTGATTATTAAGAGCTTCCGCTGTCGCATACTTAAATAAGGATGAGATTTGGAGTCCATGCTTGTATGATATTGTGTAAAAACTGCATTCAAGAAACTTATTTTGTTGTAACATATTTGTATTGTAAACCATTATGTAATGGTCGTGTGTAAACAGGATATTTTAGATTATCATTATTTGATAATCTACGTAAAGCTTTTTAAACCTTTATTGATGAAATAAAGGTTATGGTTTGTTTTAAAATGAATGCAGTCTTTGAAAAACGTCTCATATAGAGGTCAAAACCTCGCAACGAAATCAATTAATATGGAACGTTTTTAATCAATAAGAACGGGACATTTCAGTTGGTATCCGAGCGTTGGTCTTAGAGAACCAGAAAATTTGCATTAGTGTGTCTTATCGAGTTTGTTAGGATGCATTTGTGAGTCTGGACTTCGACCGTGTTTTCTTTAAAAATGATTGCTTAACATTTTTGTTGGAAACTATATATTTTTAACATATGAATATTATGTGATATATTAATCTATTATCGTGTTTGATATTATGTGATAGATGTCTACCTCTAGAACAAGTCACATTGACTCACCTAATAATAATGAAGAGTCAAATGTAAATTGGAATGATTCGTGGACTGATTCACAAGTTCCCGAAGAGGAACCGGAAGAAGAGTCGGAACCGGAAGAAGAATCGGAACCGGAAGAAGAAATAGAACCGGTGGGGGAAATAATAAAACGGTTAAGTAAAAGAGAATCCTCAACCAACTGACCAAGGTTAATTATGGTCAATGGTGTTTCCGCCAAGGAAGCAAAATATTGGGAGGATTACCAATTCTCCGATGAATCGGATTCCGACGAGAATTCCGATGATGTTATAGAAATTACCCCAACTGAATTTAAAAATGCAAAAGAAAATAATAAGGGAAAGGGCATAAAAATAGAGAAATCTAATTCCTACCTCGATGAACTTTATATGTATCGTCAACCCCCGAAGTCTTTAAGTTGTAACAATGACCCGGGAACCTCTAAACCACCAGGTTTTTCTAAACCAATGTGGATAACGACGGCTCGTATTAGGGGAACATCATATATCCCTAGAAACTTGGCAAAACGAACCAAAACCGAACAAGAAGAAACGAGCGAGTCAGAATAAGATAGTTATATTCGTGTAGTGTAATATATGTAATATAGTGTGCTTATGCTTTATGATATATGTAAAAATTGCTTGTATTAATAAGTATTTTTTTTATGAATCTAACTCTTGTCTATTTTACAGTATAAAAACACAAAATGGATAGACAACCCAATATTTTAAGAGACCTATCCGGAGACATGATTGATGAAATCTTGTCTAGAGTCGGTCAGAATTCCTCGGCACAACAATTTAAGGCGAGATCAGTTTGTAAGACATTCGAAGAACGTTCCAAGAATGCCTTGGTTTATAAAAGGATTTCGTTCGGAAGATGGGGAATATCACATTGGGAAATCCATAAGTTACGATGTGTTTACTTTGATGCATATATTGCGGGGAACCCAAATGCTATTTTACGCAACGGGTTAAGAAATTATTTTGACTCAGTATATCCGAATATAGGACTTCGTGATTTAGAAAAAGCGGCTAACATGCAACATAAAGAAGCATGTTATGCTTACGGGTTAGTAATGTTCGCTTCTCACCAAAGTGAGAACAAGAACATCGGGCTACAACTATTAAACAAAACGTTCCCACAAGTGACGGAGTCGGTAATTGGGGTAAGAAATGAGGTTTTTAGGTTATTACGAGACTGTTGGTCATTACGTAACCCTCGTCCCTTTGACGATGTTACAATATGCTGCCTAGCCAATGGTCATAACGGTTATGTTCCACAAGACCAAGGATGGGAAGTAGTCCTAGTAAAACCAGAATGCATGACTTGTTTCTGGACGTATGAATTACGTGTCTTTGTTGCCTTTGCTGAACGACTTGTGTACTAGCTAGAATTATCTTCACAACTATCTTGTATCAAAGTTATTGTGTGCTATATTTCATGATATATGTAAAATAAGTGGTATTGTAAGTTTGTAAAATATTGTATAAAAGTTTGAACGCGAAATATTATTATAATCAGTTTTTCATATAGAATTGTAGTAGTTGAATTGTATATTAGCTACTAAGTATGAACTTAACGGGTAGGTACTACCCGAATTTAAACTTATAAAACGCTAATATGAAGAAAAAGCTTTTATAAATGAGTTCATATTATGCTACGAGATACTATTGACTACTCTTAATATTCTGTATGATTAACTTGTTCCATTTGACTATTTTGAAGGAAATGGCACCGACTACTCGACACACCTTGAATATGAGCGAAGAGGAATTTGGTGCCTTTCTTGCTTTAAACATAGCCGCAGAACAGGCTGCGCTACATACCAACAATAACCTTGGATCTAGCAGTACAGGAAATCGTGTAGGATGCACCTACAAAGAATTCACTGCCTGCAAACCTTTGGAATTTGATGGAACCGAAGGACCGATCGGATTGAAACGGTGGACCGAGAAGGTCGAATCGGTGTTTTCCATAAGTAAGTGTACTGAAGAGGAAAAAGTGAAGTACGCTACGCATACCTTCACAGGTACTGCGTTAACATAGTGGAATACCTATCTAGAGCAAGTGGGACAAGATGATGCTTACGCACTACCGTGGTCAGCATTCAAGCACTTGATGAACGAGAAGTACCGTCCCAGAACCGAGGTCAATAAGCTCAAGACAGAACTTAGAGGGTTACGAACCCAAGGATTTGATATTACCACGTATGAAATACGATTCAAAGAATTGTGCCTATTGTGTCCGGGAGCATTCGAAGATGAGGAAGAAAAGATCGACGCGTTTGTGAAAGGATTACCGGAAAGAATCCAAGAAGATATAAGTTCACATGAGCCCGCCTCCATACAACAGGCATGTAGAATGGCTCACAAACTAGTGAACCAGATTGAGGAAAGAATTAAAGAACAGACGGCTGAAGAGACCAATGTGAAGCAAGTCAAAAGAAAGTGGGAGGAAAATGGTGATAAGAATCACCAATACAACAACAGCAATTACAACAATAATCGCAACAACTATCTCAACAATCGCAACATCAATCGCAACTACAACAAACGGCCCAACAACAACAACAACAACGACAACAACAACAACAGCAACTACAAAAATCATCCCAACAACAATAACAACCGCAACAACAACAACAATCAGAAGCAGCTATGCCAAAGGTGTGAAAAGTATCTCTCGGGGTTCTGCACCAAATTTTGCAATAAGTGTAAAAGAAATGGTCATTGCGCGGCGAAGTGTGAGGTCTACGGACCAGGGGTTAACAGAACGAAAGGAACAAATGGTGTTGGAACGAGTAATGGTGGAGCAAGTAGTGTCGGAGCAAGTTATGCCAATATAGTTTGTTATAAATGTGGAAAACCGGGCCACATTATTAGAAATTGCCCGAACCAGGAGAACACGAATGGTCAAGGCCGCGGAAGAGTTTTCAATATTAATGCGGCAGAGGCACAGGAAGACCCGGAGCTTGTTACGGGTACGTTTCTTATTGACAATAAATCTGCTTACGTTTTATTTGATTTGGGTGCGGATAGAAGCTATATGAGTAGAGATTTTTGTGCTAAATTAAGTTGTCCATTGACGCCTTTGGATAGTAAATTTTTACTCGAATTAGCAAATGGTAAATTAATTTCAGCAGATAATATATGTCGGAATCGAGAAATTAAACTGGTTAGCGAAACATTTAAGATTGATTTGATACCAGTAGAGTTAGGGAGTTTTGATGTGATAATCGGTATGGACTGGTTGAAAGAAGTGAAAGCAGAGATCGTTTGTTACAAAAATGCAATTCGCATTATACGAGAAAAAGGAAAACCCTTAATGGTGTACGGAGAAAAGGGCAACACGAAGCTACATATTATTAGTAATTTGAAGGCACAAAAACTAATAAGAAAAGGTTGCTATGCTGTTCTAGCACACGTCGAGAAAGTACAAACTGAAGAAAAGAGGATCAATGATGTTCCCATTGCAAAAGAATTTCCCGATGTATTTCCGAAAGAATTACCGGGATTACCCCCACATCGATCCGTTGAATTTCAAATAGATCTTGTACCAGGAGCTGCACCAATAGCTCGTGCTCCTTACAGACTCGCACCCAGCGAGATGAAAGAACTGCAAAGCCAATTACAAGAACTTTTAGAGCGTGGTTTCATTCGACCAAGCACATCACCGTGGGGAGCTCCTGTTTTGTTTGTCAAGAAGAAAGATGGTACATTCAGGTTGTGTATCGACTACCGAGAGTTGAACAAACTTAACATCAAGAACCGCTACCCACTACCGAGAATCGACTACTTATTTGATCAACTACAAGGCTCGTCTGTTTATTCAAAGATTGACTTACGTTCCGGGTATCATCAAATGCGGGTGAAAGAAGATGATATTCCAAAGACTGCTTTCAGAACACGTTACGGTCATTACGAGTTTATGGTCATGCCGTTTGGTTTAACTAATGCACCAGCTGTGTTCATGGACCTTATGAACCGAGTGTGTGGACCATACCTTGACAAGTTTGTCATTGTTTTCATTGATGACATACTTATTTACTCAAAGAATGACCAAGAACACGGTGAACATTTGAGAAAGGTGTTAGAAGTATTGAGGAAGGAAGAATTGTACGCTAAGTTTTCAAAGTGTGCATTTTGGTTGGAAGAAGTTCAATTCCTCGGTCACATAGTGAACAAAGAAGGTATTAAGGTGGATCCGGCAAAGATAGAAACTGTTGAAAAGTGGGAAACCCCGAAAACTCCGAAACACATACGCCAGTTTTTAGGACTAGCTGGTTACTACAGAAGGTTCATCCAAGACTTTTCCAGAATAGCAAAACCCTTGAATGCATTAACGCATAAAGGGAAGAAATTTGAATGGAAGGATGAACAAGAGAAAGCGTTTCAGTTATTGAAGAAAAAGCTAACTACGGCACCTATATTGTCATTGCCTGAAGGGAATGATGATTTTGTGATTTATTGTGACGCATCAAAGCAAGGTCTCGGTTGTGTATTAATGCAACGAACGAAGGTGATTGCTTATGCTTCTAGACAATTGAAGATTCACGAACAAAATTATACGACGCATGATTTGGAATTAGGCGCGGTTGTTTTTGCATTAAAGACTTGGAGGAACTACTTATATGGGGTCAAAAGTATTATATATACCGACCACAAAAGTCTTCAACACATAGTTAATCAGAAACAACTGAATATGAGGCAGCGTAGGTGGATTGAATTATTGAATGATTACGACTTTGAGATTCGTTACCACCCGGGGAAGGCAAATGTGGTAGCCGATGCCTTGAGCATGAAGGACAGAGAACCCATTCGAGTAAAATCTATGAATATAATGATTCATAATAACCTTACTACTCAAATAAAGGAGGCGCAACAAGGAGTTTAAAAGAGGGAAATTTAAAGGATGAAATACCCAAAGGATTGGAGAAGCATCTTAATATTCGGGAAGACGGAACCCGGTATAGGGCTGAAAGGATTTAGGTACCAAAATTTGGAGATATGAGAGAAATGGTACTTAGAGAAGCTCATAAAACCAGATACTCAATACATCCTGGAACGGGGAAGATGTATAAGGATCTCAAGAAACATTTTTGGTGGCCGGGTATGAAAGCCGATGTTGCTAAATACGTAGGAGAATGTTTGACGTGTTCTAAGGTCAAAGCTGAGCATCAGAAACCATCAGGTCTACTTCAACAACCCGAAATCCCGGAATGGAAATGGGAAAACATTACCATGGATTTCATCACTAAATTGCCAAGGACTGCAAGTGGTTTTGATACTATTTGGGTAATAGTTGATCGTCTCACCAAATCAGCACACTTCCTGCCAATAAGAGAAGATGACAAGATGGAGAAATTAGCACGACTGTATTTGAAGGAAGTCGTCTCCAGACATGGAATACCAATCTCTATTATCTCTGATAGGGATGGCAGATTTATTTCAAGATTCTGGCAGACATTACAGCAAGCATTAGGAACTCGTCTAGACATGAGTACTGCCTATCATCCACAAACTGATGGGCAGAGCGAAAGGACGATACAAACGCTTGAAGACATGCTACGAGCATGTGTTATTGATTTCGGAAACAGTTGGGATCGACATCTACCGTTAGCAGAATTTTCCTACAACAACAGCTACCATTCAAGCATTGAGATGGCGCCGTTTGAAGCATTTTATGATAGAAAGTGCAGGTCTCCGATTTGTTGGAGTGAAGTGGGGGATAGACAGATTACGGGTCCGGAGATTATACAAGAAACTACCGAGAAGATCATCCAAATTCAACAACGGTTGAAAACCGCCCAAAGTCGACAAAAGAGCTACGCTGACATTAAAAGAAAAGATATAGAATTTAAAATTGGAGAGATGGTCATGCTTAAAGTTGCACCTTGGAAAGGCGTTGTTCGATTTAGTAAACGAGGGAAATTAAATCCAAGGTATATTGGACCATTCAAGATTATTGATCGTGTCGGACCAGTAGCTTACCGACTTGAGTTACCTCAACAACTCGCGACTGTAAATAACACTTTCCACGTCTCGAATTTGAAGAAATGTTTTGCTAAAAAAGATCTCACTATTCCGTTAGATGAAATCCAAATCAACGAAAAACTTCAATTCATCGAAGAACCCGTCAAAATAATGGATCGTGAGGTTAAAAGACTTAAGCAAAACAAGATACCAATTGTTAAAGTTCGATGGAATGCTTGTAGAGGACCCGAGTTCACCTGGGAGCATGAAGATCAGATGAAGAAGAAATACCCGCATCTATTTCAAGAAGATTCGTCAACACCTTCAACAGCTTAAAATTTCGGGACGAAATTTATTTAACGGGTAGGTACTGTAGTGACCCGAACTTTTCCATGTTTATATATATTAATTGAGATTGATATTTACATGATTAAATGTTTCCAACATGTTAAACAATCAAACTTGTTAAGACTTGATTAATTGAAATATGTTTCATATAGACAATTGACCACCCAAGTTGACCGGTGATTCACGAACGTTAAAACTTGTAAAAACTATATGATGACATATATATGGATATATATATAGTTAACATGATACTATGATAAGTAAACATATCATTAAGTATATTAACAATGAACTACATATGTAAAAACAAGACTACTAACTTAATGATTTTTAAACGAGACATATATGTAACGATTATCGTTGTAAAGACGTTTAATGTATATATATCATATTAAGAGATATTCATACATGATAATATCATGATAATATAATAATTTAAAATCTCATTTGATATTATAAACATTGTGTTAACAACATTTAACAAGATCGTTAACCTAAAGGTTTCAAAACAACACTTACATGTAACGACTAACGATGACTTAACGAATCAGTTAAAATGTATAGACATGTAGTGTTTTAATATGTATTTATACACTTTTGGAAGACTTCAATACACTTATAAAAATACTTCTACTTAACAAAAATGCTTACAATTACATCCTCATTCAGTTTCATCAACAATTCTACTCGTATGCACCCGTATTCGTACTCGTACAATACACAGCTTTTAGATGTATGTACTATTGGTATATACACTCCAATGATCAGCTCTTAGCAGCCCATGTGAGTCACCTAACACATGTGGGAACCATCATTTGGCAACTAGCATGAAATATCTCATAAAATTACAAAAATATGAGTAATCATTCATGACTTATTTACATGAAAACAAAATTACATATCCTTTATATCTAATCCATACACCAACGACCAAAAACACCTACAAACACTTTCATTCTTCAATTTTCTTCATCTAATTGATCTCTCTCAAGTTCTATCTTCAAGTTCTAAGTGTTCTTCATATATTCTACAAGTTCTAGTTACATAAAATCAAGGATACTTTCAAGTTTGCTAGCTCACTTCCAATCTTGTAAGGTGATCATCCAACCTCAAGAAATCTTTGTTTCTTACAGTAGGTTATCATTCTAATACAAGGTAATAATCATATTCAAACTTTAATTCAATTTCTATAACTATAACAATCTTATTTCGAGTGGAAAGCTTACTTGAAATTGTTTTCGTGTCATGATTCTGCTTCAAGAATTTTCAAGCCATCCAAGGATCCTTTGAAGCTAGATCTATTTTTCTCATTTTCAGTAGGTTTATCCAAGGAACTTGAGGTAGTAATGATGTTCATAACATCATTCGATTCATACATATAAAGCTATCTTATTCGAAGGTTTAAACTTGTAATCACTAGAACATAGTTTAGTTAATTCTAAACTTGTTCGCAAATAAAAGTTAATCCTTCTAACTTGACTTTTAAAATAAACTAAACACATGTTCTATATCTATATGATATGCTAACTTAATGATTTAAAACCTAGAAACACGAAAAACACCGTAAAACCGGATTTACGCCGTCGTAGTAACACCGCGGGCTGTTTTGGGTTAGTTAATTAAAAACTATGACAAACTTTGATTTAAAAGTTGTTATTCTGAGAAAATGATTGTTATTATGAACATGAAACTATATCCAAAAATTATGGTTAAACTCAAAGTGGAAGTATGTTTTTCTAAAATGGTCATCTAGACGTCGTTCTTTCGACTGAAATGACTACCTTTACAAAAACGACTTGTAACTTATTTTTCCTACTATAAACCTATACTTTTTCTGTTTAGATTCATAAAATAGAGTTCAATATGAAACCATAGCAATTTGATTCACTCAAAACGGATTTAAAATGAAGAAGTTATGGGTAAAACAAGATTGGATAATTTTTCTCATTTTAGCTACGTGAAAATTGGTAACAAATCTATTCCAACCATAACTTAATCAACTTGTATTGTATATTATGTAATCTTGAGATACCATAGACACGTATACAATGTTTCGACCTATCATGTCAACACATCTATATATATTTCGAAACAACCATAGACACTCTATATGCGAATGTTGGAGTTAGCTATACAGGGTTGAGGTTGATTCCAAAATATATATAGTTTGAGTTGTGATCAATACTGAGATACGTATACACTGGGTCGTGGATTGATTCAAGATAATATTTATCGATTTATTTCTGTACATCTAACTGTGGACAACTAGTTGTAGGTTACTAACGAGGACAGCTGACTTAATAAACTTAAAACATCAAAATATATTAAAAGTGTTGTAAATATATTTTGAACATACTTTGATATATATGTATATATTGTTATAGGTTCGTGAATCAACCAGTGGCCAAGTCTTACTTCCCGACGAAGTAAAAATCTGTGAAAGTGAGTTATAGTCCCACTTTTAAAATCTAATATTTTTGGGATGAGAATACATGCAGGTTTTATAAATGATTTACAAAATAGACACAAGTACGTGAAACTACATTCTATGGTTGAATTATCGAAATCGAATATGCCCCTTTTTATTAAGTCTGGTAATCTAAGAATTAGGGAACAGACACCCTAATTGACGCGAATCCTAAAGATAGATCTATTGGGCCTAACAAACCCCATCCAAAGTACCGGATGCTTTAGTACTTTGAAATTTATATCATATCCGAAGGGTGTCCCGGAATGATGGGGATATTCTTATATATGCATCTTGTTAATGTCGGTTACCAGGTGTTCACCATATGAATGATTTTTATCTCTATGTATGGGATGTGTATTGAAATATGAAATCTTGTGGTCTATTATTATGATTTGGTATACATAGGTTAAACCTATAACTCACCAACATTTTTGTTGACGTTTTAAGCATGTTTATTCTCAGGTGATTATTAAGAGCTTCCGCTGTCGCATACTTAAATAAGGATGAGATTTGGAGTCCATGCTTGTTTGATATTGTGTAAAAACTGCATTCAAGAAACTTATTTTGTTGTAACATATTTGTATTGTAAACCATTATGTAATGGTCGTGTGTAAACAGGATATTTTAGATTATCATTATTTGATAATCTACGTAAAGCTTTTTAAACCTTTATTGATGAAATAAAGGTTATGGTTTGTTTTAAAATGAATGCAGTCTTTGAAAAACGTCTCATATAGAGGTCAAAACCTCGCAACGAAATCAATTAATATGGAACGTTTTTAATCAATAAGAACGGGACATTTCACGCGGCACTTTGTGCCTGAGAACTCCGCGAGTCGCGGGAAAATGGAATACAGCTCACACCCTTTTGGATCTTCTTTGCCGACGTTTTATATATATAAATATAAAATATAAATAATTAATATAATTATTTATATATTATATTATATTCTTGTGCATAACTGACTTGTAATTTTTGGTCCGTTGCGTCGGGCGTTGATAGTTGACTCATGTCCCGGTTCCGGATTTTCAAACGTCCTTTCGTACTATTTTATATCGCGCACTTTACGTTTTGCGATTTGTAATTTGCACAAAAATTGTTCTCCTTATATTTCAAAATCCGTGCGAGTCTTTTACTCACTTTTTAGTGGCACTTTTAAGTGTACTATGGCTTTAGTGGCACTTTTCAGGCTTTAGTGGCACTTTTTCTTCAATTCTTTAATCTTCGTGCTTCGTCTTCACATTTATTTATTTAAACAATTACAATGAAAATATAATACAATTACATATAAAAATCTATTATTTAGGAGGGATATTGCTATGAAATATATGTTCCTTTTTAGCCTTATCAAATATCCCCACACTTGAGCGTTGCTTGTCCTCAAGCAATACAGAACTTGAAACCAAGTGTAAATCCGAGAGAATTTATAACCCTTCCCCACACTTAAGATCATGCAATGCCCTCATTTGCATGAAATCGGACTATAATTATAAATTCATGAGGGTGATTAGTGTAGAAAGTAGTTAAAGATACCATAAATTTGCAGGATGATAGATGGTGCACCTCATCGTTCATTCCTTCTTGTTTTATCACACATGTTTTTTTCTTTTCAAAAATGGTTGCTTTTCTGAACTGTTTGATAATTTTTGAAAATGCGTCTTTTACCCTAATCGTGCATTTTTATTAACGAGTTATGCACTAACCCGAACCCCTAATTTAACGTTAAGTGGGGTTAAACTTCCCCACACTTAGCTGACGACATGTGAAGTCGGTAGAATAAGTTCCACGAATTAAAATAGTGAGCCAGTTATTTATATCTCGAGTGGTGTATGATATATCAATGGGTTTAAAGTTTACATTCACCCGATCGTCACTACTTAATTCTTTTTTAAGTGTAGCTTTTAGTAAATGGATATGTCTCTTTTCTGGTTCTTGGTCAAATGGATCGATATACACCGACATACATATTATAGGGTGGACAATTCCTAACATTTCCTTCCTTTTATTCTCGGGATTAAAGGTTTCACTTCTATTACCCAATTGGGTGAAATCTGAGGTGTCATTATCTATTACAGCACGTAGTTCATCTTCGATAGATGACTCATCTATTGAGAATATTGGGTTGGAAGTTTGTGGAATGGTGAATTTCGGGATCGAAGTAGATTCTTCTTCATTAACGGTACTTAGCGGTCCCACCACTTTGGTCTCGGGGGTAAAATTTTCAACGTTATCGTTTTCCCAAGAGTACCAATTTGTCACCCTTACTTCTTCTTCTTCATCCATTGATGGATCGTTGAATTCGTCGGTAGAGGCTAATGTGTCGATATGTTGTGAAATTGGTAAAACTGAATAAAAAGTATCATCGGGATAGTTGGTGATTTCGGAGCTCTCGAATTCATCAAAATTCGATGATATGAGATTTTCTTGCACAATACTCCTCAGATCAACAGGTATGTAGTCTGATAGAGTTTCAGCTTGCCGGTTTACAAACTCTCTCATTTGTTCATTTTGAGCATTGAGTTCTTCGAGTTTGATTTTCATATTGTCTAATAAATTTTCAGACACGTAATTTTCCTCGTCTACTGGTTGTTGAGTTTGGAAATATTCTTGGGAATAATCCTAATTTGAATTGTATTCTTCATAATTATTCCATTCAGGTTTCGTGGGTGCGTAATTTTCCATAGGAACGTAATAATAACATTCCCATGTTGAGTGATAATCTCCACAGATTTCACAACCAGTTATTGTTTCGTCATTCGTGATCCAAGATTGACCGAACGAATTGTCATCAACACCCGTTTGAGAGTATTGTTTTAATTGATTTTGGATATCAAAAAGAGTTTCCATAGCCTTGTTTTCAAAAATTTTCATTTTATTGCGATGGCCAAATTTTAGCTACAATATGGTGCATTTACTAATTATCCTATTAGTTATAAAAATAGAAAAACTTATATATGTTGTCCAATTAATAGACTTTTCTGCTTTTGCCCACATTTCGAATAGCCAAAAGATGCAGCAGGGAGCCAGAACCCTTTAAATCGGAAGCTCACAACTCAGCCACTAACAAATCCAACTATTACTACGAAGCAGAAAATTGTCAACGTCCATTAATTTAAGCACTTAAATAATTTTTCTTTCCGTTTGAGATATTAGATAAGAAATAGAGAAAATTTCTAAGTCCTAAAAACTAAAGCGTCGAGAAATAAGAAAGAAAAAGAATGCGTGTCGAAAAACGTCGAAAAATAAAAATAAGAAAATAGCGCGTCGTGACTTAAAAGGCACTAAAATTTTAAAATCGTCGCAAAATTCTAAAGCACCTAAATCTTAGTCTAAAGAAATAGCACTTAAGGGATTTTACGGCAAAGCCTAAAAATCTAGAAGTAAAAATAACTATGGCAAAAACTATGGATTAAAACTAAATACGAGCGAAAAACATACAAATATTACGCTAAAAACAAATAAAAAGGGACACAATATAAAAATATACTAAAATCCGTAAAAAGTACAATTTTTATAAAAATTTTATTTTTATATTATTTATTTAATAAAACTATTAATTTTATAATTTAATAAAACTAATTAAACTAAATAAACAAAATAATAATAAAACTAAAACTAATTAATAAATTAATTAACTAATTTAGGGTTTATTAATAATAATAAATAATAATATACCGTAATAAATGCTGGTTTAGCGTTTCAGGCTCGTCAGACAGGGCGGCTCCGCGAGTCGCATTTCCACTTGCCTTAAAACTCCGCAAGTCGCGGAGGATGTAAAACGTTTTTTTTTTTTGTTTTTTTTTTTAAATTTTATATTGTTTTTCTAAAAATATATTTATACAAATATATATATTAAAAATATAGCGTTTCGCCGGGTACCCGGTAGCGGCGCCAAAAACTTGATGTGTGCAGCGGGGTGTACGAAATACTATTAAATTTTACAAGAAAATACTATTAGATACGATATAATTTTACACAAGATATTTATTTATTTAGAGAATGGATATACCTAAACCTTGCTACAACACTATAGGCAGTGTACCTAATCGTAGAGTAGTATAGTTTTTAGTAAGTCCGGTTCGTTCCACAGGGAGCGGGCTTATTGCACACTATATTTTTAAACAACTATATTTGTACAAAATATATATAATTATATATAATGATATATAAAAGGGGGTTTAATGTTTAATGACCGGTTTGTCGATTTATATTTTAAGCGAAGCGTATAGTAAATGACGATATTTAAATAACAATAAAATAAATAACAATAATTAAAATGACAATAAATAAAAGTACGAGGAAATATGAAATAAAATATATTATGCTTATTTAAACTTCCGTAATCATGATGGTTGACGTGTTGATTTTAGTTTTATGCCCATGGGTTAATTGTCCTTTGTCCTGGATTATTTAATATGTCCGTCTGGTTTGTGTCCATAACAGTCCATCGGTCATAAATTTAAAGTGCGAGTGTCCTCGTCAAATTAACCTTATACCCGAAGTCAAATATTCCAACTAATTGGGGACTTAAACTATAACAAGGTTTTAATACTTTGTTTAATAATTACACCAGGTTATCGACTGCGTGTAACCCAAGGTTTTAATACTTTGTTATCAATTATGCCAAGTGTCCTTGTACATAATTTCACCCCTGTTTTAATAATTCCATAGACTATTAATCCATTCCCGTGTCCGGTTAAATGAACGATTGTTCGTACATATAAATATCCCGCCCATCGTGTCCGATCGAGTGTATATGGTAATTTATGGGTACGTCCAATTATAAATCTTTATATTAAGATTAACAAACTATCATTTAGTTAAACAAATATAAAGCCCATTAATAGCCCATAGTCTAATTTCCACAAGTGTCGTTCTTTTGTCCAAACCCCAATTATGGTACAAAGCCCAATTACCCCGTCTTTAATATTTAGTCCAACATCATGATTACTTTGGCTCAAATAAGCATAATAATAACTTAAATACGAGACATTAATTTAAAAAGGAGAACATAGCTTACATTGATTAATTATCGCGTAGTGGTACACGGACAGAGCTCCGACTTTAAAAACCCGTAAAAATAACTTTTACATAACCTAAACTAATCTAATATAACACTAAGCTATACTATATATATATATATATTATATATATATATTTATTTATATTATACTACGGAGTATTATTATTATTATGTTATTTTACTCGGCAGAATTCGCGACCTTTTATAGGCATTCTGAAATTTCTGTGCTCCGCGAGTCGCGGCACTTTGTGCCTGAGAACTCCGCGAGTCGCGGGAAAATGGAATACAGCTCACACCCTTTTGGATCTTCTTTGCCGACATTTTATATATATAAATATAAAATATAAATAATTAATATAAATATTTATATATTATATTATATTCTTGTGCATAACTGACTTGTAATTTTTGGTCCGTTGCGTCGGGTGTTGATAGTTGACTCATGTTCCGGTTCCGGATTTTCAAACGTCCTTTCGTACTATTTTATATCGCGCACTTTACGTTTTGCGATTTGTAATTTGCACAAAAATTGTTCTCCTTATATTTCAAAATCCGTGCGAGTCTTTTACTCACTTTTTAGTGGCACTTTTAAGTGTACTATGGCTTTAGTGGCACTTTTCAGGCTTTAGTGGCACTTTTTCTTCAATTCTTTAATCTTCGTGCTTCGTCTTCACATTTATTTATTTAAACAATTACAATAAAAATATAATACAATTACATATAAAAATCTATTATTTAGGAGGGATATTGCTATGAAATATATGTTCCTTTTTAGCCTTATCAAATATCCCCACACTTGAGCGTTGCTTGTCCTCAAGCAATACAGAACTTGAAACCAAGTGTAAATCCGAGAGAATTTATAACCCTTCCCCACACTTAAGATCATGCAATGCCCTCATTTGCATGAAATCGGACTATAATTATAAATTCATGAGGGTGATTAGTGTAGAAAGTAGTTAAAGATACCATAAATTTGCAGGATGATAGATGGTGCACCTCATCGTTCATTCCTTCTTGTTTTATCACACATGTTTTTTTTCTTTCAAAAACGGTTGCTTTTCTGAACTGTTTGATAATTTTTGAAAATGCGTCTTTTACCCTAATTGTGCATTTTTATTAACGAGTTATGCACTAACCCGAACTCCTAATTTAACGTTAAGTGAGGTTAAACTTCCCCACACTTAGCTGACGACATGTGAAGTCGGTAGAATAAGTTCCACGAATTAAAATAGTGAGCCAGTTATTTATATCTCGGGTGGTGTATGATATATCAATGGGTTTAAAGTTTACATTTACCCGATCATCACTACTTAATTCTTTTTTAAGTGTAGCTTTTAGTAAATGGATATGTCTCTTTTCTGGTTCTTGGTCAAATGGATCGATATACACCGACATACATATTATAGGGTGGACAATTCCTAACATTTCCTTCCTTTTATTCTCGGGATTAAAGGTTTCACTTCTATTACCCAATTGGGTGAAATCTGAGGTGTCATTATCTATTACAGCACGTAGTTCATCTTCGATAGATGACTCATCTATTGAGAATATTGGGTTGGAAGTTTGTGGAATGGTGAATTTCGGGATCGAAGTAGATTCTTCTTCATTAACGGTACTTATCGGTCCCACCACTTTGGTCTCGGGGGTAAAATTTTCAACGTTATCGTTTTCCCAAGAGTACCAATTTGTCACCCTTACTTCTTCTTCTTCATCCATTGATGGATCGTTGAATTCGTCGGTAGAGGCTAATGTGTCGATATGTTGTGAAATTGGTAAAACTGAATAAAAAGTATCATCGGGATAGTTGGTGATTTCGGAGCTCTCGAATTCATCAAAATTCGATGATATGAGATTTTCTTGCACAATACTCCTCAGATCAACAGGTGTGTAGTCTGATAGAGTTTCAGCTTGCCGGTTTACAAACTCTCTCATTTGTTCATTTTGAGCATTGAGTTCTTCGAGTTTGATTTTCATATTGTCTAATAAATTTTCATACACGTAATTTTCCTCGTCTACTGGTTGTTGAGTTTGGAAATATTCTTGGGAATAATCCCAATTTGAATTGTATTCTTCATAATTATTCCATTCAGGTTCCGTGGGTGCGTAATTTTCCATAGGAACGTAATAATAACATTCCCATGTTGAGTGATAATCTCCACAGATTTCACAACCAGTTATTGTTTCGTCATTCGTGATCCAAGATTGACCGAACGAATTGTCATCAACACCCGTTTGAGAGTATTGTTTTAATTGATTTTCGATATCAAAAAGAGTTTCCATAGCCTTGTTTTCAAAAAATTTCATTTTATTGCGATGGCCAAATTTTAGCTACAATATGGTGCATTTACTAATTATCCTATTAGTTATAAAAATAGAAAAACTTATATAAGTTGTCCAATTAATAGACTTTTCTGCTTTTGCCCACGTTTCGAATAGCCAAAAGATGCAGCAGGGAGTCAGAATCCTTTAAATCGGAAGCTCACAACTCAGCCACTAACAAATCCAACTATTACTACGAAGCAGAAAATTGTCAACGTCCATTAATTTAACCACTTAAATAATTTTTCTTTCCGTTTGTGATATTAGATAAGAAATAGAGAAAATTTCTAAGTCCTAAAAACTAAAGCGTCGAGAAATAAGAAAGAAAAAGAATGCGTGTCGAAAAACGTCGAAAAATAAAAATAAGAAAATAGCGCGTCGTGACTTAAAAGGCACTAAAATTTTAAAATCGTCTCAAAATTCTAAAGCACCTAAATCTTAGTCTAAAGAAATAGCACTTAAGGGATTTTACGGCAAAGCCTAAAAATCTAGAAGTAAAAATAACTATGGCAAAAACTATGGATTAAAACTAAATACGAGCGAAAAACATACAAATATTACGCTAAAAACAAATAAAAAGGGACAAAATATAAAAATATACTAAAATCCGTAAAAAGTACAATTTTTATAAAAATATTATTTTTATATTATTTATTTAATAAAACTATTAATTTTATAATTTAATAAAACTAATTAAACTAAATAAACAAAATAATAATAAAACTAAAACTAATTAATAAATTAATTAACTAATTTAGGGTTTATTAATAATAATAAATAATAATATACCGTAATAAATGCTGGTTTAGGGTTTCAGGCGCGTCAGACAGGGCGGCTCCGCGAGTCGCGTTTCCACTTGCCTTAAAACTCCGCAAGTCGCGGAGGATGTAAAACGTTTTTTTTTTTTTTTGTTTTTTTTTTAAAATTTTATATTGTTTTTCTAAAAATATATTTATACAAATATATATTAAAAATATAGCGTTTCGCCGGGTCCCCGGCAGCGGCGCCAAAAACTTGATGTGTGCAGCGGGGTGTACGAAATACTATTAAATTTTACAAGAAAATACTATTAAATACGATACAATTTTACACAAGATATTTATTTATTTAGAGAATGGATATACCTAAACCTTGCTACAACACTATAGGCAGTGTACCTAATCGTAGAGTAGTATAGTTTTTAGTAAGTCCGGTTCGTTCCACGGGGAGCGGGCTTATTGCACACTATATTTTTAAACAACTATATTTGTACAAAATATAAATAATTATATATAATAATATATAAAAGGGGGTTTACCGTTTAATGACCGGTTTGTCGATTTATATTTTAAGCGAAGCGTATAGTAAATGACGATATTTAAATAACAATAAAATAAATAACAATAATTAAAATGACAATAAATAAAAGTACGAGGAAATATGAAATAAAATATATCATGCTTATTTAAACTTCCGTAATCATGATGGTTGACGTGTTGATTTTAGTTTTATGCCCATGGGTTAATTGTCCTTTGTCCTGGATTATTTAATATGTCCGTCTAGTTTGTGTCCATAACAGTCCATCGGTCATAAATTTAAAGTGCAAGTGTCCTCGTCAAATTATCCTTATACCCGAAGTCAAATATTCTAACTAATTGGGGACTTAAACTGTAACAAGGTTTTAATACTTTGTTTAATAATTACACCAGGTTATCGACTGCGTGTAACCCAAGGTTTTAATACATTGTTATCAATTATGCCAAGTGTCCTTGTACATAATTTCACCCCTGATTTAATAATTCCATAGACTATTAATCCATTCCCGTGTCCGGTTAAATGAACGATTATTCGTACATATAAATATCCCGCCCATCGTGTCCGATCGAGTGTATATGGTAATTTATGGGTACGTCCAATTATAAATCTTTATATTAAAATTAACAAACTATCATTTAGTTAAACAAATATAAAGCCCATTAATAGCCCATAGTCTAATTTCCACAAGTGTCGTTCTTTTGTCCAAACCCCAATTATGGTATAAAGCCCAATTACCCCGTCTTTAATATTTAGTCCAACATCATGATTACTTTGGCTCAAATAAGCATAATAATAACTTAAATACGAGACATTAATTTAAAAAGGAGAACATAGCTTACATTGATTATTTATCGCGTAGTGGTACACGGACAGAGCTCCGACTTTAAAAACCCGTAAAAATAACTTTTACATAACCCAAACTAATCTAATATAACACTAATCTATACTATATATATATATATATATATATATATATATATATATATATATATATTATATATATATATTTATTTATATTATACTACGGAGTATTATTATTATTATGTTATTTTACTCGGCAGAATTCGCGACCTTTTATAGGCATTCTGAAATTTCTGTGCTCCGCGAGTCGCGGCACTTTGTGCCTGAGAACTCCGCGAGTCGCGAGAAAATGGAATACAGCTCACACCCTTTTGGATCTTCTTTGCCGACGTTTTATATATATAAATATAAAATATAAATAATTAACATAATTATTTATATATTATATTATATTCTTGTGCATAACTGACTTGTAATTTTTGGTCCGTTGCGTCGGGCGTGGATAGTTGACTCATGTCCCGGTTCCGGATTTTCAAACGTCCTTTCGTACTATTTTATATCGCGCACTTTACGTTTCGCGATTTGTAATTTGCACAAAAATTGTTCTCCTTATATTTCAAAATCCGTGCGAGTCTTTTACTCACTTTTTAGTGGCACTTTTAAGTGTACTATGGCTTTAGTGGCACTTTTCAGGCTTTAGTGGAACTTTTTCTTCAATTCTTTAATCTTCGTGCTTCGTCTTCACATTTATTTATTTAAACAATTACAATGAAAATATAATACAATTACATATAAAAATCTATTATTTAGGAGGGATATTGCTATGAAATATATGTTCCTTTTTAGCCTTATCAATCTATATCGGAATCCGAGGAGTTTGAACTAAAGAAGAGTTCCATTTTGTACGATTGAATAAATGATTTTTCGATATGAAATGATTTTCGGATGTCAAAAAAAATATTCTAATTACGTAGAATACTTAGGTATAGTACATAAGATTCCGTAGATTACGGAAGAATTTTCGGAATATGTCAGGCAAAGTTTATAATAACTGATACGCTAAGATATGAATCTTGTCTATACACTATTCATGCCATCAATGCAGTAAGATGTGTCTAGGCTAAGACTGATAAGCAAATGATTCCCTAAAAATGATAAGCAGGTAATTTTCAACACGAAATGATAAGCAAAACTTTTGACATGCAAACACGGTCGAAGTCCAGACTCACTAATGCATCTAAACAACTATCAGTTAGACACACTAATGCAAGACCTAGTTTGCTAAGACCACCGCTCTGATACCAACTGTAGTAACCCGTCCTAATCTATAAGGATGAATACAAATACATATGGATACATCGCGAGGTACTTGACCTCTATATGATACATTTTACAAACATTGCATTCGTTTTTAAAAGTCAAACTTTCATTACATCGAAATTTGACAAGCATGCATACCATTTCATAATATATCAAACTATAATTGACTTAATAATAATCTTGATGAACTCAACGACTCGAATGCAACGTCTTTTGAAATATGTCATGAATGACTCCAAATAATATCTCTAAAATGAGCAAGTGCACAGCGAAAGATTTCTTTAATACCTGAGAATAAACATGCTTTCAAGTGTCAACCAAAAGGTTGGTGAGTTCATTAGTTTATCATAAACGATCATTTTCATCATTTTAATAGACCACAAGATTTTCATTCCTCATAAATACACATCTCATATCAGGCATTTCGCAAACTGCATAGAGATAAAAATCATTCATATGAATTGAACACCTTGTAACCAACAGTAACAAAATGCATCTAGAATATCCACAGATATAAATATCGAAGTACTAAAGCAGTTCAAATTCTCTAACTGGGGCTTGTCAATGGCCCATAGATCTATCTTTAGGATTCGCATCAATTAGTGGCAATTATAATAAATACCAATTCTTAGGTTACCAAGTTCAACAAGAGCGATATCCGGTATAACAATTCAACCATAGAATGTAGTTTCGATTACTTATGTCTATTTCGTAAGACATTTATAAAAGCAGCGCATGTATTCTCAATTCCAAAAATATATATTGCAAAAGCATTTAAAAGAGGAGCAAATGAAACTCACCCTACTGTATTTTGTAGTAAAAATACATATGACGGCATTGAACAAGTGTAGGGTTGGCCTCGGATTCATGATCCTATATATTTAGTTATGTATTGAGGTTTACTATTTATATGTATGATTCAATTTAAATGTTATTTGTAACTTATTTATAATAACATTTTATTAAAACAAGATAGTATTTAATACAATATATTTTTACATAAAAGTCCTTTATTTATTAAAGTAATATTTTTAATAATAAAATAGTGACAATAATAATAATGATAATTAATAATAATGATTTTAATCATAATACTGCTAATAATAACCTTAATGATAATACTTAATAATAATACTTATAATAATAATAATAATAATAATAATAATAATAATAATAATAATAATAATAATAATAATAATAATAATAATAATAATAGTAATAGTGATAGTAATAATAATAATAATAATAATAATAATAATAATAATAATAATAATAATAATAATAATAATAATAATAATAATAATGGTAATAATGATAATAATAATAATAATGGTAATTGTAATGCTACCTCAAAGAAGTAGCCCTTAAAAAAATTTCAAGTCCGGGTGTGAACCCGCGACGTCCCGCTAACCCGATAACATCCTTAACCATTAGGCCGTTTCCTCTTTTCTATTTTAGTACACCACTTAAAATGTATACCCCATCTATTTGTTTATCATCTTCTTATTCGTTTAACTTCATTGTTGTGTATTATCATAATCATATCATCAGCATTTCGATTATCATACCATCATTATCATCATCCCAACCCGTTACTATCATAACCTCGATTACGTCCAAAATCATCTAACATTGTCATCGTTATTTTTATGTATCCATTTTATTATCGTAACCATCTTTTATCATTATCTCCTCATCATCATACCCCAATCCTAATTATTATTATCTTAATCATCAATCGGTTATTCTAATCATCTACATAATCATCATCATCATCGATACTTAATCATTTTTTTGTTATCTTCATCATGTACCATATCATACATAACCCTATCATCTTCTTCGTTAGACATCCTCACTGATTCTTCATCATCTTGTTTCATCCATAACTCGTCGTTCATAATCATATCACCATGATCATAATCGACATTATCATACACCTGAAATCATATTCATCATTATCATACTCTAACCTCATCATTATCACACTCTTAATCTAATTATCGTCAATTAAATTTGCAATATGTGACTGATGGGCTTCGTTCCTTACACAACAAGTATTAACACATGGTCCAACATCTCAATAATATGAAGCCCAATAAGTAGTCATTTGTTATCGGCCCAACTTATGGTTTTAAGCTAATTGGTCCCGTAACATTTATGAAGGGTTTTGACTTGGTAATTTGATCGGTAAAAGGAGAGTGTAAACAGAAAATACGTGGTCATCGACAGACTCATTCGATCTTTATTATCTTTTAATCATCATAGTAACCGTAACCTTGTCACTGTATCATTACGTTTATATATACGTCGTACCTCATTATCCTTTTTCACTTGATTAATGCTTCTATCATTGGGGTCCAACAAGTAGAAAACGAAAATAATAATAATAAAGCGTGCTAAATGAATCAAGTTGTGGGCAGGTAATCTCTCCATTTGCTTTTGTTGTTGGCATCATTTTTTTATTGAATTAATATCCATCATGTAACCCACTAGTAAAGAAATAAAGTTACGTGGGGTATTATCCAATTGTAAATGTCGGATAACAAAAAGAAAAGAACTCACCAACAATTATTCATGGTTCGGTTTTGAGTTTAAGCACGAGCAAAACAGAAACATAGCAGCGTTTTTGTTGACAACAGGAGCTAAGAACAATCTATTGGTGATGGTTTATGTGGCTTGTGAGGAATCGAAAAATAGAAACAGATAAACTGATGGTTTCGAGCAAAATGGGTGGTTATCTTCGTCTCAAAATAGAAACATGTGGTTATTTTTTAATAGTTCTCGAGCAGTAGCAAGTTGGGTGTCGATGAAGGAGCTGTGGTGTGATTATGTGATGCTATTTACGGTTGCAAACAGGAATAAAATAACGGTAGTAGTGGTTTGGCATCTGAAGGTGAGAGAGAGCGAAGAGAGAGATAGAGAGAGAGAGAGAGTGGTGATCAAATGATTTGCTTGCTTTGTTGAAGATGGTGGTGCGTTGGGCTGTGATGGTGATCACGTGTAGAAAACAGGAAGACAGAATCTGTAAGACCCGAATATTTTATTGTACTTATGTGTGTATAAGTTATTCAAGTTGTGGGGTTTAGGTTGTATTTAATTAAAAGGCAAAAGAAGCTGAACTGGGCATTTCGCACGCCGCGCGGTCTTATGGCGCGCCGCGCCATTACGGGCTGACAGCTCACTTTGTTTTTAATTAGATATTTTGAGGGCAATTGGGTAAATTCACTTGAGGGCAGACCTTAAGGCCCTAGATCAGTTTTGGGGAGCCTCATAACTCCATTTTCATCTACTTCACTTCTTCCAATTTAGTTTCTAGAGAGAGAGATTCTTAGTGAGGGAAAGCTTGAATCAAGGAAGAAGGAGGTGATTTCGGATCAAAGTGCGGGTATTAAAGTTGTTCATCTTTCCTCTAGCTACGTTTTGATCATAGTGGTATGCTCTAATCTTGATTTCCTTGTTTAATTTGTGAAAGGGTTATAGTTAGGGTTAATGATGAACTTAAAACCCATTTGTGGGTGAATGGGGTGTTTTTGGATGAATTTGGGTCATGAAGACTCAAAGATGACTAACCAGGGTTTTCAAGTGTTAGATTGATGATTATGAACTTAATTGGTTAGTTAAAGTACTAGAACACTTTAATGATATGTAAATGGGTGTTATTGGGTATGGATGACCCAAATGGGTGTGTTGACTTTGAAATGGGTCAAATGAGTCTTTAATGACCTAAGCGGCCTAGCAAGTATGAAAACGAGTTAGCCTTGTGACCTAAGTGTGTTTTAAACCCATCTTGACGAATGATTAGGGTTTTGGTGTGTGTTGACCCAATTTAGGGTTAAGGGTGCAAATGGGTTGAAATTGCACCTTGGGTCAAAATGGCTTAGAATGCTGAAAGGGTTTGGTTGACCGACTTGAGTTTGCGTTTGATTATATGTATAATATGATAGGTAAGTTACTTTGAAGTTTCGCAAGCTCGGGTATCTTTTCACAAGACTTTGAGGTGAGTGGAATAATTATATGCGTATGTATATAATGTATCTATTTGTTGTAGCGTGAAATGTGTAGTGTTGAGGTGCTAAGACACCATGTTTCATGTGAAGAGTGTAGCATCGAGGTGTTAAGATGCCACTCGGGTGTAGCATCGAGGTGTTAAGATGCCACCTAGGAGTGTAGTGTCGAGGTGTTAAGACACCACTCCGTAAATTAATGAGTGATGCATCGAGGTGTTAAGATGCCACTCGGGGTGATGTGCCGAGGTGTTAAGGTGCCACCCTAGGGGTTAGTGGTGCGAGGTGTTAAGTGCCCTAATGGATGTTGTGAACACCGATGGCGTTTTCGCGAGCGTCGTTCCCTTGTACTATTGGTTAACCATGGTTATTTGTGTGGTAAGCATATTATATTATTCGAGTTATATTTATATGCGGTTGTTATGCTAGCTTGTGGTATTGGAGGTTTATAGCTTGTTTTTGCGACGATAAGCTAATTGTGTTTGTTAGCATGTTTGCGGTTTGTGTAAGTGTATGCAAGTAGGTATAATTATATATGTATTCGTATAATTATTGCATTCACTAAGCTTTGCTTACCCTCTCGTTGTTTACTATTTTTATAGGTTCAGTTGTGGACAAGGGTAAGGGCATTATCATGGATTAGAGATCTAGCTTGTTGATTAGGGGACGCTTTTTGGAAGTGTTAGTTCTTGAAGTTTGACCGAGACTTGGGTAGTTTAATCCCAAACGCCATGCTCGTAGTGTAGTTTGGTACTTAAACTTTTTGGCGGTCGAAACTCATATTTTGTATTAAACTCGTAAAACGGCCGAAGTGGGCCCCGCTTTGTAAAACTTATTTTACGTTTGAATTGTGTTAGTTTTACATATTTGAATGTGTGGTTAAAAGCGTGTCGTCTAAAAATGTCGGGAACTGGTCGATCTTTTTCGCATTTTGAAACTTTCCGGACAGGCCCGAATGGCGCGTCGCGCGGCCATCCTGGTGCACCGCGCCACTTCTCTGTACAGCAAATTTTTTTTATTTTGTATTCTGGTCGCGGTTTGGTTTGGGTTGTTACAAGTGGTATCAGAGCATGGTCTAAGGGATTTAGGCGACTTGAGATAGGTGCCTAGACTTAGACTTTAATTTGTATGCGCTTTTTGTGAGACTTGTAGGAGACGGGTCGGACCGGAGATTTGGTTAGTGCTTAGGTCTATGCGAACTAACCTTGCACTAATCATTTTGTGTTGTTTTAGCAATCATCAAGCGAGATAGACGTCGTACTAGCAAGTTAATGCGACGTGCTCGCGTAACAATGATTAGCTACCATTGTTACGGGTTCAAGACGTGTCAAACAAGCAATGTACGACGAGTATCAACCAAGATGGGGCGGTGTGGTATATGTATGTCTTTCCTTTTCTTTTCGTTGTTTAATCTATATGCATTCTTTAGAATGAAGACGGAAGATGGAACCGGAACGGACGCGCCTATTCATGAGGGGAAGGATGAGTTAACATTAAGGATTGAGGCAGAGTTCGAACGCTATATCTTGATTTTCGCCAACAAGGTTAAGCAAGTTCTCCAAGAGTCGTTCGAGGGAATAGTGACCGAGATGGTTCGAGATCGGGTGCCTAAGGTCGTGAAGGAAGAGTTAGAAAAGAGGTTTCCTAAACCTCAAGGTGACGGTGACGATGTAGCAACTATGGGGATTGAATCTCATGCTTCAAAATTTGCTGATCACTCTTTGGGTAAGAGAAAGTTAGAATCAAGAGGTGCTCCTAGTAAAAGGGCGAGAAGTACGCCCGGAGGTGTTGAAAAAGTGAAGAAGAGGAGTAAGACAGGTTATGGGCCTACGTGCTTTCGGTGTGGAGGACGAGGTCATTTTGCACGGGATTGTACGAGTGTACCTTTAAGCACGATCAAGTGCTTTATTTGCCAAAAGAAGGGACACCGTAAGTCGGAGTGTTCCGAATCGTTTGTAGATCGGGTTAGGAGGTTAGAGCGTGACTATCTGATGATCAGTGGAGCGCAAGGGTCCAACGATGATGTTTCAGGTATTTTCGTCTTTGGTACAAATATGCCTTATTATTGTTTATTTGTGCCGATGGATTCGTGTATGTATTAGGGACTTAAACTTTGCTTCGAGATCTATTTAGACTCAAGTGAACTCGGTGAAGATTCGGTTTGTTGATGGTTTTGATGATAGTGCACCAGGGTAGCGCCTGAGTCGTTGACTCATGGAAACGCCCCCTGGGGACGAATGTATAGTGGTAATACGTAGTATTGATGCGGGTGACATTCCTAATGGAAACACCCTATGATGACATTTGTATTGACGGATGAGGGCGTAAGACTTGGTGCAACCAAGCATTTCTTAGTGATAGGGTAAATGAATCCACTAAGCCATGAGAACGAACTTTGGCGTTAGGTTGTGAGCGCATGTTCGCGTTTGTAGTGAAGTGGGTGAAACCCTTGAGAGCATGTATGTATCGTTGACCGGATGCTTTCGTAGTGGTAACGGGTAGAAAGGATTTGATAGTTGGAAAAGTCTACCTTGCGGGTAGCAGTAATTTCGTTCTAAAAGGATACGTGTTATGTTGACATTGTGTCATCACTTTAGTGACGCAATCGGGTGACGGTAGACGTTAGTATTTATTATTATCGAATTGAGCACTCGAGAATTCAGGAAGAGGGACCGACGCCAAGTATGGTCGTGTACGACGGTAAATGGCGAAATCTTTTGACTTTGTAATCTTTACGATTTGATTTAGGAACGAGGTTCTACGTTAGGAAGTTGGTAGTGTTACATCAAAGAAATTGTGTCGACTTTATTAGGATTTATATTCCTACCGAGGAAGCGTAATGGGATTTGAGAAAGGGTACGATGCCTCATTGTCATATACTTTGGGTAGTAGTTACAAAATAGCCATTTTGTGTACTACGAGGAAATTAGATATATGTGTTTATTTGGGGTCATCTCTCTGTTGACCGCGTTTGACTTGTGATAGGTGATGAGGGATATCCGGAAGGATTAACTCTTCGTTACCACCCTTGGTTGTGATGGATGGCAAGCGGCTCTCGGGAAGAACCGTTACTTGTATATTTACGATTTTAATTGCCCGTAGGAATTGTGCACATAGCCGTTTTGTGCACATGGTTGTGAGTAATAGTCGGTTTTACTCACACATTGGTATTAATAGTGCGGTAGCCGTGTTTCACTCACATATTGTTGGTAGTGTTGCAATAGCCATTTTTGCGCACTACGGATATATCACGATAGCCGTTTTTGTACATCTTGAGTTTTGTATTGAATAACCTTCTTATTGTTAGTATTGAAAACTACTGGTTGTATACGCCAGTGGTTCGGTCATGAGGACCATGTTGTGTGACTAGTGATACAATAGCCGTGTTCTGATCAAATACTTGCGGTAGATGCGTATTAGCCGTGTATGCGTACTAAGAGGGGTCTTAGGTGGAAGGTGTTATCCGTAAGGATTCATTTTTACTTGGCCTTCATCTTTTGGGTTGTTGACATTAGGTTGAGACTTGGTGGTTTTTAGCATTGTACTTGGTAAGGGTACGCTAGGGGATTGATACCTTGGCACGAGATCGGTTAAGTTCTTCCCGATATAAGGGATTGAGCAAACTTTGTGCTCGGAATTGTGGACTTTAGTAAATTGCGGGTGACAATTTGGTTATTAATGTTGACTCTTAGAGAATGATTGCCTAGAGAAGTTGGAAGAATACGTGACGACTTCGCGTATTCTAAGTGATCATTATAGACTTCGGATGTTGTGTGTATTGCACGTTTCAGAATGCGTGCAAGTGTGTATTTAGTTATTGGAATAATCTTCGAATTAATGATTAATTGACGATTCGATTTCAATGGCGGTTTTGTGATTGTGTGGTGAGTGTTGTACGCTCTTGACGTCCACTCTTTTCTTTTATGATTTTGGGGGTATACGCGTTGTGCCGTTCTAGAGGCATTTCCGTTAATCGCGTTCATGTGCGAGTAGAGTCTTGGTGGTTAACTATCCTTATGTATGTAGGTAACCGGGTTAATGGTTAGGACCAAGTTGGAAAGGTGTAAGCCTTGGTGTTCCAAGCGCCTCCTTAGTGTTGAGATGGAATATAAGTAGACTAGCTATGCGGCCTAGGTGGATAGTGACTAGCAGGTGCCGCTAGGAAGTCATGGGTGTCAAGCCGTAAGGTTCGTTAGATTTGTGTGACCGCTGTAGTTAGGTGACGTGTGACATCAGGAGTAGACCCCGTAAGGGTCGAGTCTGGGAGACTCGGTGTTAGTAATCGGAGTTGGATAACACAACGTCAGGTGCCTCCTTATACCTAATAGTGTAACTTTTGACCCCGATGATGTGATTGCTTTGATTTTGGGTACCGGTGAGAAACTCGAATTTACAACGGTGGTATAGTGTGATGTTTAGCGAGCGTTGACACTCAAATGATTTGAAAGACCGAGGTTCGAATATCTTATAGCGAGTCCTTGGAAGGATTATTTAGTATGACCAACGCCGGAGAATGCGGAAAAGTTCCTATCTTGTAGACGTGATGAGCGAACGGGTGTCGCTCATTTAGGAAAGGAAAGCTTCGATGGTCTTCGAAAAAGTCCCAAGTTGGACTTTGGAGTTAATTGCGAAGGTAGTTAGCGACGTGAGACGGTATGGCGAAGTTCCCGATAGAGGGATACGAGAGATTTTCGAAAAGTGTCGGGATGATTCCCGAATATTCCACGATTGATGGGCGTGACAACAATGATTGTTGGTGGATTACTTTTAGGACGATTGTGGAGTGTAGGGTACGAGTTTGGATACTCGGCGTAAGAGCAAACAGTTGTAGTTATTGGGTCTCGTGGGTTGATTACCCGATATCGTGAAATGATGGAGTGCTATGGCTTTTGGAAAGATATATTATGATGTTTTCACGGTGTATTTTCGAGTGAGTGGTGAGAATTTTGATCGAATGAAAGTGTGAAGTACGGTTGTTGTATTATGATGCGTTAGTGTACGAAGTGAGAACCCGGATGAGTGATTGCTACAAGTGTAATTCCGGATTGGAGACGGAAATGTTCAAGGTAGAGTGCTTAACTTCTAGTATTTGGTGCGGATCACGAGGACGTGATCCAATCTAAGTGGGGGAGAGTTGTAAGACCCGAATATTTTTTTGTACTTATGTGTGTATAAGTTATTCAAGTTGTGGGGTTTAGGTTGTATTTAATTAAAAGGCCGCGCGCCGCGCCATTACGGGCTGACAGCTCACTTTGTTTTTAATTAGATATTTTGAGGGCAATTGGGTAAATTCACTTGAAGGCCGACCTTAAGGCCCTAGATCAGTTTTGGGGAGCCTCATAACTCCATTTTCATCTACTTCACTTCTTCCAATTTAGTTTCTAGAGAGAGAGAGATTCTTAGTGAGGGAAAGCTTGAATCAAGGAAGAAGGAGGCGATTTCTGATCAAAGTGCGGGTATTAAAGTTGTTCATCTTTCCTCTAGCTACGTTTTGATCATAGTGGTATGCTCTAATCTTGATTTCCTTGTTTAATTTGTGAAAGGGTTATAGTTAGGGTTAATGATGAACTTAAAACCCATTTGTGGGTGAATGGGGTGTTTTTGGATGAATTTGGGTCATGAAGACTCAAAGATGACTAACCAGGGTTTTCAAGTGTTAGATTGATGATTATGAACTTAATTGGTTAGTTAAAGTACTAGAACACTTTAATGATATGTAAATGGGTGTTATTGGGTATGGATGACCCAAATGGGTGTGTTGACTTTGAAATGGGTCAAATGAGTCTTTAATGACCTAAGCGGCCTAGCAAGTATGAAAATGAGTTAGCCTTGTGACCTAAGTGTGTTTTAAACCCATCTTGACGAATGATTAGGGTTTTGGTGTGTGTTGACCCAATTTAGGGTTAAGGGTGCAAATGGGTTGAAATTGCACCTTGGATCAAAATGGCTTAGAATGCTGAAAGGGTTTGGTTGACCGACTTGAGTTTGCGTTTGATTATATGTATAATGTGATAGGTACGTTACTTTGAGGTTTCGTAAGATCGGGTATCTTTTCACAAGACTTTGAGGTGAGTGGAATAATTATATGCGTATGTATATAATTTATCTATTTGTTGTAGCGTGAAATGTGTAGTGTCGAGGTGCTAAGACACCATGTTTCATGTGAAGAGTGTAGCATCGAGGTGTTAAGATGCCACTCGGGTGTAGCATCGAGGTGTTAAGATGCCACCTAGGAGTGTAGTGTCGAGGTGTTAAGACACCACTCCGTAAATTAATGAGTGATGCATCGAGGTGTTAAGATGCCACTCGGGGTGATGTGCCGAGGTGTTAAGGTGCCACCCTAGGGGTTAGTGGTGTGAGGTGTTAAGTGCCCTAACGGATGTTGTGAACACCGATGGCGTTTTCGAGAGCGTCATTCCCTTGTACTATTGGTTAACCATGGTTATTTGTGTGGTAAGCATATTATATTATTCGAGTTATATTTATATGCGGTTGTTATGCTAGCTTGTGGTATTGGAGGTTTATAGCTTGTTATTGCGACGATAAGCTAATTGTGTTTGTTAGCATGTTTGCGGTTTGTGTAAGTGTATGCAAGTAGGTATAATTATATATGTATTCGTATAATTATTGCATTCACTAAGCTTTGCTTACCCTCTCGTTGTTTACTATTTTTATAGGTTCGGTTGTGGACAAGGGTAAGGGCATTATCATGGATTAGAGATCCCGCTTGTTGATTAGGGGATGCTTTTTGGAAGTGTTAGTTCTTGGAGTTTGACCGAGACTTGGGTAGTTTAATCCCAAACACCATGCTCGTAGTGTAGTTTGGTACTTAAACTTTTTGGTGGTCGAAACTCATATTTTGTATTAAACTCGTAAAACGGCCAAAGTGGGCCCCGCTTTGTAAAACTTATTTTACGTTTGAATTGTGTTAGTTTTACATATTTGAATGTGTGGTTAAAAGCGTGTCGTCTAAAAATGTCGGGAACTGGTCGATTTTTTCGCATTTTGAAACTTTCCGGACAGGCCCGAATGGCGCGCCGCGCGGCCATCCTGGCGTGCCGCGCCACTTCTCTGTACAGAATTTTTTTTTTATTTTGTATTCTGGTGTTGGTTTGGTTTGGGTTGTTACAGAATCAGACAGAAGTAATTGGGTCATAGTTGTTGGGTTGCAACCGAATGGAAGTATCTCCAGAAAAACAAAGGTTATCGATGGCGTTTTATGAGCTGAACCAGAATAGAAGTAGCCAACGTTGGTGTTTGGTTATGTTAATCGTTGAAATAGAAACAGAAGTACCAGTTGAGTTAGTCGATGATGGTTTTCGATGGTGATTAAATGGATGTTCGTGGTGGTTATTTGTAATAGGGATTCGATAGTGAAGAAGAAGTGAAGTAAGGTGGTTGTGGAGTATGGTGATCGATGAACCCATGGTGATGATCGAGCTTGTTATGGTGACGGTATTAAATTTTAAATGGGGAAGGTTGAAGGTGATAGAACTTGATGTGTAAATATATGTATGTATTATATCTCTTCCATGTTTATGTATATATATATATATATATATATATATATATATATATATATATATATATATATATATATATATATATATAATATATATATATATATATATATATATATATATATATATATATATATATATATATATATATATATATCAATATGTATATGGAGTTAGATAAAGCATAATCAGTGACTCAATAAGTTGTATAGTTAACTCTATTTTAAACTTCAATTAAGCATAGAATTTGAGAGGTAAGTTGGAAAGGATGTTTAACAAACCTAAATAAAGTAAATCATTTAATAATTATAATAATTAATAATATTTACTAATTCACATGCAACGATAAGAAATGAAACAGAAAGTGAGTCTTTGAAACAATAACTCAGTCAATTAAATCAATTAAACATAGTAAAAGATTTGGTGATGTTTACATGTGGAGATATGGTCTAGTGTTTGTCCGTTGTTAACCAGTGGCGAATAAATGTCTTCGAAGAAAAAGAAGAAAAAGAAAAAAAATAAAATAAATAAATTTCAAATATTTACAATAAATGACTTTATTTATTTTAGTCATAAAAATGGTTATTAATTGTAAAAAAAAAAAAAATTAATCAACTGTCCCGCTCGATTCTGGGTATAATATAAAAGTGTTCAAAATTATCATTTAGCTCCTAAATATACTTTTAATAAAGCTAGAATTTATATAACTACTCTTCGGATCATTGTTTATTTTAAAATTACATAAGTTTGAATTTAACTTGCTTAATATCAATCGAAACATCAAACGAGTATTACAATCATTTAATATTTATATTTAATATACTTTATTTATATATATAGAGATATATTTTAAATAATAAATATTATAACATCCTATTTTATTTTATTAATTTTTAATAACAACAACATATAATACTTTAATACTTTAAATTAATTTTTAATGCCTCTCGGGAACTCCGGCCATACCGAGTTCATAGAATCTTCAGATACAGTATAACCAGGGATCTTAATCCTATGAAGTAGCTAGTTTCATATAGGTGGACAAGTCCTGATCACAACCTAGGTTGGTCAATCCTGAAGATGCTAGCATACAAATCTATCAGACTTCCTAGTTCAGTATTATAACAGTAATCGTACTAAATTAACATAATTACGCTAACCCAAACTTCTATCATGGCAACATACAAATTAAGTAAGCTATCATGGTAATATCAGAACGCATTATTAAACATAAAAAGTGAGAACACATGTTTAATACAAAAGACAAGCGTTTCGGATAAAAACCTGAAGAGGCCGAAGAAATCTGCCCGAGATCGCAGGGACTCGCCGGGATATCCTCCGGAAAATAAAAGCTAAGCTAACTACTACTAAAAACTAACTAAAAGCTTGAAAAAAATGAAATGAATTACAAATTGAGTGTGTGTTAAAATGGATGGAGAAAGCCCTTGATAATGCTAAAAACGAACATATATTTCATAGCATTATTTCTCAAGAAAGACAAGCTTTTAGTTGCAATTGTTCTATTTACAAGTGATATTCGTTTAAATAATAAAAGGTGAAGACAAAAGACAGATTCGACGAATTGAAGACGCAAACGACCAAAAAGCTCAAAAGTACAAAAGACAATCAAAAAGGTTCCAATTATTGATAAGAAACGTCTCGAAATTACAAGAGTACAAGATTCAAAACGCAAAGTACAAGATATTAAATTGTACACAAGGACGTTCGAAAATCCGGAACCGGGACCAGAGTCAACTCTCAACGCTCGACGCAACGGACTAAAAATTACAAGTTAACTATGTATATAAATATAATATAATATAATATAATATATAATTAATTATATTAATTATATATATATTATATTTATAAATAAAAACCGTCGGCAGAGAAAGACTCCAAAGTTGTGAGCTGGAATTTCAAACTCCGCGACTCGCGGAGTTTGAAGGCAAAATATGCCGCGAGTCGCGGAGCCCCAAAATGAAAAACCCCCTATAAAGCAAACCGAAATCTGATCATTTTTATCATCTTTTTCTTCCTCATTCATACGTAAAATTTATATTTATATTTATAATTTATATTTTAATTTTAATTATAATTCTAATAATAAGGGTATGTTAGCGAATGTTGTAAGGGTGTAAGTCGAAATTCTGTCCGTGTAACGCTACGCTATTTTTAATCATTGTAAGTTATGTTCAACCTTTTTACATTAATGTCTCGTAGCTAAGTTATTATTATGCTTATTTAAAACGAAGTAATCATGATGTTGGGCTAATTACTAAAATTGGGTAATTGGGCTTTGTACCATAATTGGGGTTTGGACAAAAGAACGACACTTGTGGAAATTAGACTATGGGCTATTAATGGGCTTTATATTTGTTTAACTAAATGATAGTTTGTTAATGTTAATATGAAGATTTACAATTGGGCGTCCCTATAAATTACCATATACACTCAATCGGACACGATGGGCGGGGTATTTATATGTACGAATAATCGTTCATTTAACCGGACACGGGAATGGATTAATAGCCACTAGAATAATTAAAACAGGGGTGAAATTACATTCAAGGGTAATTGGTGTAATTGTTAACAAAGTAGTAAAACCTTGGTTTACACGCAGTCGATAACCTGGTGTATTCATTAAACAAAGTATTAAAACCTTGTTACAATTCGAATCCCCAATTAGTTGGAATATTTAACTTCGGGTATAAGAATAATTTGATGAGGACACTCGCACTTTATATTTATGACTGATGGACTGTTATGGACAAAAACCAGACGGACATATTAAATAATCCAGGACAAAGGACAATTAACCCATGGGTATAAAACTAAAATCAACACGTCGAACATCATGATTACGGAAGTTTAAATAAGCATAATTCTTTTATTTCATATTTAATTTCCTTTATTTTATATTTAATTGCACTTCTAATTATCGCACTTTTATTTATTGTTATTTAATCGCACTTTTAATTATCGTACTTTTTAATTATCGCAATTTTATTTTATCGTACTTTTATTGCAATTTCATTATCGGTATTTACTTTACGCTTAAAATTAAGTCTTGTATTTATTTATTATTTTACATTTGGTTTTAACTGCGACTAAAGTCTTAAAATCGACAAACCGGTCATTAAACGGTAAAAACCCCCCTTTATAATAATAATATTACTTATATATATGTTTGTATTTTTATAAAAATAAATTAATATAGCGTTGAGCTTTGTTTAAAAAAAAAGATTCCCTGTGGAACGAACCGGACTTACTAAAAACTACACTACTGTACGATTAGGTACACTGCCTATAAGTGTTGTAGCAAGGTTTAAGTATATCCATTCTATAAATAAATAAATATCTTGTGTAAAATTGTATCGTATTTAATAGTTTTTCCTAGTAAAACATAAACTATTTCGTATCCCTTAGCTTTGACATCAAGTATTTTTGGCGCCGCTGCCGGGGACTCTCTTAAACGCCGGAAGCGCAACGCTAATATAAAAAAAAAAAAAAAAAAACGTTTTAAATATTCAAAAATATAAAAAGAAAAACAAAAATATAAGTATTTTTAAGATTTTGTTAAATATTTAAGTTTTATAAGTTTCTTTATTTTTATTTTAGTTTATAAAAATATAAGTTTTATTTAAATATCTTTTATTTATATAAAAAAAACAGAAAACAGAAAACAGAAAAAATAAAATAAAAAAAAACGCGTAAAATTTCAAACTGCTCCAGATCTGAAATTCTGAACCCCGCGACTCGCGGGGTTTAATGTTTTAAATACCGCAAGTCGCGGAGATAACCTGACACGCCGACAGAAGCCCTAATTCAGCATTAATTACGGTTAATTATTAATTATTATTATTATAACCCTAGCTAATTATTATTATTATAATTACTTTTACTTTTTATTTAATTTATATATTTTAGTTAAATTAGTTTAATTAAATTGTAAAATTAGTAGTTTTAATAAATAAATAATATAAAAATAATATTTTTATAAAAATTGTACTTTTTACAACTTTTTGTATATTTTTATATTTTGTCCCTTTTTAATCGTTTTAGCGTAATATTTGTATTTTTAGCTCATATTTAGTTTTAAACTTAGTTTTTGCTATAAGTCATTTTTACTCCTAGATTTTTAGGCTTTGCCGTAGAATTCCTTAAGTGCTTTTTCTTTAGACTAAGATTTAGGTAGTTTAGAATTTTGCGACGCCTTTTTAAGTTTTAGTTTCTTTTTAAGTTATTTCCATTTGGGATTCAGTTTTTCCTGTAAGCTTTAATATTTTTAGACGACTTTTTACTATGTATCAATTATCATTCCAATTAGTAATCTCAATTTGCGATTATAATTTTAAGTTAGTTGTAGTAATAAGGTTAGGTTAGTCAAGTATTTTTAAGTTTTATAAGTTTCTTTTATTTTTTTTTCGTCACCTTTTATTTTTCAACCATTTTTTCTTTTTCGACCTTTTGCGACGAACTCTTTTTCTCTCTTATTTCTCGCCATTCTAGTTTTTAGGACTTAGAATTTTTTCTACTTCTTATCTAAATTTTCTTAAAATTACGAAAATTTATTTTAAGTGGTTAAATTGATAGACATCAAAATTTTCTGGTTCGTAGTAATAGTTGGATTTGTACGTGGACCGGGTTATTGGAGCCAAACAGTCCTCAATTATATTGAGACCAAACGAATCCTGCCCCTCTGCTGCATCTTTTGGCTATTCGAAACGTGGGCAAAATCAGAAAAGTCTATTGATTGGATAACTTATTATAATTTTTCTTTTCTTTTTAAAAACTAATAGGATATTCAGTGAATGCACCGAGCAAGACGTTCATCACCTTTTGTACGTTCACCACCTGTAACTAGATCAAGACATTTAGCAAATATAACCGCCGTTGATTTTTCTTTAGAATCGTCATCCAGTCGACCAAGTACTTCAGTTCAAATTTCCGATAATCCATTTTTTGAACCCAACCTCACAATTGAGAATCCGGAGAATATTCAGGAACGGTTCGTAGATCTTGAACCATTAAACTTTCCTCCGGAGCCACCAATCATTCAAACAGAGATTGTTGAGGAACGAACCATTAAATCAGAATCATCTAGTGATACCGATTCAACAAATTCAATTATGGAGAATCTGGAACCTTTAAGTATGGAAGACCGAATGAGAGCTAAACGCACTGGCCAAGGTCACGCAATTACTCATCCTGACATTAATGCGCCAGATTATGAAATCAAAGGACAAATTCTACACATGGTGACTAATCAATGCCAATTTAGTGGTGCGCCGAAGGAAGATCCAAATGAACATCTACGTACCTTTAATAGGATCTGCACACTATTTAAAATCCGAGAAGTGGAGGATGAACAGATATATCTCATGTTATTTCCCTGGACTTTAAAGGGAGAAGCCAAAGATTGGTTGGAATCGTTACCTGAAGGGGCGATTGATACATGTGATGTTTTAGTTGACAAATTTCTTAAACAATTCTTTCCTGCATCTAAAGCCGTAAGACTTCAAGCAGAAATTGTTACGTTTACACAGAAACCAAATGAAACTCTATATGAGGCGTGGACTAGATATGGAAAGTTATTAAGAGGATGTCCGCAACATGGTTTAGACACCTGTCAAATAGTACAAATATTCTACCAAGGATGCGACATCACTACAAGAAAAGACATAGATATAGCAGCTGGTGGTTCTATTATGAAGAAAACCGAAACTGATGCCTACAAAATTATTGATAATACTGCTTCCCACTCACATGAGTGGCACCAAGAAAAAGATATCATTAGATCATCTAAAGCAGCTAGAGCCGATTCTAGCCATGACTTAGATTCCATTTCCGCAAAGATAGATGCTGTGGAGAGACGAATGGAAAAGATGACTAAAGATATTCACTCAATACGAATTAGTTGTGAGCAGTGTGGAGGATCACATTTGACAAAAGATTGTCTCAGTATTGAATTAACAATGGAACAAAGAGAGAATATTTCATACATAAACCAAAGGCCTGGAAATAATTATCAGAATAATTATCAACCGCCAAGACCGATTTACAATCAAAACCAGAATTATAAACGAAATATTCCATACAACAACCAACAAGGTCCTAGCAATCAACAAGTATCCAATAATACTTATAATCAGCAAAGACCTAATTTTCAAAACAAACCACCACAACAAACCGATGATAAAAAGCCGAATTTAGAAGATATGATGACGAAGCTAGTTGAAACTCAAACGCAGTTTTTCACATCTCAGAAACAAACCAATGAACAAAATGCTCAAGCATTTAGAAATCAACAAGCTTCTATTCAAAATCTGGAACAAGAAGTAAGTAACCTAGCAAGGTTAATAGGTGAAAGAAAACCAGGAAGTCTACCTAGTGATACAAATGCTAACCCCCGGAATGAAACAGCTAAAGCCATTACCACAAGAAGTGGTACAACACTTAAATCACCTGAAATACCTGTAACTTCTGATGAAGCTATTCCTACTCCACAAGAACCACAACCTGATCAAGATAAGGAAAAAGAACCGGTAGTTGAAAAGGTTAATGAAGATAACACAGTTAAGGATAAACCTTATGTTAAACCATACCAACCACCACTTCCTTACCCGAGTAAAATGAAGAAAGAAAAACTTGAAGCCGAGCAATCCAAATTCTTGGATATGTTTAAACAGATAAATGTAAATCTTCCTTTCATTGATGTGATTTCAGGAATGCCAAGATATGCTAAATTCTTGAAAGATCTAATCTCAAATAGAAAGAAAATGGAAGAACTCTCGGCTGTTACTATGAATGCTAATTGTTCAGCAGTGCTGTTGAATAAGATACCAGAAAAATTATCTGATCCAGGAAGTTTCACAATTCCATGTTTTCTGGGTAGTCTTAGTTCAATAGAAGCATTGGCAGACTTAGGTGCTAGTATAAATCTAATGCCGTATTCACTATACGCTAAACTAGACCTTGGAGAATTGAAACCAACCAGAATAAGCATACAACTAGCCGATAGATCAATAAAATATCCTAGAGGGATAATGGAGAACATGCTAGTTAAAGTTGGTACTTTAGTATTTCCAGTAGATTTTGTTGTTCTGGACATGGAAGAAGATTCTCAAGTTCCTCTCATATTAGGAAGACCATTCTTAAACACGGCTAAAGCAATGATAGACGTGTTCGGTAAGAAACTGACCCTAAGTATAGAGGATGAGAGTGTTACCTTTTCAGTTGATAGAGCAATGCAACAACCACAATCTGCAGATGATACATGTTATTATATTCAAACTATAGATGCACATGTAGAATTATTAGAAGAATTTCCAGAATTACAAGGAACAGGAGAATGTTCTTTAGGAGAAGGTAATGAACCAATTGATGAAGCTGAAATGTTAGCTACACTTATAGCTAATGGATATGAACCAACAACAGAAGAAATTCAAATGCTAAAAGAAGAAGACAGATATCGATACAAATCATCGATAGAAGAACCTCCGAAATTAGAGTTAAAGCCACTTCCAAACCATTTGGAATACGCTTATTTACATGGTGAATCTGAATTACCTGTAATAATATCGTCTTCTCTTACTGAAAATGAGAAATCACAACTCATTTCTGTGTTGAAAGCTCATAAACCAGCCATTGCATGGAAGATTCATGATATTAAAGGAATAAGTCCTTCGTATTGCACACATAAAATCCTTATGGAAGAAGGTCATAAAACGTATGTGCAACGCCAACGAAGACTAAATCCTAATATGCAAGATGTAGTTAAGAAAGAGATTATTAAACTGCTAGATGCAGGTTTAATTTATCCAATCTCTGATAGTCCATGGGTAAGCCCAGTTCAATGCGTGCCTAAGAAGGGTGGCATGACTGTCATTACAAATGAGAAAAATGAGCTTATTCCTACTAGGACTGTAACAGGATGGCGTGTATGTATTGATTATAGAAAATTAAATGACGCCACCAGAAAAGATCACTTTCCCTTACCTTTCATAGATCAAATGTTGGAAAGATTAGCCGGAAATAGTTACTATTGTTTTCTAGATGGATTTTCCGGATATTTTCAAATTCCAATAGCACCCGAAGATCAAGAGAAAACCACATTTACGTGCCCTTATGGTACTTTTGCTTACAAACGCATGCCATTTGGACTTTGCAACGCCCCTGCAACCTTTCAAAGGTGTATGATGGCGATTTTTCACGACATGATAGAAGAATGCATGGAAGTATTCATGGATGACTTTTCAGTCTTCGGTGATACATTTAAATCATGTCTAGTTAATCTAGAACGAATGCTAATTAGATGCGAAAAATCAAATCTAGTTCTTAATTGGGAGAAATGCCATTTCATGGTTAAAGAAGGCATCGTTCTTGGTCATAAAATTTCAAAAGAAGGAATTGAAGTGGATAGAGCTAAAGTAGATGTAATTGCTAAACTTCCACATCCCACCAATGTTAGAGGAGTTAGGAGTTTTCTAGGGCATGACAATTTTTACCGACGTTTCATAAAAGATTTTTCTAAAATTGCCACTCCTATGAATAAACTCCTAGAAAAGGATGCGCCATTCATCTTTTCAGATGAGTGTATCAAATCTTTTAATATTCTTAAAGAGAAACTCACTAATGCGCCGATCATGATAACACCAAATTGGAATCTACCATTTGAACTAATGTGCGATGCAAGTGATTTTGCAATGGGAGCCGTTTTAGGACAAAGGATTGAAAAACGATTTCAACCTATATATTATGCTAGTAAGACGTTACAAGGAGCACAAACGAACTATACAACTACTGAAAAAGAACTCCTTGCTATTGTCTTTGCTTTTGACAAATTTCGATCATATCTCGTTCTAGCAAAAACGGTGGTCTATACCGACCATTCTGCTCTTAGATACCTATTTTTAAAACAAGATGCTAAACCAAGATTAATCCGTTGGATCTTACTCTTACAAGAGTTTGATATTGAAATCCGAGATAAAAGAGGAGCAGAAAATCTCGCCGCTGATCATCTTTCTCGTCTTGAAAATCCCGAATTAGAAGTTCTAAATGAATCAGCCATATAAGACAACTTTCCTGATGAATATCTATTGAAGATAGATTATAAAGAAATCCCATGGTTTGCAGACTATGCAAACTACTTAGTTTGTGGATTCCTTGAAAAAGGATTATCGTACCAAAGACGAAAGAAATTCTTCAGTGATATAAAACACTATTTCTGGGAAGATCCACACCTGTTTAAAAGTTGTCCCGATGGAATAATACGCCGATGTGTATTTGGAGATGAAGCTAGTAAAATTTTAAACCATTGTCACACAGGACCAACAGGAGGGCATTATGGGCCTCAACTAACAGCAAGAAAAGTTTATGATGCTGGATTCTATTGGCCTACAATTTACAAAGACGCACACCTTCTTTGCAAATCCTGTGATGCATGTCAAAGGGCCGGAAAAATAAGTCAACGTGATGAAATGCCACAAAATGTCATCCAAGTATGTGAAGTATTTGACATTTGGGGTATTGACTTTATGGGTCCATTTCCAAAATCTCATAATAATCTATATATACTCGTAGCCATTGATTATGTATCTAAATGGGCGGAAGCACAAGCTCTCCCAACTAACGATGCACGAGTTGTAGTCAACTTTTTAAAACGTCTTTTTGCAAGGTTTGGAACACCGAAAGCTTTAATAAGTGATCGGGGTACTCATTTCTGTAATAATCAACTTGAGAAAGTTCTTAAAAGATATGGAGTAACTCATAAAATCTCCACCGCATATCATCCACAAACAAGTGGACAAGTTGAAAATACCAACCGAGCTTTAAAACGTATTCTAGAGAAAACCGTAGGATCAAATCCGAAGGAATGGTCCATTAAATTGGAGGATGCACTCTGGGCTTTTAGAACAGCCTACAAAACTCCAATTGGAACCACACCTTTTAGACTTGTTTATGGAAAAGCATGTCATCTTCCAGTAGAAATTGAACACAAAGCATTTTGGGCTTTGAAAACATGTAATCTTGATTTACATGAAGCCGGACGTCTACGATTAAGTCAACTAAATGAATTAGAAGAATTAAGACATGAAGCATACGAAAATTCGTTAATCTATAAAGAAAGAACGAAGAAATGGCATGATAAAAGAATCAGAAGTTCAAAAGAATTTAAAGAAGGAGACAGAGTTCTTCTTTTCAATTCACGATTCAAGCTATTTCCTGGAAAATTGAAATCAAGATGGTCTGGACCATTCATAGTCAAAAGAGTTTTCCCATACGGAACGATAGAATTAATAAATTCAAATGGGATGGAATTTAAAGTTAATGGTCACAGAGTTAAACATTACATACATGGTCCGATGGAAGTCGACAACGAAGTTAATCACAATTTCGACACCACAGCTAACTAAGTGTGGGGAGAATCAAGTCTTTAAAGGATAATATGTATTTCTGTTAGAGTTAGATTGTCTATTTTCGTGTAGTTCTCGAAAATGGAACCCGAATGGTCTTTCCCTAGCAGACCCTAAAGAACTAGTCTTCTCCCCCCATTCTGAATTTTTATTTTTTTTAGGTTTTTACAAAATGAAGACTGCCTGTGAGCTAAACCATGATCTAATGCTACACGCTTTGATCACTAAACGTAATAATGACATACTACCGAGTGAAATAGTATCAGTAATCAGAGAAAGAATGGACGGAGTTAGAAAAGAATCCAGATGTGAAGATAATAAGTTACAATTTGGTAAAGGAAAATCAAAATCCGCAGCGAAAAGAAGAGCACGACACCTAGAAAGATGTCACAAATGCGGAAAATGGTCACATGGAGGTAAATGTTCAAATAATCAAACCTATTCAAATACCGAATTTGTTACTTTATGCAGAGACGGACCGTTCATATGTTTAGAAGAAAAGACACTGAATGCTCGAGGTTACGCCTATGTAGCCATGGAAAACCAATTAAACCGACTATCTTATGAATGGGATAGATCATATAACTAAGAAATCTATTTCACAGGTATGTCTGTACAGTTTTTATTTTTATTTTTATTTTTAACCTTTTGATAATAAACGCTAATTTGTTCGCTAAAAAGTATTAAATTGGTATTGAATAAAATTAGGTTTGGCGACCGAAATTATTGATATCATTCAAAAATTTATTACATCACTGCGAAATTTAACGTTTATTCTTAAGGTATAAATATCTTTAATCAATCAACCCAAAATATTTCAAAAATTCGTCATGAGTTAAATTAGGTCTTGGAACCGAAATTACTTTACCAAAAAGAGGGGCGCATATTTTTGATAATATTTGATTGATTAAAGTGGGATAAAAAGACAAAAAGATTTTTAAATTTATTTTTACCATGTTTTTAAAATTAATATTTAAATCTTAAATTAATATTGTAAACTTTGTAAAAACAATATATTTAAAATTGTAAATATTTGAAAAATTAATATAAGTTTGGTATGAATTTATAAATTTTTAAATTAAGTTTGGTGTGAATTTTTAATTTTTAAAATATAAATTTTTAATTTTATGCATTTCAATTTTAAGTTTGGTGTGAATTTTTAATATAAATTTTGAATTTTATATTTAAGTTGTGTGAATTTAAAAACAAAAATTTACTTTATCTCATTAAGTTAAGAATATGATTTTTAAAATTCGTCGTAAGTTGAAGACTAGGTCTTTGAACCGAAATTGCTTTACCCGAGGGAGGGACGAGAACTTTTATTATCATTATTTTTAATCTTATTGAATTAAAGTATGCCAAAAACATTGAAAAAACCCAAAAATCTTAGCTTTTAAAACAATCGCTACAAAAAGACAAATTTTAAAATTTTGTCGAGGGACGGACTAGGACATCGATGCGAAACGACCTCGTCCTAAATAACAAGGGAAACAAAATTTTAAAATTAAGTACTTAATTGTTTCATAAGTTAATGATTATAAAAAAAATATATATATATATATCAAACTCCGCGACTCGCGGAGTTTGAAGGGTTATTCACCGCGAGTCGCGGAGATATCGGATACAGAAAAAAAAAATAATAAAGAGCTGCAACAGCTCAGTTTCACACACCCAAAACAGAAAATAACTGCGAAAAGCTCCACGAAAATACCCGAGAAAAAACCCCCAAAATCACAATTTTTAACCGTTAATCACCAAATCTTTTGCTAAAATCATGTTGAGAAGGATGCTATCTAAGAATTACTCAAGAAAAACGGTAAATTTCTACACCTAAACACCATTTAATCCGAAATTTGGTGTTCTTGAGTCATTTTTTTCCCAATTTGATTTTGATGCTTTTTAGTGTAATTAGGCTTAAATTGTTTATGTATTATGCTTGTATAACCTAGATTGATGCTGTTTAACATGATTAGAAGCCTTAAACTTCAAATTTTGAATAATCTAGGGTTTGTGTTCTTGAGCAAATTTGGGGCTTTTTGATATAAACAGGTTATGGCCGATTTTTGTCATGAATTGTTGCTAAATTGAGTAGTGTAACATGTTTAGGTAGTTAAATGATCCAAACTTTGAGCCTAAACATGATTTTGAGAATTAAAGTGGACTTTTCAAGTCTAAAATTCATGAACTTGATTTTTGAAAGATAATGCCATTTGAGACTTGTTTAATTGCTAGTAATGATTATTTTGACATGTTATTTGAGTTGAATGCTTATGAACTTGGCGAACATTTTCGTATATGCTTATTTGAAAAAGTGTAGATTTGATAAAAATGTGAAAATGAGCTTAAGTTTGATATAAATTAATAATGTCATTGTAATTATTTTGATTGATGATTTTGCTGACACTAATGCATATTTGGATGCACAAAAATTGTGTTTGATGTGTTTTGCAGAATGAAAGGGGTGAATCTTCATCCCAAGCCCGCAATGCTCCTGCTGAGAATTTGGAACAACAGGAGGTGGATAACTACTACAAGCAGGATATACCTCATCCAGTCATGATCTTTTCCGATATGCACTTGGAAGAGTTGCACCCGAACCTGAGATTTGACAGACTTTGGATAGATTATCCAAAATATCAAAGGGGTTTGCATACTCTTCATTCTAAGGTTGTTGAGGTACCGAGGGTCATAGAATGGGGACCCTTAGAAGCTGTAGAATTGGCCGGACCAATTAGGGAATTACTTGTACAGAGGTATGGTAATTCTTCTTTTAATGACTGGGTACGTTTATTCACCATACGTAGACCTGTATATAAAGTATGGTGTGAAGAATTGTTATGTAGTATAGAGTTGAATGATCGGGTAGCTAGTTTAACCGATCGTTCTTTTATTAGATTTTTGTTAAGCGGTTCGATGCGCCACATGTCTTTAATGGACATGGCTCAGGCTTTACGTATATATACGCCTGAGGAGTTAGCGTCTGCCGATTGTAGAGGATTGATACTAAACGGTAGAAAGATAGATGAAAATTTTGATACACACGGTGTGTGGAGTCAAATGACAAGCCATCACCGTTTCAAAGGGGGAAATTACTCTTATTTGGATATAGATAGAGCCGAATTAAGAGTGATACATAGGTTTTTAGCTAATTCGATTACACAAAGGGGTAAAAACAAGGAAAAAGTAAATGAACAGGATTTGTTTTACCATATGTGTATTCGAGACCCACAAAGCGCTGTAAGTATACGGTATTGTGTGGGTTATTATTTATCAGCTATGGTTCAGGGGATGCGACCGCATAGCATAATAGGAGGTGGTATTTTTATTACTTTGATTGGTGAATATCTCGGTGTGGATATAAGTCGGGGGGGATTATTAGTAGAAGAACCAGAACCCCGCGATACTATAGGTTTAAATGTATACCATGGTGCGAAAGTTTTGAAGAGGCGAAATAACGCCGCAGTACGATACCATGGTAGACATCCACAGGTGGAGAGAAACCAACAGCAAGGTAATATAGGAGGGGGGAATGAGATGCAAGAAATGCAAAGGTTTATAGCTTCTCCGGAATACGAAAATGCTAGACAGAGAGCATTTGAAGATTGGAAAGTTCATCAGAACCAAATCATAGCTCATTGCCAACATATAGGTAGAAACTATATTCCTACACCGAAACCCATCTTGCCTCCTTGGTCTATAGAGATGCAACCACCATATCCTATGTATGACCCTGCCGAAGCATTCTATAGCACCTATGGTTATGCCTGGAACCCCTATTGGTACCAATATCATCCTTAGTTTACTTATTATTATTTTTTTATTTTGTAATTTGTAATTATTGATACGTTTAATACTTTTGTTAATATTGTAATCATTTTTATAATTATCTAACTTTTATTCTTAGATTTTAATAATTTTTGAATGTGGGGTAATATATCAAACTTCAAAAATATGTATATATGTTTGCAGTTTATCTTATGTACACAACAGGGTAAAACAACGCATTTTCAAAGACTGGCATTAAGTTCAGCAAAAGCAACTAATTTTGACGACAAGATGCAAAATATATGTGAAATAACAACAAGACGGAATGAACAAATGATGTGCACCATTTATCATTCAGCAAACAAACGCCAATATATTTGGAAACTTTGGTAAAAATTTAATCATTTTCACACAAATCACCCTCAATAATTTAAATTGTTACTGATTTCTTGCAAATGAGGGCATTGCAAGATCTTAAGTGTGGGAAGGGGTTAAAATTCTTTCGGATTTTAAAAATTTTTACTTTATACACTTGGTTACCATTAAAAATACTAGTAAAGCAGTAGTTGTATTAGAATCTAGTGCTCTCTGATAATAAAGAACAGCCCTGGTCTTATATACTGACTACCCAATTCTAGTAAATTTTTTTCAAAATTTTCAATTAAATGAACTAAAAATCATGTTTATACATATTTATGAACGATAAAACTAGGTTTTAACACCGAAATTATTGTTACCTCAAAAAGGACATAAATTGAGAAACAAACCAAAATGTTAAAATTCATTTAAAATGGAATATAGGACGATAAAAAGGAAAATAAAAGCCAAGTGTGGAAAAATTTACAAAGTTATCTTAAACATATGTCACATATATCTGTAACAAATAACTGAAAATACTTCTGCTTTGGACTAAACTAAACTGTTTTACCCAATGAAAGAAAAGAAGAGATGGATCTACACGATGAATCAATTCCATCATTAAAAGGAAGTAAAGTCTTTCGAAAAAGAAACGCGCTTCTTGATTTAGGTCATGAAGTTGTCGTCCAGACCAGCTGTAGGTTGACGAAAAATCTAGAAAAGTCATCACTAAAATCAGCAGGAAATCCACGGACCTCAGCATTAAACAGGGTCGCCAAGTGGTCAAATTTATCCTAACCATGAGAAGGATTTATCTCGTAAAATAGGGGGGCACCATGCAAATTAGCTTGATAAGACTAATGAATCAGATCCCCAGAAAGGATAATCTCCTTAAAAGATCAAAAATCAGCTTTTAAGCCTGATATTACTCAATCCTTGAGATTGACCTTAAAGATTGAGAATTCAAACTCATGAAATTCAATGATATCTAAACTCGAGCTTGAACGAGAAAATATTTTGATCAAAATTATAAACCGATTTGTTTTCTGAAAACCCTATTTTCAATGCGTTCATTACCATTGAACGTAAAAACCTAGGAATTCACCTGGAATTCATTAGGTCACCTGAACTAAATCGGGTGTCAACCGTAAGAACGGTGGTTGCATAGTGGTCAAAGACAGGACCTTGTGCCATACCGAAAAATTATAAGGGTGAGCTTTACTATTGCTCCTACCAAGGATAGTAATTGCGTCCGACACGTTATAGACCATAATTAAAAGCATGTCAGGGGACATTGCCTTAACAGTTGCTTGTTCAACGCTTTCCTTTCAACCAGACGGTAGTTTACCGAAAGGTAATATACGGAACAAGTAAACTGGACGTGTTGCTTTCCAAATACAAGGTTAGCAAGTGGGTGACACAAAACCGCAAGTTTTGAGCTAAAATTTTCAAATCTGAAACCCACCAAACCCACAAAAATATTTTGCAAACACCGGTAAAGGGTTATCCCGGAAAACTTATCTAGGGTAAAAACTAGATTTAATTTTCAAAAGATCAAATGTTTTCATAAAGATCCAATTTCCTTAATGGATCTAAATTTTTATAGTCATGTGGGACTGTAAACCATATCGTTACTACCATTGTTTATACCGCCGTATAGAAATCACTGATGTACAAAGTGTGAAGAATAAAGAAGTGATTCTAGTATTTCAAGACGATATTGCTTGAGGACAAGCAACGCTCAAGTGTGGGAATATTTGATAATGCTAAAAACGAACATATATTTCATAGCATTATTTCTCAAGAAAGATAAGCTTTTAGTTGCAATTGTTCTATTTACAAGTGATATTCGTTTAAATAATAAAAGGTGAAGACAAAAGACAGATTCGACGAATTGAAGACGCAAACGACCAAAAAGCTCAAAAGTACAAAAGACAATCAAAAAGGTTCCAATTATTGATAAGAAACGTCTCGAAATTACAAGAGTACAAGATTCAAAACGCAAAGTACAAGATATTAAATTGTACGCAAGGACGTTCGAAAATCCGGAACCGGGACCAGAGTCAACTCTCAACGCTCGACGCAACGGACTAAAAATTACAAGTTAACTATGTATATAAATAAAATATAATATATAATTAATTATATTAATTATATATATATATTATATTTATAAATAAAAACCGTCGGCAGAGAAAGACTCCAAAGTTGTGAGCTGGAATTTCAAACTCCGCGACTCGCGGAGTTTGAAGGCAAAATATGCCGCGAGTCGCGGAGCCCCAAAATGAAAAACCCCCTATAAAGCAAACCGAAATCTGATCATTTTCATCATCTTTTTCTTCCTCATTCATACGTAAAATTTATATTTATATTTATAATTTATATTTTAATTTTAATTATAATTTTAATAATAAGGGTATGTTAGCGAATGTTGTAAGGGTGTAAGTCGAAATTCTGTCCGTGTAACGCTACGCTATTTTTAATCATTGTAAGTTATGTTCAACCTTTTTACATTAATGTCTCGTAGCTAAGTTATTATTATGCTTATTTAAAACGAAGTAATCATGATGTTGGGCTAATTACTAAAATTGGGTAATTGGGCTTTGTACCATAATTGGGGTTTGGACAAAAGAACGACACTTGTGGAAATTAGACTATGGGCTATTAATGGGCTTTATATTTGTTTAACTAAATGATAGTTTGTTAATGTTAATATAAAGATTTACAATTGGGCGTCCCTATAAATTACCATATACACTCAATCGGACACGATGGGCGGGGTATTTATATGTACGAATAATCGTTCATTTAACCGGACACGGGAATGGATTAATAGCCACTAGAATAATTAAAACAGGGGTGAAATTACATTCAAGGGTAATTGGTGTAATTGTTAACAAAGTAGTAAAACCTTGGTTTACACGCAGTCGATAACCTGGTGTATTCATTAAACAAAGTATTAAAACCTTGTTACAATTCGAATCCCCAATTAGTTGGAATATTTAACTTCGGGTATAAGAATAATTTGATGAGGACACTCGCACTTTATATTTATGACTGATGGACTGTTATGGACAAAAACCAGACGGACATATTAAATAATCCAGGACAAAGGACAATTAACCCATGGGTATAAAACTAAAATCAACACGTCGAACATCATGATTACGGAAGTTTAAATAAGCATAATTCTTTTATTTCATATTTAATTTCCTTTATTTTATATTTAATTGCACTTCTAATTATCGCACTTTTATCTATTGTTATTTAATCGCACTTTTAATTATCGTACTTTTTAATTATCGCAATTTTATTTTATCGTACTTTTATTGCAATTTCATTATCGTTATTTACTTTACGCTTAAAATTAAGTCTTGTATTTATTTATTATTTTACATTTGGTTTTAACTGCGACTAAAGTCTTAAAATCGACAAACCGGTCATTAAACGGTAAAAACCCCCCTTTATAATAATAATATTACTTATATATATGTTTGTATTTTTATAAAAGTAAATTAATATAGCGTTGAGCTTTGTTTAAAAAAAAAGATTCCCTGTGGAACGAACCGGACTTACTAAAAACTACACTACTGTACGATTAGGTACACTGCCTATAAGTGTTGTAGCAAGGTTTAAGTATATCCATTCTATAAATAAATAAATATCTTGTGTAAAATTGTATCGTATTTAATAGTTTTTCCTAGTAAAATATAAACTATTTCGTATCCCTTAGCTTTGACATCAGCCCTTTAAATAGACTTGAAATTTGCCTGCAAACGGCTGGCAGGCCATTTGGCAGGCCGTTTGCAGGGACCATTTGCCAGGTTTGCCACTTTAAGGTGCCCGTTTGCTCTGACCGTTTGGCAGGCCATTTACCATACTGGCAAGCCGTTTGGCAGGCCGTTTGGTTTGCTGATTTGCTGGATCGTAACTTGACTTCTTGTCTTTCACCGTTTTCGCTCTAGAATCTTCGTTTTAGATCCGTTTTATTTAATTCTTTTTGCATCGCCTTCGTAATTACTTAATCTACAAAATCAACCAAAAAAGCGATAATTTTGCTGAAAATATTAAATATTTATTGTTCTAGGGATTAATATTGGGGATAAAAATGTGACTTTTTGACCGATATCAATCGTTTTTCCAACTAATAGAACGTAGTTACCGGCTCGTTTATTGGGAAGTCGCGAACCCCAATTTAGAGTACACTATCTGTGTCACCCCTTGGTAAGAGAACTTTGTCGGATACAAAGCAAGTTTGACAGAGGCACAACAGTTGTAGTAAGTCAACCTATGTTATGGATTCCGGCAGAGGTTCCTTTTGTCATGGAACCTATGATTAAACTAGGAGTACATTATCAGTCTTGAGCCATGTTGGTGTATTCACTAAGCATATAAACTTAGTACGTGCATGCTTGAAATGTCCCGTTCATATCGATTATAAACGTTTCATATTAATTGATTTCCTTGCGAGGTATTGACCTCTATATGAGACGTTTTTTAAAGACTGCATTCGATTTTTAAAACAAACCATAACTTTTATTTTATCGATAAAGGTTTAAAATATTATGACGTTTATCAAACAATGATAATCTAAAATATAGCGTTTTCACATGACCATTACATAATGGTTTACAATAATATTACACAACAATATAAGTCTTCGAATGCAGTTTTTAAACAATATTATACAAGCATGCAGACTCCAATCTTGTCTTTATTTAGTATGCAACAGCGGAAGCTCTTAATAATCACCTGAGAATAAACATGCTTTAAACGTCAACAAAAATATTGGTGAGTTATAGGTTTAACCTATATATTTATCAATTCGTAATAATAGACCACAAGATTTTCAATTTTAATTTCTCAATAACATGCAAACTGCATAAAAATCATTCATATGATGAACACCTTGTAACCGACCTTAACAGGATGCATATAGAATATCCCCATCATTCCGGGACTCTCATCGGACATGATAAATCGAAGTACTAAAGCATCCGTAACTCGGATGAGGCTTGTTGGGTCAAATAGATCTATCTTTAGGATTCTCGTCATTTGGTGGCAATTATAATAAACACTAATTCTTAGACTACCAAGCTAAAAAGGGGCATATTCGGTTCGATAATTCAACATAGATTGTAATTTTTTTGATCACTTGTGTCTATTTCGTAAAACGTTTATAAAACTGCATGTATTCTCATCCGAAAAATAATAGATTTTAAAAGTGAGACTATAACTCACTTTCACAGATTTTTACTTTTCCGAAAATAAGACTTGGCCACTGGTCGATTCACGAACCTATAACAAATGTGTACATATATATCAAAGTCTGATTGAAATATATTCACAACCTTTTTTATTACGTTTTTATGATTTAAGTTTGTTAAGTTAGCAGTCCTCGTTAGTAACCTACAACTAGTTGTCCACAGTTAAATGTACAGAAATAAATCAATATATATTATCTTGAATCAATCCACGACCCAGTGTATACACGTCTCAAGCTAGATCACAACTCAAAGTATATATATTTTTTAGAATCAACCTCAACCCTGTATAGCGAACTCGAACATTACAGCATATAGAGTGTCTATGGTTGTTCCAAATAATATATATAGATGGATCGATATGATATGTCAAAACATTGTATACGTGTCTATGGTATCCCAAGATTACATAATATATGTTAAAATACATGTATAATACAATTTAAGTTAGCTACGATATGATTAGTGTAGATTTGTTATAAAATTTTCGTAGCTACAACAAGTAAAATTTTTCAATTTTGTTTTACCCATAATTTCTTTGTTTTAAATTCGTTTTGAGTGATTCAGGTTGCTATGGTTTCATAATGAACTGAAATTTATGAAACTAAACAGAAAAAGTATAAGTTTATAGTCGAAAATAGAAGTTACAAGTCATTTTTGTAAGAGGTAGTCATTTCAGTCGAAAGAACGGCGTCTTGATGACCATTTTGAAAAACATACTTCCACTTTAAGTTTAACCATGATTTTTGGATATAGTTTCATGTTTATAAGAAAAATCATTTTCCCAAAAGGACAACTTTTAAATCAAAGTTTATCATAGTTTTTAATTATCTAACCCAAAACAGCCCCCGGTTTCACTACGACGGCGTATGTTCAGTTTTACGGTGTTTTTCGTGTTTCCAGGTGTGTCTTCTCCTTTTAAATTAATCTTTTGATAATTCTTCTTCTTGTTCCAAGAGTCTTTTACAGAGCACAAGAAACGAAACCATGAACACGTGCTATAGCGATTTATCGTCCCCGGTTTGTCTCTTTTCACAAACAAGTTTTCACAGCCTCGTAGATACCTTCAAAACACCTTTGACAACTCCAACTTTCACTATCAAGTTGCTCAAGAAGCTCTTCCACCACCCAAGAAAATAAACTCACCTAGTTATATCGATTTCTTGTACTCAGGTTTAGCTTCTTCATTTGAAACTCCACCACACAAGATAACATAGTCACCTTGTTATACCGCTCTCTCGTGCCCCGATTCAGTATATTTTCACGATCAACATGACCTAGTTGAAGGTGCACCTAGCTCTCTCTGATATTAAATTTGGGATCACATGCCCTTTTAGGTTAAATATATATTGAATTACGGAACAAAAGATGAAGCAAAATAAATTATATTCTCAGTATATTGCTCACATTACAATACGTATGAAAGAACCTATTTATAGGACAAACATAAAATCATATTAAACCTTAACAAAAGAAACGTAATGGAACACAATACTACTACCCATGTATTTCTAGAAATCGGTAGACCACGGCACTCTTCAACGTGTCCTTTAAACTTTTTTAACAATTGATCATGCCAATTTAAACTATCAAATAATTAATTAATTAAATAATTAAACTTATAATAATGTAGCCCTTCTTTTGAATATGAAGACTTATAAATTATAATAAACCGATTAACACCAACACGGAATTACTACTCAAAATAAGTAGCAACTAGAAGGTTAAGAAAATAGTCTTATCACTTCAACAAAGACCTAACGAGATCCATAGAAGGGGAATACATGAATAGTTAATGAAAGGTTCACAAACTAGGGAAGTTACCATTTAAAAGATGGTGACTACTCTTGTCAAGAAATGACAATGAATCGGATATGGACGGGTGATGTCGTATCTATATCCATATCGATTTAGTTTTTGCTTATCCATATCCATAGTCATATTTATTTAGTTTTTCCTCATTCATATCCACTGAATTAAGCGGGTTTGCTAGATATCCATTGGATATTAAAAAATGTTATAACATTTCCTAATAAGAGATGAAAACAAAAACGTAGTATAGCAATAATAAATATATCATCATAATTAAAATGTATTAACAAGGATATGTAGATTTATCGAAGATAGAAAACAAATTAGTTGAATTTGCTACTAAACATTGATTATGAAAAATTAAATATGTAATTTGTATGTTTTACTTGTTAGATATACGTGTTTTATTATAATATATTATAGTTATTTTATTATAAGGTTGAAAGCAAAATTAAAACTTAACAGTATATGCGTTTGTAATAGTAAATATGTATATATATATATATATATATATATATATATATATATATATATATATATATATATATATATATATATATATATATATATATATATATATATATATATATATATATATGGAGAGGATCCCCTGAGAACTTCAATTTGTTGAGAACCCTGAGAACTTTGGCAGACGAACATAAAATTGGGAAGGTCGAACCATTTTTTTCCGAACAAAATCGAACTAAAACTTCAATTGATTGCAGGTATTTAAAATTGATACTATCTACTTTTTTCACTGTTGGCTTATTTTATAATTTATTTTTTGATCATGCGTCGAACAGTAGTGCACCGTTACCTAATTAGTGCACCGTTACCCATTGTAATTTATTTTTGTCCTATTAACCAATTATCAACAAAAATACTACGTATTATGTTTTAATTATCATTTTATCTCATGCTTTTGCTAGGATTGGAACTCAAAAGTGGCAGGCCCACTTTGGGGTTTTGTTGGCGTCAAACAGAGCAAAAGACCAGCCAAATTAATTCAAGGTTTTCTATTTTTAAGTTGCAGACCCACTTTATTTTTTATGCTATTATGTTTTTATTACTTTTTGATTTTAGTCTGGTCAAGATGATGCATCTTATTTTGTAGAAGATAATGCATCTGAGTTTTAAGGTTGTACAATTAGATGTATGATGCATCTTTTTTTTTTGTAGAACTTTAAGTGTAGAACAACAGATGTAGAACAAAGAATGTAGAACCTTTTCGACTTTCATAATTTTTTTTTTAAATTTAGCCCGATTTAGAGTTTATGATTTAGGGTTTAGGGTTTACTCCATAAACCCTAAACCATAAACCCTAAACTCTAAGCCGTTCGTGTAAAAAACTCATTCTAAACTATAAATCTAAACCCTAAACCCTAAATCTAAACCCTAAAACCCTAAATCTAAACCCTAAACTCAATTAATAAAAATTGATGAAGAACGGGTGTAGAACGGGTATAGAACAGCATGTTCTACATGCTATTCTACATAAAATGCATGTAGAACCAAAACAAAAAATGCATCTTATAAATATTGTTCGAATTTCTGAAAATTGTTAGCCCGCCAAATTATTTTGTTCTAATTCCTACTTTTTTGTTCTAATTGCTACTTTTTTGTTCTAACTTAACATTTTTGTTCCAATTCATTAATTTGTCTCGACCTTCAACTTTTTTGCTCGTCCTTCCTTTTTTTGCTCGAATTTCACTAGTTCTCAAGGTTCTCTCTCTAAAAAGGTTCTCATTTGATCCATATATATATATATATATATATATATATATATATATATATATATATATATATATATATATATATATATAGTTAATAATAAAATCCTACAATGATGTTGTTATAATTAGGCTAATTCCTTTGTTAAGAAAAAATCAAAAAGAAAACGAAAAAAATCTAAACATGGTGGATGATGTCATTAATCTAAATAATTTTGAATTAAAATTAAATCTTATTAATTAATTATTATTATTAAATCTTATTAATAATTATTTTAATTATTAAAATTAAATAATTTTTAATTATTTTAATGAATTGAGTACGAGAAAGTATAAAAACTATGCTGAAAGAAACCAATTATAAATTTATATTTTAATTTACAATTTTAAAATAAAATAACAATTAATATTATCTCTTATGATTGGATGTGGATTGTTTAATATGCATTTTAAGTTTTTGATAAAATGTTCAGCTGAAGAGTTTTTTAGTCGAATTCTGTGGTTCTACGGGTCATTAAACTAAATGACTTTATCATTTACGTTCACTTAATACCTAAAACGTATCATTAAACTATTTCGTTTAAACAAACCCGTGATTTCACGGGTCATTTCACTAGTATATATATATATATATATATATATATATATATATATATATATATATATATATATATATATATATATATATATATATATATATATATATATATATATATATATATAGGGGCAAGATCAATGGAGAAGTAACCAATCGGGGGGAAACGGGGGGAAGCAAAATTTTTTTTTTTCGTTTTTTTTTAATTTCTTTTTTCCGGCATCAAGATCACACGAAAATATGAACATTTAGAAGAGACACTTCGTGATGAATGTTATTATTTAGTCAGGAAAACGATCGACAAAAATAACATTCAAGATAATATTGTTCGTGAAGAATATGAACGTTTTTTTTCCATGTTTTGTGAAGTAAAATTTAGCCCAATTTAGAGTTTAGGGTTTAGGGTTTAGTGTTTTGAGTTTATTCCATAAACCCAAAATACCAAACCCTAAACCCTAAACTCTAAACCGTTCGTGTTAAAAACTCAATCTAAATTCTAAATCTAAACCCTAAATCTATATCATAAACCCTAAATTTCTAAACCCTAATATCTAAACCCTATAAACCCTAATATCTAAACCCCAATAGCTAAAACCTCAATATACGCTCGAAAAACACGATAATTATTATATATTACTTCTTCGAGTGTTTTCCTGCCAAAATAAAAACATTTATCACAAAGTGTCTCTACTAAATGTTCATATTTTCATCTCATCTATAATGTTCGTGAACAAAGTTTTTTAAAAAATCGAAAAAATAAAAAAAAAGTTTTTGCTTCCCCCCGCTTCCGATTGGTTACTTCCCTCTTAATCCTAATATATATATATATATATATATATATATATATATATATATATATATATATATATATATATATATATATATATATATATATATATATATTTTGAATGTTAATGGATACATTCATGGATAAAAAATTTCACTTGCATCCATATCCACATTCATTTAGATTCATCCATATTCATATCAATATTTTTTTAGGTTTATCCATATTTATCACGAAACAGATGGATATTTACTAAATCGGGTGGACCATTATCATCCCTTGTCTATGGGGTCAGAAATCTCCAATGACAAATGATTAAAAGTTGTCCAATACCTGCTTACCGTTCTAAATTTTTTGTTACTCTCTTAATTAAATTATACATTTTATTTACGTTACAACTGATGGTTGATTTCATTCGTCTTTCGCCGTGCTTAACACGATGCAAGCACAAAGACGCTACTAGATATATACCGGTACCGATATAAATTAAGATGGTACTAGAAGGAAAATGCCCAAATATCCTTAAAATTTAAAAGGACCGAAAAAAAGAAATAAGATTAATATACGTTTAAGTTGAAAGTCCCACGCTAGGTTCACGTCCACTCACTCGATAATAGTGAGCTACTCAAACCAAAACGTTTTGCAATGCACGCTATCATAAAAACTAGCATTCTCATAAAATACATATATATGTAAGTGACCATAAAACTATATATATATATATATATATATAGGGGAAGTAACAAATCGGGGGGAAGCGGGGGAAGCAAAAAAAAAAAAATTCGTTTTTTTTGGAATTTTTTTTTCCGGCATCAAGATCACACGAAAATATGAACATTTAGAAGAGAAACTTCGTGATGAATGTTATTGTTTAGGCGGGAAAACGATCGACAAAAATAACATTCAAGATAATATTGTTCGTGAAGAATATGAACGTTTTTTTTTCATGTTTTGTGAAGTAAAATTTAGCCCGATTTAGAGTTTCGGGTTTCGGGTTTAGGGTTTATTCCATAAACTCAAAACACCAAACTCTAAACCCTAAATCCTATACATTAAATCCTAAACTCTAAACCGTTCATGTTAAAAACTCAATCTAAATCCTAAATCTAAACCCTAAATCTAAACCCTAATATCTAAACCCTATAAACCCTAATATCTAAACCCTAATATCTAAACCCCAATAGCTAAAACCTCAACATACGCTCGAAAAACACGATAATTGTTATATATTACTTCTTCGAGCGTTTTTTCGCCAAAATAAAAAAATTTATCACAAAGTGTCTCTACTAAATGTTCATATTTGCATCCCATCTATAATGTTCGTAAACAAAGTTTTTTCGAAAAACGAAAAAAAAAAGTTTTTGCTTCCCCCCGCTTCCCCCCGATTGGTTACTTCCCTCTTGATTCTACTATATATATATATATATATATATATATATATATATATATATATATATATATATATTGTGGTAGGATCAAGAGGAAGTAACCAATCGGGAGGAAGCGGGAGAAGCAAAATTTTTTCGTTTTTTGAAAAAACTTTATTCACGGACGTCATAGATTGGATGAAAATATGAACATCTAATAAAGACATTTTGTGATAAATGTTTTTATTTTGGCGGGAAAACGCTCGAAGAAGTAATATATAACAATTATCGTATTTTTCGAGCGTATGTTGAGGTTTTAGATATTAGAGTTTATATGGTTTAGATATTAAGGTTTAGAAATTTAGGGTTTAGCGTTTAGATTTAGGGTTTAGCGTTTAGGATTTAGATTGAGTTTTTTAACATGAACGGTTTAGAGTTTAGGGTGTAAAGATTGGGGTTTTGGGTTTAGGGACTAAACCCAAAACAACAAACCCTAAACCCTCCCTAAACCCAAAACAACAAACCCTAAACCCTAAACTCTAAATCGGGCTAAATTTTACTTCACAAAACATGAAAAAATAAACGTTAACATTTTTCACGATCAAAATTATCTTGAATGTTATTTTTGTCGATCGTTTTCCCGCCTAAATAATAACATTCATCACGAATTGTCTTTTCTAAATGTTCATATTTTCGCGTGATCTTGATGCCTGAAAAAAATCCAAAAAAAAACAAAAACAAAAAAATTTTGCTCCCCCTCGCTCCCCCGATTGGTTACTTCTCCATTGATCCTGCCCATATATATATATATATATATATATATATATATATATATATATATATATATAATATCATAATATAATAATATTAACATGCATTTAAAAAAAATGTATTTTTCATTTCCATATTTTTCTAAATATTCTATAGAGATATGATTATTTAAGATTGAATTTGTCTAATGTGTGATCTAAGGATATATAATAAAAGTATTATTATATTTAAGATTGATTATTATATATAATTCATCCAAATGTCTTAGATATTGTTTGTTAGCGTTGGCTGTTTTATTTTTGTAGCTTCGGGCCTATCCTATTGCTCTTGTTCTTCGTTGTTTTATACTTTTATTATTTTTAATCATATTTATCGAGATAATTCTTTAAAAAAATTTCTTGCAAATCTACCACTTATCTTGTCAGTTGTAATTAACCTATGGGCATCGGTTAACAGGATATTACTTAAATCGGGTAGTGTTTGCTGTTTTTATTTATCTTATGTGGGGTAGATTAAATGGGTCGGTTGGCTGGCAACTTTGTCACCGCTTGATCGGTACGGTTTTCGCCTTCTTCCCTGCTTGTTCTTTCAAGTTCGTTCACTCATAGTGTTAAATAGGCTGCGACGCTCCCGACTTTTATCCCCTATTTTATATTCCAATTTTTTCCAATCGTTTCGATATGTTTATATCATTGTATAGATGATTATAGGGACTTGTAACGTTAAATTCAGTTTAATAATAATAATACTTTTTGCTTTTCAAAAAAAAAAAAAATAATAATAATAATTAACCTATGGGCAAATATGAAAAATATCGGAAAACGCTACAAAGAATTATTAGGAATTATTGTTTGGATCAAATTCTCACATGTAACTACTGTCTTTGTTAAGGCACACATTAAATATGTCCTGTAATATTAAAAAAAAATTTAACGGCAAAATAAAGAATTTTTATAACAACCCTCATTTTTCCTTCATGAATTGACAGAAATGCCCTAGAGTTCATTGTTTGATTGTATTTTATAATTAGGGTTGTTATCCGAATATAATAAATGAAGTAATTAATACTAAAACCCTACTATAATTTAAAACCCTAAACCTAACCCTATGCATTAAACGCGAAACTCTAATACCATTTAATATTAAAAATTTCATGTTAAACCCTAACCCTAATACTAAATAAATAATATAAACAATATGACATAAATTAAGTGTGACATTTATATGAATTAAAAATTTATAAGAACTAACATGAACTTAGTAAAATTTATAAAAGTTAAGGTCTAATAAATAAATAAAATGTAATTAAATAAATGTGACCCTAATATTAATAATAATAATAATAATAATAATAATAATAATAATAATAATAATAATAATAATAATAATAAAAATATAAAATACATAAATAAACAAAAATGCCGTGTAAAAAAAAATATAAATAATATGTATAGATTTTGGGTCGGTTTAATTGAGTAAGAAAAAGGGCAGAACTTGGGCACTAAGCAACACAAATCCTAGGATGAATAGGAAATCAAAACTATAAATACCCCCATGATTTTTCCATAAGATTCACCACCAAAATAAATCACGAATCCTTCCTAAAATCTCTGCATTAGTCGACTAAATAAGCTGCAGATTTCCCTCTCTAATTGTCTAGTAATTGCAGCTTTCTCCTGGCTTCCTGCAGTCGACATTCAACTCACAGAATTTTCACTTGCATCGACTAAAATCCCCACAAAAACCCTCCTGTAAATCGACTTCAAACCCTCACAAAAATCCTGCTGCAGTCGACTACATAGCAGCCTGTTTTACTTGTTGTTGCAGCTTGTTTCTGCTGCTGCTATCGTGACCAAAACAGTCCCTCATCGTCATCTGCTACAGCCCTTTTATCTCTTGGTTTCCTGCTACTGTAAACGTGATCAAGCAGTCTCAAAGGTGTCAAATTGTTGCTGCGTTTTCTGGTGATTATTGCTGCTGCTCCTGCGAATTTAAAATAGTCCAAGAAACCCTTTTGGGTCGTGATTCTTTGTTGTTGCTCCTGCGTCAGTTTTTCTGTCGAATCATACAAACCCAAACAGCCTGTTTGGTCGTGATCTGCTGCTAGTTGCTGTCGTGTTATTCTGACCCAAACAGACCCCTATTGGGTCGAGCTGTTGCTGCTTGTTTCTGCTTTCTGCTCGTACCAGACTCATCATCAATCTTTGTCATCAACCTTGTTAAGGTATAACTAATAAACCTTAGTTAATTCCACTTAAATCTCTTGAATAATAAATACATGTATTAAGATAAAAGTCTATGATTTCATGATAAGTTAAATGTAACCTATAATGAAGAATGATAAGATTTGATCAAGTATTATAATTAATGGATTATAAGATGTTAATGAATCATGTATGAATAAATATAAGTATTATTGGATATAAATATGAATTGATTATGGCTAAAAAGATTACTAGTTAGTATGTTAAAAACTTATGATTTTATGTATGTAACAAAGATAAAGGATAAAGAAGTTATGATTTTATGTGGGTGAAAGAGTTAAAAGAATGATTACAAGAGTATGATCTTATGTAAGTAAGATAGGAGATTAATTAATTAGTTATAGTGAATAATGATAAAGGTTATGATCAAGTAGTTGATAATATGAAGGATTATGAATTCATAAGTTAAGTTAATAAATAATAATGATTATGATTATAGATTAATAAGATATTAGGTTGTGATTAGGGGTAATAAAAGATTTAGGTCATGAATTTTGTAGGAGTAATGATAATGATTATGATTTTATGTAAGTGAATATAAACAAGTATGAATATGAGTTAAGTATGGTTAAAGAGATTAGGGTTTGATTTTGATAAAAGCTATGATTTTAAGATTAGTAATGTTAGTAAAGAATAATGATAATAATAATACATATGCATGCATGCATACGTGCATGTATACACTGTATGTATATGTGTGTGTATATATGTAAATATATGCATACGTGTATATGTATGTGTATATAAGTATGTATATGTACGTGTGAATGTATGTATGAATGTTCATTATGTAAGTTAATAAGTTAGTAAACCTAATAATAATAAGAAGTAATAAGTAAATGTATATGTACCATCTTACACTATTGTATATGTAACACATACACCTACTATATATATATATATATCATATAGTATTGAACGTATACATGTATAATGATAGTAAAGAATATATGTATGTATCACATAGATATAATTATATACGATACATAATAGTTGATTTATGTAAATAATAATACTATTATTAGTATAACTTATACACTTAATTATATAGTAACATTTAATAACACTAAGTATATTATCACTTATATACATATAACTATCTCGAAAACGGTCACTGTTAATATAGTTTACTATATTAATAAACAAGCTATATGTCTATTAGACATTACCTAATCGACCATTACATCTCTAGGTTGAGATCTCCGCTTACATACTCCATTCTTACTACTTGCGTGGAATACCTATCTGCTAATAAGGTGAACTTCATAGCCCCTCTTTTTACTATTTCTTAACTGTTTTATAAACTTTGGGGTGAGACACATGCTTGCTTTTAAACTGTTTTACGCTTAGACACAAGTACTCAAACTTTATTTTGATCAGTTCAAACTGTTTGCTAACATGCTTTGATTCATGCTTAATCCCTACCATGATATCGTTAATTACTGGAATTTGGTAAGCTTAGTTATTGTGATAGCGCTATTGAGGGTGACGTCTCTATCCGAATGACCGCTGGTCAATGGATACATAATAACGATGAACGACACGAACGTGATGTGTTTAGGGTAACTAATGGTTAGTATCGATATCATATACACCAGCACTACTACCGAACTAGTTAAACCGCTTATTTAAATCTTGTGGTCTAAAAACTTGTTATAATTATTAAACCTATGTTGTTCACTCAACCATTTTGGTTGACACTTTTAAGCATGTTTTGTCTCAGGTACTTAGATACTTTGCTTCCGCTGTAGAACTCTGCTGTTACTTAGAAGTCAATCCGAGCACTGGGACCAGAATTAACATCCGCGTCAATGACGATTTTGGCGAGGTGTTACAGTTGGTATCAGAGCTCTGGTTATAGGGGACTAGGTTACATTAGTGTGACTAACATGAATAGTTAGGATGCATTAGTGAGTCTAGTCTATAACCGAGTTATTCATTTGCATTGATTATTTGCATTACATTCTAGATTATGTGCATTAAGTTCACTTATATTTGCTATGCCTAGAACTCCTATACCATTCAAATCTTTAGAAACATTTTGCTATAGGAACTATACTTACACGTCTGACTCTTAGAATAAGAGCCATGACTTACTTGTATTCCAACAATAGAATGCCACCATACCTATCTCATTATGTAATTTAGGAGAGCCCAGGCTTGTTATAGAGAACCAGGATTGCATTTTATGTGTGCCTTATGTGTTAATTAGGTGCCTTAGCAAACTTTAAGACTATAACCTTTCCTGCCTTAGTTTTAAGCGCTTTTCCTTTGATCTTTATACTGCTATTTCATCTTACTTCCTGCTTTTACCTCTGTTGATATTCTGTATCCTTTCCTAAGGATATCAAGCCAAAACCCTATCATCTTGCCTGATCTCGACTCTAAAGGATCGATTAGTATGTGATTGTTATCATATCCATACATACCTTATGACCTGACTTCGCCATTGTGATTCAAAGTATTCTTTGACTCATGCGAATGGATGTCACTCATGACTCAACATTCCCACGTCAACTATCTAAGTTTGATCACGTGTCCTGACCTTATGGAGTGACCTTGGAATGGAAATATGAATTAGTGAAATATAATGACACTTGGCCGACGTGATTATATTATGGTAATTCACATAGAAATTCCAATATCATGACATATGGAATAGAAAGTGAATCAAAGAAAAATTTTCAAGTCATTCAAAAAATCTCAATGTTATTACATTAAGTGAAATTATCATCTGAATTATAGATATACGAAGAGATCGTTACGATCAAACTATCTATCTCATACCCATGAGTAGATTAACAAATTCTCTTATGCCATAAAAGCTGTAAAGCCTTGCATTCCTTCTTTCTTAAACAACTTATCTCTTTCTCTTTGACGCTTAATTATCATATCCCCGCTGGAGGGAAGGATGCATGTTCTTAAGTGACTTGAAGTGACACCCCCGAAACTTCTTCGAAGCATGCCTTCTGTTATCTGCAATTACGATCCTAGTGTAGATTTTCATAAACCCATTAGGAAACCTGTCGAAGATAAGCGACAACCACTCGCAAGATTTTCATTTGAATATTCAAACGAAGATATTATAAACACCACATTCACTATCACGTTCTCATACTCTACCATTCATATCTCATTTGTCAGCAACAGCTTCACACATGAACGTTTTGAATTCCAAGAACTATAACCACATTCAAATTCAATGGTTTTCATTAACTCGTAACATTTTTGCTTAAATATCCCCCAATATTTTCAAAAATCATTCACTCGATCTTCATCGATCTTTTTCCAACACGTAACCACCAAAATATGAAAATTTTATTTACCAAATTTTCACATACACTATTTTACTGTGCGATCCTCTCGAAATTTTATAAAATAAATTTGTTTACTGCCACCTTTGCAAATTTTATAAACCGTATATGTTTATATAATAAAATAAACAAAATTTACCTTTACTAGTACATATAGAATTATACTTTGACTTTTATAAATCAATTCTTTTAATCAAAAGATATTTTACGTAAAATAGTACATGTTGTACATAACTCTAGTTTTACTAAGAACTTCGCTTCCTTTTTATTGTCACCTTAATCTACTCGAACTTCTATAAAATTTTCATCACCCGGTTATATAAAATTTTTCGTATTATTTGCAATCACAATTCCTCTTGCCCTTCAAATCTTACCATTGAGTTCATCATTCGAAACTCTATGTTCTCTGTAACTTTTCCCTCGAGAAGATATTACTTCTGATAATCTCATGGCTAAACCACAACACACTCGTAAATATCAATTCTATAATTAAATATTTTGTGGCAAATGCAATCATTTTCGGAAGTTTCCTCACCCGGTGTGAACTATTCTATGTAGCCAGTGATTCATATTTCTTCTCATCCGCACTTAACTCATAAGTGAATGATAGATCGACTCGCCATCTGAGCGAGAACGTCTTTCTCATTAAGAGATCACACATTTTCGTGCGGTTTCATATCAGAAATATAACCTATTATCCTCGCTATTGAAATGCCCCGTCCTAATCCATCCGGACGAAGTCCATATCGATTATAAACGATTCATAATAGTTGGTTACATCGCGAGGTACTTGACCTCTAAATGATACATTTTACAAACATTGCATTCGTTTTTAAAAGATAAACTTTCATTTCATCGAAAGTTGACAGGTATGCATACCATTTCATAATATCCAAACTATAAATGACCTAATCCGTCATTTACTTAATAATAATTCTAATGAACTTCAACGACTCGAATGCAACTGATGTGTGCGATCGAGACCTTTATTTATGAACGGATTTGAGTTGTTTTGTTACACGAATTGATTTATTGTATATGTGGTATTTTATTGATTTCAGGTTGATTTCACACATATATATAGGCAACTAGTCCTATCCGTGTAGTTTAGTTTGTTGGTAAATCCGATTCGTTCCACAGGGAGATGGAGTGTTTAATGGTTTTTAATAGTCTTTGATGTCAAACTTAATTAAAGAGGGTTTTGGATTAGGCAATTTATAGTAACAGTAAAAGAAAATAACATAACTAATTTACTAAATAAAATTACAAGATTACAAAAATTAACTTAAAAAGGAACTAAATGAAAATAAACTAATTATGATGCATTAATTATGTTACTAAATGGTAATTAGTAAAATAGTAATTTTTAATGAAACTATATATTTAGAATTTTGTTTTAAGCAATTATAATATAAACTTAATTAAATTAACTAAATGACATTTTTAATAAAACTAATACAAATTAAAAGGGAAATTAATTAATTTACTAATTATAAACTAGTTACAATTTATAAAGTGATAATAATTAACACTAATTTTAGGATTAAAACATGTATTTTAAGTATTTTAAATAACTTTAACTAATTAACTTAATTAAAATAACTAAAATAACTAATAACCTAAATATATATAATTAAATAACAAAAAACCTAATTTTAACCTAGCTGTACTGTAGCCGCGTTTTAGCCTTACACGATTCGTGTGATGATACACGATTCGTGTACGTGTAAAAGTATGTGACAGATTACTGTTACGAAAAATAATTGTTTTTATGTATTTTTTTATATTTTAAAATAATACTTCGTAAATAATAAACTTAATACTTTTATAAGAAATATAAATGAGATAAATGAGAGTGTTTACTTAATTGTGTCACCCCTAGGTCCATGGATTGTTTTAAGTTTTACGCCCTATTTAAAATGTTCTAGTATCAAACTTTACATTTTTCTCTCGAATAAATATAAAGTTACAACTTAACTAAATAAAATCTAATTTTCATTGGATTCTTTTTAGAAAGCTACTATTCCCTAAGTATTTAAATTGAGACCTAGCCTAGTTTTGACCTTCGCCAATACCCAAATTATAACGGTTTCCCTTTTTATAATTTCACCTTCATATAATATATTGATATCACCCAATCCACCGAAGTTTATTTCTAAATTGGTGTCAATAACTTATCCATAAATTCGTCTAGATCATTTTTAATGTTGAAGCTTAATTTATGTAAATAAAAACAACTTTCGTTATTTGAATTTAATAAATTAAGTGGCAAGGGTTAAATACCTAATTACATAAAAATGGTTCTTTTAACTAGGCTCAATATTAAAAATACTAAAGTTACATTTTAACTTTTACTAATGGTAACAATCCATTTCACTAGGGGCTCTACATTTAAGCAAACACTAGGGAAATTTAGCTATTCATTACACTAAGGTAGACATAAAAATATAGATATGCAAACATAATAACAACGCTAATTTTAACAGAGTAAACTTACTAAAATATCTTCACTTGCATTAACTTCAAACGGTAAAAAATTACAATAATAACACCCCTTTCACGCGTACAATAACACCCTTTGTCACGAACAATACCCCTAAATAGTTGATACTTGAAACTAATTACAATAGATACAAGTAAAAATAACAATAGTAATTTGATATAGTAATTTTATGTTGTATTCTCTGTGTCTCAACTTCTGAACGTACTCCGTATTTATGCTTGACTTGAAGTAGTAGGTAGGTTCAAAAGCTTCCATTTGCTACAGCACTATCAAAAAGAAAGGTTTTAAAACTCAAAAGTAGCCGCCCCTTATCTGATGAATGATTAAATTCGGCCTAACATTACACGATTCGTGTATGGCTACACTATTCGTGTAAGAACAAATATTCTACACGATTCGTGTAGACCTACACTATTCGTGTAAAAATATTCTACACTATTCGTGTAGAAATACACGATTCGTGTAAGATCAAATAACAGTTTTCTTCATTTTTCTTCTTCAGTTGTTCTTTGTTGATTCCGTGTTGACGTGTACTGATTTGGCACTTCTCATTTGAACTCTTTTCTTCTTTCATCTTGTACTTTCATTCGGATAAACGTTTCTTGATATAAATCTAGTTAAAACTATCGTTTTATCGTCGTTTCTTCTAACTTCACTCTTTTGTCGTTTTTCTCGTGAAATGCGCATTGAATGTCTTTGTAGATGATAAAAACCTATGAAATATAAGTGATATTGCGTTGAATAATATGTATGTTTAGAGCAATATCAAAATACCCCACACTAGAACGTTGCTTGTCCTCAAGCAATTACATCTTTTAACAGAGTTAGAACATTATATATCTTTCTTATCGAACATTTAGATCACACAACACACACTACACGAAATGAAACACACGCTATATGAAATATATTACACAACACAGTATTTATTGGATCACACGCACACGAAACGAAATTCTGACAACAGAAATAAACATGAAACTCGTGATTAGGGTTTAAAAATTTGGATCCTTAGGAAAAATTGGACCTTGTGAAAACGTTTTATGATTTTATAAAATGTCAGGCTAGTTTTTACACTAGACACGTTTTCCGGTTTTAACCTCAAATTCCGGTTGAGGGTAACTGAAAACCGAAGTCTCAGTCGGCGATTAGCAAGCTATTCGCCCCCATGATTGTAGTATCATGGAACTTGAAGCCGAATGTCCAAAAAATGGTTTTACACAAATATAATTCATAAAATAGCATAAGTTTTAGAACAAAATTATATCGTGTCCAAATATCATCGGTGAACCATGAGTTTGCACACCTCAATTTGTTATGGCATATGTATGTTGACCGCGGTCAAACATAGATGCAGTTGATCTTTACGGAGATCATCCATCTGGGGATTAGATTCATTAGTCTTAAAAGCTAATTTGCATTGTGCCTCCCCATTGTACGAGACAGATCCATCTCATGGTTAGGATAAGTCTGACCACCAAAAACCCTGTTTGATGCTGAGGTTAGGTGGATTTCCAGCCGATTTTAGGGATGACTTTTCAAGATTTTTCATCAACCTACAGCTGTTCTGGACTACATCTTCTAACAAAAGTTAGCAAGTGTGTCAATTTGGAAGACCTTACTTCCTTACGGGATGGACTTGATTCATCCTCTATTACTCGTAATAGTGGAATATTCAGGTTTATACGTTCCAAAGCAATGATATCTGCAATAACTTCATAGAAACATGTGATATATGGTTCTCAACATAAGGTTTTATAAATTCTTGTTATACTTGGTTTCCTTTTATAGGTTTTAAACAAATAACTTATGCGTTTTTAATGTATTGAGACGATAATTTCGTTTTTTGACACCTATGCTTTAATCGCTCGTAGTTACCCTAAAAATTCATTTGATATATTTGTTTAAAATTTTTATAAATCTTGATAAAAATCACCAAATTATAAGTTCTCTAGAATTTATATATTCCCACCCCACACTTAAGATTATGTAATGCCCTCATTACATAAAAATTAGATAATAATGCATAAATTTGAGAGGACAATTAGTGTGAAGTATTTGGAACTTCCTTTGTTAACCGATTTGGATTTTCAAATTGTTTTACCTATGATCATATCCAATGTTTGTATCACAATGTAATTTGATGTTTCGTTTCGTCTAATTGCATTTTCGTCTGTACCTGTCAAAACCATGTTAAAAACACACAAAATATGGGGTTTTAATTCAATCGTACAACACATTTTTTTACCCCACACTATATTTTCTTTTTTTGTATAACTTATAATTAATTAAATTTAAAATCTCTTTTATAGATTTATATTTGTAACGGAAATTCGGTTTTTACACCTGTTATTTATCCGTTTATAAATCTTAAAAATAAATTTATAAAATTCAATTCATTAATAGTTAAAGTTTTTATAGTTTTTCTGAAAACAAATTCAAAAATAAAATAAAAACACTCTATTTTTGTGTTAAAAATATTAACATTTTTAATTTTAGAACAAGTTCATAAAAAATTAAAATTACATAATGTAAAATACACTCTATTTTTATTTAACTTAAAATCAATTGAATTCAAAATATCTTTTATAAATTTATATTTGTAACGGAAATTCGGTTTTTACACCTGATCTTAATCCGTTTATAAATTTTTAATTTCAATTTATAAAATTCAATTAATTAAAAGTTTAAAGTTTTTATAATTTTATCGAAAATAAATAAAATAAAAACAAGTACATGAAAAATAAAAATTAAATAAATAAAAATTCACTCTATTTTTGTTATATACCCTTAAATCAACTAATTTTTAAACTTAAAACTTTGTTTCCTATCGTCTAGGTAGAGATTAATTTCGGTTGTCAAACCTATCATTATCCACGACAAAGATTTACAAGTTATATATTTTTACGGTTATTGATAAAAGAGTATATTTTTGCAATCTACTATAGACTTTTAGAATTTAACAAATATTCTGTACAATTTTTGAAAAATAAAAATTCAGTTGTGACACCTAACATTTTCATTTTCAAAGAAACAAGTTAAACTCAAGGCGTTTCACCTCAATTTAGTAGAAAGAATTTTTTTTTTTTTTCGTGATTTACTATTTAAATGATATCTTAAAAATTTAACAATTAATTTCGTGCAATTTGAACAACAATAATTCAGTTTTAACACTTTAACATTATCGTTTTCAATGAAAACAGGATAAATTCAAGTTTAATCAATTTTAAATAGTAGACCTTTTTATAAAACTCACTGCAAACAAATATAAACCAAAATACACACAAAATAAAAAAAATAAAAATAAAATATGCACATACATACAATCGACGAGAAAAAGAATTAGATAGTGAACCCACGTTGACTCGCTTCGTAGTCGAGTCGCGAAATTTCGCTTCCCATTGCCTCGTAGGCGTAACCTCGTGGGTTTAAGAGGTTTTCTTCTAAACATTTGAAAGGCCCTTCTCGGCATAAAGTTACGTACTCGAAATTAGAGTCCGTTTGGTTCTTTGGGCAATCTCCTGAGTGAGCTGGTTTTCCACATTTTTCACATTTACCCAATTGACGTGCCCGACGCCTTTTAGCGCATTTTGATTTGCCTTTTCCATAATTTTTCTCATTATAATCTTGTCTTTCTCCTTTTCTCGTCGCATCGCATCTTTTCTTAATATCTAACACCACATCTCTTGGTAAAATCTTATCGCATATTAAAATGAAGTGGTTGTAGATATATTGACCTCGCATCTTGAAAATAAACAATAAAAACAAACCAAAAGAAATTAAAAAGGTAGAATGGAGGGAGAAGACTAGTTCTTTAGGGTCTGCTAGGGAAAGACCAATCTAACCCCACTCTTAAAGATAAGAATAAAAATCGAGAATGGAGTTTAAAACCTTAGAGTTACCCTGAATTTATTTGTCCTTAGGGTAGAAGGTGGTTTCGTCTCTTTCCGTAGTATTGATTTCTTCAAAGTATAACTTGAGTCTGTGTCCGTTCACTTTGAAAGTTCCGCCGTCTTTACCATACAACTCTGCATATCCAGATGGAAAAACCTGTTTTATTATATATGGCCCATTCCATCGGGATCTAAGTTTACCAGGTGAAAACTTGAAACGTGATTGGAATACCAATACTTTATCCCCTTGCTCAAATTCTTTCTTTTTTAATCGTGCATCGTGCCATACTTTAGTTTTTTCTTTATATGTTTTAGAATTTTCGTAGGCTTGTAATCTTAATTCATCTAGTTCGTTAAGTTGTGATAACCTATTTTCTCCGGCTTGTACAAGGTCGGTATTACATTCTCTCATAGCCCAGTACGCCTTGTGTTCAACTTCAACAGGTAGATGACACGCTTTACCGTATACAAGTCTAAATGGCGTGGTACCTATTGGTGTTTTATACGCAGTCCTAAAAGCCCACAACGCGTCATCTAACTTGCGTTGCCAGATTTTAGGGTTGTTATTAACCGTCTTCTCAAGTATGCGTTTTAAGGCACGATTCGTGTTCTCCACTTGACCACTTGTTTGCGGGTGGTACGGAGTAGAGAAACGATGAGTTACGCCATACTTCTTCAACACCTTTTCAAGAAGGTTGTTGGTAAAATGTGTTCCTCGGTCGGATATGAGTGCTTTTGGGATTCCAAAGTGTGAGAAGAGATTTTTCAAGAAGTTTACCACCACCCTAGCATCATTTGTAGGCAAAGCTTTTGCTTCAGCCCACTTGGATACATAGTCAACGGCTACTAGTATGTACTTACACTTATGTGAACTTGGAAAGGGTCCCATGAAATCGATTCCCCAAATGTCAAAGATTTCACAAACTTGGATGCCGGTCTGAGGCATCTCATCCTTTTTCGTGATGTTGCCCGTTCGTTGGCATGCGTTACAAGTCCGAACGAAATCATGGGCATCTTTAAAGATCGTGGGCCAATAAAAGCCCGATTCAAGGATTTTTCTTGCAGTGTGGTTTGGTCCGAAATGACCGCCGGTTGGCCCTTGATGGCAATGCTCAAGAATTTGTTGAGCTTCTTGTCCGTACACACAACGGCGAATTATTTGATCCGCACCAACACGAAATAGGTCTGGGTATTCCCAGAAATAAGACTTTAAATCCGCAAAGAATTTCTTCTTTTGCTGATAAGTAAGTCCTTCTTGTAGAATGCCTGAAGCAAGATAGTTTGCAAAATGGGCAAACCATGGGATTTCAGATTCTTTTTCAACCCTCATTAAAGATTCGTCAGGAAATGTATCTTTGATGATTGTATCATCAAGTTTATCTAATTCGGGGTTTTCAAGTCGGGATAAATGATCGGCAGCTAGATTCTCAGCTCCTTTTTTGTCACGTATCTCAATGTCAAATTCTTGAAGTAAAAGAACCCAACGTATGAGACGATGTTTTGCATCTAGTTTCGAGAATAAATACCTAAGTGCCGAATGGTCCGTGTAAACAATGGTCTTGGACAACACCAAATATGACCGAAATTTATCAAATGCATAAACAACCGCTAGGAGTTCTTTTTCCGTGGTGGTATAATTAATTTGGGCTCCCGTTAGAGTTTTACTTGCATAATAAATCGGAAGAAAATGATTATCGGGACGTTGTCCTAAAACAGCACCTAAAGCATAGTCGCTTGCGTCACACATTAGCTCAAATGGCATACTCCAATCTGGAGATACCATAATGGGAGCTTGTGTGAGTTTAGACTTAAGAATCGAGAATGCATTCTCGCAATTAGTGTCAAAGTCAAATGGAGCATCCTTTTCAAGAAGCTTGGTCAATGGGCGGGCGATTTTAGAAAAATCTTTAATAAATCGCCTATAGAATCCTGCGTGACCAAGAAAGCTTCTAATTGCTTTAACATTTGATGGTTTAGGTAGCTTAGAGATAACTTCAATTTTAGCTTTATCTACCTCTATTCCCGCACGAGATATTTTGTGACCAAGTACAATGCCCTCCTTCACCATGAAGTGGCATTTTTCCCAATTTAGGACCAAGTTTGCTTTCTCACATCGGATAAGCATACGTTCTAGATTGAAAAGACACGATTCAAAGGAGTCTCCAAACACGGAAAAGTCATCCATGAAGACTTCCATACAATCCTCTACCATATCATCAAAGATTGCCATCATGCACCTTTGAAAGGTTCCGGGTGCATTGCATAAACCAAACGGCATGCGGCGATAGGCAAAGGTACCGAAAGGACAAGTGAATGTGGTCTTTTCTTGGTCGTTGGGATCAATTGGAATTTGGAAGTAACCGGAGAAACCGTCTAAAAAGCAATAATATTCTTTTCCCGCTAATCGTTCAAGCATTTGATCAATAAAAGGTAACGGGAAATGATCCTTTCTAGTGGCATCATTTAGACGTCTGTAATCAATACAGACTCTCCAGCCGGTAACTGTTCTAGTTGGGACGAGTTCGTCCTTTTCATTTAATATAACGGTTGTACCCCCCTTTTTGGGTACTACTTGTACTGGACTAACCCATGGACTATCGGAGATGGGGTAGATTAACCCGGCGTCAAGAAGCTTGACGACCTCCTTTTTAACAACCTCTTTCATGTTGGGATTTAGCCTGCGTTGTCTTTGTACTACGGGTTTGTAGTCATTCTCAAGGAGAATTTTATGTGTACAATAAGACGGGTTTATTCCCGGAATGTCGGTTGTTTTCCAGGCTATAGCCTTTTTATGGGTTTTTAATACAGAAATTAGCTTATCCTTCTCATTATCTGAAAGATGTGAAGCAATAATTACTGGTAATTTAGATGTACTTTCGAGATAAGCATACTCCAAGTGTTTGGGTAGCTCTTTAAGCTCTAGTACGGGTGGTTCTTCTAAGGAATTTTTTATACGAAATCTATCTTCATTTTTGATTTCCTCAAACGATTCCTCTTCCATGGCAATTTCTTCTATTATGGTCTCGTCATCCGTGACCACCTTCATCAACTCATCAAAATCTTTATCAATATTGAAGTATTCATTCTCACTTACCGGGGCTAACCCCGGGATATCAATTTCAAGTAGCTCCTTCAATTCATTCTCGACACAAAGGTCTATAACATCAATTTGAAAACAAGAGTCATCGGTGGAAGTGGGTCTTTTCATGGCTTTGTCAATGTGACAAATTATTCTCTCATTTCCCACACCTAGACTTAATTGTTCTTTTTGGACATTGATGATAGCATCTGCAGTATTTAGGAAAGGACGTCCTAAAATGATAGGAACTTTTGTGTCCTCTTGCATTTCTAGAATAACAAAGTCGACGGGAAAGATGAGTGAGCCAACTTTTACAAGTATATCCTCGGCTATACCTATTGGAGTATCAAATGATTGGTTTGCTAATCGAATACCCATTCGGGTTGGTTTTAAGTCTCCTAAGTCAAGTTTTAAATATAACGAGTAAGGCATTAAGTTAACACTTGCACCTAGGTCGGCTAGTGCATCGTACACTACCGAATCACCCATCATACATGGTATGATAAAACTACCAGGGTCTCCTAATTTTGGAGGTACATTTTGTTTCTTTAAGATGGCTGAACATTCCTCATGGAGGAATGTGGCAGAAACGTCGTGGTATTTACCCTTCGAGGATATGAGATCCTTTAAAAACTTCCCGTAATTGGGCATATCCCTAAGAACCTCCGCGAGTGGCATGTTAATGCTAATTTGCTTAATCATGTTCGCAAATTTCTCATACCGCCTTGCGAGTCTGTCTTTCTTTAATGCTTTCGGGTAAGGAATAGGTTCCTTATGCGCCTTTACTGGTGGATCTTCACTTTTCTTTGGCATGACCTCAGGTGGATCATCTTTCTCTTGTTCTTTGTCATCTTGCTCATTTTCATCAATCGGTATTTGTAAAATAGAAGGAGATAAAGGAACTTCCGGGGATTTTGTAGTCTCCGGTTTAGTAGTTAAACCACTTCTAGTAGTTATAGCATTTACATGCTCGTTCCTTGTTTGGGGGTTGTTGGGATTTACTTGAGTATTTGAGGGGAGAGTACCTAGTGGTCTCTCTGATAGTAACTGTGAGATCCTTCCAACATCTCTTTCTAAGTTTTGTATTGTAGCTTGTTGATTTCGGATTTGCTGAGTTTGGAGCTCTGCATTTTGCTCGTGCTTAACCATAAAATCTCTTAAGAGATCTTCTAAACCAGATTTCCTCTCAGGTTGAGGTTGCATAATTGCTAATGGTTGTGGTTGATTGAATGCTAGTGGTTGTGTGTGTTGGAAATTATTTTGATAATTTCGTTGAGGTTGATTTCGGTTATTATAACCTGGTGGCGGATTTCTTTGATTTTGATTTGGGAAATTCCGGTTATTTTGGTAACCTGGATTTCCTCCTTGATAGTTATTATTATTTGATCCTGAAGGTCCTCCTACTTGATAGCTGTTTATAGGAGGATATTTTCGGTTGTTTGCTTCTATAGCTGGAAAATCACTGAAGTTCATTTCACCTTTTTGTAAGTATCCTAAGAAATTTGCTTGTTCTTCCATTGTACTTTGATCACAATCTCTAGTAAGATGGGGACCTTGGCACAGTTCACATCCTACTCTGATAGCATGCATTTCCTTGGTTACTTTCTCGATTTGCCTTGCTTGATTTGCTATTTGAACTTTTAAAGAAGCAATTTCATCATTGCTTTCAATACTAGCAACATTTGATGTTCTAGAAAATTCTATTTCTTGATGCCAATTATGAGAATGGGACGCTAAATCAGCAATGATTGTATGAGCGTCTTCAGGTGTTTTCTTCATGATCGAACCTCCGGCTGCAACATCTATATCTTTTCTAGTTGCCACATTGACTCCTTTATAGAATATTTGGACCTTTTGGAATGTATTCTGTAGTGACCCGAACTTTTCCATGTTTATATATATTAATTGAGATTGATGTTTACATGATTAAATGTTTCCAACATGTTAAGCAATCAAACTTGTTAAGACTTGATTAATTGAAATAGGTTTCATATAGACAATTGACCACCCAAGTTGACCGGTGATTCACGAACGTTAAAACTTGTAAAAAAACTATATGATGACATATATATGGTTATATATATAGTTAACATGATATTATGATAAGTAAACATATCATTAATTATATTAACAATGAACTACATATGTAAAAACAAGACTACTAACTTAATGATTTTGAAACGAGACATATATGTAACGTTTATCGTTGTAACGACATTTAATGTATATATATCATATTAAGAGATATTCGTACATCATAATATCATGATAATATAATAATTTAAAATCTCTTTTGTTATTATAAACATTGGGTTAACAACATTTAACAAGATCGTTAACCTAAAGGTTTCAAAACAACACTTACATGTAACGACTAACGATGACTTAACGACTCAGTTAAAATGTATATACATGTAGTGTTTTAATATGTATTTATACACTTTTGAAAGACTTCAATACACTTATCAAAATACTTGTACTTAACAAAAATGCTTACAATTACATTCTCGTTCAGTTTCATCAACAATTCTACTCGTATGCACCCGTATTCGTACTCGTACAATACACAGCTTTTAGATGTATGTACTATTGGTATATACACTCCAATGATCAGCTCTTAGCAGCCCATGTGAGTCACCTAACACATGTGGGAACCATCATTTGGCAACTAGCATGAAATATCTCATAAGATTACAAAAATATGAGTAATCATTCATGACTTATTTACATGAAAACAAAATTACATATCCTTTATATCTAATCCATACACCAACGACCAAAAACACCTACAAACACTTTCATTCTTCAATTTTCTTCATCTAATTGAACTCTCTCAAGTTCTATCTTCAAGTTCTAAGTGTTCTTCATAAATTCCAAAAGTTCTAGTTTCATAAAATCAAGAATACTTTCAAGTTTGCTAGCTCACTTCCAATCTTGTAAGGTGATCATCCAACCTCAAGAAATCTTTGTTTCTTACAGTAGGTTATCATTCTAATACAAGGTAATAATCATATTCAAACTTTGGTTCAATTTCTATAACTATAACAATCTTATTTCAAGTGATGATCTTACTTGAACTTGTTTTCGTGTCATGATTTTGCTTCAAGAACTTTGAGCCATCCAAGGATCCATTGAAGCTAGATCCATTTTTCTCTTTTCCAGTAGGTTCATCCAAGGAACTTAAGGTAGTAATGATGTTCATAACATCATTCGATTCATACATATAAAGCTATCTTATTCGAAGGTTTAAACTTGTAATCACTAGAACATAGTTTAGTTAATTCTAAACTTGTTCGCAAACAAAAGTTAATCCTTCTAACTTGACTTTTAAAATCAACTAAACACATGTTCTATATCTATATGATATGCTAACTTAATGATTTAAAACCTGGAAACACGAAAAACACCGTAAAACCGGATTTACGCCGTCGTAGTAACACAGCGGGCTGTTTTGGGTTAGTTAATTAAAAACTATGATAAACTTTGATTTAAAAGTTGTTATTCTGAGAAAATGATTTTTATTATGAACATGAAACTATATCCAAAAATTATGGTTAAACTCAAAGTGGAAGTATGTTTTCTAAAATGGTCATCTAGACGTCGTTCTTTCGACTGAAATGACTACCTTTACAAAAACGACTTGTAACTTATTTTTCCGACTAGAAACCTATACTTTTTTTGTTTAGATTCATAAAATAGAGTTCAATATGAAACCATAGCAATTTGATTCACTCAAAACGGATCTAAAATGAAGAAGTTATGGGTAAAACAAGATTGGATAATTTTTTCTCATTTTAGCTACGTGAAAATTGGTAACAAATCTATTCCAACCATAACTTAATCAACTTGTATTATATATTATGTAATCTTGAGATACCATAGACACGTATACAATGTTTCGACCTATCATGTCGACACATCTATATATATTTCGGAACAACCATAGACACTCTATATGTGAATGTTGGAGTTAGCTATACAGGGTTGAGGTTGATTCCAAAATATATATAGTTTGAGTTGTGATCAATATTGAGATACGTATACACTGGGTCGTGGATTGATTCAAGATAATATTTATCGATTTATTTCTGTACATCTAACTGTGGACAACTAGTTGTAGGTTACTAACGAGGACAGCTGACTTAATAAACTTAAAACATCAAAATATATTAAAAGTGTTGTAAATATATTTTGAACATACTTTGATATATATGTATATATTGTTATAGGTTCGTGAATCAACCAGTGGCCAAGTCTTACTTCCCGACGAAGTAAAAATCTGTGAAAGTGAGTTATAGTCCCACTTTTAAAATCTAATATTTTTGGGATGAGAATACATGCAGGTTTTATAAATGATTTACAAAATAGACACAAGTACGTGAAACTACATTCTATGGTTGAATTATCGAAATCGAATATGCCCCTTTTTATTAAGTCTGGTAATCTAAGAATTAGGGAACAGACACCCTAATTGACGCGAATCCTAAAGATAGATCTATTGGGCCTAACAAACCCCATCCAAAGTACCGGATGCTTTAGTACTTCGAAATTTATATCATATCCGAAGGGTGTCCCGGAATGATGGGGATATTCTTATATATGCATTTTGTTATTGTCGGTTACCAGGTGTTCACCATATGAATGATTTTTATCTCTATGTATGGGATGTGTATTGAAATATGAAATCTTGTGGTCTATTATTACGATTTGATATATATAGGTTAAACCTATAACTCACCAACATTTTTGTTGACGTTTTAAGCATGTTTATTCTCAGGTGATTATTAAGAGCTTCCGCTGTCACATACTTAAATAAGGACAAGATTTGGAGTCCATGCTTGTATGATATTGTGTAAAAACTGCATTCAAGAAACTTATTTTGTTGTAACATATTTGTATTGTAAACCATTATGTAATGGTCGTGTGTAAACAGGATATTTTAGATTATCATTATTTGATAATCTACGTAAAGCTTTTTAAACCTTTATTGATGAAATAAAGGTTATGGTTTGTTTAAAAATGAATGCAGTCTTTGAAAAACGTCTCATATAGAGGTCAAAACCTCGCAACGAAATCAATTAATATGGAACGTTTTTAATCAATAAGAACGGGACATTTCAGTTGGTATCCGAGCGTTGGTCTTAGAGAACCAGAAAATTTGCATTAGTGTGTCTTATCGAGTTTGTTAGGATGCATTAGTGAGTCTGGACTTCGACCGTGTTTTCTTTAAAAATGATTGCTTAACATTTTTGTTGGAAACTATATATTTTTAACATATGAATATTATGTGATATATTAATCTCTTAACGTGTTTGATATTATGTGATAGATGTCTACCTCTAGAACAAGTCCCATTGACTCACCTAATAATAATGAAGAGTCAAATGTAAATTGGAATGATTTGTGGACTGATTCACAAGTTCCCGAAGAGGAACCGGAAGAAGAGTCGGAACCGGAAGAAGAATCGGAACCGGAAGAAGAATCGGAACCGGATGAAGAAATAGAACCGGTGGGGGAAATAATAAAACGGTTAAGTAAAAGAAAATCCTCAACCAACCGACCAAAGTTAATTATGGTCAATGGTGTTTCCGCCAAGGAAGCAAAATATTGGGAGGATTACCAATTCTCCGATGAATCGGATTCCGACGAGAATTCCGATGATGTTATAGAAATTACCCCAACTGAATTTAAAATGGCAAAAGAAAATAATAAGGGAAAGGGCATAAAAATAGAGAAATCTAATTCCAACCCCGATGAACTTTATATGTATCGTCAACCCCCGAAGTCCTTAAGTTGTAACAATGACCCGGGAACCTCTAAACCACCAGGTTTTTCTAAACCAATGTGGACAACGACGGCTCGTATTAGGGGAACATCATATATCCCTAGAAACTTGGCAAAACGAACCAAAACCGAAGAAGAAGAAACGAGCGAGTCGGAATAAGATAGTTGTATTCGTGTGGTGTAATATATGGAATATAGTGTTCTTATGCTTTATGATATATGTAAAAATTGCTTGTATTAATAAGTATTTTTTTTATGAATCTAACTCTTGTCTATTTTACAGTTTAAAAACACAAAATGGATAGACAACCCAATATTTTAAGAGACCTACCCGGAGACATGATTGATGAAATCTTGTCTAGAGTCGGCCAGAATTCTTCGGCACAACTATTTAAGGCGAGATCAGTTTGTAAGACATTCGAAGAACGTTCCAAGAATGTCTTGGTTTATAAGAGACTTTCGTTTGAAAGATGGGGGATATCACATTGGGAAACCCATAAGTTACGATGTGTTTACTTTGACGCATATATTGCGGGGAACCCAAATGCTATTTTACGCAACGGGTTAAGAAATTATTTTGACTCAATATATCCGAATATTGGACTTCGTGATTTAGAAAAAGCGGCTAACATGCAACATAAAGAAGCATGTTATGCTTACGGATTAGTAATGTTCGCTTCTCACCAAAGTGAGAACAAGAACATCGGGCTACAACTATTAAACAAAACGTTTCCACAAGTGACGGAGTCGGTAATTGGGGTAAGAAATGAGGTTTTTAGATTATTACGGGACTGTTGGACATTACGTAACCCTCGTCCCTTTGATGACGTTACAACATGCTGTCTTATCAACGGCCATAACGGTTATGTTGCACAAGACCAAGGATGGGAAGTAGTCCTAGTAAAACCAGAATGCATGACTTGTTTCTGGACGTATGAATTACGTGTCTTTATTGCCTTTGCTGAACGACTTGTGTACTAGCTAGAATTGTCTTCACAACTATCTTGTATCAAAGTTATTGTGTGCTATATTTCATGCTTTATGTAAAATAAGCGGTATTGTAAGTTTGTAAAATATTGTATAAAAGTTTGAACGCGAAATATTATTATAATCAGTTTTTCATATAGAATTGTAGTAGTTGAATTGTATATTAGCTACTAAGTATGAACTTAACGGGTAGGTACTACCCGAATTTAAACTTATAAAACGCTAATATGAAGAAAAAGCTTTTATAAATGAGTTCATATTATGCTACGAAATACTATTAACTACTCTTAATATTCTGTATGATTAACTTGTTCCATTTAACTATTTTGAAGGAAATGGCACCGACTACTCGACACACCGTGAATATGAATGAAGAGGAATTCCGTACTTTTCTAGCTTCAAACATAGCCGCAGTACAGGCTGCGCTACATACCAACAATAACCTTGGATCTAGCAGTACAGGAAATCGTGTAGGATGCACCTACAAAGAATTCACTGCCTGCAAACCTTTGGAATTTGATGGAACCGAAGGACCGATCGGATTGAAACGGTGGACCGAGAAGGTTGAATCGGTGTTTGCCATAAGTAAGTGTACTGAAGAGGACAAAGTGAAGTACGCTACGCATACCTTCACAGGTTCTGCGTTAACATGGTGGAATACCTATCTAGAGCAAGTGGGACAAGATGATGCGTATGCACTACCGTGGTCAGCATTCAAGCACTTGATGAACGAGAAGTACCGTCCCAGAACCGAGGTCAATAAGCTCAAGACAGAACTTAGAGGGTTACGAACCCAAGGATTTGATATTACCACATACGAAAGACGATTCACAGAATTGTGCCTATTGTGTCCGGGAGCATTCGAAGATGAGGAAGAGAAGATCGACGCGTTTGTGAAAGGATTACCGGAAAGAATCCAAGAAGATATAAGTTCACACGAGCCCGCCTCCATACAACAGGCATGTAGAATGGCTCACAAACTAGTGAACCAGATTGAAGAAAGAATTAAAGAACAGACTGCTGAAGAGGCCAATGTGAAGCAAGTCAAAAGAAAGTGGGAGGAAAACGGTGATAAGAATCACCAATACTGTGATGACCCGGGAATTTCCGACCAAATTTAAACATAATCTTATATGATTCGACTCGATAAGCAAAGTCTATTAAACCGAGTCTCATTATGTTTGAACTATTTCATGATAACATTTGACCTTTAACTATTTTCGACGATTCACGAACCTTTAATTGTAACTAAGAATGTAAATATAAATAATTATATATAAAACTAATTATATTAGTATTAATGAACTATTAAGTAATTTTGTTATTATAAAAGATAACATTTAATAACTAAAGATTTTCATTTTGAATATATATAGTATATTGTATATAAATGATTCAAACATATTTTACCAACGTTATCAAAATATTAAATGTACAATGTTATACTTTGTAGTTAATTGTTTAATATACATAATTAATCATCTACTCAACATTTAAAACATGATTTTATATATATGGTAGTATACATATATACATAAATATAACTATATATATATGATTTTATACATAATTATTATATTATGTATATGTAGAAATTTATAATATATCTATGATGAAATAATGTACTATTTTAATAAATATATATAATACTTACATATATAAAACATTTATATTTTTCATAATTACACACATAAGTATAATATAATTAGTATGTAAATAAATATTATAATATATTTATATTAAAATGCATAAATATATAATATTCAGTATATGTTACAATACATATTACATAATTATTAAATATTACATAATAATAGATGATATTAATAAATTAAATTTAAATACAAATATAGTTGTTGTAGTAATGTTATTTGTATCGTCAAATATCAATATTTGTATTCATAATATCACTTTATATCATATAAAGATGAAATTGGATGTATAAATTAGATTATTATTACTAATATTATTATTATCGATAAAATATTAATATTATCATAATTAGTATGGTATTATTATTATTATTATTATCATTTTTACAATTATTATTATCATTAATATTATATTTATCATTATTATTAATTTTATTAATATTATTAGATATTAATAGTATTGTTATTATATATTATTATTATTAATTAAAAAAAAACAGTAGGGATCTATATTATACGCGTGACCTCTGTATCCTTTATCTCTATTATTATTATTTTTTTTGTTTCTTTCCTGCTCCCAACTCGTGAACCTGTGTTGACATTTTCTCCATTTTTTATCAACCGATCTCTATTATTACAACATGATTATGTATAATTGCAAATCAAATAAAAAGGAAATCCAATGGGATTAAAGAGCACAGCGATATTTTTTTTTTCTTCTTCTCTGCACGCTCCATTTTTTTTTTCTCTTAATTCAATTTCGAATAAAGTTTCAAAATCTAAAAATGCAGAAAGGTTAGAAATCTTTCTTTGAATCTATCTGCAAAATCTCAACTCTCAAATCTTTCTATCGATCTTGAATTTTGAAGTCAAAGTTTAGTTTAAAAAAAGTCAACAATTGTTCTTGAGACAAATTCGCGTTCGTGTATATGTTTCTGATCAATTTGACGATTCCAGTAGTTTTTATACATGTTTAGAAAACTATTTCGTGTTATAAACATTATCTATAATGTTATCTATTACGAAATCAATTTTTTTTGTTTTGTTCCAAGAACCGACGCTGCAGTAGGCCTTTAGTATTTTTTTTTTTATTTTAGAACCCAAATTATTTTTTTTTCTGTAATGTTTTGAAGCTTTAAAGGGAACCCCGATTTTTTTTTTTTTTTGGTTATTGATGTTTTGTTGAATCCATGAGACTTGTGGAGAAGAAGAGGAATAGAAGAAAAACAGTTTATATATAAAATTTAAATTCGATATTAGTACAGAGAATCAGAATTGGTGGGATGGTCGAGAGTGTTTGTGTGTGAGCATGTGGTCACGAGATCGAGTCCAGAGGACGGTAGTTTCTTTTTTTTTTTTTGAAACTCTTTTCATGTGAGGTAGTTTTCTTTTCTAATTTTATTATTGTTATTATATATTAATTATTATTAGTATTATTATTATTATTGTGATTGTTTTGATTGTTATTGTTATTGTTATTATTAGTATCATACTTGTTATCATATTTGAAAGTATTATAGACATTACTATTATTATTATGATAGGTATTAATAATATTATTATTAGTAATAAACTTATCATTTTAGTATTTTATCATCATTAGGATTATGATTATGATTATCATTATTATTATTATGAAGGAAATAAAAATATATTATTATCATCAATATTAGAATTTGTACCGGTTTATAAATAATAGTATCATCAGTACATTTACAATTAATAATATCATATTTATCAGTATCATCATTAATATTTACTAGTATTATTATGATTATCATTTATCATTTTATAAATATTAGAACCCTTATTATCAACATAAGTATGGTATTAGTATTAATATTATTTTAGAGTTATTATTATTAGTATCATTAACAGTTATCATTTTCATTTTTTTTGCTATTAGTATTATCATTATTAATAAAATTATTATTATTATTAGTAAATCATTATTATCTAAATTATTATTTTAACAAATAAATCTTTTGTACACTATATATATACTTATGGTATATACTAGGATTGTATTAATAATTCACATAACAAACTAATAAAATTTCATAAATACAATACTAACCACAAATATATGTATATAAATATATTAATGTCACTATTTATATAAACGTAAATCATTATAGATATATATACATAAAATAGATATATATATAAAATATAACTTAAAATATAATATAAGTATACGTTTTAAAATAAAGGTTAGAATAAATTCTACAAAACTATAATATATAAATAATACATATTAATAAATGAAATTTTGTAACTTACATTATACGTATTAATATATACACAATTGATATAGGTTCGTGAATCCGAGGCCAACCCTGCATTGTTCAATGACGTCATATGTATTTTTACTACAAAATACAGTATCGTGAGTTTCATTTGTCTTTTTACCCTTTATATTTTTGGGCTGAGAATACATGCGCAACTTTTATAACTGTTTTACGAAATTGACACAAGTACGTGAAACTACATTCTATAGTTGGATTATCGAAGTCGAATATGCCCCTTTTTATTAAGTCTGGTAATCTAAGAATTAGGGAACAGACACCCTAATTGACGCGAATCCTAAAGATAGATCTATCGGGCCCAACAAGCCCCATCCAAAGTACCGGATGTTTTAGTACTTCGAAATTTATATCATGTCCGAAGGAGGATCCCGGAATGATGGGGATATTCTTATATATGCATATTGTTAATGTCGGTTACCAGGTGTTCAATCCATATGAATGATATTTTTGTCTCTATGCATGGGACGTATGTTTATGAGAAATGGAAATCTGAAATCTTGTGGTCTATTAAAATGATGGAAACGATTGTTTAAGTTAAACTAATGACCTCACCAACCTTTTGGTTGACACTTTAAAGCATGTTTATTCTCAGGTACGAAAGAAATCTTCCGCTGTGTATTTGCTCATTTTATAGATATTACTTGGAGTCATTCATGGCATATTTCAAAAGACGTTGCATTCGAGTCGTCGAGTTCATCAAGATTATTATCAAGTCAATTATAGTTGGATATATTATGAAATGGTATGCATGCCTGTCAACTTTCGATGTAATGAAAGTTTGTCTTTTCAAAAACGAATGCAATGTTTGTAAAATGTATCATATAGAGGTCAAGTACCTCGCGATGTAATCAACTGTTGTGAATCGTTTATAATCGATATGGACTTCGTCCGGATGGATTAGGACGGGTCTTCACAGTTGGTATCAGAGCGGTGGTCTTAGCGAACCAGGTCTTGCATTAGTGAGTCTAACTGATAGTCGTTAGAATGCATTAATGAGTCTGGACTTCGACCGTGTTTGCATGTCAAAAGTTTTGCTTATCATTTAGTATCGAAAAATTATTTGCTTATCATCCTTAAAGTCTAAGACACGTCTTACTTCCTTTATTGCATAGACAGTGTATAGTTAAATTCATATCTTAGCGTATCTGTTATTGTTACCTTTGCCTGACAGCTTCCGTAGATTCCTCCGTAGCTTATGGGATTTTAGTATTATATATGCATATGTAAATTATGTATTGCAGGGTACTAATCTACATCCTATAATCTATTTCTTATCGAAAATCCTTCATCTGATCGTACGAGATGAATCCCTCAACCAGTTCGAGTCCATCAGATTTCGATAGCTATTTCGATAGTTATTCCGACAGCTATTTCGATATGGATTTCCACTCGAGCTCCGAAAGCAGAGTAACCGGAATGAATCGATCAATTAGCCATCATCTATTCTGAATGAATTGGAGATGGGTTCGTAGTCGACTTAATCAATGGAAACGCGAAGAAGGCGATCATTTCCACTAACCAAATTCACCTCTTGACAATGAACCTAAAACGTTTACCGGCGAACCTGTTCGAGACACCATTTTCTCTCTCATTTCCAAAGTATCTCATCACGATCATATACTATCTCAGATTCTAAACCTCATTCATCCGCTCGTCCGAACCAACAATCATCCCGGTGTAATAGAAGAAGTTAACGAACTTCGCGCATAAGTTGTAGTCTTGGAAAATATGGTGCAAAACGTACCAGCTTCATCCAAATCACCGGCACCAGCAGTACCACCAACAACCCAAATTTCAATATCACATGCCTCAACATCTCAATCTATACCTCGAGTATAATCATCATTCTACATGACATTCTACATCAGTTATCTTCGTTCGACATGGTGATTATGTAATCTCTAATGTTTTAGAGATTATTTATTCTAGTTCCAACTGAAAACTAAATGAGTTTAATATCATGTTAACTCATTAAATTCATGATTACATTTGAAGAAAATATATATGTATATATGTTTTCATAAAGATTGTAATTAAAAATTCTTTTGTACAAACTGTTAATAATAAAAATATTTTAACGGGTAGGTAATACCCGAGGAATATTTAAATTTCACATTAATAAGTTACACTGTATATTCTTCGAATCTGATTCAACAGTTATTCACTATCCTATTTACAACCACCGGGATACTTATCCATTCACCAAAGAATAACTATTTTCATTCAAATTCAATTTCATATTTGAATTTTGACCTATCAGAATCCAACAAGTGGCATAATGAAGAAATAATGGACACAATAAAAATTGATTAGAAACAGACTAATTAACAATATTAAATTTTATTAAGAAACCACGCTAACAAAATCCTAGCTAACTGTTCCTAGCTAACTGTTAATTCCGTATTACATTTTATTTATCGTAATTTATTTATCGCAATTTATATTCTCGCAATTTTATTTATTGTCATTTAATTTCTGTTATTTACTTTACGCACTTTATTTATCGTCATTTAATTTCTGTTATTTATTTTACGCACTTTAAATATCGGGACACGTATACAAGGTTTTGACATATCATATCGACACATCTATATATATTATTTGGAATCACCATAGACACTCTATATGCAGTAATGATCGAGTTCTCTATACAGGGTTGAGGTTGATTCTATAATAATATATATACTTTGAGTTGTCATCGAGTCTGAGACATGTACACGGGTCACGATACGTATTAATTAATTCAAATATTATATATTAAACTATATATGAATGATTGCACTGTCAACTGTGGACTATCGACTGTGGACTAATAACATTGGACAATTAAAATGAATTAAAATATTGAATATAACATATGAAACTAAACAATTCTTCAAGTTTGCCACTTGATTTCGTCTTAAACCTCATTTGTATCTTCACGATTACATTCTGCGTTCAAACCTTTCATGATTCTTGAAAACACCTCAATCGATAGGATGAATCAACCGCACTTCATCTACGGAAGGAAAGATTTATGCATATAGTTATGCACCTGAGAAACTCTCGGCAATTGAGTAAAAGTTTAACACGTAGCAGCGTCAGATCCTTTGGCATTTATTAACAAAAACAACTTTGCGATCCCTTTTCAAAATTAGCCAATTTTGTCACAGCTCCAACAAGTCAACTTCGACTTTTCGTACGAAACAACCTTATTATAACGTTTATATATACGCGTGCTCTTTTATTGTTACCAGGTAACCTTTCATATTCCATCATATTACCATCAGCGTTTAATCATCTAAAAACACAATTCTCCTGAAACCACCTCGGATTAATAACCGATGATTCAGATATCATAGCATTAAATGCAGAGGAAACAGAAAAATGGTAGATGGTCTAAACGGACAAAAGTTTGATGATAAAGAAAGGAGTGTTAGGAACGCTCGATAGAAAATTGGGTATTGAAAAACAGATTGAGTTACCCATGAAGGAGACCAAGGACAAATACAAGGACCAAATCCTATATTCAAAGGATTCAGGTAATTCTGGATCCGTTGAAATCTTTAGAGAATATCTTGCTCCGAAGTCATGTTAAAATCTTGCGGAAAATCTTTCTCCATCAACCGTCGAACTTAGAAATTCCAAAATATCATCATCAATATCTTTGATATTTCTGAGGATATTTTCATAAATATTCTCGTCCGAAATTATATACCTCTTCGTGCTTCCTGTGTATCAATATATTGGAAACATTCAATAGAAAATATAGTACCGAAAAGCAGATTATGCGAAACTATGAAGAAAGCCGTGGATAAATCACAAAGAATAAGTTTGATTTCAAAGAATCCAAATAATTCAATGTCTGCTAAAGTCTATAGTGAATAACTTGCTCCTTACTCTAAACCCTTGCAGACAATAGTTTCTATCATCCTCTGATCTTAGATATTCTGAGATATTATCGTACCTTTCATTATAAATATCCTCCATATTTCTGGAGATATTTTTATAACTATTCTTATCTGAAATCATTAATCTTTTCGTGCTATCAGTATTACATCATATAGAAACTGTTAGTTTCTATATTCTGTAAATTTTCAAGCTTAAAATATGAATGTTATTGTAGTAATGATGGGAACTGATGCATGAGTTAGTATAATATAATGACACTTGATCAACGTGATTATATTACAGTAAGTCATGCTGAGTTTCTAAATGAAACGTGATGATTCACAGATCATAACGTCATCATGTGCCATGTTACATAACTCTTTCATCCTACTTAACTCCGTAACAAATCAAGAAAATGTATTCTTGATGGTTCTATCTTCCGTGATGTTGATAAATTTGAAAATCAAATCGTGCTATCACGTTCCTTCATGCTTAGAACATTATAATCATTCGAAACTCTATATCTCTAAATTCTGGACCATTATTCGCTTGACTTGAAGTTGGGAAGAGAAAACAAAAGCATAGAGCTTTGAAATATAAGGGAGAATATAAAGTCCGATAACAACACATAAATTACAAACCGTGTATATCAATGTTTATCGCAACATAAAGACACGGGAGAATTAAAAACATTATAATCCCGAGGGCGAAGTAGAAGAAAGCAGATTCCTCTGGTGGAAGTTGGAAAAGGAGAATGATTGTTGCGATAGTAAGGATGAGGACAAGGATCAGAACTGGATTAATCATTTTCAGAATCTTTTGGATGTATGAACTAAGAAAGAAAGTATAAGAATGGTGAGAATAATGGAAAGGAAGAGCTTAATTTATACTGGAAATATCAGACGTAGTAATCGGGGCAGATCACCGTATTTAATTAAAGAGATCTTAATTTCCATAAATCCCGAAGAATCAGATTTTATAGATCTTCAAGATTTTCTTTAAATCCCTTAAATTCCGGAATTCAACCAAGGCAATGTCAAAAGTTAAGACGCGCCTTATTTTCTAAATTCAAACCTGACTACGTCAAAAGTTAAAAACAAATCTTTGTTTCTCATTTCATCCTTTTGTGAATAGCTCCATTCGCACTCTTCGAATAATCGAATTATTTTTATCCATATTACTCAATGATGATAAAACTCAAGTTATCAACTCATATTCGTCAGGAAAACATATTTATTGTTAGCTATGACGACCTCACTCAAATTTCGGGACGAAATTTCTTTAACGGGTAGGTACTGTGATGACCCGGGAATTTCCGACCAAATTTAAACATAATCTTATATGATTCGACTCGATAAGCAAAGTCTATTAAACCGAGTCTCATTATGTTTGAACTATTTCATGATAACATTTGACCTTTAACTATTTTCGACGATTCACGAACCTTTAATTGTAACTAAGAATGTAAATATAAATAATTATATATAAAACTAATTATATTAGTATTAATGAACTATTAAGTAATTTTGTTATTATAAAAGATAACATTTAATAACTAAAGATTTTCATTTTGAATATATATAGTATATTGTATATAAATGATTCAAACATATTTTACCAACGTTATCAAAATATTAAATGTACAATGTTATACTTTGTAGTTAATTGTTTAATATACATAATTAATCATCTACTCAACATTTAAAACATGATTTTATATATATGGTAGTATACATATATACATAAATATAACTATATATATATGATTTTATACATAATTATTATATTATGTATATGTAGAAATTTATAATATATCTATGATGAAATAATGTACTATTTTAATAAATATATATAATACTTACATATATAAAACATTTATATTTTTCATAATTACATACATAAGTATAATATAATTAGTATGTAAATAAATATTATAATATATTTATATTAAAATGCATAAATATATAATATTCAGTATATGTTACAATACATATTACATAATTATTAAATATTACATAATAATAGATGATATTAATAAATTAAATTTAAATACAAATATAGTTGTTGTAGTAATGTTATTTGTATCGTCAAATATCAATATTTGTATTCATAATATCACTTTATATCATATAAAGATGAAATTGGATGTATAAATTAGATTATTATTACTAATATTATTATTATCGATAAAATATTAATATTATCATAATTAGTATGGTATTATTATTATTATTATTATCATTTTTACAATTATTATTATCATTAATATTATATTTATCATTATTATTAATTTTATTAATATTATTAGATATTAATAGTATTGTTATTATATATTATTATTATTAATTAAAAAAAAACAGTAGGGATCTATATTATACGCGTGACCTCTGTATCCTTTATCTCTATTATTATTATTTTTTTTGTTTCTTTCCTGCTCCCAACTCGTGAACCTGTGTTGACATTTTCTCCATTTTTTATCAACCGATCTCTATTATTACAACATGATTATGTATAATTGCAAATCAAATAAAAAGGAAATCCAATGGGATTAAAGAGCACAGCGATATTTTTTTTTTCTTCTTCTCTGCACGCTCCATTTTTTTTTTCTCTTAATTCAATTTCGAATAAAGTTTCAAAATCTAAAAATGCAGAAAGGTTAGAAATCTTTCTTTGAATCTATCTGCAAAATCTCAACTCTCAAATCTTTCTATCGATCTTGAATTTTGAAGTCAAAGTTTAGTTTAAAAAAAGTCAACAATTGTTCTTGAGACAAATTCGCGTTCGTGTATATGTTTCTGATCAATTTGACGATTCCAGTAGTTTTTATACATGTTTAGAAAACTATTTCGTGTTATAAACATTATCTATAATGTTATCTATTACAAAATCAATTTTTTTTGTTTTGTTCCAAGAACCGACGCTGCAGTAGGCCTTTAGTATTTTTTTTTTATTTTAGAACCCAAATTATTTTTTTTTCTGTAATGTTTTGAAGCTTTAAAGGGAACCCCGATTTTTTTTTTTTTTGGTTATTGATGTTTTGTTGAATCCATGAGACTTGTGGAGAAGAAGAGGAATAGAAGAAAAATAGTTTATATATAAAATTTAAATTCGATATTAGTACAGAGAATCAGAATTGGTGGGATGGTCGAGAGTGTTTGCGTGTGAGCATGTGGTCACGAGATCGAGTCCAGAGGACGGTAGTTTCTTTTTTTTTTTTTTGAAACTCTTTTCATGTGAGGTAGTTTTCTTTTCTAATTTTATTATTGTTATTATATATTAATTATTATTAGTATTATTATTATTATTGTGATTGTTTTGATTGTTATTGTTATTGTTATTATTAGTATCATACTTGTTATCATATTTGAAAGTATTATAGACATTAATATTATTATTATGATAGGTATTAATAATATTATTATTAGTAATAAACTTATCATTTTAGTATTTTATCATCATTAGGATTATGATTATGATTATCATTATTATTATTATGAAGGAAATAAAAATATATTATTATCATCAATATTAGAATTTGTACCGGTTTATAAATAATAGTATCATCAGTACATTTACAATTAATAATATCATATTTATCAGTATCATCATTAATATTTACTAGTATTATTATGATTATCATTTATCATTTTATAAATATTAGAACCCTTATTATTAACATAAGTATGGTATTAGTATTAATATTATTTTAGAGTTATTATTATTAGTATCATTAACAGTTATCATTTTCATTTTTTTTGCTATTAGTATTATCATTATTAATAAAATTATTATTATTATTAGTAAATCATTATTATCTAAATTATTATTTTAACAAATAAATCTTTTGTACACTATATATATACTTATGGTATATACTAGGATTGTATTAATAATTCACATAACAAACTAATAAAATTTCATAAATACAATACTAACCACAAATATATGTATATAAATATATTAATGTCACTATTTATATAAACGTAAATCATTATAGATATATATACATAAAATAGATATATATATAAAATATAACTTAAAATATAATATAAGTATACGTTTTAAAATAAAGGTTAGAATAAATTCTACAAAACTATAATATATAAATAATACATATTAATAAATGAAATTTTGTAACTTACATTATACGTATTAATATATACACAATTGATATAGGTTCGTGAATCCGAGGCCAACCCTGCATTGTTCAATGACGTCATATGTATTTTTACTACAAAATACAGTATCGTGAGTTTCATTTGTCTTTTTACCCTTTATATTTTTGGGCTGAGAATACATGCGCAACTTTTATAACTGTTTTACGAAATTGACACAAGTACGTGAAACTACATTCTATAGTTGGATTATCGAAGTCGAATATGCCCCTTTTTATTAAGTCTGGTAATCTAAGAATTAGGGAACAGACACCCTAATTGACGCGAATCCTAAAGATAGATCTATCGGGCCCAACAAGCCCCATCCAAAGTACCGGATGTTTTAGTACTTCGAAATTTATATCATGTCCGAAGGAGGATCCCGGAATGATGGGGATATTCTTATATATGCATATTGTTAATGTCGGTTACCAGGTGTTCAATCCATATGAATGATATTTTTGTCTCTATGCATGGGACGTATGTTTATGAGAAATGGAAATCTGAAATCTTGTGGTCTATTAAAATGATGGAAACGATTGTTTAAGTTAAACTAATGACCTCACCAACCTTTTGGTTGACACTTTAAAGCATGTTTATTCTCAGGTACGAAAGAAATCTTCCGCTGTGTATTTGCTCATTTTATAGATATTACTTGGAGTCATTCATGGCATATTTCAAAAGACGTTGCATTCGAGTCGTCGAGTTCATCAAGATTATTATCAAGTCAATTATAGTTGGATATATTATGAAATGGTATGCATGCCTGTCAACTTTCGATGTAATGAAAGTTTGTCTTTTCAAAAACGAATGCAATGTTTGTAAAATGTATCATATAGAGGTCAAGTACCTCGCGATGTAATCAACTGTTGTGAATCGTTTATAATCGATATGGACTTCGTCCGGATGGATTAGGACGGGTCTTCACAAATACAACAACAACAGCAATTACAACAATAATCGCAACAATTATCCCAACAATCGCAACATCAATCGCAACTACAACAAACGGCCCAACAACAACAACAACAACAACAACAACAACAACAGCAACTACAACAATCATCCCAACAACAATAATAACCGCAACAACAACAACAATCAGAAGCAACTATGCCAAAGGTGTGAAAAGAATCACTCGGGGTTCTGCACCAAATTTTGCAACAAGTGTAAAAGAAATGGTCATAGCGCGGCGAAGTGTGAGGTCTACGGACCAGGGGTTAATAGAACGAAAGGAACAAATGGTGTCGGAACGAGTAATGGCGGAGCAAGTAGTGTCGGAGCAAGTTATGCCAATGTAGTTTGTTATAAATGTGGAAAACCAGGCCACATTATTAGAAATTGCCCGAACCAGGAGAACACGAATGGACAAGGCCGTGGAAGAGTTTTCAATATTAATGCGGTAGAGGCACAGGAAGACCCGGAGCTTGTTACGGGTACGTTTCTTATTGACAATAAATCTGCTTACGTTTTATTTGATTCGGGTGCGGATAGAAGCTATATGAGTAGAGATTTTTGTGCTAAATTAAGTTGTCCATTGACGCCTTTGGATAGTAAATTTTTACTCGAATTAGCAAATGGTAAATTAATTTCAGCAGATAATATATGTCGGAATCGAGAAATTAAACTGGTTAGCGAAACATTTAAGATTGATTTGATACCAGTAGAGTTAGGGAGTTTTGATGTGATAATCGGTATGGACTGGTTGAAAGAAGTGAAAGCGGAGATCGTTTGTTACAAAAATGCAATTCGCATTATACGAGAAAAAGGAAAACCCTTAATGGTGTACGGAGAAAAGGGCAACACGAAGCTACATCTTATTAGTAATTTGAAGGCACAAAAACTAATAAGAAAAGGTTGCTATGCTGTTCTAGCACACGTCGAGAAAGTACAAACTGAAGAAAAGAGCATCAATGATGTTCCCATTGCAAAAGAATTTCCCGATGTATTTCCGAAAGAATTACCGGGATTACCCCCACATCGATCCGTTGAATTTCAAATAGATCTTGTACCAGGAGCTGCACCAATAGCTCGTGCTCCTTACAGACTCGCACCCAGCGAGATGAAAGAACTGCAAAGCCAATTACAAGAACTTTTAGAGCGTGGTTTCATTCGACCAAGCACATCACCGTGGGGAGCTCCTGTTTTGTTTGTCAAGAAGAAAGATGGTACATTCAGGTTGTGTATCGACTACCGAGAGTTGAACAAACTTACCATCAAGAACCGCTACCCATTACCGAGAATCGACGACTTATTTGATCAACTACAAGGCTCGTCTGTTTATTCAAAGATTGACTTACGTTCCGGGTATCATCAAATGCGGGTGAAAGAAGATGATATTCCAAAGACTGCTTTCAGAACACGTTACGGTCATTACGAGTTTATGGTCATGCCGTTTGGTTTAACTAATGCACCAGCTGTGTTCATGGACCTTATGAACCGAGTGTGTGGACCATACCTTGACAAGTTTGTCATTGTTTTCATTGATGACATACTTATTTACTCAAAGAATGACCAAGAACACGGTGAACATTTGAGAAAGGTGTTAGAAGTATTGAGGAAGGAAGAATTGTACGCTAAGTTTTCAAAGTGTGCATTTTGGTTGGAAGAAGTTCAATTCCTCGGTCACATAGTGAACAAAGAAGGTATTAAGGTGGATCCGGCAAAGATAGAAACTGTTGAAAAGTGGGAAACCCCGAAAACTCCGAAACACATACGCCAGTTTTTAGGACTAGCTGGTTACTACAGAAGGTTCATCCAAGACTTTTCCAGAATAGCAAAACCCTTGACTGCATTAACGCATAAAGGGAAGAAATTTGAATGGAATGATGAACAAGAGAAAGCGTTTCAGTTATTGAAGAAAAAGCTAACTACGGCACCTATATTGTCATTGCCTGAAGGGAATGATGATTTTGTGATTTATTGTGACGCATCAAAGCAAGGTCTCGGTTGTGTATTAATGCAACGAACGAAGGTGATTGCTTATGCGTCTAGACAATTGAAGATTCACGAACAAAATTATACGACGCATGATTTGGAATTAGGCACGGTTGTTTTTGCATTAAAGACTTGGAGGCACTACTTATATGGGGTCAAAAGTATTATATATACCGACCACAAAAGTCTTCAACACATATTTAATCAGAAACAACTGAATATGAGGCAGCGTAGGTGGATTGAATTATTGAATGATTACGATTTTGAGATTCGTTACCACCCGGGGAAGGCAAATGTGGTAGCCGATGCCTTGAGCAGGAAGGATAGAGAACCCATTCGAGTAAAATCTATGAATATAATGATTCATAATAACATTACTACTCAAATAAAGGAGGCGCAACAAGGAGTTTTAAAAGAGGGAAATTTAAAGGATGAAATACCCAAAGGATCGGAGAAGCATCTTAATATTCGGGAAGACGGAACCCGGTATAGGGCTGAAAGGATTTGGGTACCAAAATTTGGAGATATGAGAGAAATGGTACTTAGAGAAGCTCATAAAACCAGATACTCAATACATCCTGGAACGGGGAAGATGTACAAGGATCTCAAGAAACATTTTTGGTGGCCGGGTATGAAAGCCGATGTTGCTAAATACGTAGGAGAATGTTTGACGTGTTCTAAGGTCAAAGCTGAGCATCAGAAACCATCAGGTCTACTTCAACAACCCGAAATCCCGGAATGGAAATGGGAAAACATTACCATGGATTTCATCACTAAATTGCCAAGGACTGCAAGTGGTTTTGATACTATTTGGGTAATAGTTGATCGTCTCACCAAATCAGTACACTTCCTACCAATAAGAGAAGATGACAAGATGGAGAAGTTAGCACGACTGTATTTGAAGGAAGTCGTCTCCAGACATGGAATACCAATCTCTATTATCTCTGATAGGGATGGCAGATTTATTTCAAGATTCTGGCAGACATTACAGCAAGCATTAGGAACTCGTCTAGACATGAGTACTGCCTATCATCCACAAACTGATGGGCAGAGCGAAAGGACGATACAAACGCTTGAAGACATGCTACGAGCATGTGTTATTGATTTCGGAAACAGTTGGGATCGACATCTACCGTTAGCAGAATTTTCCTACAACAACAGCTACCATTCAAGCATTGAGATGGCGCCGTTTGAAGCACTTTATGGTAGAAAGTGCAGGTCTCCGATTTGTTGGAGTGAGGTGGGGGATAGACAGATTACGGGTCCGGAGATTATACAAGAAACTACCGAGAAGATCATCCAAATTCAACAACGGTTGAAAACCGCCCAAAGTCGATAAAAGAGCTACGCTGACATTAAAAGAAAAGATATAGAATTTGAAATTGGAGAGATGGTCATGCTTAAAGTTTCACCTTGGAAAGGCGTTGTTCGATTTGGTAAACGAGGGAAATTAAATCCAAGGTATATTGGACCATTCAAGATTATTGATCGTGTCGGACCAGTAGCTTACCGACTTGAGTTACCTCAACAACTCGCGGCTGTACATAACACTTTCCACGTCTCGAATTTGAAGAAATGTTTTGCTAAAGAAGATCTCACAATTCCGTTAGATGAAATCCAAATCAACGAAAAACTCCAATTCATCGAAGAACCCGTCGAAATAATGGATCGTGAGGTTAAAAGACTTAAGCAAAACAAGATACCAATTGTTAAGGTTCGATGGAATGCTCGTAGAGGACCCGAGTTCACCTGGGAGCGTGAAGATCAGATGAAGAAGAAATACCCGCATCTATTTCCAGAAGATTCGTCAACACCTTCAACAGCTTAAAATTTCGGGACGAAATTTATTTAACGGGTAGGTACTGTAGTGACCCGAACTTTTCCATGTTTATATATATTAATTGAGATTGATGTTTACATGATTAAATGTTTCCAACATGTTAAGCAATCAAACTTGTTAAGACTTGATTAATTGAAATAGGTTTCATATAGACAATTGACCACCCAAGTTGACCGGTGATTCACGAACGTTAAAACTTGTAAAAAAACTATATGATGACATATATATGGTTATATATATAGTTAACATGATATTATGATAAGTAAACATATCATTAATTATATTAACAATGAACTACATATGTAAAAACAAGACTACTAACTTAATGATTTTGAAACGAGACATATATGTAACGTTTATCGTTGTAACGACATTTAATGTATATATATCATATTAAGAGATATTCGTACATCATAATATCATGATAATATAATAATTTAAAATCTCTTTTGTTATTATAAACATTGGGTTAACAACATTTAACAAGATCGTTAACCTAAAGGTTTCAAAACAACACTTACATGTAACGACTAACGATGACTTAACGACTCAGTTAAAATGTATATACATGTAGTGTTTTAATATGTATTTATACACTTTTGAAAGACTTCAATACACTTATCAAAATACTTGTACTTAACAAAAATGCTTACAATTACATTCTCGTTCAGTTTCATCAACAATTCTACTCGTATGCACCCGTATTCGTACTCGTACAATACACAGCTTTTAGATGTATGTACTATTGGTATATACACTCCAATGATCAGCTCTTAGCAGCCCATGTGAGTCACCTAACACATGTGGGAACCATCATTTGGCAACTAGCATGAAATATCTCATAAGATTACAAAAATATGAGTAATCATTCATGACTTATTTACATGAAAACAAAATTACATATCCTTTATATCTAATCCATACACCAACGACCAAAAACACCTACAAACACTTTCATTCTTCAATTTTCTTCATCTAATTGAACTCTCTAAAGTTCTATCTTCAAGTTCTAAGTGTTCTTCATAAATTCCAAAAGTTCTAGTTTCATAAAATCAAGAATACTTTCAAGTTTGCTAGCTCACTTCCAATCTTGTAAGGTGATCATCCAACCTCAAGAAATCTTTGTTTCTTACAGTAGGTTATCATTCTAATACAAGGTAATAATCATATTCAAACTTTGGTTCAATTTCTATAACTATAACAATCTTATTTCAAGTGATGATCTTACTTGAACTTGTTTTCGTGTCATGATTTTGCTTCAAGAACTTTGAGCCATCCAAGGATCCATTGAAGCTAGATCCATTTTTCTCTTTTCCAGTAGGTTCATCCAAGGAACTTAAGGTAGTAATGATGTTCATAACATCATTCGATTCATACATATAAAGCTATCTTATTCGAAGGTTTAAACTTGTAATCACTAGAACATAGTTTAGTTAATTCTAAACTTGTTCGCAAACAAAAGTTAATCCTTCTAACTTGACTTTTAAAATCAACTAAACACATGTTCTATATCTATATGATATGCTAACTTAATGATTTAAAACCTGGAAACACGAAAAACACCGTAAAACCGGATTTACGCCGTCGTAGTAACACAGCGGGCTGTTTTGGGTTAGTTAATTAAAAACTATGATAAACTTTGATTTAAAAGTTGTTATTCTGAGAAAATGATTTTTATTATGAACATGAAACTATATCCAAAAATTATGGTTAAACTCAAAGTGGAAGTATGTTTTCTAAAATGGTCATCTAGACGTCGTTCTTTCGACTGAAATGACTACCTTTACAAAAACGACTTGTAACTTATTTTTCCGACTAGAAACCTATACTTTTTTTGTTTAGATTCATAAAATAGAGTTCAATATGAAACCATAGCAATTTGATTCACTCAAAACGGATCTAAAATGAAGAAGTTATGGGTAAAACAAGATTGGATAATTTTTTCTCATTTTAGCTACGTGAAAATTGGTAACAAATCTATTCCAACCATAACTTAATCAACTTGTATTATATATTATGTAATCTTGAGATACCATAGACACGTATACAATGTTTCGACCTATCATGTCGACACATCTATATATATTTCGGAACAACCATAGACACTCTATATGTGAAGGTTGGAGTTAGCTATACAGGGTTGAGGTTGATTCCAAAATATATATAGTTTGAGTTGTGATCAATATTGAGATACGTATACACTGGGTCGTGGATTGATTCAAGATAATATTTATCGATTTATTTCTGTACATCTAACTGTGGACAACTAGTTGTAGGTTACTAACGAGGACAGCTGACTTAATAAACTTAAAACATCAAAATATATTAAAAGTGTTGTAAATATATTTTGAACATACTTTGATATATATGTATATATTGTTATAGGTTCGTGAATCAACCAGTGGCCAAGTCTTACTTCCCGACGAAGTAAAAATATGTGAAAGTGAGTTATAGTCCCACTTTTAAAATCTAATATTTTTGGGATGAGAATACATGCAGGTTTTATAAATGATTTACAAAATAGACACAAGTACGTGAAACTACATTCTATGGTTGAATTATCGAAATCGAATATGCCCCTTTTTATTAAGTCTGGTAATCTAAGAATTAGGGAACAGACACCCTAATTGACGCGAATCCTAAAGATAGATCTATTGGGCCTAACAAACCCCATCCAAAGTACCGGATGCTTTAGTACTTCGAAATTTATATCATATCCGAAGGGTGTCCCGGAATGATGGGGATATTCTTATATATGCATCTTGTTATTGTCGGTTACCAGGTGTTCACCATATGAATGATTTTTATCTCTATGTATGGGATGTGTATTGAAATATGAAATCTTGTGGTCTATTGTTACGATTTGATATATATAGGTTAAACCTATAACTCACCAACATTTTTGTTGACGTTTTAAGCATGTTTATTCTCAGGTGATTATTAAGAGCTTCCGCTGTCGCATACTTAAATAAGGACAAGATTTGGAGTCTATGCTTGTATGATATTGTGTAAAAACTGCATTCAAGAAACTTATTTTGTTGTAACATATTTGTATTGTAAACCATTATGTAATGGTCGTGTGTAAACAGGATATTTTAGATTATCATTATTTGATAATCTACGTAAAGCTTTTTAAACCTTTATTGATGAAATAAAGGTTATGGTTTGTTTAAAAATGAATGCAGTCTTTGAAAAACGTCTCATATAGAGGTCAAAACCTCGCAACGAAATCAATTAATATGGAACGTTTTTAATCAATAAGAACGGGACATTTCATATTCAACCCGTGTTGAGGACATATTCGAAGCATTTTATTGAATCGGGTCCAAGCTTCATAAAGAGTTTCATTAGGCTTTTGTTTAAAGTGATTTATATCACTTTGTAATTTTGCTGCTTTTGAAGCAGGAAAGAATTCTGACAAAAATTTGTCCATCATATCATTCCAGTTTTCAATATAACCTTCTGGTAATGAGTCTAGCCAATCTCTTGCATCATCTTTTAAGGACCATGGAAATATTTTTAAACATGCAACTTCATCGGTGACATCTTTGATTTTGAAAAGCTTGCAAATGCTTACAAACTTACGAAGATGCTCGTTAGCATCCTCATTTGGGGCTCCACCGAATTGACATGTATTAGTTACCATGTGTAAAAATTGACCTTTTATTTCAAAGCCATCACTCATCGTGGGTTGGATGATTGCGTGGCCTTGACCTTTTCTTGTGGCCTTCATTAATGCTTCCATCGTTTGATTTGTATCAGCCATTTCTTCTTCTTCTTTAATAATCGGCTCTATGATTGGTTGAATTATTGGTTCAGAGTCGGATTCTAAGAAAAGTGACTCTAAATTTTTAGCAAGAGATTCTACTTCTTGAGCTCTTAAGCGTTCGTGGAATTTTCTTTCGGGTTCAGGATGTGAGGGAGTTAATTCAGCGTTGGAGGAACGTAAGTTCATACATTAATTTCTATTATGAGATCACTTCACTAAAGGTTTATCTAGGGTTACCTACTTGTTTCTCTTTTTTAGTGTTTTTCGGTGTTTTAAAATTACTAGTACTTCCTATTTCTTTTTGTTGTTTTTGTCCTTTATTAATTCTTTGAGGTTCCGGATTAAGTTTAACGAGTTTAGGATTGAACGGATCATACAATTTGGGAAATTGTACAAAGAATTAAAGGATTTATTCAAAAACTTTGAACTTTCTTGGAAATGAATTTCCTCGAGAGGATCGAATAACATAAAAACAATGATAAAAACCCTTAAACAACAGATTTTCCTTCTGATTTTGCCCACGTTTTGAATAGCCAAAAGATGCAGCAGAGGGGCAGGATCGTTCTATTGACCAATAAAATTGGTGATCCAACAACCCGGTCCACGTACAAATCCAACTACTACTACGAATCAGAAAAATTATCTATTTATTTAACTGCCAACTCCCCGGCAGCGGTGCCAAAAAGTTGATGTGTGCGATCGAGACCTTTATTTATGAACGGATTTGAGTTGTTTTGTTACACGAATTGATTTATTGTATATGTGGTATTTTATTGATTTCAGGTTGATTTCACACATATATATAGGCAACTAGTCCTATCCGTGTAGTTTAGTTTGTTGGTAAATCCGATTCGTTCCACAGGGAGATGGAGTGTTTAATGGTTTTTAATAGTCTTTGATGTCAAACTTAATTAAAGAGGGTTTTGGATTAGGCAATTTATAGTAACAGTAAAAGAAAATAACATAACTAATTTACTAAATAAAATTACAAGATTACAAAAATTAACTTAAAAAGGAACTAAATGAAAATAAACTAATTATGATGCATTAATTATGTTACTAAATGGTAATTAGTAAAATAGTAATTTTTAATGAAACTATATATTTAGAATTTTGTTTTAAGCAATTATAATATAAACTTAATTAAATTAACTAAATGACATTTTTAATAAAACTAATACAAATTAAAAGGGAAATTAATTAATTTACTAATTATAAACTAGTTACAATTTATAAAGTGATAATAATTAACACTAATTTTAGGATTAAAACATGTATTTTAAGTATTTTAAATAACTTTAACTAATTAACTTAATTAAAATAACTAAAATAACTAAAATAACTAATAACCTAAATATATATAATTAAATAACAAAAAACCTAATTTTAACCTAGCTGTACTGTAGCCGCGTTTTAGCCTTACACGATTCGTGTGATGATACACGATTCGTGTACGTGTAAAAGTATGTGACAGATTACTGTTATGAAAAATAATTGTTTTTATGTATTTTTTTATATTTTAAAATAATACTTCGTAAATAATAAACTTAATACTTTTATAAGAAATATAAATGAGATAAATGAGAGTGTTTACTTAATTGTGTCACCCCTAGGTCCATGGATTGTTTTAAGTTTTACGCCCTATTTAAAATGTTCTAGTATCAAACTTTACATTTTTCTCTCGAATAAATATAAAGTTACAACTTAACTAAATAAAATCTAATTTTCATTGGATTCTTTTTAGAAAGCTACTATTCCCTAAGTATTTAAATTGAGACCTAGCCTAGTTTTGACCTTCGCCAATACCCAAATTATAACGGTTTCCCTTTTTATAATTTCACCTTCATATAATATATTGATATCACCCAATCCACCGAAGTTTATTTCTAAATTGGTGTCAATAACTTATCCATAAATTCGTCTAGATCATTTTTAATGTTGAAGCTTAATTTATGTAAATAAAAACAACTTTCGTTATTTGAATTTAATAAATTAAGTGGCAAGGGTTAAATACCTAATTACATAAAAATGGTTCTTTTAACTAGGCTCAATATTAAAAATACTAAAGTTACATTTTAACTTTTACTAATGGTAACAATCCATTTCACTAGGGGCTCTACATTTAAGCAAACACTAGGGAAATTTAGCTATTCATTACACTAAGGTAGACATAAAAATATAGATATGCAAACATAATAACAACGCTAATTTTAACAGAGTAAACTTACTAAAATATCTTCACTTGCATTAACTTCAAACGGTAAAAAATTACAATAATAACACCCCTTTCACGCGTACAATAACACCCTTTGTCACGAACAATACCCCTAAATAGTTGATACTTGAAACTAATTACAATAGATACAAGTAAAAATAACAATAGTAATTTGATATAGTAATTTTATGTTGTATTCTCTGTGTCTCAACTTCTGAACGTACTCCGTATTTATGCTTGACTTGAAGTAGTAGGTAGGTTCAAAAGCTTCCATTTGCTACAGCACTATCAAAAAGAAAGGTTTTAAAACTCAAAAGTAGCCGCCCCTTATCTGATGAATGATTAAATTCGGCCTAACATTACACGATTCGTGTATGGCTACACTATTCGTGTAAGAACAAATATTCTACACGATTCGTGTAGACCTACACTATTCGTGTAAAAATATTCTACACTATTCGTGTAGAAATACACGATTCGTGTAAGATCAAATAACAGTTCTCTTCATTTTTCTTCTTCAGTTGTTCTTTGTTGATCCCGTGTTGACGTGTACTGATTTGGCACTTCTCATTTGAACTCTTTTCTTCTTTCATCTTGTACTTTCATTCGGATAAACGTTTCTTGATATAAATCTAGTTAAAACTATCGTTTTATCGTCGTTTCTTCTAACTTCACTCTTTTGTCGTTTTTCTCGTGAAATGCGCATTGAATGTCTTTGTAGATGATAAAAACCTATGAAATATAAGTGATATTGTGTTGAATAATATGTATGTTTAGAGCAATATCAGCAACGTCTTTTGAAATATGTCATGAATGACTCCAAGTAATATCCTTAAAATGAGCTAATGCACAGCAGAAGATTTCTTTCAAACCTGAGAATAAACATGCTTTCAAGTGTCAACCAAAAGGTTGGTGAGTTCATCAGTTTATAGTAATCATTTCATTTTCATCATTTTAATAGACCACAAGATTTTTAAATATTATAAAACGTGCAGAAGTCCCATTCCAACTGCACAAAAAAAATATCTTTCATATGAAGAACACCTGGTGAGGATTCAAAATATAATAGTAACCATCTATGCCGGTCTTTCACCCCACGGCTGAATACATGTGCCTTCAAAATATAGAACCTCTATGCCGGTCTTTACACCCCACGGTTGAACACATGTTTATAAAATATAGGACAACCGGTGCCAAAATGTCGTAAATAATAAACCATCTACCCGGCTAGTGAGCTCACAGGCTCTAACGGAAACCGGGGGCTAATGCGTGACATAATAATCAACCCCAATCCCAGATAATTCTATCATAGAATGTAGTTAAGGTACTTGTGTCTATTGCGTCAAACATTTATGAATGCGCATGTATTCTCAGTCCCAAAAATGTAAAGAGTAAAAAGGGAATCAAATGAAACTCACGCATATAAATATTGTAAAACAGTTAATAAAGCATTTGCATGTATTCTCAGCCCAAAAACGTAAAGAGTAAAAGGGAGCAAATGAAGCTCACCTATTGTATTTTGTAGTAAAAATACATATGACTATATTGAACAACTAAATAATGCAGGGTTGGCTTCGGATTCACGAACCTATATCATTTTTATATATATTAACACATATAATGGTAATCGAACAAATTTAAATTTATTATTTATATCATTTTCATGTTAAATATACATGTTTCATATATCCATTTTGTATATTAAAATATTAATGTTGTTATGTTATATGTATTAAATATATTTATATATATCATTTGTTTGTTAAAAATAGTAACTATAATAATATTATCAATGGTAAAAATGATAATAATCATAATACTTAATATTACTAATAACGTTAATAATGTGAATAATTCTACTAATGATAATTTTAATGATAATTATAATAATAATGATAGTAAAAAAAATAATAGTTTTAATAAGAAATAATGCTAAGATAAAAGTGGTAGTTTTTATAAAGATAATATTTTAATAATAATGGTGATTTTAATAATAATGATAGTCTTGATAGTATTTTAATAGTCATATTAATAATAATACTGATATCAAGGTTAACGAGAATTCTAATACTAATATTTATAATAAAGATGCTTAGTAATATTAATAATGATGATACTAATTTTAAATAAAATGATAGATTTAATATTAATGATAATATTAACAATAATTATTAATTCATTAAATTCATAACTAAATTATAAATTTAATCATTTCCATAATAAGGTATGTATACATAATTTTTATATTTATAACCATAATAATCTTATTCTTTGTGGTAAATTTTAAAACCTAAGTCTATAGCTTTTATAACTATAATTTATAATCATAACCATAATTAAACATTTATTCATATCGTTATAACAATTTTTCCATAATGTTTGTCATAACATCTTTTATTATTAAATTCATAATATGATTATTATTTTTTTTAACATATTTATAATCAACTTAATCATAATATTACTTGTAACAATACTAATAATAATAATAATAAAAATAGAAATTAGAAATTATACCTCAAAACAAAGGGTTTTTAAAAAAAACAGCCACCAGTTAGGATTGAACCCAAGACCTCTTGAATGCCCAAACAACCCTATACCACCCTTCCATCCCTTGCATTTCTGATTTAATACCCCTTCCACTACTATTTAATCCGTTATTATTCTGTTTATCACTATCATTATCATTACCATCGATCATCATTAATCATAATCATAAACACCATTCATCCTCTTCGTGATTTTATGTATCATTATTATTATTAACTTATATATCGTCAATCATCAACATTCGTTACTATCACCTATCAATCCAACGTGCAACATGAATTGGGATCTCGACCCAAACGTTATCTACACCTAATTAGTAAAATCCAATAGTCTAGCCCTTTTAACTTCAAGTGGCCCATGAAAATGATTTAACTCATTCCAATTCGTGTTAACAGCTGCATTCATTGATTCAAGAGCTAAGTGGGAGACACAAAGTGGAGTTATATGTTTATTGTATGTCGGCCATTTAGAGGATTATATTAATCACACACTAGCATATTTAAATCATCACTTTTTTTTATCTATATCATTCCATATCATCTCATATTATCTCATCATCATCCTCCTTTGGTTGCGTGGTTGTTTAAACCGAAATGGCAACAGAAACGTAAGGTAACAGTAGCTGAGAAAGGCGGTAGCAGAAAGGAACAAAAGAGTGGTTCGATGTGAACAAAAATGGAGCAATAGTTTTGATTTTTTTAACTGTTTACGAATAAAGAAGAAACGGAGAGAGAGAAGAGAGAGAGAGAGGTGCAATTGAGGTGATTATGGTTGGTGGTTTTGCAGGCTATCTTCGGTTTAAAACAGAATCAAAGAAACGCAGATTGTAAGTCAAAAGTGGAAACAAGTTTAAGTGGTGGTCGACGGTTGTTATAGTGATCATGGTGGTAGAATCGGGTTGCATTAGCAGGTAGTCTTGTATGTGAAAATGAATGAAAATGGTGATGTAAAGAAACCGAACAGAAGGCAGGAGGAACATCATCGGTTATCACTTATCAACTTCCTTGTGTCACATTCTTTGTAACAGGAAGTCAGATCGAGCAGCAGCACATAACAGAAGTGGGTCTTGACGAGCTCGTTCGATCAGGAAGAAAAAAAATAGATAAGCGGTATAGCAGTAACAATGATTTTGTTTTGATTATGAAACAGAAAAATATAGTGTGCAACAACGAGCTTGAGCAGGTGATTTTCTTTGGTCCTTGTCGAGCAAAAATGGTGATGGTTTTAGTGGTTGTTCATGAGGAAGGAAAATAAAAAGTGAAGAGAGGTGTCATGATATATATATATATATATATATATATATATATATATATATATATATATATATATATATATATATATATATATATATATATATATATATATATATATATATATATATATATATATATATATATATCATGTATGTATAGGAAACTTGAGACTTTTAACTGTGAGTAACCAAACCAAGCGATAATACATGTTTTCATGGTGGTTCCGGTTGTTTAGTGGTAGTTTGTGGTAGTGATGTTGGTGACAGAATTGTATGTCGAAGTATGAGATATAATAAGGAAACAAATAGCTTACTTGTGTGTGTGTCATGAGGACTGGTCCAGAAACCGTTAGCGTTGCAAGTTAGTTGAGTTGATGATTGGCATGGGTGTTAGAGAGTGACTGTAGGGTAGAAGTGGGTTTCGTAATTGATATTTTGAATATGGTTGTGGTACATTGTGTAGCGACCCCGACAAATCGTCAAGTGACGGCGTCGGCTACGTGGGTCCCATTACCTGATTATAAGTCTTTAAGATAACGTTTGACCAAAATATGTCGCCTTCATTTCAAAATAAAGATTGTTTCAAAGTTTACAAGAATTGTTCAACCAAAAGTTAAGTTACAACGTTATAGATACGATTGAAATCTAGGCGACACGGTTTAAAGTAAAGTCAAAAGACGCTCCATGAAATGCATGTATACTCGACATCGGATGCAAGTATCAAATAGTAAGCGGAAGCATGTTTCACATATCGTGCAAGACCTGAGAAAAACATAGAAATCTGTCAACGAAAACGTTGGTGAAATCATAGGTTTAAGTAAGTAAGTACAAGTGAACCACAAGATTTGCATCAATGAAATAATAGTAATACATTCCAAAAGTTTGTTTCACGAGCACCCAATTATCAAAGCTTAACATTCCTTCCATTGTATACCCCATCACTTAGTGCTAGAACAAACACTGATTCTCGAAAATATATTTCATCCGTAGACGGTAGCGAACCGTCAAGGATGAGGGTTGTCAACCCATATGGCCATATAACATAAGTTCTCGCTTACACCCGGCAAGTGTAACTAATGATAATCGAATTGAGGATTTTGTTCTAAACTCGTATGTAGAATGTTTGTTTTCCCGTTCTTGTGTTCACTTAGTTCAAAAGAATCGTTTATGTTTTCTCATCCCAAATATAAGTTCAAAAAGAGTAAAAGTGGGACTATGATCTCACCTTTGATTGCACGAGTATAAATGTACTTCACAAAGTAAACGTGTGCATGAATATTGCTTAGCCTTGACCTAAACAAATAAGTTGTATCAATTAACCGGTTACGACACAAGGTCGGGTGAAATGTGTTCAATTGGTCCTATGGCTCAATACGACTTGAATAGTATAGCATGTGAATCACGTTGTCAAGTTTCATGCAAGAATCACGTACAAAAGCATGTTAGAACGATTGTATAAAAGTTTGGTTAAGTTTGACTAAAAGTCAAACTTGGTCAAAGTCAACGTAAAGTCAACACGTTCGGGTCGGGTCCCGAACTATTTTTTTAAGCTTAGAAGTCATATATGAGCATGTTGGCCAAGTTACATGTTAATCGGAGGTGCGTAGCATAGCAAACATTTTTCGAAATTTGACAAAGTAGGTCAGAATCTGACCACGGCATATGCCGCGCCGCGGCCAGAGGTGTCGCGCCGCGACATTAGGCGTGGCCTGGTACCTGGTCAGTTTCAAATGTTCAAGTCTTGGTCAAAACTTCAAACAACCATAAAACGCAAACCGTAAACAACTAGAAGGCGTATCTTATACCGTTGGAAAGCTCTTTTGACAAGGAACACAACTAAACATGTATCATCAATCAAAAACATCATTTACAATAACCGAAAACTCGTCAATTGATCAAGAAAGGTTTATTTTCAAAGTTTCAAGTTCGTAAAACGTATTTTATGATTCGGGAATCCAATTTACACATACGATATGCCGTTTCGAAGGTAATTAAGCATACATTACAACTAATCACTAACAATTAACATTCCATGGCATTCAAGCATCAAAAGTTCATGTCAAGAACTATCAAACCCTAGTCAAACATCACAAAATCAATATTCATGTTTTTGAAGTTTTCTTAATCAACCTACGCATCAAAACGAAGCTAGTGATACAAGTAGCACAATTAAAACATGCACTTTAACAATCTAACAACATTAACTCATCCAAAATCAAGGATTAAGCACACCCATTTCAAGTTCATGCTAGTTACTCCAAAAACAACAAATCGAGCAAGTAAATCATATATTCATGCTAGACACGAGCCATAGACACTAACTAACACCATTTCAAATCAAAACACGAATTTAGAGAAATCTAGAGTTTTAGAAATGTTACCCAAACGAGATGAAGTTGGTATCAAATTGTAGAGGATGAAGAGAGGATTCCAAATATGTAATCGGATTTGTTGTGAGCTTCCAAGATTGAATTTAGATGATGAATGAATGGAATGGGTTTGTGTGTGTGTTCTTTAGATGGAGAGAAAAGGGATGAGGGAGATGATGGAGTGGATGAAATGGGTTGACTAGTTGACCTAGTCAACTAGTTTGCCCATTTGGCAACTCCGGTCCCTCGAGTTTCAAAGCGGGTGCGGGATTTAACCGATCGAATATTTTTAAAACGCAAGTTAACGAGAGATGTTATAATTAAATGACGGAATTATTATGAACGTTAGTCAACGGAAACTACGAATTTAAATAACGAAAGGTATTATTTAAAAGAAAAAGACGGTGTTAAAAATAAATTTAACGGAAAAACGCGGGATGTTACATTATCCACAACTCAAAAGAAATTTCGTCCCGAAATTTAGTTGGAAGTAGTAGTCGATATCTCTTACTCGAGACTTTACGTTGTCAATGCTATGAATAAGTGAAAGTACGTTCTTGAGGGTTCTCATGAATTTGGATAGTCAGGGTTTTACGTTGCATTAAGGTTCGGTTTTTACGATCCCCAGTTTCAACTGGTTTTCCTATGAAGAGAAGTTTGTCATCGATAGTTGATGTATCCAGCAGGATTGCACGTTCCTGTTCCGCAGGACACGTTTCTAAGTTTGTTACACGAAATGTAGGGTAAACGGAAACTTAATTGAGTCGGAAGTTCTAAACGGTAGGGAGCGGTTCCAATACGCCCCAAGGTTTCAAAAGGGTTAACATGTCGCGGGTTCAACTTTCCCTGATTCCCGAAACGGATTACACCCTTCCAAGGTGCGGGTTCTCAATATTACGCGGTTACACACTGGGATTTGTGAGGTTCTCCTCTAAGTTTGGTATAACTCTTCTGGCGACAATGGGTTGTCTCGAGCCCTTCTCGGACTTGAACGATCTCAATTGTTGTTTCTTGATGGAGTTCAGATTTCGGTGGTTGATGCTTTGGTTAAATGAACAGGGGTATGACATTAGCGGTCATATAAGGTTTCGAAAAGTGCGCGTGAACACACGAGTGGTAACTACTGTTGTAAGAGTGATCTACTAAAGGTGACAATACGAGTTTGTGAGATGTCTTTCCAAGACGTAAATCATTCGTTTGCTCGGTTCGTCAGTTTGTGGGTGGTACGCGGTACTCATGTCTAAGCAGGTTCCCCAAGGTTTCTTGTAAAACTAGAAGTGAAACGAGTATTTCGATACAGAATAATTGACAAAGATACACCGTGTTGGAAAAGAATCTCTTAAGATACGTTTGAACAAGTTAGTTAGGGTTCGAAAAATGTTCGTTAGGACTATTCACCCTCGTGGCGAATACTTATGTAATATGAGGAGTTTCTCTATCCATGGAGAAATGTTACAAGGAGTTTCTTTAAACGGAAATGCGAACGGTAAAGATAGTAGTGAAATGAGGACTTAGAATAGGATGAGTTTACATCTCGAGATTGTTATAACGTGCCTCTAGTTGTCAAAAGTTGAAGTCTGAAAGAGAAACGAGGTAGTACACGTAGTTGTATAGTTCGGGGTTGAATAATAGTTGACCGATTATCAGAAACACAAGGGCGTTAAGTCAAAGAAGAGTGAAGTATCGTTGGATTTGTGTGTTATCTTAATTTCCAGTAATATCAGACGGTAACGGTGAAATAACAGAGGTATGTAGTGTGGTACGTGATGACAAGAATATTGATCGGATCCACAATTTAGTATTCGAATTCTTCGTGCAAAATAACGAATTTCCGTCCCGTTGATTTCGAGTCGAGGGAGTATGCCTTTCGGCGTCCAAGTAGAAATATTTCCATATTTGAGTCCCATCTGGTGTTGTACGAATTTAGCTAGAAATGTTGGTGTGAAGAATCACGCTCAAGGTTCGATCGCGGAGAGATTAAAGTCGTGTAATACGAGAAAAGTCAGAAATGAATCTTCGGTAACAACCGGTGAGATCTAAGATTTTTACGAATACAAGTCTGAGTTGGGAGAGTTTCCTGATTACATGTGGCTTGATTTCGAGATTGATTGTAATGCCTTGACCATTAACTTCATGGTCTAGAAAATTGGACTTCGTTCAACAGAAATTCTCACTCGGAGAATTTGGTATAAAGTTGCTCTTTTCTCAAAAGTTCGAGCGTAAGATGGTGATGTTGTTCGTTTTCCTTCTTTACTTAAATAAGTTAAGATGTCATCTATAAATACGATAACAGATTAGTCTATATGAATTTGCATACGCGGTTCAAGAGGTTTATGGATACGGGCGAGCCCTAAATAAATCAAGCGGTACTAAGAGAGATTTACAACTAACGTTGCGAGTTCGGAAAGTGGCTTAGGAGACATCGTCTCACTTAACCCCCAATTGATGATAACCGGAACGGAGGTCGATTTGGAACATACGGGATTCGTGCAAATAATCATGAGGTCATGGATGCGAGGGAGAGGGTATCGGTTTCCAACCGAAAATTACTCAGTTCACAATAATCTATACAAGATGATGGGGAAACATTTTTTTTTTTTTTTTTTTTTTTAACGAATAGGTTCCGAGCTCCCTAGTTCTATAGGTGTCAAGTCAAAAGTCTTAACGTATTTCCTCCAATAAAATTTATAGGCACACAATATTTTTCCGTCGGTCACTTAAATCGTCTAAGTAGTATCTGGGGGAAAGAGGTGGAATATAAAGAGCATGAGTCAAATCCTTGGTTATAAAACGTCTAGCGGTAATCGAATCGAACAAGTATGAAATATACGGTTTGTTGTGAAGAAACGTACCCGTTACTAGTCCATCGTCGTTCCGGGCATCCTTGGTGTCGATGTCGAAGGTTCAACGGCGTGCGTTGGGGTTGATTTTCTTATTTGGGCACACATTCCTAAAATGACCCAGTTGACCACATTCGAAGCAAGCACCCGTTCTGTGTGCGTTGGGCATCTTTCGAGCGACGGGTCCTTGGCGCCGGTGGCGAAACCTGCCACATCCTTCAAAGTGATGCTTGTGGCATTCGTCACAAAAAGGCAGTTTTCCGGCATAGCCTTTCTTGTCGTTGGAGGTAAAAGGCTTCTTGGCGGGGTTGTTGTTATTGTTGTGGTTGCTTGATTGAGAGGCTTCCCATGTTCTTTTGTTGTTACTCGGGTGGTTCTCGACCATTGGTGCCGGTGCTTCCATTTCATTCACCGTTTCTAAGGCTTGGCGGGCCATTGTTAAAGCCTCTTGTAGGTTAGTGGGTTGAGATGTCATTACCTTGTGTTGAATGCTCTTAGGGAGGCCATCCATGTAAAGTTCGACTCTTAGGGATTCGGGAGTCATGAGAATTGGACACATCGAGACTAGTTCGGTAAACCGTTGATTATAAGCCTTGAGGTCATTTCCGGCCGTTTTTAAATTCCTTAGACCCTGTTCGAGCCTTCGAGTCTCGTCGCGCGGGAAGTATTCGGTGATCATTCTTTCTCTTAATTCGGTCCAAGAGAGTGTGTGGGCTTCATCGCTTCCCACTAATTGTACATACGTGTTCCACCATGAGAGAGCAATACCGGTGAAAGTGAGGGTGGAAAACTTGACCTTATCTTGGTCTCGACAACCGCTTGTGTTAAAAACGGTCTCCATTTGTTCAAACCATCGGGTGAGAGTAACCGGTCCCCCGGTTCCATCGAAAGTGGGAGGATTGTACTTCATGAAGTTCTTGTAGGAGCAACCTTCGATTGAATTACCGGCTCCATGATTGTTGTTATTAGAAAAGTAATCGGCCACGGCCGTACCCACGGCGGTGGTTATCATTCGTTGAAGAGCTTGTTCTAGAGTTTCGAGAGGAGTATTGTGTTGACCTTGGTGAGCCATTGTTCCTTCATGAGACAAGAATATCGTTGGTTAGTATTTTCAACAATACTAACCGTGGCATGGAATAAGGATAGAGAGAAAATTTTCCTTGACTCGCCTTAAATTCTCTATGTCATAATGTCGGAACGTCCATGTGAATCACCGTAATATAATCCCGGAAATTATATTACCCTGATTCTCATGTGCATTTAACATTACTTCATAAAGTCAAGGTGGCGCACCAACAAAATTTATCAACGTAAGATCAAGATCGAATACGAGTTAGATATGATAGAAGAGTTCGAGTATAAATGCACAATTAGTCAAATAATTCCTACTTCAGTCTATATGCCGGTTGTAGTCTAGATTCACCTATGTACCCTATGACTCGGGGTGAACACAAATGAACTCTAAATCCCTACAACCAAGGCTCTGATACCACCTGTAGCGACCCCGACAAATCGTCAAGTGACGGCGTCGGCTACGTGGGTCCCATTACCTGATTATAAGTCTTTAAGATAACGTTTGACCAAAATATGTCGCCTTCATTTCAAAATAAAGATTGTTTCAAAGTTTACAAGAATTGTTCAACCAAAAGTTAAGTTACAACGTTATAGATACGATTGAAATCTAGGCGACACGGTTTAAAGTAAAGTCAAAAGACGCTCCATGAAATGCATGTATACTCGACATCGGATGCAAGTATCAAATAGTAAGCGGAAGCATGTTTCACATATCGTGCAAGACCTGAGAAAAACATAGAAATCTGTCAACGAAAACGTTGGTGAAATCATAGGTTTAAGTAAGTAAGTACAAGTGAACCACAAGATTTGCATCAATGAAATAATAGTAATACATTCCAAAAGTTTGTTTCACGAGCACCCAATTATCAAAGCTTAACATTCCTTCCATTGTATACCCCATCACTTAGTGCTAGAACAAACACTGATTCTCGAAAATATATTTCATCCGTAGACGGTAGCGAACCGTCAAGGATGAGGGTTGTCAACCCATATGGCCATATAACATAAGTTCTCGCTTACACCCGGCAAGTGTAACTAATGATAATCGAATTGAGGATTTTGTTCTAAACTCGTATGTAGAATGTTTGTTTTCCCGTTCTTGTGTTCACTTAGTTCAAAAGAATCGTTTATGTTTTCTCATCCCAAATATAAGTTCAAAAAGAGTAAAAGTGGGACTATGATCTCACCTTTGATTGCACGAGTATAAATGTACTTCACAAAGTAAACGTGTGCATGAATATTGCTTAGCCTTGACCTAAACAAATAAGTTGTATCAATTAACCGGTTACGACACAAGGTCGGGTGAAATGTGTTCAATTGGTCCTATGGCTCAATACGACTTGAATAGTATAGCATGTGAATCACGTTGTCAAGTTTCATGCAAGAATCACGTACAAAAGCATGTTAGAACGATTGTATAAAAGTTTGGTTAAGTTTGACTAAAAGTCAAACTTGGTCAAAGTCAACGTAAAGTCAACACGTTCGGGTCGGGTCCCGAACTATTTTTCTAAGCTTAGAAGTCATATATGAGCATGTTGGCCAAGTTACATGTTAATCGGAGGTGCGTAGCATAGCAAACATTTTTCGAAATTTGACAAAGTAGGTCAGAATCTGACCACGGCATATGCCGCGCCGCGGCCAGAGGTGTCGCGCCGCGACATTAGGCGTGGCCTGGTACCTGGTCAGTTTCAAATGTTCAAGTCTTGGTCAAAACTTCAAACAACCATAAAACGCAAACCGTAAACAACTAGAAGGCGTATCTTATACCGTTGGAAAGCTCTTTTGACAAGGAACACAACTAAACATGTATCATCAATCAAAAACATCATTTACAATAACCGAAAACTCGTCAATTGATCAAGAAAGGTTTATTTTCAAAGTTTCAAGTTCGTAAAACGTATTTTATGATTCGGGAATCCAATTTACACATACGATATGCCGTTTCGAAGGTAATTAAGCATACATTACAACTAATCACTAACAATTAACATTCCATGGCATTCAAGCATCAAAAGTTCATGTCAAGAACTATCAAACCCTAGTCAAACATCACAAAATCAATATTCATGTTTTTGAAGTTTTCTTAATCAACCTACGCATCAAAACGAAGCTAGTGATACTAGTAGCACAATTAAAACATGCACTTTAACAATCTAACAACATTAACTCATCCAAAATCAAGGATTAAGCACACCCATTTCAAGTTCATGCTAGTTACTCCAAAAACAACAAATCGAGCAAGTAAATCATATATTCATGCTAGACACGAGCCATAGACACTAACTAACACCATTTCAAATCAAAACACGAATTTAGAGAAATCTAGAGTTTTAGAAATGTTACCCAAACGAGATGAAGTTGGTATCAAATTGTAGAGGATGAAGAGAGGATTCCAAATATGTAATCGGATTTGTTGTGAGCTTCCAAGATTGAATTTAGATGATGAATGAATGGAATGGGTTTGTGTGTGTGTTCTTTAGATGGAGAGAAAAGGGATGAGGGAGATGATGGAGTGGATGAAATGGGTTGACTAGTTGACCTAGTCAACTAGTTTGCCCATTTGGCAACTCCGGTCCCTCGAGTTTCAAAGCGGGTGCGGGATTTAACCGACCGAATATTTTTAAAACGCAAGTTAACGAGAGATGTTATAATTAAATGACGGAATTATTATGAACGTTAGTCAACGGAAACTACGAATTTAAATAACGAAAGGTATTATTTAAAAGAAAAAGACGGTGTTAAAAATAAATTTAACGGAAAAACGCGGGATGTTACACATTGAAAAATTCTTATCAGTAATGTGAGCTAATTGATTGAGACTCATACAGTGAATTTTGATGTCTATTATTGTAAACCTAGTACATAAGAAATAATAAAAAAATAAAGGTTGATTAATATTTCTAACAGATTTTGTAATTATAATAGATACTAATCGATCCATAACAGATATATAAGAATTTAGGGGACCACAGAATAATGGTTTGATGTGGATATCAAACCGAATTGGGTCCATGTACTATTTTTTTTAAGTTTTATTAAATATTAATAATAATTATATTAATCATAATAATAATATAATTAGTAACAATAATATTAGTAATACTAGTAATAAATAAATGATAACAATTATATTATTAATATTAACACTACTATAGTAATAATAACAACTTATATATATCCAATCTTATTTATATTAAAATTTATAATATTAATAATACAATTATTAATATTAATATCAACATTAACGAAAGTAATGATCACAATATATTATTTATACATTAACTTGTATTTACATATAATATATTATCTTCTAATTTTATTGATAAACATATTGAAACAAATGCGTTCATGTAAAGCATTATACGTTTAAATACTTTATTGATATTTTCAAGTTATAATATATACACATATGCATACATAATCATATATGTTCATCTAATGGTTCGTGAATTGTTGGAATTTAGTCAAGGCTAAAAGAATGTATGAACACAGTTTAAAATTCTTGAGATTTAACTTAACAATTTTTGCTTATCGTGTCGGAAACATATAAAGATTAAAGTTTAAATTTGGTCAGAAATTTTCGGGTCATCACAGTACCTACCCGTTAAAGAAATTTCGTCCCGAAATTTGAGTGAGGTGGTCATGACTAACAATAAAAATGTTTTCATGACAAATATGAGTTGATAAATAGAGTTTTACCATCATTGAGTAATATGGATAGAATCATTTAATTTTGTGAAGAGTACAAGTAAAGCTATTACCAAAGAGTGAAATGAGTAGGTATAGATTCGTCATATCTTTTGACGTAGATAGTATTGATTTCTCAAGTTCAAGAGATTTGAAGAAAATCTTCGTAATAAGATTTGATTCTTCGGTAATCAAGGGAATTAGGATCCACTTTAAATGCGATCATCTGTTTTTATTGCTCTGTCGAATATCTTACTATAAATCCACCCCCGTTGTTTCCTTACAACTCACACCTTCTATTCTTTCTCCCTCAACTCAGACTTTAAAGCATTCGTCAATATGCTCCATCCAGTGCCGATTCTTGATATACTCCTAACTTTCATATCTGTCATTCTTCTCTTTCAATTGCCGCCAGAAGAATCTATTCATTTCTACTATTACCTTGGGGTTATAGTAATTTTAATTCTCTCGTGCCTTTACGTGGCAATACGTATTGATATGCACGGTTTGTAATTTATATGTTGTTGTTCGAGCTTTATATTTTCTTTTATATTCAAGAGTTTCATACTTTTGTCTCCTCTTCCCGACTTCAAGTCAAGCGAATAATGGTCCAGAATTCATAGATATGAAGTTTTTTTTTTATGAACATCGTTAATGTTTTAAGAAGGAAATCGTAATGGCACGATCTTGATTTGGTAAATTACCAGAAGATCTGAAAAGATAGAACTATCAAGAAGATATGTTCTTAATATGTTTAGAGATTGAGTAGAATTCAAGAGTCGTGTAAATGGCACATGATGACGGTATGTTCTGTGAATCATCACATTCCATTAGAAACTCAGCATGAATTACTGTAATATAATCACGTTGATCAAGTGTCATTATATTATACTAACTCATGATTCAGTTCCCATCACTACTTCAAAAACATTCATATTTTAACTTTGAAGGTTCGCAGAATATAGAAACTAAAACAGTTTCCTTTTATGATATAATATAGATAGCGCAGAGATGTAGCGACCCGACAAAATCGTCATTGACGGCGCCGTCTACTTAGGTCCCGTTACGTGGTCATAAGTCTTTAAAACAACGTTTGACCAAAAGATATGTCGCATTCATTTCAAATGTAAAGATTGTTCAAAGTTTACGAGAATAGTTCCACCACAAGTTACGTTACAAAGTTATAAGTACAAATGAAACTGATGCGACACAATTTAAAAGTAGCCAAAAGATGCTCCGTGTATGCATATATACTCGACATCCAATGCAAGTATCAAAATAATAAGCGGAAGTATGTATCATGTATCGTTCAAGGACCTGAGAAAAACATAGAAATCTGTCAACGAAAACGTTGGTGAAATCATAGGTTTAAGTAAGTAAGTACAAGTGAACCACAAGATTTGCATCGATGAAATAATAGTAATACATTCCAAAAGTTTGTTTCACGAGCACCCAATTATCAATGCTTAACATTCCTTCTATAGAACCCCATCACTTAGTGCTAGAACATACACTGTTTCTCGAAAATATATTTCATTCGTAAACGGTAGCGAACCGTTTGAATGAGGGTTTGTCAAACCCATATGGATCCATACAACATAAGTTCTCGCTTACACCCTGCAAGTGTAACTAATGATAATCGAATTGAGGATTTTGTTCTAAACTCGTATGTAGAATGTTTGTTTTCCTGTACTTGTGTTCACTTAGTAAAGAAATGTTTATGTTTTCTCATCCCAAATGTAAGTTCAAAAAGAGTAAAAGTGGGACTATGATCTCACCTTGAGTGCACAAGTAGTAAAGTACTTCAACAAGTAAACGTGTGCAAAGAACAATGCTAATCTTGACCTAAACAATAGGTTGTATCAATAACGGGGAACACGATAGGTCAAAGATGTTCAATTAGTCCTATGGCTCGTTACGACTCGATTATGTAGCATGTGAATCAAATTGTCACGTTTCATGCAAGATACAAGTATAAAAGCATGTTAGAACGATTGCACAACCATTTGGTTAAGTTTGATTAAAAGTCAACTTGGTCGGGTCAAAGTCAACGAAAAAGTCAACATGTTCGGGTCGGGTCCCGAACTATTTTTCTGAGGTTTTTAATCATATATGAGCATGTTAGAACAAGTTTCATGTGAATCGGAGGTCCGTAGTATGCCAAACATTTTTCGTATTTTGGACATGGAGGTCAGAACCTGACCACGGCTTATGTCGCGCCGCGACATAAGCTGGCCGCGCCGCGGCATTGGCCGTGCGCTGGTACCTGGTCAGTCTCAATTGTTCAAGTCCCAAATCAAAACTCTTTCAAGCATAAATTACAAACCGCTAACTCTTAGAACTCGCACCTTATATCGTTGGAAAGGTAATTTGACAAAGAACACAACTAAATATATTTCACCAACCAAAAACATTATTTGTAACAATTGGCTTTCCAAAATAAATGATCGATTAATGCACACATTTAATACTAGAATTTGATAAGTGCACATTTATGATTCGGGCATTTAATGCATACATACAACACGCCGTTTTGTAGGTAATCGAGCATACAATACAACTAACTACTTACTAACAATAATTCATGGCATTCAATGTATCATCTATTCATTTCAAGCTTATCAAACCCTAACCCAAATTCACCAAAAATCACTAATCAAGTTTATGGAGTTTTCTCAAGCAACCTACACATCAAATTGAAGCTAGTGATACTAGGAACACAATTAGAACATGAACTTTTAACATCTAACAACATATGATCATCCAAAATTCAAGAACAACACACCAAAATTCAAGTTCATGCTAGTTATACTAAAACAACGAGATCGAGCATACAAATTACATACACGACATCACAATGAGCCATAGACACTAACTAACACCATTTCAAGTCAAAAACACGAATTTAGAGAAATCTAGAGTTTTAGAAATGTTACCCAAACGAGATGAAGTTGGTACCAAAATGAAGAGGATGAAGAGAGGATCACGAATATGTAATTTATTTTGTTGTAAGCCTCCTAGATCGGATTTAGATGATGATTGAATGAATTTGGTAATGGTGTGTATGTTCTTGCTAGAGAGAAAGAGAGAGATGGAGATGATAATGAATGGGTGAAAAGGGGTTTGACCCTTTGACCTAGTCAAGGGTTTGATCCCTTGTCAAGTTTAGTCCCTCACTTTCGTTCGGGTGCGTGAATTACCTAAATGAGATAATTTAAAACGCGTATCAATGGGAGATGTTATAAACATATAACGGACTTTATATTAGTATAACGGAAAAGTAAATGGAAAAAGGCGGGATGTTACATTACCTACTCCTTAAAAGAAATTTCGTCCCGAAATTTAAGTAGGCGTAGTAGTCGTTGTTTCTTCCTCGAGATCTTGCGTTTCCGAATTCACGAATAGATGAGGATACTTCCTTTGCATTTGATCTTGTCTTTCCCAAGTAAACTCGGGTCCCCTTTTGGCGTTCCAACGGACTTTAACAATCGGGATTCGGCTTTGTTTCAATGTCTTGACGGAGGTGTCCACAATTTCAACCGGTTCCTCCACAAAATGAAGTTTGTCATCAATAGTAAGTTCCTCGAGAGGGATGACGATATCGGGTTCGGCAAGACACTTTTTCAAGTTAGATACATGGAAGGTAGGATGAACGGAGTTCAATTGTGTAATGACCCGCACTTTTTCGATCGTTCTATACTTATAAGATTAATATTTACATAAATTAAACCTTACCAACATGATAAGCAATCCAAATTGTTGAGACTTATGTTTTTGAAATGAGTTTTACACAACGTTTGACCGTCTAGTTTGACCGATGATATCACGAACTATATAACATATGATAATTATACGTTTGTGTATATATATGTATATATACATATTTAACATGATCTAAGGATGTTTTAATATCTCATTTTGTATTAATAACAATAAGTTATAAGTATATTTTGAAACTACTAACTTAAGTTTTCAAAACGATAACCATACGTAACGTTATTTGACATAAATACTTATAACATATAATGTTTATACATATATCGTATATGTAATGTATTTAATCACTTTTAAAGACTTAAATACATAAAACAATATAAGTATATTCATAAAAGATAGCTATATTTGAATTCTCATTCCATTTTTCACAAGATTTTCTATACGTATATCTAGAGTATATGTACTCGTATCATACCTAGCTTCTATACGTATTTACTATTGGTATATACACATCAAATCACCACCAACCAGCCCTTGTTCATGCCTTATGTATAAGGTAACTCTCTTGTTCATACCTTATGTATAAGGTAACTACTTTTGATGTTTAGCATGACTAATTACATAAAAATACAACATGAAATTTTGTCCATGTTTTTCCATTAATCATGTTTTTATGGTCTTAAATACATCTTCCATTTTCAAATTTTATTACCTCATTTCTTTAACCAAAAACACACTCTTAAGAAACTCCATAACCATTCAGCTAGTATCCATGAAGATCTAGCCATAAAAACATCACTTAAACACCATAAGAAAAACCTTACAAAAACACTTCAAGAATCCTTTCAAGAACACAAGTTTACTTCCAATCTTTCATCCAACTCCATCACTCTTTTGGTTCTAGATTTTTACTTCTCTTTTACAGCAATCTTGTCCAAGTAACTTGAGGTAGTAACTTTGTTCATAACCTTATTCGATTCATATATATATAGTTATCTTATTTTATGGTATAAAATTTTAACAACAAGAACATAGTTTGAATGTTTTCAAACTTGTTTGCAAACTAAATAGATCCTTCTAACTTAACTTTTAAAATACTTCAAGACCTGTAATATATCATAAATATATTCTAATTTAACAAGGTATAACTTGGTTTTTCAAAGAACACCTTAAAAACTGTTTTTACGACGTCGGAGTGCAACCGGGGGCTGTTTTGGGTTGGATAATTAAAAACTATCTTGAACCTTGAATTGGAGGTTTATTTTCTGGAAAAATGATATTTACTATGAATATGATAACACATAAAAATTTCATGATTTAACTCAAAGTATAAGTATTTTTAGAAAAATAATCATTTAAGGTTGTTTACATGATGGAAAATGATTAACTTCATAAGTTTCACCAAAGTTTGACCTATGACCTGTGATTTCGAATACAAACTAAGGTATTTACAGTTCATATTCTTAAAGAAGGACTCGATCCAAGGAAGTGGCAAGTTGAACCAACGAAAATGGAGTTGTAACGAAGAAACTATGACCAAAACAAAATCGGATATCCAAGACTAGTTTAGCCACGAAAATAATTGGAGAAAAATTAAATAAATCACATCTTTTTAAAATAACATGATATTTTATATATATGTACTCATAATTTAATTTTATATATTTCAGGATCACCCGTAAACAATACGAGAAGATTAATCATAAGATCCCATGATTGTACGCAACACGTCATTTGACAACACCGGTACTTTATGTACGCAACACGTCATTTGACAACACCGGTACCTTGGGTCAAGATTAATCCCGAGCAATACGAATACAATGGGGTTTTATTTATTTGATGGGGGTTTTATTTATTTATTAAACACCTAAATATGAACCATTAAAATTGAATTACTAACATCGGACTGCTAACTACGGACTAAGAAATTATTAAAAGTATTATAAGTATATATATGTGACGATTGTTTAAAATGAAAATATATTGATATATTATATATGGATAGGTTCGTGATATCAACCGGAGACCAAGTCAAAATATATATATCTTCAAGGCAAAAGTGAGTATATAGTCCCACTTTTAAACTCTAAGTATTTCGGGATGAGAATACATGTATTTTATGTTTTACGTTATGGACACAAGTAACTGAAAAATATATTCTACGTTGAGTTGTACCACTGGCATACTTCTCTGTAGCTTGGTAACTGTTATTTACAGCGGTATTGTAAACGCGAATCCTGTTGATAGATCTATCGGGCCTGACAACCCCAACCGGACTGGACGACCAGTATTCAACGGTTGCACAGTACTTCGTTTCGTGACTACACTTGGTACGGTGTAGTAAGATTTCATAATAAAGGGAATATGCGACGTGATTAAATGTTAAGTATGGTTACCAAGTGCTCAACCACTTAGAATATTTTTATTAAAATGTTTACATATGAAATCTTGTGGTCTATATTTATATCGCTGCCGGCATTAAACCTATATCTAACCAACTTTATGTTGACGTTTTAAGCATGTTTATTCTCAGGTGATAACTAAAAGCTTCCGCTGCAACATGTTGAATTTAAGCAAGATCTTGAGTATGCATATTTGTGTCAAAAATAAAACTGCATATCCGAGGAATTGTAATGTAAAATATGCTAGAAATCGTATTGTTATCATCACATGTAAAGTTTGTAAGTCTAAGATTATCGCTAAACGATAATCATCTTTATATTGTCTAAAGCTTGTATTAAAATAAGAGTTATGGTTTGTAATGTAAAATAAATGCAGTTGTTCTTTTAAAAATGTCGCATATAGAGGTCAATACCTCGCAATGAAATCATACGTTATCTAACTCGTTCTTATGGTTAAGGACGGGTTATGACATGTGGTATCAGAGCGGTGGTCTTAGCGAACCAGGTTTGCATTAGTGTGTCTAACTGATAAGTCGTTAGGATACATTAGTAAGTCTGGACTTTGACCGGGTCTGATTTAAAAACCATTGCTTATCATTGTTGGTTAAAATTTATATGTAAATATTATGTAGTAATAATGGGTTAGTTGTTATGTGATAGATGTCGGGCTCGAAACTTATTATCACATTCAGCGACTCCGAATCAGAATCTTCAGATGGTGTTCCAATCATTAACCTATCCGATGACGAAAATAATATCTTTGGGGAAGACTCACAAATTCCGGATGAACCGACTATAGAGAACCCGGAAAGTGAACCCGAGGAGGAAAGTGAACCCGAGGAGGAATGTGAACCCGAGGAGGAAAGTGAACCCGAGGAAGAAATACAAGAAATTACGAAAGACAAGTTCGAACTAGGAAAGAAACGAAAGGCTAATGAATTAGAAAATTCAAATCCTGAGTTTAGTAAGGATGATGTGGCACCAACTCCACTAGACACTACCACCCCTATTCCCGCTATTCCTATTCGTTCTATCCCGGCATCTAGTTCTTCAGCTCCACCGCCAAAATATAGGCAGGCAGCTAGGATAAGCGTTAGGCCATTCCTTGAACCTAAACGTCCTAGAAAATAGACCAAACGATGCGCTGCCGTATTAAACCATGGGATCATATAATGTTTTGTATAATATTATTAGAGTGGTTTGCTTAATGTTCGATGTAAGATAAGCATATGTAAAATAGTGAAGTATGAAATGCAATAATTTTCCATGGTTAAGTATTATTTAGATTGTAGTAATTGGTTCTGTACTAAGCTATTAAGTATGAACATTAACGGGTAGGTACTACCCTAGATATAATTATAAAACGCTAATAAGAAGAAAAGGCTTTTATAATAATACCTAGTTCATATTATTAACAAGCTATAATGTACTATAAATACACACTACATCTATAATATTCCATGTGAATAATTATTTTCTTTCATTAGGAAATGGCGCGATTGAATCGAATGACGGAACAAGAAGTCGAGGAATTCATCAACCAGCGAGTCAATGACAGAATGTTATGGGTCGAAGCTGCAAGAGCTGCTGCAGTTAACCCAAATCCTCGTGTAGGATGCACCTACAAGACGTTTCAAGCTTGCAAGCCCTCATCATTCAGTGGAACGGAAGGACCGATCGGTTTAACCCGGTGGATAGAAAAGATGGAGACTGTGTTTAAAATCAGTGGTTGTGTTGAAAAGGACATGACCAAGTATGCATCGTGCACTTTACAAGATAGTGCACTCACGTGGTGGAAAAATTATGTGAAGGCTGTAGGAGGAGATGTAGCTTATGATACTCCATGGGAAGAATTCAAAACAATGTTAATCAACGAATATTGTCCAAGGAACGAGGTTAGGAAGTTGGAAGATGAATTACGAAGTCTGAAGGTTGTTGGTACTGAAATCACCAACTACAATCAGCGATTCATGGAATTAGTTTTGCTATGTCCTGAATTGGTTCCAACCGAAGAACGGAAGATTGAAATGTACAAAGATGGTTTGCCCACAAAGGTCAAGGCAAACGTTACAGCATCGAGACCTAAGACAATTCATGAAGCTATAACCATGGCAAACGAGCTAATGGATCAGGTCATCTTGGATAAGAAATCATCCAATACTGATGTGAAGGTATTGGGTAACAAAAGAAAGTGGAATGGAAATTATGATCGAGGTAACCAACAACAATCTTTTAAGAAACAAGAAACCACGAAAGGTGCGGGTAGTGGTTCAGGTTTTGGTTACAAAGGACAAAGTCCTTTATGCAACCGATGCCACAAACATCATTTTGGTTACTGTAGTGTGGTATGCAACAAGTGTAATCGACAGGGTCATCTTGCTGAAGATTGTAGGGCTCTCGTTACAAATACAAATGGTACCAAGACTCCTGCCACCAATGCAAATAGAACTGCTTTGGCTACCGTTACTTGTTTTGGGTGTGGAAAACAAGGTCACTATAAGAGCCAGTGCCCGAATCCAGAGAAGAATGTCGGACCTGCACGTGGGAGAGCATTTATTATTAATGCTAGAGAGGCACGTGAAGACCCGGAGCTTGTTACGGGTACGTTTACCATTAATAACTTATCAGCGTCTATTATATTTGATACTGGTGCCGATAGAAGTTACGTGTGTAGAAATTTTTACACTAAATTGAATTGTTCATCATTACCTCTAGATGCTAAGTACATGATTGAGTTAGCTAATGGTAAACTAATTAAAGCCGATAAAATTTGTCGTGATTGTGAAATAAATTTAGCCAGAGAAACGTTTAAAATTGACTTAATACCCGTAGAATTAGGAAGTTTTGATGTAATAGTCGGCATGGACTGGATGTCCAAAGTAGGAGCTGAAGTTGTGTGTGCCAAGAAGGCAATTCGCATTCCTAGTAAGGATAAAATGCCGGTGATGATTTATGGAGAGAAGGGTAATTCAAAGCTAAAACTCATTAGCTGTTTGAAAGCCAAGAAGTGTTTAGAAAAGGGATGTTATGCTATTCTAGCACATGTTAATAAAGTCGAAAAGAAAGAAAAAGAGAAGTGCATCAACGATGTGCCTGTGGCAAGAGATTTTCCTGAAGTTTTTCCGGAAGAGTTGTCGGGATTACCTCCATTTAGATCTGTAGAATTTCAAATAGATTTAGTACCAGGAGCTGCACCAGTGGCTCGTGCGCCATATAGACTTGCACCGTCCGAATTAAAAGAACTTCAAAGTCAGTTAAAAGAATTACTGGACCGTGGATTCATACGACCAAGCACTTCACCGTGGGGAGCTCCAATTTTATTTGTTAAGAAGAAAGATGGATCTTTTAGGATGTGTATAGATTATCGTGAATTAAATAAGTTAACTATCAAGAATCGGTATCCACTACCGAGAATTGATGAATTATTTGATCAACTGCAAGGATCATGTGTTTATTCGAAAATCGACCTAAGATCGGGCTATCATCAACTACGCGTCAAAGAAGAAGATATACCGAAAACTGCTTTTCGGACACGCTACGGTCATTACGAATTTTTGGTCATGCCGTTTGGATTGACGAATGCGCCAGCTGTATTCATGGACCTCATGAATCGAGTTTGTAGTCCATATCTAGATAAGTTTGTTATCGTTTTCATTGATGATATTCTTATCTATTCCAAGAGTGAGCAAGAGCATGAGCAGCATTTAAGGTTGATATTAGAGTTGTTAAGAAAAGAACAGCTATATGCTAAATTTTCTAAATGTGCTTTCTGGTTGAAAGAAGTGCAATTTCTTGGCCACGTTGTTAGTAGCAAAGGAATTCAGGTTGATCCAGCAAAAATTGAAGCCATTGAAAAATGGGAGACTCCTAAGACACCAACGCAGATACGCCAATTTTTGAGTTTAGCCGGTTATTATAGAAGGTTTATTCAAGATTTTTCCCGAATAGCTAAGCCGTTGACAGCGTTAACGCAAAAAGGGAAGAAATATGAATGGACCTCTGAGCAGGAGAGTGCATTTCAATTACTGAAGAAGAAGTTAACTACGGCACCTATTTTATCGTTACCAGAAGGGAACGATGATTCTGAAATATATTGTGACGCTTCGCGACAAGGTTTTGGTTGCGTTCTTATGCAACGGAAGAAAGTTATTGCATACGCATCCCGACAATTGAAGATTCACGAGCGAAATTATACGACGCATGATCTAGAATTGGGAGCAGTCGTGTTTGCATTGAAGATGTGGAGACACTACTTGTATGGAGTTAAATGCACTGTGTTTACTGATCATAAAAGCCTTCAACATATTTTTGATCAGAAACAGCTGAACATGAGGCAACGTAGGTGGGTCGAGTTAATAAATGACTATGATTGTGAAATTCGTTATCATCCCGGGAAAGCGAATGTTGTGGCTGACGCACTAAGTAGAAAGGAACGAGAACCAATTCGAGTACGAGCAATGAACATAAAAATTCGCATGAATCTCAACTCACAAATCAAAGAGGCTCAACGAGAAGCACTTACTAAAGAAAATATAGGAAATGAAATAATGAAGAAGTATGAGAAGCAACTCGTTATACGGGAAGATGGAATTCGATATTTTGCAAATCGTATTTGGGTACCAAAGTTGGGTGGATTAAGGAAGTTGATATTGAACGAGGCACATAAGACAAGATACTCGATACATCCTGGAGTTGGAAAGATGTACCAAGTGTAGTGACCCGAACTTTTCCATGTTTATATATATTAATTGAGATTGATATTTACATGATTAAATGTTTCCAACATGTTAAGTAATCAAACTTGTTAAGACTTGATTAATTGAAATATGTTTCATATAGACAATTGACCACCCAAGTTAACCGGTGATTCACGAACGTTAAAACTTGTAAAAACTATATGATGACATATATATGGATATATATATAGTTAACATGATACTATGATAAGTAAACATATCATTAAGTATATTAACAATGAACTACATATGTAAAAACAAGACTACTAACTTAATGATTTTTAAACGAGACATATATGTAACGATTATCGTTGTAAAGACATTTAATGTATATATATCATATTAAGAGATATTCATACATGATAATATCATGATAATATAATAATTTAAAATGTCATTTGATATTATAAACATTGGGTTAACAACATTTAACAAGATCGTTAACCTAAAGGTTTCAAAACAACACTTACATGTAACGACTAACGATGACTTAACGACTCAGTTAAAATGTATATACATGTAGTGTTTTAATATGTATTTATACACTTTTGAAAGACTTCAATACACTTATCAAAATACTTCTACTTAACAAAAATGCTTACAATTACATCCTCGTTCAGTTTCATCAACAATTCTACTCGTATGCACCCGTATTCGTACTCGTACAATACACAGCTTTTAGATGTATGTACTATTGGTATATACACTCCAATGATCAGCTCTTAGAAGCCCATGTGAGTCACCTAACACATGTGGGAACCATCATTTGGCAACTAGCATGAAATATCTCATAAAATTACAAAAATATGAGTAATCATTCATGACTTATTTACATGAAAACAAAATTACATATCCTTTATATCTAATCCATACACCAACGACCAAAAACACCTACAAACACTTTCATTATTCAATTTTCTTCATCTAATTGATCTCTCTCAAGTTCTATCTTCAAGTTCTAAGTGTTCTTCATAAATTCCAAAAGTTCTAGTTTCATAAAATCAAGAATACTTTCAAGTTTGCTAGCTCACTTCCAATCTTGTAAGGTGATCATCCAACCTCAAGAAATCTTTGTTTCTTACAGTAGGTTATCATTCTAATACAAGGTAATAATCATATTCAAACTTTGGATCAATTTCTATAACTATAACAATCTTATTTCAAGTGATGATCTTACTTGAACTTGTTTTCGTGTCATGATTCTGCTTCAAGAACTTCGAGCCATCCAAGGATCCGTTGAAGCTAGATCCATTTTTCTCTTTTCCAGTAGGTTTATCCATGGAACTTAAGGTAGTAATGATGTTCATAACATCATTCAATTCATACATATAAAGCTATCTTATTCGAAGGTTTAAACTTGTAATCACTAGAACATAGTTTAGTTAATTCTAAACTTGTTCGCAAACAAAAGTTAATCCTTCTAACTTGACTTTTAAAATCAACTAAACACATGTTCTATATCTATATGATATGCTAACTTAATGATTTAAAACCTGGAAACACGAAAAACACCGTAAAACCGGATTTACGCCGTCGTAGTAACACCGCGGGCTGTTTTGGGTTAGTTAATTAAAAACTATGATAAACTTTGATTTTAAAGTTGTTATTCTGAGAAAATGATTTTTATTATGAACATGAAACTATATCCAAAAATTATGATTAAACTCAAAGTGGAAGTATGTTTTCTAAAATGGTCATCTAGACGTCGTTCTTTCGACTGAAATGACTACCTTTACAAAAACGACTTGTAACTTATTTTTCCGACTATAAACCTATACTTTTCTGTTTAGATTCATAAAATAGAGTTCAATATGAAACCATAGCAATTTGATTCACTCAAAACGGATTTAAAATGAAGAAGTTATGGGTAAAACAAGATTGGATAATTTTTCTCATTTTAGCTACGTGAAAATTGGTAACAAATCTATTCCAACCATAACTTAATCAACTTGTATTGTATATTATGTAATCTTGAGATACCATAGACACGTATACAATGTTTCGACCTATCATGTCGACACATCTATATATATTTCGGAACAACCATAGACACTCTATATGTGAATGTTGGAGTTAGCTATACAGGGTTGAGGTTGTTTCCAAAATATATATAGTTTGAGTTGTGATCAATACTGAGATACGTATACACTGGGTCGTGGATTGATTCAAGATAATATTTATCAATTTATTTCTGTACATCTAACTGTGGACAACTAGTTGTAGGTTACTAACGAGGACAGCTGACTTAATAAACTTAAAACATCAAAATATATTAAAAGTGTTGTAAATATATTTTGAACATACTTTGATATATATGTATATATTGTTATAGGTTCGTGAATCAACCAGTGGCCAAGTCTTAATTCCCGACGAAGTAAAAATCTGTGAAAGTGAGTTATAGTCCCACTTTTAAAATCTAATATTTTTGGGATGAGAATACATGCAGGTTTTATAAATGATTTACAAAATAGACACAAGTACGTGAAACTACATTCTATGGTTGAATTATCGAAATCGAATATGCCCCTTTTTATTAAGTCTGGTAATCTAAGAATTAGGGAACAGACACCCTAATTGACGCGAATCCTAAAGATAGATCTATTGGGCTTAACAAACCCCATCCAAAGTACCGGATGCTTTAGTACTTCGAAATTTATATCATATCCGAAGGGTGTCCCGGAATGATGGGGATATTCTTATATATGCATCTTGTTAATGTTGGTTACCAGGTGTTCACCATATGAATGATTTTTATCTCTATTTATGGGATGTGTATTGAAATATGAAATCTTGTGGTCTATTATTATGATTTGATATATATAGGTTAAACCTATAACTCACCAACATTTTTGTTGACGTTTTAAGCATGTTTATTCTCAGGTGATTATTAAGAGCTTCCGCTGTCGCATACATAAATAAGGACGAGATTTGGAGTCCATGCTTGTATGATATTGTGTAAAAACTGCATTCAAGAAACTTATTTTGTTGTAACATATTTGTATTGTAAACCATTATGTAATGGTCGTGTGTAAACATGATATTTTAGATTATCATTATTTGATAATCTACGTAAAGCTTTTTAAAACCTTTATCTATGAAATAAAGGTTATGGTTTGTTTTAAAAATGAATGCAGTCTTTGAAAAACGTCTCATATAGAGGTCAAAACCTCGCAACGAAATCAATTAATATGGAACGTTTTTAGTCAATAAGAACGGGACATTTCACCAAGATCTTAAGACACGTTATTGGTGGCCTAATTTAAAGACAGACGTTGCAACATATGTTGGGGAGTGTTTAACTTGTTCCAAAGTCAAAGCAGAACACCAAAAGCCGTCAGGGTTACTTCAACAACCAGAAATCCCAGAATGGAAATGGGATGGTATTACCATGGATTTCATCACGAAGTTACCAAAGACTGCCTGGGGATACGACACCATTTGGGTAATTGTTGATCGTCTCACCAAGTCTGCACATTTCTTGCCTATAAAGGAAACGGATAGAATGGAGAAACTATTACGATTGTATATAAAGGAAATTGTTTCAAGGCATGGAATACCTATTTCCATTATATCTGATCGTGATAGTAGATTTACCTCAAAGTTCTGGCAATCACTACAGGAGGCACTAGGAACTCGTTTGGATATGAGTACCGCATATCATCCGCAAACTGACGGGCAGAGTGAAAGAACAATTCAGACTCTTGAAAACATGCTCAGGGCATGTGTGATCGATTTTGGAAACGGATGGGATAAGTATTTACCGTTAGCAGAATTCTCGTATAATAATAGTTATCATGCGAGCATTAAAGCTGCACCATTCGAAGCACTGTATGGAAGGAAGTGTAGATCTCCTATCTGTTGGAATGAAGTAGGAGATCGACAATTAACTGGTCCCGAGATCATACATGAAACTACTGAAAAGATAGTACAAATCAAGGAGAGATTGAAAACAGCCCGTAGTCGCCAAAAGAGCTACGCCGATGTCCGAAGGAAACCATTAGAGTTTCAGATCGGTGACATGGTTATGTTAAAGGTTTCACCATGGAAAGGTGTAATACGTTTTGGAAAAAGGGGTACACTGAACCCAAGATATGTAGGCCCGTTCAAGATCATCGAACGCATTGGACCGGTAGCTTATCGACTCGAGTTACCGCAACAACTCGCCGGAGTACATAATACCTTTCACGTCTCAAACCTTAAGAAGTGTCTTGCAAAGGAAGATTTCACCATTCCTCTTGAAGAAATCCATGTCGACGAGAAACTACAATTCGTCGAAGAACCAATCGAAATCATGGACCGTGAAGTTAAACAGCTCAAGCAGAGCAACATACCGATCGTTAAGGTTCGTTGGAATGCTCGAAGGGGTCCCGAGTTTACTTGGGAATGAGAGGATCAGATGAAACAAAAGTATCCACACTTGTTTCTCGATGACGCAAAATAGGTACAATTTTAAAATTTCGGGACGAAATTTATTTAACGGGTAGGTACTGTAATGACCCGCACTTTTTCGATCATTCTATACTTATAAGATTAATATTTACATAAATTAAACCTTACCAACATGATAAGCAATCCAAATTGTTGAGACTTATGTTTTTGAAATGAGTTTTACACAACGTTTGACCGTCTAGTTTGACCGATGATATCACGAACTATATAACATATGATAATTATACGTTTGTGTATATATATATGTATATATACATATTTAACATGATCTAAGGATGTTTTAATATCTCATTTTGTATTAATAACAATAAGTTATAAGTATATTTTGAAACTACTAACTTAAGTTTTCAAAACGATAACCATACGTAACGTTATTTGACATAAATACTTATAACATATAATGTTTATACATATATCGTATATGTAATGTATTTAATCACTTTTAAAGACTTAAATACATAAAACAATATAAGTATATTCACAAAAGATAGCTATATTTGAATTCTCATTCCATTTTTCACAAGATTTTCTATACGTATATCTAGAGTATATGTACTCGTATCATACCTAGCTTCTATACGTATTTACTATTGGTATATACACATCAAATCACCACCAACCAGCCCTTGTTCATGCCTTATGTATAAGGTAACTCTCTTGTTCATGCCTTATGTATAAGGTAACTACTTTTGATGTTTAGTATGACTAATTACATAAAAATACAACATGAAATTTTGTCCATGTTTTTCCATTAATCATGTTTTTATGGTCTTAAATACATCTTCCATTTTCAAATTTTATTACCTCATTTCATTAACCAAAAACACACTCTTAAGAAACTCCATAACCATTCAGCTAGTATCCATGAAGATCTAGCCATAAAAACATCACTTAAACACCATAAGAAAAACCTTACAAAAACACTTCAAGAATCCTTTCAAGAACACAAGTTTACTTCCAATCTTTCATCCAACTCCATCACTCTTTTGGTTCTAGATTTTTACTTCTCTTTTACAGAAATCTTGTCCAAGTAACTTGAGGTAGTAACTTTGTTCATAACCTTATTCGATTCATATATATATAGTTATCTTATTTTATGGTATAAAATTTTAACAACAAGAACATAGTTTGAAAGTTTTCAAACTTGTTTGCAAACTAAATATATCCTTCTAACTTAACTTTTAAAATACTTCAAGACCTGTAATATATCATAAATATATTCTAATTTAACAAGGTATAACTTGGTTTTTCAAAGAACACCTTAAAAACTGTTTTTACGACGTCGGAGTGCAACCGGGGGCTGTTTTGGGTTGGATAATTAAAAACTATCTTGAACCTTGAATTGGAGGTTTATTTTCTGGAAAAATGATATTTACTATGAATATGATAACACATAAAAATTTCATGATTTAACTCAAAGTATAAGTATTTTTAGAAAAATAATCATTTAAGGTTGTTTACATGATGGAAAATGATTAACTTCATAAGTTTCACCAAAGTTTGACCTATGACCTGTGATTTTGAATACAAACTAAGGTATTTACAGTTCATATTCTTAAAGAAGGACTCGATCCAAGGAAGTGGCAAGTTGAACCAACGAAAACGGAGTTGTAACGAAGAAACTATGACCAAAACAAAATCGGATATCCAAGACTAGTTTAGCCACGAAAATAATTGGAGAAAAATTAAATAAATCACATCTTTTTAAAATAACATGATATTTTATATATATGTACTCATAATTTAATTTTATATATTTCAGGATCACCCGTAAACAATACGAGAAGATTAATCATAAGATCCCATGATTGTACGCAACACGTCATTTGACAACACCGGTACTTTATGTACGCAACACGTCATTTGATAACACCGGTACCATGGGTCAAGATTAATCCCGACCAATACGAATACAATGGGGTTTTATTTATTTGATGGGGGTTTTATTTATTTATTAAACACCTAAATATGAACCATTAAAATTGAATTACTAATATCGGACTGCTAACTACGGACTAAGAAATTATTAAAAGTATTAAAAGTATTATAAGTATATATATGTGACGATTGTTTAAAATGAAAATATATTGATATATTATATATGGATAGGTTCGTGATATCAACCGGAGACCAAGTCAAAATATATATATCTTCAAGGCAAAAGTGAGTATATAGTCCCACTTTTAAACTCTAAGTATTTCGGGATGAGAATACATGTATTTTATGTTTTACGTTATGGACACAAGTAACTGAAAAATATATTCTACGTTGAGTTGTACCACTGGCATACTTCTCTGTAGCTTGGTAACTGTTATTTACAGCAGTATTGTAAACGCGAATCCTGTTGATAGATCTATCGGGCCTGACAACCCCAACCGGACTGGACGACCAGTATTCAACGGTTGCACAGTACTTCGTTTCGTGACTACACTTGGTACGGTGTAGTAAGATTTCATAATAAAGGGAATATGCGACGTGATTAAATGTTAAGTATGGTTACCAAGTGCTCAACCACTTAGAATATTTTTATTAAAATGTTTACATATGAAATCTTGTGGTCTATATTTATATCGCTGCCGGCATTAAACCTATATCTCACCAACTTTATGTTGACGTTTTAAGCATGTTTATTCTCAGGTGATAACTAAAAGCTTCCGCTGCAACATGTTGAATTTAAGCAAGATCTTGAGTATGCATATTTGTGTCAAAAATAAAACTGCATATCCGAGGAATTGTAATGTAAAATATGCTAGAAATCGTATTGTTATCATCACATGTAAAGTTTGTAAGTCTAAGATTATCGCTAAACGATAATCATCTTTATATTGTCTAAAGCTTGTATTAAAATAAGAGTTATGGTTTGTAATGTAAAATAAATGCAGTTGTTCTTTTAAAAATGTCGCATATAGAGGTCAATACCTCGCAATGAAATCATACGTTATCTAACTCGTTCTTATGGTTAAGGACGGGTTATGACAAATTGAGGTGGAAGATCTAAACGATAAGCAACGGTGCCAATACGCTCCAAGATTTCGAAAGGACCAATATACCGCGGATTTAGCTTCCCGCGTTTCCCAAAACGAATTACACCTTTCCAAGGTGCGACTTTTAACATTACTCGGTCACCGACTTGAAATTCGAGGTCGTTGCGTCGTTTGTCGGTATAACTCTTTTGATGACTCCGGGCCGTCCGAAGCCTATCTCGGATTTGAACGATTTTCTCGGTGGTTTCGTGAATGAGTTCGGGTCCGGTGATTTGCACGTCGCCTACCTCGGCCCAACAAAGAGGTGAACGACATTTTCGGCCATATAGCGCTTCAAAAGGTGCGGCCTCTATACTCGCGTGATAACTATTGTTGTAAGAGAACTCTGCGAGAGGTAAGTGCTTGTCCCAAGCTTTTCCGAAATCAACCACGCAAGCTCGTAACATGTCTTCCAAGGTTTGAATTGTACGTTCGCTTTGTCCATCGGTTTGAGGATGATATGCGGTGCTCATGTCTAAACGCGTTCCCAACGCTTCTTGCAATGTACGCCAAAATCTAGAAACGAAACGGCCATCTCGGTCGGAGATAATCGATAAAGGTACACCGTGTCGGGCTACGATCTCCTTAATGTAAAGTTGTGCAAGTTTCTCCATTTTGTCCGTTTCTTTCATGGCAAGGAAGTGTGCGGATTTGGTGAGACGGTCAACAATAACCCAAATGGTATCATAACCGCCCGTCGTTTTTGGTAGTTTGGTGATAAAATCCATCGTTATTCTTTCCCACTTCCATTGCGGGATCTCGGGTTGTTGAAGTAGTCCGGACGGTCTTTGGTGTTCGGCTTTGACTTTGGAACAAGTCAAACACTTGGAAACATAAGTAGCTACGTCCCTTTTGATGTTCGGCCACCAATATAGTTGTTTAAGGTCGTGGTACATCTTATTGGCACCGGGGTGAATCGAGTATCGTGACTTATGGGCTTCATCTAATATAAGGCTTCGTAGGTCCCCATAACTAGGCACCCAAATCCTTCCAGCGTAATATCGGAGTCCGGTCTCCCTAATTTCGAATCTAGAGACGAGAATGTTCAAGAGCTCGTGTGAAAGGTTTTCATCCTTGAGGGCCTCATCTTGGGCTACACGAATTTGACTATTGAGGTTGCTGTGAATGGTGATGTTTAAAGCTCGGACACGAAGAGGCACCGCTCTTTCTTTTCGACTTAAGGCATCGGCTACTACATTTGCCTTCCCGGGATGGTAACGAAGCTCGCAATCATAATCGTTTAAGGTCTCAATCCACCTTCGTTGTCTCATGTTTAGTTGCTTTTGATCGAAAATGTGTTGGAGACTTTTGTGGTCTGTAAAGATAGTACTCTTGGTTCCATAAAGATAGTGTCTCCACATTTTAAGTGCAAAGACAACGGCTCCGAGTTCGAGATCATGAGTCGTGTAATTCCGATCATGAATTTTTAGTTGTCGAGAAGCATAAGCAATGACTTTCATTCGTTGCATCAATACACACCCAAAACCATGTTTCGAGGCATCGCAATATACAACAAAGTCATCATTGCCTTCGGGAAGTGACAAGATAGGAGCGGTGGTTAGCTTCGTTTTCAAGATTTGGAATGCGGATTCATGTTCGGTTGCCCAAACGAATTTTCTTCCCTTATGAGTTAACGTGGTTAGAGGACGAGCAACCAAAGAGAAGTTTTCGATGAATCTACGATAGTACCCGGCGAGACCCAAGAATTGACGAATGTGAGTAGGAGTAGTAGGAGTCTCCCATTTACTAATGGCTTCGATTTTCGTGGGATCGACTTTAATACCTTGATCACTTACAACATGACCAAGAAATTGAACTTCCTTCAACCAAAATTCACACTTGGAGAATTTGGCATAAATTCGTTCTTGTCTCAAGAGTTCAAGTACAAGTCGGAGATGTTGTTCGTGCTCTTCTTCATTTTTAGAATAGATCAATATGTCATCGATGAACACAATAACGAATTTATCGAGATACGGTTTGCACACGCGGTTCATAAGATCCATGAACACCGCTGGTGCGTTAGTGAGACCAAATGGCATGACAAGGAATTCATAACTACCATAACGAGTCCGGAAAGCGGTTTTGGAGACATCTTCCCCCTTAACCCTTAATTGATGATAACCCGAGCGGAGATCGATTTTTGAATATACACAAGACCCTTGTAGTTGATCAAAGAGGTCATCGATGCGAGGAAGAGGATATCGGTTCTTAACCGTCAATTTGTTTAGTTCACGATAGTCAATGCACATTCATAGGGATCTGTCTTTCTTTTTAACAAACAAAATCGGAGCGCCCCAAGGTGAATGGCTAGGTTGGATAAAACCACGATCAAGTAGTTCTTGGATTTGACTTTGTAATTCTTGCATTTCGGATGGAGCGAGTCTATATGGTGCACGTGCTACGGGTGCGGCTCCCGGAATAAGATCGATTTGGAATTCAACCGATGGACGAGGTGGAAGACCCGGCAATTTGTCGGGAAATACATCGGAAAAGTCACTAACAATTGGCACATCATCGATGTGCTTCTCATCGGACTCGACTTTCTTAACGTGAGCAAGGATCGCAAAACAACCCTTACGGAGTATTTTTCTAACTTTAATACACGAAACAAGGTTGAGTTCGGTGCAACTCTTATCGCCATAGACGATCAAAGGTTCACCATTCTCGATAGGGATTCGGATTGCGTTAAGATCACAAAGGATGTGAGATTTCGTTTTGGCTAGCCAATTCATACCGATTATTACATCGAAGCTACCTAGTTCCATGGGTATCAAGTCGATTTCAAACTCATTACCCAAAATGTTTAACGTACACCCCCGGTAATATGTGTCGGCACTCAATAGTTTTCCGTTGGCCACTTCAATGGTATAAGTGGTATCTAGTGGACGTGGTGGAGTATTAAAAGAATGAGTCAAAGTCTTGGATACAAAGAATTTATCGGCACCCGAATCGAATAAGCAAGAGACATAAGAATTGTTGAGAAGAAACGTACCCGTGACTAGTTCAGTGTCATCCCGGGCTTCCTCGGTGTTGGTGTTGAAAGCTCGGCCGCGCGTATTGGGGTTATCTTTCCTCTTCGGGCATGCATTTCTATAATGGCCCGTTTGGCCACATTCGTAACAAGTGCCCGTCTTTGGTGCATTGGGCCACTTTCGAGCGACGGGAGTGGCACTTTTACAATCGTTGGCCTTATGACCAATTCCTTGGCACCGATGGCAAATTAGCTTACTACATTCGCCAAAGTGATGTTTGTTGCATTTGTTGCAAAGAGGTAGAATTCCGGCATAACCCTTCTTGCCGTCGGAGGTGAAAGATTTCTTGGCAAAGTTGTTGTTGCTTGATTGGGGAGCTTCCCATTTTCTTTTGTTGTTACCCGACTTGTCCTCGGCTTTAGGTGCCGGTACTACGATTTCGTCTACTGTCTCTATCAATTTGCGGGCCATGTTCAAAGCTTCTTGATGATTAGGGGGTTTGGATGACATTACTCCGTATTTGATGCTCTTTGGAAGACCATCCATGTAAAGTTCAACCCTTAAAGCTTCGGGGTTCACAAGATTTGGGCACATCAAGGCTAGTTCGGAAAATCGTTGATTATAAGAATTGAGATCATTTCCGATCGCCTTTAAAGTTCTTAGCTCTTGTTCGAGCCTTCGGGTTTCTTCACGAGGGAAATATTCGACAATCATCTTTTCCCTCAAGTCGGCCCAAGAGAGGGCGTGAGCTTCATCGGTACCCACCGATTGTACATACGTATTCCACCATGTAAGAGCGACACCGGCGAAGGTGTGAGTGGAGTATTTGACCTTGTCTTGGTCCCGACAACCGCTTATGCAAAAGACGGCTTCCGTTTGCTCAAACCATCGGGTGAGCATGACCGGTCCCCCGGTTCCATCAAAAGTGTGAGGTTTGCACCCCATGAAAGCTTTATAGGAGCATCCCTCGTTTGAGTTTCCGGCTCCATTGTTGTTGTTGTTGTTGTTGTGGTTGTTATTATTATTGTTGTTGGATGAGTGATCGGCCATGGCCGCATCTACGGCGGTAGCTATCATCCGTTCGAGAGCTTGTTCGGGAGTTTCATTGCGGCGTACACGACGAGGAGCCATTGTTCCTTCAAGACACAAGAATACCGTTGGTTAGTATTCTAAATAACACTAACCGTGATATGGAATAAAGATAGAGAGAAAATTTTCCTTGACTCGCCTTAAATTCTTTATGCCATAATGTCGGAACGTTCATATGAGTCACCGTAATATAATCCCGGAAATTATATTACCCTGATTCATATGTGCATTCGACATCATTTCATATAGTCAAGGTGGCGTGTCAATCAAATTAAACAATGTGAGATTAAGATGAACTAAGAGTAGATATGAGTAGAAGCGTTCGAGTATATATGCACAAGTAGTCAAGTAATTCCTACTTCAAGTCTATATGCCGGTTGTAGTCTAGACTCACCAATGTACCCTATGACTCGAGGTTGACACCAATGAACTCTAAATCCCTACAACCAACACTCTGATACCATCTGTAGCGACCCGACAAAATCGTCATTGACGGCGCCGTCTACTTAGGTCCCGTTACGTGGTCATAATTCTTTAAAACAACGTTTGACCAAAAGATATGTCGCATTCATTTCAAATGTAAAGATTTTTCAAAGTTTACGAGAATAGTTCCACCACAAGTTACGTTACAAAGTTATAAGTACAAATGAAACTTATGCGACACAATTTAAAAGTAGCCAAAAGACGCTCCGTGTATGTATATATACTCGACATCCAATGCAAGTATCAAAATAATAAGCGGAAGTATGTATCATGTATCGTTCAAGGACCTGAGAAAAACATAGAAATCTGTCAACGAAAACGTTGGTGAAATCATAGGTTTAAGTAAGTAAGTACAAGTGAACCACAAGATTTGCATCGATGAAATAATAGTAATACATTCCAAAAGTTTGTTTCACGAGCACCCAATTATCAATGCTTAACATTCCTTCCATAGAACCCCATCACTTAGTGCTAGAACATACACTGTTTCTCGAAAATATATTTCATTCGTAAACGGTAGCGAACCGTTTGAATGAGGGTTTGTCAAACCCATATGGATCCATACAACATAAGTTCTCGCTTACACCCGGCAAGTGTAACTAATGATAATCGAATTGAGGATTTTGTTCTAAACTCGTGTGTAGAATGTTTGTTTTCCTATACTTGTGTTCACTTAGTAAAGAAATGTTTATGTTTTCTCATCCCAAATGTAAGTTCAAAAAGAGTAAAAGTGGGACTATGATCTCACCTTGAGTGCACGAGTAGTAAAGTACTTCAACAAGTAAACGTGTGCAAAGAACAATGCTAATCTTGACCTAAACAATAGGTTGTATCAATAACGGTAAACACGATAGGTCAAAGATGTTCAATTAGTCCTATGGCTCGTTACGACTCGATTATGTAGCATGTGAATCAAATTGTCACGTTTCATGCAAGATACAAGTATAAAAGCATGTTAGAACGATTGCACAACCATTTGGTTAAGTTTGATTAAAAGTCAACTTGGTCGGGTCAAAGTCAACGAAAAAGTCAACATGTTCGGGTCGGGTCCCGAACTATTTTTCTGAGGTTTTTAATCATATATGAACATGTTAGAACAAGTTTCATGTGAATCGGAGGTCCGTAGTATGCCAAACATTTTTCGTATTTTGGACATGGAGGTCAGAACCTGACCACGGCTTATGTCGCGCCGCGACATAAGCTGGCCGCGCCGCGGCATTGGCCGTGCGCTGGTACCTGGTCAGTCTCAATTGTTCAAGTCCCAAATCAAAACTCTTTCAAGCATAAATTACAAACCGCTAACTCTTAGAACTCGCACCTTATATCGTTGGAAAGGTAATTTGACAAAGAACACAACTAAATATATTTCACCAACCAAAAACATTATTTGTAACAATCGGCTTTCCAAAATAAATGATCGATTAATGCACACATTTAATACTAGAATTTGATAAGTGCACATTTATGATTCGGGCATTTAATGCATACATACAACACGCCATTTTGTAGGTAATCGAGCATACAATACAACTAACTACTTACTAACAATAATTCATGGCATTCAATGTATCATCTATTCATTTCAAGCTTATCAAACCCTAACCCAAATTCACCAAAAATCACTAATCAAGTTTATGGAGTTTTCTCAAGCAACCTACACATCAAATTGAAGCTAGTGATACTAGGAACACAATTAGAACATGCACTTTTAACATCTAACAACATATGATCATCCAAAATTCAAGAACAACACACCAAAATTCAAGTTCATGCTAGTTATACTAAAACAACGAGATCGAGCATACAAATTACATACACGACATCACAATGAGCCATAGACACTAACTAACACCATTTCAAGTCAAAAACACGAATTTAGAGAAATCTAGAGTTTTAGAAATGTTACCCAAACGAGATGAAGTTGGTACCAAAATGAAGAGGATGAAGAGAGGATCACGAATATGTAATTTATTTTGTTGTAAGCCTCCTAGATCGAATTTAGATGATGATTGAATGAATTTGGTAATGGTGTGTGTGTTCTTGCTAGAGAGAAAGAGAGAGATGGAGATGATAATGAATGGGTGAAAAGGGGTTTGACCCTTTGACCTAGTCAAGGGTTTGATCCCTTGTCAAGTTTAGTCCCTCACTTTCGTTCAGGTGCGTGAATTACCTAAACGAGATAATTTAAAACGCGTATCAACGGGAGATGTTATAAACATATAACGGACTTTATATTAGTATAACGGAAAAGTAAATGAAAAAAGGCGGGATGTTACAAGAGAGATAATTAATATCGAACGAGAATATTGTGACGACCCCGTCAAAACACTTAACGGATCCGTCAGTTGGTCCCATAGCTTGATCGGACTTAAATGAATTAAATAAACAAAGTTGCATTCTTTTATTTCAAAATGTTCCCCAAAAAGGAAACAAACCAAATTAAGTAGTTTGAAAACCACCCAACCATAATATGAAACCAAAAGTTGACACAAAACATTGCCAACAATCCCACAATTTAAATTATCCAAAATAGAATGCAAACTTAAGTTTCATAAATTGTTTCATAAAATCTGCCCAAATGCATGCAGACTCTTCTAACGACAGCGGAAGCATCAAATAACTCAAGTACCTGTGAAAACATGCAAGTAAACTGTCAACACAAAGGTTGAGTGAATTATAGGTTTAAATAAAATAAGTAAACTTTAGACCACAAGATTTAAAAATGTTAGAAAACATTAAACATTATTCCATTATCAATGAGCCACCTGGTAACCACTTAACCCTTTATTTACCCTTGCCAAACACAATAAAAATATACACTTGGACAGTGTATCTACAACAAATTACGAAGTACTAAACATTCCGATTATAAATTGCTAGCGCGACTAGCTCGAAATGGGGTTGTCAAACCCGATAGATCTATCCGTAGGATTCGCGTTCACCGGTAGAAACCAATGATTACAGTTACCAGACTAGGGAATATTTTTGTCCAACTCACAATGAATAATTAAATTTAACTGTTACTTGTGTCTAAACGTAAATAAAAATCTGCATGTAATCACATCCCAAAAATATACTTTGAAAAGTATGTAAAAACGGGACTATAACTCACCTTAAATAGCAACTGAAGAAATCTCACAAACAAGCGAACAGCACGTAAAGTAAAGTGATCAAGAAAGATCACAACGCCGACCTATAAATAAAGCAGGTCGAAATAAATAACTAACTTAGGCCAAGTCTTAGTACGATAGCTATTGTACATGTTGCAAGTAGGCATAGAACATTACTCAGCAAGCATCGGTTTGATTGGAACAGCATAAGGACACACACTTTCTATTTTTAGAAAGTTTCTATTTTTAGCAGGTTTCCATTTTTGGAAAGTTTTCTATTTTAGGAAAGTTTCTATTTTTGGAAAGTTTCTATTTTTGGAAAGTTTCTATTTTTGGAAAGTTTCCAAATTTAGAAAGTTCTATTTTTAGAAAGTTTTGAAGTTAGGAAAGTTTCCTTATTTAGAAAGTCAACAGAAGTCAACTGAAAGTCAAAGTCAACCGAAAGTCAACTCAAAAGTCAACCTTGGTCAAACATAGTCAACATTAATTTTAAAAGTGTAAGTTATAATAATAACATAGGTTATAATGTTATTTAAAGTCAAAAGTGTATAATAATGTCTTAACATAAGTTTAATTAAATAAGATGAATTATTAAAGTTAATATAAGTTGAAATGTTATAATTAGTATAACATAAGTATTTAATTAATTAATTAAATATCAATCATAATATAAATATTATTAATTTATAATAAATTTTAAATCATATCATAAGTATTATTAATTAATAAAGAATTATTAATCATGTCATAAGTTTCTAATTAAAATTATTAAATCATAAGTATTTAATAATTAAGTCATAATTAAATAATAATTAAGTCTTATAATAATTAAATAATTATTTAATCTTTATTATAAGTCTTATAATAATTTCTCATAATTAAATTTAATACTTATCATAAGTATTTTCCTTTAATAATAAAAGTATTACTAATCATAAGTTTAATTAAAATATTAATTAAATTATAATTAATAATTAAATAATATAATAAATAATTATATTAAAAGTCTTAAAATAAAATAATTACTTCTTTAACATAAGTAATTTATTTAATAATGAAATCCATAAATTTTTATCATAAGTTAAATCATTAACCATAAGTATAAATTTAAAAGTTCGCCGGGTCGTATCTTGAGCCCCGGGTGTCGGTTTCGGGCAAGCCACATATGTAACTTCACCTACTCAAACCACCCGACACATTTATGAACTCAAGAACACTCCAAGAACAGTCCCTAAGTCGTGCATATCAGCCATGACTTCAATTGGGAAATCATTTTACTCAAAACAGTAATTCGGGCAAAACGGGTGAACCGTGGCTCGGATTTAGGTAACCCGAACATGAATATTCGTCCCACCATCAGTCCTAACCAAATGAGACACCCTAAAGACACCAAGGATGGTCACAAAGTCGGACCCAACCTTGTTCATGCCAAGAACACCTTTCAATCTTTAACAAAAACCAAATTAAGCGTATCTAGGGCTCCGGGAATCGAAACGACATGAATCCGGAGTCTAAAATTAATGTCTTAAAGAGAGGAACTCATTTATGTACTTTATTTTAACATTCATATCAGTTACAAAGTCAGAATATACGTTTTATGCTGCTGTCCAAAATTTACAAACCGAAAACATGAACAAACGAGTAATTCTACGCATTCAAACAACAATACAATAACTTATACACATCATACTAATCATATAACATATAAAATCAGTAAAATAATTGAAAATTCAAAAAGCTAGGGTTAGTGTTTATACCCTAATCGAGAAACAAAGTAGATGATCGCGTAGAGAACGAAACAAGGAACGCGTTGGTGTTAATTGATTTATGATCCAAGCTTTAATTTTGATTGATGAAGATGATGAATGGTGGTGGTGGTGGCGTCAACTAGGGCAAGGGAGGAAGAGAGAAAAATTACAAATTAAGTTTAGGTGGAAAAATAAAAGAGATAATTACAAAAATAAGGAAATAAATTAGGAAATGGGAGTATTACTCCCTCCCCCCCCCTTGGGTCGGCCGAACATGGCATGGGGGTGGGCCCCATGGGTCCAAAATTGTTAAATGTTAATTTCCTTGTGGCCCGGAATCCCGAACGAAGCCCGAAACGCGAAAACACACTTACGCGATTAAAAATCCGGAAAGATAACAAACGCGCGACGAAAAATAAATATAAATACACCTATTAATAATATGACCTTAAAATATCATATTTAAAATATTTAGGATTTAAAAATCCAGAAAGCTCGACCGTTGGTTTAAAAACCGAAAAGATTCGCCGGATGGAAATCCGCGGAACGTAGAAACGTATAATTTAAAATATGAATACATATATCCACATAACACATAATAATTATTATATATATATATTATTACAAAAATAATATAGGTCATGGAAATGACGTGGCACACTAACAGTTAACGGTCGTTAAATAATTAACGAAAAAAGATAACTTAAAAAGTAGGGTCGTGACAGTACCTCCCCGTTATGGAAATTTCGTCCCGAAATTTAAGCAGGCGCAGGGGTTGACTCGGCATCTGAGAACAAATGCGGGTACTTCTGCTTCATTTGGTCTTCACGCTCCCAAGTGAACTCGGGACCGCGTCTAGCGTTCCATCGGACCCGAACAATAGGAATTCTGCTCTGTTTAAGAGTCTTAACCTCTCGGTCCATGATCTCAACTGGCTCCTCAATAAAATGCAATTGCTTGTCAACCTGAAGTTCCTCCAAAGGAATAGTCTGATCAAATTCAGCCAAACACTTCTTTAAGTTCGAAATATGGAAAACATCGTGAACAGCACTGAGTTCTTGTGGCAACTTCAAACGATAAGCCACCGGTCCAACTCTTTCAATGATCTCAAACGGTCCCACGAAACGAGGACTTAACTTCCCTCTTTTACCAAAACGAATAACACCCTTCCAAGGCGAAACTTTTAACATAACACGATCACCAACTTGAAATTCAACATCTTTCCTTCCTTTGTCGGCATAACTCTTTTGCCGACTTCTAGCAGTTCTCAACCTTTCTTTAATTTGAACAATCTTCTCAGTAGTCTCGTGAATAATCTCTGGACCTGTAAGTTGAGCATCCCCAACCTCATTCCAACAAATAGGAGATCTACACTTCCTACCGTACAAAGCTTCAAACGGTGCGGCTTTAATACTTGCGTGGTAGCTGTTGTTACAAGAAAACTCAGCTAACGGCAAATACTTATCCCACCCATTTCCAAAATCAATCACACAAGCTCGCAACATATCTTCTAATGTCTGAATGGTCCTCTCACTTTGACCATCCGTTTGAGGATGATAAGCGGTGCTCATATTCAATCTAGTGCCCAAGGCTTCTTGCAACGATTGCCAAAATATCGATACAAATCGACTATCTCTGTCGGAAATTATAGAAACGGGAACACCATGCCTCGAAACAATCTCTTTCAAATACAAACGGGTGAGTTTCTCCATGGAATCGGTTTCCCTAATCGGCAAAAAGTGAGCCGACTTAGTGAGTCGATCTACAATCACCCAAATCGCATCGTAGCCACCCGAAACTCTTGGTAACTTAGTGATAAAATCCATAGTGATACCTTCCCACTTCCACTCGGGAATTTCTGGTTGTACCAACAATCCGGACGGTTTTTGATGTTCAGCTTTGACCTTAGAACAGGTCAAACACTTAGCCACATACGTAGCCACATCACCTTTCAAATTTGGCCACCAATACAGCTCCTTAAGATCATGGTACATCTTCCCTGAACCAGGATGAATAGAGTACCTAGACTTATGAGCCTCATCCAAAACAAGTTGTCGCAGTTCACCAAACTTCGGAACCCAAAGACGTCCTACAAAGTACCTAGTACCATCTGCTCGAATCTCGAATTTCTTAGCCATACCTCTTACGTTTTCTTTCACAAAATTCTCTTCCTTTAAGGCTTCTTGTTGTGCCTCAAGAATCTGCCTTGCGAGGTTTGATCTAACTGTCATATTCAAGGCCCTAACCCTGCGAGGTTCAGTCCTTTCTTTACGACTCAATGCATCAGCCACAACATTGGCCTTACCCGGGTGATACAAAAGGTCACAATCGTAATCATTCAACGTCTCAATCCATCTTCGTTGTCTCATGTTCAACTGTTTCTGATCGAGGATATGTTGAAGACTTTTGTGATCTGTGTACACAGTACTCTTGACCCCATACAAATAATGTCTCCAAATCTTAAGTGCAAAAACAACGGCCCCCAACTCTAAATCATGAGTTGTATAGTTCTGCTCGTGAATCTTCAACTGACGTGATGCGTACGCAATAACCTTCTTTCGTTGCATCAAAACGCAACCATAGCCTTGTCGTGATGCGTCACAATAAACAACAAAATCATCATTACCCTCCGGTAGAGACAATATCGGAGCGGTAGTCAGTTTCTTCTTCAAAATCTGAAAAGCATTCTCCTGTTCATCCTTCCACTCATACTTCTTCCCTTTATGCGTTAAAGCAGTCAGAGGTTTCGCTATACGAGAGAAATCCTGGATGAACCTTCGATAGTAACCTGCCAATCCTAAGAACTGACGAATTTGAGTAGGAGTTTTCGGGGTTTCCCACTTTTCAATCGCCTCAATTTTAGCAGGATCAACCTGTATTCCTTGTTTGCTAACAATGTGACCAAGGAACTGAACTTCTCTTAACCAAAAAGCACACTTAGAGAACTTAGCGTACAACTCTTCTTTCTTTAACAAATCAAGCACTAACCTCAAGTGTTCTTCGTGCTCTTCATCACTCTTAGAATAGATTAGAATGTCGTCGATGAAAACAATAACGAACTTGTCCAGATAGGGTCTACACACACGGTTCATGAGGTCCATGAACACAGCAGGTGCATTTGTCAATCCGAACGGCATAACAAGAAATTCAAAGTGACCGTAACGGGTGCGAAAAGCAGTTTTTGAAACATCAGATTCTTTAACACGCAACTGATGATAGCCAGAACGAAGATCAATTTTTGAATAAACAGAAGAACCCTGAAGCTGATCGAACAGATCATCAATTCTCGGAAGAGGATAACGATTTTTAACAGTGAGCTTATTCAGTTCACGATAATCAATGTATAAACGAAAAGAACCATCCTTCTTCTTAACAAACAGAACAGGAGCTCCCCAAGGGGACGAACTAGGACGAATAAAACCTTTGTCTATCAACTCACGGAGTTGACTTGACAATTCTTGAAGTTCAGAAGGCGCAAGACGATAAGGAGCACGTGCTACAGGAGCAGCGCCGGGAACAAGATCAATTTGAAATTCTACCGCGCGTTGCGGCGGAAGGCCAGGTAAGTCATCGGGAAACACCTCGGGAAAATCCCTAACAATATGAACGTCATCAACGTTCTTTACTTCCTTACTAGGATCAACAACATGAGCAAGGATAGCATGACAGCCCTTACGGAGATGTTTACGAACTTTCATACAGCTAATAAGGTTTAACTGTGTGCATTTCTTATCTCCAAAGACCATCAGTGGCTCTCCAATCACATCAGTAATACGAATAGCCTTATCATAACAGACGATCTCGGCACGGTTCGCGGACAACCAATCCATACCAATAACAATATCAAAACTACCAAGTTCAATCGGTATCAAATCTATCTCGAAATCCCTACCACCCAGATTAATGTTACACTTACGATGTACAGTCTTAGCAGTAAGTTCCTTACCATTAGCTACTTCAATAACATAAGTATTGTCTAAGAGAGCTAACGGCGTTTTGATTCTCGGACTTAATTTACTCGACACGAAACTTAAATCAGCCCCTGAATCAAATAGAACATAAACTGATAAATCGTTGACTGAGAACGTACCAGTAACAAGCTTAGGATCTTCCTCCGCATCCATAGCATTAATGTTGAACGCTCGGCCGCGTGCAGTCTCTGCAGTCTTCTTGTTGGGACAAGCATCTCGGAAATGCCCCGGCTTCCCACACTCATAACAAACCCTTGGATTACCTCCATTATTCGATTTCCCATTACCGTTACCGTTACCACCTCTATTACCAACATTATTATTATTACCACCAGTCGCGGGAGTAGCAGACCCCGGCAAAAGCACTGTACAATCTTTAGCAATGTGCCCTTGCTTAGAGCACCTCTTACAAGTAACTGTGCAGTAACCATCATGAACTTTATAGCAACGAGGACACACACGCTGATTCCTGTTGTTAGCACCTGAGGTATCCTGTTTCTTCTGCTGATTTTGGTTTTGATTGCGGTTGTTATCCCACTTTCGTTTCCCATTATCAGCTTTCTTGACAACCTCCTCACTACTTTCAACAACTGTAGTCTTGCTTCTTCTCAACACCTTGTCATTAAGTTTGTGGGCCATAGTCATAGCTGCCTCAATAGTCTGGGGTTCACTGGACTCAACCCCGTGTTCAATCTTCTCGGACAAACCATCAATGTAAGCCTCAATTTTGCGGTCCTCATCCGCATAAACCCTAGGACACAGCAAAGTTAACTCGAAAAACCTTCGTTCATAGGCATCTAACTCGGTGCCATGCATTTTCAAATTCTTGAGCTCAACCTCTAGCTTCTTAAGCTCACCCCGAGGTCTATAGCGGGTGATCAATCTTTCCTTAAAATCATTCCAGGCCAAACCATAAGCTACATCGCTTCCCAAACTACTAACCAGATTGTTCCACCATGTCAAGGCACTATCCTTGAGAGTGCAACTAGCGAAACTAACTTTGTCCTCTTCACGGACCCGACTGACCCTGAAAATAGATTCGATTTTCTCGAACCAACGAGTAAGCCCTATTGGTCCTTCCGTACCACTGAATTCTTGAGGTCGACCAGCCATAAAAGTTTTGTGGGAGCATCCCACGTTGTTGTTCACATTGGCGTTAACATCAGCATTTGCTGCCATAGCAGCAGCAATTCCTTCATTGATCAGGCGTTGCATACGCGCTTCAGTGGACTCTCTTGGAGGCATGATCTTCAAAATAGAATAACACATCCGTTAGTACCAAGAATAATACTAGTGTCATAAAGGAATAGATCAAAACACGAAAAGACTAACCATTAAGATATTAGTCAACTAACACTATGAGTAATAACATGACAGTTATGATTGTTATAGAAATAACCATCACATGCATACATATTTTATGATAACATCATACAACATACATAGCACCTAACATACATGAACATATATTACGCATAATATAACATGCCAAGAGCCACAACATCAGAAATAAAACATGATAATGATAATAGATGTCATAAAAATAACCATCCATACATAATGAAAAATATCCCATAACAAAATCTTAATAAAATCCTCGGCAAAACGCCGTACATAACCCAAAATGTATGTATAAAAAGGACATTAAGTCTGATGAAATAGATAATCAATATGAATAATCACATCACATTCGCTTAGAGCGGGTGTGATAAGCTGGTCCAGCATGAGTCTCAGCAGGATCCTCATACTTACGCAACTTCCCTTTCACAACATCCAACTCTTCCTTCAACACACGAACAGTGCTCTCGAGAGCCTCGAACTTAGCATTAACTTCTCGATCACGCTTGCGGTTCGCATCCTCAACCCTATGCTTGAAAGTGATAAAGTTACCCATGTCGGCACGGATCTCGTCCATAACTTCATTATGTGGCAAGGTGCGCAAACAATCACTAAGGGCGTTAATACGTGTCACCTCATTATAAGCCCGGTTCATATGAGTAATGGTAGAAAAATAGTAATGAACAGGATCATCGATCTCCGGTTGATTAGCACGACGTCTAGCAGGAGACGGTGGAGCAGGAGCAGCAACAGAGTTATCGCTCGAAGTCGACATCTGCAAACAGCAAAACCGCAAACCATATACCAAAAGATATGAAAGCTAATAATATAACTTATACGAAATGAAATGCATAATAATGCTATAGCAAAATGGTCGGGCTGTAGACTAGACTCTAATGCACCCTAATAACCACGGGTTGACCACATTAAGACCGCCTAGTTCCCTACAACCAGAGCTCTGATACCACATGTGACGACCCCGTCAAAACACTTAACGGATCCGTCAGTTGGTCCCATAGCTTGATCGGACTTAAATGAATTAAATAAACAAAGTTGCATTCTTTTATTTCAAAATGTTCCCCAAAAAGGAAACAAACCAAATTAAGTAGTTTGAAAACCACCCAACCATAATATGAAACCAAAAGTTGACACAAAACATTGCCAACAATCCCACAATTTAAATTATCCAAAATAGAATGCAAACTTAAGTTTCATAAATTGTTTCATAAAATCTGCCCAAATGCATGCAGACTCTTCTAACGACAGCGGAAGCATCAAATAACTCAAGTACCTGTGAAAACATGCAAGTAAACTGTCAACACAAAGGTTGAGTGAATTATAGGTTTAAATAAAATAAGTAAACTTTAGACCACAAGATTTAAAAATGTTAGAAAACATTAAACATTATTCCATTATCAATGAGCCACCTGGTAACCACTTAACCCTTTATTTACCCTTGCCAAACACAATAAAAATATACACTTGGACAGTGTATCTACAACAAATTACGAAGTACTAAACATTCCGATTATAAATTGCTAGCGCGACTAGCTCGAAATGGGGTTGTCAAACCCGATAGATCTATCCGTAGGATTCGCGTTCACCGGTAGAAACCAATGATTACAGTTACCAGACTAGGGAATATTTTTGTCCAACTCACAATGAATAATTAAATTTAACTGTTACTTGTGTCTAAACGTAAATAAAAATCTGCATGTAATCACATCCCAAAAATATACTTTGAAAAGTATGTAAAAACGGGACTATAACTCACCTTAAATAGCAACTGAAGAAATCTCACAAACAAGCGAACAGCACGTAAAGTAAAGTGATCAAGAAAGATCACAACGCCGACCTATAAATAAAGCAGGTCGAAATAAATAACTAACTTAGGCCAAGTCTTAGTACGATAGCTATTGTACATGTTGCAAGTAGGCATAGAACATTACTCAGCAAGCATCGGTTTGATTGGAACAGCATAAGGACACACACTTTCTATTTTTAGAAAGTTTCTATTTTTAGCAGGTTTCCATTTTTGGAAAGTTTTCTATTTTAGGAAAGTTTCTATTTTTGGAAAGTTTCTATTTTTGGAAAGTTTCTATTTTTGGAAAGTTTCCAAATTTAGAAAGTTCTATTTTTAGAAAGTTTTGAAGTTAGGAAAGTTTCCTTATTTAGAAAGTCAACAGAAGTCAACTGAAAGTCAAAGTCAACCGAAAGTCAACTCAAAAGTCAACCTTGGTCAAACATAGTCAACATTAATTTTAAAAGTGTAAGTTATAATAATAACATAGGTTATAATGTTATTTAAAGTCAAAAGTGTATAATAATGTCTTAACATAAGTTTAATTAAATAAGATGAATTATTAAAGTTAATATAAGTTGAAATGTTATAATTAGTATAACATAAGTATTTAATTAATTAATTAAATATCAATCATAATATAAATATTATTAATTTATAATAAATTTTAAATCATATCATAAGTATTATTAATTAATAAAGAATTATTAATCATGTCATAAGTTTCTAATTAAAATTATTAAATCATAAGTATTTAATAATTAAGTCATAATTAAATAATAATTAAGTCTTATAATAATTAAATAATTATTTAATCTTTATTATAAGTCTTATAATAATTTCTCATAATTAAATTTAATACTTATCATAAGTATTTTCCTTTAATAATAAAAGTATTACTAATCATAAGTTTAATTAAAATATTAATTAAATTATAATTAATAATTAAATAATATAATAAATAATTATATTAAAAGTCTTAAAATAAAATAATTACTTCTTTAACATAAGTAATTTATTTAATAATGAAATCCATAAATTTTTATCATAAGTTAAATCATTAACCATAAGTATAAATTTAAAAGTTCGCCGGGTCGTATCTTGAGCCCCGGGTGTCGGTTTCGGGCAAGCCACATATGTAACTTCACCTACTCAAACCACCCGACACATTTATGAACTCAAGAACACTCCAAGAACAGTCCCTAAGTCGTGCATATCAGCCATGACTTCAATTGGGAAATCATTTTACTCAAAACAGTAATTCGGGCAAAACGGGTGAACCGTGGCTCGGATTTAGGTAACCCGAACATGAATATTCGTCCCACCATCAGTCCTAACCAAATGAGACACCCTAAAGACACCAAGGATGGTCACAAAGTCGGACCCAACCTTGTTCATGCCAAGAACACCTTTCAATCTTTAACAAAAACCAAATTAAGCGTATCTAGGGCTCCGAGAATCGAAACGACATGAATCCGGAGTCTAAAATTAATGTCTTAAAGAGAGGAACTCATTTATGTACTTTATTTTAACATTCATATCAGTTACAAAGTCAGAATATACGTTTTATGCTGCTGTCCAAAATTTACAAACCGAAAACATGAACAAACGAGTAATTCTACGCATTCAAACAACAATACAATAACTTATACACATCATACTAATCATATAACATATAAAATCAGTAAAATAATTGAAAATTCAAAAAGCTAGGGTTAGTGTTTATACCCTAATCGAGAAACAAAGTAGATGATCGCGTAGAGAACGAAACAAGGAACGCGTTGGTGTTAATTGATTTATGATCCAAGCTTTAATTTTGATTGATGAAGATGATGAATGGTGGTGGTGGTGGCGTCAACTAGGGCAAGGGAGGAAGAGAGAAAAATTACAAATTAAGTTTAGGTGGAAAAATAAAAGAGATAATTACAAAAATAAGGAAATAAATTAGGAAATGGGAGTATTACTCCCTCCCCCCCCTTGGGTCGGCCGAACATGGCATGGGGGTGGGCCCCATGGGTCCAAAATTGTTAAATGTTAATTTCCTTGTGGCCCGGAATCCCGAACGAAGCCCGAAACGCGAAAACACACTTACGCGATTAAAAATCCGGAAAGATAACAAACGCGCGACGAAAAATAAATATAAATACACCTATTAATAATATGACCTTAAAATATCATATTTAAAATATTTAGGATTTAAAAATCCCGAAAGCTCGACCGTTGGTTTAAAAACCGAAAAGATTCGCCGGATGGAAATCCGCGGAACGTAGAAACGTATAATTTAAAATATGAATACATATATCCACATAACACATAATAATTATTATATATATATATTATTACAAAAATAATATAGGTCATGGAAATGACGTGGCACACTAACAGTTAACGGTCGTTAAATAATTAACGAAAAAAGATAACGGAAAAAGTAGGGTCGTGACAAATATTTATGAAGATATCTTCAGAAATATTGAGGATATTTACAATGAAAGATACGATAATATCTTGGAATGTTAGAACCAAATTGTGATGAAGAAATTCATTCACGATGATTTAGAGCGGTTAAGGAGTAAGGTATTCGCTAAAGATTTCATCAGATACAGAATCATCAGGATTCTTTAAATACAGGGTGTGGTCCTTGTATTTGTCCTTGGTCTCCTTCATATTTGCTAGATTCATTTTTCAGAACTCAGAGATCTGATTCGTAAGCTAGAGTGTTTTCCAGAATTTCAGAATGAAAGTTCATAATTCTATGAGATAAATGTTATATGTATACATATAACTATTGATGTAGAAATGCGGCGAGATTCAAAATACTGATTGCTAATTCTCGGTAATTGGTATGGCAGTTCTAGTTACAAGATGCGGATGAGTATGTGATAGGGTTTCAATGAATAAATATAATGATTTATCAGAGAGATTTAAGCCAATGAGTAATGCAGTTGCTAGTAAGTTTACTACTAACGTGGTGGAATATAAACGATCCTTCGGTAATGATGACGAAAGGCAAACTCGTATATCAAGGTTATAATAAGGCTAATTCGAATAGAAATCAAAGTTGATTTGCTGAAGCTGTGACAAAATTGGCTAATTTGAAAAGGGATTGTAAAGTTATTTTCGGTAATAACAACGCCAAAGGAGTTAGCACATATACGTGTTAAACGTTTACTCAGGTTTTGAGTGTTTTCAAGTGCATAACTATATGCATCAATCTTTTCCTCCGTAGATGAAGTGTGGTTGGTTCATTCTCTTGATTGAGGTGTTTTCAAGAATCATGAAAGGTTTGAACGCAGATTGTAATCGTCAAAATACAAATGAGGTTTAAGATGAAAATCAAGTGGCAAACTTGAAGAATTGTTTAATTTCATATGTTATAATCAATATTTTAATTCATTTTAATTGTCCATTGTTGGTAGTCCTTAATTGATTAGTCCACAGTTAGCTAGGAACAGTTATCTAGGATTTTGTTAACGTGGATTCTTAACAAAATTTCTCATAGTTAATTTGTTTGTTTCTAACAAATTTTATTCCGTCAAATGTTTTCTTCATTATGCCACTTGTTGGATTCTGATAGGTCAAAATCCAATATGAAATTGAACTTGGATGAAAATAGTTGCTCTTTGGTGAACGGATACGTATATGCGTGAGTTTGAGCAGTGTTGTTAATGACTGTTGAATCTGAATTGAAGAATGTACAGTGTAACTTATTAATGTGAAATCTTAAGTATTCTTCGAGTATTACCTACCCGTTAAAATATTTTCATCATTAACAGTTTGTACGAAAGAATTTTTAATTACAATCTTTATGAAAATATACTTGCATATATATTTTCTTCAAATGTAATCATGGAGTTAATGAGTTAATATGATATTAAACTCATTTGCTTTTTGGTTTGAGCTAGAATAAGTAATCTCTCTAAAACTGTTAGGATCCACATATTCTTCGCAGAATATTGATGAAGTTATGGATCAATACTTCATCGTTTATTGTTGTTGGTACTCCTTGGTATCTATAATACGTATGATGTTGATGTTCATGGGACAGATTGTGAAATTGAGGCTTGGGGTACGAATGTTGTTATTGGTGATGGTGGTACTGTTGATGTTGCTGAAGCTGGTACATTTTGCACCATATTTTTCAAGACTACACTCGGGTGCGAAGTTCGTTGACTTATTACTCCAGGATGATTATCGGTCTGAACGAGCGGATGTATAAGGTTTTGAATTTGAGATAGTATATAATCATGGCGAGGTATTCAGGTAATGAGGGTGAAAATGGTGTTTTGGATTGGTTCACCGGTGAGTGCTTCAGGTTCAGCGCCAAGAGGGAAATATGGTTGGTGAAAAGGTTCGCCTTCTTCTCGTCTCCATTGATTTAGTCGACTACGAACTAATCAGATGAATTGGGGATGGCTGATTGATTGATTCCTTCTGGTGACACTGCTTTCGGAGCTGGGGTGGGACTCCATATCGGAATCCGAGGGACTTGAACTAATGGTGAGTTCCATTGCGTACGATAGAATAAAGGATTTTTCGATATGAAATGATTTTTTTTCGGGTATCGGATGATATTCTAATTACATAGAATACCTATATATAGAACAGAAGATTTCGTAAATTACGTAGAAATTTACGAAATCTATCAGGCAAAGTTTATAGTAACAGATACGCTAAGATATGGATTAGCAGATACGCTAAGATGTGAATTTTGTCTACACACTATTCATGCAATCAATGCAGTGAGATGTGTCTAGACTAAAGATGGTAAGCAGATAATTTTTGACAAGAATGATAAGCAAAACTTTTAACATGCAGACCAGGTTTAAGTCCAGACTCATTAATATAACCTAACAACTACTAGGTCGAAGTCCAGACTTCACTAATGCATCCTAACAACTACCGGTTAGACACACTAATGTTGACCTGGTTCGCTAAGACCACTGCTCTGATACCAACTGAAACGCCCCGTCCTAATCCATCCGGACGAAGTCCATATCGATTATAAACGATTCATAATAGTTGGTTACATCGCGAGGTACTTGACCTCTAAATGATACATTTTACAAACATTGCATTCGTTTTTAAAAGACAAACTTTCATTTCATCGAATGTTGACAGGTATGCATACCATTTCATAATATCCAAACTATAAATGACCTAATCCGTCATTTACTTAATAATAATCTCTAATGAACTTCAACAACTCGAATGCAACGTATTTTGAAATATGTCATGAATGACTCCAAGTAATATCCTTAAAATGAGCTAATGCACAGCAGAAGATTTCTTTCAAACCTGAGAATAAACATGCTTTCAAGTGTCAACCAAAAGGTTGGTAAGTTCATCAGTTTATAGTAATCATTTCATTTTCATCATTTTAATAGACCACAAGATTTTTAAATATTATAAAACGTGCAGAAGTCCCATTCCAACTGCACAAAAAAAATATCTTTCATATGAAGAACACCTGGTGAGGATTCAAAATATAATAGTAACCATCTATGCCGGTCTTTCACCCCACGGCTGAATACATGTGCCTTCAAAATATAAAACCTCTATGCCGGTCTTTACACCCCACGGCTGAACACATGTTTATAAAATATAGGACAACCGGTGCCAAAATGTCATAAATAATAAACCATCTACCCGGCTCGTGAGCTCACACGCTCTAACGGAAACCGGGGGCTAATGCGTGACATAATAATCAACCCCAATCCCAGATAATTCTATCATAGAATGTAGTTAAGGTACTTGTGTCTATTGCGTCAAACATTTATAAATGCGCATGTATTCTCAGTCCCAAAAATGTAAAGAGTAAAAAGGGAATCAAATGAAACTCACGCATATAAATATTGTAAAACAGTTAATAAAGCATTTGCATGTATTCTCAGCCCAAAAATGTAAAGAGTAAAAGGGAGCAAATGAAACTCACCTATTGTATTTTGTAGTAAAAATACATATGACTATATTGAACAACTGAATAATGCAGGGTTGGCCTCGGATTCACGAACCTATATCATTTTTATATATATTAACACATATAATGGTAATCGAACAAATTTAAATTTATTATTTATATCATTTTCATGTTAAATATACATGTTTCATATATCCATTTTGTATATTGAAATATTAATGTTGTTATGTTATATGTATTAAATATATTTATATATATATCATTTGTTTGTTAAAAATAGTAACTATAATAATATTATCAATGGTAAAAATGATAATAATCATAATACTTAATATTACTAATAACGTTAATAATGTGAATAATTCTACTAATGATAATTTTAATGATAATTATAGTAATAATGATAGTAAAAAAAATAATAGTTTTAATAAGAAATAATGCTAAGATAAAAGTGGTAGTTTTTATAAAGATAATATTTTAATAATAATGGTGATTTTAATAATAATGATAGTCTGGATAGTATTTTAATAGTCATATTAATAATAATACTGATATCAAGGTTAACGAGAATTCTAATACTAATATTTATAATAAAGATGCTTAGTAATATTAATAATGATGATACTAATTTTAAATAAAATGATAGATTTAATATTAATGATAATATTAACAATAATTATTAATTCATTAAATTCATAACTAAATTATGAATTTAATCATTTCTATAATAAGGTATGTATACATATTTTTTATACTTATAACCATAATAATCTTATTTTCTATGGTAAATTTTAAAACCTAAGTCTATAGCTTTTATAACTATAATTTATAATCATAACCATATTTAAACATTTATTCATATCGTTATAACAATTTTTCCATAATGTTTGTCATAACATCTTTTATTATTAAATTCATAATATGATTATTATTTTTTTTAACATATTTATAATCAACTTAATCATAATATTACTTGTAACAATACTAATAATAATAATAATAAAAATAGAAATTAGAAATTATACCTCAAAACAAAGGGTTTTTAAAAAAAACAGCCACCAGTTAGGATTGAACCCAAGACCTCTTGAATGCCCAAACAACCCTATACCACCCTTCCATCCCTTGCATTTCTGATTTAATACCCCTTCCACTACTATTTAATCCGTTATTATTCTGTTTATCATTATCATTATCATTACCATCGATCATCATTAATCATAATCATAAACACCATTCATCCTCTTCGTGATTTTATGTATCATTATTATTATTAACTTATATATCGTCAATCATCAACATTTGTTACTATCACCTATCAATCCAACGTGCAACATGAATTGGATCTCGACCCAAACGTTATCTACACCTAATTAGTAAAATCCAATAGTCTAGCCCTTTTAACTTCAAGTGGCCCATGAAAATGATTTAACCCATTCCAATTCGTGTTAACAGCTGCATTCATTGATTCAAGAGTTAAGTGGGAGACACAAAGTGGAGTTATATGTTTATTGTACGTCGACCATTTAGCGGATTAGATTAATCACACACTAGCATATTTAAATCATCACTTTTCTTTTATCTGTATCATTCCATATCATCTCATATTATCTCATCATCATCCTCCTTTGGTTGCGTGGTTGTTTAAACTGAAATGGCAACAGAAACGTAAGGTAACAGTAGCTGAGAAAGGCGGTAGCAGAAAGGAACAAAAGAGTGGTTCGATGTGAACAAAAACGGAGCAATAGTTTTGATTTTTTTGACTGTTTACGAATAAAGAAGAAACGGAGAGAGAGAAGAGAGAGAGAGAGAGAGGTGCAATTGAGGTGATTATGGTTGGTGGTTTTGCAGGCTATCTTCGATTTAAAATAGAATCAAAGAAACGCAGATTGTAAGTCAAAAGTGGAAACAAGTTTAAGTGGTGGTCGACGGTTGTTATGGTGATCATGGTGGTAGAATCGGGTTGCAATAGCAGGTAGTCTTGTATGTGAAAATGAATGAAAATGGTGATGCAAAGAAACCGAACAGAAGGCAGGAGGAACATCATCGGTTATCACTTATCAACTTCCTTGTGTCACATTCTTGGTAACAGGAAGTTAGATCGAGCAGCAGCACATAACAGAAGTGGGTCTTGACGAGCTCGTTCGATCAGGAAGAAAAAAATAGATAAGCGGTATAGCAGTAACAATGATTTTGTTTTGATTAAGAAACAGAAAAATATAATGTGCAACAACGAGCTTGAGCAGGTGATTTTCTTTGGTCCTTGTCGAGCAAAAATGATGATGGTTTTAGTGGTTGTTCATGAGGAAGGAAAATAAAAAGTGAAGAGAGGTGTCATGGTTTATATATATATATATATATATATATATATATATATATATATATATATATATATATATATATATATATATATATATATATATATATATATCTCATGTATGTATAGGAAACTTGAGACTTTTAATTGTGAGTAACCAAACCAAACGATAATACATGTTTTCATGGTGGTTCCGGTTGTTTAGTGGTAGTTTGTGGTAGTGATGTTGGTGACAGAATTGTATGTCGAAGTATGGGATATAATAAGGAAACAAATAGCTTACTTGTGTGTGTGTCGTGAGGACTGGTCCAGAAACCGTTAGCGTTGCAAGTTAGTTGAGTTGATGATTGGCATGGGTGTTAGAGAGTGACTGTAGGGTAGAAGTGGGTTTCGTAATTGATATTTTGAATATGGTTGTGGTACATTGAAAAATTCTTACCAGTAATGTGAGCTAATTGATTGAGACTCATACATTGAATTTTGATGTCTATTATTGTAAACCTAGTATATAAGAAATAATAAAAAAAATAAAGGTTGATTAATATTTCTAACAGATTTTGTAATTATCCTAGATACTAATCGATCCATAACAGATATATAAGAATTTAGGGGACCATAGAATAATGGTTTGATGTGGATATCAAACCGAATTGGGTCCATGTACTATTTTTTTTTAAGTTTTATTAAATATTAATAATAATTATATTAATCATAATAATAATATAATTAATAACAATAATATTAGTAATACTAGTAATAAATAAATGATAACAATTATATTATTAATATTAACACTACTATAGTAATAATAACAACTTATATATATCCAATCTTATTTATATTAAAATTTGTAATATTAATAATACAATTATTAATATTAATATCAACATTAACGAAAGTAATGATCACAATATATTATTTATACATTAACTTGTATTTACATATAATATATTATCTTCTAATTTTATTGATAAACATATTGAAACAAATGCATTCATGTAAAGCATTATACGTTTAAATACTTTATTGATATTTTCAAGTTATAATATATACACATATGCATACATAATCATATATGTTCATCTAATGGTTCGTGAATTGTTGGAATTTAGTCAAGGCTAAAAGAATGTATGAACACAGTTTAAAATTCTTGAGATTTAACTTAACAATTTTTGCTTATCGTGTCGGAAATATATAAAGATTAAAGTTTAAATTTGGTCGGAAATTTCCGGGTCATCACAGCTATCCTCTCTAAAGGAGTTACCTTAAACGTTTATCATGTTTATGTGTTTACTCTAAACTAGTTACGACTAGATGTGATCCTAGACAAATTTCGACCTCTGTTTCAACATATAGTTAAAATCATGATCATAAGGAGCTTTCTGCAAGGATAAGTTCGTATGTATTATAATATATTGAACGATATCTTTCATTAATCACTCGTACCATTCTGTGGGCATTTTAGTAATCATGGATTGCTTTGCATATAAGCCTGATTAGTGACTTCTCAGCTGGAATCTCGTTTCATTTATTCACATTAGACATTTCTTGAAAACCAAAGGTATCATGAAGTTGGTACCATCCCCTAACAAACACAATTAATGCATCAAACTACATGGCTGTAATCTCCAAGTACTTCTCTCTGATTGTCTGTCCTAATGGCGACATAAACGCTCAAGGTTTTAAATAAACTTAGTAATGTTTGTTGCACATTTCAGGTGTCCAACTTACTGAAATGCTTGTAACATCATCAGCCCTTTTGAGAAAACCTAGCCAGATGACACTCATGATATCCCTTTGGATTACCTCCGCCTTGATAATAAGATGCATTTCAAAGAAGAACCTGTAAAAGTTAAGGATCATAAAGATTCAAACACTTGAAACAGGACAACAATTCCTATTGCCAAAAATCCGATGTAATTCACGTAGAGGCCCCGAGTATACCTGGGAACGTGAAGACCGGATAAAACGGAAATATCCACATCTATTCTCAACCGTTGATGTATCCGAGAAGTCTTCCTGAAACTTCGGGACGAAGTTTAAATTAACGGGGAGGTACTATAACAACCCTCATTTTTCCTTCATGAATTGACAGAAATGCCCTAGAGTTCATTGTTTGATTGTATTTTATAATTAGGGTTGTTATCCGAATATAATAAATGAAGTAATTAATACTAAAACCCTAAACCTAACCCTATGCATTAAACGCGAAACCCTAATACCATTTAATATTAAAAATTTCATGTTAAACCCTAACCCTAATACTAAATAAATAATATAAACAATATGGCATAAATTAAGTGTGACATTTATATGAATTAAAAATTTATAAGAACTAATATGAACTTAGTAAAATTTATAAAAGTTAAGGTCTAATAAATAAATAAATGTGACCCTAATATTAATAATAATAATAATAATAATAATAATAATAATAATAATAATAATAATAATAATAATAAAATATAAAATACATAAATAAACAAAAATGCCGTGTAAAAAAATATAAATAATATGTATAGATTTTGGGTCGGTTTAATTGAGTAAGAAAAAGGGAAGAACTTGGGCACTAAGCAACACTAATCCTAGGATGATTAGGAAATCAAAACTATAAATAGCCCCATGATTTGTCCATAAGATTCACCACCAAAATAAATCACGAATTGATGATGTAGCGTGAGGGTACGAAATAGTATTATTTTTACTAGGAAATACTACAAAATATGACACAAGTTTTATTAATTTACGGATGGGATATACCTAAACCTTGCTACAACACTATAGGCAGTGTACCTAATCGTAGAGTAGTGTAGTTTTTAGTAAGTCCGGTTCGTTCCACAGGGAGCTAGTGATTACGTACTATATTTTTATAAAACTATATTTATATAATATATATATATATATATATATATATATATATATATATATATATATATATATATATATATATATATATATATATATATATATATATATATATATATATATATATATATATATATAAGTAGTAATATTATTATAAAAGGGGGGTTTTTACCGTTTAATGACCGGTTTGTCGATTTTATATTTTTAAGCGTAAAGATAAATGACAATAATTAAAGTGCGTAAAATAAATAAATGACGATAAATAAAATGACAGTAAATAAAATTGCGAGTAATAAAATGACAGTAAATAAAGATACGATGAGAAATATAATAAAAGAATTATGCTTATTTAAACTTCCGTAATCATGATGTTTGACGTGTTGATTTTAATTTATTACCATGGGTTAATTGCCCTTTGTCCTGGTTTATTTGATACGTCTATCTGGTTTTTGTCCATAATAGTCCATCGGTCATAAAAATAAAGTGCGAGTATCCTCGTCAAATTACCCTTATACCCGAAGTCAAATATTCCAACTGATTAAGGATTTAAACTGTGACGCAGTTATCACTTCTGTCAACAATTACACCAGTTATCACTGTATGTAATCCACCCCTGTTTTAATTAGTTTATGAATATTAATTCATCCACTTGATCAGAATGAATAATCAATTACCCAACCCAATTGATTAATTAAATGATTATAACAGATTCCATATGAACATCACTAAATAGGACAACAATAATCATTATTAATTATTAGGTTAATTAATTTGAAGATAGGTTCGACAGACTCCAATGAGTTGTCACTCAATTAGACAATACCCCCCATCTATTAATAGTCAATAGTTCAATTTCCACAAGTGTCGGTCTTTTGCCCAAACCTTAATTATGGTCCAAAGTTCAATAACCCCTTCTTAATATTTTAGCCCAACATTACGATTACTTCGGCTCAAATAAGCATAATAATAACTTAGTTACGATACATTAATGTAAAAAGGTTGAACATAACTTACAATGATTAAAAATAGCGTAGCGTTACACGGACAGAATTTCGACTTACACACTCAAACGATCTCTATCATAAATCTTATTATTATCATAATTTAAAATTAAAATTAAGATTATTGTTATATCTTATTAAGTTAACATTATGATAGAGATATAGAATATAGATATTGATAATTGATATTGATAAATAAGAAAAAGATAGAAAAAGGTGTGTTTTTACATTACGATTACAAAGCCTTTTATAGGCGAATTTAGAAATTGAATTTTCACTTATGACCCCTGAACTATGCTCAATTAACAACTTTTTATTATTTAATATTATTCTTATTATGAATTATTTAAATATTATATTTTATTCTTGTGCATAGTTGACTCGTAATTTTTACACCGTTGCGTCGAGCGTTGAGAGTTGACTCTGGTCCCGGTTCCGGATTTTCGAACGTCCTTGCGTACAATTTTATATTTTGTACTTTGCGTTTTGTAACTTGTACTCTTGTCATTTTTAGACGTTCCTCATCAATAATTTGAACCTTTTTGATTGTATCTTGTACTTTTGAGCTTTTTGGACCTTTGTGTCTTCAATTCTTCGTTTTCGCCTTTTGTCTTCGCACTTATTTAAAATAAACGAATATTACTTGAAAATGGAACAATTGCAACTAAAATCTTGTCTTTCTTGGGGGATAATGCTATGAAATATATGTTCCTTTTTAGCCTTATCAATATCCCCACACTTGAGCGTTACTTGTCCTCAAGCAATATAGTCTTGAAATACTAGAATCACTTCTTTATTCTTCACACTTTGTACATCAGTGATTTTGATATGGCGGTATAAACAATGGTAGTAACGATATGGTTTACAGTCCCACATGACTATAAAAATTTAGATCTATTAAGGAAATTGGATCTTTATGAAAACATTTGATCTTTTGAAAATTCATTCTCGCTTTTACCCTAGATAAGTTTTCTGATTTGATCCATCATCGGTGTTGCAAAATATATTTGTGGATCAATATTTTGGCTAAAACTTTTAGGTTCGTGTAATCCACTGCTATCCCGGTATCGGAAAGTACACATCCAGTTTACTTGTTCCGTATATTATCTTTAGGTAAACTACCGTCCGGTTGTAAAGGAAAGCGATGAACAAGAAACTGTTAAGGCAATGTCCCGTGACATGCAGATGATTATGGTCTTTTAACGTGTCGGATGCTAGAACTATCCTTGGTAGGAGCGATAGTAAAGATCATCCTATGATTTTTCGGTCTGGCACAAGGTCCTGTCTCCGACCATGCTATGCAACCACCGTTCTTACGGTTGACACCCGATTTGGTTCAGGTGACCTAATGAATTCCAGGTGAATTCCTAGGATTTTACGTTCAATGGTAATGAACGCATTGAAAATGGGTTTTCAGAAAACAAATCGGTTTGTATTTTTGATCAAAATATTTTCTCGTTCAAGCTCGAGTTTAGATATCATTGAATTCCATGAGTTTGAATTCTCAATCTTTAAGGTCAATCTCTAGGATTGAGTATTATCAGTCTTAAAAGCTGATTTTTAATCTTTAAGGAGATTATCCTTTTCTGGGGATCTGATTCATTAGTTTTATCAAGCTAATTTGCACGGTGCCTCCCCATTGTACGAGATAAATCCTTCTCATGGTTAGGATAAATCTGACCACTTGGCGACCCTGTTTGATGCTGAGGTCCGTGGATTTCCTGCTGATTTTAGTGATGACTTTTCTAGATTTTTCGTCAACCTACAGCTGGTCTGGACGACAACTTCATGACCTAAATCAAGAAGCGCGTGTCTTTTTCGGAAGACTTTACTTCCTTTTAATGATGGAATTGATTCATCGTGTAGATCCATCTTTCTTTCAAATGTATTACAGTAAACCGGGTAAAACTGATTAGTATCGTCCAAAGCAAAAGTACCTGCAATAATCTTGTACAAAAATATGTGATATATGTTTTAAATTGAATAACTTGGTACATTCTTCCCACACTTAGTTTCTTTCTTTGCCTTTTTATTTTCTTCTATTTCATTTTAAATGAATTTAAGCGTTTTAGGGTGTTTCTCAATTTATGTCCTTTTCGAGGTAACGATAATTTCGGTATTATCACCTAGTTTTCATCGTTCATAAATATGTATAAATATGATTTTGAGTTCATTTAGTTGAAAATTTTTCAAATTTTCACAAAATTTGGCAAATAAACCAAGTATAAACCTGAGAGAATTTATAACCCTTCCCCACACTTAAGATCATGCAATGCCCTCATTTGCATGAAATCAGACTATAATTTAAATTCATGAGGGTGATTAGCGTAGAAAAGTGATTAAAAATACCGAGTTTGCAAACATATTGTTATTTCACATTTGATTTTTTGCGTCTTGTCAAAATCAGTAGCTTTTGCTGAACTTCATGACAGTCTTTGAAAGTGCGCTGTTTTACCCTGTTTTGTACATAAGATAAAATACAAACATATATATATATATATATATATATATATATATATATATATATTTTTGAAGTTTGGTTTATAACACCACTTTTCAAAAAATTATAAAGTATAATATTTTTGGCATACTTTAAATCAATAAAATTAAAAATAATGATAACAAAATTTGTCGCCCCGCCCTCGGGTAAAGTAATTTCGGCTTAATGACCTAGTCTTCAACTCATGACGAATTTTAGAAATCATTTTTTTCAACTTAATGAATTAAAGTAAATTTTGTTTTTAAAATTCACACAAAACTTAAATTAAAAAAAAAACATATTAATTTTATATAAAAACTACAAAACAAAAATTCAGAATGGAGGGAGAAAACTAGTTCTTTAGTGTCTGCTAGTGGAAAAGACCACTCGGATTCCATTCTCGGAACTACACGAGAACAGAACAACTAACTCTAGATAGCATTTTCTTTTTAGAACACTTGAATCTCCCCACACTTAGGTAGCTGTGGTGTCAAAATTGTGATTAACTTCATCGTCAATTTCTCTTGGTCCATAATCAACTTGCATATCTGTGACTTTCTCTTTAAGCCATTGGTCGGATTCCTGTGTAATATCCACAATTTCAACTAGCTTCACCTTTTCTTTAGGCGATAGATTGGATACTAACCGGTTACATAACTTAAAGTTCCCCTTGGTTATAGCATCGCGAATCCGTTTAATAAGTTTCTTCATTGAACTATTAATAACGGGATTATCTAATTTCGTATCAACAACGGGGTCCTTTGTTATTGGGTTATCATTAGGTGTTACTTCATTTTTCCCACACTTAGGCGTTTCATTATTGCTAAGCACTGCCGTTGGAGTTGGTAAAACAACATGGTTATTACCAATCGTTTTTATTGGTTCAACGGTTTTGGTTGGTGGAGGTTTAGATTTTCGAATCATAAAGGTGATCGATTTGTCACCACTTTTAAGTGTCATTCTTCCATTTCCTACATCAAATAACGCCCCGGTGAACGCAAAGAATGGCCGACCTAAAATTAGAGGAATGTTTGGGTCCTCTTCTATGTCAATGACAATAAATTCGACTAGAAAGGTTAAATTGCCTACTTGAACGGGTAGGTTGTTAGCAATTCCAACTGGGTACTTAATGGTTTGATCAAGGAGTCGAACACTCATATTCGTTGGACTTAACTTACCTACACCTAATCTCTTATATAAGGAAAGAGGCATAACACTTACACTTGCACCTAAATCTGCTAGTGCATCATACATGACACAATCACTAAGTAGACAAGGAACAATAAATTCACCCAGATCACCTACCCTAGGTGGAGGATTTGGTGGAACTGTCTTCACCGGGTTTACTTCTACGGCTTTTGTTTCTTGCACTTTCTTATTCTTCTTCTTCTTCTTCTTTCCAATGGTATCACCAACTTTATTACCTATTACTTGCTCATACTCAACTCCTTTTCTTGGAAACGGGATGGGTGGTTTATATGGTGCCACCACTGGCTTTACATACTCTGGTGGTGGTGGTGTAACTTCTTCATTTTTACTCTCATCTAAAACCTTCCCATCTTCCGGAGCTGGTTTTTCAGAATTTGTTGACACCATGTTAACATTCTCATTCCGAGGATTTACTTCAGTATTACTCGGTAGATTTCCTTGTTCCCTCTCACTCATCATGCTAGCAAGAGTACCTACGTGTTTTTCAAGATTCAAAATGGAAGCTTGTTGAGTTCTTAATGACTGATCAAACCTCTCGTTCGTTTGGGTTTGAGATGTAATGAATTGTGTTTGAGATTCAATCAGCTTTGCCATCATTTCTTCTAGATTTGGCTTTTTCTCTTCGGGTTGTTGTGGTGTTTTATACAAGCTAGGTCTTTGTTGATTGAAAGTGTTGTTTTGAGTTGGTTGGTTATTCATACCTTGTTGGTTGTACGAGTTGTTGTTGGGTCCGTTTGGATTGTAAAGAATGTTTTGATTTCGATTGAAGTTTAACTTTGGCGGTTGATAATTATTTTGATAATTATTTCCAGGCCTTTGGTTCATATAGGAAACATTCTCTCGTTGTTCCATGGTTGGTTCAACATTACAATCTTTCATTAAGTGTGGTCCACCGCATAGCTCACAACTGATTCGTATTGCGTGAATATCTTTATTCATCTTTTCCATTCGTCTTTCGAAAGCATCTATTTTTGCGGAAACGGAATCAAAGTCATGGCTAGAATCGGCTCTAGCCGCTTTAGATGAACGAAAAATATCTTTTTCTTGATGCCACTCATGAGAGTGGGAGGCTGTGTTATCAATAATTTTGTAAGCTTCAGTTGCGGTTTTCTTCATAATGGAACCACCAGCTGTTATGTCGATGTCTTTTCGTGTAGCAACGTCTACGCCTTGGTAGAATATTTGTACTATTTGAAAAGTATCTAATCCGTGTTGAGGACATCCTCTCAACATCCTTCCGAATCTTGTCCACGCCTCATATAATATTTCATTTGGCTTTTGCGCGAACGTAACAATTTCTCCTTGAAGTCTCACGGCTTTGGATGCCGGAAAGAATTGTTTAAGAAATTTTTCAACTAAAACATCCCATGTGTCAATCGCCCCTTCAGGTAACGATTCTAACCAATCTTTGGCTTCTCCCTTTAAAGTCCAGGGAAACAACATGAGATAGATCTGCTCATCTTCCACTTCTCGGATTTTGAATAGTGTACAAATTCTTTTAAACGTACGAAGGTGTTCGTTAGGATCTTCTTTTGGCGTACCACTATATTGACATTGATTAGTTACCATGTGTAGGATTTGTCCTTTGATTTCATAATCTGGCGCATTAACTTCTGGCTTAATAATGGCGTGACCTTGGCCCGTGCGTGTGGCTCTCATTCGATCTTCCATACTTAGAGGTTCCGTTACTTCCATAATTGAATTTGTTGAATACGAATCACTAGAGGTTTCTAATTTAATGGTTTCTTCCTCAACAATCTCTGTTTGAATGATTGGTGGTTCTGGAGGAATAATTAGTGGATCAGGGTCTCGGAATTGTCCCTGAGTATTCTCCGGATTCTCAATTGTGAGGTTTGTTTCAAAAACTGGGTTATCGGAAATTTGAACTGAAGTACTTGGTCGACTGGATGACGATTCTAAAGAAAAATCAACGGCGACAATAATTGCTAGATGTCTTGATCGAGTTACAGGTGGTGAACGTATGAAAGGTGGTGAACGTTTTACTCGGTGCATTCACAGAATATCCTATTAGTTTTTAAAAGGAAAGAAAAATTATATAAGTTATCCAATTAATAGACTTTTCTGATTTTGCCCACGTTTCGAATAGCCAAAAGATGCAGCAGAGGGGCAGGATTCGTTTGGTCTCAATATAATTGAGTACTGTTTGGCTCCAATAACCCGGTCCACGTACAAATCCAACTATTACTACGAACCAGAAAATTTTGATGTCTATCAATTTAACCACTTAAAATAAATTTTCGTAATTTTAAGAAATTTAGATAAGAAGTAGAATAAAAATCTTATCCTAAAACTAGAATAGCGAGAAATAAGAGAGAAAAAGATTGCGCGTCGAAAAAGGTCGAAAAATAAAAGGTCGAAAAATAGGCGTCGAAAAATAAAAATAAGAACGCGAAAAACGGCGTCGCAAAATTCTAAAGCACCTAAATCTTAGTCTAAGGAATAAGCACTTAAGGGATTTTACGGCAAAGCCTAAAAATTCTAGAAGTAAAAATAACTATGGCAAAACTAAACTTAATACTAAAAGTTGCGACTATAGTCTAAAAATCTAAAGGTAATAAAACTAAAAAAAACAATTTTTTTTTATAGACAAAATCTTAAAAAATATATTTTTTTTTTAATAATTTTTTTTTTTTTTACGTTTTTTTTTTTTTTACGTTTTTGTTTTTTTTTTATGTTTTTTTTTTTTTTTTAAGTTTTTTTTTTTTACGTTTTTTTTTTTAAAAACGAATTTTTTTTCTAAAAAAAAACGTTTTTTTTTTTTACAATTTTTTTTTTTTTTTTTTAAAATGATTTTTTTTTACAAATTAATACTTTTTTTTATAATTATTATTTTTTTTTTCAAAACTTTTTTTTTAATTCATTTACTATTCATGAATAGTAAATGAAAAGAAATTAATTAATTTACTATTCACATGAAAGCGACATGATAGAAATTATTAATTACAATTTACATAATATACCCCTGAAGTATTTAATAAATACGACTTTTTAAAACTTTTACGATTCAAAATATATTCTAAAATATTATTATATTATTATATTCTATTTCAATATTATTATATTATTATATTCTATTTCAATATTATTATATTATTATATTTTATTTCAATATTATTATAATTAAAAATATAGCGTTTTAGCGCTCCCGGCAGCGGCGCCAAAAACTTGATGATGTAGCGTGAGGGTACGAAATAGTATTATTTTTACTAGGAAATACTACAAAATATGACACAAGTTTTATTAATTTACGGATGGGATATACCTAAACCTTGCTACAACACTATAGGCAGTGTACCTAATCGTAGAGTAGTGTAGTTTTTAGTAAGTCCGGTTCGTTCCACAGGGAGCTAGTGATTACGTACTATATTTTTATAAAACTATATTTATATAAATATATATATATATATATATATATATATATATATATATATATATATATATATATATATATATATATATATATATATATATATATATATATATATATATATATAAGTAGTAATATTATTATAAAAGGGGGGTTTTTACCGTTTAATGACCGGTTTGTCGATTTTATATTTTTAAGCGTAAAGATAAATGACAATAATTAAAGTGCGTAAAATAAATAAATGACGATAAATAAAATGACAGTAAATAAAATTGCGAGTAATAAAATGACAGTAAATAAAGATACGATGAGAAATATAATAAAAGAATTATGCTTATTTAAACTTCCGTAATCATGATGTTTGACGTGTTGATTTTAATTTATTACCATGGGTTAATTGCCCTTTGTCCTGGTTTATTTGATACGTCTATCTGGTTTTTGTCCATAATAGTCCATCGGTCATAAAAATAAAGTGCGAGTATCCTCGTCAAATTACCCTTATACCCGAAGTCAAATATTCCAACTGATTAAGGATTTAAACTGTGACGCAGTTATCACTTCTGTCAACAATTACACCAGTTATCACTGTATGTAATCCACCCCTGTTTTAATTAGTTTATGAATATTAATTCATCCACTTGATCAGAATGAATAATCAATTACCCAACCCAATTGATTAATTAAATGATTATAACAGATTCCATATGAACATCACTAAATAGGACAACCATAATCATTATTAATTATTAGGTTAATTAATTTGAAGATAGGTTCGACAGACTCCAATGAGTTGTCACTCAATTAGACAATACCCCCCATCTATTAATAGTCAATAGTTCAATTTCCACAAGTGTCGGTCTTTTGCCCAAACCTTAATTATGGTCCAAAGTTCAATAACCCCTTCTTAATATTTTAGCCCAACATTACGATTACTTCGGCTCAAATAAGCATAATAATAACTTAGTTACGATAAATTAATGTAAAAAGGTTGAACATAACTTACAATGATTAAAAATAGCGTAGCGTTACACGGACAGAATTTCGACTTACACACTCAAACGATCTCTATCATAAATCTTATTATTATCATAATTTAAAATTAAAATTAAGATTATTGTTATATCTTATTAAGTTAACATTATGATAGAGATATAGAATATAGATATTGATAATTGATATTGATAAATAAGAAAAAGATAGAAAAAGGTGTGTTTTTACATTACGATTACAAAGCCTTTTATAGGCGAATTTAGAAATTGAATTTTCACTTATGACCCCTGAACTATGCTCAATTAACAACTTTTTATTATTTAATATTATTCTTATTATGAATTATTTAAATATTATATTTTATTCTTGTGCATAGTTGACTCGTAATTTTTACACCGTTGCGTCGAGCGTTGAGAGTTGACTCTGGTCCCGGTTCCGGATTTTCGAACGTCCTTGCGTACAATTTTATATTTTGTACTTTGCGTTTTGTAACTTGTACTCTTGTCATTTTTAGACGTTCCTCATCAATAATTTGAACCTTTTTGATTGTATCTTGTACTTTTGAGCTTTTTGGACCTTTGTGTCTTCAATTCGTCGTTTTCGCCTTTTGTCTTCGCACTTATTTAAAATAAACGAATATTACTTGAAAATGGAACAATTGCAACTAAAATCTTGTCTTTCTTGGGGGATAATGCTATGAAATATATGTTCCTTTTTAGCCTTATCACGAATCCTTCCTAAAATCTCTGCATTAGTCGACTAAATAAGCTGCAGATTTCCCTCTCTAATTGTCGACTAATTGCAGATTTCTCCTGGCTTCCTGCAGTTGATATTCAACTCACAGAATCTTCACTTGCATCAATTAAAATCCACACAAAAACCCTCCTGTAAATTGACTTCAAACCCTCACAAAAATCCTGCTGCAGTCGACTACATAGCAGCCTGTTTTACTTGTTGTTGCAGCTTGTTTCTACTGCTGCTATCGTGACCAAAACAGTCCCTCATCATCATCTGCTACAGCCCTTTTATCTCTTGGTTTCCTGCTACTGTAAACGTGATCAAGCAGTCTCAAAGGTGTCAAATTGTTGCTGCGTTTTCTGGTGATTGTTTCTGCTGCTCCTACAAATTTAAAATAGTCCAAGAAACCCTTTTGGGTCGTGATTCTTTGTTGTTGCTCCTGCATTAGTTTTTCTGTCGAATCATACAAACCCAAATAGCCTGTTTGGTCGTGATCTGCTGCTAGTTGCTGTCGTGTTATTCTGACCCAAACAGACCCCTATTGGATCGAGCTGTTGCTGCTTGTTTCTACCTTCTGCTCATACCAGACTCATCATCAATCTTTGTCATCAACCTTGTTAATTTATAACTAATAAACCCTAGTTAATTCCACTTAAATCTCTTGAATAATAAATACATGTATTAAGATAAAAGTCTATGATTTCATGATAAGTTTAGATGTAACCTATAATGAAGAATGATAAGATTTGATCAAGTATTATAATTAATGGATTATAAGATGTTAATGAATCATGTATGAATAAATATAAGTATTATTGGATATAAAGTATGAATTGATTATGACTAAAAAGATTACTAGTTAGTATGTTAAAAACTTATGATTTTATGTATGTAACAAAGATAAAGGATAAAGAAGTTATGATTTTATGTGGGTGAAAGAGTTTAAAGAATGATTACAAGAGTATGATCTTATGTAAGTAAGATAGGAGATTAATTAATTAGTTATAGTGAATAATGATAAAGGTTATGATCAAGTAGTTGATATTATGAAGGATTATGAATTCATAAGTTAAGTTAATAAATAATAATGATTATGATTATAGATTAATAAGATATTAGGTTGTGATTAGGGGTAATAAAAGATTTAGGTCATGAATTTTGTAGGAGTAATGATAATGATTATGATTTTATGTAAGTGAATATAAACAAGTATGAATATGAGTTAAGTATGGTTAAAGAGATTAGGGTTTGATTTTGATAAAAGCTATGATTTTAAGATTAGTAATGTTAGTAAAGAATAATGATAATAATAATACATATGCATGCATGCATACGTGCGTACTGTAGTGACCCGAACTTTTCCATGTTTATATATATTAATTGAGATTGATATTTACATGATTAAATGTTTCCAACATGTTAAGCAATCAAACTTGTTAAGACTTGATTAATTGAAATATGTTTCATAGACAATTGACCACCCAAGTTGACCGGTGATTCACGAACGTTAAAACTTGTAAAAACTATATGATGACATATATATGGATATATATATAGTTAACATGATACTATGATAAGTAAACATATCATTAAGTATATTAACAATGAACTACATATGTAAAAACAAGACTACTAACTTAATGATTTTTAAACGAGACATATATGTAACGATTATCGTTGTAAAGACATTTAATGTATATATATCATATTAAGAGATATTCATACATGATAATATCATGATAATATAATAATTTAAAATCTCATTTGATATTATAAACATTGGGTTAACAACATTTAACAAGATCGTTAACCTAAAAGTTTCAAAACAACACTTACATGTAACGACTAACGATGACTTAACGACTCAGTTAAAATGTATATACATGTAGTGTTTTAATATGTATTTATACACTTTTGAAAGACTTCAATACATTTATCAAAATACTTCTACTTAACAAAAATGCTTACAATTACATCCTCGTTCAGTTTCATCAACAATTCTACTCGTATGCACCCGTATTCGTACTCGTACAATACACAGCTTTTAGATGTATGTACTATTGGTATATACACTCCAATGATCAGCTCTTAGCAGCCCATGTGAGTCACCTAACACATGTGGGAACCATCATTTGGCAACTAGCATGAAATATCTCATAAAATTACAAAAATATGAGTAATCATTCATGACTTATTTACATGAAAACAAAATAACATATCCTTTATATCTAATCCATACACCAACGACCAAAAACACCTACAAACACTTTCATTCTTCAATTTTCTTCATCTAATTGATCTCTCTCAAGTTGTATCTTCAAGTTCTAAGTGTTCTTCATAAATTCCAAAAGTTCTAGTTTCATAAAATCAAGAATACTTTCAAGTTTGCTAGCTCACTTCCAATCTTGTAAGGTGATCATCCAACCTCAAGAAATCTTTGTTTCTTACAGTAGGTTATCATTCTAATACAAGGTAATAATCATATTCAAACTTTGGTTCAATTTCTATAACTATAACAATCTTATTTTAAGTGATGATCTTACTTGAACTTGTTTTCGTGTCATGATTCTGCTTCAAGAACTTCGAGCCATCCAAGGATCCATTGAAGCTAGATCCATTTTTCTCTTTTCCAGTAGGTTTATCCAAGGAACTTAAGGTAGTAATGATGTTCATAACATCATTCGATTCATACATATAAAGCTATCTTATTCGAAGGTTTAAACTTGTAATCACTAGAACATAGTTTAGTTAATTCTAAACTTGTTCGCAAACAAAAGTTAATCCTTCTAACTTGACTTTTAAAATAAACTAAACACATGTTCTATATCTATATGATATGCTAACTTAATGATTTAAAACCTGGAAACACGAAAAACACCGTAAAACCGGATTTACGCCGTCGTAGTAACACCGCGGGCTGTTTTGGGTTAGTTAATTAAAAACTATGATAAACTTTGATTTAAAAGTTGTTATTCTGAGAAAATGATTTTTATTATGAACATGAAACTATATCCAAAAATTATGGTTAAACTCAAAGTGGAAGTATGTTTTCTAAAATGGTCATCTAGACGTCGTTCTTTCGACTGAAATGACTACCTTTACAAAAATGACTTGTAACTTATTTTTCCGACTATAAACCTATACTTTTTCTATTTAGATTCATAAAATAGAGTTCAATATGAAACCATAGCAATTTGATTCACTCAAAACGGATTTAAAATGAAGAAGTTATGGGTAAAACAAGATTGGATAATTTTTCTCATTTTAGCTACGTGAAAATTGGTAACAAATATATTCCAACCATAACTTAATCAACTTGTATTGTATATTATGTAATCTTGAGATACCATAGACACGTATACAATGTTTCGACCTATCATGTTGACACATCTATATATATTTCGGAACAACCATAGACACTCTATATGTGAATGTTGGAGTTAGCTATACAGGGTTGAGGTTGATTCCAAAATATGTATAGTTTGAGTTATGATCAATACTGAGATACGTATACACTGGGTCGTGGATTGATTCAAGATAATATTTATCGATTTATTTCTGTATATCTAACTGTGGACAACTAGTTATAGGTTACTAACGAGGACAGCTGACTTAATAAACTTAAAACATCAAAATATATTAAAAGTGTTGTAAATATATTTTGAACATACTTTGATATATATGTATATATTGTTATAGGTTCGTGAATCAACCAGTGGCCAAGTCTTACTTCCCGACGAAGTAAAAATCTGTGAAAGTGAGTTATAGTCCCACTTTTAAAATCTAATATTTTTGGGATGAGAATACATGCAGGTTTTATAAATGATTTACAAAATAGACACAAGTACGTGAAACTACATTCTATGGTTGAATTATCGAAATCGAATATGCCCCTTTTTATTAAGTCTGGTAATCTAAGAATTAGGGAACAGACACCCTAATTGACGCGAATCCTAAAGATAGATCTATTGGGCCTAACAAACCCCATCCAAAGTACCGGATGCTTTAGTACTTCGAAATTTATATCATATCCGAAGGGTGTCCCGGAATGATGGGGATATTCTTATATATATGCATCTTGTTAATGTCGGTTACCAGGTGTTCACCATATGAATGATTTTTATCTCTATGTATGGGATGTGTATGAAATATGAAATCTTGTGGTCTATTGTTACTATTTGATATATATAGGTTAAACCTATAACTCACCAACATTTTTGCTGACGTTTTAAGCATGTTTATTCTCAGGTGATTATTAAGAGCTTCCGCTGTCGCATACTTAAATAAGGACAAGATTTGGAGTCCATGCTTGTATGATATTGTGTAAAAACTGCATTCAAGAAACTTATTTTGTTGTAACATATTTGTATTGTAAACCATTATGTAATGGTCGTGTGTAAACAGGATATTTTAGATTATCATTATTTGATAATCTACGTAAAGCTTTTTAAACCTTTATTGATGAAATAAAGGTTATGGTTTGTTTAAAAATGAATGCAGTCTTTGAAAAACGTCTCATATAGAGGTCAAAACCTCGCAACGAAATCAATTAATATGGAACGTTTTTAATCAATAAGAACGGGACATTTCAGTTGGTATCCGAGCGTTGGTCTTAGAGAACCAGAATTTTGCATTAGTGTGTCTTATCGAGTTTGTTAGGATGCATTAGTGAGTCTGGACTTCGACCGTGTTTACTTGAAAAATGATTGCTTAACAAATTTTGTTGGAAACTATATATTTTTAACATGTGAATATTATGTGATATATTAATCTCTTAACGCGTTTGATATTATGTGATAGATGTCTACCTCTAGAACAAGTCCCATTGACTCACCTAATAATAATGAAGAGTCAAATGTAAATTGGAATGATTCGTGGACTGATTCACAAGTTCCCGAAGAGGAACCGGAAGAAGAGTCGGAACCGGAAGAAGAATCGGAACCGGAAGAAGAATCGGAACCAGATGAAGAAATAGAACCGGTGGGGGAAATAATAAAACGGTTAAGTAAAAGAAAATCCTCAACCAACCGACCAAGGTTAATTATGGTCAATGGTGTTTCCGCCAAGGAAGCAAAATATTGGGAGGATTACCAATTCTCCGATGAATCGGATTCCGACGAGAATTCCGATGATGTTATAGAAATTACCCCAACTGAATTTAAAAAGGCAAAAGAAAATAATAAGGGAAAGGGCATAAAAATAGAGAAATCTAATTCCAACCCCGATGAACTTTATATGTATCGTCAACCCCCGAAGTCCTTAAGTTGTAACAATGACCCGGGAACCTCTAAACCACCAGGTTTTTCTAAACCAATGTGGAAAATTACGGCTCGTATTAGGGGAACATCATATATCCCTAGAAACTTGGCAAAACGAACCAAAACCGAAGAAGAAGAAATGAGCGAGTCGGAATAAGATAGTTGTATTCGTGTGGTGTAATATATGTAATATAGTGTGCTTATGCTTTATGACATATGTAAAAATTGCTTGTATTAATAAGTATTTTTTTATGAATCTAACTCTTGTCTATTTTACAGTTTAAAAACACAAAATGGATAGACAACCCAATATTTTAAGAGACCTACCCGGAGACATGATTGATGAAATCTTGTCTAGAGTCGGTCAGAATTCCTCGGCACAACTATTTAAGGCGAGATCAGTTTGTAAGACATTCGAAGAACGTTCCAAGAATGTCTTGGTTTACAAGAGACTTTCGTTTGAAAGATGGGGGATATCACATTGGGAAACCCATAAGTTACGATGTGTTTACTTTGACGCATATATTGCGGGGAACCCAAATGCTATTTTACGCAATGGGTTAAGAAATTATTTTGACTCAATATATCCGAATATTGGACTTCGTGATTTAGAAAAAGCGGCTAACATGCAACATAAAGAAGCATGTTATGCTTACGGATTAGTAATGTTCGCTTCTCACCAAAGTGAGAACAAGAACATCGGGCTACAACTATTAAACAAAACGTTTCCACAAGTGACGGAGTCGGTAATTGGGGTAAGAAATGAGGTTTTTAGATTGTTACGGGACTGTTGGACATTACGTAACCCTCGTCCCTTTGACGACGTTACAACACGCTGTCTTATCAACGGCCATAACGGTTATGTTGCACAAGACCAAGGATGGGAAGTAGTCCTAGTAAAACCAGAATGCATGACTTGTTTCTGGACGTATGAATTACGTGTCTTTATTGCCTTTGCTGAACGACTTGTGTACTAGCTAGAATTATCTTCACAACTATCTTGTATCAAAGTTATTGTGTGCTATATTTCATGCTTTATGTAAAATAAGCGGTATTGTAAGTTTGTAAAATATTGTGTAAAAGTTTGAACGCGAAATATTATTATAATCAGTTTTTCATATAGAATTGTAGTAGTTGAATTGTATATTAGCTACTAAGTATGAACTTAACGGGTAGGTACTACCCGAATTTAAACTTATAAAACGCTAATATGAAGAAAAAGCTTTTATAAATGAGTTCATATTATGCTACGAAATACTATTAACTACTCTTAATATTCTGTATGATTAACTTGTTCCATTTGACTATTTTGAAGGAAATGGCACCGACTACTCGACACACAGTGAATATGAATGAAGAGGAATTCCGTACTTTTCTAGCTTCAAACATAGCCGCAGTACAGGCTGCGCTACATACCAACAATAACCTTGGATCTAGCAGTACAGGAAATCGTGTAGGATGCACCTACAAAGAATTCACTGCCTGCAAACCTTTGGAATTTGATGGAACCGAAGGACCGATTGGATTGAAACGGTGGACCGAGAAGGTCGAATCGGTGTTTGCCATAAGTAAGTGTACTGAAGAGGATAAAGTGAAGTACGCTACGCATACCTTCACAGGTTCTGCGTTAACATGGTGGAATACCTATCTAGAGCAAGTGGGACAAGACGATGCGTACGCACTACCGTGGTCAGCATTCAAGCACTTGATGAACGAGAAGTACCGTCCCAGAACCGAGGTCAATAAGCTCAAGACAGAACTTAGAGGGTTACGAACCCAAGGATTTGATATTACCACGTATGAAAGACGATTCACAGAATTGTGCCTATTGTGTCCGGGAGCATTCGAAGATGAGGAAGAGAAGATCGACGCGTTTGTGAAAGGATTACCGGAAAGAATCCAAGAAGATATAAGTTCACACGAGCCCGCCTCCATACAACAGGCATGTAGAATGGCTCACAAACTAGTGAACCAGATTGAAGAAAGAATTAAAGAACAGACTGCTGAAGAGGCCAATGTGAAGCAAGTCAAAAGAAAGTGGGAGGAAAATGGTGATAAGAATCACCAATACAACAACAACAGCAATCGCAACAATTATCCCAACAATCGCAACATCAATCGCAACTACAACAAACGGCCCAACAACAACAACAACAACAACAACAACAGCAACTACAACAATCATCCCAATAACAATAATAACCGCAACAACAACAACAATCAGAAGCAGCTATGCCAAAGGTGTAAAAAGTATCACTCGGGGTTCTGCACCAAATTTTGCAACAAGTGTAAAAGAAATGGTCATAGCGCGGCGAAGTGTGAGGTCTACGGACCAGGGGTTAATAGAACGAAAGGAACAAATGGTGTCGGAACGAGTAATGGCGGAGCAAGTAGTGTCGGAGCAAGCTATGCCAATGTAGTTTGTTATAAATGTGGAAAACCGGGCCACATTATTAGAAATTGCCCGAACCAGGAGAACACGAATGGACAAGGCCGCGGAAGTGTTTTCAATATTAATGCGGCAGAGGCACAGGAAGACCCGGAGCTTGTTACGGGTACGTTTCTTATTGATAATAAATCTGCTTACGTTTTATTTGATTCGGGTGCGGATAGAAGCTATATGAGTAGAGATTTTTGTGCTAAATTAAGTTGCCCATTGACGCCTTTGGATAGTAAATTTTTACTCGAATTAGCAAATGGTAAATTAATTTCAGCAGATAATATATGTCGGAATCGAGAAATTAAACTGGTTAGCGAAACATTTAAGATTGATTTAATACCAGTAGAGTTAGGGAGTTTTGATGTGATAATCAGTATGGACTGGTTGAAAGAAGTGAAAGCAGAGATCGTTTGTTACAAAAATGCAATTCGCATTATACGAGAAAAAGGAAAACCCTTAATGGTGTACGGAGAAAAGGGCAACACGAAGCTACATCTTATTAGTAATTTGAAGGCACAAAAACTAATAAGAAAAGGTTGCTATGCTGTTCTAGCACACGTCGAGAAAGTACAAACTGAAGAAAAGAGCATCAATGATGTTCCCATTGCAAAAGAATTTCCCGATGTATTTCCGAAAGAATTACCGGGATTACCCCCACATCGATCCGTTGAATTTCAAATAGATCTTGTACCAGGAGCTGCACCAATAGCTCGTGCTCCTTACAGACTCGCACCCAGCGAGATGAAAGAACTGCAAAGCCAATTACAAGAACTTTTAGAGCGTGGTTTCATTCGACCAAGCACATCACCGTGGGGAGCTCCTGTTTTGTTTGTCAAGAAGAAAGATGGTACATTCAGGTTGTGTATCGACTACCGAGAGTTGAACAAACTTACCATCAAGAACCGCTACCCACTACCGAGAATCGACGACTTATTTGATCAACTACAAGGCTCGTCTGTTTATTCAAAGATTGACTTACGTTCCGGGTATCATCAAATGCGGGTGAAAGAAGATGATATTCCAAAGACTGCTTTCAGAACACGTTATGGTCATTACGAGTTTATGGTCATGACGTTTGGTTTAACTAATGCACCAGCTGTGTTCATGGACCTTATGAACCGAGTGTGTGGACCATACCTTGACAAGTTTGTCATTGTTTTCATTGATGACATACTTATTTACTCAAAGAATGACCAAGAACACGGTGAACATTTGAGAAAGGTGTTAGAAGTATTGAGAAAGGAAGAATTGTACGCTAAGTTTTCAAAGTGTGCATTTTGGTTGGAAGAAGTTCAATTGCTCGGTCACATAGTGAACAAAGAAGGTATTAAGGTGGATCCGGCAAAGATAGAAACTGTTGAAAAGTGGGAAACTCCGAAACACATACGCCAGTTTTTAGGACTAGCTGGTTACTACAGAAGGTTCATCCAAGACTTTTCCAGAATAGCAAAACCCTTGACTGCATTAACGCATAAAGGGAAGAAATTTGAATGGAATGATGAACAAGAGAAAGCGTTTCAGTTATTGAAGAAAAAGCTAACTACGGCACCTATATTGTCATTGCCTGAAGGGAATGATGATTTTGTGATTTATTGTGATGCATCAAAGCAAGGTCTCGGTTGTGTATTAATGCAACGAACGAAGGTGATTGCTTATGCGTCTAGACAATTGAAGATTCACGAACAAAATTATACGACGCATGATTTGGAATTAGGCGCGGTTGTTTTTGCATTAAAGACTTGGAGGCACTACTTATATGGGGTCAAAAGTATTATATATACCGACCACAAAAGTCTTCAACACATATTTAATCAGAAACAACTGAATATGAGGCAGCGTAGGTGGATTGAATTATTGAATGATTACGACTTTGAGATTCGTTACCACCCGGGGAAGGCAAATGTGGTAGCCGATGCCTTGAGCAGGAAGGACAGAGAACCCATTCGAGTAAAATCTATGAATATAATGATTCATAATAACCTTACTACTCAAATAAAGGAGGCGCAACAAGGAGTTTTAAAAGAGGGAAATTTAAAGGATGAAATACCCAAAGGATCGGAGAAGCATCTTAATATTCGGGAAGACGGAACCCGGTATAGGGCTGAAAGGATTTGGGTACCAAAATTTGGAGATATGAGAGAAATGGTACTTAGAGAAGCTCATAAAACCAGATACTCAATACATCCTGGAACGGGGAAGATGTACAAGGATCTCAAGAAACATTTTTGGTGGCTGGGTATGAAAGCCGATGTTGCTAAATACGTAGGAGAATGTTTGACGTGTTCTAAGGTCAAAGCTGAGCATCAGAAACCATCAGGTCTACTTCAACAACCCGAAATCCCGGAATGGAAATGGGAAAACATTACCATGGATTTCATCACTAAATTGCCAAGGACTGCAAGTGGTTTTGATACTATTTGGGTAATAGTTGATCGTCTCACCAAATCCGCACACTTCCTACCAATAAGAGAAGATGACAAGATGGAGAAGTTAGCACGACTGTATTTGAAGGAAGTCATCTCCAGACATGGAATACCAATCTCTATTATCTCTGATAGGGATGGCAGATTTATTTCAAGATTCTGGCAGACATTACAGCAAGCATTAGGAACTCGTCTAGACATGAGTACTGCCTATCATCCACAAACTGATGGGCAGAGCGAAAGGACGATACAAACGCTTGAAGACATGCTACGAGCATGTGTCATTGATTTCGGAAACAGTTGGGATCGACATCTACCGTTAGCAGAACTTTCCTACAACAACAGCTACCATTCAAGCATTGAGATGGCGCCGTTTGAAGCACTTTATGGTAGAAAGTGCAGGTCTCCGATTTGTTGGAGTGAGGTGGGGGATAGACAGATTACGGGTCCGGAGATTATACAAGAAACTACCGAGAAGATCATCCAAATTCAACAACGGTTGAAAACTGCCCAAAGTCGACAAAAGAGCTACGCTGACATTAAAAGAAAAGATAAAGAATTTGAAATTGGAGAGATGGTCATGCTTAAAGTTGCACCTTGGAAAGGCGTTGTTCGATTTGGTAAACGAGGGAAATTAAATCCAAGGTATATTGGACCATTCAAGATTATTGATCGTGTCGGACCAGTAGCTTACCGACTTGAGTTACCTCAACAACTCGCGGCTGTACATAACACTTTCCACGTCTCGAATTTGAAGAAATGTTTTGCTAAAGAAGATCTCACTATTCCGTTAGATGAAATCCAAATCAACGAAAAAACTTCAATTCATCGAAGAACCCGTCGAAATAATGGATCGTGAGGTTAAAAGACTTAAGCAAAACAAGATACTAATTGTTAAGGTTCGATGGAATGCTCGTAGAGGACCCGAGTTCACCTGGGAGCGTGAAGATCAGATGAAGAAGAAATACCCGCATCTATTTCCAGAAGATTCATCAACACCTTCAACAGCTTAAAATTTCGGGACGAAATTTATTTAACGGGTAGGTACTGTAGTGACCCGAACTTTTCCATGTTTATATATATTAATTGAGATTGATATTTACATGATTAAATGTTTCCAACATGTTAAGCAATCAAACTTGTTAAGACTTGATTAATTGAAATATGTTTCATAGACAATTGACCACCCAAGTTGACCGGTGATTCACGAACGTTAAAACTTGTAAAAACTATATGATGACATATATATGGATATATATATAGTTAACATGATACTATGATAAGTAAACATATCATTAAGTATATTAACAATGAACTACATATGTAAAAACAAGACTACTAACTTAATGATTTTTAAACGAGACATATATGTAACGATTATCGTTGTAAAGACATTTAATGTATATATATCATATTAAGAGATATTCATACATGATAATATCATGATAATATAATAATTTAAAATCTCATTTGATATTATAAACATTGGGTTAACAACATTTAACAAGATCGTTAACCTAAAAGTTTCAAAACAACACTTACATGTAACGACTAACGATGACTTAACGACTCAGTTAAAATGTATATACATGTAGTGTTTTAATATGTATTTATACACTTTTGAAAGACTTCAATACATTTATCAAAATACTTCTACTTAACAAAAATGCTTACAATTACATCCTCGTTCAGTTTCATCAACAATTCTACTCGTATGCACCCGTATTCGTACTCGTACAATACACAGCTTTTAGATGTATGTACTATTGGTATATACACTCCAATGATCAGCTCTTAGCAGCCCATGTGAGTCACCTAACACATGTGGGAACCATCATTTGGCAACTAGCATGAAATATCTCATAAAATTACAAAAATATGAGTAATCATTCATGACTTATTTACATGAAAACAAAATAACATATCCTTTATATCTAATCCATACACCAACGACCAAAAACACCTACAAACACTTTCATTCTTCAATTTTCTTCATCTAATTGATCTCTCTCAAGTTGTATCTTCAAGTTCTAAGTGTTCTTCATAAATTCCAAAAGTTCTAGTTTCATAAAATCAAGAATACTTTCAAGTTTACTAGCTCACTTCCAATCTTGTAAGGTGATCATCCAACCTCAAGAAATCTTTGTTTCTTACAGTAGGTTATCATTCTAATACAAGGTAATAATCATATTCAAACTTTGGTTCAATTTCTATAACTATAACAATCTTATTTTAAGTGATGATCTTACTTGAACTTGTTTTCGTGTCATGATTCTGTTTCAAGAACTTCGAGCCATCCAAGGATCCATTGAAGCTCGATCCATTTTTCTCTTTTCCAGTAGGTTTATCCAAGGAACTTAAGGTAGTAATGATGTTCATAACATCATTCGATTCATACATATAAAGCTATCTTATTCGAAGGTTTAAACTTGTAATCACTAGAACATAGTTTAGTTAATTCTAAACTTGTTCGCAAACAAAAGTTAATCCTTCTAACTTGACTTTTAAAATAAACTAAACACATGTTCTATATCTATATGATATGCTAACTTAATGATTTAAAACCTGGAAACACGAAAAACACCGTAAAACCGGATTTACGCCGTCGTAGTAACACCGCGGGCTGTTTTGGGTTAGTTAATTAAAAACTATGATAAACTTTGATTTAAAAGTTGTTATTCTGAGAAAATGATTTTTATTATGAACATGAAACTATATCCAAAAATTATGGTTAAACTCAAAGTGGAAGTATGTTTTCTAAAATGGTCATCTAGACGTCGTTCTTTCGACTGAAATGACTACCTTTACAAAAATGACTTGTAACTTATTTTTCCGACTATAAACCTATACTTTTTCTATTTAGATTCATAAAATAGAGTTCAATATGAAACCATAGCAATTTGATTCACTCAAAACGGATTTAAAATGAAGAAGTTATGGGTAAAACAAGATTGGATAATTTTTCTCATTTTAGCTACGTGAAAATTGGTAACAAATATATTCCAACCATAACTTAATCAACTTGTATTGTATATTATGTAATCTTGAGATACCATAGACACGTATACAATGTTTCGACCTATCATGTTGACACATCTATATATATTTCGGAACAACCATAGACACTCTATATGTGAATGTTGGAGTTAGCTATACAGGGTTGAGGTTGATTCCAAAATATGTATAGTTTGAGTTATGATCAATACTGAGATACGTATACACTGGGTCGTGGATTGATTCAAGATAATATTTATCGATTTATTTCTGTATATCTAACTGTGGACAACTAGTTATAGGTTACTAACGAGGACAGCTGACTTAATAAACTTAAAACATCAAAATATATTAAAAGTGTTGTAAATATATTTTGAACATACTTTGATATATATGTATATATTGTTATAGGTTCGTGAATCAACCAGTGGCCAAGTCTTACTTCCCGACGAAGTAAAAATCTGTGAAAGTGAGTTATAGTCCCACTTTTAAAATCTAATATTTTTGGGATGAGAATACATGCAGGTTTTATAAATGATTTACAAAATAGACACAAGTACGTGAAACTACATTCTATGGTTGAATTATCGAAATCGAATATGCCCCTTTTTATTAAGTCTGGTAATCTAAGAATTAGGGAACAGACACCCTAATTGACGCGAATCCTAAAGATAGATCTATTGGGCCTAACAAACCCCATCCAAAGTACCGGATGCTTTAGTACTTCGAAATTTATATCATATCCGAAGGGTGTCCCGGAATGATGGGGATATTCTTATATATATGCATCTTGTTAATGTCGGTTACCAGGTGTTCACCATATGAATGATTTTTATCTCTATGTATGGGATGTGTATGAAATATGAAATCTTGTGGTCTATTGTTACTATTTGATATATATAGGTTAAACCTATAACTCACCAACATTTTTGTTGACGTTTTAAGCATGTTTATTCTCAGGTGATTATTAAGAGCTTCCGCTGTCGCATACTTAAATAAGGACAAGATTTGGAGTCCATGCTTGTATGATATTGTGTAAAAACTGCATTCAAGAAACTTATTTTGTTGTAACATATTTGTATTGTAAACCATTATGTAATGGTCGTGTGTAAACAGGATATTTTAGATTATCATTATTTGATAATCTACGTAAAGCTTTTTAAACCTTTATTGATGAAATAAAGGTTATGGTTTGTTTAAAAATGAATGCAGTCTTTGAAAAACGTCTCATATAGAGGTCAAAACCTCGCAACGAAATCAATTAATATGGAACGTTTTTAATCAATAAGAACGGGACATTTCACGTACGTGCATGTATACACTGTATGTATATGTGTGTGTGTATATGTAAATATATGCATACGTGTATATGTATGTGTATATAAGTATGTATATGTACGTGTGAATGTATGTATGAATGTTCATTATGTAAGTTAATAAGTTAGTAAACCTAATAATAATAAGAAGTAATAAGTAAATGTATATGTACCATCTTACACTATTGTATATGTAACACATACACCTACTATATATATATCATATAGTATTGAACGTATACATGTATAATGATAGTAAAGAATATATGTATGTATCACATAGATATAATTATATACGATACATAATAGTTGATTTATGTAAATAATAATACTATTATTAGTATAACTTATACACTTAATTATATAGTAACATTTAATAACACTAAGTATATTATCACTTATATACATATAACTATCTCGAAAACGGTCACTGTTAATATAGTTTACTATATTAATAAACAAGCTATATGTCTATTAGACATTACCTAATCGAACATTACATCTCTAGGTTGAGATCTCCGGTTACATACTCCATTCTTACTGCTTGCGTGGAATACCTATCTGCTAATAAGGTGAACTTCATAGCTCCTCTTTTTACTATTTCCTAACTGTTTTATAAACTTTGGGGTGAGACACATGCTTGCTTTTAAACTGTTTTATGCTTAGACACAAGTACTCAAACTTTATTTTGATCAGTTCAAACTGTTTGCTAACATGCTTTGATTCATGCTTAATTCCTACCATGATATCGTTAATTACTGGAATTTGGTAAGCTTAGTTATTGTGATAGCGCTATTGAGGGTGACGTCTCTATCCGGATGACCGCTGGTCAATGGATACATAATAACGATGAACGACACGAACGTGATGTGTTTAGGGTAACTAATGGTTAGTATCGATATCATATACACCAGCACTACTACCGAACTGATTAAACCGCTTATTTAAATCTTGTGGTCTAAAAACTTGTTATAATTATTAAACCTATGTTGTTTACTCAACCATTTTGGTTGACACTTTTAAGCATGTTTTGTCTCAGGTACTTAGATACTTTGCTTCCGCTGTAGAACTCTGCTGTTACTTAGAAGTCAAGCCGAGCACTGGGACCAGAATTAACATCCGCGTCAATGACGATTTTGACGGGGTGTTACAATTTTGTTAATAAAACTTCATCAAACGATGAAGAATAACGAAATTACAATGTGAGAGGCTTTTGAGCCTGAGCAATGACAGACAATTGACAGACCTTCAAATAAACGAACACCTAATTGAAAGGAACAAAAAATCGACGATGAATGGGCTTTGTAGCCTTGATAAAAATCTTTTAAAAATTAAAATATAACAGTTGCTTCATAATCGGAGGAGGAGAACGTTTTTAATTGTCAGGTTTATTTTAATTTTTAAAGTGCATGTGTAGTTATCATTTTTTAAGAGTAACTAAATGCCAGTTTAAATATTTTGAATATACAGATAAGAAATTCCACCTCTATATAATTGCTTATATCATTTCAATTTTCAACTCACTTTTCTCGTTCACTCACCCCTCCACACCCAACTACACTAGCATTTTAAACCTGTTATGTCCCTTCAATCTCCATTTAAACATTTGCCTACACAAGAATAAATAAATGATAATGTCCGGTGAATCAAATGACGGAGGCGGTTGGTTGAAACGGGCGGAACGACGGTGGCACTTGTCCGCCGTTAATTGGAAAACCACATAACACAACAATAACAAAAGCTTTGCAATATTACTTGTTCTCCTAAGTTTCTTGCTTTTCTTTCATTTGTTTTCAACCTCAAAAAAAATGAAGAAGGGCAAAGCTGGAAGAACAATAATATATTACATGTGCTTTGAGGAAATGAGGCCATCGGTCCGAATATTGTTTACCTTTACATTTGAGTATAAAATATTGACCTATTTACTCTTGGTTATTTTCTGTTAATTAGTTTGTAACATATACTCGTAGTAATGGTTTTTGTATTTTGGCTACATGGGTTGTCAGAGATGCGTACTCGTAGTAATAGTGATGCTCGGTAATATTAGTGTTACTTTTGTGGGTGGTTTAGATTTTTACTATTTTGTATCAAGATAATTTATACTATGTATCATTTACAAGAATCATGTACTTGCTTTTGTGTTATGTATTAATGAGTACATTTAAATCGATTTGTGCTTTAGACTACTCTCAACCATGACACCTGTCATACAATCACATTGGAGCTACCTCAACGCCACCTCAGCACCTTCTTTCTTTCACTTTACAACCACATTCACTAAGACTATTTGTAGTTACTCTTTGTACATTTTTAATGATTAGGATGTGTGTGTTTTTTATGTGGAGTAGTGGTGGTGTGGGTTTTAGTGTATGTTAGTAGTATTGTGATGATGTGTTAAAATATAATTGATTGAGTTAAGTATTAAAAAAGGATAAAAATAATATTTTTAAAATAATAAAAAATTTAAAAAAACAACCAACGGCTGTTTCTCAACCCGTTGCAAAGCTTTGCAACGTGGAGGCCCAAAATTGGTTTCACCCACGCATCGATACGGATGATGGAGGCGTTTCCTCCATGCCACCTTGGACGGCCACACCGTTGCCAAGGACCAATACAACTCGTCTAACAACCATCACATCAACCATCACGCCGTTACTATTATTATTGTTATTGTATTTATTTTTGAAATTTTTTTTGAACGACTCTTTTTTTATAACAAATTTAATAAAATAAAAATTATTATTAAATAAAAACACACATAACATTAAAAAAGTACAATAAAAATAAAAAACAAGACATAATTAAAAACTACAAATTTAAAAAAGATGGAATTTATTCTTCATCGTCGGACTTGTACCCCGCTGCGTACTTCTTGGTGAGTTTGTTACGATATTTCATGACCAGATCATATTGCTCCGAAGGAATGTCGGTAGAAATCGTTTGGGATAGAAGCCTTAAACCATCAAACTTCGTACGCGTTTGTGCTTCTTTTCGTAACTCCTCCATAGTGTCCCTTGTAGCTTGGCGGAATCAATAGCACGAGCTCGAGCCTCGTCCGAAGAAAGCCGAGAAGCCGCATCCGAAGAACTGGAACTTCGAGCACTTTTTGAACTATCACGACCTCGAGGACGACGGATAGGATCTCCTCGGAAGAAAGGCTCCAAGTTTGGTACATTCGTGGTCGGTGTCGGTGTTGTGTCGGGATCTTCAAGATTGTTTGAGTCGGGTTGAGAGCGTTTGTTATTGAAGCCTTCATAAGTTAAAACATTGGACACTCTTTTAAACTATTCCAAGCATCTTCATATACGAATGTCCTATTCGTTTGAAGTTTGAATACTTTTTTAGCATGTTTCACAATATCCGCGTCTGACTCTTCACTTTTCCAATGTTTTGAAAGCTTTTCGTAAATTGCAATGAAGATCTTGACGTCTTTACACATGTTACTCCACTTTCCCGTTAATTAATCTTGTCCGCGAGGCTCACGAACTAAACTGTTGTACTCCGCTCGTACGGTGGCCCAAAAAGTCCCGGTAGTTTGCGAGTTCCCGATAATGTTGATTTCAGAAGCTCACGCCCAACACTCCGTTAAAATTCGACTTTCATTATCGGACCACATAACCTTTGCTGGTTTTCCTTTTCCACTCGACTCGGGTGTTTGTGTTTCTTCAACTTTTTCGGTATCAAATTGAGTTTCTTGAACCGCATCAATTTCGGGTTGTGAATTTTCTGACGGAGGGTTAATTGGTGTGTTAACTTGTTGTTGATACACGTGTTTGTGGGGGTTTCCGAAATGTTGTGGCGATCCGTAACCCCCAAATTCGCCTTGTGGATGACCAAACCGTCTTGTGGATGACCAAAACCGAAATTTTGTGGAGATCCATATCTGTAACCGAAATTTTGTGGATGACCAAAATCGACTTGTGGTCGGGTGAAATGTTGTTGGGGGATAGAAGATGATGCGGGTCTCAGAATGATAATATTGTGTTGCGCGGTATTTTGTAGAAGTGTATTCCACATATCACCATCGACATCTGATGAATTTTGTTTGGGTTTTTATTTTTATTTATGTTTGGAAGTTCTTTTTGATGAAGACATTTTGTGATAATGTAGTGTTTGGAGTGTTTGAGATAATGTAGTGATAATGTAGTGTTTGGAGTGTTTAGTGTGTGTAATGTTTAAAATGGAGTAGTGTATATATATAGGAAATAAATGTAAATAAGTTTGAATTAAAAAGAAAAAAACAAACCGTTAGAGTTCTACGGATAGTTTTTTAAAATTAATTTTTTTATTTAAAACAACTTTCCATCAGTCAAAGCACAGCAGATTGAATCACAGGGGTTCAATGGCGGCCGCTAGCACGCCCGCTAGCAACGGCGTTGTTGAACGGCGGTGGGTAAGACAGCCCAACACGGCACCATTGAGACCATTCTTATTATCTACGAGTGTATTTTGCTCATTTGATGAAAAATCTTTAAATTTAACACTAATAATATCAGTAAAATATGACAAAAGACATGTTTTGTTGTAATAAGAATGATAATCCTTAATAGTTCAAACTTTCAAATGATACTTACACTTTATAAGTCCCTTCCTGATAGTACTGAAGTAATGACATGGGTGGTGTAATACCCCGTCAAATTGTGGCCTTGACGTGATGTATTACCAGAGGTCAAAGTCTGGTCGATGCAAGCTATATGCAACGTTTTAAAAGCAATAGTGGCATTTTATTCAAAAACCAAACGTTTACAATACTTAAAGTTAAAAACCAACAAAGTACTACTCAAAAACTAAATGTATATAAAATGAAAAGCCAAGATGCCACTATCATAGTTTAAACAATCTTCAATCCAAATGCATGACCTCTACTGCCTTACTAGCTACAGCAGAAGCATTCCCTAATTACATGAAAATAAACATGTAAAAAACGTTAACACAAAGGTTGAGTAATCATAGGTTTAAGTTGTATGAAGTGTAGAAAACAAGATTTGTTTGCATGCTCGCAAGCATCGTTAAAAATATAAAAAAAGATTCCATAAGTTTGAGCACCCGGTAACTAAGCTTAACGCATGTTTAAAGTACCACTATTTTTAAATACACTTAACCAATGTGTACTACTTCAAATAGTATACGCTCATTTTGTGCTAGCGCGACTAGCCCGAACGGGGATGTCAAGCCCTATGGATCCATATACACCTATTCGCGCCCACTAGTTCATAAACCGGTTACTAGTTACCAAAGCTAATGGATTTTCAGTTATAACTCAGCATAGAATGTAAGTTTAGTACTTGTGTCTACGTTGTAAAACAGAAAAAGACATGTATTCTCATCCCAAAAACAGTTTATAAAACAGTTAAAAAGTTGGGGCTATGACTCAACTTATGAGCACGGTAACAGTGTGATAGCAAATAGCAGCGGTGGTCCAAAGTTGTCAACCTATCATCATTACGTTTAAGTTAGTTGTGAGACGACCCGTCCTAATCCATAAGGACGAATACAATAACATATGATTACATTGCGAGGTATTTGACCTCTATATGATACATTTTACAAACATTGCATTCGTTTTTGAAAAGACAATCTTTCATTACATCGAAAGTTGACGGCATGCATACCACTTCATAATATGTACAAACTGTAACATCCCGCATTTTTCCGTTAAATTATTTTAACGCCCGTCTTTTTCTTTTTAAATAATACCCTTCGTATCTAGATTCGTATCCTTTGTTATGTAACATTTTAAATATTCTCGTTGTTGGAAGATAACGTCTCCCGTACTCTCGTGTAATTTAAAATAATTCGTTTGGTTAATTCACGCACCCGCACCCGAACTAGAGGGACCATTTTTGCCAAGTGATCAAAGGTGTGACTAGGTCAACTAGTCAACACCCTTTCTCATCCATTCATTCATTTCCATTTTCATTTCCATTTTCCTTTAACACTTTCAATTTTTCTTTCAATCTTCATCATCAAGATTCATCATCCATTCATGATCTAGCAAGCTTCAATCAAAACAAAATACATATTTGGAATCCTCTCTTCATCCTCTTCAATTTGATACCAACTTCATCTCTTTTGGGTAACTTTCTAAAATCACTAATTTTATGTGTTCTTGAGATTTTTGAGTTATAAAGTTGTTAATTAGTGTCTATGGCTCATTGTGATGTCGTGTATGTAATTTGTATGCTCGATTCGTTGTTTTTGGTGTAACTAGTTCAATATGAAAATTACTTGCTAAATCCTTGATTTTGGATGATCAAATGTTGTTAGATTGTTAAAGTGCATGTTTTAAAAGTGTTACTAGTATCATTAGTTTCGTTTTGATGTATAGGTTGATTAAGGAAACTCCAAAAACATGATTATTGATTTTGTGATGCTTGATTAGGGTTTGCTAGTTCTTGAGATGAATTTTTGGAAGCTTGAATGCCATGGAATGTTAATTGTTAGTGTTTTGTTGCAATGTGTGTTTGATTACCTTCGAAACGGCATAACATACATGTAAGTTGGTTGCCCGAATCATAAAATGCGTTTTTGGAACTTGTACTTTGATTATGAGTATTTAATTGCGGTTTTTGGTTGTTTTAAGTGAAAGTTTGATTGATGATATGTGTTTAGTTGCATTCCTCGTCAAAATACCTTTCCAACGATGTATAATAGGCGTTATAAGCGTTTGCGGGTCAAGTGTTGTGTTAGAATAGGTTTTGGCTCGTGTACACTTTTGAAAAACAGAAAATGCCTGCACAGAGGGTGGCGCGGCGCGCCCCTTCCCCGCGCGGCGCGCAATCTGGCCTGGCCAGATTCTGCCCACTTTGTCCCTTTTCACGTAAAATGTTTGACTAGCTATCGACCTCCGGTTCACATGAAACTTGTTTTAATATACTTGTATATGAATATTTAGCATAGAAAAATAGTCCGGGACCCGACCCGAACATGTTGACTTTTTCGTTGACTTTGACCAAGTTTGACTTTTTGTCAAACTTAACCAATTAATTATGCAATCTTTCTAACATGATTCTATACTTGTATCTTGCATGAAACTTGACAATTTGACTCACATGCTTCATAATCGAGTCGTAACGAGCCATAGGACTAATTGAACATCTTTGACCGTTTGTGTTTACCGTTATTGATATAACCTATATGTTTAGGTCAAGACTAGCGTTGTCTTTGCACGCATTTACTTGTTGAAGTACTTTTATAACTCTCGCTCTCAAGGTGAGATCATAGTCCCACTTTTACTCTTTTTGAACTTATATTGGGATGAGAAAACATAAACGATTCTTTTGAACTAAGTGAACACAAGAACGGGAAAACAAACATTCTACATACGAGTTTAGAACAAAAATCCTCAATTCGATTATCATTAGTTACACTTGCCGGGTGTAAGCGAGAACTTATGTTATATGGCCATATGGGTTGACAACCCTCATCTTTGACGGTTCGCTACCGTCTACGGATGAAATATATTTTCGAGAATCAGTGTTTGTTCTAGCACTAAGTGATGGGGTATACAATGGAAGGAATGTTAAGCTTTGATAATTGGGTGCTCGTGAAACAAACTTTTGGAATGTATTACTATTATTTCATTGATGCAAATCTTGTGGTTCACTTGTACTTACTTACTTAAACCTATGATTTCACCAACGTTTTCGTTGACAGATTTCTATGTTTTTCCAGGTCTTGCACGATATGTGAAACATGCTTCCGCTTACTATTTGATACTTGCATCCGATGTCGAGTATACATGCATTTCATGGAGCGTCTTATGACTTCACTTTAAACCGTGTCGCCTAGATTTCATTTGTACTTATAACGTTGTAACTTAACTTTTGGTTGAACAATTCTTGTAGACTTTGAAACAATCTTTATTTTGAAATGAAGGCGACATATTTTGGTCAAACGTTATCTTAAAGACTTATAATCAGGTAATGGGACCCACGTAGCCGACGCCGTCACTTGACGATTTGTCGGGGTCGCTACAAGTGGTATCAGAGCCTTGGTTGTAGGGATTTAGAGTTCATTTGTGTCCACCCCGAGTCATAGGGTACATAGGTGAATCTAGACTACAACCGGCATATAGACTGAAGTAGGAATTATTTGACTAATTGTGCATTTATACTCGAACTCTTCTATCATATCTAACTCGTATTCGATCTCGATCTTACGTTGATAAATTTTGTTGATGCGCCACCTTGACTTTATGAAGTAATGTTAAATGCACATGAGAATCAGGGTAATATAATTTCCGGGATTATATTACGGTGATTCACATGGACGTTCCGACATTATGACGTAAAGAATTTAAGGCGAGTCAAGGAAAAATTTCCTCTCTATCCTATTTCCATACTCCGGTTGGTATTGTTGAAAATACTAACCAATGATATTCTTGTCTCATGAAGGAACAATGGCTCACCAAGGTCAACTCAATACTCCTCTCAAAACTCTAGAACAAGCTCTTCAACGAATGATAACCACCGCCGTGGGTACGGCCGTGGCCGATCACTTTTCTAACAACAACAATCATGGAGCCGGTAATTCATTCGAAGGTTGCTCCTACAAGAACTTCATGAAGTACAATCCTCCCACTTTCGATGGAACCGGAGGACCGGTTACTCTCACCCGATGGTTTGAACAAATGGAGACCGTTTTTAACACAAGCGGTTGTCGAGACCAAGATAAGGTCAAGTTTTCCACCCTCACCTTCACCGGCATTGCTCTCTCGTGGTGGAACACGTATGTACAATTGGTGGGAAGCGATGAAGCCCACACACTCTCTTGGACCGAATTAAGAGAAAGAATGATCACCGAATACTTCCCGCGCAACGAGACTCGAAGGCTCGAACAGGGTCTAAGGAATTTAAAAACGGTCGGAAATGACCTCGAAGCTTATAATCAACGGTTTACCGAACTAGTCTCGATGTGTCCAAATCTCATGACTCCCGAATCCCTAAGAGTCGAACTTTACATGGATGGCCTCCCTAAGAGCATTCAACACAAGGTAATGACATCTCAACCCACTAACCTACAAGAGGCTTTAACAATGGCCCGCCATACTTTAGACACGGCAAATGAAACGGAAACGCCGGCACCAATGGTCGAGAACCAATCGAGCGGCAATAAAAGAACATGGGAAGCCTCTCAATCAAGCAACCACAACCACAACAACCTCTCCAAGAAGCCTTTCGCCTCCAACGACAAGAAAGGCTATACCGGAAAACTACCTTTTTGTAACGAATGCCACAAGCATCACTTTGAAGGATGTGGCAGGTTTCGCCACCGGCGCCAAGGACCCGTCGCTCGAAAGATGCCCAACGCACACAGAACGGGTGCTTGCTTCGAATGTGGCCAACTGGGTCATTTTAGGAATGTGTGCCCAAATAAGAAAATCAACCCCAACGCACGCCGTTGAACCTTCAACATCGACACCTAGGATGCCCGGAACGACGATGGACTAGTAACGGGTACGTTTCTTCACAACAAACCGTATACTTCATACTTATTCGATTTCATTACCGTTAGACGTTTTATAACCAAGTCTTTGACTCGTGCTCTTTGCACTCCACTTTTTCCCTAGATACTACTTAGGCAATTTAAGCGACCAACGGAAAGATATTGTGTGTCTATAAATTCTATAGGAGGATATACGTTAAGAATATTGACTTGACACCTATAGAACTAGGGAGCTCAGAACCTATTCGTTAAGGAGAAATTGTTTCCCCTACAACTAGGTATAGATTATTGTGAACTAAATAATTTTCGGTTGAAAACCGATACCCTCTTCTTCGTATCCATGACCACCTGATTACTTGCATGAATCCCGTGTGCATTCCAAAACGACCTCCGTTCCGGTTATCACCAATTGGGGGTTAAGGGAGACGATGTCTCCTAAGCCATTTCCGAACTCACAACGTTAGTTGTAAATCTCTCTTAGTACCGTTTGATTTATTTAGGACCCCGTCCGTATTCATGAACCTCCTAAACCACGTATACAAACTTACCTAGACAAATCTGTTATCGTATTTATAGATGACATCTTAACTCATTCAAGTAAAGAAGGAAAACGAACAACATCACCATCTCAGTCTCGAACTTTTGAGAAAAGAGCAACTCTATACCAAATTCTCCGAGTGAGAATTTCTGTTGAACGAAGTCTAGACCATGATGTTAATGGTCGAGGCACTACAATCAATCTCGAAATCAAGCCACATGTAATCAGGAAACTCTCCCAACTCAAACTTGTATTCGTAAAATCTTAGATCTCGCCTGTTATTACCAAAGATTCATTTCTGACTTTTCTCGTGTTACATGACTTTTAAACTCGTTAACTCACTAAGGAAAACTTTAAACCTCTCCGTGTTCGAACCTTGAGCGTGATTCTTCACACCAACATTTCTAGCTAAATTCGTATAGCAACAGATGGAACTCAAACATGGAAATATTTCTACTTGAACGCCGAAAGGCATACCCTCTCGACTCAAAATCAACGTAACTGAAATTCGTTATTTTGCGCGAAGAATTCTAATACTAAATTGTAAATCCGATCAATTTTCTCGTCATCACGTACCACACTAGATACCTCTGTTATTTCACCGTTACCGTCTGATATTACTGGAAATTAAGATAACACACAATCCAACGATACTCCACTCTTCTTTGACTTAACGCCCTTGTGTTTCTGATAATCGGCCAACTACTATTCAACCCCGAACTATACAACTACGTGTACTATCTCGTTTCTTTTTTCAAACCTCAACTTTTGACAACTAGATGCACGATATGGCAACCTCGAGATGTAAACTCACTCTACTCTAAGTTCTCATTTCACTCCTATCCTTATCGCTCGCACTTCCGTATAAGGAAACTTTTGTAACATTTCTCAATGGATAGAGAAACTCTTCATATTACATTAGTATTCGCCACGAGGGTGAATAGTCCTAACGAACATTTTTGAGCCCTAACTAACTTGTTCAAACATATCTCAAGGAATTCTTTTTCTAATATGGTGTACCATTGCCAATGCCAATTACCTCGGATCAAAATACTCGTATCGCTTCTAGTTTTGCAAGAAACCTTGGGGAACCCGCTTAGACATGAGTACCGCGTATCTCTCACAAACCGACGAACCGAGCAAACGAACGATTTACATCCTGGAAAGACATGTTTCAAACTCGCATTATCGCTTTTAGTTGATCCCTCATACTACGATAGTTACTGTTCTTGTACTAACGCCGCACTTCCGAAACCCTATATGACCGCTAATGTCATACCCCTGTTCATTTAACCAAAGCATGCGGCAAGCAAATCGCCGAATCTGAACTCCATCAAGAAACAACAATTGAGATCGTTCAAGTCCGAGGAGGGCTAGGGACAACTCATGGTCGCCAGAAGAGTTATACCAAACTTAGAGGAGAACCTCACCAAACCCAGTGTGTAACCGCGTAATATTGGGAAACCGCACCTTGGAAGGGTGTAATCCATTTTGGGAAATCGAGAAAGACTATATCCGCAATATTGAACCTTCTGAAACCTTGGGGCGTATTGGAACCGCTTCCTACCGTTTAGAACTCCCGACTCAATTAAGTTTCCGTTTACCCTACATTTCGTGTAACAAACTTAGAAACGTGTCCTGCGGAACAGGAGCGTGCAATCCTGCTAGATACATCAACTATCGATGACAACTTCTCTTCATAGGGGAAAACCAGTTGAAACTGGGGATCGTAAAACCAAACCTTAATACAACGTAAAACCCTGACTATCCAACTCATGAGAACACTCAAGGACGTACTTTCACTTATTCATTGCATGGACAACGTAAAGTCTCGAGTAAGAGATATCGACTACTACTTCCAACTAAATTTCGGGACGAAATTTCTTTTGAGGTGTGGATAATGTAACATCCCGCATTTTTCCGTTAAATTATTTTAACGCCCGTCTTTTTCTTTTTAAATAATACCCTTCGTATCTAGATTCGTATCCTTTGTTATGTAACATTTTAAATATTCTCGTTGTTGGAAGATAACGTCTCCCGTACTCTCGTGTAATTTAAAATAATTCGTTTGGTTAATTCACGCACCCGCACCCGAACTAGAGGGACCATTTTTGCCAAGTGATCAAAGGTGTGACTAGGTCAACTAGTCAACACCCTTTCTCATCCATTCATTCATTTCCATTTTCATTTCCATTTTCCTTTAACACTTTCAATTTTTCTTTCAATCTTCATCATCAAGATTCATCATCCATTCATGATCTAGCAAGCTTCAATCAAAACAAAATACATATTTGGAATCCTCTCTTCATCCTCTTCAATTTGATACCAACTTCATCTCTTTTGGGTAACTTTCTAAAATCACTAATTTTATGTGTTCTTGAGATTTTTGAGTTATAAAGTTGTTAATTAGTGTCTATGGCTCATTGTGATGTCGTGTATGTAATTTGTATGCTCGATTCGTTGTTTTTGGTGTAACTAGTTCAATATGAAAATTACTTGCTAAATCCTTGATTTTGGATGATCAAATGTTGTTAGATTGTTAAAGTGCATGTTTTAAAAGTGTTACTAGTATCATTAGTTTCGTTTTGATGTATAGGTTGATTAAGGAAACTCCAAAAACATGATTATTGATTTTGTGATGCTTGATTAGGGTTTGCTAGTTCTTGAGATGAATTTTTGGATGCTTGAATGCCATGGAATGTTAATTGTTAGTGTTTTGTTGCAATGTGTGTTTGATTACCTTCGAAACGGCATAACATACATGTAAGTTGGTTGCCCGAATCATAAAATGCGTTTTTGGAACTTGAACTTTGATTATGAGTATTTAATTGCGGTTTTTGGTTGTTTTAAGTGAAAGTTTGATTGATGATATGTGTTTAGTTGCATTCCTCGTCAAAATACCTTTCCAACGATGTATAATAGGCGTTATAAGCGTTTGCGGGTCAAGTGTTGTGTTAGAATAGGTTTTGGCTCGTGTACACTTTTGAAAAACAGAAAATGCCTGCACAGAGGGTGGCGCGGCGCGCCCCTTCCCCGCGCGGCGCGCAATCTGGCCTGGCCAGATTCTGCCCACTTTGTCCCTTTTCACGTAAAATGTTTGACTAGCTATCGACCTCCGGTTCACATGAAACTTGTTTTAATATACTTGTATATGAATATTTAGCATAGAAAAATAGTCCGGGACCCGACCCGAACATGTTGACTTTTTCGTTGACTTTGACCAAGTTTGACTTTTTGTCAAACTTAACCAATTAATTATGCAATCTTTCTAACATGATTCTATACTTGTATCTTGCATGAAACTTGACAATTTGACTCACATGCTTCATAATCGAGTCGTAACGAGCCATAGGACTAATTGAACATCTTTGACCGTTTGTGTTTACCGTTATTGATATAACCTATATGTTTAGGTCAAGACTAGCGTTGTCTTTGCACGCATTTACTTGTTGAAGTACTTTTATAACTCTCGCTCTCAAGGTGAGATCATAGTCCCACTTTTACTCTTTTTGAACTTATATTGGGATGAGAAAACATAAACGATTCTTTTGAACTAAGTGAACACAAGAACGGGAAAACAAACATTCTACATACGAGTTTAGAACAAAAATCCTCAATTCGATTATCATTAGTTACACTTGCCGGGTGTAAGCGAGAACTTATGTTATATGGCCATATGGGTTGACAACCCTCATCTTTGACGGTTCGCTACCGTCTACGGATGAAATATATTTTCGAGAATCAGTGTTTGTTCTAGCACTAAGTGATGGGGTATACAATGGAAGGAATGTTAAGCTTTGATAATTGGGTGCTCGTGAAACAAACTTTTGGAATGTATTACTATTATTTCATTGATGCAAATCTTGTGGTTCACTTGTACTTACTTACTTAAACCTATGATTTCACCAACGTTTTCGTTGACAGATTTCTATGTTTTTCTCAGGTCTTGCACGATATGTGAAACATGCTTCCGCTTACTATTTGATACTTGCATCCGATGTCGAGTATACATGCATTTCATGGAGCGTCTTATGACTTCACTTTAAACCGTGTCGCCTAGATTTCATTTGTACTTATAACGTTGTAACTTAACTTTTGGTTGAACAATTCTTGTAGACTTTGAAACAATCTTTATTTTGAAATGAAGGCGACATATTTTGGTCAAACGTTATCTTAAAGACTTATAATCAGGTAATGGGACCCACGTAGCCGACGCCGTCACTTGACGATTTGTCGGGGTCGCTACACAAACTATAATTGACTTAATAATAATCTTGATGAACTCAACGACTCGAATGCAACGTCTTTTGAAATATGTCATGAATGACTCCAAGTAATATCTCTAAAATGAGCAAATGCACAGCGGAAGATTTCTTTCGTACCTGAGAATAAACATGCTTTAAAGTGACAACCAAAAGGTTGGTGAGTTCATTAGTTTAACATAAATAATCATTTCCATCATTTTAATAGACCACAAGATTTTCATTTTCAGTTCTCATAAATATACGTCCCATGCATAGAGACAAAAATATCATTCATATGGATTGAACACCTGGTAACCGACGTTAACTTAATGCATAGAATATCCCCAAAACAGAACCTCTCGTCTGTATAATAATCTCGAAGTACTAAAGCATTCGTACCCCGAATGGGACTTGTCAAGGTCCGTAGATCTATCTTTAGGATTCGCGTCAAACAGGGGCCATTTCCCTAAATTCTTAGGTTACCAGACTTGAAGGGCGATATTCGGTTTAATAATCCAACCATATAATGTAGTTTTTGATCACTTGTATCTATTTCGTAAAACATTTATAAAAGCAGCATGTATTCTCAGTCCCAAAAATATATATTGCAAAAGCATTTAAAAAGGGAGCAAATGAAACTCACCTAATGTATTTTGTAGTAAAAATACATATGACTATATCGAACAATGCAGGGTTGGCCTCGGATTCACGAACCTATATCATTTATGTATATTAAAACATATAATTGTAATCGAACAAGTTTATATATTATTAGTAATTGTTATTTTAGTAACTTGTATGTTTAATTTAATAATTAAATTAGCTATATTTATTTGTTATACTTTAGATAAATAGTTAGTACTTATTATGAAAATATTAATGTTGTTATGTGATATGTTCTAAATATATTCTTACATAACTATTTATGTGGTAAAATAACATCAATAATAATAAATAAAAGTTTGTATCTTTTTATGATAATAATAATAATACTAAAAGTAATTAGATTTAGTAATGATATTGCTATTAATAGTTTTGATAATAATAATAATAATAATAATTCTAGCAATAATAAAAATGATAATAATAATAATAATGATTATATCCCTAATAATAATAATAATAATAATAATAATAATAATAATAATAATAATAATAATAATAATAATAATAATAATAATAATAATAATAATAATAATAATAATAATAATAATAATAATAATAATAATAATATATAAACAAATTATATATATAACTATACCTTCAAAATAAAGAATGGGTATTATGATCCAAGCCCAAATTCAACTAGTCCAACAACCATATACTAGCCTAGTTAGAATTTAAACAAGCCCAATCTCAACTTGACCCAACTTGTGCTGTAAAAAAAAATGAATACGTTGTAGCAGTCATTGGTCGAACTTGCAACCTCTCGTTTCACCAACATACCACTAACCATCCCTCTGACATCTCATTTATGTTTTTAAACCCGATTATAACCTATATATCTTATTTTGTCTGATCTTCTTCTTCTTCTAGTTTCATTACCGTCGCTAGTTATTATCATAATCCACATCTTTTAATTACCATCATTGTTACCATTACAATTATCATAATCATCATAATTTTTCCATCACCGTAACACTGTATCCTCGTTTCAGTCTAATAGAGAAAAAAGAAAAAAATATATATATACCTGGCATTGAGATCACGCTCAATAAATAGCCCAACAAGAACTCGGCCCAAGTAAAAACATAGTCTATTTTTATTTAAAATGAGTCCATTTAACTAACCCACTTATACGTCTCCTTGATCTACAACGACCCAAAATAATACTCCATGTAGGGTTACGGTATATTGGGTTTTATCATAGAAAGTGTTACGCAGTAGCAACAATCACCGAATAGCAGTAACGGTTTTTGGCTTTCTCTCTTCCTTTTTTAAAAAAAAATCAATTGAACGGAAGTGGCAAACAAGGAAAGGAAATCTCACATGCCCTCCCACTTTTTCATCAATAAAGATAACTTCTCAAGACAAAAAAAAATGAAAAGGAATACCTTTCCAACAAACTGGGTCGGCCACAACTTCTCCTTTACCCTATATGTAATAAACAAATCGCTGTATAAATATATGGACATATCCAAGTTGTCAAACTTTATTTTGTGGACCTATTATTCTCCATTATTTTCGTTATTTTACACGTCAAAATAAGGAATGGAAATATAATTCACAGCGAATAACATGTTGTTTTGGTTGGTAACGGCTGCAAACAGAAAACGGGTTGCAGTAAAAGGCTGCACAAAATAATGGTTGTAGGGTGGAAGGTATGTGACGGTTTAGTTGTCTTGTTCGTTGCTCAAAACCAAAAACGAAAGGGAAAAGAAATGATGATAATGATGGTGGTTTGGTGTTAGTGATCAAGGTGTTTTCAAAGTGACAATAATTGTGGTTTCATGATTAAAGAAAAATTTAAAGGAAGGTAGTGATAGTTGTAGATGATGGTGGTTGAAATCATAAAACGCGAAAATGGTGATGAGGTAGTTTAGTTGTACATGAAGGTTGATGGTGTATGGTCGTCTGGTATCATTTATTGGATTTGGTTAAGCTTATTAGAAATTTTAAAGTTGACAGAATATTTAGCCAAGAGGAAGAATACAAGAAAAATAAGAAGGTGAAATCGATGGCTAACAGAATTTGGATCCCTCTGTGTGATTACTGTTTTTGACTTGTAACAAGATTTGATTTAGATTGGATTGTAGTGTAAATTTGATTGACAGAAAGAATCCCTCAGGAGGAGAACAGATAAAGATGGTTAACTGATTGGTACGATTATATTCTGATATGTAACAATTTTCAACAAGGACAGAAATCAATTACAGTTGGAAAATGATATGAAACAGATTTTGGATTTTATATAAAAAAAATATACGTATTTATCATTCATATATATGTATATATATCAGTAGAAGTATATTTTGTATTTATATATTTATTTAACTGAATATCTAAAATTTATATATATGTATATATAGCTGTGTATGTATAATTGTATATATCAATTATATATATATATATATATATATATATATATATATATATATATATATATATATATATATATATATATATATATATATATATATATATATAAGAAATAATATTAATTATATAAACATCAATATTAATTTTAATAATAATAATGAAACTAATAATAGAAATGATAATAATAATAATAATATCAATAATATTAATTTTACTTGTACATATCAAATTTTACGTATTCATATATATATATATATTTTATATAATACTATTAATTATTTAAATATTCATTTTAATGTTTATAATGAAATTATCGTTAATAATATTATCATAACAATTATATTCAAACTTGTAATTAAATTTAATATATTACAATTTATAAATTTTATCCTAGTTACCAATTATATATTATATAATAACTTATTTTAAATATCAATATATATATAATATTACTTATGTTCAGAATTCATATATATATAAATATATGTATATATATAGCAACTTATTTATTCTGTATTTTATTAATTCAAAATTTATATATATGTATACATATTTTTGTATTTATATCTATATATTTATTTACAAACAATTGTTCGTGAATCGTCGAGAACAGTCGAAGGATAATTGAATACATGAATATAGATTTCAAAACTTTCGAGACTCAACATTACAGATTTTGCTTATCGTGTCGGAAACATATAAAGATTAAAGTTTAAATTTGATCGGAAATTTTCGGGTCATCACATATATGATACATTTTACAAACATTGCATTCATTTTAAAAGACAAACTTTCATTATACTATATACTAAATATGGACCACACCCTCCAATCATAACCCGCTACATACCCCAAAAACACTGTAGCAACAGTAGCGCACTGTAGCTACAGTAATTTTTTTTTTTGGAGATAATTTATTTAATCTTCTGATTTTATACAACGACCACCAGTTAATATTCGTCTTTTTTACATATATTCAAAAAAAAAAGAAAAAAAAACCATGAACTTATTAATTTTTGTCCACCAACCACCTGCGACCGCCACCATCAGCCACTTTACACCACCATGCACTGCCACCTACCACCGCCGATTTCACGGCCGGCTACGACCGTCACCGTCCACAACTTTCAACCACCATCAAATCTGATCTAAAGAAAAAACATCCAGATCCACACATGAGACAAACTTCCGGAAAAAGGGCAATTTAGTGTTTGATGAAATATATAAACATACCTGAAAACTTAAAAGACACCCAGCATATCAAATACCTCACGAGTCCACCCAATTGTCTGATTTAAGGGGGGGAAAAACGATAAACATATATATTAAAGGAACAAAAACAAATCTAAAAATCAACCGATCAATAAACAAATCTGAACATAGGACGGTTTGGTAGTGGTTAGAAAAAACACATACCTAAAAAGTCAAGTTTTTAAGTCGGGTTTTTCACGACCGTGGCTCTGATAAAAGTCAAGCGCTGGACCTCCTGTAGGAGAACAACTACAATAGCCCAACACACCATGAGAGTGGCGGTGGAAAGCTACTTTCGGCAACAGTTACGATCACAACAGCCGACGCCGCCGTCGACTTTCACCGTCGGCCAACACCTTACTATTGTAAAAAAATATCAAAAATAATAATTTTTTTTAACTGCATTCTTGAGTATAACTAGCTATTCACATATATATTACAACTAAATATGCACACGGTACAACTAACCATACAAATAGTACAACTCTATTGAGAGTGGGGTGTTAGAAAAACCCAAAAACTAAATCGAGTTCTGGTGGTCGGAACTACTGGAAACCACCGAGTCAACCGCAACCATCGATATAATTTTTCTTGATTTTTTTTTTATGATTTTAGTGTAAGATATTATAATGGTAGTGAAAATGAGAATGGAAAATTGGGGAAGATCGGTGGAGAGGATAATAAGCTGTTAAAGGCGAGAATACGGAGTACTAAAGATAGGGTAGGATGGATATGTGGATGAAATCAACCCATTTTACTTTATTTTTTTTATTTACAGCCCCATTTAGGATGAAAATGACAAACTGAACCTCTAAGTTATAAACATTACCACTTTAAATTGTTTTTTAGCTTCAATATGTGTTACACAAAACATTGAACCTACATAAAATTGTAAAGATTTATATTTCGAACATCAATTAAATTAAATTCTTATATTATACTCTATATAAACTTTAGAGTATGTTAATATTACCGGTAACCGTTTTCCTTTTACGTATAATTAACTTATCGTTAACCGATCAAAATCATCCCGCAGCAAAATATGATATCGGGTTGGAAAAATAATTTTTTATCTCACGACCGAAACTACCTATTCAATTAATTGAGAGTAAAGGGGTAAGACAAAGTAGTAAAGTAATTGTTGACCAAATCATGTGGCTACCAAATACGAAGTCCAGTTGGCCGTTGCATCTTCCAACTTTTTTTAATCAAAAAAAATACTGCAATATTACGGAGTATAAATCCTTTCATTTTTCATATATTTTGCTCTCAAAAACATAATAAAAATAAATGTCTATAAATTTATAGTGGGGATAAATGAGTAAATAATCAACGCTAAATGCGTACAACAAATGTTTTGTCAAAACACGTTATTGCAAAAACGTTATGACAAAAACATTGAGAACCGCAGCAACGCGCGGGCTTCCGAATCTAGTTTACATCGAAAATTGACAGGCATGCATACCATTTCAAAATATCCAACTATAAATGACCTAATCTGTCATTTACTTAATCATAATCTTTATTGAACTCAACGACTTGAATGCAACGTCTTTTGAAATATGCTATGAATGACTCTAAGTAATATCTTTAAAATGAACAAATGCACAGCAGAAGATTTCTTTCAATCCTGAGAATAAACATGCTTTAAAGTATCAACCAAAAGGTTGGTGAGTTCATTAGTTTATCATCAATATTCATTTCTATCATTTTTAATAGACCACAAGATTTTCATATCCAATTCTCATAAATATACATCTCATACATAGAGATAAAAATCATTCATATGGTGAACACCTGGTAACCGACATTAACAAGATGCATATAGAATATATCCATCATTCCGGGACATCCTTTGGACATGATAATTTCGAAGTACTAAAGCATCAGCAACAACGGATGGGGCTTGTTGGGCCCAATAGATCTACCTTTAGGATTCGCTTCAATTAGGGGCCAGTTCCCTAATTCTTAGGCTACCAAGATAAAAGGGGCATTTTCGATTTCGATCATTCAACCATAGAATGTAGTTTCAATTACTTGTGTATATTTCGTCAAACATTTATAAAAGTGCATGTTTTCTCAGTCCCAAAAATATATATTGCAAAAGCATTTAAAAAGGGAGTAATAAAACTCACAATACTGTATTTTGTAGTAAAAATACATATGACGACATTGAACAATGCAAAGTTGGCCTTGGATTCACGAACCTATATTAAGTATATATATATATATATATATATATATATATATATATATATATATATATATATATATATATATATATATATATATATATATATATATATATATATATATATATATATATATATATATATATATATTTTATATAATTGTCAAAATCTGTCTAACAATTAAAGTGGAGTCATAGTGTACCACAATCCTAATGCTCGAGACCGATATGAAAAAGTTAACAAAAATCAGTTTGACCCAAAATGACTTTCAAAATCTATACATATTTTATTATATAACCTAAATATAGTCATTTTATATATTTAAATATATTTATCAGATTTTATTAGAGTAAATAATACAAGTCATATATTAACAAATAAAATTTATATTAAAATTTATATATGATAAAAACATACTGTTATATATCTTAAGTGATATAATTTATAAAGTTCATTTAATATCATAAAAATATAATTATATTACGTGTGGTAAAAATATCTTTATATCACATATTTATCTGATAAAATAATATTGATAATAATAATAATGAGTAAAAGTTTTATTATTTTGTATTAATAATATTAATAATTTTAATAATAATAATAACAATATTTATATTTACTAATGATAATTTTTAATTTTTAATAAATAAATAATAATCTTTTGTAATAATACTAATATAATAACAATATTATTACTGATAATGATAAGAATATTATAGTTATGTTAATGATAATAATATTGATAATAATATTGTTGTTATCAATATTACTAATAAAAATGATAATGAAAATATAAGTTTTAAAATTTAAAGTATTATTTTCTAACAAACATGATAATTTTAAAATAATGATTTTTAATATTAACGATAACAATAATAATAATATTTTAAAATAATGCTTCTATTCAAAATGATAATTTTTAATAATAATGATACTCTTTAATATTTAACTGTAATACTTATAATATTTTATATGAAAATAATAATTCTATTTAAAAATGATAATTTTTAATAATAACGATAGTAATAATAATAACAATAATAATGATAATACATATATTGATAACGATAAGGATAATAATAATAATAATAATAATAATAATAATAATAATAATAATAATAATAATAATAATAATAATAATCAGATAATAATAACGACGATAATAACGACGATGTAATAATAATAATAATAATAATAATAATAATCATTTTTAATAATAATATTAAGATTAATGATAATTCAGTTGACTATATTTTTAAATCCGTTCATCGAAATCGCACGACTTCTAAATGAAAAGTTGTTAATTTTTCGACAGCTTTCCAACGACATGCATATCATATACCTTATATTAAATTCATGATTCAACATATACTATACAACGATGAAATTAAATATACAAGCATGCATAATCAAATATACTCGAGCACTAGTAAGGGGATATACTATTAATATATGAAAGATAAGGTATGAATGCTCACGTATCAATATTGAGATTCAATATTGCAGAAAAGTATGTAGACGCGACGTATATGACAAACACTAGTTTGACTCACGAGCAATACCCCTGAACCATACCCATAACCTCCATAACTATAACCCATAATTTCCTTAGCTTTATCCCTCTCGAAAAACCCCTTTTGAAAACACGCGAACAGAACCTCGTCGTAGTATTTTATATATAATACTAATAATAATACTCATACTACTAATAATACGATTAATAATAATAGTAATAATAATAATATATATATATATATATATATATATATATATATATATATATATATATATATATATATATATATATATATATATATATATATATATATATATATATATATATATATATATGGATATGCGAGAGAGATAGATAGATAGTGATCCAGCAGAACCAGAATCGAATTGCATTTATACAACAATTCAGTCACCTACACCCCATGCGATCGCATGGGGTTTGTGGGTCGAATCCATGCGATCGCATGGAGGCCTATGCCAGCTGATATCCACTCAATTCCTTGCCGACACTTTTTATTAGTATTATATATAAATATTTATATAATTAATCTTTATATTTATATATATATTATATTATATTTTCTAACATAATTGACTTGTACTTTTCGCTCTTATGACTTGTACATTGACACTCGACTTATGTCCTAGTTCCGGTTTTTTAAACGAAGTTTCGTACGCTTAGAAAACTTGCACTTTACGTTACGTGACTCGTACCCTTGTCAAAATATAAACTAAATTCATTGATAAATTATGTTACACGAAGTATGACTTATACATTTGAGTGTTTTGGTCATTTGCTTCTGTAAATCAACTTCTCGTTGTTTATTTAAATACATTTAATAATATATTTAAAATATTATTTAAATCAAAATGTTTTATAAATATATTAATATTACATTGTAAATTGTATATATATATATATATATATATATATATATATAAATAAATATAAATATATATATATATCTTTATTTAGAAATATAATTTATATATAACTAGAATATTTATATAATATTTAGTTTTTCAAACCAGTTATATTTCAAAGTCCGTTTTACATAATTTAAACTCGTTTAAGTAATAGAAGTTATATATCAAATAATTTTTTTAATAATATGAAAAGTAAATAATTAATTTACCAAGGGACACGAGGCAATCACTGTAAATTATGCTTTTGAAATTTAAACGGGAATCTCTACTAACTTTTGACTAACTCTCGTTATTGACACTTTTATAAATCACTTTTCCAAATATTCTGAATACTGATAAAAATGGGCGATTTCTGAAATCAACGTGGACCTCACAACGAAGACTCATAATCATACAATGTATCTGATAAATCAATCATTTAATATTATCTTCTAATTCCATCGATAAATATATTTAACGTATACGTTCATGTAAAGTATAATACGTTTTATACTTTGTTAACATTCTCAAGTTTTAATATATATATATATATATGTATATATATATATGTATATATATATATATATGTATATATATATATATATATATATATATGTATATATATATATATATATTGGGGCAGGATCAATGGGGAAGTAACCAGTCGGGGGGAAGCAAAAAAAATTTTTTCGTTTTTTTTTAAATATTTTTTTTTCCGGCATCAAGATCACACGAAAATATGAACATTTAGAAGAGACACTTCGTGATGAATGTTATTATTTAGGCGGGAAAATGATCGACAAAAATAACATTCAAGATAATATTGTTCGTGAAGAATATGAACGTTTTTTTTCAAGTTTTGTGAAGTAAAATTTAGCCCGATTTAGAGTTTAGGGTTTAGGGTTTAGGGTTTGGTGTTTTGGGTTTATTCCATAAACCCAAAACACCAAACCCTAACCCCTAAACCCTAAACCCTAAACTCTAAACCGTTCGTGTTAAAAACTCAATCTAAATCCTAAATCTAAACCCTAAACCCTAAATTTCTAAACCCTAATATCTAAACTCTATAAACCCTAATATCTAAACCCTAATATCTAAACCCCAATAGCTAAAACCTCAAAATACGCTCGAAAAACACGATAATTGTTATATATTACTTCTTCGAGAGTTTTTCTGCCAAAATAAAAACATTTATCACAAAGTGTCTCTACTAAATGTTCATATTTTCATCTCATCTATAATGTTCATGAACGAAGTTTTTTCAAAAAATGAAAAAAAAAGTTTTTGCTTCCCCCCGCTTCCCCCCGAATGGTTACTTCCCTCTTGATCCTACCACTATATATATATATATATATATATATATATATATATATATATATATATATATATATATATATATATATATATATATATATATATATATATATACATCTATTTTCATATCCATATATTGGTTCGTGAATTGTCGAAATTTGGTCGAGGTTAAATGAATGTATGAACAAGTTTAAAATTTTTGAAATTCAACTTAACAAACTTTTCTTATCGTGTCGGAATAATATAAAAATTAAGTTAAATTAGGTCGAAAATCTCCGGGTTGTCACAAGTTGGATCATCATGGGTCATCATCATCAGCATCATTATAGTTATGTGTTTGATATATATATTCATATATATTTCCGGTGTTCCTTTTAAGAGTTTTCAATGTTAACTATTATCACAATTTAGATGTTGCATAACTCAAACGATCCTCGTTGCTATCAAGTAAGTCAATGGATAGCCAGATGTAACTAGGGGCCAGGACTCTTGATCCGACTTTAAGTCATGACATTCGAGATCCACAACCATATCCCAAACTGGCAACCTAGACACCATCCATGACCGTAAGTAGCGATGAGTCTCATGAAAGTCATACATTATGTGTTTGTAATTATAGTTCCACGTACGTTCTAGTGAGTATAGGAATACATCACTTGTTTAATTTGTTTTCGGTATGTTATAAATTTATAATATATTGTCATGATACTTTATATTATATCTTTTACGGTAACGTTATTATATTTATATTATAATACAAAGATAACGTTCTATTTATAAAGTTCTCATTTTTATAAAAGGTATGATATTATTCTTTATTTAATATTTAAATCATAATATAATTTCTCGTAATATTTTATTTCTTTCCATGTATTATACAATTACACACATACACATATACTTCTAATTATGTAGTACGTGTATATACATCTACATTTATACATGCATGCACTCATGCATACATATATATCTACATATACGCATAAACATAATAGTTCATATATATCTATATGTTTCTTATATACAATGTCCATATTAGGGTTGTACAAATCCAATATTTTCTAATTATAATACACCATCAAAGATATTATTTTATACAAAAATATCAAAATCCTTTTAGAGTTTTAAGATCAAACATCACATTGTCCATCATGTTCATAATATTCATCACGATATTAATACTTATCATCTTTATATTATCAATATTATTATTAATAACCTCGTTAATCTCTTTGAGTTCATATTTAAATCCATTAACACGTTAAAGTTTTATCAAGTTGAATTATATTATATACATGCATATATACACACGCATGCATACACATGCATATACACACACACGCATGCAATATATATATATATATATATATATATATATATATATATATATATATATATACATACATACAGACATACGTAAAGTATATATATACATATACATACATAAGTACGTGTATATATATATACACATACACACACACAAGTATACACACACATATACATTCAAGATTTTTAATTTCTTTCATCCAATTCATAATTATATCCTATGTATATTAACTATAAAAATTAAATTTTCATGTATGTAAAGTATGTATGTAAAACTAGAGTGTTATAGGGTACCTTATTGTGTGATACACAAGAAAAGTAATGAATATTGATGGTGATGGTGGCGTCGGACAGCAGCAAAAATGGGGCAGCAATTGTGCAACTTTATTGGCGGTTTTATGGTGGTTTTGGGTGGCGGTCGAACAACAACCAGGAGCAGCAGCAGAGTCGCTAAAGGGGCTGCTTTGGTGATATTTTTCAGCTGTAAAAATAGTAGAAAAAAGGCGGGGTGGTGGCGGTTTGGGGCTTCAGAAAGGGTGGTGGTTTGGGGTTAAAAACACAGTAGAACAGGCTGTCTTTTTGGTATGTTGAGCTATAAAATGATAAAAAGGGGCTATGAACTCACAATGACGCGTAACAGTTAGATGTCTTAAATGCGGTTAAGTGATTGAACAACTCCGAGATCAAGGACCTAGATAAATGATTTAGGTCAGAGGTTATACTAAATCAAATATGTGACGACCCAGAAATTTCCAACTAAACTTAAACTTAATCTTAATATGAAATCAACACGATAAGCAAAGTCTGTAATGTTGAAGTCTCAAAAACTTTAGGAACAGTTTACATGAATGCATTTGCTCTTTTGACCATTTCTGACGATTCACGAACAACTATTTTAAATAGATATGTATATATAAATAATTAGATATAACTAATTAGATATAATAATACATTAATAAACTATTAATTTTTGGAATTAAGAATATAAATAATAAACAAAATAATAAATTTTATTATTAAAATGAATGTATATATATATATATATATATATATATATATATATATATATATATATATATATATATATATATATATATATATATATAGTATATTGAATAAATGATTTCGAGCTTAAATAATAAACAATTGTGATACTCGGTTGACATTTCGTTAGTGCTCATATAGATCTAATATATATATATATATATATATATATATATATATATATATATATATATATATATATATATATATATATATATATATATATATATATATATATATATATATATATATATATATATATATATATGAGAGAGATTAAGATAAAAGTTGTTATAAATAAATATATATGATTATGATTATATTCAATATATGTTATTATATATACGCATTAAATAATTATTACATGTTACATAATTAAAAATATGTGATATTAATGTATTAAATATAATTACAAATTAAGACATAGTTGTTGTAACAACATTATTATTACTTTCAGTATTATTATTACTATTAATATTAGTATTATTAATGTCATTATTATTATTATTAAAATTGTAAGGTATGATAAAAAGATTACAAGAATAACTAAAATTATAATTTAGTTGTAATTCAAACATTATTAGTATTATTATAAGTATTAATATTAATATTATTACTTTTATTATTAATAATATCATTTATAATATTGTTATTAATAATTATTATTATTATCAGTGTTTTTAGGATAAATATTAACCATTATTATTATTTTATTATTATAATTATTAGTATTAGTATTATTACGAAACTTATTATTTTTATTAAAATTTATTATTATTGTTAATATTATCACATTATTATCATTAGATTCTTTATCAAATATTATTATTAATATTATTAATATTAATTAGTATTATTATTATTATCAATATATTTATATTTACTAATAGCTGGAAATTAAAGACAGATAATTTACACGACTAGTTGTTACACATCATTATCAGATATATTGTGCAAATCGATCGTACAGATAAAATTCCAAATTTAGTTAAGGATCGGTTTTAGTTTTATTTTTTTAATTTTTTTATCTGCTTTATTTGTCCTTGGAATCTAATCCTATCTGTATTGTTTCACGTCCACTTCACGACTCAATTTGAAGCAATTATAGATGTTATATCCTGTAGTAATCACTTTATATATTAACCTACTGCAAGTTAGAATCGAAGAACAAAAATTTTTTTTAAAAAAAAACCCGTCGGTCCCCTGTAAACTCAACTTTTTGGCCATAATTCCAATTCAAACCAGTTATCAAAATCTATAAATGCAGAACTGTTCCAAAACATGTCGTGAATGTGTGTGTACAACCTTAGTTTCCAATTCCTCAAATCAAACACGAATTTTGAGGTCAAAAGTCAAACGTTTTGTTTATAGAAAAATTTGAAACCATTTTGTTGTTTCAATTCAAATTGATGATTCCTAAAGTTTCTAGGAGTCAAATGAAACCTTTTTCATGTTATGATCGTGGGCTAAAACATCCTATAATTTTGAATTGAATGATGAGTTTATAATCTTTTTTTTTTTGTATCTGTTCAAATTTTAAAAAAAAAAAAAAATTCTTCTTCTATTTTATTTAAAGTAATCGAATATCATCTGTTTCTGTAACCACAAGAATTTTAAAAATTATATTGTAAATGGTTATGTTGGTGGATTGAACCTGGTTGATTTTGGAAGTAGAAGAAGTAGATGCACGATAAATAAATAGGGTTAAATAAATATTAAGTTAGATATATATCAGAAAAACAAAAATGGCAGAACGGTTTAGGAGGGTAGCAGGTGAGCGAGAGGTCTCGGGTTCGAGCCCGGCTTGGTGCAATTCTTTTGAAAATGGCTTTTTAAAGGTAGTCTTTATTTTTAGAATTATTATTATTATTATTGTTATTATTATTATTATTATTATTTATTATTATTGTTATTATGATAGTTATTATTACCCCTAATATATTAGAAGTATCATTATCATTGATCACCTTAAGAGTATTATCATTATCGTCAATATTAGTATAAGTACTATAACTATTAATATTATTATTATTACTAATAAAAGTATTAACTATCAAATGTTATTATTATTATAACTATAGTTACAATCATAATTATTATTGTTATTATGGTTAAATTAATTATTAGCATTACTATAATAATGTAATTACATATTATTATCATTAAAATGAATATTATTATTATTATCATAACTATAATTATTATCATTATTAGTATTCATATTAAGATTATTATTATTTTTACTACTAATATCATTATAAGTATTATTATTAGAATTATCATTTAGGTGAGTATTAGTATCATTATCAAAATTATTATTATTACAAGATTAATAATGTATACCATCGTTATTATAAGTATTATCATTACTATTAATTTTTTTCATTTGAAACCACCGTTATTACCATTATTATAAGACTTAATAATAAAACTATCATTAGTATTACCATTAATAGAATTATTAAATTTTATTTTCCTTAGTATTAATATGAGTATTATCATTATCATTATTTTTATCATTAATGCTAATGCGTAGTGCAATGACAAAATCATATCACCGTTGATAATCATTTCCAATATTTTAATAGACCACAAGATATTCATATTTTGTCATTGCACTACGCATTAGCTACCGTTGGTGAGTTGTTTGAAAGGTTCCGGTGTTCTTCATATGAATGATTTTTACAGCAGTGAGCAGACCTGCACAGATTGTTTTCTAAATATGAATATCTTGTTGTCTATTAAAATATTAGAAATGATTATTTATGATAAACTAATAAACTCACCAACCTTTTGGTTTACAATTTAAAGCATGTTTATTCTCAGGTATTAAGGAAATCTTCCGCTGTGCATTACCTCATTTTAAGGATATTACTTAGAGTTATTCATGGCATATTTCGAAAGACGTTTCATTCGAGTCGTTGAGTTCATTAAGATTATTATTAAGTCAACTATAGTCGGATATATTATGAAATGGTATGCATGCTGTCAACTTTCGATGTAAAGAAAGTTTGTCTTTTGAAAACGAATGCAATGTTTGTAAAATGTATCATATAGAGGTCAAATACCTCGCGATGTAACCAAATGTAATGTATTTGTCCAGATGGATCAGGACGGGTCATTAAAGTTAGTATCAGAGCGGTGGTCTTAGTAAACCAGGTCTTGCATTAGTGTGTCTAACTGATAGTTGTTTAGATGCATTAGTGGGTCTGGACTTCGATCGTGTCTGCATGTCAAAAGTTTTGCTTATCATTTAGTGTCGAAAATTATTTGCTTATCATCCTTAAAGTCTAGACACGTCTTACTGCCTCTATTGCATAGACATTATATAGATAAATTCATATCTTAACATATCTGTTATTGTTACCTTTGCCTGACAGCTTCCGTAGATTCATCCGTAACTTATGGGATTTTAGTATTATATATGCATATGTAAATTATCTATTGCAGGATACTAATCTACGTCCTATAATCTATTTCTTATCAAAAATCCTTCATTTGATCTTACGATATGGATCCCTCAACCAGTTCGAATTCATCGAATTCCGACAGTTATTCTGACACGGATATTCACCTAAGCTCTGGAAGCAGCGTCACTGGAATGAATCAACCAATTAGCCATCATCAATTCTGAATGAATTGGGGATGGGTTCGTAGTCGACTTAATCAATGGAGACATGAAGAAGGAGATTCCTTCCACCAACCGAATTCACCTCTTGGCAAAGAACCTAAAGCACTTACCGGTGAACCAGTCCGAAACACCATTATCACCCTCATTTCTCGAATATCTCGCCATGATTATATTCTATCTAAAATTCTAAACCTTATTCATCCACTTGTTTCGACCGACAATCATCCTGGAATAATAGAATATGTCAACGAACTTCACGCTCGAGTAATCAATTTGGAGAATATGGTGCAAAATTTACCAGCTTCAGCAACATCACCGGCACTAACAGTACCATCAGTAATAGCACTAGTACCATCAACAATCCATGCCTCAACATCTCATTCTGTACCTAGAGTATAATCATCGTTCTACATCATTTATCTTCGTTCTACATGACGATTATATAATTTCTAATGTTTTAGAGATTATGTATTCTGGTTCTAACGATAAATCAAATGAGATTAATATTATATTAACTTATTAAATCCATGATTACATATGAAGAAAATATATATGTATATATGTTTTCATAAAGATTGTAATTAAAAATTCTTTTATACAAACTGTTAATGGTGAAAATATTTTAACGGGTAGGTAATACCCAAGGAATATTTAGATTTCATATTAATAAGTTACACTGTACATTCTTCGAGTCTGATTCAACAGTCATTTACTATCCTACTTACATCCACAAGATATACGAATCCGTTCACCACAAAATAACTATTTTTATTCAATTTCATATTTAGATTTTGACTTACCAGAATCCAACAAGTGACATAATGAAGAAAATATTGGACAGAATAAAATTTGTTAGAAACAAACAAATTAACTATGAGAAATTTTGTTAAGAATCCACGCTAACAAAATCCTAGCTAACTGTTCCTAGCTAACTGTTAATTCCTTATTACATTTTAATTATCGCAATTTATTTTATCGCAATTTAATTCTCGCAATTTTATTTATTGTCATTTAATTTTTGTTATTTATTTTACGCACTTTAAATATCGGGACACGTATACAAGGTTTTGACATATCATATCGACACATCTATATATATATATATTATTTGAAATAACCATAGACACTCTATATGCGGTAATGATCGAGTTAGCTATACAGGGTTGAGGTTGATTCTACAATAATATATATACTTTGTGTTGTGATCAAGTCTGAGACATGTATACAATGGGTCACGATACGTATTAATTAATTCGAATATTATATATTAAACTAGATATGAATTATTGAATTACTAACTGTAGATTATTAACTCTGGACTACCGACGATTGGACAATTAAAATAAATTAAAATATTGACTATAACATATGAAACTAAACATTTCTTCAAGTTTGCCACTTGGATTTCATCTTAAACTTCATTTGTATCATGATGATTACAATCTGCGTTCAAACCTTTCTTGAATCTTGAAAACACCTCAATCGAAAGGATGAACCAACCGCACTTCATCTACGGAAGAAAAGATTGATGCATATAGTTATGCACCTGAAAACACTCGGAACCTGAGTAAACGTTTAACACATACATGTGCTAGCTCCTTTGGCATTGCTATTACCGATAATAACATTGCAATTCTTTTTCAAATTAGCCAATTTTTTCACAGCTCCAGCAAATCAGCTTCAATTTTTCATTCGAATAAACCTTATTATAAAGATTACCTCTTCATCATCAATACCGGAGAACCGTTTATATACCACTACATTCACAGTAAACTTACCAGCAATTTCATTGATCTTTGACTTTCTGAAAAGTTATTATATTCATTGAAACCCTTTCATCTACTCATCTGCATCTGATAACGAGAATTGCCAAATACCGAGAATCAACAATCATTATTTTGAAATCTCGCAGCATGTCTACATTAACAGTTATATGTATACATATAGCATTTATCTCTTAGAATTATGATCTTCCATTCTGAATTTCTGAAAAGCACCCAGCTTACGAATCGATACTCCAACTTTTGAAAAAGATGAACGAAGTAGCAGAAACTGTAGACAACCGTAAACGACCTTGACAGCCGAAAGTTTGATGATTAAGAATAGTATGTTGGCAAAGCTCAGAAAAATTGGAACTGGAAAAAAATGAATTGAGCAAGCCATGAAGGAGGCCTTGGACAAATTACAAAGACTAAACCTGCATTCAAAGAATCCAAATGATTCAGTATCTGCTGAAGTCATTAACGAATACCTTATTTATGACTATAAACCCTTACGGACAAATCTTCTACATCATCCATCGATGTTAGAAATTCTAAGATATCATCGTATCTTTCATTATAAATATCCTCGATATTTCTGAAGATATTTTCATAACTATTCTTATCTGAAATCATTTATCTCTTCGAGATATTAACGTTACATCATAAAGGAAACTATTTTAGTTTCCAAATTCTAAAGGATTCGAAACTTAAAACATGAATGTTTTTGAAGTAGTGTTGGGAACTGAAGCATGAGTTAGTATAATATAATGACACTTGATCAACGTGATTATATTATAGTAAGTCATGCTGAGTTTCTAATGAAACGTGATGATTCACAGACTATAACGTCATCATGTGCCATGTTACACGACTCTTACAGTCTGTCTAATCTATAAACATATCAAGAACATATTTTCTTGATAGTTCTATCTTTTCTCCTGAATTTTGGTAATTCAACCAATCAAGATCATGCTATTACAATTTCTCTCTCAGAACATTAGCCATGTTCATTCGAAATTCCATACCTACGAATTCTGGACCATTATTGGCTTGATTAAAAGTCGGGAAGAGAAAAAAATAGCATGAAGCTCTGATATATAGGGAAAAATATAAAACCCAACAACAACACCGAAATTACAAACCGTGGATATCAGTACGTATAGAAAAATAAAGACACGGGAGGATTATAAATACAATAATCCCTAGAGCATAATAGAAATAAATGGATTCCTCCGGTGGAAGTTGGAAAAGGAGAATGATTGTAGCGATAGTCAGGATAAAGACAAGGATTAGAATTGGATTAAGCATTTCCACAATCTTTTGAACTTGGGAATTTAGTATAGGATTGGTAAAAGTAATGGAACGGAAGAAGTTAGTTGATAGTGAAATATCTGATAAAGAAATCGAGACAGATCATCGCATTTAACCAAAGAGGATTCTAATTTCCTTAATTATCGAAGAACCAAATCTTATTACGAAGATTTTCTCTAAATCCCTTGAATTCCAAAAATCCACCGTGACTACGTCAAAAGTTAAATCTCTATCTCAATCTTTTGTGACAGCTTCACTCGTACGCTTCACATAATCGAATCATTTTATCTATATTAATCAATAATGATAAAACTCTATTTATCACCTCATATTCGTCATAAAAACATTTTTATTGTTAGGCATGACGACCACGATCAAATTTCGGGACAAAATTTCTTTAACGGATAGGTACTGTGACGACCCGGAAATTTCCAACCAAACTTAAACTTAATCTTAATATGAAATCAACACGATAAGCAAAGTCTGTAATATTGAAGTCTCAAAAACTTTGGAACAGTTTACATGAATGCATTTGCTCTTTTGACCATTTCCGACGATTCACGAACAACTATTTTAAATAGAGATGTATATATAAATAATTAGATATAACTAGTTAGATATAATAATACATTAATAAACTATTAAGTTTTGGAATTAAGAATTTAAATAATAAACAAAATAATAAAGTTTATTATTAAAATGAATGTATATATATATATATATATATATATATATATATATATATATATATATATATATATATATATATATATATATATATATAGTATATTGAATAAATAATTTCGAGCTTAAATAATAAACAATTATGATACTCAGTTGACATTTCGTTATATATATATATATATATATATATATATATATATATATATATATATATATGAGAGATTAAGATAAAAGTTGTTATGAATAAATATATATGTTTATGATTATATTCAATATATGTTATTATATATATATGCATTAAATAATTATTACATGTTACATAATTAAAAATATGTGATATTAATGTATTAAATATAATTACAAATTAAGACATAGTTGTTGTAACAATATTATTATTACTATTAATATTAGTATTGTTAATATCATTATTATTATTAAAATTGTAAGGTATGATAAAAAGATTATAAGAATAACTAAAATTATAATTTAGTTGTAATTCAAACATTATTAGTATTATTATAAGTATTAATATTAATATTATTACTTTTATTATTAATAATATCATTTATAATATTTTTATTAATAATTATTATTATTATCAGTGTTTTTAGGATAAATATTAACCATTATTATTATTTTATTATTATAATTATTAGTATTATTACTAAACTTATTATTTTTATTAAAATTTATAATTATTGTTAATATTATCACATTATTATCATTAGATTCTTTATCAAATATTATTATTAATATTATTTAGTATTATTATTATTAATATATTTATATTTACTAATAGTTGGAAATTAAAGACAGATAATTTACGCGACTAGTTGTTACACATCATTATCAGATATATTGTTCAAATTGATCGTACATACAAAATTCCAAATTCAGTTAAGGATCGGTTTCAGTTTTATTTTTTTAATTTTTTTATCTGCTTTATTTGTCCTTGGAATCTAATCCTATTTGTATTGTTTCACATCCACTTCACGAATCAATTTGAAGAAATTATAGATGTTATATCCTGTAGTAATCACTTTATATATTAACCTACAGCAAGTTAGAATCGAAGAACAGAAATTTTTTAAAAAAAAAACCCGTCGGTCCCTTGTAACTCAACTTTTTGGCCATAATTCCAATTCAAACCAATTATCAAAATCTATAAATGCAGAACTATTCTAAAACATGTTGTGAATTTGTGTGTACAACCTCAGTTTCCAATTCCTCAAATCAAACACGAATTTTGAGGTCAAACCTTCATGTTCAAAAGTCAAACGTTTTGTTCATAGCAAAATTCAAAACCGTTTTGATGTTTCAATTCAAATTGATGATTCCTAAAGTTTCTAGGAGTCAAATGAAACCTTTTTCATGTTTTGATCGTGGGCTAAAACATCCTATAATTTTGAATTGAATGATGAGTTCATAATCGTATTTTTTTTGTATCTGTTCAAAAAAAAAAAAATTTAAAAAAATTCTTCTTCTATTTTATTTAAAATAATCGAATATCATCTGTTTCTGTAACCACAAGAATTTTAAAAATTATATTGTAAATGGTTATGTTGGTGGATTGAACCTGGTTGCTTTTGGAAGCAGAAGAAGGAGATGCACGATAAATAAATAGACTTAAATAAATATTAAGTTAGATATATATCAGAAAAACGAAGATGGCAGAATGGTTAAGGAGGGTAGCGGGTGAGCGAGAGGTCTCGGGTTCTAGCCCGGCTTTGTGCAATTCTTTTGAAAATGGCTTTTTAAAGGTAGTCTTTATTATTATTATTATTATTATTATTATTATTATTATTATTATTATTATTATTATTATTATTATTATTATTATTATTATTATTATTATTATTATTAATATTATTATTATTATTATTATTATTATTATTATTATTATTATTATTATTATTATTATTATTATTATTATTATTATTATTGTTATTATTATTATTTATTATTATTGTTATTATTACCCCTAATATATTAGAAGTATCATTATCATTGATCACCTTAAGAGTATTATCATTATTGTCAATATTAGTACAAGTACTATAACTATTAATATTATTATTATTACTAATAAAAGTATTAACTATCAAATGTTATTATTATTATAACTATAGTTACAATCATAATTATTATTGTTATTATGGTTAAGTTAATTATTAGCATTACTATAATAACGTAATTACATATTTTTATCATTAAAATGAATATTATTATTATCATAACTATAATTATTATCATTATTAGTATTCATATTAAGATTATTATTATTTTTACTACTAATATTATTATAAGTATTATTATTAGAATTATCATTTAGGTGAGTATTAGTATCATTATCAAAATTATTATTATTACAAGATTAATAATGTATACCATCGCTATTATAAGTATTATCATTACTATTAATTTTTTTTCATTTGAAACTACCGCTATTACCATTATTATAAGACTTAATAATAAAACTATCATTAGTATTACCATTAATAGAATTATTAAATATTATTTTCCTTAGTATTAATATGAGTATTATCATTATCATTATTTTTATCATTACAAGTATTATTTTAGTATAATTATAATTACTAATTTCAAAAAACAAATGATAATCATATAAAAGTATATTTAACTTTACTATATTAATATTTTCATTTAAAATGAATACATTTAATTAAATAATAAAATATATATAAGTTATTAATACAAAGATTTTATCATTAATATATATATATATATATATATATATATATATATATATATATATATATATATATATATATATATATATATATATATATATATATATGTTCGATTACGATTATGTGTATTAATAATTATACAAATAATATAGGTTCGTGAATCCGAGGCCAACCTTGAACTTGTTCAAGTGCCGTCAAGTGCATTATTGCTACGAAATACAATTTTGTGAGTTTCATTACTCCCTTTTTATATATATTTTTGGGACTGAGAATACATGCGCTGATTTTATTAATGTTTTACGAAATAGACACAAGTGATCAAAAACTACATTCTATGGCTGGATTATGAATATTGAATATCACCCCTTTTTAGCTTGGTAACCTAATAATTAGGAAACGGGTATGGCCCCTAATTGACGCGAATCTTAAAGATAGATCTATGGACCTCGACAAGTCCCATCCGGGGTACGGATGCTTTAGTACTTCGAGATTATTATTATTATACAGACGAGAGGTTCTGTTTGGGGATATTCTATGCATTAAAGTTAAGTCGGTTATCAAGTGTTCACCATATGAATGATTTTTAATTCGCGGGTTACGCATATTATTTTGTACTCGGGTTACGTGTATAATTAAATATATGAAATCTTGTGGTCTATTAAAGTGATGGAAATGAATGTTTATGATAAACTAATGAACTCACCAACCTTTTGGTTGACACTTGAAAGCATGTTTATTCTCAGGTTTGAAAGAAATCTTCCGCTGTGCATTTGCTCATTTTAGAGATATTACTTGGAGTCATTCATGACATATTTCAAAAGACGTTGCATTCAAGTCGTTGAGTTCAATAAAGATTATTATGACAGATTATGTCAATTATTGTTGGATATATTATGAAATGGTATGCATGCCATCAACTTTCGATGTAATGAAAGTTTGTCTTTTAAAAACGAATGCAATGTTTGAAAAATGTATCGTATAGAGGTCAAGTACCTCGCGATGTAACCAAATGTAATGTATTCGTCCAGATGGATTATTAAGGGTCTTTACAAAATATAGTATTTAGTTAAGTTTATGATCTTAGTTAGTATGTTTTACATGTTAGTTTCGGTTTTCGGTTTCGTTTAGTACTTAGTTTTCTAACTTAGTGTTTTCAGATTTTATTGTTTTGAGCCAACACTTTGGCCCTAGTTTTTCTCCCAAAATGCACATCCATTTAGTATGAGATTACCACCCCTGGAAAGGTCTTTGAGTCTAGTTTTCAAATATGTAAGGTTCTTTTTGAGACAAATAATAAAAGTTGGTCAAAATTGAATATTTCTACATGTGTGCAAAACTGTCCAGATTTACACTATAAGCTCCCATGCAAGCTTAAAAATAGTAAAACACATTTGTTTGACTTGAGCTTCTTAAAGAGGGTTTAGAAGATATAAAAAAATTTTTTTTAAAAGGATTTAACTCCAGGTCTTCATTAACTTGGTTTTTACAAGTGGTGTTCTAGACCTTCATTAGATTACAACAATTTCATAGGTCAACTTGCAAAGGCATTTCTCCATGAATACTACATGGTTTTAAGTGGTTCAAATTGTGATTTACTCCTCTATGTGTGCCATTTACAGAAAAAAAGTTTATATTTTCATAACCTCTTTAGTTTTTGATTTTTACTCAATCTTTTAGACCTTGGTCAGATCTGTCCAAAATCTGACATGTAGTGAGAAAAGAAAAATGAAAAATATCTTTTTCTTTGAGAAAAATCATGAAATTTTTACAGAGATTCTAGAACATATATATGAACATGGATTAAATTTATGATATCCAGATAAAAAGTCTAAGTTAGTTTTTAGGTTATGAACTTACAAAGGCTGATTTGGACAGATTCATGGTTATGAAGTTTCTAAGTGTTTTAGTTACTTCTTCTTGGTTTTAAGTGTTCAAATCATCAATATAACTTTTATTAGTGTTATATAACATATATATAATTACATATATATAGCCACAACTTGACAAGATCATGGCTAGGCACATGAACATCCTTATGTTTAAAACACTAGTTCAAGTATTTCTACCAAGTTTGATCTTGTTAGAGGGCTTGTAAAAGAAATTGATAAAGAAAATAGTTAAAGTTTTATACCTAGATGTTTAAGAATGATGTATGAAGATGAAGATTCTTGAAGGTTTTCTTGAAGATGGATGAAGGTGGATGAAGATGAGTATGAATGTCTAGAGAGAATTGTAAGTAACAAGTTTGACGGTGATGGTAAGAATGATGATGATGGTGGCGTGAAAGGGGAAGAAAAGGGTAGGCAAGTTGGTCAAAAGTCCATGCAACATTTAATGTAGTGATGTGATCTTGTTTGCATGTAATTAGGTGATGCTAATTACATGCATGGAAGCTTAATCTTGATTAAGTTTAAGTAATTGTAACTAGTCACTTAATCTTGCGCTTAGAAGTTAATGGTTACTAGTTGGCTTAAATAATGCAAGTATCATTTTAATGTACATGTTCAAGTATCACTTTGATCTTAAAAGATGTATTTTACATGTTATTTGTCAATAAGGTCTTTTATTTACTATAGTAAAGTACTTAGGGATTTTATTTACATACCTTTATATAATGGACATATATAAAATGTTATAGTCTTTTATTTGTTGTCACATTGTGATGTAGAGTTAAGGTGAGGGTAGTAGTTCTTACAAAATACCTATAAACCTTATAAAAGACTAAAAAGACTCGAGACATCAAATTGTTCATCGTGTTGAAACTTAAATCATTCAAGTTAGGTTAAGAAAACTTAGTCGGAAAAAATCCGGGTTGTCACAGTACCCACCCGTCAAAGAAAATTTTGTCCCAAAATTTTAGGTAGTACTTGACTCGAGTGTCAAAATGGTGACAGAGTTTTGGCCTAATATACATCCCTTTTTCAAAAAGGGTGACTCTAAAATCTCAATGAGCTATTAATAACCTTTGAGTTGGAGATTTCTATGGATTCTCTGGTGAATTAGGGTTGTCGTTCGGACAGATCTCTTCTAATGAATGAATAGGTTCGTTGAAGAGATACTACTTCAAGTTCAGTATTCATAAGATATCATGAATGCCGTTAGTTTTAGATGGCAGTTATTTGTGATAAGTTATTGGATTTTTATTATCTCAGTGTTCGTCAACGATGAGAATCTAATCACGATTGAGGGGGAAATAATGAATCCTAATAAGGTTTCGATACCTAAAATCAGCGTTCTAGAAATTTCCTCAATTTCTATCGATTTCTTAATATTCGATTTTAGATCTTATCACAAATTAGATATACGAGGATCCTATCAAGATTTTCGTGTGAATTGTCGTAGTATAATCACGTTGACTAGGCGTCATTATACTATAACAATTCATACTTTCATCTTTTCCTAAACTGATGGTGTAATTTCCGTATACTTATTACAATATAATTCCATTAGTCAGACGTTATTATATTATAATAATTCATACATTGATTTCACCATCTCTTCTTAACAGATGATATCCATGTCCTATATAAATTCACTTATGGCCTGAAGCCAAGAATGTCTTTCTTATCTTATTCGAATTCTAAGAGTCAGAATGAGTTTAGTTATCAGGCTTTCCACCAGATTGATTCTTTGAGTAAATCATTAGATCTTCGTGGCTGTTTAAGTGATTCGTAGTTCATCACAAGGTTCTCTGATTAGTACTTTCTCAACTCACTTCTCTCACGAGTTGATTGTTCATACAGATATTATTACAGGATACCCCTTTCTTGGGTACTATTGAGTCTTTAGATATGGAATTATGTTCGGCCTCGTGTCACGATCCTTTTTGGGTTACTAAAGTTCTATCTTCTGCAAAAGAGATTCATACGTCCTTCTTGACGCATGTGATTCCCATATTGCTATAGGGCTGGCTAACGGTAAATTGCTGAAGGTAGATAATGTCATGCGCGATTGTACCTTGAACTTATTTGATAATTTATTTAAAGTTGACCTTATGCCGGATGAGTTAGGAAGTTTTAATGGATTGGTTGTCGAGAAACTGAACGAACATCGCCTGTGCAGAGAAATCATTTTGTATATCTCTCGAGAGAGGTGAGATGTTGGTGGTTACCGGCAAAAAGGTGCTGACTATAAGGAATGATCCACTTTTATTTAAATAGTGTCACGACCAATTGTAGTATTCGATAGTTTAGGGATGAAATCCATGGTAATCCTCTCACATTCCCATTCTGAGATATCGGGTTGCTGCAATAATCCAGATGGTATCTGATTCTCAACCTTGACTTTTGAATAAGTCAAGCACTTTCTTCCATAAGTGGCGACCTCAGTCCTCCTGTTTGGCCACTAATAAAATTCATTTAGGCCATGGTACATCTTACTTATCCCTGTATGGATTGAATATCTCATCAGGTGTGCTTGGTCCAACACAAGCTTTCTTACTCCACCACACTTTGAAAATTTAGCGTACAATTGTTCCTTCGCCAGTAGTTGCAAAATTATTCTCAAATATTGGTTGTGCTAGTCCTTGACTTTGGAGTATATCAAAATATTGTCAATGAACACAATGATGAATTTGTCAAAATATGGTTTGCACACACGGTTCATATGAACACTACAGGCGCTTTAGTCAAACTAAATGTCATTCCAAGAGATTTATATTGACCGTATATAGTCCTGAATGCAAATCACAGGTACATCATCATCCTTTATCTTCAAATGGTGGTATTCCAATCTCAGATGATCTTGGAGTGAACGCATGACCTTGGAATCTCGGTACGTGTCTCGTAGAAAATTATGCGGTAAGGGAAAGAAAATACAATGAGGTGATAGTTTCCTGATCCTTGGGCGACAGTGGTGTAATGTTTACTGATCTTGGATTAGGGTTTTCCCTCATGTCATCTTCAACGAGAGTGCCAGAGTTTTGGTTTTTAACTCCTTGACGTTCATGTGCCGATGGACAATGGTAGGTAGAGGTGGAAGATAGGTGTCGTGAGATGTGATACAAAGCAAATCTTGGTCATCTGAACCATCTTTCGGTATGAGTATTCCTGATATAGTTCATTAGGGTGACTAGGGTAGATTCCCTAGGATAGTTTTTAGTCTAGTGTTTGATGAGAGAGAGGATGTGGCTTCTTTAATCAGTATTCATCAGATTCCTCCTCCGAGGAACAATACTTGTTAATTTATGATTTGATATCCTTGCTTCATTAAGTATCTCGTGTTTGATTAGGTGGAATCATATATTATTGGTGAAATCTAGTTGAGTGGTAGTAATGGTTAGATCGGGTTGATTGTCCATGGAGTTGTTCACAACTATGAATAAATCAAACTATTGTTCAATAGTGGGTAATTATCATAGCCTTCACGGTATCACAAGATCCTAAACTTGAGTGATACGATATGCGGATATCTCTTGACAGTGTCCAAATTGTTCGGATGTCTTCCCTGACGAATGGTGTGACCTACAACCATGTAAGTAGTAGGGTGATGTTGCAAAAGGGTGACGGAATTAACCAATATTGTGCTGGAAGGTTCATTTGTCTCGTAATGGGGTTGTTGTCCTCGGATTTCCATTAATCAAGGATGTCGCTCATCCAATTCCACTTACGTGCGTCGAATTTAACAATGAATGGTGGAAGTATAGGCTTAGGGTTGACTCAAATGATAAGTCATAATGGGGATATGAATTTCCATCCTTGGAATACTTATAGTTTAAAATACTGAAAGTATAAGCATAAGAGGTGGTCGGTGAATATTCGTCCTCGCGGACTAGTAACAATTGTTGGGGAGGTAGAGTAAACGACAAACAATAGTGGAGTATAAGTGGTAGATGAGGATAAATATGAATCCTCAGGAAATCTCTCTGAATCTATTTTAATAGACTCCTTCCTATAAAACAACTGGTTACACTAGAGTTGAACGAAGTGTCGGAATGTATGATACTAAGCGAGTCGACATACTTGTCGCCAGAGTCAATCACAATGATTGGTGCCAAAGGGGTCATCTAAGAGTTATCAGTTTCTTAAGGTCAGTATCAATATCTTAATATCAGATAATGTAATCAAATAGTTCGAGTAAGAATGTAAACTAATCCTGTCATAGTCTAGACTCATTAATGTATCCTAAAAAATCTGTCAGACTCACTAATGTAGATCCTAGATCCCTATGACATGGGCTCTGATACCACTCTATCACACCCCCACCTGACCCTTTTTGACGTGGAGTGACTTCATGGTCCCAATCCAGTCTTCTATCAGAGTGCGCGAAAGCTAGCTACAAACCTGAGAATACATGCATAAAAAGATGGTCAACATAACATTTGTGAGTTCATAGGTTTTAGTTGCACGCGTAAAACGATTTCACCACAAGGGTTCATGGTTTAAATCAGTTTGTGATCAATCGTGAAAATATTTAAAAAAAGGTTTCACAGATCACAAATAAGTTGACGGTAAAATGAATCACAAGTTCTCAAATTCGAAAATAGTTTTAGAAGTAATATGATCTCAAACATTCAATTACGAAAATAACATCGTAGTTCATAACATTTCAAGTTTGTTAGAAGTTTCACGGACTATAATATTTCACAGTTATCAAGTTCATAAACGGTCTTCAAATAGTTTTTGTGCACCACAAGATTTCAATATATAATAATAGTTCAAGTTTAAGCTAGTTTCCAAACGATTATCAAGTTGGTTCGAAAATAGTCAAAAAGTATATTCTATATAGTAGAGCTCCCAATATTGAACTTAACCAATTAGATACATAAGTATCCGTACTTGAAAATCCTAGTCACTCATAGTCCAAAAGTGACCCGTGACGAAGTCTGAGCATCCAATTAGTTTAACTACTAATTCTGGATGTGGTTTCCAAACCCATATAGATCTATCCCCATTATTCGCGTTTACCATAATCTAGTAATTAATAATATTGGAATCGGGATTTCAGTGGACTATAAAAGTTACTCCGTAGAATATAGTTTAGTTACTCATGTCCACATCGTAAAACATTGATCAAACATAATTCTCATTTCAAGATATAAAGTGTTTATAAAGAACCACAAAGTTCACTTATATCAAACTATGGAATACATAATACATAAAAAGTATTAAAGCAATAAACTGCTTTAGAAAAGTATAAAGTATGTAGTAAAACAATAAGCATGTTTTGATAACAAGAAGTATAAAATAAACATCAAGCATGTATTCTCTCCCCAAAATAATTATAAAAGGAGTAAAAAGGGGCTATGAACTCACAATGATGCGTAACATTTAGATGTCGTAAATGCGGTTAAGTGATTGAACAACTCCGAGATCAAGGACCTAGATAAATGATTTAGGTCAGAGGTTATACTATGTCAAATATAGTATTTTGTTAAGTTTATGATCTGAGTTAGTATGTTTTACATGTTCATTTCGGTTTTCGGTTTCGTTTAGTACTTAGTTTTCTAACTTTGTGTTTTCAGATTTTATTGTTTTGAACCAACACTTTGGCCCTAGTGTTTCTCCCAAAATACACATCCATTTAGTATGAGATTACCACCCCTGGAAAGGACTTTGAGTCTAGTTTTCAAATATGTAAGGTTCTGTTTGAGACACAATATAAAAGTTGGTCAAAATTGCATATATCTACAGGTGTGCAAAACTGTCCAGATTTACACTATATGCTCCCATGCAAGCTTAAAAATAGTAAAACATATTTGTTTGACTTGCGCTTTTTACAGAGGGTTTAGAAGATATAATTAAATTTATGTTTAAAATGATTTAACTCCAGGTGTTCATTAACTTGGTTTTTACAAGTGGTGTTCTAGACCTTCATTAGATTACAACAATTTTATAGGTCAACTTGCAAAGGCCATTTCTCCATGAATACTACATGGTTTTAAGTGTTTCAAATTGTGATTTACTCCTCTATGTGTGCCATTTACAGAAAAATTTTTTATATCTCCATAACCTTTTTAGTTTTTGATTCTAACTCAATCTTTTAGACCTTGGTCAGATCTGTCCAAAATCTGACATGTAGTGAGAAAAGAAAAATGAAAAATACCTTTTTCTTTGAGAAAAATCATGAAAATTTAACATTGAGTCAAGAACATATATATGAACATGTATTAAATTTATGAAGTCCAGATCTAAAGTCTAAGTTAGTTTTTAGGTTATGAACTTACAAAGGCTGATTTGGACAGATTCATGGTTATGAAGTTTCTAAGTGTTTTAATTACTTCTTCTTGGTTTAAATGTTCAAATCATCAATATAACTTTTATTAGTGTTATATAACACCTATATAATTACATATATATATAGCCACAACTTAACAAGATCATGGCTAGGCACATGAACATCCTTGTGTTTAAAACACTAGTTCAAGTATTTCTACCAAGTTTGATCTTGTTAGAGGGCTTGTAAAAGAAATTGATAAAGAAAATAGTTAAAGTTTTATACCTAGATGTTTAAGAATGATGTATGAAGATGAAGATGCTTTAAGGTTTGCTTGAAGATGGATGAAGGTGGATGAAGATGAGTATGAATGTCTAGAGATAATTGTAAGTAAGAAGTTTGATGGTGATGGTAAGAATGATGATGATGGTTGCGTGAAAGGGGAAGAAAATGGGAGGCAAGTTGGTCAAAAGTCCATGCAACATTTAATGTAGTGATGTGATCTTGTTTGCATGTAATTAGGTAATGCTAATTACATGCATGGAAGCTTAATCTTGATTAAGTTTAAGTAATTGTAACTAGTCACATAATCTTGTGCTTAGAAGTTAATGGTTACTAGTTGGCTTAAATAAAAGTATCATTTTAATGTACATGTTCATGTATCACTTTGATCTTAACAGATGTATTTTACATGTTACTTGTCAATAAGGTTGATAATACTAAAAACAAACATATATTTCATAGCATTATCCTTCAAGAAAGACAAGCTTTTAGTTGCAATTGTTTTATTTACAAGTGATATTCGTTTAAATAATAAAAGGTGAAGACAAAAGATAGAATCGACGATTTGAAGACGTAAATGACCAAAACGTTAAAAAGTACCAAGTACAATCCAAGTGGTTCAATTTATTGACGAGAAATGTCTCAAAATTACAAGAGTACAAGCCGCAAACGCAAAGTACAAGATATCTAAGCGTACGAAAGGACGTTCGAAAATCCGGAACTAGGACATGAACCAACTATCAACGCGTGATGCAACGGACCTAAAATTACAAGTCAACTATGCACAAGAATATAATATATATATATATATATATATATATATATATATATATATATATATATATATATATATATATATATATATATATATATATATATATATATAATTATATAAAATTATATATATATTATATATATTAAATAAAAACGTCGGCAAACAAGAAGACAAGTGATTGTGAGCTGGATCAGGAGGCCATACGATCGCATGGCCTGGTTGCCTTATCTCCATGCGATCGCATGGCAGTAAAATGGTGGGCAGGTGCTATAAATAGCCAACGAAATGGACGAGTTCAATACACCATATTTCTTAGTTACTCTCTATCTCTCAATATATATGTATATTTATAATTATAATTTTAATATTAAGTTAATAATAATAAGGTTATAGTGGCGAGTGTTTTAAGTTTGTAAGTCGAAATTATGTCCGTGTAACACTACGCAATTAATACTCATTGTAAGTTATGTTTGTAGTGACCCGAATGGTTTCCATGTTTATATATATTAAATGAAATTGGTATTTACATGATTAAGTGTTTCCAACATGTTAAGCAATCAAACTTGTTAAGACTTGATTAATTGAAATAGGTTTCATATAGACAATTGACCACCCAAGTTGACCGGTGATTCACGAACGTTAAAACTTGTAAAAACTATATGATGACATATATATGATTATATATAGTTAACATGATATTATGATAAGTAAGTATCTCATTAGGTATTTTAATAATGAGTTATATACATAAAATTGAGTTTATTAAATTAAGAAACTCGAAACGATATATATAATGATTATCGTTATAACAACGTCTTACTAAATACATAGGAATCATATTAAGATATTGATACACTATGTTTAATCATGATAAATGATAAGTGAACATGTCATTAAGTTATTAACAATGAACTATATATGTAAAAACAAGACTACTAACTTAATGATTTCGAAACGAGACATATATGTAACGATTATCGTTGTAACAACATTTAACTGTATATATATCATACTAAGATATATTAATATATCATAATATCATGATAATGTAATAATTTAACATCTCTTTAGATATAATAAACAATGGTTTAACAACATTTAACAAGATCGTTAACCTAAAGGTTTCAAAACAACATTTACATGTAACGACTAACGTTGACTTAACGACTCAGTTACAATGTATATACATGTAGTGTTTTAATATCTATTTATACACTTTTGAAAGACTTAAAGACACTTATCAAAATACTTCTACATAACAAAAATTCTTAAAATTACATCCTCGTTCAGTTTCATCAACAATTCTACTCGTAAGCACCCGTATTCGTACTCGTACAATATACAGCTTTTAGATGTATGTACTATTGGTATAAACACTCTAATGATCAGCTCTTAGCAGCCCATGTGATTTACCTAACACATGTGGGAATCATCATTTGGCAACTAGCATGAAATATCTCATAAAATTACAAAAATATTAGTAATCATTCATGACTTATTTACATGTAAACAAAATTACACATTCTTTATATCTAATCCATATACCAATGACCAAAAACACCTACAAACACTTTCATTCTTCAATTTCTTCATCTAATTGATCTCTCTCAAGTTCTATCTTCAAGTTCTAAGTGTTCTTCACAAATTCTATAAGTTCTAGTTTCATAAAATCAAGAATACTTCCAAGTTTGCTAGCTTACTTCCAATCTTGTAAAGTGATCATCCAACCTCAAGAAATCTTTCTTATTTACAGTAAGATATCTTTCTAATACAAGGTAATACTCATATTCAAACTTTGATTCAATTTCTATAACTTTAACAATCTTATTTCGAGTGGAAATCGTACTTGAATTTGTTTTCGTATCATGATTCTACTTCAAGAACTTTCAAGCCATCCAAGGATCCTTTGAAGCTAGATCTACTTTTCTCATTTCCAGTAGGTTTATCCACAAAACTTGAGGTAGTAATGATGTTCATAACATCATTCGATTCATATATATAAAACTACCTTATTCGAAGGTTTAAACTTGTAATCACTAGAACATAGTTTAGTTAATTCTAAACTTGTTCGCAAACAAAAGTTAATCCTTCTAAATTGACTTTTAAAATCAACTAGACATATGTTCCATATCTATATAATATGCTAACTTAATGATTTAAAACCTGAAAACACAAAAAACACCGTAAAACCAGATATACGCCGTCGTAGTAACACCGCGGGCTGTTTTGGGTTAGTTAATTAAAAACTATGATAAACTTTGATTTAAAATTTGTTCTTCTGGGAAAATTATTTTTTCTTATGAACATGAAACTATATCCAAAAATCATGGTTAAACTCAAAGTGGAAGTATGTTTTTCAAAATGGTCATCTAGACGTCGTTCTTTCGACTGAAATGACTACCTTTACAAAAATAACTTGTAACTTATATTTTTGACTATAAACCTATACTTTTTCTGTTTAGATTCATAAAATATAGTTTAATATGAAATCATAGCAATTTGATTCACTCAAAATGGATTTAAAACTAAGAAGCTATGGGTAAAACAAGATTGGATATCTTTTGATTGTTGTAGCTACGGGAAATATTGTAACAATTCTATACAAATCATATCCTAGCTAACTTATATTATATTATACATGTATTCTAATATATTATGTAATCTTGGGATACCATAGACACGTATGCAAATGTTTTGACATATCATATCGACCCATATATATATATATATATTATTTGGAACAACCATAGATACTCTATATGCAGTAATGTTAGAGTTAGCTATACAGGGTTGAGGTTGATTCCCAAAATATATATACTTTGAGTTGTGATCTAGCCTGAGACGTGTATACACTGGGTCGTGGATTGATTCAAGATAATATATATCAATTTATTTCTGTACATCTAACTATGGACAACTAGTTGTAGGTTACTAACGAGGACAGCTGACTTAATAAACTTAAAATATAAAAATGTATTAAAAATGTTGTAAATATATTTTGAACATACTTTGATATATATGTACATATTTGTGATAGGTTCGTGAATCGACCAGTGGCCAAGTCTTACTTCCCGACGAAGTAAAAATCTGTGAAAGTGAGTTATAGTCCCACTTTTAAAATCTAATATTTTTGGGATGAGAATACATGCAACTTTATAAATGTTTTACAAAATAGACACAAATAAATGAAATTACTTTCTATGGTTGAATGATCGAAGCCGAATATGCCCCTTTTTTGCTTGGTAGCCTAAGAATTAGAGAACATCACTAATTTTGAGAATTAGTGCACGCCTAATTGACGTGAATCCTAAAGATAGATCTATTGGGCCTAACGAACCCCATCCAAAGTACCAAATGCTTTAGTACTTTGAGTTTTATATCATGTCCGATGGATGTCCCGGAATGATGGGGATATTCTTATATGCATCTTTTTAATGTCGGTTACCAGGTGTTCACCATATTAATGATTTTTATCTCTATGTATGGGATGTATATTGAAATATGAAATCTTGTGGTCTATTATTATGATTTGATAACATATAGGTTAAACCTATAACTCACCAACATTTTTTGTTGACGTTTAAAGCATGTTTATTCTCAGGTGATTATTAAGAGCTTCCGCTGTTGCATGCTAATATATGGACAAGATTTGAGTCAGCATGCTTGTATAATATTGTTTAAAACTGCATTCGAAATTTACTTTGTTGTAACAAATTAATATTGTAAACCAATATGTATTGGTAGTGTGTAAGTGTGATATTTTTAGATTATCATTTCTGATAATCTAGGTGGTGTCCTTTTAACCTTGTCGATAAAATAAAGGTTATGGTTTGTTTTAAAAACGAATGCAGTCTTTGAAAAACGTCTCTTATAGAGGTCAAAACCTCGCAACGAAATCAATTAATACGGAACGTTTATAATCAATATGAACGGGACATTTCAGTTGGTATCCGAGCGTTGGTCTTAGAGAACCAGAAATTTGCATTAGTGTGTCTTATCGAGTTTGTTAGGATACATTAGTGAGTCTGGACTTCTACCGTGTTTTCTTTAAAAACGATTGCTTAACACTTTTGTTGGAAACTATATATTATTAACATGTAAATATTATGTGATATATTAACCTCTTAATGTGTTTGATATTGTGTGATAGATGTCTACCACTAGTACAAATCCCATCGACTCACCTAATAATAATGAAGAGTCGAACATAATTTGGGAAGATTCACAAATTCCAGAAGAGGAACCGGAAGAAGAGGAACCGGAAGACGAGGAATCAGAAGTGGAGGAACCGGAAGAGGAGGAACCGGAAGAAGGAGAGGTTTCGGAGGAAGAAATATTGGTACCTACAATAGACCGATTAAATAAAAAAAATCATCAACCAACAGACCAAAGTTAAAAATGGTCAATGGTGTTTCCGCCGAGGAAGCAAAATATTGGGAAGATTACCAATTTTCCGATGAATCGGATCCCGATGAGGATTCCGATGATGTTATAGAAATTACCTCGACCCAATTTAATATGGCAAAAGAAAATAATAAGGGAAAAGGTATAAAAATAGAGAAACCTGATTCCAACCCCGATGAACTTTATATGTATCGACAACGTCCGTATTTTCTAAATTGTAACAATAACCCGGGAACCTCTAAACCACCAGGTTTTTCTAAACCATTGTGGAAAATGACGGCTCGTATTAAAGGAGCACCATATATCCCTAGAAAATTAGGAAAACGAACCAAGTCCGAAGAAGAAGAAACCAGCGATTCAGATTAGAGGGTTGTAATCATGTTGTGTATTATATGTATTGTAGTGTAATGGTGTATCCTATCGTATACACGCATAAAAGGCATAATGGTTTCATAAAAGTAGCATCAAGAAGACTGGAAACAGCAGTTTTTTAGAATTATCCGTCCAGCGTTCTCCGCTGTACAGGCTGCTCCATCATGCGTAAGCCCTGAAGGCCGCCTAGCGCGTAAGCCCTGGCCGGAGAACGCCACTTTCCGCATAAATTTCGGATCACAAGTAACAGAACGTATCATCATCTGACACGTGTTCCCGAACAATCCGGTGGATCTGACACTATAAATAGACCCCTTGGGTCGTTGATAATGCTAAAACGAACATATATTTCATAGCATTATCCATCAAGAAAGACAAGCTTTTAGTTGCAATTGTTCTATTTACAAGTGATATTCGTTTAAATAATAAAAGGTGAAGACAAAAGACAGATTCGACAAATTGAAGACGCAAACGACCAAAAAGGGCAAAAGTACAAAATACAATCAAAGTGGTTTAAATTATTGATGAGAAACGTCTAAAAGTTACAAAAGTACAAGCCGCGAAACGCAAGGTACAAGATATTAAATTGTACGCAACGACGTTCGAAAATCCGGAACCGGGACCAGAGTCAACTCTCAACGCTCGACGCAACGGACTAAAAATTACAAGTCAACTATGCACATGAATATAATATAATATATAATTAATTCTTAAAGTTATATATATATTATATTATATAATAAAACGTAGGCAAATAAGAAAACAAAATATGTGAGCTGTCCCAGGCGGCCATGCGATCGCATGGCCAGAAGGCACAAAATCCATGCGATCGCATGGGCATCAGAATCTGGCCACATCTATAAATTGCAACGTTTTTCAGTGAATTATGTACATCTTTTTCTTCCTTCTTACTCACTCGTAAGATATATATATATATATATATATATATATATATATATATATATATATATATATATATATATATATATATATATATATATATATATATATATATATATATATATATATATATTTTAATTTAATTTTAATTTTAATTTTAATTTTAAAATTCTAATAATAAGGGTATGTTAGCGAATGTTGTAAGGGTGTAAGTCGAAATTCTGTCCGTGTAACGCTACGCTATTTTTAATCACTGTAAGTTATGATTAATGTTATTTTTAATTTAATGTCTCATAGCTAAGTTATTATTATGCTTATTTAAGACGAAGTAATCATGATGTTGGGCTAAAATATTTAAAATTGGGTAATTGGGCTTTGTACCATAATTGGGGTTTGGACAAAAGAACGACACTTGTGGAAATTAGACTATGGGCTATTAATGGGCTTTATATTTGTTTAACTGAATGATAGTTTGTTAATTTTAATATAAAGATTTACAATTGGACGTACCTATAAATAACCATATACACTCGATCGGACACGATGGGCGGGATATTTATATGTACGAATAATCGTTCATTTAACCGGATAAGGGAATGGATTAATAGTCTATGGAATTATTAAAACAGGGGTGAAATTATGTACAAGGACACTTGGCGTAATTGTTAACAAAGTATTAAAACCATGGGTTATACGCAGTCGATATCCTGGTGTAATTATTAAACAAAGTATTAAGACCTTGTTACAGTTTAAGTCCCCAATTAGTTAGAATATTTGACTTCAGATATAAGGATAATTTAACGAGGACACTCGCACTTTATATTTATGATTGATGGACTGTTATGGACAAAAACCAGACGGACATATTGAATAATCCAGGACAAAGTTCAATTAACCCATGGGAATAAACTAAAAATCAACACGTCAAACATCATGATTATGGAAGTTTAAATAAGCATAATTCTTTTATTTCATATTTAATTGCACTTTTAATTATCGCACTTTTATTTACTGTCATCGTATTTAATTGCACTTTTAATTATCGTACTCTTTAATTATCGCAATTTTATTTTGTCGTAATTTTATTTATCGCAATTTCATTATCATTATTTACTTTACGCTTTAAATTAAGTTGTATTTATTTTTAATATTTTACATTAGGTTTTAACTGCATCTAAAGTTTTAAAATTGACAAACCGGTCATTAAACGGTAAAACCCCCCTTTTTATAATAATAATATTAGTTATATATATATTTATATTTTTATAAGTTAAAACTAATATAGCGTTAAGATTGTTTAATTTTTCCTGTGGAACGAACCGGACTTACTAAAAACTACACTACTGTACGATTAGGTAAACTGCCTATAAGTGTTGTAGCAATATTTAGGTATATCCATTCTATAAATAAATAAATGTCTTGTGTAAAATTGTATCGTATTTAATAGTATTTCGTTGTAAAAATAATACTATTTCCTAGTACACCTCGCAACACATCAAGTATTTTTGGCGCCGCTGCCGGGGAAAGATTAAACGCCGGAAGCGAAACGCTATCAAAAAAAATATATATAAAATAAAATTAATCGACCCGTACTGTAGCAGCCCATATACTGGCCCGAAACCCTAGCCCATGCGATCGCATGAGCCCGAAGGCAAATTTTCATGCGATCACATGAGGGTCTCTGACACGCCACAGTTGACTCCAACAGCAATCATTACGGAGTATTATTATTAATTATAAAACCCTAATTAGGTTTTTAATTATTTATTATTTAAGTTTTAGTTTTTATTAATTTGTATTATTTAGATAAATTAGTTTTATTAAATTATAAAATTAATAGTTTTATAAAATAATTAATATAAAAATAATATTTTTATAAAAATTGTACTTTTTACAACTTTAAGTTTATTTTTATATTTTTGTATCTTTTTATTTATTTTAGCGTAATTTTTGTATTTTTCGCTCGTATTTAGTTTTAAGTCATAGTTTTTGCCATAGTTATTTTTATTTTTAGATTTGTAGGCTTTGCCGTAAAATCCCTTAAGTGCTTTTTCTTTAGATTAAGATTTCGGTGCTCTAGAATTTTGCGACGCCATTTTTATATTTTAGTACCTTTTTAAGTTATTGCTGTTTTGGATATAGTTTTTCTTTTTAAGCTTTAATATTTTTAGACGCAACTTTTAATTCTTAGTTTTTAGTTCTTTTTTAAGTTTCGACGCGCTACTTTCTTATTTTTATTTTTCGACGCCTATTATTTTTCGACCATTTATTTTTTTCGACGTTTTCCGACGCGCTCTTTTTCTTTCTTATTTCTCGACGCTCTAGTTTATAGGACATAGATTTTTTTTTTCTATTTCATCTCTAAAATTTCAAAACGAAAAATTATTTTAAGTGGTTAAATTGATAGACATCAAAATTTTCTGGTTCGTAGTAATAGTTGGATTTGTACGTGGACCGGGTTATTGGAGCCAAACAGTACTCAATTATATTGAGACCAAACGAATCCTGCCCCTCTGCTGCATCTTTTGACTATTCGAAACGTGGGCAAAATCAGAAAAGTCTATTAATTTGATAACTTATAAATTTTTTCTTATTTTTATAACTAATAGGATATTCAGTGAATGCACCGAGCAAAACGTTCACCACCTTTTGTACGTTCACCACCTGTAACTCGATCAAGACATCTAGCAAATATTGTCGCCATTGATTTTTCTTTAGAATCGTCATCTAGTCAACCAAGTACTCCAATTCAAATTTCCGATAATCCATTTTTTAAACCCGACCTCACAATTGAGAATCTGGAGAATATTCAGGGACAATTCATAGATCCTGAACCACTAATCTTTCCTCCGGAACCACCAATCATTCAAACAGAGATTTTTGACGAACCAACCATTAAATCAGAATCCTCTAGTGATTCAGATTCAACAAATTCAATTATGGAGAATCTGGAACCTATAAATATGGAAGACCGAATGAGAGCTAAATGCACTGGTCAAGGTCACGTAATTACTCAACCAGACATTAATGCGCCAGATTATGAAATCAAAGGACAAATCCTACACATGGTAACTAATCAATGCCAATTTAGTGGTACGCCGAAGGAAGATCCAAACAAACATCTTCGTACATTTAATAGGATCTGTACTCTATTCAAAATCAGAGAAGTTAAGGATGAACAGATATATCTCATGTTATTTCCCTGGACTTTAAAGGGAGAAGCCAAAGATTGGTTGGAATCGTTACCTGAAGGGGCGATTGATACATGGGACGTTTTAGTTGAAAAATTTCTTAAACAATTCTTTCCGGCATTTAAAGCCATGAGACATCAAGGAGAAATTGTTACGTTCACACAGAAGCCAAATGAAACTCTATATGAAACGTGGACAATATTTGGAAAGTTATTGAGAGGATGTCCGCAACATGGTTTAGACACCTGTCAAATAGTACAAATATTCTACCAAAGATGCGACATCACTACAAGAAAAGACATTGATATAGCAGCTGGTGGTTCCATTATGAAGAAAACCGCAACTGACGCTTACAAAATTATTGATAACACTGCTTCCCACTCACATGAGTGGCACCAAGAAAAAGATATCGTTAGATCATCTAAAGCAGCTAGAGCCGATTCTAGCCATGAATTAGATTCCATTTCTGCAAAGATAGATGCTGTCGAGAGACGAATGGAAAAGATGACTAAAGATATTCACTCAATACGAATTAGTTGTGAGCAGTGTGGAGGACCACATTTAACAAAAGATTGTCTCAGTATTGAACTAACAATGGAACAAAGAGAGAATGTTTCATACATAAACCAAAGGCCTGGAAATAATTAACAGAATAATTATCAACCGCCAAGACCAATCTACAATCAAAACCAGAATTATAACCGAAATATTCCATACAACTACCAACAAGGTCCTAGCAATCAACAAGTATCCAACAATACTTACAATCAGCAAAGACCTATTTTTCAAAACAAACCCACAAACCGATGATAAAAAGCCAAATTTAGAAGACATGGTGTCGAAGCTAGTTGAATCTCAAACACAGTTTTTCACATCACAGAAACAAACCAATGAACAAAATGCTCAAGCATTTAGAAATCAACAAGCTTCTATTCAAAATTTGGAACAAGAAGTAAGTAACCTAGCAAGATTGATAGGTGAAATAAAATCGGGAAGTTTACCTAGTGATACAAATGCTAACCCCTGAAATGAAACAGCTAAAGCCATTACCACAAGAAGTGGTATTACACTTAAACCACCTGAAATACCTGTAATTTCTGATGAAGCTATTCCTACTCCATAAGAAACACAATCTGATCAAGATAAGGAAACAGAACCGGTAGTTGAAAAGGTTAATGAAGATAACACAGTTAAGACTAAACCTTATGTTAAACCATACCAACCACCACTTCCTTACCCGAGTAAAATTAGAAAAGAGAGACTTGAAGCCGAGCAATCCAAATTCTTGGATATGTTTAAACAAATAAATGTAAATCTTCCTTTCATTGATGTGATTTCAGGAATGCCTAGATATGCTAAATTTCTGAAAGATTTAATCACAAATAGAAAGAAAATGGAAGAACTCTCGGCTGTTACTATGAATGCTAATTGTTCTGCAGTGCTTTTGAATAAGATACCAGAAAAATTATCAGATCCAGGAAGTTTCACAATTCCATGTTTTCTGGGTAGTCTTAGTTCAATAGAAGCATTGGCAGACTTAGGTGCTAGTATAAATTTAATGCCATATTCGCTATACACTAAACTAGACCTTGGAGAATTGAAACCAACACGAATAAGTATACAACTAGCCGATCGATCAGTAAAATATCCTAGAGGGATAATGGAGAACATGCTAGTTAAAGTTGGTACTTTAGTATTTCCAGTAGATTTTGTTATTCTAGACATGAAAGAAGATTCTCGAGTTCCTCTCATATTAGGAAGACCATTCTTAAACACGGCTAAAGCAATAATAGACATGTTCGGTAAAAAGCTAACCCTAAGTATAGAGGACGAGAGTGTTACCTTTTCTGTGGATAGAGCTATGCAACAACCGCAATCTGCAGATGATACATGTTATTATATTCAAACTATAGATTCACATGCAGAATTGTTAGAAGAATTTCCAGAATTACAAGGAACAGGAGAATGTTCTTTAGGAGAAGGAACTGAACCAATTGATGAAACTGAAATGTTAGCTACACTTATGGCTAATGGATATGAACCAACAACAGAAGAAATTCAAATGCTAAAAGAGGAAGACTGATATCGATACAAATCATCGATAGAAGAACCACCGACATTAGAATTAAAGCCACTTCCAAACCATTTGGAATATGCTTATTTACATGGTGAGTCTGAATTACCTGTAATAATATCGTCTTCTCTTACTGAAAATGAAAAATTTCAACTCATTTCTGTGCTAAAAGCTCATAAACCAGCTATTGCATGGAAAATTCATGATATTAAAGGAATAAGTCCTTCGTATTGCACACATAAAATCCTTATGGAAGAAGGTCATAAAACGTATGTGCAACGCCAATGAAGACTAAATCCTAATATGCAAGATGTTGTTAAGAAAGAAATTATTAAACTGCTTGATGCAGGTTTAATTTATCCAATCTCTGATAGTCCATAGGTAAGCCCAGTTCAATGTGTACCTAAGAAGGGTGGCATGACTGTCATCACAAATGAAAAAAATGAGCTTATTCCTACTAGGACTGTAACAGGATGGCGTGTTTGTATTGATTATAGAAAATTAAATGATGCCACCAGAAAAGATCACTTTCCCTTACCTTTTATTGATCAAATGTTGGAAAGATTAGCCGGAAACAGTTACTATTGTTTTCTTGATGGTTTTTCCGGATACTTTCAAATTCCAATAGCACCCGAGGACCAAGAGAAAACCACATTCACGTGCCCTTATGGTACTTTTGCTTATAAACGCATGCTATTTGGACTTTGCAACGCCCCTGCAACCTTTCAAAGGTGCATGATGGCGATTTTTCACGACATGATAGAAGAATGCATTGAAGTTTTCATGGATGACTTTTCAGTCTTCGGTGATACTTTTGAATCATGTCTAGTTAATCTTGAATGAATGCTTATTAGATGCGAACAATCAAATCTAGTACTTAATTGGGAGAAATGCCATTTCATGGTTAAAGAAGGCATCGTTCTTGGACATAAAATCTTAAAGGAAAGAATTGAAGTGGATAGAGCTAAAGTAGATGTAATTGCTAAACTTCCACATCCCACCAATATTAGAGGAGTTGGGAGTTTTCTAGGGCATGCCGGTTTTTACCGACGTTTCATAAAAGATTTTTCTAAAATTGCCACTCCTATGAATAAACTCCTGGAAAAGGATGCTCCATTCATCTTTTTAGATGAATGCATCAAATCTTTTAATATTCTTAAAGAAAAACTCACTAATGCGCCAATCATAATAACTCCAAATTGGAATCTACCGTTTGAACTTATGTGCGATGCAAGTGATTTTGCAATGGGAGCCGTTTTAGGACAAAGGATTGAAAAACGATTTCAACCTATTTATTATGCTAGTAAGACGTTACAAGGAGCATAATCGAATTATATAACTACTGAAAAAGAACTCCTTGCTATTGTCTTTGCCTTTGACAAATTTCGTTCATATCTCGTTCTAGCTAAAACGATTGTCTATACCGACCATTCTGCTCTTAGATACCTATTTTCAAAACAAGATGCCAAACTAAGATTAATCCGTTGGAACTTACTCTTACAAGAGTTCGATATTGAAATCTGAGATAAAAAGGGAGCAGAAAATCTCGCAGCTGATCATCTTTCTCGTCTTGAAAATCCCGAATTAGAAGTTCTAAATGAATCAACCATACAAGACAACTTTCCTGATGAATATCTATTGAAGATAGATTATAATGAAATTCCATGGTTTGCAGATTATGCAAACTACTTAGTATGTGGATTCCTTGAAAAAGGATTGTCGTACCAAAAACGAAAAAAATTCTTTAGTGATATAAAACACTATTTCTGGAAATATCTACATTTGTTTAAAAGTTGTCCCGATGGAATAATACGCCGATGTGTATTCAGAGATGAAGCTAGTCAAATCTTAAACCATTGTCACACAGGACCAACAGGAGGGCATTATGGGCCTCAACTTACAGCAAGAAAAGTTTACGATGCTGGATTCTGTTAGCCTACAATTTTCAAAGACGCACACCTTCTTTGCAAATCCTGTGATGCTTGTCAAAGGGCCGGAAAAATAAGTCAACATGATGAAATGCCACAAAATGTCATTCAAGTATGTGAAGCATTTGACATTTGGGGTATTGACTTTATGGGTCCATTTCCAAAATCTCATAATAATCTCTACATTCTCGTTGCCATTGATTATGTATCTAAATGGGCGGAAGCACAAGCTCTCCCGACTAACGATGCACGAGTTGTAGTCAATTTTTTAAAACGTCTTTTTGCTAGGTTTGGAACACTGAAAGCCTTAATAAGTGATCGGGGTACTCATTTTTGTAATAATCAACTTGAAAAAGTTCTCAAAAGATATGGAGTAACTCATAAAATCTCCACTGCTTATCATCCACAAACAAGTGGACAAGTTGAAAATACCAACCGAGCTTTAAAAAGTATTCTAGAGAAGACCGTAGGATCAAATCCGAAGGAATGGTCCATGAAATTGGAGGATGCACTCTGGGATTTTAGAACAGCCTACAAAACTGCAATTGAAACCACACCTTTTAAACTCGTTTACGGAAAAGCATGTCATCTTCCAGTAGAAATTGAACACAAAGTATTTTGGGCTTTGAAGACATGTAATCTTGATTTACATGAAGCCGGATGTCTACGGTTAAGTCAATTAAACGAATTAGAAGAATTAAGACATGAAGCATACGAAAATTCGTTAATCTATAAAGAAAGAACGAAGAAATGGCATGATAAAAGAATCAGAAGTTCAAAAGAATTTAAAGAAGGAGACAGAGTTCTTCTTTTCAATTCACGACTCAAGCTATTTCCTGGAAAATTGAAATCAAGATGGTCTGGACCATTTATAGTCAAAAGAGTTTTCCCATATGGAACAGTAGAATTAATAAATTCAAATGGGATTGAATTTAAGGTTAATGGTCACAGAGTTAAACGTTACGTACATGATCCGATGGAAGTTGACAACGAAGTTAATCACAATTTCAACACCACATCTAACTAAGTGTGGGGAGGTTCGAATCTTTTTAGGGTAATATATATTTCTGTTAGAGTTACATGTTCTGTTTTCGTGTAGTTCTCGAGAATGGAATCCGAATGGTCTTTCCCTAGCAGACCCTAAAGAACTAGTCTTCTCCCCCAATTCTGAATTTTTATTTTTTTTTAGGTTTTACGAGATGAAGACTTCCTGTGAATTAAACCATGGTCTAATGCTACATGCTTTAATCACTAAACGTAATAATGACACCCTTCCAATGAAATAGTATCATTAATCAGAGGCAAATTGGACGGAGTAAGAAAAGAATCCAGGAACGAAAATAATAAGTTACAGTTTGGTAAAGGAAAATCAAAATCCGCAGCGAAAAGAAGAGCACGACACCTTGAAAGATGTCACAAATGCGGTGTAGCGACCCCGACAAATCGTCAAGTGACGGCGTCATCTACGTGGGTCCCATTACCTGGTCATAAGTCTTTATGACAACATTTGACCAAATATGTCGCCTTCATTTCAAAATAAAGATTGTTTTCAAAGTTTACAAGAATAGTTCAACCATAGGTTAAGTTACAAGGTTATAAGTACAAATGAAATCTAGGCGACACGGTTTAAAGTAAAGTCAAAGACGCTCCATGAAATGCATGTATACTCGACATCCAATGCAAGTATCAAATAGTGAGCGGAAGCATGTTTCACATATCGTGCAAGCCCTGAGAAAAACATAGAAATCTGTCAACGAAAAACGTTGGTGAAATCATAGGTTTAAGTAAGTAAGTGAGTAAAAGTAAGTAAGTCGAACCACAAGGTTTGCAAAGTTGAAATAATAGTAACACATTCTAAAAGTTAATATTCACGAGCACCCAATTATCAAAACTTAACATTCCGTCCGTTGAATACCCCATCAATTAGTGCTAGAACAACACTGTTTCCCGAAAATATATTTCATCCGTAGACGGTAGCGAACCGTCAAAGATGAGGGTTGTCAAACCCATATGGCCATATAACATAAGTTCTCGCTTACACCATCTGATGTAACTAATGATAATCGGATTGAGGATTTTCGTTCTAAACTCGTATGTAGAATGTTTGTTTTCCCGTTCTTGTGTTCACTTAGTTCAAAAGAATCGTTTATGTTTTCTCATCCCAAAAGTAAGTTCAAAAGAGTAAAAAGTGGGACTATGATCTCACCTCGAGTGCAAGAGTTAATAAAGTACTTCAACAAGTAAACGGCAAAGCCAAGCAAGTCTTGACCTAAACATATAGGTTATATCAATAACGGTAAACACAAACGGTCAAAGATGTTCAATTAGTCCTATGGCTCGTTACGACTCGATTATATTAGCATGTGAATCAAATTGTCAAGTTTCATGCAAGATACTAGTAAATAATCATGTTAGAAAGGTTGCATAATTAATTGGTTAAGTTTGACAAAAAGTCAAACTTGGTCGGGTCAAAGTCAACGAAAAAGTCAACATGTTCGGGTCGGGTCCCGGACTATTTTTCTATGCTAATTATTCATATACAAGTATATTAGAACAAGTTTCATGTGATTCGGGGGTCGGTAGCTAGTCAAACATTTCACGTGAAATGGGACAAAGAGGTCAGAATCTGACCAGGCCAATCCGCGCGCCGCGCGGGGATTGGGCGCGCCGCGCCACCATCTGGGCAGAGAATTCTGGTCAGTTTTTCAAAGTATGCACGAATCAAAACCTTTTCCAACCCAACTCTTGACCCGCAAACACTTATAATGCCTATCATATATCGTTGGAAAGGTATTTTGACGAGGAATACAACTAAGCACTTATGGTCCAACAATAACATCATTTACGAAAGCCAAAATCTCATCAAGCGAACAATAAAAGTCCATTTTCAAAGTTTCAAGTTCATCAATTGCATTTTGAGTTTCGGGAAACCAATTCACACATATGATATGCCGTTTTGAAGGTAATGAAGCATACATTACTACTAAACACTAACAATTAACATTCCATGACATTCAAGCATCCAAAAATTCATGTCAAGAACTATCAAACCCTAGTCAAACATCTCAAAATCAATAATCATGTTTTTGAAGTTTTCTTAATCAACCTACACATCAAGTTGAAGCTAATGATGCTAGTAACACATTTAATACATGAACTTTAACAATTTAAACAACTTTTAATCATCCAAAATCAAAGATTAAGCAAGAAATTTTCATATTCAAGCTAGTTACACCAAAAACAACAAATCGAGCATACAAATTACATACACAACATCACAATGAGCCATAGACACTAATTAACAACTTTATAAGTCAAGAACACGAATTTAAAGAAATCTAGTGTTTTAGAAATGTTACCCAAATGTGATGAAGTTGGTACCAAATCGAAGAGGATGAAGAGAGGATCACGAATATATAATTTGTTTTGATTGAAGCTTGATCGATTGTAAGTAGATGATGATTCTTGATGATGAAGATTGAAAGAAAAGTTGAAAGTGTTAAAGGAAAAATGAAAATGAAATGAAAATAAATGAATGGAGGAGAAAGGGTGTTGACTAGTTGACCTAGTCACACCTTTGATCACTTGGCAAAAATGGTCCCTCTAGTTCGGGTGCGGGTGCGTGAATTAACCAAACGAATATTTTAAAAAAATGCTAGAGTAAATGGGTGTCGTTATAATTAAATAACGGAAGATATTATATATATATATATAAAAAAAAAGACGGTGTTAAAATAAATTTAACGGAAAAACGCGGGATGTTACATTATCCACACCTCAGAAGAAATTTCGTCCCGAAATTTAGTTGGAAGTAATAGCCGATGTCTCTTACTCGAGATCTAGTGTTGTAACTCTACGACTGAGTGAAGGTGCTGTCTTGGGTAATCCACGAACCCGAATAGTGGGGGTGTTACGTAGTATCAAGGTTTGGTTTCACGACCCACAAGTTCAACCGGTTTCCTATGAAGAGAAGTTTGTCGTCGATAGTTGAGGTATCTAACAGGATTGCACGTTCCTGTTCCGCAGGACACGTTTCTAAGTTTGTTACACGAAATGTAAGGTAAACGGAAACTTAATTGAGTCGGAAGTTCTAAACGGTAGGAAGCGGTTCCAATACGCCCCAAGGTTTCAAAAGGGTCAACGTGTCGCGGGTTTTAACTTTCCCTGATTCCCGAAGCGGATCACACCTTTCCAAGGTGCGGGTTCTCAATATTACACTGTTACACACAGGGATTTTTGTGAGGTTTTCATCTAAGTTTGGTATAACTCTTTTGGTGACTATGGGTTGTCTCGAGCCCTTCTCGAACTTGAATGATCTCAATTGTTGTTTCTTGATGGAGTTCAGATTCGGTGATTTGCTTGCCACATGTTTTGGTTAAATGAACAGGGGTATGACATCTGCGGTCATATAGGGTTTCGGAAGTGTTGCGTTAATATACGAATGATAGCTGTCGTTGTAAGAAGAACTACTAAAGGTGACAATACGAGTTTGTGACATGTCTTTCCAAGACGTAAATCGTTCGTTTGCTTGGTTCGTCGGTTTGTGGGTGGTACTCGGTACTCATGTCTAAGCGGGTCTCCAAGGTTTCTTGTAAAACTAGAAGTGAAACGAGTATTTCGATACGGGATAATTGACAAAGATACACCGTGTTGGAATAGAATCTCTCAAGATATGTTTGAGCAAGTCAGTTAGGGTTCAAAAAATGTTCATTAGGACTATTCACCCTCGTGGCGAATACTAATGTAATATGAAGAGTTTCTCTATCCATTGGGAAATGTTACAAGAAGTTTTCTTATACGGAAGTGCGAGCGATAAAGATAGGAGTGAAATGAGAACTTAGAGTAGAGTGAGTTTACACATCGAGGTTGCCATATCGTGCCTCTAGTTGTCAAAAGTTGAGGTTTGAAAGAGAAACGAGATAGTAGACGTAGTTGTATAGTTCGGGGTTGAATAGTGGTTGGCCGATTATCAGAAACACAAGGACGTTAAGTCAAAGAAGAGTGAAGTATCCTTGGATTGTGTGTTATCTTAAGTTCCAGTAATATCAGACGGTAACGGAGAAATAACAGAGGTATGTAGTGTGGTACATGATGACGAGAAAATTGATCGGGTCCACAATTATGTATTCGAATTCTTCGTGCAAAATAACGAATTTCAGTTACGTCAATTTTGAGTCGAGAGAGTATGCCTTTCAGGCGTTCAAGTAGAAATATCTCCATATTCGCATTCCATTGTGCTAATCGAATTTAGCTAGTAAGGTTTGCGTGAAAAAAATTACGTTCAAGGTTCGGACACGGAGAGGTTTAAATTTCTACCTTAATGAGTTATCGAGGGTAAAGAACGAGCATCACGAGATAAAGTCGAAAATGAATCTGCGGTAACAACCGGTGAGATCGAAGATTTTACGAGTACAAGTCTGAGTCGTGAGAGTTTCCCGGTTACGTGTGGTTTTGATTGTGAGATGTATTGAAATACTTTGACCACTATCAACAGGGTCTAGAAATTGAACTTCGTTTAACCAAAATCCTCACTCGAAGAATTCGGTATAGAGTTGCTCTTTTCTCAAAAGTTCGAGCGTAAGACGGAGATGTTGTTCGTTTTCCTTCTTTACTTGAATAGGTCAAGATATCATGTATAAATACGATAACGGATTTGTCTAGATAAGTTTGCATACGTGGTTTAGGAGGTTCATGGATACGGACAGAGTCCTAAATAAATTGAAGGGTACTAAGAGAGATTTACAACTAACGTTGCGAGTTCGAAAAATGGCTTAGGAGACTTCGTCTCCCTTAACCCCCAATTGATAATAACCGGAACGGAGGTCGATTTGGAACATACGGGATTCGTATAAATAATCATGAGGTCATGGATGTGAGGGAGAGGGCATCGGTTTCCAACCGAAAATTTCTTAGTTCACAATAATCTATACATAAATGTAGGGCAACAATTTCTTCTTAATGAATAGGTTTTGAGTTCCTTAGTTCTATAGGTGTCGAGTTCAATTTCTTAACGTATATCCTCCGATAATATTTATAGGCACACAATATTTTTCCGTTGGTCGCTTAAATTGCCTAAATAGTATATAGGGGAAAAGATGGAATGTAATGAGTACAAGTCAAAGTCTTGGTTGTAAAACGTCTAGCGGTAATCGAATCGAACAAGTATGAAATATACGGTTTGTTGTGAAGAAACGTACCCGTGACTAGTCCATCGTCGTCTCGGGCATCCTAGGTGTCGATGTTGAAAGTTCAATGGCGTGCGTTGGGGTTGATTTCTTCTTTGGGCACACATTCCTAAAATGACCCAGTTGGCCACACTCAAAGCATGCACCCGTCCTGTGTGCGTTGGGCACCCTTCGAGCGACGGTAACGGTACCCTTACAGACATGGGCCACATGGCCACTTCCTTGACACTTGACGCAAAAGGGTTTGCCACATTCACCAAAATGATGTTTGCGACACTTGTTACAGTGAGGTAGGGTTCCGGCATACCCCTTCTTGCCGCCGGGGGTGAAAGGCTTCTTGGAGATGTTGTTATTGTTGTGGTTGCTTGGTTGCGAGGCTTCCCATTTTCTTTTGTTGTTACTCGGGTGGTTCTCGACCATTCGTACCGGTGCTTCCATTTCATTCACCATTTCTAAAGTTTGGTGGGCCTTTGTTAAAGCCTCTTGTAGGTTAGTGGGTTGGGATGCCATTACCCCGTGTTGAATGCTCTTAGGGAGGCCATCCATGTAAAGTTCGACTCTTAGGGATTCGGGAGTCATGAGATTTGGACACATTGAGACTAGTTCGGTAACCGTTGATTATAAGCTCCGAGGTCATTCCCGACCGTTCTTAAATTCCTTAGACCCTGTTCGAGCCTTCGAGTCCCGTCTCGCAGAAAATATTCGGTGATCATTCTTTCTCTTAATTCGGTCCATGAGAGTGTGTGGGCTTCATCGATACCCACCGATTGTACGTACTTGTTCCACCACGAGAGAGCAATGCCGGTGAAAGTGAGGGTGGAAAACTTGACCTTATCTTGATCTCGACAACCGCTTGTGTTAAAAACGGTCTCCATTTGGTCAAACCATCGGGTGAGAGTAACCGGTCCTCCGGTTCCATCGAAAGTGGGAGGGTTGTACTTCATGAAGTTCTTGTAGGAGCAACCTTCGCTTGAATTACCAGCTCCATGATCGTTGTTGTTAGAAAAGTGATCGGCTACGGCCGTACCCACGGCGGTGGTTATCATTCGTTGAAGAGCTTGTTCTAGAGTTTCGAGAGGAGTATTTTGTTGACCTTGGTGAGCCATTGTTCCTTCATGACACAAGAATATCGTTGATTAGTATTCTCAAAAATACTAACCATGATATGGAATAAGGATAGAGAGAAAATTTTTCCTTGACTCGCCTTAAATTCTTTATGTCATAATGTCGGAACATCCATATGAATCACCGTAATATAATCCCGGAAATTATATTACCCTGATTCACATGTGCATTTAACATTACTTTATAAAGTCAAGGTGGCGCGTCAACAAATTTATCAACGTAAGATCAAGATCGAATACGAGTTAGATATGATAGAAGAGTTCGAGTATAAATGCACAAATAGTCAAGTAATTCCTACTTCAGTCTATATGCCGGTTGTAGTCTAGATTCACCTATGTACCCTATGACTCGGGGTGGACACAAATGAACTCTAAATCCCTACAACCAAAGCTCTGATACCACTTGTAGCGACCCCGACAAATCGTCAAGTGACGGCGTCGTCTACGTGGGTCCCATTACCTGGTCATAAGTCTTTATGACAACGTTTGACCAAATATGTCGCCTTCATTTCAAAATAAAGATTGTTTTCAAAGTTTACAAGAATAGTTCAACCATAGGTTAAGTTACAAGGTTATAAGTACAAATGAAATCTAGGCGACACGGTTTAAAGTAAAGTCAAAGACGCTCCATGAAATGCATGTATACTCGACATCCAATGCAAGTATCAAATAGTGAGCGGAAGCATGTTTCACATATCGTGCAAGCCCTGAGAAAAACATAGAAATCTGTCAACGAAAAACGTTGGTGAAATCATAGGTTTAAGTAAGTAAGTGAGTAAAAGTAAGTAAGTCGAACCAAAAGGTTTGCAAAGTTGAAATAATAGTAACACATTCTAAAAGTTAATATTCACGAGCACCCAATTATCAAAACTTAACATTCCGTCCGTTGAATACCCCATCAATTAGTGCTAGAACAACACTGTTTCCCGAAAATATATTTCATCCGTAGACGGTAGCGAACCGTCAAAGATGAGGGTTGTCAAACCCATATGGCCATATAACATAAGTTCTGGCTTACACCATCTGATGTAACTAATGATAATCGGATTGAGGATTTTCGTTCTAAACTCGTATGTAGAATGTTTGTTTTCCCGTTCTTGTGTTCACTTAGTTCAAAAGAATCGTTTATGTTTTCTCATCCCAAAAGTAAGTTCAAAAGAGTAAAAAGTGGGACTATGATCTCACCTCGAGTGCAAGAGTTAATAAAGTACTTCAACAAGTAAACGCGTGCAAAGCCAAGCTAGTCTTGACCTAAACATATAGGTTATATCAATAACGGTAAACACAAACGGTCAAAGATGTTCAATTAGTCCTATGGCTCGTTACGACTCGATTATATTAGCATGTGAATCAAATTGTCAAGTTTCATGCAAGATACTAGTAAATAATCATGTTAGAAAGGTTGCATAATTAATTGGTTAAGTTTGACAAAAAGTCAAACTTGGTCGGGTCAAAGTCAACGAAAAAGTCAACATGTTCGGGTCGGGTCCCGGACTATTTTTCTATGCTAATTATTCATATACAAGTATATTAGAACAAGTTTCATGTGAATCGGGGGTCGGTAGCTAGTCAAACATTTCACGTGAAATGGGACAAAGAGGTCAGAATCTGGCCAGGCCAATCCGCGCGCCGCGCGGGGATGGGGCGCGCCGCGCCACCATCTGGGCAGAGAATTCTGGTAAGTTTTTCAAAGTATGCACGAACCAAAACCTTTTCCAACCCAACTCTTGACCCGCAAACACTTATAATGCCTATCATATATCGTTGGAAAGGTATTTTGACGAGGAATACAACTAAGCACTTATGGTCCAACAATAACATCATTTACGAAAGCCGAAATCTCATCAAGCGAACAATAAAAGTCCATTTTCAAAGTTTCAAGTTCATCAATTGCATTTTGAGTTTCGGGAAACCAATTCACACATATGATATGCCGTTTTGAAGGTAATGAAGCATACATTACTACTAAACACTAACAATTAACATTCCATGACATTCAAGCATCCAAAAATTCATGTCAAGAACTATCAGACCCTAGTTAAACATCTCAAAATCAATAATCATGTTTTTGAAGTTTTCTTAATCAACCTACACATCAATTTGAAGCTAATGATGCTAGTAACACATTTAATACATGAACTTTAACAATTTAAACAACTTTTAATAATCCAAAATCAAAGATTAAGCAAGAAATTTTCATATTCAAGCTAGTTACACCAAAAACAACAAATCGAGCATACAAATTACATACACAACATCACAATGAGCCATAGACACTAATTAACAACTTTATAAGTCAAGAACACGAATTTAAAGAAATCTAGTGTTTTAGAAATGTTACCCAAATGTGATGAAGTTGGTACCAAATCGAAGAGGATGAAGAGAGGATCACGAATATATAATTTGTTTTGATTGAAGCTTGATCGATTGTAAGTAGATGATGATTCTTGATGATGAAGATTGAAAGAAAAGTTGAAAGTGTTAAAGGAAAAATGAAAATGAAATGAAAATAAATGAATGGAGGAGAAAGGGTGTTGACTAGTTGACCTAGTCACACCTTTGATCACTTGGCAAAAATGGTCCCTCTAGTTCGGGTGCGGGTGCGTGAATTAACCAAACGAATATTTTAAAAAAACGCTAGAGTAAACGGGTGTCGTTATAATTAAATAACGGAAGATATTATATATATATAAAAAAAAAGACGGTGTTAAAATAAATTTAACGGAAAAACGCGGGATGTTACATGCGGAAAATGGTCACACGAAGGAAAATGCTCGACGAATCAGACATATTCCAATACCGAATTCGTTACTTTATGCAGAGATGGCCGTTCATATGTTTCGAAGAAAAAACATTGAATGCTCGAGGTTACGCCTATGTAGCTATGGAAAACCAATTAGTCCGACTATCTTATGAGTGGGCTAAAGCAGGTCACTGAGAATTCTATCTCACAGGTAAGTTTGTACAGATTTTATTTTTATTTTTATTGCTTTGAACCTTTTGATAATAAACGCTAATTTGTTCGCTATAAAGTATTAAATTGGTATTCGATAAAATTAGGTCTTGCGACCGAAATTATTGATATCATACAAAAATTTATTACATCACTGCGAAATTTACCGTTTATTCTTAAGGTATAAATATCTTTAATCATTCAACCTAAAATATTTCAAAAATTCGTCATGAGTTAAACTAGGTTATGGAACCGAAATTACTTTACCGAAAAGTGGGGCATATATTTTTGATAATATTTGATTGATTAAAGTGGGATAAAAGACCAAAAAGATTTTTAATTTTATTTTTACTTTGTTTTTAAAATTAATATATAAATATTAAATTAATATTATAATCTTTTTAAAATCAATATATTTAAATTTGTAAATATTTGAAAAATTAATATTTTTAATATAAGTTTGTATGTATAAAAATAAAAATATAATATAAATTTGGTATGAATTTTTAATATTACTAATATGAATTTTTAATTTTATGCATTTTAAATTTAAGTTTGGTGTGAATTTAAAAACAAAAATTTACTTTATTTCGTTAAGTTAAAAATATGATTTTTAAAATTCGTCGTGAGTTGAAAACTAGGTCGTTGAACCGAAATTGCTCTACCCAAGGGAGGGACGAGAACTTTTATTATCATTATTTTTAAATTTATTGGATTAAAGTAAGCCAAAAACATTTAATAAACCCAAAAATCTTTACTTTTAAAACCGCGCTTAAAAATGATAAATTTTAAAATTTTGTCGGGGGACGGACTAGGACAACGATCCGAAACGCCCTCATCTTACAGAGAAACAAATTTTTAAAATTTAAGTTAATCATATGTTTTAAAAGTTATAAGATTTTTATTAAAAAAAAAAGTGAAAATCACTGTACCCGCACCCCATGCGATCGCATGGGGTTTGCACTGCAACCTCATGCGATCGCATGAGGTTGGATTTCAGCTCAGGAACAAAAGTCCAGCGAGCTCTGCTCTTCACCACAACACACACACAATACACGAAAACTCTCCCAAAACCCTCTCAAATTTCATCATTTTTTCACCAAAATTCACCAAATTTCTTGCTACAATCCTCTCTAAACATGAATTTGATAAGGAGTTTATCAAAAAGGGTAACAATTTCACTCCTAAACCTCTTTAAATTTGATTTTTAGTGTTCTTGAGCTATAATTTACCTAATTTGATTTTGTTAATTTCTAGTGTAATTAGAATTAAATTGTTAGTATTTTATGCATGTATAACCTAGATTGATGCTATTTAACATGATTTGAAGCCAAAAACTTCAAAATTTTTAGAAATCTAGGGTTTGTGTTCTTGAGCAATTTGGGGCTTTTTGATATAAACGGGTTATGGCCGATTTTTGTCATGAATTATTGCTAAATTAAGTAGTGTAACATGTTTAGGTAGTTAAATGATCCAAACTTTGATCCTAAACATGATTTTTGGAGATTAAAGTAGACTTTTTAAGTCTAAAATTCATGAACTTGATAAATTTGATATAATTGCCATTTGAGACTTGTTTAATTGCTAGTAATGACTATTTTGACATGTTATTTGAGTTAAATGCTTATGAACTTTGTATACATTTTCATATATGCTTATTTGAAAAAAGTGTAGAATTGTTAAAATTGTGAAAATGTGTATAAGTTTAATTTTGATTTAACATGTTATTGTAATTATGTTAATTTGTTATTTTGCTAACACTAATGCATATTTGGATGCACATATTTTGTGTTTAATGTGTTTTGTAGAGATTTACTAATACTGATACTGGAGGTTCATCATCATCATCTAGACGACCTGCTCCAGAACCTGAACCTGAAATGCAATATGAACCTGAACCGGAACAACAACAGGAACCACAACAACAGCCTGATCAACACGTACCTTATTATGATCCGCTACAATTTGTTGATGCCTTCACAGTATTTCCGATGCATCCACCAGTAGAATACCCAACAATTCCTGAACACACGTTGCATCCTAATCTGAGATTCGATAGAAGCTGGAGAGATTACCCATCATATCAAAGTAACAAATTCAAACTGCTACCGAAAAATGTAAAGGTGCCAAGAGTAATCGATTGGGATCCTTTGGAAAGAGTCCAACTAGGTAACCAAGTTAGACTCCATCTGATCCAAAAGTATGGCAGTTCTTCTTTTCCTGATTGGGAACGTCTATTCACCATTCGTAGGCCTGTATATAAGAAATGGTGTGTTGAGCTGATGAGTACTATAGCGTTAAATGTAGATGTAGATAGGTTAGATGATAGAAGTTTTCTTAGGTTTATACTTGGTCGTAGGATGTACAGGATGTCCATGCTGGACATGGCCAGGGCATTACAGATTTACACTCCTAGTGAATTGCTACTACCCAATTGTATGAATTTGATTTATAGTGGTGAAAGGGTAGATAGGAATTTTGACGCGAACGCCGTCTGGAGGCGTATGTCAAACTATAATGTTTTTACACTGGGAGGAAAACACTCCTACTTACATATTAATAGAGCCGAGCTTCGTATAATTCAATCATTTTTGGCTAACTCGATTACACAGAGAGGTCACAACAAGGAAAAATTGACCTTACATGATTTATTTTACCTAAAGTGTATTAGAGACCCAAGAGGCTTTGTTAATATCCCTTACTGTGTTGGTTTTTATTTATCTAAGATGGTTGAAGGAATACAGGAAGGGGGAATTATTGGAGGAGGTATATTTGTTACTCTCATTGGAGAGTATTTAGGTGTAGATAAGGATCAAGGGGGCCCACTTTTGGAATGTAGGGAACAGGTTGAGCTTTTAGGATTGAAGGTTTATGTGGGTACTAAGGTATTGAAGAGTAGACGCAACCAGGCAATACCCTATGAAGGTAGTCATCCACAGGTAGAGAGAGGATCAGACGAGGAAATGGAGGAAGCGGATGACATTAGGGATGTCATTCGGGAGGCTATGACTGATGTCTACCAGCATATAGATGAGGTATATATGACAAACGCGGAGAGATTTCGTCGGATGGAGCAGTGGCAAGCCCGGAATGATTACGAGCATTCCAGGCACCGACATCATGATAGATGGGACTATCATCAGCGTCAGATTATGAGCCAGCTGTCACCTCAGGATCACTACGTTCCGACCCGACCCATTTACTATCCTCCTCACCAGCCCGAGATGAGACCACCATATACTCTCTGCGACCCTAACCAGGCCTACCAGTACACCTATCACCAAGCATGGAACCCGGAGGACGACATGAACTGGAACCACTATCCAGATTGATTTAGTTCCTGTTGGTGATTTCTATGATTTTTATTATTTATTATTTCTATTTATTTATGTTTAAACATATAATATTGTGATACATTAATGTATTATTTAATATTTTTATTATGTTGTACTAATATTTCATATTTGATTTGAAAGTGGGATTTTAAGTCCCATTTCAAATTAACATGCTTGTTTATATTTGTATGTATGTATATTGTCAATTATACACAACAGGGTAAAACAGCGCATTTTCAAAGACTGGCATTAAGTTCAGTAAAAGCTAATACTTTTGACGACAAAACGAAAAACAAATGTGATGTAACAAAAAGACGGAATGAACAAATGATGTGCACCATTTATCATTCAGCAAACAAACGCCAATATGTTTGGAAACTTTGGTAAAATTTAATCATTTTTCTACGTTAATCACCCTCAATAATTTAAATTGTTACTGATTTCTTGCAAATGAGGGCATTGCAAGATCTTAAGTGTGGGAAGGGGTTAAATTCTTTTGGATTTTTAAAATTTTTAAATTTATACACTTGGTTACCATTAAAAATACTAGTAACGCAGTAGTTGTATTAGAATCTAGTGCTCTCTGATAATAAAGAACAGCCCTAGTCTTATATACTGACTACCCAATTCTAGTAAAATTTTTCAAAATTTTCAATTAAATGAATTCAAAATCATGTTTATACATATTTATGAACGATAAAAATAGGTGTTAACACCGAAATTATTGTTACCTTGGAAATGACATAAATTGAGAAACAAACCAAAATGTTATAATTCATTTAAAATAGAATAGAGGACAATAAAAAGGCAAATAAAAGAAAATAAAAAGAAAAGTGTGGGAAAAATTTACCAAGTTATTTTGAACATATATCACATATTTCTGTAACAAATAATTGAAGATACTTTTGCTTTGGACTAATTTAATCAGTTTTACCCGATTTACTGTAAGAAAAAATGGATCTACACGATGAATCAACTCCATCATTAAAAGAAAGTAAAGTCTTCCGAAAAAGAAACGCGCTTCTTGATTTAGGTCATGAAGTTGTCGTCCAGACCAGTTGTAAAGTCTACGAAAAACCTTGAAAAGTTTTCTCGAAAATCAGCTGGAAATCCACGGACCTCAGCATCAAACAGAGTCGCCAAGTGGTCAGACTTATCCTAACCATGAGAGGATCTGTCTCGTAAAATGGGGAGGACGCCGTGCAAATTAGCTTGATAAGACTAATGAATCAGATCTCCAGAAAGGATATTCTCCTTAAAGATTAAAAATCAGCTTTTAAGACTGATATTACTCAATCCTTGAGATTGACTTTAAAGATTGAGAATTACAAACTCATGGAATTCGATGATAACTAAACTCGAGCTTGAACGAGAAAATATTTTGATCAAAACTACAAACCGATTTGTTTTCTAAAATCCCATTTTCAATGCGTTCATTACCATTGAACGTAAAATCCTGGGAATTCACCTAGAATTCATTAGGTCACCTGAACGGTGGTTGCAAAGCATGGTCGAAGACAGGACCTTGTGCCAGACCGAAAAACTAATGGGTGAGCTTTACTATTGCTCCTACAAAGGATAGTAATTGCATCCGACACGTTATAGACCATAATTAAAAGCATGTCAGGGGCATTGCCTTAACAGTTGCTTGTTCAACGCTTTCCTTTACAACCGGACGGTAGTTTATCGAAAGGTAATATACGGAACAAGTATACTGGACATGTTGCTTTCCCAATACAAGGTTAGCAAGTGAGTGACACAAAACCACAAGTTTTGAGCTAAAATTTTCAAATATGAAACCCACAAAAATAATTTGCAAACACCGGTGAAGGGTTATTCCGGAAAATTTATCTAGGGTAAAAGCTAGATTTAATTTTCAAAAGATCAAATGTTTTCATAAAGATCCAATTTCCTTAAGGATCTAATTTTTTATAGTCATGTGGGACTGTAAACCACATCGTTACTACCAGTGTTTATACCGCCGTATAGAAATTACTGATGTACAAAATGTGAAGAATAAAGAAGTGATTCTAGTATTTTTATTTCAAGACTATATTGCTTGAGGACAAGCAACGCTCAAGTGTGGAAATATTTGATAATGCTAAAAATGAACATATATTTCATAGCATTATCCATCAAGAAAGACAAGCTTTTAGTTGCAATTGTTCTATTTACGAGTGATATTCGTTTAAATAATAAAAGGTGAAGACAAAAGACAGATTCGACGAATTGAAGACGCAAACGACCAAAAAGCTCAAAAGTACAAAATACAATCAAAGTGGTTTAAATTATTGATGAGAAACGTCTAAAAGTTACAAAAGTACGAGCCGCGAAACGCAAGGTACAAGATATTAAATTGTACGCAACGACGTTCGAAAATTCGGAACCGGGACCAGAGTCAACTCTCAACGCTCGACACAACGGACTAAAAATTACAAGTCAACTATGCACATGAATATAATATAATATAATATATAATTAATTCTTAAAATTATATATATTATATTATATAATAAAACGTAGGCAAATAAGAAAACAAAAATATGTGAGCTGTCCCAGGCGGCCATGCGATCGCATGGCCAGAAGGCACAAAATCCATGCGATCGTATGGGCATTAGAATCTGGCCACATCTATAAATTGCAACGTTTTTCAGCGAATTATGTACATGTTTTTCTTCCTTCTTACTCACTCGTAAGATATATATATATATATATATATATATATATATATATATATATATATATATATATATATATGTTGTAAGGGTGTAAGTCAAAATTCTGTCCGTGTAACGCTACGCTATTTTTAATCACTGTAAGTTATGATTAATGTTATTTTTAATTTAATGTCTCGTAGCTAAGTTATTATTATGCTTATTTAAGACGAAGTAATCATGATGTTGGGCTAAAATATTTAAAATTGGGTAATTGGGCTTTGTACCATAATTGGGGTTTGGACAAAAGAACGACACTTGTGGAAATTAGACTATGGGCTATTAATGGGCTTTATATTTGTTTAACTAAATGATAGTTTTTTAATTTTAATATAAAGATTTACAATTGGACGTACCTATAAATAACCATATACACTCGATCGGACACGATGGGCGGGATATTTATATGTACGAATAATCGTTCATTTAACCGGACACGGGAATGGATTAATAGTCTATGGAATTATTAAAACAGGGGTGAAATTATGTACAAGGACACTTGGCGTAATTGTTAACAAAGTATTAAAACCTTGGGTTACACGCAGTCGATATCCTGGTGTAATTATTAAACAAAGTATTAAGACCTTGTTACAGTTTAAGTCCCCAATTAGTTGGAATATTTGACTTCAGATAAAAGGATAATTTAACGAGGACACTCGCACTTTATATTTATGACTGATGGACTGTTATGGACAAAAACCAGACGGACATATTGAATAATCCAGGACAAAGGACAATTAACCCATGGGAATAAACTAAAAATCAACACGTCAAACATCATGATTATGGAAGTTTAAATAAGAATAATTCTTTTATTTCATATTTAATTGCACTTTTAATTATCGCACTTTTATTTACTGTCATCGTATTTAATTGCACTTTTAATTATCGTACTCTTTAATTATCGCAATTTTATTTTGTCGTAATTTTATTTATCGCAATTTCATTATCGTTATTTACTTTACGCTTTAAATTAAGTTGTATTTATTTTTAATATTTTACATTAGGTTTTAACTGCATCTAAAGTTTTAAAATCGACAAACCAGTCATTAAACGGTAAAAACCCCCTTTTTATAATAATAATATTACTTATATATATATATTTGTATTTTTATAAGTTAAAACTAATATAGCGTTAAACTTGTTTAATTTTCCCTGTGGAACGAACCGGACTTACTAAAAACTACACTACTATACGATTAGGTACACTGCCTATAAGTGTTGTAGCAAGGTTTAGGTATATCCATTATATAAATAAATAAATATCTTGTGTAAAATTGTATCGTATTTAATACTATTTCGTTGTAAAAATAATACTATTTCCTAGTACACCTCGCAACACATCAGTCGTCATTTTACACAGTTCAGATATTCTGACAAATTTGAGAGTAGAGACTTCATCTCTCTCTCTAACACTTTCTCTCACTAGAAGTCATCCGGCTAGCACTCTTACGCTCAACGGACGACAGATTGATTATGCCACCCCACAAGTTTCTACACTTATGAACCGGGTCTGCAGGGATTATTTCCCAAGAGCAAACATCAATCGGCAACATTCGCCAACCTATAGCTAGATTACTTCTAGTATCGTGTTGACACACTAAGCCTTAGCTCATAAGGAAATAGGTGTTAATAATGGCGCCATCCACTAATGCAAAGAACACGCAAAACGGAAAAGGAACAAAAACAATTGACGCTCCATTTGTACTTGAAGCAGTCAACAATCCATTAACTGAAGACATGATCACTGTTGAAGATGTACATGTTCCGTCACCGGACGGTACAATTGAAGAAACAGTTGCTGAAACTGCAGAAAGGCTTAAGCGTTTGGCAACTAATTCAGAGAAAAGGCCAGTAATCAAAGAAACAACAACTAAAAGTGCAGAAAGGCTTCCAAACTTTGTCACTAATCCAGAGAGGTGATCGTTGATGCAACCACGTCGATGTCCATCATTCATACCTTTTCAACAGATGGCGGATGGCAAAGACAAGAAAATCATGAAAAATCAAACTATATCAAAGTACAGGTTATCCAGACTACTTGATAAGCTGGGCAGTCTTATTGATGATTCTGAGGATGACAATGATTTGAGCTATATTAATAATGATTCTGACGATGAAATTGATAAAGATGAGTTTATATCTGAGAAGCAGGCGGTGTTTCTTTTAAATGACATCCTTATGCAGACAGCTCCGGCAAAGTATAAGCAACGCTTAGCGCAGCCCGCCGTCCATGCTGTGGCTGTGGATATTTTTTTTGCACTAATTACTGGAGAGCAAGCTACAAAGCCACCGGCTATGGTAGAATCTACTCAATGTTTTATTGATCGAATTGCTAACTATCCGTTGCCTAGAAATCTTGGCATACCGGCAATTGGATTTTATGATGGTACAACAAATCATGAGGATTTCCTTACTATGTTTGAAGGTGCAATGAGGTTGCAACATTGGGATGACGAGGTAGCTTGTCATATGTTTCCAATGGTGCTGCAGAAAATGGCAAGGGAATGGTTTGCTAGCTTGCCGCCAAGAAGCATCACAAGTTATTTGGACCTCCGTGCAAAGTTTGTTATGCAGTATCAAAATCTCCGAAGCTGTACTTTGACACATCTTTATGCACATGAGATCACAATGCATCACAATGAGTCCTTGAGTGATTTCATGAAGCGATACACAATTGAAGCACAGAAGATACCTGATTGTCCAGAATCTCAGCTATTATCTGGTTTCATTTTCTGTTTAGATCAGCGACGGTTTAGTGCACTTGTCCAAGCGTTAAGGTATGACTTGCCAAAAACTCTGCATCAGGCGTTGGAAGTTGCACAGAAGCATGTTTGAGCTGGTGAGCGAGGGATGAACAAGTTTGATGGTAGCAGCAGCAGCAAACCGCACAACGGAGGGCGGTACTTTGACAGAAATCAGAGGAGGAATGAAAATTCCAATGGTAGATGGAGAGGCAACAATCATCCTAATGATTTTCATCATAACAGAAGGCCAATAGAGAGGCATCCTTTGATAATGGCGCTGACCAAAACTCCCAAAGAGATTCTTTTCACCGAACCAATTCGGACAACTTTCAATCCTCCGGCACCCATGGAAGAAAGAGAGGGTACAAAAAGTGAACTATGGTGTGACTTTCATGAGGCATGGGGTCATGATATAGATAATTGAAAATCTCTGATGAGAGAAATCATTGCGAAAATTAAAGCGGGAGATTTAAACCACTTGTTGCCAGGAAAACAATATAGGAGAAATGATCCTCGTAGGAAATTTGGATAGCAAAAGAATGATGGTGGAAGAGGTCGTCGAGGTGAGAACAGAAGATGGGAAGAGCATAGCGGAAGAGATAACAGAAACCAGTACGGAGACCGGATCACGGAGCGTAACTCAACTCCAGACGTTGTAATCAAAATGGTGTGGTTGAATGAATGTCACTATGAGGACGGTGAGCAGTCAGATAACAATGTTGATAGCTGGAGATATGCCCCAATCATTTTTCAACCAATTCAAAATTGGGCCTTGTCCGTTCAGCCAGTGGTCATTTCAGCAGAAATTGCAAACAAGTTCATCAGCCATATTTACACAGATACAGGCAGTGAGGCTGACATCATTTATTGGCATTGTTTCAAGGCTTTTCCAAGGCATGTGCAGGTTAAAGCTAGGCGGACGAGTTTGAAGGTTTTAGGGCTAACAGGAACGCCAGTGAATGCAATGGGGCGAGTTCGTTTGGAGGTCGTTTTGGGAACATTTCCACTATTGAGAACTGAAACAATTGATTTCACTATTCTGGATTGCAACTCTCGATTTAATGTCCTTTTGGACGGGCAGCGTTAGCTAAATTTGGAGCGATAACATCAACAGCTCATTCAGAGATCAGATTCCCAACTCCGAACAGAGTAGCCACCATACACTCACAGTATGTGACACCTACAAGGGAACGATCCACATTTGTAAACTTACCAGAAGGCAATATCAATCAGAGAAGGCGTAATTGGTTGTTCAAGGAGGATGAGGTTCAGGAGTTCTTTTTTACCATGATCAAGTGTTCAGGCCGGATAGCGCTAGGTGCTTGGCATTTGAAGAAACAATTTCCAGCATTTTATCAAGAGCAAAGTTTATCATTTAAATAAGAGCAATTTGTTAGCATTTCTGAAGAACAAAATTTATCAATTTACTGTAGACCATTGTGGTCATCTTTACAGTGCCTATGTTTTCAATTGCATACACTAAACGTTCATGATGTACTAATTAGGCTTGATCCACCTAAATTCGTCATCAATTGTTTATGTATTGCACAGTACTGATCAATAAAATTTTATTATTTTCTTATACAAAGTGCTGCCTGTGACAAATGTAAAACATTGCATTTATATCCTGCCCTCAGAAGGAGAGTATTTTTATACCTCCGATGGCGGAAGCTTTTGTGCCGGCCAGCAAAGGCACAATGGATCGGCTAGAAAACGTTAAAGTTTTACTAGAACGCACCGAAGCAAAATACAAAACTCAGATACTTGTCATGACAAACATTATAAAAAACTTACTTCACAAAATGAAAGAAGTTTATATTTTATGAAGGCCAAATATATTACACAATTCTTCCTCATATATTTTATGACGGAAGGCGTATGACGGACAGGTCACTAACTCATAACTAATCTTTACGCAATATTTCAAAAATTATTCCTCATATACTTTATGACGGAAGGCGTATGGCGGAAAGATTATTTTATAATCACTCTTTAAAGACACTTCATAACCATTCCTCATTAATTTGATGACGGAAAGCGTATAACAAACTACAAATGTCCTATTGAATGTTTGAAGGCATAATGTTTGCAAAGTGAATTTTTGATATGTTGCTCATCCAGCTGAAGTTAACAATGCAAAACATCTAAAAACGAATTACCTTAAACACTTATCTAAGTGCTTTGCTCAGTTATACAATGTACAGTTGTACATAACAAATTTATTATATGCTTCAGTGCATCACAGATTTGTTCTAAGCAGGAAACAACAAAATAATTGAAGCAAGTATGCAAGGAGACACAACCATTAAAGCAATACATATTTATGGCATCAAAATTGTCAAAATTTATTACAAACGGTTGTTCATCAAATAGTTACAAAATTATGAAAATTCCACATTAAGCACATCCTGAGCAGTGGACTCCTCTCTGCTGCATACTTTATCATACACATATATCTTCAGATTAACCAACTTGTCCATTGCTTCATTGACCTTCTCCAGAGTTCTAGGAAGCATCAGATTAGTAATAGCAGCAGGGAGAGTCTGATTTGGAGCAAGGCATCTGGTCAATTTCTCTATCACATTAGAAATGACATGGGTATGCATAGCATCAACATAATCATTGTAGGGGTCCCCAACAAGCTTGGACCCAAGAAATTTAGTTATCAGACCCGGTATGCCCTTCTTAAGCTCAGCAAAGTTACCCTCGCCTTCCTCCGCCCTCCGGAGAAGTTCAGCAGACTTCTCCCTTTCTGCACTCAACTCCTTCTCTAGCTCACTCACCTTCACCTACTCCTCCTCAAACTTATTCTTTTCAGCATCCACCAACCTGTCCTTTTCCTCTTGCAGAGCAACAGCAGCATCTTGAGCACTTTTCAGCTCAGCTTCTCTAGCCTTCAATATATTCTGAGCATCCGTCAAGGCACGTTCAGCATCAATTGCTCTTTTGCGAGCATTTGCACCTTGAGCAATCTCAGTACGGGCAAAGGCAAGTATGGACTCCTGTTTCTTCTGCAGTTGCAGCATAGAATCCAGATGGTTGGTCAGCAATACATGAGCTGCAGCAGTTGATTCCCTGAGCTGCTCAGAGCGGAGAACGGTGAACTGGGGTTTTAGCTCAGGGATAGCATAACCCTGTAGAAGAAAAATGTTATGGTTAATTTCAATTAACTCACATAAATAAATTTCAAGCATATACATGCAGTAAGTTTTATCATTCATACCTGAAGAAGAGTTGAAAATTCTTTGTCCTTAGTAGCAGGATTCTCAATAATCGCCTGCAACGTCCTCACATGAGCAGGAAGAGATGGCTCTTGAACATTGGAAGATGTGGCAGTAGGGTTAGTGGTACTAGGAGGAGGTGAATGATAAGCAGAGTCGCCTTCCGGCCTCTCTTCATGGAATTCAGATTCCTCAAATGGAGTAAAGTTTGGGTCAGGAGTTTTGAGACCCTTATCTCCTTCACCTTCAAGGTTCTCCTCCGGCCTCTGCTCACCGCCTTCAGTAGCCTTCCCTTGGCTATCATCAGACTCTGCTAAAATCACTAACAGAAATAAATTAGCATTATGAACAAATATAACAGTTATAAGCAACGATATAAGCAGTATCAAGAAAGAGCATAATGGGCATACTTCTTCTGCGTTTCTGCTTTTGGCTCCCCTCTATACTTTTCGCCCTCTTAGAGCCTATGCTCTTCTTCCTTGTCTTTTGGGTTGGAGGAGGAGTGGGGTTTGTTTCACCCGTGATGTCAATCGAGCCTGATGTCTACTGCTCGGCAGTGGTGAGGTCATCCGCTGTCCATTCAGTGTCTGTCTGTTCAGACCCAGACTCACTGTCAGAACTGCTAACAATGATTTCTTCACCCTTTTCAGTGGCAGCAGCATCAGCAGTAGCCTTATCCTCAGCTGCAGCCCTCTCTGCCTCTAGCTCTTCAGCAGTTTTAGCACGGTCAGTGATCTCCACTTCATCATCAAGATCGACGGATAAAAGAGCAGAGCGAACCTGCATCTCGGAGTTGGCTGCAAAAATTAAACATGGACAGCAATATAAGCAAACATGGTAAACAATAGACAAGCATTTATATATATTAGGATAATCATATCACATCCTACCCTGATTCTTCTTACGGAGTACTGGCACAGAAGTACTTGGCTATTCTTGGCTCACTCTACACATCACAAGAATCCCCTCATACTTCTCGTATGATCTGGGCAGAATGCAGAGCTCTTTCAAACTATTTACTATTCGCTACTCTGCGGTAGAAATCTTAACACCCTTTCCTACACCAGCATCAATAGCACCCCATTTCCGGACAACGGAATACTCCCCCGGTATAACAGTCTCATCAACAAAGAAAAATGGACTCTTCCAGTCCTTCAAGTTTGATACTCTATTTGTACCAACAAAATGAGTATTTCGTTTACTATCAATAGTAAGCCAGCAGTCGCTAATTGTACGAATTCTAAACAAAGAGATAAAAACTTTAATGTGAGGCTTAATATTGCTAGCATTACAGTACATTTCAAAAAGGATAATTTTTTGAAGGCTATGGGGTTGCATTTGGCTAAGGCAGGCCTTATAATATCTAAGAATGCGAAGAAGAAAGTTAGTAGGGGGAACACGGAGGTTGCTGTAAGTAAGTTGTAAGGCGTATAAAGTAATTTTTCCATCAGGAGGATGGTTGGCAGTTTGCCTGTTGGTAGGAAGAACAGGGTTGTATTGATTAAGATGGTGAAAGGCAATCTTCAAACCGTCTAAGTATTCTCCTGTTAGTGATGACGCTATTGTGCTAACTTCTGGAATGTCAGCAGCATTTGAAGAAGAAGGCTCTGCGTGTTCTTGGCCAGTACTCGGTGTAGAAGTCATGACAATAAAGTATAAAAGTATCAGCAACTAAGAAATTACAAGCAAGATGGGGTATAACTGACATTGGAAGACGGTAAACCTTAAAGAAGTTGAAGGTTGATGAAAGCGATGAATATTTGGGAGAAAATGTGCTTTTTAGATCTTGGCAAAGGTAAAAAAGTGAAGATAAAAGGGTTATGCCAGTTTATATAGGAGTTCGTTGATGCAATTTTTATTGACACGATTGTGACACGTGTACGGGTAAGTTTAAACGTGGGGTACGAAATGACACTTTTTACAGCTGGGAGATTCTCAACCATTTAAAGTTAATCATCACAGAGTCAGTAAAATTCGTCTGCATTTAATGCTTGTAATATTTTCCCCGATGCAAATGGGCAATGAACAGGCTAGTTTGGCATGCGTTATCAAAAGTTTAACAACTTAATCATTTTTCAAATGCTTAAGTCATTAAACTGGGGGGAATTAATGGTGTATACTGTCGTATACACGCATAAAAGGCATAATGGTTGCATAAAAGTAGCATAACGAAGACTGGAAACAGCAGTTTTGTGGAATTATCCGTCCAGCGTTCTCCGCTGTACAGGTTGCTCCGTCATGCGTAAGCCCTGAAGGCCGCCTAGCGCGTAAGCCCTGGCCGAAGAACGCCACTTTCAACATAAATTTCAGATCACAAGTAACAGAACGTATCGTCATCTGACACGTGTTCCCGAACAATCCGGTAGATCTGACACTATAAATAGACCCCTTGGGTCATCATTTTACACAGTTCAGATATTCTGACAAATTTGAGAGCAGAGACTTCATCTCTCTCTAACACTTTCTCTCACTAGAAGTCATCCGGCTAGCACTCTTACGCTCTACGGACAACAGATTGATTAAGCCACCCCACAAGTTTCTACACTTGTGAACCTGGTGTGCAGGGATTATTTTCCAAGAGCAACCATCAATCGGCAACACTCACCTACCTATAGCTAGATTACTTCTAGTATCATCTTGACACACTAAGCCTTACCTCATAAGGAAATAGGTGTTAACATAGTGTGCTTGTACTTTTATGTTCTATGTAAAAATTGCTTGTATTGTTTGTTAATTATCTTTTACGAATCTAATCCTTGTCTATTTTATAGTATAAAAACAAAATGGACGTTAAGGGTAAACAACCGAATATTTTTGAAGATCTACCAGAGGATATGATTAAGGAAATCTTGTCTAGAGTCGGTCAGAATTCATCAGCACATTTAGTTATGGCGAAATTAACTTGTCAAACATTTGAAAGACTTTCCAGAAATGCCTTAGTTTATAAAAGGCTTTCCTTTGATAGGTGGGGTATATCACATTGGGGAGACAGTAATTCTTTAAAGCATTAAATGCGGGGAACCCAAATGCAATTTTATGCTACGGGTTAAGAACCTATTTTGACTCAACATATCCCAACATAGGATTTCGTGAATTAGAAAGAGCTTCTAACATGCAACATAAAGAAGCATGTTATGCTTACGGGTTAGTGATGTTCGCTTCTTACCAAAGTGAGAAAAAGAACATCGAATTGCAACTTTTAAATAAAACCTTCTCACAAGTGACGGATTCAGTAGTTGGGGTGAGAAACAAGGTTTTTAGATTATTACAGGGATGTTGGACATTACAAAACCCTCGTCCTTTTGACGACATTACAACATGCTGCCTAGCCAATGGTCATAACGGTTACTTTCCACAAGATCAAGGATGGGAAGTCGTCTTAGTAAAACCTGAATGCATGACTTGTTTCTGGACTTATAAATTACGTGTCTTTATTTCTTTTGCTGAACAACTTGCGTATTAACTAGAATTGCTTTTATAGCTTCCGAGTAGCAAAGTTATTATGTGCTATATTTCATCCTATATGTATAATAGCGGTATTGTAAGTTTTAAAATATTGTATAAAGTTTGAACGCGAAATATTATTGTAAAAAGTTTTTCATATAGAATCGTAGTAGTTGAATTGTTTAATAGCTACTAAGTATGAACTTAACGGGTAGGTATTACCCGAATTAAAACTATAAAATGCTAATATGAAGAAAAAGCTTTTATAAATAAGTTCATATTATGCTATGAAATACTATTGACTACTCTTAAAATCTATATGATTAACTCAATTCTTTTGGCTATTTTTGAAGGAAATGGCTCCGGCGACTCGTCAGAACTTGAACATGAGTGAGGAAGACTTTCGTGTTTTTCTTGCTGCAAACACAGCTGCAGTACAGGCTGCGATGCAAAATAACAATAACTCTGGACCTAGCAGTGGAACTAATTCCGCAAGAAATCGTGTAGGATGCTCCTACAAAGAATTCACTGCCTGCAAACCTTTGGAATTTGATGGAACCGAAGGACCAATTGGATTGAAACGGTGGATCGAGAAGGTCGAATCGGTGTTTGCCATAAGTAAGTGTACGGAAGAGGACAAAGTTAAGTATGCTACGCATACCTTCACAGGTACGGCATTAACATGGTGAAATACCTATTTCGAGCAGGTAGGACAAGATGCTGCTTACGCACTCTAATGACCCGTCCTAATCCATCAGGATGAAGTCCATATCGATTATAAATGAATCACAATAGTTGATTACATCGCGAGGTACTTGACCTCTATATGATACATTTTACAAACATTGCATTCGTTTTTAAAAGACAATTTTTCATTTCATCGAAAGATGACGGCATGCATACCATTTCATAATATATCCAACTATAATTGACTTAGTAATAATCTTGATGAACTCGACGATTCGAATGCAACGTCTTTTGAAACATTTCATGAATGACTCCAAGTAATATCTCTAATATTAGTAAATGCACAGTGGAAGATTTCTTTAATACCTGAGAATAAACATGCTTTAAAGTGTCAACCGAATGGTTGGTGAGTTCATTAGTTTATCATAAATAATCATTTCAGATAGTATAATAGACCACAAGATTTCATTTTTATAAACATCATTCTCGTATCAGGCATTTCGCAAACTGCATAGAGATAAAAATCATTCATATGGATTGAACACCTGGTAACCGACGTTAACTTAATGCATAGAATATCTCCAAAATAGAACCTCTCATCTGTATAATAATCTAGAAGTACTAACGCATTCGTACCCCGAATGGGACTTGTCAAGGTCCATAGATCTATCTTTAGGATTCGCGTCAATCAGGGGCCATTTCCCTAAATTCTTAGGTTACCAGACTTGAAGGGTGATATTCGGTTTAATAATCCAACCATAGAATGTAATTTTAAGTACTTGTGTCTATTTTGTAAAACATTTATAAAAGCAGCGCATGTATTCTCAGTCCCAAAAATATATATAGAAAAAGCATTTAAAAAGGGTGCAAATGAAACTCACCTAATGTATTTTTTTAGTAAAATACATATGACTATATTGAACAATGCAGGGTTGGCATTGGATTCACCAACCTATATCATTTGTTTATTTATTAATAACTTAATTGTAATCGAACAATATATATATAAATTTATTAGTTATATCATTTTTATATCAAATATATATATATATTTCATATTTTCATTTTGTATATGTAAATATAATTTTTTTTATGTTATATGTATTAAATATATATATATATATATCGTTTGTTTGTTAAAATATAGTAACTAATATAATATTAATAATGGTAAAAATGATAATAACTATAATACTTAATATTACTAATAAAGATATTAAAGTTAATAATTTTGTTAATACTAAAATTGTTGATAGTTTTTAATTATAAAATTCCTAATAATAATAATATCAGTAGTAAAATGAGTAATTTAGTAATAATAATAGTGCAAATAATAATTTTTAATATTAGTACATAATACTTAATACTAATTTTAAATGATAATTTTTAATGGTTATAATACTTATGAAAATACTAAATGATAATATGAATAATAATAGTACTACTTGATAATAATACTAGTAGTGATAATAATATTAGTTATAGCAATATTAATAATAATAGTCATAATTGTAATTATAATTATGATAATAATAAAAATTAATGACTAATGCTTTCATTGGTAACAATAATAATAATAATAACAACTATAATACTAGCGATAATTATAATACTTAGTAGTAATAGCAATAATTAGTAATCAATAATAATAATAACAACAACAACAACAACAATAATAATAATAATAAAAATAATAATAATAATAATAATAATAATAATAATAATAATAATAATAATAATAATAATAATAATAATAATAATAATAATAATAATAATAATAATAATAATATTAATAATAATAATAATATATTGATATGGAAACTACCTCAAAAAATGCCTTAAAAAGAAACTGCCGCGAACCAGATTCGAACACCCGACCTCTCGTACACCCTCTAACACTCAAGACCTTTGGGCTGTTGCCCATTTTCTGAATATATTTGCAATCCATAAATATATAACCCGTATTTAAACTGGTTCTATGTTCTTCCTTCTTCAAAAATTCATACGGTCCAATTTAATTCCACAACCAAAGATTTAGTTACCCATTTAGATATAGGCTAGAATTAATTATCGGTGGTTTTTGATTTAACACAAAAAAATTAAGAAATAAAAAGTTGCTGAAACATCAGTTTGAATTCGAATTTTCGCGATGAACTAAATGTTTGACTTCTTGAAAATTATCTTTGACTTCAAAAATTCGTTTTCAATTTGAGGAATTGGAACATGAAATTTCACAGGAAGTTTGAGTAAAATAATTCTAACGAAACTACATTAATGGATTTTTGAATTTGTTTCTTATTTGAAATATGTGTGAAAAGTATTTGAACAGGTATATCGAGCTGTGTAAAAAAAAAAATATTCTGTTTGAATAGATAAAATCGATTATGGCAGTTTTGATCTGATATTGAGGGTGAAGAATCGAATAATCGTTATCCATAATATTAAGAAATTGATCGTCTATATAAATAAATGGGTCGACGGTTTTATTCAAGAAAAGAGAGAAATAAAAAAAAATATATAGGAGAGATTGTGACATACACTGAATGGTACTACCTGTTATCAATTTTTCAACAATTATCAGATTAGAACTAATATAATAATAGTGGAAAGTGAACTAATGTAATAATAATAATTATAATTATAACAAAATTAATAATACTAATATTGATATTAATATTAATAATAATAATGAAAGTAGTAATATTATTATTAGTGTTAATACAACAACTATATTTTACTTGTATTTATATTTAATACCTTAACCTTATATTTTATTAATTTTAAAAACATATATTATATAATAACATATACTGAATATTTAATCCTTATACATTTTACATATATATTATTATATAATTGTATTTGCATTTTAGTTATATATATTGAATATATTAATGTTGCTATATATATATATATATATATATATATATATATATATATATATATATATATATATATTTACTATAGTACGTTGTTTCCTCAAAGCAATAGATATTATAAATTTTAATACATAATATTTATCTTATATATACATTACATATAATATTAATTATACATAGAAATCATATATATTTATATATAAATTAATATTTAATTACGCTTGATTATTTTGTATCTTAGTTTATATATTTAATTCTAACGTTTAAATTATATTTTATAATTTTATATTATTACATATATTTACATTTATATATATATATATATATATATATATATATATATATATATATATATATATATATATATATACATCTCTGTTTACAATTAAAGGTTCGTGAATTGTCAGGACTAGTCAAAGGGTAATTGAATACATGAATATAATTTCAAAGTTTTTGAGACTCAACATTACAGACTTTGCTTATCGGGTCGAAAACATATAAAGATTAAGTTTAAATTTGGTCGGAAATTTTTCGTGTCGTCACAGTACCTACCCGTTAATGAAATTTCGTCTCGAAATTTGAGTGAGGTGGTCATGGCTAACAATAAAAATATTTTCATGACAAATATGAGTTGATAAATGGAGTTTTATCGTTATTGACTAATGTAGATAAAACGATTCGATTAGGTGAAGCGTATGAATGAAGCTTTCACAACAGATTTAGATAGAGATCTAACTTTTGACGTAGTCACGGTGGATTTTAGAAAATAAGGTGCGTCTTAACTTTTGACATTGTCTTGGTTGAATTCCGCAATTCAAGGGATTTAAAAGAAAATCTTTGGAAATCTGTAAGATTTGATTCTTCGGCGAGTAAGGAAATTAAGATCTCTATAATTAAATACGGTGATCTGCCTCGATTACTCTGTCTGATATTTCCACTATAAATTTAAGCTCTTCTGTTCCATTATTCTCACCATTCCTATACTTTCTTTCTTAGTTCATACATCCAAAAGATTATAAAAATACTTAATCCCGTTCTAATCCTTGTTATTTTCCTAATTATCATTTCTGTCATCCTTCTTTCAATCTTCCACCAGAAAAATCTGTCTACTTCTGCTATTACCTTGGGGTGATACTATTCTTAATTATACCGTGTCTTTATATTGCTATTCATATTAATATCCACGGTTTGTAACCTCCGTGTTTTTATTGGGATTTATATTTTCTCTTATATTTTGGAGCTCTTTGCCTTTTTATTATCTTCACAACCTCTAGTAAAGCGAATAACGGTCCAGAATTCATAAGTATGGAATTTCGAATGTACTCAATGTTCTGAACAAGAAAGAACGTAATAGCACGATTTGATTTGTCAAATTACCAGAATCACTGAGAATAGAACTATCAAGAATATATTTTCTTGATTTGTTCAGAAGTTAATCAGAATGAAAAAGTTATGTAACATGGCACGTGATGACGATATGATCTGTGAATCATCATGTTTCATTAGAATCTCAGCATGACTTACTGTAATATAATCACGTTGATTAAGTGTCATTATATTATATTAATTCATGCATCAATTTCTTTACATTTCTCCAGAATTTATTCATAAATTAAACTTAGATTTTATAGAAGTTTCCAATATAATGAAACACAGGAAGCACGAAGAGGTATATAATTTTGGACGAGAATATTTATGAAAATATCCTCAGAAATATCGAGGATATTGATGATGATATTTTGGAATTTCTAAGTTCGATGGTTGATGGAGAAAGATTTTCCGTAAGATTTTAACATGACTTCGGAGCAAGATATTCTCTAAAGATTTCAACGGATCCAGAATTATCTGGATTCTTTGAATATAGGGTATGGTCCTTGTATTTGTCCTTGGTCTCCTTCGTGGTTAGCTCAATCTATTTTTCAGTTCCAACTTTTCTGAGCTTTTCCAACATACTATACTTTATCATTAAACTTCAGACGATTAAGGTCGTTTACGGTTGTCTACAGTTTCTGCTGCTCCGTTCAGCTTTTTCAACATTCAGAGTATTGGTTTGTAGACTGAGTGCTGTTTAGAATTTCAGAATGAAAGACCATAATTCTAAAAGATAAATATTATACATATAACTGTTGATGTAGATATGATGTTCGTTTTCAAAGTACTGATTGCTGATTCCCGATAATTAGTATGGCAGTTCTCCTTACAAGATGCCGATGAGTATATGATAGGGTTTCAATGAATAATTATAATGATTTATCGGAGAGATTTAAACCAATAAGCAACGAGATTGCTGGACCGTCTACTGATAATATGGTAGAATATGAAAGGTTCCCCGGTAACAATAAAAGAGCACGCATATATATCAAGGTTATAATAAGGTTGTTTTGAACTAAAAGTCGATGTTATATTGCTGGAGCTGTGACAAAATTCGTTAATTTGAAAAGAGATTATCAAGTTATTTTGGGCAATAATAACACTAAGGAATTAGCACAACTACGTGTTAAACGTTTATTCAGTTTCCGAGAGTTTTTCAGATGCATAACTATATGCATCAATCTTTCTTCTGTAGATGAAGTTCGGTTGGTTCATCCCCTCGATTGAGGTGTTTTCAAGAATCATGAAAGGTTTGAATCGCAGATTGTAATCGTCAGGATACAAATGAAGTTTAAGATGAAATCAAGTGGCAAACTTGAAGAATTGTTTAGTTTCATATGTTATAATCAATATTTTAATTCATTTTAATTATCCAATGCCATTAGTCCACAGTCGATAGTCCACAGTTAACAATATATAATATTCGAATTAATTAATACGTGTCGTGACCCATGTACATGTCTCAGACTCGATCACAACTCAAAGTATATATATTATTGTAGAATCAACCTCAACCCTGTATAGAGAACTCGATCATTACTGCATATAGAGTGTCTATGGTTATCCAAAATATATATATACATATATATATATATATATATATATATATATATATATATATATATATATATATATATATATATATATATATATATATATATATATGCGTCGATATGATATGTCAAAACCTTGTATACGTGTCCCGATATTTAAAGTGCAAAAAATAAATACATAAATTAAATGACGATAAATAAAATTGCAAGAATATAAATTGCGATAAATAAATTGCGATAAATAAAATGTAATACGGAATTAACAGTTAGCTAGGAACAGTTAGCTAGGATTTTGTTAGCGTGAATTCTTAACAAAATTTCTCATAGTTAATTTGTTGGTTTCTAACAAATTTTTATTTTGTCCAATGTTTTCTTCTTTATGCCACTTGTTGGATTCTGATAAGTCAAAATCCAAATATGAAATTGAATGAAAATAGTTATTCTGTTATGAACGGATTCGTATATCGGTAGATGTAAGTAGGATAGTAAATGACTGTTGAATCAGATTCGAAGAATGTACAGTGTAACTTATTAATGTGAAATCTAAATATTCCTCGGGTATTACCTACCCGTTAAAATATTTTCACCATTAATAGTTTGTACAAAAGAATTTTTAATTACAATCTTTATGAAAACATATATACATATATATTTTCTTCAGATGTAATCATAGATTTAATGAGTTAATATGATATTAAACTCATATGATTTTTGTTTTAAGCTAGAATAAGTAATCTCTAAGACTATTAGGAACTACATATTCTTCGCAGAATATTAATGAAGTTATGGATCAATACTTCATCGGTTATTGTTGTTGGTTCTCCTTGGTATCTATGGTGCGTATGATGTTGATGTTCGTGGGATAGATTGTGAATTTGAGGTGTGAGATGCGGATGTTGCTGTTGCTGTTGCTGGATGGTGGTGGTACTGTTGATGTTGCTGATGGTGGTACTGTTTATGCTGCTGGTGTTTGTAACCTTCGTACCATATTCTCCAAAGCCACTATCCGAGCGCGAAGCTCGTTGACTTCTTCTGTTACACCAGGGTAATTGTCGGTTCGAACGAGCGGATGAATAAGATCTAAAATTTGAGATAGTATATAATTGTGATGAGATACTCTGGAAATGAGAGAGAAGATGGTATTACGAACAGGTTCGCCGGTAAGTGCTTCAGGTTCTTCGCCAAGAGGTGAATTCGGTTGGCGGAAGGGATCACCTTCTTCTTGTCTCCAATGATTAAGTAGACTAGGAACCCAGCCCCAATTCATCCAGAATAGATGATGGCTAATTGGTTGATTCATTCCGGTTACACTGCTTTCGGAGCTTGAGTGGGACTCCATGACAGAATCCGAGGGACTAGAACTAGTTGAGAGATTCATCTAGTACGAGCAGATGAAGGATTTTCGATAAGAAATAGATTATAGGATGTAGATTAGTACCCTGCAATACATAATTTGCATATGCATATATAATACTAAAATCCCATAAGTTACGGAGGAATCTACGGAAGCTGTCAGGCAAAGGTAACAATAACAGATAGGCTAAGTTATGAATTAATCTATACACTGTCTATACAATAGAGGCAGTAAGACGTGTCTAGTCTTTAAGGATGATAAGCAAATAATTTTTGACACTAAATGATAAGCAAAACTTTTGACATGCAGACACGGTCGAAGTCCAGACCCACTAATGCATCTAAACAACTATCAGTTAGACATACTAATGCAAGACTTGGTTCGCTAAGACCACCGCTCTGATACCAACTCTAATGACCCGTCCTAATCCATCCGGACGAAGTCCATATCGATTATAAACGAATCACAACAGTTGATTACATCGCGAGGTACTTGACCTCTATATGATACATTTTACAAAAGTTGCATTCGTTTTTAAAAGACAATTTTTCATTTCATCGAAAGATGACGGCATGCATACCATTTCATAATATATCCAACTATAATTGACTTAGTAATAATCTTGATGAACTCGACGACTCGAATGCAACGTCTTTTGAAACATGTCATGAATGACTCCAAGTAATATCTCTAATATTAGCAAATGCACAGTGGAAGATTTCTTTAATACCTGAGAATAAACATGCTTTAAAGTGTCAACCGAAAGGTTGGTGAGTTCATTAGTTTATCATAAATAATCATTTCAGATAGTATAATAGACCACAAGATTTCATTTTTATAAACATCATTCTCGTATCAGGCATTTCACAAACTGCATAGAGATAAAAATCATTCATATGGATTGAACACCTGGTAACCGACGTTAACTTAATGCATAGAATATCCGCAAAACAGAACCTCTCGTCTGTATAATAATCTCGAAGTACTAAAGCATTCGTACCCCGAATGGGGCTTGTCAATGTCCATAGATCTATCTTTAGGATTCGCGTCAATTAGGGGCCATTTCCCTAAATTCTTAGGTTACCAGACTTGAAGGGCGATATTCGATTTAATAATCCAACCATAGAATGTAATTTTAAGTACTTATGTCTATTTCGTAAAACATTTATAAAAGCAGCGCATGTATTCTCAGTCACAAAAATATATATAGCAAAAGCATTTAAAAAGGGAGCAAATGAAACTCACCTAATGTATTTTGTAGTAAAAATACATATGACTATATTGAACAATGCAGGGTTGGCCTTGGATTCACGAACCTACATCATTTGTTTATTTATTAATAACTTAATTGTAATCCAACAATATATACATAAATTTATTAGTTATATCATTTTTATATCATATATATATATATATATATATATATATATATATATATATATATATATATATATATATATATATATATATATATATATATATATATATATATATATATATATATATATATATATATATATATATATATATATATATATATATATATATATATATAGGGGCACGATCCATGGATAAGCTTAAAAGGAGTACAAACGGGATAAGCAAAATAAAATTTTTTTTTGAATTTTTTTTTACATTCATAAATCTGCATTAAAATGCACCTCTAATCAATTTTTTTCATAAAAAAAAAGTTCAAAATCTTTCAAAAATCGATGATGAATGGTAAAATTAACCATTCATCGGGTTAATTTATCATTCATCTTGTTTACGATGAATGATAAAATTAATCAATGCTAAAAATAACCAGATGAATGGTTCAATTAACCATTCATCCGTTTTTTTATCATTCATCATAAACAGATGAATGGTTAAATTAACCATTCATCTGTTTTTTTTAGCATTGATTAATTTTATCATTCATCGCGAACAAAAATGAATGATAATTAACCAGATGAATGGTTAATTTTACCATTCATCATCAATTTTTACCATTCATCATCGATGTTTACCATTCATCATCGATTTTCGAACGATTTTGTTAAAAAACTTTTTAAAATTTTTTCGTTTTCTTTTATTTGAATATTAAAGGATCGTTTTTTTAAAAAAAAAATAATTTGAAATTTTACTTATCCAGTTTGTGCCCCATTTAGTGCTTATCCATGGATTGGTCCACTATATATATATATATATATATATATATATATATATATATATATATATATATATATATATATATATATATATATATATATATATATATATATATATATATATATATTTCATATTTTCATTTTGTATATGAAAATATAAATTTTGTTATGTTATATGTATTAAATATATATATCGTTTGTTTGTTAAAATATAGTAACAAATATAATATTAATAATGGTAAAAATGATAATAACTATAATACTTAATATTACTAATAAAGATATTAAAGTTAATAATCTTGTTAATAATAAAATTGTTAATAGTTTTTAATTATAAAATTCCTAATAATAATAATATCAGTAGTAAAATGAGTAATTTAGTAATAATAATAGTGAAAATAATAATTTTTAATATTAGTACATAATACTTAATACTAATTTTAAATGATAATTTTTAATGGTTATAATACTTATGAAAATACTAAATGATAATATGAATAATAATAGTACTACTTGATAATAATACTAGTAGTGATAATAATATTAGTTATAGTAATGTTAATAATAATAGTCATAATTGTAATTATAATTATGATAATAATAATAATTAATGACTAATGCTTTCATTGGTAACAATAATAATAATAATAACAACAATAATACTAGCGATAATTATAGTACTTAGTAGTAATAGCAATAATTAGTAATCAATAATAATAATAACATCAACAATAATAATAATAATAATAATAATAATAATAATAATAATAATAATAATAATAATATATTGATATGGAAACTACCTCAAAAAAAGGCCTTAAAAAGAAACTGCCGAGAACCAGATTCGAACACCCGACCTCTCGTACACCCGCTAACACTCAAGACCGTTGGGCTGTTACCCATTTTCTGAATATATTTGCAACCCATAAATATATAACCCGTATTTAAACTGGTTCTATGTTCTTCCTTCTTCAAAAATTCATTCGGTCTAATTTAATTCCACATCCAAAGATTTAGTTACCCATTTAGATATAGTTTTAAGATTGAAACAGAATTAATTATCGGTGGTTGTTTGATTTAACACAAAAAAAAATTAAGAAATAAAAAGTTGCTGTATATATGTCGCGAAGAAGAACAAAAAAAAAATACATAAATCTGATTTTGATTTTGAGAATGATTTGGCCAAAAATTTCAACACGAATTACATTTCTAATCACCCCCAGAAACTTTCCAAATCTTCAAATGATCCTAAAACATCAGTTTGAATTCGAATTTTTACGATGAACTAAATGTTTGACTTCTTGAAAATTATCTTTGACTTCAAAAATTCGTTTTCAATTTGAGGAATTGGTACATGAAATTTCACAGGAAGTTTGAGTAAAATAATTCTAACGAAACTACATTAATGGATTTTTGAATTTGTTTCGTATTTGAAATATGTGTGAAAAGTATTTGAACAGGTATATCGAGCTGTGTAAAAAAATAATATTCTGTTTGAATAAATAAAATCGATTATGGCAGTTTTGATCTGATATTGAGGGTGAAGAATCGAATAATCGTTATCCATAATATTAAGAAATCGATTGTATATATAAATAAATGGGTCGACGGTTTTATTCAAGAAAAGAGAGAAAAAAAAAAAATAGGAGAGATTGTGACATACACTGAATGGTACTACCTGTTATCAATTTTTCAACTATTATCAGATTAGAACAAAGATAATAACAGTGGAAAGTGAATTGATTGGCAGGAAATCACCGGTAGGTTGAAAAATGGAACAAGAAGGGAGAAACAGAAAATAAAGAAGATGGTGATATAGACGCATAACAACTCTGTCCTTATATCTTATTAATAATAATTATAAATAAATAAATATTCTAATAATAATATTACTAATAATAATAATAATAATAATAATAATAATAATAATAATAATAATTATAATTATAACAAAATTAATAATACTAATATTAATATTAATATTAATAATAATAATGAAAGTAGTAATATTATTATTAGTGTTAATACAACAACTATATTTTACTTGTAGTTATATTTAATACCTTAACCTTATATTTTATTAATTTTAAAAACATATATTATATAATAACATATACTGAATATTTAATCCTTATACATTTTACATATATATTATTATATAATTGTATTTGCATTTTAGTTATATATATATTGAATATATTAATGTTGATATATATATATATATATATATATATATATATATATATATATATATATATATATATATATATATATATATATATATATATATATATATATATATATATATATACTATAGTACGTTGTTTCCTCAAAGCAATAGATATTATAAATTTTAACACATAATATTTATCTTATATATAAATTACATATAATATTAATTATACATAGAAATCATATATATTTATATATAAATTAATATTTAATTACACTTGATTATTTTGTATCTTAGTTTATATATTTAATTCTAACGTTTAAATTATATTTTATAATTTCAGATTATTACATATATATATATATATATATATATATATATATATATATATATATATATATATATATATATATATATATATATATATATATATATATATATATACATCTCTATTTACAATTAAAGGTTCGTGAATTGTCAGAACTAGTCAAAGGGTAATTGAATACATGAATATAATTTCAAAGTTTTTGAGACTCAACATTACACACTTTGCTTATCGGGTCAGAAACATATAAAGATTAAGTTTAAATTTAGTCGGAAATTTTCCGGGTCGTCACACGCACTACCATAGTCAGCATTCAAGCAATCAATGAATGAACAGTATCGTCCCAGAAACGAGGTCAATAAGCTCAAGGTAGAGCTTAGAGGATTACGAATGCAAGGTTTCGATATCACCACGTACGAATGACGATTCACAGAATTGTGCGTATTGTGTCCCAGAACGTTCGAAGACGAAGAAGAGAAGATCGACGCATTTGTAAAAGGGTTACCGGAAAGAATTCAAGAAGATGTGAGTTCACACGAGCCCACCTCCATACAAAAGGGAAGTCAAATGGCTCACCAATTAGTGAACCAGATCGAAGGAAAGATTAAGGAGCAGGCGACCGAAAAGGCTAACATGAAACAAGTCAAGATAAAGTGGGAGGAAAACAATGACAAGAGTCACCAATACAACAACAACAACAATCACAACCACAATCGCAATAACTATCCCAATAACCGCAACATCAATCGCAACAACAACTTCAACAAACGTCCCAACAATAACTACAATAATCGTCCCAACAACAATAACAATCGCAACAACAACAATAATCAGAAACAGCAATGCCAAAGGTGTGAAGAGAATCACCCGGGGTTCTGCGTAACATTTTGCAACAGGTGTAAAAGAAATGGTCATAGTGCGACAAAGTGTGAGGTCTACGGACCAATGTATAACAGAACTAAAGGAACAAATAATGTCGGAACGAGTAATGTCAGAACAAGTAGTGTCGGAGCAAGTACTGCCAACGTAGTCTATTTTAAATGTGGAAAACCGGGCCACATTATTAAAAATTGCCCAAATCAGGGGAATACTAATGGGCAAGGCCGCGGAAGAGTTTTCAATATTAATACGATAGAAGCGCAGGAAGACCCGGAGCTTGTTACGGGTACGTTTCTCATTGACAATAAATCTGCTTATGTTTTATTTGATTCGGGTGCGGATAGAAGCTATATGAGTAGAGATTTTTGTGCTAAACTAAGTTGCTCACCGACGCCCTTGGATAATAAATTTTTACTCGAATTAGCAAATGGTAAATTAATTATAGTAGATAATATATGTCGGAATCAAGAAATTAAACTGGTTAGCGAAACATTTAAGATTGACTTGATACCAATAGAGTTAGGGAGTTTTGATGTGATAATCGGTATGGACTGGTTGATAGAAGTGAAAGCAGAGATCGTTTGTTACAAAAATGCAATTCGCATTATACGAGAAAAAGGAAAACCCTTAATGGTGTACGAAGAAAAGAGCAACGCGAAGTTAAATCTTATTAGTAACCTGAAGGCACAAAAACTAATAAGAAAAGGTTGCTATGCTGTGCTAGCACACGTCGAGAAAGTCAATTATGAAGAAAAGAACGTCAATGATGTTCCCGTCGCAAAAGAATTTCTCAATGTATTTCCGAAAGAATTACCGGGACTACCTCCACACCGATCCATTGAATTTCAAATAGACCTTGTACCGGGAGCTGAACCAATAGCTCGTGCTCCATACAGACTCGCACCTAGCAAAATGAAGGAACTTCAGAGCCAATTACAAGAACTTTTAGAGCATGGTTTCATTCGACCAAGCACATCACCGTGGGGAGCTCCTGTTTTGTTTGTCAAGAAGAAGGATGGTACATTTAGGTTGTGTATCGACTACCGAGAGTTGAACAAACTTACCATCAAGAACCGCTACCCATTACCGAGAATTGATGACTTATTTGATCAACTACAAGGCTCGTCGGTTTATTCAATATCGATTTACTTTCTGGATATCTCCAAATGCGGGTGAAAGAGGATGATATTCTAAAGACTGCTTTTAGAATGCGTTACGGTCATTACGAGTTTATGGTTATTCTGTTTGGGTTGACTAATGCAACAGCTGTGTTCATGGACCTTATCAACCGAGTGTGTGGACCATACCTTGATAAGTTTGTCATTGTTTTCATCGATGATATACTTATTTACTCGAAGAATGATCAAGAGCACGGAGAACATTTGAGAAAAGTACTAGAGTTGCTGAGGAAAGAAAAACTGTACACTAAGTTTTCAAAGTGTGCATTTTGGTTGGAAGAAGTTCAATTCCTCAGTCACATAGTGAACAAAGAAGGTATTCAGGTGGATCCAGCAAAGATTGAAGGTATTCCGAAAACTCCGAATCATATACGCCAATTTTTAGGACTAGCTGGTTACTACAGAAGGTTCATCCAAGATTTTTCCAGAATAGCAAAACCCTTGACTACATTAACGCATAAAAGGAGGAAATTTGAATGGAAGGATGAAAAAGAAAAGGAATTTCAATTGTTAAAGAAAAAGTTAACTACGACACCTATATTGTCATTACCTGAAGGGAATGATGATTTTGTGATATATTGTGACGCCTCAAAGCAAGGTCTCGGTTGTGTATTAATGAAACGAATGAAAGTAATTGCTTATGCGTCTAGACAATTGAAGATTCACAAGCAGAATTATACAACGCATGATTTGGAATTAGGCGCGGTTGTTTTTGCATTAAAGACTTGGAGGCACTACTTATATGGGGTCAAAAGTATTATATATACTGACCACAAAAGTCTTCAACACATATTTAATCAGAAACAACTGAACATGAGGCAGCGCAGGTGGATTGAATTGTTGAATGATTATGACTTTGAGATTCGTTACCACCCGGGGAAGGTGAATGTGGTAGCCGACGCTTTGAGCAGAAAGGACATAGAACCTATTCGAGTAAAAGCTATGAATATAATGATTCACAATAACCTTACTACTCAAATAAAGGAGGCGCAACAAGGAGTTTTAAAAGAGGAAAATTTAAAGGATGAAATACCCAAAGGATCGGAGAAGCATCTTAATATTCGGGAAGACGGAACCCGGTATAGAGCTGAAAGAATTTGGGTACCAAAATTTGGAGATATGAGAGAAATGGTACTTAGAGAAGCTCATAAAACAAGATACTCAATATATCCTGGAACGAGGAAGATGTACAAGGATCTCAAGAAATATTTTTGGTGGTCGGGTATGAAAGCCAATGTTGTTAAATACGTATAAGAATGTTTGACGTGTTCTAAGGTCAAAGCTGAGCATCAGAAACCATCAAGTCTACTTCAACAACCCGAAATCCCGAAATGGAAATGGGACAACATTACCATGGATTTCATCACTAAATTGCCAAGGACTGCAAGTGGTTTTGATACTATTTGGTTAATAGTTGATCGTCTCACCAAATCATCACACTTCCTGCCAATAAGAGAAGATGACAAGATGGAGAAGTTAGCACGACTGTATTTGAAGGAAGTCGTCTCCAGACATGGAATACCAATCTCTATTATCTCTGATAGGGATGGAAGATTTATTTCAAGATTCTGGCAGACATTACAGCAAGCATTAGGAACTCGTCTAGACATGAGTACTGCCTATCATCCACAAACTGATGGGCAGAGCGAAAGGACGATACAAACGCTTGAAGACATGCTACGAGCATGTGTTATTGGTTTCGGAAACAGTTGGGATCGACACCTTCCGTTAGCAAAATTTTCCTATAGCAATAGCTACCATTCAAGCATTGAGATGGTGCCGTTTGAAGCACTCTATGGCAGAAAGTGTAGGTCTCCAATTTGTTGGAGTGAAGTGGGAGATAGACAAATTACGGGTCCGGAGATAATACAAGAAACTACTGAGAAAATCATCCAAATTCAATAACGGTTGAAAACCGCCCAAAGTACACAAAAGAGCTACGCTGACATTAAAAGAAAAGATATAGAATTTGAAATTGGAGAGATGGTCATGCTTAAAGTTGCACCTTGGAAAGGCGTCATTCGATTTGGTAAACGAGAGAAATTAAACCCAAGGTATATTGGACCATTCAAGGTTATTGATCGCGTCAGACCATTACCTTACCGACCTGAGTTACCTCAACAACTCGCGGTTGTACATAACACTTTCCACGTCTCGAATTTGAAGAAAAGTTTTACTAAAGAAGATCTCACTATTCCGTTAGACGAAATCCAAATCAACGAAAAACTTCAATTTATCGAAGAACCCGTCGAAATAATGGATCGTGAGGTTAAAAGACTTAAGGAAAACAAAATACCAATTGTTAAGGTTCGATGGAATGCTCATAGAGGACCCGAGTTCACCTAGGAACGAGAAGATCAGATGAAGAAGAAATACCCGCACTTATTTCCAGAAGATACGACAACACCTCCAACTGCTTAAAATTTAGGGACGAAATTTATTTAACGGGTAGGTACTGTAGTGACCCGAAATTTTCCATGTTTATATATATTAAATAAAATTGGTATTTACATGATTAAGTGTTTCCAACATGTTAAGCCATCAAATTTTTTAAGACTTGATTTATTGAAATAGGTTTCATATAGACAATTGACCACCCAAGTTGACCGGTGATTCACGAACGTTAAAACTTGTAAAAACTATATGATGACATATATATGATTATATATATAGTTAACATGATATTATGATAAGTAAGTATCTCATTAGGTATTTTAACAATGAGTTATATACATAAAATTGAGTTTATTGAATTAAGAAACTCGAAACAATATATATAACGATTATCGTTATAACAACGTCTTACTAAATACATATGAATCATATTAAGATATTGATACACTATGTTTAATCATGATAAATGATAAGTAAACATTTCATTAAGTGTATTAACAATGGACTATATATGTAAAAATAAGACTACTAACTTAATAATTTCGAAACGAGACATATATGTAACGATTATCGTTGTAACAACATTTAACTGTATATATATCATACTAAGATATATTAATATATCATAATCTCATGATAATGTAATAATTTAACCTCTCTTTAGATATAATAAACAATGGGTTAATAACATTTAACAAGATCGTTAACCTAAAGGTTTCAAAACAACATTTACATGTAACGACTAACGATGACTTAACGACTCAGTTAAAATGTATATACATGTAGTGTTTTAATATGTATTTATAAACTTTTTAAAGACTTCAAGACACTTATCAAAATAGTTCTACTTAACAAAAATGCTTACAAATACATCCTCGTTCAGTTTCATCAACAATTCTACTCGTATGCACCCGTATTCGTACTCGTACAATACACAGCTTTTAGATGTATGTACTATTGGTATATACACTCCAATTATCAGCTATTAGCAGCCCATGTGAGTCACCTAACACATGTGAGAACCATCATTTGGCAACTAGCATGAAATATCTCATAAAATTACAAAAAATATTAGTAATCATTCATGACTTATTTACATGTAAACAAAATTACACATCCTTTATATCTAATCCATATACCAATGACTAAAAACACCTACAAACACTTTCAATTTTCAATTTTCTTCATCTAATTGATCTCTCTCAAGTTCTATCTTCAAGTTCTAAGTGTTCTTCATAAATTCTATAAGTTCTAGTTTCATTAAATCAAGAATACTTCCAAGGTTGCTAGCTTACTTCCAATCTTGTAAAGTGATCATTCAACCTCAAGAAATCTTTCTTATTTACAGTAAGATATCTTTCTAATACAAGGTAATACTCATATTCAAACTTTGATTCAATTTATATAACTTTAACAATCTTATTTCGAGTGGAAATCTTACTTGAATTTGTTTTCGTGTCATGATTCTACTTCAAGAACTTTCAAGCCATCCAAGGATCCTTTGAAGCTAGATCTACTTTTCTCATTTCTAGTAGGTTTATCCACAAAACCTGAGGTAGTAATGATGTTCATAACATCATTCGATTCATATATATAAAACTACCTTATTCGAAGGTTTAAACTTGTAATCACTAGAACATAGTTTAGTTAATTCTAAACTTGTTCGCAAACAAAAGTTAATCCTTCTAACTTGACTTTTAAAATAAACTAGACACATTTTCTATATCTATATGATATGTTAACTTAATGATTTAAAACCTGGAAACACGAAAAATACCGTAAAACCGGATATACGCCGTCGTTGTAACACCACGGGCTGTTTTGGGTTAGTTAATTAAAAACTATGATAAACTTTTATTTAAAAGTTGTTCTTATGGGAAAATGATTTTTATTATGAACATGAAACTATATCCAAAAATCATGGTTAAACTCAAAGTGGAAGTATGTTTTCCAAAATGGTCATCTAGACGTCGTTCTTTCGACTGAAATGACTACCTTTACAAAAATGACTTGTAACTTGTATTTTCGACTATAAACCTATAATTTTTCTGTTTAGATTCATAAAATAGATTTCAATATGAAACCATAGCAATTGGATTCACTCAAAACGGATTTAAAACGAAGAAGTTATGGGTAAAACAAGATTGGATTTTTTTTTATTGTTGTAGCTACGGGAAATATAGCAACAATTCACCAACGAAGCGGTGCTTCAGTGGTACCCGTCGCTTATGATCCCAGGGCCCACAGGAGGGCCTTATTGAATACAGATAGGTGCAGGTTCGATTCTCGGCCTGCAACTTCCTGTTGGGTATTGTGGGGGAGGTGCTTTACACGTGTACTTAGCCCTAGCGGGGTGGGCGGTATGGGTGACATAGTCACACGGAGTCAGGGTTTCTCCACCAGAATAAACCATGAATATTGCAACAATTCTATACAAATCATATCCTAGCTAACTTATATTGTATTATACATGTATTCTAATATATTATGTAATCTTGGGATACCATAGACACGTATGCAAATGTTTTGACATATCATATCGACCCATTTATATATATTATTTGGAACAACCATAGACACTCTATATGCAGTAATGTTGGAGTTAGCTATACAGAGTTGAGGTTGATTCCAAAAATATATATACTTTGAGTTGTAATCTAGCTTGAGACGTGTATATACTGGGTTGTGGATTGATTCAAGATAATATATATCAATTTATTTCTGTACATCTAACTATGGACAACTAGTTGTAGGTTACTAACGAGGACAACTGACTTAATAAACTTAAAACATCAAAATGTATTAAAAATGTTGTAAATATATTTTGAACATACTTTGATATATATGTACATATTTGTTATAGGTTCGTGAATCGATCAGTGGCCAAGTCTTACTTCCCGACGAAGTAAAAATCTGTGAAAGTGAGTTATAGTCCCACTTTTAAAATCTAATATTTTTGAGATGAGAATACATGTAGCTTTATAAATGTTTTACAAAATAGACACAAGTACATGAAACTACTTTCTATGGTTGAATGATCGAAGCCGAATATGCCCCTTTTTTGCTTGGTAGCCTAAGAATTAGGGAACATCACTAATTTTGAGAATTAGTGCACGCCTAATTGATGCGAATCCTAAAGATAGATCTATTGGGCCTAACGAACCCCATCCAAAGTACCGAATGCTTTAGTACTTCGAGTTTTATAACATGTCCGATGGATGTCCGAATGATGGGGATATTCTTATATGCATCTTGTTAATGTCGGTTACCAGGTGTTCACCATATGAATGATTTTTATCTCTATGTATGAGATGTATATTGAAATATGAAATCTTGTGTTATATTATTATGATTTGATAACATATAGGTTAAACCTATAACTCACCAATATTTTTTGTTGACATTTAAAGCATGTTTATTCTCAGGTGATTATTAAGAGCTTCCGCTGTTGCATGCTAATATATGGACAAGATTTGGAGTCAGCATGCTTGTATAATATTGTTTAAAACTACATTCGAAATTTACTTTCTTGTAACAAATTAATACTGTAAACCAATATGTATTGGTAGTGTGTAAGTGTGATATTTTTAGATTATCATTTCTGATAATCTAGGTGGTGTCCTTTTAACCTTGTCGATAAAATAAAGGTTATGGTTTGTTTTAAAAACGAATGCAGCCTTTGAAAAAAGTCTCATATAGAGGTCAAAACCTCGCAACGAAATCAATTAATATGGAACGTTTATAATCAATATGAACGGGACATTTCAATGTTCAACCTTTTTTAATTAATGTCTCGTAGCTAAGTTATTATTATGCTTATTTAAGCCGAAGTAATCGTAATGTTGGACTTAATATTAAAGACGGGGCTATTGGGCTTTGGACCATAGTTGGGGTTTGGACAAAAGACCGACACTTGTGGAAATTGGACTATGGGCTATTAATGGGCTTTATATTAATTAAATGATATCTCGTTGATTTAATATAGAGATTTATAATTTGACATATTTATATTTAACCACATACGCTTGACTGGGTACGGTGGGCAGGATATTTATAAATACTAATAATTGTTCATTTAACCGGACATGGGGATGAATTAATAGTTACTGGACTCGTTAAAACAGGGGTGGATTACATTTAAGGGTAATTGGTGTAATTATTAACAAAGTATTAAAACCTTGGATTACACGCAGTCGATAACCTAGTGTATTCATTATACAAAGTATTAAGACCTTCTTACAGTTTAAGTCTCCAATTAGTTGAAATATTTGACTTCAGATATAAGGGTAATTTGACGAAGACTTTCGCACTTTATAATTATAACCGATGGACTATTATGGAAAAAACCAGATGGACAAATCGAATAATCCAGGACAAAGGACAATTAACCCATGGTAATAAATTAAAATCAACAAGTCAAACATCATGATTACGGAAGTCTAATAAGCATAATTCCTTTCATTTATATCTCATCGTACTTTCATTTACCGTCATTTTATTTATCGTACTTTAAATTAATGCAATTTTATTTATCGAACTTTTATTTATCATCATTTACTTTACGCTTTAAATTAAGTTATATTTATATTTAATATTTTACATTAGCTTTTAATTGTGACTTAAGACGTAAAATCGACAACGGTAAAAACCCCCCTTTATAATAATAATAAGTACTATATATATATATATATATATATATATATATATATATATATATATATATATATATATATATATACACAAATATAGTTTTTAAAATAAATATAGCGTTAAACTTAGCCAGCTCCCTGTGGAACGAACCTGACTTACTAAAAACTACACTACTCTACGATTAGGTACACTGCCTATAAGTGTTGTAGCAAGGTTTATATATATCTATTCAATAAATAAATAATTAACATGTGTAAAATTGTAGCGTATTTAATAGTATTTCGTAGTAAAATATAATTTATTTCCCACTACACCTCACACACATCAAGTATTTTTGGTGCCGCTGCCGGGGACCCGAAAGGGAACGCTGTATATATAAAAAATATATTTAGTTTTTAATCTTTGTTTGTAAAAATATAAGAAGTTTTAAACATAAAAATACAAAAATATAAATATATATATATATATATATATATATATATATATATATATATATATATATATATATATATATATATATATATATATATATATATATATTTTATATTTTTGTGTTTAAGTAAAAAGAAAATATATTTTTTATATAAAGTATAAAAGTATTTTTTTTTAGTTCTTAAAAATATAAGTTTATTTTAATAAATATTACTTATAAACATTATAAAGTAAAAAGTAAAAAAAGTAAAAAAAAAAAAAACGCTGAAACTGCATTTTTTGAATCTGCATCAAACTGAGTCTGCACTCCCATGCAATCGCATGAGCTGGAAACATTGAACCCGTGCGACCGCATGACCTGGTCAGACAGGGTCTGATCCTTAGTCTGATCGAATTAGGCTTCGTAATTAATAATAATTATAATAATTAATTAAGTTTAGGGTTTATTAAATTAATAATTAGTTTATCTTTAATTTAAATTTGAATTATTAAGTTTTATTAAATTTAATAATTATATAATTTTATATATAAAAAATAATATTTTTATAAAATTAAGTAATTTCATCATTTGTATCTATTTATAAATTATATATTTTAAATCGTTTAATTCGTAACTTGTATATTTATCGTTCGTAATTAGTTTTAAACTTAGTTTTTGCCATAGTTATTTTATATTTTTAAACTCTTAGGCTTTACCGTAAAATCCCTTAAGTGCTTTTTCTTTAGATTAAGATTTAGGCGCTTTAGAATTTTACGACGTCACTTATCGCTTTAGTTTTAAATAGATTTTAGTACCTAATTAAGTTATTGCCATTTTGGATATAGAATTCCTTTTAAGCTTTAATTCTTTTAGACGCAACTTTTAATATTTAGTTTTTAGACTTTTAAGTATCGATGCTTTACTTTCTTATTTTTATTTTTTTGACTGTTTGTTTTTCGACGTTTGTTTTTCGCCTCTTATTTTTCGACGCACTTTTTTCTTTTTCATTTCTACGCTCTAGTTTTTAGGACATAGAATTTTCTATATTTTCTTTAAATTTCGACAAAAAATTATTTTAAGCGGTTAAATTGATAGACATCCAAAATTTTCTGGTTCGTAGTTGTGACGACCCGGAAATTTCCGACCAAATTTAAACTTAATCTTAATATGAATTTGACACGATAAGCAAAGTCTGTAATGTTGATTCTCGAGATGTTTGAACGGTTTTAATACATTCATTTGACCTTTGACTATTCCCTACAATTCACGAACATTGACGTATAAATAAATATGTAAATATATATGAATTTCTATACATATGTAATATTGTAATAAATATATATGTAATTAATAAATAATAAGGATTCAATAAAAGTATATAGTTAAAAGATATTATAATAAATAGTAAACTTGATTACAAACTGAATATAATTATTATATTAATACTATTATCATTATTAGTTTTATTATTAAGTAACATTATCAATGATGTTATTAAATAGATTGTTATTATTATTATTGTATGTATATATATATATGTATGTATATATATATATATATATATATATATATAAGGTATAGATATTAAATACTAAACATATGTTATTATAGATATAACTATTAAATATTACGTAACTAATAAAGTGTAATATTAAATGTAACTACAAGTTAAAACATAAATATCATATTAATAATGTATTATTACTTTCATCAAAATAAATATTAATATTAAAATCTATTAAGAAGATTATACGTATGGAAGTAAAATACATGTAAGTTGTTATGTTAATGTTATTATTATTGTTATTAGTAAATAATACAAATTATTATTATCATTATCATTAATAACATTATTTTTATTTTATTTTTTTTATATAGTATCATTATTACTTACTATGTGTAATTATTATTACTATTAAATAGTTTATCATTATTAGTTATATGATTATTATTATTATTACCATTATCATAATTATTATTATTATTAATATATGATTATAAACTTTTATTACTACTATTATCACTATAAGATTAATTATGATATAAATACAAAAATATGAAGATATTATATATATTTATATAAATACTGTTATATAAAATAGGATAATATAGATTTCACTACAAATATCTTTTTACCTGAATAGACTGCTAACTCGTAAAGCCTATGATTCCTCATAAGAGGTTTTAGATGGAAGTCCTTGTGATTACACGCAAGGTGCTTTAGAATATATAATCTGATATAATTAATTACACAATCTATTATTATCCTTATATATATTTATTAATTATTAAGAATTAATTATATAAATTATAAAGCAAGGGATTTGGTAAATCAGAACTGGTTCCAGGTCGTTATTTAGCTGTTTATAATTGTTAAAATCATACTAATTAGTGCTAAAAACCATATGAACAAAGCCAAAAATCTGTTATCCATCTATATCTGACATATTCTTTATATTTTTTTTATTTTATGTTTATGTTCCTGCTTTATTCTATTATCGATTCAGTTAGGCTACAAAACAAATTAATTGTACGAAATTAGCTGTAATGATATCACACAACCTTTACAAAATCCTCTGCTTATGCAAATTGAATTAAAACATCAAAATCAAATTGAAATTTTGAAGAAAAAGCTCGATAACTCTGTATCCTCCACTTTTAAACCAAATCACGATTGAGAACGAAATTTGAAAATCTAATAATGCAGTTTTATCAGAAATCTTGCACTCAAACTATCTGGAAAATCTCAATTCTCAATTCTTTCTATCGACTTTTAATTTCAGAGTCAAAGTTATCTTGAAAAAAAGTCAACTATTTTGTTCTTGGTAAAAATTCAGATTAATTTTGATGTTACAAGTTCAATTACTGTGTTAAGAAGTTTCTAGGAAGGGATTTGAACCTATTTCATGTTATACTTTTTTATCTAAAACGATTTGGATTTCGAAAATGGATTTAAGGTTCTTAAGTTTTTGCGTTCGCTGCTGCTGCTAGCTAATTTCTTTTCTGATTAGTCAAATCAACAACACTGTTTCGTTTCTGTTTCACTTACATACCCTCAATCAAACTCTGAAACTAGCTATTAGAATAATATGGGTCGTTGGTCGTTTTGAATTTTGAGAAGATGAGGAAGAATATAAACCGAGATATATCGGGTTATATATAAAGTGTAGTTGAATTAAATCAGAAATGATACAACAGAGCCATGGTTAAGAGTGTTAGCGGGTTTGCGAGTGGTCAGAGGTTCGAGCCTGGGCAGTGATTATTTTTTTAGCTATTTCTTCAAAGGTTGTGATCTTTATTATTATTATTATTATTATTATTATTATTATTATTATTATTATTATTATTATTATTATTATTATTATTATTATTATTATTATTATTATTATGTTATTGTTATTATTAATATTATTATAATTAAGATTGAGATTATAAAAAGATGAATATAAATTGAAAGATGTTAAGATTTATATTAACTAATAAGAGGTAATCTTTGTAAATGTTATAATAAAATTAGTATTAAGTTATAAAATGGAAGTGTTATGGTGTAATATTAAAATTTTTACTAATACTATTATTATCATAGATACTATTATTATTTGTATTATTATTAAAAGTAACATCTTTAGTATCATTATTATTATTAAATTATTCATTATATTTAAAATTACTGATATTATCATTATTAACATAACTATCATTATTATTATTACTACTATGATTATGTTTACCAAAATTATTATTTTGTTTTCTTTAAAACTATCATTATTATTATTATTATCAGCATTATCTATATCAATATTACTAAGAATAATTACGTTTATGAAGATAAAAGTTTTAAAGATATTATTAAAGGTGTAAGTATGTTTTTAATCAAATTAACAAAGTTTATATAAGTATTCTATTATAACATGTTAGGTATTTTGTTTTTATTATTTTTACTAATCAAATATATATTAATAAAACTATATAAATATTAAACATTTTGAATATATACACAAACTAGATAAGTATAATATATAATTTAAGATATAATATATAAATTTATTCGATTACGATTATATATTTTAATATATATACAAATTATATAGGTTCGTGAATCCAAGGACAACCCAGGATTTTTCAATGTCGTCATATGTATTTTTACTACAAAATACAGTATAGTGAGTTTCATTTGCTCTCTTTTTAAATGCTTTTGCAATATATATTTTTGAGACTGAGAATACATGCTCTATTTTTATAACTGTTTTATGAAATAGACACAAGTAATTGAAACTACATTATATGGTTGAATGGATCGAAGCCGAATATGCCCCTTTTAGCTTGGTATCCTAAGAATTAGGGAATAGACCCCCTAATTGACGTGAATCCTAAAGATATATCTATCGGGCCCAACAAGCCCCATTCTGGAATTTGGAATGCTTTACTACTTCGATTTCATCATGTCCGATGGGTGTTCAATCCATATGAATGATTTTTAAACACTTGCGAGTGTATGATTATTGAATAAAGGAAATTTTGTGGTCTATTAAAATAATGAAAATGATTATTTATGATAAACTAATGAACTCACCAACCTTTTGGTTAACACTTTAAAGCATGTTTATTCTCAGGTATGAAAGAAATCTTTCGTTGTGCATTTGCTCATTTTAGAGATATTACTTGGAGTCACTCACGACATATTTCAAAAGACGTTGCATTCGAGTCGTTGAGTTTATCAAGATTATTATTAAGTCAATTATAGTTGGATATATTATGAAATGGTATGCATGCCGTCAACTTTCGATGAAATGAAAGTTTGTCTTTTTTTTTTGTTGACGAGTTATAGGTTTAGCCTATATGTATATCAATTTGTAATAATAGACCACAAGATTTCACTTTTCATAAACATCCATCTCATATCAGGCATTTCGCAAACTGCATAGAGATAAAAATCATTCATATGGTGAACACCTGGTAACCGACCTTAAAAAGATGCATATAGAATATCCCCATCATTCCGGGACTCCCTTCGGACATGATAAATTCGAAGTACTAAAGCATCCGGTACTTTGGATGGGGCTTGTTGGGCCCAATAGATATATCTTTAGGATTTGCGTCAATTAGGGTGTCTGTTCCCTAATTCTTAGATTACCAGACTAAAAAGGGGCATATTCGGTTTAATAATTCAACCATAGAATGTAGTTTCACATACTTGTGTCTATTTTGTAAAACATTTATAAAACTGCATGTATTCTCATCCCAAAAATATTAGATTTTAAAAGTGGGACTATAACTCACTTTCACAGATTATCAATTCGTCGAGAATTAGACTTGGCCACGGGTCGATTCACGAACCTATAAAAAATATATACATATATATCAAAGTATGATCGAAATATATTCATACCAGATTTTATTACGTTTTATCGATTCAGGTTTGTTAAGTTGACAGTCCAACATTAGTAGTCCATAATTAATTGTCCACGGTTAGTAGTACAGAAATAAATCAATATATATATTATCTCGAATCAATCCACGACCCAGTGTATACAAGTCTCAGACTCGATCACAACTCAAAGTATATATATGATTTTGGAATCAACCTCAACCGTGTATAGCTAACTCGGTCATTACCGCATATAGAGTGTCTATGGTTATTCCAAATAATATATGTAAATGACATCGATATGATATGTCAAAACATTGTATACGTGTCTATGGTCTATCAAGATTACATAATATATGTTAGAATACATGTATAATACAATATAAGTTTGTTAAGTTATGGTTAGTATAGATTTATTACAAAGTTTCACGTAGCTAAAACAAGCAAAAGTATCCAATTTTATTTTACCCATAACTTCTTCGTTTTAAATCCGTTTTGAGTGAATCCAATTGATATGGTTTCATATTGAACCAAATATTAATAATCTAAACAGAAAAAAGTATAGGTTTATAGTTGGAAATATAAGTTACAAGTCGTTTTTGAAAGAGATAGTCATTTCCGTCGAAAGAACGACATCTTGATGACCATTTTGAAAAACATACTTCCACTTTGAGTTTAACCATGATTTTTGGATATAGTTTCATGTTCATATGAAATATAATTTTCCCAAAAGAACAACTTTTAAATCAAAATTTATCATAGTTTTTAATTATCTAATCCAAAACAGCCCCCGGTTTACTACAACGACGTATGTCCGGTTTTACGGTGTTCTTCGTGTTTCCAGGTTTTAAATCATTAAGTTAGCATATCATATAGATATAGAACATGTTTTAGTTGATTTTAAAAGTTAAGTTAGAAGGATTTACTTTGTTTGAAAACAAGTTTAGAATTAACTAAACTATGTTCTAGTGATTACAAGTTTAAATCTTCGAATAAGATAGTTATATATATGAATCGAATGATGTTATGAACATCATTACTACCTAAAGTATAGTAGGTAAACCTATTGGAAATGACAAGAAATGATATAGAGCCTCAAAGGATCTTGGATGGCTTGAAAGTTCTTGAAGGAGAATCACGACACGAAAACAAGTTCAAGTAAATTTACTACTCGAATTAAGATTGTTATAGTTATAGAAATTGAATCAAAGTTTGAATATGAATATTATCTTGAATTAGAAAGATAACCTACTGTAAATAACAAAGATTTCTTGAGATTGGATAATCACTTGAAATGGATTTGGAAGGTTGGAAGTAAGCTAGTAAATTTGAAAGTGTTCTTGATGTGTTCTTGAGTTGTTGTTTTGTAACTTGGTTTATGTATGGATTTATGAGATAGATTGATGTAGATTCTGATGAAGATGATGTAGAACAGTTAGAAAATCAAGAGAGAATTTGAGAGAGATGTGTTTGATACAGAAAAGTTGGAATGAAAATGTGTTTGTGGTGGGTGAAAGAAAACGTGAATATGGAGTCAAGATATAGGCTCCATTAGTTTTGATTTTTAGTGTAATCATTCATGCTAGTTGCCAAATAATGCTTCCCACATGTTTGATGACTCATTAAGGCTGCTAAGGAGCTGATCATTGAGTGTATATACTAATAGTATATACGTCTAGAGGCTGGGTATTGTACGAGTACGAATACGAATTGAATACGTGTAAATAGTGTTTACTGTAGTAAATAGTGTTACTGTAGCAAATAGTATTTTAATGTAGTAAATAGTAGTTTACTGTAGCAAATTGAAATTTTACTGTAGCAAAGAGTGTTTTACTGTAGCAAATAGTGTTTTACTTGTACATCTTTGATTTAATTGTATTTCTTCTTATATATATATATATATATATATATATATATATATATATATATATATATATATATATATACTTACATCATAAAAAATAAAATGATTATATAATCATCACAAGTTATGACGTTCGTGAATCATCAGGCAAACGGGGTGGTCAATTGTCTACATAAACTCATTTCAATTAATCAAGTCTTAAAAAGTTTGATTGCTTAACATGTTGGCAACATTTAATCATGTAAATATAGTTTTCATTTAATATATAAACATGGAAAAGTTCGGGTCACTACAGTACCTACCCGTTAAATAAATTTCGTCCCGAAATTTTAAGCTGTTGAAGGTGTTGACGCATCTTCTGAAAATAAGTGTGGGTATTTCTTCTTCTTCATCTGATCTTCATGTTCTCAGGTGAACTCGGCTCCTCTACGAGCATTCCATCAAACCCTAACGATTGGTATTTTATTTTGCTTAAGTCTTTTAACCTCACGATCCATTATTTCGACGGGTTCTTCAATGAATTGAAGTTTTTCATTGATTTGGATTTCATCTAAAGGAATAGTGAGATCTTCTTTGGCTAAGCATTTCTTTAGATTCGATACGTGAAAAGTATCATGTACGTCGGCCAGTTGTTGAGGTAATTCAAGTCGGTAAGCTACTGGTCCGACACGATCTATAATTTTAAATGGTCCAATGTACCTTGGATTTAGTTTCCCCCGTTTACCAAATTGAACAATGCCTTTCCAAGGTGAAACCTTAAGCATGACCATCTCTCCAATTTCAAATTCTATATATTTTCTTTTACTGTCTGCGTAGCTCTTTTGTCAACTCTGGGCGGTTTTCAACCGTTGTTGAATTTGAATAATTTTCTCGGTCATTTCTTGGATTATCTCCGGACCCGTAATTTGTCTATCCCCCACCTCGTTCCAACAAATCAGAGACCTGCACGTTCTGCCATAAAGTGCCTCAAACGGTGCCATATCAATACTCGAGTGGTAACTGTTGTTGTAGAAAAATTCTGCTAACGGTAGATGTCGATCCCAACTGTTTCAAAAATCAATAACACATGCTCGTAGCATGTCTTCAAGAGTCTGTATCGTCCTTTCACTCTGCCCATCGGTTTATAGATGATAGGAAGTACTCATATCTAGACGAGTTCCAAATTCTTGTTGTAACGTTTTCCAAAACCTTGAAACAAATCTACCGTCCCTATCAAAGATAATAGAGATTGATATTCCGTGTCTGGAGATGACTTCCTTCAAGTATAGTCATGCTAACTTTTCCATTTTATCATCTTCTCGCATTGGTAGAAAGTGCGCTGATTTGGGGAGACGAACGACTATTACCCAAATAGTATCATAACCACTTTCAGTCCTTGGTAATTTAGTAATGAAATCCATGGTAATGTTTTCCCATTTCCATTCCGGGATTTTAGGTTGTTGAAGTAGACTTGATGGTTTCTGATGTTCAGCTTTTACCTTAGAACACGTCAAACATTCTCCTACGTATGTAGCAATATCGGCTTTCATACTCGGCCACCAAAAATGTTTCTTGAGATCTCGGTACATCTTTCCCGCTCCGAGATGTATTGAGTATCTGGTTTTATGTGCTTCACTAAGTACCATTTCTCTCACACCTCCAAACTTTGGTACCCATATTCTTTCAGCCCTATATCGAGTTCCATCTTCCCGAATATTAATATGTTTCTCCGATCCTTTGGGTATTTCATTCTTCAATTTTCCCTCTTTTAAAACTCCCTGTTGCGCCTCCTTTATTTGAGTAGTAAGGTTAGTACGAATAATTATATTCATAGCTTTTACCCGCATAGGTTCTCTGTCCTTTCTACTCAAAGCGTCGGCTACCACATTCGCCTTTCCCGGGTGGTAACGAATCTCAAAATCGTAATCATTCAACAATTCAATCCGCCTACGTTGCCTCATGTTCAGCTGTTTCTGATCAAATATATGTTGGATACTTTTGTGGTTGGTATATATAATACTTTTGACCCCATATAAGTAGTGCCTCCAAGTCTTTAATGCAAAAACAACTGCGCCCAATTCCAAATCGTGAGTCGTATAATTTTGCTCGTGAATCTTCAATTGTCTGGACGCATAGGCAATTACCTTTGCTCATTGCATTAATACACAACCGAGGCCTTGCTTTGAGGCGTCACAATATATCATAAAATCATCATTCCCTTCAGGTAATGACAATATAGGTGCCGTAGTTAGCTTTTTCTTCAATAACCGAAATGCTTTCTCTTATTCATCCTTCCATTCAAATTTCTTCCTTTTATGCGTCAATGCAGTCAAGGGTTTTGCTATTTTGAAAAAATCTTGGATAAATCTTCTGTAGTAACCAGCCAATCCTAAAAATTGGCGTATATGCTTCGAAGTTTTTGGGGTTTCCCACTTTTCAACAGTTTCAATTTTTGCCGGATCAACCTGAATACCTTCATTGTTCACTATATGACCGAGGATTGAACTTCTTCTAACCAAAATGCACACTTTGAAAACTTAGCGTACAGTTTTTCTTTCCTCAACAACTCTAGAACTTTTCTCAAATGTTCTTCGTGCTCTTGATCATTCTTTGAGTAAATAAGTATGTCATCGATGAAGACAATGACAAACTTGTCATGATATGGTCCACACACGCGGTTCATGAGGTGCATGAATACAGCTGGTGCATTAGTCAGTCCAAACGGCATAACCATAAACTCATAATGACCGTAACGCATCCTAAAAGCAGTCTTTGGAATATCATCCTCCTTCACCCGCATTTGATGATACCCGGAACGTAAATTGATCTTCGAATAAACCGACGAACCTTGTAATTGGTCAAATAAGTCATCGATTCTCGGTAGTGGATAAAGGTTCTTGATGGTAAGTTTGTTCAACTCTCTGTAGTCGATACATAACCTGAATGTACCATCTTTCTTTTTGACAAACAAAACAGGAGCTCCCCACGGTGATGTGCTTGATTAAATGATACCACGCTCCAAAAGTTCTTGTAATTGGCTTTGTAACTCTTTCATTTCGTTGGGTGCGAGTCTATATGGCGCACGAGCCATTGGTGCAGCTCCAGGTACAAGATCTATTTGAAATTCAACAGATCGATGTGGAGGTAGTCCCGGTAATTCTTTCGAAAATACATCGGAAAATTTTTTTGCGACGGGAACATCATTGATGTTCTTCTCTTCGGTTTGTACTTTCTCGACATGTGCTAGAACAGTATAGCAACCTTTTCTTATTAGATTTTGCGCTTTCAAATTACTAATAAGATTTAGCTTCGGGTTTCTCTTTTCTCCGTACACCATTAAGGGTTTTCCTTTTTCTCGTACAATGCGAATTGCATTTTTGTAACATACGATCTCTGCTCTCTCCTTTTTCAACCAGTCCATGCCAATTATCACATCAAAAGTCCCTAACTCTACTGGTATCAAATCGATCTTAAACGTTCGCTAACCAGTTTTATTTCTCGATTCCACATATTTTATCTGCTGAAATTAATTTACCGTTTGCTAATTCGAGTAAAAATTTATTATTCATTGGCGTCAATGGACCACTTAATTTAGCACAAAAATCTCTACTCATATAGCTTCTATCCGCACCCGAATCAAATAAAACATAAGCAGATTTATTGTCAATAAGAAACGTACCCGTAACAAGCTCCGGGTCTTCCTGCGCTTCAGCCGCATTAATATTAAAAACTCTTCTGCGGCCTTTCCCATTAGTATTCCCTTGGTTTGGGCAATTTCTAATAATGTGGCCCAGTTTTCCACATCCATAACAAACTACGGCGGCATTATTTGTTCCGACATTATTTGTTCCTTTAATTTTATTATTCTTCGGTCCGTAGACCTCACACTTCGCCGCGCCATGACCATTTCTTTTACACTTGGTGCAAAATGTCATGCAGAACTCATTCGGATGGTACTCTTTACACCTTTGGCATGGCTATTTCTGCTTCTTGTTGTTATAGGGATTGTTGTTGTTACAGTTGTTATTGTTGTTGGGACGATTGTTATAGTGGTTGTTGTCGGGATGGTTTTTGTTGCGTTTGTTGTTGCAAAAAATGGTGCGATTGTGGTTGTGATTTTGGTGTTGATTGTTGATGCGATAGTTACTATTGTTGTGTTGGTGACTCTTGTCACTGTTTTCTTCCCACTTCCTATTGACTTGCTTCATTTTGGCCTCCTCGACCTCCTGCTCTTTAATCCTTCCCTCGATCTGGTTTATAAGTTTGTGAGCCATTCGGCTTGCCTTTTGCATTGAAGTGGGCGCGCACGCACTCACATCCTCCTAAATTCTCTCTGGTAGCCTCTTTACAAACGCATCGATCTGCTCTTCTTCATCTTCGAACACTTTTGGACACAATAAACACAACTCAGTGAATCGTCGTTCATATGTGGTGATATCGAATCCTTGCGCTTGTAATTCTCTAAGCTATGTTTTGAGCTTATTGACTTCATTTCTGGGATGGTACTACTCATTCATCAAGTGTTTGAATGCTGACCATGGTAGTGCGTAAGCAGCATCTTGTCCCACCTGTTCGAGGTAGGTGTTCCACCATGTTAACGCAGTACCTGTGAAGGTATGCGTGGTGTACTTTACCTTATCTTCTTCAGCACATTTGCTTATAGAAAACACAGATTCAACCTTCTCGGTCCAATGTTTCAGTCCGACTGGTCCTTCAGTCCCATCGAATTCCAGAGGCTTACAGGCAGTGAAAGCCTTGTAGGAGCATCCTACACGGTTTTCTTTGGAGTTAACTCCACTGTTAGACCCTGAATTATTGTTGTTGTTTTGCAATGCAGCATGTACTGTGGCTATGTTTGCAGCAAGGAATGCATGGAAATCTTCTTCGTTCATATTCAAGTTCTGTCGAGTAGTCGGTGCCATTTCCTTCAAAAATATCCAAAAGAGTTAAGTTAATCATATAGAATATTAGGAGTAGTTAATAGTATTTCGTAGCATAATATGAACTTATTTATAAAAGCCTTTTCTTCATATTAGCGTTTTATAATTTTTAGTTAGGGTAGTACCTACCCGTTAAGTTCATACTTAGTAGCTAATATACAATTCAACTACTACAATTCTATATGAAAAACCGATTACAATAATATTACGTTCAAACTTTTATACAATATTTTACAAACATACAATATCGCTATTTTACATATAGCATGAAATATAGTACACAATAACTTTGATACAAGGGACTCGTGAAGACCATTCTAGTTTAACGCAAGTCGTTCAGCAAAGGCAATCAAGACACGTAATTCGTAGGTCCAGAAACAAGTCATGCATTCAGGTTTTACTAATACTATTTCCCATCCTTAGTCTTGTGGAAAATAACTGTGGTGACCGTTGGCTAGGCAGAATGTTGTAATGTCGTCAAAAGGACGGGGGTTACGTAATGCCCAACAGCCCCGTAACAATCTAAAAATCTTGTTTTTCACCCCAACTACTGAATCCGTCACTTGTGAGAATGTTTTATTTAACAGTTGTAATCTGATGTTCATTTTCTCAATTTGGTGAGAAGCGAACATCACTAACCCATAAACATAACATGCTTCTTTAAGTTGCATGTTGGAAGCTCTTTCTAAAGAACGAAGTCCTATGTTGGGATATGTTGAGTCAAAATAGGCTCTCAACCCATAGCGTAAAATTGCATTTGGGTTCCCCGCACTTAACGCTTTAAATAAAAAATGGCATAACTTAAGGTCTCCCCAATGTTATATACCCCATCTTTCAAAGGAAAGCCTTTTATAAACTAAGGCATGCCTGGAATGTCTTTCAAATGTTCGACAAACTAATTTCGTCATAAACAATTGAGCTGATGAATCCTGACCGACTCTAGACAAAATTTCATCAATCATATCCCCTGGTAGGTCTTCTAAAATATTCGGTTGTCTATCCTTAACATCCATTTTGTGTTTTTATACTGTAAAATAGACGAGGATTAGATTCGTAAAAGATAATTAACAAACAATACAAGCAATTTTTACATATATCATAAAAGTATAAGCACACTATAATACATATATTACACAACATGATTACAACTCTTTATTCCGACTCACTTGTTTCTTCCTCCTCGGACATAGTTTGTTTAGCTAATTTCTTAGGGATACATGGTGATCCTCTAATACGAGCCGTCGTTTTCACAAATGGTCTAGAAAAACCTGGTGATTTAGATGTTCCCGGGTTATAGTTAAAATTTAAGAAGTACGGGTGTTTACGGTATACACCATCGGGGTATTTCATGTTAACATAAAATTCATCGGTTTTGGACTCGGGTTTTTCTATTTTGATAGCTTTTCCCTTATTATTTTCTTTTGCCTTATTAAATTGAGCCGAGGTAATTTCTATAACATCATCGGAATCCTCATCGGGATCCGATTCATCAGAAAATTGGTAATTTTCCCAATATTTTTCCTCCTCAGCGGAGACACCACAAACCAGTTTTAACTTTGGTCCATTAATTGATGATTTTCTTTTATTTATCTGTTTTTCTGTGGTTCCTAATATTTCCTCCTCCGAAACCTCTTCTTCCGGTTCCTCTTCTTCCGGTTCCTCTTCTTCCGGTTCTTCTTCTTCTTTCGGATTTTGTGAATCTTCCAACAATTCATTCGACTCTTCATTATTATTAGATGAGTCAATGAGATTTGTACTAGAGGTAGACATCTATCACACAATATCAAACACGTTAAGAGATTAATATATCACATAATATTTACATGTTAACAATATATAGTTTCCAAAAAGTGTTAAGCAATCGTTCTTCAAGTAAACATGGTCGAAGTTCAGACTCACTAATGCATCCTAACAAACTCGGTTAGAAACAATAATGCAAATTTATGGTTCTCTAAGACCAATGCTCGGATACCAACTGAAATGTCCCGTTCATATCGATTATAAACATTTCATATTAATTGGTTTCGTTGAGAGGTTTTGACCTCTATATGAGACGTTTTTCAAAGACTGCATTCGATTTTTAAAACAAACCATAACCTTTACTTTATTGATAAAGGTTTAAAAGATATAGCGTAGATTACCAAATAATGGTAATCTAAACTACAACATTTACATACGACCATTACATAATGGGTTACGATAATATATTACAACAATTTATTTTTCGAATGCAGTTTTTCTTTAAACATTATCATACAAGCATGCTGACTCCGAATCTTGTCCTTAATTTAGCATGCAACAGCGGAAGCTCTTCATAATTACCTGATAAAAAACATGCTGAAAACATCAACAAAAATGTTAGTGAGTTATAGGTTTAGCCTATATGTATATCAATTTGTAATAATAGACCACAAGATTTCACTTTTTCATAAACATCCATCTCGTATCAGGCATTTCGCAAACTGCATAGAGATAAAACTCATTCATATGGTGAACACCTGTTAACCGACCTTACCAAGATGCATATAGAATATCCCCATCATTCCGGGACTCCCTTCGAACATGATAAATTCGAAGTACTAAAGCATCCGGTACATTGGATGGGGCTTGTTTGGCCCAATAGATCTATCTTTAGGATTCACGTCAATTAGGGTGTCTGTTTCCTAATTCTTAGATTACCAGACTAACAAGGGGAATATTCAGTTTAATAATTCAACCATAGAATGTAGTTTCACGTACTTGTGTCTATTTTGTAAAACATTTATAAAATTACATGTATTCTCATCCAAAAAATATTAAATTTTAAAAGTGGGACTATAACTCATTTTCACAGATTATCAATTCGTCGAGAATTAGACTTGGCCACGGGTCGATTCAGGAACCTATAACAAATATATACATATATATCAAAGTATGATCGAAATATATTCATACCATATTTTATTACGTTTTAACGATTTAAGTTTGTTAAGTTGACAGTCCAACGTTAGTAGTCCATAATTAATTGTCCACAGTTAGTAGTACAGAAATAAATCAATATACATATTCATGACCCAGTGTATACAAGTCTCAGACTCGATCACAACTCAAAGTAAATATATTATTTTGGAATCAACCTCAACCCTGTATAGCTAACTCGATCATTACCGCATATAGAGTGTCTATGGTTATTCCAAATAATATATATAGATGACGTCGATATGATATGTCAAAACATTGTATACGTGTCTATGGTCTATCAAGATTACATAATATATGTTAGAATACATGTATAATACAATATAAGTTAGTTAAGTTATGGTTAGTATAGATTTGTTACAAAGTTTCACGTAGCTAAAACAAGCAAAAGTATCCAATTTTATTTTACCCATAACTTCTTCGTTTTAAATCCGTTTTGAGTGAATCTAATTGCTATGGTTTCATATTGAACCAAATATTAATAATCTAAATAGAAAAAGTATAGGTTTATAGTTGGAAATATAAGTTACAAGTCGTTCTTGAAAGAGATAGTCATTTCCGTCGAAAGAACGACATCTTGATGACCATTTTGAAAAACATACTTCCACTTTGAGTTTAACCATGATTTTTGGATATAGTTTCATGTTCATATGAAATATCATTTTCTCAGAAGAACAAATTTTAAATCAAAGTTTATCATAGTTTTTAATTATCTAACCCAAAACAGCCCCCGGTTTTACTACAACTATGTCCGGTTTTACGGAGTTCTTCGTGTTTCCAGGTTTTAAATCATTAAGATAGCATATCATATAGATATATAACATGTGTTTAGGTGATTTTAAAAGTTAATTTAGAAGGATTTACTTTTTTTGCGAACAAGTTTAGAATTAACTAAATTACGTTCTAGTGATTACAAGTTTAAATCTTCGAATAAGATAGTTATATATATGAATCGAATGATGTTATGAACATCATTACTACCTCAAGTATAGTAGGTAAACCTACTGGAAATGACAAGAAATGATCTAGAGCTTCAAAGGATCTTGGATGACTTGAAAGTTCTTGAAGTACAATCATGACACGAAATTTTGCTTCCCCCCGTTTCCCCCAGGGTTGGTTACTTCCCCATTGATATATATATATATATATATATATATATATATATATATATATATATATATATATATATATATATATATATATATATCTCTACATATTACAAACTGTGTGTGACAAATCTGACATGTCAGTCTGATAATTATTCTGACTCTCTACTGCCACTTGTAATTTAGAGGCTATTTACAATTAATTAAATAAATTCACAAACTTCTCGACACGTGTCCCAATTATACCAGAAAAATAAATCAAAATAAATAAAATCGGTGAAAATACAGATCTAATCCCACCTTTCATCTTTCTTCTCCATTCATCCACCACCACACTTTCAAGCGCCGATTAATGCTACCAGTGGCCGTAAAATACTACGCCTCTTCAACAAATTATTCAGTACACTTTTACGGTTCTGGTGCTATAAATTTTGTATAAAACTCCGTTCTAATTAAAATCTCCTGAACCTGCATCCTCTAGGGTTCCAAATTTATAATCGATTAAAGGAAATCGAAACCCAATCACACGTTAATCTCACGATCGTCTCCCATTTTCGTTCATCTACTTATAGTCTACTCCATCTTTCATGGTGTGCCTTTCTCTACAATATCCTCACCAAAATTTACTTGCCCTAATTCATCACCAAAGATGGATGACATCCCCATCGCTGTTAATTGCATCAACAATATTGAATCGATGGAGTACTCATGCGATTTGGCGAATACATGGATGATTCTAGGTATTTTTTTTCCACTATTTTAAAAATTGCTGTAACTGCATCAACCCCTTAATCAATCAAGGTTGCAAAAATTAAGACTCCCTAATGAATAATCAAAGTCTGTAATTAAAGGATAAGGAAGAATCAAAGGCTGTAGATTTTATAAACGATGATATTATCTCCATCCCATTTTTCTGTTCGAAAATTCAAGGAACCTTTTGATCGTATCCTTATTAACAAACAACGAAAATCGCGTGACACAATTCCAATCCCTAAAAGATTTCGAGGTTAAAAATTGTTTATTTCATGTATATAAATTGATTTGATAAGGAGTTAATTACATCTACCTTAAATTAATGCATATGATTATTAGCTAATTTGTGTAGCTACTCTTGAGAAAGATCACTAAGTTATTTGAAACTTGATTTTTGTATGCTTTTGAGTTTTGTAGGCTAAGAAAGCAGACAAGAATTTGAAGGAAGTGACTCACAAAGTATATTTTGATGTCAAGATCGCTGGAAAACCTGCTGGTAATGAAAAAATTCTATTCTAGGTTCAACTCATTAAAAATGTTACGTATACGCATACGTACAGATCTATGTTAATTTTATATGATATATAGTAGTGTTTGTGAGGAACGATATGCACAAATATCATTGCTTGAAAAAAGTGTACTAATGAATGCACACATGGTTTGAAACCTTTTGTGAGGTTATCAAAACGCCAACCAGTAGGTTATCTTGTGATGTTTCAAAAAAAGTATTCTCTAAGTAGTAGATTATTATAGTTTTTACTGATTAACTAAATCACCCAACAATATCATTGCCTCAATTTGCTATTTTAGACTTTGGAGACTTTTTATGTTAGTTTTGTTGGAGCTGTTTAGTTGTTTTAGGAACTTAAATTTACTAATTTAGGATAGGGTTAGTATAGATAGTCTGATATTGAATAATGGACTTCAAGAAAATAGTACATTAGAGCCTATACGCCGTCAAGTTGTCCCTAGAGTTGCCACAAGGTGTTATGTTTAGTGCTTAAAGGCACCTAGCTCCCTGGCACATTTTTTTAAAACCAAGTCAACAACTCCTCCTAAGAATGCCTTTCGTTGTATAAAATTGTGTGATATTTGAAACATTTATTAATAGATATTGTATGTACTTATTTCTCAGGAAGAATTATTTTCGGTCTCTTTGGAAAAACTGTACCAAAAACAGCAGGTATGATTCCGGCAGTATCTAATTATATTTTTTAATTTTTTATTCACTCACTTTTCTTTTCATGTTTAGTTGGGAACAGTTGGCTAGATTGCTTATTCTTACTGATATTAATTCTTTTTACTGCAGAAAACTTCAGAGCGTTGTGCACTGGTATGCTGATATTAGTTCTAAATCTTTATATAGCACCTGCTACAGAACAGTGTACAAACACGTAATCACCTGTGTTCATTTCTAATTTTCTTTTTGATTATCTCAGTGGAGAAAGGTGTTAGAAAGAGTGGAAAGCCTCTTCACTTCAAGGTGGTGATTTCACACTTGGAGATGGGAGAGGTGGAGAATCGATCAACGGAAAGAAGTTTACTGATGAGAATTTCAAGATCAAGCATACTGGACCAAGGTAAGAAATCGATTAATTACCTTAATTCAGTGTTGGAGAACTCGGAATTACACATAGAGTACTCGGTTGTTGGGACTACTTGAACTCTGATCCGCCGATTGACATAACTACGTCATCCTAACATAGACATCTTCTTTTTTCTTTTCCTTTTTTGATGTTGTTCTATCAAAATATATTATTTCACAAATTGGAAATGCACCTGTAAGTTTTTACTACAGTGTACAGCTACCGGTTACTAACTTCTCTAATATAACCCGTTTGTTCTTTTTACACTTTTTTTCTACTGTTAACTATACTATTTTGACATGTTTGTTCATAAGCTATCCAATGTTATCAACAACTTCACAAGTTAGTCTTTTTAATTTTTATGTGTAGAGATCTTTTTGCACTTGAGATTGTACTGTAAAAGTATACTCAAATGCCTTTATATCTACTACTCAGTGAAGCTACATAACCATCTGTAATTTTACTATTTAATAGTGTTTTTAAATGAACATACCATGCTATCTTACAAAATTTTTAACATGTAATGCTCATCTTCGCTCATGCCTACTGAAAATATAAAAACATGTCCAACTCATTTATCAAAACTTATTAATAGGCAACAAGATTTGACAACTACATTGCATAGTAGTTGAATGTGTTACAAGTAGCTCATGTTAAAAAGTTATAGTTTTGCTTGCTCAATTGGGTCACCGCTTATGATATATATGGTGTGTATAATGAACTGCATACTTGAAGCTTATATCATTTGCCATTTTATATATCACATATTATTACTTTGAATACAGATGCATTGCAGTTGGTCTTGTCATAATGCAAGTCGGTATGTTTATGACTTATTATGCAAATTGTCTATCTAGGACTTTGGAAATATGTTTTAACAAGTCGAAGGAGCCATTATTGACAAAGTCAATACTCTCATTGCATTGGTACTTCACCTTATAATTGAGCTACAAAACTTATTTGAGATACTCATAATAAGTTTTTTAACGCACGGGCTCAATGGATAAGGAGATGATAAGTAAATGTGGCAAAATGGGCGGGTTAACAGTTCAAATAGAGTTCAGGTTGAACAACGTTTGTTTTTGGTAGTAGTTGATGCAAAAACAAAGATATTAACCGCTTTTTACACATCAAATTTACATGAAAATATTAGTGATTAATTAAGTTATCATTAGCATGTATTTGCGTGTTAAAATGGTGAACAAACTGCTGCTTTTTATCAAATTTTGGGCTAAAGAAGGGATGCTTGAAGCTTAGATCATAAATGTTTCCAAAATAACTTTCCCCGGTAAGCACTTTTAGTTCCGTTGTATGGTAAACAGGAAACATTTACTGATAAACATTAATAAAACGTTAACTAAAGTTGTTTAAACGTTAACTAAACCTGTTTTATATGATTATCATTTTTACCATAATACCATAAGTTATTTTACCATATGCTTATATTTTTTATTATGCTCTTGATTGTCGACTAAATTTAATTGAGATATGAAAGTTGAATGTTCTATTGTAATTTTTACTTTGCAATTTAGACTAGCCTGTTGTCATATTGCAATTTGCTCATTGGATACCTTTATCTAACATGTATGACTTTTTTAAACCTATTGTGCACGGGCTCTTAAAATAATCGATAAAATTTACAAGGTTGTTACATGAAGTTTTGGGCACATGAAACAGACGCGACTTTTTGATTGATCTACCATCCATATGCAAAGTTTTATGTTTATGGGTTTTGGTATAAACTTATTTGGCATTTGTATGATTTTTGAAAGTGGCACTCGGATGTACATTAATAATCCCTCCTAGGTTGTTTTTGGTCATTTTGTGGTTGTCATGTAATCATCATTTGTACTCTCTTTATCATATCATTAATTGATATAACATATACATTTTCAATTTGTTTGATTAAGAGTTGTCGTGCGACGCACGAGCTTTTAAAGGCTAGTATATATATATATATATATATATATATATATATATATATATATATATATATATATATATATATATATAAGCAATTGTAAACTGAACCAATATATTCAAGATCTCATACAAATTAGACCATGGGTTGTTAACTTGCAGAATAAGAAACTTGCAAAACAAGGTAGTTCACATGTCTTATTTTCTCGGAGACGGTTGACCGGATCTCATACAAATTAGACCATGGGTTGTTATACCACTATTTGCAAGTTTTTCTACGTTGAAAAATGCCATTAGGACTTCGAATGATCCACTTTTCTCGACCATTGATCCTTTTTCCCTTTTAAACGGCAAAGGATGCATTAGCAAAAATTGTTATCTTTATTTAATGCATATTACCTTAGTAAGATTTATTCAACGTTAAAGAATTAAACATTTTTAGAGACATGCAGTCTTTTTGAAACATCAAATTTCACCCTTTACTCATTATTATAAAAATCCCGATTAATCTTAATAAACCATTTTTATAACCTGCAGGCCTGATTAGTTTACCAAATTTCTATAATTAATCAGTCAATGACAGTCTATTGGGTGATTTAACTGTAAGATTTTATCGTAATAATTGGTCAATATTTCAATACGATATTAATTTAGAATTATTTAACGTTAGAAAATAAGACATCCTTAGATACATCTTTGTTGTTGTTGTTGTTGTTGTTGTAAGGAAAAGCTTCAAGCTCATATTTGTTTAGCGCCCAATCCAAGACCAAGCTGGTTTATAACGGAAGATGACTAGTTTAATATGGTTCATTTTGTTGGAAAAACTTGACAAAAACATGTGTTTTCACCAAACTTTAACACAAATAATTATATCTTAGAGTGACATATAACAGTAACTATTTAGTGAGTTTTGTAGTCCTTGACAAGGACTTTAAAATGAGTTAAAGAGTGTTCAAAACGGATTAAATGTGAATGAGATATCGAATCTCAAAGTTGCTAGTTTGGTCTAAAATCTAGAAGTTTTAATATTTTATCTCACATCGGTTGTGGGAACAAACCTAAGGCTATAGTCTCCACTATAAATAAAGGCCTTAGGCTTTGAAGAAATATACACCAAAAAAATCATATAAGCATTCTTATATGATTAAAGTTTTCTCTCAGCCGCAACAAGGTCTCCCCGTTCCGGTTACCTTTCAGGCAAGTGTTCAAGTCCGGCAGTATGCTGCTTCGGACTGGTGTACCCTGGGTGTTGGAAAATCGTGTGTACTTTTAAATCAGATTAACGCAGCGGATAGTTAAAATATTAATCAATTATTATTTTATAAACCATTTACAAAATTAAATATTCATATATTTAAATTTAATAAAACATGCACATGATTAACGATCCCAAAGATCCAGTTACACCACTAATAATTGTCAAAATATGCAATTCACAAAGTGAGTAAACGATATACCTTTCTTGAAGAAACTGATTGAAGGAGAGAAACCTTTCTTGAAGAAACTGATTGAAGGAGAGAAACCTACGATCAAAAATATGACCGTCTCTTAAGATAGTCCACACTACACTTCAAACGACCGTCAATGGATGCTAGTCCAAACTCAAGTAACTTATTAATATAATCCAACTATATTAATACTTTAATAATACTCCGTATGGTTTTTATCTTTATACCAACAACAATAACAATCAATAATATTACTTCGTTCGTTTATTTCTCAAAAGGAAACCCAAAAAATAAATATGATGCTTTTGCTTACTGAAATGACCCGTCCTAATCCATCCGGATGAAGTCCATATCGATTATAAACGATTCACAACAGTTGATTACATCGCGAGGTACTTGACCTCTATATGATACATTTTACAAACATTGCACTCGTTTTTGAAAAGACAATCTTTTATTACATCGAAAGTTGACGGCATGCATACCATTTCATAATATATCTAACTATAATTGACTTAATAATAATCTTGATGAACTCGATGACTCGAATGCAACGTCTTTTGAAATATGTCATGAATGACTCCAAGTAATGTCTCTAATATGAGCAAATGCACAGCGGAAGATTTCTTTCATACCTGAGAATAAACATGCTTTAAAGTGTCAACCAAAAGGTTGGTGAGTTCATTAGTTTAACATAAAAAAAATCATTTCATAAATTTAATAGACCACAAGATTCATATTTTCATTTCTCATAAACATACGTCCCATGCATAGAGACAAAATATCATTCATATGGATTGAACACCTGGTAACCGACATTCACAAGATGTATATAAGAATATCCCCATCATTTCGGGATCCTCCTTCGGACATGATATAAATTTCGAAGTACTAAAGCATCTGGTACTTTAGATTGGGCTTGTTGAGCCCGATAGATCTATCTTTAGGATTCGCATCAATTAGGGTGTCTGTTCCCTAATTCTTAGATTACCAGACTAAAAAGGGGCATATTCAGTTTAATAATCCAACCATAGAATGTAGTTTCATTTACTCGTGTCTATTTCGTAAAACAGTTATAAAAGCAGCGCATGTATTCTCAGCCCAAAAATATAAAGGGTAAAAAGGCAAATGAAACTCACCTAATGTATTTTGTAGTAAAAATACATATGACTACATTGAACAACTGAACAATGTAGGGTTGGCCTCGGATTCACGAACCTATATCAATGGTACATCTATTAAAACATATAATGAAAATTTCATAATTTCATTTATTAATTCTATAATATTTATGTGTTTGTAGTTATATAAATTTTATACTAAATTTCATTTGAAAATATGTATTTTATTTATATATATTATATCTTATGTTATATCTGTTTATTTAGTAGTTATATATATAAATAATTATTATCTATACATTTAGTTATATTACTATATCTATATCTATCTATGTGTTTAGTATTAGATTTAATGTTTAATAATTTGTTATATATATAAGTATTTATATATAATAAAATGTTATTATGTTTGCTATATGATTATAAAGCTAGGATATATATATATATATATATATATATATATATATATATATATATATATATATATATATATATATATATATATATATATATATATATATATATATATATATATTAAATATATTCTATGTACATTATTTATTTATTAAAAATGATAGTTATGATAATATTAATGATAATACATGTGATAATGATAATGAAAATAAGGATATTCTAATTTTTAAATATGTTAATAATACTAATACAAATGATACTAATACTAATATTTTTGAAATTAATAATAAATTTTATCCTAGTTCTTATATTTGTGATAATAACATTTATAATTCTAATACTAATAATGATAATACTAATACTAGTAATAATAATAATAATAACTATAATATTATTATTAATACTTAATAATAATATTCGTGATAATTATAATGATAATATTATTACTTAGATAAGTGATGATAATATTTATTTCTTCTAATACTTGGATAATAATAACAATCATCATAATAATAACAATAATCAATAATAATGATAATAATAATTAATAACAATAACAATAAATGATAAATAATAATAATAATAATAATAATAATAATAATAGTAATATTTTTGATATTGAAACTACCTTCCAAAGCTTTAAAAAAAAATGCCGCGAACCAGATTCGAACACTCGACCTCCAGCTTAACTCGATACACACTTAACCACCTGAGCCAACCCACTTTCCTGTTTTTATAACCCATTTATCTTTAATTAAACCCTTTTCTGATTAATGTTCTTCTTCTTCTTAATTTCTAAATCGATCAGAGGGTATTAGTATCCATAACAACAAATTGATGGTTTCGTTTAGGATTAGTGAGCAAGCAAAATAACCAGGAAGTGCTGTTTGGGTTTAACTAAACAGAATTATATAAAAATTCCTAATACTCAGACATGAACACCCGTTTTATGAACTCAACATCAATCTCAATATTTTAGGACGTTTTAGACCTTGGTTCCTGAATGAAATACGTTCCAAATTAAGTCTAGAAACTTTCTATAACTTCAATTTAATCTAAAACATCAAAACCAGTTTGAATTTTAAAGAAGAACAAAGTTTGACTTTCTGAAATTGAAACTTTGACCTTGAAATTTGAATTCGATAGTAGAAATTGGAGATTGAGAACTTGTAGATAGTTTTAGTAACTAAATTCTAACACGACTGCATTTAAAAATTTTGAATAAAAATACAAAATTGATGTTTTGATAAATTGATGAAGAACAGAGGTATACGAGGTAGTTTGATCGAATTTTTAGCTTAGTTAATCATAAGGCAGTGAATTGGAATTGTGAATTGATTTGGTTGGTGAACGAACTGAATATGTTCCTTAATAATGCAAGTTAACTGACTGATTTTATTGTACAAAGATATTGACAGATTATTCAATAAAAGAAGAAAAAAAAATATATAAATGCAGTAGATAAAGACCCTCAACGGATTTCGTCTGCATTAGGAAATTATTGCTCGATCTGTATCATTCATTTGGACAGAAGACAAAAATCAGCAGTAGTTGATGTGGAAGTAAAACGATTTACAGACAAGAAAATAACTCAGAAAATAAAATATAATAAAAAATGGGATTAGATTTTAATACTCAATCGATTTTTGGTTGCTGCTGTGGATAATGCTCGACATATATAATCAGAATCAAAAGAAAGAAAGATATAGATTGAGACTCATAACAACTTTTTGGTGGTATTCGATTTTCTTGCTTTTGTTATTAAATATTAATAACTAATAATTATAATAATAATTATATTAATGATAATAATAATAATTATATTACAAATAATAATAATATTTTGTTACTGACAATAGAAATAATAATAATTCCAATAATATTAATAATACAATCATTTTATTAATAATAATAATAATAATAACATTAATAATAATAAAAATGATAATGAATATATTAAAATATAAATTCTTAATGATAATAATATCTAATGATAATACAATTAATAATTATGATATAACAAGTTTCATATTTATATAAAATAAAAATATTAATAACACTAGTCTTGATGTTATTACTAATTCTTAATATATACTTGTATATATCTAACCATATTTATATCCTTATTTGTATATCCCTTTTATTTATATATTTATATTTATAACTTATAATTAATCTTATTAATAATAATATAATAATAATAATATTACTAATGATAATGATAAGAAGAAATTTTATAACATGGATATCAATAATATTACTAACACATCTATACTTCCAACTTGTAATTACATTTATTATATTATTACTTCTATTTATCATTTATATCATATTATATAATATCATGTAATATCTAACATATAATAACATATATTGATTATTTTATTTATTATAACGTACATACAATATGTATATCCCTCATATATATGTATTTCAATTACTACATACTTAATTATACTTTAAATATCAAGTAAATGAATATATCAATTATAAATAATCTCAGAGTATAATATTTGGTATGCTATAATAAGTTTTGGTTATTTTAAGTTATCCTTTATTAGTCCAGCAACACATTTAATTTTATTATATTTAACTATCTACATATACAAACATCTATATATACGTTAAAGGTTCGTGAATCGACGGGGTTAGTCAAAGGGCAACTGAATTCATATTAATAGTTCAAAGGTCAAATGGATGCATGAACACAGTTCAAAGTTTATGAGACTTTAACATTACAACTTTTGCTCATCATGTCGGAAATTTATTAAGATTAAGTTTAAATTTGGTTGGAAATTCCCGGGTCATCACAGTACCTACCCGTTAAAGAAATTTCATTCCAAAATTTGAGTGAGGTCGTCATGGCTAACAATAAATATGTTTTCCTGACGAATATGAGCTGATAAATAGAGTTTATCATTATTGAATAATACAGGTAAAAATAATTCGATTATTCGAAGAGTAAGAATGAAACTATCATGAGAGAGGTCCCAACGGGCATCGTCCACCTTCGCCCAAAAACTTGCCCAAATTTTTAGCCGTTAGTAAAATAAAAAAAATTTCAACGGCTATCCCAACGGTCACTTTTACACTATAAAAACACCAACCATATACTTCATTTTATACACTCAAACATATATTTCTTTTATATTTCCATCTTTCTCAAGATCAAAATCAAACACTCCCAAACTACAAAATGTTAACACCTCCCCCAATGATTGTTTCATTCGATGTTCATTACGGAGGTGATTTTCGTAATCAAATGAAGGAATATGAGTGGGGCGACAGTATTTCGTTTGAAGATATCGACATTCGTGATGTTGGTTTACAATATTTGCTATCCTTTCTGAAGAAAAAAGTTCCGTGTGAATTCACGTCTGTGTTCTTTTATAAAGACGATTATGATGCGGATTGTAGGGCAAGTTCTCTGTGTACCGATGATCAATGGTACTTTATAAAAGATACCATTGAAGATCGCGGTAAGCGCATTTCTTTGTATGCGGTTCTTGAAGATGAAGAGACGTTGGGTTATCGTTACCTTGATGAATCAGCTGAAGCAGCAGTTGAAGCATCAAGAGAAATACCGATGTCTCCAGAGTACCTCACGGATGGTGAAATGACTGGTGAACGCTACTTTGCAGATGACAATTGACGACGACGAGTAGTTTGATTGTAATCTTTTAAATTTTAATTGTCGTGATATTTTAATTTTTAATTATTGTAATTTCAGTGTTGTTGTCGAGTTTTATATTTTCCTTTATGTTTCGGAGCTCTTCGTCTTTTTAATCTCCTCTCGATCTCTAGTAAAACGAGTAATGGTCTAGAATTTATAAGCACTTACTGATTGATTTAGACTAGTATTATTAAGTCCTCATTCTTATGCTATTTGTATCTCTATTTATAAGCAACCATCATCAATGTCTTAAGGATAAATTATTGAAGACAAAAATCCATGATTTTGTGGGATTCGATGGATACAGAGTATCCTATTTTAAATCTTGAAAAGATAGTGTGATTTCCTTTTGCGTTTATAAAGTCGTATTTCTCAAATACTTTAGGAGTATATTATGTAACTTATAATTAATAATTTCTATCATGTCGCTTTCATGTGAATAGTAAATTAATTAATTTCGTTTCATTTACTATTCATATGAATAGTAAATGAATTAATTTCGATTTACTATTTTGTTATTTGAGTAATATATATACATCATATATATATTTTATTTGACGTCTCGGTATATATGTGTGTGACTCCGAAGGCTCAAATGAAGTTGGCCATATAGTTATATGTTGTACCTTGCACATTAATCCTACAGACTCCCACTTGTGCATGGCACAACACCAAGTAACTATACAAACAATGGTAAGCGTCTAGCAACACGTCATTGTCCCCAAATTCATGTGAGGGTAGTTTCTCGAAACTGTTTATGGTAAGTTTTAAATGTCATTCGTCCTTTTGTTTCAGATACTTTAGTTAAAATTGAGATATGGATCATCGGTCATTCTCATTTGTTTAACAATTTTGTTTCTCGATCTTAGAACTGAATTAGATCACCAAATTAATTAAGTATCATCTTAATTACATCTAGGTGCGGCCACAAAAATATCTTATTCATTCATCGAGGAGCTCAAAAAGTATCTAACTCCAAACATTTTAGAGGAACAAATCCTATATTGCATACACGTGTCTATCACGAGCTTTACATTATACACAATAATGGCCTTTATAACAGCCTTATTCAGGACAGCGTTTAACCATATCAAAGTACAATGCTACACTCATTAAGACGGGAGTGCATCTCAAGTTTAAGGACACAAAGACATAATCACTAAAAGATTCACTACTGACTACGATCCATGTAGTGACATCTCATGGTTGGGTCATTCCAATATTCATCATTAATGAATACATATGAATTTTGGTCTCAACAAGTTAACTATTCATCATCAATGAATATAACCATAATTTCACATTAACCTTAATTCATGTTATTCCCATAACATGACCGATTATGGAGATTTTGAATAATCAACAATTATTCATGGATAAAACATGCTAATATAGAACACAGTAATATAAATGAAAATGATCATACAAACTATATATCAATTCATTAATATAAAACTGCTTAATGTTCCAAAAATATCCAAATACTAAATTACAAATGAAAAAGAACAACAGCATAACGAAGTCCAGTATTACTAGAATGATCATCATGCTTGTTGTGCATCATGGGCTTCATGAACGGGTCAGCCACATTATCATTTGTATGAACCTGTAAGAATACTAATATCATTCCTCTAAATGACTTAATGAATGTAGTCAAACTTTTGAAGAATGTGCCAGATACTTTTATGTACATGTGATTCTTTCAAAAGTATATTAATACTCGAACTATCACAGTACATATTATAGAAGATTAAATGTTGTGTACTACTCTGAGTATAACAACAAACTTCCTTATCCAGACATCTTTCTGAGCAGCTTCTCAGTCAACAATGTATTCTGCTTTTGTTGTAGATTGTTCAATAGTGCTCTGCCTAGAGCTCTTCCAATCAACTGTCTTGCCCATCATAACAAAGAAATAATGTGACTGGATCAAGAATCATCTTGATCAGTTTGGAAACTAGAATCAGTATAAAACTTAATACTTAACTCTTCTACTAAACCACCGTAAACCAAGAACATATCTGTGGTGACCCAAACTTTTCCATGTTTATAGTAAATGAAAACTATATTTACATTATTAAATGTTTCCAACATGTTAAGTAATCAAACTTGTTAAGACTTGATAAGTTGAAACGGATTTTATGTAAACGTCTGACCACTCAATTTGTCTGATGATTTACGAACATTATAACTTGTAAATGACATGATAATATATGTATATATATATATATATATATATATATATATATAAACCTATATATATATATATATATATATATATATATATATATATACACTTAACATGATAAAATGATAATTAAGTATCTCATTAAGTATATTACCAATGAATTATGTACATAAAATGAGACTACTAACTTAAGGATTTCGAAACAATATATATATATATATATATATATATATATATATATATATATATATATATATATATATATATATATATATATATATATGGATCAGCAAAACGATCCCACTTGGATCAACAAACGATCCCACTTTGGATCAGGAATTCTGATCCCACCCAAGCAAACGATCCCACTTGGATCAGGAATTCTGATCCCACCCAAGCAAACGATCCCACTTGGATCAGCAAACGATCCCACTTGAATTAGGAATTCTGATCCCACTCAAACAAACGATCCCACTTAGATCAGCAAACGATCCCACTTGGATCAGCAAACGATCCCACTTGGATCAGAAATTCGTTTTGTTTAAACTCTCCATACTCCAATGATATTAATACACTTTTGAAAGACTTTAGTACATATATCAAAATACTTATACTCAACAAAGATAACTACACTCAAATTCGCATTCGTTTTCATCAAGAATTCTACTCGTATTCGTCCGGTATTTGTACCCGTATAATACTCAGCTTCTAGATGTATATACTATTGGTATATACACATAATAATTCAGCTCTTAGCAGCCCATGTGATTAATTACTTGGAGTTTAGCTTGTGGAGTTTGAACTTTGTTATCTAGCTTGAATAATTGCACAAAATAACAAAGAATGGTGACCTCTTTTGTCCTATAAAACTCATAGCCATATGGCCAAGTTCTAGCATCAAATTCACCTTCATTTTTCAATCACTCATTCATTCTCTAAACACTCTCTCAAAGTACTAGTAGTCTTCATCATCTTGATCATAACCTACTTTCAAAAATAATACATAATCACCATAAGAAAACCTAACAAGAACACTTCAAGATTACCTCTAAGTTTATAATCCATTCCAAAAACTCTTCTAAGATAAAAACTTCCATTTAATCTCAGTAGCTTATCATTCTAAATCAAGGTAATAATCATATTCAAGCTTTGATTAAATTCTACAAACATAACTATCTTAAGTCAAGTAGAAATCTTACTTGAACTTGTTTTCGTGTCATGATTCTACTTCAAGAACTTTCAAGCCATCCAAGAATCCTTTGAAGCTAGATAATTTCTTATCACTTCCAGTAGGTTTACCTACTAAACTTGAGGTAGTAATGGTGTTCATAACATCATTCAGTTCATATATATAACTATCTTATTCGAAGATTTAAACTTGTAATCACTAGAACATAGTTTAATTAATTCTAAAGTTGTTCGCAAACAAAGTTAATCCTTCTAACTTAACTTTTAAAATCAACTAAACACATGTTCTATATCTATATGATATGCTAACTTAATGATTTAAAACCTGGAAACACGAAGAACACCGTAAAACCGGACATACGCAGTTGTAGTAAAACCGGGGGCTGTTTTGGATTAGATAATTAAAAACTATGATAAAGTTTGATTTAAAAGTTTTCTGGGAAAATAATTTTTCTTATGAATATGAAACTATATCCAAAAATCATGGTTAAACTCAAAGTGGAAGTATGTTTTTCAAAATGGTCATCTAGACGTCGTTCTTTCGACTGAAATGACTACCTCTTACAAAAATGACTTATAACCTGTAACTCCGACTATAAACCATCACTTTTTCTATTTAGTTACATAAAGTCAAGTTCGATACGAAACCATAGCAACTGGATTCACTCAAAACATATTTAAAACGAAGAAATGATGGGTAAAACAAAATTGGTAAAAAAATTACTAGTTTTAGCTACGTGAAACTTTGTAACAAATCTATACTAACCATAACTAAACTAACTTATATTGTATTGTACATGTATTCTAAGATATATTATGTATTCTTGATAGACCATAGACACGTATACAATATTTTGACATATCATATCGACGTCATCTATATATATTATTTGGAACAACCATAGACACTCTATATGCGGTAATGATCGAGTTAGCTATACAGGGTTGAGGTTGATTCCAAAATAATATATATACTTTGAGTTGTGATCGAGTCTAAGACTTGTATACACTGGGTCGTGGATTGATTTGAGATAATACATATTGATTTATTTTTGTACTACTAACTGTGGACAACTAATTGTGGACTACGAACGTTGGACTGTTAACTTAACAAACTCAAATCGTTAAAACATAATAAAACATATTGTGAATATATTTCGATCATACTTTGATATAGATATATATTTGTTATAGGTTCGTAAATCGACCAGTGGCCAAGTGTTATTTTCCGATGAAGGGATAATCTGTGAAAGTGAGTTATAGTCCCACTTTTAAAATCTAATATTTTTGGGATGAGAATACATGCAGTTTTATAAATGTTTTACAAAATAGACACAAGTACGTGAAACTACATTATATGGTTGAATGGATCGAAACCGAATATGCCCCTTTTAGCCTGGTAATCTAAGAATTAGGGAACTGGCCCCTAATTGACGCGAATCATAAAGATATATCTATTGAGCCCAACAAGCCCCATCCATTGTTGCAGATGCTTTAGTACTTCGAAATTATCATGTCCGAAGGATGTCCCGGAATGATGGGGATATTCTATATGCATCTTGTTAATGTCGGTTACCAGGTGTTCACTATATGAATGATTTTTATGCAGATTGCATGTTATTGAAAGATGAAATCTTGTGGTCTATTATTATAGTTTGATAAATATATAGGTTAAACCTATAACTCACCAACATTTTTGTTGACGTTTAAAGCATGTTTATTCTCATGTGATTATTAAGAGCTTCCGTGGTTGCATGCTAAATAAAGACAGGATTGAAGTCTGCATGCTTGTATAATATTTTAAAAATTATATTCGAAGACTTAAGTTGTTGTGTAATATTATTGGTAACCATTATGTATTGGTCGTGTGAAAACGCTATATTTTAGATTATCATTATTTGATAATCTTTGGAATGTTTTTAAACCTTTATCGATAAAATAAAGGTTATGATTTGTTTTAAAAATTGAATGCATTCTTTGAAAAACGTCTCATATAGAGGTCAAAACCTCGCAACGAAATCAATTAATATGAAACGTTTATAATCGATATGAACGGGACATTTCAGTTGGTATCCAAGTGTTGGTCTTAGAGAACCAGAAATTGCATTAATGTGTCTTATCGAGTTTGTTAGGATGCATTAGTGAGTCTGGACTTCGACCGTGTTTTCTTTAAAAACGATTGCTTAACATTGTTGTTGGAAACTACAAATTGTTAACATGTAAATATTATGTGATATATTAATCTCTTAACGTGTTTGATATTGTGTGATAGATGTCTACCTCTTGTACAAATCCCATCGACTCACCTAGTAATAATGAAGAGTCGAATATATATTGGGAAGATTTACAAATTCCCGAAGAGGAACCGGAAGAATAGGAACCAAAAGAAGAGGAACCGAAAGAAGAGGAACCGGAAGAAGAAGAGGTTTCAGAGGAGGAAATATTAGGAACCACATAAAAATAGTTAAATAAAAGAAAATTCTCAACCAATGGACCAAAGTTAAAAATGGTCAATGGTGTTTCCGCCGAGGAAGCAAAATATTGGGAAAATTACCAATTTTCTGATGAATCGGATCCCGATGAGGATTCCGATGATGTTATAGAAATTACCTCGACCCAATTTGAAAAAGCAAAAGAAAATAATAAGGGAAAAGGCATCAAAATAGAGAAACCTAATTCCAACCCCGATGAACTCTACGTTAACATGAAATACCCTGATGGGGTGTACCGTAAACACCTGTATTTCTTAAATTTTAACTATGACCCGGGAACATCTAAGCCACTAGGTTTTTCTAAACCATTTGTGAAAATGACAGCTCGTATTAGAGTAACACCATATATCCCTAGGAAGTTAGCAAAATGAACCAAGTCCGAAGAGGAAGAAACGAGTGAGTCGGAATAAAGAGTTGTAAGCATGTTGTGCAATATATGTATTGTAGCGTGCTTGTATTTTTATGTTATATGTAAAAATTGCTTTTATTGTTTGTTAACTATCTTTTACGAATCAAATCCTCGTCTATTTTACAGTATAAAAAACACACAATGAACGTTAAGGATAGACAACCGAATATTTTAGAAGACCTACCCGGGGACATGATTGATGAAATCTTGTCTAGAGTCGGTCAGAATTCATCGGCACAATTATTTATGGCGAAATTAGTTTGTCAAACATTTGAAAGACGTTCCAGGCATGCCTTAGTTTATAAAAGGCTTTCCTTTGAAAGATGGGGTATATCACATTGGGAAGACATTAAGTTACGCCGTGTTTCTTTAAGGCATTAAATGCGGGAAACCCAGATGGAATTTTACGCTACGGGTTGAGAACCTATTTTGACTCCACATATCCCACCATAGGACTTCGTTCTTTAGAAAGAGCTTCAAAAATGCAATATAAAGAAGCATGTTATGTTTACAGGTTAGTGATGGTCGTTTCTCACCAAATTGAGAAAAACAACATCGGATTGCAACTGTTAAATAATACATTCCCACAAGTGACGGATTCAATAGTTGGGGTGAGAAATAAGGTTTTTAGATTGTTACGGGGCTGTTGGGCATTACGTAACCCTCGTCCTTTTGACGACGTTACAACATGCTGTCTTGCCAACGACCACAAAGGTTATTTTCCACAAGACCAAGGATGGGAAATAATACTAGTAAAACCCGAATGCATGACTTGTTTCTGGACCTATGAATTACGTGTCTTTATTGCCATTGCTGAACGACTTGCGCTTAACTAGAATTGACTTCACAACTGCCTTGTATCAAAGTTATTGTGTGCTATATTTCATGCTATATGTAAGATAGTGGTATTGTATGTTTGTAATTTATCGTATAAAAGTTTGAACGCGGAATATTATTGTAATTAGTTTTTCATATAGAATCGTAATAGTTGAATTGTATAGTAGCTACTAAGTATGAACTTAACGGGTAGGTACTACCCGAATTAAAACTATAAAATGCTAATATGAAGAAAAGGCTTTTATAAATAAGTTCATATTATGCTACGAAATACTATTGACTACTCTTAATTTCTATATGATTAACTCAATTCTTTTGGCTATTTTTGAAGGAAATGGCATCGACGACTCGTCAGAACTTGAACATGAGTGAGGAAGAATTCCATGTTTTTCTTGCTGCGAACATAGCCGCAGTGCAGGCCGCAATGCAAAATAACAACAATAACTCTGGTTCTAGCAGTGGAACTAATTCTACAAGAAATCGTGTAGGATGCTCCTACAAAGAATTCACTGCCTGTAAACCTTTGGAATTCGATGGAACCGAGGGTCCAATCGGATTAAAATGGTGGATCGAGAAGGTCGAATCGGTGTTTGCCATAAGTAAGTGCACTGAAGAAGACAAAGTAACACAGGTACTGCGTTAACATGGTGGAACACCTATCTCGAGCAGGTGGGACAAGATGCTGCTTACACACTACCGTGGTCAACATTCAAGCACTTGATGAACGAGCAGTACCGTCCCAGAAATGAGGTCAATAAGCTCAAAGTAGAGCTTAGAGGATTACGAACGCAAGGTTTCAACATTACCACGTACGAACGACGATTCACAGAGTTGTGCCTATTGTGAAGCGACCCGTCCTAATCTATAAAGACGAATGCATTTGGTTACATCGCGAGATACTTGACCTCTATATGATACATTTTACAAACTTTGCATTCGTTTTTTAAAAGACAAACTTTCATCACATTGAAAGTTGACGGTACGCATACCATTTCATAATATATCCATCTATAATTGACTTAATAATAATCTTGATGAACTCAACGACTCGAATGCAACGTCTTTTGAAATATGTCATGAATGACTCCAAGTAATATCTCTAAAATGAGCAAATGCACAGAGGAAGATTTCTTTCATACCTGAGAATAAACATACTTTAAAGTGTCAACCAAAAGGTTGGTGAGTTTATTAGTTTATCGTAATCAATTATTTCCATAATTTTAATAGACCACAAGATTTCATTTATTCAATAATAAAACACTCGCAAGTATTTAAAATTCATTCATATGGTTTGAACACCTGGTAACCGACATTAACAAAATGCATCTAGAATATCCCCAAACATATAAACTCGAAGTACTAAAGCAGTTCAAATTCTCTGACTGGGGCGTGTCAAAGCCCATAGATTTATCTTTAGGATTCGCGTCAACTGGTGGCAATTATAATAAACACCAATTCTTAGGTTACCAAGTTCAACAAGGGCGATATCTGGTATAACAATTCAACCATAGAATGTAGTTTCAAGTACTTGTGTCTATTTCGTAAAACAGTTATAAAAGCAGCGCATGTATTCTCAGTCCCAAAAAAAAATATATTGCAAAAGCATTTAAAAAAAGAGCAAATGAAACTCACAATACTGTATTTTGTAGTAAAAATACATATGACGGAAATGAACAAATGTAAGGTTGGCCTTGGATTCACGAACATATATTAGTTATATATAAATTAACACACATAATCGAAATCGAACAAATTTATGTATTATTCTTAGTGATGTAATTATTATATTTAATAATTTATAGGTTTCCTTAATAATTTGGTTAGATATATTTACTTTATTTAATTTAGATAGATAATTATTATATATTATAAAAATACTAATATTATAACAACCCTCATTTTTTTTCCCTTCTGAATTACTCAAGTTGTCCTTAGGGTTTCAATGTCATATTCTGTGCATCATCATTAGGGTTGTTATCCATATCGACAAACGAACATTTATGCTTTCATTAAATGATCGTATGTATTGTTAAAACCCTAGTATTATATAAACCCTAAACCTAAACCTATGCATTAAATGCTAAACCCTAATACCAATTAACATTAAATATTAAACCCTAACTCTAATACTAAATAAATAATGTTAACAATATGTATTAATATTAAATGTGACATTTTATAACTATTAAAAACTAATGAACTAATTAGAAGATAAATGTAGTAAAACCTAATCTAATCACAATACCTTAATCCTAATCCTAACTTAAATAATCCCTAGTTAATCTTGGAGCAATTTGATTATAATTCCAAATCTAAATACTAGCATTATATAAAGATATCTAGGCTCATTCATCACTCCAATTCTCTCTTCTCTCTTCTTTTTGTACGGCAGTTTATCCCTCCCATCCTCATGTGATGGTCGACTGAAAACAGCCCTTTTCCAGCCCTTGCATCGACACACAACAACCCTTCACACAAGGCTGCAAAACGGCACTTTTTACAGCCTTCTTCCAGCTCCTAATCGCCACCCAAAACTGTCCCAAAAACCACCATTCTACTGCACTTTTTCTGCTGTATTTTCGAGCCACAACAGGCTGCTAATTGCAGCTGTAAGTCGCCACTTGTTACAGCCCAAAGTCGACTTCTTGTAGCCTTTGTTGCTGTGTAATTCGACCGCCACCAACAGCCCTTCAATCGCCACCTTCTGCAGCCTGTTTCTGTAGCTGATCAGTTTCTGGTTCGACACCATAAACAACCCCACAAATCGACCTTGTTGCTGCGTCTTATTTTCTGGTTTATCCTGCTGCTTGTTGTGATCAAGACAGCCTGCACAGTGGTCATTTGTTGCTGCATAGTTGTTACTGTAATTGCTGTTCACGGCGAACCATAACAGCCCCAGGAAAAGCACTTGTTTGATCTTGTTATTGCTGCTGCTGCTTGTTTTCTGTCTCCTGTTCGCACCATATTCATCATCATAAGCCTTGATCTTTAGCTTAAGGTATCCTAATAACCCTAGTCTAATTGTGTGTTTAAAATTAATTACTTTTAAGATGATTTAAAAAGTAGTATGTTATGTAAAAGGGTACGTAATGAATAATGTTAATAGTTATAATCCAAGTTAAAAGTATCATATTAAGTATTATGAAGTATGTTCTTAATAAAGTATTACGATTAATAAAAAGTTAAGGTTATGAATAATTATTAAATTTATGATTTTATGTAGGTAAAAAGATGATGAAGGTTACTATTAATAAGTTAGTTAAATAAATATAAGATTATCGTTGTAAAGTTATGATCATGAACTAGTTATGAATATGATTAATAAGGTTGAGCATGATTGAATTAAAATTATAATAAATAATTATTAAGATTGATGATTAAAGGTTTAGGATTATTAAGATATAGAATCATGATGAAACTAGTTTAATAAGTTAAAAAGTATAAAAGGTTTATGATTTTATCTACATGAATGAAGATTAGTAAGAAGTAATGATAATTGAAGTAGATAAGGATGTTGATTAAAAAAGTTTAGGTTAATGAATATGATTAGATGGAATGTTAAAAAGTTATGAATAAGGTTAAAGGATATAATGAAAGATTTTGATTAAAGTTATAATAAAGGTTATGAGTAATTATTAGGCTTATGATCTTATGTGAATGTTATTAAGTTTGGTTATGGTAAAAAGGATATGATTTTATGTGGTGATAATTAGGGTTGTTAGGTTAAGATTATGATAAAAGGTTATATTTATGGATTAGTAAAGTAATATTGGTCATGTTGTACGTGCATGCATGCATGCATACGTACGTATGTGCGTGTATACACAGTAGGTATACGTGTGTGTGTATATGTAAATATATACATGCATGTATATGTATATGTATGTGTATATATGTATGTATATGTACGTGTGTATGTATGTATGAATGTGTATTATGTAGGTTATATTGGGTTAATAAACATAAAAATAAAAGTAATAAGTATATATATATATATATATATATATATATATATATATATATATATATATATATATATATATATATATATATATATATATATATGTATCACTCTTACATTAATGTATATATATATAACACTTACACATATTATACATATATAACACCTAGTTATATATATATATGTATAATAATGAATAAAAATATATATATATGTATCACATAGGCATAATTATATAATGATAAGTTACATAATAGTTGAATAATTAAAGACTAATAATACTATTATTAGTATAACCTATACACTTATCTATATAGTACCACTTAAGTACACTAAGTATATTATCATTCATATAAATATAACTATTCTCGAAAATGGTCACTGTTAATATAGTTTGCTATATTAATAAACAAATTTTATGTCTATTAGACATTAACTAATCGAACATAATATCTCTAGGTTGAGATCTCCGTGTTCAACACTCCGATCATATAACTTGCGTGGAATATCTATCTGCTATTAAGGTGAACTTCATAGCCCCGCTTTTTTACTTTCTCTATTACTTATTTTGAACTTTGGGGTGAGACACATGCTTGCTTTCAAACTGTTTTACGCTTAGACACAAGTACCCGCAAACTATTTAACTGTGCTGACATGCTTTGATTCATGCTAAATCCCTACCATGATATCGTTAATTGCTACTTATAAATGCAAGCTTAGTTATTGTGAATAGCGCTATTGAGAGTGACGTCTCTAACCATTTGACCGTTGGTCTTTGGTTACATAATAATGATTAAACGACACTGACAGTTCAAGGTGTCCTGGGGTAACTTTGTTTACGTATCGATATCATAACTTTCAGCATTTACTTTTGATAACTAAATCTTGTGGTCTAAAACTCTATATATTAAACCTATGTTGTTCACTCAACCTTTTTGGTTGACTCTTTAAGCATGTTATGTCTCAGGTACTTAGATATATTGCTTCCGCTGTAGAACTCTGCAGTTACTTAGAAGTCAAGCCGAGCACTGGGACCAGAGTTAACATCCGCGTCAGTAGCGATTTTGGCGGGGTGTTACAAATATAGTTATGTCATATGTATTAAATCTATTTTGATATAATTAATATTTATTTGTTATAATATTAATAATAGGAATAATATTAATTATAACAATACTTATAATAATAATAATGATAATACTAATAATAATGTTATTATTGATAAAAATAGTATTAATAATAAAATATATAAAATTTTTAATAATGATAGTAATAATAGTAATAATAATAATAATAATAATAATAATAATAATAATAATAATAATAATAATAATAATAATAATAATAATAATAATAATAATAATAATAATAATAATAATAATAATAATAATAATAATAATAATAATAATAATAATAATAATAATAATGTAAATGTTAATTTTAAAAATGATAATTTTAATAAAGATAATAACTTCACTAAAAAAATTGTTAAATTTTAATAAAAATATAGTTTTAATAAAATGATAACTTTGATAATTATAGTTATAATGATACTTTTAATACAAACGATAATAATAATAATTTTGAAAATAATAATAATAATAATAAAAATGATAATTTTTGTAAAAGTGATAATAATGATAATATTTCTTAATAATAACAATAATTATTAATGATAATCATATTAATAATAGTAATGGTATTATCGATAATAATACACGTGTTAATCATAATAATAATAATGATAATAATATTTATAAAAGTGATAGTAATCCTAATATTAATGATAATTATAATCATGTTATTAATATTAGGGATAATAACAATTAATCATAATAATAACAACAATAATTAATAATAATAATAATAATAATAATAATAATATAATAATATAATAATAATAATAATAATAATAATAAAAATAATAATAATAATAATAATAATAATAAAAATAATAATAATAATAATAGAAAACTACCTCAAAGAATAAGTTTCAAAAGGAAATAAGTGCCCTTGCCCAGACTCGAACCCGCGACCTCCCGCTAACCCGATAACAACCTAAATTTCTTTGGTTCATCATCATAAATCTTAACCTCACGATCATCAATAATGATCATCAATATCTTAACTGATCGTCGTCATCATTAACTTATTATTTTGAGTATCATTATTCATTATCATATATCATATAATATATATCATATATCGTATATCATCATGTGTAACATCACCACGACATCATACACCATCATCATCCCAACTCTCGATCTTTTGTTTCATCAAACATCATAATCGTATGTCATCATTTCCAATCGTCATCAACCTTGGACTATAGAACATAAAACTGAAAGCATGTGAAATGTTGTGTTTGATCTCGATAATAGAAATTTAAACAACCAAGTAACAACAGTTGTAGTCGGCCAGCAACATCAACAATTGATTGACTAGCATAGTTTTGGTGTTGGGCCAAAAATGATAATTGGGCTGAATTAGTCTCTGTTGGACCAGGGTAAACATGATAAGAAAACATCATCTATCATTTTAAAACAAAAGGGCCGTTGGGTTTGATTATAGATCGTGACAGGGATTAAAAAACAAAGCAGCCAAAAATGGCATAAAGGGTTTCGTTGGTTATAAATTCCCTGCCACCAACAGTAAAACAATCGAGCAGTTGAAGGGATTTGATGGTAACACGTTTTTGATATGGAGATCAAAGCTGAAACTGAAATGAAAGTAGAACATGAGATCAAGGCCACTTGTTTCCTTATGAATTCAAATCTCGATTTCATGATACACCCACATCTTTGTTTTAAATTTATTGTTTATCATATCTATACCTTTATTAACCAAGTGGGTTATAAGTTTTTTAATTGTCGGTCAAAAAGAGAAAGAGCACTTGATAAAGGTTTAATTCGTTGTCTTTATCTATCTGTTAATATATAACCACAATGATTCAATCATTCTTCATCATAATTATCTTTTTCATTATCATTAAAACAGGAAGACAAAATAGCGAGTAGTAGGAAGGGATAATTAAAGGTAGTTTAATGATGTTCTTGTGGGTTTGTTCCTTGGTTTGAGGCTATTCGAACAGAAATATATACAACAGAAATATGTTTCAGTTATGGTGATTTATTGGGTGGTGTTTTCAAAGTTTTTGATGGTTGTTCGAGTTGTACCAGACCAGGAACAGAAAGAAATAAGTTTGCAGCAACTGTTCTAGTGGGTTTAATGGTGTTCAAATAATAAAATAGGAACCAATTACAATAAGTAATGCAAGGGATAGCAGCAACATAGTGGTGTTTTATAGTGACTTGTGGTAGTTTCATAGTGAACGAAAAAGGAAAACAAGCAACCGTAAATGGCTGTAAAGCAGAAAACAAATAGTGTCTGTATTAAAGATGATGGATTATAATGGTGTTGAGTTAATGGTAAACCAAAAACTATCAGTTTGTATGGGTTTATTCTAAAAAAAATGATGGGTTATATGTAAGTTTAGTTCGAAATGGAAACAGGAGACAATAAAAAAAAATATACCCAATAGTATATAGGTGGTGATGGAGATGACCGTGGTTGCGGATGGCGGTTGTTAGTGATGATTGTGGTTGACTGTAATCGAAAACAAAAGCATGTAAATGGGTTTGTTGATCACGAAGAAGTAAGGGAACTGGAGAGAGAGAGAGAGAGAGAGAGAGAGAGAGAGAGAGAGAGAGAGAGAGATAGAGAGAGAGGAAAAAGATGGACTTTGGGTCTTGTTCTTGCAATATGAATTTATGTGGGTAAGTAAAGTTTTGCAGTGTTTTTAAGTTTTAAGATTGAGTATATGTATGGAGATTGTGAAGATGAATGATGAAGTGGATTATGGCTAAAGTGTCTTTGGGTTTCATGAATTCAGAATGTAAGTATATGTGTGTGTGTGTGTATATATATATATATATATATATATATATATATATATATATATATATATAGAGAGAGAGAGAGAGAGAGAGAATATAGATAGATGGAAGTAAACAAAGAACACACTAACCCATTTGAATTCTCGTGAAATAGAAATATAAAATTGAGATAGTGGGGAAGGTGATCATAGGGACATGAATGAAGTATTATATGAAAATGAAAATGGCTTTTGTGTTGGTGATGTGTATGTGTAACTCGTATATACATATATAGATAGATGGTTTTTGGAGAAGGTGGTGATGGATGGATTGGATATTTATATATCAATATCACTCATATAAGTTTAAATTTGCAAAGGACAATCACACAGTAAACGAATAGTAAACTACATTCAATCAATCATCATATATCAATTAGGCACAGTAACAATCAAGAATTCAATATTTAAATAGTTAGCTACCGAGTGAATTTGTTTAATTGTGCCGACAGTTTTCACGAACTGTGTATCGTCCACTATTTGAAATCAATGGCGGATAAATTCTTCAGAAAAATCCCAAAATTTTACATTTAGTTTCTTTATTTATTTCAGTCCTTATGGTATAAAATTCGGTCATTAACTATTAAATAAAAATTACATTAATTATTCACTCCCAACCTCAAGTAAAATATGAAAAGTTGTAAAATTCAACAAATAGTTCCTAAATATATTTTTAATAAGCTTATAATTTATATAACTTATTTTCGGATCACCGTTTATTTTAAAATCACATCAGTTCCTTTTTAACTCGTTTTAACTATCGATCGAATGACAATTGAGCGTTATTTCCTTTACTAAATAACCTTAAAATCACAAAATATATATTTAATATACTTTATTTATATATATAGATATGTTTCAAATAATAATTATTATAATATCCTATTTTTATTTTATTATGCATAATTATTTTTAATAACAACAACATATAATATTATATTTCAAATTATAATTCCAATTATTATTTATATATATACACACACATCTATTTACAATTAATCGCATTGTGAGTCGTCGGGAATAGTCAGAGGTCAAATGGATTCATAAAAAAAAATAGTTCAAAAATTTTGAGACTCAACATTACAGACTTTGCTTATTGTGTTGAAATCATATAAAGATCAAGTTTAAATTTGGTCGAAAATTTCCGGGTTGTCACAGTACCTACCTGTTAAAGAAATTTCGTCCCGAAATTTGATCGAGGTCGTCATGACTAACAATAAGAATGTTTTCATGACGAATATGAGTTGATAAATAGAGTTTTATCAGTATTGGTTAATATAGATAAAACGATTCGCTTATGTGAAGCGAACGAGTGAAGCTGTCACAAAAGAGTGAAAAGTTTCGTCTTAACTTTTGACGTAGTCATGGTTGAATTCTAGAATTCAAAGAATTTCAAAGAAAATCTTCGTTATCTACATAAGATTTGATTCGTCAGTGATTAAGGTAATTAAGATCTCTTTAATTAAATGCGATCATCTGCCTCGATTGCTCTGTCGGATGTTTCCATTATAAATTTACCTCTTTCGTTTTATTATTCTCACAATTCATATACTTTCTTCCTTAATCCATACTTCTAAAGATTATAAAAATGCTTAATTCAGTACTGATTCTTGTCCTTCTTCTGACAATCGCTTCTGTCTTCCTCCTTTTTCATCTACCACCGGAGGAATCTGTTAACTTCTACTATTACCTTGGGGTTATAGTGTTTTTCATTCTCCCGTGTATTTATGTTTCTATTCGCATTGATATACATGGTTTGTAATTTATGTGTTTGTGATCGGCTTTATATTTTCCTTTATATTTTGGAGCTTCATGCTCTTGTTTTCTCTTCCCGACTTCAAGTCAAGCGAATAATGGTCAAGAATTCATAGCTATGAAGTTTCGATTGATCATAATGTTTTAAGCAGGAAGGAACGTAATAGCACGATTTGATTTGGTAAATTACCAGAATCACAGAGGATAGAACTATCAAGAATATATTTTCTTGATATGTCCAGAGGTCAAGTAGAATGAAAGAGTTATGTAACATGGTACATGATGAGGGTAAGATCTATGAATCATCATGTTCCATTAGAACTTCCAGCATGACTTACTGTAATATAACCACGTTGGCTTGACGTCATTATATTATACTAACTCATGCTTCAATTCCCAACACTTCTCCAGAATTCATTCATAATTTATACTGAGATGTTACAGAATATTGAAAACTAAAACATTTTTCAATATGATGTAATACAGATAGCACGAAGAGGTATATAATTTCGGACAAGAATATGTATGAAAATATTGTCAGAAATATCGAAGATATTAATGATGATATTTTGAAATTTCTAAGTTCGAAAGTTGATGAAGAAAGATTTTTCGCAAGATTTTAACATGACTTCGAAGCAAGATATACTCTAAAAATTTCATCCGATACAGGATTATCTGGATTCCTGGAATACAAAGTATGGTCCTTGTATTTGTCCGCAGTGTTCTTTATAGTTTTGCATAATCCGCTATTCAGTACCAAATTTTTTTCCATCAAGCGTTCCCAACACTCCATTCTTTATCATCAAACCTTTAGCCATTTAGACCATCTATAATTTTACTGTTTCCTCTGCATTTAATGCTACCATATCTGAATCGTCGGTTATCAAACTGGGGTGGTTTCAAGAGAATTGTGTTTTTAGATGATTAAACGCTGATGGTAATATGGTAGAATATAAAAGGTTCTCCGGTACCAATAAAAGAGCACGCGTATATATCAAGGTTATAATAAGGCTAATTTAAATGAAAAGTCGAAGTTGACTTGCTGGAGCTGTGACAAAATTTGGTACTTTGAAAGGGATTACCAAGTTATTTTAGGTAACAATAATACTAAGGAATTAGCACAGCTACGTGTTAAACGTTTACTCAGTTTTCGAGAGTTTTTCAGGTGCATAACTATATGCATCAATTTTTTCTCCTGTAGATGAAGTGTAGTTGGTTCATCCTCTCGATTGAGGTGTTTTTAAGAATCATGAAAGGTTTGAACGCAGATTGTAATCGTCAAGATACAAATGAGGTTTAAGTTGAAATCAAGTGGCAAACTTGAAGAAATATTTAGTTTCATATGTTATAATCAATATTTTAATTCATTTTAATTTGTCCAATGTTATTAGTCCACAGTTAGTAGTCCACAATTAGTAGTTCAACAATTCATATATAGTTTAATATATAATATTCGAATTAATTAATATGTGTCGTGACCCATTATATACATGTCTCAGACTCGATCACAACTCAAAGTATATATATTATTGTAGAATCAATCTCAACCCTTTATAGCTAACTCGAGCATTACTGCATATAGAGTGTCTATGGTTATTACAAATAATATATATAGATGCGTCGATATGATATGTCAAAACCTTGTATACGTGTCCCGATATTTAAAGTGCATAAAATAAATAACAGAAATTAAATGACGATAAATAAAATTGCGATAAATAAATGTAATAAGGAATTAACAGTTAGCTAGGATTTTGTTAGCATGAATTCTTCACAGAATTTCTCGTAGTTAATTCGTTTGTTTCTAACAAATTTTATTTTTTCCAATGTTTTCTTCATTATGCCACTTGTTGGATTGTGATATATCAAAATCCAAATATGAAATTGAATGAAAATGGTTATTTTGCAGTGAACGGATACGTATATCGGTGGTTGTAAATAGGATAGTAAATGACTGTTGAATTAGATTTGAAAGAATGTACAATGTACTTATTAATTTGAAATCTAAACATTCCTTGGGTATTACCTACCCGTTAAAATATTTTCACCATTAACAGTTTGTAGAAAGAATTTTTAATTACAATCTTTATGAAAATATATATACATAAATGTTTTCTTTAGATGTAATCATGGATTTAATGAGTTAATATGATATTAATCTCATTTGCTTTTCGGTTTGAGCTAGAATAAATAATCTCTAAGACTTTAGAGATTACATAATTGCCGCCTAATAGTTCTCCAATGAAGTTATGAATCAATACTTCATCGTTGATTCTTATTAGTAGTCCTTGGTATCTATGGTGTGTACGACATTGATGCTCGAGGTACAGATTGGGATGTCGAGGTGTGGGATGCGGATGTTACTGTTGGTGGTGGTGATGGTACTGTTGCTGTTGGTGCTGCTGCTGATGCTTGTAACCTTTGCACCATATTCTCCAAATTGATTACTCGAGCACGAAACTCATTGACTTCTTCCATTATTCTAGGATGATTGTCGGTCGGAACAAGTGAATGAATAAGGTTTAGAATTTGAGATAATATATAGTCGTGTATACTCTGGAAATGAGGATGAAAATGGTGTTTTGGATAGGTTCGTCGGTAAGTGCTTCAGGTTCATCGCCAAGAGGGCAATATGGTGAATGGAAGGGATCACCTTCTTCTTGTCTCCAATAATTAAGTAGGCTACAAACCCATCTCCAATTCATTCAGAATAGATGATGGTTAATCGGCTAGTTCATTCTGGTCACACTGTTTTCGGAGCTCGAGTGAAATTCTATATCGGAATAAGAGGGACTTATATTAGTAGCGATTTCCATTTCGTACGATTGAATAAAGGATTTTTAGATATGAAATGATTTTCGAATATTGGATGATATTCTAACTACATAGAATATCTATATATATAGTACTAAAGATTTCGTACACTACGGAGGAATTTACGGCATATGTCAGGCAAGTCTACAGTAACAGATCCGCTAAGATATGAATTATCAGATACGCTAAGATATAAATTTTATCTATACACTATTCATACAGTCAATGCAGTAAAACGTGTCTAGACTAAGAATGATAAGCAGTTAATTTCCTAAGGATGATAAGCAGGTAATTTTCGACATGAAATGATAAGCAAAACTTTTGACATGCAGACACGGTCGAAGTCCAGACTCACTAATGCATCTAAACAACTATCAGTTAGACACACTAATGCAAGACCTGGTTCGCTAAGACCACCGCTCTGATACCACATGAAGCGATCCGTCCTAATCTATAAGGACGAATACAATACATTTGGTTACATCGCGAGGTACTTGACCTCTATATGATACATTTTAGAAACATTGCATTCGTTTTTTAAAAGACAAACTTTCATCACATCGAAAGTTGACGGCATGCATACCATTTCATAATATATCCATCTATAATTGACTTAATAATAATCTTGATAAACTCAACGACTCGAATGCAACATCTTTTGAAATATGTCATGAATGGCTCCAAGTAATATCTCTAAAATGAGCAAATGCATAGCGGAAGATTTCTTTCATACCTGAGAATAAAAATGCTTTAAAGTGTCAACCAAAAGGTTGGTGAGTTTATTAGTTTATCGTAATCAATCATTTCCATAATTTAAATAGACCACAAGATTTCATTTATTCAATAATCATACACTTGCAAGTGTTTAAAATTCATTCATATGGTTTGAACACCTGGTAACCGATATTAACGAAATGCATCTAGAATATCCCCAAACATATAAACATCGAAGTACTAAAGAAGTTCAAATTCTCTGACAGGGGCGTGTCAAAGCCCATAGATCTATCTTTAGGATTCGCGTCAACTGGTGGCAATTATAATAAACACCAATTCTTAGGTTACCAATTTCAACAAGGGCGATATCCGGTATAACAATTCAACCATAGAATGTAGTTTCAAGTACTTGTGTCTAATTCATAAAATAGTTATAAAAGCAGCGCATGTATTCTCAGTCCCAAAAAAAATATTGCAAAAACATTTAAAAAAGGAGCAAATGAAACTCACAATACTGTATTTTGTAGTAAAAATACATATGACGGAAATGAACAAATGTAAGGTTGGCCTTGGATTCATGAACCTATATTAGTTATATATAAATTAACACATATAATCGAAATCGAACAAATTTATGTACTATTCATAGTGATGTAATTATTATATTTAATAATTTATAGGTTTCCTTAATAATTTGGTTAGATATATTTACTTTATTTACTTTAGATAGATAATTATTATATATTATAAAAATACTAATATAGTTATGTTATATGTATTAAATCTATTTTGATATAATTAATATTTATTTGTTATAATATTAATAATAGGAATAATATTAATAATAACGATACTTATAATAATAATAATGATAATACTAATAATAATGTTATTATTGATAAAAATAGTATTAATAATAAAATATATAAAATTTTTAATAGTGATAGTAATAATAGTAATAATAATAATAATAATAATAATAATAATAATAATAATAATAATAATAATAATAATTATAATAATTATAATAATAATAATAATAATTATAATAATAATAATAATAATAATAATAATAATAATAATAATAATAATAATAATAATAACAATAATAATAATAATGTAAATTTTAATTTTAAAAATGATAATTTTAATAAAGATAATAACTTTACTAAAAAAATGTTAAGTTTTAATAAAAATATAGTTTTAAAAAAATGATAACTTTGATAATTGTAGTTATAATGATACTTTTAATAGAAACGATAATAATAATAATTCTAATAATAATAATAAAAATGATAATTTTTGTAAAAGTGATAATAATGATAATATTTCTTAATAATAACAATACTTATTAATGATAATCATATTAATAATAGTAATGGTATTATCGATAATAATACACGTGTTAATCATAATAATAATAATGATAATAATATTTATAAAAGTGATAGTAATCCTAATATTAATGATAATTATAATCATGTTATTAATATTAGGGATAATAACAATTAATCATAATAATAACAATAATAATTATTATTAATAATAATAATAATAATAATAATAATAATAATAATAATAATAATAATAATAATAATAAAAATAATAATAAAAATAATAATAAAAATAATAATAATAATAATAGAAAACTACCTCAAAGAATAAGTTCCAAAATAAAATAAGTGCCCTTGCCCGGACTCGAACCCGCGACCTCCCGCTAACTCGATAACAACCTAAATGTCTTTGGTTCATCATCATAAATCATAACCTCACGATCATCAATAATGATCATCAATATCTTAACCGATCATCGTCATCATTAACTAATTAAATTGAGTATCATTATTCATTATCATATATCATATATTATATATCAAATATCATATATCATTATGTGTAACATCACCACGACATCATACACCATCATCATCCCAACTCTCGATCTTTTGTTTCATCAAACATCATAATCATTTGTCATCATTTCCAATCGTCATCGACCTTGGACTATAGAATGTAAAACCAAAAGCATGTGAAATGTTGTGTTTGATCTCGGTAATAGAAATTTAAACAACCAAGTAACAATAGTTGTAGTCGGCCAACAACAGCAACAATTGATCGACTAGCATAGTTTTGGTGTTGGGCCAAAAATGATAATTGGGCTGAATTAGTCTCTATTGGGCCAGGGTAAACATGATAAGAAAACATCATCTATCAGTTTAAAACAAAAGGGCTATTGGGTTTGATTATAGATCGTGACAAGGATTAGAAAACAAAGCAGCCAAAAATGGCATAAAGGGTTTCGTTGGTTATAAATTCTCGGCCACCAACAGTAAAACAATCGAGCAGTTGAAGGGATTTGATGGTAACACGTTTTTGATATGGAGATCGAAGCTGAAACTGAAACGAAAGTAAAACAGGAGATCCACGCTACTAGTTTAATTATGAATTCAAAACTCGATTTCATGATACACCCACATCTTTGTTTTAAATTTATTGTTTATCATATCTATACCTTTATTAAACCAAGTGGGGTTATAAGTTTTGTAATTGTCGGTAAAAAAGAGAAAGAGCACTTGATAAAGGTTTAATTCGTTGTCTTTATCTATCTGTATATATATAACCACAATGATTCAATCATTCTTCATCATAATTATCTTTTTCATTATCATTAAAATAGGAAGACAAAATAGCGAGTAGTAGGAAGGGATATATAAAGGTAGTTTAATGATGTTCTTGTGGGTTTGTTCCTTGGTTTGAGGCTGTTCGAACAGAAATATATACAACAGAAACATGTTTCATTTATTGTGATTTATTGGGTGGTGTTTTCAAAGTTTTTGATGGTTGTTCGAGTTGTACCAGACCAGGAACAGAAAGAAAAAATTTGCAGCAACTGTTCTAGTGGGTTTAATGGTGTTCAAATAATAAAACAAGAACCAATTACAATAAGTAATGCAAGGGATAGCAGTAACATAGTGGTGTTTTATATTGACTTGTGGTAGTTTCATAGTGAACGAAAAAGGAAAACAAGCAACAGTAAACGGCTGTAAAGCAGAAAACAAATAGCGTCTGTCTTAAAGATGATGGATTGAAATGGTGTTGAGTTAATGGTAAACCAAACACTATCAGTTTTTATGGGTTTATTCTAAAAAAAATGATGGGTTATATGTAAGTTTATTTCGAAATGAAAACAGGAGACAATAAAAAAAAAATACCCGATAGTATATAGGTGGTGGTGGAGATGACCATGGTTGCGGATGGCGGTTGTTAGTGATTATTGTGGTTGACTGTAATCGAAAACAAAAGCATGTAAATGGGTTTGTTGATCACGAAGAAGTAAGGGAACTGGAGAGAGAGAGAGAGAGAGAGAGAGAGAGAGAGAGAGAGAGAGAGAGAGAGAGAAAGAGGAAAAAGATGGACTTTGGGTCTTATTCTTCCAATATGAATTTATGTGGGTAAGTAAAGTTTTGCAGTGTTTTTAAGTTTTAAGATTGAGTATATATATAGGGAGATTGTGAAGTTGAATGATGAAGTGGATTATGGCTAAAGTGTTTCTGGGTTTCATGAATTCATAATGTAAGTATGTGTATATATATATATATATATATATATATATATATATATATATATATATAGGGGCACGATCCATGGATAAGCTTAAAAGGAGTACAAACCGGATAAGCAAAATAAAATTTTTTTTTTTTGAATTTTTTTTTACATTCATAAATCTGCATTAAAATGCACCTCTAATCAATTTTTTTCATAAAAAAAAAAGTTCAAAATCTTTCAAAAATCGATGATGAATGGTAAAATTAACCATTCATCGGATTAATTTATCATTCATCTTGTTTACGATTAATGATAAAATTAATCAATGCTAAAAAAAACCAGATGAATGGTTAAATTAATCATTCATCTGTTTTTTTTATCATTCATCATAAACAGATGAATGGTTAAATTAACCATTCATCTGCTTTTTTTAGCATTGATTAATTTTATCATTCATCGCGAACAAAAATGAATGATAAATTAACCAGATGAATGGTTAATTTTACCATTCATCATCAATTTTAACCATTCATCATCGATGTTTACCATTCATCATCGATTTTCGAACAATTTTGTTTAAAAACTTTTTAAAATTTTTCTGTTTTCTTCTATTTGCATATTAAATGATCGTTTTTTTTAAAAAAAAAAAATTGAAATTTTACTTATCCAGTTTGTGCCCCATTTAGTGCTTATCCATGGATTGGTCCACTATCTATATATATATATATATATATATATATATATTTATATATATATATATATATATATATATATATATATATATATATATATATATATATATATATATATATATATATATATATAAATATATATATATAATATAGATAGATGGAAGTAAACAAAGAACACACTAACCCATTTGAATTCCCGTGAAATAGAAATATAAAATTGAGATAGTGGGGAAGGTGATCATAGGGACATGAATGTAGTATTATATGAAAATGAAAATGGCTTTTGTGTTGGTGATGTGTGTGTGTAACTCGTATATACATATATAGATAGATGGTTTTTGGAGAAGGTGGTGATGGATGGATTGGATATTTATATATCAATATCACTCATATAAGTTTAAATTTGCAAAGGACAATCACACAGTAAACGAATAGTAAACTTCATTCAATCAATCATCATATATCAATTAGGCACAGTAATAATCAAGAATTCAATATTTAAATAGTTAGCAGCCGAGTGAATTTGTTTAATTATGCCGACAATTTTCACGAACTGTGTATCGTCCACTATTTGAAATCAATGGCAGATAAAAGTCTTCAGAAAAATCCCATAATTTTACATTAAGTTTCTTTATTTATTTTAGTCCTTATGGTATAAAATTCGGTCATTAATTATTAAATAAAAATTACATTAATTATTCACTCCCAACCCCAAGTAAATTACAAAAAGTTGTAAAATTCAACAAATAGTTCCTAAATATATTTTTAATAAGCCTATAATTTATATAACTCATTTTCGGATCACCATTTATTTTAAAATCACATAAGTTCCTTTTTAACTCGTTTTAACTATCGATCGAATGACAATTGAGCATTACTTCGTTTATTAAATAACCTTAAAATCACAAAATATATATTTAATATACTTTATTTATATATATAGATATGTTTCAAATAATAATTATTATAATATCCTATTTTTATTTTATTTTGCATAATTAATTTTAATAACAACAACATATAATATTATATTTCAAATTATAATTCCAGTTATTATTTATATATATACACACACACACACACATCTATTTACAATTAATCGCATCGTGAGTCTTCGGGAATAGTCAGAGGTAAAATGGATTCATAAAAAAAAAATAGTTCAAAAATTTTGAGACTCAACATTACAGACTTTGCTTATTGTGTTGAAATCATATACAGATCAAGTTTAAATTTGGTCAAAAATTTCCGGGTTGTCACTGAAATCATATATTGTGTCCAAGAGCGTTTGAAGATGAAGAAGAGAAGATTGACGCATTTGTAAAAGGGTTACCAGAAAGGATTCAAGAAGATGTGAGTTCACACGAGCCCGCCTCCATACAAAAGGCAAGTCGAATGGCTCACAAACTCATAAATCATATTGAGGGAAGGATTAAAGAACAGGAGGCCAAAGAAGCCAACATGAAACAAGTCAAGAGAAAGTGGGAGGAAAACAGTGACACGAGTCACCAATACAACAACAACAACAACAACAACAACAACAACAACAACAACAACAACAATCACAACATCAATCGCAGCAACTATCCCAACAACCACAACATCAATCGCAATTCCAACAACAACTAAAACAAACGTCCCAACAACAACAACTACAACAATCGTCCCAACAACAATAACAACCGCAACAATAACAATTCCTATAACAACAAGAATCAAAAAAAATCATGCCAAAGGTGTGAAGGGTACCACCAGAATGGGTTCTGCACGACATTTTGCACCAAGTGTAAAAGAAAGGGTCATGGTGCGACGAAGTGTGAGATCTACGGACCGATGAATAACAAAATTAAAAGAACAAATAATGTCGGAACAAATAATGCCGCCGTAGTTTGTTTTTGATGTGGAAAACCGGGCCACATTAATAGAAATTTCCCGAATCAGGAGAATACTAATGGGCAGGGCCGCGGAAGAGTTTTCAATATTAATACGGCAGAAGCGTATGAAGACCCGGAGCTTGTTACGGGTACGTTTCTTATCAATGAAAAACCTGCTTATGTTTTATTTGATTCGGGTGCGGATAGAAGCTATATTAGTAGAGATTTTTGTGCTAAATTAAGTGGTCCATTGACACCTTTGGATAATAAATTTTTACTCGAATTAACAAACGGTAAATTAATTACAGCAGATAAAATATGTCGGAATCAAGAAATTAAACTGGTTAGCGAAACATTTAAGATTGATTTGATACCAGTAGAGTTAGGAAGTTTTGATGTGATAATTGGCATGGACTGGTTTGTAGACACCCGTCCTAATCCATCTGGATGAAGTCCATATCGATTACAAATGATTCATAATAGTTGATTACATCGCTAGGTACTTGACCCCTATATGATACATTTTACAAATATTGTATTCGTTTTTAAAAAGGCAATCTTTCATTACATCGAAAGTTGAGGGCATGCATACTATTTCATAATATATCCAACTATACTTGACTTAATAATAATCTTGAGGAACTCAACGACTCGAATGCAACGTCTTTTGAAATATGTCATGAATGACTCCAAGTAATATCTCTAATATGAGCAAATGCACAGTGAAAGATTTCTTTCATACCTGAGAATAAACATGCTTTCAAGTGTCAACCAAAAGGTTGGTGAGTTCATAGGTTTATCATAAAATAATAAAATTCATCATTTTGATAGACCACAAGATTTAAATCCTGCATGGTACAAATGGGCCCGAATCCTATACCCACCTGTAATGTACATGCGATATCTTTTAAATACAGTACACCTTTTTCGTGTACGAAATTATCTTTCATAAATCTTAGTAACCGTACACATATTTTGTGCACAAAAATAACATACACATATCTTGTGTATAAAATCATTCTCTCGATACATAACATTCAGTTTTCATTGCTTTCATAGCTTGGCTTGGTAACAGACCTTAACATATAATGCGCATAAATAATATCCCCAAAACAGAACATCTCGTCTGTATAATAATCATATAAACTTCGAAGTACTAAACACCACGCCCACTAGCCCTTCCGTCTAGTGAACATTCTGGGTGGGGGTGTTAAACCCGGTAGCTACCTTTAGGATTCGCGTCAATTAGACGTGCACTAATTCTCAAAATTAGTGATGTTGCCTAATTCTTAGGTTACCAAGCAATAATAATCAGGGGAAACATATTCATATCAATTGTGGCAATTATCACGTCCACATAATTCAATGGTGGCAATTATCACGTCCACATAATTTATTCGAGGAATGTTTTGTTTGTGTCTATCTCGTCAAACATTTATAAAAGCATTTCATGTATTCGCAGTTCAAAATGTATTTCAAAAGCATTTAATAAAGCAGTTGTAAAAGTAGCGCATGTATTCTCAGTCCCAAAAATGTAAAGAGTAAAAGGAAATCAAATGAAATCACGCATATAAATATTGTAAAACAGTTAATCAAGTATTTGCATGTATTCTCAGCCCAAAAATGTAATGAGTAAAAAGGGAGTAAATGAACTCACGCATATAAATATTGTAAAACAGTTAATAAAGCATTTGCATGTATTCTCAGTCCAAAAATGTAATGAGTAAAAAGGGAGTAAATGAACTCACCATAATGTATTTTGTAGTAAAAATACATATGACGTCATTTAACAAGTGTAGGGTTGACCTCGGATTCACGAACCTATATCATGTATATATATTAACACATATTATGGTAATCGAACAAATTTATGTATTATTAGTGATATAGTTGTTATTTTAATGTTTCATTAATAACTTAATTAGATATATTTATTTTTATATATATTAAATAGATAACTAGTATTTATTACAAAAATCTCAATATAGTTATGTTTTATGTTAATAATATATTTTTATATAGAAAAATCTTTTATTTGATATTTTAGTAATACTAATAGTAATAATGATAAAAAAATAATACTAATATTGATAATAATCAAGATAAAACAAGGTAATTTTGATAAGAATGTTAGTTTTAATAATAATACTAATTTTTAATAAAAATGATAAATTTAAAAATCGTGATACTTTTAGTAATAATAATAATAATAATAATAATAATAATAATAATAATAATAATAATAATAATAATAATAATAATAATAATAATAATAATAATAACAATAACAGTATCTATAGTATTAATAATAATAATAATAATATTTGTAATAATAATAATAATAATTTTGAAAATACTACCTTAAAAGGCTTCCAAAAATAAACTGCCCATGCCCCGTTTCGAACCCTCGACCTCTAGATTAATTCCCCACACGCTTAACCATCTGTAGGTCTATGATGTTTCTGAATATTCGATTCCTTATAACTCTTATTCCTCTGCCTATTTCTTCTTCATGTTAATAGGAAAAAAAATATGTCGCAGTCATGAATCGAACCCAAGACCTCTCGAAACCCAACAACACCCATAAACCATCAAGCCACTCATGTTTTCTGATCTATCTACGAATATAATTCATTTTAACTAAATCATGTGTTCATCTTCTTCCTTAAAAAAAATATAAACCCATTTACAACTTCATCATTATAGTTCGATCCATCTATCATCTATACTATCATCATATTCATCTTCGAATATAGTATAATTACTTTCATCGTCTTCTCACCATCATTTATCATGACATCATTATCAATCATCGTCATGAACATAATAAATCATTGTATCCTCGTCAATACCAGGATATCGACATAGTCTCACCTTTACCACTATCGTATCAGATTTTAAAACAAATATAGGAGCCCACTTATCAATATCCTATCTTATAATGAAACCCATTAACTATCATGCACTAATATGAGCCATCACTTAATTTAAAATCCTACGATTCGCTAATCAACAAAAAGATTTCTGCATTAGTCAACTTGGAACCCAATTAACCTACAAAAGCTTTAGTTTCTATGTAGTTGTTAGTGGCCAGCGGTGATATATGTTTTAAAAAAACATAGTGCTCGACAACTTCCTTTACAGCTCACCCATGAATCAAAGTTCCATTATCATAATAAAAAAAAATGACATCATACTGGCTCTTAAAAATAAAGCTTTGAACATTTAAATATGTTCAATTTAATGCTTTCATTAATATCCACACAATTATTATTAACCATGTTATTCAAGACCATATAAACCGAAGCACAACGAAAAGGGTAGTGAGTGTGGTGACCGTAACATAATGGTTGTAGATAGTGGCGGTTTGAGTCACTTTACTTCGTCGAAGAACAACAGCGAACAACAATAAAAATATTGTGTTTGTTGTTGAGTTATTCCAAAACAGAAGCAGTATTATATGTTGATATACATCGAACATGTGGTGATTGAAAGGTGGTTTCAAGATTAAACAAAAATAGGTACGTACATATAGCAGCTGAAATAAACTGCAGTAGCAAGGCAAAAGAAATAAATAATTATGATAAAGATGGTTGTTTCAAGAGTGACCGTGGTGGTTATGGTGGTTATAAACTGGAGGAAGGAGGTGGTGGCTTGCGGTTGTGTAAAAAAAATATAGTGTTTTGGGTCTCTTGTTGAAAATGGTGGCGTGTTGGAAGGTAAACAATGGTTGAAAGTGGTTATTGGTTGTAATAGAAGTGAAACAGAAATTGATAAAATGGTTTCAGTTTCCATGATATATATTTACATTATAATAATAATATAAAATACAATATATTAATCATAAGAAAGAAAATATGGAATGTCAATTAGAAACAGAAAGATACAGGAATTTGGTTTGTCAAGATTTGATTCTTTAAAACACTCGTGATTTAAAGTGGTGATGATAGTTGTCATGAAAGGCACGTATGTTTATTTATATAATATTAATACTAATATAAAAATAATAATATTAAACGTGTTAGATATATTTAGCAGCCACAATAATTTTCTACCAACATAATTTCACAATGTGGTATATCGTGCTCCGTTGTCAATCAGTGGCGGATAAAAGTGTTTAGAAAAATTCTAAATTCTTAAATTAATTATATTTATTTATTTTGGTTATTATGGTATAAAATTTGGTCACTAATTTTTAAATAAAAATTATATTAATTATTCACTCCCAACTCTCAAGTAAAATATAAAAAGTTTTAAAATTTGACAAACAAGTTCTACATATATTATTATTAAGTCTAAAATTTAATAAACTTATTTTTGAATCACCGTTTATTTTAAAATTACATAAGTTTCTTTTTAACTCGTTTATGGTCAATCAATATGACAATTGAGCATTATCGTTGTTTACTAAATAACTTCGAAATCACAAAATATATATTTAATATACTTTTTATGTATATATAGATTTATTTTAATAATAAATTTTATTATCTCTTATATCATTTTATAATTTAAATCAAATATTATATCAAACTTTATTTCAAATTATTTTATTTATATATACATATATATTTAATTCACACAAATCTATTTACCATTTCTTGTTCGTGAATCGTTGGGAATAGTCAAGGGTTAACTGAATTTATATAAATAGTTCCAAAATTTTGAGATTCAACATTACAGACTCTGCTTATCGTGTCTAAATTAAATAAAGATTAAATTTAAATTTGGTCGGAAATTTTCGGGTCGTCACATGGTTGAAAAAGGTGAAAGCAGAAATTATTTGTTACAAAAATGCGATACGCATTATGCGCAAGAAGAGAAAACCTTTAATGGTGTACAGAGAAAAGAGCAACGCGAAGTTAAATCTTGTTAGTAACCTGAAGGCGCAAAAACTAATAAGAAAAGGTTGCTATGCCGTTCTAGCACACGTCGAGAAAGTCAATTCCGAAGAGAAGAACATCAATGATGTTCCCGTCATAAAATAATTTCCCGATGTATTTCTGAAAGAATTACCGGGACTACCTCCACACCGATCTGTTGAATTTCAAATAGATCTTGTACCGGGAGCTGCACCAATAGCTTGTGCTCTATACAGACTCGCACCCAGCGAAATGAAGGAACTTTAAAGCCAATTACAAGAACTTTTACAGTGTGGTTTCATTCGACCAAGCACATCACCATGGGGAGCTCCTGTTTTGTTTGTCAAAAAGAAGGATGGTACATTTAGGTTGTGTATCGACTACCGAGAGTTGAACAAACTTACCATCAAGAACCGTTACCCACTACCGAGAATCGATGATTTATTTGATCAACTACAAGGGTCGTCAGTTTATTCGAAGATCGATTTACGTTCCGGGTATCATCAAATGCAGGTGAAGGAGGATGATATTCCGAAGACTGCTTTTAGGATGCGTTACGGTCATTACGAGTTTATGGTTATGCCGTTTGGTTTGACTAACGCACCAGCTGTGTTCATGGACCTCATGAACCGAGTGTGTGGACCATACCTTGACAAGTTTGTCATTGTTTTCATCGATGACATACTTATTTACTCAAAGAATGATCAAGAGCACGAAGAGCATCCAAGAAAAGTGCTAGAGTTGTTGAGGAAAGAAAAACTGTATGCTAAGTTTTCGAAGTGTGCATTTTGGTTGGAAGAAGTTCAATTCCTCGGTCACATAGTGAACAAAGAATGTATTCAAGTGGATCCGGCAAAGATTGAAACTGTTGAAAAATGGGAAACCCCGAAAACTCCGAAACATATACGCCAATTTTTAGGACTGGCTGGTTACTACAGAAGATTCATCCAAGATTTTTCTAAAATAGCAAAACCCTAGACTGCATTAACGCATAAAGGGAAGAAATTTGAATGGAAGGATGAATAAGAGAAAGCGTTTCAATTGTTAAAGAAAAAGCTAACTACGGCACCTGTATTATCATTGCCTGAAGGGAATGATGATTTTGTGATTTATTGTGATGCTTCAAAGCAAGGTCTCGGTTGTGTATTAATGCAACGAACGAAGGTAATTGCTTATGCGTCCAGGCAATTGAAGATTCACGAACAAAATTATATGACTCACGAATTGGAATTGGGCGCTGTTGTTTTGCATTAAAGACTTGGAGGCACTATTTATATGGGGTCAAAAGTATTATATATACCGACACAAAAGTCTCCAACATATATTTAATCAGAAACAACTGAACATGAGGCAGCGTAGGTGGATTGAGTTGTTAAATGATTACAAATTTGAGATTCTTTACCACCCGGGGAAAGCGAATGTGGTAGCCGACGCTTTGAGTAGAAAGGACAGAGAACCTATAAGGGTAAAATCTATGAATATAATTATTCGTACTAACCTTACTACTCAAATAAAGGAGGCACAACAGGGAGTTTTAAAAGAGAGAAATTTGAAGGATGAAATACCCAAAGGTTCGGAGAAACATCTTAATATTAGGGAAGACAAAACCCGGTATAGGGCTAAAAGAATTTGGGTACCAAAGTTTGGAGATGTGAGAGAAATGGTACTTAAGGATGCACATAAAACCAGATACTCAATACATCCTGGAGCGGGAAAGATGTACAAAGATCTCAAGAAACACATTTGGTGGCCGGGTATGAAAGCCGATATTGCTAAATACGTAGGAAAATGTTTGACGTGTTCTAAAGTCAAAGCTGAACATCAGAAACCATCAGGTCTACTTCAACAACCTGAAATCCCGGAATGGAAATGGGAAAACATTACCATGGATTTCATTACTAAATTGCCAAGGACTGCAAGTGGTTATGATACAATTTGGGTAATAGTCGATCATCTCACCAAGTCAGAACACTTTCTGCCAATGAGAGAAGATGATAAAATGGAGAAGTTGGCGCGATTATACTTGAAGGAAGTTGTCTCCAGACATGGAATACAAATCTCTATTATCTCTGATAGGGATGGAAGATTTGTTTCAAGGTTTTGGCAAATATTACAACAAGCATTGGGAACTCGTTTAGACATGAGTACTGCCTATCACCCACAAACTGATGGGCAGAGCAAAAGGATGATACAAATGCTTGAAGACATGCTACGAGCATGTGTTATTGATTTTGGTAACAGTTGGGATTGACATCTACCGTTAGCAGAATTTTCCTACAACAACAGTTACCACTCGAGTATCAAGATGGCACCGTTTGAGGCAGTTTATGGTAGAAAGTGCAGGTCTCCGATTTGTTGGAGTGAAGTTGGGGATAGACAGATTACGGGTCCAGAAATTCTCCAAGAAATTACAGAGAAAATCATTCAAATTCAACAAAGGTTGAAAACCGCCCAAAGTCGACAAAAGAGCTACGCGGACATTAAGAGAAAATATATAGAATTTGAGATTGGAGAAATGGTCATGCTTAAGGTTTCACCTTGGAAGGGCGTTGTTCGATTTGGTAAACGGGGAAAACTAAACCCGAGATACAATGGGCCATTCAAGATTATTGATCGTGTCGGACCGGAAGCTTATCGACTTGAATTACCTCAGCAATTAGCCGGCATACATAATACCTTTCACGTCTCGAATCTAAAGAAATTCTTAGCCAAAGAAGAACTCACTATTCCTATAGACGAAATCCAAATCAATGAAAAACTTCAATTCATTGAAGAACCCGTCGAAATAATGGATCCTGAAGTTAAACGACTTAAGAAAAATAAAATACCAATCGTTAAGGTTCGATGGAATGCTCATAGAGGACCCGAGTTCACTGGGAGCGTGAAGATCAGATGAAGCTGAAATACCCGTACTTATTTCCAGAAGATGCGTCAACACCTCCAACCGCTTAAAATTTCGGGACAAAATTTATTTAACGGGTAGGTACTGTAGTGACCCGAACTTTTCCATGTTTATATTAAATGAAAACTATATTTACATGATTAAATGTTTTCAACATTTAAGCAATCAAACTTGTTAAGACTTGATAAGTTGAAACGGATTTTATGTAAACGTCTGACCACCCAATTTGTCCGTTGATTCACGAACGTTATAACTTGTAAATGACATGATAATATATATATGAACCTATATATATATATATATATATATATATATATATATATATATATATATATATATATATATATATATATATACTTAACATGATAAAATGATAATTAAGTATCTCATTAAGTATATTAACAATGAATTATGTACATAAAATGAGACTACTAACTTAAGGATTTCGAAACAATATATATATATATATATATATATATATATATGTATATATATATATATATATATATGTATATATATATATATATATATATATATATATATATATATATATATATATATATATATATATATATATATATATATATAATGTCTAACGATCCCACTTGTGTAACATCCCGCATTTTTCCGTTAAATTTATTTTTAACACCGTCCTTTTTTTTAAATAATACCTTTCGTTATTTAAAATCGTATTTTCCGTTGACTAACATTCTTAATATTCCTGTTATTTAATTATAACATAACTAGTTTACTCGAGCATTTTTAAATTACTTGTTTGGTTAATTCCCGCACCCGCTTTAAACTCGAGGGACCGAAGTTTCCAAGTGTGCAAACTAGTTGACTAGGTTAACTAGTCAACCCACTTTCCACCACTCATTCATTTGATACTTCCACCTCCTCATCCCTTATCCTCTCAAACTCAAGAACACCATTTTCACCTTCTCCATTAATTCATCATCCAAATCTGAATCAAGAAGCAAATATCAAAACAAATTACATTTTCGTGATCCTCTCTTCATCCTCTACATTTTGGTACCAATTTCATCAAGTTTGGGTAACTTTCTAAAAACACTATATTTCTCTAAATTCGTTTTATATACTTGAAATGGTATTAATTAGTGTCTTATGGCTCAAGTATAACATGAATACATGTTTTGTTTGCTCGAATTGTTGTTTTGAGTAACTAGTTTGAACATTTGAAATGGGTGTGCTTAATCTTGAGTTTTGGGTGATTAAATGTAGTTAATATTGTTAAATTTCATGTTTTAATTGTGTTACTAGTATCACTAGCTTCGTTTTGATGTATAGATTGATTAAGAAAACTTCAAACACATGAATATTGATTTTGTGAGTTATGGTTAGGGTTTGGTAGCTCTTAAAATGGACTTTTGATGATTTGAATGCCATGAAACGTTGTTAGTAAGTGTTTAGTTGTATTGTATGCTTGATTACGTTCGAAACGGCATATCATACATGTAAATTGGTTGCCCGAATCATGAAATGAGATTTATGAACTTGAATACAATTAAGGATGAGAATTTAATGCGGTTTTGGTTGTTGTAAGTGGTAGATTGATTGATGAAATATGCTTAGTTGTTTTCCTCGTCAAAATACCTTTCCGATGATATAAGATACATGTTTTGATTGTTTGCGGGTCATAAATTGGGATTGTTTGGGTTTTGGTTCGTGCATTTGTGTGTCGCAGCAAACAGGACCTGCATATTGATCTGGACACCGTCCAAATTCATGGACGCCATCCAGTCCTTCAATGCTAAACACCGTCCAGCAATCTGGACGCCGTCCAGATGCACTGCCAGGGACTGTTTTGGTTTGCCTTTTTACGAAAAATGTTTGCTATGCTACGCACCTCCAATTCACATGTAACTTTTTCTAACATGCTCATATATGATTAAAAACCTCATAAAAATAGTTCAAGACCCGACCCGAACGTGTTGACTTTTTCGTTGACTTTGACTAGACCCAAGTTGACTTTTAATCAAACTTAACCAAATGTTTGTGCAATCGTTCTAACATGCTTTTATACTTGTATCTTACATGAAATGTGACAACGTGACTCACATGCTATAGTAATCGAGTCGTAACGAGCCATAGGACTAATTGAACACATTTCAACCGACCTTGTGTTGTAACTGGTAATTGATACAACTTACTTGTTTAGGTCAAGGCTAAGCAACTTTCATACACACGTTTACTTTATGAAGTACATTTATACTCGTGCACTCGAGGTGAGATCATAGTCCCACCTTTTCAACAACTTTTTATACTTTTAAATTCTGGGCTGAGAAACATATACTTTGTTACATTTTGTACTACTTACTTTTATGCTTTGAACACAAGTACGATGAAACAAACATTCCACGGTGAGTTAGAACAAAAATCCTCAATTCGATTATTATTAGTTACACTTGCAGGGTGTAAGCGAGAACTTATATTGTGTGGCCATACGGGTTTGACAAACCCTCATTTTGGACGGTTCGCTACCGTCTACGGATGAAATATATTTTTGAGAAACAGTGTATGTTCTAACACTATTGTGATGGGGTTCTATGGAAGGATACGTTAAGTCTTGATAATTGGGTGCTAGCAAACAATACTTTTGGAATGCAAATGATTTTGATAATCAACGTTATGGGGATACTAAATCTTGTGGTTCAAAAACAACGTTTATTATAAACACCTATGATTTCACCAACGTTTTTCGTTGACAGTTTTCTATATGTTTCTCAGGTTCATACATGGGTATTTGATACATGCTTCCGCGTACACTCATACTTGCTTTCGGTCAAAAATACATGCATACACTCTGATTTCTTGCTTGGATTCAAGCATACATACATGCATACGCTAGTGATAGCACCTTTGGATTCAAACATATTTTTTACATACTTACGCTATTTATAGCAACCGTGACTTTCAACTTATATTATGTGGCAAGTTTATTTCATTTATACATTATACTTTTGTAAACTTAAACTGGTTGTCAATCCATTTGGTAAACTAAACTTTGTAAGTCTTGTACTTTTCAAATGAATGCGACATAATTTTGGTCAAACGAGTCTCATATAGGGACTACGACCATGTAACGGGACCTAAGTTAGCGGCGCCGTCAATGACGATTTTTCGGGTCGCTATAGATGGTATCAGAGCGTTGGTTGTAGGGAACTAGGATATGCATTAGTGTGTCTGACAGAGTTGTTAGGACGCATTAGTGAATCTAGACTATAATCGGATTGTTAGCCATTGCATTCTGACATACATTTGCTATAGATAACACTTACTTGACTACTTGTGCATTATACTTGAATCATTCTTAGGAAAACTTCTTAATGGTACCAAGTTTTCATCATACAAATCCATATTCTGCACCTTTCTGGTAACACACGTAAATTCATGATTCATACGCGTAAGGATGACGACGACTTCATTAGTCACACTTGTTCGGGAACTCTGTCTCCCAGATTGTAATTCACCACTGTCTCAACTTACTAACTTTGTCACACCGGTGTTCCTTACTATCTACCATTTTGTGTTACTACCATCACTACTCTAGTGAGTATCGTCATCAATACTTATCACTGCGGTTGCGTACTATTCGTTATCATGATTCGTTACACTTCTCGTACCGGAATACATTATTGTTTGACTTGAACCGCTCTGACGTGAACAATCATTTATACATTTCCCTCAGGAAACACTTCTTCAGAGTTGCACTAATTCTTTCGATTCAATACGAGTCACGTTTGAGACGTCGTTACACTTTGTTCATTTTAGATCTTCACGATTACATGAAGTTGATTTTATGGAGTGATGTGGGGATGGAGGTATGAGTTAGCGTAATATAACGTCACTTGATCAACGTAGTTATATTACGGTAAGTTATACCAAAGTTCTAATGACACGTGATGGTGATTGGACTCGATCAACCTAATCACTACCATGTGAAATGTACATGACTTTATTTTTCTTGTTTGAACATCCGAAAACTCCGAGAATACTGATAACAACCATACCAGGGACACACCTTCGATTATTGTCGAATCATATCTATGCTTCCGAATGAATGACAAATTCCTTCGACTTCAAACATATGTTACACGTGTATACTATCTCGTTTTCGCACAGTTTTATCGAAGAACTACAAATATACTTGATATTCTCACATCGAGCCGGAAATTTCTCTCGCATTACACTCGTACTTCCGTATAAGGAAAACTTCTATCTAAATTATCAGTATAGAGAGAGACTCTTCACATTATACTAGTATTCACCTCGAGGGTGAATAGTCCTAACGAACGTTTTCAGAACCCGATAAGAAACTTACTCTAACGAACGTTTTTAAAAACCGATAAATCTTCCGCGACGCGAAATTCTTGATAAACAGAAACTTGTTTCAAAAAATGTTTTCAGGTCCTAACAAACTTGTTCAAATGTATCTTAAAAGAACTGTACCTCATTTCGGATCGAGATCCTCGTTTCACTTCTAAATTTCGGGGTGCCTTACAAAAAGCCTCGGGACCATGTTTAGACATGAGTACAACACATCAACCATAACCCGAAGGACCAAACAAACATACGATTCAAACCTCGGAAACCATAATACGAGTTTGTGTTATCGACTTCAAATTTACTTGGGAACAGCCTTTGCCTTTAACTGAATTCTCTTACAACGATAGTTATCGTTCAAGTCTAAACGTCACACCTTTTGAAATCTTATATGACCGGAAACGTCATTCTCCTTTTGTAGAACCAAGTAAATGATAATCAAACTACCAAACCTGAACTCATTCGTGAAATAACCGTTAAGATTGTTCAAATCCAAAAAGGCTCAAGACGACTTGTAGTCGCCAAAAGAGCTACACCGATGTTAGACGTAAACATTTTAAATTCCAAGTGGGTAACCGCGTAATGTTAAAAGTTGCACCTTGAAAAGGTGTAATCCGTTTCGGGCAACGTAGAAAGCTAAATCAGCGATACATAAAACCTTTTAAAATCTTGGGGCGTTTTGGACCCGTTACTAGCCGTTTAGATTTTCCAACTCATTCGAGTCTCCGTTCATCCTACATTTTACGTATCAAACTTAAAGACGTGTCTTGCGAACAAGAACTTGTCATCCTTTTCGATGAGCTTACTATCGATGACAAACTTCACTTCATAGGAGAAACGGTTGACATTATGAATAATGAAACCAAACTTTAAAACGACGTAAAAATTTCGACTGTCAAAGTTCGTTGAAATGCTAAAGGAAGTACCTTAACTCATTTGTAGAATTGGCAACGCAAAATTTCGAGGAAGAAACGACAACTACTACTTCCAACTAAATTTCGGGACGAAATTTCTTTTAAGGTGTAGGTAATGTAACATCCCGCGTTTTTCCGTTAAATTTATTTTTAACACCGTCTTTTTTTTTTAAATAATACCTTTCGTTATTTAAAATCGTATTTTCCATTGACTAACGTTCTTAATATTCCTGTTATTTAATTATAACATCGCTAATTTACTCGAGCATTTTTAAATTACTCGTTTGGTTAATTCCCGCACCCGCTTTAAACTCGAGGGACCGAAGTTGCCAAGTGGGCAAACTAGTTGACTAGGTCAACTAGTCAACCCACTTTCCACCACCCATTCATTTGATACTTCCACCTCCTCATCCCTTATCCTCTCAAACTCAAGAACACCATTTTCACCTTCTCCATTAATTCATCATCCAAATCCGAATCAAGAAGCAAACATCAAAACAAATTACATTTTCGTGATCCGCTCTTCATCCTCTACATTTTGGTACCAATTTCTTCAAGTTTGGGTAACTTTCTAAAAACACTAGATTTCTCTAATTTCATTTTATATACTTGAAATGGTGTTAATTAGTGTCTATGGCTCAAGTATAACATGAATACATGTTTTGTTTGCTCGATTTGTTGTTTTGAGTAACTAGATTGAACATTTGAAATGGGTGTGCTTAATCTTGAGTTTTGGGTGATTAAATGTTGTTAATATTGTTAAAGTTCATGTTTTAATTGTGTTACTAGTATCACTAGCTTCGTTTTGATGTATAGGTTGATTAAGAAAACTTCAAACACATGAATATTGATTTTGTGAGTTTTGGTTAGGGTTTGGTAGCTCTTAAAATGGACTTTTGATGATTTGAATGCCATGAAACGTTGCTAGTAAGTGTTTAGTTGTATTGTATTCTTTATTACCTTCGAAACGGCATATCATACATGTAAATTGGTTGCCCGAATCATGAAATGAGATTTATGATCTTGGATAAATTAAGGATGAGCATTTAATGCGGTTTTGGTTGTTGTAAGTGGTAGATTGATTGATGAAATATGCTTAGTTGTTTTCCTCGTCAAAATACCTTTTCGATGATATAAGATACACGTTTTGATTGTTTGCGGGTCATAAGTTGGGATTGTTTGGGTTTTGGTTCGTGCATTTGTGTGTTGCAGCAAACAGGACCTGCATACTGATCTGGACGCCGTCCATATTCTTGGACGCCGTCCAGTCCTTCAATGCTGGACGCCGTCCAGCAAATCTGGACGCCGTCCAGATGCACTGCCAGAGACTGTTTTGGTTTGCCTTTTTAAGAAAAATGTTTGCTATGCTATGCACCTCCGATTCACATGTAACTTGTTCTAACATGCTCATATATGATTAAAAACCTCAGAAAAATAGTTCGAGACCCGACCCGAACGTGTTGACTTTTTCGTTGACTTTGACCAGACCCAAGTTGACTTTTAATCAAACTTAACCAAATGTTTGTGCAATCGTTCTAACATGCTTTTATACTTGTATCTTGCATGAAATGTGACAACTTGACTCACATGCTATAGTAATCGAGTCGTAACGAGCCATAGGACTAATTGAACACATTTCAACCGACCTTGTGTCGTAACCGGTAATTGATACAACTTACTTGTTTAGGTCAAGGCTAAGAAACTTTCATGCACACGTTTACTTTGTGAAGTACATTTATACTCGTGCACTCGAGGTGAGATCATAGTCCCACCTTTTTAACAACTTTTTATACTTTTAAATTCTGAGCTGAGAAACATATACTTTGTTACATTTTGTACTACTTACTTTTATACTTTGAACACAAGTATGATGAAACAAACATTCCACAGCGAGTTAGAACAAAAATCCTCAATTCGATTATCATTACTTACACTTGCAGGGTGTAAGCGAGAACTTATATTGTGTGGCCATACGGGTTTGACAAACCCTCATTTCGGACAGTTCGCTACCGTCTACGGAGAGAAACAGTGTATGTTCTAACACTATTGTGATGGGGTTCTATGGAAGGATACGTTAAGTCTTGATAATTGGGTGCTCGCAAACAATACTTTTGGAATGCAAACGATTTTGATAATCAACGTTATGGGAATACTAAATCTACTGGTTCAAAAACAACGTTTATTACAAACACCTATGATTTCACCAACGTTTTTCGTTGACAGTTTTCTATATGTTTCTCAGGTTCATACATGGCTATTTGATACATGCTTCCGCGTACACTCATACTTGATTGGGGTCAAGAATACATGCATACACTCTGATTTCTTGCTTGGAGTCAAGCATACATACATGCATACGCTAGTGATAGCACCTTTGGATTCAAACATATTGTTTACATACTTACGCTATTTATAGCAACCGTGACTTTCAACTTATATAATGTTGCAAGTTTATTTCATTTATACATTATACTTTTGTAAACTTAAACTGGTTGTCGATCCATTTGGTAAACTAAACTTTGTAAGTCTTGTACTTTTCAAATGAATGCGACATAATTTTGGTCAAACGAGTCTCATATAGGGACTACGGCCACGTAACGGGACCTAATTTAGCGGCGCCGTCAATGATGATTTTGTCAGGTCGCTACAAATTGGATCAGCAAACGATCCCACTTGGATCAGGAATTCTGATCCCACCCATGCAAACGATCCCACTTGGATCAGGAATTCTGATCCCACCGAAGCAAACGATCCCACTTGGATCAGCAAACGATCCCACTTGGATCAGGAATTCTGATCCCACCCAAGCAAACGATCCCACTTGGATCAGCAAACGATCCTACTTAGATCAGCAAACGATCCCACTTGGATCATAAATTCGTTTTGTTTAAACTCTCCATACTCCAATGATATCAATACACTTTTGAAAGACTTTAGTACATATATCAAAATACTTATACTCAACAAAGATAACTACACTCAAATTCGCATTGGTTTTCATCAAGAATTCTACTCGTATTCGTTCAGTATTTGTACCCGTATAATACCCAGCTTCTGGATGTATATACTATTGGTATATACACATAATAATTCAGCTCTTAGCAGCCCATGTGATTAATTACTTGGAGCTTAGCTTGTGGGGTTTGAAATTTGTTATCTAGCTTGAATAATTGCACAAAATAACAAAGAATGGTGACCTCTTTTGTCCTATAAAACTCATAGCTATATGGCCAAGTTCTAGCATCAAATTCACCTTCATTTTTCAATCACTCATTCATTCTCTAAACACTCTATCAAAGTACTAGTAGCCTTCATCATTTTGATCATAACCTACTTTCAAAAACAATACATAATCACCATAAGAAAACCTAACAAGAACACTTCAAGATTACCTCTAAGTTTGTAATCCATTCCAAAAACTCTTCTAAGATCAAGAACTTCCATTTAATCTCAGTAGCTTATCATTCTAAATCAAGGTAATAATCATATTCAAGCTTTGATTAAATTCTACAAACATAACTATCTTAAGTCAAGTAGAAATCTTACTTGAACTTGTTTTCGTGTCATGATTCTACTTCAAGAACTTTCAAGCCATCCAAGAATCCTTTGAAGCTAGATCATTTCTTGTCACTTCCAGTAGGTTTAGCTACTAAACTTGAGGTAGTAATGATATTCATAACATCATTCAATTCATATATATATAACTATCTTATTCGAAGATTTAAACTTGTAATCACTATAACATAGTTTAGTTAATTCTAAACTTGTTCGCAAACAAAGTTAATCCTTCTAAATTAACTTTTAAAATCAACTAAACACATGTTCTATATCTATATGATATGCTAACTTAATGATTTAAAACTTGGAAACACGAACAACACTGTAAAATCGGACATACGCCGTTGTAGTAAAACCGGGGGCTATTTTAGGTTAGATAATTAAAAACTATGATAAATTTGATTTAAAAGTTGTTCTTCTGGGAAAATAATTTTTCTTATGAACATGAAACTATATCCAAAAATCATGGTTAAACTGAAAGTGGAAGTATGTTTTTCAAAATGGTCATCTAGACGTCGTTCTTTCGACTGAAATGACTACCTCTTACAAAAATGACTTGTAACCTGTAACTCTAACTATAAACCATCACTTTTTCTGTTTAGTTTCATAGAGTCAAGTTCGATATGAAACCATAGCAACTGGATTCACTCAAAACGGATTTAAAACGAAGAAATTATGGGTAAAACAAAATTGGTAAAAAAATTACTAGTTTTAGCTACGTGAAACTTTGTAACAAATCTATACTAACCATAACTTAACTAAATTATATTGTATCGTACATGTATTCTAACATATATTATGTAATCTTGATAGACCATAGACACATATACAATGTTTTGACATATCATATCGACGTCATCTATATATTATTTGAAACAACCACAGACACACTATATGCGGTAATGATCGAGTTAGCTATACAGGGTTGAGGTTGATTCCAAAATAATATATATACTTTGAGTTGTGATCGAGTCAGAGACTTGTATACACTGGGTCGTGGATTGATTCGAGATAATATATGTTGATTTATTTCATTACTACTAACTGTAGACAACTAATTGTGGACTACGAACATTACACTGTTAACTTAACAAACTCAAATCGTTAAAACATAATAAAACATATTGTGAATATATTTCGATCATACATTGATGTAGGTATATATTTGTTATAGGTTCGTGAATCGAACAGTGGCCAAGTTTTATTTTCCGACTAAGGGATAATCTGTGAAAGTGAGTTATAGTCCCACTTTTAAAATTTAATATTTTTGGGATGAGAATACATGCAGTTTTATAAATGTTTTACAAAATAGACACAAGTACGTAAAACTACATTATATGGTTGAATGGATCAAAACCAAATATGCCCCTTTTAGCCTAGTAATCTAAGAATTAGGGAACTGGCCCCTAATTAACGTGAATCCTAAAGATAGATATATTGGGCCCACCAAGACCCATTCATTGTTGCGGATGCTTTAGTACTTCAAAATTATCATGTCCGAAGGATGTCCCGGAATGATGGGGATATTCTATATGCATCTTGTTAATGTCGGTTACCAGGTGTTCACCATATGAATGATTTTTATGTAGATTGCATGTTATTGAAAGATGAAATCTTGTGGTCTATTATTACAATTTGATAAATATATAGGTTAAGCCTATAACTCACCAACATTTTTGTTGACATTTAAATCATGTTTATTCTCAGGTGATTATTAAGAGCTTCCGCTGTTGCATGCTACATAAAGATAGGATTGGAGCCTGCATGCTTGTATAATATTGTTTAAAAATTGCATTCAAAGACTTAAGTTATTGTGTAATATTATTGTAAACCATTATGTATTGGTCGTGTGAGAACGCTATATTTTAGATTATCATTATTTGATAATCTTTGGAATGTTTTTAAACCTTTATCGATAAAATAAAGGTTATGGTTTGTTTTAAAAATCGAATGCAGTCTTTGAAAAACTTCTCATATAGAGGTCAAAACCTCGTAATGAAATCAATTAATATGAAACATTTATAATCGATATGAACAGGACATTTCAATATCATTAGTACTCTGCAAATACTAAAGAATATTCTTAACAACAATCCAATGTACTTCACCTGGATTATATTGACAATGACTCTTAAAACTCAAAACTAACGAAACATCGAGTATAGTATATATCATGGCATACATAATGGATCATATAGCTGAAGCATATGTGATACATTTCATTTGTCTCATCTCATCTGCTGTGATAACTTTTGAGACTTTCTCACGATTATGCCCTTTTGCATTAGCAAAGCTCCATGCTTGGAGTTTTGCATGTTAAATCTCTGCAAGATAATGTATGTACTTTGATTCAAACCAATAAGCCAATTGGATCTATTGTACAGATCCTCATTTTAATAATATAAGTAGCTTCATCAAGATCCTTTACGGAAATACATTTTCCAAGCCAAGACTTGTCATCTTGCAAGTTGGAATTTTATTTCTAATAAGTAATATGTCATCAACATATAAGATCAAGAAGACTACTTTGCTCCCACTAGCTCTAATGTAAACTCAGGGCTTATCTTGGTTTTGAGAAAAATTAAACACTTTGATTTTCTCATTAAACTTAAGATTCTAGCTCCTGGATGCTTGCTTTAATTCATAAATGGATTTTAGAAGCTTGCATACTTTATTAGGATACTTAGGATTCATAAACCCTTCTGGCTGAACCATATATACATCCTCACTTAGGTCGCCATTTAGGAAAGCGATTTTGACATCCGTTAGCCATATTTTATTATCATGAAAAGTAACCATGGCAATAAGTATCCTAATTATTTTAAGGCTCACGACTGGTGAAAAACTTTCATCATAACCTTTTGTCACCAATCGAGCTTTAAAAGTGTTTACATTACCGTCCATATCAGTCTTCCTTTGAAGACCCATTTTTACCTCATTGACTTACAATTGGGTAGAAGATCAATCAAGTCTCATACTTGATTATCCTTTATGGACTGCATATCTGTATTCATAGAATCTAGTCATTTTCAGATTCAGGATCTGATATGGCCTCACGCAGCTAGAGGGTTCATCATAATCCCTTAGTTTAGGTTTATCTGAATGAATCAGTTTAAACCTCATAAGCCGATGAGTTCTACTAGATCTATAAAGTGCAGGTGTAACACGTTCTGGCTCACCAACAGTGCGCTCAGTTTTAACGTGTGGATTGCTAGTGCTTACTGAAGGTATGTTACTTTAAAGTACTTGAATTTCTTCAAGATCTACTTTACTCCCACTGACTTCTTGTAAGAGAAGATCTCTTTCCAGAAATTCAGCAGACCGAGCAGAAAACACGTTGTCTTCAGCTTGGTAGTAAAAGTAGTAACTCATTGTTTCCTTTATGTATCGTACAAAGTAACACTAGATAGTTCTGGATTCTAATTTGTTTGAAGTGTCATGTTTCACGTACGCTTTACAACCCCAGACTTTCAAATAAGACAACTCAGGATTCTTCCCATGCCATAACTCATATGGTGTCTTTTCTACCTTCATAGTTGGAATCACATTGAGTATGCCTGCAGCAAACTCTCATGCATATCCCTAAAAGACGGTAGTAGAGAAATCAGACTCATCATAAATCAAACTATATCAAGTAAAGTTCGATTCCTCTTACTCAGACACACCATCGTGTTGTGGTATGTAAGGTAGAGTGAACTATGAGACAATCCCACAATTCTTTAGGTGGTCCAAAAAAAACTCGTGATTTATAAACTTACTTACTCCATCGGAGCGAAGTGCTTTAATGGTCTTTCCAAGCTGGTTATCTACTTCATTTTGGAATACTTTTGAATGTTAAAATAGCTTTATGTTTATGTTTCAACAAGTGAACATAATCATAGCTACTGTACTCATCAGTAAATGTAATGAAGTAAAATTAACTAAATCTATACATTGTTCTTAAAGGGCTATATACAACAGTATGTATTAGTCCTAAAAGATCTTTAGCTCTTTTACCTAAATCGGAGAAAGAAGCATTTGTCATCTTTTCACATAAACATGACTCGCATACATCAAATGTCTCCGACTCAATTGATTCCAAAAGTCCATTAGATTGGAGTTTTGAAATGCATTGTTTGTTTATATGACCAACATGACAATGTCATAGATAGGTCTTATTCAAGTCTTGCTTGAAGACTTTGGAGATGTAGGTATACATAGAATTCTCATTTGAAATTACACTATGCATATCAATTTCAAAAATACCATCACGTGGATAGGCATTAAGATAAATATATTATCCTTAGAAACTGAAATACCTAAATGTGTAAATGCAAGTTCAATACCAACATCTTTCAAACTATGTCGCTCGCAGTATTGAGAGCATAATGCTATTGTTCCAACAAAACAATAAGACCATTTAGAGAAGTAAGTTCAGAGGTACCAATAGCTTTAACAAAAGCTTGATCCCCTTTGCCTACTTGCAAATCCAGTGTGTCTTTCTTCAGTCTATTACTTCTTCTCATTCCCTTCATATTGTTACAGGTGTGAAGACCACAACCAGTTAACAAAGATCTAGGAATCACTAGATGAAGTATATAACTATATATGAAATATACCTGATTTTCTAGTCTCACCAGCGTTGCCTTTTCTCAGCTCAGATGGGAAGATAGGACAACTTCCTTCTCCAATTGCCAACCTTTCCACAATGGAAACATTTGCCGTCTTTTGTTGGGCTTTCCTTCTTGGAAGGTGGAATATTTTTCCTAGCAAATGATTTTTCATTTTCCTTCCACAAAGTATTCGGCTTATTCTTTTGCACCCTTCAATCCTATTTCTTCCTGATCATTGAACAACATTCGATAATCATTTTGCTGAGCAGCAGCAACTGCCACAACAGGAAGAAAGGATATGAGTTCTAAACTTTATTCAACTTCCAATTATACTTGAGAACAATTCTCGAGTTACAGTGCCAGTCTAGGAAGTTTGAACATTGAGTTTATCCTTCTCCAACAAAGTAGAAAGTGTGTTTTGATTTACGTTTTGATTATTTTACATCTACAACAGATATAAGATTCAATTTAGTATTTTCGATATTGAGCTTTAATAAATTAACTACCCAAGTTTTTATAATATTTTTAAAAAACAATTAATTTACGAAAGCCTAAGATCCACATAGAGGTTCCATAGCCACATCTGTTGATCAGCTAGCAGTTATGGAGTCTATTGTTAGGTAGCGGGTACCAATTGTATTACAAGTACAACTCTTAGATCTTTATGGGACTTAGAGATATTTGTAGTCCAACAAACTACTATTATCTAATGGCATGTTTGTCCCATCATTGCCTCGAACTCAGGTCTCACCGTGAATACGATTAATTCGTCCAATTTGTAAACAGTGAAAATTCACGCTAGTCTCACTAGATCGAAAAATCCACCTCGTGGCTATAATTCAGCCTAGTCTCACTAGATCAGAAAAATAATGAGGAGTGTTTGCAAGCTCGTTGGATGGCATGACTTATATTTGACGGGTATTTTGGAAAAAGTTTGTGTCAACGAATAATGTATGCACACAAGATTCGCTACACTATTAATTAAAAAACATTTTAACCAATTGTATATGTCGATTATGTTTGTGATCTAATTTGTTATTTAATTTATAGGATATAAAAATAACAAATACACAAACGTGTATCGTTTTCAAACAGTTTTAAAAGATGTCGTCCATATATATTATTTGACTTTTAAAATCATTTAACATTAAACTCGTTGGAGTTTAAATTATTTTAAAATCATCAATTTTAATCTTTGAAACTCGTTTAGAGTTTTATTTAATGTTTTCAACAAAAACATATATAACTTGAGTCTCAAAATTATTTAACTTTAAACTCGTTAGAGTTTAACCTTTTAAAATCATCAATTTTAATATTTGAAACTCGTTACCGGTTTTATTTAATGTTTTCATCAAAAACATTTAGCATATATATTCTAATCAACAATTATATATAAATGCAATATTAAAACACAACCATGCATCACACACACATAGCCTAGCTCAAAAATCCTATGCTTGATCCCATGAGCCGACATGGGATCAAGAGGTCAAACTAAGGGTAATATCATAGCTCCCACTTAATTCAAGAATTAAGTGAAAACTTGACAAACGCCATCATTGTCAACTTGACCTGTTCGCCATCTTCTAAGTCAAATTCCACGTTGCATCTTTATCTTTAATCTTCATCTTATTACATTTATTTAAAATTGAAAAATATAACTAATCTAATACTTTTACAATTTAGAATAAACTTAAATACAATACTATGAAAATGAAAAATAAATATAATACAACTTTAGCTTCAAAATGACCTTTCTTATAAAAAATAAATAATCAATATGACTTAATATTACCGTAATCAACAATCACAACAATCATACATAGGTCGGGGCATTATGGGCTATGTGTGCAATCATAATTTTTAATAACTACATTATTAAAACCTACAGATGGCTTGTCCATGGTTACAATGCATGTGTATAACCATGGAATGAAATAAACAACAATTATTCAAGCCATAATAAATAAATTCAAAATTTATAACAGTGACTTTTTTTTCAGATCTTATTCGTGCGTCATGAGGTAATCAACAAAGTTGACTTTCAAAACCATAAAGGTTTTGACTCTTACGAATTCACCACAAAGCTAAATCTAAAGAAAATCACGCGACAATTAAGATGGTGTAAAAGCGGCTCGAATACCACTGTTGGAAAATCGTGTGTACTTTTAGATCAGATTAACGCAGCGGATAGTTAAAATAATAATCAATTATTATTTTATAAACTATTTACAAATTAAATATTCATATATTTAAATTTAATAAAACATGCACATGATTAACGATCCCAAAGATCCAGTTACACCACTAATAATTGTCAAAATATGTAATTCACAAAGTGAGTAAACGATATACCTTTCTTGAAGAAACTGACTGAAGGAGAGAAACCTTTCTTGAAGAAACTGATTGAAGGAGAGAAACCTACGATCAAAAATATGACCGTCTCTTAGGATAGTCCACACTGCACTTCAAACGACCATCAATGGATGCTAGTTCAAACTCAGATAACTTATTAATATAATCCAATTGTATTAATACTTTAATAATACTCTGTATGGTTTTGATCTTTATACCAACAACAATAACAATCAATAATATTACTTCCTTCATTTACTTCTCAAAAGGAAACCTAAAAAATAAATATGATGCTTTTGCTTACTGATTGATTTAGACTAGTATTATTAAGTCCTCATTCTTATGCTATGTGTATCTCTATTTATAAGCAACCATCATCGATCTCTTAAGGATAAATTATTGAAGACAAAAATCCATGATTTTGTGGGATTCGATGGATACAGAGTATCCTATTTTAAATCTTGAAAAGATAGTGTAATTTCCTTTTTATAAAGTCGTATTTATCAAATACTTTAGGGGTATATTATGTAACTTATAATTAATAATTTCTATCATGTCGCTTTCATGTTAATAGTAAATTAATTAATTTCATTTTATTTATTATTCATATGAATAGTAAATGAATTAATTTCGATTTACTATTTTGTTACTTGAGTAATATATATACATCATATATATATATTTTATTTTACGTCTCGGTGTATATGTGTGTGACCCCGAAAGCTCAAATGAAGTTCGCCATATAGTTATATGTTGTACCTTGCACATTAATCCTACACTGGGAACAGACGTCGAATCTGTTTAAGGGAATTGTGTCAAACACAAGCGCGGTTCAATTTTCAAATTGGTTAGATCGTTTTAACTTTTGGTTCTTAATATGATTATTTATTTTTGTGAATGTTATAATCCGATTATTGTGTGTAGGTTGTGATATATTTATATTATTTTCAGTTTCGTATACATTATTTCCTACAAACTCGAACAGATTCTTGTTCCACAAAACTGATATTTTTTTTTATCGGTTTTGATATGTCTATACTTGAAATCTGATGTTATTAGGAATCTAATACGATCTCTTTTTGCTCCGACTTATGAATTGATATGCTGACTGTAATTCGTATGTTAATACAGATTGTGTGGATAAGATTTGAAAGTGAATTTTTAAAATATTATAGCTACTGTGATCTTTAATATGTTTAGTTATAGTTACGATAGCTCAGAATAGTAGCGATTGTTAGAATATTTTAATTGATATCTAATTGTTTAATACTTTGTGAATATATATTACAGAGTATATTTTCTATGATTACTCCATTAGAAAGCAGGGAAAGAGAATCTTGTTTCATTAAATGAATATATATTGTATTATATCTCATATGTGGAATAGCTATAGACATATGGATTCTTATTTTCGAAAACAAATATGGATCTTTTTGTTTAACGAAATTGTTATTTAAATTTATTTTTGACAAATTATTTCTGGAATCTATATGAATATGTGATTTTTTCTTTATCTGCGATTATGATACGAAGGAAGGAAGCCACATACGGAGTATATTATTTCTAATATATTTTTTGATATATATATATATATATATATATATATATATATATATATATATATATATATATATATATATCTTGTTATACATTTTGTTTCTAATATACATATCAGTTTGCTTTGAAACAAATTAAGATATTAAATTATTGCAATCGTTTGTAAATTGTGTTTGTTTCTAAACCATATATTGTTTGTGGTAAAACGAATTGTGCAATTAATAGGTCCAGACTATTATAATATGTTCAATGTGTTATATAGATCAGACTATTGTGATTTATATCAGTTTGGTGTTTTAATTTTGATGATGGGTTTGGACTATGGACCGATTGTTCATGTCGTTACACGAATTATAAATTGTAAGAAAACACAAACGTAGCACTCAACTGATCGTACCTAATATCACTGTTGCGAAAGTAACACCGCTATTGAATGTGGTTCTTTTTCATGCTGAGAAAGACGTGAGAAGTTCACATGTGTGAACTTCAAGCGTTGGCATAAAAGGATGTACTTTTATCTGGACACGTCGAACCTTGCGAGGTTCTTAACTTAAACCGCTTCTGAAGTTGCTGAAGGGGAACCTAATGCGGTTCTTACTCAGGTTGAAAGACCAGAGAAGTTCACATGTCTAAACTTTAAGCGTTGATTGACCGAACCTTGCGAGGTTCTTGGCTGAAACCGCTCCCAAGTTGCTGAAGGGGAACATGATGCTCAAACTGTGAGCGCGGTTCAGGTTTGGAATCATTCAGATTACTTGTGCGCAAGTCGATCGCTCTATAACGTGTATTCGAACAGTCTTCAGACTGTTTCCGGACTGATTTCGAACTGTATTTCGATCTGTTTATTTCCAGACATTATTTGACACTGGTTATATGTAGTGACCCGAATTTTTCCATGTTTATATATATTAATTGAGATTGATATTTACATGATTAAATGTTTCCAACATGTTAAGCAATCAAACTTGTTAAGACTTGATTAATTGAAATATGTTTCATATAGGCAATTGACCACCCAAGTTGACCGGTGATTCACGAACGTTAAAACTTGTAAAAACTATGTGATGACATATATATATGGATATATATATAGTTAACATGATACTATGATAAGTAAACATATCATTAAGTATATTAACAATGAACTACATATGTAAAAACAAGGCTACTAACTTAATGATTTTTAAACGAGACATATATGTAACGATTATCGTTGTAAAGACATTTAATGTATATATATCATATTAAGAGATATTCATACATGATAATATCATGATAATATAATAATTTAAAATCTCATTTGATATTATAAACATTGGGTTAACAACATTTAACAAGATCGTTAACCTAAAGGTTTCAAAACAACACTTACATGTAACGACTAACGATGACTTAACGACTCAGTTAAAATGTATATACATGTAGTGTTTTAATATGTATTTATACACTTTTGAAAGACTTCAATACATTTATCAAAATACTTCTACTTAACAAAAATGCTTACAATTACATCCTCGTTCAGTTTCATCAACAATTCTACTCGTATGCACCCGTATTCGTACTCGTACAATACACAGCTTTTAGATGTATGTACTATTGGTATATACACTCCAATGATCAGCTCTTAGCAGCCCATGTGAGTCACCTAACACATGTGGGAACCATCATTTGGAAACTAGCATGAAATATCTCATAAAATTACAAAAATATGAGTAATCATTCATGACTTATTTACATGAAAACAAAATTACATATCCTTTATATCTAATCCATACACCAACGACCAAAAACACCTACAAACACTTTCATTCTTCAATTTTCTTCATCTAATTGATCTCTCTCAAGTTCTATCTTCAAGTTCTAAGTGTTCTTCATAAATTCTACAAGTTCTAGTTACATAAAATCAAGAATACTTTCAAGTTTGCTAGCTCACTTCCAATCTTGTAAGGTGATCATCCAACCTCAAGAAATCTTTGTTTCTTACAGTAGGTTATCATTCTAATACAAGGTAATAATCATATTCAAACTTTGGTTCAATTTCTATAACTATAACAATCTTATTTCAAGTGATGATCTTACTTGAACTTGTTTTCGTGTCATGATTCTGCTTCAAGAACTTCGAGCCATCCAAGGATCCGTTGAAGCTAGATCCATTTTTCTCTTTTCCAGTAGGTTTATCCAAGGAACTTAAGGTAGTAATGATGTTCATAACATCATTCGATTCATACATATAAAGCTATCTTATTCGAAGGTTTAAACTTGTAATCACTAGAACATAGTTTAGTTAATTCTAAACTTGTTCGCAAACAAAAGTTAATCCTTCTAACTTAACTTTTAAAATCAACTAAAAACATGTTCTATATCTATATTATATGCTAACTTAATGATTTAAAACTTGGAAACACGAAAAACACCGTAAAACCGGATTTACGCCGTCGTAGTAACACCGCGGGCTGTTTTGGGTTAGTTAATTAAAAACTATGATAAACTTTGATTTAAAAGTTGTTATTCTGAGAAAATGATTTTTATTATGAACATGAAACTATATCCAAAAATTATGGTTAATCTCAAAGTGGAAGTATGTTTTCTAAAATGGTCATCTAGACGTCGTTCTTTCGACTGAAATGACTACCTTTACAAAAACAACTTGTAACTTATTTTTCCGACTATAAACCTATACTTTTTCTGTTTAGATTCATAAAATAGAGTTCAATATGAAACCATAACAATTTGATTCACTCAAAACGGATTTAAAATGAAGAAGTTATGGGTAAAACAAGATTGGATAATTTTTCTCATTTTAGGTACGTGAAAATTGGTAACAAATCTATTCCAACCATAACTTAATCAACTTGTATTGTATATTATGTAATCTTGAGATACCATAGACACGTATACAATGTTTCGACCTATCATGTCGACACATCTATATATATTTCGGAACAACCATAGACACTCTATATGTGAATGTTGGAGGTAGCTATACAGGGTTGAGGTTGATTCCAAAATATATATAGTTTGAGTTGTGATCAATACTGAGATACGTATACACTGGGTCGTGGATTGATTCAAGATAATATTTATCGATTTATTTCTGTACATCTAACTGTGGACAACTAGTTGTAGGTTACTAACGAGGACAGCTGACTTAATAAACTTAAAACATCAAAATATATTAAAAGTGTTGTAAATATATTTTGAACATACTTTGATATATATGTATATATTGTTATAGGTTAGTGAATCAACCAGTGGCCAAGTCTTACTTCCCGACGAAGTAAAAATCTATGAAAGTGAGTTATAGTCCCACTTTTAAAATCTAATATTTTTGGGATGAGAATACATGCAGGTTTTATAAATGATTTACAAAATAGACACAAGTACGTGAAACTACATTCTATGGTTGAATTATCGAAATCGAATATGCCCCTTTTTATTAAGTCTGGTAATCTAAGAATTAGGGAACAGACACCCTAATTGACGCGAATCCTAAAGATAGATCTATTGGGCCTAACAAACCCCATCCAAAGTACCGGATGCTTTAGTACTTCGAAATTTATATCATATCCGAAGGGTGTCCCGGAATGATGGGGATATTCTTATATATGCATCTTGTTAATGTCAGTTACCAGGTGTTCACCATATGAATGATTTTTATCTCTATGTATGGGATGTGTATTGAAATATGAAATCTTGTGGTCTATTATTATGATTTGATATATATAGGTTAAACCTATAACTCACCAACATTTTTGTTGACGTTTTAAGCATGTTTATTCTCAGGTGATTATTAAGAGCTTCCGCTGTTGCATACTTAAATAAGGACGAGATTTGGAGTCCATGCTTGTATGATATTGTGTAAAAACTGCATTCAAGAAACTTATTTTGTTGTAACATATTTGTATTGTAAACCATTATGTAATGGTCGTGTGTAAACAGGATATTTTAGATTATCATCATTTGATAATCTACGTAAAGTTTTTTATTAAACCTTTATTGATGAAATAAAGGTTATGGGTTGTTTTAAAATGAATGCAGTCTTTGAAAAACGTCTCATATAGAGGTCAAAACCTCGCAACGAAACCAATTAATATGGAATGTTTTTAATCAATAAGAACGGGACATTTCAGTTGGTATCCGAGCGTTGGTCTTAGAGAACCAGAATTTTGCATTAGTGTGTCTTATCGAGTTTGTTAGGATGCATTAGTGAGTCTGGACTTCGACCGTGTTTACTTGAAAAATGATTGCTTAACAAATTTTGTTGGAAACTATATATTTTTAACATATGAATATTATGTGATATATTAATTTCTTAACGTGTTTGATATTATGTGATAGATGTCTACCTCTAGAACAAGTCCCATTGACTCACCTAATAATAATGAAGAGTCAGATGTAAATTGGAATGATTCGTGGACTGATTCACAAGTTCCCGAAGAGGAACCAGAAGAAGAGTCGGAACCGGAAGAAGAATCGGAACCGGAAGAAGAATCGGAACCGGATGAAGAAATAGAACCGGTGGAGGAAATAATAAAACGGTTAAGTAAAAGAAAATCCTCAACTAACCGACCAAGGTTAATTATGGTCAATGGTGTTTCCGCCAAGGAAGCAAAATATTGGGAGGATTACCAATTCTTCGATGAATCGGATTCCGACGAGAATTCCGATGATGTTATAGAAATTACCCCAACTGAATTTAAAAAGGCAAAAGAAAATAATAAGGGAAAGGGCATAAAAATAGAGAAATCTAATTCCAACCCCGATGAACTTTATATGTATCGTCAACCCCCGAAGTCCTTAAGTTGTAACAATGACCCGGGAACCTCTAAACCACCAGGTTTTTCTAAACCAATGTGGAAAACGACGGCTCGTATTAGGGGAACATCATATATCCCTAGAAACTTAGCAAAACGAACCAAAACCGAAGAAGAAGAAACAAGCGAGTCGGAATAAGATAGTTGTATTCGTGTGGTGTAATATATGTAATATAGTGTGCTTATGCTTTATGATATATGTAAAAATTGCTTGTATTAATAAGTAATTTTTTTTTTATGAATCTAACTCTTGTCTATTTTACAGTATAAAAACACAAAATGGATAGACAACCCAATATTTTAAGAGACCTACCCGGAGACATGATTGATGAAATCTTGTCTAGAGTCGGTCAGAATTCTTCGGCACAACTATTTAAGGAGAGATCAGTTTGTAAGACATTCGAAGAACGTTCCAAGAATGCCTTGGTTTATAAAAGGCTTTTGTTCGAAAGATGGGGGATATCACATTGGGAAATCCATAAGTTACGATGTGTTTACTTTGACGCATATATTGCGGGGAACCCAAATGCTATTTTACGCAATGGGTTAAGAAATTATTTTGACTCAATATATCCGAATATTGGACTTCGTGATTTAGAAAAAGCGGCTAACATGCAACATAAAGAAGCATGTTATGCTTACGGATTAGTAAGGTTCGCTTCTCACCAAAGTGAGAACAAGAACATCGGGCTACAACTATTAAACAAAACGTTCCCACAAGTGACGGAGTCGGTAATTGGGGTAAGAAATGAGGTTTTTAGATTGTTACGGGACTGTTGGACATTACGTAACCCTCGTCCCTTTGACGACGTTACAACACGCCGTCTTATCAACGGCCATAACGGTTATGTTCCACAAGACCAAGGATGGGAAGTAATCCTAGTAAAACCAGAATGCATGACTTGTTTCTGGACGTATGAATTACGTGTCTTTATTGCCTTTGCTGAACGACTTGTGTACTAGCTAGAATTATCTTCACAACCATCTTGTATCAAATTTATTGTGTGCTATATTTCATGCTATATGTAAAATAAGCGATATTGTAAGTTTGTAAAATATTGTGTAAAAGTTTGAACGTGAAATATTATTATAATCAGTTTTTATATAGAATTGTAGTAGTTGAATTGTATATTAGCTACTAAGTATGAACTTAACGGGAAGGTACTACCCGAATTTAAACTTATAAAACGCTAATATGAAGAAAAAGCTTTTATAAATGAGTTCATATTATGCTACGAAATACTATTAACTACTCTTAATATTCTGTATGATTAACTTGTTCCATTTGACTATTTTGAAGGAAATGGCACCGACTACTCGACACACCGTGAATATGAATGAAGAGGAATTCCGTACTTTTCTAGCTTCAAACATAGCCGCAGTACAGGCTGCGCTACATACCAACAATAACCATGGATCTAGCAGTACAGGAAATCGTGTAGGATGCACCTACAAAGAATTCACTGTCTGCAAACCTTTGGAATTTGATGGAACCGAAGGACCGATCGGATTGAAACGGTGGACCGAGAAGGTCGAATCGGTGTTTGCCATAAGTAAGTGTACTGAAGAGGACAAAGTGAAGTACGCTACGCATACCTTCACAGGTTCTGCGTTAACATGGTGGAATACCTATCTAGAGCAAGTGGGACAAGACGATGCGTACGCACTACCGTGGTCAGCATTCAAGCACTTGATGAACGAGAAGTACCGTCCCAGAACCGAGGTCAATAAGCTCAAGACAGAACTTAGAGGGTTACGAACCCAAGGATTTGATATTACCACGTACGAAAGACGATTCACAGAATTGTGCCTATTGTGTCCGGGAGCATTCGAAGATGACGAAGAGAAGATCGACGCGTTTGTGAAAGGATTACCGGAAAGAATCCAAGAAGATATAAGTTCACACGAGCCCGCCTCTATACAACAGGCATGTAGAATGGCTCACAAACTAGTGAACCAGATTGAAGAAAGAATTAAAGAACAGACTGCTGAAGAGGCCAATGTGAAGCAAGTCAAAAGAAAGTGGAAGGAAAACGGTGATAAGAATCACCAATACAACAAAAACAGCAATTACAACAATAATCGCAACAATTATCCCAACAATCGCAACATCAATTGCAACTACAACAAACGGCCCAACAACAACAACAACAACAGCAACTACAACAATCATCCCAACAACAATAATAACTGCAACAACAACAACAATCAGAAGCAGCTATGCCAAAGGTGTGAAAAGTATCACTCGGGGTTCTGCACCAAATTTGCAACAAGTGTAAAAGAAATGTTCATAGCGCGGCGAAGTGTGAGGTCTACGGACCAGGGGTTAATAGAACGAAAGGAACAAATAGTGTCGAAACGAGTAATGGCGGAGCAAGTAGTGTCGGAGCAAGTTATGCCAATGTAGTTTGTTATAAATGTGGAAAACCGGGCCACATTATTAGAAATTGCCCGAACCAGGAGAACACGAATGGACAAGGCCGCGGAAGAGTTTTCAATATTAATGCGGCAGAGGCACAGGAAGACCCAGAGCTTGTTACGGGTACGTTTCTTATTGACAATAAATCTGCTTACGTTTTATTTGATTCGGGTGCGGATAGAAGCTATATGAGTAAAGATTTTTGTGCTAAATTAAGTTGTCCATTGACGCCTTTGGATAGTAAATTTTTACTCGAATTAGCAAATGGTAAATTAATTTCAGCAGATAATATATGTCGGAATCGAGAAATTAAACTGGTTAGCGAAACATTTAAGATTGATTTGATACCAGTAGAGTTAGGGAGTTTTGATGTGATAATCGGTATGGACTGGTTGAAAGAAGTGAAAGCAGAGATCGTTTGTTACAAAAATGCAATTCGCATTATACGAGAAAAAGGAAAACCCTTAATGGTGTACGGAGAAAAGGGCAACACGAAGCTACATCTCATTAGTAATTTGAAGGCACAAAAACTAATAAGAAAAGGTTGGTATGCTGTTCTAGCACACGTCGAGAAAGTACAAACTGAAGAAAAGAGCATCAATGATGTTCCCGTCGCAAAAGAATTTCCCGATGTATTTCCGAAAGAATTACCGGGATTACCCCCACATCGATCCGTTGAATTTCAAATAGATCTTGTACCAGGAGCTGCACCAATAGCTCGTGCTCCTTACAGACTCGCACCCAGCGAGATGAAAGACCTACAAAGCCAATTACAAGAACTTTTAGAGCGTGGTTTCATTCGACCAAGCACATCACCGTGGGGAGCTCCTGTTTTGTTTGTCAAGAAGAAAGATGGTACATTCAGGTTGTGTATCGACTACCGAGAGTTGAACAAACTTACCATCAAGAACCGCTACCCACTACCGAGAATCGATGACTTATTTGATCAACTACAAGGCTCGTCTGTTTATTCAAAGATTTACTTACGTTCCGGGTATCATCAAATGCGGGTGAAAGAAGATGATATTCCAAAGACTGCTTTCAGAACACGTTATGGTCATTACGAGTTTATGGTCATGCCGTTTGGTTTAACTAATGCACCAGCTATGTTCATGGACCTTATGAACCGAGTGTGTGGACCATACCTTGACAAGTTTGTCATTGTTTTCATTGATGACATACTTATTTACTCAAAGAATGACCAAGAACACGGTGAACATTTGAGAAAGGTGTTAGAAGTATTGAGGAAGGAAGAATTGTACGCTAAGTTTTCAAAGTGTGCATTTTGGTTGGAAGAAGTTCAATTCCTCGGTCACATAGTGAACAAAGAAGGTATTAAGGTGGATCCGGCAAAGATAGAAACTGTTGAAAAGTGGGAAACCCCGAAAACTTCGAAACACATACGCTAGTTTTTAGGACTAGCTGGTTACTACAGAAGGTTCATCCAAGATTTTTCCAGAATAGCAAAACCCTTGACTGCATTAACGCATAAAGGGAAGAAATTTGAATGGAAGGATGAACAAGAGAAAGCGTTTCAGTTATTGAAGAAAAAGCTAACAACGGCACCTATATTGTCATTGCCTGAAGGGAATGATGATTTTGTGATTTATTGTGACTCATCAAAGCAAGGTCTCGGTTGTGTATTAATGCAACGAACGAAGATGATTGCTTATGCGTCTAGACAATTGAAGATTCACGAACAAAATTATACGACGCATGATTTGGAATTAGGCGCGGTTGTTTTTGCATTAAAGACTTGGAGGCACTACTTATATGGGGTCAAAAGTATTATATATACCGACCACAAAAGTCTTCAACACATATTTAATCAGAAACAACTGAATATGAGGCAGCGTAGGTGGATTGAATTGTTGAATGATTACGACTTTGAGATTCGTTATCACCCGGGGAAGACAAATGTGGTAGCCGATGCCTTGAGCAGAAAGGACAGAGAACCCATTCGAGTAAAATCTATGAATATAATGATTCATAATAACCTTACTACTCAAATAAAGGAGGCACAACAAGGAGTTTTAAAAGAGGGAAATTTAAAGGATGAAATACCCAAAGGATCGGAGAAGCATCTTAATATTCGGGAAGACGAAACCCGGTATAGGGCTGAAAGGATTTGGGTACCAAAATTTGGAGATATGAGAGAAATGGTACTTAGAGAAGCTCATAAAACCAGATACTCAATACATCCTGGAACGGGGAAGATGTACAAGGATCTCAAGAAACATTTTTGGTGGCCGGGTATGAAAGCCGATGTTGCTAAATATGTAGGAGAATGTTTGACGTGTTCTAAGGTCAAAGCTGAGCATCAGAAACCATCAGGTCTACTTCAACAACCCGAAATCCCAGAATGGAAATGGGAAAACATTACCATGGATTTCATCACTAAATTGTCAAGGACTGCAAGTGGTTTTGATACTATTTGGGTAATAGTTGATCGTCTCACCAAATCAGCACACTTCCTGCCAATAAGAGAAGATGACAAGATGGAGAAGTTAGCATGAGTGTATTTGAAGGAAGTCATCTCCAGACATGGAATACCAATCTCTATTATCTCTGATAGGGATGGCAGATTTATTTCAAGATTCTGGCAGACATTACAGCAAGCATTAGGAACTCGTCTAGACATGAGTACTGCCTATCATCCACAAACTGATGGGCTGAGCGAAAGGACGATACAAACGCTTGAAGACATGCTACGAGCATGTGTTATTGATTTCGGAAACAGTTGGGATCGACATCTACCGTTAGCAGAATTTTCCTACAACAACAGCTACCATTCAAGCATTGAGATGGCGCCGTTTGAAGCACTTTATGGTAGAAAGTGTAGGTCTCTGATTTGTTGGAGTGAAGTGGGGGATAGACAGATTACGGGTCCGGAGATTATACAAGAAACTACCGAGAAGATCATCCAAATTCAACAACGGTTGAAAACCGCCCAAAGTCGACAAAAGAGCTACGCTGACATTAAAAGAAAAGATATAGAATTTGAAATTGGAGAGATGGTCATGCTTAAAGTTGCACCTTGGAAAGGCGTTGTTTGATTTGGTAAACGAGGGAAATTAAATCCAAGGTATATTGGACCATTCAAGATTATTGATCGTGTCGGACCAGTAGCTTACCGACTTGAGTTACCTCAACAACTCGCGGCTGTACATAACACTTTCCACGTCTCAAATTTGAAGAAATGTTTTGCTAAAGAAGATCTCACTATTCTGTTAGATGAAATCCAAATCAACAAAAAACTTCAATTCATCGAAGAACCCGTTGAAATAATGGATCGTGAGGTTAAAAGACTTAAGCAAAAAAAAAGATACCAATTGTTAAGGTTCGATGGAATGCTCGTAGAGGACCCGAGTTCACCTGGGAGCGTGAAGATCAGATGAAGAAGAAATACCCGCATCTATTTCCAGAAGATTCGTCAACACCTTCAACAGCTTAAAATTTCGGGACGAACTGTAGTGACCCGAACTTTTCCATGTTTATATATATTAATTGAGATTGATATTTACATGATTAAATGTTTCCAACATGTTAAGCAATCAAACTTGTTAAGACTTGATTAATTGAAATATGTTTCATATAGACAAATGACCACCCAAGTTGACCGGTGATTCACGAACGTTAAAACTTGTAAAAACTATATGATGACATATATATATGGATATATATATATATATATCGTTAAAACTTGACCGGTGATTCACGAACGTTAAAACTTGTAAAAACTATGTGATGACATATATATATGGATATATATATAGTTAACATGATACTATGATAAGTAAACATATCATTAAGTATATTAACAATGAACTACATATGTAAAAACAAGGCTACTAACTTAATGATTTTTAAACGAGACATATATGTAACGATTATCGTTGTAAAGACATTTAATGTATATATATCATATTAAGAGATATTCATACATGATAATATCATGATAATATAATAATTTAAAATCTCATTTTATATTATAAACATTGGGTTAACAACATTTAACAAGATCGTTAACCTAAAGGTTTCAAAACAACACTTACATGTAACGACTAACGATGACTTAACGACTCAGTTAAAATGTATATACATGTAGTGTTTTAATATGTATTTATACACTTTTGAAAGACTTCAATACACTTATCAAAATACTTCTACTTAACAAAAATGCTTACAATTACATCCTCGTTCAGTTTCATCAACAATTCTACTCGTATGCACCCGTATTCGTACTCGTACAATACACAGCTTTTAGATGTATGTACTATTGGTATATACACTCCAATGATCAGCTATTAGCAGCCCATGTGAGTCCCCTAACACATGTGAGAACCATCATTTGGCAACTAGCATGAAATATCTCATAAAATTACAAAAATATGAGTAATCATTCATGACTTATTTACATGAAAACAAAATTACATATCCTTTATATCTAATCCATACACCAACGACCAAAAACACCTACAAACACTTTCATTCTTCAATTTTCTTCATCTAATTGATCTCTCTCAAGTTCTATCTTCAAGTTCTAAGTGTTCTTCATAAATTCTACAAGTTCTAGTTACATAAAATCAAGAATACTTTCAAGTTTGCTAGCTCACTTCCAATCTTGTAAGGTGATCATCCAACCTCAAGAAATCTTTGTTTCTTACAGTAGGTTATCATTCTAATACAAGGTAATAATCATATTCAAACTTTGGTTCAATTTCTATAACTATAACAATCTTATTTCAAGTGATGATCTTACTTGAACTTGTTTTCGTGTCATGATTCTGCTTCAAGAACTTCGAGCCATCCAAGGATCCGTTGAAGCTAGATCCATTTTTATCTTTTCCAGTAGGTTTTTCCAAGGAACTTAAGGTAGTAATAATGTTCATAACATCATTCGATTCATACATATAAAGCTATTTTATTCGAAGGTTTAAACTTGTAATCACTAGAACATAGTTTAGTTAATTCTAAACTTGTTCGCAAATAAAAGTTAATCCTTCTAACTTAAATTTTAAAATCAACTAAACACATGTTCTATATCTATATGATATGCTAACTTAATGATTTAAAACCTGAAAACACGAAAAACACCGTAAAACCGGATTTACGCCGTCGTAGTAACACCGCGGGCTGTTTTGGGTTAGTTAATTAAAAACTATGATAAACTTTGATTTAAAAGTTGTTATTCTGAGAAAATGATTTTTATTATGAACATGAAACTATATCCAAAAATTATGGTTAAACTCAAAGTGGAAGTATGTTTTCTAAAATGGTCATCTAGACGTCGTTCTTTCGACTGAAATGACTACCTTTACAAAAATGACTTGTAACTTATTTTTACGACTATAAACCTATACTTTATCTGTTTAGATTCATAAAATAGAGTTCAATATGAAACCATAGCAATTTGATTCACTCAAAACGGATTTAAAATGAAGAAGTTATGGGTAAAACAAGATTGGATAATTTTTCTCATTTTAGCTACGTGAAAATTGGTAACAAATCTATTCCAACCATAACTTAATCAACTTGTATTGTATATTATGTAATCTTGAGATACCATAGACACGTATACAATGTTTCTACCTATCATGTCGACACATCTATATATATTTCGGAACAACCATAGACACTCTATATGTGAATGTTGGAGTTAGCTATACAGGGTTGAGGTTGATTCCAAAATATATATAGTTTGAGTTGTGATCAATACTGAGATACGTATACATTGGGTCGTGGATTGATTCAAGATAATATTTATCGATTTATTTCTGTACATCTAACTGTGGACAACTAGTTGTAGGTTACTAACGAGGACAGCTGACTTAATAAACTTAAAACATCAAAATATATTAAAAGTGTTGTAAATATATTTTGAACATACTTTGATATATATGTATATATTGTTATAGGTTCGTGAATCAACCAGTGGCCAAGTCTTACTTCCCGATGAAGTAAAAATCTGTGAAAGTGAGTTATAGTCCCACTTTTAAAATCTAATATTTTTGGGATGAGAATACATGCAGGTTTTATAAATGATTTACAAAATAGACACAAGTACGTGAAACTACATTCTATGGTTGAATTATCGAAATCGAATATGCCCCTTTTTATTAAGTCTGGTAATCTAAGAATTAGGGAACAGACACCCTAATTGACGCGAATCCTAAAGATAGATCTATTGGGCCTAACAAACCCCATCCAAAGTACCGGATGCTTTAGTACTTCGAAATTTATTACATATCCGAAGGGTGTCCTGGAATGATGGGGATATTCTTATATATGCATCTTGTTAATGTCGGTTACCAGGTGTTCACCATATGAATGATTTTTATCTCTATGTATGGGATGTGTATTGAAATATGAAATCTTGTGGTCTATTATTATGATTTGATATATATAGGTTAAACCTATAACTCACCAACATTTTTGTTGACGTTTTAAGCATGTTTATTCTCAGGTGATTATTAAGAGCTTCCGCTGTCGCATACTTAAATAAGGACGAGATTTGGAGTCCATGCTTGTATGATATTGTGTAAAAACTGCATTCAAGAAACTTATTTTATTGTAACATATTTGTATTGTAAACCATTATGTAATGGTCGTGTGTAAACAGGATATTTTAGATTATCATCATTTGATAATCTACGTAAAGGTTTTTTTTAAACCTTTATTGATGAAATAAAGGTTATGGGTTGTTTTAAAATGAATGCAGTCTTTGAAAAACGTCTCATATAGAGGTCAAAACCTCGCAACGAAACCAATTAATATGGAACGTTTTTAATCAATAAGAACGGGACATTTCATTATATACTCTCTTCGGGACAGTATTCGGACAGTTTTAGACTGTTATTAAATCGGAGTTAAACTTGTTTGTTTAACAGTTGGGCTTAAACATGTTTGGTTTAATCGGTTTTTTTGAAACAGTTTAGTTTAATCATTTAGTATATACCTTTTGGTTTTAACATGTTTGGTTTACATGTTTGTGTTTAACTTGGTTTAACTGTAGGGTTGAAACCTGTTCAGTTTACCCGTTTGAGTTGAAACGGTTTTAAGGTGATACCTGTTTGGTTACCCATTTGAGTTTAAACCTGTTTAGTTAACTTGTTTGGGTCAAAACCTATTTGGTTTACCCGATTGGGTTTAAACATGTTTGGTTTACTTGTTTAGGTTGAACATGCTCGGTTTACCTATTTGGTTGAAACCTGATTGGTTTAACCTAGTTGAGTTGAAATATGTTTTGTTTAACTCAGTTTTTCACAATAACTAAAACTTTTATTTTGGGTCAAAAACTCAAATTAGTATCGTTTACGTGGTGCTTACTCTTTTGTTAAAACAGTTTAGCGACTGAAACTTTCTGTTTTGCTAAAACAGTTTATTCCTTTTAGTTCAGTTCAGCTGGTGCTTACTGATTTGTAAAAAAACAATCTAGCGACTGAAACTTCCTGTTTGATAAGGCATTTTAGTTCAGTTCAAATTTCAGATGATCTCTGAAGTTAACTTGGTTGGTTCTAATGTAATGACCCGGAAAATGTTGACTAATTTTAAACGAAACTCTCGATACGATTTAATATTTTTAACGCGATAAGAAAAGTTTGTTAGGTTAAGGCTCAAAATTTTTGAACTGTTTCGTATATTCAATCACCCTTCGACTAGTTCCAACGATTCACGAACAATTGTTTGTAAATAAATAAATATAGATATATATGTATAAATAAAAATATAGGTAAATATAATGATTTAAAAAAAAACACAATTTACTCATTTGAATTAAAATGAATCTATATATATATACATGTATATGAATTCTATATATAGTTAATATTATATTTATAATGTAAGATATATAAAATATGTATTCAATATACGTTATTATATAAGTATCAAATATTACATAATTAATAATATGTGATATTAATAAAATAAATTTAATTACAAGAAAAATATAAATGTTATACTTATTACTTTCATTATAATTATTAACATCAACATTATTAATATGATTATCATATTTAGTATTATTATTATTATTATTATTATTATTATTATTATTATTATTAGACAATAATACAATTTATTATTATTATCATTAATAATATTATTATTATCATTATTTTTATTATTTTGATATTATTATTATATTATTATTACTTCTATTATTATTAGTATTTTTATTTTATTAGTTCTAATATTACTAACAGTATTAATATTAATATATTTATATTTGTTTATTAATAAGATTAAATATTATAAATTATAGCAGATACATAATTGGATACAGTTTCCTTTCACAATCAAACTTTAGTGAATTACATTTCCTGTCTAATCGAATCTTTTATCATATTCATTTAATCGTACAAATCAATTGAAAATAAGCATTCTGTATATGATTTAGTCTTCTTCTAATTTAAATTGATTCCATATGTCGACTCCAATTTACTACAAAACAATTACAGATACAATTCAGTTAGACATCATGATCAACTTTATTTATTTTGATATTTTTCTTTTGATTTCTTCTTCTGCTTGATTCTTCATGTCGATCCCATATCACCACTACAGACAATCTTGTTACTGCATCCATCGTATACTTACACTCTATAAAGATTCGCTTACTGCAATTCGAATGAAGGAGGAGAAAAGAAATCAAACAGACAGATACAAAATTTGTTAGCTGTCAATAACAGTAAAGCGTACGGATCTGTTTCAGGTCCCTATCTATTTCTATTTCCTGTCCTTCCTTTTTCCTGCTCGAGATTCTCTATCGACCACCTTCTTCGCTACAAAATAATCGAGATCAAATTCTTGACACGATATAATCATTCACTTGCAGCTATAAAATCACTACTTCTATTCGAGAGTGAAAAACAGAAATATTAACATACATATACATATATTACTTACATTCAAACAATTAGAGACAGATGTTTAAGAATCATAATCGAACCGGATCACCTTGATTAACAACCCACACCTCCATTTCTTATTTACTATGTCTTTCTTCTTCGTTCTTGTGCTAGTACGATTCATCAAACCATAAACCACCATCACAAAGCCAAACCTACAACTGCCAAATTACTGTTGCTGTTACACTTTATTTTTTTATGTTCAAGCTTCAAAAGCTGTTAAAACAGCCTGCTATGGCAACTATTTCATTGTTCCTGATCAGCCGTGAAACACCACCACAAACTACCATCATTTACGCCTTCTGTTTCTGTTTTCTGCTCGAAACCCATCCAACAAAAACCTATTAACCAAGCTGTAGCAGCCCTCTCATGTTCCTGTGTTACGAACTTAATTAGGTGAAGCAGAAAAAGGAAAAACTTTACATTTCTTTATAACAAAGAGACTATAAATACTCCATGTAAACAACAAAGTGGAGTACCTACTGCCTCTTTTCAACCCACGTAATATACCCACTTACTTGTGTCTATATTATTTTAATTTACGGACGAATCATTGAGTTAAACTTTTCCTTTCTTTATTGGTTCAACAAATTTAAAGAGCCACTTTTTAATTATTTGAGAAAGTGGCAGACAATGGATAAGCTTGTAATAATGAAAATGAATGCGTTGTTGTTGCTTTCCTAGTTAACCAACCCCACTAGTTCATTTTTAAAATAAAGGTACCGAAGGACTCTTGCTTTATGCTTCCATTGTTACTTTTTTTCTTACTCAGCCATTAAACCACTAAGCCCGAGATAAATTCTTTTGTAAACCTGTCCATTATAAACAGCCCATTTACTGGCCCAATACAACCAACACATATTGTTGCTACTTTGAATTTCTATTACTACTGTACGAGCAGTAGTGGCTGCTGCTGCATTTTTTTATTTTATTTTATTTTTTTCTCAAACAATAACATGGTGATAATCGATGATGAAACGTGAAGATGACGGAGCACGACGAGGAAGATGATCATGATGTGATCCTGTGATGAGGGCGTGTATGATGATCGTAAGGTACATGATCATGGTAATAACAATAATAAGGTTATAACCATACGAGAATGATTGTTGAATGGTGTACCGATATTGAAGTAATGATGATAACGATCATTACAATGAAGAGCTTACAAAATAAGATGACGATGATGATGAGATTCTGAGAGATCGATGATGATCATAGTATTCATGATAATGATGATTTCATGATGATATGAATGGCGATTATGATGTTGGTATGATAATGATAAAGACGATGATAATGGCTGCGTAATATATATATTTTTTACTCTAAATGCCGTTCGGAAATTCCTATACCAAACGAAAGTCCACGCAAATTCCCTTTGGGATCGGGCTTCATTAGGGTTAAATGATTTCTTTTGGGTCACAACATTTCGTTTTTCTTCTTCTCTGGGCCGAAGTTATATTTTGAGCCGAGGTTATATATTTTCTGTTGGGCTTATAAGTCAAAAGGATGCTGAAGAGATCATGATATGCTGATACGGGTTATAGATATTAGTATGTCATATAAATCAGAAATGAAACAGATAGAGTATTGGTTAAGGGATGTTGGGGTTAATTGAGAGGTCACGAGTTCGAGCCCGGACTTGGGAAAATGTATTTTTTTTTTTGAAAGCCTTCACTTGAGGTAGTTATTCTATTTTTATTTTTATTATTATTATTATTAGTATTATTATTATTATTATTATTATTATTATTATTATTATTATTATTATTATTATTATTATTATTATTATTATTGTTATTATTATTATTATTATTATTATTATTATTATTATCATTATTATTAGTATTATAAGTATTATTATTATTATTAGTATTAACATGATTTTCTGATTATTATTATTATTAATTGCATTTACTATTATTATTATTATTATAAAATAATACAACTTTTATTTAATATTATTAATATTATTGTATCAAATAACTATTAAATATATAAAACTAAACTTAATACATATAACTTAACAATATTAATATTTTTATATATATATCGAATATATTAAAATTATTAAGGAAACATATAATTTATTAATATAAAAATGATTTAACTAATAAATTAATATATATATATATATATATATATATATATATATTTGTTCGATTACAACCATGCGTGATGATATATATATAAATGATATAGGTCCGTGAATCTGAGGCCAACCCAGCATTGTTCAGTTCCGTCTTATGCATATTTTTACTACAAAATATCGTATCGTGAGTTCATTTGATTCCCTTTTACTCTTTATATTTTTGGGACTGAGAATACATGCGCTGTTTTTATAACTGTTTTATTAAATGCCTTTGAAATCTATATTTTTGGAATAAGAATACATGAGATGCTTTTATAAATGTTTGACGAGATAGACACAAGCAAAACATTCCTCGAATGAATTATTATACAGACAGAAGTTATGTTGATTTTTATTGAATTACTTGGACGTTATAATTACCACTAATTGATGTGAATATTTCTCCTTGATTATTATAGCTTGGTAACCTAAGAATTAGGAAACGGGTATGACCCCTAATTCACGCGAATCCTAAAGGTAGCTACCGGGTTTAACACCCCCACCCTGAATGTTCACTAGATGGAAGAGCTAGTGGGCGTGGTGTTTAGTACTTCGAAGTTTATATATTTATTACAGACTGAAAGTTCTGTTTATTTTGGGGATATTTATGATGCGCATTAAATGTTAAGGTCGGTTACCAAGCAAAGAAAGCAAAGAGAATGTTATATATCGAGAGAATGATTTTTATACACAGGTTATGTGTATGATATTTTGTACACGAGATATGTGTACGGTTATTAAGCATTTTGAAAATTGATTTTGTATACGAGATATGTGTACTGTATTTAAAGGAAATCACATGTACATTACAGGTGGGTGTAGGATTCGGGCCCATTTGTACCATTCACATTTAAATCTTGTGGTCTATCAAAGTTATGAATTTTATTGTTTATGGTAAACCTATGAACTCACCAACCTTTTGGTTGACACTTTTAAAAACATGTTTATTCTCAGGTCTGAAAGAAATCTTCTGCTGTGCATTTGCTCATTTTAAAGATATTACATGGAGTCGTTCATGGCATATAGTGGTCAGAACCTCGCAATGGGACCATCTGTTGAAGACTTCGTCCAGGTGGATTAGGACGGGTCGTTATATCTAACATCAAGGAAAAGTATATTTATATAGGGGTTATTCGTCATGTATATATATAACACCCCGCCAAATTTCCATCTGACGGCGTGTTAATCCAGGTCCCACAGTTAACAGTTACGCCCTCTATATGAGACGTTTAAAGCAATTGCATTTAATTTTATTAAAAGTTGACATTCAAAACATAAGTCAATAATCCCAAAATAGAAACACTGTTGTGATCGTAACCACAAGCCAACAGTATTTAAACAGTTGTAAAAGTTTTAAATGAGGAAAGTAAATAATGTTCTTTAAAAGTATGCTGACTCCACGGCTAGACATGCAGCAAACACAGCGGAAGTCTACCTCTTAAGGACCTGAGAATAAAAACATGTAAAAACAGGTCAACAAATAATGTTGGTGAATCTACAGGTTTAAAGTTATGTAACAGTATCTGAAAAACAGTTATCAGAAAAATAGTTTAGTTTCCTTGACCACGAGATTTTTCAAGTACAACTCCAAGTTGCAAAACGTTTGCATAATCTGAGCACCTGAATACTAGCAATGACCCAAGTATAGAAACCACTATACCCGCCCTTACCTCATAAAATATTATACACTTGTTCGAGCGTATCTAATGTTCAAAGTAAATGCACCACAGTTAATATTGTAGGGTGAGGTTGTTAACCTAATGGATCCGTCCATCTAAATTATGCTTACACCGATGGTATTAAAAGTATTCAAGCTAGAGGCTTTTTGAACAAACTAAATATGCATATATAGTACTCGTGTCAATACAAAAGCATTCGAAAATGTAAATATAACAACGTATATTCTCATCCCTGAAAACATGTAAAAAGCGGGACTTTATACTCACCTTTGAATAAAGCTCGGATTGAAAGACAAAACTTGTACGGATTATAGCTGAGTAATGCAACCTAAGTATACGTATTTAGGTTGGTCAATATATGTATCTTAAATAAGGGTGGTTTCATAGTATAAGGTGTCTCATTGCTCGACTCGGCACGTTTCAAAGTAAAAGTCAACAAATAGTCAACTAAATCATGCAAGTCAAACAAAGTCAAGCGAAGTCAAACTGAAAGTCAAACTTGGTCAAGATGGTCAACTAAAGTCAACATCAGTAGGTTTATGTCAAATGTTGGTCAACATGTCAAACCTAAGTCAAACAACACGTTTCAGGTCATAAATGGTCATTTTCACAATTTCAGTTTATCGTTGTGCACAAAGTTCATGAACATGTATCATACTTAGCACATTACCTCATAGTAAAAAATTCAAGTAAACATGGAAAACTCCAGATCATAAGTCTACTCAAAATCAATTCCAAAAAGTCCAGCCAGGGTCTCATACGATAATTAAAAGTTAGGAATAAGAAGGGGTACATTTATGGTTTGCCAAGTCAGTTTCTGACCGCGCACTGATTTCGTTTCGGCTATAACCAGAGCTAGGGGCATGAAATTGATACAATAACAGTGTCCATAGTTTAAGGACAAGTCAAAATAACACATATCAAAAATCGAGCAATTTTTGTTTAGCCAATTTGTAAAGTTTATTCATGCAAATTGAATATTCAGTTTTCAGATCAAATCAGAATTTACATAAAGTATGGCCCTATTGTGCCCAATGCATAAGGTTTCAGAAATTGAAATTAACTAATCATAAGTCACATATCATGTAAAAATTCATTTTCCAGAAGCATACATGCTAATTCAATAAACACAAACTACAGAGTATAAAACAGAGAGGAAGTTGCAGGTTCGATTCTAGTTTAGCTAGCCACATTCGTATGCAATTATCCAAAGATCTAGATACAATTAGACTATGATATCTACATGAAGGGTGAATTAATTTTTGTGTACTTTTTAAATATGCAAAGCTTTAAACACAGAAGTCAATACATTTTATCATACACGGCTATTTTCATGCAAGCGCTGTATAATTCCACTTTTAAACTAAATCAAGCATATCTCGAGTTATACATAAGCAAACGACATGATATCCTAGTGTAACATGAGTGTTTTTGAATTATATTTCCATTAGTATAAGTTTCACAAGCCAATTCCTGGTCTAACAAACCCAGATTTCTGATTACACACAAAAACACAACGTTAATTTCAATTGACCATAACTTGATCATCCGGAAACGAAATCAAGCGAATCCAAAGCCTAAAATTAATAGTTTTTCGCAGGGAATCTAACTAACACATAATATCATGCATTTGAAAAATCAATATTCAATGATCATGCAATAAACAAATTCAGTTCTTAACCCTAACGCATCAAACGATCAATTTAACGATAACAATTAACATGTACGCGTATAGACTTGAGCAATTGACAACATAACTATGAAACATTAATAAAAATCAGATTTTAAAGATTAGGGTTAGCTATTTATACCTTTGATCAATAAATCGTTTATACCAACGCGTAGCTATCGATGTGAATTGCAACTTTTGTGTTGAAGGTTTTGTCTAAAAGTGAAAATTTAATGGTGTTGTGATGGTGGTGAATGGCGACGCAAAGAGAGGCCAGGGAGGGAGAAAAGAATCGACTGATTAGGGTATTAAGATGATTATGCAGTTTAATTTTTATTATAACTACTTAAATTAGGCCCTAAGCACACTACTAGTACCCAATAACCCCAAATTAGAAATTAAAGGGGTGGGGGGTTGGGTTTCGGCCGATTGGCCCAAGTGGGGTATCCCCGGGCTCATGTTTTGTAATTCCTTGTATTCGTGGCTCGTTTCAAGTGCCGTTTAGTCGTACCGAAGGCCCGGAACGCTAAACCGATCGTTAAACACAACCAAAAGTTAATTTATTAAAAATCTAATAAATTAATTATTTTTGAAAAGTTAATAATTAATAATTTAATTATTAAAATAAACCCGAGCATTTCGTTGTTCAAAAAGCAGTTATCAAAAATGTATCATTTTTATCGTATTTCTTTATCTGAAATATTTATTCAAATTAATATCAACCCATATTAATTATTGTAACCCTCCAAGGATCAAGTACGCATTTATTACTTATAAACACATAAACGTCAAGTAATCGTCGTTAAATAAACTAACGGGAGGTTAACGGAAGTAACGAAAAAAGCAGGGTTGTTACATTACCCACCTGTTATTAAAGTGATCGTCTGCTGAAGTAGTTTCATCGGGAAACAATTGCGGGTACTTCAATCTCATCTGGTCTTCACGCTCCCACGTGAACTCTGGTCCTCTTCTCGCGATCCACTGAACTTTAACGATAGGAATTCTGCTTTGCTTAAACTGTTTGACCTCACGGCCCAAGATTTCGACAGGCTCTTCAATGAATTAAAGTTTGTCGTCGATTCGTAGTTCTTCTAATGGAATAATCAAATTCTCATCGGCTAGGCACTTCTTCAAGTTGGATACGTGAAAAACGTTGTGTATAGCACTGAGTGCTTGTGGCAGTTCCAACCTGTAAGCTACCGGTCCAACTCTTTCGGTTATCTTGAATGGTCCAACATATCTAGGACTCAATTTACCTCTTTTCCCAAATCGTACAACACCCTTTCAAGGTGATACTTTAAGTATAACTTTGTCACCAACTTGGAACTCTATATCCTTCCGTCTAACATCGAATTAACTCTTTTGACAACTCTGAGCCGTCCTCAATCGTTCCTGAATCTGTAGAACTTTTTCGGTTGTCTCCTGAATAATCTCAGGACCTGTCAACTGACTATCTCCCAATTCACTCCAACAAACGGGAGATCTACACTTCCTTCCGTACAATGCTTCAAAAGGTGCAGCTTTAATAATCGCATGGTAGGTGTTATTGTATGAGAACTCATCTAGTGGTAAGTACTTATCCCATCCATTTCCAAAATCAATGACACATGCTCGCAACATGTCCTCAAAAGTCTGAATAGTTCGTTCGCTCTGGCCATCTGTCCGGGGGTGATATGCTGTACTCATATCTAAACGAGTCCCCATTGCTTTCTGTAATGACTGCCAAAATCTGGAAGTGAATCTGCTGTGGCGATCGGATATAATAGATATAGGCACTCCATGCCTAGAGACGACTTCCTTAATGTAAATTTGAGCCAACTTCTCCATCTTATCAGTTTCTCTTATCGGTAAGAAGTGTGCAGACTTAGTGAGACGATCCACGATAACCCAAATAGTATCGTAACCGCCCACTGTTCTCGGCAGTTTCGTGATGAAGTCCTTGGTAATACCTTCCCACTTCCACTGGGGAATCTCTGGTTGAGTCAATAACCCTGATGGCTTCTGATGTTCAGCCTTGACCTTAACGTAAGTCAAGCACTTTCCGACATGGGTAGCAATGTCAGCCTTCAAATTTTGCCACCAATAAAATGCCTTCAAATATTGGTACATTTTATCTGATCCCATATGAATTGAGTACCTTGACTTGTGTGTTCCTCTAACACTAGTTCTCTCAATCCACCAAACTGTGGTACCCAAATTCGATTAGCAAAGTACCTTTTTCCGTCCTCTTTGATGTCAAATTTCTTATCCATTCCTCTGAGAAACTCAACATCTACATTTTCTTGTTTCACGGCCTCTCGTTGTGCTTCACGGATCTGTGATGTGAGATTTGTACGGAAAACTATGTTAAGAGCTTTAACCCTAAGAGGTTTCTCTCGCACCTTTCTACTTAATGCATCCGCCACAACATTCGCCTTGCCCGGATGGTATTGAAGTTCGCAGTTATAATTGTTAAGTATTTCCATCCAACGTCGTTGTCTCATGTTGAGCTGTTTCTGATCGAATATGTGCTGTAAACTCTTATGGTCAGTGAAGATAGTAAACTTGGTTCCATACAGGTAGTGTCTCCACATTTTAAGTGCAAAGACAACAACTCCTAGTTCAAGTTCGTGCGTAGTGTAGTTCTGTTCGTGAATCTTTAACTGTTGTGATCCATAAGCAATAACTTTGTTTCACTGCATAATCACGCAACCCATTCCTTGATGTGAGGCATCACAATAAACAACAAAATCTTCACTTCCCTCGGGTAGAGACAATACTGGTGCAGTTGTTAACTTCTCTTTCAATAACTGAAATGCAGTTTCTTGCAGTTCTGACCACTCATACTTCTTGCCCTTATGAGTCAACGCGGTTAATGGTCGGGCAATCTTAGAGAATCCTTCGATTAATCTCCGGTAGTAACCAGCTAGACCCAAAAATTTTCGGATCTGAGTTGGCGTCTTTGGAGTTTCCCAATTCTTAACCGACTCAATCTTTGATGGATCGACATGTATTCCATTGGCCCCTACAACATGGCCAAGAAATTGTACCTCTGGTAACCAAAAATCACACTTAGAGAACTTTGCATACAACTGCTCTTTTCTAAGCATATTCAATATCGAATGTAGATGTTGTTCGTGCTCTTCCTTGTTCTTGGAGTACACCAATATATCATCAATAAATAAAATGACAAATTTATCTAGGTATGGCTTACACACACGGTTCATGAGATCCATGAACACTGCTGGTCGTTCGTCAAACCAAACGGCATCACTGGAAACTCATAATGTCCATAACGTGTTCTAAATGCCATCTTCGGAACATCAGATTCTTTGACTCTCAATTGGTGATACCCGAATCTCAAATCAATCTTCGAATAACAACTAGATCCCTGCAGCTGATCAAATAAGTCATCAATCCTCGGTAGCAGATACCGATTCTTGATTGTCAACTTGTTCAATTCTCTGTAGTCGATACACAATCTCATTGACCCATTCTTCTTCTTAACAAACAATACCGGAGCTCCCCAAGGTGAAGAACTCGGTCGAATAAATCCTTTATTTAACAATTCTTGCAATTGGCTAGATAACTCTTGAAGCTCTGGGGGTGCAAGTTTGTATGGTGCGCGAGCCACCGGTGCCGCTCCTGGCACTAAATCTATCTGAAACTCCACTTCTCAGTGCGGTGGGAGACCAGGTAATTCCTCCGAAAAGACTTTAAGAAATTCCTTAACTATAGGAACGTCTTCGGGTCTCTTTTCCTCAGGTACAATCTGGCTTACGTGAGCCATAAACGCGATACATCCCTTTCTCACATACTTCTGAACTTTCAAGCAGTTAATGAGATGTAATTTTGAACCGTTCTTCTCTCCATAAATCATCATAAGTTCGTTGTCAGCAATAGGAATACGAATAGCCTTTAGGTAACAGACCACCTCGACTTTGGTATCAGCTAACCAGTCCATTCTAACTACAAGGTCAAAACTTCCCAGTTTAATAGGTATCACATTAATGCTAAAAGGCTTACCCTCTAACGTCATAGTACAATCACGATAAATCTTATCGGCTCTCATCAAGTTACCATTCCTTAGTTCTATGGAATACACGTTATCTAAGGAAGAAATAGGATTCTTAACATTGTGACAAATATCCTTAGATATAAAACTTCTATCAGCGCCAGTATCAAACAAAACATAAACAGGTTGATCATCGAGTGAAAACGTACCCGTGACTAGCTTCGGATCATCACGAGCTTCCGCAGAATTGATGTTGAATGCCCTGCCTCGAGCATTCCCATTGTTGTTGTTCTTAGGATAGTGCCTCTTGAAAGGACCCGGCTATCTACAACCATAACAGTTCTTACCATTATTAGCATTGTTCGGATTGCTTGCAGTGTTGTTGTTGGTGGTGGTGTTGCCGTTGAGGTTAACCTTGCAATCTTTCACCAAATGGCCAAACTTCTTACAACGGTCACAAATTAGAATAGAACAGTTTCCAGTGTGATGCTTGCCACACTTCTGACATTGTGGCTTTTTGCCCTTATACCCGAAGTTAGTTCCTGTGACCCCAGTGTCATTACGGTAAGAATCTTGCTTCTTGAACGGCTGTTGATTAAAATTCTTTTCCTGACCACCGTTCCACTTCCTCTTACCATCATTGGACTTATTCTCATTCCCTATAGTGACCTTCCCTCTCTGGACAATCTGATCCAATAGCAAACTAGCCATGTCAATATTCTCTTGCATGTTTGCGGGTTTAGAAGTAGTGACCCCGCCTTGAATATTCTCACTTAGGCCATTGATGTACAGCTCCACCTTATGCCTCTCAGGAGTAACCATTTCAGGACACATTAACGCCAGCTCAAAGAACCTCTTGTTATAGGCGGTGATATTGTTGCCTACTAACTTCAGCTCTCGGAACTCGCATTCCATTTTCTTAATCTCATTTCTTGAACAATACTCCTCTATCATTCTTTGCTTCAGAGTGTCCCAAGGTAGGGCATAATCTTGATCTTGACCCAGGGATTGAGCATAGTTGTTCCACCAGGTGAGCGCACTGTCCGACAGTGTGCCCGTAGCAAAACCTACCCGGTCATTATCATTACACCCACTAATGCGGAAAACCGACTCAAGCTTCTTAAACCATCGAGTGAGACCAACTGGCCCCTCAGTTCTGTTAAAAGAATGCGGGTTACAACTAGTGAATGTTTTGTAAGAACATCCATTACGGCCTTGAGTGCCGTTCCCATTGGTGTTGCTCGAACCACCACGATCATTACTGTTTCGAGCGTTGTTGAATTCTCTCAGTAGTTTAGCTCTTTCGGCCGCGATACCTTCGGCGACCATTCTCCTTATCTGAGCGGCAGTTGATTCCTTCGGAGGCATCTTCAACACAGAAAATACACTAGGTCAGTGTCAAAACAACGCTATATATAAAAATATACTAGCAACGAGTGTTGAAGACTAGTAAATAATCATAGTACCAAAAGATTCATTAGTAGTGAGAAGTAGTGTAAGTAGTATTAGTAGTGATAGTAGTGTTAGTAGTGGTAGTAGTGACACTAGTGGTGATAGTAGTGGTACTAGCGTTATGTAGTAGTAGCAGTGGTAGTAACACTGTGTAGTAACATTAATGGTAATCATGGTAGTATCACATAACACAAGCATTATAAATCATACAATGTTACTAAATATAAAATAATACCGCATGCAATAAAAGATACTAATTATTAATAGCATAATCAACCATTATTATAAGTAAAATCCAAAAGTGATAAACCAAATTTCAAAGTAATAACCCAAATAATAATCATATTGTACTAGTAGCCCGGTTTAAAACACCCGGTAAGTCCTATATAATCAAATAAAGAAAGAATGGTAGATGAAAAGAAAAGAAAGTTCATGGTCAAATGACCCTTCATTTCCTCTTCTGTCGGGTACGGGAGGCAGGTCCATCATTCCACGGCCTATCACGTTCCGCCTCCAACGCAGCAATCCTGGCAGTCAAAGATGCTATCAACCTCTCTAAATCGGAGAACCTCGCTTCGGCCTCATACGTATAAGTATTTATACCTGTGACCCTTGAGTCCAACCTATCAAGGTCATCGGGGTGCAGGTATGTCCTCGTAATATCACTCAGAGCATTAACACGATCAACTACATCCCTGTTGCGGTTAGTGTGAATCAAATCCAATGCATAAAGGTTAACGGGATGGTTAGGTATCTATTGTGGAGCAGGTACTGGTGCTGGGGCAGGAGCAGGTGCATTCACCTAAGCCACACTTGTGTCGTTGCTACTGTTTCCGGAATCCTGTGACATCTAACTCACAATACAAGAACACATAAGGAACAGATTAGTCAAGTAAATAACCTTAGTCATAAAGTACTCATGTAATGACTAAGTCCCGGTTGTAGTCTAGACTCTCCAAAGTGTCCTAATGACCATATCAGACACTCTAATGCAAGTCCTAGTTTCCCTACGAACCGTTAGCTCTGATACCATTTATAACACCCCGCCAAATTTCCATCTGACGGCGTGTTAATCCAGGTCCCACAGTTAATAGTTACGCCCTCTATATGAGACGTTTAAAGAAATCACATTTAATTTTATTAAAAGTTGACATTCAAAAACATAAGTCAATAATCCCAAAATAGAAACACTGTTGTGATCATAACCACAAGCCAACAGTATTTAAACAGTTGTAAAAGTTTTAAATGCGAAAGTAAATAATGTTCTTTAAAAGTATGCTGACTCCACGGCCAAACATGCAGCAAACACAGCGAAAGTCTACCTCTTAAGGATCTGGGAATAAAAACACGCAAAAATAAGTCAACAAATAATGTTGGTGATTCTACAGGTTTAAAGTTATGTAACAGAATCTGAAAAACAGTTATCAGAAAAATAGTTTAGTTTCCTTGACCACGAGATTTTACAAGTACAACTCCAAGTTGCAAAACATTTGCATAATCTGAGCACCTGAATACTAGCAATGACCCGAGTATAGAAACCACTATACCCGCCCTTACCTCGTAAAATGTTATACACTTGTTCGTGTGACAACCCGAAAATTTCTGACCAAATTTATACTTAATCTCTATATGAATTCGACACGATAAGCAAAGTCTGTAAGGTTGAGTCTCAAAAAATTTTGAACTGTTTCATATATTCAATTGACCTTTGAACAGTTTCAACGATTCGCGAACAATTAATTGTAATTAGATATGTGTGTGTATATATATAAATGGTAATTGGAAATATAATTTGAAGTATTATATGTTGCTGTTATTAAAAAATTAATAAAATAAAAATAGGATATTATAATAATTATTATTTAAAATATATCTATATATATATAAATAAAGTGTATTAAAAATAAATATTAAATAATTGTAATACTCGTTTGATGTTCCGTTTGATTTTAAGCAAGTTAAATTCAAACTTATGTAATTTTAAAATAAACGGTGATACGAAAATGAGTTCTATAAATTTTAGGCTTATTAAAAATGTATTTAGGAACTATTTGTTAAGTTTTAACACTTTTTATATTTTACCCAGAATCGAGAGGGACAGTTGATGTACTTTTTATTTAATAAATTAATGATCGAATTTTATACCATAATGACTAAAATAAATAAATATAATTACTGTAAAAATTTGGGATTTTTCCGAAGACTTTTATTCGCCCCTGATTTCAAATAGTGCACGATACACAGTCCGTAAAAAACTGTCGGTAGAAAAATTACAAAGAACCCGGCTGCTAATTGAGCACATTATTAACTGGACACTGTTTTTGTTCTCACTTTATCTAACTTTATAATATATATAATTAGACATATAAGATAGATAGATACATACTTACACTTACATACACAACACAAACATGAATCAAAAACCTTCAACCCGCCATCAACCACCACTCCAGAGAACACAACCACCACCTACTAACACCACCCTAGAACCATTGGGAACCACCATCATCATCTTTAATTTTTGTTGTTGTTCAAACCCAAACCAATTTAATACACCACACCATGATCACAAAACCACCACCGTACCACCCACTATCACCACAGTTTACTGTCACTACTACCCCGGAGCACCACCATGATTCACCCTCTCCATCTCTCACTCTTATCTCTCTCTAACCTCCATTGTGAAACAACCCACTTCATCTCCGAACATCAAAACACTTCACACCATTGAATCACCACCACCACTGTTAACCTGCAGCAGACCTCCGCCATCTACATGTGCTATTGGCAGTCGTAAACCACCACCAAGGATCACCCCAACCCGTCACCCCACCATCACCGTTTTTCTATTTTCTTTCTTTCGTGAAGTCATTCCCCCTACCACCATCTGTTATTACTACTGCTCGTAAATCTCTGTCTTTATTCACTGCTACACCTGCAACTATCACAGCTACTGCATCTGTAATTATTATCTGCTCACTTTATAACGATAAACAATTGAAGAAGACGATGAAACAGTGTAAATATGAAGGTAATTACGATGAACGATAACAAAGATGATGATATTGTTGTTGTCATTATTGCTGCTGTATATTTATTTTTGTTGGTCGATTATAAACCGAAAACCATCATAGGATCCCATCGTTGCTGCCTTGTTCTATTCCCTGGCGACTCAGAATCTAACCGAACATTATTATTTTTTTAAAACTTATTTGGGCTTATGAAACTGCTAGTGGGCTGTATGCTATTATGGTTGGGCCACTATGTTCCAGTTTTCTAATTTTGGCCATGAACTGTGATTGCTTATTGGGCCGAGCTGGGTAATGAGAAGGATTAATTGTTTGGTCGATCAAATTTTGAAGAAGAGGAAAAATGAGATAGATATATGGTTTATATATTTATTTCCGTGAGTTAAATCAGAAAGAAATAGAGGGTTCAATGGTTAAGGGGTGTGGTTGTTAAGCAAGAGCTCTTGGGTTCAAGTCCGGGCATAGGCATTTATTTTTGGAACTTTTTCTTTGAGGTAGTTTACTTATTACTCATTATTATTATTATTATTATTATTATTATTATTATTATTATTATTATTATTATTATTATTATTATTATTATTATTATTATTATTATTATTGTTGTTGTTGTTGTTGTTGTTGTTGTTGTTGTTGTTGTTGTTGTTGTTGTTGTTGTTGTTATTAATTATTATTGTTATTAGGTTATTATAAATATTAAAAATATAATTATTAGTATCATTCATACGATTAATATTATTATCATTATTGTTAGTATTAGTAATATTATTATTATTATTATTATTATTATTATTATTATTATTATTATTATTATTATTATTATTATTATTATTATTATTATTATTATTAATATTAATATTATTATCATTAGTATTAAAATAATTAATAAAATTTTTGTTATTATTATTATTATTAACATTAGTATTAGTAATAATATTATTATCAATATTATTATGATTGTTATCATTATTATTATTATTAATAACATAAGTATCATTATTAACAATATCATTTTTAATATTAGTATTATCATTATAAATATCATTATTATTATTATTAGTAAATACTTATTACATATACTATAACTATATTAATATTACATATACATTATATATTAAACCTAATAACATGATTTACATAAATTTTTATATATAACCAATTTTTTACTTATCAATATAATACTAATTATATAGATATATATATGCATTAACACAACTATATAAATATTAATATACAAAATAAATAAATAAATAAATAAATAAATATATATATATATATATATATATATATAACTTTTAAAATAAAAAATATATTATTAAATTAAATAAATAATATATATAAACTAGTTTGATTATTATTACATATTAATTATATGCTTTAATATATAACTGATATAGGTTCGTGAATCCGAGGCCAACCCTGCATTGTTCAGTATCGTCGTATGAATATTTTTACTACAAAATATTGTATAGTGAGTTTCATTACTCCCTTTTTAAATGCTTTTGCAATATATATTTTTGGGACTGAGAATACATGCGCTTTTATAAATGTTTGATGAAATAGACACAAGTAATCGAAACTACATTATATGGTTAAATGGATCGAAGCCGAATATGCCCCTTTTAGCCTGGTAATCTAAGAATTAGGGAACTGGCCCCTAATTGACGCGAATCCTAAAGATAGATCTATCGGGCCCAACAAGCCCCATCCATTCTTGCGGATGCTTTAGTACTTCGAAATTTAGCATGTCCAAAGGATGTCCCGGAATGATGGGGATATTCTATATGCATCTTGTGAATGTCGATTACCAGGTGTTCAATCCATATGAATGATTTTTATCTTTATGTATGGGATATATATTTATGAGAAATGGAAATGAAAATCTTGTGGTCTATTAAAAAATGATGGAAATGAATATTGATGATAAACCAATGAACTCACCAACCTTTTGGTTGACACTTTTAAGTATGTTTATTCTCAGGTTTGAAAGAAATCTTTCGCTGTGCATTTGCTCATTTTAGAGATATTACTTGGAGTCGTTCACCGCAATAGGACCAGATGTTGATGACTTCGTCCAGATGGATTTGGACGGGATGTGACATGTGGTATCAGAGCGGTGGTCTTAGCGAACCAGGTCTTGCATTAGTGAGTCTGATTGATAGTCATTAGAATGCATTAGCAAGTCTGGACTTCGACCTTAGCTGCATATTATAAGTTTTGTTTATTATTCCTAGTGAAAAATTTCATGCTTAGCATTCCTAAGTCTAGACACGTCTTATTGCATTTATTACATAGATAATGTATAGATAGATTCATATCTTAGCATATGTGTTACTATAAACTTTGTCTGATAGCTTCCGAAGATTCCTCCGTGACTTATGGGATCTTGGTATTGTATATACATATGTAAATTATGTATTGAAGCATACCAAACTAAATCCTATAATCTATTTCAAATCGAAAATACTTTATCTAACCGTACAAAATGGAACTCACAACTAGTTCAAGTTCCTCGAATCCCGATAGCTATTTCGATATGGATATACACTTGAGCTCCGAAAGCAGTGTAACTAGAATGGATCAATCAATCAGTCATCACCAATTCTGGATGAATTGGGAATGGGTTCGTAGTCGACTTAATCAATGGAGACGCGAAGAAGGCGATCCCTTCCACCAACCGAATTCACCTCTTGACGATGAACCTGAAGCGCTTACCGGCAAACTTGTTCGTAATACCATTTTCTCTCTCATTTCCAGAATATCTCGTCACGATTATATATTATCACAAATTCTAAATCTTATCCATCCGCTCGTCCGAACCGACAATTATCCTGGTGTAATAGAAGAAGTCAATGAGCTTCGCGCTCAAGTAATCAATTTGGAGAATATGGTGCAAAAGATACCAGCTTCAGCAGTACCACCAACATCCACACCAGTACCACCAACAACCTAAGTTTCAACATCACACGCCTCAACATCACAATCTATACCTCGAGCATAATCATCGTTCTACATATCGTTCTACATCATGTATCTTCGTTCTACATGGCAATTATGTAACCTCTAATGTTTTAGAGATTATGTATTCTAGATCTAACGATAAATCAAATGAGATTAATATCATATTGACTCATTAAATCCATGATTACATCTGAAGAAAATATATATGTACATATGTTTTCATAAAGATTGTAATTAAAAATTCTTTTATACAAACTGTTAATGGTGAAAATATTTTAACGGGTAGGTAATACCTGAGGAATATTTAAATTTCACATTAATAAGTTACACTGTACATTCTTCGAATCTGATTCAACAATCATTTACTATCCTACTTACATCCACAGATATACGTATCCGTACACCGTAGAATAACCATTTTCATTCAATTTCATATTTGGATTTTGACCTATCAGAATCCAACAAGTGGCATAATGAAGAAAACATTTGACAAAATAAAATTTGTTAGAAACAAACAAATTAACTATGAGAAATTCTGATAAGAATCCATGCTAACAAAATCCTAGCTAACTGTTAATTCCGTATTACATTTTATTTATCGCAATTTATTTATCGCAATTTTCATTCTCGCAATTTTATTTATTGTCATTTAAATTTCTGTTATTTATTTTACGCAATTTAAATATCGGGATACGTATACAATGTTTTGACATATCATATCGACGTCATCTATATGTATTATTTGGAATAATCATAGACACTCTATATGCGGTAATGTTCGAGTTAGCTATACAGGATTGAGGTTGATTCTCAAATAATATATATACTTTGAGTTGTGATCGAGTCTGAGACTTTTATACAATGGGTCACGACACGTATTAATTAATTCGAATATTATATATATATGAATTATTGAATTACTAACTGTGGACTACTAATTGTGGACTACCAATATTGGACAATTAAAATGAATTAAAATATTGATTATAACATATGAAACTAAGCATTTCTTCAAGTTTGCCACTTGATTTCATCTTAAACTCATTTGTATCTTGCCGATTACAATATGCGTTCAAACCTTTCATAATTCTTGAAAACACCTCAATCGAGAGAATGAATCAACTGCACTTCATCTATGGAAGAAAAGATTGATGCATATAGTCATGCACTTGAAAATACTCGGAACCTGAGTAAACGTTTAACACGTATCTATGCTAGCTCCTTTGGCATTGTTATTACCGAAAATAACATTGCAATTTTTTTTTTCAAATTAGCCAATTTTGTCACAGCTCCAACAAATCAACTTCAAATTTTCATTCGAATAAACCTTATTATAAAGATTACCCCTTCATCATCATTACCGGAGAAGCGTTTATATTTCACCACATTAGCAGTAAACTTACCAGCAACTTCATTACTCATTGGCTTAAGTCTCTTCGAAGAACCATTATATCTGTTCGTTAAAACCTATTCATATACTCATCCACATCTTATAACGAGAATTACCACATCAATTACCGAAAATTAGCAATCAGTATTTTGAATCTCGCAGTATTTCTACATCAACAGTCATATGTATCCATATAACATTTATCTCTTAGAATTATGATCTTCCATTCTGAAATTCTAAAAAACACCCAGTTTACGAATCAGTTCTCTAAATTTTAAAAAGTGCTGGTGAAGCAGCAAAAAAACTGTAAACGACCCTAACAGTCAGAAGTTTGATGATAACGAATAGTATGTTGGCAAAGCTCGGAAATGTTGGAACTGAAAAATGGATTGAGCAAACCATGAAGGAGGCTGTGAATAAATCACAAAGAATTAAACCTGCACTTAACGAATCCAGACGATTCAGTACCTGACGAAATCTCTAGCGAATATCTTGCTCCTTAATTATTCTAAATCCTTGCTGAAGAATTTTCTTAGTAACCTTCGATTTTAGAAATTTCAAAATATCATCATAAATATCTTCGATATTTCTGAGGATATTTTCATAAGTATTCTTGTCCGAAATTATTTATCTCTTCGTGCTATCTATATTACATCATAAAAGAAACTGTTTTAGTTTCTAAATTCTATAACCTTCGAGTTTGAATTATGAATGATTTCTAGAGATGTGTTGGGGATTGAAGCATGAGTTAGTATAATATTTTCTAGAGATGTGTTGGGGATTGAAGCATGAGTTAGTATAATATAATGACGCCCGGCCAACGTGATTATATTACAGTAAGTCATGCTGAATTTTTAATGGAACGTGATGATGGTTCACAGATCATACCGTCATCATGTACCATGTTACATAACTTTTTCATTCTACTTAACCTCCGAACATATCAAGAAAATATATTCTTGATAGTTCTATTCTCTGTGATTTTGGTAATTTACCAAATCAAATCGTGCTATTACCATTTCTTCCTGCTTAGAACATTATGATCATTCGGAACTCTATATCTACGAATTTTAGACCCTTATTCGCTTGATTTAGAATCAGAAAGAGAAAACAAGAGCATGGAGCTCCGAAATGTAAAGTAAAATATAAAGCCGATCACAAACACATAAATTACAAACCGTGTATATCAATGCGAATAGCAACATAAATACACGGGAGAATGAAAAACACTATAACCCCAAGGTAATAGTGGAAGTTAACAGATTCCTCTAGTGGTAGATGGAAAAGGAGGAAGACAGAAGCGATTGTCAGAAGAAGGACGATGATCAGTACTAGATTAAGCATTTTTACAATCTTTAGAAGTATGGATTAAGGAAGAAAGTATAGGAATTGTGAGAATAATAAGACGGAAGAGGTAAATTTATAATGGGAACATCCGACAGAGCAATCGAGGCAGTTGATTGCATTTAATTAAAGAGATCTTAACTTCATTAATCACTGACGAATCAAATCTTATATAGATAACGAAGATTTACTTTGAAATCCCTTGAATTTCGGAATTCAATCATGACTGCGTCAAAAGTTATGATGAAACTTATTTACTTCATTTCATTCTTTTGTGATAGCTTCATTTGTACTCTTCGAATAATTGAATTGTTTTATCTATATTACTCAATGATGATAAAACTTTAATTTCTAGCTCGTATGTGTCATGAAAACATATTTATTGTCAACCATGACCATCCCAATCAAATTTGGGATGAAATTTCTTTAACGGGTACGTACTGTGACGACTCGGAAATTTCCGATCAAATTTAAACTTAATCTTTATATGAATTCGACACGATAAGCAAAGTCTGTAAGGTTGAGTCTCAAAAATTTTTGAACTGTTTCATATATTCAATTGACCTTCGACCAGTTTCGACGATTCGCGAACAATTAATTGTAATTAGATATGTGTGTTTATATATATAAATGGTAATTGGAAATATAATTTGAAGTATTATATGTTGTTGTTATTAAAAAACTAATAAAATAAAAATAGGATATTATAATAATTATTATTTATATATATATATATATATATATATATATATATATATATATATATATATATATAAAGTGTATTAAAAATAAATATTAAATGATTGTAATACTCATTTGATGTTCCCTTTGATTTTAAGCAAGTTAAATTCAAACTTAAGTAATTTTAAAATAAACGGTGATACGAAAATGAGTTCTATAAATTTTAGGCTTATTAAAAATGTATTTAGGAACTATTTGTTAAGTTTTGTCACTTTTTATATTTTACCCAGAATCGAGAGGGACAGTTGATGTAATTTTTATTTAATAAATTAATGATCGAATTTTATACCATAATGACTAAAATAAATAAATATAATTACTGTAAAAATTTGGGATTTTTCCGAAGACTTTTATTCGCCCTGATTTCAAATAGTGCACGATACACAGTCCGTGAAAAACTGTCGGTAGAAAGATTACAAAGAACCCGGCTACTAATTGAGCACATTATTAACTGGACACTGTTTTTGTTCTCACTTTATCTAACTTTATAATATATATAATTAGACATAAAAGATAGATAGATACATACATACTTACACTTACATACACATACACTAACATGAATCAAAAACCTTCAACCCGCCATCAACCACCACACCGGAGAACACAACCACCACCTTTTAACACCACCCTAGAACCACCGGGAACCACCATCATCGTCTTTAATTTTTGTTGTTGTTCAAACCCAAACCCATGAAATACACCACACCATGATCACAAAACCACCACTGTACCACCCACTATCACCAGAGTTCACCGCCACTACTACCCCGGAGCACCACCATGATTCACCCTCTTCATCTCTCACTCTTCTCTATCTCTAACCTCCATTGTGAAACAACCCACTTCATCTATGAACACCAAAACACTTCACACCATTGAATCACCACCACCACTGTTAACCTGCTGCTGACCTCCGCCATCTGCAGGTGCTATTGGCAGTCGTAAACCACCACCAAGGATCACCCCAACCCGTCCCCCCACCATCACCGTTTTTCTATTTTCTTTCTTTAGTGAAGTCATCCCCGCTACCACCATCTGTTATTACTACTGCTCGTATATCTCTATCTTTATTCACTGATACACATGCGACTATCACAGCTACTACATCTGTTATTATCAGCTCACTTTATAACAATAAACAATTGAAGAAGACGATGAAACAATGTAAATCTGGAGGTAATTACGATGAATGATAACAAAGATGATGATATTGTTGTTGTCATTATTACTGCTATATATTTATTTTTGTTAGTCGATTATAAACCGGAAACCATCACAGGATCCCATCGTTGCTTCCTTGTTCTATTCCCTGGCGACTCAGAATCCAACCGAACATTATTAATTTTTTAAAACTTATTTGGGCTTATGAAACTGCTAGTGGGCTGTATCCTATTGTGGTTGGGCCACTATGTTCCAGTTTTCTAATTTGGTCCGTGAACTGTGATTGCTTGTAGGGCCGAGTTGGGTAATGAGAAGGATTAATTGTTTGGTCGATCAAATTTTGAAGAAGATGAAAAACGAGATAGATATATGGTTTATATATTTATTTCCGTGAGTTAAATCAGAAAGAAATAGAGGGTTCAATGGTTAAGGGGTGTGGTTGTTAAGCAAGAGGTCTTGGGTTCAAGTCCGAGCATAGGTATTTATTTTTGGAACATTTTCTTTGAGGTAGTTTACTTATTACTCATTATTATTATTATTATTATTATTATTATTATTATTATTATTATTATTATTATTATTATTATTATTATTATTATTATTATTATTATTATTATTATTATTATTATTATTATTATTATTATTATTATTATTATTATTAATTATTATTGTTATTAGGTTATTACAAATATTTAAAATATAATTATTAGTATCATTCATACAATTAATATTATTATCATTATTGTTAGTATTAGTAATATTATTATTATTATTATTATTATTATTATTATTATTATTATTATTATTATTATTATTATTATTATTATTATTACTAATAATATTATTGTCATTAGTATTAAAGTAATTAATAAAATTTTTGTTATTATTATTATTAACATTAGTAATAGTAATAATATTATTATCAATATTATTATGATTGTTATCATTATTATTATTAATAACATAAGTATCATTATTAACAATATCATTATTAATATTAGTATTATCATTATTAATAAAGCTATCATTATTATTATTATTAGTAAATTATTATTTTCAAAACTATCATTTTAACAAATAAATATTTTGTATATAAAATATACTTATTACATATACTATAACTATATTAATATTACATATACATTATATATTAAACATAATAACATGATTTACATAAATATTTACATATAACCAATTTTTTACTTATCAATATAATACTAATTATATAGATATATATATGTATTAACACAACTATATAAATATTAATATACAAAATAAATAAATAAATAAATATATATATATATATATATATATATATATATATATATATATATATATATATATATATATATATATATATATATATATATATATAACTTTTAAAATAATAAATATATTATTAAATTAAATAAATAGTATATATAAACTAGTTTGATTGATATTACATGTTAATTATCTGTTTTAATATATATAACTGATATAGGTTCGTGAATCTGAGGCCAACCCTGCATTGTTTAGTATCGTCGTATGAATATTTTTACTATAAAATAATGTATAGTGAGTTTCATTACTCCCTTTTTAAATGCTTGTGCAATATATATTTTTGGGATTGAGAATATATGCGCTTTTTTAAATGTTTGATGAAATAGACACAAATAATCGAAACTACATTATATGGTTGAATGGATCGAAGCCGAATATGCCCCTTTTAACCTGGTTATCTAAGAATTAGGGAACTGGCCCTAATTGACGTGAATCCTAAAGATAGATCTATCAGGCCCAACAAGCCCCATCCATTGTTGCGGATGCTTTAGTACTTCGAAATTTATCATGTCCGAAGGATGTCCCGAAATGATGGGGATATTCTATATGCATCTTGTGAATGTAGATTACCAGGTGTTCAATCCAGATGAATGATTTTTATCTGTATGTATGGGATATATATTTATGAGAAATGGAAATGAAAATCTTGTGGTCTATTAAAAAATGATGGAAATGGATATTGATGATAAACTAATGAACTCACCAACCTTTTGGTTAACACTTTTAAGCATGTTTATTCTAAGGTTTGAAAGAAATCTTTCGCTGTGCATTTGCTCATTTTAAAGATATTACTTGGAGTCAGTCATGGCATATTTCAAAAGACGTTGCATTCAAGTCGTTGAGTTCAATAGAGATTATTATTAAGTAAATGATAGATTTGGTCATTTATAGGTTGGATATTATGAAATGGTATTCATGTTTGTCAAAGTTCGATGTAATGAAAGTTTGTCTTTAAAAACGAATGCAATGTTTGTAAAATGTATCATATAGAGGTCAAATACCTCGCAATGTAACCATATGTTATTGTATTCATCTTTATGGATTAGGACGGGTCTTTACAGTTCGAGCATATCTAATGTTCAAAGTAAATGCACCACAGTTAATATTGTAGGGTGAGGTTGTCAACCTAACGGATCCGTCCATCTAAATTATGCTTACACCGATGCTATTAAAAGTATTCAAGCTAGAGGGTTTTTGAACAAAATCAATATGCATATATAGTACTCGTTTCAATACAAAAGCATTCGAAAATGTAAATATAACAGCGTGTATTCTCATCCCTGAAAACATGTAAAAAGCAGGACTGTAGACTCACCTTTGAATAAAGCTCGGATTGAAAGACAAAACTTGTACGGATTATAGCTGAGTAATACAACCTAAATATACGTATTTAGGTTTGTCAATATATGTTTCTTAAATAAGGGTGGTTTCATAGTATAAGTTGTCTCATTGCTCGACTCGACGGGTTTCAAAGTAAAAGTCAACAAATAGTCAACTAGATCATGCAAGTCAAACAAAGTCAACCGAAGTCAAACCGAAAGTCAAACTTGGTCAAGGTGGTCAACTAAAGTCAAAATTAGTAGGTTCATGTCAAATGTTGGTCAACATGTCAAACCTAAGTCAAACAACACGTTTCAGGTCATTAATGGTCATTTTCACAATTTCAGTTTACCATTGTGCACAAAGTTCATGAACATGTAGCATACTTAGCACATTACCTCATAGTACAAAATTCAATTAAAAATGGAAAACTCCAAATCATAAGTCTACTCAAAATTGATTCCAAAAAGTCCATCCAGGGTCTCATACGATAAATAAAAGTCAAGAATCAGAAGGGGTACATTTATGGTTTGCCAAGTCAGTTTCTGACCGCGCACTGATTTCGTTTCGGCTATAACCGGAGATAGGGGCATGAAATTGATACAAGATGAGTGGCCATAGTTCAAGAACAAATCAAACTAACACATATAAAAAATAGAGCAATTTTTGTTTAGCCAATTTGTAAAGTTTATTCATGCAAATTGAATATTCAGTTTTCAGCTCAAATCCGAATTTACATAAAGTATGGCCCTATTGTGCCCAATGAATAAGGTTTCATAGATTGACATTAACTAATAATAAGTCACATATCATGTCAAAATTCATGTCCCAGAAGCATACATGCTAATTCAATAAACACAAACCACAGAGTATAAAACAGAGAGCAAGTTGCAGGTTCGATTCTAGTTTAGCAAGCCACATTCGCACGCAATTATCCGAAGATCTATATACAATTAGACTATGATATCTACATGAAGGGTGAAGTAACTTTTGTGTATTTTTCAAATATGCAAAGCTTTAAACACAGAAGTCAATACATTTTATCATACAAGGTTTTTTTCATGCAAGTGCTGTATAATTCCACTTTTACACTAAATCAAGCATATCTCGAGTTATACATAAGCAAACGACATGATATCCTAGTGTAACTTGAGTGTTTTTGAATTATATTTCCAGTGGTATAAGTTTCACAAGACAATTCGTGGTCTAACAAACCCAGATTTCTGATTACACACAAAAACACAACGTTAATTTTAATTGACCATAACTTGATCATCCGGAAACGATATCAATCGAATTCAAAGCCTAAAATCAATAGTTTTTCACAAAGAATCTAATTAACACATAATATCATGCATTTGAAAAATCAATATTCACTGATCATGCAATAAACAAATTCGGTTCTTAACCCTAACGCATCAAACGATCAATTTAACGATAATAATTAACATGTACGCGTATAGACTTGAGCAATTGATAACATAACTATGAAACATCAATAAAAATCAGATTTTAAAGATTAAGGTTAGCTATTTATACCTTTGATCAACAAATCTTTTATACCAACGCGTAGCTATCGATGTGAATTGCAACTTTCGTGTTGAAGGTTTTGTCTAAAAGTGAAAATTTAATGGTGTTGTGATGGTGTGTGAATGGCGACGCAAAGAGAGGACAGGGAGGGAGAAAAGAATCGACTGATTAGGGTATTAGGATGATTATGCAGTTTAATTTTTATTATAGCTACTTAAATTAGGCTCTAAGCACATTACTAGTACCCAATAAGCCCAAATTAGAAATTAAAGGGGTGGGGGGTTGGGTTTCGGCCAATTGGCCCAAGTGGGGTATCCCCGGGCTCGTGTTTTGCAATTCCTTGTATCCGTAGCTCGTTTCAAGTGCCGTTTTGTCGTACCGAAGGCCCGGAACGCTAAATCGATCGTTAAACGCAACTAAACGTTAATTTATTAAAAATCTAATAAATTAATTATTTTTGAAAAGTTAATAATTAATAATTAAATTATTAAAATAAACCCGAGCGTTTCGTTGTTTAAAAAGCAGTTATCAAAACTGTATCGTTTTTATCGTATTTCTTTATCTGAAATATTTATTCGAATTAATATCAACCCATATTAATTATTGTAACCCTCCAAGGATCAAGTACGCGTTTATTACTTATAAACACATAAACGTCAAGTAATCGCCGTTAAATAAACTAACGGAAGGTTAACGGAACTAACGGAAAAAGCAGGGTTGTTACAATGTATAATGGAGAAATTCTCTTCATGGATAACTCTGCCTTTGATGAAATCAATAGTAAAGGGATTGTAATCCCTGAAAATGAACTCCGGGAAGGAACTCGAATTGATCAATGTACTCTATGTTCGTGAGATTCACAAGAATCTTGTGTCCCGATGGTTGTTAAATAAGTTTCGCTTAAAAAAAAGAATTGAATGTATGTTCAAAAGGTCACGTTGACCAAGAGTGAAATGTATGTTCAAAAGGGTTATGCCCTATAAATCTAACGGATCATCTTTCTTATCGGTTGAACGAATAACCGAAACCCTTGGTATTATCCACACTAATGTGTGTGATTTTAGATCCATTCTATCGACGAATGGAAACAGATACTTTATTTCTTCTATCGATGATAGACGAAGTATTGTTATATTTACTTGTTGAAAAGTAAAGATGAAGCAATAGATTCGTTTATTGCTTATAAAAACGAAGTTGAAAATCAACTTGAACGGAAAATCAAGGTTGTTCGCAGTAATAGAGGTGGTGAATATGTTGCACATTTTGCTGAGTTTTGTTCACAAAATGGCATTGAACATGAATTCACTGCACCTTACTTACCCCAATCGAATGAGACTGCTGAATACAAGAATAGAACCTTGAAAGAAATGGTGAATGCCATGTTGGTGAGTTCTGGTATAAGCCAGTCAATGTAGGGGGATGTCATCCTATCGGTAAGCTATCTTTTAAATAAGATACCCTAGAAGAAAAGGGATGAAACCTCATATAAATATGGTGGAAAAGGAAACCATCCTATGAATATCTCAAAGTGTGGGGGTACCTGGCAAAGGTGGTTGTTCCATTACCTAAGGCAAGAAAGTTTAGATCCAAGAATGGCATATGGGTTATGCTTATAGAGGAACTAATACTAAATGTATACAAAGATATACGTGACACTAAAACCATCTTTAATGGTATATTTAAGGTGGTGTTTAAATATGTGAAGTCGATTTTGTCATGATACAAGGGGTATCGTATAACATTCCTTGTGAGAAAAGCTATGGAGTATATGAATGATGCGTCTTCTATTCTCATGCTTTGGACTTGAAGTCTATAGAATACTAGACTTACACTTGTTAATAATGATCATCTGTAGAGATTGATTAACAACTATTATTTCATTGTGTTGAATTTATTTAAAGACAAAATCGCTTTCATTCAGTATTATAAGTATTTGGTAAATTGTGAAACCAGATTTGTAACATCATTTATGATGTGAATTATTCCATTTTATGTGGAATATGATATTAAATATAAAGATGACAATATTTGTTATATTATTATCTCGAAATTTAAATTACTTAATCAGAATTCAGATGTGAAAATGTAATTTAAGTGCGAGAACTTTGTTAAGTTTTCTAAATTCGACGTCTCTAGGTCAAACCTAGAATATGTTGGAAAAATTGGTCAAAAACAAGTGTGTTTTCACCAACTTTGGACACTAATTAATTTATGATAAATTGATAATATACATTAAGTGGGTTTTGTAGTCCTTGACGAGGGCCTTACAATGAACTAAAGTGTGTCTAAAACGGATTAAAGGTGAATGAGATATCGAATCTCAAAGTAGCTTGTTTGATGCGAGATCTAGAAGGTTTGACATTTGTCCCACATCGGAAGTGGAGCAAACCTAAGGCTTTGATTTCCACTATAAATAAAGGCCTATAGGGTTTGTAGAAAAACACACCAAAAAATCATATAAGCATTCTTATATGATTAGAGTTTCCTCTCAGCCGCAACAAGGTCTCCCCGTTCCGGTTACTTTTCAGGCAAGTGGTTACCCTGGGAACAAACGTCGAATCTGTTTAAGGGAACACAAGCCCGGTTCAACATAATATCGGTTAGATCGTTTCAACTTTCTCTTAGTTTGATTATTTATTAGCAATATGATTATTATGTTTGTGATAATATATATAAGTGTTCAGTTTCGTATACATATTTCCTACAAACTTAAACAGATTTAATTGTTCCAGACTACGAAACTGAGTTTGAGATCGATTATATATGAAAGATAAGTTATATTTATTTTAACTGTTTCATGCGTAATAATCGTGTTATAACTGTATTGAGTTTATATGTTATATTCTGTTGATTGCACGAATTCTTATGAAGATAATTAATTTACATAGCTGAACAAACTGTTATGCTTCTATCATAATTTTGTTTGAGTATTCTATTGAAAGAACATGTATCGGTATTTATATTATTATAACCTGCCGTGTTATTGTTTTTTTTGGTAACCTGGGTATCCAACATTTTTTTAACTGACTAATCCCAGGGCGATTACCCGCTTTGCGAGCAGCCCGAAGTCATTGCAGGCGAACCTCCGTGGCCATGAGGGAGAATAACTTTGTGGGTGTAAGGAATCGAACCCTTGACCTCCACATTGAAAGGTATATGACGGTGGGTTTTAAAGCTTAATTAAAGTTCATGTTATACGTTTATGAATATTATGTCATAAACAGAGATTATATGTGGTTTAAATTATATGATAAATTTAATCTATTTATTAGATTTATATAGATTATCGATTATTTTAATTATAAATTGAAATTGAGATATAAGGATGCTCATATTGGAACTCTGCTAGATTATGTTTTTAAAATTTTTTATGGTTTTGTACTTATCAATTTGTGGATGCTGACAGATTCTATTTACTAAATCTTGATGTTTATGCATATGGATATGTGTATATTGATATATTTATGCAACATATTTATGTCATGTAATATGTATAATTTTTGTGTGATCACGTGATGTTTGAATATACTCCGTATATGATTAATGATATATATTGATCATGATCTTTTCTAAAATTGAACGTGTGTATGCTTTTATTTTGCTAATTGTACATGATCGTATATGCTAATATGATTTTAACTAGCCTAACATATTGGTATAAGATTAATGTGGTTTTGGCTACATGTTATTATTATGAATTTTTTTTTTTTTTTTTTTTTTTTTTTTTTTTTTTTTTGACACATGATGTAGTACATGGTATTCAAATATTTCATATGTTTTTCTTGAAATCTTATCATGGCTAGATTTTGTCATCATGTATCTTTAAAGATGTACTTTTACAGCTCTATTTTAGCATTATCGATAACAGAGACTCACACAAGGGAGATTAGTCGACAATAGTTGGTTACTGTTATGAGAACCCGATCGATTAATTCTATTCCGAAGAACATGCCATGTTTTCCTTCGGAGACGCCGGTGAATAAATTGCAGGTATAACATTTAAAGAGAACTTTTCGTTTGTACTGTCTGTTTAGACAGGAACGAGAGAGGTTAACGGTGGAGATCCAGATTGGAATCCGAGTTAACTCGAATCTAACGGTGGTCACGACCCGGTGTGTTCGATCTCTCTGTTAGTTCCTCTTCGCCCTTCGTTCTCATCATCAACGCATTTTGAGGTAATACGACGGGTCAGTTTCTTTTTCATGAAAGATTCTCAAAATTTGAATATCACGAAAACCATGGGCCACTTTCCATGTTTGTGGTAATATGTGCAAATTTCACAACCGAAGGTTTTAATGTGATAATAAGTTACATAAATTGTTGATTACATAATATTTTGTTTTATAAAATATGATGGTGTTTCAATTTATGTAACTATTAGAACTTGGTGTAGGTTTTAATGTGATTATGTACTATGACTAATTATAAATGTCGTAGATTATCATCTTGTTGGACTTATAATTATATATTGCTCCAGAATTGGTTTCAGTAAAATATGGGATAATGTGTTTATTAACGGTTTTTAATTGAAATAGAACTGAAGCCTATTGCGAGCTAGTATAAACAGAGTATACAAATAGTTATATAAAACAGATGTGTAAATAGTTCTATATGAATGATCTGGACATGTTTTACATTTTAAAATAGCTGTTAAAACGTGTTGTGGTTTTAAAACGTGTTGTTAAAACAAGTTTATTGTTGTTATAACTTGTTAAGACGTTTATGGACACTGATCATGAACTCTACTACTTTTGTTACTGCCGCGATTGATGCACCACTTCTTAACGCGGTTCTTTCGCATGCTGAGAAACCTGAGAAGTTTACTGATGTGAACTTTAAACGTTGGCAGTAAAAGATGTTCTTTTATCTGACCACACAGAACCTTGCGAGGTTCTTGACAGAACCTTGCGAGGTTCTCGACAGAACCTTGCGAGGTTCTCGACAGAACCTTGCGAGGTTCTCGACCGAACCTTGCGAGGTTCTTGACAGAAACCGCTCCCCAACTTTGTTTATGGGGAAGAAAATGCTCAAATTGTGAGCGCGGTTTAGGCTTGGAATCATTCAGATTCTTTATGTTGCAACTATGTCTTTAATGACATAGTTTTCGGACCATTTCCGGACTGATTTCGAACTGTATTTTGATCTGTTTCCAGATAGTATTCGACACTGGTTATAGACTATCTTCGGGACAGTATTCGGACAGTTTTAGACTGTTATTAAACGGGATTTAAACTTGTTTGTTTAACAGTTGGGCTTAAACATGTTTGGTTTAGCCGGTTTTGTTGAAACGGTTTAGTTTAATCGTTTAGTATAAACCTTTTGATTATAACATGTTTGGTTTACATGTTTATGTTTAAACCTGCTTCATTTAACTGTAGGGTTGAAACCTGTTCGATTTACCCGTTTGAGTTGAACCCGTTTGGATTGAAACCTGTTTAGTTTACCTGTTTGTGTTGAAATGGTTTAGTACCGTTTAGTTGAAACCATGTGGTTAACCCAAATAGTTTTAACTATTTGGTTTACGCGGTTGGGTTTAAACTTGTTCGGTTTACCCGTTTAGGTTGAAACCTATTTGTTTTACCTAATTGGTGAAAACCTGATTGGTTTAACCTGGTTGAGTTGAAACCTGCTTGGTTTAACTCAGTTTGTTCACGATAAACTAGAACTTTAATTTTGGGTTGAAAACTCAAATTATGTAGTACTTGTTGTTTTGTTAACAACCTAGCAACTGAAACAACTTGTTTTGTTGAAACAGTTTAGTTCAGTTCAAATTTTAGATGATCTCTGAAGTTAACTTGGTTTGTTCTAATATCAAGGAATGATGAACTTATACCAGGGTTATCCGTCATGTGTGTGTGATCATGAGGCTGCCATTGATGATATTAATGGCAATGAGATTGTTTTTGCGAAAATGAACTTTGCAAAGGGACTCACATTGATCAACGTGTTTGTATGTTCATGAGATTCATAAGAATCTGATGTCCGGGTTGTTGTTGAACAAATCTGGCTTCAAAAAGAAAAAAAAAAAGGATTGTATGTTCAAAAGGTCATGTTGACCAAAAGTGGAATGTATGTTCATAAGGGCTATGCCTGATAAATGTGAAATTTGTGTTGAAGCCAAATTAACGAGATCATCTTTCTTATCAGTTGAACGAATAACCGAAACCCTTGGTATGATCCACTCTCATGTGTGTGATTTTAGATCCATCCTAACGATGCAAGGAAACAAATACTTTATTTCGTTTATCGATGATAGACGAAGTATTGTTATATTTACTTGTTGAAAAGTAAAGATGAAGCAATAGATTCGTTTATTGCTTATAAAAACGAAGTTGAGAATCAACTTGAACGAAAAATCAAGGTTGTTTGCAGTGATAGAGGTGGTGAATATTTTGCACATTTTACTGAATTTGGTTCACAAAATGGCATTGGACATGAATGCACTGCACCTTACTTACCCTAATCGAATGGGACTGCTGAATGCAAGAATAGAACCTTGAAAGAAATGGTGAATGCCATGTTGGTGAGTTCTTGTGTAAGCCAGTCAATGTGAGGGGATGCCATCCTATCGGAAAATTATCTTTTAAATAAGATAAGATACTCTAAAAGAAAATGGATGAAACCACGGTGCCTGGAAAATGTAGTTGTTCCACTACAAGGCACGAAATATAAGATCCAAGAATGGCATATGCGTTATGCTTATAAAGGAACTAATACTAAATGTATACGAAGATATATGTGATACTTAAAATCATCTTAAATGGTATATTTAAGGCGGTGTTTGAATTGATTTAAAGAAAAAATCACTTTCCTTTAGTAATGGAAACATTTGGTATATTGTGAAACCAGATTTGTAAACATCATTGATGATGTGAATAATTCCATTTTATGTGTAATATGATATTGAAGATAATTATAAATGTAAAGATGACAATCTTTATTATAAGGCGGTGAAATATATTTGTAAACATTTGGTATATTATCTTAAGATCTGAATTACTTAATCAAAATTCAGATGTGGAAATATAATTTGAGTGTGAGAACTTTGTTAAGTTTTCTAAATTCGACGTCTTTAGGTCAAACCTATTATGACTAAGATTGCTGAAATGTGTTAAAATATAGATCACAAAAGATGTATATCTTATGTGTGGTAATGATACCGCAACCCGCGTGCGCATCCTATACGTATGCGGGCACCCGCTAGCATGCGTATGCGTGCATTGTTATGCGCAATGCTGTATGCGGATTCGTATTGAATGCCTTTGTTCCCGGTACATCGATTACTTAGTTATCAAGTAAATATCTTTTCCATAATTACATCCGTGATTCGGGGGAGTTTATTATGGAAAGGATTACCATTATCTCGGATGGTTCTAGTATTAGGGTTTGCCTATATATACAAACCCTAATTATCATTCTAAACACAATAACGTTACGTAACAATCATCAAACACACATCTTACGTAACCAGCATCATCTCTCATCTTCTCAAGGTTAACATGTTAGTTCTTTATTCAGCTAGCACCTACAACTGTAGTGACGCGAACTTTTCCATGTTTTTATATATTTAATGAATTTGATATTTACATGATTAAATGTTTCCAACATGTTAAGCAATCAAACTTGTTAAGACTTGATTAATTGAAATAGGTTTTATATAGACAATTGACCACCCAAGTTGACCGGTGATTCACGAACGTTAAAACTTGTAAAAACTAGTTGATGGCATATATATGGTTATATATATAGTTAACATGATATTTTGATAAGTAAGTATCTCATTAGGTATTTTAACAATGAGTTATATACATAATAATGAGACTATTGAATTAAGAAACTCGAAAACGATATATATAACGATTATCGTTATAACAACGTCTTACTAAATATATATGAATCATATTAAGATATTGATACACTATGTTTAATCATGATAAATGATAAGTAATCATGTTATTAAGTGTATTAACAATGAACTACATATGTAAAAACAAGACTACTAACTTAATGATTTCGAAACGAGACATATATGTAACGATTATCGTTGTAACGACATTTAATGTATATATATCATATTAAGATATATTAATACATCATGATATCCTGATAACGTAATAATTTAACATCTCATTTGATATAATAAACAATAGGTTAACAATATTTAACAAGATCGTTAACCTAAAGGTTTCAAAACAACACTTATATGTAACGACTAACGATGACTTAATGACTCAGTTAAAATGTATTTACATGTAGTATTTTAATATGTATTCATACACTTTTGAAAGACTTTAAGACACTTATCAAAGTATTTCTACTTAACAAAAATGCTTACAATTACATCCTCATTCATTTTCATCAACAATTCTACTCGTATGCGCTCGTATTTGTACTCGTACAATACACAGCTTCTAAATGTATTTACTATTGGTATATACACTCCAATGATCAGCTCTTAGCAGCCCATGTGAGTCACCTAACCATGTGGGAACCATCATTTAACATCTAGCATGAAATATCTCACAAAATTACAAACTAATGGAGCCTATATGGAGAGCCTTAGTTCACGTGAATGTTGGTACTCATAAACACATTCACTTTGCAATTTTCTTGGATCAAACTACCCTATCTCAAGTTTTCTTCCTTTGTTCTAAGTGTTCTTCATCATCTTCAACAAAATCTAGCTCAATCTAGTTCATAAATCCATACATAAACCAAGTTATAAAACAACTACTCAAGAACACACCAACAACACTTCCAAGATTGCTAGCTTACTTCCAATCTTGAAAATCCACTTTGAGTGATCATCCAACCTCAAGAAATCTTTCTTATTTACAGTAATATATCTTTCTAATATAAAGTAATACTCATATTCAAACTTTGATTCAATTTCTATAACTATAACAATCTTATTTCGAGTGAAAATCTTAATTGAACTTGTTTTCGTGTCATGATTTTGCTTCAAGAACTCTCAAGCCATCCAAGGATCCTTTGAAGCTAGATCTATTTATCACATTTCCAATAGGTTTATTCACAAAACCTGAGGTAGTAATGATGTTCATAACATCATTCGATTCATATATATAAAACTACCTTATTCGAAGGTTTAAACTTGTAATCACTAGAACATAGTTTAGTTAATTTTAAACTTGTTCGCAAATAAAAGTTAATCCTTCTAACTTGACTTTTAAAATCAACAAGACACATGTTCTATATCTATATTATATGCTAACTTAATGATTTAAAACCTGAAAACCCGAAAAACACCGTAAAACCGGATATACGCCGTCGTAGTAACACCGTGGGCTGTTTTGGGTTAGTTAATTAAAAACTATGCTAAAATTTGATTTAAAAGTTGATCTTCTGGGAAAATGATTTTTCTTATGAACATGAAACTATATCCAAAAATTATGGTTAAACTCAAAGTGGAAGTATGTTTTCCAAAATGGTCATCTAGACGTCGTTCTTTCGATTGAAATTACTACCTTTACAAAAATGACTTGTAACCTGTATTTCCGACTATAAACTTATACTTTTTCTGTTTAGATTCATAAACTTAAGATCAATATGAAACCACAGCAACTTAGATTAAAACGAAGAAGTTATGGGTAAAACAAGATTGGATAATTTTTGTTGTTGTAGCTACGTGAAAATTGGTAACAAATCTATATTAATCATATCCTAGCTAACTCATATTGTATTATACATTTATTATAATATATTATGTAATCTTGGGATACCATAGACACGAATACAATGTTTTGACATATCATATCGACCCATCTATATATATATTTCGGAACAACCATAGACACTCTATATGCAGTAATGTTGGAGTTAGCTATACATGGTTGAGGTTGATTCCAAAATATTATATATACTTTGAGTTGTGATCTAGCCTGAGGCTTGTATACATGAGATCGTGGATTGATTCGAGATAATATATATTGTTTTATTTTTCTGTACATCTAACTGTGGACAACTAGTTGTAGGTTACTAACGAGGACAGCTGACTTAATAAACTTAAAACATCAAAACGTATTAAAAATCTTGTAAATATATTTTGAACATACTTTGATATATATGCACATATTTGTTATAGGTTCGTGAATCGACCAGTGGCCAAGTCTTACTTCCCGACGAAGTAAAAATCTGTGAAAGTGAGTTATAGTCCCACTTTTAAAAATATAATATTTTGGGATGAGAATACATGCAGTTTTGAAAATGATTTACTAAATAGACACAAGTATTGAAACTACATTCTATGTTGAATCGTTATACCGGATATCGCCCTTGTTGAACTTGGTAACCTAAGAATTGGAGTTTTTTATAATTGCCACCAATTAACGCGAATCCTAAAGATAGATCTATGGGCCATTGACAAGCCCCAGTCAGAGAATTTGAACTGCTTTAGTACTTCGATATTTATATATGGGGATATTCTAGATGCATTTGTTAATGTCGGTTACCAGGTGTTCAACCTTATGAATGATTTTTTATGCAGATTGCATATTATTGAAAGATGAAATCTTGTGGTCTATTATTACGATTTGATAAATATATAGGTTAAACCTATAACTCACCAACATTTTTGTTGACATTTAAAGCATGTTTATTCTCAGGTGATTATTAAGAGCTTCCGCTGTTGCATGCTATTATATGGACAAGATTTAGTGTCAGCATGCTTGTATAATATTGTTTAAAACTGCATTCGAGATTTATTTTGTTGTAACATATTAATATTTGTAAACCAATATGTATTGGTAGTGTGTATGTGTGATATTTGTTAGATTATCATTTCTGGATAATCTAAATGGTGACTTTTTAACCTTGTCGATAAAATAAAGGTTATGGTTTGTTTTAAAAACGAATGCAGTCTTTGAAAAACGTCTCATATTGAGGTCAAAACCTCGCAACGAAATCAATTAATATGGAACGTTTATAATCAATATGAACGGGAAATTTCAGTTGGTATCCGAGCGTTGGTCTTAGAGAACCAGAATTTTTGCATTAGTGTATCTTATCGAGTTTGTTAGGATACATTAGTGAGTCTGGACTTCGATCGTGTTTTTCTTCAAAAACGATTGCTTAACATTTTTTTATGTTGGAAACTATATATTATTAACATGTAAATACTATGTGATATATTAATCTTTTAACTTGTTTGATATTGTGTGATAGATGTCTACCTCTAGTACAAATCCCATCGACTCACCTAATAATAATGAAGAGTCGAATATACTTTGGAAAGATTCACAAATTCCCGAAGAGAAGGAACCGGAAGAAGAGGAACCGGAAGAAGAGGAACCGGAAGAGGAGGAACCGGAAGAAGAGGAACCGTAAGAGGAGGAACCGGAAGAGGAGGAACTGGAAGAGGAAGAACCGGAAGAAGAAGAGGTTCCAGAGGAAGAAATATTGATACCTACAGTAAATCGGTTTAATAAAAGAAAATCCTCAACCAACGGACCAAAGTCAATAATGGTCAATGGTGTTTCCGCCGAGGAAATAAAATATTGGGAAGATTATCAATTTTCCGACGAATCGGATCCCGATGAGGATTCTGATGATATTATAGAAATTACCTCGACCCAATTTAATAAAGCAAAAGAAAATAATAAGGGAAAAGGTATAAAAATAGAGAAACCTGATTCCAACCCCGATGAACTTTATATGTATCGACAACGTCCGTATTTTCTAAAATGTAACAATAACCCGGGAACCTCTAAACCACCAGGTTTTTCTAAACCATTGTGGAAAACAACGGCTCGTATTAGAGGAATACCATATATCCCTAGAAAATTAGGAAAATGAAGCAAGTCCGAAGAAGAAGAAACCAGTGATTCAGATTAGAGGGTTGTAATCATGTTGTGTATTATATGTATTGTAGTGTGTTTGTACTTTTATGTTCTTTATAAAAATTACTTGTATTGTTTGTTAATTATCTTTTACGAATCTAATCCTTGTCTATTTTACAATATAAAAAAACACAAAATGGACGTTAAGGATAGACAACCAAAAATTTTAGAAGATCTACCAGGAGATATGATTGATGAAATCTTGTCTAGAGTTGGGCAGAATTCATCAGCACAATTAGTTACGGCAAAATTAGTTTGTCAAATGTTTGAAAGACATTCCAGGCATGCCTTAGTATATAAAAGGATTTCCTTTGAAAGTTGGGGTATATCACATTGGGGAGACTTTAAGTTATGCCAAGTTTTCTTTAAGGCATTTAGTGCGGGAAACCCAGATGCAATTTTACGCTACGGGTTACGAACCTATTTTGACTCAACATATCCCAACATAGGACTCCGTTCTTTAGAAAGAGCTTCTAACATGCAACATAAAGAAGCATGTTATGCTTACGGGTTAATAATGTTCGCTTCTCATGAAATTGAGAAAAAGAACATTGGGTTGAAACTTTTAAATAAAACATTCTCACAAGTGACGGACTCAGTAGTTGGGGTAAGAAACAAGGTTTTTAGATTGCTACAAGGCTGTTGGGCATTACAAAACCCTCGTCCTTTTGACAACATTACAACATGCTGCCTAGCCAAAGGTCATAACGGTTACTTTCCACAAGACCAAGGATGGGAAGTCGTCTTAGTAAAACCAGAATACATGACTTGTTTCTGGACTTATGAATTACGTGTCTTTATTTCTTTTGCTGAACAACTTGCGTATTAACTAGAATTGCCTCTATAGCTGCCGAATAGCAAAGTTATTATGTTCTATATTTCATCCTATATGTATAATAGCGGTATTGTAAGTTTGTAAAATATTGTATAATATTGAACGCGAAATTTTATTATAATCACTGTTTCATATAAAATTGTAGTAGTTGAATTGTATATTAGCTACTAAGTATGAACTTAACTGGTATGTACTACCCGAATTAAAACTATAAAACACTAATATGAAGAAAAAGCTTTTATAAATGAGTTCATACTATGCTATGAAATACTATTGACTACTCTTAAAATTCTATATGATTAACTTGATTCTTTTGGGCTATTTTTGAAGGAAATGGCATCGGCGACTCGTCAGAATTTGAACATGAGCAAGGAAGACTTCTGTGTTTTCCTTGCAGCAAACATAGCCACAGTACAGGCTGCGATGCAAAATAACAATAACTCTGGATCTAGCAGTGGAACTAATTTCACAAGAAATCGTGTAGGATGCTCCTACAAAGAATTCACTGCCTGCAAACCTTTGGAATTTGATGGAACCGAAGGACCAATTGGATTGAAACGGTGGACTGAGAAGGTCAAATCGGTGTTTGCCATAAGTAAGTGTACCGAAGAGGACAAAGTTAAGTACGCTACGCATACCTTCACAGGTACTGCGTTAACGTGGTGGAACACCTATCTTGAACAGGTAGGACAAAATGCTGCTTACGCACTACCGTGGTCGGCATTCAAACAATTGATGAACGAGTAGTACCGTCCTAGAAACAAAGTCAATAAGCTCAAGGTAGAGCTTAGAGAGTTACGAATAAAAGGGTTCAACATTACCACATATGAACAACGATTCACAGAGTTGTGCCTATTGTGTCCAGGAATGTACGAAGATGAAGAAGAGAAGATCGACGCGTTTATAAAAGGGTTACTGTAGTGACCCGAACTTTTCCATGTTTATATATATTAATTGATATTGATATTTACATGAATAAATGTTTCCAACGTGTTAAGCAATCAAACTTGTTAAGACTTGATTAAATGAAATAAGTTTCATTTAGACAATTGATCACCCAAGTTGACCGGCGATTCACGAACGTTACAAATTTGTAAAAACTACATGTTGTGGTATATATAGACATATATATATGGTTGACATGAGATTATGATAAGTAAGTATCTCACTAAGTATATTAACAATGTGTGATATACATAAGAAATGAGATTACTAAGTTAAGAAACTCGAAATGATATATATAACGATTATCGTTATGATAACGTCTACTAAATACATATGTTTCATATTAAGATATTTCTTAATACACTATATTTAACATGATAAAATGATATTTAAATATATCATTAAGTGTGTTAATAATGAACTACATATGTAAAAAACAAGACTACTAACTCAAGAATTACGAAACGAGACTTATATGTAATGATTATCGTTGTAACGATATTTTAATGTAAATATCATATTAAGAGATATTCATACATCATAATATCATGATAACATAATAATTTAACATCTCATTTGATATAATAAATATTGGGTTAACAACATTAATTGAGATCGTTAACTTAAAGGTTTCAAAACAACACTTACATGTAACGACTAACGAAGACTTAACGACTCCATTAGAATGGATATACATGTTGTGTTTTGATATGTATTCTTACACTTTTGAAAGACTTCAAGACACATATCAAAGTACGTCTACTTAACAAAAATGCTTACAATTACATCCTCATTCAGTTTCATCAACAATTCTACTCGTATGCACTCGTATTCGTACTCGTACAATACACAGCTTTTAGATGTATGTACTATTGGTATATACACTCCAATAATCAGCTCTTAGTAGCCCATGTGATTCACCTAACACATGTAGGAACCATCATTTGGCAACTAGCATGAAATATCTAATAAAATTACAAAAATATTAGTAATCATTCATGACTTATTTACATGAAAACAAAATTACATATCCTTTATATCTAATCCATATACCAACGACCAAAAATACCTATAAACACTTTCATTCTTCAATTTTCTTCATCTAATTGATCTCTCTCAAGTTCCATCTTCAAGTTCTAAGTATTCTTCATAAATTCCATAAGTATAGTTTCATAAAAATTAAGATTACTTCCAAGTTTTCAAGTCTACTTTCAAGCTTTCTAATCCATTCCAAGTAATCATTTAAGATCAAGGAACCTTTGTTATTTACAATAGGTTATCTTTCTAATTCAAGGTAATATTCATATTCAAACTTTGATTCAATTTCTACAACTATAACAATCTTATTTCGAGTGAAAATCTTACTTGAACTGTTTTCGTGTCATGATTCTGCTTCAAGAACTTTCAAGCCATCCAAGTATCCTTTGAAGCTAGATCCATTTTTCTCATTTCCAGTAGTTTTATCCAGAAAACTTGAGGTAGTAATGATGTTCATAACATCATTCGATTCATACATATAAAGCTATCTTATTCGAAGGTTTAAACTTGTAATCACTAGAACATAGTTTAGTTAATTCTAAACTTGTTCGCAAACAAAAGTTAATCCTTCTAACTTGACTTTTAAAATCAACTAAACACATATTCTATATCTATATGATATGTTAACTTAATGATTTAAAACCTGGAAACACGATGAACACCATAAAATCGGATATACGCCGTCGTAGTGAAACCGGGGCTGTTTTGGTTTGGATAATTAAAAACTATGATAAAATTTGATTTAAAAGTTGTTCTTCTGGAAAAATGATTTTTCATATGAACATGAAACCATATCTAAAAATCTTGGTTAAACTCAAAGTGAAAGTATGTTTTTCAAAATGGTCATCAAGATGTCGTTCTTTCGACGGAAATGACTACCTCTTTAGAAATTGACATGTAACTTAAATTTCCGACTATAAACCTATACTTTTTCTGTTTGGATTCTTAAATTAGAGTTCAATATTAAACCATAGCAATTTCATTCACTCAAAATGGATTTAAAATGAAGAAGTTATGGGTAAAACAATATTGGATATTTTTGATCTTTTTAGCTACGGAAAATGTTTAACAAATCTATACAAATCATATCCTAGCTAACTTATATTGTATTATACATGTATTCTAATATATTATGTAATCTTGGGATACCATAGACACGTATAAAAATTTTTGACATATCATATCGACCCATGTATATATATTATTTGGAACAACCATATACACTCTATATGCAGTAATGTTGGAGTTAGCTATACAGGGTTGAGGTTGATTCCAAAAATATATATACTTTGAGTTGTGATCTAGCCTGAGACGTGTATACATTGGGTCGTGGATTGATTCAAGATAATATATATCGATTTATTTTTTGTACATCTAACTGTGGACAACTAGTTGTAGGTTACTAATGAGGATAGCTGACTTAATACACTCAAATCTTTAAAACATAATAAAAAAATGATTGTAATTATATTTTGATCACACTTTGATATACATGTATATATTTGTATAGGTTCGTGAATCGATCCGTGGCTAAGTCTTATTTTAGAGGAAGGAAATATCTGTGAAAGTGAGTTTCATTTACTCCCTTTTTAAATGCTTTTGCAATATATATTTTTGGGACTGAGAATACATGCGCTACTTTATAAATGTTTGACGAAATTGACACAAGTACTTAAAACTACATTCTATGGTTGAATTATCGTAATCGAATATGCCCCTTTTTATTAAGTCTGGTAATCTAAGAATTAGGGAACAGACACCCTAATTGACGCGAATCCTAAAGATAGATCTATTGGGCCTAACAAACCCCATCCAAAGTACCGGATGCTTTAGTACTTCAAAATTTATATCATATCCGAAGGGTGTCCCGGAATGATGGGGATATTCTTATATATGCATCTTATTAATGGCGGTTACCAGGTGTTCACCATATGAATGATTTTTATCTCTATGTATGGGATGTGTATTGAAATATGAAATCATGTGGTCTATTGTTACGATTTGATATATATAGGTTAAACTTATAACTCACCAACATTTTTGTTGACGTTTAAAGCATGTTTATTCTCAGGTGAATACTAAGAGCTTCCGCTGTTGCATACTGAACTAAGGACAAGATTTGGAGTCCATGCTTGTATGATATTATGTAAAACTGCATTCAAGAAACTTATTTTTGATGTAATATATTCTTATTGTAAACCATTATGTAATGGTCGTGTGTAAACGGTATATTTTAGATTATCATTATTTGATAATCTACGTAATGTTTTTTAAACCTTTATAGATAAAATAAATGTTATGGTTGTTTTAAAAATGAATGCAGTCTTTAAAAAACGTCTCATATAGAGGTCAAAACCTCGCAACGAAATCAATTAATAAGGAACGTTTATAATCAATATGAACGGGACATTTCAGTTGGTATCCGAGTGTTGGTCTTAGAGAACCAGAAAATTTGCATTAGTGTGTCTTATCGAGTTTGTTAGGATGCATTAGTGATTCTGGACTTCGACCGTGTTCTCTTTAAAAAATGATTGCTTAACATTTTTGTTGGAAACTATATATTATTAACATGTAAATATTATGTGATATATTAATCTCTTAACATGTTTGATATTGTGTGATAGATGTCTACCTCTAGCACAAATCCCATTGACTCACCTAATAATAATGAAGAGTCGAATATATATTGGCAAGATTCACAAGTTCCCGAAGAACCGGAAGAAGAGGAAACGGAACCGGAAGAAGAGGAACCGGAAGAAGAAGAGGTTCCGGAGGGGGAATAATAAGAACCACAGAAAACCGATCAAATAAAAGAAAATCCTCAACCAATGGACCAAAGTTAATAATGGTCAATGGTGTTTTCGCTAAGGAAGTAAAATATTGGGAAAATTACCAATTTTCTGATGAATCGGATCCTGATGAGGATTCCGATGATGTTATAGAAATTACCCCGACCCAATTTAATGAGGCAAAAGAAAATAATAAGGGAAAAGGCATCAAAATAGAGAAATCTGATTCCGACCCCGATGAACTTTATATGTACCGTCAACACCCGTATTTTCAATATCGTGACAATAACCCGGGAACCTCTAAACCACCAGGTTTTCTAAACCAATGTGGAAAATGATGGCTCGTATTAGAGGAACATCATATATCCCTAGAAAATTAGGAAAAAGAACCAAGTCTGAAGAAGAAGAAACCAGTGATTCAGATTAGAGGGGTGTGAGCATGTTGTGTAATAAATGTATTGTAGTTTGCTTGTACTTTTATGTTCTATGTAAAAATTGCTTGTATTGTTTGTTATTACGAATCTAATCCGTGTCTATTTTAAAGTATAAAAACAAAATGGACATTAAGGGTAGACAACCGAATCTTTTAGAAGACCTACCAGAGGATATGATGGAGGAAATCTTGTCTAGAGTCGGTCAGAATTCATCAGCACATTTAGTTATGGCGAAATTAACTTGTCAAACATTTGAAAGACTTTCCAGAGATGCCTTAGTTTATAAAAGGCTTTCCTTTGATAGGTGGGGTATATCACATTGGGGAGACTTTAACTTACACCGTGTTTTCTTTAAAGCGTTAAATGCGGGGAACCCAAATGCAATTTTACGCTACGGGTTAAGAACCTATTTTGACTCAACATATCCCAACATAGGATTTCGTGAATTAGAAAGAGCTTCTAACATGCAACATAAAGAAGCATGTTATGCTTACGAGTTAGTGATGTTTGCTTCTTACCAAAGTGAGAAAAAGAACATCGGATTGCAGCTTTTAAATAAAACTTTCCCACAAGTGACGGATTCAGTAGTTGGGGTGAGAAACAAGGTTTTTAGATTATTATGGGGCTGTTGGACATTACAAAACCCTCGTCCCTTTGACGACATTACAACATGCTGCCTAGCCAATGGTCATAACGGTTATTTTCCACAAGACCAAGGATGGGAAGTCGACTTAGTAAAACCAGAATGCATGACTTGTTTCTGGACTTATGAATTACGTGTCTTTATTTTTTTGCTGAACAACTTGCGTATTAACTAGATTTATCTTCAAAACTGTCCTGTATCATAGTGTACTATATCTCATGTTATATGTAATATAGCGAAGTTGTAAGTTTGAAGAATATTTGTATGTGATATATTATTATAATCAGTTTTTCATATGGAATTGTAGTAGTTGAATTGTTTATTAGCTACTAAGTATGAACTTAACGGGTAGGTAGTACCCGAATTTAAACTTATAAAACGCTAATATGAAGAAAAAGTTTTTATAAATGAGTTCATATTATGCTACGAGATACCATTGACTACTCTTAATATTCTGTATGATTAACTTGTTTCATTTGACTATTTTGAAGGAAATGGCACCGACTACTCGACACACCTTGAATATGAGCGAAGAGGAATTTCATGCCTTTCTTGCTTCAAACATAGCCGTAGTACAGGCCGCGCTACATACCAACAATAACTCTGAATCTAGCAATACAGCTAACGGCGCAAGAAATCATGTAGGATGCTCCTACAATTAATTCACTGCCTGCAAACCTTCAGAAGTTGATGGGACCGAAGGACCAATCGGATTGAAAAGGTGGACCGAGAAAGTTGAATCGGTGTTTGCCATAAGTAAGTGTGCTAAAGGAGACAAAGTGAAGTACGCTACGCATACCTTCACAAGTATTGCGTTAACATGGTGGAATACCTACCTAGAGCAAGTGGGACAAGATTCTGCTTACGCGCTACCGTGGTTAGCATTCAAGCACTTGATGAATGAGAGGTACTGTCCCATAACTGAGGTCAATAAGCTCAAGTCAGAACTTAGAGAGTTACGAACACAGGGATTCGATATTACTTCGTACGAAAGACGATTCACAGAATTGTGCCTATTGTGTCCGAGAGCGTTCGAAGATGAGGAAGAGAAGATCGACGCGTTTGTGAAAGGGTTACCGGAGAGAATCCAAGAAGATATAAGTTCACACGAGCCTGCCTCCATACAAAAGGCATGTAGAATGGCTCACAAACTAGTGAACCAGATTGAGGGAAGAATTGAAGAACAGGCGGCCGAAGAGGCCAACGTGAAGCTAGTCAAAAGAAAGTGGGAGGAAAACGGTGATAAGAGTCACCAATACAACAACAACTATCCCAACAATCGCAACATCAATCGCAACTACAACAAACGGCTCAACAATAACAACAACAACAACAAAAACTACAACAATCATCCCAACAACAATAACAATCGCAACAACAACAACAATCAGAAGCAGCTATGCTAAAGGTGTGAAAAGTGTCACTCAGGGTTCTGCACCAAATTTTGCAACAAGTGTAAAAGAAATGGTCATAGCGCAGCGAAGTGTGAGGTCTACGGACCAGGGGTTAACAGAACGAAAGGAACAAATGGTGTCGGAACGAGTAATGGCGGAGCAAGTTGTGTCGGAGCAAGTTATGCCAATGTAGTTTGTTATAAATGTGGAAAACCAGGCCACATTATTAGAAATTGCCCGACCCAGGAGAACACGAATGGACAAGGCCTCGAAAGAGTTTTCAATATTAATGCGGCAGAGGCATAGGAAGACCCGGAACTTGTTACGGGTACGTTTCTTATTGACAATAAATCTGCTTACGTTTTATTTGATTCGGGTGCGGATAGAAGCTATATGAGTAGAGATTTTTGAGTAGAGATTTTTGTGCTAAATTAAGTTGTCCATTGACACTGTTGGATAGTAAATTTTTACTCGAATTAGCAAACGGTAAATTAATTTCAGCAGATTATATATGCCGGAATCGAGAAATTAAACTGGGTAGCGAAATATTTAAGACTGATTTGATACCAGTAGAGTTAGGGAGTTTTGATGTAATAGTTGGCATGGACTGGCTGAAGGAGATGAAAGCAGAGATCGTATGTTACAAAAATGCAATTCGCATTGTACGAGAAGAAGGAGAACCCTTAATGGTGTACGGAGAAAAGGGCAACACGAAGCTGCATCTTATTAGTAATTTGAAGGCACAAAAACTAATAAGAAAAGGTTGCTATGCTGTTCTAGCACACGTTGAGAAAGTACAAACTGAAGAAAAGAGCATCAATGATGTTCCCGTCGCAAAAGAATTTCCCGATGTATTTCCGAAAGAATTACCGGGACTACCTTCACATCGATCTGTTGAATTTCAAATAGATCTTGTACCAGGAGCTGCACCAATAGCTCGTGTTCCTTACAGACTCGCACCCAACGAGATGAAAGAACTGCAAAGCCAACTGCAAGAACTATTAGAACGTGGTTTCATTCGACCAAGCACATCATCATGGGGAGCTCCTGTTTTGTTTGTCAAGAAGAAGGATGGTACATTTAGGTTGTGTATTGACTACAGAGAGTTGAATAAACTTACCATCAAAAACCGTTATCCACTGCCAAGAATTGACGACTTATTTGATCAACTACAAGGCTCATCGGTTTATTCAAAAATCGATTTACGTTCTGGATATCATCAAATGCAAGTAAAGGAGGATGATATTCCAAAAACTGCATTTAGGACGCGTTATGGTCATTAGGAGTTTATGGTTATGCCGTTTGGATTGAATAATGCACCAGCTGTGTTCATGGACCTTATGAACCGAGTGTGTGGGCCATATCTTGACATGTTTGTCATTGTTTTCATCGATGACATACTTATTTACTCAAAGAATGATCAAGAGCACAAAGAACATTTGAGAAAAGTGCTAGAAGTATTGAGGACAGAAAAACTGTACGCTAAGTTTTCAAAGTGTGCATTTTGGTTGGAAGAAGTTCAATTCCTCGGTCACATAGTGAACAAAGAAGGTATCCAGGTGGACCCAGCAAAGATCAAAACCGTTGAAAAGTGGAAAACCTCAAAAACTCCGAAGCATATACGTCAATTTTTAGGATTGGCTGGTTACTATAGAAGATTCATCCAAGATTTCTTCAAAATAGAAAAACCCTTGACTGCATTAACGCATAAAGAGAAGAAATATGAATGGAAGGATGAACAAAAGAAGGTGTTTCAGTTATTGAAGAAAAAGCTAACTACAGCACCTATATTGTCATTGCCTGAAGGGAATGATGATTTTGTGATTTATTGTGACGTATCAAAGCAAGGTCTCAGTTGTGTATTAATGCAACGAATGAAGGTGATTGCTTATGCGTCCAGACAATTGAAGATTCACGAGAAAATTATACGACTCACGATTTGAAATTGGGTGCTGTTGTTTTTGCATTAAAGACTTGGAGGCATTATTTATATGGGGTCAAAAGTATTATATATACCGACCACAAAAGTCTCCAACATATATTTAATCAGAAGCAACTGAATATCAGACAATGCAGGTGGATTGAATTATTGAATGATTATGATTTTGAGATTCGATACCACCCGGGGAAGGCGAATGTGGTAGCCGACGCTTTGAGTAGAAAGGACAGAGAACCTATACGGGTAAAAGCTATGAATATAATTATTTGTACTAACCTTACTACTCAAATAAAGGAGGCGCAACATGGGGTTGTAAAAGAAGGAAAGTTGAAGAATGAAATACCGAAAAGATCAGAGAAACAACTTAATATTCAGGAAAACGGAACCCGATATAGGGCTGATAGAATTTGGGTACCAAGGTTTGGAGATGTGAGAGAAATGGTACTTAAGGAAGCACATAAAACCAGATATTCAATACATCCCGGAGCGGGAAAGATGTATAAAGATCTCAAGAAACACTTTTGATGGCCGGGTATGAAAGCCGATATTGCTAACTATGTAGGAGAATGTTTGACGTGTTCTAAGGTCAACGCTGAACATCAGAAACCATCAGGTCTACTACAACAACCTGAAATCCCGGAATGGAAATGGGAAAACATTACCATGGATTTCATTACTAAATTGCCAAGGACTGCAAGTGGTTATGATACTATTTAGGTAATAGTTGATCGTCTCACCAAGTCAGTACACTTCCTGCCAATGAGAGAAGATGACAAAATGGAGAAGTTGGCGCGATTGTATTTGAAGGAGGTTGTCTCCAGACATGGAATACCTGTCTCTATTATCTCTGATAGGGATGGTAGATTTGTTTCAAGGTTCTGGCAGACGTTGCAACAAGGATTGGGGACTCGTCTAGACATGAGTACTGCCTATCATCCACAAACTGATGGGCAGAGTGAAAGGATGATACAAACTCTTGAAGACATGCTACGAGCATGTGTTATTGATTTCGGAAACAGTTGGGATCGACACCTACCGTTAGCAGAATTTCCCTACAACAACAGTTATCATTCTATTATTGAGATGGCGCCGTTTGAGGCACTTTATGGTAGAAAGTGCAGGTCTCTGATTTGTTAGAATGAAGTGGGGGATAGACAGATTACGGGTCCAGAGATAATACAAGAAACTACCGAGAAAATCATCCAAATTCAACAACGATTGAAAACCGCCCAGAGTCGACAAAAGAGCTACGCGGACAGTAAAAGAAAAGATATAGAGTTTGAAATTGGAGAAATGGTCATGCTTAAGGTTTCACCTTGGAAAGGCGTTGTTCGATTTGGTAAACGGGGGAAACTAAATCCAAGGTACATTGAACCATTCAAGATTATAGATCGTGTCGGACCAGTAGCTTACCATCTGGAGCTACCTCAACAACTCGCGGCTGTACATAACACTTTTCACCTCTCGAATTTGAAGAAATGTTTTGCTAAAGAAGATCTCACTATTCCGTTGGACGAAATCCAAATCAATGAAAAACTTCAATTCATTGAAGAACCCGTCGAAATAATGGATCGTGAGGTTAAGAGACTTAAGAAAAACAAGATACCGATTGTTAAGGTTCGATGGAATGCTCGTAGAGGACCCGAGTTCACCTGGGAGCGTGAAGATCATATGAAGAAGAAATACCCGCATCTATTTCCAGAAGATTCGTCAACACCTTCAATAGCTTAAAATTTCGGGACGAAATTTATTTAACGGGTAGGTACTGTAGTGACCCGAACTTTTCCATGTTTATATATATTAATTGAGATTGATATTTACATGACTAAATGTTTCCAACGTGTTAAGCAATCAAACTTGTTAAGACTTGATTAAATGAAATAAGTTTTATATAGACAATTGATCACCCAAGTTGACCGGCGATTCAAGAACGTTACAAATTTGTAAAAATTACATGTTGTGGTATATATAGACATATATATATGGTTGACATGAGATTATGATGAGTAAGTATCTCACTAAGTATATTAACAATGTGTGATATACATAAGAAATGAGATTACTAAGCTAAGAAACTCAAAATGATATATATAACGATTATCGTTATGATAACGTCTACTAAATACATATGTATCATATTAAGATATTGATACACTATATTTAACATGATAAAATGATATTTAAATATATCATTAAGTGTGTTAATAATGAACTACATATGTAAAAAAGAAGACTACTAACTCAAGAATTACGAAACGAGACTTATATGTAATGATTATCGTTGTAACGATATTTTAATGTATATATCATATTAATAGATATTCATACATCATAATATCATGATAAAATAATAATTTAACATCTCATTTGATATAATAAACATTGGGTTAACAACATTAATTGAGATCGTTAACTTAAAGGTTTCAAAACAACACTTACATGTAACGACTAACGAAGACTTAACGACTCCATTATAATGTATATACATGTTGTGTTTTGATATGTATTCTTACACTTTTGAAAGACTTGAAGAAACATATCAAAGTACTTCTACTTAACAAAAATGCTTACAATTACATCCTCGTTCAGTTTCATCAATAATTCTACTCGTATGCACCCGTATTCGTACTCGTACAATACACAGCTTTTAGATATATGTACTATTGGTATATACACTAAAATGATTAGCTCTTAGCAGCCCATGTGAGTTACTTAACACATGTGGGAACCATCATTTGGCAACTAGCATGAAATATCTCATAAAATTACAAAAATATTAGTAATCATTCATGACTTATTTACATGAAAACAAAATTACATATCCTTTATATCTAATCCATATACCAACGACCAAAAATACCTACAAACACTTTCATTCTTCAATTTTCTTCATCTAATTGATCTTTCTCAAGTTCCATCTTCAAGTTCTAAGTGTTCTTCATAAATTCCATAAGTATAGTTTCATAAAAATCAAGAATACTTTCAAGTTTGCAAGTCTATTTCCAAGCTTTCTAATCCATTCCAAGTAATCATCTAAGATCAAGGAACCTTTGTTATTTATAGTAGGTTATATTTCTAATTCAAGGTAATATTCATATTCAAACTTTGATTCAATTTCTACAACTATAACAATCTTATTTCGAGTGAAAATCTTACTTGAACTGTTTTCGTGTCATGATTCTGCTTCAAGAACTTTCAAGCCATCCAAGGATCCTTTGAAGCTAGATCCATTTTTCTCATTTTCAGCAGTTTTATACAGAAAACTTGAGGTAGTAATGATGTTCATAACATCATTCGATTCATACATATAAAGCTATCTTATTCGAAGGTTTAAACTTGTAATCACTAGTACATAGTTTAGTTAATCCTAAACTTGTTCGCAAACAAAAGTTAATCCTTCTAAATTGAATTTTAAAATCAACTAAACACATGTTCTATATCTATATGATATGCTAACTTAATGATTTAAAACCTGGAAACACGATGAACACCATAAAATCAGATATACGCTGGCGTAGTGAAACCGGGGGCTGTTTTGGTTTGGATAATTAAAAACTATGATAAACTTTGATTTAAAAATTGTTCTTCTGGGAAAATGATATTTCATATGAACATGAAAATATATCCAAAAATCTTGGTTAAACTCAAAGTGAAAGTATGTTTTTCAAAATGGTCATCATGATGTCATTCTTTCGACGGAAATGACTACCTCTTTAGTAATTGACATGTAACTTAAATTTCCGACAATAAACTTATACTTTTTCTATTTGGATTCTTAAATTAGAGTTCAATATTAAACAATAACAATTTGATTCACTCAAAACGGATTTAAAATGAAGAAGTTATGGGTAAAACAAAATTGGATATTTTTGATCTTTTTAGCTACAGAAAATGTTTAACAAATCTATACAAATCATATCCTAGCTAACTTATATTGTATTATACATGTATTCTAATATATTTTGTAATCTTGGGATACCATAGACACGTATGCAAATGTTTTGACATATCATATCGACCCATGTATATATATTATTTGGAACAACCATAGACACTCTAAATGCAGTAATGTTGGAGTTAGCTATACAGGGTTGAGGTTGATTCCAAAAATATATATACTTTGAGTTGTGATCTAGCCTGAGACGTGTATACACTGGGTCGTGGATTGATTCAAGATAATATATATCGATTTATTTTCTGTACATCTAACCGTGGACAACTAGTTGTAGGTTACTAACGAGGACAGCTGACTTAATACACTCAAATCTTTAAAACATAATAAAAAATGGTTGTAATTATATTTTGATCATACTTTGATATATATGTACATATTTGTATAGGTTCGTGAATCAATCCGTGGCCAAGTCTTATTTCCGAGGAAGGAAATATCTGTGAAAGTGAGTTTCATTTGCTCCCTTTTTAAATGCTTTTGTGTAACAACCCAACCCAATATACAATCGAACACGTGTAATAATTTTTTTTATTATTTTACAGTGGAGTGCGCCACACGCACACCTCAGGGTATGCGGCGCGCACAGGCCCACATTCAGTTCTGTCCGTTTTCATCAATTTTAAATTAAAGATCTCCCACTTCCCGACATATTTAGACGAAACGCTTTTCACAATATGTTATAATGGTTAAAACTCACACGATTCAATAATAAAATGAGTTTTACAAAACGGGGCCCACATCGGCCGTTTTACGAGTTTCATACAAAAGTTCGAGTTTCAACCGCACTAGTTTAAATTCCAAACGACACTATGAGCATGGTGTTTTGGGTTAAACTACCCAAATCTCGGTCAAACTCCAAAGCTATCACATCCCAAATGCGTCCCCTAAACAACAAGCGGGATCTCTAATCCAATCGAAGGCCCTTACCCTTGTCAATGCCGGGACCTATAAAAAGATAAACAACGAGAGGGTAATCAACGCTTAGTGAATGCAATAATTATACCCATATATATAATATACCTACTTGCAATCACTTACACATATACCGCATACACGCTAGCAATACAATTAGCATACCATCTCAAGTACAAAGCTAATAATCTCCCACAATCCGCTTCTAGCGTAATCAATAACATATAATCGACATAATATAATATGCTACAAAACAATACACAACCATGGTTAACCATTCTCGCGTCATGGTGCTATCGGCTCTTTGGTTCACACCATACGCATTTGTCATGATGCTACCTACTCTTTGGTTCACATCACAACTCGAGTCATACTCACGCTAGAGTGCTACCGGCTCTTTGGTTCACACTCTAACAACGCTAAGGTACTACCTGCTCTTTGGTTCACACCCTAACAAATCGTGCTATAGCGCTACCGGCACTTTGGTTCACACTATAACACACGTACTATGACGCTACCAGCTCTTTGGTTCACATCATAGCACGCTCGCACATACTATGGCACTACCGGCTCTTTGGTTCATACCATAGCATACAAATAAATACATTACATACATATGCATATAATCATTCCACTCACCTTAACGATTTGGTGACGATTTACACCTCCACAAGCTTCAAAGCAAGGTACCTAATATAATAAGTACTCGATCAACAAATAAACTTGTTGGACTAAATACCAACACTTCACTCATGTGCATTTAATGAATTAAATGCATTAAATGCCCCATTTTCACCAAAACCGCCCTTTAAGGGTCAAGACCATCATTAATCACTTAAAAGCTAGTGATTAAGGTCCAACAACACTAACCATTACACAACTAGGGTATTTCATTCCCGTATTTCCCAATTAGGTCAATCATTAGCCCCTTGACTAATTTAAAGTCAACACACCCATTTCGGGTTATCTACTAACCCATCTAACACCCATTTACTAATTAACTAGGTGTGCTAGTGATTAACTAACCAATTAAAACTCATAAACATCACTTAACATTTTGAAACCCTAGGTTAGTTACCATTGAGTCTTCATGACTCCATCTTACCCAAGAACACCCAAAATCACCAAATATGAGTTTTATGTTCTTCATTTACCCAAACCCTAACCCTTACACAAAATCAAAGTAAGGAAATTAAAGTTAGAACATACCACTACAACCACAACGGAGCTAGAGAGGAGATGAACAACTTTAGTACCCGCACTATGGTCCGAGAACAACTTCTTCCTCTTGGATTTAAGCTTTCTCTCTCAAGAATCACACTCTCTCTCTAAAATTAAAGTGATATGGATATGGTAGTTGAAAATGGAGTTAATGATACTCCACAAACTGACCAACTGGCCTTTAACTCGTCCACAAGTGAAATTACCAAAAAGCCCATCAAAATATCTCATTAAAACAGCAAAAGCCCGGCTACATTAGGGAGTGCGCGGCGCGCTCCCTTTGGTGTGCGCGGCGCACACTAAGCTCAGATTGCTCTCTGACTTCTGTTTAACTGCACAATCATTCCCACACTTTATGTACTCTATATACTCTGCTGTACAATGAAGATTTGGGTCTTATAACTCTCCCCCACTTGAATCGGAGCGCGTCCTCGCGATCTAAGCCGCATGACAAGACGGAAGATAAACCAACACGAATTCTTCGGACTCCCAAGTAAACTCGGAACCCTTAATACGACGCCATTGAACTTTAAAAGTCCTAACCTCTTTATGTCTCAACCTTTTGACTTTCTCATCGAGTATGGCAATTGGCTCCTCAATATACTCTAACTTATTGTTTAGCTCGATTTCATCCAAAGGCACCCATGATGAATCATCCGCAAGACACTTACGGAGATGGGAACATGAAATGTATTATGGATCCCCTCAAGCTCTTCGGGTAATTCCAAACGATACGCGACTTCACCAACACGAGCTAAAACCTTAAATGGTCCAATAAACCGAGGAGCTAACTTTCCCCATTTTCGAAACCGAATAACACCTTTCCATGGCAAAACCTTAAGCATCACCATGTCACCTTCTTGAAATTCGATCATTCGTCTACGCTTGTCGGCATACGACTTTTTTCTATCTTGCGCCTTTTTCAAATGATCTTGAATCATATCAATCTTGCTATTCGTTTCTAAGACCAAATCGGTACTCCCGATTTCCTTTTGGCCAATTTCACCCCAACAAATCGGAGTTCGACACCTTCGTCCATAAAGCATCTCATAAGGTGGCATCCCGATACTAGTATGATAACTATTATTGTACGAGAATTCCACCAAAGGTAAGTGCTCATCCCAACTACCACTGAAATCAATAATACACGCCCGCAACATATCCTCCAAAGTTTGATTCGTACGTTCGGTTTGACCGTCCGTTTGAGGATGATACGCCATGCTCAATTTCAATTGTGTACCCATATCTTCATGAAACTTTTCCCAAAATCGAGATGTGAAACGGGTATCTCGATCCGAAATAATAGATATAGGAACCCCATGTCGAGCGACTACCTCTTTGATAAACAATTTAGCCAAAGTCTCCGATGATATTGCTTCCCGAATGGGAAGAAACAAAGCGCTTTTCGTCAATCGATCAACAATCACCCAAATCGAATAAAATTGGGTTCTCGCCGTTTTAGGTAACTTTGTGATGAAATCCATGGTAATGTGCTCCCATTTCCATTTCGGGATTTCTAACGGTTGTAACTTACCATACGGATTTTGGTGCTCGGCCTTAACTTGCAAACACGTGACGCATTGCTCAACATACTTTACAACATCACGTTTCATGCCCGGCCACCAATAATCTTTCCTTAAATCAAGATACATTTTCGACGCGCCCGGATGAATGGAATACTTTGACTTATGGGCTTCATCAAGTAGCACTTGTCGATAATCCCCCATCTTAGGCACCCACACTCTTCCTTGAAAAGACAGCAAACCACGCGAACCCATAGTAATGAATTCCGATTGCCCCACAATTCGTTCCTCATGCTTGTTGTGAACGTAAGCTTCAATTTGAATCACACCAAGTTTTTCAAGAAAATCGTTAGTAATAATCATACGTAACAATCCTAATCGTAATGCCGGGTGGTGACTCTTTCGACTTAACGCATCCGCAACCACATTCGCCTTGCCCGGATGATAAAGTATTTCACAATCATAATCTTTCACCACATCCATCCATCTACATTGACGATAATTCAAATCCCTTTGATCAAAAAGATGTTTCAAACTCTTGTAATCTGAATAAATCGTACACTTGACACCATACAATTAATGGTGCCAAATTTTCAACGCATGAACAACCACCGCCGACTCAAGATCATGAGTCGGATATCTCGTCTCATGTTCCTTTAATTGTCGAGAGGCATAAGCGATGACTTTACCTCTTTGCATTAGAACACAACCGAGCCCATTTAAAGAAGCATCACAATAGACTTGTCGGCACCGGAGCTTGACACAACTTCTCTTTTAATAATTGAAAAGCAATTTCTTGCTCGTTCTCCCAATTAAATCTCGCATTCTTTCTCATTAACTTCGTCAATGGAGAAGCAATCTTGGAAAAGTCTTGGATAAACCAACGATCATATCCGGCCAATCCGAGAAAACTTCAGATTTTTGTAGGCGTAGTCGGTCGTCCCCAACTCTTTACCGTCTCTATCTTCCCCGGATCTACTTGAATATCATTTTCGTTCACAATGTGGCCAAGGAATTGAACTTCCCTTAGCCAAAATTCACATTTGGAGAATTTAGCATACAACATCTCCTTCCGCAACTCCGTAAATGATGTTCATGTTTGTAGCGACCCCGACAAATCGTCAAGTGACGGCGTCGGCTACGTGGGTCCCATTACCTGATTATAAGTCTTTAAGATAACGTTTGACCAAAAATATGTCGCCTTCATTTCAAAATAAAGATTGTTTCAAAGTTTACAAGAATTGTTCAACCAAAAGTTAAGTTACAACGTTATAAGTACGATTGAAATCTAGGCGACACGGTTTAAAGTAAAGTCAAAAGACGCTCCATGAAATGCATGTATACTCGACATCGGATGCAAGTATCAAATAGTGAGCGGAAGCATGTATCACATATCGTGCAAGACCTGAGAAAAACATAGAGAAATCTGTCAACGAAAACGTTGGTGAAATCATAGGTTTAGTAAGTAAATTGTATTGAACCACAAGGTTCTTTAAGAATTGCTCAACCAGAATCATTCACATTCCAAAATAGTATTTGTATCACGAGCACCCAATTATCAAGGCTTAACCGAATCTTCCCTCTGAATTTTGAATTTAGTGTTAGAACTTACACTATACATTGTTGAAATTATATTTCATTCACTAACGGTAGCGAACCGTCTGAATGAGGGTTTGTTAAACCCGTATGGCCACACAACATAATTACACGCTTACACTTACACCCTGCAAGTGGAACTAATGATAATTGGATTGAGGACTTTTGTTCAAACTCGTATGCATCTTTGTATTCGTATTTGTTCACAATGTAAAAGCATGAAAAGTAAATAAGTATGAAATGTATGTGTTTCTCAGCCCACGATGTAAAGAATAAAAGTGATTGAAAAAGTGGGACTATGATCTCACCTTGAGTGCAAGAGTTAATAAAGTACTTCGACAAGTAAACGCGTGCAAAGACAAAGCTAGTCTTGACCTAAACATATAGGTTATATCAATAACGGTAAATACAAAACGGTCAAAGATGTTCAGTTAGTCCTATGGCTCGTTACGACTCGATTATGTAGCATGTGAATCAAATTGTCACGTTTCATGCAAGATACAAGTATAAAAGCATGTTAGAACGATTGCACAACCATTTGGTTAAGTTTGATTAAAAGTCAACTTGGTCGGGTCAAAGTCAACGAAAAAGTCAACATGTTCGGGTCGGGTCCCGAACTATTTTTCTGAGGTTTTTAATCATATATGAGCATGTTAGAACAAGTTTCATGTGAATCGGAGGTCTAGAACGTGCCAAACATTTTTCACATTTGGGACAAGGAGGTCAGAACCTGGCCCCCTTATATGTCGCGCCGCGACAGGAAGGGGCCGCGCCGCGGCAAAAGCCGGGTGCTGGTGCCTGGCCAGTCCCAAATGTTCAAGTCTCAATCCAAAACCTTTTTGTGCATAAAACACAAACCGCTAACTCTTAGAACTCGCACCTTATATCGTTGGAAAGGTATTTTGACGAGTAAAACAACTAAACACATATCATCAATCAAACTTCCACTTATAACAACCAAAAACCACAATTAAACATTCATAATCAAAGTTCAAGTTCCAAAAACGCATTTTATGATTCGGGCAACCAATTTTCATGTATGTTATGCCGTTTCGAAGGTAATCAAACACACATTGCAACAAAACACTTAACAACAATATCTCATAGCATTTGACGCATCAAAAGTTCATGTAAAGCTCATCAAACCCTAATCCAAGTTCACAAAATCATTAATCATGTTCTTGGAGTTTCCTTAATCAACCTATACATCAAAACGAAGCTAATGATACTAGTAACACTTTTAAAACATGCACTTTAACAATCTAACAACATTTGATCATCCAAAATCAAGGATTTAGCAAGTAATTTTCATATTGAACTAGTTACACCAAAAACAACGAATCGAGCATACAAATTACATACACGACATCACAATGAGCCATAGACACTAATTAACAACTTTATAACTCAAAAATCTCAAGAACACATAAAAGTAGTGATTTTAGAAAGTTACCCAAATGAGATGAAGTTGGTATCAAATTGAAGAGGATGAAGAGAGGATTCCAAATATGTATTTTGTTTTGGTTGAAGCTTCCAAATCCGAATTTAGATGATGATTTTATGAAGTTGGGGTTTGTGTGTGTGTTCTTGCTAGAGAGAAAGAGAGAGAGAGGGAGATGGTTGAATGGTGGTGATTGGGGTGGACTAGTTGACCTAGTCAACTAGTTTGCCCCGTGTCAATTTTAGTCCCTCGAGTTTAGAAGCGGGTGCGGGATTTAACCGATCGAATATTTTTAAAACGCAAGTTAACGAGAGATGTTATAATTAAATAACGAGAATATTATGAACGTTCGTCAACGGAGTCGACGAATTTAAATACGAAAGATATTATTTATAAAAAAAAAAGACGGTGTTAAAATAAATTTAACGGAAAAACGCGGGATGTTACATTATCCACACCTCAAAAGAAATTTCGTCCCGAAATTTAGTTGGAAGTAGTAGTCAATATCTCTTACTCGAGACTTTACGTTGTTCATAATATGAATAAGTGTAGGTACGTCCTTGAGTGTTCTCATGAATTTGGATAGTCAGGGTTTTACGTTGTATTAAAGTTTGGTTTTACTATCCCCGATTTCAACTGGTTTTCCTATGAAGAGAAGTTTGTCATCGATAGTTGATGTACCTAGCAGGATTGCACGCTCCTGTTCCACAGGACACGTTTCTAAGTTTGTTACACGAAATGTAGGGTAAACAGAAACTTAATTGAGTCTGAAGTTCCAAACGATAGGAAGCGGTTCCAATACGCCCCAAGGTTTCAAAAGGTTCGATATTGCGGATATAGCCTTTCTCAATTTCCCAAATTGGATTACACCTTTCCAAGGTGCGGTTTCTCAATATTACGCGGTTACACACTGGGATTTGTGAGGTTTTAGCCCTTCTCGGACTTGGATTATCTCAATTGTTATTTCTTGGATGAGTTAAGATTCGGTGTTTTGTTTGCCACATGCTTTGGTCCAACGAATAGGGGTATGACATTAGCGGTCATATAGGGTTTCGGAAAGTGCGTGTGAACACACGAGTGGTAACTACTGTTGTAAGAGGGATCTACTAAAAGCGACCATGCAAGTTTGAAACGTGTCTTTTGAAGACGTAAATATTTCGTTTGTTCGGTTCGTCTGTTTGTGGGTGGTACGCGGTACTCATGTCTAAGCGGGTCTTCAAGGTTTCTTGTAAAACTAGAGGCGAAACGAGTATTTCGATACGGGATATTTGACAAAGATACTCCGTGTTGGAATAGAATCTCTTAAGATATGTTTGAACAAGTCAGTTAGGGTTCGAAAAATGTTCGTTAGGACTATTCACCCTCGTGGCGAATACTAATATAATATGAGGAATTTCTCTATCCATGGAGAAATGTCACAAGGAGTTTCCTTAAACGGAAATGCGAGCGATAAAGATAGGAGTGAAATGAGGACTGAGAATAGGATGAGCTTACATCTCGAGGTTGCCATAACGCGCCTCTAGTTGTCGAAAATTGAAGTCTGGAAGAGAAACAAGATAGTACACGTAGTTGTATAGTTCGGGGTTGAATAATAGTTGGCCGATTATCAGAAACACAAGGACGTTAAGTCAAAGAAGAGTGAAGTATCGTTGGATTGTGTGTTATCTTAAATTCCAGTAATATCAGACAGTAACGGCGAAATAACAGAGGTATGTGTGTGGTACGTGATGACGAGAAAGTTGATCGGATCTACAGTTTAATATTCGAATTCTTCGTGCAAAAATAACGAATTTTAGTTACGTTAATTTTGAGTCGAGAGAGTATGCCTTTCGGCGTTCATGTAGAAATATTTCCATGTTTGAGTTCCATCTGTTGCTATACGATTTTAACTAGAAATGTTGGTGTGAAGAATCACTCTCAAGGTTCGAACACGGAGAGGTTTAAAGTTTTCCCTTAGTGAGTTAACGAGTGTAAAAGTCGGGTAACACGAGAAAAGTCAGAAATGAATCTTCGGTGATAACAGGCGAGATCTAAGATTTTACGAATACAAGTCTGAGTTGGGAGAGTTTCCTGATTACATGTGGCTTGATTTCGAGATTGATTGTAATGCCTTGACCATTAACATCATGGTCTAGAAAATTGGACTTCGTTCAACAGAAATTCTCACTCGGAGAATTTGGTATAAAGTTACTCTTTTCTCAAAAGTTCGAGCGTAAGATGGTGATGTTGTTCGTTTTCCTTCTTTACTTAAATAAGTTAAGACGTCATCTATAAATACGATAACAGATTAGTCTATATGAATTTGCATACGCGGTTCAAGAGGTTTATGGATACGGGCGAGCCCTAAATAAATCAAACGGTACTAAGAGAGTTTTACAACTAACGTTGCGAGTTCAGAAAGTGGCTTAGGAGATAACCGGAACGGAGGTCGATTTGGAACATACGGGATTCGTGCAAATAATAATGAGGTCATGGATGCGAGGGAGAGGGTATCGGTTTCCAACCGAAAATTACTCAGTTCACAATAATCTATACAAGATGATGGGGAAACATTTTTTTTTACGAATAGGTTCCGAGCTCCCTAGTTCTATAGGTGTCAAGTCAAAAGTCTTAACGTATATCATCCAATAAAATTTATAGGCACACAATATTTTCCGTCGGTCACTTAAATCGTCTAAGTAGTATCTGGGGGAAAGAGGTGGAATATAAAGAGCACGAGTCAAATCCTTGGTTATAAAACGTCTAACGGTACTCGAATCGAATAAGTATGAAACATACGGTTTGTTGTGAGGAAACATACCCGTGACTAGTCCATCATCGTCTCGGGCATCCTAGGTGTCGATGTCGTAAGTTCAATGGCGCGCGTTGGTTTTTGCTTTATTCTTTGGGCATTCATTCCTAAAATGACCCGATTGGCCGCATTTGTAGCAAATACTCGGCTTTGGTGCGTCGGGCCCCTTTTGAGTGACGGGGGTGGTACTTCCACAATACTTGGCAATATGACCACTACCTTGGCACCGATGGCAAATTAGCTTGCCACATTCACCAAAATGATGCTTGTGGCATTTGTTGCAAAAAGGTCGTGTCCCGGCATAACTTTTCTTGCCGACGGGGGTGAGAGGTTCCTTGGAAAAGTTGTTGTTGTAGTTACTCGATTGGGGGGCTTCCCATTTTCTTTTGTTGTCACCCGACTCATCCTCGGCTTTAGGTACCGGCACTTCAATCTCGTCTACCGTTTCGATCAATTGACGGGCCATATTCAGGGCCTCTTGGTGATTACTGGGTTTGGATGACATTACTCCTTGTTTGATGCTCTTGGGAAGACCATCCATGTAAAGTTCAACCCTTAGAGGTTCGGGGGTCACGAGGTCTGGGCACATCAAGGATAGCTCAGAAAATCGTTGATTATATGCCTTTAGGTCATTCCCGACCGCTTTTAAAGTTCTTAGTTCGTGTTCGAGCTTACGGGTCTCTTCGCGCGGGAAGTATTCGGTGATCATCTTTTTCTTTAAGTCGGCCCATGAGAGTGTGTGGGCTTCATCGATACCCACCGACAGCACATACGTATTCCACCATGTGAGGGCGATACCGGCAAAAGTGTGGGTGGAATATTTGACTTTGTCTTGGTCCCGACAACCGCTTATGCTAAAAACGGCTTCTGTTTGCTCAAACCATCGGGTGAGCACAACCGGTCCTCCGGTCCCATCGAAGGTGTGAGGTTTGCATCCCATGAAAGTTTTGTAGGAGCAACTCTCGTTTGAATTACCGGCTCCATGGTTGTTGTGGTTGTGGTTGTTATTGATGTCGGAGGAGAAACTAGCCATAGCCGCACCTATGGCGGTGGCTATCATGCGTTGAAAAGCTTGTTCGGAAGTTTCATTACGTGGCCCGCGACGGGGAGGCATTGTTCCTTCAAGACACAAGAATATCGTTGATTAGTATTCTCAATAATACTAATCATGATATGGAATGATGATGTAGAGGAAATTTTCCTTGACTCGCCTTAAATTCTTTATGTCATAATGTCGGAATGTCCATATGAATCACCGTAATATAATCCCGGAAATTATATTACCCTGATTCTCATGTGCATTTAACATTACTTCATAAAGTCAAGGTGGCGCGTCAACAAAATTTATCAACGTAAGATCAAGATCGAATACGAGTTAGATATGATAGAAGAGTTCGAGTATAAATGCACAAATAGTCAAGTAATTCCTACTTCAGTCTATATGCCGGTTGTAGTCTAGATTCACCTATGTACCTTATGACTCGGGGTGGACACAAATGAACTCTAAATCCCTACAACCAAGGCTCTGATACCACCTGTAGCGACCCCGACAAATCGTCAAGTGACGGCGTCGGCTACGTGGGTCCCATTACCTGATTATAAGTCTTTAAGATAACGTTTGACCAAAAATATGTCGCCTTCATTTCAAAATAAAGATTGTTTCAAAGTTTACAAGAATTGTTCAACCAAAAGTTAAGTTACAACGTTATAAGTACGATTGAAATCTAGGCGACACGGTTTAAAGTAAAGTCAAAAGACGCTCCTTGAAATGCATGTATACTCGACATCGGATGCAAGTATCAAATAGTGAGCGGAAGCATGTATCACATATCGTGCAAGACCTGAGAAAAACATAGAGAAATCTGTCAACGAAAACGTTGGTGAAATCATAGGTTTAGTAAGTAAATTGTATTGAACCACAAGGTTCTTTAAGAATTGCTCAACCAGAATCATTCACATTCCAAAATAGTATTTGTATCACGAGCACCCAATTATCAAGGCTTAACCGAATCTTCCCTCTGAATTTTGAATTTAGTGTTAGAACTTACACTATACATTGTTGAAATTATATTTCATTCACTAACGGTAGCGAACCGTCTGAATGAGGGTTTGTTAAACCCGTATGGCCACACAACATAATTACACGCTTACACTTACACCCTGCAAGTGGAACTAATGATAATTGGATTGAGGACTTTTGTTCAAACTCGTATGCATCTTTGTATTCATATTTGTTCACAATGTAAAAGCATGAAAAGTAAATAAGTATGAAATGTATGTGTTTCTCAGCCCACGATGTAAAGAATAAAAGTGATTGAAAAAGTGGGACTATGATCTCACCTTGAGTGCAAGAGTTAATAAAGTACTTCGACAAGTAAACGCGTGCAAAGACAAAGCTAGTCTTGACCTAAACATATAGGTTATATCAATAACGGTAAATACAAAACGGTCAAAGATGTTCAGTTAGTCCTATGGCTCGTTACGACTCGATTATGTAGCATGTGAATCAAATTGTCACGTTTCATGCAAGATACAAGTATAAAAGCATGTTAGAACGATTGCACAACCATTTGGTTAAGTTTGATTAAAAGTCAACTTGGTCGGGTCAAAGTCAACGAAAAAGTCAACATGTTCGGGTCGGGTCCCGAACTATTTTTCTGAGGTTTTTAATCATATATGAGCATGTTAGAACAAGTTTCATGTGAATCGGAGGTCTAGAACGTGCCAAACATTTTTCACATTTGGGACAAGGAGGTCAGAACCTGGCCCCCTTATATGTCGCGCCGCGACAGGAAGGGGCCGCGCCGCGGCAAAAGCCGGGTGCTGGTGCCTGGCCAGTCCCAAATGTTCAAGTCTCAATCCAAAACCTTTTTGTGCATAAAACACAAACCGCTAACTCTTAGAACTCGCACCTTATATCGTTGGAAAGGTATTTTGACGAGTAAAACAACTAAATACATATCATCAATCAAACTTCCACTTATAACAACCAAAAACCACAATTAAACATTCATAATCAAAGTTCAAGTTCCAAAAACGCATTTTATGATTCGGGCAACCAATTTTCATGTATGTTATGCCGTTTCGAAGGTAATCAAACACACATTGCAACAAAACACTTAACAACAATATCTCATAGCATTTGACGCATCAAAAGTTCATGTAAAGCTCATCAAACCCTAATCCAAGTTCACAAAATCATTAATCATGTTCTTGGAGTTTCCTTAATCAACCTATACATCAAAACGAAGCTAATGATACTAGTAACACTTTTAAAACATGCACTTTAACAATCTAACAACATTTGATCATCCAAAATCAAGGATTTAGCAAGTAATTTTCATATTGAACTAGTTACACCAAAAACAACGAATCGAGCATACAAATTACATACACGACATCACAATGAGCCATAGACACTAATTAACAACTTTATAACTCAAAAATCTCAAGAACACATAAAAGTAGTGATTTTAGAAAGTTACCCAAATGAGATGAAGTTGGTATCAAATTGAAGAGGATGAAGAGAGGATTCGAAATATGTATTTTGTTTTGGTTGAAGCTTCCAAATCCGAATTTAGATGATGATTTTATGAAGTTGGGGTTTGTGTGTGTGTTCTTGCTAGAGAGAAAGAGAGAGAGAGGGAGATGGTTGAATGGTGGTGATTGGGGTGGACTAGTTGACCTAGTCAACTAGTTTGCCCCGTGTCAATTTTAGTCCCTCGAGTTTAGAAGCGGGTGCGGGATTTAACCGATCGAATATTTTTAAAACGCAAGTTAACGAGAGATGTTATAATTAAATAACGAGAATATTATGAACGTTCGTCAACGGAGTCGACGAATTTAAATACGAAAGATATTATTTATAAAAAAAAAGACGGTGTTAAAATAAATTTAACGGAAAAACGCGGCATGTTACAATGTTCCTTCGTACTCTTCGATTAGACAAGTATGTCGTCGATGAACACAATTACCGACTTGTCCAACATAGGTTGGCACACTCGGTTCATAAGATCTATGAATGCCACCGGTGCATTCGTAAGACCAAAAGGCATAACTACGAATTCAAAATGCCCATAACGCGTTCGAAAAGCTGTTTTCTCGATGTCTTCCTCACGGACCCGCATTTAGTGATAGCCGGACCGTAGGTCGATTTTAGAGAAATACGTTGCACCTTAGAGTTGGTGGAACAAATCGTCAATCCTAGGCAATGGATAGCGATTCTTGATCGTCACTTTGTTCAACTCCCGATAATCGATGCACATCCGCATACTACTATCTTTCTTCTTCACGAATAAAACCGGAGCGCCTCACGGCGAAGCATTCGGTCGGATAAAACCCTTTTCAAGTAGCTCTTGGGTTTGATTTAACAACTCTTGCATTTTCGTCGGCACTAAACGATAAGGAGTTTTAGCAATGGGGGTAGCCCCCGGAACCAACTCAATGCGAAATTCAACTTGTCTTTCCGCCGGAACACCCGGTAACTCATCTGGAAAAACGTCTTCAAATTCACTCACCACCGGAATTTCACGAATGGGTGGTGGCTCATCACGAGTATCAACAACATGGGCAAGAAAAGCCATGCCACCACCAACAAGAAAACGACGTGCCCGTGCAAAAGTGCATATCGGCACAAGTCTTATTCGTTTATCGCCATGAATAATTAACTCTCCCCCACTAGGGGTCTTCACTCGAATAGATTTTTCATGGCATGCAATATCGGCTCTATTATGATCGAGCCAATCCATACCAACAACGATATCAAAATCACCCAAAGTCATTGGGATGAGATCGATTTTAAAGTTTTCGACACCAAACACTACATTACAATTTTTACACACATCAACCACTAGCACCGTCTTGCCATCCGCTATTTCAACTTCTAGCAGACGACTTAACTTAGCTAACGGTTTATTAAGTTTAGGCACAAATTTTGGTGACACAAACGACAAGTTTGCACCACTATCAAAGAGTATCCTTGCCGGATTGGAATTAACCATGAAAGTACCTGAGACAACTTCGCTAGATTACTTGGCCTCCTCATTGGTCATCATATAATTTCGACCCCTAGCAGTACCCGCCGCCTTTTCTAATCGCTTAACATTATTGTTGCGCAATTTGGGACACTCCGGCCTCTTGTGCCCCTCTTTGTTACAATTAAAACAAACGATTTTGTTGGAAGATGAGTTCGTACAATCACGGGCCAAGTGCCCTTGTTGACCACAATTGTAGCACGTGGGCCCAAAACTCTTAGAAGCCCCCTTTTTTGCACTACCGATGCTCTCAGTCACACTCTTGTTCTTCTTGTTCGAGTGGTTAGTAGCTTCAAATTTTCATTTGCCAAAGGTGAAGTCACTCTTTCTTGGAGCAAGCGACTCAAAACCCTTAGCGATATCAAATAGCTCATCAAAAGTCTTCGCCGAATTTCTACTAATCCTTTCTTGATAGTTATCGTTCAAGGTTCGGTAGAAATCTTCTTTCAACATGTGATCGTTCCCGTCATACTTCGGGCAAAATTGGGTCTTTGATAAGAAAGTGGACTTGAGAGTGTTCAAATCCATTGACCCTTGCCTTAAAGTATGTAACTCGTCCTTAAGCTTTGAAAGATCGGCCGAAGTTCGGTACTCCTTGAAAAATTCCTCTTTAAACTCGTCCCACGTCAAACTCATACTTTGTTCTTCGCCATAAAGTCGGATTTTCGCATCCCACCACAACTTGGCATCACCCCTCATCATGCTACTACCAAACCTCGTCTTTTTATCGAGAGGGCACTCACTAGTACGGAAAGCCCCTTCCATATCAGAGATCCATCGATCACTCTTTAGTGGGTCTCGTTCACCTTCAAAGGTGGGAGGTTGAGCATCTTTGAAGTTTTTATAGTGGAAGTCTCGTCTTCCCGCGTTATCCTCTTTAAAAACAATCTTAACTTGTTCCTTGACTAGATTGACTACTTGCTCGTCAATAAAATCCAAGAACATCTTCTTAACATCCTCTAAGAAGGCCTCATGACACCTTTGCATAATGGCCTCAACCTTGGCCGTAAACTCAACATCCTCGCTCGAACCCCCTTCATTGATCTCGGGTCCGTTTCTCGTCTTCATACTATAAAACGAAAATGGTTAAGCAACGAATGAGAAAACCTAACACATATGAATGTACATATATACCACACTACCCCATCTTGATCAACAATCGTCGTACATCGCTTGTTTGACACGATTTGAACCCATAACAATGGTAGCTAATCATTGTTACGCGAGCAGGTCGCATTAACTTGCTAGTACAACGTCTATCTTGCTTGATGATTGCTAACACAACACAAAACAATTAGCGCAAGGTTAGTTCACATAAACCTAAGCACTAATCAACTCCCGGTCCGACCCGTCTCCTACAAGTCTCGCATAAAGCGCATACACAAATAAATCTAAGTCTAGGCACCTATCTCAAGTCGCCTAAATCCCTTAGACCATGCTCTGATACCACTTGTAACAACCCAACCCAATATACAATCGAACACGTGTAATAATTTTTTTTTATTTTACAGTAGAGTGAGCCACGCGCACACCTCAGGGTGCACGGCGCGCACAGGCCCACATTCAGTTCTGTCCGTTTTCGTCAATTTTCAATTAAAGATCTCCCACTTCCCGACATATTTAGACGAAACAATTTTCACAATATGTTATAATTGTTAAAACTCACACGATTCAATAATAAAATGAGTTTTACAAAACGGGGCCCACATCGGCCGTTTTACGAGTTTCATACAAAAGTTCGAGTTTCGACTGCACTAGTTTAAATTCCAAACGACACTATGAGCATTGTAGTGACCCGAACTTTTCCATGTTTATGTATATATTAAATGAAATTGTTATTTACATGATTAAGTGTTTCCAACATGTTAAGCAATCAAACTTGTTAAGACTTGATTAATTGAAATAGGTTTCATATAGACAATTGACCACCCAAGTTGACCGGTGATTCACGAACGTTAAAACTTGTAAAAACTATACGATGACATATATATGGTTATATATATAGTTAACATGATTTTATTATAAGTATGTATCTCATTAGATATTTCAACAATGAGTTATATACATAAAAATGAGACTATTAATTTAAGAAACTCGAAAACGATATATATAACGATTATCGTTATAACAACGTCTTACTAGGTACATATGAATAATATTAAGATATTGATACACCTGGTTAATTATGTTAAATGATAAGTAAATATATTATTAAGTGTATTAACAATGAAATACATATGTAAAAATAAGACTACTAACTTAATGATTTCGAAACGAGACATATATGTAATGATTATCATTGTAACGACATTTAACTGTATATATATCATACTAAGATATATTATATTATATATCATAATATCATGATAATATAACAATTTAACATCTCATTTGTTATAATAAACAATGGGTTAACAACATTCAACAAGATCGTTAACCTAAAGGTTTCAAAACAACATTTACATGTAACGACTAACGATGACTTAACGACTCAGTTAAAATGTATATACATGTAGTGTTTTAATATGTATTCATACACTTTTGAAAGACTTCAAGACACTTATCAAAATACTTCTACTTAACAAAAATGCTTACAATTACATCCTCGTTCAGTTTCATCAACAATTCTACTCGTATGCACCCGTATTCGTACTCGTACAATACACAGCTTTTAGATGTATGTATTATTGGTATATACACTCCAATGATCAGCTCTTAGCAGCCCATGTGAGTCACCTAACACATTTGGGAACCATCATTTGGCAACTAGCATGAAATATCTCATAAAATTACAAAAATATGAGTAATCATTCATGACTTATTTACATGAAAACAAAATTACATATCCTTTATATCTAATCCATACACCAACGACCAAAAACACCTACAAACACTTTCATTCTTCAATTTTCTTCATCTAATTGATCTCTCTCAAGTTCTATCTTCAAGTTCTAAGTGTTGTTCATAAATTCCAAAAGTTCTAGTTTCATAAAATCAAGAATACTTCCAAGATTGCAAGTTTACTTCCAAGTTTTCTAAATCCATTCCAAGTAATCATCGAAGATCAAGAAACCTTTGTTACTTACAGTAGGTTATCTTTCTAATACAAGGTAATAATCATATACAAACTTTAATTCAATTTCTATAACTATAACAATCTTATTTCGAGTGGAAATCTTACTTGAAATTGTTTTCGTGTCATGATTCTGCTTCAAGAACTTTCAAGCCATCCAAGGATCCTTTGAAGCTAGATCTATTTTTCTCATTTCCAGTAGGTTTATCCAAGGAACTTGAGGTAGTAATGATGTTCATAACATCATTCTATTTATACATATAAAGCTATCTTATTCGAAGGTTTAAACTTGTAATCACTAGAACATAGTTTAGTTAATTCTAAACTTGTTCGCAAATAAAAGTTAATCCTTCTAACTTGACTTTTAAAATCAACTAAACACATGTTCTATATCTATATGATATGCTAACTTAATAATTTAAAGCCTGGAAACACGAAAAACACCGTAAAATCGGATTTACGCCGTCGTAGTAACACCGCGGGCTGTTTTGGGTTAGTTAATTAAAAACTATGATAAACTTTGATTTAAAAGTTGTTATTCTGGGAAAATTATTTTTATTATGAACATGAAACTATATCCAAAAATTATGGTTAAACTCAAAGTGGAAGTATGTTTTCTAAAATGGTCATCTAGACGTCGTTCTTTCGACTGAAATGACTACCTTTACAAAAACGACTTGTAACTTATTTTTCCGACTACAAACCTATACTTTTTCTGTTTAGACTCATAAAATAGAGTTCAATATGAAACCATAGAAATTTGATTCACTCAAAACGCATTTAAAATGAAGAAGTTATGGGTAAAACAAGATTGGATAATTTTTCTCATTTTAGCTACGTGAAAATTGGTAACAAATCTATTCCAACCATAACTTAATCACCTTGTATTGTATATTATGTAATCTTGAGATACCATAGACATGTATAAAATGTTTTTGACCTATCATGCTGACACATCTATATATATTTCGGAACAACCATAGACACTATATATGTGAATGTCGGAGTTAGCTATACAGGGTTGAGGTTGATTCCAAAATATATATAGTTTGAGTTGTGATCAATACTGAGATACGTATACACTGGGTCGTGGATTGATTCAAGATAATATTTATCGATTTATTTCTGTACATCTAACTGTGGACAACTAGTTGTAGGTTACTAACGAGGACAGCTGACTTAATAAACTTAAAACATCAAAATATATTAAAAGTGTTGTAAATATATTTTGAACATACTTTGATATATATGTATATATTGTTATAGGTTCGTGAATCAACCAGTGGCCAAGTCTTACTTCCCGAAGAAGTAAAAATCTGTGAAAGTGAGTTATAGTCCCACTTTTAAAATCTAATATTTTTGGGATGAGAATACATGCAGGTTTTATAAATGATTTACAAAATAGACACAAGTATGTGAAACTACATTCTATGGTTGAATTATCGAAATCGAATATGCCCCTTTTTAATATCATATCCGAAGGGTGTCCCGGAATGATGGGGATATTCTTATATATGCATCTTGTTAATGTCGGTTACCAGGTGTTCACCATATGAATGATTTTTATCTCTATGTATGGGATGTGTATTGAAATATGAAATCTTGTGGTCTATTGTTACGATTTGATATATATAGGTTAAACCTATAACTCACCAACACTTTTGTTGACGTTTAAAGCATGTTTATTCTCAGGTGAATACTAAGAGCTTCCGCTGTTGCATACTAAAATAAGGACAAGATTTGGAGTCCATGTTTGTATGATATTGTGTAAAACCTGCATTCAAGAAACTAATTTCGATGTAACATATTTGTATTGTAAACCATTATGTAATGGTCGTGTGTAAACAGGATATTTTAGATTATCATTATTTGATAATCTACGTAAAGCTTTTTAAACCTTTATTTATGAAATAAAGGTTATGGTTTGTTTTAAAAATGAATGCAGTCTTTGAAAAACGTCTCATATAGAGGTCAAAACCTCGCAACGAAATCAATTAATATGGAACGTTTTTAATCAATAAGAACGGGACATTTCAGTTGATATCCGAGTGTTGGTCTTAGAGAACCAGAAAATTTGCATAAGTGTGTCTTATCGAGTTTGTTAGGATGCATTAGTGAGTCTGGACCTCGACCGTGTTTTCTTTAAAAATGATTGCTTAACATTTTTGTTGGAAACTATATATTATTAACATGTATATATTATGTGATATATTAATCTCTTAACATGTTTGATATTGTGTGATAGATGTCTACCTCTAGCACAAATCCCATTGACTCACCTAATAATAACGAAGAGTCGAATATATATTGGACTGATTCACAAGTTCCCAAAGAAGAACCGGAAGAAGAATCAGAACCGGAAGAAGAATCAGAACCGGAAGTGGAGGAACCGGAGGAGGAAATAGAACCGGTGGGGGAAATAATAAAATGGTTAAGTAAAAGAAAATCCTCAACCAACCGACCAAGGTTAATTATGGTCAATGGTGTTTCCGCCAAGGCAGCAAAATATTGGGAGGATTACCAATTCTCCGATGAATCGGATTCCGACGAGAATTCCGATGATGTTATAGAAATTACCCCAACTGAATTTAAAAAGGCAAAAGAAAATAATAAGGAAAAGGGCATAAAAATAGAGAAATCTAATTCCAACCCCGATGAACTTTATATGTATCGTCAACCCCAGAAGCCCTTAAGTTGTAACAATGACTCAGGAACCTCTAAACCACCAGGTTTTTCTAAATCGTTGTGGAAAACGATAGCTCGTATTAGGGGAACATCATATATCCCTAGAAACTTGGCAAAACGAACCAAAACCGAAGAAGAAGAAACGAGCGAGTCAGAATAAGATAGTTGTATTCGTGTGGTGTAATATATGTAATATAGTGTGCTTATGCTTTATGATATATGTAAAAATTGCTTGTATTAATAAGTATTTTTTTTATGAATCTAACTCTTGTCTATTTTACAGTATAAAAACACAAAATGGATAGACAACACAATATTTTAAGAGACCTACCCGGAGACATGATTGATGAAATCTTGTCCAGAGTCGGTCAGAATTTTTCGGCACAACTATTTACGGCGAAATCAGTTTGTAAGACATTCGAAGAACGTTCCAAGAATGTCTTGGTTTATAAGAGACTTTCGTTTGAAAGATGGGGGATATCACATTGGGAAACCCATAAGTTACGATGTGTTTACTTTGACGCATATATTGCGGGGAACCCAAATGATATTTTACGCAACGGGTTAAGAAATTATTTTGACTCAATGTATCCGAATATAGGACTTCATGATTTAGAAAAAGCGGCTAACATGCAACATAAAGAAGCATGCTATGCTTACGGGTTAGTAATGTTCGCTTCTCACCAAAGTGAAAAAAAGAACATCGGGCTACAACTATTAAACAAAACGTTCCCACAAGTGACGGAGTCGGTGATTGGGGTAAGAAATGAGGTTTTTAGGTTATTACGAAACTGTTGGTCATTACGTAACCCTCGTCCCTTTGACGACGTTACAACACGCTGTCTTATCAACGGCCATAACGGTTATGTTCCACAAGACCAAGGATGGGAAGTAGTCATAGTAAAACCAGAATGCATGACTTGTTTCTGGACGTATGAATTACGTGTCTTTATTGCCTTTGCTGAACGACTTGTGTACTAGCTAGAATTATCTTCACAACTATCTTGTATCAAAGTTATTATGTGTTATATTTCATGCTTTATGTAAAATAAGCGGTGTTGTAAGTTTGTAAAATATTGTATAAAAGTTTGAACGCGAAATATTATTATAATCAGTTTTTCATATAGAATTGTAGTAGTTGAATTGTATATTAGCTACTAAGTATGAACTTAACGGGTAGGTACTACCCGAATTTAAACTTATAAAATGCTAATATGAAGAAAAAGCTTTTATAAATGAGTTCATATTATGCTACAAAATACTATTAACTACTCTTAATATTCTGTATGATTAACTTGTTCCATTTGACTATTTTGAAGGAAATGGCACCGACTACTCGACACACCGTGAATATGAATGAAGAGGAATTCCGTACTTTTCTAGCTTCAAACATAGCTGCAGTACAGCCTGCGCTACATACCAACAATAACCTTGGATCTAGCAGTACAGGAAATCGTGTAGGATGCACCTACAAAGAATTCACTGCCTGCAAACCTTTGGAATTTGATGGAACCGAAGGACCGATCGGATTGAAATGGTGGACCGAGAAGGTCGAATCGGTGTTTGCCATAAGTAAGTGCACTGAAGAGGACAAGTGAAGTACGCTACACATACCTTCACAGGTTCTGCGTTAACATGGTGGAATACCTATCTAGAGCAAGTGGGACAAGATGATGCGTACGCACTACCGTGGTCAGCATTCAAGCACTTGATGAACGATAAGTACCATCCCAGAAACGAGGTTAATAATCTCAAGACAGAACTTAGAGGGTTACGAACCCAAGGATTTAATATTACCACGTACGAAAGACGATTCAAAGAATTGTGCCTATTGTGTCCGGGAGCGTACGAAGATGAGGAAGAGAAGATCGACGCGTTTCTGAAAGGATTACCGGAAAGAATCCAAGAAGATATAAGTTCACACGAGCCCGCCTCCATACAACAGGCATGTAGAATGGCTCACAAACTAGTGAACCAGATTGAGGAAATAATTAAAGAACAGACGGCTGAAGAGGCCAATGTGAAGCAAGTGAAAAGAAAGTGGGAGGAAAACAGTGATAAGAATCACCAATACAACAACAACAGCAATTACAATAATAATCGCAACAATTATCCCAACAATCGCAACATTAATCGCAACTACAACAAACGGCCCAACAATAACAACAACAACAACAACAACAACAGCAACTACAACAATCATCTCAACAACAATAACAACCGCAACAACAACAACAATCAGAAGCAGCTATGCCAAAGGTGTGAAAAATATCACTCGGGGTTCTGCACCAAATTTTGCAACAACTGTAAAAGAAATGGTCATAGCGCGGCGAAGTGTGAGGTCTACGGACCAGGGGTTAACAAAACGAAAGGAACAAATGGTGTCGGAACGAGTAATGGCGGAGCAAGTAGTGTCGGAGCAAGTTATGCCAATGTAGTTTGTTATAAATGTGGAAAAACGAGCCACATTATTAGAAATTGCCCGAACCAGGAGAACACGAATGGACAAGGCTGCGGAAGAATTTTCAATATTAATGCGGTAGAGGCACAGGAAGACCCGGAGCTTGTTACGGGTACGTTTCTTATTGACAATAAATTTGCTTACATTTTATTTGATTCGGCTGCGGATAGAAGCTATATGAGTAGAGATTTTTGTGCTAAATTAAGTTTTCCATTGACGCCATTGGATTGTAAATTTTTACTCGAATTAGCAAACGGTAAATTAATTTTAGCAGATAATATATGCCGGAATCGAGAAATTAAACTGGGTAGCGAAATATTTAAGATTGATTTGATACCAGTAGAGTTAGGGAGTTTTGATGTAATAGTTGGCATGGACTGGCTGAAGAAGGTGAAAGCAGAGATCGTATGTTATAAAAATACAATTCGCATTGTACGAGAAGAAGGAGAACCCTTAATGGTGTACGGAGAAAAGGGCAACATGAAGCTACATCTTATTAGTAATTTGAAGGCACAAAAACTAATAAGAAAAGGTTGCTATGCTGTTCTAGCACACGTCGAGAAAGTACAAACTGAAGAAAAGAGCATCAATGATGTTCCCGTCGCAAAAGAATTTCCCGATGTATTTCCGAAAGAATTACCAGGACTACCTCCACATCGATCTGTTGAATTTCAAATAGATCTTGTACCAGGAGCTGCACCAATAGCTCGTGCTCCTTATAGACTCGCACCCAGTGAGATGAAAGAACTACAAAGCCAACTGCAAGAACTATTAGAACGTGGTTTCATTTGACCAAGCACATCACCATGGGGAGCTCCTGTTTTGTTTGTCAAGAAGAAGGATGGTACATTTAGGTTGTGTATTGACTACAGAGAGTTAAACAAACTTACCATCAAAAACCGTTATCTACTGCCGAGAATTGACGACTTATTTGATCAACTACAAGGCTCATCGGTTTATTCGAAAATCGTTTACGTTCTGGATATCATCAAATGCGAGTAAAGGAGGATGATATTCCAAAAACTGCTTTTAAGACGCGTTATGGTCATTACGAGTTTATGGTTATGCCGTTTGGATTGACTAACGCACCAGCTGTGTTCATGGACCTTATGAACCGAGTGTGTGGGCCATATCTTGACAAGTTTGTCATGGTTTTCATCGATGACATACTTATTTACTAAAAGAATGATCAAGAGCACGAAGAATCTTTGAGAAAAGTGCTAGAAGTATTGAGGAAAGAAAAACTGTACGCTAAGTTTTCAAAGTGTGCATTTTGGTTGGAAGAAGTTCAATTCCTCGGTCACATAGTGAACAAAGAAGGTATCCAGGTGGACCCGGCAAAGATCGAAACCGTTGAAAAGTGGGAAACCCCAAAAACTCCGAAGCATATACGTCAATTTTTAGGATTGGCTAGTTACTACAGAAGATTCATCCAAGATTTCTCCAAAATATCAAAACTCTTGACTGCATTAACGCATAAAGGGAAGAAATTTGAATGGAAGGATGAACAAGAGAAGGCGTTTCAATTATTGAAGAAAAAGCTAACTACGGCACCTATATTGTCATTGCCTGAAGGGAATGATGATTTTGTGATTTATTGTGACGTATCAAAGCAAGGTCTCGGTTGTGTATTAATGCAACGGACGAAGGTGATTGCTTATGCGTCTAGACAATTGAAGATTCATGAGCAAAATCATACGACGCATGATTTGGAATTAAGAGCGGTTGTTTTTGCATTAAAGACTTGGAGGCACTACTTATATGGGGTCAAAAGTATTATATATACCGACCACAAAAGTCTTCAACACATATTTAATCAGAAACAACTGAATATGAGGCAGCGTAGGTGGATTGAATTGTTGAATGATTACGACTTTGAGATTCGTTACCACCCGAGGAAGGCAAATGTGGTAGCTGACGCCTTGAGCAGAAAGGACAGAGAACCCATTCGAGTAAAATCTATGAATATAATGATTCACACTAACCTTACTACTCAAATAAAGGAGGCGCAACAAGGAGTTTTAAAAGAGGGAAATTTAAAGGATGAAATACCCAAAGGATTGGAGAAGCATCTTAATATTCGGGAAGACGGAACCCGGTATAGGGCTGAAAGAATTTGGGTACCAAAATTTGGAGATATGAGAGAAATGGTACTTAGAGAAGCTCATAAAACCAGATACTCAATACATCCTGGAACGGGGAAGATGTACAAGGATCTTAAGAAACATTTTTGGTGGCCAGGTATGAAAGCCGATATTGCTAAATATGTAGGAGAATGTTTGACGTGTTCTAAGGTTAAAGCTGAACATCAGAAACCATCAGGTCTACTACAACGACCTGAAATCCCGGAATGGAAATGGGAAAACATTACCATGGATTTCATTACTAAATTGCCAAGGACTGCAAGTGGTTATGATACTATTTGGGTAATAGTTGATCGTCTCACCAAGTCAGCACACTTCCTGCCAATAAGAGAAGATGACAAGATGGAGAAGTTAGCACGAATGTATTTGAAGGAAGTCGTCTCCAGACATGGAATACCAATCTCTATTATCTCTGATAGGGATGGCAGATTTATTTCAAGATTCTGGCAGACATTACAAACGCTTGAAGGACGATACATCCACAAACTGAGTACTGCCTATCATCCACAAACTGATGGGCAGAGCGAAAGGACGATACAAACGCTTGAAGACATGCTACGAGCTTGTGTTATTGATTTCGGAAACAGTTGGGATCGACATCTACCGTTAGCAGAATTTTCCTACAACAACAGCTACCATTCAAGCATTGAGATGGCGCTGTTTGAAGCACTTTATGGTAGAAAGTGCAGGTCTCTGATTTGTTGGAGTGAAGTGGGGGATAGACAGATTACGGGTCCGGAGATAATACAAGAAACTACCGAGAAAATCATCCAAATTCAACAAAGATTGAAAACCGCACATAGTCGACAAAAGCGCTACGCGGACAGTAAAAGAAAAGATATAGAGTTTGAAATTGGAGAAATGGTCATGCTTAAGGTTTCACCTTGGAAAGGCGTTGTTCGATTTGGTAAACGGGGGAAACTAAATCCAAGGTACATTGGACAATTCAAGATTATAGATCGTGTCGGACCAGTAGCTTAACAACTGGAGCTACCTCAACAACTCACGACTGTACATAACACTTTCCACGTCTCAAATTTGAAGAAATGTTTTGCTAAAGAAGATCTCACTATTCCGTTGGACGAAATCCAAATCAATGAAAAACTTCAACTCATTGAAGAACCCGTCGAAATAATGGATCGTGAGGTTAAGAGACTTAAACAAAACAAGATACTGATTGTTAAGGTTCGATGGAATGCTCGTAGAGGACCCGAGTTCACCTGGGAGCATGAAGATCAATTGAAGAAGAAATACCCGCATTTATTTCCAGAAGATACGTCAACACCTCCAACTGCTTAAAATTTCGGGACGAAATTTATTTAACGGGTAGGTACTGTAGTGACCCGAACTTTTTCATGTTTATATATATATTAAATGAAATTGTTATTTATATGATTAAGTGTTTCCAACATGTTAAGTAATCAAACTTGTTAATACTTGATTAATTGAAATAGGTTTCATATAGACAATTGACCACCAAAGTTGACCGGTGATTCACGAACGTTAAAACTTGTAAAAACTATACGATGACATATATATGGTTATATATATAGTTAACATGATTTTATTATAAGTATGTATCTCATTAGGTATTTTAACAATGAGTTATATACATAAAAATGAGACTATTTATTTAAGAAACTCGAAAACGATATATATAACGATTATCGTTATAACAACGTCTTAATAGGTACATATGAATCATATTAAGATATTGATACACTTGGTTAATTATGTTAAATGATAAGTAAATATATTATTAAGTGTATTAACAATGAAATACATATGTAAAAATAAGACTACTAACTTAATGATTTCGAAACGAGACATATATGTTATGATTATCGTTGTAACGACATTTAACTGTATATATATCATACTAAGATATATTATATATCATAATATCATGATAATATAACAATTTAACATCTCATTTGTTATAATAAACAAATGGGTTAACAACATTCAACAAGATCGTTAACCTAAAGGTTTCAAAACAACATTTACATGTAACGACTGACGATGACTTAACGACTCAGTTAAAATGTATATACATGTAGTGTTTTAATATGTATTCATACACTTTTGAAAGACTTAAAGACACTTATCAAAATACTTCTACTTAACAAAAATGCTTACAATTACATCCTCGTTCAGTTTCATCAACAATTCTACTCGTATGCACCCGTATTCGTACTCGTACAATACACAGGTTTTAGATGTATGTACTATTGGTATATACACTCCAATGATCAGCTCTTAGCAGCCCATGTGAGTCACCTAACACATGTTGGAACCATCATTTGGCAACTAGCATGAAATATCTCATAAAATTACAAAAATATGAGTAATCATTCATGACTTATTTACATGAAAACAAAATTACATATCCTTTATATCTAATTCATACACCAACGACCAAAAAAACCTACAAACACTTTCATTCTTCAATTTTCTTCATCTAATTGATCTCTCTCAAGTTCTATCTTCAAGTTCTAAGTGTTCTTCATAAATTCCAAAAGTTCTAGTTTCATAAAATCAAGAATACTTCCAAGATTGCAAGTTTACTTCCAAGTTTTCTAAATCCATTCCAAGTAATCATCCAAGATCAAGAAACCTTTGTTACTTATAGTAGGTTATCTTTCTAATACAAGGTAATAATCATATTCAAACTTTAATTCAATTTCTATAACTATAACAATCTTATTTTGAGTGGAAATCTTACTTGAAATTGTTTTCGTGTCATGATTCTGCTTCAAGAACTTTCAAGCCATCCAAGGATCCTTTGAAGCTAGATCTATTTTTCTCATTTCCAGTAGGTTTATCCAAGGAACTTGAGGTAGTAATGATGTTCATAACATCATTCGATTCATACATATAAAGCTATCTTATTCGAATGTTTAAACTTGTAATCACTAGAACATAGTTTAGTTAATTCTAAACTTGTTCACAAATAAAAGTTAATCCTTCTAACTTGACTTTTAAAATCAACTAAACACATGTTCTATATCTATATGATATGCTAACTTAATAATTTAAAACCTGGAAACACGAAAAACCCCGTAAAATCGGATTTAGGCCGTCGTAGTAACATCGCGGGCTGTTTTGGGTTAGTTAATTAAAAACTATGATAAACTTTGATTTAAAAGTTTTTATTTTGGGAAAATGATTTTTATTATGAACATGAAACTATATCCAAAAATTATGGTTAAACTCAAAGTGGAAGTATGTTTTCTAAAATGGTCATCTAGACGTCGTTCTTTCGACTGAAATGACTACCTTTACAAAAATGACTTGTAACTTATTTTTCCGACTATAAACCTATACTTTTTCAGTTTAGATTCATAAAATAGAGTTCAATATGAAACCATAGCAATTTAATTCACTCAAAACGGATTTAAAATGAAGAAGTTATGGGTAAAACAAGATTGGATAATTTTTCTCATTTTAGCTACGTGAAAATTGGTAACAAATCTATTCCAACCATAACTTAATCAACTTGTATTGTATATTATGTAATCTTGAGATACCATAGACACGTATACAATGTTTCGACCTATCATGTCGACACATCTATATATATTTCGGAACAACCATAGACACTCTATATGTGAATGTCGGAGTTAGCTATACAGGGTTGAGGTTGATTCCAAAATATATATAGTTTGAGTTGTGATCAATACTGAGATACGTATACACTGGGTCGTGGATTGATTCAAGATAATATTTATCGATTTATTTCTGTACATCTAACTGTGGACAACTAGTTGTAGGTTACTAACGAGGACAGCTGACTTAATAAACTTAAAACATCAAAATATATTAAAAGTGTTGTAAATATATTTTGAACATACTTTGATATATATGTATATATTGTTATAGGTTCGTGAATCAACCAGTGGCCAAGTCTTACTTCCCGACGAAGTAAAAATCTGTGAAAGTGAGTTATAGTCCCACTTTTAAAATCTAATATTTTTGGGATGAGAATACATGCAGGTTTTATAAATGATTTACAAAATAGACACAAGTATGTGAAACTACATTCTATGGTTGAATTATCGAAATCGAATATGCCCCTTTTTAATATCATATCCGAAGGGTGTCCCGGAATGATGGGGATATTCTTATATATGCATCTTGTTAATGTCGGTTACCAGGTGTTCACCATATGAATGATTTTTATCTCTATGTATGGGATGTGTATTGAAATATGAAATCTTGTGGTCTATTGTTACGATTTGATATATATAGGTTAAACCTATAACTCACCAACATTTTTGTTGACATTTAAAGCATGTTTATTCTCAAACGCTGTTGCATACTAAAATAAGGACAAGATTTGGAGTCCATGCTTGTATGATATTATGTAAAACTGCATTCAAGAAACTTATTTTTGATGTAATATATTCTTATTGTAAACCATTATGTAATGGTCGTGTGTAAACGGTATATTTTAGATTATCATTATTTGATAATCTACGTAATGCTTTTTAAACCTTTATAGATAAAATAAAGGTTATGGTTGTTTTAAAAATGAATGCAGTCTTTGAAAAACGTCTCATATAGAGGTCAAAACCTCGCAACGAAATCAATTAATATAGAACGTTTATAATCAATATGAACGGGACATTTCAGTTACCAGTAAGGATTCAAGAAGATGTGAGTTCACACGAGCCTGCTTCCATACAAAAGGCAAGTCAAATGGCTCATAAACTCATAAATCAGATTGAGGGAAGAATTAAAGAACAGGCGGCCGAAGAAGCCAACACGAAACAACTCAAGAGGAAGTGGGAGGAAAACAGTGACAAGAATCACTAGTACAACAACAATAACAATCGCAACAACTATCCCAACAATCGCAACAACAATCGCAATAATATCCGTAATCCTAACAATAACTACAACAAATGTCCCAACAACAACAACAATTACAACAACCGTTCCAACAACAATAACAATCCAACAACAACCAAATCAATAACAACAATGGCAACAACAATCAGAACAACAAATGTCTAAGGTGTGGAGGGTTTCATCCAGATAAGTTCTGTGTAGTAGTGTGTACCAAGTGTAATAGAATCGGACATAGTGTAACAAAGTGTGATGTCTATGGACCAAAGGCATATAAAAATAACAGAACAAATAATTCCATTATTTGTTACGGATGTGGAAAGCCGGGCCATTTCAGCAAAGCATGCCCTAATCAAGGGAATACTAATGGGCAAGGCCGTGGATGATTCTTCAATATTAATTCGGCAGAAGCACAGGAAGACCAGGAGCTTGTTACGGGTACGTTTATTATTGACGATAAATCTGCTTATGTTTTATTTGATTCGGGTGTGGATAGAAGCTATATGAGTAGAGATTTTGGTGCTAAATTAAGTTGCCCATTGACGCCTTTAGATAGTAAATTTTTACTCGAATTAGCAAACGGTAAACTAATTACAGCAGATAAAGTATGTCGGGAAAGAGAAATTAAACTGGTTGATGAAACATATAAAATTGATTTAATACCAGTCGAGCTAGGGAGTTTTGATGTAATAATTGGCATAGACTGGTTGAAAAAGGTGAGAGCAGAAGTCGTTTGTTACAAAAATGCGATTCACATTGTGCGTGAAAAAGGAAAACCTTTAATGGTGTACGGAGAAAAGAATAACGCGAAATTAATATGAAGGCGCAAAAACTAATAAGAAAAGGTTGTTACTTCATTCTAGCACACATCGAGGAAGTTAAACCTGGAGAAAAGAACATCAGTGATGTTCCCGTCGCAAAGGAATTTCCCGATGTATTTCCGAAAGAATTACCGGGATTACCCCCACATCGATCCGTTGAATTTCAAATAGACCTTGTACCAGGAGCTGCACCAATAGCTCGTGATCCATAAAGACTCGCACCCAGCAAAATGAAAGAATTACAAAGTCAGTTACAGGAACTTTTAGAGTGTGGTTTCATTCGACCAAGCACATCACCGTGGGGAGCTCCTGTTTTGTTTGTCAAGAAGAAGGATGGTACATTTAGGTTGTGTATCGACTACCGAGAGTTGAACAAACTTACCATCAAGAACCGCTACCCAGTACCGAGAATCGACGATTTATTTGATCAACTACAAGGCTTGTCAGTTTTTTCAAAGATTGATTTACGTTCTGGGTATCATCAAATGCGGGTGAAGGAGGATGATATTCCAAAGACTGCTTTTAGGACGCGTTACGGTCATTACGAGTTTATGGTTATGCCGTTTGGGTTGACTAATGCACCAGATGTGTTCATGTACCTCATGAACCGAGTGTGTGGACCATACCTTGACAAGTTTGTCATTGTTTTCATTGATGACATACTTATTTTCTCAAAGAATGATCAAGAGCACGAAGAACATTTGAGAAAAGTGCTAGAGTTGTTGAGAAAAGAAAAACTGTACGCTAAAATTTCAAAGTGTTGTTTTGGTTGGAAGAAGTTCAATTCCTCGGTCACATAGTGAACAAAGAAGGTATTCAGGTGGATCAGGCAAAGATTAAAACCGTTGAAAAGTGGGAAACCCCGAAAACTACGAAGCATATACGTCAATTTTTAGGATTGGCTGGTTACTACAGAAGATTCATCCAAGATTTTTCTAAAATAGCAAAACCATTGACTGCATTAACGCATAAAGGGAAGAAATTTGAATGGAAGGATGAGCAGGAGAAAGCGTTTCAATTGTTGAAGAAAAAGTTAACTACGGCACCTATATTGTCATTACCTGAAGGGAATGATGATTTTATGATATATTGTGACGCCTCAAAACAAGGTCTCGGTTATGTATTAATGCAACGAACGAAGGTAATTGATTATGCGTCTAGACAATTGAAGATTCACGAGCAGAATTATACGACGCATGATTTGGAATTAGGCGCGGTTGTTTTTGCATTAAAGACTTGGAGGCACTACTTATATGGGGTCAAAAGTATTATATATACCGACCACAAAAGTCTTTAACACATATTTAATCAGAAACAACTGAACATGCGGCAGCGTAGGTGGATTGAATTGTTAAATGATTATGATTTTGAGATTCGTTACCACCTGAGGAAGGCAAATGTGGTAGCCGACGCCTTAAGCAGAAAGGACAGAGAACCCATTCGAGTAAAAGCTATGAATATAATGATTCACAATAACCTTACTACTCAAATAAAGGAGGCGCAATAAGGAGTTTTAAAAGAAGGAAATTTAAAGGATGAAATACTCAAAAGATCGGAGAAGCATCTTAATATTTAGGAAGACGGAACCCGGTATAAGGCTGAAAGAATTTGGGTACCAAAATTTGGAGATATGAGAGAAATGGTACTTAGAGAAGCTCATAAAACCAGATACTCAATACATCTTGGAACGGGGAAGATGTACAAGGATCTCAAGAAACATTTTTGGTGGCCGGCTATGAAAGCTGATGTTGCTAAATATGTAGGAGAATATTTGACGTGTTCCAAGGTCAAAGATGAGCATCAGAAACCATCAGGTCTACTTCAACAACCCAAGATCCCGAAATGGAAATGGAAAAACATTACCATGGATTTCATCACTAAATTGCCAAGGACTGCAAGTGGTTTTGATACTATTTGGGTAATAGTTGATCGTCTCACCAAATCAGCACACTTCCTGCCAATAAGAGAAGATGACAAGATGGAGAAGTTAGCACAACTGTATTTGAAGGAAGTCATCTCCAGACATGGAATACCAATCTCTATTATCTCTGATAGAGATGGCAGATTTATTTCAAGATTCTGGCAGACATTACAGAAGGCATTAGGAACTCGTCTAGACATGAGTACTGCTTATCATGCACAAACTGATGGGCAGAGTGAAAGGACGATACAAACGCTTGAAGACATGCTAAGAGCATGAGCATGTGTTATTTATTTCGAAAACAGTTGGGATCGACACCTTCCATTAGAAGAATTTCCATACAACAACAGCTACCATTCAAACATTGAGATGGCACCGTTTGAAACACTTTATGGTAGAAAGTGCAGGTCTCCGATTTGTTGGAGTGAAGTGGGGGATAGACAGATTACGGGTCCAGAGATAATACAAGGAACTACCGAGAAGATCATCCAAATTCAGCAACGGTTGAAAACCGCCCAAAGTCGACAAAAGAGCTACGCTGACATTAAAAGAAAAGATATAGAATTTGAAATTGGAGAGATGGTCATGCTTAAAGTTGCACCTTGGAAAGGTGTTGTTCGATTTGATAAACGAGGAAAATTAAATCCAAGGTATATTGGACCATTCAAGATTATTAATCGTGTTGGACCAGTAGCTTACCGACTTGAGTTACCTCAACAATTCGCGGCTGTACATAACACTTTGGAAATCTCGAATTTGAAGAAATGTTTTGCTAAAGAAGATCTCACTATTCCGTTAGACGAAACCCAAATCAACGAAAAACTTTAATTCATCGAAGAACCCGTCGAAATAATGGATCGTGAGGTTAAAAGACTTAAGCAAAACAAGATACCAATTGCTAAGGTTCGATGGAATGCTGGTAGAGGACCTGAGTTCACCTGGGAATGAGAAGATCAGATGAAGAAGAAATACCCGCACTTATTTCCATAAGATACGTCAGCACCTCCAACTGCTTAAAATTTCGGCACGAAATTTATTTAACGGGTAGGTACTGTAGTGACCCGAACTTTTCCATGTTTTTATATATTTAATGAATTTGATATTTACATGATTAAATGTTTTCGACATGTTAAGCAATCAAACTAGTTAAGACTTGATTAATTGAAATAGGTTTTATATAGACAATTGACCACCCAAGTTGACCGGTGATTCACGAACGTTAAAACCTGTAAAAACTAATTGATGGTATATATATGGTTATATATATAGTTAACATGATATTTTGATAAGTAAGTATCTCATTAGGTATTTTAACAATTAGTTATATACATAATAATGAGACTATTGAATTAAGAAATTCGAAAACGATATATATAATGATTATCGTTATAACAAAGTCTTACTAAATATATATGAATCATATTAAGATATTGATACACTATGTTTAATCATGATAAATGATAAGTAATCATGTTATTAAGTGTATTAACAATGAACTATATATGTAAAAACAAGACTACTTACTTAATGATTTCGAAACGAGACATATATGTAACGATTATCGTTGTAACGACATTTAATGTATATATATCATATTAAGATATATTAATACATCATGATATCATGATAATGTAATAATTTAACATCTCATTTGATATAATAAACAATGGGTTAACAACATTTAACAAGATCGTTAACCTAAAGGTTTCAAAACAACACTTACATGTAACGACTAACGATGACTTAACGACTCAGTTAAAATGTATTTACATGTAGTATTTTAATATGTATTCATACAATTTTGAAAGACTTCAAGACACTTATCAAAGTACTTCTACTTAACAAAAATGCTTGCAATTACATCCTCATTCATTTTCATCAACAATTCTACTCATATGCGCTCGTATTTGTACTCGTACAATACACAGCTTCTAAATGTATTTACAATTGGTATATACAATCCAATGATTAGATATTATTAGCCTATGTGAGTGACCTAACCATGTGGGAACCATCATTTAACATCTAGCATGAAATATCTCACAAAATTACAAACTAATGGAGCCTATATGGAGAGCCTTAGTTCACGTGAATGTTGGTACTCACAAACACATTCACTTTGCAATTTTCTTGAATCAAACTACTCTCTCTCAAGTGTTCTTCCTTTTTTCTAAGTGTTCTACATCATCTTCAACAAAATCTAGCTCAATCTAGTTCATAAATCCATACATAAACCAAGTTATAAAACAACTACTCAAGAACACACCAACAACACTTCCAAGTTTGCTAGCTTACTTTCAATCTTGCAAATCCACTTTGAGTGATCATCCAATCTCAAGAAATCTTTATTATTTATAGTAATATATTTTTCTAATATAAGGTAATACTCATATTCAAACTTTGATTCAATTTCTATAACTATAACAATCTTATTTCGAGTGGAAATCTTACTTGAACTTGTTTTCGTGTCATGATTTTGCTTCAAGAACTCTCAAGCCATCCAAGGATCCTTTGAAACTAGATCTATTTTTCTCATTTCTAGTAGGTTTATCCACAAAACTTGAGGTAGTAATGATGTTCATAACATCATTCGATTCATATATATAAAACTACCTTATTCGAAGGTTTAAACTTGTAATCACTAGAACATAGTTTAGTTAATTCTAAACTTGTTCGCAAACAAAAGTTAATACTTCTAACTTGACTTTTAAAATCAACTAGACACATGTTATATATCTATATGATATTCTAACTTAATGATTTAAAACCTGAAAACACGAAAAACACCGTAAAACCGGATATACGCCGTCGTAGTAACACCGCGGGCTGTTTTGGGTTAGTTAATTAAAAACTATGATAAACTTTGATTTAAAAGTTGTTCTTCTGGGAAAATGATTTTTCTTATGAACATGAAACTATATCCAAAAATCATGGTTAAACTCAAAGCGGAAGTATGTTTTCCAAAATGGTCATCTAGACATCGTTCTTTCGACTGAAATGACTACCTTTACAAAAATGACTTGTAACCTGTATTTCCGACTATAAAATTATACTTTTTTCTGTTTAGATTCATAAACTTAAGATCAATATTAAACCATAGCAACTTGAATCACTCAAAACAGATTTAAAACGAAGAAGTTATGGGTAAAACAAGATTGGATAATTTTTGTTATTGTAGCTACGTGAAAATTGGTAATAAATCTATATTAATCATATACTAGCTAACTCATATTGTATTATACATGTATTCTAATATATTATGTAATCTTAGGATACCATAGACACGAATACAATGTTTTGACATATCATATATGTAGTGACCCGAACTTTTCCATGTTTATATATATTAATTGAGATTGATATTTACATGATTAAATGTTTCCAACATCTTAAGCAATCAAACTTGTTAAGACTTGATTAATTGAAATATGTTTCATATAGACAATTGACCACCCAAGTTGACCGGTGATTCACGAACGTTAAAACTTGTAAAAACTATACGATGACATATATATGGTTATATATATAGTTAACATGTTTTTATTATAAGTATGTATTTCATTAGGTATTTTAACAATGAGTTATATAAATAAAAATGAGACTATTAATTTAAGAAACTCGAAAACGATATATATAACGATTATCGTTATAACAACGTCTTACTAGGTACATATGAATCATATTAAGATATTGATACACTTGGTTAATTATGTTAAATGATAAGTAAATATATTATTAAGTGTATTAACAATGAAATACATATGTAAAAATAAGACTACTAACTTAATGATTTCGAAACGAGACATATATGTAACGATTATCGTTGTAACGACATTTAACTGTATATACATCATACTGAGATATATTATATATCATAATATCATGATAATATAACAATTTAACATCTCATTTGTTATAATAAACAATGGGTTAACAACATTCAAAAAGATCATTAACCTAAATGTTTCAAAACAACATTTACATGTAACGACTAACGATGACTTAACGACTCAGTTAAAATGTATATACATGTAGTGTTTTAATATGTATTCATACACTTTTGAAAGACTTCAAGACACTTATCAAAATACTTCTACTTAACAAAAATGCTTACAATTACATCCTCGTTCAGTTTCATCAACAATTCTACTCGTATGCACCCGTATTCGTACTCGTACAATACACAGCTTTTAGATGTATGTACTATTGGTATATACACTCCAATGATCAGCTCTTAGCAGCCCATGTGAGTCACCTAACACATGTGGGAACCATCATTTGGCAACTAGCATGAAATATCTCATAAAATTACAAAAATATGAGTAATCATTCATGACTTATTTACATGAAAACAAAATTACATATCCTTTATATCTAATCCATACACCAACGACTAAAAACACCTACAAACACTTTCATTCTTCAATTTTCTTCATCTAATTGATCTCTCTCAAGTTCTATCTTCAAGTTCTAAGTGTTCTTCATATATTTTACAAGTTCTAGTTACATAAAATCAAGAATACTTTCAAGTTTGCTAGCTCACTTCCAATCTTGTAAGGTGATCATCCAACCTCAAGAAATCTTTGTTTCTTACAGTAGGTTATCATTCTAATACAAGGTAATAATCATATTCAAACTTTGGTTCAATTTCTATAACTATAACAATCTTATTTCAAGTGATGATCTTACTTGAACTTGTTTTCGTGTCATGATTCTGCTTCAAGAACTTCGAGCCATCCAAGGATCCGTTGAAGCTAGATCCATTTTTCTCTTTTCCAGTAGGTTTATCCAAGGAACTTAAGGTAGTAATGATGTTCATAACATCATTCGATTCATACATATAAAGCTTTCTTATTCGAAGGTTTAAACTCGTAATCACTAGAACATAGTTTAGTTAATTCTAAACTTGTTCGCAAACAAAAGTTAATCCTTCTAACTTGACTTTTAAAAATAACTACACACATGTTCTATATCTATATGATATGCTAACTTAATGATTTAAAACCTGGAAACACGAAAAACACCGTAAAACCGGATTTACGCCGTCGTAGTAACACCGCGGGCTGTTTTGGGTTAGTTAATTAAAAACTATGATAAACTTTGATTTTAAAGTTGTTATTCTGAGAAAATGATTTTTATTATGAACATGAAACTATATCCAAAAATTATGATTAAACTCAAAGTGGAAGTATTTTTTCTAAAATGGTCATCTAGACGTCGTTCTTTCGACTGAAATAACTACCTTTATAAAAACGACTTGTAACTTATTTTTCCGACTATAAACCTATACTTTTCTGTTTAGATTCATAAAATAGAGTTCAATATGAAACCATAGCAATTTTATTCACTCAAAACGGATTTAAAATGAAGAAGTTATGTGTAAAACAAGATTGGATAATTTTTCTCATTTTAGCTACGTGAAAATTGGTAACAAATCTATTCCAACCATAACTTAATCAACTTGTATTGTATATTATGTAATCTTGAGATACCATAGACGCGTAAACAATGTTTCGACCTATCATGTCGACACATCTATATATATTTCGGAACAACCATAGACACTCTATATGTGAATGTTGGAGTTAGCTATACAGGGTTGAGGTTGATTCCAAAATATATATAGTTTGAGTTGTGATCAATACTGAGATACGTATACACTGGGTCGTGGATTGATTCAAGATAATATTTATCGATTTATTTCTGTACATCTAACTGTGGACAACTAGTTGTAGGTTACTAACGAGGACAGCTGACTTAATAAACTTAAAACATTAAAATATATTAAAAGTGTTGTAAATATATTTTGAACATACTTTGATATATATGTATATATTGTTATAGGTTCGTGAATCAACCAGTGGCCAAGTCTTACTTCCCGACGAAGTAAAAATCTGTGAAAGTGAGTTATAGTCCCACTTTTAAAATCTAATATTTTTGGGATGAGAATACATGCAGGTTTTATAAATGATTTACAAAATAGACACAAGTACGTGAAACTACATTCTATGGTTGAATTATCGAAATCGAATATGCCCCTTTTTATTAAGTCTGGTAATCTAAGAATTAGGGAACAGACACCCTAATTGACGCGAAACCTAAAGATAGATCTATCGGGCCCAACAAGCCCCATCCAAAGTACCGGATGCTTTAGTACTTCGAAATTTATATCATATCCGAAGGGTGTCCCGGATATCTTGTGGTCTATTATTATGATTTGATATATATAGGTTAAACCTATAACTCACCAACATTTTTGTTGACGTTTTAAGCATGTTTATTCTCAGGTGATTATTAAGAGCTTCCGCTGTCGCATACTTAAATAAGGACGAGATTTGAGTTCATGTTTGTATGATATTGTGTAAAAACTGCATTCAAGAAACTTATTTTGTTGTAACATATTTGTATTGTAAACCATTATGTAATGGTCGTGTGTAAACAGGATATTTTAGATTATCATTATTTGATAATCTACGTAAAGCTTTTTAAACCTTTATTGATGAAATAAAGGTTATGGTTTGTTTTAAAATGAATGCAGTCTTTGAAAAACGTCTCATATAGAGGTAAAAACCTCGCAACGAAATCAATTAATATGGAACGTTTTTAATCAATAAGAACGGGACATTTCAGTTGGTATCCGAGCGTTGGTCTTAGAGAACTAGAAAATTTGCATTAGTGTGTCTTATCGAGTTTGTTAGGATGCATTAGTGATTCTGGACTTCGACCGTGTTTTCTTTAAAAATGATTGCTTAACATTTTTGTTGGAAACTATATATTTTTAACATATGAATATTATGTGATATATTAATCTCTTAACGCGTTTGATATTATGTGATAGATGTCTACCTCTAGAACAAGTCCCATTGACTCACCTAATAATAATGAAGAGTCAAATGTAAATTGGAATGATTCGTGGACTGATTCACAAGTTCCCGAAGAGGAACCGGAAGAAGAGTCAGAACCGGAAGAAGAATCGGAACCGGAAGAAGGAATAGAACCGGTGGGGGAAATAATAAAACGGTTAAGTAAAAGAAAATCCTCAACCAACCGACCAAGGTTAATTATGGTCAATGGTGTTTCCGCCAAGGAAGCAAAATATTGGGAGGATTACCAATTCTCCGATGAATCGGATTCCGACGAGAATTCCGATGATGTTATAGAAATTACCCCAACTGAATTTAAAAAGGCAAAAGAAAATAATAAGGGAAAGGGCATAAAAATAGAGAAATCTAATTCCAACCCCGATGAACTTTATATGTATCGTCAACCCCCGAATTCCTTAAGTTGTAACAATGACCCAGGAACCTCTAAACCACCAGGTTTTTCTAAACCGTTGTGGAAAATCACAGCTAGTATTAGGGGAACATCATATATCCCTAGAAACTTGGCAAAACGAACCAAAACCGAAGAAGAAGAAGAAACAAGCGAGTCGGAATAAGATAGTTGTATTCGTGTGGTGTAATATATGTAATATAGTGTGCTTATGCTTTATGATATATGTAATAATTGCTTGTATTAATAAGTATTTTTTTTTTATGAATCTAACTCTTGTCTATTTTACAGTATAAAAACACAAAATGGATAGACAACCCAATATTTTAAGAGACCTACCCGAAGACATGATTGATGAAATCTTGTCTAGAGTCGGTCAGAATTCTTCGGCACAACTATTTAAGGCGAGATCAGTTTGTAAGACATTCGAAGAACGTTTCAAGAATGCCTTGGTTTATAAAAGGCTTTCGTTCGAAAGATGGGGGATATCACATTGGGAAATCCATAAGTTACGATGTGTTTACTTTGACACATATATTGCGGGGAACCCAAATGCTATTTTACGCAATGGGTTAAGAAATTATTTTGACTCAATATATCCGAATATTGGACTTCGTGATTTAGAAAAAGCGGCTAACATGCAACATAAAGAAGCATGTTATGCTTACGGATTAGTAATGTTCGCTTCTCACCAAAGTGAGAACAAGAACATCGGGCTACAACTATTAAACAAAACGTTCCCACAAGTGACGGAGTCGGTAATTGGGGTAAGAAATGAGGTTTTTAGATTGTTACGGGACTGTTGGACATTACGTAACCCTCGTCCCTTTGACGACGTTACAACACACTGTCTTATCAACGGCCATAACGGTTATGTTCCACAAGACCAAGGATGGGAAGTAGTCCTAGTAAAACCAGAATGCATGACTTGTTTCTGGACGTATGAATTACGTGTCTTTATTGCCTTTGTTGAACGACTTGTGTACTAGCTAGAATTATCTTCACAACCATCTTGTATCAAATTTATTGTGTGCTATATTTCATGCTATATGTAAAATAAGCGGTATTGTAAGTTTGTAAAATATTGTGTAAAAGTTTGAACGCGAAATATTATTATAATCAGTTTTTCATATAGAATTGTAGTAGTTGAATTGTATATTAGCTACTAAGTATGAACTTAACGGGTAGGTACTACCCGAATTTAAACTTATAAAACGCTAATATGAAGAAAAAGCTTTTATAAATGAGTTCATATTATGCTACGAAATACTATTAACTACGCTTAATATTCTGTATGATTAACTTGTTCCATTTAACTATTTTGAAGGAAATGGCACCGACTACTCGACACACCGTGAATATGAATGAAGAGGAATTCCGTACTTTTCTAGCTTCAAACATAGCCGCAGTACAGGCTGCGCTACATACCAACAATAACCTTGGATCTAGCAGTACATGAAATCGTGTAGGATGCACCTACAAAGAATTCACTGCCTGCAAACCTTTAGAATTTGATGGAACCGAAGGACCGATCGGATTGAAACGGTGGACCGAGAAGGTCGAATCGGTGTTTGCCATAAGTAAGTGTACTGAAGAGGACAAAGTAAAGTACGCTACGCATACCTTCACAGGTTCTGCGTTAACATGGTGGAATACCTATCTAGAGCAAGTGGGACAAGGCGATGCGTACGCACTACCGTGGTCAGCATTCAAGCACTTGATGAACGAGAAGTACCGTCCCAGAACCAAGGTCAATAAGCTCAAGACAGAACTTAGAGGGTTACGAACCCAAGGATTTGATATTACCACGTACGAAAGACAATTCACAGAATTGTGCCTATTGTGTCCGGGAGCATTCGAAGATGAGGAAGAGAAGATCGACGCGTTTGTGAAAGGATTACCGGAAAGAATCCAAGAAGATATAAGTTCACACGAGCCCGCCTCCATACAACAGGCATGTAGAATGGCTCACAAACTCGTGAACCAGATTGAAGAAAGAATTAAAGAACAGACTGCTGAAGAGGCCAATGTGAAGCAAGTCAAAAGAAAGTGGGAGGAAAACGGTGATAAGAATCACCAATACAACAACAACACAACAACAACAACAACAACAACAACAACAACAACAACAGCAACTACAACAATCATCCCAACAACAATAATAACCGCAACAACAACAACAACAATCAGAAGCAGCTATGCCAAAGGTGTGAAAAGAATCACTCGGGGTTATGCACTAAATTTTGCAACAAGTGTAAAAGAAATGGTCATAGCACGGCGAAGTGTGAGGTCTACGGACCAGGGGTTAATAGAACGAAAGGAACAAATGGTGTCGGAACAAGTAATGGCGGAGCAAGTAGTGTCGGAGCAAGTTATGCCAATGTAGTTTGTTATAAATGTGGAAAACCGGGCTACATTATTAGAAATTGCCCGAACCAGGAGAACACGAATGGACAAGGCCGCGGAAGAGTTTTCAATATTAATGCGGCAGAGGCACAGGAAGACCCGGAGCTTGTTACGGGTACGTTTCTTATTGACAATAAATCTGCTTACGTTTTATTTGATTCGGGTGCGGATAGAAGCTATATGAGTAGAGATTTTTGTGCTAAATTAAGTTGTCCATTGACGCCTTTGGATAGTAAATTTTTACTCGAATTAGCAAATGGTAAATTAATTTCAGCAGATAATATATGTCGGAATCGAGAAATTAAACTGGTTAGCGAAACATTTAAGATTGATTTGATACCAGTAGAGTTAGGGAGTTTTGATGTGATAATCGGTATGGACTGGTTGAAAGAAGTGAAAGCAGAGATCGTCTGTTACAAAAATGCAATTCGCATTATACGAGAAAAAGGAAAACCCTTAATGGTGTACGGAGAAAAGGGCAACACGAAGCTACATCTTATTAGTAATTTGAAGGCACAAAAACTAATAAGAAAAGGTTGCTATGCTGTTCTAGCACACGTCGAGAAAGTACAAATTGAAGAAAAGAGCATCAATGATGTTCCCATTGCAAAAGAATTTCCCGATGTATTTCCGAAAGAATTACCGGGATTACCCCCACATCGATCTGTTGAATTTCAAATAGATCTTGTACCAGGAGCTGCACCAATAGCTCGTGCTCCTTACAGACTCGCACCCAGCGAGATGAAAGAACTGCAAAGCCAATTACAAGAACTTTTAGAGCGTGGTTTCATTCGACCAAGCACATCACCGTGGGGAGCTCCTGTTTTGTTTGTCAAGAAGAAAGATGGTACATTCAGGTTGTGTATCGACTACCGAGAGTTGAACAAACTTACCATCAAGAACTGCTACCCACTACCGAGAATCGACGACTTATTTGATCAACTACAAGGCTCGTCTGTTTATTCAAAGATTGACTTACGTTCCGGGTATCATCAAATGCGGGTGAAAGAAGATGATATTCCAAAGACTGCTTTCAGAACACGTTACGATCATTACGAGTTTATGGTCATGCCGTTTGGTTTAACTAATGCACCAGCTGTGTTCATGGACCTTATGAACCGAGTGTGTGGACCATCCCTTGACAAGTTTGTCATTGTTTTCATTGATGACATACTTATTTACTCAAAGAATGACCAAGAACACGGTGAACATTTGAGAAAGGTGTTAGAAGTATTGAGGAAGGAAGAATTGGACGCTAAGTTTTCAAAGTGTTCATTTTGGTTGGAAGAAGTTCAATTCCTCGGTCACATAGTGAACAAAGAAGGTATTAAGGTGGATCCGGCAAAGATAGAAACTGTTGAAAAGTGGGAAACCCCGAAAACTCCTAAACACATACGCCAGTTTTTAGGACTAGCTGGTTACTACAGAAGGTTCATCCAAGACTTTTCCAGAATAGCAAAACCCTTGACTGCATTAACGCATAAAGGGAAGAAATTTGAATGGAATGATGAACAAGAGAAAGCGTTTCAGTTATTGAAGAAAAAGCTAACTACGGCACCTATATTGTCATTGCCTGAAGGGAATGATGATTTTGTGATTTATTGTGACGCATCAAAGCAAGGTCTCGGTTGTGTATTAATGTAACGAACAAAGGTGATTGCTTATGCGTCTAGACAATTGAAGATTCACGAACAAAATTATACGACGCATGATTTAGAATTAGGCGCGGTTGTTTTTGCATTAAAGACTTGGAGGCACTACTTATATGGGGTCAAAAGTATTATATATACCGACCACAAAAGTCTTCAACACATATTTAATCAGAAACAACTGAATATGAGGTAGCGTAGGTGGATTGAATTATTGAATGATTACGACTTTGAGATTCGTTACCACCCGGGAAAGGCAAATGTGGTAGCCGATGCCTTGAGCAGGAAGGATAGAGAACCCATTCGAGTAAAATCTATGAATATAATGATTCATAATAACCTTACTACTCAAATAAAGGAGGCACAACAAGGAGTTTTAAAAAAGGGAAATTTAAAGGATGAAATACCCAAAGGATCGGAGAAGCATCTTAATATTCAGGAAGACGGAACCCGGTATAGGGCTGAAAGGATTTGGGTACCAAAATTTGGAGATATGAGAGAAATGGTACTTAGAGAAGCTCATAAAACTAGATACTCAATACATCCTGGAACGGGGAAGATGTACAAGGATCTCAAGAAACATTTTTGGTGGCCGGGTATGAAAGCCGATGTTGCTAAATACGTAGGAGAATGTTTGACATGTTCTAAGGTCAAAGCTGAGCATCAGAAACCATCAGGTCTACTTCAACAACCCGAAATTATGGAATGGAAATGGGAAAACATTACCATGGATTTCATCACTAAATTGCCAAGGACTGCGAGTGGTTTTGATACTATTTGGGTAATAGTTGATCGTCTCACCAAATTAGCACACTTCCTGCCAATAAGAGAAGATGACAAGATGGAGAAGTTAGCACGACTGTATTTGAAGGAAGTCGTCTCCAGACATGGAATACCAATCTCTATTATCTCTGATAGGGATGGCAGATTTATTTCAAGATTCTGGCAGACATTACAGCAAGCATTAGGAACTCGTCTAGACATGAGTACTGCCTATCATCCACAAACTGATGGGCAGAGTGAAAGGACGATACAAACGCTTGAAGACATGCTACGAGCATGTGTTATTGATTTCGGAAACAGTTGGGATCGACATCTACCGTTAGCAGAATTTTCCTACAACAACAGCTACCATTCAAGCATTGAGATGGCGCCGTTTGAAGCACTTTATGGTAGAAAGTGCAGGTCTCCGATTTGTTGGAGTGAAGTGGGGGATAGACAGATTACGGGTCCGGAGATTATACAAGAAACTACCGAGAAGATCATCCAAATTCAACAACGGTTGAAAACCGCCCAAAGTCGACAAAAGAGCTACGCTGACATTGAAAGAAAAGATATAGAATTTGAAATTGGAGAGATGGTCATGCTTAAAGTTGCACCTTGGAAAGGCGTTGTTCGATTTGGTAAACGAGGGAAATTAAATCCAAGGTATATTGGACCATTCAAGATTATTGATCGTGTCGGACCAGTAGCTTACCGACTTGAGTTACCTCAACAACTCGCGGCTGTACATAACACTTTCCACGTCTCGAATTTGAAGAAATGTTTTGCTAAAGAAGATCTCACTATTCCGTTAGATGAAATCCAAATCAACGAAAAACTTCAATTCATCGAAGAACCCGTCGAAATAATGGATCGTGAGGTTAAAAGACTTAAGCAAAACAAGATACCAATTGTTAAGGTTCGATGGAATGCTCGTAGAGGACCTGAGTTCACCTGGGAGTGTGAAGATCAGATGAAGAAGAAATACCCGCATCTATTTCCAGAAGATTCGTCAACACCTTCAACAGCTTAAAATTTCGGGACGAAATTTATTTAACGGGTAGGTACTGTAGTGACCCGAACTTTTCCATGTTTATATATATTAATTGAGATTGATATTTACATGATTAAATGTTTCCAACATCTTAAGCAATCAAACTTGTTAAGACTTGATTAATTGAAATATGTTTCATATAGACAATTGACCACCCAAGTTGACCGGTGATTCACGAACGTTAAAACTTGTAAAAACTATACGATGACATATATATGGTTATATATATAGTTAACATGTTTTTATTATAAGTATGTATTTCATTAGGTATTTTAACAATGAGTTATATAAATAAAAATGAGACTATTAATTTAAGAAACTCGAAAACGATATATATAACGATTATCGTTATAACAACGTCTTACTAGGTACATATGAATCATATTAAGATATTGATACACTTGGTTAATTATGTTAAATGATAAGTAAATATATTATTAAGTGTATTAACAATGAAATACATATGTAAAAATAAGACTACTAACTTAATGATTTCGAAACGAGACATATATGTAACGATTATCGTTGTAACGACATTTAACTGTATATACATCATACTGAGATATATTATATATCATAATATCATGATAATATAACAATTTAACATCTCATTTGTTATAATAAACAATGGGTTAACAACATTCAACAAGATCATTAACCTAAAGGTTTCAAAACAACATTTACATGTAACGACTAACGATGACTTAACGACTCAGTTAAAATGTATATACATGTAGTGTTTTAATATGTATTCATACACTTTTGAAAGACTTCAAGACACTTATCAAAATACTTCTACTTAACAAAAATGCTTACAATTACATCCTCGTTCAGTTTCATCAACAATTCTACTCGTATGCACCCGTATTCGTACTCGTACAATACATAGCTTTTAGATGTATGTACTATTGGTATATACACTCCAATGATCAGCTCTTAGCAGCCCATGTGAGTCACCTAACACATGTGGGAACCATCATTTGGCAACTAGCATGAAATATCTCATAAAATTACAAAAATATGAGTAATCATTCATGACTTATTTACATGAAAACAAAATTACATATCCTTTATATCTAATCCATACACCAACGACCAAAAACACCTACAAACACTTTCATTCTTCAATTTTCTTTATCTAATTGATCTCTCTCAAGTTCTATCTTCAAGTTCTAAGTGTTCTTCATATATTTTACAAGTTCTAGTTACATAAAATCAAGAATACTTTCAAGTTTGCTAGCTCACTTCCAATCTTGTTAGGTGATCATCCAACCTCAAGAAATCTTTGTTTCTTACAGTAGGTTATCATTCTAATACAAGGTAATAATCATATTCAAACTTTGGTTCAATTTCTATAACTATAACAATCTTATTTCAAGTGATGATCTTACTTGTACTTGTTTTCGTGTTATGATTCTGCTTCAAGAACTTCGAGCCATCCAAGGATCCGTTGAAGCTAGATCCATTTTTATCTTTTCCAGTAGGTTTATCCAAGGAACTTAAGGTAGTAATGATGTTCATAACATCATTCGATTCATACATATAAAGCTATCTTATTCGAAGGTTTAAACTCGTAATCACTAGAACATAGTTTAGTTAATTCTAAACTTGTTCGCAAACAAAAGTTAATCCTTCTAACTTGACTTTTAAAAATAACTACACACATGTTCTATATCTATATGATATGCTAACTTAATGATTTAAAACCTGGAAACACGAAAAACACCGTAAAACCGGATTTACGCCGTCGTAGTAACACCGCGGGCTGTTTTGGGTTAGTTAATTAAAAACTATGATAAACTTTGATTTTAAAGTTGTTATTCTGAGAAAATGATTTTTATTATGAACATGAAACTATATCCAAAAATTATGATTAAACTCAAAGTGGAAGTATGTTTTCTAAAATGGTCATCTAGACGTCGTTCTTTCGACTAAAATGACTACCTTTACAAAAACGACTTGTAACTTATTTTTCCGACTATAAACCTATACTTTTCTGTTTAGATTCATAAAATAGAGTTCAATATGAAACCATAGCAATTTGATTCACTCAAAACGGATTTAAAATGAAGAAGTTATGGGTAAAACAAGATTGGATAATTTTTCTCATTTTAGCTACGTGAAAATTGGTAACAAATCTATTCCAACCATAACTTAATCAACTTGTATTGTATATTATGTAATCTTGAGATACCCTAGACACGTATACAATGTTTTGACCTATCATGTCGACACATCTATATATATTTCGGAACAACCATAGACACTCTATATGTGAATGTTGGAGTTAGCTATACAGGGTTGAGGTTGATTCCAAAATATATATAGTTTGAGTTGTGATCAATACTGAGATACGTATACACTGGGTCGTGGATTGATTCAAGATAATATTTATCGATTTATTTCTGTACATCTAACTGTGGACAACTAGTTGTAGGTTACTAACGAGGACAGCTGACTTAATAAACTTAAAACATCAAAATATATTAAAAGTGTTGTAAATATATTTTGAACATACTTTGATATATATGTATATATTGTTATAGGTTCGTGAATCAACCAGTGGCCAAGTCTTACTTCCCGACGAAGTAAAAATATGTGAAAGTGAGTTATAGTCCCACTTTTAAAATCTAATATTTTTGGGATGAGAATACATGCAGGTTTTATAAATGATTTACAAAATAGACACAAGTACGTGAAACTACATTCTATGGTTGAATTATCGAAATCGAATATGCCCCTTTTTATTAAGTCTGGTAATCTAAGAATTAGGGAACAGACACCCTAATTGACGCGAAACCTAAAGATAGATCTATCGGACCCAACAAGCCCCATCCAAAGTACCGGATGCTTTAGTACTTCGAAATTTATATCATATCCGAAGGGTGTCCCGGAATGATGGGGATATTCTTATATATGCATCTTGTTAATGTCGGTTACCAGGTGTTCACCATATGAATGATTTTTATCTCTATGTATGGGATGTGTATTGAAATATGAAATCTTGTGGTCTATTATTATGATTTGATATATATAGGTTAAACCTATAACTCACCAACATTTTTGTTGACGTTTTAAGCATGTTTATTCTCAGGTGATTATTAAGAGCTTCCGCTGTCGCATACTTAAATAAGGACGAGATTTAGAGTCCATGTTTGTATGATATTGTGTAAAAACTGCATTCAAGAAACTTATTTTGTTGTAACATATTTGTATTGTAAACCATTATGTAATGGTCGTGTGTAAACATGATATTTTAGATTATCATTATTTGATAATCTACGTAAAGCTTTTTAAACCTTTATTGATGAAATAAAGGTTATGGTTTGTTTTAAAATGAATGCAGTCTTTGAAAAACGTCTCATATAGAGGTCAAAACCTCGCAACGAAATCAATTAATATGGAACGTTTTTAATCAATAAGAACGGGACATTTCAATATATATATATATATATATATATATATATATATATATATATATATATATATATATATATATATATTCGGAACAACCATAGACACTCTATATGCAGTAATGTTGGAGTTAGCTATACAGGGTTGAGGTTGATTCCAAAATATTATATATACTTTGAGTTGTGATCTAGCCTGAGGCTTGTATACACGAGGTCGTGGATTGATTCGAGATAATATATATTGCTTTATTTTTCTGTACATCTAACTGTAGACAACTAGTTGTAGGTTACTAATGAGGACAGCTGACTTAATAAACTTAAAACATCAAAATGTATTAAAAATGTTGTAAATATATTTTGAACATACTTTGATATATATGTACATATTTGTTATAGGTTCGTGAATCGACCAGTGGCCAAGTCTTACTTCCCGATGAAGTAAAAATATGTGAAAGTGAGTTATAGTCCCACTTTTAAAATCTAATATTTTGGGATGAGAATACACGCAGTTTTGAAAATGATTTACGAAATAGATACAAGTATTGAAACTACATTCTATGTTGAATCGTTATACCGGATATCGCCCTTGTTGAACTTGGTAACCTAAGAATTGGTGTCTATTATAATTGCCACCAATTGATGCGAATCCTAAAGATAGATCTATGGGCCATTGACAAGCCCTAGTCAGAGAATTTGAACTGCTTTAGTACTTCGATATTTATGTATGGGGATATTCTAGATGCATTTGTTAATGTCAGTTACCAAGTGTTCAACCATACAAATGATTTTTTTATGCAGATTGCATGTTATTGAAAGATGAAATCTTGTGGTCTATTATTAGGATTTGATAAATATATAGGTTAAACCTATAACTCACCAACATTTTTGTTGACGTTTAAAGCATGTTTATTCTCAGGTGATTATTAAGAGCTTTCGCTGTTGCATGATATTATATGGACAAGATTTGGTGTCAGCATGCTTGTATAATATTGTTTAAAACTGCATTCGAGATTTATTTTGTTGTAACATATTAATATTTGTAAACCAATATGTATTGGTAGTGTGTATGTGTGATATTTGTTAGATTACCACTTTTGGATAATCTAAATGGTGACTTTTTAACCTTGTCGATAAAATAAAGGTTATGGTTTGTTTTAAAAATGAATGCAGTCTTTGAAAAACGTCTCATATAGAGGTCAAAACCTCGCAACGAAATCAATTACTATGGAACGTTTATAATCAATATGAACGGGACATTTCAACAACCTTATTTGGGGCCTTCTGATCAGCGACCGCTATCGGAGGTGGACTTAATCACTTGGCCACCCCGCCGACATCATCATATCGGCCAGGGTTATTCACGGTAGCCAGACCGGAGAGCCTTGTTCTAAGATCCTTAAACCCCCTTTACGTATTGAACAGGCATATTAACCCTATGGTGAAAATATGCATGATCAAGTGGTGCTTTCATTGAGAGTCGAACTAGTTTAGGACTGTTTAATTGTTTTTTCTTTTAAAAGTTTTGAATTATATGGCTTATTATTCACAAAATTTTTTGAATTTTTTCTTTAACAGTATCATGACTTCCGGGGACTCATTGGAACGTACTCAAACAGATAATCAAAATACATCGTCTGGTAATCAGCAGACGCAAGCTATGACTACGGGGGCGGGATACACGCCATATCCTCCACCTGTATCCAGCGAGCCTTTGAGCATTTTCAGAGGTATAAGCCGATATATCCAGATGGGATTACACCGCCAAGGGCAAACTCACCAGTCACAACTACGCGGCTGGATTTTTCCTCGGTGGATCCGAGGGTTATCTTGGTAGTCACTAGCAGCGAAACAGTAGGCCCGTATGTGGTATGCTGCAGTCAGGTACCTATTTATAGTATCACGGTTTCAATCCCTTTGCAGACGCAAAGTGTTCAGCAGAATTCGTCGTTTACGCCATTACAACCTTGGCAACCACCGCGTCTAGTTTTGCAATTTCTGACAACTGCGGATGCGCAGACATTACTTAATAGTTGGGGGTTTGGTGTCATTCCAGACGCAAACTCTCATTGGACGCTGATAACTACGCAACAGCAAAGTACTGCGCATACGGTTGGGCTCTTAACAGCGTATCCTCAAGTTTCGCAGATATCTGCGCCACAGATTTTGGTCCCTTTACAACCACCTGTATACTCTGCACCTTTAAGTCTTCCTTCTTTTCCAACGCAGCAGCCTTGGTTATATCCACAGATGCAGGTTCAACCTTCACAAAATATTCAGGGGCAGGCATATCTTGCAGGTCAATTTATGCAGGGCGCACCTCCTGATATGGTTCACTTATTTTCGTTGCCTGACTTTCTTCAGGACATGATGAAGCGTTTCTTTGCTGGATTGAAAGGGGACCCTGTTAAACCACCATTTGAGCTACCAACCACTTTTGATAAGTTTCCTCCGCATATAACTGCATATCCGTTTCCATCAGCGCCAAAGATACCTCACACGTTGGGTACTTACAATGGCTTAACTGATCCAGATGACTTCTTACAGCGTTTCAAAGGCGCAATGCGAACTCAAGGTTGGGTGGATTTGGTTGCGTGTCAGATATTTCCTATGAAACTGCAGGGTATTGCTCGTGAATGGTTTAATAAACTTCCGGCGGGTAGTATAGCCGGGTTCATGGATCTGCGGACGAAGTTTTTGCTGCAGTATCAGAATCAGAGACCACGCAAACGCACTCATATTGAATGTCATGATATCGTGCAGAAGTCCAAAGAATCTTTGGGTGAATTTCTCACAAGATATACTAATGAGTGCCTGCGCATACCAGATCTTAAGCCAGAGCAGCAGATTTTCGGGCTCATACATGGTATAAATTCAGAGGGTCACTTGACACTGGTCAAGCGTTTGCGCCATACGGTGCCAACAACTTATGCTGAAGCACTTAAAGAATGCCATGATTATATGCGGAGTAGCGAAGATAACGATATTCCCACCGCCAGCTCGCTCAATGAAAGGAAAGACGATGATGATCGATCGCGTGATCAAAACCGCGAAAGTAACTCTCACAAAAGGTATCCTAGCGGTGGTCCTATCAAAAATGATAAAGGAAAATCAAGTGGCAATTATTGAAACAGTAACCAGCGCGGCATCAATAATCAGAACTATGCGCTGCTGAAAAGTTTGTCTAAAACACCAAAGGAAATTTTAGCAACCGAACCAGTGTGCGCGACCTTCGCGGTTCCAACTCTGCTTACAGAATTTGGTAAGTGGGATAAAAACAAATTATTGCGAATTCCATGACGATTACGGTCATGACACTAATCGATGCAAAAACTTGATGGAACGAGTACTTAAAGCACTGCGCGCAGGTAAATTGGATCACCTAAAACCACCTAAGAAGGATAAGGGAAAAGCTGCAGAGGAGGGGTCGAAGACTAAAACTTTCGCATGGAAAAAAGTTGACAAAACAAAAAAGGCCGATTTAACAATTAATATGGTCGACGCAGAGAAAGTTAGCCAGCGGAGAAAGTACAATGATCACCAGGAATGGGAACTTCTCCCAATCACTTTTCCTCCTGTAATGTCAATCGACATAGTTAACGAGCCCATTATCATCAAGTGTCGCATCCCTACTTGCGGAGAACAAATTAAACGCATGCATGTTGACACCGGGAGTAGTGTTGACATTATGTACGAGAATTGCTATCGTTTCCTCCCTGTAGAAGTTAAAACGTATTTACGCCAGTCTGATATTACGCTATCTGGGTTCTCCGGAGAAAGCTCATGGGTGCTAGGCCGGATAGAGCTACTAATAGAGCTCGCAGATGATAAGAATCCGCAGTTGGTCAGACATGAGTTAGTTGACTTTTATGTGGTTCGTTCAACTTCGCGCTACAATGCGCTGCTTGGGAGAAATTTCATGCAACGTTTTAACATTATACCATCGGTGGTGCATGGCTTGATTAAGTTTCCTACGAAGGGAGGGGTTGCCACAATTGCGTCACATCAAACAACCGAGTTATGTGGTTCAGTTGTGTCTGTAAACATTCCCAGCATGGGAGAACAATTTTCAAGCAGTGCAGTCATAGCTAATCGATTGCATCCGGACAAGCGTATCAAAATCGGCGCAGGCTTGTCAGCTGAAACCAAGGCTAAGTTACATGGAATATTATCTGCAAACTCAAATGTTTTCGCATGGCAAGAATCAGACATGACTGGGGTCCGTGCAATATTGCGGAACATAAGTTGAATGTTAATCCATCACTCACACCCGTTAGACAAAAGAAGCGACATATGGCTCTTGAGCGCAGTGATTAGTTATGCGAAGAAGTAGATAACCTTGTCAAAACGAACATTCTGTGGGAAGTGCGGTATCATACATGGGTTGCTAATCCTGTGTTGGTGAAAAAGGCCGACGGTAATTGGTGGATGAGTGTTGATGACATTAATAAAGGGTGTCCCAAGGACAACTACCCTGTCCCGGAGATAGACTGGAAGGTGGAATCGTTGTCAGGTTTCCGGTACAAGTGTTTTCTAGATGCATACAAGGGTTATCACCAAATCTTAATGGCTGCGGAAGATGAGGACAAAACTGCTTTTCATACGCCGCAAGGTATTTACTGTTATACGAAGATGCCCTTCGGATGAAAGAACGCAGGCGCAACCTATCAGCGCGTAATTGACGCAGCCTTCAAGCACCAAATTGGCAGAAATCTTGAAGCATACTTCGATGACTTGGTAATTAAAAGTAACACCAAAGAATAAATGCTCGCAGACGTCCTAGAAACGTTTGCGTCTCTGCGTAGGATTAACATGAAGCTCAACCCGCTCAAATGCAGTTTTGGGGAAGAGGAAGGCAAGTTTCTAGGTCATGTGGTGACGGCGCGGGGGATCAATGCGAATCCAAAAAATGATTGAGGCCATTGATAGTCTGCCATCTCCAAAGACAAAGAAGGACGTGCAGAGTCTAACCGGGGAGCTTGCGGCGATCACGCGGTTCTTGTCGAAAGCCGCAGAGCGACAGCTGCCATTCTTCAATACTTTGAAGAATTGCTTGAAGAAAAAGGACTTCGTATGGACTCAGGAAGCAGAAACGGCCTTCCAGGATATGAAGAAGGTGCTCGCTGAATTACCAACACTCACCATGCTAGTGACAGGAGAAACGCTTACGCTGTACCTTGCGGCATCGAAAGAGGCTATCAGCTCAGTTCTTATCGCTGATCGCGGAAAGGTAATCTACTTTTATTTACATACATCATTTATTTCGCAGAAATTTAATATTGAGGTTTTCTTAGATGCAAATGCCGATCTACTTCGTAAGCAAGACGCTGACATCAAGCGAAGTAAACTATTCACCAATAGAAAAGCTAGTATATGCGCTAGTCCACACAGCGAGGCGTTTGTGCCGATACTTTCAAGCACATCCAATTGTGGTTCTAACTGATCAACCGATCAAGCAGGTTGGTACATGCCTAATTTGCGGCAATGTCCGGGGTTACCGCATTGACTAACGCAATCATTTTTCTTTAAGGTGTTATACAAGCCTGAGATTTCTGGCCGACTAGCTAAATGGGCAGTTGAGTTAGGAGAACATGAAATAAATTTTTCCTCGCGAAGCGTGGTTAAGGGTCAAATACTTGAGGATTACCTTGCAGATTTAAATGCGGATATTGAAGCATCTGCAGATCATCAGGATACGCCCGTGCCACCTTTGTCACCATGGGAGTTATACACCGATGATGCTTGCAGTGCAGCCGGCGCGGGTGCAGGTGTAATTCTAACTGGCCCAGATGGCGAAGAGCATACATATGCGCTGCGATTTAATTTTTCTATTACGAACAACGAAGCAGAATATGAGGCTTTGTTAGCAGGTATGAGTATTGCGCATAAGTTAAATGTTAAAAGTCTGCACGCTTATGTGGATTCAAGGCTGGCATGCAGTCAAGTCAGCGAAGACTTTGAAGCGCATGACATAGCCATGCAGCAATATTTATCGCTTGTTAATAACCTCGCTGACCAGTTTGAGGATTTTCAAATCTCCCACGTCATGCAGGGGCAAAATAAAGAGGCAGATGCGCTTAGCAAATTGGCTGCTTTGGCCTTTGATCATCTGGGGAAGAAAGTTCTTATAGAAGAATTGCATGCGAAATCCATTATTATGATGCCTTTAGTAGCACCGGTTGAGGAATCCAGCTCAACGTGGATGACGCCTATTATTGCTTTTCTGCGGGACGGCACCTCTCCTGCGGACTCCTTGGATGCAAAGAAAGTCCGCACTAAGGCACCACTTTATGCCATTGAGGGTGACGTCCTATATCGAAAAAAATTATTTGGGGCCGCATTTAAGGTGCATCGGACCGAAAGAAGCAGAGGAAGTTACACGCGAGGTGCATGAGGGTGCATGCGCTCTTCATTCGGGGCACATGTCTATTGTGTCAAAGATTATGCGACCAGGTTATTATTAGCCCACCATGTACGCACATACAACGCGCATAGTTAAATAATGCGAATCTTGCTAAATACATGCACCTATCAGCAGAGCACCTGCGCATCCAATAATACCAGTCTCCTTACCTTGGCCATTCTGTAAATGGGCAATTGACATAGTCGAACCATTTCCAAAAGGCCGAGGAAACATCAAATTCTTGATTGTTGCAATTGACTATTTCACGAAGTAGGTTGAAGCACGACCGCTGGCAGCAATATCAGGAAAAAGGTTGCGTAATTTTGTATAGGAAGACATTGTCTGTCGATTCGGCATACCAAATGAAATCGTTAGTGATAACGGTACGCAGTTTGCGGGGGGATACTTTTCGTAGTCGGTGCGCGAAGCTTAAGATTAAGTAAACTTTTACTTCCGTTGTGCATCCGCAGGCGAATAGCCAGTGCGAAGTCACCAACCGGGATATAGTAGCTGGAATCAAAGCTAGATTGGGTCATGGTCGCATTGGTTGGGTGGACGAACTACCAAAAGTTTTGTGGGCGCATAGAACAACACCCAAAGCAAGCACTGGTGAGACTTCGTTCAGTTTGGTCTATGGATCAGAAGTTGTTGTACCCGCAGAAATTGGGGTGTCAAAGTTCCGCATACAGAATTTTGACGAGCAAAATAACTCAGAAGCTTTGCGGGAAAATCTTAATCTGCTTTTGAATGCAGACTCTCTGCGGCAGTAAATGAAGCCAATAATAAGCAGAAAATTGCAAAGTACTACAATCAGCACGTGCGCTCGCGCTCTTAAAAGTGAGGGGACTTAGTTTGGCGTCAGAACGACGCAAGTCATGCGGATTATACTGGGAAATTGGTCCCTCGTTGGGAAGGTCCATACAAGGTAGCAAAAGCAAGAAACACCGGGGCATACCATCTCGAGACATTAGATGGAAAACCTGTGAAATGCACTTGGCACGCGACGTTGTTGAAAAAGTGTTATATGTAGCTGGATGGACCTGATCACTCCATTTTATTTTAGCACATTATTTTTTCTATGTATTTTCCGTTCGTTTAGATGTGTTGCGGTTGTAATCATGATTAACGCCAATTAAAATATTTACTCGCGCATACTTTTGATGGGTATTTCTCTGTTTTTTGTATGTGTTTCCTGCCTACTTAAGGGGTGTCCTCTAGCCCCCGCTGCGGCAGAAGCCTGTTTGGTTACAAGGCTAGATATTAACGGCATGCGAAGGGAATTGGCTTTCCCCTAGCCAAGCGCCACGCAGACTAGATGGCTGCCAAGTCGACTTAAAAATACAAGCATTAGTTTGCTTGTGCGTAATTACTCTCACATTGGTTTGCTTGAGGAACTCTTAAGCATAAAAGCATTGGTTTGTTTTTAGTTGCGTTGCTTACCATACAGCTAAAGTGCACCTCTAGTACATGACAAAGCAATAACGCGGAAGCTTTTTAGTCTAAATTGTTAAAGGTAAAATTTCTAAAGTATTGGTTTATTTTACGCAGTACCTGCGCATACGCATGAGTTTTGGTTAACTATGCGCATGGGCGTACGGTTCATCCTTTGTTTTGATTCGCGATATATAAACAAACTAATACACTACGTATGCATAACATGATAATATATACGTAAAATTAAGTTATTATATATGACAATTGTTTCAAACGCCGGCCCGACACGGGACTTAGGGCCTAAAAAATTGTTTCTACAAATTGCCTGCCTGCACATAGGACTTACGGCGCAAACGGTTACAAGCTAACACTAATAATCCTCCTTGAGGAACCCATCAATCGACATGTTCGGGTCCGCAGCAAATGCATTGATTAGGGGGATAGGGATGGCTGTGATGGCTTCTTCCACCTCCATTAGCACCGCAGCCGTACCCTCATTTAACTTCTTTTATACGATGTCAGGGTACGGTGGTGTTAGACCGCAAGCTTGGATCACCTCCAGCACTGCCTTGTTGATTTCGTGGTCTTTAACTGCATCAACGTAGGCGTTGAACTTGTCGGATACGGGCCCGAAATCTATCACCTTCTGTGCAATGGTAGGAAGGGCGGTGCGAAGCTTTGTTAAGTCCGCCTCTGCCAGCTCGCGGCCGGTTACCGCGTCATCCTTCTCCCTAGTAACCCTTTCCAGCTCCATTCGCAGGCGCTCCGCCTCCCCCTTGGACTGGTCAACCGCCCCAACCAACTCGCAGTTTTTCTTTCCTCAATCAGTTCAGTTTTGGTTTCAGCCGCAGTCAACTCTACCACCTTGCGCGCTTCTTCCGCGGCATCCCTGTTTTTCTTAACCTGATCAACTCCCGCTTGCAGCAATCCTAGTTCTGTTTCTATGCGCAGGGCCACTTGGTATAAATTAGTGGAGTGGCGGGCATGATCCGCAAACATACCGAAGAACACAAGGCCGTTTTGGACGAAGGCGTTGTGCAATTGGTTGAAGGGCAATGCGGCTAGTTGCTCGCGGAACTCTGCAGGAAATATTTGTTGCAGAAAGGTAGACTGCTCCACGGCATTTTCGGTGGAGGATTGAGTGAGTTGATTGAGGTTGGAAAGGCGGAAACTACTGCGGGGAGGAGTTGGTGTAGAGTCAGAATCCAGATGTATCGTCTTATCTCTTGATGTGGCGGTGGCTTCGAGCTCCAGATTGACCTGCGGTGGAGTCTGATGCATCACCTCGACATGCTCTGCGTATTAGTAAATGGTTAAATACATGTAAACTTAAGTGTGCGGTATACACGCAGGGGAGGAACGCTTACCAGAAGGCGGGGGAGGTAGGTCCCCAGAACGTGGCTCGATGGAAACGAAGTTGTCATTCTGCATGTGCTCCCTCTGTTTGGGAGTGAGTTTCTTCTTCTTCTGCTAGGTTTGGGGGGCTTCGGCGGCCTTACGCTTGTTACCCGAGGTGGCAGGTGCTGGCTCCACGTTCTCGCCAGTCTTCTCCTGCTCCAACTGCTGGTTCACATCTTGCTTGGGAAATTAGATGCCCGCAATCTCCTCCACAGTCAGTACTCTCTTCATCATCATCTCTGCAAACATACACGCATGTGTTAGAACATATAAATATATAGCAAAATGTTATGTTAGTACGTGATTATACTATTCCTACCCTTTCCATTCGGTCCGATTATGGCTGGACGCACGTCCTCCCATGGCCAGTGTGCGGATATCTTTCCTAACCGCAGCATCATGTTCCCATATGACCGGTGCACCAGCTGTGCATTAGCGCACTCCGCTAATAGCTTTGTTTCCTCATCATCAAGGACCGGGGTTTTGTTCACGTCCTTCTCCACATTTTCACACCAGACAAGCGTTTGCGAAAAATTGGCACCAACTACAGATTGGTCAATGAAAAAGAAAGTTTCTTTCCAGTGACCCGCATTCGATTTTGGGGTTTTGGTGAAGTTTTGACGGGCGAAGAATGTGAACCAGGATTTGTGGTGGTTGGCTAAGCGGTATAGATGGCATAATACCTTAACCAAGGGTACCTTGTTGAGTGCAACGCACCACATCTCAAACAGTACTATCTTACCTATAACGTAAGGGTGTAGTTGCCCTAATCTTACTCTGAAATGATCTAAAACGCCTAGGAAGAAGTCAAAGGGAGGAACCCTAAAGTTACCATGCTTAAACGCATGTTCGTAAATGGCCACCTTCTTCTCCGGTGTTTCGTGGGTGCGTTGATTGGACAGGGGTGGCACCGGATTGTACTTTGCTAATGGTGGATATTGTTTAACTAAGGAATCAATATGTTTCTACTCTATGATCAATCTAACACTATCTACATAAGTCTCGTTAGCCTTAGTCATTTTCTATGAGTAATCGGAGGAGTACTAACCTTTAAATGTTGGCCGGAATGTTTGGATTTTTATCGAAATTCAAATTGGCAGCGTATCGGTGAAGCTAGTGGCAGAAAAACATAAATGTGTGTGAATTGGGTCTATTTATAGTGAAGATAGGGAGTCATGGGGTGGAATGGAGTGATCGTGGCTGTACATGTGTAACGCAATCAACGGGTGGCATTTTATGTACGCGCGTGGATGTTAGTTGGGTATGGTTAACTAGGAGCGCGTGGCTGACACACGCCTGGCAACTGCCACTTTACGTCTTGTCAGCCAAATGGGCTTCTGCGACAGTGACAGGCATTTAATGACCTCAAAACGCACGCGGAAAATTAAATGCTAGCCGTTTTCTTGTTTTTTCTTTTTCGCTTAATAGTTTGATGTCATATGTCTTGCGTCATATAACATCAAACTGGGGGGACATAATGATACCGCAACCTACGTGCGCATCCTATACGTATGCGGGAAACCCGCTAGCATGCGTATGCATGCATTGGTATGCGCAATGCGGTATGCGGATTTGTATTGAATGCCTTTGTTCCCGGTACAGCGATTACTTAGTTATCAAGTAAATATCTTTTCCATAATTACATCCGTGATTCGGGGGAGTTTGTTATGGAAAGGATTACCATTATCTCGAATGGTTCTAGAATTAGGGTTTTCCTATATATACAAACCCTAATTATCATTCTAAACACAATAACATTACGTAACAATCATCAACCACATATCTTATGTAACCAGCATCATCTCTCATCTTCTCAAGGTTAACAGGTTAGTTCTTTATTAAGCTAGCACCTACAACCTTATTTGGGGCCTTCTGATCAGCGACCGCTATCGGAGGTGGACTTAATCACTTGGCCACCCTCGCCGATATCATCATATCGGCCAGAGTTATTCACGGTAGCCAGACCGGAGAGCCTTGTTCTAAGATCCTTAAACCCCCCTTTACGTATTGAACAGACATATTAACCCTATGGCGAAAATATGCATGATCATGTGGCATTTGAACACTACATTGATTAGAATCATATTAGTTATATATGATTATGATATCAAGTTGCAAGATATGTGGGGGAAGCTTTAAAAGGATGAGCAGTAACCCTTGTTAGTTGTGTAAAATGAACACAATAACTTTAAAATGTGGGGGTGTCTTGTATTTGATATCAAGAACATGATACATGATAAGGCGTTCTAATGTATTTAATGAGTTTGTACTAGATCTGACTTAGCATATGTTGTAAGCAAGCTAAGTAGATACAAGAGTAGTCCAAGTACATCTCAATAGAGTTAAGTCAGTAACAGATATCCGGCAGTGATCAAGGGACGATGTGATGCAAACTAGATATCTGATACGAATGATTCCAGAGCGACAAGTGGGTATGTATTCACACTTGGGGGTGCGACTATATTGTGAAAATCGTTTAAACAAGCGGTTATTGCTAGATCCACGATGGAATCAGAATTCATCGCTTTAGATAAAGCTGGTGAAGAGGTAGAATGGCTACATCAATCCGTTAAAGATATACCAGATAGCCTGAGCTGGTGTTGGCTATATGTATACATTCTGATAGCCAATCTATGATTGGTAGAGCTCATATTACAATGTGTAATGGTATGAATAAATATATGAGACGTAGACATAATAAAGTAAGATCATAATTCAAAGAGATAAATGTTATTAGACTGGGTACTTTTCAAAATTCAGCTTTTTCAAAATTCAGTTGGGTACTTGATTCATAGAATGGGTACTTTTCAGAATTTCAGGATGGAAGATCATAATTCAAAGAGATAAATGTTATACATATAACTGTTGATGTAGAAACACTGCGAAATTTGAAATAGTGATTGCTGATTTATGGTAATTGGTTTGAAAATTCTTGTTACAAGATGCGAATGAGTATAAGATAGGGTTTTAAATGAACAAATATAACGATTTTTCGGAATGACTTAAGCCAATGAATAATGAAGTTGCTGGTAAGTTTACTGCTAACGTGGTGAAATATAAACGGTTTCCCGGTAATAATAACAATGGCAAACGTATATATCAAGGTTATAATAATGTTGATTCAAATGAAAAGTCGAAGTTGACTTGCTGGAGCTGTGACAAAATTGGCTAATTTGGAAAGAGATTGCAAAGTTATTTTCGGTAATAACAACGCCAAGGAATTATAAATTCATTTTAAACTTCTACTTAGGTTCCAAGAGTTTTCAGGTGCATAACTATATGCATAAATCTTTTCTTTCGTAGATGAAGTGCGGTTGGTTCATCCTCTTGATTGAGGCGTTTTCAAGAATCATGATAGGTTTGAATGCAGATTGGAATTGTCAAGATACAAAATGAGGTTTAAGATAAAATCAAGTGGCAAACTTAAAGAAATGTTTAGTTTCATATGTTATAATCAATATTTTAATTCATTTTAATTGTCTAATGTTAGTAGTCCACAGTTAGTAATTCAATAATTCATATATATAGTTTAATATATAATATTCGAATTAATAAATACGTGTCGTGACCCATTGTATACATGTCTCAGACTCGATCACAACTCAAGGTATATATATTATTTTAGAATCAACCTCAACCATGTATAGCTAACTCGAGCATTACCGCATATAGAGTGTCTATGGTTATTCCAAATAATATATATACATGACGTCGATATGATATGTCAAAACATTGTATACGTGTCCCGATTTATCCGACGATATTTAAAGTGCGTAAAGTAAATAACAGAAATTAAATGATGATAAATAAAATTGCTAGAATTAAAATTGCGATAATTAAATTGCGATAAATAAATGTAATAAGGAATTAACAGTTAGCTAGGAACAGTTAGCTAGGATTTTTTTAACGTGGATTCTTAACAAAATTTCTCATAGTTAATTTGTTTGTTTCTAACAAATTTTATTTTGTCAAATGTTTTCTTCATTATGCCATTTGTTGGATTCTAATAAGTCAAAATCCAAATATGATATTGAATGAAAATGGTTATTCTGCGGTGAACGGATACATATATCTGTGGATGTAAGTAGGATAGTAATTAACTGTCGAATCAGGTTTGAATAATGTTAAATATTCCTCGGGTATTACCTACCCATTAAAATATTTTCACCATTAACAGTTTGTACGAAAGAATTTTTAATTACAATTCTTATGAAAATATATATACATATATATTTTCTTCAAATGTAATCATGGATTTAATGAGTTAATATGATATTAATCTCATTTGCTTTCCGGTTTGAGCTAGAATAAATAATCTCTAAGACTTTAGAGATTACATAATCACCATATTCAGTGAAGATAAATGATAAAGAATGATTATGTAGAACAAAGATAATCGATGTAGAACATATATGTAGAATACATAATCTCTAAGACTTTAGAGATTACATAATTGCCTCCTAATAGTTCTCTAATGAAGTTATGAATCAATACTCCATCGGTTACTGTTTTTGGTATTCCTTGGTATCTATGGTGTGTATGACATTGATGTTCGAGGTACAGATTGTGATGTTGAGGTGTGGGATGCGGATGTTGCTGAAGCTGGTAATTTTTGCACCATATTCTCCAAATTGATTACTCGAGCGCTAAGTTCGTTGACTTCTTCTATTATTCCGGGATGATTGTCGGTCGGAACGAGCGAATGAATAAGGTTTAGAATGTGAGATAGTATATAATTGTGACGAGATACTTTGGAAATGATAGAGAAAATGGTATTACGAACAGGTTCGCCGGTAAGAGCTTCAGGTTCTTTGCCAAGAGAGGAATGTGGTGGATGGAAGGGATCGCCTTCTTCACATCTCCAATGATTAAGTCGACTATGAACCCATTCCCAATTCATACAGAATAAATGATGGCTTATTGGTTGATCCATTCCGGTCACACTGCTTTCGGAGCTCGAGTGAAACTCCATATCGGAATCCGAGGGAGTTGAACTAGTGGCGAGTTCCATTTCGTACGATTGAGTAAAGGGTTTTTCGGTATGAAATGATTTTCAGATATTGGATGGTATTCTATTTACATAGAATATCTATATATATAGAACAAAAGATTTCGTAGATTACGAAGGAATTTACGAAATATATCAGGCAAAGTTTATAGTAACAGATACGCTAAGATATGGATTAGCAGATACGCTAAGATATGAATTTTGTCTATACACTATTCATGCAATCAATGCAGTAAGACGTGTCTAGACTAAAGATGATAAGCAGGTAATTTTTGACAAGAAATGATAAGCAAAACTTTTGACATGCAGACACGGTCGAAGTCCAGACTTACTAATGCATCTTAACAACTATCTGTTAGACACACTAATGCAAGACCAGGTTCGCAAAGACCACCGCTCTGATACCAACTGAAAGGACCTGTTCATACCGATTATAAACGATTCATAATAGTTGATTACATCGCGTGATATTTGACCTCTATATGATACATTTTACACACATTACATTCATTTTTAAAAGACAAACTTTCATTTCATCGAAAGTTGACGGTATGCCTACCATTTTATAATATATCCAACTATAAATAACTTAATAATATTCTTGATGACCTCAACGACTCAAATGCAACGTCTTTTGAAATGTGCCATGAATGATTCCAAGTAATATCGTTAAAATGAGCAAATGCACAGCGGAAGATTTCTTTCATACCTGAGAATAAACATGCTTTAAAGTGTCAACCAAAAGGTTGGTGAGTTCATTAGCTTATCATAATTAATCATTTCGAATTATATAATAGACCACAAGATACTCATATTTCGAAAACAATCCGTGCAGGTCTACTCACTGCTGAAGAACACCAGAGTCTCACCAACGGTAGCTAATGCATCGTGCAATGCAAAAATTTCTCACAGAGGGTAACTAATGCTAAACAATCGGTAGCTAATGCATCGTGCAATGCAAAAATTTCTCACCGAGGGTAGCTAATACTAAACAATCTCATCAATGGTAGCTAATGCATCGTGCAATGCAAAAATTTCTCACCGACGGTAGCTAATACTACATAATTTCATCAACGGTAGCTAATGCATCGTGCAATGCAAAAATTTCTCACCGAGGGTAGCTAAAACGGTAGCTAATGCATCGTTCAATGCAAAAATTTCTCACCGATAGTATCTACTAAATCGAACCATTTTGGTAGCTAATACATCGTGCAATGCAAAAATTTCTCACCGATGGTCGATAATACAATCTTTATAGTAATCGAACCTCTGAATCCAAATAATTCTATCATAGAATGTAGTTTTGAATACTTGTGTCTATTTCGTCAAACATTTATAAAAGCAGTTCATGTATTCTCAGTTCAAAAATATATCTTAAAAGCATTTAATAAAACTGTTATAAAAACAGCGCATGTATTCTCAGTCCCAAAAATGTAAAGAGTAAAAGGGAGCAAATGAACTCACAATACTATATTTCATAGTAATTAAGCATATGACGGCATTGAACAAGTGCAAGGTTGGCCTCGGATTAACGAACCTTTGAAAAAAAGCTTAAAAAAAATATGCCACTGCCGGGACTCGAACCCGCGACCTCTCGGTTAAACATTTTCCTCCCAAACCACTGAAGCACTCATGAATTCTTGTTTTAATACGCATGTTTAAGTATTTAATATACACAAACAGTTATCATCATCCCCTTCATCATACACCCATGATCATCATCATCATTTCATTATCTCATCACCCTCACGATCATTATTTCATCATGTTATCATCACAGTTAGTTACCACCATGATCACGATCACGTCCACCACCATAACCAGCATATCATTATCGTTTGTTGTTTCACATCATTCTAAAAAAAATGAATACAGCAGCTACACGAGTGGTTATTGGGCTGATCTAGAGTTAATGAAGTGGCTCGTTAACTAGCTCCATCATTCACGGCCCAAATAACAAATACGGCCCAAAAGAGAATATAGGACATGAGGTTCCAACAACAAAAGGCCCAAGATTTGAGTCCATCGGAAATCTAATTGGCCCAAGGGAGTTTTGAGTTCGTAAATATAAAAAAAAACCGAAACAAAAGCTGGAAATGTAAAGACCCGTCCTATTCCATAGGAACGAATACAATAACATATGATTACATTGCACGGTATTTGACCTCTATATGATACATTTTACAAACATTACATTCTTTTTGAAAGACAAACTTTCATTACATCGAAAATTGACAAGCATGCATACCATTTCATATTATCCATCTATAAATGATTTAATCTGTCATTTACTTAATCATAATCTTTACTGAATTCAACGATTTGAATGCAACGTCTTTTGAAATATGCCATGAATGACTCCAAGTAATATCTTTAAATTGAGCAAATGTACAGTGGAAGATTTCTTTCAATCCTGAGAATAAACATGCTTTCAAGTGTCAACCAAAAGGTTGGTGAGTTCATTAGTTTATCATAATCATTCATTTCCATTAATAAACCACAAGATTTTTATTAAACACAATTCCAATAGCAGAATCCTCTCGTCTGCATAATGGTAAAATCATTTCCAATAATATAATAGACCACAAGATTTTCATTTTTTATAAACATAATCCTCAAGCAGAATCCTCTCGTCTGCATTAAGGTAAAATCATTCATATGGTGAACACCTGGTAACCGACATTAACAAAATGCATGTAGAATATCCCCAAAACAGAATCCTGTCGTCTGTATCACAGAATTCTCTCATCTGTATAAAAATTGAAGTACTAAGGCATCCGTACCTTGGATGGTGTTTGTTAGGCCCATAGATCTATCTTTAGGATTTGCGTCAATTAGGGGTACTGTTCCCTAATTCTTAGGTTACCAAGCTAAAGGGTGATATTCGTTTTAAATAATCTAGCCATAGAATGTAGTTTTAAGTACTTGTGTCTATTTCGTCAAACATTTATAAAATCAGCGCATGTATTCTCAGTCCCAAAAATATATATTGCAAAAGCATTTAAAAAGGGAGCAAATGAAACTCACAAAACTGTATTTCGTAGCAATAATGCATATGACTGCACTGAACAAGTGCTAGGTTGGCCTCGGATTCACGAACCAAAATTAAGTATATATATTTATATGTTGGTCAATATTTGTCTTAACAAATTAGGTTAAGTCATAGTGTACCACAATCCTAATGCTCGAGACTAATATGCGAAAGTCAACAAAAGTCAATTTGACTCAAAATAATTTCCAAAATTTACACATGATCATTATATAGTTTAAATATTATCTTTTTATATTTTTAAATGTTTTTAAAAGAATTATTAGAGTAGATAATATTATTCATTTATTAATAAATAAAACTTTATATAAAAATATAGTTTTATATATTTTAAGTAATAAAATTTATAAAGTTCATTTAATATCATAAAAATATTATGATAGGTTTTATTAAGGTAAATATATTATTTGTATTATATATTTATTTGATAAAAAAACATTGATAATAATAATAAGTAAAAGTTGTATTATTTTGTAATAATAATTATTATTATTCTATTAATAAAAATATCAACATTTATATTTACTAAAAATGATATTATGATAAAATGGTAATTCTTATTAATAAAAATAATGAAATTTTATATTAACAATGATATTCCTATTAAAATAATAATTTTGTAAAAATGATAGTTTTAATATTAATAATACTTTTTAATAATAATAGTGATAAAAATAATGAAAAGAGATAATTTTATCTAAATCAATATCTTACAATAATTTAAATTTCATAATGATACTCATACTCATTATTTCCTAATCGGTTTGTTTAATAGCTTTTAATCGTTTTTTATATCGCGTTCATATTACTGATAATAATAGTAATCATAATAATTAGGTGTTACTAATATTAGTTCTTAATTATAATAATACTAATGATAATAATTATTATAATAATATTAATGATAATACTAATTATAACTTTAACGATAATAACGATAGTAATAATAATAAAAATAACAAATTTTAATGATAATACCTTTTACTTGTAATGATGATGATGATAATAATAATAATAATAATAATAAAAATAATAATAATAATAATAATAATAATAATAATAATAATAATAATAACAACAATAATAATAATAATAATAATTAGATAAAAACTAGAATAACGATAATACCGACGATAATAATAATCATTTTTAATAATAATACAAAAATTCAATTGACTATAACTTCTAATCCGTTCATCGAAACCATTCGATATCTAAATGAAAAGTTCTTAATTTTTCGCTAGCTTTCCAACGACATGCATATCTTATACCTTATCTCAACCACATATATAACTAATTCAGGATTCAACATAACCTAACTAAAGGCAATATCAAAAGTACAAGCATGCATAATCCTATATTCTCGAGCACTAGTCAGGGATACACTATTAATATAAAAAACAATTTAAATTATGAGTGCTTACATATCAATATTGAGATTCAATATTGCAGGAAAGATACGTAGACGCAACAGAGATGATAAACACTAGACTGACCTCACGAGCATACCCATGAACATTACCCATCACCTCCATAGCTATAACCCATAATTTCCTTAGCCCTATCCCGCTCACAAAACGTGTTTTGAAATAACTAGCGCGTACCTCTTGTCGTAGTATTTTATGTATAATACTAATACTAATAATAATAATACTACTAATATTAATCTCATAATAATCTTTAATAATAAAATTAATAAATAAATAAAATAAATAAGTAAGTGATACGGAGTAATATAAGAGATAGATTGTTGAAATGAATTATGAAACGAAAAGTTCGAGCATTTAAAGAAGTCACCTATACTTTTCCCCCATGCGATCGCAAGGGGGCTCTTTGATAAAGTCATGCAACCACATGACCAATTATCCCAGCTGGTATCCATTTTGTGACTCTGCCGACACCTTTTTAATTTATTTAATATATTAATTATAAATTATTATTTCATCTATATAATTAATTATATATTATATTATATTTACGTGTATGGTAAAAATGTAATTTTTACCCAATTGACACGGACGTTGTCACTCGACTCATGTCCCGCTTTCGGTTTTTCGAACGACATTTCGTACGCTGAGAAAACTGGCCTTTTACGTTACGCGACGTGTACCCTTATTAATAATTTAACTTATTCATCAATAAATTACCTTATAAAAAATGTAACTTATAAAATTGAGCCTTGTGGTCATTTGATTTTATAAATCAGTGACTCGTTGTTTATCAAAATATATTATTTTAAATCGGGACGTTTTATGACTAAGTTAAAATATATATATATTTTTATTTAGAATTGTAAATTTGTACATAATAAATATGTTTGAAATATTTAACTAATGATATAATATTTAGTCTTTCAAAACCAATTACATTTCAGAGTTTGTTTTATATAATTTGACTCGCTTTGAATAATAGTAGTTATTTTACCAAATATTGTTTTTAATATGAAAACTAAATAGTTGATTTATCAAGGGACACAAGTTAATCAAAGTAAGGTACACTTTTGAAATTTAAACGAAAATGATCACTAACTTTTGACTAACTCTCTTTAATGACACTTTTGTAAATCACTTTTACTAAATATTCTGGATACCGTTAAAAAGGAAAGGTTTTCTAATTCAAAGTGGACCTCTTAACAGAGACTCGTAATCATAATTCAATGTATCTAATATTTCAATCTTTTTATATTGTCTTTTAATTCCATTGATAATTATTCTAAATATATTTTGAAACAAATACGTTTATGTAAAGTATTATTCGTCTAATACTTTGTTAATATTTTCAAATTATAATATATACACATATATATCTATAATCATATCTGTTCATCTAATGGTTCGTGAATCATTGGAATTTGGTCGAGGTTAAATGAATGTTTAAACACAGTTTAAAATTCTAGAGATTCAACTTAACAAACTTTGCTTATCGTATCGGAACATATAGATATTCAAGTTTAAATTTGGTCGTAAATTTCTGGGTCATCACAATACCTACCCGTTAAAGAAATTTCGTCCCCGAACTTTGATAGAGGTCGTCACGGCTAACAATGAGAATGTTATTATGACGATTATAGAGTTTTATCATGGTTAATAAGTATGGGTAAAATAATTCGATTACTCGAAGCGTATGAGTGAAGTTATTGTAAATGAATGAAATACAATAATAGTGATTCATCATATCTTTTGACGTAGATAGGTTTGATTTTCAATTTTAAGAGATTTGGAGAATATCTTCGTAATAAGATTTGATTCTCCGGTAACCAAGGGAATTAGGATCCGCTTTAAATGTGACCATCCTTTTTCATTGCTTTGTCAGATGTTTTGCTATAAATTCCACCCTCTTCATTTTCTTACAACTCACACCTTCTATTCTTTTTCCTTTAATTCATACTTTGAGTCATTTGTCAATATGCTCCATCCAGTTCTACTTCTTGATATATTCCTCACTTTCATATCTGTCATTCTTCTTTTTCACCTACTGCCGGAAGAATCTATTTACTTTTACTATACTCTGGGGTTTATAGTGTTTCTAGTTCTTCCTTGTCTTTACATTGCCATATGCATCGATATATACGGTTTATAGTTTCTGGGTTTTTGTTAGGTTTTATATTTTCCCTTATATTTCAATGTCCCTGCTTCTGTTTTCTATAATCATTATCATCCACAGTTAATAGTCTCTTTTATTTGCTGCGATTTATACTCCAATTTCTATTTCGGAGCTTTGTCCTTTCGTTTCTTCTTCTTGCGATTAAGCACCGCTTGTAATGGTCCAGAATTCGCAGATATAAATTTTGGAATGAACATTGTTAATGTTCTAAGAAGGAAATGGTAATGGTACGATCTTGATTTGTTACATTACCAGAATACCCTGGAAAAGACCGAATCATTAAGAAATATTTTTTTGATATTTTAGAGATTAAATAGAATACAAGAGTCGTGTAACATTATATGTTGACGTTATAATCTGTGAATCATCACGTTCAATTTTAGAAACTCAGCATGAATTACTGTAATATAATCACGTTGATCAAGTGTCATTATATTATGATAACTCATGCTTCAGCTCCCAACACTACTTCAAAAATATTCTTATTTTAAACTCGAAGGTTTCCGAATTTAGAAACTAAAATAGTTTCTTTTATGATGTAACACAGATAATGCGAGGAGATAAATGATTTCAGATAAGAATAGCTATGAAAATATTTTCAGAAATATAGATGATATTTATAATGAAAGATACGATGATATCTTATAATTTCTAATATCAGAGGATGATGAAAAATATTGTCCGCAGGGGTTTAGAGTCAGGAGCAAGGTATTCGTTAATGACTTCAGCAGATACAGATTCATTTAGATTTTTTTTAAAGGCAGGTTTAGTCTTTGTGATGTGTCCCCAGCCTCCTTCATACTTTGCTCAATCCGTTTTCTAGTTCTAAATCTTCTCTTTTTCTGAGCTTTACCAACACAATATTCTTTATCATCAAACTTTTTACTGTTAAGGTCGTTTATAGTTTTTGCTGCTTCATCAGCATTTCGAGAATTATTCCGCAGTTCGGGGTGTTTTTCAAAAACTTCACATTCGAAATATGTAAGTCCGTTATATGTACACATATAACTATTGGCGTAGACATGCAACGAGATTTCAAAATACTGATTACTAATTTCCGATGATTCGTATGGCAATTCTCGTTACAAGATGCAGATGAATAAATGAGTAAATATAATGACTTTTCGGAGAGGCTAAAGTCAAAGCAGTAATGGAGTTGTTGGTACATCTACTGATAATGTGGTGGAATATAAAAGGTTCAACGGTAACAAAAGGGTAATTGTATATGTCTGGGTTATAATAAGACTACTACTCCGGATAAAAATCGAAGTTGACTTGTTGGAGCTGTGACAAAACTGACTAATTTGAAAGGAATAGCAAAGTTATTTTTTTTGCTAAGAAATGCCAAAGGGTCTGACACGGATACGTGTTTAATTATGACTTTGGTTTCGAGGGTTTTTCAGGTACATAATTGTGGGTAGATCATCATCTCGATTGTTCATTATTTGAAGTGTCTTCAGAAATTTTGGAGGGTTTGAACACAGATTGTAATCGTTAATATACATATGATGTTCTAACACAGTCTTAAAGTCAAAGTATAGCTTTGAAAGATGTAAGGATCTAAGAGTGATGATTTTGGTTATATCTCGAATTGAATTCTGATATTTCAAGATCAGAATATGTAATTAGATTTGAACGAGTGTGGTTGTTTGATTCCTATAAAAGAATGTATATTGTTGAGAAAATATTGAGTATAGTTGATGATTGCTGAATCAGATTCGAAGAATGTAACATATTAATTGTGAATTTATATTCTCTCGGGTATTACCTACCCGTTAAAAAAATCACGATTAATATTTTGTACAACAGAATTTTATTACAGTCTTTATGAAAATATATATGTGCATATTTTCTTCAGATGTAACATAGATTTAATGAGTTAATATTAAATTAAACTCATTTGATTTACGGTTGAAACTATAATTGAATAATCCCTAAAACTTTAGAAATTACATAAGTATTTCTTCAATGATATTGAAATTATGAATTAATACTTTGTTATTTGTTGATGCATGATGTTGGTGTTTGTGGAATTCTTGTGAACTTCGCAAAGTACGAATGATGTTGTTTGAAAAGTTTCGAGTACATCGATGATGAAGATGTAAAATCAAACATATATTTGAATAATACACTTGATTTATTATGAAATGGAATTCATTGAATTGAAACAGAGATTGTAGTTAACGATGGTTAAGTTGCGGACGAAGGATGTACATCATAGCATATTAGTAATATGAATTAACCGAGTAGTATCTACCCTTATTCAATTCATACATAATAGCTTAGTACGAAAAGATACATTGAAGTTTTAAAAATTCATATATATAAAATATACATATAAATTCTTCAGAGGAAATGAGTTAATACTTCATAAGTTGTTGATACAATATATCCGTTGATGATTGTGGTGTCGATGTCTGAGGTGGTTATAGAGTTTATGGAATTTATGGTGTAGTAGGCGTTGCTGATGCCGGTAATGCTGTTAGTGATATCGACGGTACTGCTAATGCTGGTGGTGTTGACGGTACTGCTGATGTTGATGATGCCGACGGTACTACTATTAATGCTTGTGTAACTTGTGTCGTTTGTAAATCACACACTATTCCGGTCAGGGTTTCTACTCTATCTAATTTATGGTTAAGGCTTGAATAGATAATCTCTAAACTTTAGAAATTACATAATTGTCGTAGAATGTTTCTTCGATGAAGTTATGAATCATCACTTCATCATGTGTTGCTGTTGGTATTCCTTGGTATCTGACGTCGATGCTCGTGGGACAGATTGTAAAGTTGAGGTTTACGATGCGGTTGTAGTTGGGGTGGTATTGGTACTGTTGGCGTTGATGATGGTGGTACTGGTTATGCTGCTGGTGCTACTGCTGGTGTTTGTAACCTTTGCGTCATATTCTCCAAAGCCACTACCCGAGCGCGAAGCTCGTTGACTTCCTCTATTACACCGGGGTGATTGTCGGTTCGGACGAGCGGATAAATAAAATATAAAATTTTATGTAGTATATAATCGTGGCGAGATACTCTGGAAATGAGAGAGAAAATGGTGTTTTGGACAGGTTCGCCGGTAAGTGCTCCATGTTCATCGTCAAGAGGATAATGTGGTGGATGGAAGGGATCACCTTCTTCTTGTCTCCAATGATTGAGGAGGCTACGAACCCATCCCCAATTCATCCAGAATAGATGATGACCGATTGGTTGATCCATTCTGGTCACACTGCTTTCAGAGCTTGAGTGGGATTCTATATCGGAATTCGAGGGACTTGAACTAATGACGAATTCCATTTCGTTCGATTGAATAAAGGATTTTTCGATATGAAATAATTTTCCGGCTATCGGGTGGTATTTTAATTACATAGAATATCTATATATATAGAGCAAAAGATTTCCTAGATTACGGAGGAATTTACGGAATATATCAGGCAAAGTTTACAGTAATAGATACGATAAGATATGATTTAGCAAATACGCTAAGATATGAATTTTGTCTATACACTATTCATGCAATCAATGTAGCAAGACGTGTCGAGACTAAGAATGATAAGCGTGTAATTTTTCCTAAAGATGATAAGTAGATGATTTTCGACACAATAATGATAAGCCAAGCTTTTGACATGCAGACAAGGTCGAAGTCCAGACTCACTAATGCATCCTAATGACTTGTCAGTTAGACACACTAATGCAGACCTGGTTCGCTAATACCACCGCTCTGATACCACATGTAAAGACCCGTCCAAATCCATAAGAACGAATACAATAACATATGATTACATTGCGAGGTATTTTACCTCTATATGATACATTTTACAAACATTGCATTCTTTTTGAAAGACAAACTTTCATTACATCGAAAATTGACAAGCATGCATACCATTTCATATTATCCATCTATAAATGATTTAATCTGTCATTTACTTAATCATAATCTTTACTGAATTCAACGATTTGAATGCAACGTCTTTTGAAATATGCCATGAATGACTCCAAGTAATATCTTTAAATTGAGTAAATGCACAGTGGAAGATTTCTTTTAATCCTGAGAATAAACATGCTTTCAAGTGTCAACTAAAAGGTTGGTGAGTTCATTAGTTTATCATAATCATTCATTTCCATTAATAAACCACAAGATTTTTATTAAACATAATTCCAATAGCAGAATCCTCTCATCTGCATAAAGGTAAAATCATTTTTAATAATATAATAGACCACAAGATTTTCATTTTTTATAAACATAATCCTCAAGCAGAATCCTCTCGTATGCATTAAGGTAAAATCATTCATATGGTGAACACCTGGTAACCGACATTAACAAAATGCATATAGAATATCCCCAAAACAGAATCCTCTCGTCTGTATCACATAATTCTCTCGTCTGTATGAAAATCGAAGTACTAAAGCATCCGTACCTCGTATGGGGTTTGTTAGTCCATAGATTTATCTTTAGGATTCGCGTCAATTAGGGGTACTGTTCCCTAATTCTTAGGTTACCAAGCTAAAGGGGTGATATTCGGTTTAAATAATCCAGCCATAGAATGTAGTTTTAAGTACTTGTGTCTATTTCGTCAAACATTTATAAAATCAGCGCATGTATTCTAAGTCCCAAAAATATATATTGCAAAAGCATTTAAAAAGGGAGCAAATGAAACTCATAAAACTGTATTTCGTAGCAATAATGCATATGACGGCACTGGACAAGTGCTAGGTTGGCCTCGGATTCACGAACCAAAAGTAAGTATATATATTTATATGTTGGTCAATATTTGTCTTAATAAATTAGGTCAAGTCATAGTGTAGCACAATCCTAATGCTCGAGACTAATATGCGAAAGTCAACAAAAGTCAATTTGACTCAAAATAATTTCCAAAATTTATACATGATTATTATATAGTTTAAATATTGTCTTTTTATATTTTTAAATGTTTTTAAAAGATTTATTAGAGTAGATAATATTATTCATTTATTAATAAATAAAACTTTATATAAAAATATAGTTTTATATATTTTAAGTAATAAAATTTATAAAGTTCATTTAATATCATAAAAATATTATGATAGGTTTTATTAAGGTAAATATATTATTTGTATTATATATATTAATTTGATAAAATAACATTGATAATAATAATAAGTAAAAGTTGTATTATTTTGTAATAATAATTATTATTATTCTATTAATAAAAATATCAATATTTATATTTACTAGAAATGATATTATGATAAAATGGTAATTCTTATTAATAAAAATAATGAAATTTTATATTAACAATGATATTCCTATTAAAATAATAATTTTGTAAAAATGATAGTTTTAATATTAATAATACTTTTTAATAATAATAGTGATAAAAATAATGAAAAGCTTTTAATAATAATTTTATCTAAATCAATATCTTACAATAATTTAAATTTCATCATAATACTCATACTCATTATTTTCTAATCAGTTTGTTTAATAGCTTTTAATCATTTTTTATATCACGTTCATATTACTGATAATAATAGTAATCATAATAATTAGGTGTTACTAATATTAGTTCTTAATTATAATAATACTAATGATAATAATTATTATAATAATATTAATGATAATACTAATTATAACTTTAACGATAATAACGATAGTAACAATAATAAAAATAACAAATTTTAATGATAATACCTTTTACTTGTAATGATGATGATGATAATAATAATAATAATAATAATAATAATAATAATAATAATAATAATAATAATAATAATAACAACAATAATAATAATAATAATAATAATAATAATTAGATAAAAACTAGAATGACGATAATAACGACGATAATAATAATCATTTTTAATAATAATACAAAAATTCAATTGACTATATAACTTCTAATCCGTTTATCGAAACCATTCGATATCTAAATGAAAAGTTCTTAATTTTTCGCTAGCTTTCCAACGACATGCATATCTTATACCTTATCTAAACCGCATATATAACTAATTCAGGATTCAACATAACCTAACTAAAGGTAATATCAAAAGTACAAGCATGCATAATCCTATATTCTCGAGCACTAGTCAGGGATACACTATTAATATAAAAAAAAATTAATTATGAGTGCTTACGTATCAATATTGAGATTCAATATTGCAGGAAAGGTACGTAGATGCAACGGAGATGATAAACACTAGACTGACCTCACGAGCATACCCATGAACATTACCCATCACCTCCATAGCTATAACCCATAATTTCCTTAGCTCTATCCCGCTCACAAAACGTGTTTTGAAATAACTTGTGCGTACCTCTTGTCGTAGTATTTTATGTATAATGCTAATACTAATAATAATAATACTACTAATATTAATTTCATAATAATCTTTAATAATAAAATTAATAAATAAATAAAATAAATTAGTGAGTGATACGGAGTAATATAAGTGATAGATTGATGAAATGAATTATGAAACAAAAAGTTCGAGCATTTAAAGAAGTCACCCATACTTTCCCCCCATGCGATCGCATGGGGGGCTCTTTGATAAAGTCATGTGACCGCATGACCAATTATCCCAGCTGGTATCCATTTTGTGACTCTGCCGACACCTTTTTAATTTATTTAATATGTTAATTATAAATTATTATTTAATCTATATAATTAATTATATATTATATTATATTTACGTGTATGGTAAAAATGTAATTTTAACCCAATTTACACGGACATTGTCACTCGACTCATGTCCCGCTTTCAGTTTTTCGAACGATGTTTCGTACGCTGAGAAAACTAGCCTTTTACGTTACGCGACGTGTACCCTTATTAATAATTTGACTTATTCATCAATAAATTACCTTATAAAAAATGTAACTTATAAAATTGAGCGTTGTGGTCATTTGCTTCTATAAATCAGTGACTCATTGTTTATCAAAATATATTATTTTAAATCAGGACGTTTTATGACTAAGTTAATATATATATATATATATATATATATATATATATATATATATATATATATATATATATATATATATATATATATATATATATATATATATATATATATATTTATTTAGAATTGTAAATTTCTACATAATAAATATGTTTGCAATATTTAACTAATGATATAATATTTAGTCTTTCAAAACCAATTACATTTCAAAGTTCGTTTTATATAATTTAACTCGTTTTGAATAATAGTAGTTATTTTACCAAATATTGTTTTTAATATGAAAACTAAATATTTGATTTATCAAGGGACACGAGTTAATCAAAGTAAGGTACATTTTTGAAATTTAAACAGAAATGATCACTAACTTTTGACTAACTCTCGTTAATGACACTTTTGTAAATCACTTTTACCAAATATTCCGGATACCGTTAAAAAGGAAAGATTTTCTAATTCAAAGTGGACCTCTTAACAGAGACTCGTAATCATAATTCAATGTATCTAATATTTCAATATTTTTATATTATACTTTGTTAATATTTTCAAATTATAATATATACACATATATATCTATAATCATATATGTTCATCTAATGGTTCTTGAATCATTAGAATTTGGTCGAGGTTAAATGAATGTATAAACACAGTTTAAAATTCTAGAGATTCAACTTAACAAACTTTGCTTATTGTGTCGGAACATATATAGATTAAAGTTTAAATTTGGTCCGAAATTTCTGGGTCGTCACAGGAGACAGGAACAAAAGCAACCGTAATATTAAATTAACAAGTTGCACAAGTGGGGTTTAAAGAGGTTCGTTGAAAATAAAAAAATAACTTACAGCAATATCACAATGGTGTTTGGTTTGGTTTAAGCTGAAACAGAATTGAAAACAGCGTAGCAGCTGCATTAAGAAAGACCCTGGTTCACGAGGGTTTGCAGGTGTCGGTTTAGAGCAAAACAAAACACAACAGCAGCGGTAACAGAACTGTAGTAGTAGAGAGCATGTACCTCGAACAGGAAGAGAAGTAAAGAAGAGAAAAAGAAAATAAAAGATGGCAGTGGGTTGGTTTGGGTAGTGACCCGAACTTTTCCATGTTTATATATATTAAATGAAATTGTTATTTACATGATTAAGTGTTTCCAACATTTTAAGCAATCAAACTTGTTAAGACTTGATTAATTGAAATAGGTTTCATATAGACAATTGACCACCCAAGTTGACCGGTGATTCACGAACGTTAAAACTTGTAAAAACTATATGATGACATATATATGATTATATATATAGTTAACATGATATTATGATAAGTAAGTATCTCATTAGGTATTTTAACAATGAGTTATATACATAAAATTGAATTTATTGAATTAAGAAACTCGAAACGATATATATAACGATTATCGTTATAACAACGTCTTACTAAATACATATGAATCATATTAAGATATTTTTACACCATGTTTAATCATGATAAATGATAAGTAAACATGTCATTATGTATATTAACAATGAACTACATATGTAAAACAAGACTACTAACTTAAGAATTTCGAAACGAGACATATATGTAACGATTATCGTTGTAACAATATTTAACTGTATATATATCATACTAAGATATATTAATATATCATAATATCATGATAATGTAATAATTTAACATCTCTTTAGATATAATAAACATTGGGTTAACAACATTTAACATGATCGTTAACTTAAAGGTTTCAAATCAACATTTACATGTAACGACTAACGATGACTTAACGACTCAGTTAAAATCTATATACATGTAGTGTTTTAATATGTATTCATACACTTTTGAAAGACTTCAAGACACTTATCAAAATACTTCTACTTAACAAAAATGCTTACAATTACATCCTCGTTCAGTTTCATCAACAATTCTACTCGTATGCACCCGTATTCGTACTCGTACAATACACAGCTTCTAAATGTATGTACTATTGGTATATACACTCCAATGATCAGCTCTTAACAGCCCATGTGAGTTACCTAACACATATGGAAACCATCATTTGGCAACTAGCATGAAATATCTCATAAAATTACAACAATATTAGTAATCATTCATGACTTATTTACATGAAAACAAAATTACATATTCTTTATATCTAATCCATATACCAATGACCAAAAACACCTACAAACACTTTCATTCTTAAATTTTCTTCATCTAATTGATCTCTCTCAAGTTCCATCTTCAAGTTCTAAGTGTTCTTCATAAATTCTACAAGTTCTAGTTTCATAAAATCAAGAATACTTCCAAGTTTACTGGCTCACTTCCAATCTTGTAAAGTGATCATCCAACCTCAAGAAATTCTTGTTGTTTACAGTAAGATATCATTCTAAATCAAGGTAATACTTATATACAAACTTTGATTCAATTCCTATAACTATAACTATCTTAATTCGAGTGATAATCTTACTTGAACTTGTTTTCGTGCCATGATTCTACTTCAAGAACTTTCAAGCCATCCAAGATCCTTTGAAGCTAGATCATTTCTTGTCACTTCCAGTAGGTTTACCTACTAAACTTGAGGTAGTAATGATGTTCGTAACATCATTCGATTCATACATATAAAACTATCTTATTTGAAGATTTGAACATGTAATCACTAGAACATAGTTTAGTTAATTCTAAACTTGTTCGCAAACAAAAGTTAATCCTTCTAACTTGACTTTTAAAATAAAATAAACACATGTTCTATATCTTTATGATATGCTAACTTAATGATTTAAACACGAAAAACACGAAAAACACCGTAAAACCGGATACGCCGTCGTAGTAACCCCGCGGGCTGTTTTGGATTAGTTAATTAAAAACTATGATAAACTTTGATTTAAAAGTTTTTCTTCTGGGAAAATGATTTTTCTTATGAACATGAAACTATATCCAAAAATCATGGTTAAACTCAAAGTGGAAGTATGTTTTCCAAAATGGTCATCTAGACGTCGTTCTTTCGACTGAAATGACTACCTTTACAAAAATGCCTTGTAACTTATATCTATGACTATTAACGTACACTTTTTATGTTTAGATTCATAAAATAGAGTTCAATATGAAACCATAGCAATTTAATTCACTCAAATTGGATTTAAAACGAAGAAGTTATGGGTAAAACAAGATTGGATATTTTTTGATTATTGTAGCTACGGGAAATATTGTAACAATTCTATACAAATCATATCCTAGCTAACTTATATTGTATTATACATGTATTCTAATATATTATGTAATCTTGGGATACCATAGACATGTATGCAAATGTTTTGACATATCATATCGACCCCCGTATATATATTATTTGGAACAACCATAGACACTCTATATGCAGTAATGTTGGAGTTAGCTATACAGGGTTGAGGTTGATTCCAAAAATATACATACTTTTAGTTGTGATCTAGCCTGAGATGTGTATACACTGGGTCGTGGATTGATTCAAGATAATATATATCGATTTATTTCTGTACATCTAAATGTGGACAACTGGTTGTAGGTTACTAACGAGGACAGCTGACTTAATAAATTTAAAACATTAAAAAGTATTAAAAATGGTGTAAATATATTTTGAACATACTTTGATATATATGTACATATTTGTTATAGGTTCGTGAATCGACCAGTGGCCAAGTCTTACTTCCCGACGAAGTAAAAATCTGTGAAAGTGAGTTATAACCCCACTTTTAAAATCTAATATTTTGGGATGAGAATACATGTAGTTTTATAAATGTTTTACGAAATAGACACAAGTAATTGAAACTACATTATATGGGTGAATGATCGAAGCCGAATATGCCCCTTTTACTTGGTAACCTAAGAATTAGTAAACTGATCTACTAATTGACGCGAATCCTAAAGATAGATCTATTGGGCCTAACGAACCCCATCCAAAGTACCGGATGCTTTTGTACTTCGAATTCGATTATATCATGTCCGAAGGATTTCCCGAAATGATAGGAGATATTCTTATATGCATCTTGTTAATGTCGGTTACCAGGTGTTCACCATATGATTGAATTTTATCTCTATGTATGGGATGTATATTGAAATATGAAATCTTGTGGTCTATTATTATGATTTGATAATATATAGGTTAAACCTATAACTCTCCAACATTTTTGTTGACGTTTTAAGCATGTTTATTCTCAGGTGATTATTAAGAGCTTCCGCTATTGCATACTAAAATAAGGACAAGATTTGGAGTCCATGCTTGTATGATATTATGTAAAAACTGCATTTAAGAAACTTATTTTTGATATAATATATTCTTATTGTAAACTATTATGTAATGCTTTTTAAACCTTTATCGATAAAATAAAGGTTATGGTTGTTTTAAAAATGAATGCAGTCTTTGAAAAACGTCTCATATAGAGGTCAAAATCTCGCGACGAAATCAATTAATATGGAACGTTTATAATCAATATGAACGGGACATTTCAGTTGGTATCCGAGCGTTGGTCTTAGAGAACTAGAAATTTGCATTAGTGTGTCTTATCGAGTTTGTTAGGATACATTAGTAAATCTGGACTTTGACCGTGTTTTCTTTAAAAACTATTGCTTAACACTTTTGTTAGAAACTATATATTATTAACATGTAAATATTATGTGATATATTAACCTCTTAATGTGTTTGATATTGTGTGATAGATGTCTACCACTAGTACAAATCCCATCGATTCACCTAACAATAATGAAGAGTCGAATATATTTTGGGAAGATTCACAAATTCCCGAAGAAGAACCGGAAGAGGAGGAATCGGAAGAGGAGGAACCGGAAGAAGAAGAACCGGAAGAGGAGGAACCGGAAGATGAGGAACCGGAAGAAGAAGAGGTTTCGGAGGAAGAAATATCGATACCTACAGTAATTCGATTAAATAAAAGAAAATCCTCAACCAACAGATCAAAGTTAATAATGGTCAATGGTGTTTCCCCCGAGGAAGCAAAATATTGGGAAGATTACCAATTTTCCGATGAATCGGATCCCGATAAGGATTCCGATGATGTTATAGAAATTACCTCGACCCAATTTAATAAAGCGAAAGAAAATAATAAGGGAAAAGGTATAAAAATAGAGAAACCCGATTCTAACCCCGATGAACTTTATATGTATCGTCAACATCCGTATTTCCTAAAATGTAACAATGACCCGGGAACCTCTAAACCACCAGGTTTTTCTAAACCATTGTGGAAAACGACGGCTCGTATTAGCGGAACACCATATATTCCTAGAAAATTAGGAAACGAACCAAGTCCGAAGAAGAAGAAACCAGTGATTCAGATTAGAGGGTTGTAATCATGTTGTGTATTATATGTATTGTAGTATGCTTGTACTTTTATGTTCTATGTAAAAATTGCTTGTATTGTTTGTTAATTATCTTTTACGAATCTAATCCTTGTCTATTTTACAGTATAAAAACAAAATGGACGTTAAGGGTAGACAACCGAATATTTTAGAAGACCTACCAAAGGATATGATTGAGGAAATCTTGTCTAGATTCGGTCAGAATTCATCAGCACATTTAGTTATGGTGAAATTAACTTGTCAAACATTTGAAAGACTTTCCAGAAATGCCTTAGTTTATAAAAGGCTTTCCTTTGATAGGTGGGGTATATTACATTGGGGAGACCGTAAGTTACGCCGTGTTTTCTTTAAAGCATTAAATGCGGGGAACCCAAATGCAATTTTACGCTACGGGTTAAGAACCTATTTTGACTCAACATATCCCAACATAGGATTTCATGAATTAGAAAGAGCTTATAACATGCAACATAAAGAAGCATGTTATGCTTACGGGTTAGTGATGTTCGCTTCTTACCAAAGTGAGAAAAAGAACATCGGGTTACAACTTTTAAATAAAACCTTCCCACAAGTGACGGATTCAGTAGTTGGGGTGAGAAACAAGGTTTTTAGATTATTACGGGGCTGTTGGACATTACGAAACCCTCGTCCTTTTGATGACATTACAACATGCTGCCTAACCAATGGTCATAACGGTTACTTTCCACAAGACCAAGGATGGGAAGTCGTCTTAGTAAAACCGGAATGCATGACTTGTTTCTGGACTTATGAATTACGTGTTTTTATTTCCTTTGCTGAACAACTTGCGTATTAACTAGATTTATCTTCAAAACTGTCCTGTATCATAGTGTAATATATTTCATGTTATATGTAATATAGCGAAGTTGTAAGTTTGAAGAATATTTGTATGTGATATATTATTATAATCAGTTTTTCATATGGAATTGTAGTAGTTGAATTGTATATTAGCTACTAAGTATGAACTTAACGGGTAGGTAGTACCCGAATTTAAACTTATAAAACACTAATATGAAGAAAAAGCTTTTATAAATGAGTTCATATTATGCTACGAAATACTATTGACTACTCTTAATATTCTGTATGATTAACTCGATTCAGTTGGCTATTTTGAAGGAAATGGCACCGACTACTCGACACACCATGAATATGAGCGTAGAGAAATTTCGTACCTTTCTTGCTGCAAATATAGCCGCAGTACAGGCTGCGCTACATACCAACAATAACTCTGAATCTAGCAATACAGCTAACAGCGCAAGAAATCGTGTAGGATGCTCCTACAAAGAATTCACTGCCTGCAAACCTTTGGAATTTAATGGAACCGAAGGACCAATTGGATTGAAACGGTGGACCGAGAAAGTCGAATCGGTATTTGCCAAAATTAAGTGTACTGAAGAGGATAAAGTTAAGTACGTTACATATACCTTCACAGGTACTGCGTTAACGTGGTGGAATACCTATCTTGAACAGGTAGGACAAAATGCTGCTTACACATTACCGTGGTCGGCATTTAAGCAATTGATGAATGAGCAGTACCGTCCTAGAAACGAAGTCAATAAACTCAAGGCAGAACTTAGAGAGTTACGAACACAAGGGTTCGACGTTACCACATATGAACGACGATTCACAGAGTTGTGCCTATTGTGTCCGGGAGTATTCGAAGATGAAGAAGAGAAGATCGACGCGTTTGTAAAAGGGTTACCAGTAAGGATTCAAGAAGATGTGAGTTCACACGAGCCCGATTCTATACAGAAGTCAAGTCGAATGGCTCATAAACTCATAAATCAGATTAAGGGAAGAATTAAAGAGCAGGCGGCCGAAGAAGCCAACACGAAACAACTCAAGAGGAAGTGGGAGTGGGAGGAAAATGGTGACAAGAGTCACCAGTACAACAACAACAACAACAACAACAACAACAACAACAACAACAACAACAACAACAACAACTACAACCACAATCGCAACAACTATCCCAACAACCGCAACAACAATCGCAACGATAACCGCAATCCTAACAATAACTACAACAAACATCCCAACAACTACAACAACCGTTTCAACAACAATAACAATCCCAACAACAACCTCAATAACAACAACGGCAACAAAAATAAAAAATAGCCATGTCATAGGTGTGAAGAAAATCATCAGGGGTTTTGCACAACATTTTGCAACAGGTGTAAAAGAAATGGTCATAGCGCGACAAAGTTTGAGGTCTACGGACCAAAGTTTAATGGAACTAAAGGAACAAATAATGTTGGAACAAGTAATGCCAAAACTAATAGTGTCGGAGCAAGTAATACCAACGCTGTTTGTTATAAATGTGGAAAACCAGGCCACATTATTAGAAATTACCCGAATCAGGGGAATACTAATGGGCAGGGCCGTGGAAGAGATATCAATATTAATGTGGCAGAAGCACAGGAAGACCCGGAGCTTGTTACGGGTACGTTTCTTATTGATGATAAATCTGCTTATGTTTTATTTGATTCAGGTGCGAATAGAAGCTATATGAGTAGAGAATTTTGTGCTAAATTAAGTTACCCATTGACACCTTTGGATAGTAAATTTTTACTCTAATTAGCAAACGATAAATTAATTTCAGCAGATAATATATGTCGGGATAAAGAAATTAAACTAGGGGAAGAAACGTTTAAAATTGATTTAATACCAGTCGATTTAGGGAGTTTTGATGTAATAATTGGCATGGACTGGTTGAAAAAGGTAAGAGCATAGGTCGTTTGTTACAAAAATGCGATTCGCATTATGCATGAAAAAGGAAAACCTTTAATGGTGTACGTGAAGGTATTTCGTATGCCCGATAGACATATTAAATTAATGTGGCTAATATGTTTTGATCCAAGTCGGGTCATACCCAATAACAAGCTTACCGACACCTTATTCGTATTTGATCTTAACGACTGGATCATTGATTAAATACGCGACACTTGAATTTTAAGGAAAAGGTTTCTTAAATAATATTACTTGATATGTTTATATAAGTTATGGAACAACTTATATAACAAGGATTTAATTATTTATAGGTTAAATAATTAATTAAGTTATGACGCATTTTATAAAATTGGTTTTATAAAATATACATAACAAATAATATACAAGTTTATAAAATGTATTTTATGAAATCAAGTTTTATAAAAACTGATTTTGTAAAATCAGTTTTTTTTTATAAAAGTATATTATATCATAGCAATGTGAGTGGCATGGGAGTTAGAATAAGCATGCATTTGTTTAATACTTGCTACCCAAGCTTAACTAAGACCAAGAGACTTAGTATTCCACACACACATGCATTCAAACATATCAAAAGATAGCTAAAAAACTGCACAGAATCTGCTCAAAATTAAGCTGAATGTGAAATGTCCCGTTCTTATTGATTAAAAACGTTCCATATTAATTGATTTCGTTGCGAGGTTTTGACCTCTATATGAGACGTTTTTCAAAGACTGCATTCATTTTAAAACAAACCATAACCTTTATTTCATCAATAAAGGTTTAAAAAGCTTTACGTAGATTATCAAATAATGATAATCTAAAATATCATGTCTACACACGACCATTACATAATGGTTTACAATACAAATATGTTACAACAAAATAAGTTTCTTGAATGCAGTTTTTACACAATATCATACAAGCATGGACTCCAAATCTCATCCTTATTTAAGTATGCGACAGCGGAAGCTCTTAATAATCACCTGAGAATAAACATGCTTAAAACGTCAACAAAAATGTTGGTGAGTTATAGGTTTAGCCTATATATATCAAATCATAATAATAGACCACAAGATTTCATATTTCAATACACATCCCATACATAGAGATAAAAATCATTCATATGGTGAACACCTGGTAACCGACAATAACAAGATGCATATATAAGAATATCCCCATCATTCCGGGACACCCTTCGGATATGATATAAATTTCGAAGTACTAAAGCATCCGGTACTTTGGATGGGGTTTGTTAGGCCCAATAGATCTATCTTTAGGATTCGCGTCAATTAGGGTGTCTGTTCCCTAATTCTTAGATTACCAGACTTAATAAAAAGGGGCATATTCGATTTCGATAATTCAACCATAGAATGTAGTTTCACGTACTTGTGTCTATTTTGTAAATCATTTATAAAACCTGCATGTATTCTCATCCCAAAAATATTAGATTTTAAAAGTGGGACTATAACTCACATTCACAGATTTTTACTTCGTCGGGAAGTAAGACTTGGCCACTGGTTGATTCACGAACCTATAACAATATATACATATATATCAAAGTATGTTCAAAATATATTTACAACACTTTTAATATATTTTGATGTTTTAAGTTTATTAAGTCAGCTGTCCTCGTTAGTAACCTACAACTAGTTGTCCACAGTTAGATGTACAGAAATAAATCGATAAATATTATCTTGAATCAATCCACGACCCAGTGTATACGTATCTCAGTATTGATCACAACTCAAACTATATATATTTTGGAATCAACCTCAACCCTGTATAGCTAACTCCAACATTCACATATAGAGTGTCTATGGTTGTTCCGAAATATATATAGATGTGTCGACATGATAGGTCGAAACATTGTATACGTGTCTATGGTATCTCAAGATTACATAATATATAATACAAGTTGATTAAGTTATGGTTGGAATAGATTTGTTACCAATTTTCACGTAGCTAAAATGAGAAAAATTATCCAATCTTGTTTTACCCATAACTTCTTCATTTTAAATCCGTTTTGAGTGAATCAAATTGCTATGGTTTCATATTGAACTCTATTTTATGAATCTAAACAAAAAAAGTATAGGTTTCTAGTCGGAAAAATAAGTTACAAGTCGTTTTTGTAAAGGTAGTCATTTCAGTCGAAAGAACGACGTCTAGATGACCATTTTAGAAAACATACTTCCACTTTGAGTTTAACCATAATTTTTGGATATAGTTTCATGTTCATAATAAAAATCATTTTCTCAGAATAACAACTTTTAAATCAAAGTTTATCATAGTTTTTAATTAACTAACCCAAAACAGCCCGCGGTGTTACTACGACGGCGTAAATCCGGTTTTACGGTGTTTTTCGTGTTTCCAGGTTTTAAATCATTAAGTTAGCATATCATATAGATATAGAACATGTGTTTAGTTGATTTTAAAAGTCAAGTTAGAAGGATTAACTTTTGTTTGCGAACAAGTTTAGAATTAACTAAACTATGTTCTAGTGATTACAAGTTTAAACCTTCGAATAAGATAGCTTTATATGTATGAATCGAATGATGTTATGAACATCATTACTACCTTAAGTTCCTTGGATGAACCTACTGAAAAAGAGAAAAATGGATCTAGCTTCAATGGATCCTTGGATGGCTCAAAGTTCTTGAAGCAAAATCATGACACGAAAACAAGTTCAAGTAAGATCATCACTTGAAATAAGATTGTTATAGTTATAGAAATTGAACCAAAGTTTGAATATGATTATTACCTTGTATTAGAATGATAACCTACTGTAAGAAACAAAGATTTCTTGAGGTTGGATGATCACCTTACAAGATTGGAAGTGAGCTAGCAAACTTGAAAGTATTCTTGATTTTATGAAACTAGAACTTTTGGAATTTATGAAGAACACTTAGAACTTGAAGATAGAACTTGAGAGAGTTCAATTAGATGAAGAAAATTGAAGAATGAAAGTGTTTGTAGGTGTTTTTGGTCGTTGGTGTATGGATTGGATATAAAGGATATGTAATTTTGTTTTCATGTAAATAAGTCATGAATGATTACTCATATTTTTGTAATCTTATGAGATATTTCATGCTAGTTGCCAAATGATGGTTCCCACATGTGTTAGGTGACTCACATGGGCTGCTAAGAGCTGATCATTGGAGTGTATATACCAATAGTACATACATCTAAAAGCTGTGTATTGTACGAGTACGAATACGGGTGCATACGAGTAGAATTGTTGATGAAACTGAACGAGGATGTAATTGTAAGCATTTTTGTTAAGTAGAAGTATTTTGATAAGTGTATTGAAGTCTTTCAAAAGTGTATAAATACATATTAAAACACTACATGTATATACATTTTAACTGAGTCGTTAAGTCATCGTTAGTCGTTACATGTAAGTGTTGTTTTGAAACCTTTAGGTTAACGATCTTGTTAAATGTTGTTAACCCAATGTTTATAATATCAAAAGAGATTTTAAATTATTATATTATCATGATATTATGATGTACGAATATCTCTTAATATGATATATATACATTAAATGTCGTTACAACGATAAACGTTACATATATGTCTCGTTTCAAAATCATTAAGTTAGTAGTCTTGTTTTTACATATGTAGTTCATTGTTAATATAATTAATGATATGTTTACTTATCATAATATCATGTTAACTATATATATAACCATATATATGTCATCATATAGTTTTTTTACAAGTTTTAACGTTCGTGAATCACCGGTCAACTTGGGTGGTCAATTGTCTATATGAAACCTATTTCAATTAATCAAGTCTTAACAAGTTTGATTGCTTAACATGTTGGAAACATTTAATCATGTAAACATCAATCTCAATTAATATATATAAACATGGAAAAGTTCGGGTCACTACAGTACCTACCCGTTAAATAAATTTCGTCCCGAAATTTTAAGCTGTTGAAGGTGTTGACGAATCTTCTGGAAATAGATGCGGGTATTTCTTCTTCATCTGATCTTCACGCTCCCAGGTGAACTCGGGTCCTCTACGAGCATTCCATCGAACCTTAACAATTGGTATCTTGTTTTGCTTAAGTCTTTTAACCTCACGATCCATTATTTCGACGGGTTCTTCGATGAATTGGAGTTTTTCGTTGATTTGGATTTCATCTAACGGAATAGTGAGATCTTCTTTAGCAAAACATTTCTTCAAATTCGAGACGTGGAAAGTGTTATGTACAGCCGCGAGTTGTTGAGGTAACTCAAGTCGATAAGCTACTGGTCCGACACGATCAATAATCTTGAATGGTCCAATATACCTTGGATTTAATTTCCCTCGTTTACCAAATCGAACAACACCTTTCCAAGGTGAAACTTTAAGCATGACCATCTCTCCAATTTCAAATTCTATATCTTTTCTTTTAATGTCAGCGTAGCTCTTTTGTCGACTTTGGGCGGTTTTCAACCGTTGTTGAATTTGGATGATCTTCTCGGTAGTTTCTTGTATAATCTCCGGACCCGTAATCTGTCTATCCCCCACCTCACTCCAACAAATCGGAGACCTGCACTTTCTACCATAAAGTGCTTCAAACGGCGCCATCTCAATGCTTGAATGGTAGCTGTTGTTGTAGGAAAATTCTGCTAACGGTAGATGTCGATCCCAACTGTTTCCGAAATCAATAACACATGCTCGTAGCATGTCTTCAAGCGTTTGTATCGTCCTTTCGCTCTGCCCATCAGTTTGTGGATGATAGGCAGTACTCATGTCTAGACGAGTTCCTAATGCTTGCTGTAATGTCTGCCAGAATCTTGAAATAAATCTGCCATCCCTATCAGAGATAATAGAGATTGGTATTCCATGTCTGGAGACGACTTCCTTCAAATACAGTCGTGCTAACTTCTCCATCTTGTCATCTTCTCTTATTGGTAGGAAGTGTGCTGATTTGGTGAGACGATCAACTATTACCCAAATAGTATCAAAACCACTTGCAGTCCTTGGCAATTTAGTGATGAAATCCATGGTAATGTTTTCCCATTTCCATTCCGGGATTTCGGGTTGTTGAAGTAGACCTGATGGTTTCTGATGCTCAGCTTTGACCTTAGAACACGTCAAACATTCTCCTACGTATTTAGCAACATCGGCTTTCATACCCGGCCACCAAAAATGTTTCTTGAGATCCTTGTACATCTTCCCCGTTCCAGGATGTATTGAGTATCTGGTTTTATGAGCTTCTCTAAGTACCATTTCTCTCATATCTCCAAATTTTGGTACCCAAATCCTTTCAGCCCTATACCGGGTTCCGTCTTCCCGAATATTAAGATGCTTCTCCGATCCTTTGGGTATTTCATCCTTTAAATTTCCCTCTTTTAAAACTCCTTGTTGCGCCTCCTTTATTTGAGTAGTAATGTTATTATGAATCATTATATTCATAGATTTTACTCGAATGGGTTCTCTATCCTTCCTGCTCAAGGCATCGGCTACCACATTTGCCTTCCCCGGGTGGTAACGAATCTCAAAATCGTAATCATTCAATAATTCAATCCACCTACGCTGCCTCATATTCAGTTGTTTCTGATTAAATATGTGTTGAAGACTTTTGTGGTCGGTATATATAATACTTTTGACCCCATATAAGTAGTGCCTCCAAGTCTTTAATGCAAAAACAACCGCGCCTAATTCCAAATCATGCGTCGTATAATTTTGTTCGTGAATCTTCAATTGTCTAGACGCATAAGCAATCACCTTCGTTCGTTGCATTAATACACAACCGAGACCTTGCTTTGATGCGTCACAATAAATCACAAAATCATCATTCCCTTCAGGCAATGACAATATAGGTGCCGTAGTTAGCTTTTTCTTCAATAACTGAAACGCTTTCTCTTGTTCATCATTCCATTCAAATTTCTTCCCTTTATGCGTTAATGCAGTCAAGGGTTTTGCTATTCTGGAAAAGTCTTGGATGAACCTTCTGTAGTAACCAGCTAGTCCTAAAAACTGGCGTATGTGTTTCGGAGTTTTCGGGGTTTCCCACTTTTCAACAGTTTCTATCTTTGCCGGATCCACCTTAATACCTTCTTTGTTCACTATGTGACCGAGGAATTGAACTTCTTCCAACCAAAATGCACACTTTGAAAACTTAGCGTACAATTCTTCCTTCCTCAATACTTCTAACACCTTTCTCAAATGTTCACCGTGTTCTTGGTCATTCTTTGAGTAAATAAGTATGTCATCAATGAAAACAATGACAAACTTGTCAAGGTATGGTCTACACACTCGGTTCATAAGGTCCATGAACACAGCTGGTGCATTAGTTAAACCAAACGGCATGACCATAAACTCGTAATGACCGTAACGTGTTCTGAAAGCAGTCTTTGGAATATCATCTTCTTTCACCCGCATTTGATGATACCCGGAACGTAAGTCAATCTTTGAATAAACAGACGAGCCTTGTAGTTGATCAAATAAGTCGTCGATTCTCGGTAGTGGGTAGCGGTTCTTGATGGTAAGTTTGTTCAACTCTCGGTAGTCGATACACAACCTGAATGTACCATCTTTCTTCTTGACAAACAAAACAGGAGCTCCCCACGGTGACGTGCTTGGTCGAATGAAACCACGCTCTAAAAGTTCTTGTAATTGGCTTTGCAGTTCTTTCATCTCGCTGGGTGCGAGTCTGTAAGGAGCACGAGCTATTGGTGCAGCTCCTGGTACAAGATCTATTTGAAATTCAACGGATCGATGTGGGGGTAATCCCGGTAATTCTTTCGGAAATACATCGGGAAATTCTTTTGCAATGGGAACATCATTGATGCTCTTTTCTTCAGTTTGTACTTTCTCGACGTGTGCTAGAACAGCATAGCAACCTTTTCTTATTAGTTTTTGTGCCTTCAAATTACTAATAAGATGTAGCTTCGTGTTGCCCTTTTCTCCGTACACCATTAAGGGTTTTCCTTTTTCTCGTATAATGCGAATTGCATTTTTGTAACAAACGATCTCCGCTTTCACTTCTTTCAACCAGTCCATACCGATTATCACATCAAAACTCCCTAACTCTACTGGTATCAAATCAATCTTAAATGTTTCGCTAACCAGTTTAATTTCTCGATTCCGACATATATTATCTGCTGAAATTAATTTACCATTTGCTAATTCGAGTAAAAATTTACTACCCAAAGGCGTCAATGGACAACTTAATTTAGCACAAAAATCTCTACTCATATAGCTTCTATCCGCACCCGAATCAAATAAAACGTAAGCAGATTTATTGTCAATAAGAAACGTACCCGTAACAAGCTCCGGGTCTTCCTGTGCCTCTACCGCATTAATATTGAAAACTCTTCCACGGCCTTGTCCATTCGTGTTCTCCTGGTTCGGGCAATTTCTAATAATGTGGCCTGGTTTTCCACATTTATAACAAACTACATTGGCATAACTTGCTCCGACACTACTTGCTCCGCCATTACTCGTTCCGACACCATTTGTTCCTTTCGTTCTATTAACCCCTGGTCCGTAGACCTCACACTTCGCCGCGCTATGACCATTTCTTTTACACTTGTTGCAAAATTTGGTGCAGAACCCCGAGTGATTCTTTTCACACCTTTGGCATAGCTGCTTCTGATTGTTGTTGTTGTTGCGGTTATTATTGTTGTTGGGATGATTGTTGTAGTTGCTGTTGTTGTTGTTGTTGTTGTTGTTGTTGGGCCGTTTGTTGTAGTTGCGATTGATGTTGCGATTGTTGGGATAATTGTTGCGATTATTGTTGTAATTGCTGTTGTTGTTGTATTGGTGATTCTTATCACCGTTTTCCTCCCACTTTCTTTTAACTTGCTTCACATTGGCCTCTTCAGCAGTCTGTTCTTTAATTCTTTCTTCAATCTGGTTCACTAGTTTGTGAGCCATTCTACTTGCCTGTTGTATGGAGGCGGGCTCGTGTGAACTTATATCTTCTTGGATTCTTTCCGGTAATCCTTTCACAAACGCGTCGATCTTCTCTTCCTCATCTTCGAATGCTCCCGGACACAATAGGCACAATTCTGTGAATCGTCTTTCGTACGTGGTAATATCAAATCCTTGGGTTCGTAACCCTCTAAGTTCTGTCTTGAGCTTATTGACCTCGGTTCTGGGACGGTACTTCTCGTTCATCAAGTGCTTGAATGCTGACCACGGTAGTGCGTACGCATCATCTTGTCCCACTTGCTCTAGATAAGTATTCCACCATGTTAACGCAGAACCTGTGAAGGTATGCGTAGCGTACTTCACTTTGTCCTCTTCAGTACACTTACTTATGGCAAACACCGATTCAACCTTCTCGGTCCACCGTTTCAATCCGATCGGTCCTTCGGTTCCATCAAATTCTAAAGGTTTGCAGGCAGTGAATTCTTTGTAGGTGCATCCTACACGATTTCCTGTACTGCTAGATCCAAGGTTATTGTTGGTATGTAGCGCAGCCTGTACTGCGGCTATGTTTGAAGCTAGAAAAGTACGGAATTCCTCTTCATTCATATTCACGGTGTGTCGAGTAGTCGGTGCCATTTCCTTCAAAATAGTTAAATGGAACAAGTTAATCATACAGAATATTAAGAGTAGTTAATAGTATTTCGTAGCATAATATGAACTCATTTATAAAAGCTTTTTCTTCATATTAGCGTTTTATAAGTTTAAATTCGGGTAGTACCTACCCGTTAAGTTCATACTTAGTAGCTAATATACAATTCAACTACTACAATTCTATATGAAAAACTGATTATAATAATATTTCGCGTTCAAACTTTTATACAATATTTTACAAACTTACAATACCGCTTATTTTACATAAAGCATGAAATATAGCACACAATAACTTTGATACAAGATAGTTGTGAAGACAATTCTAGCTAGTACACAAGTCGTTCAGCAAAGGCAATAAAGACACGTAATTCATACGTCCAGAAACAAGTCATGCATTCTGGTTTTACTAGGACTACTTCCCATCCTTGGTCTTGTGCAACATAACCGTTATGGCCGTTGATAAGACAGCGTGTTGTAACGTCATCAAAGGGACGAGGGTTACGTAATGTCCAACAGTCCCGTAATAATCTAAAAACCTCATTTCTTACCCCAATTACCGACTCCGTCACTTGTGGAAACGTTTTGTTTAATAGTTGTAGCCCGATGTTCTTGTTCTCACTTTGGTGAGAAGCGAACATTACTAATCCGTAAGCATAACATGCTTCTTTATGTTGCATGTTAGCCGCTTTTTCTAAATCACGAAGTCCAATATTCGGATATATTGAGTCAAAATAATTTCTTAACCCGTTGCGTAAAATAGCATTTGGGTTCCCCGCAATATATGCGTCAAAGTAAACACATCGTAACTTATGGGTTTCCCAATGTGATATCCCCCATCTTTCAAACGAAAGTCTCTTATAAACCAAGACATTCTTGGAACGTTCTTCGAATGTCTTACAAACTGATCTCGCCTTAAATAGTTGTGCCGAAGAATTCTGGCCGACTCTAGACAAGATTTCATCAATCATGTCTCCGGGTAGGTCTCTTAAAATATTGGGTTGTCTATCCATTTTGTGTTTTTAAACTGTAAAATAGACAAGAGTTAGATTCATAAAAAAAATACTTATTAATACAAGCAATTTTTACATATATCATAAAGCATAAGAACACTATATTCCATATATTACACCACACGAATACAACTATCTTATTCCGACTCGCTCGTTTCTTCTTCTTCGGTTTTGGTTCGTTTTGCCAAGTTTCTAGGGATATATGATGTTCCCCTAATACGAGCCGTCGTTGTCCACATTGGTTTAGAAAAACCTGGTGGTTTAGAGGTTCCCGGGTCATTGTTACAACTTAAGGACTTCGGGGGTTGACGATACATATAAAGTTCATCGGGGTTGGAATTAGATTTCTCTATTTTTATGCCCTTTCCCTTATTATTTTCTTTTGCCTTTTTAAATTCAGTTGGGGTAATTTCTATAACATCATCGGAATTCTCGTCGGAATCCGATTCATCGGAGAATTGGTAATCCTCCCAATATTTTGCTTCCTTGGCGGAAACACCATTGACCATAATTAACTTTGGTCGGTTGGTTGAGGATTTGCTTTTACTTAACCGTTTTATTATTTCCCCCACCGGTTCTATTTCTTCATCCGGTTCCGATTCTTCTTCCGGTTCCGATTCTTCTTCCGGTTCCGACTCTTCTTCCGGTTCCTCTTCGGGAACTTGTGAATCAGTCCACAAATCATTCCAATTTACATTTGACTCTTCATTATTATTAGGTGAGTCAATGGGACTTGTTCTAGAGGTAGACATCTATCACATAATATCAAACACGTTAAGAGATTAATATATCACATAATATTCATATGTTAAAAATATATAGTTTCCAACAAAAATGTTAAGCAATCATTTTTAAAGAAAACACGGTCGAAGTCCAGACTCACTAATGCATCCTAACAAACTCGATAAGACACACTAATGCAAATTTTCTGGTTCTCTAAGACCAACGCTCGGATACCAACTGAAATGTCCCGTTCTTATTGATTAAAAACGTTCCATATTAATTGATTTCGTTGCGAGGTTTTGACCTCTATATGAGACGTTTTTCAAAGACTGCATTCATTTTAAAACAAACCATAACCTTTATTTCATCAATAAAGGTTTAAAAAGCTTTACGTAGATTATCAAATAATGATAATCTAAAATATCATGTCTACACACGACCATTACATAATGGTTTACAATACAAATATGTTACAACAAAATAAGTTTCTTGAATGCAGTTTTTACACAATATCATACAAGCATGGACTCCAAATCTCATCCTTATTTAAGTATGCGACAGCGGAAGCTCTTAATAATCACCTGAGAATAAACATGCTTAAAACGTCAACAAAAATGTTGGTGAGTTATAGGTTTAGCCTATATATATCAAATCATAATAATAGACCACAAGATTTCATATTTCAATACACATCCCATACATAGAGATAAAAATCATTCATATGGTGAACACCTGGTAACCGACAATAACAAGATGCATATATAAGAATATCCCCATCATTCCGGGACACCCTTCGGATATGATATAAATTTCGAAGTACTAAAGCATCCGGTACTTTGGATGGGGTTTGTTAGGCCCAATAGATCTATCTTTAGGATTCGCGTCAATTAGGGTGTCTGTTCCCTAATTCTTAGATTACCAGACTTAATAAAAAGGGGCATATTCGATTTCGATAATTCAACCATAGAATGTAGTTTCACGTACTTGTGTCTATTTTGTAAATCATTTATAAAACCTGCATGTATTCTCATCCCAAAAATATTAGATTTTAAAAGTGGGACTATAACTCACATTCACAGATTTTTACTTCGTCGGGAAGTAAGACTTGGCCACTGGTTGATTCACGAACCTATAACAATATATACATATATATCAAAGTATGTTCAAAATATATTTACAACACTTTTAATATATTTTGATGTTTTAAGTTTATTAAGTCAGCTGTCCTCGTTAGTAACCTACAACTAGTTGTCCACAGTTAGATGTACAGAAATAAATCGATAAATATTATCTTGAATCAATCCACGACCCAGTGTATACGTATCTCAGTATTGATCACAACTCAAACTATATATATTTTGGAATCAACCTCAACCCTGTATAGCTAACTCCAACATTCACATATAGAGTGTCTATGGTTGTTCCGAAATATATATAGATGTGTCGACATGATAGGTCGAAACATTGTATACGTGTCTATGGTATCTCAAGATTACATAATATATAATACAAGTTGATTAAGTTATGGTTGGAATAGATTTGTTACCAATTTTCACGTAGCTAAAATGAGAAAAATTATCCAATCTTGTTTTACCCATAACTTCTTCATTTTAAATCCGTTTTGAGTGAATCAAATTGCTATGGTTTCATATTGAACTCTATTTTATGAATCTAAACAAAAAAAGTATAGGTTTCTAGTCGGAAAAATAAGTTACAAGTCGTTTTTGTAAAGGTAGTCATTTCAGTCGAAAGAACGACGTCTAGATGACCATTTTAGAAAACATACTTCCACTTTGAGTTTAACCATAATTTTTGGATATAGTTTCATGTTCATAATAAAAATCATTTTCTCAGAATAACAACTTTTAAATCAAAGTTTATCATAGTTTTTAATTAACTAACCCAAAACAGCCCGCGGTGTTACTACGACGGCGTAAATCCGGTTTTACGGTGTTTTTCGTGTTTCCAGGTTTTAAATCATTAAGTTAGCATATCATATAGATATAGAACATGTGTTTAGTTGATTTTAAAAGTCAAGTTAGAAGGATTAACTTTTGTTTGCGAACAAGTTTAGAATTAACTAAACTATGTTCTAGTGATTACAAGTTTAAACCTTCGAATAAGATAGCTTTATATGTATGAATCGAATGATGTTATGAACATCATTACTACCTTAAGTTCCTTGGATGAACCTACTGAAAAAGAGAAAAATGGATCTAGCTTCAATGGATCCTTGGATGGCTCAAAGTTCTTGAAGCAAAATCATGACACGAAAACAAGTTCAAGTAAGATCATCACTTGAAATAAGATTGTTATAGTTATAGAAATTGAACCAAAGTTTGAATATGATTATTACCTTGTATTAGAATGATAACCTACTGTAAGAAACAAAGATTTCTTGAGGTTGGATGATCACCTTACAAGATTGGAAGTGAGCTAGCAAACTTGAAAGTATTCTTGATTTTATGAAACTAGAACTTTTGGAATTTATGAAGAACACTTAGAACTTGAAGATAGAACTTGAGAGAGTTCAATTAGATGAAGAAAATTGAAGAATGAAAGTGTTTGTAGGTGTTTTTGGTCGTTGGTGTATGGATTGGATATAAAGGATATGTAATTTTGTTTTCATGTAAATAAGTCATGAATGATTACTCATATTTTTGTAATCTTATGAGATATTTCATGCTAGTTGCCAAATGATGGTTCCCACATGTGTTAGGTGACTCACATGGGCTGCTAAGAGCTGATCATTGGAGTGTATATACCAATAGTACATACATCTAAAAGCTGTGTATTGTACGAGTACGAATACGGGTGCATACGAGTAGAATTGTTGATGAAACTGAACGAGGATGTAATTGTAAGCATTTTTGTTAAGTAGAAGTATTTTGATAAGTGTATTGAAGTCTTTCAAAAGTGTATAAATACATATTAAAACACTACATGTATATACATTTTAACTGAGTCGTTAAGTCATCGTTAGTCGTTACATGTAAGTGTTGTTTTGAAACCTTTAGGTTAACGATCTTGTTAAATGTTGTTAACCCAATGTTTATAATATCAAAAGAGATTTTAAATTATTATATTATCATGATATTATGATGTACGAATATCTCTTAATATGATATATATACATTAAATGTCGTTACAACGATAAACGTTACATATATGTCTCGTTTCAAAATCATTAAGTTAGTAGTCTTGTTTTTACATATGTAGTTCATTGTTAATATAATTAATGATATGTTTACTTATCATAATATCATGTTAACTATATATATAACCATATATATGTCATCATATAGTTTTTTTACAAGTTTTAACGTTCGTGAATCACCGGTCAACTTGGGTGGTCAATTGTCTATATGAAACCTATTTCAATTAATCAAGTCTTAACAAGTTTGATTGCTTAACATGTTGGAAACATTTAATCATGTAAACATCAATCTCAATTAATATATATAAACATGGAAAAGTTCGGGTCACTACAGAATGCCGTGGCCTTTTTTGGTCAAAAGGGTGTTCTAAATTTTGTTTTTACAAGCTCATATCTAGTTTCAATTAAATCCTAACTAATTACAAAGGTGTTGGGGTTATTGCTTGTGGGTATTACTTGCTTGAGGCTTCAAGTTAGAAGCTCTATAGTTCATCATCTTCATCATCATCTTGCAATTTGGAAACAACCCTCAACTAGCTTGAGGAGGTATATATATCTTCTCCTCTTGTTCTTATATGTAAGTATATATTCTAGACTTGATATTAACATGGAATTTAACTTAATGGCTAAACATATAACATGAACTTATCATTTTGCTTTCGCTTGCTTTAACACTACTACAAATTGGTTTTGAAATTATGTTAACTATAAGAACATGTTTTATGAACTTGTTAAATTCCATCAATGGTATCTAGAGCCGAAGTCTATGGATTATGCTTCTTATATTGTCTTTAAACCCATTAAATTTTCATTCCATACATATGCATGAATATGGAATACAAAAAGTTTCGGGTTTGGGAGGGTTTATTAGTTTGGCCGAATTCTTAAGAGGTTCCAAGAGGGTTTAGAACTTGAAAATTGGTCATATTTGTTGTATGTAGTTGTTCACAATCAATGCCTTGACCTTATGATTGAATGCATGTGTGTTTGAATGATTTGTTTTATTCATTTGGTATGTAATAATTAATTCATTCATTTTGTTGTAATATTCATTTATTTGGTTATGTAATTTATTTTATATTTGGTATGTAAAATAGATTAGGTTGTATTTTCATTTTCTAGAAAAATGTATTAGGATATATTTTTTGTAAAAATGAAGATACAAGATGAAGACTTGGAAGATGCATTTGGATGTAAGATTAAGTGGGAGATTTTTAAATCTCCTACTTAGTGTTATAACCCTTAACCGGTGACATTTGTTTTCGGCTAAACAAATGTCTACCAAATTGGCTTGATTGTGAACACATTTGTTTGCATGCGTGGTTGTTTTATTTCATGTATGATTGTGGATTGTGTATGTTACTACAACAAGTTATCACACAAGTTAACAACAAGCATAACTACAATTTAATTGGTTAAATTATTAACGACATGCAAAACGTCAATTTAAATGGCTAAATTAAAAACGGCTAAAATGACATTAATAAACGGTTATTAAGAACATGATAAGGATCATATATATAAAATGGTTTATATCAAGTAATTGGCTAAAATTACAAGACTTGAAAATGGATTTCAAATGAACCATACACTAAATGCATGTTGGTGTATGGCATAAAAGTTTTCTTAAACTAGAAATAATGAAAACTTAAAATCCCTTATTAACAAGGCAAACAAGTTAAACGTCATCCTTTTGTGCGACACTTGAAAATATTAGGGAACTCATAATGGGATAAAGGTCTCCTAACCGTTATGAGCAAACTAATATGATTGAGGTAAATTTCGCACACTTGTAGGATAAAGGTCACCTAACCACTTGGATGTTAAATTTACACGTTTACACAAGTAGGACGACTTGATTTGGGAATCATGAACTTAGGGTCACCGAAGCATGAGGAACAAATAGGCGTTAATGGGATGAATATGCCATGCAAAAGGATTGCATGATCCCATAACTTAGTAGTTGCAAAAGGATTGCAATTATCATGTAATGACTACCTAGCTAAATCAAATGAAGGGATAAAGGTCACCTATCCGAAATTTGATTTACCGTTGGATTCTAAAATTTAATAAATATCAATTGGATTTAAAGGGTATTGATTGTTAAATTAAAATTGATACTTAAACAACTTTGTTAAATTTTGTAGATGGCCGCCAATAACAACAACAACATTCCAAACTCACCTATCAACTTTAACAACCTATCGTTGAGGTCAATCCTCGAAAAAGAAAAACTCAACCATACGAACTTCATGGATTGGTTCCGCAATCTAAGAATTTTCCTCAAACTTGAGGATAGGGCGTATGTATTGGAAGACCCCATTCCCGATCAACCGGACGAGGATGATACGGAAGGCATGGCTTATTGGGAGAAATATTGCACCAGTTCGTTGCAAGTTTCTTGCCTCATGCTTGGGACTATGATACCCAAACTCCAAAAGGATCTTGAGCATCATAGTACATATGACATGATCACAAAGTTGAAGGAGATGTTCCTTCAACAAGCTCGTGTCGAGCACTTTGAAATGGTCCGAGCGCTTCATGCATGTCGAGCCTGATTGATCGAGCAAACCGTCTAAATTGCAATGCGTCTAATGAATTAGCCAGAGACCTTATCCTTAACTCATTATCAAAGAGGTTTGACACATTCGTGTTAAATTATAACATGAATGGTTGGGATAAAAGCATTGGCGAATTACATACCATGCTTAAGACGGCCGAAGCGAGCATGGGTAAAAGGGCTTCACCCATGTTTATGATCAATGAAGGCGGGTCCAAAAACAATAACACTTCTAAGCCGAAGGCGGCTAAGAGGAAAGGACCCGCCTACCAAGGCAAGGGCAAGGGAAAGGGGAAGATGGTTACCCCAACCAGCAACAACGAGAAGCAAAAGGTTGCCGGTAAAGCTAACCCCAAGGAAGATCCGTGCTTCGGTTGCAGTGAAATGGGTAACTTGAAAAGAAACTGCCCGGTCTACCTTAAGGAGTTGAAGGAAAAGTGGGATGCAGGGCAAACCTCAGGTAATTTATATATGGTATACATTGAGCTTAGTATTACTTCTTCTAATACATGGGTATTAGACACAGGATGTGGAACTCATATTTGCAATTCTTTGCAGGGGTTCAAAAGAAGTGATCAGGATACGGGAACAACAAGTCTCTTCATGGGAAATGGAGCAAGGGTGCAAGTGAAAGCTCAAGGAGACTTTGTTTTGAAGCTTCCAAGTGGTTTGGAGCTTATTTTGAAAAATGTTTTGTATGCACCCGATTTATCACGAAACATTATTTATGTATCCCGTTTGAAACAATATGGTTTTAATCTTAATTTCATTAATGATGATATCCATGTTTCTTTAGATAATGTGTTCTATTTCAAGGCTTCGCCTTCGAATGGTATTTATGAATTGGTTCATGATGACACATCATACAATAGCTCAATGTTCCATGCAAACACCAAGAAACTCAAAAGGGATTTGAGTGATTCCTACTTATGGCATTGCCGCCTTGGTCACATAAACAAGAATCGAATGCATACACTTCAAAAGAATGGACTTTTGAAATCAAATGAACTAGACTCGTTTAATGTATGTGAATCTTGTTTACAAGGCAAAATGACTAAAGCACCTTTCAAAGGGACCTATGAAAGGGCTAAAGACTTATTAGGATTAATACATTCGGATGTATGTGGACCTTTTAAGCCCATGACTAGGAAAGGTGAAAAATACTTCGTTATTTTCATTGATGACTTTAGTCGTTTCGGATATGTCTACTTGTTAAGACATAAGGACGAAACTTTTGAAGCATTCAAGGAATATTAAAACGAAGTACTAAATCAACTCAATAAAACAATCAAGGTATTTCATACCGATAGAGGAGGTGAATACCTAAGCGATGCTTTCCAAGATCATCTTAGAAGTTGTGGGATTATCTTGCAACTTACTCCACCCGGGACACCACAGCTTAATGGTGTGTCCAAAAGGAGGAACCCGACCCTAATGGATATGGTTCGATCTATGATGGCTAGAAGCTCGTTACCTCTATCATTCTGGGGTTATTGTCTATGCTCCGTGGCTCGTATTCTAAATATGGCCCCAACCAAGAATGTGGAATGAACTCCTCATGAGATGTGGTTTGGAAAACCTCCATCTCTATCATACTTACAGGTATGGGGATGTGAAGCTTATCCTAAGCATTACATCCCTAATAAGTTGATTGCTCGATCGACAAAGTGGATCTTCATAGGATATCCCAAGGAGGTTATGGGATACTATTTCTATGATCCAACTGAGCAAAATGTATTTATTGCTCGAAAGGCTGAATTCCTTGAAACTAAGTTCCTATTGGAAGGAAATAGTGAAAGGAAGATAGATCTTGAAGAGGTTCAAGGTCAAGTAGATGATACACAATTGGTTGACGCTAGCACTCAACATAAAAATGTTGAGAATGATCAAATAGATGATCGTAATACACAAGACGTTCGCAGATCTGGTAGGATTAGTAATCCTCCTGAAAAGCCATGAACGCTGAGATGCAATCCATGTATGACAACCAAGTTTGGGAACTTGTTGAACAACCTACTGGCTCAAGGCTAGTTGATTGTAAATGGCTTTTCAAAATGAAAAGCGACATACATGGAAACTTGGATACATATAAAGCTAGATTTGTAGCAAAAGGTTTCACTCAAACACAAGGGGTTGACTATGATGAAACTTTTTCGCCTGTGGCAATGCTAAAGTCTATTAGGATATTACTTGCCATTGCTGCTCATTATGATTATGAAATATGGCAAATGGATGTCAAGACTGCTTTCCTGAATGGGCATCTTGAGGAAGATGTCTATATGGTTCAGCCTGAAGGTTTTGTTGATCCGAAATATCCTAAAAAGGTATGCAAGTTAAAGAAGTCAATCTACGGATTGAAACAAGCATCGAGAATGTGGAATCATCATTTTAATGAGGAAGCCAAGAAATTTGGCTTCATTAAAAATGGTGATGAAGCTTGTGTATACAAGAAGGCTAGTAGGAGCACAATCATGTTCCTTGTACTATATGTGGATGATATATTGTTATTTGGAAATGATATTTCGGAAATGCAAAGTGTTAAAACTTGGCTAAGTAAATGCTTCTCCATTAAGGACCTTGGAGAAGCACAATACATTTTGGAGATTGGGATCTACAGGGATAGATCCAAGAAACTAATAGGTTTAAATCAAAGTGCATACATTGAAAAGATCTTGAAAAGGTTCAAGATGGAGAACTCTAAGAAAGGTTTGGTACCTATTCAAAAGGGAACACTTCTCAGTTCATCTCAGTGCCCCACCACGAAAGATGAACAGGAGAGAATGAAGAATGTCCCATATGCGTCTGCCATTGGGTCAATCATGTATGCAATGATATGCACTAGACCGGATGTGTCATGCGCTCTTAGCCTGACAAGTAGATACCAGAATAACCCAGGAAACAGTCATTGGATTGCTGTCAAAAGTATATTGAAATACCTTAGGAGGACTAAGGACATGTTTCTGATATATGGGTCTAGTGAGGAGGAACTCGCTGTAAAAGGTTACGTGGATGCGAGTTTCCAAACTGATTGAGATGATTCTCGATCACAATCTGGTTATGTCTTAACATTAAATGGAGGTGCGGTCTCTTGGAAGAGTTCAAAACAGGATGTTGTTGCTTTATCCACTACAGAGTCAGAGTACATCGCCGCATCATTGGCAGCTCAGGAAGCTGCATGGATTAAGAAATTCATCGACGACTTAGGAGTAGTCCCTTCCATTCAGGACCCTCTTGAGATCTTTTGTGACAACGAGGGTGCGATTGCTCAAATCAAGGAACCTCGTGCTCACCAAAAGATTCATCACATTGAGCGGAGATTCAACTACATAAGGGATGAAGTTGAAAAGGGAAAGATATGTATTCGCAAAGTTCCCATAGATCTTAATATAGCGGATCCTCTCACGAAGCTCTTACATGGAGCAAAACATGCCGGACATGTTTGTGCATTAGGGCTTCGATATTCTAGTGATTGGTCATGATCTGTTTTATGTATTATAACGGAACAAAATTTGTTCAAACTCATTAATATAAATTATGGTATTAATTTATTAATCTTGAGTCATGTTCCTATTTTGCATATTTTATCCATGAAGAAGTAATTATTCTAAAATTCCGTAGTCGATCACATTTGTGGGAACAAGTGTGAGGTTTAGACTATTATGAACTTGGATTGGTAAACGTTCACGGTATGAATGTGGGGCAAGGTTGCAACCAAGGTTCATAGATATTTGTGGGATACAAATATTGGAAGACTCGAACTCAAGATTTACTAAATGGAGCCTTTGTTGTCGATCACATATAGTCTTGAGTAAAGATGAATATCATTGTATCCTCTGACCTGAGATACATATTGGGTTCGGATATTTACCAAGTGTTGTGCCTTGATTCTTTTCTTTGCTATTCTGAAATATGGTAGTTCATAAGGAAGAGCTCAGGTATAATGCAAGGTATATATTTAGGATGTATGTAATCAAGATGGAATTTGTCCCTCTTATTCGTTGAGAGTCAGATGTCTAAGGCCTGATAAAGTTAAATCTAGAAGAGAGTGATCACTCTATGTCTCTTGGATTTAACATGACATCTAAGATGAAAGGATATAATTAAAAGATTCACCTATTCATATTCGAGATGGGAACTCGAAAGGGATGATGTTATTGAATGGCACAAAGTCATAACATATTGGGAGTGATGGACAGTCGTTAGGTGGTATCCATCACTTGCATTAATTTCTTATGTTTCTCGTGCAAGTGGGAGATTGAAGGTATTTCGTATGCCCGAGAGACATATTAAATTAATGTGGCTAATATGTTTTGATTCAAGTCGGGTCATACCCAATAACAAGCTTACCGACACCTTATTCGTATTTGATCATAACGATTGGATCATTGATTAAATACGCGACACTTGAATTTTAAGGAAAAGGTTTCTTAAATAATATTACTTGATATGTTTATATAAGTTATGGAACAACTTATATAACAAGGATTTAATTATTTATAGGTTAAATAATTAATTAAGTTATGATACATTTTATAAAATTGGTTTTATAAAATATACATAACAAATAATATACAAGTTTATAAAATGTATTTTATGAAATCAAGTTTTATAAAAACTGATTTTGTAAAATCAATTTTTTTTATAAAAGTATATTATATCATAGCAATGTGAGTGGCATGGGAGTTATAATAAGCATGCATTTGTTTAATACTTACTACCCATGCTTAACTAAGACCAAGAGACTTAGTATTCCACATACACATGCATTCAAACATATCAAAAGAGAGCTAAAAAACTTCACAGAATCTGCTCATAATTGAACTGAATGTCGTGGCCTTTTTTGGTCAAAAGGGTGTTCTAAATTTTGTTTTTACAAGCTCATACCTAGTGTCAATTAAATCCTAACTAATTACAAAAGTGTTGGGGTTATTGCTTGTGCGTATTACTTGCTTGAGGCTTCAAGTTAGAAGCTCTATAGTTCATCATCTTCATCATCATCTTGCAACTTGGAAACAATCCTCAACTAGCTTAAGGAGGTATATATATCTTCTCCTCTTGTTCTTATATGTAAGTATATATTCTAGACTTGATATTAACATGGAATTTAACTTAATGGCTAAACATATAACATGAACTTATCATTTTGCTTCTGCTTGCTTTAACACTACTACAAATTGGTTTTGTAATTATGTTAACTATAAGAACATGTTTTATGAACTTGTTAAATTCTATCAGTACGGAGAAAAGAACAACGCGAAATTAAATCTTATTATTAGTTTGAAGGCACAAAAACTAATAGACCTTTGATAATGCTAAAAACAAACATATATTTCATAGCATTATTCCTCAACAAAGACAAGCTTTAAGTTGCAATTGTCCTATTTACAAGTGATATTCGTTTAAATAATAAAAGGTAAAGACAAAAGACAGATTCGACGAATTGAAGACGCAAACGACCAAAAAGCTCAAAAGTACAAAATACAATCAAAGAGGTTCCAATTATTGATAAGAAACGTCTCAAAATTACAAGAGTACAAGATTCAAAACGCAAAGTACAAGATATTAAATTGTACGCAAGGACGTTCGAAAATCCGGAACCGGGACCAGAGTCAACTCTTAACGCTCGACGCGAAGGACTAAAAATTACAAGTCAACTATGCACATAAATATAATATAATATTTAAATAATTACTAAAATTATTTATATATTATATTTATTTATATAATCCGTCGACAAGCTAGGAGCCAAGGCTTGGTGAGCTGTAAAAACAAACTCCGCGACTCGCGGAGTTTGAAGAAGGAAAGGGCTACGAGTCGCGGAGATTCCCTGGACTCAAATCCCTATAAAAGGCAACACAGTTTGATCGTTTTTAATATCCATAATCTATCTCTCTCTCAATATATATGTAAATATATATATATATATATAATTTATATTTTAATTTTAATTTTAATTTTAAATCCTAATAATAAGGGTATGTTAGCGAATGTTGTAAGGGTGTAAGTCGAAATTCTGTCCGTGTAACGCTACGCTATTTTTAATCATTGTAAGTTATGTTCAACCTTTTTAATTTAATGTCTCGTAGCTAAGTTATTATTATGCTTATTTAAAACGAAGTAATCATGATGTTGGGCTAATTACTAAAATTGGGTAATTGGGCTTTGTACCATAATTGGGGTTTGGACAAAAGAACGACACTTGTGGAAATTAGACTATGGGCTATTAATGGGCTTTATATTTGTTTAACTAAGTGATAGTTGGTTAATTTTAATATAAAGATTTACAATTGGACGTCCCTATAAATAACCATATATACTCAATCGGACACGATGGGCGGGATATTTATATGTACGAATAATCATTCATTTAACCGGACACGGGAATGGATTAATAGCCACTAGAATTATTAAAACAGGGGTGAAATTATGTACAAGGACACTTGGCATAATTGTTAACAAAGTATTAAAACCTTGGGTTACACGCAGTCGATAACCTGGTGTAATTATTAAACAAAGTATTAAAATCTTGTTACAGTTTAAGTCCCCAATTAGTTGGAATATTTAACTTCGGGTATAAGGATAATTTGACGAGGACACTCGCACTTTATATTTATGACTGATGGACTGTTATGGACAAAAACCAGACGGCCATATTAAATAATCCAGGACAAAGGATAATTAACCCATGGGCATAAAACTAAAATCAACACGTCAAACATCATGATTACGGAAGTTTAAATAAGCATAATTCTTTTATTTCATATTTAATTTCCTTTATTTTATATTTAAATGCACTTCTAATTATCGCACTTTATTTTATTGTTATTGTATTTTATTGCACTTTTAATTATCGTACTTTTTAATTATTGCACTTTTATTTATCGAAATCTCATTATCGTTATTTATTTTACGCTTTAAATTAATTCTTTTATTTATTTAATATTTTACATTTTGTTTTAACTGCGACTAAAGTTTTAAAAATCGACAAACCGGTCATTAAACGGTAAAAACCCCCCTTTATAATAATAATATTACTTATATATATTTGTATTTTTATAAATTAAACTAATATAGCGTTAAGCTTTGTTTAAAGATTTTTTTTCCCTGTGGAACGAACCGGACTTACTAAAAACTACACTACTGTACGATTAGGTACACTGCCTATAAGTGTTGTAGCAAAGTTTAAGTATATCCATTTTATAAATAAATAAATATCTTGTGTAAAATTGTATCGCATTTAATAGTATTTCCTTGTAAAATTTAATAGTATTTTATACCCCTTAGCTTTGACTATCAAGTATTTTTGGTGCCGCTGCCGGGGAGCTTAAAATCTAGCTTAAAAGCCGGAAGCACAACGCTAATATAAAAAAAAAAGATTTTTATTTTTAGTTTACTTTTATAAAAATACGTTTTTGTAAAAATACGTTTTAAATATTCGAAAACATAGAAAAGAAAACAAAAATATAAATATTTTTAAGAGTTTGTTAAATATTTAAGTTTTATAAAGTTTCTTTATTTTTATTTTATAAAAATATAAGTCTTATTTAAATATTTTGTTTTTATTAAAAACATAAAAAAAACTGAAAGAAAAAAAAATATATATAATTACGTTGAACCTGTCAAACGAAACAACCTGATCTGAAATTTGAAATCCCGTTACTCGCAGAGTTTTCCAGCTTCGAGAACCGCGACTCGCGGAGCCACTCTGACACCGACAGAAACCCTAGTCAGTAATTAATTACGGGGTAATTATTATAATTATTATTATAAAACCCTAATTAGGTTTTAATTAATTAATTATTTTAGTTTTTATTATTATTTTGTTTAATTAGTTTAATTAAATTGTAAAATTAATAGTTTTAATAAATAAATAACATAAAAATAATATTTTTATAAAAATTGTACTTTTTACAACTTTTAGTATATTTTTATATTTTGTCCCTTTTTAATTGTTTTAGCGTAATATTTATGTTTTTCGCTCATATTTAGTTTTAAACTTAGTTTTTGCCATAGTTATTTTTATTTATAGATTTTAGGCCTTGCCGTAAAATCCCTTAAGTGCTTTTTCTTTAGACTAAGATTTAGGTGCTTTAGAATTTTGCGACGCCTTTTTAAGTTTTAGTTCCTTTTTAAGTTATTGCCATTCGGGATATAGTTTTACTTGTAAGCTTTAATATTTTTAGAAGCAACTTTTAATTTTTAGTTTTTAGTGCCCTTTTAAGTTTCAACACGCTACTTTCTTATTTTTATTTTTCGACGCCTTTTACCTATGTATCAATTATCACTCCAATTAGTAATCTCAATTTGCAATTTTAATTTTAAGTTAGTGATAGTAATAAGGTTGGGTTAGTCGAGTGTTTTTAAAATTTTATAAGTCGCTCTTTTTCTTTTCCCTTTTCTTTTTCGACGCGCTCTTTTTCTTTCTTATTTCTCGCTATTCTAGTTTTTAGGACATAGATTTTTATTCTACTTCTTATCTAAATTTCTTAAAATTACGAAAATTTATTTTAAGTGGTTAAATTGATAGACATCATAATTTTCTGGTTCGTAGTAATAGTTGGATTTGTACGTAGACCGGGTTATTAGAGCCAAACAGTCCTCAATTATATTGAGACCAAACGAATCATGCCCCTCTGCTGCATCTTTTGGCTATTCGAAACGTGGGCAAAATCAAAAAAGTCTATTAATTGGATAACTTATATAATTTTTCTTTCCTTTTTAAAAACTAATAGGATATTCAGTGAATGCACCGAGCAAGACGTTCACCACCTTTTGTACGTTCACTACCTGTAACTAGATCAAGACATTTAGCAAATATTACTGTCGTTGATTTTTCTTTAGAATCGTCATCCAGTCAACCAAGTACTCCAGTTCAAATTTCCGATAATCCATTTTTTGTACCCGACCTCACAATTGAGAATCCGGAGAATATTCAGGGACGATTCATAGATCCCGAACCATTATTTTTTCCTCCGGAACCACCAATCATTCAAACATAGATTGTTGAGGAACGAACCATTAAATCAGAATCCTCTAGTGATTCCGATTCAACAAATTCAATTATGGAGAATCTGGAACCTTTAAGTATGGAAGACCGAATGAGAGCTAAACGCACTGGCCAAGGTCATGCAATTACTCATCCTGACATTAATGCGCCAGATTATGAAATCAAAGGACAAATTCTACACATGGTGACTAATTAATGCCAATTTAGTGGTGCGCCGAAGGAAGATCCAAATGAACATCTTCGTACCTTTAATAGGATCTGCACACTATTTAAAATAAGAGAAGTTGAGGATGAACAGATATATCTCATGTTATTTCCCTGGACTTTAAAGGGAGAAGCCAAAGATTGGTTGGAATCGTTACCTGAAGGGGCGATTGATACATGGGATGTTTTAGTTGAAAATTTTCTTAAACAATTCTTTCCGGCATCTAAAGCCGTAAGACTTCAAGGAGAAATTGTTACGTTCACACAAAAACCGAATGAAACTCTATATGAGGCGTGGACTAGATTTGGAAAGTTATTAAGAGGATGTCCGCAACATGGTTTAGACACTTGTCAAATAGTACAAATATTCTACCAAGGATGCGACATCACTACAAGGAAAGACATAGATATAGCAGCTGGTGGTTCTATTATGAAGAAAACCGAAACTGATGCTTATAAAATTATTGATAACACTGCTTCCCACTCACATGAGTGGCACCAAGAAAAAGATATCGTTAGATCATCTAAAGCAGCTAGAGCCGATTCTAGCCATGACTTAGATTCCATTTCAGCAAAGATAGATGCTGTCGAGAGACGAATGGAAAAGATGACTAAAGATATACACTCAATACGAATTAGTTGTGAGCAGTGTGGAGGACCACATTTGACAAAAGATTGTCTCAGTATTGAATTAACAATGGAACAAAGAGAGAATATTTCATACATAATGTAGTGACCCGAACTTTTCCATGTTTATATATATTAATTGAGATTGATATTTACATGATTAAATGTTTCCAACATGTTAAGCAATCAAACTTGTTAAGACTTGATTAATTGAAATATGTTTCATATAGACAATTGACCACCCAAGTTGACCGGCGATTCACGAACGTTAAAACTTGTAAAAACGACTTGACGATATATATATGGATATACATATGGTTAACATGAGATTATGATAAGTAAGTATCTCCATAAGTATATTAACAATGAGTTATATACATATAAACAAGACTACTAACTTAAGGATTTCGAAACGAGACATATATGTAACGATTATCGTTGTAACGACATTTAAATGTATATATATCATATTAAGATATATTAATATATCATAATATCATGATAATATAATAATTTAACATCTCATTAGATATAATAAACAATGGGTTAACAACATTAATTGAGATCGTTAACTTAAAGGTTTCAAAACAACACTTACATGTAACGACTAACGATGACTTAACGACTCCATTAAAATGTATATACATGTAGTGTATTTAGATGTATTAAAATACTTTTGGAAGACTTCAAGACATATATCAAAACACTCATACTTAACGAAAATGGTTACAGTTACTTTCCCATTCTTTTCTTTCATCAAGAATTCTAGTCGTATTCTTACCCGTATTATACACAGCTTCAAAACGTACTTACTATGGGTATATACCAATAGGAACTAGCATGGGATTCCACTCTTGATTATGTCATGTATGACTAATCAATTTTAACTTCTACCATGAGCTAGTCAACTAACTAGAACTCCTTTTAACCCCACTCACCACTCACCAATTAACACTCATCATTCACTCCATTTCACTTCCAAATCTCTTTCTAATTCTCTCTCAACACACCCACACTATTATGAACGTATTTTTCCAGTAGTTAATCATCATCTTCATCAAAAATCACTTCAAGAATCAAGCTATAATCATCATAGGAAGAACACTTCAAGAATACTTCAAAAATCCCTTCAAGTTTACTAATTTACTTCCAAGCTTTCTAATCCATTCCAAGTAATCATCTAAGATCAAGAAACCTTTGTTATATACAGTAGGTTATCTTTCTTATTCAAGGTAATATTCATATTCAAACTTTGATTCAATTTCTATAACTATAAACTATCTTAATTCGAGCAAAAATCTTACTTGAACTTGTTTTTGTGTCATGATCCTACTTCAAGAACTTTCAAGCCATCCAAGATCCTTTGAAGCTAGATCATTTCTTGTCACTTCTAGTAGGTTTACCTACTAAACTTGAGGTAGTAATGATGTTCATAACATCATTCGATTCATATATATATAAAACTATCTTATTCGAAGGTTTAAACTCGTAATCACTAGAACATAGTTTAGTTAATTCTAAACTTGTTCGCAAACAAAAGTTAATCCTTCTAACTTGACTTTTAAAATTAACTAAACACATGTTCTATATCTATATGATATGCTAACTTAATGATTTAAAACCTGGAAACACGAAAAACACCGTAAAACCGGATTTACGCCGTCGTAGTAACACCGCGGGCTGTTTTGGGTTAGTTAATTAAAAACTATGATAAACTTTGATTTAAAAGTTGTTATTCTGAGAACATGATTTTTATTATGAACATGAAACTATATCCAAAAATTATGGTTAAACTCAAAGTGGAAGTATGTTTTCTAAAATGGTCATCTAGACGTCGTTCTTTCGACTGAAATGACTACCTTTACAAAAACGACTTGTAACTTATTTTTCCGACTATAAACCTATACTTTTTCTGTTTAGATTCATAAAATACAGTTCAATATGAAACCATAGCAATTTGATTCATTCAAAACGGATTTAAAATGAAGAAGTTATGGGTAAAACAAGATTGGATAATTTTTCTCATTTTAGCTACGTGAAAATTGGTAACAAATCTATTCCAACCATAACTTAATCAACTTGTATTGTATATTATGTAATCTTGAGATACCATAGACACGTATACAATGTTTCGACCTATCATGTCGATACATCTATATATATTTCGGAACAACCATAGACACTCTATATGTGAATGTTGGAGTTAGCTATACAGGGTTGAGGTTGATTCCAAAATATATATAGTTTGAGTTGTGATCAATACTGAGATACGTATACACTGGGTCGTGGATTGATTCAAGATAATATTTATTGATTTATTTCTGTACATCTAACTGTGGACAACTAGTTGTAGGTTACTAACGAGGACAGCTGACTTAATAAACTTAAAACATCAAAATATATTAAAAGTGTTGTAAATATATTTTGAACATACTTTAATATATATGTATATATTGTTATAGGTTCGTGAATCAACAGTGGCCAAGTCTTACTTCTCGACGAAGTAAAAATCTGTGAAAGTGAGTTATAGTCCCACTTTTAAAATCTAATATTTTTGGGATGAGAATACATGCAGGTTTTATAAATGATTTACAAAATAGACACAAGTACGTGAAACTACATTCTATGGTTGAATTATCGAAATCGAATATGCCCCTTTTTATTAAGTCTGGTAATCTAAGAATTAGGGAACAGACACCCTAATTGACGCGAATCCTAAAGATAGATCTATTGGGCTTAACAAACCCCATCCAAAGTACCGGATGCTTTAGTACTTCAAAATTTATATCATATCCGAAGGGTGTCCCGGAATGATGGGGATATTCTTATATATGCATCTTGTTAATGTCGGTTACCAGGTGTTCACCATATGAATGATTTTTATCTCTATGTATGGGATATGTATTGAAATATGAAATCTTGTGGTCTATTATTATGATTTGATATATATAGGTTAAACCTATAACTCACCAACATTTTTGTTGACGTTTTAAAGCATGTTTATTCTCAGGTGATTATTAAGAGCTTCCGCTGTCGCATACTTAAATAAGGACGAGATTTGGAGTCCATGCTTGTATGATATTGTGTAAAAACTGCATTCAAGAAACTTATTTTGTTGTAACATATTTGTATTGTAAACCATTATGTAATGGTCGTGTGTAAACAGGATATTTTAGATTATCATTATTTGATAATCTACGTAAAACTTTTAAACCTTTATTGATGAAATAAAGGTTATGGTTTGTTTTAAAATGAATGCAGTCTTTGAAAAACGTCTCATATAGAGGTCAAAACCTCGCAACGAAATCAATTAATATGGAACGTTTTTAATCAATAAGAACGGGACATTTCAGTTGGTATCAGAGCGTTGGTCTTAGAGAACCAGAATTTTGCATTAGTGTGTCTTATGTAGTTTGTTAGGATGCATTAGTGAGTCTGGACTTCGACCGTGTTTACTTGAAAAATGATTGCTTAACAAATTTTGTTGGAAACTATATATTTTTAACATGTGAATATTATGTGATATATTAATCTCTTAACGCGTTTGATATTATGTGATAGATGTCTACCTCTAGAACAAGTCCCATTGACTCACCTAATAATAATGAAGAGTCAAATGTAAATTGGAATGATTCGTGGACTGATTCACAAGTTCCCGAAGAGGAACCGGAAGAAGAGTCGGAACCAGAAGAAGAATCGGAATCGGAAGAAGAATCGGAACCGGATGAAGAAATAGAACCGGTGGGGGAAATAATAAAACGGTTAAGTAAAAGAAAATCCTCAACCAACCGACCAAGGTTAATTATGGTCAATGGTGTTTCCGCTAAGGAAGCAAAATATTGGGAGGATTACCAATTCTCCGATGAATCGGATTCCGACGAGAATTCCGATGATGTTATAGAAATTACCCCAACTGAATTTAAAAAGGCAAAAGAAAATAATAAGGGAAAGGGCATAAAAATAGAGAAATCTAATTCCAACCCCGATGAACTTTATATGTATCGTCAACCCCCGAAGTCCTTAAGTTGTAACAATGACCCGGGAACCTCTAAACCACCAGGTTTTTCTAAACCAATGTGGAAAATAACGGCTCGTATTAGGGGAACATCATATATCCCTAGAAACTTGGGAAAACGAACCAAAACCAAAGAAGAAGAAACAAGCGAGTCGGAATAAGATAGTTGTATTCGTGTGGTGTAATATATGTAATATAGTGTGCTTATGCTTTATGATATATGTAAAAATTGCTTGTATTAATAAGTATATTTTTTTATGAATCTAACTCTTGTCTATTTTACAGTATAAAAACACAAAATGGATAGACAACCCAATATTTTAAGAGACCTACCCGGAGACATGATTGATGAAATCTTGTCTAGAGTCGGTCAGAATTCCTTGGCACAACTATTTAAGGCGAGATCAGTTTGTAAGACATTCGAAGAACGTTCCAAGAATGATTTGGTTTATAAAAGGCTTTCGTTCGGAAGATGGGGGATATCACATTGGGAAATCCATAAGTTACGATGTGTTTACTTTGACGCATATATTGCGGGGAACCCAAATGCTATTTTACGCAACGGGTTAAGAAATTATTTTGACTCAGTATATCCAAATATAGGACTTCGTGATTTAGAAAAAGCGGCTAACATGCAACATAAAGAAGCATGTTATGCTTACGGGTTAGTAATGTTCGCTTCTCACCAAAGTGAGAACAAGAACATCGGGCTACAACTATTAAACAAAACATTCCCTCAAGTGACGGAGTCGGTAATTGGGGTAAGAAATGAGGTTTTTAGGTTATTACGAGACTGTTGGTCATTACGTAACCCTCGTCCCTTTGACGACGTTACAACACGCTGTCTTATCAACGGCCATAACGGTTATGTTCCACAAGACCAAGGATGGGAAGTAATCCTAGTAAAACCAGAATGCATGACTTGTTTCTGGACGTATGAATTACGTGTCTTTATTGCCTTTGCTGAACGACTTGTGTACTAGCTAGAATTATCTTCACAACCATCTTGTATCAAATTTATTGTGTGCTATATTTCATGCTGTATGTAAAATAAGTGGTATTGTAAGTTTGTAAAATATTGTGTAAAAGTTTGAACGCGAAATATTATTACAATCTGTTTTTCATATAGAATTGTAGTAGTTGAATTGTATATTAGCTACTAAGTATGAACTTAACGGGTAGGTACTACCCGAATTTAAACTTATAAAACGCTAATATGAAGAAAAAGCTTTTATAAATGAGTTCATATTATGCTACGAAATACTATTAACTACTCTTAATATTCTGTATGATTAACTTGTTCCATTTAACTATTTTGAAGGAAATGGCACCGACTACTCGACACACTGTGAATATGAATGAAGAGGAATTCCGTACTTTTCTAGCTTCAAACATAGCTGCAGTACAGGCTGCGCTATATACCAACAATAACCTTGGATCTGGCAGTACAGGAAATCGTGTAGGATGCACCTACAAAGAATTCACTGCCTGCAAACCTTTGGAATTTGATGGAACCGAAGGACCGATCGGATTGAAACGGTGGACCGAGAAGGTCGAATCGGTGTTTGCCATAAGTAAGTGTACTGAAGAGGACAAAGTGAAGTACGCTACGCATACCTTTACAGGTTCTGCGTTAACATGGTGGAATACCTATCTAGAGCAAGTGGGACAAGATGATGCGTACGCACTACCGTGGTCAGCATTCAAGCACTTGATGAACGAGAAGTACCGTCCCAGAACCGAGGTCAATAAGCTCAAGACAGAACTTAGAGGGTTACGAACCCAAGGATTTGATATTACCACGTATGAAAGACGATTCACAGAATTGTGCCTATTGTGTCCGGGAGCGTTCGAAGATGAGGAAGAGAAGATCGACGCGTTTGTGAAAGGATTACCGGAAAGAATCCAAGAAGATATAAGTTCACACGAGCCCGCCTCCATACAACAGGCATGTAGAATGGCTCACAAACTAGTGAACCAGATTGAAGAAAGAATTAAAGAACAGACTGCTGAAGAGGCCAATGTGAAGCAAGTCAAAAGAAAGTGGGAGGAAAACGGTGATAAGAATCGCCAATACAGCAACAACAACAATTACAACAATAATCGCAACAATTATCCCAACAATCGCAACTACAACAAACGGCCCAACAACAACAACAACAACAACAACAGCAACTACAACAATCATCCTAACAACAATAATAACCGCAACAACAACAACAATCAGAAGCAGCTATGCCAAAGGTGTGAAAAGAATCACTCGGGGTTCTGCACCAAATTTTGCAACAAGTGTAAAAGAAATGGTCATAGCGCGGCGAAGTGTGAGGTCTACGGACCAGGGGTTAATAGAACAAAAGGAACAAATGGTGTCGGAACGAGTAATGGCGGAGCAAGTAGTGTCGGAGCAAGTTATGCCAATGTAGTTTGTTATAAATGTGGAAAACCGGGCCACATTATTAGAAATTGCCCGAACCAGGAGAACACGAATGGACAAGGCCGCGGAAGAGTTTTCAATATTAATGCGGCAGAGGCACAGGAAGACCCGGAGCTTGTTACGGGTACGTTTCTTATTGACAATAAATCTGCTTACGTTTTATTTGATTCGGGTGCGGATAGAAGCTATATGAGTAGAGATTTTTGTGCTAAATTAAGTTGTCCATTGACGCCTTTGGATAGTAAATTTTTACTCGAATTAGCAAATGGTAAATTAATTTCAGCAGATAATATATGTCGGAATCGAGAAATTAAACTGGTTAGCGAAACATTTAAGATTGATTTGATACCAGTAGAGTTAGGGAGTTTTGATGTGATAATCGGTATGGACTGGTTGAAAGAAGTGAAAGCAGAGATCGTTTGTTACAAAAATGCAATTCGCATTATACGAGAAAAAGGAAAACCCTTAATGGTGTACGGAGAAAAGGGCAACACGAAGCTACATCTTATTAGTAATTTGAAGGCACAAAAACTAATAAGAAAAGGTTGCTATGCTGTTCTAGCACACGTCGAGAAAGTACAAACTGAAGAAAAGAGCATCAATGATGTTCCCGTCGCAAAAGAATTTCCCGATGTATTTCCGAAAGAATTACCGGGATTACCCCCACATCGATCCGTTGAATTTCAAATAGATCTTGTACCAGGAGCTGCACCAATAGCTCGTGCTCCTTACAGACTCGCACCCAGCGAGATGAAAGAATTGCAAAGCCAATTACAAGAACTTTTAGAGCATGGTTTCATTCGACCAAGCACATCACCGTGGGGAGCTCCTGTTTTGTTTGTCAAGAAGAAAGATGGTACATTCAGGTTGTGTATCGACTACCGAGAGTTGAACAAACTTACCATCAAGAACCGCTACCCACTACCGAGAATCGACGACTTATTTGATCAACTACAAGGCTCGTCTGTTTATTCAAAGATTGACTTACGTTCCGGGTATCATCAAATGCGGGTGAAAGAAGATGATATTCCAAAGACTGCTTTTAGAACACGTTACGGTCATTACGAGTTTATGGTCATGCCGTTTGGTTTAACTAATGCACCAGCTGTGTTCATGGACCTTATGAACCGAGTGTGTGGACCATACCTTGACAAGTTTGTCATTGTTTTCATTGATGACATACTTATTTACTCAAAGAATGACCAAGAACACGGTGAACATTTGAGAAAGGTGTTAGAAGTATTGAGGAAGGAAGAATTGTACGCTAAGTTTTCAAAGTGTGCATTTTGGTTGGAAGAAGTTCATTTCCTCGGTCACATAGTGAACAAAGAAGGTATTAAGGTGGATCCGGCAAAGATAGAAACTGTTGAAAAGTGGGAAACCCCGAAAACTCCGAAACACATACGCCAGTTTTTAGGACTAGCTGGTTACTACAGAAGGTTCATCCAAGACTTTTCCAGAATAGCAAAACCCTTGACTGCATTAACGCATAAAGGGAAGAAATTTGAATGGAATGATGAACAAGAGAAAGCGTTTCAATTATTGAAGAAAAAGCTAACTACGGCACCTATATTGTCATTGCCTGAAGGGAATGATGATTTTGTGATTTATTGTGACGCTTCAAAGCAAGGTCTCGGTTGTGTATTAATGCAACGAACGAAGGTGATTGCTTATGCGTCTAGACAATTGAAGATTCACGAACAAAATTATACGACGCATGATTTGGAATTAGGCGCGGTTGTTTTTGCATTAAAGACTTGGAGGCACTACTTATATGGGGTCAAAAGTATTATATATACTGACCACAAAAGTCTTCAACACATATTTAATCAGAAACAACTGAATATGAGGCAGCGTAGGTGGATTGAATTATTGAATGATTATGACTTTGAGATTCGTTACCACCCGGGAAAGGCAAATGTGGTAGCCGATGCCTTGAGCAGGAAGGACAGAGAACCCATTCGAGTAAAATCTATGAATATAATGATTCATAATAACCTTACTACTCAAATAAAGGAGGCGCAAGAAGGAGTTTTAAAAGAAGGAAATTTAAAGGATGAAATACCCAAAGGATCGGAGAAGCATCTTAATATTCGGGAAGACGGAACCCGGTATAGGGCTGAAAGGATTTGGGTACCAAAATTTGGAGATATGAGAGAAATGGTACTTAGAGAAGCTCATAAAACCAGATACTCAATACATCCTGGAACGGGGAAGATGTACAAGGATCTCAAGAAACATTTTTGGTGGCCGGGTATGAAAGCCGATGTTGCTAAATACGTAGGAGAATGTTTGACGTGTTCTAAGGTCAAAGCTGAGCATCAGAAACCATCAGGTCTACTTCAACAACCCGAAATCCCGGAATGGAAATGGGAAAACATTACCATGGATTTCATCACTAAATTGCCAAGGACTGCAAGTGGTTTTGATACTATTTGGGTAATAGTTGATCGTCTCACCAAATCAGCACACTTTCTGCCAATAAGAGAAGATGACAAGATGGAGAAGTTAGCACGACTGTATTTGAAGGAAGTCGTCTCCAGACATGGAATACCAATCTCTATTATCTCTGATAGGGATGGCAGATTTATTTCAAGATTCTGGCAGACATTACAGCAAGCATTAGGAACTCGTCTAGACATGAGTACTGCCTATCATCCACAAACTGATGGGCAGAGCGAAAGGACGATACAAACGCTTGAAGACATGCTACGAGCATGTGTTATTGATTTCGGAAACAGTTGGGATCGACATCTACCGTTAGCAGAATTTTCCTACAACAACAGCTACCATTCAAGCATTGAGATGGCGCCGTTTGAAGCACTTTATGGTAGAAAGTGCAGGTCTCCGATTTGTTGGAGTGAAGTGGGGGATAGACAGATTACAGGTCCGGAGATTATACAAGAAACTACCGAGAAGATCATCCAAATTCAACAACGGTTGAAAACCGCCCAAAGTCGACAAAAGAGCTACGCTGACATTAAAAGAAAAGATATAGAATTTGAAATCGGAGAGATGGTCATGCTTAAAGTTGCACCTTGGAAAGGCGTTGTTCGATTTGGTAAACGAGGGAAATTAAATCCAAGGTATATTGGACCATTCAAGATTATTGATCGTGTCGGACCAGTAGCTTACCGACTTGAGTTACCTCAACAACTCGCGGCTGTACATAACACTTTCCACGTCTCGAATTTGAAGAAATGTTTTGCTAAAGAAAATCTCACTATTCCGTTAGATGAAATCCAAATCAATGAAAAACTCCAATTCATCGAAGAACCCGTCGAAATAATGGATCGTGAGGTTAAAAGACTTAAGCAAAACAAGATACCAATTGTTAAGGTTCGATGGAATGCTCGTAGAGGACCCGAGTTCACCTGGGAGCGTGAAGATCAGATGAAGAAGAAATACCCGCATCTATTTCCAGAAGATTCGTCAACACCTTCAACAGCTTAAAATTTCGGGACGAAATTTATTTAACGGGTAGGTACTGTAGTGACCCGAACTTTTCCATGTTTATATATATTAATTGAGATTGATATTTACATGATTAAATGTTTCCAACATGTTAAGCAATCAAACTTGTTAAGACTTGATTAATTGAAATATGTTTCATATAGACAATTGACCACCCAAGTTGACCGGCGATTCACGAACGTTAAAACTTGTAAAAACGACTTGACGATATATATATGGATATACATATGGTTAACATGAGATTATGATAAGTAAGTATCTCCATAAGTATATTAACAATGAGTTATATACATATAAACAAGACTACTAACTTAAGGATTTCGAAACGAGACATATATGTAACGATTATCGTTGTAACGACATTTAAATGTATATATATCATATTAAGATATATTAATATATCATAATATCATGATAATATAATAATTTAACATCTCATTAGATATAATAAACAATGGGTTAACAACATTAATTGAGATCGTTAACTTAAAGGTTTCAAAACAACACTTACATGTAACGACTAACGATGACTTAACGACTCCATTAAAATGTATATACATGTAGTGTATTTAGATGTATTAAAATACTTTTGGAAGACTTCAAGACATATATCAAAACACTCATACTTAACGAAAATGGTTACAGTTACTTTCCCATTCTTTTCTTTCATCAAGAATTCTAGTCGTATTCTTACCCGTATTATACACAGCTTCAAAACGTACTTACTATGGGTATATACCAATAGGAACTAGCATGGGATTCCACTCTTGATTATGTCATGTATGACTAATCAATTTTAACTTCTACCATGAGCTAGTCAACTAACTAGAACTCCTTTTAACCCCACTCACCACTCACCAATTAACACTCATCATTCACTCCATTTCACTTCCAAATCTCTTTCTAATTCTCTCTCAACACACCCACACTATTATGAACGTATTTTTCCAGTAGTTAATCATCATCTTCATCAAAAATCACTTCAAGAATCAAGCTATAATCATCATAGGAAGAACACTTCAAGAATACTTCAAAAATCCCTTCAAGTTTACTAATTTACTTCCAAGCTTTCTAATCCATTCCAAGTAATCATCTAAGATCAAGAAACCTTTGTTATATACAGTAGGTTATCTTTCTTATTCAAGGTAATATTCATATTCAAACTTTGATTCAATTTCTATAACTATAAACTATCTTAATTCGAGCAAAAATCTTACTTGAACTTGTTTTTGTGTCATGATCCTACTTCAAGAACTTTCAAGCCATCCAAGATCCTTTGAAGCTAGATCATTTCTTGTCACTTCTAGTAGGTTTACCTACTAAACTTGAGGTAGTAATGATGTTCATAACATCATTCGATTCATATATATATAAAACTATCTTATTCGAAGGTTTAAACTCGTAATCACTAGAACATAGTTTAGTTAATTCTAAACTTGTTCGCAAACAAAAGTTAATCCTTCTAACTTGACTTTTAAAATTAACTAAACACATGTTCTATATCTATATGATATGCTAACTTAATGATTTAAAACCTGGAAACACGAAAAACACCGTAAAACCGGATTTACGCCGTCGTAGTAACACCGCGGGCTGTTTTGGGTTAGTTAATTAAAAACTATGATAAACTTTGATTTAAAAGTTGTTATTCTGAGAACATGATTTTTATTATGAACATGAAACTATATCCAAAAATTATGGTTAAACTCAAAGTGGAAGTATGTTTTCTAAAATGGTCATCTAGACGTCGTTCTTTCGACTGAAATGACTACCTTTACAAAAACGACTTGTAACTTATTTTTCCGACTATAAACCTATACTTTTTCTGTTTAGATTCATAAAATACAGTTCAATATGAAACCATAGCAATTTGATTCATTCAAAACGGATTTAAAATGAAGAAGTTATGGGTAAAACAAGATTGGATAATTTTTCTCATTTTAGCTACGTGAAAATTGGTAACAAATCTATTCCAACCATAACTTAATCAACTTGTATTGTATATTATGTAATCTTGAGATACCATAGACACGTATACAATGTTTCGACCTATCATGTCGATACATCTATATATATTTCGGAACAACCATAGACACTCTATATGTGAATGTTGGAGTTAGCTATACAGGGTTGAGGTTGATTCCAAAATATATATAGTTTGAGTTGTGATCAATACTGAGATACGTATACACTGGGTCGTGGATTGATTCAAGATAATATTTATTGATTTATTTCTGTACATCTAACTGTGGACAACTAGTTGTAGGTTACTAACGAGGACAGCTGACTTAATAAACTTAAAACATCAAAATATATTAAAAGTGTTGTAAATATATTTTGAACATACTTTAATATATATGTATATATTGTTATAGGTTCGTGAATCAACAGTGGCCAAGTCTTACTTCTCGACGAAGTAAAAATCTGTGAAAGTGAGTTATAGTCCCACTTTTAAAATCTAATATTTTTGGGATGAGAATACATGCAGGTTTTATAAATGATTTACAAAATAGACACAAGTACGTGAAACTACATTCTATGGTTGAATTATCGAAATCGAATATGCCCCTTTTTATTAAGTCTGGTAATCTAAGAATTAGGGAACAGACACCCTAATTGACGCGAATCCTAAAGATAGATCTATTGGGCTTAACAAACCCCATCCAAAGTACCGGATGCTTTAGTACTTCAAAATTTATATCATATCCGAAGGGTGTCCCGGAATGATGGGGATATTCTTATATATGCATCTTGTTAATGTCGGTTACCAGGTGTTCACCATATGAATGATTTTTATCTCTATGTATGGGATATGTATTGAAATATGAAATCTTGTGGTCTATTATTATGATTTGATATATATAGGTTAAACCTATAACTCACCAACATTTTTGTTGACGTTTTAAAGCATGTTTATTCTCAGGTGATTATTAAGAGCTTCCGCTGTCGCATACTTAAATAAGGACGAGATTTGGAGTCCATGCTTGTATGATATTGTGTAAAAACTGCATTCAAGAAACTTATTTTGTTGTAACATATTTGTATTGTAAACCATTATGTAATGGTCGTGTGTAAACAGGATATTTTAGATTATCATTATTTGATAATCTACGTAAAACTTTTAAACCTTTATTGATGAAATAAAGGTTATGGTTTGTTTTAAAATGAATGCAGTCTTTGAAAAACGTCTCATATAGAGGTCAAAACCTCGCAACGAAATCAATTAATATGGAACGTTTTTAATCAATAAGAACGGGACATTTCACATAAACCAAAGGCCTGGAAATAATTATCAGAATAATTATCAACCGCCAAGACCGATTTACAATCAAAACCAGAATTATAACAGGAATATTCCATACAACAACCAACAAGGTCCTAGCAATCAACAAGTATCCAATAATACTTACAATCAGCAAAGACCTAATTTTCAAAACAAACCACCACAAACCGATGATAAAAAGCCAAATTTAGAAGATATGATGACGAAGCTAGTTGAAACTCAAACGCAGTTTTTCACATCTCAAAAACAAATCAATGAACAAAATGCTCAAGCAATTAGAAATCAACAAGCTTCTATTCAAAATCTGAAACAAGAAGTAAGTAACCTAGCAAGGTTAATAGGTGAAAGAAAATCGAGAAGTTTACCTAGTGATACAAATGCTAACCCCCGGAATGAAACAGCTAAAGCCATTACCACAAGAAGTGGTACAACACTTAAACCACCTAAAATACCTGTAAATTCTGATGAAGCTAGTCCTACTCCACAAGAACCACAATCTGAACAAGATAAGAAAAAAGAACCGGTAGTAGAAAAGGTTAATGAAGATAACACAGTTAAGGCTAAACCTTATGTTAAACCATACCAACCCCCACTTCCTTACCCGAGTAAAATGAAAAAAGAGAAACTTGAAGCCGAGCAATCCAAATTCTTGGATATGTTTAAACAAATAAATGTCAATCTTCCTTTCATTGATGTGATTTCAGGAATGCCTAGATATGCTAAATTTCTAAAAGATCTAATCTCAAATAGAAAGAAAATGGAAGAACTCTCGGCTGTTACTATGAATGCTAATTGTTCAGCAGTGCTGTTGAATAAGATACCAGAAAAACTATCTGATCCAGGAAGTTTCACAATTTCATGTTTTCTGGGTAGTCTTAGTTCAATAGAAGCATTGGCAGACTTAGGTGCTAGTATAAATTTAATGCCGTATTCATTATACGCTAAACCAGACCTTGGAGAATTGAAACCAACAAGAATAAGCATACAACTAGCCGATAGATCAATAAAATATCCTAGAGGGATAATGGAGAACATGCTAGTTAAAGTTGGTACTTTAGTATTTCCAGTAGATTTTGTTGCTCTGGACATGGAAGAAGATTCTCAAGTTCCTCTCATATTAGGAAGACCATTCTTAAACACGGCTAAAGCAATGATAGACGTGTTTGGTAAGAAATTGACTCTAAGTATAGAGGATGAGAGTGTTACCTTTTTAGTTGATAGAGCAATGCAACAACCGCAATCTGCAGATGATACATGCTATTATATTCAAACTATAGATTCACATGCAGAATTGTTAGAAGAATTTTCAGAATTACAAGGAACGGGAGAATGTTCTTTAGGAGAAGGAACTGAACCAATTGATGAAGCTGAAATGTTAGCTACACTAATAGCTAATGGATATGAACCAACAACAGAAGAAATTCAAATACTAAAAGAAGAAGACAGATATCGATATAAATCATCGATAGAAGAACCTCCGAAATTAGAGTTAAAGCCACTTCCAAACCATTTGGAATACGCTTATTTACATGGTGAATCTGAATTACCTGTAATAATATCGTCTTCTCTTACTGAAAATGAGAAATCACAACTCATTTCTGTGTTGAAAGCTCATAAACCAGCTATTGCATGGAAGATTCATGATATCAAAGGAATAAGTCCTTCGTATTGCACACATAAAATCCTTATGGAAGAAGATCATAAAACGTATGTACAACGCCAAAGAAGACTAAATCCTAATATGCAAGATGTTGTTAAAAAAGAAATAATTAAACTGCTAGATGCAGGTTTAATTTATCCAATTTCTGATAGTCCATGGGTAAGCCCAGTTCAATGCGTGCCTAAGAAGGGTGGCATGACTGTTATTACAAATGAGAAAAATGAGCTTATTCCTACTAGAACTGTAACAGGATGGCGTGTATGTATTGATTATAGAAAATTAAATGACGCCACCAGAAAAGATCACTTTCCCTTACCTTTTATTGATCAAATGTTGGAAATATTAGCCGGAAATAGTTATTATTGTTTTCTTGATGGATTTTCCGGATATTTTCAAATTCCAATAGCACCCGAAGATCAAGAGAAAACCACGTTCACATGCCCTTATGGTACTTTTGCTTACAAACTCATGCCATTTGGACTTTACAACGCCCCTGCAACCTTTCAAAGGTGCATGATGGCGATTTTTCACGACATGATAGAAGAATGCATGGAAGTTTTCATGGATGACTTTTCAGTCTTCGGTGATACTTTTGAATCATTTAGTTAATCTGGAACGAATGCTTATTAGATGCGAACAATCAAATCTAGTACTTAATTGGGAGAAATGCCATTTCATGGTTAAAGAAGGCATCGTTCTTGGTCATAAAATTTCAAAGGAAGGAATTGAAGTGGATAGAGCTAAAGTAGATGTAATTGCTAAACTTCCACATCCCACCAATGTTAGAGGAGTTAGGAGTTTTCTAGGGCATGCCAGTTTTTACCGACGTTTCATTAAAGATTTTTTTAAAATTGCCACTCCTATGAATAAACTCCTAGAAAAGGATGCTCCATTCATCTTTTCAGATGAATGCATCAAATCTTTTAATATTCTTAAAGAGAAACTCACTAATGCGCCGATCATGATAACACCAAATTGGAATCTACCATTTGAACTAATGTGCGATGCAAGTGATTTTGCAATGGGAGCCGTTTTAGGACAAAGGATTGAAAAACGATTTCAACCTATATATTATGCTAGTAAGACGTTACAAGGAACACAAACAAATTACACAACTACTGAAAAAGAACTCCTTGCTATTTTCTTTGCTTTTGAAAAATTTCGTTTATATCTCGTTCTAGCAAAAACGGTGGTCTATACCGGCCATTCTGCTCTTAGATACCTATTTTCGAAACAAGATACCAAGCCAAGATTAATCCGTTGGATCTTACTCTTACAAGAGTTCGATATTGAAATCCGAGATAAAAGAGGAGCAGAAAATCTCGCCGCTGATCATCTTTCTCGTCTTGAAAATCCCGGATTAGAAGTTCTAAATGAATCGGCCATACAAGACAACTTTCCTGATGATTATCTATTAAAGATAGATTATAATGAAATTTCATGGTTTGCAGACTATGCAAACTACTTAGTATGTGGATTCCTTGAAAAAGGATTGTAGTACCAAAAACGAAAGAAATTCTTTAGTGATATAAAACACTATTTCTGGGAAGATCCACATCTGTTTAAAAGTTGTCCAGATGGAATAATACGCCGATGTGTATTCAGAGATGAAGCTAGTAAAATCTTAAACCATTGTCACACAGGACCAACAGGAGGGCATTATGGGCCTCAACTAACAGCAAGAAAAGTTTATGATGCTGGATTCTATTGGCCTACAATTTACAAAGACGCACACCTTCTTTGCAAATCCTGTGATGCTTGTCAAAGGGCTGGAAAAATAAGTCAACGTGATGAAATGCCACAAAATGTCATTCAAGTATGTGAAGTATTTGACATTTGGGGTATTGACTTTATGGGCCCATTTCCAAAATCTCATAATAATCTCTATATTCTCGTAGCCATTGATTATGTATCTAAATGGGCGGAAGCACAAGCTCTCCCAACTAACGATGCACGAGTTGTAGTCAATTTTTTAAAACGTCTTTTTGCAAGGTTTGGAACACCGAAAGCTTTAATAAGTGATCGAGGAACTCATTTCTGTAATAATCAACTTGAGAAAGTTCTTAAAAGATATGGAGTAACTCATAAAATCTCCACTGCTTATCATCCACAGACAAGTGGACAAGTTGAAAATACCAACCGAGCTTTAAAACGTATTCTAGAGAAAACCGTAGGATCAAATCCGAAGGAATGGTCCATAAAATTGGAGGATGCACTCTGGGCTTTTAGAACAGCCTACAAAACTCCAATTGGAACCACACCTTTTAGACTCGTTTATGGAAAAGCATGTCATCTTCCAGTAGAAATTGAACACAAAGCATTTTGGGCTTTGAAGACATGTAATCTTGATTTACATGAAGCTGGACGTCTACGGTTAAGTCAACTAAACGAATTAGAAGAATTAAGACATGAAGCATACGAAAATTCATTAATCTATAAAGAAAGAACGAAGAAATGGCATGATAAAAAAATCAAAAGTTCAAAAGAATTTAAAGAAGGAGACAGAGTTCTTCTTTTTAATTCACGATTCAAGTTATTTCCTGAAAAATTGAAATCAAGATGGTCTGGACCATTCATAGTCAAAAGAGTTTTCCCATACGGAACAGTAGAATTAATAAATTCAAATGGGATTGAATTTAAGGTTAATGGTCACAGAGTTAAACACTACATAGATAGTCCAATGGAAGTCGACAACGAAGTTAATCACAATTTCGATACCACAGCTAACTAAGTGTGGGGAGAATCAAGTCTTTTAAGGATTTTATGTATTTCTGTTAGAGTTAGATTGTCTGTTTTCATGTAGTTCTCGAAAATGGAACTCGAATGGTCTTTCCCTAGCAGACCCTAAAGAACTAGTCTTCTCCCCCCATTCTGAATATTTATTTTTTTAGGTTTTTACGAAATGAAGACTTCCTGTGAACTAAACCATGGTCTAATGCTACACGCTTTGATTACTAAACGTAATAATGACATACTTCCGAGTGAAATAGTATCAGTAATCAGAGAAAAATTGGACGGAGTAAGAAAAGAATCCAGATGCGAAGATAATAAGTTACAATTTGGTAAAGGAAAATCAAAATCCGCAGTGAAAAGAAGAGCACGACACCTTGAAAAATGTCACAAATGCGGAAAATGGTCACTTGGAGGTAAATGTTCAAATAATCAAACCTATTCAAACACCGAATTTGTTACTTTATGCAGAGACGGACCGTTCATATGTTTAGAAGAAAAAACACTGAATGCTCGAGGTTACGCCTATGTAGCTATGGAAAACCAATTAAACCGACTATCTTATGAGTGGGATAGATCGTATTACTAAGAATACTATCTCACAGGTAAGTCTGTATAGTTTTTATTTTTATTTTTATTTTTAACCTTTTGATAATAAACGCTAATTTGTTCGCTATAAAGTATTAAATTGGTATTGAATAAAATTAGATTTGGCGACCGAAATTATTGATATCATTCAAAAATTTATTACATCACTGCGAAATTTAACGTTTATTCTTAAGGTATAAATATCTTTAATCAATCAACACAAAATTTTTCAAAAATTCGTCATGAGTTAAATTAGGTCATGGAACCGAAATTACTTTACCGAAAAGAGGGGCTCATATTTTTGATAATATTTTATTGATTAAAGTGGGATAAAAAGCCAAAAAGATTTTTAATTTTATTTTTACCATGTTTTTAAAATTAATATATAAATCTTAAATTAATATTGTAAACTTTTTAAATTAATATATTTAAAATTGTAAATATTTGAACAATTGATATTTTTAAGTTTGTATGTATAAAAACAAAAATATAATATAAGTTTGGTGTGAATTTTTTAATTTTATGCATATTTAAATTTAAGTTTGGTGTGAATTTTTAATTTTATGCATTTTAAATTTAAGTTTGGTGTGAATTTAAAAACAAAAATTTACTTTATTTCGTTAAGTTAAAAATATGATTTTTAAAATTCGTCGTAAGTTGAAGACTAGGTTTTTGAACCGAAATTGCTTTACCCGAGGGAGGGACGAGAACTTTTATTATCATTATTTTTAATCTTATTGAATTAAAGTATGCCAAAAATATTAAAAAAAAACCCAAAAATCTATGCTTTTAAAACAATCGCTTGAAAAAGACAAATTTTAAAATTTTGTCGAGGGACGAACTAGGACATCGATCCGAAACGACCTCATCCTAAAACAAAGGAAAACAAAATTTTAAATTTATTTTATATTTGTTTTATAAGTTAAGGCTTATTAAAAAAAAAAAAAAAAAACAAACGCCGCGACTCGCGGAGTTTGAAGAACAAAAACACCGCAAGTCGCGGAGGACTAAAATTACAGAAAAAAATAAAAGGCCCGAACTGATCAGTCCACACCACCCACACCCACAAACATACTGCGAAAAATAGCAAAAAACACTCCTAAAAATCGAAATTTTTCAGAAAAATCATCACATTTTTTACTAAAATCATGTTGAGAAGGATGCTATCAAGGAATTACTCAAGAAAAACGACTGAAAGGGGTGAATCTTCATCCCAAGCTCGCAATGCTCCTCCTGAGAATGGGGAACAACAAGATGTTGATAGCTATTATAAACAAGATATACCTCATCCAGTTATGACATTTTCAGATATGTACTTGAAAGATTTGCACCCGAACTTGAGATTTGACAGACGTTGGATAGATTATCCAAAATACTAAAGGGGCTTGCATACTCTTCATTCTAAAGCTGTTGAAGTACCTAGGGTAATAGAATGGGCACCGTTAGAAGCTGTAGAATTAGCCGAGCCAATTAGGGAATTACTTGCACAGAGGTATGGTAATTCTACTTTTAACGATTGGGTACGTTTATTCAACATGCGTAGACCTGTATATAAAGTATGGTGTGAAGAATTATTGTGTAGTATAGAAATAAATGATCGGGTAGCTAGTTTAACCGATTGATCTTTTATTAGATTTTTGTTAGGAGGTTCGATGCACCACATGTCTTTACTAGACATGGCTCAGGCCTTACGTATATATACGCCTGAGGAGTTAGCATCTGCCGATTGTAGAGGGTTGATATTGAACGGTAGGAAAATTGATGACAATTTTGATACGCATGGTGTATGGAGTCAAATGACTAGCCATCACCGATTTAAAGGGGGAAATTACTCTTATTTGGATATAGATAGAGCTGAGTTAAGAGTAATTCATAGGTTTTTAGCCAATTCGATTACACAACGAGGTAAGAATAAGGAAAAGGTAAATGAACAGAATTTGTTTTACCACATGTGTATTCGAGACCCACAAAGCGCTGTAAGTATAACTTATTGTGTGGGTTATTATTTATCAGCTATGGTTAGGGGGATGAGACCGCATAGCATAATAGGAGGTGGTATATTTACTACATTAATTGCTGAGTATCTCAATGTGGATATAAGTCGGGGGGATTATTAATCGAAGAACCAGAACCCCACGATACAATTGGTTTAAATGTATACCATGGTGCTAAAGTTTTGAAGAGGCGAAATAACGCCACAGTACGATATAATGGTAGAAATCCACAGGTTGAGAGAAACTAACAGCCAGGTAATGTAGGAGGGGGAAATGAAATGACAGAAATGCAAAGGTTTATAGCTTCACAAGAGTATGAAAATGCTAGACATAGAGCATTTGAAGATTGGCAGGTTCATCAAAACCAAATCATAGCTTATTGCCAACATATAGGTAGAAACTATATTCCTACTCCAACACCCATATTTTCTCCCTGGTCTATAGAGATGCAACCACCATATCCTACTTATAACCCAGCTGAAGCATTTTATAACACATATGGTTATGCATGGAACCCCTTCTGGTATCAGTATCATCCCTAGTCTACTTAGTTTTATTTATTTTATTATTTGTAATGTTGATACATTTAATATTTATGTTGGAATTGTATTAGTTTATATAATTTACTAACTTTTATTATTAGATTTTAATAATTTTTGAATGTGGGGTAATATACAAAACTTTAAAAATATGTATATATGTTTGCAGTTTATCTTATGTACACAAAAGGGTAAAACAACGCATTTTCAAAGACTGGCATTAAGTTCAGCAAAAGCAACTAATTTTGACGACAAGATGCAAAATATATGTGAAATAACAACAAGACAGAATGAACAAATGATGTGCACCATTTATCATTCAACACAAACAACAATATGCTTGGAAACTTTGGTAAAATTTAATCATTTTTCTACGCTAATCACCCTCAATAATTTAAATTGTTACTGATTTCTTGCAAATGAGGGCATTGCAAGATCTTAAGTGTGGGAAGGGGTTAAATTCTTTCGGAATTTTAAATTTTTTTACTTTAAACACTTGGTTACCATTAAAAATACTAGTAACGTAGTAGTTGTATTAGAATCTAGTGCTCTCTGATAATAAAGAATAGCCCTAGTCTTTTATACTGACTACCCAATTCTAGTAAAATTTTTCAAAATTTTCAATTAAATGAACTCAAAATCATGTTTATACATATTTATGAACGATAAAATTAGGTATTAACACCGAAATTATTGTTACCTCGTAAAGGACATAAATTGAGAAACTAATCAAAATGTTAAAATTCATTTAAAATGGAATAGAGGACAATAAAAAGGAAATAAAAGCCAAGTGTGGGAAAATTTACCAAGTTATTTTAAACATATGTCACATATTTCTGTAACAGATAATTAAAGATACTTTTGCTTTGCACTAAACTAAACAGTTTTACCCGATTTACTGTAAGAAAAGATGGATCTACACGATGAATCAATTCCATCATTAAAAGGAAGTAAAGTCTTCCGAAAAAGAAACGTGCTTCTTGATTTAGGTCAGGAAGTTGTCGTCCAGACCAGCTGTAGGTTGACGAAAAATCTAGAAAAGTCATCTCTAAAATCAGCAGGAAATCCACGGACCTCAGCATAAAACAGGGTCGCCAAGTGATCAGATTTATCCTAACCATGAGAAGGATTTATCTCATACAATGGGGGGGCACCGTGCAAATTAGCTGGATAAGACTAATGAATCAGATCCCCAGAAAGGATAATCTCCTTAAAGATCAAAAATCAGCTTTTAAGACTGATATTACTCAATCCTAGAGATTGACCTTAAAGATTGAGAATTACAAACTCATGGAATTCGATGATATCTAAACTCGAGCTTGAACGAAAAAATATTTTGATCAAATTATAAACCGATTTTTTTCTTCTGAAAACCCATTTTCAATGCGTTCATTACCATTGAACGTAAAATCCTAGGAATTCACCTGGAATTCATTAGGTCATCTGAACCAAATCTGGTGTCAACCGTAAGAACGGTGGTTGCATAGCATGGTCAAAGACAGGACTTTGTGCCAGACCGAAAAATTATAAGGGTGAGCTTTACTATTGCTCCTACAAAGGATAGTAATTGCGTCCGACACGTTATAGACCATAATTAAAAGCATGTCAGGGGACATTGCCTTAACAGTTGCTTGTTCAACGCTTTCCTTTACAACCGGACGATAGTTTTTCGAAAGGTAATATACGGAGCAAGTATACTGGACGTGTTGCTTTCCTAATACAAGGTTAGCAAGTGGGTGACATAAAACCGCAAGTTTTGAGCTAAAATTTTCAAATATGAAACCCACCAAACCCACAAAAAGAATTTGCAAACACCGGTGAAGGGTTATTCCGGAAAACTTATCTAGGGTAAAAATTAGATTTAATTTTCAAAAGATCAAATGTTTTCATAAAGATCCAATTTCCTTAATGGATCTAAATTTTTATAGTCATGTAGGACTGTAAACCATATCGTTACTACCATTGTTTATACCGCCGTAAAGAAATCACTGATGTACAAAGTGTGAAGAATAAAGAAGTGATTATAGTATTTCAAGACTATATTGCTTGAGGACAAGCAACGCTCAAGTGTGGGAATATTTGATAATGATAAAAACGAACATATATTTCATAGCATTATTCCTCAAGAAAGACAAGATTTTAGTTGCAATTGTCCTATTTACAAGTGATATTCGTTTAAATAATAAAAGGTGAAGACAAAAGACAGATTCAACGAATTGAAGACGCAAACGACCAAAAAGCTCAAAAGTACAAAATACAATCAAAGAGGTTCCAATTATTGATAAGAAACGTCTCAAAATTACAAGAGTACAAGATTCAAAACGCAAAGTACAAGATATTAAATTGTACGCAAGGACGTTCGAAAATCCGGAACCGGGACCAGAGTCAACTCTCAACGCTCGACGCAACGAACTAAAAATTACAAGTCAACTATGCACATAAATATAATATAATATTTAAATAATTACTAAAATTATTTATATATTATAATTATTTATATAATCCGTCGACAAGCTAGGAGCCAAGGCTTGGTGAGCTGTAAAAACAAACTCCGCGACTCGTAGAGTTTGAAGAAGGAAAGGGCGGCGAGTCGCGGAGATTCCCTGGACTCAAATCCCTATAAAAGGCAACGCAGTTTGATCGTTTTTAATATCCATAATCTATCTCTCTCTCAATATATACGTAAATATATATATATATATAATTTATATTTTAATTTTAATTTTAATTTTAAATCCTAATAATAAGGGTATGTTAGCGAATGTTGTAAGGGTGTAAGTCGAAATTCTGTCCGTGTAACGCTACGCTATTTTTAATCATTGTAAGTTATGTTCAACCTTTTTAATTTAATGTCTCGTAGCTAAGTTATTATTATGCTTATTTAAAACGAAGTAATCATGATGTTGGGCTAATTACTAAAATTGGGTAATTGGGCTTTGTACCATAATTGGGGTTTGGACAAAAGAACGACACTTATGGAAATTAGACTATGGGCTATTAATGGGCTTTATATTTGTTTAACTAAATGATAGTTTGTTAATTTTAATATAAAGATTTACAATTGGACGTCCCTATAAATAACCATATACACTCAATCGGACACGATGGGTGGGATATTTATATGTACGAATAATCGTTCATTTAACCGGACACGGGAATGGATTAATAGCCACTAGAATTATTAAAACAGGGGTGAAATTATGTACAAGGACACTTAGCATAATTGTTAACAAAGTATTAAAACCTTGGGTTACACGCAGTCGATAACCTGGTGTAATTATTAAACAAAGTATTAAAATCTTGTTATAGTTTAAGTCCCCAATTAGTTGGAATATTTAACTTCGGGTATAAGGATAATTTGACGAGGACACTCGCACTTTATATTTATGACTGATGGACTATTATGGACAAAAACCAGACGGACATATTAAATAATCCAGAACAAAGGACAATTAACCCATGGGCATAAAACTAAAATCAACACGTCAAACATCATGATTACGGAAGTTTAAATAAGCATAATTCTTTTATTTCATATTTAATTTCCTTTATTTTATATTTAATTGCACTTCTACTTATCGCACTTTATTTTATTGTTATTGTATTTTATTGCACTTTTAATTATCGTACTTTTTAATTATCGCACTTTTATTTATCGAAATTTCATTATCGTTATTTATTTTCCGCTTTAAATTAAGTCTTTTATTTATTTAATATTTTACATTTTGTTTTAACTGCGACTAAAGTTTTAAAAATCGACAAACCGGTCATTAAACGGTAAAAACCCCCCTTTATAATAATAATATTACTTATATATATATTTATATTTTTATAAATTAAACTAATATATCATTAAGCTTTGTTTAAAGATTTTTTTTCCCTGTGGAACGAACCGGAATTACTAAAAACTACACTACTGTACGATTAGGTACACTGCCTATAAGTGTTGTAGCAAGGTTTAAGTATATCCATTCTATAAATAAATAAATATCTTGTGTAAAATTGTATCGCATTTAATAGTATTTCCTTGTAAAATTTAATAGTATTTTATACCCCTTAGCTTTGACATCAACCTTGTACCAGAAGCTGCACCAATAGCTCGTGCTCCATACAGACTCGCATCCAGCGAAATGAAAGAATTACAAAGTCAGTTACAGGAAATTTTAGAACATGGTTTCATTCGACCAAGCACATCACCATGGGGAGCTCCTGTTTTGTTTGTCAAGAAGAAAGATGGTACATTTAGGTTGTGTATCGACTATCGAGAGTTGAACAAACTTACCATCAAGAACCGCTACCCACTACCGAGAATTGACGACTTATTTGATCAACTACAAGGCTCGTCTATTTATTCGAAGATCAATTTACATTCTGGATATCATCAAATGCGAGTGAAGGAGGATGATATTCCAAAGACTGCTTTTAGGAACGCGTTACGGTCATTACGAGTTTATGGTTATGCTGTTTGGATTGACTAGCGCACCAGCTGTGCTCATGGACCTCATGAACCGAGTGTGTGGGCCATATCTTGACAAGTTTGTCATTGTTTTTATCGATGACATACTTATTTACTCGAAGAATGATCAAGAGCACGAAGAACATTTGAGAAAAGTGCTAGAGTTGCTGAGAAGAGGAAAACTGTACGCTAAGTATTCAAAGTGTGCATTTTGGTTGGAAGAAGTTTAATTCCTCGGTCACATAGTGAACAAAGAAGGTATTCAGGTGGATCCAGCAAAGATTGAAACCGTTAAAAAATGGGAAACCCCGAAAACTCCGAAACACATACGCCAGTTTTTAGGACTAGCTGGTTACTACAGAAGGTTCATCCAAGACTTTTCCAGAATAGCAAAACCCTTGACTGCATTAACGCATAAAGGGAAGAAATTTGAATGGAAGGATGAACAAGAGAAAGCGTTTCAATTATTAAAGAAAAAGTTAACTACGGCACCTATATTGTCATTACCTGAAGGGAATGATGATTTTGTGATATATTGTGATGCCTCAAAGCAAGGTCTCGATTGTGTATTAATGCAACGAACGAAGGTAATTGCTTATGCGTTTAGACAATTGAAGATTCACGAGCAGAATTATACGACGCATGATTTGGAATTAGGCACAGTTGTTTTTGCATTAAAGACTTGGAGGAACTACTTATATGGGGTCAAAAGTATGATATATACCGACCACAAAAGTCTTCAACACATATTTAATCAGAAACAACTGAACATGAGGCAGCGCAGGTGGATTGAATTGTTGAATTATTACGACTTTGAGATTCGTTACCACCCAGGGAAGGCAAATGTGGTAGTCGATGCCTTGAGCAGAAAGGACAGAGAATCCATTCGTGTAAAATCTATGAATATAATGATTCACACTAACCTTACTACTCAAATAAAGGAGGCGCAACAAGGAGTTTTAAAAGAGGGAAATTTAAAGGATGAAATACACAAAGGATCGAAGAAGCATCTTAATATTCGGGAAGACGGAACCCGGTATAGGGCTGAGAGAATTTGGGTACCAAAATTTGGAGATATGAGAGAAATGGTACTTAGAGAAGCTCATAAAACCAGATACTCAATACATCTTGGAACGGGAAAGATGTACAAGGATCTCAAGAAACATTTTTGGTGGCCAGGTATGAAAACCGATGTTGCTAAATATGTAGGAGAATGTTTGACGTGTTCTAAGGTCAAAGCTGAGCATCAGAAACCATCAGGTCTACTTCAACAACCCGAAATCTCGGAATGGAAATGGGAAAACATTACCATGAATTTCATCACTAAATTGCCAAGGACTGCAAGTGGTTTTGATACTATTTTGGTAAAAGTTGATCTTCTCACCAAATCAGCACACTTCCTGCCAATAAGAGAAGATGACAAAATGAAGAAGTTAGCACAACTGTATTTGAAGGAAGTCTTCTCCAGACATGGAATACCAATCTCTATTATCTCTGATAGGGATGGCAGATTTATTTCAAGATTCTGGCAGACATTACAGCAAGCATTAGGAACTCGTCTAGACATGAGTACTGCCTATCATCCACAAACTGATGAGCAGAGCAAAAGGATGCTATAAACACTTGAAGACATGCTACGAGCATGTGTTATTGATTTCGGAAACAGCTGGGATCGACATCTACCGTTAGCATAATTTTCCTACAACAACAGCTACCATTCAAGCATTGAGATGGCGCCGTTTGAAGCACTTTATGGTAGAAAGTGCAGTTCTCCAATTTGTTGGAGTGAAGTGGGGGATAGACAGATTACGGGTCGGGAGATAATACAAGAAACTACCGAGAAGATCATCCAAATTCAACAACGGTTGAAAACCGCCCAAAGTCGACAAAAGAGCTACGCCGACATTATAAGAAAAGATATAGAATTTGAAATTGGAGAGATGGTCATGCTTAAGGTTGCACCTTGGAAAGGCGTTGTTCGATTTGGTAAATGAGGGAAATTAAATCCAAGGTATATTGGACCATTCAAGATTATTGATCGTGTCGGACCAGTAGCGTACCGACTTGAGTTACCTCAACAACTCGCGGCTGTACATAACACTTTCCACGTATCAAATTTGAAGAAATGTTTTGCTAAAGAAGATCTCGCTATTCCGTTAGACGAAATCCAAATCAACGAAAAACTTCAATTCATCGAAGAACCCGTCGAAATAATGGATCCTGAGGTTAAAAGACTTAAACAAAACAAGATACCAATTGTTAAGGTTAGATGGAATGCTCGTAGAGGACCCGAGTTCAACTGGGAACAAGAAGATTAGATGAAGAAGAAATACCCACACTTATTTCCAGAAGATACGTCAACACCTCCAACTGCTTAAAATTTCGGGACGAAATTTATTTAACGGGTAGTTACTGTAGTGACCTGAACTTTTCCATGTTTATATATATTAAATGAAATTGTTATTTACATGATTAAGTGTTTCCAACATGTTAAGCAATCAAACTTGTTAAGGTATATAGACAATTGACCACCCAAGTTGACCGGTGATTCACGAACGTTAAAACTTGTAAAAACTATATGATGACATATAAATGATTATATATATAGTTAACATGATATTATGATAAGTAAGTATCTCATTAGGTATTTTAACAATGATTTATATACATAAAATTGAATTTATTGAATTAAGAAACTCGAAACGATATATATAACGATTATCGTTATAACAACGTCTTACTAAATACATATGAATCATATTAAGATATTGTTACAATATGTTTAATCATGATAAATGATAAGTAAACATGTCATTATGTATATTAACAATGAACTACATATGTAAAACAAGACTACTAACTTAAGAATTTCGAAACGAGACATATATGTAACGATTATCGTTGTAACAACATTTAACTGTATATATATCATACTAAGATATATTAATATATCATAATATCATGATAATATAATAATTTAACATCTCTTTAGATATAATAAACATTAGGTTAACAACATTTAACATGATCGTTAACTTAAAGGTTTTAAATCAACATTTACATGTAACGACTAACGATGACTTAACGACTCAGTTAAAATGTATGTAGTGTTTTAATATGTATTCATACACTTTTTAAAGACTTCAAGACACTTATCAAAATACTTCTACTTAACAAAAATGCTTACAATTACATCCTCGTTCAGTTTCATCAACAATTCTACTCGTATGCACCCGTATTCGTACTCGTACAATACACAGCTTCTAAATGTATGTACTATTGGTATATACACTCCAATGATCAGCTCTTAGTAGCCCATGTGAGTCACTTAACACATATGGGAACTATTATTTGGAAACTAGCATGAAATGTCTCATAAAATTACAAAAATATTAGTAATCATTCATGACTTATTTACATGAAAACAAAATTACATATCCTTTATATCTAATCCATATACCAACGACCAAAAACACCTAAAAACACTTTCATTCTTCAATTTTCTTCATCTAATTGATCTCTCTCATGTTCCATCTTCAAGTTCTAATTGTTCTTCATAAATTCTACAAGTTCTAGTTTCATAAAATCAAGAATACTTCCAAGTTTACTGGCTCACTTCCAATCTTGTAAAGTGATCATCCAACCTCAAGAAATCCTTGTTGTTTACAGTAAGATATCATTATAAATCAAGGTAATACTCATATACAAACTTTGATTCAATTCCTATAACTATAACTATCTTAATTCAAGTGATAATCTTACTTGAACTTGTTTTCGTGTCATGATTCTACTTCAAGAACTTTCAAGCCATCCAAGATCCTTTGAATCTAGATCATTTATTGTCACTTCCAGTAGGTTTACCTACTAAACTTGAGGTAGTAATGATGTTCATAACATCATTCAATTCATACATATAAAACTATCTTATTCGAAGATTTGAACATGTAATCACCAGAACATAGTTTAGTTAATTCTAAACTTGTTCGCAAATAAAAGTTAATCCTTCTAACTTGACTTTTAAAATCAACTAAACACATGTTCTATATCTTTATGATATGCTAACTTAATGATTTAAAATCAGAAAACACGAAAAACACCGTAAAACCGGATACGCCGTCGTAGTAACACCGCGGGCTGTTTTGGGTTAGTTAATTAAAAATTATGATAAACTTTGATTTAAAAGTTGTTCTTCTGGGAAAAATATTTTTCTTATGAACATGAATCTATATCTAAAAATCATGGTTAAACTCAAAGTGGAGGTATGTTTTCCAAAATGGTCATCTAGACGTCGTTCTTTCGACCGAAATGACTACCTTTACAAAAACAACTTGTAACTTATATTTCTGACTATAAACCTATACTTTTTATGTTTAGATTCATAAAATAGAGTTCAATATGAAACCATAGCAATTTTATTCACTCAAATCGGATTTAAAACGAAGAAGTTATGGGTAAAACAAGATTGGATATTTTTTTATTGTTGTAGCTACGGGAAATATTGTAACAATTCTATACAAATCATATCCTAGCTAACTCATATTGTATTATACATGTATTCTAATATATTATGTAATCTTAGGATACCATAGACACGTATGCAAATGTTTTGACATATCATATCGACCCATGTATATATATTATTTGGAACAACCATAGACACTCTATATGCAGTAATGTAGGAGTTAGCTATACAGGGTTGAGATTGATTCCAAAAATATATATACTCTGAGTTGGGATCTAGCCTGAGACGTGTATATACTGGGTCGTGGATTGATTCAAGATAATATATATCGATTTATTTCTGTACATCTAACTGTGGACAACTAGTTGTAGGTTACTAACGAGGACATCTGACTTAATAAATTTAAAACATTAAAACGTATTAAAAATGGTGTAAATATATTTTGAACATACTTTAATATATATGTACATATTTGTTATAGGTTCGTGAATCGACCAGTGGCCAAGTCTTACTTCCCGACGAAGTAAAAATCTGTGAAAGTGAGTTATAGTCCCACTTTTAAAATCTAATATTTTGGGATGAGAATACATGCACTTTTATAAATGTTTTACAAAATAGACACAAGTAATTGAAACTACATTATATGGGTGAATGATCGAAGCAGAATATGCCCCTTTTGCTTGGTAACCTAAGAATTAGTAAACCGATCTACTAATTGACGCGAATCCTAAAGATAGATCTATTGGGCCTAACGAACCCCATCCAAAGTACCAGATGCTTTAGTACTTCAAATTCATTTATATCATGTCCGAAGGATTTCCCGGAATGATAGGGGATATTCTTATATGTATCTTGTTAATGTCGGTTACCAGGTGTTCACCATATGAATGAATTTTATCTCTATGTATGGGATGTATATTGAAATATCAAATCTTGTGGTCTATTATTATGATTTGATAATATATAGGTTAAACCTATAACTCACCAACATTTTTGTTGATGTTTTAAGCATGTTTATTCTCAGGTGATTATTAAGAGCTTCCGCTATTGCATACTAAAATAAGGACAAGATTTGGAGTCCATGCTTGTATGATATTATGTAAAAACTGCATTCAAGAAACTTATTTTTGATGTAATATATTCTTATTGTAAACTATTATGTAATGGTCGTGTGTAAATGGTATATGTTAGATTATCATTATTTGATAATCTACGTAATGTTTTTTAAACCTTTATGGATAAAATAAAGGTTATGGTTGTTTTAAAAATGAATGCAGTCTTTGAAAAACGTCTCATATAGAGGTCAAAACCTCGCGACGAAATCAATTCATATGGAACGTTTATAATCAATATGAACGGGACATTTCAGTTTGAACGGAGATGATGATGGTTGGGGATCATGGGTCGTGAATGTGGTGGTTGTCGATAGTTGTTGAGTGGTGGGTGGTGGCGATATGGGTTAATGACTTCGAAGAGAAAAAGGAAAATAAGAAGAACAGGGTTGTCTTGTCGAGCAAGATTAACATGAACGATGGTGGTTATCTTGATCGTTGGATAGAAACAGTAACAAAAGTCATAGTATTGGTAATGAGCAGTGAAGTTGGTGGTTTTTGGGTTGCTTTGCTCGATAGAATAGCGAAGGGATAGAATAGCGAAGGTATACAGCTGCAACATGTAACCTGTGATGGTTGTTAGCGATGGTAATGTGATGATTAAAGAAAAGGGTGGTGGTTCACACGATAGGGAGGAACAAAATAAATGGGTGTTCGTTTATTATACAAGTGGGGAGATGATGACAGTTGTTCATGGTGATGTAAACGGAATAGAAAGATTTAAGATGGTTCGATGGGTGGCTTAGTAATGGTTTAGTTATAGGTTTTAGCCGATGGGTTAGAAGATGGTGGTGTCTTGGTTGGTAACCATGGTGATTATGGGTGTAGGCGGGTGTTGATCTCGACTGGAAACAGAAACATGTTTAAGATGGGAATGGTACACGGGTTCTATCTTTCTTGTATATGTATATATAATAGATGTGTAACAAACACAGTTAACTAAATAATAATATGATAATCACTATTATTTTCATTCCTTGAATCAATCAGAAAGGAAAAGAAACGTGCCAACAATAAAGTAATGAAAAGAATTATTAGCAGCCACTTAATTGTAATCTTCCTACCGACAGTTTAATAGGGATATTATTTCGTACCCCGTTGATAAATAGTGGCGAATAAAAGTCTTTCAGAAAAATCCCAAATTTTTAAATTAAATTCCTTTATTTAATTCAGTCATTATGGTATAAAATTTGATCATTAATTTATTAAATAAAAATTACATCAACTATCCCTGTCAATTCTGGGTAAAATATAAAAAGTGTTAAAATTTAATAACTAGATCCTAAATACATTTTTAGTAAGCCTAAAATTTATAGAACTCATTTTCGAATCACCGTTTATTTTAAAATCATATAAGTTGAATTTAACTTACTTAATATCAATCGGGACATCAAATGAATATTACAAACATTTAATATTTATTTTTAATATACTTAATTTATATATATATATATATATATATATATATATATATATATATATATATATATATATATATATATATATATATATATATATATATATATATATATATATATATATATATATTTTAAATAATAATTATTATAATATCCTATTTTATTTTATTTTACATAATTAAATTTTAATAGCAATAACATATAATATTTCAAATTATATTTTCAATTACTATTATATATATATATATATATATATATATATATATATATATATATATATATATATATATATATATATCTATATACACACACACACACATATATATATTTACAATTAATTGTTCGTGAATCGTCGAAACTGGTCGAAGGTAATTGAATACATGAACATAGTTCTAAAATTTTCGAGACTCAACATTATAGACTTTGTTTATCGTGTCGGAAACATATAAAGATCAAGTTTAAATTTGGTCGAAAATTTTCGGGTCGTCACACACTACGACTTGACCTAAATTGTTAGCCAGATATTGACCAACATATAAATATATATACTAATATAGGTTCATTAATCCGAGGCCAACCTTGCACTTGTTCAATGCCGTCGTACGTATTTTTCCTACGAAATAGAGTATTGTGAGTTTCATTTGCTCCCTTTTTAAATGCTTTTGAAATATATATTTTTGGGACTGAGAATACATGCGATGTTTTATAAGTGTTTTAAGAAATAGACACAAGTAATCAAAACTACATTCTATGGTTGGATTATCAAAATCGAATATGCCCCTTTTTAGCTTGGTAGCCTAATAATTAGGGAAATGGCCCCTAATTGACGTGAATCCTAAAGATAGATCTATGAACATTGACAAGTCCCATTCGGGTTACGAATGCTTTAGTACTTCGATTTATCATATCCGATGAGAGTCCCGGAATGATGGGGATATTCTATATGCATCCTGTTAGTTCGGTTATCAAGCGTTCACCATACGAATGATTTTTATCTCTATGCAGTGCGAAATACCTAATATGAGATGATGTTTATGAGAAATAGAAATGAAAATCTTGTGGTCTATTAAATTAATGGAAATGATTGTTTATGATAAACTAATGAACTCACCAACCTTTGGTTGACACTTGAAAGCATGTTTATTCTCAGATATTAAAGAAATCTTCCGCTGTGCATTTGCTCATTTTAAAGATATTACTTGGAGTCATTCATGACATATTTCAAAAGACGTTGCATTCGAGTCATTGAAGTCAATAAGATTATTATTAAGTCATTTATAGTTTGGATATATTATGAAATGGTATGCATGCCTGTCAACTTTCGATGAAATGAAAGTTGTCTTTTAAAAGTGAATGCAATGTTTGTAAAACTTATCATATAGAGGTCAAATACCTCGCAATGTAACCATATGTTATTGTATTCGTCCTTATGGAGTAGGACGGGTCGTCACATGTGGTATCAGAGCGGTGGTCTTAACGAACCAGGTCTTGCATTAGTGTGTCTAACGGATAGTTATTAAGATGCATTAGTGAGTCTGGACTTCGACCGTGTCTGCATGTCAAAAGTTTTGCTTATCATTTCTATTCGGAAATCATCTGCTTATCATCCATAGAAAATTATTTGCTTATCATTCTTAGTCTAGACACATCTTACTGCATGGATTGCATGAATAGTGTATAGACAAAAAAAAATTCATATCTTAGCCTACCTGCTAATTCATATCTTAGCGTATCTGTTACTATAAACTTTGCCTGACATATTCCGTAAATTCCTTCATATTCTACGAAATCTTTTGTTCTATATATATATATATATATATATATATATATATATATATAGATATTCTATGTTATTAGATACCATCCGATAACCGGAAATCATTTCATATCGAAAAATCCTTTATTCAATCGTACAAAATAGAATTCACCACTAGTTCAAGTCCCTCGAATTCCGATATAGAGTTTCACTCAAGCTCCGAAAGCAGTGTGATCGAAATGGATCAACCAATTAGCCATCATCTATTCTGGATGAATTGGGGATGGGTTCGTAGTCTACTTAATCATTGGAGGCAAGAAGAAGGTGATCCCTTTCATCCACCACATTTCCCTCTTGGCTAAGAACCTGAAGCACTTACCGGCGAACCTGTCCGAGACACCATCTTCTCTCTCATTTCCAGAGTATCTCGTCATGATTATATATTATCTCAAATTCTAGACCTTATTCACCCGCTCGTCCGAACCACCGATCGTTCCGGTGTAATAGAAGAAGTTAACGAGCTTCGTGCTAGAGTGGTGGCTTTAGAGAATATGATGCACAACTTGTAAGCATCACAAGCACCACCAACATCAGCACCATCACCATCATCAGCACCACCAACAACATCCACATCGCAAGCCTCAATACCACAAACATCAGCAGCATCACCGGCATCAACAGTACCACCATCAGCAACATCAACAGTACCATTACCACCACCAACAACAACATCCGCATCCCACACCTCAACATCACAATTTGCACCTTGAGCATCAACGTCAAACACCCTATAGATACCAAGGAATACCAACAATAACAAACGATGAAGTATTGATTCATAACTTCATTGGAGAAACATTCTGCAATGATTATGTAATCTCTAAAATCTTAAAGATTATTTATTCAAACCACAAATCAGATCAATGGATAGAAATAACAGAGAATGGAAACTCTGACAAGAAAGAAGCGTGAATTAAAAACTAGACTTATTTTACCAGCAGCATCAGCAGTACCGTCAGCATCACCAGCACTAGCAACACCTGCAGCATCATAATCTCCGCCAGTTCCATAATCACCACGGACATCATCACGAATCAACAACGAGCATGTTGTATTAACGAGTTATGAAGTATTAACTCATTCCCTCCAAAGAATTTATATGTATATCTTATATATAAAATTTGAAACCATAATAAATCTTTTTGTACTAAGCTATTACGCGTGATTTTTAAAGAGTAGATACTCGGATAATTCATGTTACTAATCTGCTATGATGTACATCCTTCGTTAATAATTTAACCATCGTTAGCTACAATATCCGTTTCAACTCAATGAATCCGAGTTCATAATAAACCAAGTGTATTACTCAATTATATGTTTGATTTTACACTTTCATTTTCGATATACTTGAAAATTTCTAGAAATCATCATCTGTGTCTTGCAAAGTTCACCAGAATTCCATGAACACCAACATCATTCATCAAAGAAATATCAATAGATGAAAAACGAAGTAGTAATTCATAATTTCATTCAAGTGGAAGAAATATTCGACGAAGGTTACGAAATTTCAAAAGTTTAGGGATTTCTCAATAATAATTCTAACTGTAAATTAAATGAGTTCAATATTATATTAACTCATTAAATCTGTATTACACCTGAAGAAAATATACATAAATATATTTTCATAAAGACTGTAATAAAAATTCTCTGGTACAAAATATTACTTGTGAAACTTTTAACGGGTAGGTAATGCCCGAGAGATATTTAAGTTCACAATTAATATGTTACATTCTTCGTTTCTGATTCAACAAATCATCAACTATACTTATTACTTTCACAACAATATACATTCTTTTATAGAAATCAAAACAACCATACTCATTTAAATCCAATTACATATTCTTATTTTAACAGATCAGAATCCAAGTCGAGATATAACCAATATCATCACTCTTAGATCCCTACAGCTTTTAAAGCTATACTCTAACTTCAAAACTGTGATAGAACATCATTTCTATTCATAAAACTAGGAAAATATTCATGAAGTTCAAAATTCTAGAACATCATATGTATATGACGATTACAATTTGCGTTCAAACCCTTCATGATTCTTAAAACCGCTCAATTAGGAAAAAATCGAGATGATGATCCAATGACATGTTATCCACAGTGGTACACCTAGAAACTCTCGAAACTAAAGTCATAAACTAACACATATCTTTGTTAGCTCCTTTGGCATTTATTACCAAAAATAACTTTGCAATCCCTTTTTAAAGTAGACAGTTTTGTCACAGCTCCAACAAATCAACTTCAATGGTTCATTTGAATAAGCCTTATTATAACAAATACCCCTTCATCATTGTTACCGGGAAACCATTTATATCCCACCACATTATCAGTAAACTTACTAACAACTTCATTAATGTAGCGACCCGATGAAATCGTCATTGACGGTGCCGTTTACTTAGGTCCCGTTACGTGGTCATAAGTCTTTAAAATGACGTTTGACCAAAAAAAAATATGTCGCATTCATTTCAAATATAAAGATGTTTCAAGTTTACAAAAGTAGTTCAACAACTAGTGACGTTACAACGTTTGGGTACAAATGAAACCGATGCGACACAGTTAAATGCAAAGTCAAAAGATGCTCCATGTATGCATGTATACTCGACATCCAAGCAAGTATCAAAATAGTGAGCGGAAGCATGTAACACATATCTTTCAAGGACCTGAGAAAAACATAGAAAATCTGTCAACAAAAAACGTTGGTGAAATCATAGGTGTATTAGTAATCGTATGTATTTGAACCACAAGATTTAGTATAAGTTGATTATCCAAATCGTTTGCATTCCAAAGATGTTGTTTGTATCACGAGCACCACATTATCAAGGCTTATGTAGTGACCCGTCCTAATGCACCTGGACGAAGTCTTCAGCAGATGGTCCCATTGTGAGGTACTGACCTCTATATGCCATGAACGACTCCATGTAATATCTTTAAAATAAGCAAATGCACAGCGGAAAATTTCTTTCATACCTGAGAATAAACATGTTTTAAAGTGTCAACCAAAAGGTAGGTGAGTTCATAGGTTTATCATAAAACAATAAAATTCATCATTTTGATAGACCACATGATTTAAATGCTGCATGGTAAAAATGGGCCAGAATCCTATACCCACCTTTAATGTACATGCGATATTTTTTAAATATAGTACACCTTTCTCGTGTACGAAATCATTTTTATAAATCTTAGTAACCATACACATATCTCGTGTACAAAATCTCATACACATAACCTGTGTATAAAAATCATTCTCTCGATACATAACATTCACTTTGCTTTCATAGCTTGGCTTGGTAACCGATCTTAACATATAATGCGCATAATAATATCCCCAAAACAGAACATCTCGTCTGTATAATAATCATATAAACTTCGAAGTACTAAAAACCACGCCCACTAGCCCTTCCGTCTAGTGAACATTCTGGGTAGGGGTGTTAAACCCGGTAGCTACCTTTAGGATTCGCGTCAATTAGGCGTGCACTAATTCTCAAAATTAGTGATGTTCCCTAATTCTTAGGTTACCAAGCAATAATAATCAGGGGAAAAATATTCATATCAATTGTGGCAATTATCACGTCCACATAATTCAATGGTGGCAATTATCACGTCCACATAATTCATTCGAGGAATGTTTTGCTTGTGTCTATCTCGTCAAACATTTATAAAAGCATTTCATGTATTCACAGTTCAAAATGTATTTCAAAAGCATTTAATAAAGCAGTTGTAAAATTAGCGCATGTATTCTCAGTCCCAAAAATATAAAGAGTAAAAGGGAATCAAATGAACTCATCATACTGTATTTTGTAGTAAAAATACACATGACGTCATTTAACAAGTGTAGGGTTGATCTCGGATTCACGAACCTATATTCATTCATGTATATTAATACATGTAAGGGTAATCGAACAAATATATATATTAGTAGTGATTTTATTTGTTATTTTATATCATGTGTTTTATTAATAACTTAATTAGATATATTTATTTTTTATATAGATAATTACATTTATAAAAAAAATTAATATGGTTAGGTTTTATGTCCTAGATATATTTTTATATAAAAAAAATCCTCATTTGATATTAATAATGCTAATAATAATAATGGAAAAAAATAATACTATTTATGATAAAATTTATGATAATTCTAATAATAATACTAATGATAGTTTTAAAAATAATAATTTTAATAATAACTTAAATAAAAATGATAACTTTACTAAAAATGATTCTCTTAATAATAGTATAATTGTAATAATAATAATAATAATGATACTAGTAGTAAAAATGATAATAATATTAATAATGATAGTATAGTTATAAAAATAATAATTTTTAATAATCAATACTAATAATGATAATAATAATGTAATTAATAATAATAATACTTATAATGATAATATTAATGATAATAATAATAATACTAATAAGGATAATAATAATACTACCTCAATGAATTGGCTTTTTATAAAAAATAATGCTCATGGCCAGACTCGAACCCGCGACCTCCCGCTACCCCAAAACACTCCTAAACCATCTCACTACTTCTGTTTTTCTGGAATTAAGATCGCACCAACTGTATATAAGCCGTTTGTATCTGTTTTCTTAAAACCCACTTTCACATCTATGGCCCAATATCACAAAATGATTTACGGCCCAAATAGAGATTAGTAGTATAGTGGCCCAAGTAGGAATCGAACATGGTAACCCAATTGGTAATTGAAGTTTATCGATCCATTAGCAGTAAACTTGCGTAACCGGTTAATAATTTGATAGGGTTTTGATAGTTATAGTTTTATTCGAATGTTAAACATAAACCACACCAGGTAGCAAAAAAATCACGACCCAAAATATATCAATTTCAAACCCAGTTCGTTCACAGTTTTTAAAAAAAGAACATCGTTGTTTTAGCGCATAGAAGAGAAACAGATTGTAACGTGATGGAAAAAAAAATTGTCTACTTGTCTCCTTAAATCCCGTACCCCTTTTTCCTAGTTGATCCCACATGATGGAAAGGTTTTGGCACTTGCTTTTGTATGAACTCACCTTGGTCCCTCACAAAAAAAATATTCTCCACCAATTTAAAAAAAAATGTCGGCCATACCTCAATTTAATAAATATATGTAGGTTACAATTAGGATAACTGCAAAAGGGAATAGCATGTGGGGTTCGTATGGGGATAAAACAACACCGCATCATCATCATGCTCTAATCATTCTAACATAATCATTTTCGTTGTATCATGTATTATCATCATCAAGATCATCTTTATTACTTATCAACCTAATTACCTTTACGGTCATAAAACAAAAGCAAGGAATACGCAGCAGTTTGTATGTGTGTGGCTTAATTTACGGGTTCAAAATAGAAACAAGTGGCAGGTGTGTTTTTTGAACAACTTAAGAGAGAGAGAGAGAGAGAGAGAGAGAGAGAGAGAGAGAGAGAGATGGGTTAAGGATGGTGGTTTAAAGGTGTTCATCAAGAAGAAAGGAACACAAAGAAAGAAAAAAATTCAATAGTTACATCACTATAGATATTATTCGAACAAAGTGGAAACAACAACAATTATTGTGCTGCAGCAGGAACAAGGTTTAGTGATAGTGGTGCAGTTTGGGTCGAAGATTGTAACATAAATAGAAGGTAGAAGTGGCATGGTGGTTCATAGAAGCTATCAGGTAAGTGATTCGTGTTGGTGTTCAAATAAGGGTTCAATCAAATGTAGCAGTGGTGTATAAGTGGTTGTTCTTCGTTGAAGTTATGTTTGTGTGGTTATTTATGATCAAAGTGGTGGTGATGTTCTTTGAAAGTTTTAATTTAATTTTTCTGTTTTCCATCGATTTGTATTAGTAGAAGTTTATATGGATACTAAGATATAATTACAGCTAATGTAGTTAAATTAAGTTTGTTTGATAGCTTGATTTACTCGACATTTTCTTTATCTTGTCAGAAGAAAATTCATATAATTACAATCGATTGAAAATGAATTTATTTGATATCATGACTAATTGATAAAGATTCGTACGATCTGATGTAAGGTGTAACAAACTTGAGACAGGATTCAATCAGTAGCAGGGAATGAAGGAAGAGCTAAAATAGACAAGGACAAAAACAGATTGTACGAATTTATTGATTTTAATTATCTTTAATTAATATTAATAATTAATTTATAATAATAATATTGATATTGTTATTAATAATAATAAATATACTAATAATAATGATAATAATAATAATTTTAAATATAAATTCAATAACAATAAGTCTAATGATAAAAGTAATAATGATAATAATAAAAGTTTACAATTTTTAGTAATAATAATATTATAACAATTTAAATGTATAAATTTTCATATTTATATATCATATGTAGTAATACTAATAATACTGATATTAATATTACCCTTAATAATCATGAAGTAATAATAACAGTAGTATAACAACTATATTTATTATTTAATTTAAATTGAATATATCAATATTGCATATTATTAATTATGTAATATAATATATATTAAATAGTAGCAAATATTTAATATTTAATATCTTTACATTTTATATATATATTATAATAAACATACAATTAATAATTATGTATATTAATCATATATATATACATATATGTATATATATTTATACATTTATATATTTCACTACTTCATATATAATCATGTTTTAAACATAAATTTTAAGTTTTCTATCTAAATCACACACTAGTTTATTAATATATTTAATTTATAATATATAATTACTTACATATATATTTATTTATGTATATATATTTCTATTTATTATTTATTGGTTCGTAAATCGTCGAAAACAGTCGAAGGGTAAATGATTACATGAAAATAGTTCACAGTTTTTGAGACTTCAATATTACAGACTTTGTTTATCGTGTCAGAATAATATAAATATAAAGTTTAAATTTGGTCGGAAATTTGCGGATCGTCACAGTACCTACCCGTTAAAGAAATTTCGTCCCGAAATTTGAGTGTGGTCGTCATGGCTAACACTAAAAATATTTTCATGACAAATATGAGTTGATAAATAGAGTTTTATCATCATTGAGTAATATGAATAAGACAATTCGATTACTCGAAGAGTACGAATGAAGCTATCACTAAATAGTGAAATGAGAAATGCAAGTTTCATCATAACTTTTGACTAGTCATGGTTGAATTTCGGAATTCAAGGGATTTAAAGGAAAATCTTGGAAATCTAAATAAGATATGATTCTTCGATAAATGAGGAATTTAGGATCTCTTTAATTAAATGCGATGATCTGCCTCGATTGCTTTATCAAGTACTTTCATTATAAATTTACCTCTTCCGTTTTATTATTTTCACCATACCTATACTTTCTTCCCTAATCCATACATCTAAAAATTGTAACAATGCTTAATCCAGTTCTGATCCTTGTTCTTATTCTGACTATCGTATCTGTCTTTATTCTTTTCCAACTCCCACCGGAGGATTCTATTCACTTCTACTATTACCTTGGGGTTGTAGTATTTCTAATTCTCCCGTGTCTTTATCTTGCTATACGTATTGATATACACAGTTTGTAATTTCTGTGTTTGTGATCGGCTTTGTGTTTTCATTTATATTTTGGAGTTCCATGCTCTTGTTTTCTCTTCCCGACTTCAAGTCAAGTGAATAATGGTCCAGAATTCGTAGGTATGAAGTTTCAATCAATCATAATGTTCTAAGCAGGAAGGAACGTGAAAGGACCCGTCTTAATCCATCCGGACGAAGTCCATATCGATTATAAATGATTCACAACAGTTGATTACATCGCGAGGTATTTGACCTCTATATGATACATTTTACAAACATTGCATTCAATTTTAAAAGACAATTTTTCTTTACAACGAAAATTGGCGGCATGCATACCATTTCAGAATATATCCAACTATAATTGACTTAATAATAATCTTGATGAACTCGACGACTCGAATGCAACGTCTTTTGAAATACGCCATGAATGACTCCAAGTAATGTTTCTAAAATGAGCAAATGCACAGCGGAAGATTTCTTTCGTACCTGAGAATAAACATGCTTTAAAGTGTCAACCAAAAGGTTGGTGAGTTCATTAGTTTAACATAAATAATCATTTCATAATTTTAATAGACCACAAGATTTCATATTTCCATTTCTCATAAACATATGTCCCATGCATAGAGACAAAAATATCATTCATATGGATTGAACACCTGGTAACCGACATTCACAATATGCATATAAGAATATCCCCATCATTCTGGGATCCTCCTTCGGACATGATATAAATTTCAAAGTACTAAAGCATCCGGTACATTGGATGGGGCTTGTTGGGCCCGATAGGTCTATCTTTAGAGTTCGCGTCAATTAGGGTGTCTGTTCCCTAATTCTTAGATTACCAGACTAAATAGGGGCATATTCGATTTCGATCATTCAACCATATAATGTAGTTTCGATTATTTGTGTCTATTTCGTAAAACATTTATAAAAAAATTGCGCATGTATTCTCAGCCCAAAAATATAAAGGGTAAAAAAAGGTAAATGAAACTCACCTAATGTATTTTGTAGTAAAAATACATATGACGACATTTAACAATGCAGGGTTGGCCTCGGATTCACGAACCTATAACATTTGTGTATATATTAAAAGGTATATCATAATCGAACAAATATATATATTATTATTAGTGATAAAATTTTTTTATATTAGTAACTTTTATATTTCATTATTAGTATATATTAATTTTATGTATATATAAAAATATAGATTTTGTTATGTCATATATATTAAATATTATATATATATATATATATATATATATATATATATATATATATATATATATATATATATATATATATATATATATTTCATTTGTTTGTTAAATAGTAATTATAACAATACTATAATAATATTAGTAGTGATTTAAAATAATGATAATAATAATAGTAATACTGATAAAATAATGATAATTCTAACTTTAATGATAATAATGATAATAATAATAACACTACTTAATGATATTACTAGTAATAATAATATTAGTAATAATAATAATAATAATAATAATAATAATAATAATAATAATAATAATAATAATAATAATAATAATAATAATAATAATAACTAAGTAATAAATGACTACCTTTAAAGAAAAGAGATAAAAAAAATGCCATTGTCCGGACTTGAACCCGCAACCTCCTGCTCGCCCAAACACTCCTCTAACCATTCCTCTATTCCGTTTTTTCTTAAATTAGTTTCCAATTTAATTATAATAAGCCCGTATACTCTTATTCTTAGCCAAATTTTCTTTCGGTCCATACTAGTTTATTAAACCCAATTTATTTGTAAACCCAATTATGGATCAGTGGCTCAACACTCAAAATAGGCCCAACAGAATATGAGTCATAAAATGTAAAAGATCCGGTTTATAAAATATAAAGGTTCGGTTTAAAAAAAAAACGAGATATGGTTTGAGAAGGGGGCAGCCATCGAAGATTATACCATCACACAGTATCATCATCATTATCGCAACATAAAATCACATCACCATCATCCTCCAATTCGTAACAGCAATCATCAATATGAAAATCACAAAATCATCATCGATCTTGCTATCACTTTTATCATCATTCTAATCCCTTCTGTTTTTAACATCGACTCCATCATCATCATTATATACGTGAGTCATCACCATCATCAAACAAATCATATCATTATCTCATTCATTCCATCGTCTTTTACATAATATTTGTGTGTTGACATCGATTAAGAACCATAACTAGCAAACGATGGGTTTTCAAGTCATGGCCCATATAGCCATTAATATGGGTTTGGGTCTGGTATCTAATGGGCAGCAGGAGTAGCGAAGCAAGTTTGATGGGTTATGGTGGTTGTTGAAAGTAGTGACGGTTTAGGTTTGCTTCTTGGACAGAAAAGCAAAATAGCAGAAGATGTAATCGAGTGGTGAAGATTGTAACAGAAAATTAGGATGTGAATATGGCAGTGGTAGCATCGGACAAACAATAGCAGTGATGGTAGTGATTGGTGTGGTTCTAAGGTGGTTTATGTTAGAAGAAAAAAGGAGAGAGAGGGAGAAGATGAGAGAGATTGAAATGGTGATTACCGGTTGTCTTTGTTAAGTTCCTAACAGCCGGCCAAAACAAAAACATGAATCAATCAGTAGCTAATCATCATGATCATTGTATCATCGATGTTGGTTTGTAGTTGAAACATAATATAGTAGCAACATCCATAATCAAACAGTAGGTTGTGGGGTTTTAGTGGGTTTTGCTCCGGTGGTGTCTATTGGTGATTGATGGTAGCGGTTGTTTATGGTAGTGGTGTCACGGTTATGATAGTGGTAATGGGTGGGTTTGGCTTCGGTTAAATCTGAAGAACAAGTAACAATTCATAGTGTTTGGTTTGATGTTCGAATGAACCAGAAAACAATCACAGTATAACGGTGTATTAAGGTGACGTTTCTTGATGGTGGTTTGTTTGGTTTGTTTGTGAAGTGGGTCACAATGGTACACGATGGTGGTCCGAGGAAGTTTATCTTCAAGGTGATGAGATAGTAGTTGGTTAAAGTTGTGATGGGTGATGATAAGGTGAACCGATTTGAAGATGATCCATGATGGTTGCTCGATGGATGAAAGTGCTGGATGAATTGAGTAAGAATGTGAAGAGAGGGGAGGTGGTGGCAGTTGCTGTGTGTGGTGATGGATTCTCAACATGTATATTTTATATATGGATTTAGATACATAATGTGACTAAATTAATTGGTGAAAGAACGTGCAAGTGGCACAATTTAGCCATCACAATTTTTAATTCTAGTGCCGACACTTTTAGCTCGAATACATATCGTGTCTATTGCTAAACAGTTAACGTATAAAAGTGTTCCTAAAACTCCCAAACTTTTAGATTAAGTGTATTTAATTATTTCACTCATTAACTGTTTGAAACCTGATCAAAAAGGTCTTATAATTATTTATTTTCTGTTCCAATTAATATGTACGGAGTACTAATATTTAAACTAAAAAATATAAAAATATTTTTAACAAATCTAAAATCTTCGTAATCAAATTACAGTCCAACTTTTATCTTAATCTTTCATGTACATGTAATATATAAATCTTAAAACTAACGAAACGTCAACCGAGTGTCACTGACGTTTACTAATTAAGCTCTAATCAATTATTTTCAATATACTATATGTATATCAGGATACATTTTAATATCAAGTTTTATTATATAACTATATATATATATATATATATATATATATATATATATATATATATATATATATATATATATATATATATATATATATATATATATATATATATATATATATATATATATATATTTTCAAATAAATATACTTATTATTTAATCTTATATATTTATATTCATGTACATATACATATACATATATATATATATATATATATTTATATATAATAATATTTCTCATTACATCATATATTATTTTATTTTACCTATTTATTTCTAGCATTTAAATCATATTTCATTTCAAATTATATTTCAAATAAAAATATATATAAATATATATACATATTTAAATACGTATATATCTATTTACAAATAGTTTTTCATGAATCGTCGGGAATGGTCGAAAGTCAAACGAATATATGAAACAGTTCAAAATTTTTGTGACTCAACATTACAGACTTTGCTTATCGTGTCGAAACTATATTAAGAATTAAGTTTAAATTTGGTGGGAATTTCCCGGGTCATCACTGTACCTACCCGTTAAAGAAATTTCGTCCCGAAATTTGAGTGAGGTGGTCATGGCTAACAATAAAAATGTTTTCATGACGAATATGTGTTGATAAATTGAGTTTTATCATCACTGGGTAATATGGATGAAAATAATTCGACTATTCGAAGAGTACGAATGAAGCTATCACCAAAGAGTGAAATAGGAAAGTAAAGATTCATCTTAACTTTTGACAGAGTCAGGGTTGAATTCCGGAATTCAAGGGATTTATAGAAAATCTTCGAAATCTAAAAGATTTGATTCTTCAGCGAGTAAGGAAATTAAGATCTCTATAATTAAATACGGTGATCTGCCTCGATTACTCTGTCTGATGCTTCCATTATAAATTAAGCTCTTATGTTCCATTATTCTCACCATTCCCATACTTTCTTTCTTAGTTCATACATTCAAAAGATTGTGAAAATGCTTAATCCAGTTTTAATCCTTGATATTTTTTTTTTCTAATTATCATTTCTGTCATCCTTCTTTTCAATCTTCCTCCAGAAGAATCTGTTTACTTCTACTATTACCTTGGGATGATACTATTTTTAATTCTACCGTGTCTTTATATTGCTATTCGTATTAATATCCAAGGTTTGTAATCTCCGTGTTGTTATTAAACTTTATATTTTTTTTTATATTTTGAAATCCCTGCTTTCGTCTTCTATAATCATTGTCATTCACAGTTAATGCTCCCACTTATTTGCTGCGATTTATACCCCCTTTGTATTTCGGAGCTTCATGCTTTTATTTTCTTTTCGCAAGTAATGGTCCAGAATTCGTAATTATGGAGTTTCGAAAGAACTTAATGTTCTAAACAAGAAAGAACGTAATCGCACGATTTGATTTGTCAAATTACCCGAATCGCTGAGAATATAACTATCAAGAATATACTTTCTTGATATGTTCAGAAGTTAAACAGAATGAAAGAGTTATGTAACATGGCACATGATGATGTTATGATCTGTGAATCATCATGTCCCATTAGAACTCAGCATGACTTACTGTAATATAATCACGTTGATCAAGTGTCATTATATTATACTAACTCATGCATCAGTTCCCAACATTACTTCAATAACATTCATTTTTTTTAGCTCGAAAGTTTACAGAATATAGAAACTAACAGTTTCTATATGATGTAACACTGATAGCACGAAGAGATTAATGATTTCAGATAAGAATAGTTATGAAAATATCATCAGAAATATGGAGGATATTTATAATGAAAGATACGATGATATCTTGGAATTTCTAATATTGAAGGATGGTGAAGAAAATTTGGCCTCAAGAGTTTGGAGTCAGAAGCAAGTTATTCGCTAAAGATTTCATAAGAAACAGAATCATCAGGATTCTTAATGCGCAAGTTTAGTCCTTGTGATTTGTTCAGCGACTCCTTCGTAGTTTTGCTCAATCCGTTTTCCAGTTCCAACATTTCCGAGCTTTTCCAACATTTTATTCTTTAAAATCAACTTTTGGTCGTTGAGGTCGTTTACAGTTTTTTTTTTGGTTGCTTCATTCAACTTTTCAAAATTCAGAGTATTAATTCGCAGACTGGATGCTTTTCAGAATTTCAGAATGGAAGATCATAGTTCTAATAGATAAATGTTATATGGATACATATAATTGTTGATGTGGAAACGTTGCGAGACTCAAAATACAGATTTGCTGATTCCCGGTAATTGGTATGGCAATTCTTGTTACAAGATGCGGATGTGTACATGATGAGACTTCAATAGATAAATATAGTGATTTATCGGAGGGATTTAAACCAAGGAGCGACGAGGTTGCTGGTACATCTGTTAGTAATATGGTGGGATATAAAAGGTTCCCCAGTAACGAAGGCAAAAAGACAACGTATGTATCAAGGTTATAATAAAGTTGTTTCGAACGAAAAGTCGAAGTTGACTTGCTGGAGTTGTGACAAAATTGGCTATTTTGAAGAAGAACTGCAAAGTTATTTTTGGTAATAATAACACTAAAGAAATTAGCACAGTTATGTGTTAAACGTTTACTCAGTTTTCGAGAGTTTTTCAAGTGTATTACTATATGCATCAATCTTTTCTTCCGTAGATGAAGTGCGGTTGGTTCATCCTATCGATTGAGGCATTTTCAAGAATTGTGAAAGATTTGAACGCAGATTGTAATCGTCAAGATACAAATGAGGTTTAAGATGAGATCAAGTGGCAAGCTTGAAGAATTGTTTAGTTTCATACGTTATAATCAATATTTTAATTCATTTTAATTGTTCAATGTTGGTAGTCCACAGTTAGCAGTGTACAAATAATAATTCATATATAGTTTACTATATAATATTCGAATTAATTAATACGTGTCGTGACCCGTGTACATGTCTCAGACTCGATCACAACTCAAAGTATATATATTATTGTAGAATCAACCTCAACCCTGTATAGAGAACTCGATCATTACTACATATAGAGTGTCCATGGTGATTCCAAACAATATATATAGATGCGTCGATATGATATGTCAAAACCTTGTATACGTGTCCCGATATTTAAAGTGCGTAAAATAAATAACAAAAATTAAATAATGATAAATAAAGTGCGTAAAGTAAATAACAGAAATTAAATGACGATAAATAAATTTGCGAGAATGTAAATTGCGATAAAATAAATTGCGATAATTAAATTGCGATAATTAAATTGCGATAAATAAATTGCGATAAAATAAAAAGTAATCAGTTAGCTAGGAATAGTTAGCTAGGATTTTGTTAGTGTGGATTCTTAACAAAATTTCTCATAGTTAGTTTATTTGTTTCTAAGAAATTTTATTTTGTCCAATGTTTTCTTCATTATGCCACTTGTTGGATTCTGATAAATCAAAATCCAATTATGAAATTGTATGAAAATGGTTATTCTGTGGTGAACGGATTCGCATATCTGTGGATGTGAGTAGGATAGTAAACGATAATTGAATCAGCTTCGAAGAATATGCAGTGTAACTTATTAATGTGAAATTTAAATATTCCTCGGATATTACCTACCCGTTAAAATATTTTCACCATTAACAGTTTGTACAGAAGAATTTTTAATTACAATCTTTATGAAAATATATTTACATATATATTTTCTTCATATATAATCATGAATTTAATGAGTTACTATAATATTAATCTCATTTTGCTTTTCGGTTTGAGCTAGAACACATAATCTCTAAAACATTAGAAATTACATAATTTCCATGAAGAACGAGGATAAATAATATAGAATGATTCGTAGAACAATGATTATGCTTGAGGTACAGAATGAGATGTTGAGGCATGGATTGTTGATGATATTGATGCTGTTATTGATGGTACTATTGGTGCCAGTGATGTTGCTGAAGCTGGTACGTTTTACACCATATTTTCCAAATTGATTACTCGAGTGTGAAGTTCGTTGACTTATTCTATTTATTTCGGGATGATTGGCGATTGGAACGAGCGGATGAATAAGATTCAAAAATTGAGATAGTATATAATCATGGAGAGATATCCGGGAAATGAGGGTGAATTTGGTGTTTCGAATTGGTTCAATCGGTACCTGCTTCAGGTTCTTTACCAAGAGGTGAATTTGGTTGATGGAAAGGATCGCCTTCTTCTCGTCTCCATTGATTAAGTCGACTACGAACCCATCTCCAATTCATCCTGAATAGATGATGGCTAATTGATTGATTCATTCCGGTTACACTGCTTTCGGAGCTCGAGTGGAAATCCATATCGAAATAGCTGTCGGAATAACTATCGAAATAGCTATCGGAATCTGAGGGACTCGAACTGATTGAGGGATTCATCTCGTACGATCAGATGAAGGATTTTTTGATAAGAAATAGATTATAGGATATAGATTAGTACCCTGCAATACATAATTTACATATGCATATATAATACTAAAATCTCATAAGTTACGAAAGAATCTACGGAATCTGTCAAACAAAGGTAACAATAATAGATACGCTAAGATATGAATTTATCTATACACTGTCTATGCATTAGAGGCAGTAAGACGTGTCTAGACTTTAAGGATGATAAGCAAATAATTTTTGACACTAATGATAAGCAAAACTTTTGACATGCAGACACGGTCGAAGTCCAGACTCACTAGTGCATCTTAACGACTTATCAGTTATACACACTAATGCAGACCTGGTTCGCTAAGACCACCGCTCTGATACCAACTGAAAGGACCCGTCCTAATCCATCCGGACGAAGTCTATATCGATTATAAACGATTCACAACAGTTGATTACATCGCGAGGTATTTGACCTCTATATGATACATTTTACAAACATTGCATTCAATTTTAAAAGACAATTTTTCTTTACAACGAAAATTGGCGGCATGCATACCATTTCAGAATATATCCAACTATAATTGACTTAATAATAATCTTGATGAACTCGACAACTCGAATGCAACGTCTTTTGAAATATGCCATGAATGACTTCAAGTAATGTTTCTAAAATGAGCAAATGCACAGCGGAAGATTTCTTTCGTACCTGAGAATAAACATACTTTAAAGTGTCAACCAAAAGGTTGGGAGTTCATTAGTTTAACATAAATAATCATTTCATAATTTTAATAGACCACAAGATTTCATATTTCTATTTCTCATAAACATACGTCCCATGCATAGAGATAAAAATATCATTCATATGTATTGAACACCTGGTAACCGACATTCACAATATGCATATAAGAATATCCCCATCATTCCGGGATCCTCCTTCGGACATGATATAAATTTCGAAGTACTAAAGCATCCGGTACTTTGAATGGGGCTTGTTGGGCCTGATAGATCTATCTTTAGAGTTCGCGTCAATTAGGGTGTTTGTTCCCTAATTCTTAGATTACCAGACTAAATAGGGGCATATCCGATTTCGATCATTCAACCATATAATGTAGTTTCGATTACTTATGTCTATTTCGTAAAACATTTATAAAAAAATTGCGCATGTATTCTCAGCCCAAAAATATAAAGGGTAAAAAAAGGTAAATGAAACTCACCTAATGTATTTTGTAGTAAAAATACATATGATGACATTTAACAATGCAGGGTTGGCCTCGGATTCACGAACCTATAACATTTGTGTATATATTAAAACGTATATCATAATCGAACAAATATATATATTATTATTAGTGATATAATTTTTTTATATTAGTAACTTTTATATTTCATTATTAGTATATATTAATTTTATGTATATATAAAAATATAGATTTTGTTATGTCATATGTATTAAATATTTTATTTATATATATATATATATATATATATATATATATATATATATATATATATATATATATATATATATATATATATATATATATATATATATATATTTCATTTGTTTGTTAAATTGTAATTATAACAATACTATAATAATATTAGTAGTGATTTAAAATAATGATAGTAATAATAGTAATACTGTTAAAATAATGATAATTCTAACTTTAATGATAATAATAATAATAACACTACTTAATGATATTACTAGTAATAATAATATTAGTAATAATAATAATAATAATAATAATAATAATAATAATAATAATAATAATAATAATAATAATAATAATAATAATAATAATAATAATAACTAAGTAATAAATGACTACCTTTAAAGAAAAGAGATAAAAAAAATGCCATTGTCCGGACTTGAACCCGTAACCTCCTGCTCGCCCAAACACTCCTCTAAACATTCCTCTATTTCGTTTTTTCTTAAACTAGTTTCCAATTTAATTATAATAAGCCCGTATACTCTTATTCTTAGCCAAATTTTCTTTCGGTCCATACTAGTTTATTAAACCCAATTTCATTGTAAACCCAATTATGGATCACTGGCTCAACACTGAAAATAGGCCCAACAGAATATGAGTCATAAAATGTAAAAGGTCCGGTTTATAAAATATAAAGGTTCGGTTTATAAAAAAAAATAAACGAGATATGGTTTGAGAAGGGGGCAGCCATCGAAGATTATACCATCACACAGTATCATCATCATTCTCGCAACATAAAATCACATCACCATCATCCTCCAATTCGTAACAGCAATCATCAATATGAAAATCACAAAATCATCATCGATCTTGCACTTTTATCATCATTCTAATCCCTTATGTTTTTAACATCGACTCCATCATCATCATTATATACGTGAGTCATCACCATCATCAAACGAATCATATCATTATCTCATTCAATCCATCGTCTTTTACATAATATTTGTGTGTTGACATCGATTAAGAACCATAACTAGCAAACGATGGGTTTTCAAGCCATGGCCCATATAGCCATTAATGTGGGTTTGGGTCTGGTTTCTAATGGGCAGCAGGAGTAGCGAAGCAATTTTGTTGGGTTATGGTGTTTGTTGAAAGTGGTGACGATTTAGGTTTGTTTCTTGGACAGAAAAGCAAAATAGCAGAAGATGTAATCGAGTGGCGAAGATTGTAACAGAAAATTAGGACGTGAATATGGCAGTGGCAGAAGCGGACAAACAATAGCAGTGACGGTGGTGATTGGTGTGGTTCTAAGGTGGTTTATGGTAGAAGAAAATATGAGAGAGAGGGAGAAGATGAGAGAGATTGAAATGGTGATTACCGGTTGTCTTTGTTAAGTTCCTAACAGCCGGCCAAAATAAAAACATGAATCAAACAGTAGCTAATCATCATGATCATTGTATCATCGATGTTGGTTTGTAGTTGAAACAGAATATAGTAGCAACATCCATAATCAAACAGTAGGTTGTGGGGTTTTAGTGGGTTTGCTCCGGTGGTGTCTATTGGTGATTGATGGTAGCAGTTGTTTATGGTAGTGGTGTCACAGTTATGATAGTGGTAACGGGTAGGTTTGGCTTCGGTTAAATCTGAAGAACAAGTAACAATTCATAGCGTTTGGTTTGATGTTCGAATGAACCAGAAAACAATCACAGTATAACGGTGTATTAAGGTGATGTTTCTTGATGGTGGTTTGTTTGGTTGGTTTGTGAAGTGGGTCACAATGGTACACGATGGTGGTCCGAGGAAGTTTATTTTCAAGGTGATGAGATAGTAGTTGGTTAAAGTTGTGATGGGTGATGATAAGGTGAACCGATTTGAAGATGATCCATGATGGTTGCTCGATGGATGAAAGTGCTGGATGAATTGAGTAAGAATGTGAACAGAGGGGAGGTGGTGGCAGTTGCTGTGTGTGGTGATGGATTCTCAACATGTATATTTTATATATGGATTTAGATACATAATGTGACTAAATTAATAAAGGAAAAATAATAATATATAAATAATAATTGGTGAAAGAACGTGCAAGTGGCACAATTTAGCCATCGCAATTTTTAATTCTAGTGCCGACACTTTTAGCTCGAATACATATCGTGTCTATTGCTAAACAGTTAACGTATAAAAGTGTTCCTAAAACTCCCAAACTTTTAGATTAAGTGTATTTAATTATTTCACTCATTAACTGTTTGAAACCTGATCAAAAAGGTCTTATAATTATTTATTTTCTGTTCCAATTAATATGTACGGAGTACTAATATTTAAACTAAAAAATATAAAAATATTTTTAACAAATTTAAAATCTTCGTAATCAAATTACAGTCCAACTTTTATCTTAATCATTCATGTACATGTAATATATAAATCTTAAAACTAACGAAACGTCAACCGAGTGTCACTGACGTTTACTAATTAAGCTCTAATCAATTATTTTCAATATACTATATGTATATCAGGATACATTTTAATATCAAGTTTTATTATATAACTAAATATATATATATATATTTTCAAATAAATATATATACTTATTATTTAATCTTATATATTTATATTCATGTACATATACATATACATATATATATACATATATATTTATATATAATAATATTTTTCATTACATCGTATATTATTTTATTTTACCTATTTATTTCTAGCATTTAAATCGTATTTCATTTCAAATTATATTTCAAATAAAAATATATATAAATATATATACATATTTAAATACGTATATATCTATTTACAAATAGTTTTTCGTGAATCGTCGAGAATGGTCGAAAGTCAAACGAATATATGAAACAGTTCAAAATTTTTGTGACTCAACATTACAGACTTTGCTTATCGTGTCGAAACTATATTAAGAATTAAGTTTAAATTTGGTGGGAATTTCCCGGGTCATCACAGAACGTAATAGCACGATTTTTTTTGTTAACTTACCAGAATCACTGAGAATAAAACTATCAAGAATATATATTTTCTTGATATGTTTGGAGGTTAAGTAGAATGAAAGAGTTATGTAACATGGTTCATGATAAAGGTATGATCTGTGATCCTTTATCACATTCCATTAGAAACTCAGCATGACTTACTGCAATATAATCACGTTGGCCGGCATCATTCTATTATACTAACTTGTGTTTCAATTCCCAACACTTCTCCAAAAATCATTCATAATTTAAACTAAAATTTTATAGAAGGATAGAAACTAAAACAGTTTATTTTACGATGTGACATAGATAACACGAAGAGATAGATAATTTTAGACAAGAATATTCATGAAAATATCCTCAGAAATATCGAAGATATTTATGATGATATTTTGGAATTTCTAAGTTCGGAGGTTGATGAAGAAAGATTTTCCGCAAAATTCTAACATGACTTCGGAGCAAGGTATTCGTTGAAGATTTCATCGGATCCGAAATTACCTGGATTCTTTGTATATATAGTATGGTCCTTGTATTTTACCTTGGTCTCCTTCAAAGTTAGCTCAATCCGCTTTTCAGTGCCAAATTTTCTATCGAGCGTTCCTAACACTCCATTCTTTATCATCAAACTCTTGGCCATTTAGACCATCTATAATTTTGTTGTTTCCCCTATATTTAATGCTACCATATCTGAATCATCGGTTATCAATCCGAGGTGGTTTCAAGAGAATTTTGTTTTTAGATGATTAAACGCTGATGGTAATCATCAAGATAGGAATGATTGTTTAGGATGAAATCAAGTGGCAAACTTATATATCAAAGTTATAATAAGGCTAATCCGAATGAAAGTCGAAGTTGATTTTCTGGAGCTGTGACAAAATTGGCTAATTTTGGAAAGGTATTGTAAAGTTATTTTCGGTAATAACACGCCAATGGATCTGGCACAGTTTTGAATTCAAAGTATGGCTTTGAAAGATGTAGGAATCAAAAAGTGATGTCTTCTGTTAAATCTTGACTTGGATTTTGATCAATCAAAATTCGAATATGAAATTAAATTTGAATGAAAATGGTTATTCTTTGGTGAACAGATACGTATATCTGTGGTTGTAAGTAGGATAGTAAATGATTGTTGAATCAGATTTTAAAGAACGTACGATGTAACATGTTAATGTGAAATCTAAATATTCCTCGGGTATTACCTACCCGTTAAAATATTTTCATCATTAACAGTTTGTACAAAAGAATTTTTAATCACAATCTTTATGAAAACATATATACATATATATTTTCTTCAGATGTAATCATGGATTTAATGAGTTAATATGATATTAAACTCATATGATTTTCAGTTTGAGCTAGAATAAGCAATCTCTAAAACTATTAGGAATCACATATTCTCCGCAGAGTATTTCTTCAATGAAGTTATGGATCAATACTTCATCGTTAACTATTAGGAATCACATATTCTTCACAGGATATTTCTTCAATGAAGTTATGGATCAATACTTCATCGTTCATTGTTGTTGGTACTCCTTGGTATCTATGGTGCGCATGATGTTGATATTCGAGGTATAGATTGTGATGTCGAGACGTGTGATGCGGATGTTGTTGTTGGTGGAAATGGTACTGTTAATGCTGGTGACGTTGCTGAAGCTGGTACGTTTTGCACCATATTTTCCAAAGCTACAACTCGGGCGCGAAGCTCGTTGGCTTATTACTCAGGGATGATTGTCGGTAGGAATGAGCGAGTGAATAAGGTTTTGAGATAGTATATAATCATGGCGAGATATTTGGGAAATGAGAGAAAAAATGGTATTACGAACAGGTTCGACGGTAAGTGCTTCAAGTTCATTGCCAATAGGGCAATATGGTTGGTGGGAGGGATTACTTCTTCTCACCTCCATTGATTAAGTCGACTACGAACCCATCCTCAATTCATCCAGAATTGATGATGGCTAATTGGTTGATCTATTTCGGTTACACTGCATTCGGAGCTCGAGTGGAAATCCATTTCGGAATGGTTGTCGGAATCCGAGGAACTTGAACTGGTTGTGGAAATCATCTTACACGGTTAGATAAAGGGTTTCGATATGAAATGATTTTTCGGATATCGGATGATATTCTAATTACATAGAATACCTGTATATAATACAGAAGATCCCGTAGTTTACGGAGGAATTTTCGAAATATGCCAGGCAAGTTTATAGTAACAGATACGCTAAGATATGAATTAGCAGATACGTTAAGATATGAATTTTGTCTAAACACTATTCATGCAATCAATGCAGTATGATGTGTCTAGACTTAAGGATGATAAGAAAGTAATTTTCGACACGAAGTGATAAGCAAAACTTTTGACATGCAGACATGGTCAAAGTCCAGACCCACTAATGCATCTAAACAACTATCAGTTAGACACACTAATGCAAGACCTGGTTCGCTAAGACCACCGCTCTGATACCACCTGTAGTGACCCATCCTAATCCACCTGGACGAAGTCTTCAGCAGATGGTCCCATTGCAAGGTACTGACCTCTATATTGAAATGTCCCGTTCTTATTGATTAAAAACGTTCCATATTAATTGATTTCGTTGCGAGGTTTTGATCTCTATATGAGACGTTTTTCAAAGACTGCATTCATTTTAAAACAAACCATAACCTTTATTTCATCAATAAAGGTTTAAAAAGCTTTACGTAGATTATCAAATAATGATAATCTAAAATATCCTGTTTACACACGACCATTACATAATGGTTTACAATACAAATATGTTACAACAAAATAAGTTTCTTGAATGCAGTTTTTACACAATATCATACAAGCATGGACTCCAAATCTCGTCCTTATTTAAGTATGCGACAGCGGAAGCTCTTAATAATCACCTGAGAATAAACATGCTTAAAACGTCAACAAAAATGTTGGTGAGTTATAGGTTTAACCTATATATATCAAATCGTAACAATAGACCACAAGATTTCATATTTCAATACACATCCCATACATAGAGATAAAATCATTCATATGGTGAACACCTGGTAACCGACATTAACAAGATGCATATATAAGAATATCCCCATCATTCCGGGACACCCTTCGGATATGATATAAATTTCGAAGTACTAAAGCATCCGGTACTTTGGATGGGGTTTGTTAGGCCCAATAGATCTATCTTTAGAATTCGCGTCAATTAGGGTGTCTGTTCCCTAATTCTTAGATTACCAGACTTAATATAAAGGGGCATATTCAATTTCGATAATTCAACCATAGAATGTAGTTTCACGTACTTGTGTCTATTTTGTAAATCATTTATAAAACCTGCATGTATTCTCATCCCAAAAATATTAGATTTTAAAAGTGGGACTATAACTCACTTTCACAGATTTTTACTTCGTCGGGAAGTAAGACTTGGCCACTGGTTGATTCACGAACCTATAACAATATATACATATATATCAAAGTATGTTTAAAATATATTTACAACACTTTTAATATATTTTGATGTTTTAAGTTTATTAAGTCAGCTGTCCTCGTTAGTAACCTACAACTAGTTGTCCACAGTTAGATGTACAGAAATAAATCGATAAATATTATCTTGAATCAATCCACGACCCAGTGTATACGTATCTCAGTATTGATCACAACTCAAACTATATATATTTTGGAATCAACCTCAACCCTGTATAGCTAACTCCAACATTCACATATAGAGTGTCTATGGTTGTTCCGAAATATATATAGATGTGTCGACATGATAGGTCGAAACATTGTATACGTGTCTATGGTATCTCAAGCTTACATAATATAGAATACAAGTTGATTAAGTTATGGTTGGAATAGATTTGTTACCAATTTTCACGTAGCTAAAATGAGAAAAATTATCCAATCTTGTTTTACCCATAACTTCTTCATTTTAAATCCGTTTTGAGTGAATCAAATTGCTATGGTTTCATATTGAACTCAATTTTATGAATCTAAACAGAAAAAGTATAGGTTTATAGTCGGAAAAATAAGTTACAAGTCATTTTTATAAAGGTAGTCATTTCAGTCGAAAGAACGACGTCTAGATGACCATTTTAGAAAACATACTTCCACTTTGAGTTTAACCATAATTTTTGGATATAGTTTCATGTTCATAATAAAAATCATTTTCTCAGAATAACAACTTTTAAATCAAAGTTTATCATAGTTTTTAATTAACTAACCCAAAACAGCCCGCGGTGTTACTACGACGGCGTAAATACGGTTTTACGGTGTTTTTCGTGTTTCCAGATTTTAAATCATTAAGTTAGCATATCATATAGATATACAACATGTGTGTAGTTAATTTTAAAAGTCAAGTTAGAAGGATTAACTTTTGTTTGCGAACAAGTTTAGAATTAACTAAACTATGTTCTAGTGATTACGAGTTTAAACCTTCGAATAAGATAGTTTTATATATATGAATCGAATGATGTTATGAACATCATTACTACCTCAAGTTTAGTAGGTAAACCTACTGTAAGTGACAAGAAATGATCTAGCTTCAAAGGATCTAGGATGGCTTGAAAGTTCTTGAAGTAGGATCATGACACAAAAACAAGTTCAAGTAAGATTTTTACTCGAATTAAGATAGTTTATAGTTATAGAAATTGAATCAAAGTTTGAATATGAATATTACCTTGAATAAGAAAGATAACCTACTGTATATAACAAAGGTTTCTTGATCTTAGATGATTACTTGGAATGGATTAGAAAGCTTGGAAGTAAATTAGTACACTTGAAGGGATTTTTGAAGTGTTCTTGAAGTGTTCTTCCTATGATGATTATAGCTTGATTCTTGAAGTGATTTTTGATGAACATGATGATTAACTACTTGAAAAATACGTTCATAATAGTGTGTGTGTGTTGAGAGAGAATTAGAAAGAGAATTGGAAGTGAAATGGAGTGAATGATGAGTGGTAATTGGTGAGTGGTGAGTGGTGTTAAAAGGAGTTCTAGCTAGTTGACTAGCTCATGGTAGAAGTTAAAATTGATTAGTCATACATGACATAATCAAGAGTGGAATCCCATGCTAGTTCCTATTGGTATATACTCATAGTAAGTACGTTTTGAAGCTGTGTATAATACGGGTAAGAATACGACTAGAATTCTTGATGAAAGAAAAGAATGGAAAAGTAACTGTAACCATTTTTGTTAAGTATGAGTGTTTTGATATATGTCTTGAAGTCTTCCAAAAGTATTTTAATACATCTAAATACACTACATGTATATACATTTTAACTGAGTCGTTAAGTCATCGTTAGTCGTTACATGTAAGTGTTGTTTTGAAACCTTTAAGTTAACGATCTCAATTAATGTTGTTAACCCATTGTTTATTATATCTAATGAGATGTTAAATTATTATATTATCATGATATTATGATATATTAATATATCTTAATATGATATATATACATTTAAATGTCGTTACAACGATAATCGTTACATATATGTCTCGTTTCGAAATCCTTAAGTTAGTAGTCTTGTTTATATGTATATAACTCATTGTTAATATACTTATGGAGATACTTACTTATCATAATCTCATTTTAACCATATGTATATCCATATATATATATCGTCATGTCGTTTTTACAAGTTTTAACGTTCGTGAATCGCCGGTCAACTTGGGTGGTCAATTGTCTATATGAAACATATTTCAATTAATCAAGTCTTAACAAGTTTGATTGCTTAACATGTTGGAAACATTTAATCATGTAAATATCAATCTCAATTAATATATATAAACATGGAAAAGTTCGGGTCACTACAGTACCTACCCGTTAAATAAATTTCGGGTCACTACAGTACCTACCCGTTAAATAAATTTCGTCCCGAAATTTTAAGCTGTTGAAGGTGTTGACGAATCTTCTGGAAATAGATGCGGGTATTTCTTCTTCATCTGATCTTCACACTCCCAGGTGAACTCGGGTCCTCTACGAGCATTCTATCGAACCTTAACAATTGGTATCTTGTTTTGCTTAAGTCTTTTAACCTCACGATCCATTATTTCGACGGGTTCTTCGATGAATTGAAGTTTTTCGTTGATTTGGATTTCATCTAACGGAATAGTGAGATCTTCTTTAGAAAAACATTTCTTCAAATTCGAGACGTGAAAAGTGTTATGTACAGCCGCGAGTTGTTGAGGTAACTCAAGTCGGTAAGCTACTGGTCCGACACGATCAATAATCTTGAATGGTCCAATATACCTTGGATTTAATTTCCCTCGTTTACCAAATCGAACAACGCCTTTCCAAGGTGCAACTTTAAGCATGACCATCTCTCCAATTTCAAATTCTATATCTTTTCTTTTAATGTCAGCGTAGCTCTTTTTTCGACTTTGGGCGGTTTTCAACCGTTGTTGAATTTGGATGATCTTCTCAGTAGTTTCTTGTATAATCTCCGGACCCGTAATCTGTCTATCCCCCACTTCACTCCAACAAATCGGAGACCTGCACTTTCTACCATAAAGTGTTTCAAACGGCGCCATCTCAATGCTTGAATGGTAGCTGTTGTTGTAGGAAAATTCTGCTAACGGTAGATGTCGATCCCAACTGTTTCCGAAATCAATAACACATGCTCGTAGCATGTCTTCAAGAGTTTGTATCGTCCTTTCGCTCTGCCCATCAGTTTGTGGATGATAGGCAGTACTCATGTCTAGACGAGTTCCTAATGCTTGCTGTAATGTCTGCCAGAATCTTGAAATAAATCTGCCATCCCTATCAGAGATAATAGAGATTGGTATTCCATGTCTGGAGACAACTTCCTTCAAATACAGTCGTGCTAACTTCTCCATCTTGTCATCTTCTCTTATTGGTAGGAAATGTGCTGATTTGGTGAGACGATCAACTATTACCCAAATAGTATCAAAACCACTTGCAGTCCTTGGCAATTTAGTGATAAAATCCATGGTATTGTTTTCCCATTTCCATTCCGGGATTTTGGGTTGTTGAAGTAGACCTGATGGTTTCTGATGCTCAGCTTTGACCTTAGAACACGTCAAACATTCTCCTACGTATTTAGCAACATCAGCTTTCATACCCGGCCACCAAAAATATTTCCTGAGATCCTTGTACATCTTCCCCGTTCCAGGATGTATTGAGTATCTGGTTTTATGAGCTTCTCTAAGTACCATTTCTCTCATATCTCCAAATTTTGGTACCCAAATCCTTTCAGCCCTATACCGGGTTCCGTCTTCCCGAATATTAAGATGTTTCTCCGATCCTTTGGGTATTTCATCCTTTAAATTTCCCTCTTTTAAAACTCCTTGTTGCGCCTCCTTTATTTGAGTAGTAAGGTTATTATGAATCATTATATTCATAGATTTTACTCGAATGGGTTCCCTGTCCTTCCTGCTCAAGGCATCGGCTACCACATTTGCCTTCCCCGGGTGGTAACGAATCTCAAAGTCGTAATCATTCAATAATTCAATCCACCTACGCTGCCTCATATTCAGTTGTTTCTGATTAAATATGTGTTGAAGACTTTTGTGGTCGGTATATATAATACTTTTGACCCCATATAAGTAGTGCCTCCAAGTCTTTAATGCAAAAACAACCGCGCCTAATTCCAAATCATGCGTCGTATAATTTTGTTCGTGAATCTTCAATTGTCTAGACGCATAAGCAATCACCTTCGTTCGTTGCATTAATACACAACCGAGACCTTGCTTTGATGCGTCACAATAAATCACAAAATCATCATTCCCTTCAGGCAATGACAATATAGGTGCCGTAGTTAGCTTTTTCTTCAATAACTGAAACGCTTTCTCTTGTTCATCATTCCATTCAAATTTCTTCCCTTTATGCGTTAATGCAGTCAAGGGTTTTTCTATTCTGGAAAAGTCTTGGATGAACCTTCTGTAGTAACCAGCTAGTCCTAAAAACTGGCGTATGTGTTTCGGAGTTTTCGGGGTTTCCCACTTTTCAACAGTTTCTATCTTTGCCGGATCCACCTTAATACCTTTTTTGTTCACTATGTGACCGAAGAATTGAACTTCTTCCAACCAAAATGCACACTTTGAAAACTTAGCGTATAATTCTTCCTTCCTCAATACTTCTAACACTTTCTCAAATGTTCACCGTGTTCTTGGTCATTCTTTGAGTAAATAAGTATGTCATCAATGAAAACAATGACAAACTTGTCAAGGTATGGTCCACACACTCGGTTCATAAGGTCCATGAACACAGTTGGTGCATTAGTTAAACCAAACGGCATGACCATAAACTCGTAATGACCGTAACGTGTTCTGAAAGCAGTCTTTGGAATATCATCTTCTTTCACCCGCATTTGATGATACCCGGAACGTAAGTCAATCTTTGAATAAACAGACGAGCCTTGTAGTTGATCAAATAAGTCGTCGATTCTCGGTAGTGGGTAGCGGTTCTTGATGGTAAGTTTGTTCAACTCTCGGTAGTCGATACACAACCTGAATGTACCATCTTTCTTCTTGACAAACAAAACAGGAGCTCCCCACGGTGATGTGCTTGGTCGAATGAAACCACGCTCTAAAAGTTCTTGTAATTGGCTTTGCAGTTCTTTCATCTCGCTGGGTGCGAGTCTGTAAGGAGCACGAGCTATTGGTTCAGCTCCTGGTACAAGATCTATTTGAAATTCAACGGATCGATGTGGGGGTAATCCCGGTAATTCTTTCGGAAATACATCGGGAAATTCTTTTGCAATGGGAACATCATTGATGCTCTTTTCTTCAGTTTGTACTTTCTCGACGTGTGCTAGAACAGCATAGCAACCTTTTCTTATTAGTTTTTGTGCCTTCAAATTACTAATAAGATGTAGCTTCGTGTTGCCCTTTTCTCCGTACACCATTAAGGGTTTTCCTTTTTCTCGTATAATGCGAATTGCATTTTTGTAACAAACGATCTCTGCTTTCACTTCTTTCAACCAGTCCATACCGATTATCACATCAAAACTCCCTAACTCTACTGGTATCAAATAAATCTTAAATGTTTCGCTAACCAGTTTAATTTCTCGATTCCGACATATATTATCTGCTGAAATTAATTTACCATTTGAAAATTCGAGTAAAAATTTACTATCCAAAGGCGTCAATGGACAACTTAATTTAGCACAAAAATCTCTACTCATATAGCTTCTATCCGTACCCGAATCAAATAAAACGTAAGCAGATTTATTGTCAATAAGAAACGTACCCGTAACAAGCTCCGGGTCTTCCTGTGCCTCTGCCGCATTAATATTGAAAACTCTTCCGCGGCCTTGTCCATTCATGTTCTCCTGGTTCGGGCAATTTCTAATAATGTGGCCCGGTTTTCCACATTTATAACAAACTACATTGGCATAACTTGCTCCGACACTACTTGCTCCGCCATTACTCGTTCCGACACCATTTGTTCCTTTCGTTCTATTAACCCCAGGTCCGTAGACCTCACACTTCGCCGCGCTATGACCATTTCTTTCACACTTGTTGCAAAATTTGGTGCAGAACCCCGAATGATACTTTTCACACCTTTGGCATAGCTGCTTCTGATTGTTGTTGTTGTTGCGGTTATTATTGTTGTTGGGATGATTGTTGTAGTTGTTGTTGTTGTTGTTGTTGTTGTTGTTGTTGTTGTTGTTGTTGTTGTTGGGCCGTTTGTTGTAGTTGCGATTGATGTTGCGATTGTTGGGATAATTGTTGCGATTATTGTTGTAATTGCTGTTGTTGTTGTATTGGTGATTCTTATCACCGTTTTCCTCCCACTTTCTTTTGACTTGCTTCACATTGGCCTCTTCAGCAGTCTGTTCTTTAATTCTTTCTTCAATCTGGTTCACTAGTTTGTGAGCCATTCTACATGCCTGTTGTATGGAGGCGGGCTCGTGTGAACTTATATCTTCTTGGATTCTTTCCGGTAATCCTTTCACAAACGCGTCGATCTTCTCTTCCTCATCTTCGAATGCTCCCGGACACAATAGGCACAATTCTGTGAATCGTCTTTCGTACGTGGTAATATCAAATCCTTGGGTTCGTAACCCTCTAAGTTCTGTCTTGAGCTTATTGACCTCGGTTCTGGGACGGTACTTCTCGTTCATCAAGTGCTTGAATGCTGACCACGGTAGTGCGTACGCATCGTCTTGTCCCACTTGCTCTAGATAGGTATTCCACCATGTTAACGCAGAACCTGTGAAGGTATGTGTAGCGTACTTTACTTTGTCCTCTTCAGTACACTTACTTATGGCAAACACCGATTCGACCTTCTCGGTCCACCGTTTCAATCCGATCGGTCCTTCGGTTCCATCAAATTCCAAAGGTTTGCAGGCAGTGAATTCTTTGTAGGTGCAACCTACACGATTTCCTGTACTGCTAGATCCAAGGTTATTGTTGGTATGTAGCGCAGCCTGTACTGCGGCTATGTTTGAAGCTAGAAAAGTACGGAATTCCTCTTCATTCATATTCACGGTGTGTCTTGTAGTCGGTGCCATTTCCTTCAAAATAGTCAAATGGAACAAGTTAATCATACAGAATATTAAGAGTAGTTAATAGTATTTCGTAGCATAATATGAACTCATTTATAAAAGCTTTTTCTTCATATTAGCGTTTTATAAGTTTAAATTCGGGTACTACCTACCCGTTAAGTTCATACTTAGTAGCTAATATACAATTCAACTACTACAATTCTATATGAAAAACTGATTATAATAATATTTCGCGTTCAAACTTTTATACAATATTTTACAAACTTACAATACCGCTTATTTTACATAAAGCATGAAATATAGCACACAATAACTTTGATACAAGATAGTTGTGAAGATAATTCTAGCTAGTACACAAGTCGTTCAGCAAAGGCAATAAAGACACGTAATTCATACGTCCAGAAACAAGTCATGCATTCTGGTTTTACTAGGACTACTTCCCATCCTTGGTCTTGTGGAACATAACCGTTATGGTCGTTGATAAGACAGCGTGTTGTAACGTCGTCAAAGGGACGAGGGTTACGTAATGTCCAACAGTCCCGTAACAATCTAAAAACCTCATTTCTTACCCCAATTACCGACTCCGTCACTAGTGGGAACGTTTTGTTTAATAGTTGTAGGCCGATGTTCTTGTTCTCACTTTGGTGAGAAGCGAACATTAATAATCCGTAAGCATAACATGCTTCTTTATGTTGCATGTTAGCCGCTTTTTCTAAATCACGAAGTCCAATATTCGGATATATTGAGTCAAAATAATTTCTTAACCCATTGCGTAAAATAGCATTTGGGTTCCCCGCAATATATGCGTCAAAGTAAACACATCGTAACTTATGGATTTCCCAATGTGATATCCCCCATCTTTCGAACGAAAGCCTTTTATAAACCAAGGCATTCTTGGAACGTTCTTCGAATGTCTTACAAACTGATCTCGCCTTAAATAGTTGTGCCGAAGAATTCTGACCGACTCTAGACAAGATTTCATCAATTATGTCTCCGGGTAGGTCTCTTAAAATATTGGGTTGTCTATCCATTTTGTGTTTTTATACTGTAAAATAGATAAGAGTTAGATTCATAAAAAAAATACTTATTAATACAAGTAATTTTTACATATATCATAAAGCATAAGCACACTATATTACATATATTACACCACACGAATACAACTATCTTATTCCGACTCGCTTGTTTCTTCTTCTTTGGTTTTGGTTCGTTTTGCCAAGTTTCTAGGGATATATGATGTTCCCCTAATACGAGCCGTCGTTATCCACATTGGTTTAGAAAAACCTGGTGGTTTAGAGGTTCCCGGGTCATTATTACAACTTAAGGACTTCGGGGGTTGACGATACATATAAAGTTCATCGGGGTTGGAATTAGATTTCTCTATTTTTATGCCCTTTCCCTTATTATTTTCTTTTGCCTTTTTAAATTCAGTTGGGGTAATTTCTATAACATCATCGGAATTCTTGTCGGAATCCGATTCATCGGAGAATTGGTAATCCTCCCAATATTTTGCTTCCTTGGCGAAAACACCATTGACCATAATTAACCTTGGTCGGTTGGTTGAGGATTTTCTTTTACTTAACCGTTTTATTATTTCCCCCACCGGTTCTATTTCTTCATCCGGTTCCAATTCTTCTTCCGGTTTCGATTCTTCTTCCGGTTCCGACTCTTCTTCCGGTTCCTCTTCGGGAACTTGTGAATCAGTCCACGAATCATTCCAATTTACATTTGACTCTTCATTATTATTAGGTGTGTCAATGGGACTTGTTCTAGAGGTAGACATCTATCACATAATATCAAACGCGTTAAGAGATTAATATATCACATAATATTCACATGTTAAAAATATATAGTTTCCAACAAAATTTGTTAAGCAATCATTTTTCAAGTAAACACGGTCGAAGTCCAGACTCACTAATGCATCCTAACAAACTCGATAAGACACACTAATGCAAAATTCTAGTTCTCTAAGACCAACGCTCTGATACTAAATGAAATGTCCCGTTCTTATTGATTAAAAACGTTCCATATTAATTGATTTCGTTGCGAGGTTTTGACCTCTATATGAGACGTTTTTCAAAGACTGCATTCATTTTAAAACAAACCATAACCTTTATTTCATCAATAAAGGTTTAAAAATCTTTACGTAGATTATCAAATAATGATAATCTAAAATATCCTGTTTACACACGACCATTACATAATGGTTTACAATACAAATATGTTACAACAAAATAAGTTTCTTGAATGCAGTTTTTACACAATATCATACAAGCATGGACTCCAAATCTCGTCCTTATTTAAGTATGCGATAGCGAAAGCTCTTAATAATCACCTGAGAATAAACATGCTTAAAACGTCAACAAAAATGTTGGTGAGTTATAGGTTTAACCTATATATATCAAATCGTAACAATAGACCACAAGATTTCATATTTCAATACACATCCCATACATAGAGATAAAAATCATTCATATGGTGAACACCTGGTAACCGACATTAACAAGATGCATATATAAGAATATCCCCATCATTCCGGGACACCCTTCGGATATGATATAAATTTCGAAGTACTAAAGCATCCGGTACTTTGGATGGGGTTTGTTAGGCCCAATAGATCTATCTTTAGGATTCGCGTCAATTAGGGTGTCTGTTCCCTAATTCTTAGATTACCAGACTTAATAAAAAGGGGCATATTCGATTTCAATAATTCAACCATAGAATGTAGTTTCACGTACTTGTGTCTATTTTGTAAATCATTTATAAAACCTGCATGTATTCTCATCCCAAAAATATTAGATTTTAAAAGTGGGACTATAACTCACTTTCACAGATTTTTACTTCGTCGGGAAGTAAGACTTGGCCACTGGTTGATTCACGAACCTATAACAATATATACATATATATCAAAGTATGTTTAAAATATATTTACAACACTTTTAATATATTTTGATGTTTTAAGTTTATTAAGTCAGCTGTCCTCGTTAGTAACCTACAACTAGTTGTCCACAGTTAGATGTACAGAAATAAATCGATAAATATTATCTTGAATCAATCCACGACCCAGTGTATACGTATCTTAGTATTGATCACAACTCAAACTATATATATTTTGGAATCAACCTCAACCCTGTATAGCTAACTCCAACATTTACATATAGAGTGTCTATGGTTGTTCCGAAATATATATAGATGTGTCGACATGATAGGTCGAAACATTGTATACGTGTCTATGGTATCTCAAGCTTACATAATATACAATACAAGTTGATTAAGTTATGGTTGGGATAGATTTGTTACCAATTTTCACGTAGCTAAAATGAGAAAAATTATCCAATCTTGTTTTACCCATAACTTCTTCATTTTAAATCCGTTTTGAGTGAATCAAATTGCTATGGTTTCATATTGAACTCAATTTTATGAATGTAAACAGAAAAAGTATAGGTTTATAGTCGGAAAAATAAGTTACAAGTCGTTTTTGTAAAGGTAGTCATTTCATTCGAAAGAACGACGTCTAGATGACCATTTTAGAAAACATACTTCCACTTTGAGTTTAACCATAATTTTTGGATATAGTTTCATGTTCATAATAAAAATCATTTTCTCAGAATAACAACTTTTAAATCAAAGTTTATCATAGTTTTTAATTAACTAACCCAAAACAGCCCGCGGTGTTACTACAACGGCGTAAATCCAGTTTTACGGTGTTTTTCGTGTTTCTAGGTTTTAAATCATTAAGTTAGCATATCATATAGATATATAACATGTGTTTAGTTAATTTTAAGAGTCAAGTTAGAAGGATTAACTTTTGTTTGCGAACAAGTTTAGAATTAACTAAACTATGTTCTAGTGATTACGAGTTTAAACCTTCGAATAAGATAGTTTTATATATATGAATCGAATGATGTTATGAACATCATTACTACCTCAAGTTTAGTAGGTAAACCTACTGGAAGTGACAAGAAATGATCTAGCTTCAAAGGATCTTGGATGGCTTGAAAGTTCTTGAAGTAGGATCATGACACAAAAACAAGTTCAAGTAAGATTTTTACTCGAATTAAGATAGTTTATAGTTATAGAAATTGAATCAAAGTTTGAATATGAATATTACCTTGAATAAGAAAGATAACCTACTGTATATAACAAAGGTTTCTTGATCTTAGATGATTACTTGGAATGGATTAGAAATCTTGGAAGTAAATTAGTAAACTTGAAGGGATTTTTGAAGTGTTCTTGAAGTGTTCTTCCTATGATGATTATAGCTTGATTATTGAAGTGATTTTTGATGAAGATGATGATTAACTACTGGAAAAATACGTTCATAATAGTGTGTGTGTGTTGAGAGAGAATTAGAAAGAGAATTGGAAGTGAAATGGAGTGAATGATGAGTGGTAATTGGTGAGTGGTGAGTGGGGTTAAAAGGAGTTCTAGTTAGTTGACTAGCTCATGGTAGAAGTTAAAATTGATTAGTCATACATGACATAATCAAGAGTGGAATCCCATGCTAGTTCCTATTGGTATATACTCATAGTAAGTACGTTTTGAAGCTGTGTATAATACGGGTAAGAATACGACTAGAATTCTTGATGAAAGAAAAGAATGGAAAAGTAACTGTAACCATTTTCGTTAAGTATGAGTGTTTTGATATATGTCTTGAAGTCTTCCAAAAGTATTTTAATACATCTAAATAAACTACATGTATATACATTTTAACTGAGTCGTTAAGTCATCGTTAGTCGTTACATGTAAGTGTTGTTTTGAAACCTTTAAGTTAACGATCTCAATTAATGTTGTTAACCCATTGTTTATTATATCTAATGAGATGTTAAATTATTATATTATCATGATATTATGATATATTAATATATCTTAATATGATATATATACATTTAAATGTCGTTACAACGATAATCGTTACATATATGTCTCGTTTCGAAATCCTTAAGTTAGTAGTCTTGTTTATATGTATATAACTCATTGTTAATATACTTATGAAGATACTTACTTATCATAATCTCATGTTAACCATATGTATATCCATATATATATATATCGTCATGTCATTTTTACAAGTTTTAACGTTCGTGAATCGCCGGTCAACTTGGGTGGTCAATTGTCTATATGAAACATATTTCAATTAATCAAGTCTTAACAAGTTTGATTGCTTAACATGTTGGAAACATTTAATCATGTAAATATCAATCTCAATTAATATATATAAACATGGAAAAGTTCGGGTCACTACATATATGCCATGAATGACTCCATGTAATATCTTTAAAATGAGCAAATGTACAGCGGAAGATTTCTTTCATACCTGAGAATAAACATGCTTTAAAGTGTCAACCAAAAGGTTGGTGAGTTCATAGGTTTATCATAAAACAATAAAATTTATCATTTTGATAGACCACAAGATTTAAATGTTGCATGGTACAAATGGGCCCGAATCCTATACCCACATGTAATGTACATGCTATATCTTTTAAATACAGTACACCTTACTCGTGTACGAAATCATTTTTCATAAATCTTAGTAACCATACACATATCTCGTGTACAAAATCTCATATACATAACCTGTGTATAAAAATCATTCTCTCCATACATAACATTCACTTTGCTTTCATAGCTTGGCTCGGTAACCGACCTTAACATATAATGCGCATAATAATATCCCCAAAATAGAACATCTCGTCTGTATAATAATCATATAAACTTCGAAGTACTAAACACCATGCCCACTAGCCCTTCCGTCTAGTGAACATTTAGGGTGAGGGTGTTAAACCCGGTAGCTACCTTTAGGATTCGCGTCAATTAGGCGTGCACTATTTCTCAAAATTAGTGATGTTCCCTAATTCTTAGTTCACCAAGCAATAATAATCAGGGAAAAATATTCATATCAATTGTGGTAATTATCACGTCCACATAATTCAATGGTGGTAATTATCACGTCCACATAATTCATTCGAGGAATGTTTTGTTTGTGTCTATCTCGTCAAACATTTATAAAAGCATTTTATGTATTCGCAGTTCAAAATGTATTTCAAAAGCATTTAATAAAGCAGTTGTAAAAGTAACGCATGTATTCTCAGTCCTAAAAATGTAAAGAGTAAAAGGGAATCAAATGAACTCACCATACTGTATTTTGTAGTAAAAATACATATGATGTTATTTAACAAGTATAGGGTTGACCTCGGATTCACGAACCAATATTCAATCATGTATATTAATACATGTAAGGTGTAACGACCCCGGATTTTCCAACGTTTACTTATTAATATTTATTATTAATGCTTATGATTAGATGAATGTATTGTTATACATTTACTTGTTACCATGATTGACTTTTAATTGCCCGAAACGTCTTTGTGACACACGTACATTTCACGAATAATATTTTCAGATATTATTTACATTCATGATTAAGTTTTATTAATTATTTTAATTAACTAAGGTTATTAGTTAATTACTCGGGCTTTAATTGGATTTACTTGTTAATTAATGCATACTTGGGCTTTATGATTGTACATGGGCTTAGAAGCCCACCCTACACACTTAAATAGACTTGTTAGCCCATTCTAATTATGTAAGTATTACTTATGGCTTAACTAGTTGATTATTACATATGGAATCTAGTTGCATGCTTAGTTACACATCATTCCCATAAAAACACATCTTATATCCAACTTTTAAGCCTTAAACATGCAAGTGACTAGTGAGTAATCTCCTTCCCCCCTTTCCCCTTCAAACCGTCAGCCTAGGGAAGCATTGAGGGAGTTTATATTTTTTTTTTGATTACTTAATCACTTATACTTCATTCACTCTTCACACACTTCATCTCACTTCACACTTATCTCTCATTTTCTCTCCTTTCTTGTAGGTAACTTGAAGCTTTCTCTTCTCTTTTTTCCTTGCAAAAACCGAAACAAACACACACATAATCATCATCATCACTTGTTTTATGTTGTTGTACAATTACTTGTTCATTGTTGTTATTTTGTTACATGTCTTTGTTAGATATTACTTACTAGTTACAAGAATCAAACTCTTTAGTTTGTTCTTCATATTATCTTGATTATCCAAGAACATACAAGAACTAAACTCTCTAGTTTATATTCAACATTTAATGTTTTAAAGATTGTAAGTTCATATGTTGTAAAATCATACTTGTAATTCATGTTTGTAAACTTAAAGTTTACTTTCTTAAAGATCAAGACTTTAGCTTGAATCTTTAAAGTATGAACAACAATGAACTAGTTACTTGGTTATTTAGTTTATTACTTCATTCTTGCACTTTTTAAATTCATGATTCATGTTGTAGTTGGTCAAGTGTTACTAGTTAACTTTGATCTCATTTTTCTTGAACTAAAGTTTACTTTATAACTTCAAGAACATGGAAGTATAACTTCTTAGTTATAACTTCATATACTTGTGATGGATCTAAGTTCTATAGCTTATGGTCTACTTATTTTGTCATTAACAAGAGCTTGTAAGCTTACATACACTTCACAAGATGAAAATCTAAGTTTTGTAACTTATGGTTTCATTAAAGTAAAGATTCAAGTGTTAATACTTAGGATTTAACTTAATAACTTTAGATCTAGACCTTTGGGTCTTGGATCTTCAAGATCTAACTAAGAACAATGTTCAACATCTTAAGATCTTGATTAGTTAGTTTACTTGCAAGTTTGTAGTTCAATATTACTTTTATATTTCATGTATGTGTTAAATCTAAGACTTTGACGTAACTTTGGTTCATCAAAATACTTGCAACACTTAATTGAGTTGTGCTACTTATCTTTGACTTACACTTGGGTTATGATGGTCAAAACTTGGTAAATATGATGTAAACACATCAACGAGTTGTACACTTGAAGCTATATGCATCAAGGATGAGAACCGTGATAAGCATCGAGTACCAAGAAACCACCGGAACCTACTGTTTACTGTTTCTGGGTCTGATCAGTACGACCTGGGCTGATGTAAAGATGATTTTCAGTTATCTATGTTCGAGTAGATAACTTTTCATTTAGGACTCATCTTAATCCGAGTTACGGTTTAGGATTTATGGCCCTCCGATCGTCACTATGTCCTTTTAACGTTGTGCTGAAAATTCTGACCTACTCGCACTTAGACCGTCGCCACGGTCAAACGAAGACGAGTTTACTTCTGGAATTTTTACCACAGCTAGAGGACTCATATACGGAGCTATGGCCACTAGTCTCACCTTATTTCAGTAGATATTGAGGCCGTGGTGACTGATCCAAGTCAGCCTTTGTTTTAAACTTCTTTCATGAACGAAACTTACGCTACACCTTTTGTTTAATGATGAATGATGATGACCCTTAAGACCTAATTTACATACATTTAAACCTATTGGGACGATTTACTGACTTAGTACTATTTTACTTAGGTTGAGGACTTTCCGGACCTACGTACTTGCTTACTTCCCGACTCGACTTTACCACTACTTTACCACTGTGAGTTATAGCATCCCTTTTTTACTTTAACTATTTTGAGAACTGAGAATACATGCGCATTTTACATTTTACATACTAGGCACGAGTACTTAAACTTTACATATGTGTGGGTTATACAATGGCATAAACATTCCCTTTATTTCGGTAACGTTTAGTCATTGGTTTTTAAATCGGTGAACGCGAATCTTAGATATGGATCCATAGGGTTTGACATCCCCACTCGGGCTAGTAGCGCTAGCATTTAATGAGTGTTTAATACTTCGTATACATACGCACTTACCAAGTGTACTTTCAGGGGGTATAAACATTAAGTTAGTTACCAAGTGCCCACGGTTAAACATATACTTTATCATACTATTTTGAAACGCTCTTTGTAGCACTGAAATCTTGTGGCCTACCTTGCATACTGTTATACTTAAACTATAGCTCACCAACCTTTGTGTTGACGTTTTTAAGCATGTTTTTCTCAGGTGTTTAAGGTTTCTTCCGCTGTGTACTAGTCTTGCTGTAGACACCCTCTGCTCTAGAGTTATCACCGCATGAACTGTTTATCTTGCATTCATAACTTTAATACTTTTGAACTATGATTTGTAACGACCTAAGGGTCACGTACTATTATCTTTGCTTCCGTTCATAGAAGCATACTTTCGATGTAAAACATTTGACGTTAGTTATGACGTCACCTTTTATCTTGAATGCAAACTTGTTTTAAAAACGCATATAGTGTTTGACCTTGTAATGATCCTGTTGTTGATGATTCGTACACGATGGTTTTGTACGGGGCATCACATTTGGTATCAGAGCATTGGTTGTAGGGAATTAGGTTGTAGGGCATCACATTCATACTATTTATGATAAAATTTATGATAATTCTAATAATAATACTAATGATAGTTTTAAAAATAATAATTTTAATAATAACTTTAATAAAATGATAACTTTACTAAAAATGATTCTCTTAATAATAGTATAATTGTAATAATAATAATAATAATGATGATACTAGTAATAAAAATGATAATAATATTAATAATAATAGTATAGTTATAAAAATAATAATTTTTAATAATCAATACTAATAATGATAATAATAATGTTATTAATAATAATAATACATATAATGATAATATTAATGATAATATTAATAATAATACTAATAAGGATAATAATAATAATACTACCTCAGTGAATTGGCTTTTTTAAAAAAAATAATGCTCATGGCCAGACTCGAACCCGCGACATCCCGCTACCCCAAAACACTCCTAAACCATCTCACTACTTCTGTTTTTCTGGAATTAAGATCGCCCCAACTGTATATAACCCGTTTGTAACTGTTTTCTTAAAACCCACTTTCAAATCTATGGCCCAATATCACAAAATGATTTACGGCCCAAATAGAGATTAGTAGTATAGTGGCCCAAGTAGGAATCGAACATGGCAACCCAATTGGTAATTGAAGTTTATCGATCCATTAGTAGCAAACTTGCGTAACCGGTTAATAATTTGATAGGGTTTTGATAGTTATAGTTTTATTCGAATGTTAAACATAAACCACACCAGGTAGCAAAAAAATCACGACCCAAAATATATCGATTTCAAACCCAGTTCGTTCACAGTTTATAAAAAAAGAACATCGTTGTTTTAGTGCATAGAAGAGAAACAGATTGTAACGTGATGGCAAAAAAAAATTTTGTCTACTTGTCTCCTTAAATCCCGTACCCCTTTTTCCTAGTTGATCCCACATGATGGCAAGGTTTTGGCACTTGCTTTTGTATGAACTCACCTTGGTCCCTCACAAAAAAAATATTCTCCACCAATTTAAAAAAAATGTCGGCCATACCTCAATTTAATAAATATATGTAGGTTGCAATTAGGATAACTGCAAAAGGGAATAGCACGTGGGGTTCGTCTAGGGATAAAACAACACCGCATCATCATCATGCTCTAATGATTCTAACATAATCATTTTCGTTGTATCATTTATAATCATCATCAAGATCATCTTTATTACTTATCAACTTAATTACCTTTACGGTTATAAAACAAAAGCAAGGCATACGCAGCAGTTTGTATGTGTGTGGCTTAATTTACGGGTTCAAAACAGAAACAAGTGGTAGGTGTGTTTTTCGAACAACTTAATAGAGAGAGATGGGTTGAGGATGGTGGTTTAAAGGTGTTCATCAAGTAGAAAGGAACACAAAGAAAGAAAAAAAAAATTCAATAGTTACATCACTATAGATATTATTCGAATAAAGTGGAAACAGCAACAATTATTGTGCTGCAGCAGGAACAAGAATTAGTGATAGTGGTGCAGTTTGGGTCAAAGATTGTAACATAAATAGAAGGTAGAAGTGGCATGGTGGTTCATAGAAGCTATCAGGTAAGTGATTCGTGTTGGTGTTCAAATAAGAGTTCAATCAAATGTAGCAGTGGTGTATAAGTGGTTGTTCTTCGTTGAAGTTATGTTTGTATGGTTGTTTATGATCAAAGTAGTGGTGATGTTCTTTGAAAGTTTTAATTTAATTTTTCTGTTTTCCATCGATTTGTATTAGTAGAAGTTTATATGGATACTGAGATATAATTACAGCTAATGTAGTTAAATTAAGTTTGTTTGATAGCTTGATTTACTCGACACTTTCTTTATCTTGTAAGAAGAAAATTCATATAATTACAATCGATTAAAACTGAATTTGTTTGATATCATGACTAATTGATAAAGATTCGTAGGATCTGATGTAAGGTGTAACAAACTTGAGACAAGATTCAATCAGTAGCCAGGAATGAAGGAAGAGCTAAAACAGACAAGGACAAAAACAGATTGTACGAATTTTTGATTTTAATTATCTTTAATTAATATTAATAATTAATTTATAATAATAATATTGATATTGTTATTAATAATAATAAATATACTAATAATAATGATAATAATAATAATATTAAAATAAATTCAATAACAATAAGTCTAATGATAAAAGTAATAATGATAATAATAAAAGTTTACAATTTTTAGTAATAATAATATTATAACAATTTAAATGTATAAATTTTCATATTTATATATCATATGTAGTAATACTAATAATACTGATATTAATATTACTCTTAATAATCATGAAGTAATAATAACATTAGTATAACAACTATCTTTATTATTTAATTTAAATTAAATATATCAATATTGCATATTATTAATTATGTAATATAATATATATTAAATAGTAGCAAATATTTAATATTTAATATCTTTATATTTTATATATATTATAATATACATACAATTAATAATTATGTATATTAATCATATATATATATACATATATGTATATATATTTATACATTTATATATTTCACTACTTCATATATAATCATGTTTTAAATATAAATTTTAAGTTTTCTATCTAAATCACATACTAGTTTATTAATATATTTAATTTATAATATATAATTATTTACATATATATTTATTTATGTATATATATATTTCTATTTATTATTTATTGGTTCGTGAATCGTCGGAAACAGTCGAAGGGTAAATGATTACATGAAAATAGTTCACAGTTTTTGAGACTTCAATATTACATACTTTGCTTATCGTGTCAAAATAATATAAAGATAAAGTTTAAATTTGGTCGGAAATTTGCTGGTCGTCACAGCTTACCTGAATGTTATCTCTGAATCCATAGTGTTAGAACATACACTATACCGATAAAATTATATTTCATTCGCTAACGGTAGCGAACCGTCCGAATGAGGGTTCGTCAAACCCGTATGGCCACACAACATAATTACTCGCTTACACCCTACAATTGTAACTAATGATAATTGAATTGAGGATTTTTGTTCTAACTCGTACGTGGAATGTTTGTTTTCGTACTTGTGTTCAATGTATATAAGTATAAATCGTTTATGTTTTCTCATCCCAAGTATAAGTATAAAAGAGTAAAAGTGGGACTATGATCTCACCTTAAGTGCACGAATGTAAAAGTACTTCGCAAAGTAAACGTGTGCAAGAATGAATGCTAGTCTCGACCTAAACAATAGGTTGTATCAATATCGGTAAATTGTGAAGTCGGTCAAAGTGTTCAATTAGTCCTATGGTTCATTACGACTCGATTATATAGCATGTGAATCAAGTTGTCAAGTTTCATGCAAGAATCAAGTATACAAGAAGACTAGAATGGTTTAAACAAAGCATCGGTTATGTTTGAGTAAAAGTCAACTTTGATCAAGTCAAAGTCAACAAAAAATTCAACACGTTCGGGTCAGGTCTCGAATTATTTTTCTGAGCTAATTATTCATATATAAGCATGTTAGAACAAGTTACATGTTTATCGGAGGTGCGTAGCATAGTTAAAATTTTTCGTAAAATTTTACAGTTGATCAGTCCCTGAACACGGCCATTGCCGCGCCGCAACAAATGAGGGCCGCGCCGCGACATTAAGCGTGAGCTGGTGCCTGGGCTGTTTCAAATGTCTAAGTCTCAAAACCAAATTTCATTCAAACACAAATTACGAACCGTAAACATTCAAAACACGTATCTTATATTGTTGGAACGGTAATTTGACGAGGAATACAACTAAACACGTTTCATCAATCAAATTCATCATTTTCAATAATCAAATTTCCAAATTGAATGATCAATTAATGCTCATCATAAATGCTTCAAGTTCATAAATGCATATTGATGATTCGGGAATTAAATGCACACATATGATACGCCGTTTCGTAGGTAATTACGCACACAATACAACTAGACACTTACAAATAATATTGCAAAGCATTCAATGCATCAAAAGTTCATTTTACTTCTATCAAACCCTAACTCAAAATCATAAACTTAACAATTATGTTTATGAAGCTTTTCCATGACAACCTACACACCAAATTGAAGCTAGTGATGCTAGTAACACATTTAATACATGCACTTTTAACATCTAACAACATTTAAGCAACCAAATCACAAGATCAAACACACCAAATTTCAAGTTCATGCTAGTTACTTAAAATAACAAGGTCGAGCATATAAATCACATATTCATGTTAGACTTGAGCCATAGACACTAATTAACACTTTTATAAGTTAAAAACATCAAGAACAAAGAATCTAGTGTTTTTAGAAAGTTACCCAAATGAGATGAAGTTGGTATGGAATCGAAGAGGAAGTTGCAAGGATTCCAAATATGTAATTTGTTTTGAAGAACGCTTGCTATATCGGATATAGATAATGAATTTATGTTGAGTGAGTTGAGAGAAAATGGAAGTATCAAAGATGAAAAAGGGAGGTGAATGAGTGAGTGGAGGAGAAAGGTTTGACTAGTTGACCTAGTCAAATCTTTGGCCTCTTGGCAAGTTTAGTCCCTCAAGTATAAAAGCGGGTGCGCGAATTACCTAAATGAATTTTTTTTAAACGCGTATTAACGGAAGATGTTATAACTATATAACGGACTTTAAAATAAATAGACGGAAAGTAAACGGAAAAAGGCGGGATGTTACATTACCTAGTCCTTAAAAGAAATTTCGTCCCGAAATTTAAGTAAGCGTAGTAGTCGTTGTTTCTTCCTCAGGATCTTGCGTTTCCAAATCCACGAATAAATGAGGGTACTTCTTTTTCATTTGATCTTGTCTTTCTCAAGTAAACTCAGGTCCTCTATTGACGTTCCAACGGACCTTGACAATCAGAATTCGGCTTTGTTTTAGCGTTTTGACGGAGTGGTCCACAATCTCAACTGGTTCTTCCACAAAATGAAGCTTGTCATCAATAGTAAGCTCCTAGAGAGGGATAACGAGTTCGGGTTCGGCAAGACACTTCTTCAAATTTGATACGTGGAAAGTAGGATGAACGGAGCTCAGTTGAGGTGAAAGATCTAAATGATAAGCAACGGGTCCAACACGTTCCAATATTTCGAAAGGACCAATATATCTCGAATTTAGTTTCCCGCGTTTCCCGAAGCGGATTACACCTTTCCAAGGTGCGACTTTTAACATTACGCGGTCACCGACTTGGAATTCGAGGTCATTGTGTCTGATGTCGATATAGCGCTTTTGACGACTACTGGTCGTCCTAAGCCTATCTCGTATTTGAACGATCTTCTCGGTTGTTTCATGAATGAGTTCGGATCCGGTGATTTGTGTGTCGCCTACTTCGGCCCAACAAAGAGGTGAACAACATTTGCGACCATATAAGGCTTCAAAAGGTGTGGCGTTGATACTCACATGATAACTATTGTTGTAAGAGAATTCGGCGAGAGGCAAGTGCTTATCCCAAGCTTTTCCAAAATCGATAACGCAAGCTCGTAACATATCTTCCAAGGTTTGAATTGTGCGTTCGCTTTGTCCATCGGTTTGTGGATGATATGTGGTGCTCATGTGATACAACCCAACTCGTATTTAAATCGGTCCGTAATATTTTTTTCTTTAATACATTAATATTTAGGTCCCAATTATGTTTCCAAAACATCTTTAACACAAATAAGTTCAATAAACTTTTAAAACATTTAATACATAGTTTAATATCCGAACGGGTAACACGGCCCGACTATTTTAATTTCCAAAAAAACCGAGCATGGTCATTGGGGATACGCTACCCAATCCTAATCAATACAAAAGCACGTCTTCTAAAGCAACCTACGCAAATCCACTAGTTCCCACGCTTACCCGTGCCACTGCCTCCATGCAAATCTATAAAAATGTAAACAACGAGAGGTAAGCTAACGCTTAGTGAGTAAGAATATACTACATACATATATATGCATAAAATGAACATGCCACACAAATAATCAAATAACACATACCGGAGCATCCAAGCATAAAGGCAAGCTAAGCTAAGCATACCGTATGATCACTAAGCAACAAGCTAAAAATAACAACAATAAAGTAAGTTCACCCACGACGATATGAACAATGCCAAAATAAGCTACACTCGGAGGGTTAGGTACATTACAACAATACAACAATACCACAATATATAACAAAGTGTAAACCGCCCAAGGTTAACCCCTTAACCCGAATATCGAAAACCAAATACCAAAATGAAGATTGGCCGAACTACACGAGCCTTAGTAAATCCGCATCCACACGAGACTACTATCTTCAATACCACAACAACATCGAGGTTGGCCGAACTACACGAGCCCTAGTGAATCTGAAACCACACGAGATCACTACCTCAACAAGATGACCGAACTACACGCGTCATCGTGAATCCGAACTACATAAGACTCACTTTCGATAAGATGATCGAACTACACGCGTCATCGTGAATCCGCATCCACACGTGACTCACTTCTCCCATCAACCCTTCGCCATTGGGGTTATCCAATTCACAACACGATTCAATATCAACCCTTCGCCATTGGGGTTAAATAGTCCACATCACAATCACATGTGATAACGTACACACAAAGTGTGCACCTCGTCAAAGGTGGTCAACCAAAACGCACAACTGTGCCAATTGGACCTATACACAAGTCCACCAAAATCCACCTATATGTGAAGTGAGCTCTATAACCGAGAACCACTTCACCCGACCCGCACCCATCCTACACATACATATCCACATAGGATATTAACACTCACCTTGTCGTCTTGATGAATGCAACCGAACAATCTGCAACTCGGCAATGGAAAGTACCTATTCCATTATCACAATGTAAACAACACAATTAGGGTGGATTTACAAACCAACCCAATTGATAACTTAGTGAAATTTTGACCCAAATGCACTTCCAAGTACAACACATGCCACCTCGCCAATAATCACTAACTAGAGTGATAATGGTTCCAATAACGCCAATCAAACCCAAACATAGGTGTTAAACACCAATCTCACCCAAATTGACATTCAAACCCTAATTTTGACCCATTTCAAAATTAGTAAAGCACATGAACACAAATGGTTCCCAATACTTCAATAATCACTAAATACTAGTGATTACACCCATTTGCAAGTCTTACAAACACAAACTTGCACACCAAACCCAAAACCCGCCAATAACCACAATAAACCCGAATCTTGGTGTTAATCTTCAATTAACACTAAATGGGTTCCATCTATGAACATACAAGCCAAAAGCCCCAAATTTAGATGATGAACACGACAACGAAATTCAGAGTTAGGGCTTACTGTTAGTATCACCTTGTAGCTAAGAACGAGGAGAACAAAGTTGCCTGTTACGCCTTCGATCAAAACCCTAATCTTCCCTTCCAAAATTCCTCTTGAAAGATTTGGAGTATTTAAGTTTTGAGAGGAAATGAAGAAGAAAAGGAAAAAGAAATAAAGAAAATGAGATGAGTGGATGGAATTTAAGATCCCAAATCTGGCACATACACAAAATGACCAAAATGCCCTCGAATATCCTTTAAAATTGCAAACTGGTACCAGCTCGCCCAGAATGCCGCACCGCGGTCTTATTTGTCGTGCCGCGACCTATAACGTATTCTGGTGGTTGCCTTAACATGCCTCCTAGAATTGAAATTAGCTAAATGCCGTGCCGCGGCCCTTTCTGTCGCGCCGCAACCCAAGGCGTGGTCTGGTGCCGTCCTTACCGTGCCTCTTGATCCTGATTTGTTTGTAATGTCGCGCCATGACCCATACCTTTACGCTGCGACCTTTAACATGGTCTGATCCATTTTCTCGCACACATGAACTTCACACACGAACATATCTCAATCATTCATACTCTAGTCGTACCTACACAATACTCTTATATATCATGTACGGGGAAAAACGAGGTGTTACATCATGTCTAATCATGTTCCCAATGCTTCTTGTAAAGTACGCCAAAATCTAGAAACAAAACGGCCATCGCAGTCGGAAATAATCGATAATGGTACACCGTGACGGGCGACGATCTCTTTAATGTAAAGTTGTGCAAGTTTCTCCATTTTGTCGGTTTCCTTCATGGCTAGGAAGTGGGCGGATTTGGTGAGACGATCTACAATAACCCAAATAGTATCATAACCGCTCGCCGTTCTTGGTAGTTTTGTGATAAAATCCATCGTTATTTTTTCCCACTTTCATTGTGGGATTTCGGGTTATTGAAGTAGTCCGGACGGTCTTTGATGTTCGGCTTTGACTTTGGAGCAAGTTAGGCACTTTCTAACATAGGTAGCAACGTCCCTTTTAATGTTCGACCACCAATATGGTTCTTTGAGGTCGTGGTACATCTTATTGGTACCGGGGTGAATTGAATATCTTGACTTATGGGCTTCGTCTAGAATAAGGCTTCGTAAGTCCCCATAACTAGGTACCCAAATTCTTCCGGTGAAATATCGGAGTTCGGTCTCCTAAACTTCAAATCGGGAGGAGAGGACGTTCAAGCATTCGAGAGAGATGTTTTCATCCTTGAGAGCCTCGTCTTGGGCTACATGAATTTGATTATTGAGATTGGTGTGGATGGTGATATTTAAAGCTCGGACACGAAGAGGCACCGCTTTTTCTTTTCGACTCAAGGCATCGGCTACTAGATTTGCCTTCCCGGGATGGTAACGAAGCTCACAATCGTAATAGTTCAAAGTTTCAATCCACCGTCGTTGTCTCATGTTTAGTTGTTTTTGATCGAAGATGTGTTAAAGGCTTTTGTGATCGGTGAAGATAGTACTCTTGGTTCCATAAAGATAGTGTCACCACATTTTGAGTGCAAAGACAACGGCTCCGAGTTCGAGATCATGTGTCGTGTAGTTCCGTTCATGAATTCTTAGTTGTCGAGAGGCATAAGCAATGACTTTATTTTGTTACATCAATACACACCCAAAACCATATTTCGAGGCATCGCAATATACAACAAAATCATCATTGCCTTCGGAAAGTGACAAGATAGGAGCGGTGGTTAGCTTTGTCTTCAAGATTTGAAACGCGGACTCTTGTTCGGTTGCCCAAATGAATTTCTTTCCCTTGTGGGTTAATGCGGTTAGAGGACGAGCAACCAAAGAGAAGTCCTTGATGAATCTACGATAGTATCTGGCGAGACCCAAGAATTGATGAATGTGAGTGGGAGTAGTAGGGGTTTCCCATTTGCTAATGGCTTCGATTTTTGCGGGATCGATCTTAATGCCTTGGTCGCTTACGACATGACCGAGAAATTGAACTTCCTTCAACCAAAATTCACACTTGGAGAATTTGGCATAGAGTCGTTCTTATCTCAAGTGTTCGAGCACAAGTCGAAGGTGTTGTTCGTGCTCTTCTTCGCTTTTAGAATAGACCAAGATATCATCGATGAATATAATAACGAACTAATCGAGATACGATTTGCACACGCGGTTCATAAGATCCATGAACACTGCCGGTGCGTTAGTTAGACTAAATGGAATTACAAGAAATTCGTAACTACCATAGCGAGTTCGGAAAGCAGTTTTGGAGAAATCTTCCCCCTTAACCCTTAGTTGATGATAACCCGAGCGGAGATCGATTTTTGAATATACATGAGATCCTTGTAGTTGATCAAAGAGGTTGTCGATGCGTGGAAGAGGATACCGGTTCTTAACCGTCAATTTGTTTAGTTCACAATAGTCGATGCACATTCGTAAGGACCCATCTTTCTTCTTAACGAATAAAATCGGAGCACCCCATGGTGAATGGCTATGTTGGATAAAACCACGGTCAAGTAGTTCTTGAATTTGACTTTGCAATTCTTGTATTTCGGATGGAGCAAGTCTATATGGTGCACGTGCTACGGGTGCGGCTCTCGGAATAAGATCAATTTGAAATTCAACCGGTCGATGAGGTGGAAGACCCGGCAATTCGTCGGGAAAAACATCGGAAAAGTCACTAACAATTGGCACATCATCGATATGCTTCTCATCGGTCGCGACTTTCTTAACGTGGGCTAGGATCACGAAACAACCTTTACGAAGGTATTTTTCAACTTTAAGGCACGAGACGAGGTTGAGTCCGGTGCAACTCTTATCGCCATAGACAATCAAGGGTTCACCATTCTCGATAGGAATTTGAATTGTTTGAGATCACAAAGGATGTGAGATTTCATTTTGGCTAACCAATCCATACCAATGATTACATCAAAGCTCCCTAGTTCTATAGGTATCAAGTCAATTTCAAACTCATTACCCATTAAGTTTAACGTACACCCCCCGATAAAATTTTTCCGCACTCAATAGTTTCCCGTTGGCCACTTCAATGGTATAAGTAGTATCTAGTGGAAGTGGTAGAGTGCAAAAAGAATGAGTCAAGGTCTTAGATACAAAACTCTTATCGGCACCCGAATCGAATAAGCAAGAGACATAAGAATTGTTGAGAAGAAGCGTACCCGTGACTAGTTCATTGTCATCTCGGGCATCCTCTGTGTTAATGTTGAAAGCTCGGCCGTGTGCATTTGGGTTAGCTTTCTTCCTTGGGCATGCATTTCTAAAATGACCCAGTTGACCACATTCGAAACAAACACCCGCTTTCGGTGCGTTGGGCCCCTTTTGAGCGACAGGGGCGGCACTTCTACAATCGTTGGCCACATGACCACTTCTTCGACACTTGTGGCAAAATGGCTTGCCACATTCACCAAAATGATGTTTGTAGCACTTGTTATAATAAGGTAGATATTCGACATAACCCTTCTTGCCATCAGAGGTGAAAGGATTTTTGGTGAAGTTGTTGTTGTTGTAGTTGCTTGATTGAGTGGCTTCCCATTTTCTTTTGTTGCCACCCAATTTATCCTCGACCTTAGGTGCCGGTACTACGTTTTCATCCACCGTTTCTATCAATTAGCGGACCATCTTTAAAGCATCTTGTAGGTTAGCGGGTTTGGATGACATCACCCTGTGTTTGATGCTCTTAGGAAGGCCATCCATGTAAAGTTCAACTCGTAGAGGCTAGGGATTTACAAGGTTTGGACACATTAGAGCTAGCTCGGTAAACCGTTGATTATAAGCGTTGAGGTCATTTCCGACTGCTTTCAAACCACTTAGCTCACTTTCGAGCCTTCAAGTCTCTTCGCGGGGAAAGTATTTGGTGATCATCTTTTCTTTTAAATCGGGCCAAGAGAGAGCGTGGGCTTCATCGGTACCCACCGATTGTCCATACGTGTTCCACCACGTGAGAGCGATACCGGCAAAAGTGTGGGTGGAGGATTTGACCTTGTCTTGGTCCCGGCAACTGCTTATGCTCAAACTAGCTTTCGATTGCTCAAACCATCGAGTGAGAGCAACCGATCCTCCGGTCCCATCGAAAGTGTGAAGTTTTCACCCCATGAAAGCTTTGTAGGAGCATCCCTCGTTTGAGTTACCGACTCCATTGTTGTTGTTGTTGTTGTTGTGGTTGTTGTTATTGTTGTTGTTGTTGGATGAGTGACCGGCCATGGCCGCATCTACGGCGGTGGCTGTCATTCATTGAAGAGCTTGTTCGGGAGTTTCATTGCGTGGGACTCGGCGAGGAGGCATTGTTCCTTCAAGACACAAGAATATCGTTGATTAGTATTCTCAATAATACTAATCGTGATATGAAATAAAGATAGAAAATTTTCCATGACTCGCCCTAAATTCTTTATGTTGTAATGTCGGAACATCCATATGAGTCACCGTAATATAATCCCGGAAATTATATTACCCTAATTCATATGTGCATTCGACATTACCTCATAAAGTCAAGGTGGCATGTCAATCAAATTAAACAACGTGAGATTAAGATGGAATAAGAGTTAGATATGAATAGAAGAGTTCGAGTATAAATGCACAAGTAGTCAAGCAATTCCTACTTCAAGTCTATATGCCGGTTGTAGTCTAGACTCACTAATGTACCTTATGACTTGGGGTTGATACCAATGAACTCTAAATCCCTACAACCAATGCTCTGATACCATCTGTAGCGACCCGACAAAATCGTCATTGACGGCGCCATCTACTTAGGTCCCGTTACATGGTCATAAGTCTTTAAAATAACGTTTAACCAAATAAAAAATATGTCGCATTCATTTCAAATGTAAAGATGCTTCAAGTTTACAAAAGTAGTTCAACAACAAGTGACGTTACAACATTTGAGTACAAATGAAACCGATGCGACACAGTTAAATGTAAAGTCAAAAGATGCTCCATGTATGCATGTATACTCGACATCCAAGCAAGTATCAAAATAGTGAGCGGAAGCATGTAACACATATCGTTCAATGACCTGAGAAAAACATAGAAAATCTGTCAACGAAAAAAGTTGGTGAAATCATAGGTGTAGTAGTAATCGTATGTATCTGAACCACAAGATTTAATATAAGTTGATTATCCAAATCGTTTGCATTCCAAAGATGTTGTTTGTATCACGAGTACCCAATTATGAAGGCTTAACTGAATGTTACCTCTGAATCCATAGTGTTAGAACATACACTATACCGATAAAATTATATTTCATTCGCTAACGGTAGCGAACCGTCCGAATGAGGGTTCGTCAAATCCGTATGGCCACACAACATAATTACTCGCTTACACCCTACAAGTGTAACTAATGATAATTGAATTGAGGGTTTTTGTTCTAACTCGTACGTGGAATGTTTGTTTTCGTACTTGTGTTCAATGTATAGAAGTATAAATCGTTTATGTTTTCTCATCCCATGTATAAGTATAAAAGAGTAAAAGTGGGACTATGATCTCACCTTGAGTGCACGAATGTAAAAGTACTTCGCAAAGTAAACGTGTGCAAAAATGAATGCTAGTCTCGACCTAAACAATAGGTTGTATCAATATCGGTAAAGTATGAAGTCCGTCAAGGTGTTCAATTAGTCCTTTGGCTCATTGCGACTCGATTATATAGCATGTGAATCAAGTTGTCAAGTTTCATGCAAGAATCAAGTATACAAGAAGACTAGAATGGTTTAAACAAAGCATCAGTTACGTTTGAATAAAAATCAACTTTGGTTAAGTCAAAGTCAATGAAAAAGTCAACTCGTTCGGGTCGGGTCTCGAATTATTTTTCTGAGCTAATTATTCATATATAAGTATGTTAGAACAAGTTACATATTTATTGGAGGTGCGTAGCATAGTTAGAATTTTTCGTAAAATTGTAAAGTTGATCAGTCCCTGAACACGATCATTGTCGCGCCACAACAAATGAGGGCCTCGTCGAGACATTAAGCATGAGCTGGTGCCTGGGCTGTTTCAAATGTCTAAGTCTGAAAACCAAATTTCATTCAAACACAAATTACGAACCGTAAACATTCAAAACACGTATCTTATATCGTTGGAAAGGTAACTTGACGAGGAATACAACTAAATACATTTCATCAATCAAATTCATCATTTTCAATAATCAAATTTACAAATTGAATGATCAATTAATACTCATCATAAATGCTTCAAGTTCATAAATGCATATTAATGATTCGGGAATTAAATGCACACATATGATAAGCCGTTTCGTAGGTAATTACACATACAATACAACTAGACACTTACAAATAACATTGCAAAGCATTCAATGCATCAAAAGTTCATTTTACTTCTATCAAACCTAACTCAAAATCATAAACTTAACAATTATGTTTATGAAGCTTTTCCATGTCAACCTACACACCAAATTGAAGCTAGTGATGCTAGTAACACATTTAATACATGCACTTTTAACATCTAACAATATTTGAGCAACCAAATCCCAAGATCAAACACACCAAATTTCAAGTTCATGCTAGTTACTTAAAATAACAAGGTCGAGCATATAAATCACATATTCATGTTAGACTTGAGCCATAGACACTAATTAACACTTTTATAAGTTAAAAACATCAAGAACAAAGAATCTAGTATTTTTAGAAAGTTACCCAAATGAGATGAAGTTGGTATGGAATCGAAGAGGAAGTTGCAAGGATTCTAAATATGTAATTTGTTTTGAAGAATGCTTGCTATATCGGATTTAGATGATGAATTTATGTTGAGTGAGTTGAGAGAAAATGGAAGTATCAAAGATGAAAAAGGGAGGTGAATGAGTGAGTGGAGGAGAAAGGTTTGACTAGTTGACCTAGTCAAATCTTTGGTCTCTTAGCAAGTTTAGTCCCTCAAGTTTAAAAGCGGGTGCGCGAATTACCTAAACAAAATATTTTAAAACGCGTATTAACGGAAGATGTTATAACTATATAACGGACTTTAAAATAAATAGACGGAAAGTAAACGGAAAAAGGCGGGATGTTACAATTAATCTTTGACTTTCAGAAAAATCATTATATTCATTGAAACCCTATCATATACTCATTCGCACCTTGTAACGATCATTGCCATACCAATTATCGAGAATCAACAATCAGTATTTTGAAATCTCGCAGCATGTCTACATCAATAGTTATATATATATATATATATATATATATATATATATATATATATATATATATATATATACATATATATATATATATATATATATATATATACACATATAACGTCCATCTCTTAGATTTACATACTTCGAATGTGAAGTTTCTGAAAAACACCCTAAACTGCGAACTAGTTCTCCGTATTTTGGAAAAATGCTGATGAAGCAGCAAAAAAAAAACTGTAAACGACCTTAATAGTCGAGAGTTTGATGATAAAGAATAAGGTGTTGGAAAAGCTCAGAAAAAGAGAAGGTTTGGAACTAGAAAACGGATTGAGCAAACTATGAAGGAGGTTGTGGACAAATCATAAAGACTAAACCTGCCTTCAAAGAATCCAAATGATTCAGTATCTGCTGATGTCATTAACGAATACCTTGCTCCTGTCCCTAAACCCTTGCGGATAATATTCTTCATCATCCTCTGATATTATAAATTCTAAGATATCATCGTATCTTTCATTATAAATATCCTATATATTCCTGAAGATATCTTCATAACTATTGTTATCCGAAATCATTTACCTCTTCGCGCTATCTATGTTACATCATAAAAAGAAACTATTTTAGTTTCTAAATTCTGAAACCTTCGAGTTTAAAATATGAATGTTATTGAAGTAGTGTTGGGAACTGAAGCATGAGTTAGCATAATATAATGACACTTGATCAACGTGATTATATTATAGTAAGTCATGCTGAGTTTCTAAATGGAATGTGATGATTCACAGATCATAATGTCATCATGTGCCATGTTACACGACTCTTGTATTCTACTTAACCTCTAAAAAAATATCAAGAAAATATTTTCTTGATGATTCGGTCTTTTTCGGATATTCTGGTAATTTGACAAATCAAGAACGTGTCATCACAATTTCCTTCTTAGAACATTAACTATGTTCATTTCGAAATTCATACCTACAAATTCTGGACCATTACTTGCGGTACTTAATGGGAAAGAGAGAAAATGAAAGAATAAAGCTTCGAAATATAATTGGGAGTATAAATCGCAGCAAATAGAAGAGAGCATTAACCGTAGGTGTCAATGATTATAGAAAGACAGAAGCAGAGACATCGAAACATAAGGGAAGATATAAAATCCAACAACAACCCAGAAATTACAAACCTTGTATATCGATGCGTATAGCAATATAAAGACACGGGAGAACTAAAAACACTATAAAACCAAGAGTATAGTAGAAGTGAATATATTCTTCTGGCGGTACATGAAAAAGAAGAATGACATATATGAAAGTTAGGAGTATATCAAGAATCAGAACTGGATGGAGCATATTGACAAATGCTTTAAAGTATGAATTGAGGAGGAAAGAATAGAAAGTATGAGCTGTTGAAATAAGGAAACGAAGAGGGTGGATTTATAGTGAAATATCAGACAGAGCAATCAGGACAGATCATCGCATTTAACCGAAAAGGATTCTAATTTCCTTAATTACCGAAGAACCAAATCTTATTACGTATATTCTTTCTAAATCCCTTGAATTCCGGAAATCAACCGTGACTACGTCACCGGTTAAAACGAACCTGCATTTATTCATTTCACTCTTTTGTGATAGCTTCACTAGTACTCTTCACAAAAAAAAAAATTAAAAAAAATTCAAATTGTTTTATCCATAGTACTCACTGAGGATAAAACTCTAATTTTCAGCTCGTATGCGTCATGAAAACATACTTATTGTCAGCCATGACCATCCCAATCAAGTTTCGGGACGAAATTTCTTTAACGGGTAGGTACTGTGACAACCCAAAAATTTTCGACCAAATTTAAACTTAATCTTTATATGTTTCCGACACGATAAGCAAAGTATGTAATATTGAGTCTCAAAAATTTTGGAATTATATTCATGTAATCAATTACCCTTTGACTGTGCTCGACGATTCACGAACATTTATGTGTGTATATATATATATATATATATATATATATATATATATATATATATATATATATATATATATATATATATAATATAAGGTTATATTAATTGAAAACATTAACAAAGTATTAGATGTATAATACTTTACTTGAACATATTTGTTTCAATATATGTTTATTGATGAAAATTAAAAGATAATATCAAATGATTGAATTATCAGATACATTGTGATTATGATTACGGGTCTCTGTTATGAGGTCCACTTTGATTTAAGAAATCTGTTCTTTTTGACAACATTCAGAAAATGGTAAAGTGATTTTCAAGTAAGAACAAAAGTGTCAATCAACGAGAACAAGACAAGGATTAGTGGAGATTTCTGTTTGATTTCCAATTCTTACTTTACGATATTTTCCTCGTGACTTTGATAAGATAATTATTATAACTTCCATTTTGTTTAATGTGAAAGTAGAACGTGTAGTGTAAATAACTTAGATGTTGGATTTTGACAAGTTAAGAAAATCAACGTTGTACATTAAATGATTTCATACATTTAATTAACCATTGGATTTATCTTATGCTTCACCAACAAATGATGATTTTGGAAACTTGAAACCTGTTATGTGTCATATATGATTTTACTATTCTAAAACGTTATGATATAATGATTTTTCTTATTCTAAACTTTTAACAAAATGATTCTTAAATATATTTAGTTTTGAAAAACAAAATTATCATATTTATTTGATTGCGTTTCAAACGTACAAAAACGTTTTCAGTTTAAAAGGAACTTTATTAATAAAATATTTTAAGATAATTTGTTTATGAATTTTGAAGAATTTAATTAAAGTTTATATTATAAATTACAAGTATATAGATAGCATTTCAAAAACGTAGACGTGATACGACATAATATTTTCTATTATTTAAATGATCATAAACGAAGTTTAAATATAATTACTTTTGAAAAACTAAAATATAATATTATTAAATAAATATTTCAATCCTATATAATATGTACAATTTTATATTGAGAATATATATATATATATATATACACACACACACACACACACACACACACACATATATATATATATATATATATATATATATATATATATATATATATATTACAAAGTGAGTAAATATAATGTTAAATAAATAAAGATCGTTTTGATTTAAATTAATATTGTCATAAATATAAATAGCGAAACGATGATTTAAAGAGGCAAATGATCAAAACACTCGAATGAATAAGTTACACTTTTGAGTGGGATTGTTTTTCATTGATTTAAGTCATGTTATGTATAATGGTACATTACACGAAACATAAAGTACTAGTTTTCTAAGCGTACGAAAATGCGTTCGAAAAACTGAAACCGAGACATAAGTCGAGTGACAACGTACGAGTCATGGAAACTAAATTTACAAATTAACAATACGCGTGAATTTAATATAATATATAATTAATTATATAAATTAAATATAATATATATATAATAATAATATAAACAGTCGGTCGCCCCCAATAATTCATATATGAGATGTAATTCATGGCCATGCGATCGCATGGCCATGAAGTGTAAACCCCATGCGATCGCATGGGGTGCAATTTCAAAAATTGTCTATAAAGCTCGCGAGTTCTGGTTCCAGGCACACACACATCTCTTAATCTCTATCTCTCTGCTTTATATATATATATATATATATATATATATATATATATATATATATATATATATATATATATATATATATATATATATATATATTATTAAGATTAATATTATTATTAATCTTATAGTTAGGAGTATTATTATTATTATTATATAAAATACTACGACGAGGTCATGCGTGAGTTATTTCAAAACGGGTTTTACGAGCGGGATAGAGCTAAGGAAAATATGGGTTATATCTATGGAGGTTATGGGTATGATTCGGGGGTATGCTCGTGAGGTCAATCTAGTGTTTATCATCTCCGTCGCGTCTACGTAATTTCCTGCAATATTGAATCACAATATTGATACGTGAGCGTTCATAACTAATCTTTTATATATTAATAGTGTATCCCTGATTAGTGCTCGAGAATATTTGATTATGCATGCTTGTATATTTAGTTTCGTCGTTAAATAGTGTATGATGAATCACGAATTTAGTACATACATTACTGATATAAGGTATATGTTATGCATGTCGTTGGAAAGCTGTCGAAAAATTAATAACTTTTCATTTAGAAGTCATGTGGTTTCGATGAATGGATTAAAAGATATGACCAACTGAATTATCATTAATTTTTGTATTATTATTAAAAATGATTATTATTATTATTATCGTCGTTATTACCGTCATTATTATTATTATTATTATTATTATTATTATTAATATTATTATTATTATTATTATTATTATTATTATTATTATTATTATTATTATTATTATTATCATTTTAGTATGATTATTATTATTATCGTTATTATTAAAAATTATCATTTTTATTAAAAACTATTATTTTATTATTTTTATCATTATTATTATCTTAAATATTAAAATTATCATTTTTATTAAATTTATCATTTTTAATAGAAATATCATTATTATTATAAAATATCATTATTATTATCATTTTAGTAAAATTATTATTAAAAATTATCATAGAAGTATTATTTTAAAATATTATTATTATTGTTATCGTTAATATTAAAAATCGTTCTTAAAATTATCATGTTTGTTAGAAAATATTACTTTAATTCTTAAAACTTATATTTTCATTGTCATTTTTATTAGTATTATTGATAACAACTATATTATTATCATTATTATTATCATTAACATGACTATAATATTTTTTATCATTATCTGTAATGATATTATTATTATATTAGTATTATTATAAAATATTATTATTTATTATCAAAATTAATATTATCATTAGTAAATATAAATATTTTTATTATTTTTATTATTTAAATAATTAATATTATAAATACAAAATAATACAACTTTTACTCATTATTATTATTACCAATATTATTTTATAAATATGTGTTGCAAATATATTCTTTTTACCACACGTAATATAATTATATTAATAATACATACCATTATATTTTGAGTGAACTATATAAATTTTATTACTCGAGATATAAAAAAGTATATTTCTATCATATATAAATTTTAATATAAATGATTCGTATTATTTACTCTAATAAAATTTGATAAATATATTTAAATATATAAAATGACGATATTTAAAGTATATATTAAACATGTATAGATTTTGGAGGTTATTTTGGGTCAAAGTGACTTTTATGACTTTTGCATTATAATCTCGAGCATTAGGATTGTGATACACTATGACTTGACCTAAATTGTTAGCCAGATATTGACCAACATATAAATATATATACTAATATAGGTTCGTGAATCCGAGGCCAACCTTGCACTTGTTCAATGCCGTCATACGTATTTTTACCATGAAATACAGTATTGTGAGTTTCATTTGCTCCCTTTTTAAATGCTTTTGCAATATATATTTTTAGGACTGAGAATACATGCGATGTTTTATATATGTTTTACGAAATAGACATAAGTAATCGAAACTACATTCTATGGTTGGATTATCAAAATTGAATATGCCCTTTTGTAGCTTGGTAGCCTAAGAATTAGGAAAATGGCCCCTAATTGACGCGAATCTTAAAGATGGATCTATGGACCTTGACAAGTCTCATTCAGGTTACGAATGCTTTAGTACTTCGATTTATCATATTCGATGAGAGACTCGAATGATGGGGATATTCTATATGCATCCTGTTAGTTCGGTTATCAAGCGTTCACCATACGAATGATTTTTATCTCTATGCAGTGCGAAATGCCTGATATGAGATGATGTTTATGAGAAATGGAAATGAAAATATTGTGGTATATTAAATTAATGGAAATGATTGTTTATGATAAACTAATGAACTCACCAACCTTTGGTTGACACTTGAAAGCATGTTTATTCTCAGGTATTAAAGAAATCTTCCGCTGTGCATTTGCTCATTTTAAAGATATTACTTGGAGTCATTGATGGCATATTTCAAAAGACGTTGCATTCGAGTCATTGAAGTCAACAAGATTATTATTAAGTCATTTATAGTTTGGATATATTATGAAATGGTATGCATGCCTGTCAACTTTCGATGAAATAAAAGTTGTCTTTTAAAAGCGAATGCAATGTTTGTAAAACTTATCATATAGAGGTAAAATACCTCGCAATGTAACCATATGTTATTGTATTCGTCCTTATAGATTAGGACGGGTCGTCAAAGCTTCGAAGGGTATTGTTAGGGCACAATACTTGATAAGCACTCACAGCACCAGGCTAATGTGTATGACCATAACGAACATAACTATGAGGACTTGACGTTGTCCGGGAGAGTCTTATGTGAAGTGTATTGTCGCCTACACAAACGGCAGACGAGTTCAAAGACATCGACGTCTACTCAGAGCCAGTAGACTAAGTGCGTTTTCACAAGAGAAAGTTCAAAGGGTAACACCTACTTATCGTATGCAAGATTTAACCGCTGAAACTTAATCGGAATATTGTTGTTTCTGAGATCGATCTCCATTCATCTGGGGGATTGTTGGAAAAATTGGTCAAAAACAAGTGTGTTTTCACCAACTTTGGACAATAATTAATTTATGATAAATTGATATGTATTAATATACATTAAGTGGGTTTTGAAGTCCTTGACGAGGGCTTTACAATGAACTAAAGTGTGTCTAAAACGGATTAAAGGTGAATGAGATATCGAATCTCAAAGTAGCTTGTTTGATGCGAGATCTAGAAGGTTTGTGTCACACCCCCAAATAGGACTGGGAGTATTTGTACTAATTATATCAAATCAAGTAATCGTATAATGAGAACGACTCTATATGAGGCATTTTATTACATTTATTGAGTTTTTGTAGCGGAAGATAAATAGTCATTAGCTTGTATTTAATGAACAACGCATTAAATGTCTTTAAATGATATGATATGTAATGAAGACTCCAAGCATAGCAAGCAATCATCATCAAAGCAGCAAATATACAGCGGAAGTAATATTTAAGTACCTGAGAATAAACATGCTAAAAATTGTCAACCAAAAAGGTTGGTGAGTTCATAGGTTTGTCATAAATAATGTTTTTCAGTAATAGACCACAAGATTTAATAAAACACGATATATCATGTATATCAAAAGTATGCCATAAGCGTATAATATCAAAACTAAACGATTTTACCCCGAGACAATACATAAGTAATTGTCGAGATCATTATTATACCAACAATTGACCTGAGGTCAACAGTTCGGGACGTTACTCCCAATAGCGCTATTTATAATAATTCCGTTTGCCACTTTATCATTTAGCAATTAATGATATTACAAAGCAGGGATTTGTATGTTTCAAAGGAACACAATAAAAGTACTCATGTTGGTCGCATAATAAGTTTGTACTTGTGTCTATCAGTTATAAAAATAGTGCATGTATTCTCAGCCCAAAAATATAGATTGCAAAAGTAATTAAAAAGGGAGCTAGGAAAACTCACGATACTGTATTTCGTAGTAATTACGCATATGATGGCACTAAACAAGTGCAGAGTTGACCTCGGATTCACGAACCTATATCAAGTATATATATTAACACATATACTAGTAATCGAATAAGTTTATAAATAAAATTTCAATTGTTATATATTTCTATATATATACTTTTATATATATTCTATATATAAGTATTTATTTGATAAAATAATATTAAAAATGATAAAGAATAAAGAGTTGTATTATTTGTAGTAATAATAATAATAATAATAATAATAATAATAATAATAATAATAATAATAATAATAATAATAATAATAATAATAATAATATTCATAATGATAATGGTAATATTCATAAAAATAATAATAATGATACTACTAATATTATTCTTAATGATAATACTAAATAAATTGATAGATTTAAAAATAATGATACTTTTAGTAATACTGATAATAATAATAACTATAAAAATAACAATTTTCTATTAATGATAAAAATGATAATAAGTTTAATAATAATATACTAATAATCATATTAATATTAATAATGTTAATATTAATAATAATACTTATGTTAATAATAATAATAATAATAATAATAATAATAATAATAATAATAATAATAATAATAATAATAATAATAATAATAATAATAATAATAATAATAATAATAATAATGGAATCTACCTTTAAAAAGCTTCTAAAAAAAATGCCCCGAACCTGGCTCGAACCCGAGACCTCTCGTTCCCCGACATCACCCTCTAACCATTACACCGTTTCTGTTTTTCGGTTATGATTCGATATCCATATATATTTAACCTATTAACCCGTTAGTTCTACTTTTTCTTCTTCATCTTCTTCGACTGGAAATCTAATCAACACCTTACAGGTTCGAATGGGACATGGATTGGAAACAGAAATAAACATAATGGTGATTGAAATTAATCAAAGGAAGAAAGCATAGAAGAAAAGAAGAAAAAAAATTAAAAGCTGCTGTGCAGCGAAACAAAAAAATATAACTTAAATCGCATTTTTGAATTTAGGACTATTTTTGAAGCGACCCTGTGACGATCCGGGAATTTTCGACCAAATTTAAACATTAATCCTTATATGTTTCTGACACGATAAGCAAAGTCTGTAATGTTAAGTCACAAAAATTTTGAACTGTTTCATATATTCGTTTGACTTTCGACCATTTCCGATGATTCACGAACAACTATTTTAAATAGATAACAAATATATTTAAATAGGTATTTATAATTTGAAATATAATTTAGAATATTATATAATATGATTATTAGGATTTATATTGTAAAATAAATAAAATAAAATGCTATTAATGGAAACTATAGAATATATAGATATATATAAATATGTATATAAATATTATTTGTAAATATATAAAGTTATATTAAATCTATTTGTTTAAAAATATATAATATATTTGTTTTAGTAATTAACTTTGCTATTTTAAATCTGTTTATATATAGAAAGGGAATATAAATGATTTCGAGCTTAATTAGTAAACGTCAGTAATACTCGGTTGACATTTCGTTAACGTTCATATAGATTTAACATAAATCTATGATGGATTAAAATAAAAGTTGAACTGTAAATCGTTTACGAAGACTTTAGATTTGTTAAAAGTATTTTTACCTTTTTAAGTTTAAATATTAGTACTCCGTACATATAAATCGGAACAGAAAATAAATAATTTTCGAACCCTTTTTATCAGATTTCAAACAGGTAATGAGTGAAATAATTAAATATATTTAATCTAAAAATTTGGGATTTTTAGGGACACTTTTATACGTTAACTGTTTAGCAATGGACACGATATAGCTATCCGGATAAACTGTCGGCACAATCAAACAATTAATGAGGCTGCTAAACTATTCGTTTACTATTTGGCACTGTTTGAATTTAATTATTAATTATTATTCATTCTGTGTTAGTTAACTTTTAGATTATATATATTACATTAGTGTTATTAACTTTACAGCATAACATATGTCTTGTGTATATGCTTTGTTCCCTATCAACTTACAAATCCCCACCATTCTCATTCTTGTTACTAGATCAAATGACTCAAAGCTCAACCCAATTATCATCTTCATCACCCTTTTACTCCATCACAACGATCATCAAACTAAACAACCTTTCTCTTCTTTTTCTACTATTAGTTGAATCTTTTAGTGCTTGATCTCCACCCTCACCATCTACACTACAACCACCATTAAACCCACCACCTTCGCGACACCCTAACCACCATCGACGCCATCTTCATTCACCAACCGTAAACACCATGAAACCTACTGCTACTACCATGTTCATGTTTACCTTCTTCATCCCTTCCTTCTCTCTCTCTCTCTCTCTACCTCTCACCTTCGTGAAACTTAGAAACAAAAGGCACCTACTGTTACTGATAGACTTCTGTTTCTGTTTCTGTTCGCAAACCACGAACCAAAACCACATTAAAAACCGCCACCAACGTCATATTATTATTACTGCTGCAGCACTTATGCCTGTTTCTGTCGAGAATCAACCAAACAACGATCTCCAGCCACTAACTGTTGCTGTTACTTGTGATTCTTTCTGTTGCAAGTAATCCAGCCCAAAAACAACCCCACTTCGATTAATTGTGCAGCTAAAACATAAATCTTAAATCTCTAATAGTTGTTGTATGCTTCATTTTTTTTTAATCAAGCCGATGACCACCACCAAGGCCATCGTCCCAAAACCAACCCCAACCATCTAAAACAACCACCGGTTACCACCATGGCCCACTACTATGAACAACTGCTACCATCTCCGTTTTCCCTACTACTACTTCGCGTTTGTTTTCACAGTCACCACAATCGAGTACTGCTATATCACGATTTTTCTGTTTCTGTGAGAAGGACGACGAACACCATAATAACCCACCTCCATATTCGTGGTTAAACTGTTACAACCGCTGCGAACAACAGAAACCCAGAACCACCTAGTTGTTACTATCTCATTCTTGTTTCGATCTATTTCCTTTCTGTTTTTATTTCAAATTAGCAAACCACCACAAATCCTTTTAAACTTTTATTGCTGTTTTCCTATTGCTTTACAAAACCAACCAACGATGAACCTGTGATTGTGATGATGAGGCCGAATGATGTTACAAGTGACGATAATGATGATGCTTATGATAAGATAATGAAGATGAGGGTGAACGAACAATAGTGATGGCGACCGTATGATGATAATGATCGTGAGTTAATGATGGCGTATGATATTATGATGATGATTATCATGATTGAGATGATAACGTGTTGTGTCCCTATCACCAGACGAACCCTACAATCCATCGTGCAAATTAAATTAAAACGTTATTGGATTTGTGTATCCTGGACTTAGATAACTTAATTGTTGGGCCGAATTTATTGTGGGCCATGTATTGTTTCTAATTGGGCCGGGATGTTTGAACATGAGGATGATAAATCGGGTTGTTAGTTAATGAAGAAGGAAAACGATTAAAAATGCTTCATACATAATTATATTGTGTATTAAAACAAGAAAGCTGAGATGGAGGAATGGTTTGAGGAGTTTTCTGGTTAGCGAGAGGTCGGGGGTTCGAGTTTGGGCTTGGGCAAATTGTTGTCTTTTTTGATCCTTTAAGGTAGTAAATCATTTTTATTAGTATTATTATTATTATTATTATTATTATTATTATTATTATTATTATTATTATTATTATTATTATTATTATTATTATTTTTCTTATGATTATTATTATTGTTATTGTATTATTATTATTACTATTATAATCATTATTATTATTATCATTATTAATATCATAATTTTCATTAACATTATTATTATCACTTTTATCATTATATAGTATCAATATTTTTTTTACTAATACTAGTATTATTATACTTATTAATTTCATAAACAATTGATCTTCAAATAAAAGATAAATTTAATATACATAACTTAATTATATTAATATTATTACTATATATAAAAATAAAGATATAAAGATAAATAATGAAACATATAAATTATTAAAAATAACAACTACATCACTAATAATAATATATAATTTGTTCGATTACAAATATACGTTTTAATATATATACAAATGATATAGGTTCGTGAATCCGAGGCCAACCCTACACCTATTAAATGATGTCATATGTATTTTTACTACAAAATACAGTATGTGAGTTTCATTTTCCCTTTTTACTCTTTACGTTTTTGGGCTGAGAATACATGCAAATGCTTTATTAACTGTTTTACAATATTTATATGCGTGAGTTTCATTTGCCCTTTTTACTCTTTACGTTTTTGGGCTGAGAATACATGCAAATGCTTTATTAACTGTTTTACAATATTTATATGCGTGAGTTTCATTTGATCCCTTTTACTCTTTACGTTTTTAGGCTGAGAATACATGCAAATGCTTTATTAACTGTTTTACAATATTTATATGTGTGAGTTTCATTACTCCCTTTTTAAATGCTTTTGCAATATATATTTTTGGGACTGAGAATACATGCGCTTTTATAAATGTTTTACGAAATAGACACAAGTAATCGAAACTACATTATATGGTTGAATGATTGAAATCGAATATGCCCCTTTTTATTAAGTCTGTTAATCTAAGAATTAAGGAACAGACACCCTAATTGACGCGAATTCTAAAGATAGATCTATCGGGCCCAACAAGCCCCATCCAAAGTACCGGATGCTTTAGTACTTCAAAATTTATATCATGTCCGAAGGAGGATCCCGGAATGATGGGGATATTCTTATATACATATTGTGAATGTCGGTTACCAGGTGTTCAATCCATATGAATGATATTTTTGTCTCTATGCATGGGACGTATGTTTATGAGAAATGGAAATATGAAATCTTATGGTCTATTAAAATTATGAAATGATTATTTATGTTAAACTAATGAACTCACCAAACTTTTGGTTGACACTTTAAAGCATGTTTATTCTCAGGTTTGAAAGAAATCTTCCGCTGTGCATTAGCTCATATTAGAGACATTACTTGGAGTCATTCATGGCATATTTCAAAAGACGTTGCATTTGAGTCGTTGAGTTCATCAAGATTATTATTAAGTCAATTATAGTTAGATGTATTATGAAATGGTATGCATGCCGTCAACTTTCGATGTAATGAAAGATTGTCTTTTCAAAAACGAATGCAAAGTTTGTAAATGTATCATATAGAGGTCAAGTACCTCGCGATGTAATCAACTGTTGTGAATCGTTTATAATCGATATGGACTTCGTCCGGATGGATTAGGACGGGTCATTTCAGTTGGTATCAGAGCGGTGGTCTTAGTGAACCAGGTCTTGCATTAGTGTGCCTAACTGATAGTTGTTAGGATGCATTGGTAAGTCTGGACTTCGACCGTGTCTGCATGTCAAAAGTTTTGCTTATCATTTTGTGTCGAAAATTATCTACTTATCATCCTTAGGAAATTACCTGCTTATCATTCTTAATCTAGAAATATCTTACTGCCTGGATTGCATGATTAGTGTATAGACAAAAATTCATATCTTAGCGTATCTGCTAATTCATATCTTAGCGTATCTGTTACTGTAAACTTTACCTTACATATTCCGTAGGTTCCTCCGTAACTTATGGGATTTTAGTATTATATATGCATATGTAAATTATGTATTGCAGGGTACTAATCTACATCCTATAATCTATTTCTTATCAAAAATACTTCATATGATCATACGAGATGAATCCCTCAACCAGTTCGAGTCCCTCAGATTTCGGTAGCTATTCCGACTACTATTCCGACAACTATTCTGACATGGATATTCACCTAAGCTCCAAAACGGTGTCACCGGAATGAATCAATCAATCAGCCATCCCCAATTCATCTAATGGGTTCATAGTCGACTTAATCAAGGGAGACACGAAGACGGCGATCCTTTCCACCAACTAAATTGCCCTCTTGGCAAAGAACCTGAAGCACTTACCGGTGAACCTGTTCGAAACACCATCTTTTCTCTTATTTACAGAGTATCTCGCCACGATTATATACTATACCAAATTCTATATTATATTTATCCGCTAGTCCGAACCAAAAATCACCCCGGTGTAATAGTAGAAGTCAACGAGCTTCGCGCTCGGGTAGTGGCTTTAGAGAATATGGTGAGAAGGTTACAAACACCAGCAGCAGCACCAGCAGCATAACCAGTACCACCACCAATGTCAACAGTACCATCACCACCACCAACATCAACATCCGCATCCCACACCTCAACATCTTAATCTATACCTCGAACATCAACGTCATACGCACCATGGATACCAAGGAGTATCAACAACAACAACATCATCACACGTCTCAACCTCGCAATCTATACCTCAAGCATAATCATCGTTCTACGAATTGTTTTACGAATCGTTCTACATAAACTATCTTCGTCCTTCATGGTGATTATGTAATCTCTAATATTTTAGAGATTATGTACTCTAGTTCTAGCCGTAAATCTGATGAGTTTAATACCACATTGACTCATTAAATCCATAATTACGTCTGAAGAAAATAAATATGTATATATGATTTCATAAAGATTGTAATTAAAATTTTTATTGTACAAACTGTTAATGGTGAAAATATTTTAACGGGTAGGTAATACCCGAGGAATATTTAGATTTCGCATTAATAAGTTACACTGTACATGCTTCGAATCTGATTCAACAGTCATTAACTATCCTACTTGCAACCACAGCTATACGAATCCGTTCATCACAGAATAACCATTTTCATTCAATTTCATATTTGGATTTTGACCTATCAGAATCCGACAAGTGGCATAATGAAGAAAACATTGGACAAAATAAAATTTGTTAGAAACAAACAAATCAACTATGAGAAATTTTGTTAAGAATCCACGCTAACAAAATCCTAGCTAACTGTTCCTAGCTAACAGATTACATTTTGTTTATCGCAATTTATTTTATCGCAATTTACATTCTCGCAATTTTATTTATCGTCATTAAATTTCTGTTATTTACTTTACGCACTTTATTTATCGTTATTTAATTTTCTGTTATTTATTTTACGCACTTTAAATATCTGGACACGTATACAAGGTTTTGACATATCATATCGACGCATCTATATATATTATTTGGAATCACCCTAGACACTATATATGCAGTAATGATCGAGTTCTCTATACAGGGTTGAGGTTGATTCTACAATAATATATATAGTTTGAGTTGTGATCAAGTCTGAGACATATACGGGTCACGACACGTATTAATTAATTCGAATATTATATATTATACTATATATGAATTATTGGACTGTCAATTGTGGACTATCGACTATGGACTAATAACATTGGACAATTAAAATGAATAAAAATTTTGATTATAACATATGAAACTAAACAATTTTTCAAGTTGCCGCTTGATTTCGTCTTAAACATCATTTGTATCTTCACGATTACATTCTGTGTTCAAACCTTTCATGATTCTTGAAAACATCTCAATCGAGAGGATGAACTAACCGCACTTCATCTACGAAAGAAAAGATTGATACATATTGTTATGCACCTGAAAAACTCTCGGAAACTAAGTAAACGATTAACACGTATCTATGCTAGCTCCTTTGGCTTTGTTATTACTGAAAATAACTTTGCAATCCCTTTCCAAAGTAGCCAATTTTGTCACAGCTCCAACAAATCAACTTCGACTTTTCGTTCGAAGCAACCTTATTATCACCTTGATTTATATGTATGCTATTTTATTGTTACCAGGGAACCTTTTATATTCCACCATATTACCGTCAGCGTTTAATCATCTAAAAACACAATTCTCTTGAAATCACCTCGGATCGATAACCAATGATTCAGATATGGTAGCAGTAAATGTAGAGGAATCGGCAATCAGTACTTTAAAAGCTCACAGCATATCTACATCAACAGTTATATGTATAACATTTATCTCTTAGAATAATAATCTTCCATTTTGAAATTTTGAAAAGCACCCAGCCTACGAATTAATACATTGAACTTTGAAAAAAAAAAAAAAAACTGAATGAAGCAGCAGAAACTGTAGATAACCGTAAACGACCTTAATCGTCGGAAGTTTGATGATAGAGAATTGTACGTTGGAAAAGCTCAGAAAAATTTGAACTGGAAAACGGATAGAGATAACCATGAAGGAGACCAAGGACAAATACTAGGACCATACCCTATATTCAAAGAATCCAGATAATTCTGGATCCATTGAAATCTTTAGAGAATATCTTACCCCGAAGTCATGTTAAAATCTTGCGAAAAATCTTTCTCCATCAACCATCGTACTTAGAAATCCCTAAAATATCATCATCAATATCTTCGATATTTCTGAGGATATTTTTATAAATATTCTTGTCCGAAATTATATACCTCTTCGTGCTTCCTGTGTACCATTATATTGGAAACATTCAATAGAAAATTTAGTACCGAAAATCAGATTATGCGAAACTATGAAGAGAGTCGTGGACAAATCACAAAGAATAAGTTTGACTTCAAAGAATCCAAATGATTCAATGTCTACTAAAGTCTTTAGTGAATATCTTGCTCCTTACTCTGAACCCTTGCAGGCAATAGTTTATATCATCCTCTGATCTTAGATATTCCGAGATATTATCGTATCTTTCATTATAAATATCCTCCATATTTCTGGATATATTTTTATAACTATTCTTATCTGAAATCATTAATCTCTTCGTGCTATCTGTGTTACACAATATAGAAACTGTTAGTTTCTACATTCTGTAAACTTTCGAGCTTAAAATATGAATGTTATTGAAGTAATGTTGGGAACTGAAGCATGAGTTAGTATAATATAATGACACTTGATCAACGTGATTATATTACAGTAAGTCATGCTGAGTTTCTAATGGAACGTGATGATTCACAGATCATATCGTCATCACGTGCCAGGTTACATAACTCTTTCATTTAAATTAACTTCTGAACATATCAAGAAAATATATTCTTGATAGTTCTATTCTCAGTGATTCTGGTAATTTGACAAATCAAATCGTGCTATTACGTTCTTTCTTGATTATAACATTAAATTCATTCGAAACTCCATACTTATAAATTCTGGACCATTACTCGTTTTACTAAAGATCGAGAGTAGATTAAAAAGACAAAGAACTCCGAAACATAAGAGAAGATATAAAACTCGACAACAACACTGAAATTAAAATAATTAAAAATTAAAACATCACGACAATTAAAAATTAAAAAGATCACGACAATCAAACTAAAAATACTAGATAGTTCTTTTCTCTGAAGACATTGGTATTTCACTTGCTGCTTCAGCTGCTGCTTCAGCTGATTCATCGAGGTAACGATAACCCAACGTCTCTTTATCTTCAAGAAACACATACAGAGAAATGCGTTTACCACGATTTTCAATGGTATCTTTTATAAAGTACCATTGATCATCGGTACACACAAAAACTTGCCCTACAATTTACATCATAATCGTCTTTATAGAAGAACACAGACGTGAATTCACACGGAACTTTTTCCTTTAGAAAGGATAGCAAGTCTTGTAAACCAACATCACGAATGTCGATATCTTCAAATGAAATACTGTCACCCCACTTGTATTCCTTCATTTGATTACGAAAATCAACTCCGTAATGAACATCGAATGAAACAATCATTGGGGAAAGTGTTAGCATTTTGCAGTTTGGGAGTGTTTGATTTTGATTTTTGAGAAAGGTGGAAATGTAAAAGAAATATATGTTTGGGTGTATAAAATAAAGTATATGGTTGGTATTTATATAGTATAAAAGTGACCGTTGGGATAGCCATTGAGATTTTTTTTAGTTTTATTTTACCAACGGCTACAAATTTAGCCGTTGGGACCTCTCTTACGATATTTTCATTCGTACTCTTCGAATAATCGAATTGTTTTATCCATATTACTCAATAATGATAAAACTCTATTTTGTCAACTCATATTCGTCATGAAAACATATTTATTGTTAACCATGACAACCACACTCAAATTTCGGGACGAAATTTCTTTAACGGGTAGGTACTGTGACGATCCGGGAATTTTCGACCAAATTTAAACATTAATCCTTATATGTTTCTGACACGATAAGCAAAGTCTGTAATGTTAAGTCACAAAAATTTTGAACTGTTTCATATATTCGTTTGACTTTCGACCATTTCCGACGATTCACGAACAACTATTTTAAATAGATAACATTATAATTTGAAATATAATTTAGAATATTATATAATATGATTATTAGGATTTATATTGTAAAATAAATAAATAAAATGCTATTAATGGAAACTATAGAATATATAGATATATATAAATATTATTTGTAAATATATAAAGTTATATTAAATCTATTTGTTTAAAAATATATAATATATTTGTTTTAGTAATTAACTTTGCTATTTTAAATCTGTTTATATATAGAAAGGGAATATAAATGATTTCGAGCTTAATTAGTAAACGTCAGTAATACTCGGTTGACATTTCGTTAACGTTCATATAGATTTAACATAAGTCTATGATGGATTAAAATAAAAGTTGAACTGTAAATCGATTACGAAGATTTTAGATTTGTTAAAAGTATTTTTACCTTTTTAAGTTTAAATATTAGTACTCCGTACATATAAATCGGAACAGAAAATAAATAATTTTCGAACCCTTTTTATCAGATTTCAAACAGGTAATGAGTGAAATAATTAAATATATTTAATCTAAAAATTTGGGATTTTTAGGGACACTTTTATACGTTAACTGTTTAGCAATGGACACGATATAGCTATCCGGATAAATTGTCGGCACAATCAAACAATTAATGAGGCTGCTAAACTATTCGTTTACTATTTGGCACTGTTTGAATTGAATTATTAATTATTATTCATTCTGTGTTAGTTAACTTTTAGATTATATATATTACATTAGTGTTATTAACTTTACAGCATAACATATGTCTTGTGTATATGCTTTGTTCCCTATCAACTTACAAATCCCCACCATTCTCATTCTTGTTACTAGATCAAACGACTCAAAGCTCAACCCAATTATCATCTTCATCACCCTTTTACTCCATCACAACGATCATCAAACTAAACAACCTTTCTCTTCTTTTTCTACTATTAGTTGAATCTTTTAGTGCTTGATCTCCACCCTCACCATCTACACTACAACCACCATTAAACCCACCACCTTCACGACACCCTAACCACCATCGATGCCATCTTCATTCACCAACCGTAAACACCATGAAACCTACTGCTACTACCATGTTCATGTTTACCTTCTTCATCCCTTCCTTCTCTCTCTCTCTCTACCTCTCACCTTCATGAAACTTAGAAACAAAAGGCACCTACTGTTACTGATAGACTTCTGTTTCTATTTCTGTTCGCAAACCACGAACCAAAACCACATTAAAAACCGCCACCAACGTCATATTATTATTACTGCTGCAGCACTTATGCCTGTTTCTGTCGAGAATCAACCAAACAACGATCTCCAGCCACTAACTGTTGCAGTTACTTGTGATTGTTTTTGTTGCAAGTAATCCAGCCCAAAAACAACCCCACTTCGATTAATTGTGCAGCTAAAACATAAATCTTAAATCTCTAATAGTTGTTGTATGCTTCATTTTTTTTTTTTTCAATCAAGCCGATGACCACCACCAAGGCCATCGTCCCAAAACCAACCCCAACCATCTTAAACAACCACTGGTTACCACCATGGCCCACTACTATGAACAACTGCTACCATCTCCGTTTTTCCTACTACTACTTCGCGTTTTTTTTTCACAGTTACCACAATCGAGTACTGCTATATCACAATTTTTCTGTTTCTGTGAGAAGGACAACGAACACCATAATAACCCACCTCCATATTCGTGGTTAAACTGTTACAACCGCTGCGAACAACAGAAACCCAGAACCACCTAGTTGTTACTATCTCATTCTTGTTTCGATCTATTTCCTTTCTGTTTTTATTTCAAATTAGCAAACCACCACAAATCCTTTTAAACTTTTATTGCTATTTTCCTATTGCTTTACAAAACCAACCAACGATGAACCTGTGATTGTGATGATGAGGCCGAATGATGTTACAAGTGACGATAATGATGATGCTTATGATAAGATAATGAAGATGAGGGTGAACGAACAATAGTGATGGCTACCGTATGATGATAATGATCGTGAGTTAATGATGGCGTATGATATTATGATGATGATTATCATGATTGAGATGATAACGTGTTGTGTCCCTATCACCAGACGAACCCTACAATCCATCATGCAAATTAAATTAAAACGTTATTGGATTTGTGTATCCTGGACTTAGATAACTTAATTGTTGGGCCGAATTTATTGTGGGCCATGTATTGTTTCTAATTGGGCCGAGATGGTTGAACATGAGGATGATAAATCGGGTTGTTAGTTAATGAAGAAGGAAAACGATTAAAAACGCTTCATACATAATTATATTGTGTATTAAAACAAGAAAGCTGAGATGGAGGAATGGTTTGAGGAGTTTTCTGGTTAGCGAGAGGTCGGGGGTTCGAGTCTGGGCTTGGGCAAATTGTTGTCTTTTTTGACCCTTTAAGGTAGTAAATCATTTTTATTAGTATTATTATTATTATTATTATTATTATTATTATTATTATTATTATTATTATTATTATTATTATTATTATTATTATTATTATTATTATTATTATTATTATTATTATTATTATTATTATTATTATTTTTCTTATGATTATTATTATTGTTATTGTATTATTATTATTACTATTATAATCATTATTATTATTATCATTATTAATATCATAATTTTCATTAACATTATTATTATCACTTTTATCATTATATAGTATCAATATTTTTTTTACTAATACTAGTATTATTATACTTATTAATTTCATAAACAATTGATCTTCAAATAAAAGATAAATTTAATATACATAACTTAATTATATTAATATTATTGCTATATATAAAAATAAAGATATAAAGATAAATAATGAAACATATAAATTATTAAAAATAACAACTACATCACTAATAAAAATATATAATTTGTTCGATTACAAATATACGTTTTAATATATATACAAATGATATAGGTTCGTGAATCCGAGGCCAACCCTACACCTATTAAATGATGTCATATGTATTTTTACTACAAAATACAGTATGTGAGTTTCATTTTCCCTTTTTACTCTTTACGTTTTTGGGCTGAGAATACATGCAAATGCTTTATTAACTGTTTTACAATATTTATATGCGTGAGTTTCATTTGCCCTTTTTACTCTTTACGTTTTTGGGCTGAGAATACATGCAAATGCTTTATTAACTGTTTTACAATATTTATATGCGTGAGTTTCATTTGATCCCTTTTACTCTTTACGTTTTTGGGCTGAGAATACATGCAAATGCTTTATTAACTGTTTTACAATATTTATATGTGTGAGTTTCATTACTCCCTTTTTAAATGATTTTGCAATATATATTTTTGGGACTGAGAATACATGCGCTTTTATAAATGTTTTACGAAATAGACACAAGTAATCGAAACTACATTATATGGTTGAATGATTGAAATCGAATATGCCCCTTTTTATTAAGTCTGGTAATCTAAGAATTAAGGAACAGACACCCTAATTGACGCGAATTCTAAAGATAGATCTATCGGGCCCAATAAGCCCCATCCAAAGTACCGGATGCTTTAGTACTTCGAAATTTATATCATGTCCGAAGGAGGATCCCGGAATGATGGGGATATTCTTATATACATATTGTGAATGTCGGTTACCAGGTGTTCAATCCATATGAATGATATTTTTGTCTCTATGCATGGGACGTATGTTTATGAGAAATGGAAATATGAAATCTTGTGGTCTATTAAAATTATGAAATGATTATTTATGTTAAACTAATGAACTCACCAACCTTTTGGTTGACACTTTAAAGCATGTTTATTCTCAGGTTTGAAAGAAATCTTCCGCTGTGCATTAGCTCATATTAGAGACATTACTTGGAGTCATTCATGGCATATTTCAAAAGACGTTGCATTCGAGTCGTTGAGTTCATCAAGATTATTATTAAGTCAATTATAGTTAGATGTATTATGAAATGGTATGCATACCGTCAACTTTTGATGTAATGAAAGATTGTCTTTTCAAAAACGAATGCAAAGTTTGTAAATGTATCATATAGAGGTCAAGTACCTCGCGATGTAATCAACTGTTGTGAATCGTTTATAATCGATATGGACTTCATCCGGATGGATTAGGACGGGTCCTTTCAGACCCATCCTAATCCATAAGGACGAATACTATAACATATGGTTACATTGCGAGGTATTTGACCTCTATATTTTACAAACATTGCATTCGTTTTTAAAAGACAAACTTTCATTACATCGAAAGTTGACAGGCATGCAAACCATTTCATAATATCCAACTATAAATGACTTAATCTGTCATTTACTAAATAATAATCTTTATTAAACTCAACGACTTGAATGCAACGTCTTTTGAAATATGTCATGAATGACTCCAAGTAATATCTTTAAAATGAGAAAATGCACAGCGGAATATGTCTTTAATACCTGAGAATAAACATGCTTTCAAGTGTCAAATAAAAGGTTGGTGAGTTTATTAGTTTATCATAAAAAATCATTTCCATTAATTTAATAGACCACAAGATTTTCATTTCCATTTCTCATAAACATCAACTCATATCAGGCATTTCGCACTGCATAGAGATAAAAATCATTCATATGGTGAACACCGGGTAACCGACCTTAACAAGATGCATATAGAATACCCCATCATTCCGGGACTCCCTTCGGACATGATAAATTCGAAGTACTAAAGCATCCGGTACTTTGGATGGGGCTTGTTGGGCCCAATAGATCTATCTTTAGGATTCGAGTCAATTAGGGGTGTCTGTTCCCTAATTCTTAGATTACCAGACTAAAAAGGGGCATATTCGGTTTAATAATCCAGCCCTAAATGTAGTTTTAAGTACTTGTGTCTATTTCGTCAAAAATATATATTGCAAAAGCATTTAAAAATGGAGTAATGAAACTCACTATACTATATTTTGTAGTAAAAATACATATGACGGCATTGAACAAGTGCAGGGTTGGCCTCGATTTACGAACCTATATTAGTATATGTTGGTCAAATAAATATGTAACAAGCTAGGTCAGGTCATAGTGTATCACAATCCTAATGCTCGAGACCGATATGCAAAAGTCAACAAAAGTCAACTTGACCCAAAATGACTTCCAAAATCTATACATGTTTATTATATAACTTAAATATAGTCGTTTTATATATTTAAATATATTTATCAAATTTTATTAAAGTAAATAATACAAGTCATTTATTAATAACTAAAAATTTATATTAAATTTTATATATGATAAAAATATACTTTTATATATCTCAAATAATAAAATTTATAAAGTTCACTTAATATCATAAAAATATAGTGGTATGTATTATTAATGTAATTATATTACGTGTGGTAAAAATATCTTTGTATCACATATTTATTTGAATAAAATAATATTGATAATAATAATAATGAGTAAAAGTTGTATTATTTTGCAATAATAATAATAATAATTATTATTCTACTAATAATAATAATAACAATATTTATTTACAAATGATAATATTAATTATAATAAAATGATAATTCTAATCATGATAATTTTAATAATAACGATACTTTTTAATATTAAGGATAATAATAATAAAATAATAATTCTATTAAAAATGATTATTTTTAATAATAATAATACTAAAATGATAACAATAATGATATTTTATAATAACAATGATATTTTTATTAAAAATGATAATTCTAATAAAAATGATAGTTTTAATATTAATGATACTTTTATTAATAATAATAATAATAATAATAATAATAATAATAATAATAATAATAATAATAATAATAATAATAAAAACGATATTTTTTATCTAATTCAATATATTACAATATTTCATCATGATACATATACTCTTTATTTCCTAATCGATTTATTTAATAGCTTTTAGTCCTCTTTTATAACGCATTCGTAATAATGATAATAATAGTAATCATATTAATTAGATGATACTAATATTAGTTTTAATGATAATAATACTACTAATAAATATGATAATAATATTAATGATAATAATTAACAATAATTATAATAATAATAATGATAATATTAATAATATCTTTAATGATAATATCGATAGTAATAATAACAACAATAACGATTTTTAATGATAATACTTATATTAATAACGATAATGATAATAATAATAATAATAATAATAATAATAATAATAATAATAATAATAATAATAATAATAATAATAATAATAATAATAATAATAATAATAATAATAACGATAATAACGATGATAGTAATAATAATAATCATTGTAATAATAATACTAAAATTCAGCTGGCGATATCTTTTAATCCGTTCATCGAAATCACACGAGTTCTAAATGAAAAGTTCTTAATTTTTCGCCAGCTTTCCAACGACATGCATATCATATACCTTATCTCAGTAGCATATGTATTAAATTCATGATTCATCAAAACTATCTAATGACGTAATTAAGCATACAAGCATGCATAAACATATATATTCTAGCACTAGTCAGGGATACACTATTAATATATAAAAGATAAGATATGAATGCTCACGTATCAATATTGAGATTCAATATTGCAGGAAAGTACGTAGAAGCAACGGAGATGATAAACACTAGATTTATCTCACGAGCATACCCCCGAGTAATACCCATAATTTCCTTAGTTTTATCCTGCTTGAAAAACTCGTTTGAAATAACTTGCCTTTAACCTCGTCGTAGTATTTTATGTATAATACTAATAATAGGAATACTAATACTACTAATAATAATCTTTAATAATAATAATAATAATATTAATAATAATAATAAATTTAAATAAATGAAACGGAGTATAATCAGAGAGATGGATGGAATGTGAATTGCATCGAACAGAAAATCGATCGAGCTTTATAGTCCAGTTCTGTGGACCCTAGCTCCTGAGACGACCCGTCTTAATCTATAAGAACAAATACCAATACATATGGATACATTGCAAGGTATTTGACCTCTATATGATACATTTTACAAACATTGCATTCGTTTTTAAAGACAAACTTTCATTACATCGAAAGTTGATAGGCATGCATACCATTTCATAATATCCAACCTATAAATGACATAATCTGTTATATACTTAATAATAATCTCTACTAAACTCAACGACTTGAATGCAACATCTTTTGAAATATGCCATGAATGACTCCAAGTAATATCTTTAAAATGAGCAAATGCACATCGAAAGATTTCTTTAATACCTGAGAATAAACATGCTTAAAAGTGTCAACCAAAAGGTTGGTGAGTTCATTAGTTTATCGTAGTCATTCATTTCCATCATTTTAATAGACCACAAGATTTTCATTGGAGATAAAAATCATTTATATGGGTTGAACACCTGATAATCGACATTAACAAGATGCATATAGAATATCTCCATCATTCCGGGACTCCCTTCGGACATGATAAATATCAAAGTACTAAAGCATCCGCAACCATGGATGGGGCTTGTTGGGCCCAATAGATCTATCTTTAGGATTCGCGTCAATTAGGGGCCAGTTCCCTAACTCTTAGATTACCAGGCTAAAAGGGGCATATTCCGCTTCGATCTATTCAACCATATAATGTAGTTTCGATTACTTGTGTCTATTTCGTCAATCATTTATAAAAACGCATGTATTCTCAGTTTCAAAAATATATATTGCAAAAGCATTTAAAAAGGGAGTAATGAAACTCACAATACTGTATTTCGTAGTAAAAATACATATGTCATCATTGAACAAGTGCGAGGTTGGCCTCGGATTCACGAACCTATATTAATTATATATATTTATATGTTGGTCAATATCTGTCTAACAATTTAGGTCAAGTTGTAGTGTATCACAATCCTAATGCTCGAGACTAATATGCAAAAGTCAACAAAAGTCAATCTGGCTAAAAATGATTTCCAAAATTTATACGTGTTTATTATAACTAAAATACAGTCGTTTTATATATATTTAAAATATTTTTAACAAATTTTATTAGAGTAAATAATATAATTCATTTATTCATAAATGAAATTTTATATTAAAATTTATATAATAAAAATATACTTTTATATATCTTAAGTAGTAAAATTTATAAAGTTCATTTAATATCATAAAAATAATATGATAGGTATTATTAATGTAGTTATATTACACGTAGTAAAATATCTTTGTATCACATATTTATTTGATAAAATAATATTGATAATAAGAATAGTAAGTAAAAGTTGTATTATTTTGTAATAACATTTATTATCATTCTACTAATAAAAATAACATTATTTATATTTACTAAAAATAATATTATGATAAAATGATAATAATAATGATATTTTATAATAACAATGAAATTTCTATTACAAATAATAATTTTAGTAAAAAATGATAGTTTTAATATTTATAATACTTTTAATAATAATAATAATAGTGATAAAAATAATGAAAGTGATATTTTTATCTAAATTAGTATCTTACAATAATTTTATTTCATCATGCTACTTATACTCATTATTTCCTAATCAATTTGTTAATAGCTTTTAGTCGTCTTTTACATTGCGTTCATAATAATGATAATAATAGTAATCATAATAATTAGATGTTACTAATATTAGTTTTAATTATAATAATACTAATAATATATTTTATGATGATAATAGTAATAACTATTTTAATGATAATAATAATAATAATATTAATAATACTAATTACAATCTTAACGATAATAACGATAGTAATAATAATAAAAATAACAATTTTTAATGATATACCTTTTATTAATAACGATAATGATAATAATAATAATAATTAAATAATTATAACGCTGATAATAACGATGATAGTAATAATAATCATTTTAACAACAAATATACTAAAAGTAATAATAATTCAGTTGACTATATCTTTTAATCCGTTCATCGAAATCACACGAGTTCTAAATGAAAAGTTATTAATTTTTTGTCAGCTTTCCAACGACATGCATATCATATATCTTATCCTAGTAGTATATGTATCTAATTCAGGATTCAACATAACCTATCTAACGACAATATCAAACGTACAAGCATGTATAATCCTATATACTCGAGCACTAGTCAGGGATACACTAATAATATATAAAAGTTAAGTTATGAGTGCTCACGTATCAATATTAAGATTCAATATTGCAGGAAAGTACGTAGACGCAACGGAGATGATAAACACAAGTTTGACCTTACGAGCTATACCCCCTAACCATACCCATAACTTCCATAGCTATAACCCATAATTTCCTTAGCTCTATCCCTCTCACAAAACCCGTTTTGAAATAGCTCGCTCATAACCTTGTCGTAATATTTTATGTATATACTACTAAAAATAATGCGATTAATAATATTAATAATAATAATAATAATAATAATAATAATAATAATAATAATAATAATAATAATAATAATAATAATAATAATAATAATAATAATAATATTATTATTATTATTATTATTATTATTATTATTATTATTATTAATATTAATAATAATAATAATAAAATAATTTTTACGGAGTATATATAGAGAAGAGAGATTGAATTTGAATGATTCGAGCAGAAAAATGATCGGGCTTTATAGCCCCTTTTTGGTCCCTTGAGCTCCGTGACTGCGGTATTATGCTCACACTAACCTCCGCGATTTTGGAGCTGTGCAATCCAGCTCATTCCTCAAATGATTAAGGCTGCCGACGGTTTTTAATTATATTTAATATATAATATATTTAATTTATATAATTAGTTATATATAATATAATATTTACGTGCATAATGGACTTGTAATTTTTGTTCCAACGATTTGTACGATGATGCTCGAGTCGTGTCCTGCTTCCGGTTTTTCGAACGACCTTTCGTACACTAAGAAAACTAGCATTTTGTGTTTCGTGACTCGTACATTTGTCAAAATATAGACTTAGATTATCAATAAACTATATCACTTGAAATGTAACTTTACCTTTTGAGTGTTATGATCATTTGCTTCTTTAAATCAATGTCTCGTTGTTTTATCAAAATATATTATTTTAAATCAAACGTTTTATGACAGGGTTAATAATATTTTTTATCACTTTGTAAAATATATATATAAACTTTATACTTATTGTATGTAATAGAAATATTTATGTAATAATATCATATTTAGTTTTTCAAAACTAGTTATATTTCAAGGTTTGTTTTAAATTTGTTTACGTAACGTGTACTCTTTAAAACTAATTTGATATAATCCATTTATGCGCCATCATTTATTTTTAATATCTTACTAGTTTTAAAACATTTTTTTTATTTCTCGTTATATCTATCTATATCTTATTGAATCACGGACCATTGTTATAGATAATTTGTCAAAAGATTTCTAGAAATATTCTGAAATTCAGGATAACGTTAAAAACTTTATCTTTATTATAATGGCTTAGTAAAGAATTGTCAAAAGTGGTTCTAGATATTTATAAAGTTATATTTGTTTTTAAAGAAGACGTGACACTCTATTAGTTATATATAAATCCTAAGATTTATAACAATAAAAGATAATGATAATAACTTTAATTATATACTTCCTGACAAATTGTAAAATGTGGTAACCTTTCAAAATATATCGTGGTACGTTTTATATCTTTGAAACTATATATATGTAAATTTAATAATATAAATCTTTATTTAAGTTTTCTAACTTTATATATTCAAAATGTTTTATATTTTTGAAACAGTAATTATATGTACATGTAATTTATAAAACTTTAATTTAGGGTTTACATACATATTCAAATTATAAAACATTTTAGTAATAGAATTCTTTTAGACTGAAAATGTTTTCGTACGTTTGACACTAAATCAAATATTATCATAAAGTTTATTCTCCTAAAACTAATTATATACAGATCACCTAAGCTATTACTAGAACTTATGTTTATTTTAAATCCTTATAAGTTTGTATTAACTTGGTTAACAAATCAAGTGTAACTATATCTATTAATTGTATTCGAAACCACGTATATATAAGCTCAATATACTTTGTCTACCTATATACATATATACACATTTTATTACGTAGATGTTTATTTATAATGAATAAGCATAAGGTTATACGTTTGCTAACGTTTACAAGTCATAAAATAGCTTTCCTAATATATTTACATATCAATCAAACCGTTTAATGTTTTGTTAATATTTCTTAATTTAACAATCACATATATATTCATACATATCTATTTACAGATAATTGTTCGTGAATCGTTAAGAGCAATCAAAGGGTAAATGAATACATGAACACAGTTCAAAGTTTTTGAGATTTCAACATTACAGACTTTGCTTATCGTGTCGGAAACATATAAAGATTAAGTTAAAATTTGTTCAGAAATTTTCGGGTTGTCACAGCTCCGCGATTGCGAAGCATGTGAGGGTAAAAGTACCGCGATTATGGAGGTCCCATTTCCAGCTTGATCACAAACAAAATGTGGGCTGCCGACGGTTTTAATATATTTTAATATATAATATATTTAATTTATATAATTAATTAAATATTATATTATATTTACATGCATAGTTAACCTGTAAATTTAGTTCCGATGGTTTGTACGTTGACACTCGACTAATAACCCGGTTCTGGTTTCTCAAACGCATTTTCGTACACTTAGAAAACTGGTACTTTATGTTTCGTGTAATGTACCTTTATACATAACAAGACTTAAATCAATGAAAAACTATTCTACTCAAAGTGTAACTTATTTCTTTGAATGTTTTGGTCATTTGCTTCCATAAATTGACATCTCATTATATATATATATATATATATATATATATATATATATATATATATATATATATATATATATATATATATATATATATATATATTATAGTATTATTTTAAATAAAATGTTTTATAAATAAAATTAATATTAAATCTTATTACGATGTAATATATATATATATATATATATATATATATATATATATATATATATTTATACTTTCATTTCGAAATATAAATTTGAAATATTTATTTAATAATATAATATATAATTTTTCAAAACTAAATGTACTTCAAAGACCATTATATACTTTAAAACCATTTAAATATTTAACAATGGTTATGTCACATAACGTTTACATAATAGAAATTATTATATCATATAACGTTTTCATTTTAAAACTTAACTAAGTATAGTTCATTTATGTACTAGCGTTTATTTTAACTTCTTAAACGTACTAGTTATCATATCTACATATTAATCGAATCACTTAAGTGAGTGTTACTATCATTTACTAACTAATTTAATATACATAAACACGTTTTAAATACACGATGCAAGTTATGTATATATATAGTTCTAACAATTAACATTCCGACTTATTGTATATATTCAAATTCATTCTTTAAAAGGTTTCACCTATATCATAAACATTTTCAATAATATGAAAACTGAATAATTATCTTATCAAAGACACGAGACAATCATTGTAAAGCATGCATTGAAAGTTAAGCAGGAATCTCCACTAACTTTTGTCTATTTCTCGTTAATTGACACATTTGTTCTTTCATGTAAATCACTTTACCATTTTCTGAATATTATTAAAAGAACAGATTTCTTAAATCATAGTAGACCTCCTAACAGAGACCCGTAATCATGATTACAATGTATCTGATAATTCAATCATTTGATATTATCTTTTAATTCCGTCGATAAATATATTATGTATATATCGAAACAAACACATTCATGTAAAGTATTATACATCTAATACTTTCTTAACGTCTTTAATTAATATTTATATATAATTATATATGTACATCAAGTTAAATACAATTGTTCGTGAATCATTGGGAATAGTCGAAGGGTAAATGAATATATGAACACAGTTTAAAGTTTTTGAGATTTCAACTTTATTGACTTTGCTTATCATGTCAAAAACATTACATCATATAAAGATTAAGTTTAAATTTGGTCAAAAATTTCCGGGTTGTCACAGTACCTACCCGTTAAAGAAATTTTGTCCCGAAATTTGATTGGGATGGTCATGGCTGACAATAAGTATGTTTTCATGACGCATATGAGCTAGAAATTAGAGTTTTATCATCATTGAGTAATATAGTTAAAACAATTTGATTTTTGTGAAGAGTAGGAGTGAAGCTATCACAAAAGAGTTAAATGAGTAAATGCAGGTTCGACTTAATCGGTGACGTAGCCACGGTTGATTTCCAGAATTCAAGGGATTTAGGGGAAATCTTCGTAATGAAATTTGATTCTTCGGTAATTACGGAAATTAGGATCTTCTTTGATTAAATGCGATAACCTGTCACGATTGCTCTGTCGGATTTTTCGTTATAAATCCACTCCATTCGTTTGCTTATTTCCACAACTCACACCTTTTATTCTTTCTTTCTCAATTCATTCTTTAAAACATTCGTCAATATGCTCCATCCAGTTCTGATTCTTGATATACTCCTAACCTTCATATTTGTCATTCTTCTCTTTCATCTGCCACCAAAAGAATCTATTTACTTCTACTATACTCTTGGTTTTATAGTGTTTTTAGTTCTCCCGTGTCTTTATATTTCTATATGCATCGATATATATGGTTTATAATTTCTAAGTTATCGTTGGGCTTTTGATATTGCTCCAAACGAACATATATTTAGTCGTAATATCGTTCCAAAATTTAATGTTTTTAATTGTAATTTCCTTATTTTTAGTTGTAATCGTTTAAATAAATAAGTGCAAAGACGAAAGACGAAGATAGCTCGAAAATGAAGATTTAAAGACGAAAATGAAGATTTGAAAGATGAAAACGTTTAAAATGCTCAAACGTACAAGTTACACTCCAAGTGGTTTAATTTATCGAATAATAACGTCTAAAAATTGACAAGAGTACAAGTCGCGGAAAGCAAAGTACATGATATTAAATTATACGAAAATGCGTTCGAGAAACCGGGACTGAGACATAAACCGGGCGTAAACGTACGAGACAATGGAACGAAAATTACAAGTCAACTTTGCACAAGAATATAATATAATATTTATATAATTATATAAAATTATATATATTATATATATTTAATAATATGTCGACAAGTAAAATGCCAAAAATTTGGTGAGCTGGAATTCGAAGCTCCGCACTCGCGGAGCTGTAAGGCACAAAAGTGCCGCACTCGCGGAGCCGTAAAATTCAAAACTGGCCGAATCCAACCACCATATTTCATATTTCATTTCTAAATCTATTTTTTTATATATTATTTATATTTATAATTTTAATTTAAGTTAAGTTAATTTTAATAATAAGGGTATTATAACGATTAATTTACGGGTTTTAAGTCGGAGTTCTGTCCGTATACTGCTACGCTAATAATATCGCTTTTTACCGTTCCAACTCGTTGTAAGTCTCCACGTCTCAACTTTATTTTCACGTATCGTTATTATCATTATTATCATTGTTATTACTATCGTTATTATTATTATTATTATTATTGTTGTTATTTTTATTGTTATCATAATATTATTATCGTCGTTATTATCGTTATTTATTATTTATTATTGTTAACGTTTATTATTATTAGTATTGTTACCATGTCCACTTTATATAATTTATATTTTTATGATGTTATAATGTCCAACTAAATACCCATAGTGGTGACTAAAAAGTAGAACCTCTGGACGAATGGATTGAACTATATTATAATATTATGATGTAACTTTGACTATTTTTAACATTAAGTTTAATCACTGACCCATTGTTATATAATTTAATATTTTCACCCCTATCACATAATTTATAAAATTAATAAGCGAAAGTGCATTAAATTTACATAAATTATGCTTCAACACTGTAGTGACCCGAACTTTTCCATGTTTTTATATATTAAATGAAATTGATATTTACATGATTAAATGTTTCCAACATGTTAAGCAATCAAACTTGTTAAGACTTGATTAATTGAAATAGGTTTCATATAGACAATTGACCACCCAAGTTGACCGGCGATTCACGAACGTTAAAACTTGTAAAAACTATATGATGATATATATATATGGATATATATATATATATATATATATATATATATATATATATATATATATATATATATATATATATAGTTAACATGATATTATGATAAGTAAACATATCATTAAGTATATTAACAATGAACTACATATGTAAAAATAAGACTACTAACTTAATGATTTTGAAACGAGACATATATGTAACGATTATCGTTGTAATGACATTTAATGTATATATATCATATTAAGATATATTAATACATCATGATATCATGATAATCTAATAATTTAACATCTCATTTGATATAATAAACAATGGGTTAACAACATTTAACAAGATCGTTAACCTAAAGGTTTCAAAACAACACTTACATGTAACGACTAACGATAACTTAAAGACTCAGTTAAAATGTATATACATGTAGTGTTTTAGTATGTATTCATATACTTTTGAAAGACTTCAAGACACTTATCAAAATACTTCTACTTAACAAAAATGCTTACAATTACATCCTCGTTCAGTTTCATCAACAATTCTACTCGTATGCACCTGTATTCGTACTCGTACAATACACAGCTTTTAGATGTATGTACTATTGGTATATACACTCTAATGATCAGCTCTTAGCAGCCCTTGTGAGTCACCTAACACATGTGGGAACCATCATTTGGCAACTAGCATGAAATATCTCATAAAATTACAAAAATATAAGTAATCATTCATGACTTATTTACATGTAAACAAAATTACACATCCTTTATATCTAATCCATATACCAACGACCAAAAACACCTACAAAAACTATCATTCTTCAATTTTCTTCATCTAATTAATCTCTCTCAAGTTCTATCTTCATGTTCTAAGTGTTCTTCATAAATTCTACAAGTTCTAGTTTCATAAAATCAAGAATACTTTCAAGTTTGCTAGCTTACTTCCAAACTTGTAGAGTGATCATCCAACCTCAAGAAATCTTTATTAATTACAGTAAGATATCTTTCTAATACAAGGTAATACTCATATTCAAACTTTTATTCAATTTCTATAACTATAACAATCTTATTTCGAGTGGAAATCTTAGTTGAACTTGTTTTCGTGTCATGATTCTGCTTCAAGAACTTTCAAGCCATCCAAGGATCCTTTGAAGCTAGATCCATTTTTCTCATTTCCAGTAGCTTTATCCAGAAAACTTGAGGTAGTAATGATGTTCATAACATCATTCGATTCATACATATAAAGCTATCTTATTCGAAGGTTTAAACTTGTAATCACTAGAACATAGTTTAGTTAATTCTAAACTTGTTCGCAAACAAAAGTTAATCGTTCTAACTTGACTTTTAAAATTAACTAAACACACGTTCTATATCTATATGATATGCTAACTTAATGATTTAAAACCAGGAAACACGAAGAACACTGTAAAACCGGACATACGCCGTCGTAGTAACACCGCGGACTGTTTTGGGTTAGTTAATTAAAAACTATGATAAACTTTGATTTAAAAGTTTTTCTTTTGGAAAAATGATTTTTATTATGAACATGAAACTATATCCAAAAATCATGGTTAAACTCAAAGTGGAAGTATGTTTTCTAAAATGGTCATCTAGACGTCGTTCTTTCGACTGAAATGACTACCTTTACAAAAACGACTTGTAACTTATATTTCTGACAATAAACCTATACTTTTTCTGTTTATATTCATAAAATAGAGTTCAATATGAAACCATAGCAATTTGATTCACTCAAAACGGATTTAAAATGAAGAAGTTATGGGTAAAACAAGATTGGATAATTTTTCTTGTTGTAGCAACGTGAAAATTGGTAACAAGTATATATTAATCATATCCTAGCTAACTTATATTGTGTATTCTAATATATTATGTAATCTTGGGATACCATAGACACGTATGCAAATTTTTTGACATATCATATCGACTCATGTGTATATATTATTTGGAACAACCATAGACACTCTATATGCAGTAATGTGGGAGTTAGCTATATAGGGTTGAGGTTGATTCCAAAAATATATATACTTTAAGTTGTGATCTAGCCTGAGACGTGTATACACTGGGTCGTGGATTGATTCAAGATAATATATATTAATTTTTTTCTGTACATCTAACGTTGGACAACTAGTTGTAGGTTACTAACGAGGACCGCTGACTTAATAAACTTAAAACATCAAAATGTATTAAAAGTGTTGTAAATATATTTTGAATATACTTTGATATATATGTACATATTTGTTATAGGTTCGTGAATCGACCAGTGGCCAAGTCTTACTTCCCGACGAAGTAAAAATCTGTGAAAGTGAGTTATAGTCCCACTTTTAAAATCTAATATTTTTGGGATGAGAATACATGCAGGTTTTATAAATGATTTACAAAATAGACACAAGTACGTGAAACTACATTCTATGGTTGAATTATCAAAATCGAATATGCCTCTTTTATGTAAGTCTGGTAATCTAAGAATTAGGGAACAGACACCCTAATTTACGCGAATCCTAAAGATAGATCTATTGGGCCTAACAAACCCCATCCAAAGTACCGGATGCTTTAGTACTTCAAAATTTATATCATATCCGAAGGGTGTCCCGGAATGATGGGGATATTCTTATATATGCATCTTGTTAATGTCGGTTACCAGGTGTTCACCATATGAATGATTTTTATCTCTATGTATGGGATGTATATTGAAATATGAAATCTTGTGGTCTATTGTTACGATTTGATATATATAGGTTAAACCTATAACTCACCAACATTTTTGTTGATGTTTAAAGCATGTTTATTCTCAGGTGAATATTAAGAGCTTCCGCTGTTGCATACTAAAATAAGGACAAGATTTGGAGTCCATGTTTGTATGATATTATGTAAAAACTACATTCAAGAAATATATGTCGATGTAAAATATTTCTATTGTAAACCAGTATATAATGGTCGTGTGTAAACAGTATATTTTAGATTATCATTATTTGATAATCTACGTAATGCTTTTGAAACCTTTATTGAAAATAAAGGTTATGGTTGTTTTAAAAATGAATGTAGTCTTTGAAAAACGTCTCATATAGAGGTCAAAACCTCGCAACGAAATCAATTAATATGGAACGTTTATAATCAATATGAACGGGACATTTCAGTTGGTATCCGAGCGTTGGTCTTAGAGAACCAGAAAATTTGCATTAGTGTGTCTTATCGAGTTTGTTAGGATGCATTAGTGAGTCTGGACTTCGACCGTGTTTTCTTTAAAAATGATTGTTTAACATTTTTGTTGGAAACTATATATTTTTAACATGTGAATATTATGTGATATATTAATCTCTTAGCGTGTTTCATATTATGTGATAGATGTCTACCTCTAGAATAAGTCCCATTGACTCACCTAATAATAATGAATATTCAACTATAAATTGGAATGATTCGTGGACTGATTCACAAGTTCCCGAAGAGGAACCGGAAGAAGAGTCGGAACTGGAAGAAGAATCGGAACCGGAAGAAGAATCGAAACCGGAAGAAGAAATAGAATCAGTGGGGGAAATAATAAAACGGTTAAGTAGAAGAAAATCCTCAACCAACCGACCAAAGTTAATTATGGTCAATGGTGTTTCCGCCAAGGAAGCAAAGTATTGGGAGAATTACCAATTCTCCGATGAATCGGATCCCGACAAGGATTCCGATGATGTTATTGAAATTACCCCAACAAAATTTAATAAGGCAAAAGAGAACAATAAGGGAAAGGGCATAAAAATAGAGAAATTTGATTCCAAACACGATGAACTTTATATGTATCATCAACACCCGTATTTCTTAAGTTGTGACAATAACCCGGGAACCTCTAAACCACCAGGTTTTTCTAAACCAATGTGGAAAACGACGGCTCGTATTAGGGGAACATCATATATCCCTAGAAACTTGGCAAAACGAACCAAAACCGAAGAAGAAGAAACGAGCGAGTCAGAATAAGATAGTTGTATTCGTGTGGTGTAATATATGTAATATAGTGTGCTTATGCTTTATGATATATGTAAAAATTGCTTGTATTAATAAGTATTTTTTTATGAATCTAACTCTTGTCTATTTTACAGTATAAAAACACAAAATGGATAGACAATCTAATATTTTAAGAGACCTACCCAGAGACATGATTGATGAAATCTTGTCTAGAGTCGGTCACAATTCCTCGGCACAACTATTTAAGGCGAGATCAGTTTGTAAGACATTCGAAGAACGTTCCAAGAATGCCTTGATTTATAAAAGGCTTTCGTTCGAAAGATGGGGGATATCACATTGGGAAATCCATAAGTTACGATGTGTTTACTTTGATGCATATATTGCGGGGAACCCAAATGCTATTTTACGCAACGGGTTAAGAAATTATTTTGACTCAATATATCCGAATATAGGACTTCGTGATTTAGAAAAAGCGGCTAACATGCAACATAAAGAAGCATGTTATGCTTACGGGTTAGTAATGTTCACTTCTCACCAAAGTGAGAACAAGAACATCGGGCTACAACTATTAAACAAAACGTTCCCACAAGTGACGGAGTCAGTAATTGGGGTAAGAAATGAGGTTTTTAGGTTATTACGAGACTGTTGGTCATTACGTAACCTTCATCCTTTTGACGACATTACAACACATTGTCTTACTATCGGTCACAAAGGTTATGTTCCACAAAACCAAGGATGGGAAGTGGTATTAGTAAAACCAGAATGCATGACTTGTTTCTGGACGTATGAATTACGTGTCTTTATTGCCTTTGCTGAACGCCTTATTTATTAACTAGAATTATCTTCGCAACTACTTTGTATCAAAGTTTTATGTGCTATATTTCATGCTATATGTAAAAAAAAAAGCGGTATTGTAAGTTTGCAAGTTATTGTATAAAGGTTTGAATATGATATTTTTTTTTTGTGATTAGTTTTTCATATAGAATTGTAGTAGTTTAAATGGTATGTTAGCTACTAAGTATGAACTTAACGGGTAGGTACTACCCGAATTAAAGATTATAAAACGCTAATATGGAGAAAGAGCTTTTATAAATAAGTTCATATTATGCTACGAAATACTATTGACTACTCTTGATATTCTATATGATTAACTCGTTTCATTTGACTATTTTGAAGGAAATGGCACCGACTACTCGACACACCTTGAATATGAGCGAAGAGGAATTTCGTGCCTTTCTTGCTTCAAACATAGCCGCAGTACAGGCTGCGCTACATACCAACAATAACTCTGAATCTAGCAATGCAGCTAACGGCGCAAGAAATCATGTAGGATGCACCTACAAAGAATTCACTGCCTGCAAACCTTTGGAATTTGATGGAATCGAAGGACCGATTGGATTGAAACGGTGGATCGAGAAGGTCGAATCGGTGTTTGCCATAAGTAAGTGTACTGAAGAGGACAAAGTGAAGTACGCTACGCATACCTTCACAGGTACTGCGTTAACATGGTGGAATACCTATCTAGAGCAAGTGGGACAAGATGATGCTTACGCACTACCGTGGTCAGCATTCAAGCACTTGATGAACGAGAAGTACCGTCCCAGAACCGAGGTCAATAAGCTCAAAACAGAACTTAGAGGGTTACGAACTTAAGGATTTGATATTACCATGTACGAAAGACGATTCACAAAATTGTGCCTATTGTGTCCGAGAGCGTTCGAAGATGAGGAAGAGAAGATCGACGCGTTTGTGAAAGGATTACCGGAAAGAATCCAAGAAGATATAAGTTCACACGAGCCCGCCTCCATACAACAGGCATGTAGAATGGCTCACAAACTAGTGAACCAGATTGAGGAAAGAATTAAAGAACAGGCGGCTGAAGAGGCCAATGTGAAGCAAGTTAAAAGAAAGTGGGAGGAAAACGGTGATAAGAATCACCAATACAACAACAACAGCAATTACAACAATAATCGCAACAACTATCCCAACAATCGCAACATCAATCGCAACTACAACAAACGGCCCAACAACAAGAACAACAACAACAACAACAAGAACAACAACAACAACAGCAACTACAACAATCATCCCAACAACAATAACAACCGCAACAACAACAATAATCAGAAGCAGCTATGCCAAAGGTGTGAAAAGTATCACTCGGGGTTCTGCACCAAATTTTGCAACAAGTGTAAAAGAAATGGTCATAGCACGGCGAAGTGTGAGGTCTACGGACCAGGGGTTAACAGAACGAAAGGAACAAATGGTGTCGGAATGAGTAATGGCGGAGCAAGTAGTGTCGGAGCAAGTTATGCCAATGTAGTTTGTTATAAATGTGGAAAACCGGGCCACATTATTAGAAATTGCCCGAATCAGGAGAACACGAATGGACAAGGCTGTGGAAGAGTTTTCAATATTAATGCGGCAGAGGCACAGGAAGACCCGGAGCTTGTGACGGGTACGTTTCTTATTGATAATAAATCTGCTTACGTTTTATTTGATTCGGGTACGGATAGAAGCTATATGAGTAGAGATTTTTGTGCTAAATTAAGTTGTCCATTGACGCTGTTGGATAGTAACTTTTTACTCGAATTAGCAAATGGTAAATTAATTTCAGCATATTATATATGCCGGAATCGAGAAATTAAACTGGGTAGCGAAATATTTAAGATTGATTTGATACCCGTAGAGTTAGGGAGTATTGATGTAATAGTTGGCATGGACTAGCTGAAGAAGGTGAAAGCAGAGATCGTATGTTATAAAAATGCAATTCGCATTGTACGAGAAGAAGGAGAACCCTTAATGGTGTACGGAGAAAAGGGCAACATGAAGCTACATCTTATTAGTAATTTGAAGGCATAAAAACTAATAAGAAAAGGTTGCTATGCTGTTCTAGCACACGTCGAGAAAGTACAAACTGAAGAAAAGAGCATCAATGATGTTCCCGTCGCAAAAGAATTTCCCGATGTATTTCCAAAAGAATTACCGGGACTACCTCCACATCGATCTGTTGAATTTCAAATAGATCTTGTACCAGGAGCTGCACCAATAGCTCGTGCTCCTTATAGACTCGCACCCAGCGAGATGAAAGAACTGCAAAGCCAACTGCAAGAACTATTAGAACGTGGTTTCATTCGACCAAGCACATCACCATGGGGAGCTCCTATTTTGTTTGTCAAGAAGAAGGATGGTACATTTAGGTTGTGTATTGACTACAGAGAGTTGAACAAACTTACCATCAAAAACCGTTATCCACTGCCGAGAATTGACGACTTATTTGATCAACTACAAGGCTCGTCGGTTTATTCGAAGATCGATTTATGTTCTGGATATCATCAAATGCGAGTAAAGGAGGATGATATTCCAAAAACTGCTTTTAGGACGCGTTATGGTCATTACGAGTTTATGGTTATGCCGTTTGGATTGACTAACGCACCAGCTATCTTCATGGACCTTATGAACCGAGTGTGTGGGCCATATCTTGACAAGTTTGTCATTGTTTTCATAGATGACATACTTATTTACTCAAAGAATGATCAAGAGCATGAAGAACATTTGAGAAAAGTGCTAGAAGTATTGAGGAAAGAAAAACTGTACGCTAAGTTTTCAAAGTGTGCATTTTGATTGGAAGAAGTTCAATTCCTCGGTCACATAGTGAACAAAGAAGGTATCCAGGTAGACCCAGCAAAGATCGAACCCGTTGAAAAGTGGAAAACCCCAAAAACTCTGAAGCATATATGTCAATTTTTAGGATTGGCTGGTTACTACAGAAGATTCATCCAAGATTTCTCCAAAATAGCAAAACCCTTAACTGCATTAACGCATAAAGGGAAGAAATTTGAATGGAAGGATGAACAAGAAAAGGCGTTTCAATTATTAAAGAAAAAGCTAACTACGGCACCTATATTGTCATTGCCTGAAGGGAATGATGAATTTGTGATTTATTGTGACGCATCAAAGCAAGGTCTCGGTTTTGTATTAATGCAATGGATGAAGGTGATTTCTTATGCGTCTAGACAATTGAAGATTCAAGAGCAAAATTATACGACGCATGATTTGGAATCAGGCGCGGTTGTTTTTGCATTAAAGACTTGGAGGCACTACTTATATGGGGTCAATATTATTATATATACCGACCACAAAAGTCTTCAACACATATTTAATCAGAAACAACTGAATATGAGGCAGCGTAGGTGGATTGAATTGTTGAATGATTACGACTTTGAAATTTGTTACCACCCGAGGAAGGCAAATGTGGTAGCCGACACCTTGAGCAGAAAGGACAGAGAACTCATTCGAGTAAAATCTATGAATATAATGATTCACACTAACCTTACTACTCAAATAAAGGAGGCGCAACAAGGAGTTTTAAAAGAGGGAAATTTAAAGGATGAATTACCCAAAGGATCGGAGAAGCATCTTAATATTCGGGAAGACAGAACCCGGTATAGGGCTGAAAGAATTTGGGTACCAAAATTTGGAGATATGAGAGAAATGGTACTTAGAGAATCTCATAAAACCAGATACTCAATACATCCTGGAACGGGGAAAATGTACAAGGATCTTAAGAAACATTTTTGGTGGCCAGGTATGAAAGCCGATATTGCTAAATATGTAGGAGAATGTTAGACGTGTTCTAAGGTCAAAGCTGAACATCAGAAACCATCAGGTCTACTACAACAGCCTGAAATCCCGGAATGGAAATGGGAAAACATTGCCATGAATTTCATTACTAAATTGCCAAGGACTGCAAGTGGTTATGATACTATTTCGGTAATAGTTGATCGTCTCACCAAGTCAGCACACTTTCTGCCAATAAGAGAAGATGACAAGATGGAGAAGTTAGCACGACTGTATTTGAAGGAAGTCATCTCCAGACATGGAATACCAATCTCTATTATCTCTGATAGGGATGGCAGATTTATTTCAAGATTCTGGCAGGCATTACAGCAAGCATTAGGAACTCGTCTAGACATGAGTACTGCCTATCATTCACATACTGATGGACAGAGTGAAAGGATGATACAAACGCTTGAAGACATGCTACAAGCATGTGTTATTGATTTCGGAAACAGTTGGGATCGACATCTACCGTTAGCAGAATTTTCCTACAACAACAACTATCATTCAAGCATTGAGATGGCGCCGTTTGAAGCACTTTATGATAGAAAGTGCAGGTATCCGATTTATTGGAGTGAAGTGGGGGATAGACAGATTACGGGTCTGGAGATAATACAAGAAACTACCGAGAAGATCATTCAAATTCGACAACGGTTGAAAACCGCCCAAAGTCGACAAAAGAGCTACGCCGACATTAAAAGAAAAGACATAGAATTTGAAATTGGAGAAATGGTCATGCTTAAGGTTGCACCTTGGAAAGGTGTTGTTCGATTTGGTAAACGGGGGAAATTAAATCCAAGGTATATTGGACCATTCAAGATTATTGATCGTGTCGGACCAGTAGCTTACCGACTTGAGTTACCTCAACAACTTGCGAATGTACATAACACTTTCCACGTCTCGAATTTGAAGAAATGTTTTGCTAAAGAAGATCTCACTATTCTGTTGGACGAAATCCAAATCAATGAAAAACTTCAATTCATTGAAGAATCCGTCGAAATAATGGATCGTGAGGTTAAGAGACTTAAACAAAACAAGATACCAATTGTTAAGGTTCGATGGAATGCTCGTAGAGGACCCGAGTTCACCTGGGAGCATGAAGATTAGATGAAAAAGAAATACCCGCATCTATTTCCAGAAGATTCGTCAACACTTTCAACAGCTTAAAATTTCGGGACGAAATTTATTTAACGGGTAGGTACTGTAGTGACCCGAACTTTTCCATGTTTTTATATATTAAATGAAATTGATATTTACATGATTAAATATTTCCAACATGTTAAGCAATCAAACTTTTTAAGACTTGATTAATTGAAATAGGTTTCATATAGACAATTGACCACCCAAGTTGACCGGCGATTCACGAACGTTAAAACTTGTAAAAAATATATGATGACATATATATGGATATATATATATATATAGTTAACATGATATTATGATAAGTAAACATATCATTAAGTATATTAACAATGAACTACATATGTAAAAACAAGACTAGTAACTTAATGATTTTGAAACGAGACATATATGTAACGATTATCGTTGTAACGACATTTAATGTATATATATCATATTAAGATATATTAATACATCATGATATCATGATAATATAATAATTTAACATCTCATTTGATTTAATAAAAAATGGGTTAACAACATTTAACAAGATCGTTAACCTAAAGGTTTCAAAACAACACTTACATGTAACGACTAACGATGACTTAACGACTCAGTTAAAATGTATATACATGTAGTGTTTTAATATGTATTCATACACTTTTGAAAGACTTCAAGACACTTATCAAAATACTTCTACTTAACAAAAATGCTTACAATTACATCCTCGTTCAGTTTCATCAACAATTCTACTCGTATGCACCCGTATTCGTACTCGTACAATACACAGCTTTTAGATGTATGTACTATTGGTATATACACTCTAATGATCAGCTTTTAGTAGCACATGTGAGTTACCTAACACATGTGGGAACCATCATTTGGCAACTAGCATGAAATATCTCATAAAATTACAAAAATATGAGTAATCATTCATGACTTATTTACATGTAAACAAAATTACACATCCTTTATATCTAATCCATATACCAATGACTAAAAACACCTACAAACACTTTCATTCTTCAATTTTCTTCATCTAATTAATCTCTCTCAAGTTCTATCTTCAAGTTCTAAGTGTTCTTCATAAATTCTACAAGTTCTAGTTTCATAAAATCAAGAATACTTCCAAGTTTGCTAGCTTACTTCCAAACTTGTAGAGTGAACATCCAACCTCAAGAAATCTTTATTATTTACAGTAAGATATCTTTCTAATACAAGTAATACTCATATTCAAACTTTAATTCAATTTCTATAACTATAACAATTTTATTTCGAGTGGAAATCTTACTTGAACTTGTTTTCGTGTCATGATTCTGCTTCAAGAACTTTCAAGCCATCCAAGGATCCTTTGAAGCTAGATCCATTTTTCTCATTTCCATTAGCTTTATCCAGAAAACTTGAGGTAGTAATGATGTTCATAACATCATTCGATTCATACATATAAAGCTATCTTATTCGAAGGTTTAAACTTGTAATCACTAGAACATAGTTTAGTTAATTCTAAACTTGTTCGCAAACAAAAGTTAATCCTTCTAACTTGACTTTTAAAATCAACTAAGCACACGTTATATATCTATATGATATGCTAACTTAATGATTTAAAACCTGGAAACACGAAGAACACTGTAAAACCGGACATACGCCGTCGTAGTAACATCGCGGGCTGTTTTGGGTTAGTTAATTAAAAACTACTATAAACTTTGATTTAAAAGTTGTTCTTCTTGGAAAATGATTTTTCTTATGAACATGAAACTATATCCAAAAATCATGGTTAAACTCAAAGTGGAAGTATGTTTTCTAAAATGGTCATCTAGACGTCGTTCTTTCGACTGAAATGACTACCTTTACAAAAACGACTTGTAACTTATATTTCTGACTATAAACCTATACTTTTTCTGTTTAGATTCATAAAATAGAGTTCAATTTGAAACCATAGCAATTTGATTCACTCAAAATGGATTTAAAATGAAGAAGTTATGGGTAAAACAAGATTGGATAATTTTTCTTGTTGTAGCAACGTGAAAATTGGTAACAAATCTATATATAATCATATCCTAGCTAACTTATATTGTATTATACATATATTCTAATATATTATGTAATCTTGGGATACCATAGACACGTATGCAAATTTTTTGACATATCATATCGACCCATGTGTATATATTATTTGGAACAACCATAGACACTCTATATGCAGTAATGTGGGAGTTAGCTATACAGGGTTGAGGTTGATTCCAAAAATATATATACTTTGAGTTGTGATCTAGCCTGAGACGTGTATACACTGGGTCGTGGATTGATTCAAGATAATATATATCAATTTTTTTTCTGTACATCTAACGTTGGACAACTAGTTGTAGGTTACTAACGAGGACAGCTGACTTAATAAACTTAAAACATCAAAATATATTAAAAGTGTTGTAAATATTGTAGGGATTTAACAAGTTACATAATGCTTAAAACCTTTTAAGAATCAAATATAAGCGGAAGCATGAAATCATTACCAATTGAACTTGTTAATCTTTAACCAATTAAAGTTAAATCCCAATTAGGATCAAGTTGTGAAACATACTTACAAACTACAAGTAAGAAAAGTGTATATACCTTCTCCTAGCTTGTTGGTAGATGATGATGAAGATGATGATGAATGGAGCTCCAAAACTATGAAACCTCAAGTAGTTATACCCCAAACTTGTGCACCAACACCCTAGCTTTGGTTAGGATTTAATTACACTTGAATGTTGCTTGCAAAAATCAAACTTTGAATCCCTTTTAGCTACCAAAAGGCCACGGCACAGCAGCTGAGTTTTTAGAGGATTATGCAGTTTTTTTTGTAAGTTTAAATGTGTATTGCAAGCTCACTTTGAGTCAAGGTCCTTGGTAAACTAATAGGCATGTCCCTTGGCACTTGTGTTGTCTTAAAATCAACAAAAAACAAGCATGGGTGTGGTATCTTGGAGACCAAAATTCTGCACACCACATGTGTATTTTATAACAAGTTTTATTTTATAAAACTTATATTTATTTTATAAAACTTGTATAAAATAAGCATGTATTTGTTATTTGTAATTATTTCATAAACCATTTTATGAAATACAACATAATTATTTAAACCTATAAATAATTAAATCCACAACACATATAAATTATCCAAATAATTTTTCTCAAGTGATCATAATTTAGAAAACCGATTTTTCTAAAGTTCAAGTGTCGTGTATTCATTTAACAATCCAACCGTTAAAATGAATACATATAAGGTGTCGGTAAGTTTGTTATTGGGTATGACCCGACTTGGATCATAACATGTTAGCCACATTAATTTAATATGTCTCTCGGGCATACGAAATACTTTCAATCTCCCACTTGCACGAGAAACATAAGAAATTAATGCAAGTGATGGATACAGCCTAACACACCGTCCATCACCCCTAATATGTTATGACTTTGTGCCATTCAATAACATCATCCCTTTCGAGTTCCCATCTCGAATATGATTAGGTGAATCTTTCATTATTTCCTTTCGTCCTAGATGTCATGTTAAATCCAAGAGATACAGAGTGATCACTCTCTTATAGATTTAACTTTTCAGGCCTTAGACATCTGACTCTCAACGAATAAGAGGGACAAATTCCATCTTGACTACATACGTCCTAGATATAGACTTTGTAATATACCTGAGTTCTTCCTTATGTACTACCATGTTTCAGAATAGCGAAGGAAGGAATCAAGGCACAGTACTTGGTGAATATCCGAACCCAATATGTATCTCAGGTCAGAGGATACAATGATATTCGCCTTTACTCAAGATTACATGTGATCAACCACAAAGGCCCTATACAGTAATTCTTGAGAGCGGGTCTTCCAATATTTGTTCCCCACAAATATCTATGAACCTTGGTTGCAACCTTGCCCCACATTCAACCCACGAATGTATACCAATCCAAGTTCATAATAGTCTAAACCTCACACTTGTTCCCACAAATGTGATCGACTACGGAAATTTAGAATAATTGCTTATTCATGGATGAAATATGCAAAATAGGAACATAACTCAAATAAATTAACACCATAGTTATATTAATGAGTTTGAATAATTTCATTCCGGTACAATACATAAAATAGATCATATCCAATCACTAGAATATCGAAGCCCTAATGCACAAACATGTCCCTCATGTTTTGGCCCATGTAAAAGCTTCGTGATTGGATCCGCAACATTATGATCTGTATGAACTTTGCGAATACATATCTTTCCTTTTTCAACTTCATCCCTTATGTAGTTGAATCTCCGCTCAATGTGACGAGTCTTTTGATGGGCACGAGGTTCCCTGATTTGAGCAATCGCACCCTCGTTGTCACAAAAGATCTCAAGAGGGTCCTGAATGGAAGGGACCACTCCTAAGTCGTCGATGAATTTCTTCATCCATGCAGCTTCCTGTGCTGCCAATGAGGCGGCAATGTACTCCGACTCTGTAGTGGATAACGCAATAACCTCCTGTTTCGAACTCTTCCAAGAGACCGCACCTCCATTTAATGTAAATACATAACCGGATTGTGATCGAGAATCATCTCGATCAGTTTGGAAGCTCGCGTCCACGTAACCTTTTACAGCGAGTTCCTCCTCACCAGACCCATATATTAGAAACATATCCTTAGTCCTCCTAAGGTATTTCAATATGCTTTTAACAGCAATCCAATGACTATTTCCTGGGTTGTTCTGGTATCTACTTGTCAAGCTTAGAGCGCATGACACATCCGGTCTAGTACATATCATTGCATACATGATAGACCCAATAGCAGATGCGTATGGGACTTTCTTCATTCTCTCTTGTTCATCTTTCGTGGTAGGACACTGAGATGAACTGAGAACGGTTCCCTTTTGAATAGGTACCAAACCTCTCTTAGAGTTTTCCATCTTGAACCTTTTCAAGATTTTATCAATGTATGTACTTTGACTTAAACCTATCAATCTCTTGGATCTATTCCTATAGATCCCTATCCCCAATATGTATTGTGCATCTCCAAGATCCTTAATGGAGAAGCAACTCTTTAGCCAAGTTTTGACTCCTTGCATTGTGGTAATATCATTCCCAAATAATAATATATCATCCACATATAGTACAAGGAACATGATAGTGCTCCCACTAGCTTTCTTATATACACAAGCTTCATCACCATTTTTAATCAAGCCAAATTTCTCGGCTTCCTCATTAAAACGATGATTCCACATTCTAGATGCTTGTTTCAATCCGTAGATTGACTTCTTTAACTTGCATACCCTTTTGGGATATTTTGGATCAACAAAACCTTCAGGCTGGACCATATAGACATCTTCCATAAGATATCCATTTAGGAAAGCGGTTTTGACATCCATTTGCCATATTTCATAGTCGTAGTGAGCAGCAATGGCAAATAATATCCTAATAGACTTTAGCATTGCCACTGGCGAGAAAGTTTCATCATAATCAACCCCTTGAGTTTGAGTGAAACCTTTTGCTACAAGTCTAGCTTTATATGTATCCAAGTTTCCATGTATGTCGGTTTTCTTCTTGAAAAGCCATTTGCAATCAACTAGCTTAGAGCTAGGAGGTTGCTCAACAAGTTCCCACACTTGGTTTTCATACATGGATTGCATCTCAGCGTTCATGGCATCCTGCCATTTATCTTTATCAATCCTTGATAAAGCATCTTCGTAGTTTATCGGTTCATCCAAATCAACCGTATAGCAACCATCCACGAGAAACCCATATCTCTCAGGAGGATTACTAATCCTACTAGATCTTCGAACATCTTGTGCATTTTGATCATCCACTTGATCATTTTCAACATCCTCATGTTGAGTACTAGTGCCAACCAATTGTGTATCATCGGCTTGATCTTGTACCTCTACAGGATCTATCTTCCTCTCACCATCACCTTCCATAAGGAACTTGGTTTCAAGGAATTCCGCCTTTCGAGCAACAAATACCGTTTGCTCGGATGGATCATAGAAATAATATCCCATGTCATCTTTGGGATATCCTATGAAGATACACTTTGTGGATCGAGCATGTAGCTTATTTGCTACATAACGCTTAGGATAAGCTTCACATCCCCATACTTTCAAGTATGAAAAAGAAGGAGGTTTTCCAAACCACATCTCATGAGGAGTTCGTTCCACTTTCTTGGTTGGGGCCATATTTAAAATACGAGCCGCGGAGCTTAGACAATAACCCCAAAATGATAGAGGCAACGAGCTTCTTGCCATCATAGATCGAACCATATCCATTAGGGTTCGGTTCCTCCTTTCGGAAACTCCATTAAGTTGGGGTGTTCCGGGTGGAGTAAGTTGTGAGATAATCCCACAACTCCTAAGATGATCTTGGACGGCATCGCTTAGGTATTCACCTCCTCTATCGGTACGAAGTACCTTAATTGTCCTATTGAGTTGATTTTGTACTTCGTTTTGATATTCTTTGAATGCTTCAAACGTTTCGCCCTTGTGTCTTAATAAGTAGAAATATCCGAAACGACTAAAGTCATCAATGAAAGTAACAAAGTATCTTTCACCATTCCTAGTCATGGGTTTAAAGGGTCCACATACATCCGAATGTATTAATCCCAATAAATCTTTAGCCCTTTCATAAGTCCCTTTGAAAGGTGCTTTAGTCATCTTGCCTTGTAAACAAGATTCACATACATCAAACGAATCCATTTCATTTGATTTCAAAAGTCCATTCTTTTGAAGTGTATGCATTCGGTTCTTGTTTATGTGACCAAGGCGACAATGCCATAAGTAGGAATCACTCAAATCCCTTTTGAGTTTCTTGGTGCTTGTATGGTACATTGAGCTACTAGATAATGTGTTATCGTGAACCAATTCATAAATTCCATTTGAAGGTGAAGCCTTGAAATAGAATACATTATCTAAATAAAAGTGGATATCATCATTAACAAAATTAGGATTAAAACCACATTGTTTCAAACGGGAAACAGAAATAATGTTTCGACATAAGTCAGGTGCATACAAAACATCATTCAAAATAAGTTCCAAGCCACTTGGAAGTTTTAACACAAAGTCTCCTTGAGCTTTCACTTGCACTTTAGCTCCATTCCCCATGAAGAGATTTGATGTTCCCGTTTGCTTGTTACTTCTTTTGAACCCCTGCAAAGAATTGCAAATATGAGTTCCACATCCCGTGTCTAATACCCATGTATTAGAAGAAGTAATACTAAGCTCTATATATACCATATATATATTACCTGAGGTTTGCCCCGCATCCCTCTTCTCCTTCAACTCCTTAAGGTAGACCGGACAGTTTCGTTTCCAATGACCCATCTCACCGCAACCGAAACATGGGTCTTCCTTGGGGTTTGCCTTCTCGGCTACCTTTTGCTTCTTAGCCTTGTTCTTGGTTGGGGTAACCATCTTCCCCTTCCCTTTGCCTTGATGGGTGGGTCCTTTCCTCTTAGCCACCTTTGGCTTAGAGGCGTTACCTTTGGATCCACCTTGATCGATTGCTAACACGGGTAAAGCCCTTTTGCCCATGCTAGTTTCGGCCGTTCTAAGCATACCGTGAAGCTCACCTATGCTCTTATCCATCCCATTCATATTGTAATTAATTACAAATTGATCAAACCTTTTTGATAGGGAGTTAAGGATAAGATCGGTGGCTAACTCATTAGATATGTTTAGGTTAAGACGGTTAGCACGATCGATAAGGCTTTTCATCTTAAGTACATAAGATGAAACCGATTGGGTATCGTCCATACGACAAGCATGTAGCGCCCGAACCGTTTCGAAGCGCTCGACACATGCTTGTTGAAGGAACATCTCCTTCAATTGCGTTATCATGTCGTATGCACTATGATGCTCGAAATCCTTTTGGAGTTCGGGAATCATAGTCCCAAGCATTAAGCATGAGACTTGAAGGGAGTCGTGGCAATACTTATCGTAAGAGGCCATTGCCTCCACATCATTCTCATCCGGTTGATCGGGAATGGGGTCCTCAAGCACATACATTTTATCCTCTTGTTTGAGGACAATCCGAAGATTGCGGAACCAATCCATAAAGTTTGTATGGTTGAGTTTGTCTTTCTCTAAGAGAGACCTTAATGATAGGTGGTTCAGGTTAAGTGGTGAGTTTGGAATGTTGTTGTTGTTATTGGCGGCCATCTACAAAATTAACAAATTTCGTTTAAGTATTGATTTTAATTTAACATTCAATACCCTTTTAAATATTAAATATTAGAATCCAACGGTAAATCAAATTTCGGTTAGGTGACCTTTATCCCGTTATTTGGTTTAGCTAGGTAGTCATTATATGACAATTGCAATCCTTTTGCAACTTCTAAGTTATGGGATCATGCAATCCTTTTGCATGGCATATTTATCCCATCAACGCCTATTTGTTCATCATGCTTCGGTGACCCTAAGTTCATGATTCCCAAATCAAGTCGTCCTACTTGTGTAAATATGTAGACTTAACATACAAGTGGTTAGGTGACCTTTATCCCACATGTATGCGAAGTGTACCTTATTCATATTAGTTCGCTCATGACGGTTAGGTGACCTTTATCCCACCAAGAGTTTCCTAATACGTCTATGTGTTTCCACAAAAGGATGGCGTTTAACTTGTTTGCCTTGTTAATAAGGGATTTTAAGTTTTCATTAATTCTAGTTTGAGAAAACTTTTGCACCATACACCAACATGCATTTAGTGTATGGTTTATTTGAAATCCATTTTCATGTTGTGTAATAAAGCCAATTTTATTACTTTGATATAAACCATTTTATATGTATGATCCTTATCATGTTCTTAATAACCGATTATTAATGTCCTTTTAGCCGTTTTTAATTTAACCATTTAGATTGACGTTTTGCATGTCGTTAATAATGTCAAATTTAACCAATTTAAATTGCCATTTTAGTTTGTTGTTAACTTGTGCGATTAACTTGTAGCATACAAACATACAATCCACATAATCATACAAAACAACCACGCATGCAAAATCATATGTTCACAATCAAGCCATTTTTGGTAGACATTTGTTTAGCCGAAAACAAATGCCACCGGTTAAGGGTAATAACACAAAGTAGGAGATTTTAAATCTCCCACTTAATCTTGCATCCAAATGCTTCTTCTTGTGTTCTTCAAGTCTTCATCATCTTCATCATTTTACAAAATATATCCTAATACATTTTGTCTAGAAAATGAAATACAACCTAATCTATTTTACATGCCAAATATAAAATAAATTACATAACCAAAATAATATTATTACAAACCAATTGAATAAATAATAAATCAACCAAACAAACATCCATTCAAACACAAGGTCTTGGCTATGATTGTGAACAACAACATACAACTAAAATTGACCAAATGGCAAGTTCCAAACCTATATGGAACCTCCAAAATTCGGCCAACATATGAACCCACCCAAAAATCAAGGTTTTTGCATTTTACTTGCATGCATGTTCATAAAATGCAAAAATATAGTGGATTTTATAAATCATCTCGAAGCATATTTCAACAACTTCGGCTCTAGATACCATTGTAGGGATTTAACAAGTTACATAATGCTTAAAACCTTTTAAGAATCAAATATAAGCGGAAGCATGAAATCATTACCAATTGAACTTGTTAATCTTTAACCAATTAAAGTTAAATCCCAATTAGGATCAAGTTGTGAAACATACTTACAAACTACAAGTAAGAAAAGTGTATATACCTTCTCCTAGCTTGTTGGTAGATGATGATGAAGATGATGATGAATGGAGCTCCAAAACTATGAAACCTCAAGTAGTTATACCCCAAACTTGTGCACCAACACCCTAGCTTTGGTTAGGATTTAATTACACTTGAATGTTTCTTGCAAAAATCAAACTTTGAATCCCTTTTAGCTACCAAAAGGCCACGGCACAGCAGCTGAGTTTTTAGAGGATTATGCAGTTTTTTTTGTAAGTTTAAATGTGTATTGCAAGCTCACTTTGAGTCAAGGTCCTTGGTAAACTAATAGGCATGTCCCTTGGCACTTGTGTTGTCTTAAAATCAACAAAAAACAAGCATGGGTGTGGTATCTTGGAGACCAAAATTCTGCACACCACATGTGTATTTTATAACAAGTTTTATTTTATAAAACTTATATTTATTTTATAAAACTTGTATAAAATAAGCATGTATTTGTTATTTGTAATTATTTCATAAACCATTTTATGAAATACAACATAATTATTTAAACCTATAAATAATTAAATCCACAACACATATAAATTATCCAAATAATTTTTCTCAAGTGATCATAATTTAGAAAACCGATTTTTCTAAAGTTCAAGTGTCGTGTATTCATTTAACAATCCAACCGTTAAAATGAATACATATAAGGTGTCGGTAAGTTTGTTATTGGGTATGACCCGACTTGGATCATAACATGTTAGCCACATTAATTTAATATGTCTCTCGGGCATACGAAATACTTTCAAATATATTTTGAATATACTTTGATATATATGTACATATTTGTTATAGGTTCGTGAATCGACCAGTGGCCAAGCCTTACTTCTCGACGAAGTAAAAATAAGTGAAAGTGAGTTATAGTCCCACTTTTAAAATCTAATATTTTTGGGATGAGAATACATGCATGTTTTATAAATGATTTACAAAATAGACACAAGTACGTGAAACTACATTCTATGGTTAAATTATCGAAATCGAATATGCCCCTTTTATGTAAGTCTGGTAATCTAAGAATTAGGGAACAGACACCCTAATTGACGCGAATCCTAAAGATAGATCTATTGGGCCTAACAAACCCCATCCAAAGTACCGGATGCTTTAGTACTTCGAAATTTATATCATATCCGAAGGGTGTCCCGGAATGATGGGGATATTCTTATATATGCATCTTGTTAATGTCGGTTACCAGGTGTTCACCATATGAATGATTTTTATCTCTATGTATGGGATGTATATTGAAATATGAAATCTTGTGGTCTATTGTTACGATTTGATATATATAAGTTAAACCTATAACTCACCAACATTTTTGTTGACGTTTAAAGCATGTTTATTCTCAGGTGAATATTAAGAGCTTCCGCTGTTGCATACTAAAATAAGGACAAGATTTGGAGTCCATGTTTGTATGATATTATGTAAAAACTGCATTCAAGAAACATATGTCGATGTAATATATTTCTATTGTAAACCATTATGTAATGGTCGTGTGTAAACAGTATATTTTAGATTATCATTATTTGATAATCTACGTAATGCTTTTGACACATTTATTGATAAAATAAAGGTTATGGTTGTTTTAAAAATGAATGCAGTCTTTGAAAAACGTCTCATATAGAGGTCAAAACCTCGCAACGAAATCAATTAATATGGAACGTTTATAATCAATATGAACGGGACATTTCAAACACCTCGGTGATCTAGACGGACATATGGACAAATTATTGACAACAATTTAGAAGTGTGATTCGGTGGTTTGGGTAATATTATAGTTTATATAATCGTGTAATTATAAAAAAAGGAAGACCGTTATAATTTTGGTTTTAACGAAAGTTAAAACTTGATTAAATCTCAATTTGAATAGTCGGGGTATAATTTAATTCGCTAAAACGAGATCTAACGAAAGTTAGATTTAATTTTAGTTAGTTAAATCTTTATAAATCGAAAGATAAAATATAAGGATATATATTAAAACATCGTAACCGGACTTAAAAACAATCCATAATCCAGAGGGGACATATTTTAGTAGCCACTACTTTACCTTATTTTAAAATCTCATCAATTTCACTTTTTACCATATAGTAAATTTTAATTACTTTTTACTATTTTGCTATATTGCCATGAAAAACCTTATTTCTTCTATTTTGTCAAATTAGTAAACCCTAATCCAAAATCCCCCTTTTAAATAAGTTTAACTTTTAGCGATTAAAGCCTTGAAAACTCCATCTCCCTGTGGAATGAACCGGATTTACCAACGAACTATTACTACACGGATAGGACAAAGTTTCCTATATGTGTGAAATCAATCCTAAATCATAAAAACGCCATATAATCACAACCAATTCGTGTAATAATTTCAATCCAAATCCGATCAAAATAAAAGGACACGATCACGAACATCAACTTTTTGGCGCCGCTGCCGGGGAAGTTGGCAGTTAAATAAATAGATAATTTTTCTGATTCGTAGTAATAGTTGGTTTTATACGTGGACTGGGTTATTGGAGCCAAACAGTACTCAATTATATTGGGGACCAAACGAATCCTGCCCCTTTGCTGCATCTTTTGGCTATTCGAAACGTGGGCAAAATCAGAAGCAAAATCTGTTTGTTTAAAGTTTTTTTTCATTGTTTTTATGTTATTCGATCCTTTCGTGAATATTCATTTTCAAGAAAGTTCAATGTTTATACACTTAGTGAATAAATCCTTCAAGACTACATACAATTTTGTAATTGTATGACCCGTTCAGGAAATCCTAAACTCGTTGCACTTAATCCAGAGCCTGAAAAAAACTTGAACAAAAGATTAAAACAAGAAAAACAAAAAAAATTAGGTATTACTAGTAAACCGAAAACACCGAAAAATATCAAAAAACAAGTAGGAAATACTAGTGGTCAACCAGAAATCAAAACTGAACCAGAAACCATCGTCATTAAAGAAGAAATGGCTGAAGTAACACCTGATCCAAATGATCTACTGATGTAGAATACCAGACAAACTGTTCCCCCCTCTCGCACTTGCACCTATAAGAAGATCTGAAATTGAGGCTGAAAACTGGGAAGTTAAGGGGCAGTTTATGCACATGGTACGTGAAAACCAATTCGATAGAAGACTTAATAATAATCCGATAGAACATTTAGAAGCTTTTGAAGATTTATGTGAACTGTACAAAAACAAAGATGTTTCTTCAGATGTATTTAAGTTAAGAACTTTTCCATACTCGTTAATCGGAGACGCAAAAGCATGGTTGAAAGCATCAAAACATGATTCTATCACAACTTTTAATGAATTAAGAGAAAAATTCATTACCCAATTTTTTCCACCGGCAAAAGCTGAAAGACTTAGAACTGAAATCACCACTTTTAAACAAAAGGCGGATGAAACTCTTTATGATGCATGGGAAAGATTAAAAAGAATGTTACAAAATTGTTCGCAACACGGATTGCAAAAAGGGCAAATAGTACAAACTTTTTATCGTGGTATAGATGAACATACTCGTGGTATATTAGATTCCTCCATTGGAGGAGTATTTATGTACAAATCACCAAATCAAGCGTATGACATGTTAGAAGACATGTCAGTTCAAACTTTTGAATGGACACCGTCTAGAGATCAACTACCTAGAAGGATGGTGGCATGCCTTGAAGAAAATGAAGACAACAACACAACCATAGCTTCACTGTCAAATCAATTCAAAAAGTTTGGAAGAGAAATAGAGAAACTAAATTCAACAGTTTTAGCATTGCAAATAGGCTTTGAAATCTGTGGACAGCCACATTTCACGAAAGATTGTGATATCAATGATCAGCCAATGAACTCAGTAGCACAAGTTAATTTTATGGCCAATCAAAGACAAGGTAATTTTCAAGGAGGGAATTCTAATTATCAACCTGCAAACCCAGGATATCAAAACCCGAAGAATTTTGCTTTTCAAAGAAATGGACCACCTGGTTTTTTAAATAGAAACCAACCTCCATTTCCACCTCAACAAAATTTCCAACAACAACCGTTACCTCAATTACCATATGAACAACAAAATCATAACACGCAACTAGTAGAGAAGAAATCTAACTTTGAAGAAGTTATGATGAATTTTGTCTAAAGTCAATCAGAAACGAATGAGCAAGTGAAGAGACAACTTCATCAATCCCAAACGGAAAACGAGCAAGTACAAAGGAATCATCAAGCGTCAATTCAAAACCTTGAAAGAGATATGGGAATAATATCCCAATTGCTTGCTGAAAGGAAATCGGGAACTTTACCATCAAACACGCAACCAAACCCTAAGGGTAAGGAAACTCAAAATTCAAGTAATATTTCACAAGTTAATTCAATCACTATGTGAACTGGGTTAACCATTAACCCAGAGATTTCAAAGCCTCTGACTCCTATTCATGTTTCACAAGAAAACGAACATGTGGTGGAAGAAAATACGATGCCAACCACAAGTGCACCAAAGACTCAAAATCAACCACCATTGAAGGTATACAAACCTCTAATTCCATATCCGCAACGTTTGAAGAAAGATAAATTACAAGCACAATACAACAAGTTTGCTGAAATGATTAAGAAAATTTGTATAAATGTACCGCTTGTAGATGTTCTTGCGGGTATGCCGAATTATGGAAGGTTTATCAAAGATCTTATAGCAGTCAAAGGAAAATATGCAGAAGTGTCAACCACATTCCTTAATGAGGAATGCTCGGCAATTTTGCAAAAGCAAAATTTGCCACCAAAACTTTGAGATCCTGGAAGTTTCATCATTCCTTGTCTTATGGGAGATTCAGTAATGTACGATGCATTAGCTGATTTAGGAGCAAGCATTAACCTTATGCCTCACTCCTTGTACTTAAAATTGAACTTAGGTAATTTAAAACAAACTAGGATGTGTATACGATTACCTGATAGAACTTACAACTATCCTATTGGCATTGCTAAAAACCTACTGGTTAAAGTAAATCACTTAATCTTTCCTGCTGATTTCGTTGTTCTTGAAATGGAAGAAGATAGTAAGGTTCCCGTAATTCTAGGGCGTCCCTTTCTAAATACTGCAGACGCAATTGTGCGCGTAAAAGAGAAAAATCTCAACTTAGGTGTGGGGGAGGATAGAATTATATTGAACATAGATAAGGCTATGAAACACCATATGTCTCCAGATGACGAATGTTTCCAAATAGACATTATTGATTGTTGTATTATGGAAGAACTACAAGAATTATTAAATTTTGACACCTCAGATTTCACCCAGATAGGTGAAGGTGAAGATTTTGATGTCGATATAGAGTTAGACAAGCTGTTGAAGGTAGTCACTGATGAAGAATACATAGAAGAAGAAATTCCCGGGAAAGATGAACCTTTTGAAGAAATTACCGATGGTAATAGGTTCCGGATAAAATCTGAAATGTCCCGTTCTTATTGATTAAAAACGTTCCATATTAATTGATTTCGTTGCGAGGTTTTGACCTCTATATGAGACGTTTTTCAAAGACTGCATTCATTTTAAAACAAACCATAACATTTATTTCATCAATAAAGGTTTAAAAAGCTTTACGTAGATTATCAAATAATGATAATCTAAAATATCCTGTTTACACACGACCATTACATAATGGTTTACAATACAAATATGTTACAACAAAATAAGTTTCTTGAATGCAGTTTTTACACAATATCATACAAGCATGGACTCCAAATCTCGTCCTTATTTAAGTATGCGACAGCGGAAGCTCTTAATAATCACCTGAGAATAAACATGCTTAAAACGTCGACAAAAATGTTGGTGAGTTATAGGTTTAACCTATATATATCAAATCATAATAATAGACCACAAGATTTCATATTTCAATACACATCCCATACATAGAGATAAAAGTCATTCATATGGTGAACACCTGGTAACCGACATTAACAAGATGCATATATAAGAATATCCCCATCATTCCGGGACACCCTTCGGATATGATATAAATTTCGAAGTACTAAAGCATCCGGTACTTTGGATAGGGTTTGTTAGGCCCAATAGATCTATCTTTAGAATTCGTGTCAATTAGGGTGTCTGTTCCCTAATTCTTAGATTACCAGACTTAATAAAAAGGGGCATATTCGATTTTGATAATTCAACCATAGAATGTAGTTTCACGTACTTGTGTCTATTTTGTAAATCATTTATAAAACCTGCATGTATTCTCATCCCAAAAATATTAGATTTTAAAAGTGGGACTATAACTCACTTTCACAGATTTTTACTTCGTCGGGAAGTAAGACTTGGCCACTGGTTGATTCACGAACCTATAACAATATATACATATATATCAAAGTATGTTCAAAATATATTTACAACACTTTTAATATATTTTGATGTTTTAAGTTTATTAAGTCAGCTGTCCTCGTTAGTAACCTACAACTAGTTGTCCACAGTTAGATGTACAGAAATAAATCGATAAATATTATCTTGAATCAATCCACGACCCAGTGTATACGTATCTCAGTATTGATCACAACTCAAACTATATATATTTTGGAATCAACCTCAACCCTGTATAGCTAACTCCAACATTCACATATAGAGTGTCTATGGTTGTTCCGAAATATATATAGATGTGTCGAAATGATAGGTCGAAACATTGTATACGTGTCTATGGTATCTCAAGATTACATAATATACAATACAAGTTGATTAAGTTATGGTTGGAATAGATTTGTTACCAATTTTCACGTAGCTAAAATGAGAAAAATTATCCAATCTTGTTTTACCCATAACTTCTTCATTTTAAATCCGTTTTGAGTGAATCAAATTGCTATGGTTTCATATTGAACTCTATTTTATGAATCTAAATAGAAAAAGTATAGGTTTATAGTCGGAAAAATAAGTTACAAGTCATTTTTGTAAAGGTAGTCATTTCAGTCGAAAGAACGACGTCTAGATGACCATTTTAGAAAACATACTTCCACTTTGAGTTTAACCATAATTTTTGGTATAGTTTCATGTTCATAATAAAAATCATTTTCTCAGAATAACAACTTTTAAATCAAAGTTTATCATAGTTTTTAATTAACTAACCCAAAACAGCCCGCGGTGTTACTACGACGGCGTAAATCTGGTTTTACGGTGTTTTTCGTGTTTCCAGGTTTTAAATCATTAAGTTAGCATATCATATAGATATAGAACATGTGTTTAGTTGATTTTAAAAGTCAAGTTAGAAGGATTAACTTTTGTTTGCGAACAAGTTTAGAATTAACTAAAGTATGTTCTAGTGATTACAAGTTTAAACCTTCGAATAAGATAGGTTTATATGTATGAATCAAATGATGTTATGAACATCATTACTACCTTAAGTTCCTTGTATAAACCTACTGGAAAAGAGAAAAATGGATATAGCTTCAACGGATCCTTGGATGGCTCGAAGTTCTTGAAGCAGAATCATGCCACGAAAACAAGTTCAAGTAAGATCATCACTTGAAATAAGATTGTTATAGTTATAGAAATTGAACCAAAGTTTGAATATGATTATTACCTTGTATTAAAATGATAAACTACTGTAAGAAACAAAGATTTCTTGAGGTTGGATGATCACCTTACAAGATTGGAAGTGAGCTAGCAAACTTGAAAGTATTCTTGATTTTATGTAACTAGAACTTGTAGAATTTATGAAGAACACTTAGAACTTGAAGATAGAACTTGAGAGAGATCAATTAGATGAAGAAAATTGAAGAATGAAAGTGTTTGTAGGTGTTTTTGGTCGTTGGTGTATGGATTAGATATAAAGGATATGTAATTTTGTTTTCATGTAAATAAGTCATGAATGATTACTCATATTTTTGTAATTTTATGAGATATTTCATGCTAGTTGCCAAATGATGGTTCCCATATGTGTTAGGTGTCTCACATGGGCTGCTAAGAGCTGATCATTGGAGTGTATATACCAATAGTACAAACATCTAAAAGCTGTGTATTGTACGAGTACGAATACGGGTGCATACGAGTAGAATTGTTGATGAAACTGAACGAGGATGTAATTGTAAGCATTTTTGTTAAGTAGAAGTATTTTTATAAGTGTATTAAAGTCTTTCAAAAGTGTATAAATACATATTAAAACACTACATGTATATACATTTTAACTGAGTCGTTAAGTCATCGTTAGTCGTTACATGTAAGTGTTGTTTTGAAACCTTTAGGTTAACGATCTTTTTAAATGTTGTTAACCCAATGTTTATAATATCAAATGAGATTTTAAATTATTATATTATCATGATATTATCATGTATGAATATCTCTTAATATGATATATATACATTAAATGTCTTTACAACGATAATCGTTACATATATGTCTCGTTTAAAAATCATTAAGTTAGTAGTCTTGCTTTTACATATGTAGTTCATTGTTAATATACTTAATGATTTGTTTACTTATCATAGTATCATGTTACCTATATATATATATATATCCATATATATGTCATCATATAGTTTTTACAAGTTTTAACGTTCGTGAATCACCGGTCAACTTGGGTGGTCAATTGTCTATATGAAACATATTTCAATTAATCAAGTCTTGACAAGTTTGATTGCTTAACATGTTGGAAATATTTAATCATGTAAATATCAATCTCAATTAATATATATAAACATGGAAAAGTTCGGGTCACTACAGTACCTACCCGTTAAATAAATTTTGTCCCGAAATTTTAAGCTGTTGAAGGTGTTGACGAATCTTCTGGAAATAGATGCGGGTATTTCTTCTTCTTCTGATCTTCACACTCCCAGGTGAACTCGAGTCCTCTACGAGTATTCCATCGAACCTTAACAATTGGTATCTTGTTTTGCTTAAGTCTTTTAACCTCACGATCCATTATTTCGACGGGTTCTTCGATGAATTGAAGTTTTTCGTTGATTTGGATTTCATCTAACGGAATAGTGAGATCTTCTTTAGCAAAACATTTCTTCAAATTCGAGACGTGGAAAGTGTTATGTACAGCCACGAATTGTTGAGGTAACTCAAGTCGGTAAGCTACTGGTCCGATACGATCAATAATCTTGAATGGTCCAATATACCTTGGATTTAATTTCCATCGTTTACCAAATCGAACAACGCCTTTCCAAGGTGCAACTTTAAGCATGACCATCTCTCCAATTTCAAATTCTATATCTTTTCTTTTAATGTCAGTGTAGCTCTTTTTTCGACTTTGGACGGTTTTCAACCGTTGTTGAATTTGGATGATCTTCTCGGTAGTTTCTTGTATAATCTCCGGACCCATAATATGACTATCCCCCACTTCACTCTAACAAATCGGAGACCTGCACTTTCTACCATAAAGTGCTTCAAACGGCGCCATCTCAATGCTTGAATGGTAGCTGTTGTTGTAGGAAAATTCTGCTAACGGTAGATGTCGATCCCAACTGTTTCCGAAATCAATAACACATGCTCGTAGCTTGTCTTCAAGCGTTTGTATCGTCCTTTCGCTCTGCCCATCAGTTTGTTGATGATAGGCAGTACTCATGTCTAGACGAGTTCCTAATGCTTGCTGTAATGTCTGCCAGAATCTTGAAATAAATCTGCCATCCCTATCAGAGATAATAGAGATTGGTATTCCATGTCTGGAGATGACTTCCTTCAAATACAGTCGTGCTAACTTCTCCATCTTGTCATCTTCTCTTATTGGCAGGAAGTGTGCTGATTTGGTGAGACGATCAACTATTACCCAAATAGTATCAAAACTACTTGCAGTCCTTGGCAATTTAGTGATGAAATCCATGGTAATGTTTTCCCATTTCCATTCAGGGATTTCGAGTTGTTGAAGTAGACCTAATGGTTTCTGATGCTCAGCTTTGACCTTAGAACACGTCAAACATTCTCCTACGTATTTAGCAACATCGGCTTTCATACCCGGCCACCAAAAATGTTTCTTGAGATCCTTGTACATCTTCCCCGTTCCAGGATGTATTGAGTATCTGGTTTTATGAGCTTCTCTAAGTACCATTTCTCTCATACCTCCAAATTTTGGTACCCAAATCCTTTCAGCCCTATACCGGGTTCCATCTTCCCGAATATTAAGATGCTTCTCCGATCCTTTGGGTATTTCATCCTTTAAATTTCCCTCTTTTAAAACTCCTTGTTGCGCCTCCTTTATTTGAGTAGTAAGGTTATTATGAATCATTATATTCATAGATTTTACTCGAATGAGTTCTCTGTCCTTCCTGCTCAAGGCATCGGCTACCACATTTGCCTTCCCCGGGTGGTAACGAATCTCAAAGTCGTAATCATTCAATAATTCAATCCACCTACGCTGCCTCATATTCAGTTGTTTCTGATTAAATATGTGTTGAAGACTTTTGTGGTCGGTATATATAATACTTTTGACCCCATATAAGTAGTGCCTCCAAGTCTTTAATGCAAAAACAACCGTTCCTAATTCCAAATCATGCGTCGTATAATTTTGTTCATGAATCTTCAATTGTCTAGACGCATAAGCAATCACCTTCGTTCGTTGCATTAATACACAACCGAGACCTTGCTTTGATGTGTCACAATAAATCACAAAATCATCATTCCCTTCAGGCAATGACAATATAGGTGCCGTAGTTAGCTTTTTCTTCTATAACTGAAACGCTTTCTCTTGTTCATCATTCCATTCAAATTTCTTCCCTTTATGCGTTAATGCAGTCAAGGGTTTTGCTATTCTGGAAAAGTCTTGGATGAACCTTCTGTAGTAACCAGCTAGTCCTAAAAACTGGCGTATGTGTTTCGGAGTTTTCGGAGTTTCCCACTTTTCAACAGTTTCTATCTTTGCCGGATCCACCTTAACACCTTCTTTGTTCACTATGTGACCGAGGAATTGAACTTCTTCCAACCAAAATGCACACTTTGAAAACTTAGCGTACAATTCTTCCTTCCTCAATACTTCTAACACCTTTCTCAAATGTGCACCGTGTTCTTGGTCATTCTTTGAGTCAATAAGTATGTCATCAATGAAAACAATGACAAACTTGTCAAGGTATGGTCCACACACTCGGTTCATAAGGTCCATGAACACAGCTGGTGCATTAGTTAAACCAAACGGCATGACCATAAACTCGTAATGACCGTAATGTGTTCTGAAAGCAGTCTTTGGAATATCATCTTCTTTCACCCGCATTTGATGATACCCGGAACGTAAGTCAATCTTTGAATAAATAGACGAGCCTTGTAGTTGATCAAATAAGTCGTCGATTCTCGGTAGTGGGTAGCGGTTCTTGATGGTAAGTTTGTTCAACTCTCGGTAGTCGATACACAACCTGAATGTACCATCTTTCTTCTTGAAAAACAAAACAGGAGCTCCCCACGGTGATGTGCTTGGTCGAATGAAACCACGCTCTAAAAGTTCTTGTAATTGGCTTTGCAGTTCTTTTATCTCGCTGGGTGCGAGTCTGTAAGGAGCACGAGCTATTGGTGCAGCTCCTGGTACAAGATCTATTTGAAATTCAACGGATCGATGTGGGGGTAATCCCGGTAATTCTTTCGGAAATACATCGGGAAATTCTTTTGCAATGGGAACATCATTGATGCTCTCTTCTTCAGTTTGTACTTTCTCGACGTGTGCTAGAACAGCATAGCAACCTTTTCTTATTAGTTTTTGTGCCTTCAAATTACTAGTAAGATGTAGCTTCGTGTTGCCTTTTTCTCCGTACACCATTAAGGGTTTTCCTTTTTCTCGTATAATGCGAATTGCATTTTTGTAACAAATGATCTCTGCTTTCACTTCTTTCAACCAGTCCATACCGATTATCACATCAAAACTCCCTAACTCTACTCGTATCAAATCAATCTTAAATGTTTCGCTAACCAGTTTAATTTCTCGATTCCGACATATATTATCTGCTGAAATTAATTTACCATTTGCTAATTCGAGTAAAAATTTACTATCCAAAGGCGTCAATGGACAAATTAATTTAGCACAAAAATCTCTACTCATATAGCTTCTATCCGCACCCGAATCAAATAAAACGTAAGCAGATTTATTGTCAATAAGAAACGTACCCGTAACAAGCTCCGGGTCTTCCTGTGCCTCTGCCGCATTAATATTGAAAACTCTTCCGCGGCCGTGTCCATTCGTGTTCTCCTGGTTCGGGCAATTTCTAATAATGTGGCCCGATTTTCCACATTTATAACAAACTACATTGGCATAACTTGCTCTGACACTACTTGCTCCGCCATTACTCGTTTCGACACCATTTGTTCCTTTCGTTCTATTAACCCCTGGTCCGTAGACCTCACACTTCGCCGTGCTATGACCATTTCTTTTACACTTATTGCAAAATTTGGTGCAGAACCCCAAGTGATACTTTTCACACCTTTGGCATAGCTGCTTCTAATTGTTGTTGTTGTTGTGGTTATTATTGTTGTTGGGATGATTGTTGTAGTTGCTGTTGTTGTTGTTGTTGTTGTTGTTGTTGTTGTTGTTGTTGTTGGGCCGTTTGTTGTAGTTGCGATTGATGTTGTGATTGTTGGGATAATTGTTTCGATTATTGTTGTAATTGCTGTTGTTGTTGTATTGGTGATTCTTATCACCGTTTTCCTCCCACTTTCTTTTGACTTGCTTCACATTGGCCTCTTCAGCAGTCTGTTCTTTAATTCTTTCTTCAATCTGGTTCACTAGTTTGTGAGCCATTCTACATGCCTGTTGTATGGAGGCGGGCTCGTGTGAACTTGTAACGACCCTGGATTTTCCAACATTTATTTATTAATAATTATTATTATTAATACGTGTGATTAAACGAATGTATATAATTACATTTACATGTTTCCATGATTGCCCGTACTTGACTTTTAAGGGCCCGAAACGTCTCTGCGACACACGAAACTTCGCGAATAATATTTTTAGAATATTATTTACATTCATGATTATTTATTATTAATCATTTTAATTAATCAAGGTCAGTGATTAATTACTTGGGCTTTAATTATTTAAATTGCATCTTTAATTAAACTTGGGCCTTTAATTAATGGACTTGGACTAGTAAGCCCACCCTACACTTAAATGGACTTGTAAGCCCGTTCTAGTAAGCTAGTTTATGTTAAGTATAATCAAGGTTTAATTAGGCTAATTTAGAGACAAAGTTGTCTCAAGCATGCAAGACTTCTTTTAACTTGTTACCCATTTTAGCTCTCACCATTATCCCACACAAGAAAGCAATTTTTGACCCTCCCCTTTGAACAACAAAACCGTCCACCACCTAGGGACTAAAGGAGTTCATTTTTTCTCTTTTATTTGATACTTGTATTACTTGCATTTCATTTCTTTCTCTCACACATTCAAACTACTCTCAAACTCTCTCAACTTTCTCTCTTCCTCTTGTAAGTATTAAACTTATTTTCCTTTGTTTCTTGCTCCCCAAAACCGTAACCCTTACCTTCATCATCATCAATTCATGTTTAAATTACTTGGTTGTTTGTTGTATTGTTACTTGTTTGTTGTAAAGATCAAGTTACTTAACTTGAATCTTCTTAGATCTTTAGTTCTTCTTTTGTTTATGAAAAACCAAGAACAAAGAACTCAAACTCTCTAGTTTGTAGTTCCATAAGTATGTAATTTCATGTTTCAAGTTCATAAACCTTAAGATCTTTCTTTGTTTTCATGATTTGTAGACTTGAACTCTTAAGATTCAAAACTTAGTTGAATCTTCTCAAGCATGATACAAACATGAAAAAATACTTAAAGATCTAGTTACTTACTTTATTTATGTTCACTTTAATTTCATGTTTTCAAGTTCATAAGTTTCAAAACTTTCTTATTGTTTATATTGTTGACTTGAACTATTAAGATCTACACTTTGGTATGATCTTCTCAAGTATGAAACAAATGTAAACATAAAACTTGTAGATCTAGTTATTTGTTTCACTTTTACCTAATTAAATTTGTGATTTATGTTCATGGTCAAGTATTTACTAGTTAAGACTTGATTATTCTTCTTGAAACTTTGTAAGTTCAAGACATAGAAGTGTAACTTGCTAGTTACAACTTCACATACTTGTGTTGATTTAACTTAAGTACTAGATCTAGACTTTTGATACAAGGATCTTCAAGATCTACTAAGAACTAAGTTCTACAACCTAAGATCTTGTGTACTTAATTTTATTTTTAAGTTTGTAGCTTATGACTAGTTTTAAAGTTGATGTATGTGTTAGATCTAAGACCTTGATGAAACTTTGGTTCATCAAACATCATACAACTCTTAAGTGAGTTGTGCTTCATGTCTTAGACTTGCACATGGGTTATGATGGTCAAGACTTGGTTAAGATGATGTAGATACATCAATGAGTTGTACACTTGAAGCTATATGCATCAAGGATGAGAGCCATGATGAACATCAAGCACCAAGACCACCGGAACCCTTAAAAACTCACTGTTCTGTCCAAAACCTACTGACCTGATGCTTCTGGAACAGACCAGTAGACCTGGGCTGTTCTAACCTTGATTTTTAGATAGAACTTTTCGAGTAGATAACTTTTCATATAAGACTCGTCTTAATCCGAGTTACGGTTTAGAGTCTACGGCCCTCCGAGCGTCACTATGTCCATTTACTTTTCTGTTTTCTGTGTACAGTTTCTGTTTTTCTGGTTTATGTAACAGACCAGTACACCTGGGCTACTGTAACCTTGATTTTCAGATAGCTCAGTTCGTGTATATAACTTTTCATATAAGACTCGTCTTAATCCGAATTACGGTTTAGGATTTATGGCCCTCCGATCGTCACTATGTCCTTTAACGTTGTGCAGAAATTTCTGACCTACTCGCACTTAGACCGTCGCCACGGTCAAACCAAGACGATTTTGCTTCTGTAAATTTTACCACACTTAAGAGACTCATATACGGAGCCATAGCCACTGGTCTCACCTCTGTTCGGTTTGTGTAGAGGCCGTGGTGACTGATCCAAGTCAGCCCTTGGTTTAAACGACTTTCATAGACGAACCTTACTTGTTACCTTTTGTTTAAAGATGATTGATGATGACCCTTATGACCTTAATTACATACTTATAAACCTTTTGAGACGACTGACTGACTTAGTATTATTTGACTTAGGTTGAGGACTTCGGACCGTTACTTGCACACCTTTCCCGACTACTACTTTACAGCTACTACTATCATTGTGAGTTATAGCATTCCCCTTTTACTTTAACTTATTTTGGGAACTGAGAATGCATGCGGATTTTATGTTTTACATACTAGGCACGAGTACTTAAACTTTATATATGTGTGGGTTATATAACGGCAGAAACATTCCCTTTAGCTCGGTAACGTTTAATCATCGGTTTTTGAGCCGTGAACGCGAATCTTAGATATGGATCCATAGGGTTTGACATCCCCACTCGGGCTAGTAGCGCTAGCATTTAACGGGTGTTTAATACTTCGAGGTTATACGCACTTGCCAAGTGCACTTTAAGGGGGTACATTAAACGTTAAGTTAGTTATCGAGTGCCCACCGTTAAGCATATACTTTTAAATACTTTTGAACGCTCGTTGTAGCACTGAAATCTCGTGGCCTACTTACATTACTGTTATACTTAAACTATAGCTCACCAACCTTTGTGTTGACCTTTTTAAGCGTGTATTTCTCAGGTGCTTGAAGTCGCTTCCGCTATCTTACTAGTCGTGCTGTAGAACCCGCTGCCTAGAGTTGTTATCGCATGACTACTTATCTTGCATTCAAACTTATTTACTTTTGAAACTATGTTATGTAATGACCATTGGGGTCACGTACACTTATGTAATGCTTCTACTTAGTGAAGTATACTTTTGGATTGTAAAACATTCGACGTTTGTTATGACGTCACTTTTATTAATGAATGCAAACTCTGTTTTGAAAACGCATATAGTACTTAACCTTGTAATGATCCTGTTGATGATGGTCCGTACATGATGATTTAGTACGGGGCGTCACATTTGGTATCAGAGTGTTGGTTGTAGGGAATTAGGTTGCATTCGTGAGTCTAAGACCGACCCGAGTAGGATTCACTAATAGGACTAATCTACAACTTGCTAGTTTACTTGTTTCCGCTGTGTTTACTGCATGCTGCTGCTTACTTTTACTGCTATATGCCGTATGCTACTATATGATATCACTACTGCATGATGCTACGTGCTTCCGATTGCATGCTACTTTCATACGATTTGCCGATATTGCCATGCTACTTACTGTTATACATGATTTAAACTGTTGGCCTATTATTTGCGTGCTTACTGACAGGGAAAATTTACTTTTCCTTGTTCAGATGTCGGACGTTCCACCTGTTGACATTCCGGGCAGTACAGGCTCAGACCCCGTTGTTCCACCTACTGCTGCACCTGCTGCTGCTGCTGCTGCTGCCGATATTCTGGCCCCGACACCCACTGGCGATCCCGGCGCTTCTACTTCTGGAGCTAGCTCTAGCGCACCTGCCCCAGCGTCTGCTTCCAGACCCCCGAGGCAACTAGCTCGCATTGGTGGTATGGAGATCCCCGCGGAGTTCGGGGAAGGTCCCTTCCGTAATCACTGGCGCACACCTTGCCGACGCACTCCCGACGGACGCCTAGCCGTGATTACGCCAGGCCGACACCGACAGATGTTGGCCGCTTTCGGACATTTCGGATTACCACCTCCGCCACCCGCGTCACCACCACATGATTCAGACGACGGGTCTTCCACCGATGCTCCTTCAGACGACACCTCATCTGACGACTCCAGCGATGATGAGGATCCTGCCGATAGACCTATTCAGGCACCCTCCACCCCGCCGAAGAAGCGGTACCGTTTCGATGGCACCGTCATTCCAGGGGTGAATGGAGGTCGTGTTTTTACTGATGCTTTTGGCCATCGACGTAGGGTTACTGCTCGTAAACGAGTTGTGCCATACCCTTCCGACCCACAGATATGTAAGGTTCCCCGTTACGTATTGACTATTCCTGAAACCGTACCACCTAGATTCGGATACGCACCACTTACATCTAGGGACGTACCGTCTACATCCGGAGCCGGACCATCTACATCAGCACCACCCGCACCACCCGCCCCACCTGCACCGCCTGCCCCACCAGCTCCCTCTAACGAGGAACTGATGAGGGAGGTTGAGACTCTCCGAGCTCGAGTCACTGAGCTCGAGGAGCAGTTGGCTCGAGGAGCAGTTCACCCACCTTCACCGTAGGACTTTGTATTTAGATTTCATGATGTAATCTAGTTATAGTTTCATGTATTTCATATGTATTGTACGAACTTATTCAGATGTATGAAACTTATTATTATTAATGAATGGAACTTTGCGTTATTTAATTCTTGCACGATGTTCTATTTACATTGCTGTACGATGATTCTGTGGTATTTGTACCTAGATGCATTATTTAATAACATGTGATGTTTTGATTCCATGTTAGTCACTATATACTGTATTACTACTACTTGCATGCTGGATTTTGACTTGGGTCAAAATTTTTGTTTAGAATACCATGGCTAATGGAAGAACCACACCTACCGCCGCCCAGATTCAGGACATGATCAACGAACGGGTCGCTGCAGCCCTAGCAGAAAGAAATCTCGAAGCTTCACCGCCACCACCACCGGTTATTCCACCCGTTCGAAATGGGTGTACATAAAAGGAATTCCAGAGCTGCAAACCGCATAACTTCAGCGGCACCGAGGGACCAGTTGGTCTCACCAGATGGTTCGAAAAGTTGGAATCGGTATTCAGGGTTAGCAATTGTTCGGAAGCTAACAAAATGAAATTTGCATCTTGCACGCTTTCTGATGGCGCGCTTACATGGTGGAATACCATGGCCCAAGCGCAAGGAATTGATGAGGCGTATGCTACGCCTTGGGAAGAATTTAAATGTGCTATGATCGAGGAATACTGTCCGAGAACCGAAATTCAGAAGATGGAAATCGAATTTATGCAGTTAAAGGCCGTAGGGAACGACCTTAACAGTTACAACCGTAGGTTTTTGGAGTTGGCTCTTATGTGTCCGACCATGGTCACCCTCGAATTTAAGCGTTTGGAGAAATACTTCTCGGGACTTCCTAAGTCCATCAAGGGTAATGTTACCTCATCCAAGCCACCAAGCGTTCCCGAAGCAATGCGCATGGCGCATACTCTCTTGAATCAAATCATCCTTGACGAGCCGGAGAAGGCTAAGTTTGAAACTGGTAGTGGCGAGAAGAGGAAATGGGACAACAACCACAACAACAACAGGGGTAAGAACTATGATCAAAACCCGGCGAAGCGACATGAAGGGTTCAGGCAAAACAACAACAACACCAACCCCAACAACAACAGCTCCAACCCGAACTACAAAGGAACTTTACCACAATGCAAGAGGTGTTATAAGCACCACACCGGGTATTGCAATGTTGTCTGTGAGAAATGCCAACGGACTGGGCATGTTGGTAAGGATTGTAAGGTTACTACTTTGAACGTGAAGCCAAACCACAACAACAATGGGCCTAGGAAATGTTATGAGTGTGGAAAGACGGGCCATTTCAGAAACGAGTGCCCAAACAAGCGTAAGGATGGCGGACTACCACGTGCTAGAGCCTTCAATGTTAATGCGAGGGACGCACGCGACAACCCCGACTTGGTGACAGGTATATTCAAAATCAACAATCTTTTAGCCTCTGTCCTATTTGATACTGGTGCCGATAGGAGCTATGTGTGTAGACATTTTTGTGATAAGTTAGATTGGTTGTTAGTTCCTTTGATGGAAAGTATGCTTGTCGAGGTCGCCAATGGAAAACTTGAAAAGGTTGACCATATTAGTCGTGGAGCTATTATCAACATAGCTGGTGCAGATTTCGAAATTGATTTGATACCTATCAAACTGGGAAGTTTTGACGTGATCGTCGGTATGGATTGGTTGAGCAAGATAAAGGCCGATGTTATCTGTGGAGATAAAGCACTTCGCATACCACAAGGAGATGGCGAACCACTGGTTATCTATGGAGAGAGATGTACCTCGAAGTTGAACCTCATTAGTTGCGTGAAAGTGCAAAAGATTATGAAGAAGGGACGCTTTGCTGTCCTAGCACATGTGAAAGCGGTAGAAACTGAGGTGAAGAATGTGAACGACGTTCGAATTGTGAACGAATTTTCTGATGTCTTCCCAGAGGAATTGCCTGGATTACCGCCGCAGAGAGCAGTAGAGTTTCAGATTGACTTAGTGCCAGGAGCTGCACCTGTAGCTCGCGCACCTTATAGACTCGCACCTTCCGAGATGCAAGAATTACAGAGTCAACTACAAGAGCTATTAGATCGAGGGTTTATCCAACTAAGCTTCTCGCCTTGGGGCGCACCGGTGTTGTTTGTGAAGAAGAAGGATGGATCCTTCCGTATGTGTATCGACTGAACTCAACAAATTGACTATCAAGAATCGATATCCTCTTCCACGAATTGACGATCTTTTTAATCAACTACAAGGATCGAGCGTTTATTCAAAGATCGATTTGCGATCCGGATATCACCAGCTGAGGGTGAAGGAAAGTGACGTGATGAAAACTGCATTCAGGACCCGTTATGGTCATTATGAGTTCCTCGTGATGCCATTCGGTTTAACAAATGCACCTGCCGTGTTCATGGACCTCATGAATCGTGTCTGCAAGCCTTACTTGGACAAGTTTGTTATCGTCTTCATAGATGATATCCTCATCTACTCTAAGAGCGAAGAAGAACATGAGCAACACCTCCGATTAGTGCTTGAACTCTTAAGACAAGAGCAACTTTACGCCAAATTCTCCAAGTGTGAATTTTGGTTGAAGGAGGTACAATTTTTGGGTCATGTTGTGAGCGACCAGGGTATCAAAGTTGATCCCGCCAAGATTGAAGCCATCAGCAAGTGGGAGACCCCCACTACTCCAACGCATATTCGCCAATTTCTAGGTCTCGCCGGTTATTATCGAAGGTTTATCGAAGGATTTTCTCTGATTGCGCGTCCTTTGACCGCACTGACTCACAAGGGCAAGAAGTTCATTTGAGAACCCGCACACGAATCAGCATTTCAAACTTTGAAGAAGAAGTTAACCTCCGCACCTATCCTATCACTTCCTGAAGGCAGTGACGACTTTGTTGTTTATTGCGATGCTTCGAAGAGTGGTTTTGGTTGTGTACTGATGCAACGATCAAAGGTTATTGCCTATGCCTCCCGCCAATTGAAGATTCACGAGCGGAACTACACTACACATGATCTTGAACTTGGAGCCGTTGTCTTTGCGCTCAAATTGTGGAGACACTATTTGTATGGAACTAAGAGCACTATCTTCACCGATCACAAGAGTCTCCAGCACATATTTGATCAGAAGCAATTGAATATGAGACAGCGTCGATGGATCGAGACGCTCAACGACTACGATTGTGAACTCCGTTATCACCCTGGCAAGGCCAATGTTGTAGCTGACGCTTTAAGCCGAAAGGAGAGGACGGCACCTCTCCGTGTTAGGGCTCTGAACATCCCCATCCATTCGAACCTCAACAGCCAGATCAGAGTAGCCCAAGTTGAGGCTCTCAAGGAGGAGAACATATCTCACGAGCATTTGAACATACTTGTCTCTCGATTCGAGGTTAGAGAGTCTGGACTCCGATGTTATGCCGGAAGAATTTGGGTACCTTATTATGGAGATCTACGAAACCTGATACTTGATGAAGCACACAAATCGAGATATTCGATTCACCCCAGTGTGGGTAAGATGTACCACGACCTTAAAGAACAGTATTGGTGGCCGAATCTTAAGAAGGACGTTGCGACTTATGTTGGTAAGTGTTTGACTTGCTCGAAGGTTAAAGCCGAGCATCAGAGACCTTCTGGGTTACTTCAACAGCCGGAAATCCCACAATGGAAGTGGGAAAGGATCACAATGGATTTCATTACTAAGCTGCCGAAGACGGTGGGCGGATGCGATACTATTTGGGTTATTGTTGACCACCTCACCAAATCTGCACACTTCCTAGCGATGAAGGAAACTGATACAATGGAAAGACTTGCTCAGCTGTACATCAAAGAGGTTGTATCTCGTCATGGTGTACCTTTATCAATCATCTCCGATCGCGATCCCCGTTTTGCTTCCAGATTTTGGCGTTCTTTGCAAGAAGCCATGGGAACTCGTCTTGACATGAGTACTACTTATCATCCTCAGACTGACGGGCAAAGTGAACGAACGATTCAGACCTTGGAGGACATGCTGCGTGCATGTGTCATTGATTTTGGAAGGGCCTTGGAAAGGCATTTGCCACTCGCCGAATTCTCGTACAACAACAGTTATCACTCAAGCATTAATGCTGCACCTTTTGAAGCATTGTATGGTCGTAAGTGCCGATCTCCTATTTGTTGGGCCGAAGTAGGCGAAAAGCAAATCACCGGACCCGAGGTAGTCCACGAAACCACGGAGAAGATTGCTCAGATCCAAGCTAGACTTAAGACTGCCCGTGATCGCCAAAAGAGTTATGCCGATCTTAAATGGAAAGACTTTGAATTTAATGTTGGTGATCGTGTAATGTTGAAGGTTGCACCTTGGAAAGGTGTGATCCGTTTTGGAAAACGTGGAAAGTTGAACCCACGATACATTGGTCCTTTCGAGATCTTGGAACGTGTTGGACCAGTTGCATACCGTTTGGATCTACCATCACAATTGAGCTCAGTTCATCCTACCTTCCATGTGTCAAACTTGAAGAAGTGTCTTGCTGCACCCGAACTCATCATACCATTGGAAGAACTTACTATTGATGACAAACTCCACTTTGTGGAGGAACCTGTTGAGATTATGGATCGTGAGATCAAAACTTTGAAATGCAACAAGATTCCGATTGTACGAGTACGATGGAATGCCAAACGAGGACCTGAGTTTACTTGGGAACGAGAGGATCAAATGATGCGGAAATATCCTCATCTTTTCCCGACTTCTCCATCTACTTCAGCTTAAATTTCGGGACGAAATTTTCTTTAACAGGTGGGTAATGTAACGACCCTGGATTTTCCAACATTTATTTATTAATAATTATTATTATTAATACGTGTGATTAAACGAATGTATGTAATTACATTTACATGTTTCCATGATTGCCCGTACTTGACTTTTAAGGGCCCGAAACGTCTCTGCGACACACGAAACTTCGCGAATAATATTTTTAGAATATTATTTACATTCATGATTATTTATTATTAATCATTTTAATTAATCAAGGTCAGTGATTAATTACTTGGGCTTTAATTATTTAAATTGCATCTTTAATTAAACTTGGGCCTTTAATTAATGGACTTGGACTAGTAAGCCCACCCTACACTTAAATGGACTTGTAAGCCCATTCTAGTAAGCTAGTTTATGTTAAGTATAATCAAGGTTTAATTAGGCTAATTTAGAGACAAAGTTGTCTCAAGCATGCAAGACTTCTTTTAACTTGTTACCCATTTTAGCTCTCACCAGTATCCCACACAAGAAAGCAATTTTTGACCCTCCCCTTTGAACCACAAAACCGTCCACCACCTAGGGACTAAAGGAGTTCATTTTTTCTCTTTTATTTGATACTTGTATTACTTGCATTTCATTTCTTTCTCTCACACATTCAAACTACTCTCAAACTCTCTCAACTTTCTCTCTTCCTCTTGTAAGTATTAAACTTATTTTCCTTTGTTTCTTGCTCCCCAAAACCGTAACCCTTACCTTCATCATCATCAATTCTTGTTTAGATTACTTGGTTGTTTGTTGTATTGTTACTTGTTTGTTGTAAAGATCAAGTTACTTAACTTGAATCTTCTTAGATCTTGAGTTCTTCTTTTGTTTATGAAAAACCAAGAACAAAGAACTCAAACTCTCTAGTTTGTAGTTCCATAAGTATGTAATTTCATGTTTCAAGTTCATAAACCTTAAGATCTTTCTTTGTTTTCATGATTTGTAGACTTGAACTCTTAAGATTCAAAACTTAGTTGAATCTTCTCAAGCATGATACAAACATGAACAAATACTTAAAGATCTAGTTACTTACTTTATTTATGTCCACTTTAATTTCATGTTTTCAAGTTCATAAGTTTCAAAACTTTCTTATTGTTTATATTGTTGACTTGAACTATTAAGATCTACACTTTGGTATGATCTTCTCAAGTATGAAACAAATGTAAACATAAAACTTGTAGATCTAGTTATTTGTTTCACTTTTACCTAATTAAATTTGTGATTTATGTTCATGGTCAAGTATTTACTAGTTAAGACTTGATTATTCTTCTTGAAACTTTGTAAGTTCAAGACATAGAAGTGTAACTTGCTAGTTACAACTTCACATACTTGTGTTGATTTAACTTAAGTACTAGATCTAGACTTTTGATACAAGGATCTTCAAGATCTACTAAGAACTAAGTTCTACAACCTAAGATCTTGTGTACTTAAGTTTATTTTCAAGTTTGTAGCTTATGACTAGTTTTAAAGTTGATGTATGTGTTAGATCTAAGACCTTGATGAAACTTTGGTTCATCAAACATCATACAACTCTTAAGTGAGTTGTGCTTCATGTCTTAGACTTGCACATGGGTTATGATGGTCAAGACTTGGTTAAGATGATGTAGATACATCAATGAGTTGTACACTTGAAGCTATATGCATCAAGGATGAGAGCCATGATGAACATCAAGCACCAAGACCACCGGAACCCTTAAAAACTCACTGTTCTGTCCAAAACCTACTGACCTGATGCTTCTGGAACAGACCAGTAGACCTGGGCTGCTCTAACCTTGATTTTTAGATAGAACTTTTCAAGTAGATAACTTTTCATATAAGACTCGTCTTAATCCGAGTTACGGTTTAGAGTCTACGGCCCTCCGAGCGTCACTATGTCCATTTACTTTTCTGTTTTCTGTGTACAGTTTCTGTTTTTCTGGTTTCTGTAACAGACCAATACACCTGGGCTACTGTAACCTTGATTTTCAGATAGCTCAGTTCGTGTAGATAACTTTTCATATAAGACTCGTCTTAATCCGAATTACGGTTTAGGATTTATGGCCCTCCGATCGTCACTATGTCCTTTAACGTTGTGCAGAAATTTCTGACCTACTCGCACTTAGACCGTCGCCACGGTCAAACCAAGACGAGTTTGCTTCTGTAAATTTTACCACACTTAAGGGACTCATATACAGAGCCATAGCCACTGGTCTCACCTCTGTTCGGTTTGTGTAGAGGCCGTGGTGACTGATCCAAGTCAGCCCTTGGTTTAAACGACTTTCATAGACGAACCTTACTTGTTACCTTTTGTTTAAAGATGATTGATGATGACCCTTATGACCTTAATTACATACTTATAAACCTTTTGAGACGACTTACTGACTTAGTATTATTTGACTTAGGTTGAGGACTTCGGACCGTTACTTGCACACCTTTCCCGACTACTACTTTACAGCTACTACTATCATTGTGAGTTATAGCATTCCCCTTTTACTTTAACTTATTTTGGGAACTGAGAATGCATGCGGATTTTATGTTTTTACATACTAGGCACGAGTACTTAAACTTTATATATGTGTGGGTTATATAACGGCAGAAACATTCCCTTTAGCTCGGTAACGTTTAATCATCGGTTTTTGAGCCGTGAACGCGAATCTTAGATATGGATCCATAGGGTTTGACATCCCCACTCGGGCTAGTAGCGCTAGCATTTAACGGGTGTTTAATACTTCGAGGTTATATGCACTTGCCAAGTGCACTTTAAGGGGGTACATTAAACATTAAGTTAGTTATCGAGTGCCCACGGTTAAGCATATACTTTTACATACTTTTGAACGCTCGTTGTAGCACTGAAATCTCGTGGCCTACTTACATTACTGTTATACTTAAACTATAGCTCACCAACCTTTGTGTTGACCTTTTTAAGCGTGTATTTCTCAGGTGCTTGAAGTCGCTTCCGCTATCTTACTAGTCGTGCTGTAGAACCCGCTGCCTAGAGTTGTTATCGCATGACTACTTATCTTGCATTCAAACTTATTTACTTTTGAAACTATGTTATGTAATGACCATTGGGGTCACGTACACTTATGTAATGCTTCTACTTAGTGAAGTACACTTTTGGATTGTAAAACATTCGACGTTTGTTATGACGTCACTTTTATTAATGAATGCAAACTCTGTTTTGAAAACGCATATAGTACTTAACCTTGTAATGATCCTGTTGATGATGGTCCGTACATGATGATTTAGTACGGGGCGTCACATTTGGTATCAGAGCATTGGTTGTAGGGAATTAGGTTGCATTAGTGAGTCTAAGACCGACCCGAGTAGGATTCACTAATTGGACTAATCTACAACTTGCTAGTTTACTTGTTTCCGTTGTGTTTACTGCATGCTGCTGCTTACTTTTACTGCTATATGCCGTATGCTACTATATGATATCACTACTGCATGATGCTACTTGCTTTCGATTGCATGCTACTTTCATACGATTTGCCGATATTGCCATGCTACTTACTGTTATACATGATTTAAACTGTTGGCCTATTATTTGCGTGCTTACTGACAGGGAAAATTTACTTTTCCTTGTTCAGATGTCGGACGTTCCACCTGTTGACATTCCGGGCAGTACAGGCTCAGACCCCGTTGTTCCACCTACTGCTGCACCTGCTGCTGCTGCTGCTGCCGATATTCCGGCCCCGACACCCACTGGCAATCCCGGCGCTTCTACTTCTGGAGCTAGCTCTAGCGCACCTGCCCCAGCGTCTACTTCCAGACCCCCGAGGCAACTGGCTCGCATTGGTGGTATGGAGATCCCCGCGGAGTTCGGGGAAGGTCCCTTCCGTCATCACTGGTGCACACCTTGCCGACGCACTCCCGACGGACGCCTAGCCGTGATTACGCCAGGCCGACACCGACAGATGTTGGCCGCTTTCGAACATTTCGGATTACCACCTCCGCCACCCGCGTCACCACCACATGATTCAGACGACGGGTCTTCCACCGATGCTCCTTCAGACGACACCTCATCTGACGACTCCAGCGATGATGAGGATCCTACCGATAGACCTATTCAGGCACCCTCCACCCCGCCGAAGAAGCGGTACCGTTTCGATGGCACCGTCATTCCAGGGGTGAATGGAGGTCGTGTTTTTACTGATGCTTTTGGCCATCGACGTAGGGTTACTGCTCGTAAACGAGTTGTGCCATACCCTGCCGACCCACAGATACGTAAGGTTCCCCGTTACGTATTGACTATTCCTGGAACCGTACCACCTAGATTCGGATACGCACCACTTACATCTAGGGACGTACCGTCTACATCCGGAGCCGGACCATCTACATCAGCACCACCGGCACCACCCGCCCCACCTGCACCGCCTGCCCCACCAGCTCCCTCTAATGAGGAACTGATGAGGGAGGTTGAGACTCTCCGAGCTCGAGTCACTGAGCTCGAGGAGCAGTTGGCTCGAGGAGCAGTTCACCCACCTTCACCGTAGGACTTTGTATTTAGATTTCATGATGTAATCTAGTTATAGTTTCATGTATTTCATATGTATTGTACGAACTTATTCAGATGTATGAAACTTATTATTATTAATGAATGGAACTTTGCGTTATTTAATTCTTGCACGATGTTCTATTTACATTGCTGTACGATGATTCTGTGGTATTTGTACCTAGATGCATTATTTAATAACATGTGATGTTTTGATTCCATGTTAGTCACTATATACTGTATTACTACTACTTGCATGCTGGATTTTGACTTGGGTCAAAATTTTTGTTTAGAATACCATGGCTAATGGAAGAACCACACCTACCGCCGCCCAGATTGAGGACATGATCAACGAACGGGTCGCTGCAGCCCTAGCAGAAAGAAATCTCGAAGCTCCACCGCCACCACCACCAGTTATTCCACCCGTTCGAAATGGGTGTACATACAAGGAATTCCAGAGCTGCAAACCGCATAACTTCAGCGGCACCGAGGGACCAGTTGGTCTCACCAGAACCTGTGAAGGTATGCGTAGCGTACTTCACTTTGTCCTTTTCAGTACACTTACTTATGGCAAACACCGATTCGACCTTCTCGGTCCACCGTTTCAATCCGATCGATCCTTCGGTTCCATCAAATTCCAAAGGTTTGCAGGCAGTGAATTCTTTGTAGGTGCATCCTACACAATTTTCTGTACTGCTAGATCCAAGGTTATTGTTGGTATGTAGCGCAGCCTGTACTTGAAATGTCACGTTCTTATTGATTAAAAACGTTCCATATTAATTGATTTCGTTGCGAGGTTTTGACCTCTATATGAGACGTTTTTCAAAGACTGCATTCATTTTTAAAACAAACCATAACCTTTATTTCATAGATAAAGGTTTTAAAAAGCTTTATGTAGATTATCAAATAATGATAATCTAAAATATCCTGTTTACACACGACCATTACATAATGGTTTACAATACAAATATGTTACAACAAAATAAGTTTCTTGAATGCAGTTTTTACACAATATCATACAAGCATGGACTCCAAATCTCGTCCTTATTTAAGTATGCGACAGCGGAAGCTCTTAATAATCACCTGAGAATAAACATGCTTAAAACGTCAACAAAAATGTTGGTGAGTTATAGGTTTAACCTATATATATCAAATCATAATAATAGACCACAAGATTTCATATTTCAATACACATCCCATACATAGAGATAAAAATCATTCATATGGTGAACACCTGGTAACCGACATTAACAAGATGCATATATAAGAATATCCCCATCATTC